>NC_135690.1:10257515-13172307 GCF_964276395.1 Gasterosteus aculeatus
ATGATTTACCCCAGTGATAGCTTATGTTTGTGAGCACTGTTTACATCTGCATCCGAGGAGCAGATTAAAAAACTATAATTCCTTACCATGTTTGTCTTTGCCCGACTCCCTTTCCGCCCATCCAGCTGGCTAATGCATGTCAAGTTTTACGAGGCACGGAAAGAGTCTTTCCGGTCAAAGCACCATATTAAAAAAATAAAAGTACAAAATGGGTAGCTCCTGGGTTACGGCATACCCGTGGGTGTTTTTTCCTTTTTCTTGTCATTATTTACTGCTTTGTATAAACTTATTTTTAACTTCAATAATCCGTATTCAAAGTTTGACGATTTTGGACAACGTGATGCTTTTATTTAGGAGCAACATGTAGGAAGTGACTCCAGAAAGCAAGATAATAAGCTCCTCTATGTCCGACCTACCAGACATCGATCTGAATGTTCGGGGCTGCCCTTAAAAGACTCCAGAACAGATGGAAATCGTACAGACACAGGTTCGTACCTTGGGTTGTACTGAACCTGTCCAAAAATGAGAAAACGTTACGGCAGGTGAGCGAGCGCTCGGAAGACAAACTGGTCCCGGACGAGGAGGTTTCGCGGAGCCTCCTGCGGCTCTTCGGCGTCCTGCTCAGGAGCCAAGTGGCTCCCCACGCGGAGCTGCGAGCTCATCAAACTCGCCTTCTCGGTCAAGAGACGAGTGAAGAAGCCCCGCGTGGAGGAGTTTCGGTGTGCGCAGATGAGCATGATGTCATGTTACGGTCACTGGGATTCTGCCTTGACCGGAAGCCCAGCTCGTTGCCCTTGGCAGGAACTGGAGTGTTTGTGACCAAAGGACGTGTACCCAAAGGAACTACAGTGGCCATGTACCCTGGGACAGTCTATCAATTCTATGAGCCAATTCTCCTGCAGTCCATCAGAAACCCCTTTGTATTCAGGTGCATCGATGGTGTCTTGATTGATGGAAATGACAGAGGCCTCTCCAAAATGGTCTTCAAGTCATGCAGTGGCCGGGACAGAATGGGGCCTTTCATGATGAGTGACTCCAGCTGGCTGACCTCCAGACCACAAAACCCACTCGCTGTTGGTCAGTATGTGAACAACTGCTCCTACGAGGCGCCCGCTAACGTGTGCTACCAGGAATACGACGTGCCGGACAAGTTCCCCGTCCAGCTCCGCCAGTATCTTCCCAATGTCAACTACAGCCATGACGCACAGCGGCCTGTACGCTGCGTGGTCCTTGTATCGCTCAGAGACATTGAAGCCGGCGAGGAGCTGTTGTCCAACTACTACACTATCGTGCATTAGAGTCAAAGTACACACAACTGTCCCCCTTTGGATTTCAGAACTTTAACGACCTCACTGTGTGTACACCAACAATTATCTGAAATAATTGCAAAACATCTCTGGTATGGAATACTGTGATATGCAAGTGACAAAACGCCTCTTATATGCCATGAACCAAATGAGAGAGCACTTAGTGCAATATCTTTGCACTATTTTAAGGAAGTATTGGTGCTAAAAATATATAACGTCGTATCGCTTTTAACATGCGACTAGTGCGGGACCTTTTTAGTATCTGTAGACCGTGCAACACTAACACGGAGACAGTCAGATCCTCCTGTCAATTGATTAAAAAATAAAATAAACATTTAAAGTGGTTTGATTGCTCAATAACACTACAGTTTGTTCTGCAGGGACCCCCAAAGTCAACATTAATTAATGTTACACAGATAAAGTAACATTTAGTAAAAATAAATCAGTTAAACGTGTTTCAATGTCCAGTATAGAATAGACCTTTTTAATATGTTTATTGGTTAATACATGAGAAATAGGATAGGATATTATTGGATTCTTTGTAATGTGTTAATGCATGAGAAGCTTTGATTGATGAAGACGTTATACTCACAATCAAGGAACACAAACCCCTTCCACATTTGGCGGGATAATCTGCAGACACAGCCACGGGGCTAAATGGGTTCTAATGAAGAGGAGGGTGAAGATCCTCAAGCTATCATGTGTAAATTTAAACTATTTAAAAAATGATGGGGTGAGAAGAGGGAGGGTAACATAGGACTCTGTAAATCCCAAGATTGAATCATACATTATGTAGGGTATAGTTTATTTAAGATCAGTGTAACATTGAGAGACAAAAACAAAGCAGGGAGAAGGATAGTTGATATAAATTTGGAGTCAAGTCCAGCAGTGGAAGTTTACAAGACAGAAAACTGGCCAATTGTTTCCACATTGGGCTACATAAAGACTAGAGAGACAAACAAATGTCCCACCGCTGCACCTTTTTCTACATGCGTCACAAAGGAGGGACTCTTGTTCTAAAGGACAAAATGTATTAATAAGCAGTCAGTTGTCATAATTAACTGTTGTTTATATATGAGCTACCTAACTGCAATCTAATAGTCCAGAAATTATTATAGACTATGTGAATATGTATGAATAACGAAGGCAAAACACTGCACTCCTTCCTCTAAACTTTGTACCAATTACAAATCGTTTCACAATGATGGGGACGTAGATGTCCTCTTTTTTTTATTTCTCCTGTAATTGTATTTCATTATCACCCTTGTATCGCCCTCACGCGATCCCTTTCTACAAAGACGTTGCGCAAACTTAAATTCACCAGATTTGTCCTGTCTGAGACGCCGTAGCAGCCTAAGCACTACCTATTGCAGCAATATCCTTCCGCCAGGAAACATAGTCTGGATACATTTTCATGTTTATATTGGTTATTACAATATGGATTCGTCAAAATCAGATAGTGAATAAAATGTAATGTGATCCAAACACGAATCTCAACGGAGTCCACTCTTTCCCAAACAAACTGAGCATTTTTAGTTCAAAAGTGAAAATAGATCCGGCGGCATAAAACCAGTTGGCATCGCCACAACGGTCTTTCCAGTCGCATGTTGAAGTTGGGAACGGACCATGTCGAGCGATTCTGCTGAGTACAACAGGTAACTATGGTACATGCTGTAGAAGAATTGTTAAGAATTCTATTTTGATGGCCATTTAACCGTACCATGTCTGTGCCCGATGCCACATGATGTTTAGCTGACGTATTATTGTTAATATCGTTAATAGTTAACGACAGTTTTGCCCCAACGGCGGTGAAGGCCATTGGGTTTGCAAACGGTTGTTAGCCCCGTGCCGTTAGCTGCCTAACCGCAGCATTTCCAAATCTCCATTAGCCGTTCGAATTAACGTCAAGTTACGGTACTTTCAATCTATGTAGAATGTATGAACACTTCGTTTTATTTTTTTGGACCACTTCCGTGTTGAGGCCGGCGGTTTAGTCGGACTACCCGTTGGGCCTGGCTACCGCTCGGCCTGGTCGGGCTGCAGAAACCACCGTTGCAACCACAGGCCCGATTGTCCGACATATTGGTTCAAGCTTTTCATTATTTATTTGACGTGATTATACGTCACCAGTGCACGTACGAGAAGGCCCGGGTCTTTCCACTTCACGTGAGCGGCAATTGATCCAGATGTAACGTTAGCTAATGGCACCCTACTATGCTAATTGGACACGTGTGCACGTTAAAAAAAACCCACCATTGATTAGGTGAAAGCACGCAGAGCGCAACGGACATCGTTGGTGTTCAGGGCTACTTGACTTCGCATTAAGGCCGAAACATTTTTGCTAATTTGTTAATGACACTTTTACTAAGAAGTTGCTGTATGGCAATAATTTACTTTAAGTCTGGTGCGTAGGCTGGGTGAATAAATGGGGTGATGGTATAACTGGTGTGACCAAGTTGTTAAAACCACTGTAGATATGTTACTTATTTACGAGCCACTGGCAGAATATGCAGCTTAAGTGCGAGGCCATTATCTGGTATTAAATATTCTACCCATAAATCTCTTCTGATTTAAAGTGAATTATCACCCTTTTTATTTTTTTTGCACAGCTCAAAAGACCATGGGGGGCCTGATGGAATGGAGCCTGATGGTGTCATTGAGGTACCTACAAAAGTTATTGTTTTCACAACTGAGAACCTATTCAGCAGGGGATTGGTGTGCTAATAGTTTCCTTTTTCTTCAGAGCAACTGGAACGAGATTACTGACAACTTTGATGATATGAACCTAAAGGAGACTCTCCTCAGGGGAATATATGCATATGGTTTTGAAAAGCCATCTGCTATTCAGCAAAGGGCAATCATACCTTGCATCAAAGGTACAGAAACTTAATTAACTGTCAATTGTTCATGTATGAGTGAAATGATGTCTACCATCTTTCGGGACTTACCAAATCATGGTGATAATTTTTTTTCTTACTGATCACTCTATACTTGTAAGTTTACTGCAGGGAGGCACCATGCCTGTCCATCGCGTTTGCTTATAAAACACGAAAGCACAATTGTAAAATAGTTGTAAGACCGCTCTTTTCTCTAATATTTCTGCCCTTGCCATCAGGCTATGATGTCATTGCCCAGGCCCAGTCGGGTACTGGCAAGACGGCCACGTTTGCCATCTCTATCTTGCAGCAACTGGACATAGAGCTGAAGGAGTCTCAGGCTCTTGTGCTGGCTCCCACCAGAGAGCTGGCACAGCAGGTATGCTGATTCTGAGGTCTCAGTGACCTCAACCGTATCTCAGACCTAGACAGCATATTGAGGACACTGATAAGGTACCCTTTTTTCAAAACTTTTCTAAATTGCAAAATTGTGAAACCTAGTATCCTCTAAGATTGGTGTAGTCTCTGTCCATGGCTGCATTGGTCTAAGATCTGGCTTTGAGTTTGATTGTGGTTGGAATGTTGCTGTGGAACAGAGTGATATGATGGCATACCATCTTTCGGGACTGACTCTTGTGATGATTTTCTTGTATCTTACTGATCACTTTGAACAGTTGTTCCACACACTGTGTGGAAATGTCATACCATCTGTGTCACACAGTATCCTGAGGTTGTGTTTTGGCCCCTGTTTCCACTCATTAGATCCAGAAGGTTATTCTGGCTCTGGGGGACTACATGGGTGCAGCCTGTCATGCATGCATCGGAGGGACAGATCTCCGGAGTGAAATACAGAAGCTCCAGGCTGAGGCTCCTCATATTGTGGTTGGCACACCAGGTCGTGTGTTTGACATGCTGAACCGTGGACATTTGTGTAAGTATGGCTAGCCCTTGTCAACAAAATCACAAACCGTTGAATTCCACAAATATGAGCTTGACTTAATGCCATGTTTCTGCACAGCTGCAAAATGTATCAAGATGTTTGTTCTGGATGAAGCTGATGAGATGTTGAGTCGAGGTTTCAAAGATCAAATCTATGAGATCTTCCAGAAGCAGAGCACAAACATTCAAGTAAGACTTTTTAATAAAAGTACCACAACAATTGTGTTAAATGTTAACTGTGGAACCCTTCTACATAAAAAGAAGTCTGCTATAATTGTGTGATTCAGATTCTGTTTCATGCTATAATGCTAGCAGACTATTGCGTAGAAGGAGATTATGACTCACTGTACTGAAAATGAGACTTTGTCGAACCTCTTTCTTAATGTTCATTGGCTTCTTGTCTCAAGGTGCAGTGCAACAATTTGTACTGATTTTGAGTTGTACCATGTATTGACTAAGTCTATACATGGTACAGTGTACCATGTTTTGGATTGGATCAACCGGTTGTGCCTTTTTACAGGTGGTCCTGCTCTCTGCCACCATGCCAGCTGAGGTGTTGGAGGTGACCAAGAAGTTCATGCGGGAACCCATTCGCATCTTGGTGAAGAAAGAAGAGCTTACTCTCGAGGGTATCAAGCAATTCTACATAAATGTGGAGCGAGAGGTGCGTTATCCTTAACTCTGCGGTAGGGGACATTTCTGTATGCAGCCTCTGTTGGGAATCCAGTCTCTCTAAAGCACCCCGCTAAAACTGCAGGAGCCAAGCCTTTCAGGTTTAGCTCATGTGGCTCCAAGCACAGAGTATTGAAAATTAGGCTCTGGGGGAACTTAATGTCCAGTGTCCTTTGTCTCAATATCCTGTGTTACACACAGTTGCCCCTTTTTTCTTTAATATTCCATTGTTTACATGTTTGATTAGCAGGCATCCACTGGGACTTGCCAGCTTAACTGTTGACCATGCTTTTTTTCTTTTTAAATGGACATCAGGAGTGGAAGCTGGACACACTGTGTGATCTGTATGAAACTCTGACAATCACCCAGGCGGTGATATTCCTCAACACCAGGAGAAAAGTAGACTGGTTGACAGAGAAGATGCATGCTAGGGACTTCACCGTTTCTGCTCTGGTAGGATTTGTTCTTTGCCTTGTCTGTACCACTGATCCGTTTGAAACGGCATTTTGCGTTCTTATTCCTGCACATTTTCCTAAATAAAGCAATTTGTAATTCCCAGCATGGTGATATGGACCAAAAGGAGCGTGATGTGATTATGAGGGAGTTCAGGTCTGGCTCCAGCAGAGTTTTGATCACTACTGATCTTCTGGTAAGTATGTCTAATGTGGATGGGAGAAATTGCATTAACAACCCACTGTTTCAATCTGGCAACAGTCATAAAGTGACCACGCTGTCAAAACTCTGGGAAGATTAGGGCTCATTCTCCACAATAGTTTTCTCCACTGTAGAAATCTGTTACTAATGTGTGAGCGACAACTTTGGAATATGCTTCTAGAAATTTTTTTTAAAACCAGTCATTCATGGCTGGATTACAAAAATATAATTTTTCCCCTTCAGGCTCGTGGGATTGATGTCCAGCAGGTTTCCTTGGTCATTAACTATGACCTTCCTACGAACAGAGAGAACTACATTCATAGGTAGGTGGCGTTTTATATAGCTGCAGATTGCGCATCTCCGTCTCCTGTAAGCTAATGTGGCTCTTTTCTCTACAGAATTGGCCGTGGTGGCCGTTTTGGCAGAAAAGGAGTTGCTATCAACTTTGTTACAGAGGAAGACAAGAGGATTCTTCGGGATATTGAGACATTTTACAATACTACCGTGGAGGAGATGCCCATGAACGTGGCAGACCTGATTTGAGCCCAGCGTTTTTTTTGTGTTTTTTTTAATGCAGTGATCGCGATCGTCCACTTGCATTGTGCTTATCATATTTGAGGGGTGGGGGGGACTTCTCAATGCTAAACCTTGGCTCTGAGTTTTTGTATGTGTTAAAAGGGAGGTGACTTCTACAGTGGTCCCTCTGGCAGTTGTAGATTCTAACCTCGACTGGTTGCTGTTTAATGCTACGAAGTCATGGGGTCTGAAAATGTTGAGTGTTTCTTTCAATGTTCTATTAAGATGTGTGTGTTTGATGTTCTTTACCGTTTAGTAACTTACTTGTGGACTAAAAGGTTCAAGTGCTGTATAAAGTCTGCAAATTATGCTATGCTAACATATGTGTGGTTAAGTATATTGTGGGACTGCTTAATGGATGCACTAGTTATGTTTCACTGTATTTTCATATATTTGATCAATTTTAGGCTTATTTTTTTTAATTTCACTTGCTTTGGGCCTCTTGGCTGCATTTTACTAGTGTGCTTTTACACTTATACTTCATTGCTAATGCACCATCCAATGCTATATTTGACTTTCCCTAATTATTTACATGTTCGTCTCAATAAACTGTTTCCGTGAGGACACGTGCTTTGTCATTACTTAATATATGAACTTACAGACTGGGGGAAAGTCTGTATTGGACATTGCTTATCCTAGCAGCTTTACAGATTGAAATTTGACCTGTTTGTTGTAATATAAATGATCGCCTGATTGCCAGCAGTGCGTAAACAACTTTGTCCAAACCGTGTTTAACTACCTGGACATATGGAAACCTGTCAGCAGGTACATGGGTGCAGGAGCCATTTATTATAATTTCGCTGTTAACTGTATTATAAAAGCAATAAGGTACTTGAGGCAGTACTTTATCTTCAATAATTTGCTCCGTGTCGTGCCAAACACCCCCGAACTGTTATATTAATGGACTATAAAGTACAGCCTTGTATGTTATTGCTTTTCTATAACATTTGTTATGGTAGTTTCACTTTGAAAAGTAATGCAAAAATTGCAATTGCATTATGTATTGAATATTTTTAAGCCATGACAACATAGAAATCTATCCTGTGAAACGTTTCATGGCTCTTTACATGTTATGTTTCCAACTCTGTTGGAGCTCGTTTTAAAGGTGGGGAAGGAAAACGGCAGAATGACAACAGCTCCCTCGCTTTTTTTCACATCCGTTTGAAAAGATTGCAGCTTCTACGGAAAGTACGGGCGGTAAACCACATCTTGCACACACTGTCTCTACACTGTGTGTGTGCGCCATGATTCCCCCAAAGTAAGGAAACTGTTGCCGTGACGTGCTGAGATACTTCTGTTTCTTGTAATGTAACTGTTAAAAGAGTGGGGCAATTAACCGCTCTGGTCAGGTTGTTGATATAACTACTATGACGAATAATAATAACTCTTTTTCTGACTTTCAAGTAGATTTTATTTAATAAAAAAAAAGTCTTTTCACAAATCTAATAACAAAAAAAAGATATTATGACAAGAAAATGTTCAATTTAGAGGCATTGCGTTGTTGCTCATAAATACATATATATTTTTCAGCACACAAGCCGTTTGTAAAGTTTTCTCACGGACACATCAGTTCTACTTCATTGTGAGGAATGTTGCACATCGTGACATGGAGACATTTTTAGATTTGACTCACCAAAGAACTGCATATCTTCAAGCTGCTTCTGCTGTGTGGTTTCTGTCTGGTTATGTATTTTTCGTTTCTTTTGAGGTTATGGAGTTGATACATGTCTGGGAGAGAAGTTTTTATCTTTTGAGTACCATAATGTTTTTCAACCGATATGTGTGTCGCAGCAGTAGAAATAAAATGCAAGATAAGGAGAATGTTCTTTTATAATCAACTGGAGATTGAAGATATAAGCTAGTTCACATATTAGAATCTAATTTGTGAGAACATGGGGTTTGAGTTTGGACTACATGTAAACAGTGTCTTTTTATGAACTATCTCAACACAACCAAGTAAACTTGTGCGTTGTCCATCGTGAACTTTTTTTTTCCTCTTTGCCTCCGGAAACACAGAACATGCGCTCCAGTGTTTTGACATCGGTGTCCGACTGAAAGGACTGAGGTAATATCTGCAGCGACAACCCTCCATTTATTTTGACCTTTTACAAACTCCCTCTCCTGCATACCAAACACACACACACACACACACACACACACTTGACATGATACTACAAAAAGGCTGCTTTGCAAGGGTATGTGTTAAATCTGTAGGGTTTACAAAGGAGGGACATTTTCACGGCAGTACAGTACAACCTGCCCATGAGTCCGGAAGTCTTGTGCTTCACCTGCAGGTTGGTCGCCGCCTCCCAGAGATGATGGATGTCCTCCACGTGACCATGTGAGGTCATCATCTGATCATAGATACACATGTGGTAGGGTGCTTTGCCCTCGCCTGCGAAATACACGTGCTCCTGCGGAGACACACCCACTGCGTTGGCACAGATGCCCATGAAGACGTCGTCTATGTAGATAGTGGCGTTCAGGGTCAGCGTGGCTTGGTAGATTTTGTCAGCCACGTCCCTGGAGACCACGTACCCGGCCCCGGCTGTGTAGTCAGGGTAAACCATCCACTGGTACATCTCGTAGGGCACGTAGTACTTGCTGTCTCTGCTGCGGATCGGCGGTGCCCCCCTGTGCACTCGACCGACCCAAAAGTCTGTGACGCCTCTGCTGCTCACGTCCCGCAGGTAGCTCACCAGGTTGGGCATGTGCACGAAGATGTCGTCGTCGGCCGTCATGAGGAAGCGAGCGTGTGGGCAGCGGGTGTGCATCCAGTGGAACTGCAGGATCAGCTTCAGGGTCAGGTTGTGGAAGGAGTCTAAAAAGTCCTGTTGGATCAAATCCCTGTGTAGACGGTCCTCGTGGACGAGCCCAGTGCCGCCTTCCTCCTGCTCGGCCGCAGGCCTCCCCAAGGCAAACACCACCTTGACCGTGGCTCCCAGGGCGTTCTGGATGTAGGTCTCATTGCCCCAAGTGGACCTGATGGCGTTTCGCCTGTCGATGTTCTCCGGGGATGTTTTGACAAAGAGGAGGAGGAGGACGTCCGTGTCGGCGCACTTATCCGAGTGGTCCAGCAGGTAGCGAAAGTCGCTGAAGCGCCTGGCCTGTTCTCGCGGGATGGTGAGGCTCTTGTTGATGAAGGTGAAGCGGTTGCCCAGGTAGCGGTAGGAGTAGGACTTGACGGGGCTGAAGACGTTGCTGTCCAGCTGCTCCCAGCAGACCATCATCACCGACAGCACCAGACAGGTGGTCATCAGCTGCACGTACTGGCATCTCCGGATGCGCCGGCAATTCACAAACATTCTGGAATCTCGTCACCCTGTGCCGCCGGTCCCCGTCTGGTTCAGGATAGTGGTGAAAGGGCCGGTTGTGCGTGTGTGTTTGAGCGAGCAGGTGGAGAGGTGGAGGTTGATCGTGTTGTTCCAGGGCCTCAGACCAGAACTTGGTGGATCGTCCATCCTAGGCATTCCACATTTAGCAGGCGGCTCATGGGGAGGTGGAAGTCACTTAGTCTGCAGGGAGACGTCCTTCATCTCGACAGAACCAAATTCACAGTCGCCCAACAGCTGGAGAGTCATCCTTCCTCCTGGAAGCACTCTTCCTGAGTGATGAGAAGAGGTACACTTCACTGTGGGGGCAAGTTTATTTACGACAATATTGAAGCCCAGAATTGGTTCTCCTTTTCTTTCAAAAGGAGGAAGTGTGAAATGTAAAATCACTATATTTCTTCAAACTCTGCTTGGCCAATATCTATAACTGTTAAAAAACTGGTTTTCTGTGCAAATATCTTGTTGAGTAATGTTCCAGGAAGCCTTTGCTTTTTAAAATATAGGCGTTTAAGTAATCGTACATTCAGGACGTCATTATGGAGATAGAGATACACATTTAGACCACTTTAATTCATAGTCACAGAGAGAGTCATTGACACTGTTTAGCAGCAGCACAGTGGAAAATAAACTGAACTTTGCTACATCTGTTTGTATTCAGTCTTTCTTTTTGCAGCTGAAAAGTCAAAAGTTGTGGGCGGGGCGAAAGCAACGGATCGACTGAATAAAAAAAGCTAACACAGCAAATGTGCCAATGCAAGCCAGTCCATAATGGAGGGGTTTAAGGTGCAGACCCAGTGAAATCGCTGAGAGTCATGGAAAGCGTCGCACACAATGGAATAACTCTCGGCACAATGCGGGACAAGAATAGTCTGCTTCCGGCCGGCCCTGGGCTAAAAGCGTGGGGCGGTGTCATGATGGTCATGGGGCCTGGGACTCCCACCGCACCCCAGGAGCTTTTTAAACATCATCGGATGGCCTGTGCCTAATGGGTTCACTGGCTGAGAGCTAATAAGGACAAACCTCTGTTACATCGAATTATTTACTACTTTACCAGGGTGGGCCGCATGCTTCAATTTGCAACTTGACCAGATGTATATCTATATCTATTTGCAGGATATCGTGTTTGCACCAGAAGAAAATTCAAACACAAAATACATAGCAAACTGAGCAGTTTGTATAAGTCTCCTATTGCTCATGTGAAAATCTGTGTAATCTGTCACCAACCAACAACGTGAGTCGATCATTATGATCCGTACTACAAAGAAAGTACCTCTATTTACAACGTTAACACTTTTCCTTCGATCATAGTAGTTTTGTGTTGGCCTCTGGTCGGGTGCGTGAGGGCACAATGGTTACAAGTAGTTAATTATACTTCATTTTGTTTAGATTATTGACTAAAGGCGTTGACCATGATGCGCTTTTCAAAGGCCGTTCTATCTGAGCATAGTACAACACACTGTACGACACACAACCACTAATGAACGTGTCAGTCCTCCGTCTGCTGCATCTAAAACCAGGCCTGTGAAAGCGAGCCGAGCCTGGAGCTCATTTACACAATAATTTGTATAAATAGAAAACACACACGGGTGGTGGCAGAGAGGATGTTTGGAGGGGGGGGATCACTCAAACTGATCTCTCCAAAACTCACCGGTCAAAAAGATTTCTTCTCGGCTGCACGGATCCGATGCTCAGCCTGAAGTTTACTTCTCCTCTAGTTGACAGGAGGGGAAACGGTTCTCAGGAGCAGCCATCGATCCCTCGTTTGTCTCGCGTGTGGGGACTGCAGTCAGTCGACGTGCCAGTTGCCTCTGCTCTTCTGTCCCCTCCCGTTCCTCTTTTAGTGCGGGGGTGGTCCTGCCGTATGCGAAGGAGTCAGAGAGAGGAAGCATGATGGGTGACTCTGTCCCTTCATGCTCCCCTGAGAGACATTGAGCTCATGAGAATTGGACGGATAGGCGGATTGAAGAACTGCAAGAGCTTTTGTTTTTTGCCGGTGTAGAGATTTTAATACATGCTAATTGCTTTACCACTTTGAATTTGTGGTTTGTGATGGAGCGTAAGTGGGTTGTATCAAAAACAATATATTCTTAGTATCAGAAAATACTTTTGAAACTCGAAACTTGTCCAGGATGTGGGGAGAAATATTTAGCTTTGTTGAAATATAAGTTAGGGAAGACAGAGAGAGAAAGAGAAAGCGAACCAGAAAATGAGTTTCTCTGAGTTGGTTAGTCTATTGGCTATTTATGTATAGAAGTATCTTCACAACTAATAGATGGGCTTTTTATGCTGATATTCATGGCCCTTTTCGTCCAGCGTCACTTTGACATTCACTTTTAGTCGTTCCGTGAAGTCTCAATTACAATTGAGTAGACTTTTTAATGACATTTGGTGGTTGGATCCTCATGACTTTTGTCATCTTTAACTTTTTTCTAGCATCAACAGGCCAACGCATTCACTTACCGTTTAAAATACTTACACATACTGGCTCAGTGTGGTGAATACATTCAGGGATCCCAGATTATGCATCCTGATGTTTATTGACGTCACTGTACTCCTGATGGCCCCCTCATGTGATTAAATCAACAAAATGAGGAATTTGCATCTCGTGACAAGGTTCGACACAAAACAAAGTGCGGCATGTAAATATAGTCATGGTGGTATTCCTTCATTTACTTCATATTCTGTGCAGACAAACAAGCAGCCACAAAACAGTCACACTAGATCTGATGTGACGGCCCATTTCAGTTCAGAGTTTGACCCGTGCGGTGAGTGAATATCTAAAAATATACTGGCCTGATTAGAAGAAATGCTCCTCAGGAAGTTCCAGTCCGGGGGACTACAGTACAAGACTGTCAGGTCCTGCTCGATGCGTCATCGCCCCCTGGGGGTCCTAGACAAGAAGGACCACGGGCCCCCCAGAATCATGATAAATGAAGTCCAGGACTATGGATCAGTAAAGAAATCTTTTATTAAGCAATTAACATATACCATAAATAATCAATAACATAACTATCTGAATGCAAACTTTACACACAACATTTAAACAGAAAAACAAACATAAATAAAACTGCTGCTTGCGGGCCTTGGCTTCTGCAAATGCAGCCGCTATGACTTTCGTATCTCAGGACCTCCAAACATCTCTTTCCATTGAACTCAGTGCCATGTGAGCCTCTCCTGGCACATGGTTGACCTCATATAGGTTTTGATCAACTTCAAAGCAGAAACGCTCCTCTCACCAGAGGCAACAGAGACAAGAAGAGTCAAGAGGAGACGCAATGCAATGCTTAGATAACTGTACAAATCCAGAAAGTTTTCACTGTAAATGTAATTTAACATGTCATTTGGGCAGGTGAAGGCGTGGTGTGGAAAAGTGTAGACAGCGGAACTGATCTCCAATTCAAATAATCCTCAATGTCATGCATTGTTTGCTCCAAATTCTTGCAACTTGCACAACGTGTCCCACTCTTTAGCACCTGTTGCATGCTTGTCTTTGAAAACAGGCAACTGTAGAGAACATAGACATCTTTCAGTTTCGAGAATGTGACATTCAGGCTTCTAAGGGCTGTGTCTACTAAAGGGAGAAAGAACTGCCCTTTGAAGGATTCTTCTGGACTGGACTGGGTTTCTGCTGCTCCCTCATGCTGAAAGTGTTTGCTGCCTTTTCTCTGGAAGCTCCATTTCAATTTCCAGTTCTTCTGCAATGTGTACTGCATCAAATTGACATGAAGCAATTCAAGTCCTCACTCCCTGTGTGTCTCTTCTAAGAGTTGCCACAGAAACATCTAGACTTTGCAGGAGCTTGCTCACAAGGTTAACCTGGTACAAGCCCAGAGAGATATGTGCTTCATTTTTTCATCTGTGTGTTTGACCGGCACGTTGATGCCGGCTAGTAAGGGGCCCCTTGCATCAGGGGATTTTTTAAGGAAAAATGTTAAGTGTAAAAATAAAATTGTTAAGCTGGTACAGAAATACACTTCCAGCACTTGTTTTTTTTAGTTAGAATGTCTCCATGTATGAATCCACCTCTTAGAAGCTGCTTCCTTACTCCACTGTACAGTAAGACAAGGGAGTTTTTGTTAAAATCACTTCTTAAATCAACCGGGTATTTTTTTTTGGTGGTATGATAGTAAAACAATCGCACGCAGTGTGTGAGATCACTCACAGCTGGCTTCTGTTGGAGGAAAAATAAACACTTTGGAGTAGTAGTTGGAAATGAACTAGAAATAGTAGGAATAATAATAATATTTAAATTTGATATAGCTCTGTTCTAAATTAAAAAAAACACTTTACAAATGGAAACAGAAAAAACAATAAGAAAAAATCCAAGAAAGACAGGCATAAATAGAGATATACACGTGGCTCCGCTCCTTTACCAAAGCAACCCGGCCTGTCCAAATTCCTCCCCATCTCATAACTGCTCTGTTTAACACCTGATCCCTAAACAACAAGGGCCTCCTACTCAATGAATTCATAACCGAAAATAATCTGGACTGTTTAACCGAAACATGGCAAAAAACAACACGACTACTTTTCATTGAACCAAACCACACAAACAAAGGAGACACGTTTTGACAAAACATCAAAACTCCATCAAAACTCCTTCACCCATTGTGCCCCCTGGTACACTGACCAACAAGACAGGGCCGTCCACTGGAACGCCTGTGCCCTTGACCCCCTCCCCCCTAATCACTGACATTATCAACTCCTCACTGTCCTCTGGTTTCATACCCCACTCCCTCAAGCTCGCTGCTGTCACCCCTGTGTTGAAAAAATCCGGTCTCGACCCCGACATCCACAGCAACTACCGACCAATCTCCAACCTCCACCATTTTTTTCCCTTCGGAAGCTGTTGACTCAGAACTCAAGTCCCACCTCAACCTCCCTCTACGAACCCTTCCAATCCGGCTTACGCTCGAAACCCAGCATGGAAACCCCCCTACTGAAAATCGCAAATGACATTCTCCGGTCTGCGGACTCTGGTTCCTCACCATCCTCCACCTCCCGAGTCACTCACGGTGTCCCCCAAGGTTCCGTGCTTGGTCCCTTCCTCTTCGTCATTTACATTCTTCCCCTTGGACAAATCATCCCTCGTCATGGCTTCCAACTTCCACGGCTACGCCGACGACACCTAACTCTACTTCTCCTCCAGGACCATCACCGCAGTCATCCACTCCACTCTCACTGCCTGTCTCACTGACATATAATCATGGTGTTATGTTCCCTGCTAGGGTCCGGCAACATAACAAAAACAAACGAGATGGAAAATAAGGAATAAGGAACGTCAAAGGTGCAGAAGCAGCATGAAGAGGCGAGCGAACAGGAGAAGAAGGCTGCGAGCCTTGCAATGAATCAGCTGAAGGAACTGGTGCAGTGATGGAAAGACTTTTTGTGGCCAATTCCAACTCCAGCTTGCGTAACTCGAACTGGCGTTCCTCGCACTCCCTCTGTCTGTCCTTTTCAACCGCTTCATATTCCAGTTCTCTCAAGTCAAAATCAACCTCCAATTTCTTAATTTCAATTTCTTTTGCAATCTCCTTTTCTTTGACACTTCGATTTTCTCTCTCAACCCTTAATTTAGCCGTTCGATATTGCAGTTTACACTCCTGGAATTTATATTCCCGTAGTTTGAGTTCCTGTTCCGATGAACTTCTAGCAGCTGACAACTGAGAAGCAGGATGAAAAAGAGGACTTTCCTCTCCCTCAGGAAGGAACTCCCTATCTACTAGGCCTGCAAAAACAGCCTTGAGCAAAAACAAACGGAATGGAAAATAAGGAACGTAGCAGCCAATAGTAACTCAAACTCAACTGCAATAAATCTGAAACACTCATCGTCGGCCCTCCCACCCTCATCCGCTCAGCCCAGACCGTCTCTCTCAACATTGATGGCTCCATCGTCCCCCCCTCCTGCCTGCTCCGCAACCTCGGTATCATCATCGACCCATTTCTTTCCTACCGCATGACACCCACATCACCAAGACTGCGTTCTTCCACCTTAGGAACATTGCACGGCTCAAGGCCTCCCTCTCCATCTGCCACCACCGACATTCTCATCTCTGCCCTCATAACCTCCAGACTTGACTACTGTAACAAAATCCTCACCAAACTCCAATATGTGCAGAACTCTGCCGCTCGACTGCTCACATCACCCCGGTCCTATGCAACCTCCACTGGCTCCCGGTAAAATACAGGGTAGACTTCAAAATATTACTCATCACCTAGAAAGCCCTAAACAACCTGACACCTTCCTACCTCTTAGACCTCCTCCCAATCCACGTTGATTTCTTTTTTCTAGTTTCTGTCGATTTCTATTATCTGTACTTTTCCCTTTTACATTGTAAAGCGTCTTTGGGTACACAGAAAAATGATATAAAATATATATACACTTTCATTTTTTTTATATCTTCGATACAGAAAAGTGGTCGTTGCATTGCGCATTGAACCATTATAGACATACTTGCATGAGTTTTCATATGTAAAAACTCCAGGCCAAATGTTTGACTTATAGGTTTGCAATTAACAGTGAAGAGAAAGCCAAAGCCGGGGGTCTTTGTCTTCTAGGTAACACCAATGTACATTCAATGGCAATCAATCCAAAAATGTGTTATTTAAGAAACATTTATCTGGAACAAAACGATGGACGAAGCAGCGAACAACCGCTGAAGTCCTGTCAGCCACAAAATCTACACAGAAAAACTGGTGATTCAAGAACTCCTTCGATGAAGACACCAAGGAAGAAAAAGCAAACACATTATTATCAAAATAGATTTTATTATAGACCTTCTGAAATCTGAGTGATGTTGAGAACAGTCAGTTCAGGAGGCTGCAGACTGCAGCCATGTGTGAGAGAGAAAGAGAAAGTACAACATCGGTGAGGCCAAAGGCCAAGCAACAAAAAGAAGTTGGTATTTACATGTTCTGTGATAATACAATGACAATTAAATCCAGATTTCATTACAGTTTTTCATCTTGTGTACGTAGCTACAAATAAATCATTACAAAAGTTTTGAGAAGTACAAAACCTTCAAGGGGTCTCTGACGTAGCAAAGATAGAATAAGGTTAGTACTTTCCGAAGCGGCACAAAGTAGCAAACACACACCTGAAAGCCGTGTAAACACTTATCATCTAAAAACAAAATGTTATAAAATACCTTTCCACCGTCATAGATGTCATTGGAAATAGTGTCTTTGTAGTACGATCCAATCACTGCTGACTGTGGTAAGCAAACTTCAAAATACTCTAACTTCAGTACAAAACCTTCCAACACAAGTAACTGACGGGGTGTGTGTGTGTGTGTGTGTGTGTGTGTGTGTGTGTGTGCGTGCGTTAAGCCATTAGTCGTCAGGGCTGAGAGATTAGACATGGAATGCCATAAAGTTGTCTTCTTAGAGGTCAGACACTTTCTGCAGATTCATCTTTCAATGAGACGCGTCCATGACGGCTTGAATAAAAGCAAAGAAAACTTCAAAGAGGATTTCTCTCCGCATTCGTTCCTATGACTTTAATCTTAGTTTATTTGAAAAAAAACATTCCTCATGGTCACAACCAACAAGAAAAACCTCAGATTCTCCATTTCAAGCGTGAAGTAACTTTAAAAGCCTCCATTGGCGCACAAAAGTCTCACCCGTGAACCCACAAATATATTCAGATACAATATATAGAATTACATGCTGATGCCATGTTACTTTGAGTCATATTCTGCTATTCAACAAGCAGACGTGCCTCAAGAACACTAACAAAAGTGCCACCGCTGCCTGCATCGGCCGACGGGCAACGACTGGACTGCTGGACCAACTGGGAAACAAACTCCGGCCGGGAAGTGAAACTCAAGCCTGATGTTTAATGAGCACGCGGGGGAACAGGACACGATTAGCACGGCGCAGTCGGGTCATCATTCAGCATTAGTTAGCAACCAGTCATTAATACAGGAAACAAGCACAATTACGACTTATTTGTTCACATCAGATGGATGCGAGCGGTTATAGACCTGCTGTCCCCCCTCCCTCCCTCTCCCTCCCCACAGGGCACGATTCTCCTTTGGCTCGTCGCCTCACTACGGACACAAGAACAGGGCGGCCGTCTGATCACGAGCTCGAGACCCAACCAGGGCGAGTTTGCTGCCGGACGCTGGAAGGTGACTTCACATCGGAGTTGGTGTCTTTCTGGCCAGCAGACTGAGAGACCAGTTACAAAGATCTTTTTTTATGGGAGTTCTTTAGCGCTCTATATTGACCTGATGAATTGGGCACACCTGAAAAACATTTCTGAAGGATAGTTGCAAAAACAAAGGACAGTTCAGCCTTTTATTAACTGTTTTAAACTTTGTTGAAAAATCTCAATTGTGACTCGGACATGTTAGATAAAAAAGAGCCCATAAAATGAGAAACTAATTCCATCTTCTCAGCCATACATCTGCATTATTGATGAACTGATCTGATAAACAGCTTTGAACAACCATTGTAAAAGACAATAATTGCCCCCTCCTCCCCCTCCTCTCCCGCCCCACATGTACAGTAATAAAAAACCTGCAGAGATCAGTCAAATCCAAAACAATAATGTGCACAGGACATCAAATGCTGACATATGCAATATGCACACACCAACAGAAGAACACATCTTTAGAATTCTGGTACAAAGGACATAAAACAGGAAAGCAAGAAGAATCCTAACGTTTTGGTTCGCACGTGATGGGTCCGACACGTTTGCACAGTTACAGAGACGGCTTGCACAGGTGTCCGTACAGACCTGATGCTTGTGCATATGAACTGTGTGTGGCGACGGTGTGGTTCTTTTGTGTACATAGTGACGGCATCTGACTGCAGCAGTGTGGCGCACAGGCAGGGGCAGTCCCTCATTTTGGCTATGTACACATTCGTAGTCGGTCCACTGCTGCCCCCTCACGAGTGTCATTTCCTCAGGTCCAACACGCAGACCTGCAAGAACAGAGAGGACGACAGTCTGACACAATGCTGTGGAGCAGCGAGAGGCGGAGCCCGCGGGAAGAACTCACCGATCCGTCCGACGCGCTCGCTCCCACTTTGTCCCCCGTGGCGTTCCAGCACACTTCGAAGATTCCTCCGGTCCCCCGGTAGCTGTGAACTAAAGCACCCGTCTGAGGAAACACACACACATACACATATCAGCAATGAAATATATTCCGCCCTTGTATTCATGTAAAGTGTGTCCAGTCATTTGGGCTGTGGTAAAATGTGGTTAGATTTTGAAAGCATTTCCCCGGACCTGAGTGTTCCAGATGTGGACACACTTGTCAAAGGAGCCGCTGGCGAGGTGCCGGCCGTCGGGACTGAAGGCCACGCTGTAGACGGGCTCCTGGTGGCGGGTCAGAGTGTGGATGCACACGCCGCGCTCCACGTCCCACAGACGCACAGTGGAGTCGAACGATGCACTGAGAGACGGAACAGAGCGAAGAACGAGCTGAGGGAACCAACATACGGATCTGAACGGCTCGCCCTTCTCGCTTTATCATGTGAATCAGTTGATACACTAACAAGTATCAATTACCTCCCAATCCGATACAATAGCATACTTGTGTCTTTCAGTAATAACACGATTGTCACGGTCAGTTTGCCACTCCTGCTCTGACACGTTAGGAGTTTAGGATCGGCGAGGTTGGGATTATGGAACGGGAGGCTACGGATCTCTCAGCTGTAACATACGGTTTGTTCCTTAAGATGCTCGGGTACCGCTGTGTGCCCTACCTGGCCAGCATGAGGTTGGCGCTGGGATTGTTGGTCCCAGGGCCTGTGGGGCTCCACTTGATGGTGTAGATTTCTTTACTGTGGGCCTGGAGGTCGTGGACGCACAAGTCCTGCTTCATGCTCCAGATCTAAACCGGAGAAGAGACCGGCTTTTATCACCACGTCCGTCGGCACGCTTGATGCAGCTACATGTGCACGATAATCGCACTGACCTTTAGTGTCATGTCATCGGAGCAGGAGGCCAGCAAGCTGCCAGTGGGATCCCACTTGATGGCGTTCACCTCATTCTAGTGAGCAAGATTTCAGTTACAAAACAGTACAAAGCAACTGGACCGGTACGTGATATAATAAATGCACTTCCTCTACTAAGAGGTTTATAAGCCAATGCCTCCCAGTAAGTGAGGGACTTTCCTCTTAGGGTCCTTGTTAGACTTAAGAATAAATACACCTTAAGGGCATTAATTATCTTTCATCAGAAGCTTTCGTGAGTCAATGCCAGAATCCATATTGTTCCGTCTCACCGTGTGTCCCTGGAAAGTCTTGACAGGCCGGTCCTGACCCAGCTTACACACATGGATGCACATGTCCGTGCTGCAGGAGGCAAACGTGTTGTTGCTCTGCCAGTCCACGTCCAGAGCGGGCGCTGCAGGGAGGCAGAGGCACAGCTTAGAGCTGCTGCAGCAGTGTGGTGTGCGGAGAAGGAGCACGAGGACAAAAGACGTAACCAATATCACAGCCTGACACTAGTTTTCGTACTGCCACGTCGGGTCTGGGAATTCACGTTGACCATTCTTGAAAAGGCAGAGCCGTTGTACTAAAGTGTGTAAAGAAAAGTTTGGCTGAATATGGCTTGCGGCCAGATCAGTTAAGCTTAATTAAATGATATGAGACTATCATCAATATGATCTCAGCAAAACCAAATCCGTCTAGACTGCACAAGGACTCCCATCACTCACCGGAGTGGAAAGGGAATTGTTGTTTTGCCTCTCCTGTGTGGGCGTCCCAAATAATTGTTGTCTGTGTGGAGGAGGACATTTTCATTATTAATACTAAACCAGTAACGTTCATGTCATGAATTGAATAAAAACACAGACATACAACATAGAAGAGGATGCTCTTATTCAACACCAGTTGACCTGAACAATGGGAGCGAGTTACACGGTGACGGTAACATATCACACACACATTTTCATGCCTCACAGCCTTCAGCTTTTTAGCATTCAGATGAAAGCTCAAGGTGACTCTGCGCATGCAAATATATTTGTGTACACTAGATGGCCACATTGGACACAGGAGGTGGGCCTGTCTGGCTCTGTAGCCCGTCAGTCTGTAACATCTGGGAATGTACCAGGAGCCCTACGTGCAGGGATCTACTGAGGACGGACCCTTCGAGCACGTCCACGCAGAGCTTCCATTTGCAGCTTTTCAGCTCCGCCGGCACTCGGCACGAAGGAAACTCGTACCGATCGCATGCGTTTTAATGACACACCAGCTACTCAAATGCGCCTCCCGATACGCATCACTAATGGAGCCACGTTAGGAGAGGCTGATTAGTCGGAGAAGGGCACCATGGAAGTTATTTCACAATAATAAGAAAACAAAAGCCAGACCAACGCTGTCAAACAGGAACCGGCCGTCCATTCTCTGCAAGGCCTTTCGAAATAAATCTGTGTCTCATTTGTTCAGAGATTATTAAAAGCTGCAATGTGAAGCAGCTGATCTTTTGAGAAAACGTACACACTCGCATCCAAAACGAGGTCACAGAAAATAAAAAGCCAGGCACGCTATCTTTCACTTCACAATTGGATTGGATTGAAAGCAGCAGCAAGATACAGATTTAAAAAATGAAGTACTACATTTTAAGCTTTATGTTTTTAAAATGCAGCATTTATTTTTTACGTGAAAGATCAAAGACTTAACATAATGTTTGTATTATTATACTATGTATTAATGAATTCATCTAGTGTCAATTGAAAAACTGACAATAAATAAAGTTGAGGTATTATTGAATTTAGATGTTTTTATTCAGGTGTCAATAAAACTAATTCAATAGTACTAAATTAGAGCGCAAGTGAGACATTACTGTGATGTTTCTCTTGAAGTGGAGACAGATTGTGCCTCACCTTCCAGTTCCCATTCAGAGGGCTGTCACGCTCAAAAGGATTATCCATCAACATTTTTACACACGATAGATTATTTCTCATTGTTACTGCTATTTTCAAAACACTGCATATTTTTAAAGATGCATTATCAAAAACCAGATGACTTTGCTCCCACAATATTTTTCGGTTCAATATTAGTAATGAATGGAACAGCTGTGTCTCCTTGAAGGTTAAAAAAATGATTGCAAAGAAAACCAACAATGAAAAACAGCTCTTGTTTTCAAAAAGTCGTAATCCTCCTAAGGGAGATTTTGGTGATATTTGAGTAAATATAGTTGTTTAAAAAAGATGATTCCACCGCTGTATGAAACAGACATAACAATTAAAAACACCCTGTTTAACTACTAACCCTTAAATAATTTTTGATTCATTATACCATTTATCAAAATAAAATACAATCATTTAGTTCCTAATCATTTGCACAGTGTGTTTTTATGCAAATAACCAATAGATGACAACGAGGTGAAAAGGTAGCATTTATCATTTTTGACAGTTTACATTGAATTCTTATCGGTTGAATATTCTTTGGGACGTTGGTAAAATACGTTATTCTAATTACTGGTAATTTTCTCCCACATTTTTGAATAATTCCACACTCCAGTCAGTCATATATCATATTTAAGAACCATCCAGGTGTTACATCCCTCTTTAACACAGTGTTATAATGTCACACTTTTAGTTTCCTTTACAGTGGTAATTCAAAATAAGCAAAAAGTGACCCAAAAAATCCTTTGGCAAACTCATTCTTCTAAAAATCCAAATCTTAAATCAGTGAGCCTTACCTTGTCTACGCCAGCACTGAGGATGAAGTTTCCTTTCTTGTTCCACTTGAGTGCAAATATCGGCCCTTTATGCTGACCCAAAGTACTGGCCAGGTTACCTGAAAATATTACACATTTAGCACAGCGTAGGAAGTGAGCAGAAGCACTTCATCGTCCGTGCGTCCTGGCAACCCGCTGGTCTTACCGTCTTTTGTCCATATTCTAGCAAAGCCATCGTACGAGCCCGTTGCTAGCAGCGTCCCCTCGCTCTGAGACAAGGACAGAGTTTCAAGTCACATCAGTTTCAAGCTACATGCATCTTTCTCAGTTTTTATTTACATACGAATTTGGCCGAGCGTTACTGTTAAATGGCACTTCATCAAGGAGAAACATGAAGATGGAAGTAGTTAATTAAAGACAAGAAACGGAGCTGATTTGCTGTTGAGAACTGACTTGTACAGGTCAGATAAAAAAAAGTTTGCAGCTGAGCAGCATTAAAAGCCCCCCTCCCCGTGGGAGTTATCTGGAACCCCCATATATCTGGAAGACGGAATGCCTTCCAAGCAGAAGGGGTCCCCCCCCCCCCCCCCCCACTCTCTTACTAGAACTGCCCTCAGTGGAACAGACGTAACACATCGACGGTTCAAACCCCCACACCCACACCCACACACACACACACACACTCACATTCCAGTCAAGTGAGGTGACGTCTTTGTTGCTGGGTACGTCCTGACCCCCTTCCCGTATGCAGTGCCTCAGAACCAGCTGAGTGGACCCGCCCGTACTGTTCTCAATCAGGTTCCAGATTCGTGCTGTCGAGTCCCCGGACCTGTGAACGCACACACACACACACACACACACACACACACACACACACAGACACACACCATTAGGCCGCTAACATGGCTTCGACTCTCATAATCCGTACTGAAAGTGATATAAAACTGACCATCGCTGCTCTTTAGTAGGGTTGAGGTTTGAAAGCATTTTATGGAACCTGAACCCAGTATCAAATCCAAAATCTTTTTAAATCCCTATCAAACCTTTTCACATCATCTGTTGAGGAAAAAGGAGAAAGAAGTTTTACAAGCACAAAACTCATTAACTGTACGGCCCCTAACGGAACTTTGTTGAGGTGTGCTGATGCGGAGAAGCAGGCCTGCTGGATAAGTTCCTCATTTGTTGTTTGGAAAAGTTAAATACAAACTACTAATAATGATAATACAAATTGGTCCATGTGCTGTGAACTAATTGATGTTCTGGATTACAATAAACTTCGTTTTGGATTATGGTGATTGACATTTTTTTAGTCATCAGAAAAGTCATCAGACAAATTTCCACTTGTATCTCCAATGTCCACCAATAACTTCTTTTAGTCAACAACTGACTTTTAAATCTGATTAAAAAAAGTTGTGTGGAACATTTGCTTCAGCTCCATTCCTCCCTGTTTACATCATTGATGGGCAGTGAATTCCCGCGTGAGGGTTCTTATTGCGCTCTCCTGTGAATTGGTTTCCGCATGTGATCGGGTACGTTTGCTCTGAAGGGTTTGGCTGTTAGGAGTGACGCTTCACACCGACTCTCTCCGCGGTCTTCGAACATCGGAGACCAACACTTGACCTTTTTGTAGAACACCACGTGGAAAGACTTGTGACATTTATTTATCAATTACAGTGAAAAAAGACGTTGGTGTGCAGCAGCGGACGGACTGCTGCTGCTGCTGTCCCGCTCGGGATGAGACATCTTATATCGATGGGTTTCATTTTTCTATGCTAATCTTTCATTGGTCAAAATGTCTGTATTTTGAAGAGTCTTTGGTTGACTGTGATATAGCCGAGCTCTTGTTTTTGTGCCAACTCTGTTCTTTTGTTTGGTTGAAAAATAAAATTAAAAAAATAATCTGAAGCCACGAGTTTCCACCTAGTGTGCGAGTCACCAGCATGGAGATCTGTTTCGATATGGGGACTTGTGCATTTTGCTTGCTTTGACCCTCCACAACAAAAGGAGGATGCAGTGAAAAGCAGTAGAGTGAACAGAACCCTCCTCTTGAAGCAACTTGTCTGGTTTTGCTTAAGACAGAGGAAATAGTCTGGGTTGTTAAAGATGATGAATGAAAACAAACTTTCGCACAGGTGGCTCCTCAAGTCCACTATTGAGCAGCCAAATTAGTGTACAAAAAACCAATGACTTGAGTCAACAAAGAAGAAGGACTCACAAAAAAGGCTCACTCTCCCAAACCTGTTGTCCCCGAAGAAGACAATAATACATGTTCAGATAATCAGCTAAATGACCAGTAATGAATATTTTACTTTAACTCACGGAGGTCATTTTATGTTAAATAGGATAAATAAGCCTACTCTTGGCCAGAAACTGGAGTAGAATGTCATTAAAACCACATTACTACTAAATGTAAAAAAATGCTAATAACTTTACTCACTTCCTGCATTAAGACAATAATGCATTCATTGTCAACTGTCTCTGTAGGAACAACATGTTCCCACAATATTCTTAACCAGGGAGCGTGCGTTATGACCAGCGAAGCGATGGATGAGGTGGAGCTACTGACCCGGAGGCGAGGAGGTCGTTCACTGGGTTCCAGGCGCAGATAAAGACTTCGGATTCGTGTCCTCTCAGCACCATGGCTTTGCTTTGCGGGATTTCCACGTCCCTGTCCACCTCCATCATCTCAGAGTGGTGATCTACAGAAAGGTTACCAAACAACGGAATACATGAGCTATCGTTACGAAGATGAGGAGGATTATGGCGTATTATTAAGATTTGATTAACAATAGATTATTCAATTTAAAAGTAATAGCCAGCGTTTTCCTACTTTTCTGGCCCACTTTTTCTTTACGGCTAAGTGTATGAACAAAAAACTATTTAAGCCCCAGCAGAGACTCATGGGGAAAGTCTGACATCATCCGATTTCCTACGAACCGGAGCAATTCCCCAGCAGGATGGCAGAGGAGCTGGTTCTCGACATGGCTCAACAACCATGTTCAGAGTGTAAACCAGCTTGAATACCCAACAGTTGCGGATTTTAGGAGCACGGTGTTCTTGTTATTGCATGACTAAGAGTGGTTATAGTAAGCCGCGGCGTGTCCAAATAAATAGCCACTATTCACGTTATGGAGCCCATGTAGGACACTGCATGGCAGTAAGCCAATGCTGGACCCGTCTTTAGCACAAACGAACCTGAATCCATCCCTCAGCGCTCTGTGTAATGGGATTCTGAGGCTCAGCGCGTTATTTTGATTACAGCCCGTTAGGTGGTTTTGAGGAAAAAACAACCAGACCCCATTTTTTCCTTTTTACGCTAAAACAAACAAACAAAGTATGTTCAGGGAAAAAGTGAGTAAAAACAGGAAGGACCAGACCACGAGGAAACACATGTGCCAGTTTCAGGAAAACACCATTGTAGCTTTGAGTAATATCAGGCAACCCACAGAGCGTTTACAAAAAAAATAAATCCAAATGTTTTTACTGCAGCCGTCAAGCGAAAACAACCCGCAAGACGCCCCATTGGTTTATCTTACTGCACGCTACTTCAAATATACTTTGCTATGTACTTTTATACAACACAGCCCGTCTTTGTAGAACTCAGGTCTTTTGTTTATTAGACTGACAAAAATAACAATGTTTCCTTTTCTTTCAGTGATGTTATTTATCACCACACCTTTTATCAACAGTCTGCAGAATAAACCAAATGGCGTTTGCGAAGATTATAACAGAATTAATGCCAATAATGGAGTTAAACAGTTTACACCAAATCTTATCAACATGAATTTGATAATATTAAAGCGTTAAACAAAAAAGTGTATAATTCTGAGTAAGAATCATTCCTTGATTTTGGATGACTATTCCCTCCACAGAGCACAAGAACACCAACCCTTTGATAAGGAGCTGATACAGTCAGTGTTCACAATCATGGGCTAGCTTACTGGCCAAGGCGTGGGATCCGTTCTCCTCCCCGTTGGCAGCAGGCTCTCCGTTCTTGGTGCTTCCCTGAGGCCCCGTCCCGCTGCCGGCCGCCTGCTGCTGCTGCTGCTGCTGCTGCTGGGCCAGCTTGTCCCTGTAGGCCTGCTGCCTGGTCTGGACCACATCTGGCATTACGGCGTCGATCAGAGACAGCGACTCGATGGGCCGCCCGTCAAATAAGGTCCCATCCTACAGAGGCAACATATTTATATTCATTATCCTGAAGATCATCCACCAATTCAGAAACAACGTTCAATCCAGAGAGCGTTCTGGAGTCAAAATAAAGCTGACGGGGCACCACTTCTTGCCAACGTGTTGTGGCGCTACAGTCATTAGTAGTGAACAGTGTAGAGAGGGAGCTTGACCTCATTGATGCTGACTTCAGCCTCCACATACTGCAGGCCCTTCTGGATGATGGAGATGAGGGCAGCAGGGGGCACAAGGGCTCCATTGATGTTGGACTGGCTGATGTGGCTCTCTATGCCGAAGGTGAATGCTGAGTGGGAGAAGCCTTGAGGAGGCACGGGTGATTGGGAAGGTAGGATGGTGTCAAAGATCAATTACAAAAAGTCAGGAGCAGAACTGCACAATGTTGCATTCTAAATATTTAAAAAGTAAATACAACAGAGATTTACCTAAAAAATGACTTACCTGATTCTTGCAGGTATCTGTAAACCAGGAAATTGACTTCATCACTGCTTATGCTCATTTTTAGTCCTGGTGATTAAACCATTGGGTCAGCATAGGATACGAGCCTGTAAAAGCCAACCACAGAGAGGGAATCTTGCTTAATTAAGCTTTGGTAGTGTTAAACACCTAAGAACAGCTGAGAAAAGGTTTGAGTAGTAAGCAAGGTAATGATAGTTAAAGATGATATGTTATACGCAGGGGCACTGTGCCAAAGAGCAGAGGAAAGTACAGGCACACACACACACACACACACACACACACACACACACACACACTATGGTGTTACACTACGAGCTCACTAACAAACTGGCACACACTGTGAAAAGAGAGAAGAGGAAGAAGATCAAATATCACCTCGCTTGACCTAGATCTTGCAATTTCCATACAGAGATGCAGAACAAGGCAAGCTGTGATCTATCTGGTGCATGGTAATGTTTTGGCTACCGAAGCCTTCTAGCACTCGGCAGGGCACCAGTTTCCATTCATTAACCTACAACTGGGAATAATTATCAGCTGTCTTGGCAAAGCATGCTGGGAAGTTTGGACCAAAATGTCCAGAATAAATGGGTTTTAAACCTCAGCAATAATAGATTCTACAGCGCTTGCATCTGGGCTCCTCATTCATTTATGCAGAACCCGCACTGTTGAAATGGGACTGTGGAAATAAACAAGGGGTCTGGACGGAGGACTGTTTCCAATACGCCAGCCTGCTGAAAAGTCAACATGTCTCCTGCAGTTTCCCAGAGGCTGAGGTCCAAGACCAACTGCACCAAGAGGCGTGGACTCTAGTAGAAGCATACCAGCTGTCGGGATTCAGGGTCCTGATGGCTCGTAGGCTCATGTTTCTAAAAACCCTGCTACCCGAACGATGACCGAACGTCTGTTGACCATAAATGCCAGACATTTTTCTACATAATGTAATTCTAACAAAATATTATATATTTTACCAGAACAGTTAACCCTACTTTAAATGTTGTTTAGGGTAGGATCAGTATAGTTATTGTTGATTCGGGTGGGATGGTTGGTACCATCTTGTACAAGTGTAAAAAAGTATTAATCAAATTTAGTTTGAAATTTATTCAAAAATGTATTAATTTCTGGTTCTCTTTTCAAGCACGGAAACTTTGTCACGGAAAAATGTTTAGCCACCGCTAAACATTTAACAGAGTATCAAGTGCAGGTAAATACGTGATCCAGAATGCATTTAATAAAAAATAATAATTAAAAAAAATAATTTTGCAGCAAAAAAAATAAATCATGGCGCTGTTCGATTACAATGCCACATATGGCCTCATTCGCAGAACTCAACACAATCACAGACAACCTCAGTGTCAAAATGAAATCCCTCTAAAATGTAATATATAAGCTTTATAGTTTGTATAATTATCATACTTGCCAAAGAGTTAACATTATGATCTCAAAATGACAAAGAAATACCACTGATCAGTTTTGGTCCGTCTCGATGTTGTTGATACACTGACAGAGATTTCGCTCTTTCAACCAAGTCACATTTCCTCAGCTTATTGCTGAAAACAGGGTTCAACATTTACTATCAAGGGGACATTTTAAGCGGTGACCTATTCAAAGAGCTGTACCGACAACTAGTTATGCAGGCAATAGATATTTCAATGTGATTCAAAAAGCACACAAGCATGCAACCAAATAAAGGGTTTGACATTAAACAGTGGAATATATTACCCATGCGGTCGTGATGTCTTCAGATGTGCATCATAGCGCCGTAGTCCTCAGCAATTTTTCAGCCCCTGAGTGTAAAAAAAGAAATTGAGTGCTTCAAACAGATGAATTATACTAAAAAATCTGGAGTGGGCATCACAACTGATGCAGAGGGCAGTCGATATGTCGCCTATTCCCTTCAGTACTGTAAACAACTGTATCTATGATGTAATTACTACCACTAAATAAAGAAAAAGAAAAAAATACATGTAAGATAAATTCAATTATATAGTCTCGTTTAAGTGATTTTTAAACTTCCCACCATGTGTGATGGTTTGGAACATCACACATGGAACACTTTTGCTCATGTTAACGTGTTTCAGTCTTGGCTGAGCGGGAGAAGAAGCATATAGGACAAATCAAACACACATACACCTGTCAGTCCTGTGACAAGTTATCTTAGTTAGAACCAGCGTGTCCATGTGGGTAAAAGGGGGGTGAGCAGAAAGTGTTGAGAACAAAGGGGCCATGTCGGAGAACAATAATATAAACTGGGTCAGCAATACAAAAGAAGCAAACACATCCTGTGGGTATTAGTGCAATACATGATGTATACGTGAAAGACAGTCAGGGGAAGTGTGCTGATGTCTTGTGTGTAGAGTAATTGAAACGGAAATGGTATTGGCACATAGTAGATGCTTGATGCCTGCAATTGTTGCTGACATCTGGTACCCCCCCCCCCCCCCCCCCCCATGGGGCCAATGACTGTAATGTCTTAACCACTATTTCTTTAAATGTGTTTTTTTTTTAGCTGGGGGGGGGGGGGTGGTGGTTCGGCTGTCCCTCCACGGGTATGGTTGAATAAGTGCAAGTACATGGTCATCTGCCGGATGCTAAACAAGCAAGCGAGCATGGAGAGCTACGTGAAATGTATCCCCCGCGCACAGCGCGACTCGGTGGGCTGGAGAAACTACAGTGTGCACGTTAGCAGACACGCTGCGCGGAGCAGATGATCGACTTCAACTAAAAGTCAAGTCACAATCAAATGTCCGCTCTTATACCGGGGAAACAATCAAATGCATCACAGCACGGTCTCAGTAAAACGCATCACTCATTTGCCGCTTTACTGTTCGTTAACGTCAACTTACTGTACCGACAGTCACTAAGTGGATGTACAGGGGAGCTGGGAACACACTTTATCCGCGCATGTTAGTCTGGGTAATTGTCCCGTTAACACGATATATTTGCCCCTTTTTGCTTCGTTGACAAATTAAATCGACGTATTAATCTACCGCCACATGGAACGCTCTAGTTCCACTTTGGTGACCTGGCGTTAGCACGCAGGCTAACATGCGTGTTATCATAGTTTCACGTTGTGGCGCTAACGGTCACCACACATGGCTGTCAGGCGATAATAGGCTGAATTTAATTTATTTGATTCGGGGCACCCACATTTAATAACACCATGACAAACTAGTGCATTGAAGCCATATGGTTTAGCGTTTACAGGTTTTTGGCTAACAATTGACTCCAATAACGTAAAGTTAGCTTCTTTGAAACAGCATTTCTGAGTACAGTGAAATCAGCTTGACATCACTTCTAAACCTGCTAGCACGCTAGCTATGTTGCTAACACTAGCATGCTATGCTAATGACAGCGTTGCTACAATCTCGTACCTACTTGGATAAAACCTTTCAATAGACGAGATCTTCCACAGCTCGTGTGTTCAACTCAGACCATGTTATCTCTTTAATCGATCGCAAGACCGGCTTTTTACGCACATGTATAACTATCGATATGTTATAATATTTAAACTTAAGCCCGGCGGTAAAGACCCAGCAACGGCTTCAGACGTTCGACTCGGTGGAGTGACCAGTCATGCAAAAATGAGCTGCCTGTAACTACTGTTATTCCAAAGCGCCGCTTTTTAACGCTCCACGTTATGAGCCGACGAAGGCAATGTGTTCACCGTCTCCTCTGTTAAATACTGCAAAATGGGATAGGTGACTTATGTAAGATTACTGTGAAATACAAATATACGTCACAACAGCAGTACTCGTACCGAGCATTACTAGGATATCAAGCTACGTTAGGTGACAAACCTAATTCTTCAAAGACCTCGTGGTTTGCTGAGGTGAAAGTCGCCCTCAAACGTTGAATTAAATGAGCTCCTGGTCCGTTTGACAGGTTCACGGCAAAATGGAGCCACATTTCCTAGTTGAAACCGACCAATGAGACGCAGTTGCAATGTATACCCGGGCCTCTGGAAGTTTGTCCCGTAGCCAAGCACTAGTCATAACAACGGTGCTCGCCCATCCCCCACTACACCCCATTTCTGCTTGTCCGGTCATCACTAGCCATGGCTTAAATGACACCCCGCCCCCTTTCCTTTGCTCGGTCATTCAGACTGGTAAAGTCAACAACAATCTTACGTCACCGTTGCAATATGCGTTTTACACCGTGTTTTTTTTCAGTGTACATAATCCATAACCATATTCACTCATCCAATGTTCCCAAACAAAGATTATTGCCTGACATTCATGCCCTGATTCTCTGTAAGATCTATGAAAGATTTGCACGAGTGTCTGCAGAGCTTCAACATTCTGTGTGTCATTCTGTCGTGGATCACAGTCACATTTACTGTAATTAGTTGCAGTTTAAGTGACGGCAATACCTCAACCTATTGTGATGTGAGATGATGAAATAGCATGACATTTGAATTTAATTAGGGAGCCTTGAATTAGTACAACAGCAGCAAGAGTGCAGTATGTACTTTTCAGTGCAGTGTTTTTCTTTTTTTCCTGTTATCAAAAACTTGCTTTGCTGGGAGCACAGATCCCCTTGCAATATCCCCTCTTCATTTATGACATCCCATGCATCCTTACAAACAAAGAACAACCATAACTTTAAAAAAAAATATATACATATATATATATATATGTTTTGTAAGGCAAATCATTTATTAATGCAAAAATGTCCCAGCATTTACCAAGTTGACAATAAAAATGTAGCCGAGGTACAGATTTAGCATGCAATTGGGTGATAAAAGTCTCATAGGGTACCCTGTCTGATTTACTGTGTTGTTGAGCGATGGATTATTTGTCAGGCGCTCTAAACCACTGCAGCCCGCTGACTTTGTGCCTCTTCTTCCTCAGCCTCTGAGCTGTTTGATCCTCCCTCTTCACAGTGCTCATCTGGTCCTTTGACAACATCCTTGCAGTTCCATCCATCTTGTCTAAGAACTTGAGCAACATATTCACCAATATGAATGGCAGTTGATACGGTATGTTATAATGCATTGCCTATTTTTATAAAACCTAGAGCAATATTAGGAGGATTCGACTCATTCTCTATTTGTAGTAGTTCATTCAAGGGTGATTTCCCACATTCTGCCTCTTGATTCTTTCTCCTCAAACTAGGAGGAACAAAAATCTGTTCTCTATCACTCCCACTGTGTGAGGGTGTTTTGGCTGCCAGCTAAGAAATGTGAAGCAAATTCCTCCTCTCCAAAGCTTTGTTTGCAGCATGCGATTCCATCCGCTGTGGACATTGTAAATTGACTGATCGCTTCTATAATACATGTACATACTGGACTTTAACGTACAGTCAAATAATATGTGTCCAGCATCAAATTTTCCAAATGTCTACAACACAAGTTGTTCTTGATAAAATAACATTATCACTAGTTCCCTCCATAAATGTGAGGATAGAAGGAATACATCAGTATCTGTGTGGGCGCGAGGAACTAATCTACAGGAGAATAACACAAGGTTGCTAGGGATGCGATGACAGCGGCAAGACTGATAAATATGTACCAGGGCTGTTGGTATTGTGTAATTTCTTGGATACTGGTACACGAGTGTCAGCCAGTTTTATCCCCTGCCTCAGCAACAGCAGGGTCGTGTTGTCATTTTTTGTGTGTAGAGAGGAAGTAAAACAAGCAAGATATTGCTTATATATTAAGATATATAGAGGCAGATAACAATTCATAGTCTTAGATTTTCATCTCTTAAAAATAGCAAATATATAAAGCTGTGAATAATAACTGGATACCCCGCCCCCTCCAAAGAGAGAGAGTTACAACCTGAAACTGTGTTACTTCTTTCAGCAGAGGGATGCACAGTAGTTGACTCTTTACAACACAAACCCACTGACCACCAAACACTGCCTTGGGTCCAAGCTACATGCCATATGTCAAATAACAGCAAATCAAATGTAGGACTCAACTTAACAGCTGAGACCCCACTGCATCATTAACGTTACATTCTGCTCATGTCTGCAAGAGAGTAACGGACAGGAAAAGAGGAAATGGGAGCAAGAGAGCAGACTGGAGCTCAGCTTCACTGCTTCCTCAGCAAGTGCTATTTTTAGAGGCCGATAAAACAAAGAAGTAGAATTGCCTTTCATCCCCCCTGTTTCACCTCCAAATGTGGTACTCAATAACAGTCTGCGTCTCTTTGTAGCCATGTGAAGGCAAATAAATATGCCTTTCCATCTGCCCTTGAGTTTCTTTGTTGTTGTCCTACAATACTTGTGCATATTCTTTTCTCGCTTAATGTATAAAAAATGGACTGTTCTTTTTTTTTCAGGCTAAATTTAAGCCCTGGGTATAATTAAATGGGAAAGCATGTGAGCTAGGAGGCAGGGAAGCTTTGGAGTTCTTTAGAGAGATATTTTTGTTCTACATTGTACGCTGTGGCTGGATGTGGCTTGGTGGATGGGGTGGATCTAAAGAGGAAAGCAGTACACGCTTCTCAGGATCTGACCCGATGCTGCGGCTGGGCCGAGATGGCTCACCCACACTGTGGTCTAAGCGAGAGAAAATCCTCCAGCTGTTCGGGCCAACATTGTCGGTGAAATCACAGCCCACATAACACGTCTCATAAGAGAACAATAACATCTACAGATTCAGTTTGTTTCAGGTCTAGCATGCAAAGCTAATTTTCTGGTGTATAGAACTGAATAAAATAAAAGAAGGCATATATTCCACCCGGCCACTTCAGGGTTTATGAGCATTCAGTCCATCAAGGAGACTCCTAGGAATTATTATTGTTCATTTTCTCAGAATCATATAAAAATAGGTCTAATTCTTTTACCTGGAAATATAGAGTTTCTATGGCAGCAATACAATATAATGGTGATGTGTGACTATGTTTTAATCGATTGGTAAGACAAAACAATAGCTTATGTCTGCAAATGTTCTCAGTCTTTATTTTTGCCTTAAAGAAAAAAATGTCTCTGGGGAATAAAGGTCAAATTGCGCCTTTACCAACAGACCACCTAATCGGTCTTTAGCAAGGTACTTTTCAACACTTATTAACATTTTTCCACGCTTTTACATTTGTCATATTATCAACATGAAAGCATCACTCCCAAAAATTCCTAAGTATTCAACGAGATCTGTTGCTTTGTTCGGCTGCCGAGGTTACAGAGACCTCTTGTGGCAAGACGCAGGGCAACGTCTCCCAATCAGAGACCCAAGCTGTGGCCTCCAAGTTGTTTATGTGTCCGGTGCATTCTTTGATATGGAAAGGCAGAGGTGTTTGAAATCACCGCTCTTGAACTCCTCTGAGGATGTGCTGCAACGTGCATAGCAACGGCCACACGGTCCAGCCAACCACAGAGAGTGAAGATTCATTGTTCCAGACCAGCTAATTTTAAGCATGACAACATTGTACAGGGAACTCATGTTACTAACACAGGTATGGCAGGCATTCTCTTCACTTAGGGACAGACTTTAAATAAGAGGTAGCCAGCTGCTATCCCTGGGAGGGACCATGTTGGAGAGCCACAGCTGACAGTTGTAGCCTAAGGTCCGGATTAGCATAACAACACGGATTGAAGAGGTAAGATCTCACTGATTGTGAGTATTATCACCACTATTTCATGTCAGCTTACATGGATCACACTCAGACGCTGTACTTTGAATGTGCAAAGACAAGAGGTGATTACAGGCTTTGTAAATACCAATTGAGACCGTCTGCTGGAAATTGATCACAACCAGAGGTGAACCTGCAACTGGGAATAGAATGGATTGATTAGGAAAATATTTCATCGCATACAATCAATTTTTTCCAAGTGCATTGATGATTCTTAACTAGATAATATTGGTAGAATAACGCTGTTTTTCACTTCTGTGTTTGTGCGACAACTTAACAGCAAACAGTTGCAAAATACTATTAACTGTGAACTGATGACTGGTTTTCATACATTATGCAGAATGATATAAACTACATGTTCATTACGCTTGAGACGTGTCATTTGTAAAGCCTTTGCACTGTTCACACCATCTGCACCTCGGTTAAGTGTTTACTGCTCCGCTTTGCCTCGGTGGGGTGCTGTGCAGTGCAGCATGAAGTCACCACACACTATAGGGTGACTGACGTGACAGCAATAATCACTGGAGGGACAAGGCAAAAAATACCTCCTGAGACATTCTTCGTCAAAGGGCGTGTTGACAGCAGGTCGGGCTTTGAATTCCGCAGCGCTGTTCAGCACGCAAGGTGAAAGTAAACACCTTCCGTACTGACTTATTTACACAGGCTTAGTTTCTACATCATGAACGCACCTTTATTTCACATATTATGTACGACTAGATTTTCTCTGATTGACAGAGACCCAAAATAACCCTTTAATCCGTAGTTGTTTAGCGTCTTTTGTGTGTGCCCTTTACACATATCTGTCTTTAACGGCTGCAGCAAAATTCTTCAATGCAGCTGTTGGTTTAAAATCTACTGCTGAACTTTAGTAGTAAAAAAGACGCTGTCTGCTCACAGGCCCTCTGACCCATACAGTGATACGTCCACGTGTAAGATAACACCGGCTCTGTTGACGTGTGGTCCACCGCTTGCCATTTTGGTCTACCACTCATTCAGTCAGGTTCATCCGTCACAACATGGGAGAGAGGCCGCTGGAAGAAACATGAACCGAGGACACATCCATAAAGATTATACAGTGAGGTTGACTGATCCCATTTCCCTCCGGCTCTGGATGTGTAGTCCATTAAACTGATAATCGGAAAATGTGAACGATAAGTTCCTGCTGGGGAAAGCAGTTTCACACTGGTGCATTTATTTGGAAACAACAGACTGCCTCCAGTGCTTCATGTGGTGACAATGCAGACTCAGTAGCTATTAAAAAAAACATGACAGGACGAAAAATGCATTTAAAATATTGTAATTTTTCTACTGTTTTTTTTACGGCCGATGCTATCTCAGATTTCTTTCAGATTCAGTTAAGTTTTAGCCATTTCAATTCAATGATTTCTTGAAAACTTTAAGTATTTCCTAAGTTGAATATCATTTCTACCATTTGATTGATTGTTGATTTTGGAAACTGAGAAAAAAATGATTGAATATAGAAACTTCAGAAGATAAGAAGTTTTGAATGTCTAACTAATGTCAATCTAGCCTGCCTGTCCCACAAACCAGGAAGGACTGTTTATTCCTTATATTATTAATCAGACAATCAACTGCCACTGTAAGACCCGCTGTCACGAGGCACGGCTACAAATTCACCGCTTTCAAAGCCCTTTTAAAAATCGGCTTATGGAGTATGAAGCGATCTTTCCGAAAAGGGTGTGTGTCCATGTTTAGCTGTAACCAATACAGACATGTGTGGAACTTGAGGGACTCCAGTGGCAATGGTCAGCGTGCTGCAAGGAGAGAAATTGAAAAGTTGTAAGACGGATGTACATGGGGGGTACACGTGCAAAATCCTGTGAAATATTTCTAAAACATTTGTGGTTTCCTTCAGATTCCCTTCGTCACACGGGAGTTGTCTCTCAGCAACATTTCCCCTAAGCAGCTGGAAAGGCAATACAATGAGGAAATTACTCATCTATGAGGAATTCCTTGGCTTGTTTTCTAACTACTCTGCAGCTTATACTCTGACAAGGTTGTTATCGCCCACAAAATGAAAACAACATTCTTATTGTACTCACTTGTTTGAGGGCTGAATGGAGGCATCCAAGGTGTCCTTGTTGTCCCAAGAGAGGACCCAATGACTTTGTGTTGACAGAAGAAGTGTGCAGGACACAACAGGTAGGTTTTTCATGAGCACCTCATTAGGAATGAACGCCTTTCATCTGCTGCTATCTGTCATCTTGTTTTCCCTTTGTAGAGTTCCTTTGTGCTGAGAAAGTGATGTTTACCCAGTGGAGACCACTGTATCAGAGGTGCTTCCTGTCCCAACACTGCATGCTACTCAGACAAACTGCTCATTGCAGAGTTACCAAGGGAGGCATATGCTTCATAGTGCTATTGTACAAAACTGGACATATATTTGCAAAAGTAGTGGGTTTGACCGCAACAATGCACCAAAGGTACTGTATGTTTTCTTTTGTCTGACCTATTTGGTTTGTAACTGGGGACTTGGGACTTCTGTTGTGTTTACCATCCTCGTGGTTTGTGGTTTGTGTTTGCGGGACGCTAAACATGGGAAAAAACTGGCCATGATTCACAGGTCCTTTCAGCAATCCTTCCGTTCCAGCTCAGCAAGCAAAGGAGGACGTGGACCATCAGGAAAGATGTTTTTCGTGGCCCGGAACAGAAATGTAGCAGGTCAAGGAAATGAAAGGAGGTAACAGCAACATTGCAGAGGAGAAAAACAGGGCCTTTGTGGCCGTGTAAAAAAAACACCGGAAATCTCTAAAATGCAATTACATTTAATGTCATGATATTTGTATTGTATTGAGAAAAACAAGGTCTACTCATCTTCCCCATCAATAGGTCAATTTATCAGAAATTTCGTGACGTAGATTTATTGGACAAGAAGAAGACAGTGACTGCTCTAAAGCCCGGTGAAGATCGAGCCATATTTCTGGGACTCGGGATGATCCTCTCTTCAGTCATGATGTACTTTGTCCTGGGGATCACAATATTACGCTCTTATGCAGAAAGGTACAGGCGTGCTGTTTAACGTCGGCTTCTGGATGAAACATGTTTTATTCATCAGATGTGCTTGGTGACAAACTGCATTCAGTGCTCTCTCAACCTGAAAAGTGCAACAGTACAACAATACATAGCTCATGCCAATTTTCATATCATCAGATTCCTGAAATGTTTTCTGCTGCATTTAAAACTGGATCTTCATTTAAATGTCAACAGTGTGTGGACAGAGGAGGGCGTGTGCGTTGTTCTCAACTCCACGGTCACAGCAGACATGAACTGTTCCTACAACTGTGGGTCGGAATGCTGGAGAGCCTCCAAATACCCCTGTCTGCAGGTCTACGTGAGCGTCAATAACACGGGCCGCGTCCGCCGCTTATCTCACAACGAGGAGTCCCAGGACACCAGCTCCGAAGTGAGTACAGGGCCAGACGCACCTGAAGGAAATTCTGAAAATACTCCCATCACGATTAAAAGAAGCGGCGCGGCCCTCGCTAAATACAAAAAAGCATGACTAATCCCCCCTGGATGACCTTGGTGTCCTTCAATCCTGTCCTTGCAGTGCGTCTACGTGCCCAGGTGCCAGAAGGACAGGGTGGCCATGCATGTCATAGTCATGAACATCTCCGAGCACCTGAAGGTGAACCAGCAGGTCCCCTGTTACTACGACCCCAGCGAGCAGCAGGAGGCCGTTCTCCTGACGAGGCTGTACGACCATCGCGTTGTCTTCCACTCGCTGCTCTGGCCCTCCTGCATGCTCACAGGAGGGGCCCTCGTTATCGTGATGGTCAAGCTCACGCAGTACCTCTCCAGACTGTGCGAAGAGATAGGGAAGATCAAGAGGTGAAATACGTGCAGTCACCGTCAAAGCATTTGCTGGTTTGGTGATGGACATGTGAGATGAAAGGAATTGTATCTACTAAACACCCTTTCTGTGACCTATTGCAAACATTCCTCTTCTTCTGAGGCATCGGGAAGAGCTGACTCTGTCTCCAGATCCAGGATGTGTCTGTTTATCAAATTGAACTAAATGTTCCAACTTTTAGAAATGCAACAAAAAGACTTTTGTACAAGGAAGTCTATGACTGGATATGCCTGGTGTCAACGCATTGTAAAATGTTTTATGGGTATTTTCTATGCTCTATCTCAGATATGGTAAGTTATGAGCATGTGGTTTGATATTGACAATGCCAACTTAATTTGACGGAAAAAAATTCTGTACGCATTATTAATGTTGAGGAACAACTTTAACAACTATCTCAAACGTTTCTTAAATTCATTTGTTATCTCCTCAACTTGATCATATGTGTTTATCTTATGAAGTGTTTTTTTGTTTGCTGTGACTTTTTAAAAACTGTAACCATACCAACAATTCAAAATGTAAAGTGATTGAGACATTATTGCACGATGTCAACTTCGGCACCGGTTTACCAAATAAAGCTTACGGCCCAGAAATAAATTCTGATCTCAAATTCCAGGGTCACAATTTCCCTCTTTAAAACAAAAATGATATCCGTTTACAGTTTATCTCATAAATAATCACAAAAAGGGAAATGGATAGATTGCATGACTTTGCAGGGCCCTTACTAAGCTGTATGGGCACACACTTCTTTTTCCTGCAGTAGAAATAAAAGACCATTTCCCCAGGATGTTTGTGTGTTAGAAACCACACAGAGAGGATGTACTTCTGCCACACTTGCAAAATCTTTTTACTTTAGTTTGAACGGTTGGCTGATTTGGTGGCGATAGCCATGGTCTTTGCATTCCTATCCTTGAATATATGACTATGTCTGTACAAGGATTTATTTGAAAATAATTAAGATTACACCAATATTGTTTGAAGTTAAAAAATAGTTTACAGTTATATAACTTAGTCAACAAAAAGCAGACGTATTGAGACATAAGCGATGAAAACCTACAAATAATTCAACTACCAGTGAAACTTTTCCCTCATCTAACCTTTTTATTCGGTGGCTTTTCTCGTGTGCTATTTACCGGGCGTTTGCTAAGTTCCATACTCCATAAGAAAAACAGTGGTTTCCATCTCATGACGACCAGCTTTTCTCCAGCAGCTCAGACGCGCACTCGGTGTGGGAGGGAAGGTCCACGGCGATGAGCCCGCTAGCAGCCTTCCAACCGGCTATCGTTAGCTGCGCGCGGCTAACTCGCCACCAAGCCGTTCACTTTTGTTTTCGGGACGCCACGATGAAGAACGTCGCGAAGTATTAATGGACTTATTCCACTGTAGCATATCGACAAGAACCAACGGGGTCCCCGGGGCGTCTTTTCTCCTAATAACATCGGGTCCGCGCCGACCCCTCGGTGTCATTGTTCGGATGGACCGTCGTTAAGAGCTAGCGCCGCCGCTCCAGACTTCCCGAGCGGGCACGAATGGGATCTGCTCGGCTCGCGGCTGCCACTGGGTGTACTGGCGGATTAGCTTCGCGGCTAACCGGTTGGCGTTAGCTATCTGACACAGGTAGCCTGATATTTGTGTATTTTGTTTGTGTCGTGCGTTGTCGTGTGTGTGTTGACTTTCAGCTGTTATTCAGAAATACGTGAACGTGACCCCCGGGTTACATTGTGGGAACGCCAGACTAACAGCAGCTTAATGTCTCAGGCGGGGTACTCGTATCGTAGCGTTAGATGACATTGGTCCCCTTGGATAACTTGGCTAGCGTGATTTCCCCAGCTAGCTAAGAAAAGGCACCCAACGTTAACGCTGATACACGAGCAGCAGCAGCACAACACAAACTACCGTAATAGTTCGGGGAGACTGTCGAGCCCGGGTTAAAAAACTGTAACTTAACGTTAGCCGCGGTTACCGTCTAAAGCCCGAGTGACATCAACGCTCGCTAGCAAACATGTTTGTTTACATGCTTTTGAGGCGCTTTCACTGGACATTTTCCAATCAGCTCATCGTTGCCCTCTCCGAGTTAGCCTCGAGTTATTCTAAACGCCAACTCGCCAAGCCTAAGTTCCTTTCGTGTAGTTTCCGTCCGCTGTGATGACACGGTGTCGTTGGGTGAAAGCTAACGCTGAAATGATTGACAAACGTGTGCGGTGACATCTTGGACGGCTGCTAAGTTTAATTGTGACAGTTCAGGCTGCGATGTGTCACTACCGGCTCGCAAACACGCAACATAGAAATATGCAGTGGTGCCACGGGCATTCCCTGTTATCCCGTTGCTACATTTCCCATCAGCTTTGGGCACCCAACTCTGGGTCTCTCCCCCCGGAGTGTATATATAGCATCATTATAGCCTGTCACTATGCAACTCTAGCATAGGTCCAATGTTTACCGCAAGCCTTTTGCATTAGTGTGCACAGGTCAGTGACTCTCTTCTAATTTTTTTCTTCTTTCTCACAGCTGGTTGACATTGCACATGTGATAATTAGTCGACTCAGAAAAAAGCAGATTCCTTGGCACGACCATGCCTCCAAGGCCTTCCTCGGGAGAACTATGGGGGATGCACTTGATGCCCCCCAGCATCCTGGTGGACTGCCTCCTGCCAAATGGCATGATCCTCACGTTGGAGTGCCTCCGGGAGGCCACGCTCGTTACAGTCAAGCACGATCTTTTTAAAGAGGCCAGGAAGTACCCTCTTCACCATCTGCTGCAGGAGGAGAGCTCCTACATCTTTGTCAGTGTCACCCAGGAGGCCGAACGCGAGGAGTTCTACGATGAGACCAGGAGGTTGTGCGATCTCAGGCTCTTCCAGGCCTTCCTCAAAGTCATCGAGCCGGTGGGCAACAGAGAAGAGAAAATTCTCAACAGAGAGATAGGTATGGTTCATGAATTATTCATAACGGGTGTACGTAGACCGTGGGATTATTATTACCCATAGTCAGGGAAATTAACATACTGTTGTTGCACGGCAAATCAAGGCAAATGTGTTTTTATCAAGCCCTTGTTCTTCCTTTCAGGTTTTGCCATTGGAATGCCCATTTGTGAGTTTGATTTGGTGAAAGACTCTGAAGTGCAGGACTTCAGACGGAACATTTTAAATGTTTGCAAAGAGGCTGTGGACCTCAGAGACAGTAACGGACCCCACAGCAGAGCTTTGTACGTGTATCCTCCCAATGTAGAATCGTCTGTAGAACTTCCCAGGCACATCTATAACAAGCTAGATAAAGGTGAGACGCTTTATGTATGTACGCAAACATTTACAGTCGTGTTGTTTACTCCTTCCATACACATAGAACAATTCTAAACTATTTTAATTGGATCTTTTGTACTCTTTCCCTCAGGTCAAATCATCGTGGTCATATGGGTTATTGTGTCACCAAGCAATGACAAGCAGAAGTACACCCTGAAGATCAACCATGACTATGTACCGGAGCAGGTGATTGCCGAAGCCATCCGCAAGAAGACACGTAGCATGCTGCTCTCCCAGGAGCAGTTAAAAATGTGTGTACAGGAGTATCAGGGAAAGTACATCCTCAAAGTCTGTGGCTGTGACGAATACTTACTGGAGAAATACCCTCTGAGTCAGTACAAGGTAATCTAATTTAATCTTGCGTGTGCTGCATCTTAATAGCATTGTACTTAGTGGGGGAGAGATCCATTTTGTGTCAAATTATCACGTCAATACAAATGTGCCTGACATTTATGGGATAAAATTAATATGCTGATTTAAGGATAGAAGCTAAACACATCGTGGTATATAAGTACAAACAACGGAATGTCTGTGTTACTGCTCAGTTGTACCTTTTTAACATCCAATAATTTGCATGTTGATAAGCCTAGAAATTGTATGAAAGGGTATCAAAAATGTCAAACTGCATGAAAAGAATCAAAATGTCACAATCCTGGCCGCTTCAGAATGTCACTTTCTGTGTCCTTGACAGTACGTCCGCAGCTGCATCATGTTGGGACGGATGCCCAACTTGATGCTAATGGCAAAAGACAGCCTGTATTCCCAGCTGCCCATAGACAACTTCACCATGCCGTCCTACGCGAGGAGAATATCCACAGCAACGCCCTACATGAATGGGGAAACGGCCACCAAGTCCCTCTGGACTATCAACGGAACGCTGAGGATCCGGATACTCTGTGCCACTTACGTCAATGTCAACATCCGAGACATTGACAAGGTACGCCCGCTGTGGTGCTGTGGCTGCTTCACCTTGTTTTATTTACAGCTCCTCTGCTTTGACAAAAAAAAAAATACATTCTGGCGGCTGTCTCTCATCTGCACCTCCTTGGAGGTTCTGAGAAGACGTTCTTCATTTCATGCAGTCAGGCGTCCAGTGAACGATATCTGCCCCCGGATCAGCGTGTAAAACCTTTTGTTTGTGGCTGCTCTAGATCTACGTCAGGACCGGGATCTACCACGGCGGAGAGCAGTTGTGTGACAACGTCAACACCCTGCGCGTGCCCTGCTCAAACCCCAGGTAGGAACACGCCATGCAGACCGGCGCTCCACGCTGTGGGAACATTTAGCCGCTATGAGGTTTGATTACGTTAACGCCATCGTCCCCGTTTGTTCCAGGTGGAACGAGTGGCTGAACTACGACATGTACATTCCAGACATCCCGCGTGCTGCCCGACTCTGCCTCTCCATCTGCTCGGTGAAGGGAAGGAAGGGAGCTAAAGAGGTTGGCTACGTTGAAATCTGTAATGCTTGAGATTTCTGCTTTGGTAGATTTGACGTTGTGAAGCTCGTCATCCAGCAGCTCCACGTGGTTGCTCTCGCTTATTTCAGCACTTTCTGCAGCGGATAAAACTGTTTAAGAGTACGAAAAATGATAGAATCCTATTTTTGTCATCGCAGATTTCTAGAACTATCTTGTTAGCTTTGCCAGGGCAGTGGAAGAGTTAACGGTAAACAACGAGGCTGATAACAATGGGTTTAAACACTTACTCGGGATTACATTCAGACATCTTGCAAATCCCCTCATGCGAGGTTGGGTCATTCGAGTCCAGCGTTGCAATAAAACACAATTTTATATCAAGGTCAATACGGAATATTAATGCATTGGCTGTTTTAAAAAAAACAAAAAAGCATTGCCAGCCTGATAAATCAGGGTGGGACTTCACCATTGTAGATTTGAATGTTATATTTAAAAATAATTTTACAATCCACTTCTGTTTGGTCGTTATTGAAGTAAACAGTCAGCTAATATAAGCGTGGGAGACAAACATACCTTCGTTTTCTTAATCTCATCGTCTTTCTGGTGTTTTCCTGCAGGAGCACTGTCCTCTCGCCTGGGGCAACATTAACCTGTTTGACTACACCCACACACTGGTGGCAGGGAAGATGGCGCTCAACCTATGGCCCGTCCCACACGGCCTGGAGGACCTTCTCAACGCCATCGGTGTCACAGGCTCTAACCCCAACAAGGTGAGCGGCAAATGTCAGCATTGTGTCGTTTCTACTAGAGTCTCATCTTTCCTTACTGAGCGGCTTGATACACGTCTGAAACGTAACCAGACCCTGCTTTCCTTTGGCGGTTTGTCTGTGTCTGTTAACTGGAAAATATGTTTTTGCAATAAAACAAAATGTATGAATTGTAATATCGTCTCAACTTCAGCTACGAAGGGTAGTTTCGGAGGGTGTTGAAACTCAAAGACGATGGAATAACATTGCATAAAAGATAATCTTTTTGAAGCTTTTCTACTATGTTTTTTGCTCATGCCGGCGACTGACCTCTAAGCCTCATTACCCAGTTTACAGCAAGCTGGGAACAGGGAACTGTAGATTTTCAGAACTGGATTTAAGCCGCTTCGGTTAAACCTTCTTATCCCACCTAATTAAACACTCATTGTGTCAGGGGACTTTTTTTGATTAGAACAAATACCTTTCCCCTCTCACCACTTTCTAAACCTGCAGGAAACTCCTTGTCTGGAGCTGGAGTTTGACCACTTCAGTTGCCCCGTCAAGTACCCGGAAATGACCATCATTGAGGAACATGCAAACTGGAATATATCCAGAGAGCTTGGCTTTAATTACTGCCACACTGGTTTGGTAAGATAACGAGAATTTGTTATTGTTTCCCCCCCCTCCCCTCCCCACTGAGATCTAGTTCAATTACTTTATTTTAGCGCAAAAAATCACAAATTTGCCTACGAGGGCTTTACAGTCTGTACGTAGTAAGCCAAATAATGATTTAAAAATTGTTATTTGTAATCACAACCGTAGTAGAAATGGTAGATTAACAACGATAACAAGCCTGGATGAGATCTCATTGTCATTCTGAGCAGCCGCCACATTTTTTTTCCTTCCGCGGACGGCAACCTCCTTTTGACTCTGTTTAATGAGACACACCACCACGCTAACTGTTCAGCTTTCATTGATTGTGTTCTTCTGCGTCTTAGAGTAACAGATTGGCACGTGACAACCCGCTGACCGACACTGACAATGAGCAGCTACGACAGGTGTGCAACAGAGATCCACTCTCTGAAATCACTGAGCAGGAAAAAGACTTCCTATGGAGACACAGGTAATGGGTCTGCACTTTCATACCAGTCTATGGGGCTTTTAAGTAGTTTAAAAAAAAAAAAAACATTTCATTTTTACATAAAAGTCAGTGTACTAATTCATTCTCTCCCCCTCAAATCCTTCCAGACAAGACTGCGTCAACATGCCGGAGATCCTTCCCAAGATCCTCCTGGCTGTGAAATGGAACTCAAGAGATGAGATTGCCCAGGTAAGCTCAGGTTTCCACTGCTGACTCGGCTTCGTTTTAAAGGACGTTACTCTGGGAGATGGGTGTGTTCCTTACTTGGTTGTTGTACTACTGTAACTGATATTTACATATAAAGCGTGTGTGTGTTGTATCCAAAGTCATTGATGTTTTCCTTCTTTCTGTTTTTAGATGTATTGCCTCCTGAAGGACTGGCCTGCTATCAAACCAGAGCAAGCCATGGAGTTGCTGGATTGCAACTTTCCTGATCCTATGATCAGAGAGTTTGCAGTAAAGTGCCTTGAGAAATACTTAACTGATGACAAACTCTCCCAGTACCTCATTCAACTGGTGCAGGTGTGTGGTTCATTTAATGCCTCAGTTTCATACACTGTGTTTATTGTGTTTTAATGCCAATGTTTCATGCTATTTTCTATGTGTGTCATTTTGTGCCCAGGTTCTTAAGTATGAGCAGTACCTTGATAACCCACTGGCACGTTTCCTGCTGAAAAGGGCCTTAACCAATCAGAGGATAGGACATTTTTTCTTCTGGCATTTAAAGTGAGTTCATTTAAAAAGGTCTTCTTTCAAGAATTTGTGCAGCCGTGACTTGGAAGTTTAAACTGATGTTTGAATGTCGGTAAAGGGAAACGTTGCCAATTCTCAAGCTGCTTTGTGTTGTTGCAATGCCAGCAACACAAAGCCACGGATGACACACATTTAGAGGACTTGAGCTGGCAAATGAGCAGGCAGCTCTGGGCGCCGGTAACTCAAAGGAAGGCAGAGCTTTTTCACATACCACCCACATTGCAATGATACAAAGATGGTTGGAAATCTGCCACGTTTCCCTTTTTGAGTTGTCTGTTTCTTAATCCTAAAAGATTCAAGACAGTTGTGTGAACAGCTGATGGCGGTCGATGTTTCGGGATGCTCTTTGCATGCGTGCATTAGCGGCGAGGCTGTGGATACGTCTCCCGTTGGCACACAGGCTGCCTCTTCATTAGTGTTTCTCCTACATTTGTGCAGGTCAGAGATGCACAACAAGACAGTGAGCCAGCGGTTTGGGCTGCTGTTGGAGTCGTACTGCCGGGCCTGTGGCATGTATCTAAAGCACCTGAGCCGACAGGTGGAGGCCATGGAGAAACTCATCAATCTCACTGACCTCCTCAAACAGGAGAAAAAAGATGAGGCGCAGAAGGTAATGAGACAGCCGGCATCTGTTAATTGTGATCCACTGAATCGTTGAGTTTAATCTGGTCAACATCTGGACCAATCAAGCCGCACTCGAATGATAGTTTGAATGGTTGCTTTTTCATTTGCTTGCTGCGCAATACATTGCAACCCCACATTTAAAAAAACATCAATAACAACATCTTTTCAATAATAGGCATTTGGAATATGGAATATTCTTTAGCTTGTATGACTATTAAGCATGCTTTAATAAATATATATACACATTTTTATAGTAAAGAGCCTTCTAAGGAAGTGAATACTACTACATTCACAAATGAATGCTTCTTATTAGAAAAATAAATCTTTGTGCTTATTTTGAAGAGGACACTATTTAAAATATATAATAGGTATTTTAATATGTGACAGAGTAAACCTTCATATTTGTATTTTGCTAGCTCAAAAGGAATGTTGACTATGATCGTAAAAGTACCGGTAATGGTCTCTAAGCAAATGCATTTGTTAGCTGGCTAACAAGCAAATTGAGCTAATATCTTAATGCAACATTATGAATTCGCTAATATAGCATTCATCAATGATGAAAGGACCGGCAACCAGCCACACAGCACAACGCAGGTGCTGGTAGAAGCTGCATTCATCTCATTGTGACAGATATTTATGATGCTGCTGCTGCTGCTGACTACTCACCAGCTGTCTAAAACTAACATTTGATTAACTCATCACATCACCTTCTGTCTCCCTTTTAAGGTTCAAATGAAGTTTCTGGTGGAGCAGATGAGAAGGCCAGATTACATGGACGCCCTGCAGAACTTCACGTCCCCACTGAATCCTGCTCATCAGCTGGGAAACCTCCGGTACGTCAGCATCTAACTCCCTCCTCTGAAAAACGGCTGGCATTTAAAATTAATTTCCTTTTGCAGGTGTTGCTTTGGACTTTTCCTCTCTAGAGAAGCAAAGTTGTTACCTAATAAAAGTGTGTGTGTACATTTACGGACATAATTAACTCCATGCTCTGAAAACACTGCCTCATTTTTACAGCAAACCCAGTTGCTTTTGTCGAAATAATGTACATTCTGGTTTGAGAAAGGATTCTGGTGCACAAACGTATCCTTTTCTTTGTTTCAGTCTGGAAGAATGCAGAATGATGTCGTCAGCCAAGCGACCTCTCTGGCTTAACTGGGAAAACCCAGATATGATGTCAGAGCTGCTCTTTCAAAACAACGAAATCATCTTCAAAAATGGAGACGGTGAGTTTTGTCTCTGCGTCATTCCCTCGAGTCTCTATTGTTGCCTCTCTCTATTTAGCCGTCCATGCTGTATATCAGCACACACGCAGACTTGAAAAAGCTCTTGCTGAGCACGGCGCATAATTCTTTCTAAGCGCGTGGTTCATAAAATGGCACATAAACTCAACCCCATCCCCGTTCTTTACATAGAAATTCCGAAAGAACAAGCCAACTATCATTGGAATCGCTGTTAACGCATCGCTGTTTGAGCATTTTGCTGCACCATCTGTGGCATAATTGACTTTGACAGCTCTGCCCCATAACGCAACGTGGAGTTGATCAAAGCAACTAATATTCACCTTACTGTCATCCGCCTCCTCGGCTCTCTCCGCCTCCGCAGATCTGAGGCAGGATATGCTGACGCTGCAGATCATTAGAATAATGGAGAACATCTGGCAGAACCAAGGCCTTGATCTCAGGTAGGCTCCTCACTTCACCGCGACAGGAAGGATGCAGGTGCATATTAACAGGCGCTGGATGCTTTCATGTTCTGCACTCATACACAAATGCAGATTAGCAGCAAGCCAGCACAAGTCATTTACTATGAAGACCATCACTTCTTCCCTAATTATTTGTGCCTCTTTATGTTTCTGGTCCTTCCTCCAACAGGATGCTGCCGTACGGGTGTCTGTCAATCGGTGACTGTGTTGGATTGATTGAGGTGGTGAGGAACTCTCACACCATCATGCAAATCCAGTGTAAAGGAGGCATAAAGGGGGCCCTGCAGTTCAACAGCCACACACTGCATCAGTGGCTCAAGGATAAGAACAAGGGAGAGATGTGAGTGGCAAAACAGAGATTTATACAGCTCTTCCGTAGGATGTAGAATCAGTTATAATGTAAAGACTAAATACAAGATTAAGTGTCTAAAATAGTTGGATACAGCTACTGAATTGATTCTGTGACTGAAGTACTTTCCATGTGTTCTTAGGTATGACCAGGCCATAGATCTGTTCACGCGCTCGTGTGCGGGCTACTGTGTAGCCACATTCATCCTGGGCATAGGGGACCGACACAACAGCAACATCATGGTCAAAGATGATGGACAGGTAGATATTGCATTATGAATGATTTCTGTGAGTATAGATGCTGCAGCTATTGCAAAAATAGCTGCAAAAATAGCTTGCAAAAATCATTCATATTTACCTTTTCACAGCTGTTCCACATAGACTTCGGCCATTTCCTCGACCACAAAAAGAAGAAGTTTGGGTACAAGAGAGAACGAGTCCCCTTTGTGCTCACGCAGGACTTCTTGATCGTTATTAGCAAAGGAACTCAAGAGTGCACCAAGACGAGGGAGTTTGAGAGGTAACACCAGCTACCGTTTGATTTAATCAGGATCAAGATTATTCATCATGGACTTAGTAGAAATTTTGATTGACAGACTTGAGTATCCCGCACTTTTCTCATTTATTTTTCTCTGTCCACCTTCAGGTTCCAGGAGATGTGTTACAAGGCGTACCTGGCAATCCGGCAGCACGCCAACCTCTTCATCAACCTCTTCTCCATGATGCTGGGCTCGGGGATGCCCGAGCTGCAGTCGTTTGACGACATCGCCTACATCCGAAAGACCCTGGCCTTGGACAAGACGGAGCAGGAGGCGCTGGACTACTTCATGAAGCAGATGAACGACGCTCACCACGGCGGCTGGACGACAAAGATGGACTGGATCTTCCACACGATCCGCCAGCATGCCATGAACTGAAAGGACGACTGACACAACAGAGGAGTAAACAGCGACTAAGACCCGAGATAATACTGAGACGCGAGGGAGGTATTTTTCACCCAAACACACTACGACCTGGTGATACTTCTGCCAGCGAGTGACTGTGAAACATGCCAGAGCACCACGGGATAAAAGGGTGCTTAGAGGGCCTATTTCAGGGACATAATGCCTAAATGCGCCTGTTTCTACAGGTTTCTGACTTCTTTCCCTCGTTCGCTGCACTATGAACTTCAGATGACGTCATATTTCATCGGTCTTCTTCATAGGAACTAAGCAAGTGTAATGGACCTCGACAACGTTTGCCTTCTTTTGTGTGGACAAACTATCTACAATACTACTAGATTTTTATTTTTGTTTTTTTTCCTATTCCTTTCAATACATCTTCAACCATCAGCATTAAGAAAGCCACGTGGTGAAGCGGTGTACCATGAGCACAGACGGTTTTTCTAGAGAGGAACACTGCTTCTTTTCCACTACCTATTTCAAACTGATGAAAGGCAAGGGAGACCTCGGCGAAACAACGGGAAACGGGCGATGAGAAGCCTGGCCGGTGACCACAGAATCACCATTACCCCATACGACCATGAAAAAAGCAACTGCAGAACTTATAGGGGACATGCCGTTAAACACTTAATAGCATTTAACACTTAACGCTAACCAAAATAGCAACTTATTTGTAGCCTACAGATGACGTGTCCTTTAGCACTATCGCCAGATACCTGACTTTTTACAGCAGAATATCCACATACTTGTAGCAATCAGTGCACATGTTCCTTTTTCGAGTCTATTTTCCACTGAGCCAAAGTACTAGATGTTCAACCCCACTATTTAGCGTTCTTATTGTAAAAAAAAAAGATAAAGAAATAGTCACGACTATTCCAAGTCTCTTGTCTGCACTCACAGCACTGATCTCTGCAGTATTTATTTTTGTTTGTTTTCGTCTATCAGTATTATTTTGTGTTGTTGAAGCACAAGCGTCCGTCGTCCATCCCCACGCAGTCGTAACACACACGGACCAGAGGAAGCTCCCCGGTCGGTCACCTGTCATTCAGCTGATAAAGACAAGAAAGACCAGGGGAGACGGATGTGTAGTGTTCCCTTTGTGTGCTGTGCTGTTACACTATGCAAGTTGTGATACCTAAAATGTAATGAATACTGCTTGGGGGAAGAAATGGAACGAGTCAACGTCAAAGTAAAGACGAGGAGCGAGAGAGACGGATGCTTCTCTCCATCGACGTGCTCACGCTTTGTACAGACAGAACAGAGAAGAGGACGAAAAAAACCCGAAATCCTGCAATGTAACAGAATCCTCTACTTCTTCCCAACAAAAATAACTTTGAGAAAAGCCTTTGGACCTTGCCTTTTTCGCTTCTCCGTTTCAGGTTTATATTTGGAGCTTCAATCTAAGCCATCTGCATAATGTTTTCGAGCCGTGGTTTTGCTCCCGTCGTCTTGTTCTCAGTCACACGTTTGACTGGTAACTTAAGACCGATTCTCTGCTCGCATTTTGCCATGTTGTCCCAGATCGTGACGTCCAGGTAAAAACAAGTAACCGAAGTGAATTTCCGTCAACCTTCCAAGTGTCTTCTTCCCTCTTTCCTATGATTGTCACCCTTATGTGTGGAAGAAGGATCTCTGCAGGTTCGCTCACTGCTCAGACACGTACGTAAGAGGTCAGTAATTGTTCCAGCTTCACCAAATGATACACAGCGTTTTCCCGGACACTCAAGTCTGTGTGCGAATCCACTTTTTTTTGTTTTTAGTACCTGGCTATGGATTTATAAATGCCGGGGAAACCGATCCTAGTGAGATGCGCGTGCTTCTGTACAGGCGACAGAGCAGTGGGCCGGACCCAAAAGGAGAAAACCAGACCCCGTAAACTTTATTGAGCAACTCTAAAATGACGCTATTTCCCTTTTTGTAATTGTTGTTTCTTTCCTCTCACAACGCTTCATGCATGAGGTCCTTGAATTATCTACTTTTCTTTTTGACCTCATGTTGTTTACTTGAATTTCGTGTAAAGAAATTACCTGTTTACTTGTGTGAGGTACAACAAAGTCACAGCGACGGTAACTGATACTGACACTGCTACTACATGTGCAAATGCTTTCTTGAATTACTACAGAGGTAATATATTTTTGTATTTTGAAATGTAAGCAAACTCGTATATGTAACTGCTAACCAAAAAACAAAACAAAAAAAAGGACAGCGAGAGGAATCATGCATCATGTGCACCATCCTACCCAGTAGACAGCTTGTAGTTGTTGAAATGATATGAATGACAAAGCAGAGGTGGATTGTTAAATGAAGGACAGGGACCTGATGCTGTTGCCAGAGTACGATGTTCACGCCGAGTGGAGATCTCTCGCCCTGAGTGGAAGTCTGTAAGCACAATGAGGAGGAAGAAGAAGCTACCTGCATGTTTCAAAAGAAGCAGATCCCATATGTAAGTTATATATCCATCTGAGTATATATATCATTAAACTCTTCAAATACTTGTTTTAGTTATCCCATATGACAATGTCTGATGAAAAAAAACCCTGTATGCATTCATTTATTGTATTGTTGAATAAAAACATTCTACCGATCAAAAAAGATAACCAGACTCTTTTTATTTATTACATTGCTTTCTTGCAAACGAAATGTATGTAATTAACGTGCCACTTTTGTGCTTCGTGAAAAGATAGAAATTCACGTGGCTGATATCCTTCAATTTGTGCCCAACAAGGGAATCTTCCAATTGAAATTACACTAAGAATCTTTTCTTCTTCAGCCATACTGAATAAGCTTTCAAGAACTTTGACGTTACCGTTGCTTTTATTTCATTAGAATAACCCTGCTTTCCAAATCACCTACTTTTTATTCAGCTTGCTTTTAACAAGTGTATGCTGTATATGCATTCCGTTTGGACCTACTATTTCCTCATAACATTGCTTAACAAGGTTCATCCTCTTTCTCTTCTATCCATTTCGCGCGCACGCGCGCACACACACACACACACACTGGATGTGTCACGACGGAGACTGCACGCCGGATGGCTGCAGCATTCGGTACAGTTTGCCCTGAGTGTCCGTCGGTGTCAGCCGGCCCGCTGCGGCCAAGCGCTGCGTCAGCTTCACAAGGCCCACCAGCAGCGCTCCGCCAGCCAGCATCAGCCCGGGCCACAGCAACGCAGACAGGCCTTTCTTCAAGGTGTACTTCCTGCTCAGGATGACGTCCCCGGGGTGCCTCGTCGGGTCCGTGAAGCAAGACGACGCGCTCCCCAGCTGAGCGTCCAAGCTGTTTTTCAATGTCCGCACCTCCGCCAGAAGTTCGGCTCCGTCCGATTGACATTTGGGGACGTAGAAACACTGAGCGAGAGAGAGAGAAGATACGATTCATTGTCATCGAGTGACCTGCTTGTTTCAGTATGCAGCACTGATTGCAATCAGGGAGACGAGACGACAAGTTTCTTTTTATATATATATATATATATATATATATATATATATATTTAGTATTTTGTCTGTTGCAGAGAAGAAAAAAAAAAAGCCCTTCCCAGCCTCCATTTGCGGCTCTGAAAAATATGTTTTGTACAATTCCTCTGAATGGAGCAGAAGTGCATCATGCGAGCGTCTCCTGATAGTATCTGCTGGCTTATATTCACAAGGGTGCAGGAATCAGTAGTTTTCCATGCTGTCATCGTGCTCAGTGCAGCTTTTCTTCCTCACCTCTTTTCTCAGGTGCTTCCTCAAGTCCCTGCCTGGATGTCTAATATGGAAACATTAACATGGATGACCTGAGTCCTGAACAAGCGACGCTACGACCCACTGCACGTAGTCTTCATGCTCAAGCCCACTAAACTCCTGCAGGTCTTTCAAGTCACCTGCAGGTTATCCCACCTGGTGTGGAGCAGATTCAAATCCGGTGCTCATGAGCCTTTGAGTCCAAACATTAACCCTGGAATGTAGAGCTGTGAATCCCTACCTGCGGAGCGAGCAGGACGGACTCCTCGTCAAAGTGGAGGAAAGCCCTCTTATTGGAGCTGGTGAGGTTGACCGTGACCCTGAGGCAAGGTACAGTGCTCACACCTCTGCAGTCCACCCACTCCTCCAGGATGTCGGCCTGCAGCAGCACGCAGCCAGCCTCCTCCTCCCAGTCACTGCAACACAAGAGCAGCATTCGGATGCATCCCAGCCAGAGCCACAGCCATCGGTAAGGTAACACCTTTTTTTCATTTGATAATATAATAAGTGTAATGCTATGTAAGGCTATTGGTAGGAATCCCCAGTGAATCTACGAGAACAATAACCAGTTGCAGCCCTGGTTGCCTCATCTCATGCTATAAGTTATGTCATATATATATATTATACGTATATGACACATCTAACAGCATCAGCAGACAAACCACAGTGCACCTGTTCACGTAAGGTTTGACCACAGTGAAGCCGACCACAAAGAACATGAGCACGGAGAAGGCCATCATGGCGTAGCCCAGCAGGACGGCTCTGTCCTCCCCGACGCTCGACGCTGGCATCCGAGCTCGCTGCCCCCCGCGGCCCCCCACGCCGCAACTCCACTCCTGCTCCTGAGCCGTGTGCAGCAGCTCCCTGTGTCTCTCTCACGCACACGCACACACATACACACGCACAGGGTTTAAGGATTTTGTCCAACATTTTAAATTTAATTCATCAAATTTAGTTTTTGACTCGTTTTATGATTTGGTTCATTTTAATTAATCTTCTATTCTTTCAAACCATGTGATTCCCTTCTGTGCTCAAAGTATCCACATTCACTTTGTTTTTCTACATAAAACCTTTGTTTACACGAGTTTAAAGAGTGGAATTTAGTCTTTCAAATAACCTTGGTGACCTCATCAGATAATATTTTGTCGAATAGCTCACTCCAGGTCGACAGAGGACACAAAAGGCCTAAAAGTCCTTCTTCTCACACGTGAACTGACCTTGATTTGTCTTTATTGTGATGCAATTAAAAAAAAAAATACAAACTGCTCAAAGCGATGCGCCTGGACTTTCCGGCATGGACAGTTTGTTCGACCATACATCCTGTGTCCAGGAGTTGAAAATCAGAATTTGGAGGTCTGTTGAGACTTGACGGGTTTCACAACAGTCTACGGTCGATGGTCCTTCTCTTACCGTGTCTGCCGCCTGCGAGCACCCTGCAGGTTGATGCTGATGGGGATGGTGAAAGACCTCCGGGGAGAAGCTGTGTTCACGAACATACCCGCTCCTATCTCCCTCTCGGCCACCTGCCGCTCCTGAGTGTGTGCGTCCGCCTAACAAGCTCTTCTCCCTCTCTGAAGGTCAAGGTTTGTCAACAGCTGATCATCTTGTGTCTCAGATGAAGCACGGCGACTGAGAGAACCAGATTTCAGTTCATTCACAGGGAGGCTTCCCGTTGTTTACCGCGGCTCAAAGGTGAGTGCTACAACAGCTTCCGCCCTCCTGTGTGTTTCTATAGAAACCCCCACAGGTACAGTAAGCCAGGTAGGATGCTAATGGCCTCTCAGTGGGCCCTGGAGGCTCCGCCGCATGAAGCAGTTTGTCCCGGAAAAGCAGAATGAATCCCTTCTTGTTGCTTATTGTTGTGCACTGAATGAAGCAGCACGTGTTCGAAAACGATCAACCGCCTCTACACCCATTAAAACACACGTTCACAACAGATACCGACCCAAACACGCGTGTGCTTTGATCATCCTGCTGGCCTGTCGAGCTGAAAACCCCTCACATTGTGCAGAGAGCGAGTTGCTGAGCAAGTTTATATGTGTTATTCAAACGATTGAAACTCATTGAATTATTCATGCGCTGAAAGAAAAACATATGGAGGTATTAACTTGGTGACAGGTGAGTTTAATAAAACAAGCCCAAGGCTTGGAACGCGACTGCAGCTTGAGAATGGAGCCAACTATTCATTAAACAGAGAGCAATGTCACACCTAATTTATTCAGTGTTGAATACAAAAGAGCATTATTTTTGGAGGGGAATAAGGCATCTAATCTGAAAATGTAATTACAGTCTATCTGATGTATTTTGTACCCTGGATGTTTTTTATTACTCTGTGTGAGGCCTCATGTTTTTGAACAGTAAAGTTATTCACATGCATGGTCTACAACAGGGTACATGGGTCCGGATGAAGTGCTTTTGATGATGACATTAAAAATGCATAAAGCTCAGTGTACACTGTAAAAGAGAATCCTAATTTGACGGGAAATAGCTCTAACTTTTTACTGTAGTTTTTCTGTTTTTATATTATATCCAAAACTGTAAAATCACAGATATTATCTGTAACTTTGCAACCCAACTCATTTCAGGTATTATGTTAATAAGAACAAATTAGATTTCTGTCTAATTTTTGTAGAAAAAATTGACTGTATTATTTATCTTTTTTCTTAAATTACATTAAAACGTATGTACAATAACAATAATACTCTCAAGTTAAATGTCTAGCTTATTATATAAAGGTTTGTGTTCATATTAATAACATTTTTAAGGTAAATCGTTTTATATTAACTTCAAAATCATCTGAATCTCAATTTAGCTGTTTAACTTTTTCATCACCAAACACAATGCAGTTTTTTCAAAAAGTACAATGTTATGTTCAAACCTTTTAAGCTGCCGGTGGTTTTTTACAGTGTACTTTACCTCACCTGGTAACCTGAGACATTGCCTTGACCATGAGGCTCACAGCTTGCTGCTGGCTGTGCACGTGACTCAAACAGAATGTCCTCTTCAACATGAGTGGAACTACTGATATAACCTTCCTGGACTGTGTTCTTTTCACTGCTCATTCTGATGTATTCTGCCACGTGTTTTTGACTTCTTATGCAGGAGAAGCGTTGCTCATCTCGGTTTTCCATCTCTTAGCGTCTGGATGAATTCCTGGGATAATCCGAGCCCGCGAGTTATACTAATTGAACGCACAGTGTTTCCTGTCATCTGATAATGCCGCTGAACAAGACTCTAAACAGCATGTGCAGTAAGAGGTTTGTGTATCAAAGGGCAGCAAGTCACTGAGCGGATGGGCAGCTAGTCACAATGGATAATCTCCAAAAGAGGAATCTAACTTTTCTTACAATTGGATTGATATTTATGCTGAACGGCATTGAGTACGGTAAGTTCATGATTGCATCTTTACGGACCAAACCACGTAAGATAATGGTCTCATTATAGCCGAATCTGCCTGGCAGTTAGGCTTTAAGCACGCATCACAAAATATATTCATTTTCTGTGCGAGTAAACAAGGCTCATTATTTACATATTACCCCTTGTTTTCCTCCTCACCCGCCTTCCCCCCTGCTTCTCTGGTGGTCTCAGCCGTCATTCTGCCCACAATATGGAGGTATCTCCAGATTTTAGAGGCCCCCCCTTACTTCTTGGGCCTGGGTCTGTCGGCCTTCAGCCTGAGCGGGCTGCTCACCGGCCCGCTTTTTGGCTTGTGGTCAGATCGGAGCCAAACTACAAAGTCCATCATCCTTTTCTCCAATCTTTTCGAGATTGCCGGTGAGTGATCAAACCACAAGAGAAATGTCACGACTTTGGGCTCGGTCAATGTTCGCTGCAGTGTACAGACTTACAAGTCAAATAGATTCGTTGCACCATGTTGTTCTTATATGTACCTGCTGCTAATATTTCCGTCCCAACCTTTAAGTGAGGTGTTTGTTTTACACAGGAGATGCATTTTTCAGCAGGATTTTGTCTTTATTTGTCCTCAGGGAACTTCATGTATTTTATTGGGTACTCAAAGTGGCTGTTGTTGTCCAGTCGTCTCGTAGCAGGTGACACGCTCGCTCACCTGCACGCATATCACAAAACAACACCCGAAAGCATTGGCTGTGTATCCGCACGCTGCGAGGCGTAACAGAAAGACGCTGTTCCCGTCTCAGGTGTCGGCGCGGGAGCGGGCTCCTCCATCTTCGGTTTCCTGACTCGCAGCACTAAGCCGGAGGAGCGCGCCGGCGTCTTCGCAGCCATCATGGCCTGTCGACAGGCCGGCCTCCTCGTGGGTCAGTTCCTCCCCCTTCGTCTTACCAAAGACACAGGGTCTCATTTCACCTCGCCTCCGCCTTCCGCCTGTCTTCTCAGAAATATCAGACACAGGGGACGGTGCGGCGTCTTCTTTGATGTTCAGCTTCGACTGTGAGAAGAAACCGTTCAACGAGGTTGGAGGTTTCAATCTCCGCACGTCCTCTGTTCTCACTCCATCTCCTCTTTAAAGTTCTTCTCCATGTCTCTCCAGGGCCGGCATTCAACCTGTTCCTGCGGCTGTGTGATTTCAAACTGGGGCCCTTTGTTGTGAACAAATATACATCTCCTGGGGTAACAGCATCCAGATAATAAGTAATCTAAGGATCTCCGAAAGCCTCATGAATACAGAAACAACCTTTAGAAATAGTCGCCCTACATTCTGCACTCCTCTTAGCTCACACGTCTTTTTTTATCTTCTTTGTAGAAGAATACAAAAAATGCCAGCAGCAATACTCGTAACAGCTGAAATCGATCTATTTTCCAGCTCACGGGTCTCTGAATAGCACACCTGTAGAACAGTTGCAACCTAAATGAGATATAACAAAGCGCTTACGTTCCATTATTCCACATAATTTGCCAATGTGTGTCTCTCTGTATTACACTGTGCCAGGTTACTTTATGTCTTTAACGCTGTCCCTCACACATCCAGCGCTTTATCTCTGCGGAGAGTTTTCTCAGATTTTGATGTTGTACAAATAAATAAATAATTAATCTTCTTCATCCTTCCTCTCAGATCTTTATGTGCCTGTTGTGGGTGCTGCTCCAGTTTGCCATCCTGGGTCTGTACTGGGACGTACCCCCCGTCAGCTCGGAGGAAGGATCAGCGATGCTTGAGATGAAACAGGAGGCCGACGATGAGGAAGAGGGGCTGCTGATTGGTTCTGACGAGGAGCCCCTGCCCACCTACAGAGCGGTTAACTCCGACCAATTGGAGGCCTCCACCTCGTCTGGGACGCGGCCCGTCCGCGGCGCTTCCATTCTCAGCACCTGCAGAGGTGAGCGAGCCGGTTCGACCAGCTGTTTCGGAACAATGACTGTCATCTCTGCTCTGCCTTCTTTTTAGTTGTTCAGGTTGGAAGACGTGTCACTGCCAATGCACATGTTTTGTATCAGCTCCATTGATTCCCTTGCATGCACGCACACACACACACACACACACACACACACACAAACGCCTTCCATTCTTCAGGGCTCTCAGGAGTTCTGTGCGGCGTGTCGGATCACATTCCCTGTGTATTGATTGGACTTGTGTGTATGTGTCGGGGTTATGTTATGAGTGTGCATGTATATGCACGATGTCACGTGTCCTATTGGATTAGTGTCACAGCAGGTTTACATGGGATGCAAGCAGTGATTGTGTGGCATTATTGATTAACGCTTTCTATATGCTGTTTTTGTGCGTTGTCCCCTGTGTGTGTGTGTGTGTGTGTGTGTGTGTGTGTGTGTGTGTGTGTGTGAATCGATTCACTCTTTGAGGATGTGCCAAAGGGATGGACAGTAGACTTTGTTCCTTATTGACCGGGTTGCTGCGGTGGGCTTGTGGATGAAATGGAGAAGGAATTGATAATGTGGTCAACGTTCTTCTCATTGATTCCTGTTGGAATTGTTCGAATTGACAACGCCGGAAACTTGCGATCAAAAATAGGGGGTCTGCAGCTTTTGCACATGCTGTCAAAGCGTCTGTTAGCTGTTGGATGGAATTAATTCATTCAAACATTTATTTAAGCCTTGAAAATCATCAAGGGCCCCCCTTATCGCAATAATGCAAATAAATTAAACAAGCCTAGTTAAACCACCTCCGCAACATTTTTTGTACAGCTAAAGAATCCGAAACTTGATAGTATTTATTTAAATTCACAAACAACTGCATGCATGTCCTATAATTAGCACTAAGAAACAGAAAGTAATGAATTGCAGGAAGAATTAAACATCTTGTTGAATAAGCTTGCTGAGAGTTAAATGTTACATTTCTTAGTCAGTCCAGACTAAACACACAAAACAAACAAGCTATGCGGCTGATTTTGTTTCTTTTGCACAGAGCATTGATGTTTCCAGATGTTTGCAGTCTTCACGCATAGCCAAGCAGCCGGCTCAAGCTTTGTATTCACCTTACAGAGAGTTATGTGGGTCAAATGAAAGACATTATCAAGTTGCATCATGGAAGTTGTCGTTTGACTCGACTCGCGTATATGGAGCAAAATCCTGCAGTATCAATAGTGGTAAAACATTGTCTGTGAAAATAAACCAAACGAGAGACCACTGATGATGTATTTCTAACCTGTGCCTACATGTGCACACATGAAATTCTGGCATGGAATAAATATGAACACTAGCTTTTTACACTGTAATGCAGTAGTTCACAACAATGAAACCACATCAACAACCGTGAACAGAGAGAAATGAACCGTAGTAGATCCCACACTGCAATATCAAGCCATCGAGCCATCTGGTGCATTCTTCCAAATTTAGCAAAGCGCCCGGCTCATTTTTACTTCTCTCCAAGTCAAGACGGGGGTTTTGTTCCAGGGAAAGCTGGTATCAAACATTGGATTTTTTTTTGTATATATCCAAATAACCTATTATTATACTAATTATTATTGTTATTATACATATCATTTTTTCTTGTGATCGTGTTTCCGACTCTCACCGACCTCTAGAAAAAGTCACGACTCATCCCGCCTGCCTCCTCCTGGCTGACGACCTTCACATTAATACGATTTACCCTCCTTTGCCAGTTGAAACTTTCAATTCATCGGCACCACTTGAGCTGGCTTCATCATTTTCTCCTCGCTTTCTCTGGTCCTCAGTATCCGTCTCTCCTGTCTCTCCCTCCGCAGAGCTCCTGAGAGAGGAGGTGGTTGTTCTCCTCACGGCTCAGTTCATCACTCTCTTCAATCAGACGGCGCTGGAGGTGAGAGCAGCTACCGTTGATATCCATCAGCCGGCTTTTCCAAGCATTTCACACAGTGTCACACTATTTTACCCCGAGCCTCATCCAGACTGCATCAATCCAGGCCTCACTTGCCAAGACTCGCTGTTACTTTGAGAGAATAATCAAGTATCACTCAACGCTCAAAGTGCGACTGATGCGTAATCAGTCTCGGGTCCCAGACGTGACACACGATGAGGTGTTTCCCCCTCTTGTCATTAAAACTTCTTCTTTTGATCTGTACTTAAATTAACAATTGATAAGAATCTCCTCCTCCGCTTCCGACAGAATCCCTTTGTCTAACCTCTCTCTAAAATCCCTCAGACCATGGTGACTCCCATGACGCAGCGCCTCTTCAGCTTTGGCGAGCTGAGCAACAGCCTGATGTACAGCCTGTGCGGGGTGGAGGTCATCCTGGGCTTCTTCTTTGTGCGCTGGCTGAGCAGGAGGGTGGCCGACCGCGCCGTCCTGGCCGCAGGCCTGGTCATCTGCTGCGTCGCTTGTATCTGGTGCCTCATCTTCCTCTGCAGCCCCCGAGGTGCTGACCTGTCCAGGGGAAAAAACACGCAAGCACCACACCGAGGCCAACGCGCTCTTAGGAGATGCAGCTCCGTGCGCAGGCCTCTCCGTCAGACTGCTGTCGCCGTCGTGTGCATTTTTGCAGATGAATGGGCCCTTTGAATGACATCATCCAGGCAAACTGGATCCTGGATGCTCACGTTGGCTCCGCGTCTGAGGCGGCTCGTCACGTTTATCACTATGATTACTAGTGGCAGGTGCTGGGGAGTGCCTGAGCAAATATAACAGGATTACAGTAATCTAATTAGACCAAAAGGCTATTTGCTAGACCGTATCCTACTTTTGTTTGCTATTTTCTACAGTTACAGTTAAAACAAGCAAACACGTGTATTACAACTTAGAAGTAGGGGTACCACAGGATAAATACATTTTTCTAGAATCATTCATTCAAAATCATCATTATGCAGGAACATCCAAAAATGGAGTGGGCACGTATATTCACACCAACACGTGCACGCTGCAGAGCGGCACAGAACAAATATGGAGTGGCTGCCAGCTTGGCAGTGGTTTAGCTTTCACACGGAGCCATCTCAAGTGGTGCCAACCGGTTTTGTGCAAGGAACCTAAAAACTGAGAGAAGGAGGGATGGAAAACGAAAACAAGATCTGATGCGAGTCCCCACCACCACGAATCAGCTAAAATATATATTTTTCCAAATAATTGAACAGCTACGGGATCTAATATATGTATTTGATGTTCTCAGGGGGGAACAGGTTACATTGCAGTCAGTAAATGTGATTGCTTAATAATATGTTCCGACGTTAGGGGAAAATGAAATAATTCAATGGGCCTGACGCCGGGGTGTTATCTTTGCAATCCTGCCAGGTGGATATGGATGGGAGCTGTCGAGTTTCATCATCGGAGTGTTTCTGCAGCTGCTCGGGCTTCCCTTCGTGGCCGTGTCTCAGGTGTCTCTCTTCTCCAAAGTCACTGCCGAGAAAACACAAGGTTGGCTCCCTTCACTGCTGTTTACACGGTCTAACATATTCAAACAACAGATTGTTGCTCAGCATATGTGATGCAAAGAAACAGTTATACGTGCGTTTTTTTTTTTTTTTTACGTGCCATATTTCGGCGCGGGAAAAAAATAACTTCTCCTTATTCTTTGACGCTTTACCAAAAGGATTCAGCCAAGGTGTCAGACGCTCGGTGGGGGGTCTGGCCACCATCTTGGGTCCTTTGTGGGCTGGAGGACTCACCAATAATTTGTACATAATGTTGGGCATGATGCTAGCTCTCCTCATAATGATCACAGTAAGTAGAGCGCAGCTCACAAACAGCGTCCAACTGATAGAAAATGGCTAGAAATAAAGCAATTCTCATGTTTGCAATAGTTTATAGTGTGCATACTCTTAGCTCAGCTCTGCATTTAGACTGGAATTGATCAAATGGCAAGCCGTCTTTTGTTCTTAACGAAATGCCAATACAACCACCTAAGCATCCTTTACCTTTTAATGGGTCTTAACACTTTGATTTAAATCTTCTAACAACAATGAGCAAGATGCTTAATTACTTTCTTGAAAAGCGTATTTAAGATCATGAAAAGGAAAATCAAAATCTACATAACATTTCACTCTTTCTTTGAGTTTTTTGAGACACTGAACTATTATAGAATAATATGGTTAATTAACAAAGCCGTGCTGAATGTCAGCTGCTTGCAAAGCTTCTCCTGGCTGTAGCTATTTTATTTTAAATCCATCTTCCTGAAGCTCTAAAGCACGACAGTTAACATGTGATTTTTTTGTTTGATCAATACAAGTACCAGCGTGTAAAAAACACGACTTCTGCTTCTACAGGGAGGTATATTAGGAGCTGGAATTGACATAGTAAATACTCTTATCACAGCGCTTCTCCCCTCCTACCCTGCACAGCACACTATGTTCCTTCTCTATTAGAATCTATCGAACGGCGTGGGGTGTTTTAAAAAAAAAAAAACAACCAGTGGCTACTTGCCAGTTAAATCCTCATCCCAGCATGTCTTTGATAGCCTCTGTTTATCCTCTGAAGCCACATCACGCTCTTCATTCTCCTCAGGTCATGACGGTGTTGTCCTACGACCGACTGACGGAGCCGCGGGCCGTGCAGAGCGCCCAGGGCTCTGATGGAGGAGGATAGAGCCGCAGTGTGTGTGTGTGTGTCTGTGTGCAGACAGACTTCAGAGAGAATGGATGCTCATTGCGGAGGAAACAGGAATGAGTGTGTGAATAAAAATTGTTCAAACCCCAATACGGTACCTGAGAAGCTGTCAGAGAGGTGATCACACAGGTAAAAGCACTTTGTGTTTGCTTGTCAGCTGGTATTAGAATCTATCTCCAATGCGCATTCCTATCAGACTCTCCATTATACTTCACACAAGGGGGCACCATTGCTCCCGCATCGAATGTTTCGGAGGCGTAATTGAAGATGAAAGCAATTATTTATAAACTGAACTATTTATATTCCCAGGTGTTGATGAGAGACGGGGTTTTTTTCTCTCCACGTGACCCACGCACCAAGTTGTTCATTTCTTCCTTTCTTCCTGCAAAAAAAAGGAAATGAAACGGTTGACACAATGGGTGCAGAAGTGGAGTTGTCAACATCTGAGCAGCTCGGTGTCGGCGTAGCCGATAGAAGAAGAGGGTCAGATAAAGTGACGCTTTAGAGGATATTTATTTGTAGTGTTGCATTAAAACTTCATTTCTAGTCTTCATACAGCCTTGGATGCCGATAGACATTATCAGAGAGCATATTCCTGTATATCTAATGTGCAAATGAGCAGCTCATGAATTAAACCAAATTGGGTAAATACTTGTTAATTAGCCGGCTGTATCCGTTGACTTTGGGGAGATTTAAAGTTTAATTGCCTGTATTCATAATTCAAACCATGACAAGGTGTATCGTCAGCTGTTTTTTCCTACATTCTCCTCTAGGATGTGCTGTGAGCTACACTTGAGGAGAATGCAGTAAGCAGCATCACGGCATTGTGGATTCCTTTTGTTCAGTGTTCATGGTTTGGGCCAATCTCTGTGTTTTTGCATAATTGCAGATAAGGCTCAGTAACCTTTTCCTGTTTTCTACACCCAGCATGTGATATTTGGCTTTCCAGAGGCTTTTCGCCTGAAATGGAAATTTTAATCTTTGGGACTCAAGGATATAATATATATAAGTACTTTCATGCTCTGATCAGCGTATTCAGGTACTTGACATTTTAAGGGAGATAACAGGGTGCAACAGAAATCTGGTCAAGCCTGAATTTACTGTTTGAATACGCTGGCTTTTTCAGCGCGATTATTTCTGTGTTCTTCAAGAATCTCATTCACAACAACCTAAATAACCGGAAGCGTTTTGCAGCCCCTGAACACTTGCATTCAAATCTTCCATCTACGATGCTAAATATTCACAAATAGGAATCAATGTCTTGTAAGCTGTAAAAATGATGACCACACAAAATAATACCTTCCTCCTTTCACAGATGAAAAGTTGAATTTATATTCAATAAAACACACTGAATCCAATGCTACTGCAGTGCTACTCGGTCTGGTATCACCAACGTTGAGGGGAGACAAAATTACATTGCATTTATATGGAAAGTGTGTTAAGGATCATAAGACAAAATTGGAAGTAATTCACTATATTTATGACATAAAAAAAAAAAAACGTTACACTATATTTCCATGTTATTGATGCAGAATTTGCACCCCGATTTGTGTGGGAACGCTTTGATCAGCTTTGACTGATGGTGAACAAGCGCCATTCAAATGTTTCAATATTGTGATGGCGTCACCTTTTGGTTCACAAAGATGCTTCTAACCAGCACGGACAGCTCAGAGAAAGAATGATTTGATTAAAGAAATGTCTGACGTGAAATACGAAAAAATCATTCAACCTTTGGCAGGAAATAGCGCGTTCTTATAGGACCCCACCGCTAATAGTAAAATGCTAATAAATGTATTTTAGGGCCTTTAGAGAGATTGCATGAACGCTTTGTTATATAACTCATAAACAGGGTTTTCTGTGTGGTGCCAAACAAGCCCGTTCTCCTCCACACCGCGATGATGCTGCTTTCACACACAAGACGCCATCAGCGCAGTCAGCTGAGGTAAAGGTGAAGGTTTAAGGATACAGAGAACAACCACATGATGCAGCAGCCAACAATTATTTGTTTTAAGGACTGACGAAAGTTGTCACTATGGTTGTGGAACAAACCAAGGTACAGTGGAGCTCCAGTGGAAGCATCTGCATGCTGCAGTACTACATGAATTTAAAATGTCTCGGTCTGATTTGTATACTAACTGTTTCCATGCCACGTCCGGGACGAGCAACCGGGCTCTGTGCAGTACTCAGTGGAGCGCAAAATATCTTGGTAGCTTCAACAGTTATTCAGTGTCGAGTGCTTTTCTCTTTTTTTTTTGGTCTGCTTGCTGGTGCACAATGAACTCAACTGTGAACACGGAACAACATTCCACTTTGTCCAAGGCTGCTCCTCCAGCTTTGTGAGGTGCGGATTTAACCGAGCCAGTTTAAGAGTAGTTTATCTTTCTACATATTGATGCCCTGAAGCAACACAAACACCCTCCCGTGTACGCTTTGAATTTACACGTGCAAGATGTTTCTGATGAATCAAACCAGGGGCTCGGATCTCCGTGTGAACACAGTGCCAAAAAAAGGGTGAGTTAAGTTTGACATCAATGATGCCACAAACATTCTGTGAATTGAACAAAAAGGAGACAACAACATATTCCACTACAAACGTTTCCTGTTTGGACACATGGTGCTTAAAATGTGATTCCTTGTTTCTTGACGGAGAGCAACGGCTTCATGAGGTAATGAGGACAGCTGTTTAGGAAATATTTGGCGAAAATGCAGAAAGCTGTTGAAATCACAATTCTCTTGTTTTTACACCCACTGTTGAGAGGGAGAAACATTTGGGACGGGGGTGAGAGTGTTATTTTCCCCAAAACAGCCCCAATTTGTGCACCAGATGACTAGTAGAACGAATCCACTTTCCATCAAAGGGAACTTTACCCGGGCCTGTTTTCACTGTTTTGCATTGCTCGCAATGAGAGAGTCTAACAGAGATAAAAGTAATTGGTCATAAAGAGGAAAACAGCATTCGACTGGAGCCAGTGTGTAACAATTATGTTAACGGGTGGATGTGCTCTTCCTGATGGCATCACAGTAGCTGGACTTCGTAGATAGATCGATGAGTTATCCTCTAGTGAGGAACGGGAAGCGGGATGAAATCACGCCAGCAATTTTACATGATTCACTTTTTTGTCATCCAGTCTTTGTGCAGCAAGATTTATCCCTACAAATCATCAATATATCTAATTCAACAGGAATATATTTATTCAGGATGTAATTTTGTTTCTGCAATGGCAGCAATTCATTAAAAAATCCCTGACATAGATGTCAACGCGTTGGTCTCCTGCCAACCGAGGTAAAGATTTACTGTTTCACCGTTTTTGTTGCTGACTGGAGGACCTGACTTCTGGATGTCATTGACAAGGTGTGGCTCAAGTCCAATTCTGTGCGTGTGCAGACACACAAAGGGAGGGAGGGAGGGAGGGAGGGAGGAGGAGGGGTGGGTTGCTACAATCTTGTGACAGTTTTTAAAGTATTTTCTTTTAGTATTACGTCTGTGAGCCGGCACAATGCTGTGAGTTTTTAACGTAAACCATTGCAGAAATATAAAGACTAATGAGCAGACAGGCGAGCGGGAAAAGACAAAGAGGAGGGACAGCGTGCACGAGGCGCCCATCGATGAATCACAATCCAGCGTTAGATTCAAAGACCTGTGTGTCTGGCTGGGAGGCAAATGATTTGATTCATTACATGTGATGGCGGTGCTCGTAGGGGTGAGGGGGGGGGGGGGGGGGGGGGGGGTTGCACATGTATACAGTCACTCAGGAAGCCCCCCGCTAAATTTATTGTAGACTCCCACCACTGTGTGTCTGGCATCGCCTCGGATACATCGAATCAATTGCCTCCACCCACACCGACCATCCACCCCCGTACTCACATTAGAGCCTCGGTGAAGTGAATTCCTTCGGGACGTGAACGAGCGCCGTGTTTAAACGCAGCCTGGCTCATTGATTGCAGCCTTTTGTAACAGCAATGGAAATATATGCAGATAATTAGCCGGCGCGTTCAGGTATGTGGTTTGCTTGTGAACTTGGCGTTGCTTTGCGAAGTGGGAGAGTTTTTTTCTTTTCTTTTTTTCTTCCTGCAGCAGCAGCAGCACCAAAGAGCCTCGGAGCAGACAGTACATTTGCTCATCAACTGGTTTCGTTCCAGTGAGAGGTAAAAATTATCCAATATTTCACGGTCTGGCCCTTTGAAGGTGGCATTATTTCAGCAAAGCTCAACGCGCAATGGGGCCAAAATTGCCATAGTTGTTCAAACAGAAGCATCGTTTTCATGGGTGGATTTTTTGGGGGGCAGACTGCAGTAAACAAAGCACGTAAACAATCGACCCCGATGGGTCAGGTCACACCTCCCGCGCCCCCCCCCCCCCCCCCCCCCCGAGGCGGCGAAAAAACGCGGTCATGCTTGTTGTCTGCCAGCGATGCGGTCGAGGTTTATGTGCGAACGGACACGTGGGAGCTCATTGATCCCATTAAGAGCCTGTGAGAAGAATATTATAAAATGATGAGAACTTCATAGGAGGTCAGGCGAGGATCAATATTAAATCCTATCTCATTTATAATCCTGCTGAGCAGAGGCTCCGCCGGGCTTATCTGCTTAAAGAAAAACGTATTTGACAATTTACTTTAATGCTTGTTTGAATAAATGTAATGAGACGCAAGAGCTTTGAGATGAAATCTTTTTCTCGTCTGTTTGCAGGCGCTTCAGTGCTATTTCGTTGTCAACAAATCCACTATAAATACACTGATGGATGATGGAGAGGTTTGACCAAAAAAAAGGGCTCACATGCATAAACACAAGTATAATCAGGGAAAGTATTGAGATATAAAATAAAAAATTCAATTCATCACATTTTTGTTACATCTCCTGGCAGATTGATATTGTGTCCTCGGCTATTTTTAAGTAGATTTGGCTGCTCTTATCTGCAATCTCCGCCCTCTTAGACACAGCGTCTTCAGATCAAGGATTAACTTTCTCATTATACATATCACTTAGAGGATTAACCCGTTGGCGCACTCTCATCTCCCCCAGCTATGGATCTGACCTGTAAAAATGTAAAATACGACGGGGCCAGCTGCAAAGAAGCTCAGAAATCTTTCTCTCTCACTCTCCCAAAATCTGGAAATACAAACCTCTGATTTTTGCACAATCCTCGAGGCCAATTAAGCTGTGAGATTTGTTTGAAGTTGCAGATTGAAAGGAGAGTTTGACGGTCCGGGGCCCAAACAGTGGGAGGGAGACCACGGGGGTCCGGGTTCCCAGAGCCTGCATGTGTAATCCAGTCTAACATGCATGCAAATCTCATCTGTGCCCGCACACAATGGCCTGTCTGTGTGACGGAGGGAGGCGGGTGGAGGGGAGCAGAGGGAGGGAGAGAGGAGAACCTGTAAGTGTGTGTCCACTGCTGCCAAAGCGTATATACACCATGATAGGTGGAAGGAGACCGAGCGCAGGCACACTAAAGTTCACAGACGAGTAAGACCCTTTTATCGGGGGTTGATATTCAAACATCCATGATTAATCCAAAATCTGTGGAGCTCTCCAAGGAGTAAAAAAAGAAAAAGAAACCCACAGCACAACCCAATGAAAAGAGAACATTGTGAATTCCTGGCACTGCTCTGAGTTCTTCTTCGTTGCGGTGTAAAAAAACAAAAGTTGGCAACCAAGATCTCGGGGGAAATTAAAAAATCGTTGTCTTATCCAGCCAATTAAATGATATACACCTTTTTGAACGTGGCTGGAGCTGGCCGCCGGAATCTATTTATGACAGTGTTGTGGTTTCCACCTCCACCGCTCACTTCAGAGAGACGTACACTTCCCCCCCCGCAGGGTGAGGCTGGAAACCAGAGGTAGGGGGGGGAGGGGGGATTTCCAGACACAGAGAACTTACTTTCCATCTGTCTTTATCATATAGATTCACAGGATTAAGCCAATTGCAGTTTTAGTCCTGAGCAGAGGCTCAACATTGGATTAGATAGTCAGAGAGCCTTTGTGTGTCGCCTCCAGTCTCCCAGCGTCTTACTACTGAAAAGCGGGGGTGTTCCTCGATGCACGCCACGCCTCCCACTCCGTCACATTTGGATAACTTTCTGCATGGTGTGTGCGTCTTTACTCTCCCGGGCTGCTCGCGCCTCTGCTCTGTCGGGACCCCGGTGGGCAGACCACGGCTCAGCGGGGGGTTTTCACTCCAATTTGCCATCGTTTGTCACCATTTGTTCGTCCTGACAAACGAAATGTTTGCCCTTGGTCCCGTCCCGTTTGGCCACAGTCACAAATGGCGTCAGCTGCTGTCTTCTTTTTCATGGCTCTATTTTTTTTCACTGAGTAACTCGGCCCTTCATGCCAGTCAGGGTGGACGATTTCTTCAAAATAGTTCCCCCGTATAACTACGTAACTTCATCCAACATTTATATTGTAGCATGTTGGTGTTGCATGGTTGGTGCCGTGCTTGTCTCTTGTGTTTGGTGAGTTCATTAGAAGATGAACTGGGGCCTTTCGGCTGTAGTTTCTTCATCCGGGAGCCAGCGGGGCTCTGAGACTCCTTTTCTTTGACCGCGTCTTCTCGTCTGCTGTTAATGTGCTAGGACGTCTTCTCCAGGCTCCAGCTTCATTGTGTACCTAAATGTCTCTTTTACTGGCCCTTGGATTTCAAGCTAATTGCATGATGCACTTTAAACAGACATCCAGGAGGCCAGCTGGTTTGAGGCCTGACAGATGAGGTTGAGATGTTTCGGGCAGATACGGCAGGCATGGCGACCTTCTCCGTGGTCAGATGAAGCTGATTTCTTGCTTTCAATCACTCTCTTGCATCTCAGTTGACGTAGCTGAGGAACTAAAACATGTTCAATTGCGGTCCGGCTCCATAAAAACACAGGAAGGTCAGACAACCAAAGAGCTTTCTGTGGCGTCCTCGGCGAGTTAAGCCTTTGTTTGGGTTGCTTGCAAATGGGCAGGCCATAAACTTTAGGTGACTTTAACCGCGAGGAGCCGATCCAGCCGGGGATTTGGTTTCTCGTTTCTTCCGGCCGCACTCCTCTCCGACGTTCTGCGTCACAGTGGTGGCCGTAGCGTTATGCCGAGTGGCTGTTTCTCCGGCCACGGTGACAAGCAAGATGGCAGAGATGTGGACCGGAGGCTCCTTGGCACGGAGGCCCGGGCGGCTTCCTTTCAGCCCCAGTGAGGGACTAAGCACAGATGTCTGGTTGGGAGTCATCGAGTTTTTCTCGCGAGCTGTAATTTTTGTCTTGTTTGAAGTGAAGCCCGAGGCCCATCTCATGTTCAGCCCTCGTGCCGATTCACACGCACACATTTATTTATCGTGAAGACTCATTACGTGAAACGAAGAGTGTCAGATATGAGGGAAGCTATTAAGGAAGAGCAGCGGGCCCAGTGGTCTGTCGTAAGGGGAAACACTATTGCTGAGATGAGCTTTATATTACCAGCGGAAGAGTAAATACTGACCTTGCTGTTTCCACGTTTGTGGCCCTGAGGGTGTTTTTAGTCACTGGTTGGGATTTATAGAAAATTAATTGTGAAACATGAATCCAGAAGACAAATATTTTGTCTTTTGCCTACAAGGAAATACTAACAAGTATTATGTGTGTAGCTTAAGCCGGATATATTGTATTCTTCCTGGCCATAGACCTTTGTTGTTATTCAAAACGATTAAATAAAAATCTAATTAGGATGAACATGTATTTTTAATCATTCATTTTAAGTCTATCCAATATGCTATCCTGCAGCTGTAAATACGGACTGCAGCTCCAAGTGTGTGTTAATCCACTCCTATAATAATCCTTAACTAATGCTCCATTTAGTGCTGCTTATGTAAAAAAGTTATTCACTACCGGGCTGTTTAAAATTCCGTTTCTCACAATGCTGTGATGTGATACGATGGACGTTGGTAAAAGGTGTGCAATCAGTGACTAACACATAAAAACACTTCTAAGTTGAATTAACTGAGGTATTCTAAACTTCATAACCATCCACCACGTTCTAATCAAATCCCTTTCATCAAGAGCTCATCTAGTTGTTGCAAACTATGTTAATGTGTTAAAATGAGCAGATGATCCACCATTGTGGCTGCAATCAGCACAGACTTTCATTACTGTATGTTAAATATTATAAAGTAATGGGAAGCACAGCAGTGCAAAAACAAAGCGATTATGAGTCGGCGCCGAGGGAAAAAAAAAAGTCTCACTCCATATCTCACTTCCATATTTAGTTTTGATTGCGTGGTGGCTACAGGTAACACTCGTGGGATATGATAAAAAATTGAAGTACAACATTTAAGCTTCCTAAATTAGATTAAATGCAGGTCTCTAAATGGAAATCACTCGAGAAAAAAGGTATTTCATGCAGACCATGATCTTAGTCCAAATGCAGCTTTAAGGCATAATTTAAATAGAGGCTTAAAGTATTTTTAAAAAGGCTTAAAACAAGTTTTTTAATCTTGTTTTTTTTCTTAATTTTTAGGCTTCTGAGAAGGATACAAAAGATTGATACTGTCCTGTCTGGATTTTAACTTTAACTTCTTGATACACTTCCATAAAGTTAAAGAGCCTCGCAGAGAGATGGTCAAAATGAAAGCAGAAGAAATCCAGACTTTTAGTTCTCGATATGGTTCAAGCTCCCAACCACCTGGATTGATAATGCAACACAATAACAACTTTGAACCCTGTTAGGTAAAAAGTCTAAAAAGCCCGACGTGGAATCACCCATCAGTGGGGTTCTGTTCTCAGGCGTCACGATGCTCCTTCAGAGCTACAGAAGACATCACGCATGCTCCTCGTGACTGGTACATTCACATTTTAAAATATTGGATTCACCCTTTTTAAGATGATTTACAAGGATGAATATACCAATCCATTAGATCCACCCCATGTGACTAGAGGTCACATGTTGACGATTTTGATGAATATTGACTCAGCTTTATAACACGCAGCTTTACCTCGTACATTCCGTCTCATTGCCTAACACACATCTGCACGCACACGTATTGTTGCTCTGCTTTCAGTCGCTGTTTCTCTGCATGATTGTTTGCACCAGAAACAGCAGGAAAGTCTCTGTTTCCTCCTAAAATCGGATTACAGGGAGTTTGAATTCCTGCCAGCCCTTTGATGACCAGGACAAGATGAAGACATGGAAAACTCACGAGAGACCATGCAGGGTTTCTTCTCGGAAGCTTGCAGAAGAGCTTTTTTTTTTCTTTTTTTTGTTAAACTACACACACTTCATAGAAGAATGTCTGTGCTCTTGCCAAGAGGAGCCAGCAGCACAACAAAAAACAACATCAAAAGAGCTGACCATCACTCGTACATTTAGAACAGTAGAAAGACTCAACCACGAGCGTACCGAAGAGAAGCATCTGACAGGGAAACATCAGCAACACTAGTGTAGCATCAGCTACATTAGTGTAACATCAGCAACATTGTAAATAATTCATCTTAAACTCTTCATTATGATTCATTGATTATGTTCATCTAGGCATATTTAACAGGCTTTCCGGCATACTGCTAATGTCTAATTTCCGTTTTGTAGCAGGAAAAAATACATTAACAATTGTGAACATGTCATGCATGATCATTTTTAAAACATTAAGCGGTCTCAGGGAGCTGATTGGATTAGCTGTTTGACCTCACTTAAGATGTCAGCAGCGGTGTGTGTGTGCAAAATGAGGATGAAAGCTAAAAGGCAAATACCTTTCTGCTTTTATTAATATACCAATCAATATTCTGACATATCCTTGGCCTACAGTCAATGCCACAGAGAATCTATTGTTTTCCCATAATTATGGTCGGTCAAAAGTGACACAACGTGACGTACATCACATGATCAGGCCAGTCAGACGCATGCCACTCAAATGCAATGATTTTAATTATCATGATCATTCTGTGTGACATGTGAGAGCATCTGCGTGTGACAACAACACGAACACCGCGTGTAGCACAAGAGAAGACATGACGTGAAATTAAACGAGCTGCAGACGAAACAAAAGCAGACTGACTGACTAATTAAAAACATTTTTACAGATTTGTGTTCGGTGGGCAAATATGCAGCCTCCCTGCGCACATTACCAGACAAATTTGGCGTATTTAACAGTTTCTACTTTGCCCTCTGGCTGTATAGTTAATATTTTTGTTGGAATTTACATTTTCATTAGCATAGGGAAAAGCCCATTTACACGTTTCAGTAATGTCAGCTTTCAAGTTTGTTGAGTTGGTTCATTTGTCTGCAGCCGCCGAATCAGTCTGGCTGAGTTCCTAAAATCATGTTTTCTGCTAAACACTCAAAAATAAAAGATGCAAATGTTGCTGCCAAACAATCTGCGTGTGTCGTGAAAGGCAAATTGCAATGTCAAATCTTGATTTAACATTCATAAATAATGCATAGCTGATCATGAACATTGGAGTTTTTTTTTTTTTTAAGTGCCGCTACGACACGTGCACAACATGTTATGGAGCAAAGTCCCAAAGTCCCTCTTCCTCAAGCCGAGTCTCCCATTTTCTGTCTCGACTTTTCATTATCCTTACAAATCTCCCAGTGTGCTAACAAGACGCTACGCTCAGTGAGTGAACAGACGGAGCTCAGGGGGAGAAGAGGATCAGAGAGACTCGCAGCTCTTGGGTTTGTGTGTGTTTAGAGATTCACTTTTTTCCCCCACCGCGTACAGCTGGGGCTCAATTAGTGTCCATTTTTACTAATTAAGTACACTCTGCCTGAATCAGTGGTGCAAAAACTAACGTTGTTTTTGAAATGGTGTGCTGCATCGGGGCGAGCTGCCCCTGAGGCCGGCTGGAGGCCCTTCTACTGTACACTGCTCATCCTCTTACTCTCTCCCTTCATGTGCTCATGAGATGAAGAGAGGAAATGAAACACTCCCAGTGGTTTTCACTAAGTCTTTTTTCCTGGTCGTGTACACAAAATCCTACATGCGGGACGAGCGTGTTTTTAACAAATCAGAGCGTCGATGTTTAATTTGACTCCTTGTGTGATCCCGTCCTTCTTGAACCCGGAGCCCTGCAGACGTGGAGCGTCTCTTTCTGCATGATATCCGTTGCTGCAGCGCCGCGCTGACGCCCAGCTAAAGGCTGGTGGAGTTCTGTGCATATTCCCCTAACAATGTGAAGCCGAGTAAGCTTGGCACAGCAGATCAATCCTAAAGGACTCGAAGAAGAGACCCAGTCACAGACATTTACAGTGTGAAAATACCCTCCCTGGTGTCTGAAGTTAACACTTTGTAGTATGATATGTGTTAAATTGCTACCGCAGAGAGAACTGGGTCCAAGACGGTCAATCTCTACACACCATCTGCGTACGGTATTAATTTCCCAGACAAGACGACGGTCCTTCGGCAGAAGGGTCAGACTTCTCCAAAATGATCTGTCAACCCCTTCATCCCCTGTCGCACTCTTATCAATGCTGCACACTTCCCTCTCCTCTGTTGCCATGGCTACGGTTGGGCAGGGATGAGCTGTATCAAAAGCGCTCTGGAGTTTAGCGAAGACTCTTCTCCACACTTAGCTCTGTTATGTTGCTCTAATCCCTTGCTTTTGATCTTTTTTTTCATGATGGAGACATTAAACCCGGAGGAATTCAGGGTGTACCTTACAGAACCTCATGCTACCGTTTGACTGGTTGAAATGCTGCTCCTCGGCGGACTGATGCTCGGGTCTGGCCGGCGCTGCTCTCCTTCCGCCAACAGATACCGCCTCATTATCTGCAGTCCACAGATAGCGAACCTCTAGCAGTCTCGAGCACCGCTTTCTTCTACTCCCCTCTTTGAAGCAAAGGCAAAAACAATGAAATGCATTATTTCAGCTTGACAAACCCTTGAAAAAGAAGCCCTCTTTGTACTGAATTAGGACTTTGAAATATTTTACCGGCATTTGACATCTAGCTTTAAACAAGATTAACAAGACTAAAGCCGTGCAACCAACTCTGTGAGGCTGCAGTTTGGCGCAGCTAATGTCAGAAAGCTAACAATGGGCTAATGAGGGGAACATGCTAATGTGCTTTATGGGTCCAAAATCAATGTCTAATGCTACGTGATGCGCGGATGCCAACAACCGCTTTTGTTTCATCATTTTACAGCCTCCTCCCCGTTCTGTCACTTTAAAAAGAAAAGGGAAAGGAGAAAAAAAACGCATCCTCCCCTCCTTCCAGTGCAATTATGAAGTGACTAAAACAACAAGCACTTGAGTAACACTTCAACGGCATCTCAGCAAAATGTAGTTCAGCTCTTTCATTTCTTCTGTCACTCATAATGTGAACGTAACGCATTCCAAATTATTAAATATAACGTAGTAGGCTTCATTTGTTCAAGCCCTCTAATGCTATTTAGAAATACTTGTAATTAACTTAAGTGTATCCCTGAACACCCTTTCACATTTGTACAAACCCTGCATATTTAACGGTAGTTAACAGACTGCGACCACTGCATCTCAACTGTATTGTTGCACTGCTGAAGTTACATCTGATCGCTTCTTTCACCGCTGACTCAAATTGATGGCCATCGATATAAAGCCTGCGGCCCCTCTGCGTGCCTCAGACAGTGTGAGGGCGCGATGAGGAGATGCGCATGACTGTATTCTGCTTATATTTCCCTCACTCTGACTACTCTTCTCCATCCTGCGCCCTGTGGCCCTCTGTGAGAAACATCCACATCACTGACAGATGGTTGAAACGCAGCGAGAGTGAAGAAGAAGAAGACAACAACAAGTAGAGTTTTATTTATGGGATGTGTGCATCCTCATCTAGTCTAATTTATAACAAAGTCGTTTCCACTTCTGCTTGTGTTCAGGCTAACCGAGCCTCTGATTCCTGATTATTCCTCCGCTGCACACTCGACCGGCGGATATAAACTATAGCAACACATTGGAGTCAGTGCTGTCTTTAGAAATCCACTTTCACCTGTCATATTAACTCTAGCGACTGACAATTAATGCACGAGGAGCGCACAAACTAGCCCACGCATACTCATCTGACACGCAGCTAAAACCTTAATTAGCAGATTCGATTTTGAACGTATCATCATGCAAAGACGTGTTTTGTGTGCAGCGGGTATGAAAAGTTGACTGTGTGTCGTGCTGTTGTGAATATGCTGGAGTTTATACGGGCTGCATGATGAATAGCTCGTGTCAGATGTTACCATGGGGATGATTACTTGAAAGCAGCCAAGGCACTATAAGCATTTGGGATTTCTAGCCAACCCTTCAAATGCTTGGCAGGCCATTTATTTTCGAATATAAAGGTAGTTTCAGGCGATCAGAATCTGTTTGTGTGTGTGTGTTTGTTGTGTGTTGTTGTTTTTCCGTGATGTAGACAAAAAGGAGACCACGCTGCATTTCAGTCAAACACTCTGCTCCCATTTAATTACAAACCTGCCGGTGACACATATCGCTGTCAACATCCGCGGCTCTGACCCCGTTAGCAGCTGGCTCGTCGCTGCTCTCAGCTCGGACGGCGAGGAGGTGCTTTTGTTCCTTGTGTGTCTCTCTCCCTCATCTTTGCAGTGAACTGTGAAGCCCTCCTCCGCATGTAGCGGTGAATCCCTGAAGCCGGCCGGCCGGCCTCTCTCACTCACAGCCTTGTTTCTGCCAACACGCTCCACAGGCCACAACAAAAGGGGGCCTGTGGAAACAACCCCTCAGAACTTTGACTGGTGCGATCCGCCCCGCTGCTCCGAACGGATACTTCTGCAGATTTAAGAAAGATAAGGAGTTAAGCTCAGAATCCACCGATCCCTTTGGTCTTCTTTTCTTCTCTTTGCCCAATTTGGGACATCTGCCCCGAGACCACAGCATCACCCCCCCTCCCACACTTTGTTTACTTAAAAGCCTAAAGCCTGACCCCCCCCCGGATCTTCCCTATTCGTGCCCCCCTCTGGTGAGGACTTGTCATTCAAACTGGGTTGAGAGACCCAAGCCCCTCTATCTCATCAGCAAACATACAAATGCATAATCTGTTCATTCTCTGGAGCCCATTCACGTGCGTGCCAATGATCTTTGTTGGTCCTTGTTTTCACCAAGAGCTCATTGCTTTGGTGCTTTAAAGCTCACGCCGGCACTCAGATGTGGTCCTTTAGATGCTGCATCAGGCTGCATTTACTTTTTAGTGTGAAATGGAGAATGTCACAGTGTCTGTTTGTTTTTTTCACCTCATGGCAACGGTTACGAGAGCGTAGCAGAGCACGCGCAAAAACTCAGCTATGAAATGTCAACTATTCACTCTGAGTCACGGTGAAGAGCAGTTTGAGGTTTTATGAAATTAGTTTAATCTAAATGAGTTACCACAGGTATGTAGTCAGCGCAGCCAGTTAGCTTAGCTTAGCACAAAGACTGGTCACAAACAGCCTTTCCCCGAAAAACAGTAACTAAATCCGTCTCCATCTGAAATCTTGTAAATTTAATCTGTACAAAAAAACTAAAGTATTCAAACCAATAAAGGAATTTATATTCACTCAAGTAATGTACTAAAGTAAAGGTTTGAGGTACTTTATTTAGGCAAGTCAACGTTTTTTCTCATACTTGCAGATTATTTATAAAAAATATAATCAACAAATAAATAATGATATATTTGTCCGGGTTAGGTTAATTAATAATCTCACTAAGATCAAAATGAGAACGGCATATTTTTCTACCCATGGAAAGCTTTTATTTGCGGCGCTCTCTGTGTGTCTTTTGAGTTGATATCAATGGGATTTTTAATGAGGTTTTGTTGCTTCGGGATCAGAAGGTCCTGGTTCCACTGTGGTTCTGTGTCTTTCAGTCAATTCCAAGGAGTTACAGGTCCCAGGCAAGGAATAGTATGGCGCATAAAACAACCAATTGTCATTTTAACAACATGGTTAGCTTTTGTTCAAGAGTTAAAAACGGCTGTTTCCTCCCTTTTTGGGGTATTTTTTTCTACGCCAACAGCTAACAATTTTTCTGATGCACAATATCCTCTCCCTCAAACCCAACAGAGTATACTGACACCCGTAAATCATTGTCCGGGGCTTCTAAGGCCCTTTATTGGATCACACACTGCAGAGAGGCGCGCGCACACACACACACACAAGGTGGTGGGTGAAGCCTCTCTGGGCACAAAGTGCACTGTCATGCTAATCACCAGGCCCTGCAACACTGAGGGCTTTCATGAGGAAAGTGCTGGGAGGTAAAGGCAAGCCATTATTTACCACCGCAGACCCGTGTGTGTGTGTGTGTGTGTGTGTGTGTGTGTGTGTGTGTGTGTGTGTGTGTGTGTGTGTGTGTGTGTGTGTGTGTGTGTGTGTGTGTGTGTGTGTGTGTGTGTGTGTGCCAGGGTGTTCCTGTGTTGCAGCTTTCTTAATTAAATGTGAACAAATCATTTGAGGGTAGAATTGAGTATCTCTGTAATGAGACGTTTTTCAGCTCCCCATTGATACTTTTCATTAGACACGATGCTGCTGCAAAGATTACAGATGCATTTAGTGTCATCTTTGCTGAAATTCTCAGATATAATACTTGAAGACCAGGGTTAGGGAGTAACGGATTATCTTTAACAAGATTAAAATAATCTGGTTATAAAAACTGGTTAATGTAATCCGTTAATTTGGATTAAAACAGAAGAATATATCAGAATTTAGCTCTTTTACGAATATAGAGTAAATAATGGGGAAAATGGGAAATGATACACTGTTTTCTCAAAGGGCAATTAGTGTCTATAAATCAATCAATGACTTCAGTGGATTTAAGTGGGCAGGTTTCAGTTGCCAGGGTAAAGCACAGCTGAAATAGTTAATTTTGTATAACCGGAAGAGGCTGAGTTTCATGGAGATACATTTTCTACTTATTCCTCATCTCTGATTCTGCTACATAATTGCAATGCTATCAACATTGATGAATAAAATCTGCTTCTTTGGGATTCATGCACACTACTCTTTAGAGATAATACAATCAACGTCAAATATGGATGAACTCAAAACACTTCACCGTCAATGTCAAATCAAAGGTGATTTGAATAAAAATAGATCATAAAAATGTTTCCCTTTGAGTGTAGTGCAATGCACCGTATCACATGTTATGTTACAGCATTACTGCAGCCAAGCTGTCGGTTTCCTTCATCTTTCAACCATCACTTTCTGCCGTGCAGTATTTTAAAGTATATGTATTATAATTAAAATAGAGCATAAAATGATTACTGAAAAGGCTTTGATTTCATTTGTGCTTGCAGTGCAGAGATGCAGAAATTCCTCCACAGTGAGCGTGAAGAAGAGCCGGTACCAAGTTGTTAAAAAGACTCCATTTTTTTTTTTTTTTTTGTGGTTCTCCTCACAGCTTCGGCTTAGTGCTGCATGCGCTTCACCACAAAGAGGGTAGCTTTCCATTGATGAGCCGGCACAGGCAGCTTCAGCACCACCAGCAGCAAATCACTACTCTGTTAAAAGGCCCTGATGCGTAGCAAACTCTCATGCCAAGCCTCCTCGCTCCAAATCTGCCTGCTTGCAGACCCCCCGTAATTGGAGGCATTAAACCTGCTTTGGACAGGATGGCAAATGAGCGCTTTGAGCTTGGAAGAGAACTGACTGGTGCATTCAAAAGGCAAGTAGATGCAGCTAAATCTGACAAATCACTGCCAATCCAGCAGATCTGTGTGCGAGATGTGTGTGCGTGTAAGTGTGTATCGTTATGCATTTTGTGCCTATGTGTCTTTTTTTGTGTGTGTGTGTGTGTGTCTTTTCTTGGCTGGTATTCGTGTGTGATTATGTACATTCAGTGTAACGGCGACGCTGTTAATCTCTCGGTAATCGTGGGGATCACCCGGGGGTAGCAGGGATTTGACGCAGATTGCCTGGTCGCTGACGGGCGTCCAGCAGCCATGGAATAAAAAGCGTCCGTCATTCTATCATCACTCCCTGCATTTTTTCCCTCCACCGAGCGCACTCATTAAAACCTCTGCGGAGGACTGCCGCAGCTGATTTACCATCACTTAATGGCCTGCGATACAATAATGAGACATTTTCCTTTAGGTCCGGTGCCATTTTGCATCATTTTTAAGATGCAGCAGTGAAAAACATTGCAGCCGGCCCGCTCAGATGGAGGCTTTCCTCTAGTGAGAAGCGAGCCACTGCAGCCTGCAAAGCTGGAGACGCTTCAAATGTTTAATGGTAAACAGGAGGAAAAATCTCACTGCTGACATTGTGTCAGATCTCAGATGCCACAAGTCACACGTTAAACGATGTGGTAGCTTCATTAAAAGCCGGTAGCACAACAATGTAGACAAATGGTTTAGAATGTCGACACTTTTTTTGCATTTATCGGCTATCTACCTTCAAAGCTTTGACACAAATGATAAAAGCCGGGCTTTGTGAGCTGCCCAGTGGAATAACACACAACGTCTGCAGTCGGTAAACTGCACATTTCGATCTGAGTGCTTCACAAGACCTTTGTGTTCACCATGTATGTGTGTGTGTGTGTGTGTGTGTGTGTGTGTGTGTGTGTACGTGCACATCTTGCGAACAGCAGAGATGATTAGAGAACATGGAGAGAACACGACATTACCAGTCCCCCCCTTTGCAGCTGCTGTCTAAACATCGTGCCCCCCCCCCCCTCAAAAGAACAGCTCCTTTTCAGTCAATAAACACAGAAGGTGACAGCTTCTCTCATCTGCACTGGAATGGAAAGAGACCCGGTTCTGTGTCCTGGGTGACAGATTAAAGCCAAACAACACTGACATTTGGTGCAAAGCCAGATTAACTTTGCCTCCTTGAAGCCTCTCCAGCAGAAACACAGACTGAAATCCCCGGAATAGTCCTGTGGTCTCGCTAATTGGCGAGCCGCGTGGACCGGCCTTTGATTAATCTTAAACCTTAATGAGTCCATCCCAAGCTGCTGTGATATTCCGACTGAGGAGGTAAAACACACTTGCTATTCCGTCTTTTCATCCCCCGGTCGGATCAGATGAGACCCGGAACTTAGCCTAGTGAACCCGCCAAGAAATCAAAGAGAATACCAGAGATCTGTTTAATAATTTATTTGCATATGATTATCGTAAAAATACTGAAAGAGAAATGCTTATTTTTTGTTGTAGTTTTCTTGATTTTTTTCTTCGCTTTTTTACAATCTAATACACCTTTAATTGCACAGGAAAAAGTCTGTCCTAACAGACACACAGTTTCTTCTTTCTTGGTGACATATAGTTTCAGATATGTAATGACCATTTAAACGGAAATTTCTCCAATCGTTTGCTCCTTTACAATAACCAAACAAGCATATAAACGAGGGTCATAGAGGCCAGCATCAGGTCAGATGGTTGTAAATACTGAGCTGGCTGGTCAAATAGAAATATAGTATTATATACAGGCAGTTGTTTTAGATAGGAACTGCACTGACAGCTTGCTGAAGAAAACACATTTCAGAAGAAATAAACCAATGAGTGATTTGTTCTACATTAGTGTTTGTAGGTCAGGTCAATATTAAGTCACAAAGATATAAACTGGATATGGAACTTTTTAATTCCCACTGATCTGCAACACATTAGCCAAATTAAAATATACAACACAACACTACCACAGGCGCTTATTCTGTCTGAGCAGAACATTTCACTTCTTAGTTTCACTCATTCATGTCTGTCTGGTTTGTTAACGTGTGAAAAAACAAGCATTGTAATAAAAAAGTTAAGCCCCGGTGCTTTAAAAAAAAGCAAAACACCTCTTTGCAATAATACGTAATAACTTAGCATTCAAACAATGCATATATGAGTCAAATAAGATTAGGAAAACATGGACGTTAAAGTCCACACAGCAAAATGCCACCAAAGCAACAGTTAATGTGGAACTTATTTGTACTTTTCTCATGAAGAAGTTTCCACTTTGGCATGCACATGACGTGTCCCGCATAGTGTCAGTTGCGTCTCTCCTCGGACAGAAAGACGGTGTGAAGACTCGGATGCTTTGTACAGATTTGTGACATGTATGTCCCCCAGTACATGTGGAAGACAGTATTTAAAAGGAAGCAGATGAAAAGTGTGTTTTCTTGGTTTCCCCCCCCACAAAAAAAACATAAAAGAACAGGTTGGGTAAAAAAAAAAAGAAAAAGGTTGATTGTGTGATTGTATTGACGGTCTACAGATGTCGGGCAGTCTTAAGAGTTAGTTTAAAGCTTTATTTTGCTTTATCTTGGCACTGTTGTGTCATGTAGGCATTGATTCCCATCATCTGTGTGAGCTCTCCGGTCCTCAGTCTGAGGGGAATGAGAAGAAAAGACTGATTCCCAACCAGCAGAAAACACATGCAGACATGCAAACACAACCTGAGAGGGGGCAACAGGAAGTTTGGCTTTATGTCAATAGTCACAAAACCACAAGTGTCAAGTAATGAACACACACACACACGCACACACGCACACTTCAATGGACAGTTCTCTTTAAACGCACATTAAATCTCCAGTCGGAAAGAAATCTCCAAAACAGTCCTCTTTCTCCCTCTGTAGCTTCTTTTCTTTCCTTCTTTTTTTTATTTTACATCACGCTCTTCACATCAGAGTTTTTAGGTAGTTTTTATTCCCTCTGCGTCCTCCCGTTTGCAGCGGCTCACACTCTGATGGGGAGAGTTTGGCTCATCTGTTGCCGAGCTATTTCCTCACAGCTTTCCGGGCTCTTCCTGTTGTGTCCCGGCAGCGTCCCTCCGAGCCGCAGCAGGTCCCTGCCAACACACAGCCGCACAGGTCAGCAGCGGCTCCGCAGCCACTTCAAACCACGGATACGATCATTGTCACGCGCGCTTAAGTGCTCTCGCTGCAGGCGGACGAAAGGTGTAATCCGTCTTAGGGTCGGATGAATTCTGCGTCGTGCATATGCAGCGGAGATGTCACGCTTCTAAACAATGTAAGTGGAGCATCAGGAGCTGTCTTGATCAAGCTGATCTGGGCAGCCGTAAAAAGTCCATCTCCAAATGCCCAGCCAAATCTACGCATCAGCTTTAATAAAAACTCTACATTTTTCTTTGCTATCTTGGAAAGAGTGCAGCGAGCCCCTCTGTGTCTTTTGTTGCTCGGCCAGTGTCCTTGTTTTTAAGGCCCTCTGCGCTGGAGATACTCTGCAGATAGAGAAGGATATGAGATGCAGCGCTATCTGCTCCAACATCATTGAGCAGCCAATGGCAGGTGAGCAGGAGCGTGCGCCGAGACGCTCTCAAAGCCCCGCTCTGACAACATGATCCTTTCTCTCTCCTCCTGCTCCTCCGTCTATCTGTCTTGCTGCTGCATATAGATGAGGCCATAAATTAATCATCGGCGTGTCATCTACACACAGCGACACGTAGCATAACATGCACACGCGCACTCGCACATGCAGGCGCTCGAACACAAACAAACGCCGCCGCGTGCGCACACACGCACACACATGCATCGCCCTCCCCTGATGCATTAAAAAGCTCATTAGCAACCTAATTAAACACATTCCTCTCTTTTAGCTTCTCCTCAATCTCCCTTATTACACACACTTCATCACCTCCTGCTTTTCCACATCAGCAGCTCAGGCTGCTGTCTGTCCTATCGCCGAAATTCCAGCATCCAGCCAAGAAAAGGGGGAATTAAACTGAGGTCAGCCATTACATTTCCACACACAATTAGCTTCGCTGAGCCCAAATCCTGGCATAGGAGCTGCCCTCGGGGCTTTGTGTTCGAGTGAGACTGCGAGCCAAGGAGCTGGCACATAACCTCAATACTGTATGTATGAATTCTGCCTTTTGTGGCTATCGCAAACAGGGAACTATAATAAAAAGTCAGAGCCAGAGCTTGATTTATTATACATAACTCCAGAGCTGAGGATCTAGCATCTAAACCAGTTCTAATTATATAATTGACTGGATGCCAGGCTAACAAAATTCAGAACAAAGGCATCAGTGAAAATGGCTGGAACTTTTGAAGCCCCGGCGCTGAGAGTTGAAAAACAACTTGTCATCATGAGGATGGCTACCTATGAATAAGTCAACATCTCAACTTCCAAGGGAATCGTCAAGAGAAGAAGAGCCCGACACTTAGAGTAATAGCCTCAAAGCTCAAAGAAATATCAACGCAAAAGATAAAACAAACCAAACCCAACGAGCATGAATCTCCATTTGCCTCTCTTTAGGATAGCCATATATATATATATCTTATTCCAACGACCCAAAGCCACAGCTCCTCTCTGCACTGATAAGCCTTCACCGTGCACTTCACAGCCGCCAAAATACATGGAACAATTTCACACAAGTTGAAAGGGAGAGAATTGCATCCACCCGTTTTGTGTTTGCTCTATTCAGCTCAAACCTCAAAAGCATGCAGTGCCTATATGGGAATGTAGCTAGCTGAATATTACATATATTTTCAACAAAAAGTCTACTAAAGTCAGCCAACAGCACGACACATAACAAATCCAACATAGTGAACTTAATGATAGAAGCTCCTGTAAATATGTTGGCAAAAATTTCTACTTCCACTGTCCACATTTACTGCAACCTCTGGTTGCCGTTTCTATTCTTAAGACCGGTCAGCAGTTGGAAGTGTATTTTGCGTCTACTTGGTAAAACCTCCTATACGTAGGCTGGAAAACCAGCAAATTCAGCAAGCTCATCAGAAAAGTTGCCAAATTTCACAGCGAGCTTTCCAGTGTCGCTACAGTGAAGCGCTTTGCTCTTTGTTGACAGAGATTTCAAAAAACACTTCACATCCGTTTTGAAAGTTCTCTCCACTCCCTTCAAAGTAAGAGAAGCCACTTGACCAAACAATGCCGAAGGGATAAACCATGAAAAGACCCTTTCCCTACCGAAGAAGACTCTCTGTGGGGAAGCAACAGGAGTCTTCCTCTGCGTGTGCCGGACTCACCCTGAGTAGGTGCTGGTCACCACCTTTAGGCTGGCGGCGTTGCGGAGCAGCTTGTCCAGGGTGCTGACGATGCGGCAGAACTTAGGCCTCAGGTTCCTCTCCTTCATCCAGCACTCCAGCATCAGCTGGTGCAGCACCATGGGGCAGTCCATGGGCGGGGGCAGCCGGTAGTCCTGCTCCACTGCAGTCATCACCTGAAGGACGGGAGGTCATCCTGGTGAAGCTGTCCTTAGGCAGAGCAGTGAGCTCAGTGCTAAAACCAACGTGCTAACAAAGCGCTCCGTAACCGCGTCGACATGTTACTGTGTTCTTCAATCTTCATTTATCCTGTTGGCATGCACAAACATTTACAGCCGAGGTTGCAGGGGAGGTCCTAAATCTTGCAGGTATGTGGTCATTAAACACCATAATTGGAGAAATTGTACCTTGGTGTTTGTGCTTATTAGTTATTAGAATCATCAGAGTTATTAGAGCGTATCCTCGTAGGTAACAGTTTATTCCAAACCAGAACGTTTTACAATATTATTAAAGGAAAAGTGAAGAGATCACCCAGCTTATAACAATTCGTCCTGTGGGGTCCATGGATATCACTATTTTGTTATATTTTAAGATTTAACTGATATGGCAGTAAAGTACAAATGATTTACCCAGAATATAGTACGTTTCATGTCGCTTCACAACAGAGTCTGGTTCTGACTCATTTATGTTATGATCACTCTTTTTAAGTGTGCTGGAAGAATAAAACCCAGTTACTGTATTATGTCCCACATTAGACAGTTTCTCAGCTCGTGCTGTCGTACATTACAATCTTCTCCTCAGCATCTTTATGAATCTCTGAACACTATGTTCTCAAGTATTCTCAAAGTTGTCACTTCAAAGCTGCCCTGACTGATAGGAGAGACAATAAGTGGAGGATAAAACCGTTCACCCATTGATTGGATTTTGCCTAGCAACCACCGTTCCCTCCATGAGCTGTGTATGGGTTTTAAAACCCCCACAACAATAAAAAAAAAGCCATTTGGGAAAAATAAAACATTTCTTCAGCACCTCTCTTCTCCTGCTGCTTGTCCTTTGATTTTTATGTTGTGCTTCTAGCTGGCGAGTATTTCTGTTTATATCTCGCATTTGTTGACTCGGTTGCTTATTGAGCGATGACTGTGGCACAAAGGCTACTGGGAACAATAGAGGGCCTCCACTTTGATGCTTTCATTACTGCATGTGGGCTTTGTTATGAAAGTTATATGCATTACTGGCATTTTTCCTTTCAGCCCATTATTTTTGTACCGTTACAACTGTCTTTTTAAAGCCCAACACAGCAGACATTCCCAGGAGAATAAAGTGGAGGTGTACACGGGCTTCAGTGCTTTGTTCATGGAGGAGGAACCAAGAGATTTCTCTTCCTTTCCTCAGAGCTCACTGGTGTAGTAACAATGTCTGTGGGGCGCAGATAGCCTACAGGTAACAACGCACAGAACCGCAAAAAAGGCTTTTCCTGAGTTCTCCTTTGTGTATGTGAGCGAGGCTTTGCAGTATGGATTTGTAGAGGGTGGGCAGGCCAGGGCTGTAAATAAGGTGCTGCAAAAAAAACACTACAACACAAACACACAGCAGCACCAGCAACTGCAATGCGTAGATAAAGCCAGCAGAACAGGCCCAGGTCCAAAGCGCCACGCTGGAGTTAAACTTAAAAGTCCCTGAATGTACATGTAGTCTATACATATATATATATATATATAATATATATATATATTGTAATACGAGACTCAGTTGACTCACATCCTGGTTGCTCATGTCCCAGTATGGCCTCTCTCCATAGGACACCACCTCCCACATGACGATGCCGTAACTCCACACATCACTGGAAGAGGTGAACTTCCTGAATGCGATGGCCTCCGGTGCCGTCCAGCGGATGGGAATCTTCCCTCCCTGCGCACACGCACACACACACACACACACACACACACACACACACACACACACACACACACACACACACACACACACACACACACACACACGGAAAGAGGGCATCAACACAGTGAGATACAAAGCACATTTCACTGAGATACGCAAATATATATATATATATGCATGCACCATGAAAGAAGCAAATTAGATGAACGAGCTGAATTTAACATGCACAGAGTGTGCAAACACAGAGTCGGCAGACGTGATACTGACCAGGGAGCTTGTGTAAGTGGGGTCAGCAGAAGTGTCGTCCAGAAAGCGCGACAGGCCAAAGTCGGAGACCTTGCAGACCAAGTTGCTGTTGACCAGGATATTCCGGGCGGCGAGGTCTCGGTGAACATAGTTCATGTCTGACAGGTACTTCATCCCTGCAGCGATGCCACGCAGCATGCCGACCAGCTGTGTCATCGTGAAGCGCCCGTCGTTCAGCTGCGAAAGCACAGCCGCAGGCAGGTGGAGGAGGACGGGGGGGGGGGGGGGGGGGGAGGGCGAGAGCAGGGGAGGGGGAGGCAGTTAATGGACAAGTAGCAGAGACCAGGAATGAAAAAAGACAAGGAGAAGCACGGGAGGAGACGATAGGGGAGAGCGCAGGAGATGGAGTGGAGGAGAAAGCACCAGAGAAAAGCAATCAGTCACCGAGGGCACACAAACATGACATCTGTCATAGTGCTTCACGGCGGCTCCTGACAGTCAGTGACGGCTGACCTTTTCACGCACGCCGTCCAATTACCTGATTAATTAGACCCTTTAATGTCGTACTGAAGATTAAGGCTCTATATTGACTCCACACAAAAAAACAGAAAGGAAGCTGAAACGCTGAAATCAAGAACAGACAACTGCAGGTATTTTGTTACATATTGCAACTGACGGACAAACTAGTACACAAAGCTTTGTTTGTGCATTTTTCCCCAAACGCAAACATTAAAGCGCAATTGTTTCTTTGACTGCATTCGAATGGCATGTTGCTCAAAGCTTGTTTGCCACACTTGAAAGTTCCTGATGTGCAGAATTCTGCCATTTAATGTTGAAATGAAAGAAGCATGAAACAAATCTGAGATTAGTGCTTCCAGGGTTTAATTTTCAATTCTCCACGCGTGCGAGGCGCGACATAGTGGGATCCACTCCAGATCATAACACATCAAGCCAACGGCGGCTCTTGACCCCCCCCCCCCCCCCGACGCGGGTGAATCGAAACGAACCCATTCAACGTCAATACACAATCATCCATCCATCCATCCATTGTCAAACCGCTTATCCTGCACACAGGGTCGCGGGGGGGCTGGAGTCCATCCCAGCCAACTTCGGGCGATAGACAGGGTACACCCTGGATTGGTCGCCAGCCAATCGCAGGGCAACACAGAAACACACAACCATTCACACTCACATTCACACAACTACGGGCAATTTAAAGTCCCCAATTAACCTAATCCCCAGAGCACGTCTTTGGACTGTGGGAGGAAGCCGGAGAACCCGGAGAGAACCCACGCAGACACGGGGAGAACATGCAGACTCCACACAGAAAGGCCACTGGGCGGAATCGAACCCAGGACCTTCTTGCTGTGAGGCAACAGTGCTAACCACCACGCCACCGTGCCGCCCTACACAATCATCCGATTTGTTTTTTTTTTTTTTTTTTTTAAGGAACGGATGAAAAAAAAAAAAAACACACTACGCCGCCAGCATTTCTATCATGAGCCCAAAACGTAACGCGAGTAGGAAAAGAAAAACAATTTCCGACATAATCAATCCCGCCTTCGACTCCACAGCGAGAGAGACAGCGCAGAAGCACAAGACACGACATGAGAAAACGATAAACATTCTGCTTTGTAGTCGGCACACTCCAGTGAAGTCTGACAGCTAAACCAGCCGGAATGGATGGATGTGTAAACAGCCGGGATTCATAGCAGGCCTTCGGAGCCGCGGCGCCGTGTACATATGTCCGTCTGTGAGTGGCTGTTATTGCTGTATATCGTTAAGGCCTCTACATGTGCATATGTCCTGTGTGTGTGTGTGTGTCTGTGTAAGTGTGTCCATGTCTCCGGGCACCGCGGAGCAAAGTCCCACGTGCGTCACAATGCATGGGCAGTTTGGGCGTGTGCGAGTTAACGCCACCACCGTCTCCTCGCGTGAAGCAGAACTCTGAGTCACTGCAGGCGGCGTGAGGATGGCGGGAAGCGGGAGGTGAGGACAGCGCGGGCCGTGCAGTTTATTGTGTTACTTGTGGGACAGCTGACTGAGAGGAGTGGGTGAGAAGGAGGAAAGAGGCTCCGGCTGGACGCTCAGATGCAGCTTTTCATTGTTGATAAATCATCTTTAAATAATAAGAGTCGTTTTTAATAGCCTAAAAAAAAAAATTTCAGAAAATGAGTGGTGTCTATTACAATGTTCAGGAGCCCGAGGGGATGTTTCCAACGAAAAGTAATTGCCAGTTATCCGATAATTACTTTTCCGGGAAAAAAAAAGAAAAACATTTGCTTCGGTGAGGATTTTTTTTTTTACTGCGCGTTGAAGTAAACAAGTCAGTTTGAGATCACTTCAGGGTCTTATTATCGACAACTGAGGAAGAAATATCGTTGCAGCTATTTCCAATGGCGTGTTGTGTCTGAGCAACAACACAAAGCCATACATTCATACATTTTGGAACTTGGCGACACAAACAATTTTGCTTGATGTTTTACATTATACAAATGGTTGGTTACAAACAGTAAGTATTACTACCAATATTCAGCATTCAAGACTCATTTATTTGTTCTTTATCATCTTCATCAATTTTGCCAATTTACACTGCACCTTCTTCAAATAAAGTTATTGTAAGGCGTTAAATCACATTATATTATGATATTGTAGAAGTTATAAATAAAACTACGGATTTTACTGGAAAAAATATTTCTATTCTATAAAGCATGATATATTTTAAGAAAAATAGGGCTGATTTTTCTAATAATTTTCCAGATTAATAAATCAATTGATAATTGACCAAAAAACTGTCAAAGAATTGTCAATGTTGTCCAAAGCCCAAAAAACTATCCTGTTTTTAAAAACTGGTTTTGGAAAAAAATAGTTTAAAAATGATAAAAAAACTAAGAAGCTGAGTTTTCAATGTCCTATTAATAAATGAAGCCTCGGCATATTGAACGACAATGAATATTACACCTTGTTTGTCCATGTTTGTCTTTCCATGTCCAAGCAGACAGGAAGTAAGTACAACAAACTGTAAATGGTTCTCAGCCTGCATCAAACTATAGAAGTGTGGCTCCTGGGCATTAAGCCCACTAACATTAGCAAATATCAAACAAGACGGACAGTGTCAAGGCCCGTCTGCATCACGTATTCCTCCTTTATGCAAACAAGCAGCTGCACATCACTTAAAGATAAACTGCTTTTAAGACCAGCAGCGTAGCATCGATTGACCAGACGCATTAAGTAGCCTCCTCCAGCCGAGCAGTTACAGTAAGTAGACTTCTTCACGGCCCAGGCGTGCACGATAACACATTTTCAAGAATGTAAATGACATGTAATAGCCCCCCACGCAGCTGCAAATGTACTGCGTGACACCTCATTCCTTATCCCGCTATTGTTCAGCATTGTGTGTAGGTGGCGGCAGGTCTGAACATGAAACTCTGATCGGTAATGTATTCTTCTGTACAAAGAATCTCTAATGCACCGAGGCAACCCGAGCCAAAGGTCTGCTTTGTGACAGTTTTCCACCAGGACGTTTTTGCATCAGAAAGCCTGTCAGCATCAGTCAGTCCCGTCAAGCTGTCTCCAGGCGTTATATTGCACATTTAATCTCTATCACTCAGCAAGCGAGTGCCTCAGGGCGTTTCCACAGAGTCAAACACACCGATAACCCGCAGGTGTCGTGTGTGTGCGTGTGCGCGTGCGTGTGCGTGTTCCTCTCAGCTTTGATACAAACAGAAAGTCGTCTCCTTTGTCAGAGGTGTTTCGGCACGCGTCTCCCCGCCAGACTCACCCTGAGGAAGGAATCGAGCGCGCCGTTCTCCATGAACTCCGTGATGATGAGGACGGGGCAGCTCCGCGTCAGGACGCCCTCCAGACGGATCACGTTCGGGTGGTCGAACTGCCCCATGATGGAGGCCTCGGCGAGGAAGTCCCGCCTCTGGCACTCGGTGTAGCCGGCTTTCAGCGTCTTGATCGCCACGACCATCTCACGGCGTCCGGACTGCTTGAGCCGTCCGCGGCAGACCTCCCCAAACTCACCTGGATTGAAGGAACACGGTGGGGGAGGGGGTGAGGAGAAGAAGGGGGTGAGGGTGATGGTGAGCAGGAGTGGAAGGAAATGGGAAGTTGGGGAGGGGAGGTGGTGGGGGGGGGGGTGCAGGAAGAGGGAACGTTACTGGTCGGATTCGGGAGTGAGGGAGCTGATTTGAAAGAGTTGAGGGTCGGCTTCAACTGTGGGAGGATTAGAGAAGAGAAGGAGAGAGGACAGGAGGTCAGGGGTCAAAGAGGTCGGGGAGAGAGGGAGTGGCCCATAGCGATTGTCTGTACGACCGTGGAGTGGTGAAGGGAGAGAGAGGACGGGCGAGGAACCTGGGGGTTTTGCATTTGGTTTCTGAGACCGAGTGTGTGTGTGGGGGAGAGAGAAAGAGAGAAAGAGAGAGAGAGAGAGGAGGAAGGTTCAACGAGCAGGAGCAGATTGTCATTTGAGTTTGAGACACAACATGCCGCCGGAGGGAGCAAAAAGAAAAAGAATCCTCCAATCCTTCCCACCCAGCAGCTCCCATGCAAACTCCATCCCAACACCTTCCTCCCAAAGAGGACTCTCGAGGCTCGGCGGCGTCCTGCTGCTCAAATGAATGATTAATAAACCAGAAACAAAAAGTACTTTGTTGTTTACCTGCACCGATGACTTCTTCTATTTTCACGCAGGATATGTCTATCTCCTTGGCAAACTCGTGGACGGCATCGTTGGGGTCTTCGTAGGTGAAAGGGTCGATGTACACTTTGACCCCTGGAGAAACTGGATAAAAAAAAAGTCACATTCTAGTCATATATGCCGTGGTAATGTAACTTGGTAATGAAAGTTCAATTAGAAGCTTAGTTTAGCAACAAATAGAGGGCCAAGTCTTCCCCTGAGCAAACAGGGAAATGGATCCCTGACTTAACCATGTGATCGGATAATTGATTGAATCAGCTGGATAACTGTACTGGCATGACCCCGAAAAAACACGAGGTTCTCAAGCTGAACACAAACTCACTGTATTGCTGCAATTTCTCGGTGTACTCGAGCTCTGAGCCGCTGCGCTGCTTCCTGTAAACAAGCGGAGGACAAACAAGGTCACACTCACACAATCAGTCTTGACCCTTCCCACTTTCAGAGAAGCAAACAAATATCTGACTCAGCGCCGTAATAAAAGGCAAAGGCTGCTGCGGGTCTTTTCTCTTCTGGAGATCCTTGTTCAAGCCAAAAGGATTACAAACCTTCTGAAAGTATGTTAAAATTTAATGAGCCGCTTTGTTCTCAGTGTAACCGACAAAGTGAAACATGTAGTTCAGGCTGCGAGTAATAAAAATCCATCACTTACTTAAGGCAAACCACAGCGATAACCACCAAGGCAACGATGACCACCAGACCCGCCGAGGCCGAGCCGATGATGAGGGGCAGCTGGTCCTGCACGGACTTCTGAGGGTTACCTGCAGCAAACACCCAACACGTACACGGACAAGTGAGCAACAGGACAAACACGCTTCAAGAGATTAAAGGGAGGCCTGTAATGAAAGTATAACTGCTACCAATTAAGGCCGCTATAAAACAAACAAGCTTGAACCATTATTAAGAAAACCGCGGCAGCGGATCACGGAGAAGTAACGGGGGGGGGCGGGTTGTCCGTACTGTGCAGGCTGGTGCTGAAGTCCATGGGGTTGCTGTAGCGTCCGTATCCGGCGACGGTGCGAGCTCTGACCTGCACCAGGTAGGACGTGGCGGCGCGCAGCCCTTCCACCTTGGCTGAGCTGTGCTGGGACGTGACGGTGTGGGACATGGCCTGGCCCTGAAGCCGAGCACAGGAGCGTTAAAGCGGTCGCAGAATTAGGAGGTTGTTGCTGCTGCATCTGGTATGAACCACAGCTTCTGGTTGCTAATGTAGTTTTTATTCCTCTTTTATCATTTATCATTAGCCTTTAATTGTCAGGTATATGAAAACAAAATGAAAAGTTTAATGGAAGAAATAAAACACACCTTTGCTCAATTACATGGACATGGAAATAGGATAAAGGCGTTACTGCAGTTTATCTTAATATAGTAAATGACCTTTAATTTCTGACAGCTAATGTTACGTTAATGTTACGTTAGCTAACACATCTTTTCTTCATTGTACTTCATCCTGTAATTGTTACTTGTAACAAAGGTTACACCAATTTAAAAGCCAGGCTTAAATACACAAATAATAAAAGACAAAAAGCAATTAGGATTTAGGATTTGAGTCTTTCTACATCAGTACATTGTACTTCGGTGTCGGTCACACATTGGTCCTGTATCTACGCGGTTTTACTACGGAATTTAATGAAACTAATACATTTTTATCAGTCTGCCTGGCGTAATCTCCGACAATAGACATTTCTAAACCTCCCCAGCCGATCCGCCCGCACACGATTCAATATTCAATTTTTCAGCATCCATAAAAATGCTTCTCTCTGCACGAGGCTGGAAAAGCAGATTTTCGGAGTCATTAAGAAAAAGCATTGTGAAGCAAACGGGGGGCAGAGAAACCAGCGCTCACCCTCTCGTGGTATTTAATCTCGTAGTCGAGGATGACCCCGTTGGGCTTCTCGGGCGGCAGCCAAGACAGGCTGAGCGCGTCGGAGGTGGAGCGCATCAGATGGACGGTGGGCACCGCTGAAGGAGCTGCGGTTCCAAAGAGGACAAAGGCACTTTCAGGCATTAGACTGTTACTTCACATTTTGGGGAAAAGGGGGGCGGCGGGGGGGGGGGTCGGGCGAGGGTTCCGTTTTGTGACGAGTCACAAACCGTCACTGTAAGATCATTGTTATTCGAAATGCTTCAACCTTAACGGTTTAAGGAAAAAAACGGTGCACATTTCACCTCCTCGGTTTGGCAGCTTATTGATTGATGAGGCCTGAAAGTGACTCGATTGATGCTCATTGTCCATAAAGTCCATAAACTGCAGTGCGGTGGATTAAGTGCAGGTTAACTGGCAGAGTAATTTCAGCCTGTGAAAGGCGGCGAGCAGTTTGGTGGGATGATGACGGTGCAAATATTGAGTAGAAATGATGAAAGGTGACATTGTCAGTGATGTGAACGTTACGACGCCTGGTTGACCGAGTGCTGAATGCCGACAGTGAAGATACAAAGCGTAGCCCACTTAACCTTTTATCCCCCGTAACTATAACTCCCTCAGCGGAGAGTCCGTCGCTCTCCCCGAGCGTGTTCAACAATGTTTACTGTTGGTGTTGATACGGCTCTGGAAACCAGAGCTCATTAGACAGTCATTGACATTGACTGAACTTAGGATCCACTCACGCGCCTGTTTCCTCCCGATGTTAAGTGGTATTGATCGCGAGGGGGGGGGTCTCTATGAATTAACTTGTGCACACGTCCCACGTCACTGACGCATCGCGCTTCCACTAACCGGCTTGGTTGGTGGTGATGTTGACCGTGGAGTAGCTGGGGGAGGTGGGGTTTTTCCCAGAGACCCCGTTGACGGCCTGCACCTCGAAGCTGTAGCGGGTGTGAGCCTGCAGGTTTCGCACCACCACCTTCCTGGGCCTCAGGCCCAGCCTGCGAGGGGCGATGTCCACGTTGTCGTCGCAGCGCGTGCAGGGGCTGCGGTCCCGCAGGCATTTCTTGCACACCACGTTGTAGACGAGGTCGCTCCTCCCGCCCGTGTCCTCGGGGTCCTCCCACTCCAAGGACAGCGACGTCTCGTTCACGCTGGATATAACGTTCTGCGGCGCCGAGGGTATTGCTGCAGGAACACACACACACGCGCGTGCGCACACACGCACACGTAGGCGTTTGAGAAGGTGGGCAGGCAGAAAGGGAAGAACACACAGTTGAGGCTTTAGTCACGTTCCCTATGCACCGCTTACATTATCCTCCCTCAATGGGGAGGGAAATGTTTTAATATCGCTGAGCAGTAAAATGAAGAAGAGCACGCACAGAAATAAGAAAAGACAGTAATCCTTTTTCTTTCCTCCTTTCCTTTCCTTTTTTTTTTTTTTTTTTTACAAATTCCTTTTACACAAATAAATGTGTTGCTTTACATGCACCTAAACAAATATGAAGAAAAAAAATAACAATTGGGCAAGGTCCTGGAACAAATGAATAAATCAACATATTCAGAGACAGGAGGATAAATCCAACATGCGTGAGCAGAACGGCTGTTCATCGCTAAGTAATGCCGCTTTATGAAAAGCACGATCCTATAGAGCTGCACGCCGTCGCTCAGCAGCCATGCACAACCCCACCCGGTGCTCGTGCAACTTGGCTAATCCACCCTTGATGGAAATTCACGTTTAGCTACGAGTCCACCCCAAGGCCACCACGGCTCAATAAGAAGGGCCGCATCTTGAGTGTTTCCAACCTGGAGAAAGTGTGATGACCACAGCGGGAGGCAACAAAGATCGCTTCGTGCTTTTCGTTCTCTTATGGAGAAAGAAGAGCAGGGCTTCCCCCCCTCCAAGCCCCCAGTAGCAAAGTCTAAAGTATCTCAAGCAGAAGAGAGAAAGGGAGAGAGAGGGAGAGAGAGGGGGGGGGGGTTGGAGATGCTCTCAGGCCAAGACTGCCTGCCGTCCGAGTTCAGCTGCTCAGCCGGCTCGCCTTGAGCAGCGTTTCCCTCGCCCTGTCCTCGCTAATTAGGCGCACACAGCTCAGAGTGGAGGCTCTTCTAATTGGACACCCGTCTAAAACGCACGCTGAGCCCAAGCTGCCGGCCGTTGACCGGCGCCCGAGCATCTCTTGTGCAACGCGGCCCGGCTTTCCGACACGAAGCCCGGGGCAGCTTGGCACGAGCTCTGACAGCCCGCGGGGACGGAGCTGTCAGGACGCCGTGTTTGTGTGTCTTTGCGTGTTTAGTCGGAGGTGGCGCTGGAGTCTGTGCGCGCTGGTCAATGTCAGAGTCCACAGTGTTCCTGTGAGGAGAGTCTGGGGAAGACAGCCCTGCGTGTCGTTTTACAGGGAGGGGAGGAGGGACGGGGGGAGGGAGGGGGGGGTCACCGGTCAAGGCAGCACATGTCTCTCTCCATCAGTACCACTGCTAGGACTAATCTCAGAGGCCTCGCCATGCACGACGAGCGTGCACGGCGCGGTCGGCAACCGGAAACAGACCAGTTACCGCCAAACGGTTTGTAACGACACCCCAGGGAAATGTCTGTCTCTTTAGCTACTGAACACCGTCACAGTCGCTCTCTTTTTCGGTGTAACACGCTTTTTTCTAAACTGGAAACCACGAGGTTCATCGATACAAGCAACATCTCTTACAATGTTCTTCACAGGGCGCCAGAAGACGACTTACTGGTGCAGGCGGAGTCCGGCGGGTCGCTGTCGGCGCGGTAGAAACCACTCTGGCAGGGACAAATGTTGGCTCCCCGTGCGCTGGTGCGACTGTTGGGTGGGCAGGGAGTACAGGATCCCTCCCCGTATTTGGATTTGAAGGTCCCGGGGATGCAAGCTGGAGGGGCGGCGGAGAAAACAAAAAACATCAATAAGAACAAAAACAAAACAAAAGCATTCTGTGCTCGTCATTTATCTAAAAGAAAAGCAGCTGTCACATCTGTCACAGAAACAAACACGGCTGCTGTGAAGTACCTGCAAAGCTCCACATTTATGCAGGAAACGCTGATAGGCGGGTGAGAGAGGGGTGAGCGCGTAAGTATGAGGTCTTATCTGTCTATTTGCACGTGCTCTTTCATTTTCACTATCTACCAGGGGACATTAATCTCCCCAAAAAGAGAGTCGGGATGACAGCCAAGTTTCATGTTGAAGAGGAGGAAGAGGACGATGGAGATGAAGATAGACTGCTGGAAGGAGACTTCTGTTGTCAGACAAACAGGGATGGAGAATGCTTCTGAGAGAAGGGATCCACCCTAAACCCATCAATCAATGTCTGCCGTGTCTTCAGCCTCTCCAAACCGCACGGATGAATACAAACAAGGCCCCCGCACGCATGCACCAGAGCTCCATAATGATCTGGTAAATCGATGCGCGCGAAGGGACCAGAATCGTACGAGACTTAAAATTAGCCGAGGCGAGTTATCAGAAAAAACATACAAAATGCGGTAATCTTAAAGGCGATGTGTGCAAGCGATTAATTTAAATTCCAAAGTGTCACGCCGAAGGTTGGCTGATATCGAGTCTTAAGGATAAACCGGCGTAAGCCCACACTAAAAAAGGATTCAGATAAAGGGGATTAGCAGCAAAAGGTCTGGATTTATCAGCCCCCAGAGCCCCACATTTTACTGTTTGCCACATTCCTGACTGGTGGAGTAAAAGTGGGATCTCTGGAAAACATCTGTCCTCTCAGCGTGAGGGCTCGAGAAACCCAGCCGGTGAGAAAGAGTGTGATTAACTAGTTAACCTAAGTGGTCTTTCAGTTTGAACTCAAGTTCCACCCTAATTCTTAACGACGGCGCTGCGGCTCCAGAACCGTGCAATAAAAAGCCCCCGAAAAGATAAGATGAAAATGTACTTTCTCTCATAATTCACAGAGACCGTACGGCTCTACATTCTCCGGTCTGATTTATTTTTCCTCTATTACACGGCGCCTCATCATTTTCATTTATTTGTTTGTTTTCCTCGCCTCTTTTTCGAGGGGGTGCTGAATCACCTCGCCGTCTTCCATCCATTAACCTCTTTGGAGGGCAAGATGATTCTCCCGTTTTTTTTTCTTCCGACACACTAATGTTTTCTTCTCCCTCTCCATTGTCTCTCCTCCTCCTCCTCGTCGTCGTCGTCGTCGTCTCTCCGCCTCATGCAGTTAGGCGGCCGGACCGAGGTAAGAAACCAAACGTCTGGGTGATTAATGTTGGCTCACGTTGGTTCTGAGCGGCGGTAATGAGTGTGGCCGCCCGTAGATTAACTGACGGCAGGCCGCGGAGGAAATTGCACTCCATCGCCACCGCTGGCTGAGGCTCTGGAGGGATTTCTATCAGACATCGGCGGCAAGCTTTTAACCTTGAGCCGCCAAATGGCAACGAATGAGCTCCCCGGCGCATGTTAGACACCCTTCCTCGCACCGAGGTGTGAAGAGGCTTCACTTGTCTGTCTTTGACTTCCTGCAGGCCCCCCTCCCTTTTCATCCTCCTCCTTTTGGCTGCTGTTACTATCCCATCTTTGGCAATTCACACCTTTTTAGCCACGCTGTCTGGCTTTCTCTGTAAATATCTCTTTTCCGTGGACTCGGGACGCCTTTCCCTTTATTATCTGCATTTCCCCTGCACTGATCTACGGGGCCTCTACTTGCATTCCCGCTATCCTTCTGTCCCTCCCGTCCTGCTCTCGCAATATTTGTATGCTGCTCCTCTCTGCAACACCTCATTAATTCATACTCTCCTCCACCCTCCTCCACCCCCCACCCTCCCTGCAGGAGCCGCAGAATAAATGCAGAGAAGAGGGCGCGGGCTGAGGTGGTGACTTGCTCGGAGCATATCAAGTCGCTTTGGTTAAATAAGAGTCCAAACGCCTGCTAAGCACGCTTACCTTGGCACTGAGTGCCGTCCGCAGAAGGTTCGAAGCCAGCGACGCAGGTGCACGAGCCGACGGGAACCATCCACTCGCCGTCCCCGTTGCAGTACAGCTTCAGGGGGACGGACACCTCCATGGCGTTGGTCACGCATGCCCCGGGAGCGATCACCAGAGAGGTGGCCTCCGCCCCCGTAGCGGTCTCGGGGAACACAGCGAAATTGGCGATGGTTGTGGAGCACTTCTTAAAGAAAACCCGGACCGAGATGAGAGACATGCAGGCGCCCAAGTCCTGGAACGCCAGGTAGAAGCCGGCCTTGGAGAGGGGGCCAAAGCTGCGCACTTTGGTGTTGATCCTGCCCGCCTCCAGCAGAGAGAAGCTCTCGTCCGGGGCAATAGTATCCACCTTCACGTAGGGGTTCTCCCTCCACAGGGGGCTGGCTTCTGTAGCGGTGTCCCCCTCCGACTCATAGTAAAAGAGGTTAAAGGTTTCTTTGCAGGAGCCGGGGATGTTGGGGATGCTGGCACAGTCACGGACGGAGAACTTGAGCTCTACGTAGACGCGCAGCACGCCCTTGCGGGGGATGAAGTCCGTCCTGAGCCAGTTGTTCTGGTTGGGCTGTCGGACGTTACACACCTGGTAGGTTCGGATTGGGCTCATGGAGTCGTCGTAGCCGCTGACCTCCTCCCACTGCGGAAATAACGGAGACATAAAGCGGAGAAGAGTAGGTTTGAGTCTACGATTTGACTGAATTGCATTTATTATCCAATGCTTTTTATTAATGCAGCGGCAGTACCACATGTCGTTCAGCAGCTACTGAGCTACGAGCAGAAACTTGTTTATCCAATATGTTGTTAATTAAAATTGAGCACTGTTAAAGGCGGTGCATCTTAATGCGGCGCATTGAGGCGTAGAGGGCATCCAAAACAGCAAAGTGACGTCTGCTATGAACAGAATGTAGAAATGCAACATAAGCACACGAAACACAGACATTCCCAGTGTGGCTGTGTACATGTGGCCTGTGAGGAATAATTTGCAGCTAAAATCCATCTAATTAAATGAATCATTCAGAAAATCATTACAGACTATTACATTTTTCAAACACATTTCTTGCCTCAGGGCCGTTTGACTAACTGTACGGATGCTGATCATGTGTTGTAGTTAAAGTGTGGAGACACATACCTTTATAAGCAGCGTTCATAACTAAAACTGGCGCAATCAAAAAAAGTCTGGAGAGAAGATTGGGTTTCTATCTCATATAAATATATATTATCTGTGCTAAGAGAGATGAGAGCGTGACATTGACACTTTGAATGGAAACTTTGCCCAAAGATCTATAATGCAAACAGTGAGTGATTTATTAAACTGGTCATCTAAATGCAGTGCTGTCAGTGTGATTGCACGGTGGGAGCCCTCCTGGGCACGATTACGCAAAAATATATATATATATTTATATACACCTGATAGCATTTGCCTCTGTTGTGGTTAATATACCAGGTACTTTTTTTTAAATTGTGTAACTTTGAAAATCACCCCTCTAGACATGGACAAAAGCTAGACATTAGCTTTTCATGTTATTAGCCCTCACTTTGTATATGTACCTAAATCTGACTAACATCACAGGTTTATGATAAATGGCCTCATTGATCAACTGATCAATTTAGTCTATTAGGAAATAACCTTGTGGGAAGTCAATCTTTTTTTGATTTTTTCCCTAATTCCCTCTTGGACAGAATCCTTCGTTTTCATTACAAATGAGCGTCCCAGAAATTGATTATTTCAACTGGGAGAAAATAATGCATAACTCATCTCACGTCTCTGAGCTCCGGTTGCAATTTATCCCCAAACGATGAGCCCAAGAGTCAGCATTAGATGTCGTAAATCACCAGCAACACGTTGATGCACTACCTGACAAATATGATAATTGCCGGCCCCCCCCCGAACGTATGGGCTTGTCAGGCGGAAGGAGAGGGGCTGCCTCGCCAGCCATGACACATGACTTCATGGACGCTGGGACATTCACAGCCGGCCCTCGAAGGGGGGAAAAAGGAAGGAGGAGGGCTGCCCGAAGATCGTTTCCATGGCAACCCAGCATTTCCATTGACTGACTTTGCGCTCACGTAGCGAAGACAAATTACGCTGGCTAGGAGTGGGGGGAGGTCTGTCGGGGCTCTTAGCCCCGGGGTCAAATTCATGTTGTTTTATTTTCTCACCATTCCTACAGGGGGTATCAGCTTAAAACTTTAATTTCTACCAGCAACGCGCTCTTGGGTCCGTATTATAAAAGACCCAGACACATGCTTTCAATTATCAAGCTCTCTATCCAGGGGAGACGTTCAAGGTAGAGCCGACCTACCAGAACTTACACACTGTGGGGATTAGCTCTGTGTATCCCAAGGTCTGCCATTTATTGTCGCCGTTTGCAGTACTTCATACAGAAAATCTTTTATTTCTCCCACACAATGTGTTTCCCATTTGCTTTTTAGTATCCTGGAAAGCAAACATACTCTGCAAAAACAAAGATATAAAACAGTAGGAGGTGTGCTGTTCAAGGCAGACTGGTCTCTATTAACAAGCAAATGGAACAAATGTTGTTAAATTAAGAAGAAAAAAAAACTTGCATGCTTAGTAACTCACCCCGCTCTCTGGGAACGTTGTCCATGCGAGCTCTGTGGTGGCCCACCGACTGTCAATAAGGGTTTCTGCAAATTAGGAGGAAGAGGAAGGTTGACAGGTAATGATAATGGTGTCCGTGCAGGAGGGAGGGAGGACAGAATTGTTGCACAGCATTAAGGAGCACACACACACACACACACACACACACACACACAAACACACACACACACACACAAACACACACACACATTCCTTCTGCTTGACAAAGGATTAAAGGTAAAACTTCCTTTCTTCGTCTTTCATAACGTCCACCCACACGCACTCAGATTTTGAAAGCGCCGTGACAATAAAGGCATATCTGTGATGCCGCCCAATTAGGCTCTCTCTCTCCCCGTGTGTCGCTGGCACCTGCAAATGTCTTCCTTTCAATATTCATTTGTAGAATTAAGAACAAAGCAGCATCCGAGATGCCTTGGGATGCGAAATATTCCATTAAACTAGCGCCGGCTCAGAGAGGTCCCGAGCAGGAAAATGGGTAGATCACACCAAAAAAAAAAAAAACACAGTAAGCATAACGAGTTCTCACGTGAAGCGGGCAGACGTCTTATGGCTCCTTTTTACGACTTTGCGAGGAGGCGAGTGCCGGGCAGATGAATCGCAGGCCGAGAATAAAACAGCAGGATCAATGAGCGTTGTTGTCAGACTGTCAATCAGCCGTCACCTGATTGGTGCTGCCGAGTTCATTACACCTCCGAAGACCCGACGCCTCTCCGGCCTCTCAACACACAGCTGTGGCCGCGTCCACTCCCATTGTTCTGTTGCCGTTAGAACGTAATTACTGAAGCGATTATGCCCCTTTTTTTTTCCACGGAGACTCAGCGACACGACGCCTGCTGTGCACCATTTGCTTACAAGGCGTTGATTGTAGTTGCCGAAGGAGGGTGCGAGATGGCAAACAAATCGCGTGACCTGCGTGGAAATACGGCGGCACTCTTCCCAAGACACGTGGCTTTGTTCTGGAACCACGGCGTGGCCAGATGTTTTGCATTAAAGGCCACTTCCACTACAGTGTTGTCTTTGTCCCTGTCTGTCAATAACAGAAGCAGAGAGATCACTGGTCCGTCTGTGGCTGCCGAGCGGGAGATATGTGCCGTGTTTACAGTCCTCATTAGAGGGACCACAATGGCTCTTTTTCTTCTAAGAGGACGAGAGATAATGAATAGGAGAAACATGAGAGATTACATCTGTTTTAAACCAGTGCATCAGGTGGTCACATTCATACCGTGTTCCCAATAAAAGATCAAAGGCAAAAGTCTTCTTTGTTCTTACTTTCAATGCAAATGACCACGGGTCTGTGTGTGAACGGGGACTCAATTTCACCAGTGCTTTTTGGATGTGCAGTGCAGCGGGTCACTGTCCACCGAGCATGTTAACGTTTGCACATGACTACCAGTTCTCATTTGCACATCTTCATATTCCTCAGAACGGGTAGAGTTCTTTTTTCAAGACAAACAAACGCGTGACCCTGAGAACGGCTCTTTCTACGGAACTAAGCTCCAGCTAATTCGGTGGCATATGAATTAAGAGAATGAAGCATCATTGATTTAACGACCACTAAATGATGATGCATAAAAAATTAACTAATCACATGAACCCGTAGTGACTTTATAATTTCTTAATGGTGGGTAAGCACAGGATTCATAACCAGAATACTTCCATGTGCAGAAAGCGGTGTTTTAGGGAGTGAAAGGTTTTAATAATCACTTCAGCAGTGCTTCAATGTGAAAAGTAATTACATACAAAGGGCTTGTAAGTCGCTGCCTTCTTCTCTGTTGGAAATGGAGATGACGTTTACCTCTGTGTTAAATTGAATAAGCAGCATTTACAGCCCAAAGAAAATGTGACATTTACCGAAAGAACTTTACATACAAGAAAACTCCCTCTCGCTCACTTATAAACGCATTCTCGGGCCTTCCATACCGAGTTAGGACATTATCTGCAAAGCCCAGATATAGCACACCGAATAAGGTTCTTCTGCCGATTAGCAAGACGAGCAGCTGCTATCTCCGCTCGCAGCGCGGCCCCTCTGACTGGATGCTCTCGGCCTACATGCTGCTGATCCGGCTCGTCCCTTGGGGGGGTCCGATCCCCCCCCCCCCATCGCCGGTTACCCGCGGGCGGTATGGTGACGATCACAATCGATGAGAGGTGGAGAGGAGCAGAAAGTTGACCACTCTACGACTGTACGAAGCTCGCTCCTTTTCGAGCGCGATGCTGAATCCCCGGCACATTGAGACGTCATCTTCTATCAGAACATGACCCTTGACCTCCCAGCGAAGCAAGAGACCAGCCGAGTTCTGCACTTATAAAGAGTTATAAAATCATGGTGCTTCCAACAGCAACTATTATTAGCTGGCTGGAAATGGTCGACACTGTACGTCCCCCAGCTCAGCGTCTGAGCCCGAGTGTGTCGCTCCCTGTGAATCCGGCCATCGTTCAGCAGCAACTGACGCCCTGTCGTCAACTCACTAAATCTTAGAAAAACGGTTATATTGAAAAGAAAAGCTCCCATTTGTTCCCCAGTTCTCCTCCTCCCTGTTAAATTTACAACGCCTTGGAGATTCCCCTCCCGTTATAACTCAAATTTAGAAATCCCCCCCCCACCCCTCCATCTCCCATAAAACTACAGCAGCGGTGGATTCATTCTGCCCCTGGGGTACGAAAACAATGCTGCAGTGGGAACTTTAGAGCACCCCCCCCCCCTCCCATGGCGTTTTTACCGTTTATTTTATTTATTTTTTTCTTGATCGCCTGCCGGAGCCCGAACGCCAGGCAGCTGCGTTCCCGGGGGCGCGTCGGGTGCTCACACATGCTAATGTTTTATTCGCTTTGAGAGAGCGGGCGCGTCATGAAAGGGAGGCCTCGCCTCGTACAACACTGACTCTCACTGCCAACACGCAAACAAATATTAAACATTAACGCCATCGTGGGGATCAAACGTATGGCTGTGAATAGGTGCGGACTGAAGACACCCCCCCCCCCCCCCCCCCCCTCCCGGGTTTCAGCTCTGGGAAGTCTTCTAAGAAACGGCTCATTTGTGTTTTAGTGTGCGTGTTTCTCTCCACACAATCTCAATGATTACAGTCGAGCGCGTCGCTCAGTTTGACGCTTGATAAGCACTTTCTGAACAAGTCAAGCCGACCTAATTCCACATCCCCTCAGGGCGGCTTGCACCTGCTATTGCAGCTCAACAAATAATTATTCCTGTTGCTGTTTTATGTATAGGAAGCAGCATCAATGCGAATATGCATTTTCATACAATCCCAAGCAGACACACTGCGGATTAGACCTTGTAGAACGCTTCCCCATTGGTCATCCATCTAGTTTATGAGCTTTAAAAGGAGTACAGCCGAGGCGGACTGTGAATACAACATGAGAATGTCACAGTTGCTGAGGCTCCTACCGCAGTCTGTTGGTGTGAATTGGAGAGAAGTCGTCACTGTAGCTTGTCTAAATAAGCACACACTTTAATTTGAAATCCAGCTCGCATTATCCAAGGGAAAAAGAAAAAACTTGCCAATGGGGAGAAAAAGAGAAAAAACTAATTCCACTTTCAATCCATGTGTAGAAATCCTCTGGAGTTGGCAGCTAAATAAACAACATTGAAACTAAGTGAAAAATACCCCCCCCCCTCTCATTTAAACCCATCCGGTGATCTGCCCTTCATCTTTATCCTCAGAGGACAAACATTAGTCAACCCAGGAGCTTTGAGTAACCGTCAGTGGTCCGGTTGGGGAAACGGGGCCGATCATCACAGAGTCCGAGCCCACTGGGACTTGGAGGGCTGCTGCCGCTGCATTGATTTACTTGCCGACACCAGAATTGATGAAGGATCAGGCTTGGCTGTGGTCCAGGAGAGGCAGATTGGACAAGGGGGGGGGGTGCATGGCAGTGAAATGTGGCTACACCTCAGAGAAGAGTCGCAGGGTGATGGAGAGAGCCTCCGAATGGGGCTGCAGCCTGCTTGTTAAGCCATTGACCTTTAATTCACACTACTCATCCAACGTGTTTCACATGCGTGTCCCCGAGGTGCTCCGGAGGACCACATTGATCCGCTGTGGTCGGACCCACTTCAGCGTCCACAGAGCCCTGATTGGTGGGTGGACGCAAACGGCGGGTTTACCGCACATCACTTGGGCAGTGAGAGGGGAAAGAGGGACGCCCCCTCCGTACTGTACCGGGCGCTCTGGGGGGGGGGGGGGGGGGGACAGGTGGGCTCAGCTTGTGTCGGGTGTGACACAACAACAGGGACAATAGCAACAGGGCAGTTCTTCAGCCGCAATGGGAACACTGGGATGTCACCACACACACACACACACAGGGGGAACGGGGCGTGCTGATACATGTGTAGATTGGATTACAATCGCAGAGCAAATTGATACTCACCGGATACGCATTCTATTAAGAGCTTTAATTATTCTAAATATGAACGAAGAGTCTTGCTTACAGATGTGATTGAGCCTTCCGCCGGTACAGTAACAGCAAGAATGACTGATATAGTATTTAAATGGGATATCAATCAAATTATAAGGAAAAAAACACCCTAAATGTGTTTGTTTTTTCTTGGTCTTTTGTATTATTATTTTTTTCTTCCAATGACAATAATGTGTTTCGTTGCCAAATTCGACATGCATCCCAACACTCCATTGTTCATCCACGCGACAAAAGTGGTGTAAAAAGCGTGAAGCCACGTACCTTCTACAGCCAGCACGGCGGGCACGACGAGGCTGCACAGCCACAGCAAGTAATCCATTGTCACAAAACAGGCTTCTCCCACATGAAGAACAAGGCGCGCGGACTGGACCCTTCGCGGGGGGATGGAGCCTCTGCAGCTCAGCTCTGTGTTCCTCTCCCGATTCTCATGTCTTCACTTGTGATGAAGGCTCGCGCCGCCCCATTTTGCCACCCCAAAAAACAAAACAAAATAAATATATATATTTTTTTAAATGGGAATTGTTGCACTCTATCTCGTCTGGGTGTCTCGTGCGTCCGCCTGCCGCTGTCTCTTCATCGGACTTTACCGACACCGAACCTGAGCTCGAGGAGGGGGAGCGGGTGAGAGAGGGGGGGGGGGTGCGTGTCTCTGCTACTGCCCGGGACTTTTTTTTGGGGGGGGGGGGGGGGTTGCAGGGTGGAAGCCGTCTCTGTCCAACGGGGGGAAATCCGTGTAGTCCACTTTGGCCCCACTCCGCCTAGCTGTTGCTTCTCTGTGAGGGACGTGCGTCGGAATGGCAATTACTGGGACAGAGACACAGTGGGGGGGGGGGGGGGGGTGCTGGATGCACCAAAGCACACATGAGGAATAGCAAGCTTCCGGTCATTGTTTTTCAAAATAAAAGCTGCCGATATGCTGTGGATTAGCCTGCTTCGTTTATTCATTCCGGACCACACGCTTCACTTTGCCACAATGTGATGTAACATGTTTCACTACCGACATGTTAGTTCACTTCTGCTGATGGTTTTTGATGCTATTCGTCTTTTTCTTATCGTTAGCGTTTTATTTATTTTTGTTTGTTTATTCATCTATTTCATTATTAATTCAGTACGTTTTGGGGAAATCCGCCTTTCCTTATAATTTTGTATTTCTATGTTTGATGTTAAGGCTACTTTATATTTATTTATACACGATAGGTCTGCATTAGTATTCTCTGCACTTTCCATCGTCTATCCTCCAGTTTTTCTAAAACAACTAAATAGTCACCATCACATCTGGTACAGCTGCAGTCATTCATCATTCATCATCATTTCCCTGCATTACAGGATTTTTTTTTTAAGGATAAACCCCACCAGACCAGAGAACCTCTTCACAATAACATCCGCAGTCTGTGGTCACAGTGTTTCGTACATCAAAAAAATATAAATTAAGTGTGTCCGGCAAGCTGAGTCACGCGGGTAACCGCAGCCGTCGTGCTTCGTCACCGGACATGATGACATCATCCTAACCAGTGATGTCATAGCAGCTTTAAATCACCTGTCACTGCTCTGACATCACCTGTAGGCGACGAGCCCCGTCGATCTTTTATTGTTTCACGTGATTTTTCTTACGCTTTTACTATGAAGTGAAAAGAGCTACACTTCCGGGTTTCTCGTGGATCCGTCTGCAGCGATTGACGGTGCAGGCTGGCGGCGTGGGGGGGCGAGGAGGTGGGAGGAGAAGCAGGAGGACCGGGCTGGTCGCTTGACTAAAGTGTTTGTCCGTCCTGGACGGCGTGCACGACGCGCGCGCACGCCGCCGCGTAAAAGCGTCTGATACCGGCTTCGCGCGGACTCCGGTCTTCGGTTGGACGTGAGCTCCGGTGACCGCGGGGAGACAGCGCCTCCCGCGGGCTGCCGACAGTCTTTCTTTAGGCTGAGAGCCCCCCCACTCCCCCCCCCCGCATAACACACTGTGTGATCCGAGTTATGCACATCACATCCAAAAGATACCCATGGGTGTGTTTTTATATTTACTCTTGTATCACAATAACGTACATCGACATGTGGACCGATGACACAGAAAACAGGACAGAGAAACATTTACTGCTCCACCATTTTACAGTAAGAAGATACAAGTGATTTCTCCAGTAGAAAGGCTTCCTCATTAGTTCATGTCACGCTTTGACCTTTTTTTAGGTCCCTTTCCACCACGCCCACCCGGCCCTTTTGTCCCTTGGCAGGTTCCAGCAGAGAGGGAGAGAGGGAGTGTGGTGGTTGGTAGAAGAATGGCTGCACGGGGACAAGGCTCCCCTTCACACCGCTAATTCATCCCTCTGTGGCCCCCCCACACCCGCTGCTGCAATCCCCTCCCCTCAGAACACACACATACAAAGTGTTTCCACCAAAGTCCCTCTGAGCTACAGGCTCAAGACCCCCCTCACACACACACATCCAAGCAGCTCCCCAATCACCTCCACCCCAAAGTTTCTTTTGTCCCGCGGGCTTTGTGCGCTAATTAACTACAGTTCAATTCCCAGCAGGATGGGGTCAGCCTGCACAGTGATGGACGGCTCTCTTTAACCAGCTAAATTCAAACTAAAGACTCCCCATAAAGACAGATCGCGTCCTTAATGGCAGCAATGGAACCGTCATCGCGAGCGGGTCATGCTGCTGCGCCTCTTAATTGTTAAACATCCCTCAGTGTTTTGGACAAATTGTGTTACAAATCATCTCTGAAACAGTCCTTGAATTCCCTTGGAACACACCAGAAAACAAAAAATCATTGAATAATTACTAATGGATTCAAATTAAAGCATCCAATAAAAGTGCCTGTTATCTTTCCACCGAGCCACTTATGCTTGTTGTCTTTGTGTGGAGAAAAAAAAGCTTTGCAGATGGTATCGCTTTGGGGTGGGGGTGGTGGGGACTCGTGCTGTGATGCCTTCCGTTTCCTCCGTACAGGTGTTGTTCCAGCGTAACCTTTCCCCTCCTCAGACATGATGGACTGCCAGTTAAATCCAACCCCCCCCCCCCCTCACCCCCCAAGCTGCTGACTGGACCGGGATGGTGTGGTGCTTCATACGTTGCCCCGACAGGTGGAATAAAGGATCGCTGCTCTGGAGGCTCTTTCCGTCCTGCTGCTGATGAGAAATCTCTTCTCGGGCTGCCGGGGAAAAAATTCCCCGTTCCACCGAGCATGCGGAGGAGACGCGAGGAGCCGAGTGTGAGGCGGAGGGAAGGAAAACGACCTCTGTGGGACAGCGAGTGTGAAGCCGACAAGTACAAATGCAGTTTCTTACAGATGTTTTTGGCTCATGGTCTAAACATAAACACTTAGAAGACATCATTCATGGAGTTCGCGTTGGTCCTATAGATGCACAAATAACAATAATTTAGTAGGAGCAGAGATGAAATGGCTTTTGTAAGATAAGTGCAGGAACCTTTTCAATATGTTTAAGTTCCATCAATCAAACAATATCTATGCATTATGGGTTTCTAGGTAATTGGAAAAGGTCATCTATTTTATTGGAATCTACATAATGAAAATGGAAAATGACCTTGAGCAATCTCACTGTTCTGGAGCTTTCTGTCACGCTGGAGGAAGTTTGCTAACAATCCTTTTCCATGTAAAACAAAGCTTGTGTTTGTCGCACAACTTTAGCCGAAACGTGACAAAGCTGCTACAAAAATCTGGCCATTAAAATCGGACACTATTAACTCGATTTACAGCAACAGACACAGGTAGTCTTTTCCTCATGGCCGCTGATGTGAGACAACTGGCAAATGACCCGTCAAACAACGGGGGACATCGCTGTCCGATAATGAGGGAAAAAACAACCAGGAGAAGACTTCGCCCAAAGACCCCCCCCCCCCCCCCCCAATAATTCTGCATGGATTTAAACATCTGTCACTGCCCTGTGTGAGCTGCTTGTTTGCTAACAAGGCCGAAATGAAGAGCTCGGCGTCCTTGTGAGCGCCGCTGGAGCACCACACAAAACAACGCGGGCGAGTGGCGCTTTGCTCCATTGATTGGAGACGTAATGATACGTGATTATGCCCAGGCGGGGGGGCGGGGGCTGTTTAGCCCGCTGCTTAAAGGCCCGAGCACCGCTGGGCCTTTCAAAAGTGACTGCCGTCCCCAGTGTGCTTCTGTGCAGCGCTGATTGATGGGATGCTTGAATTGGTTGTTGGTTTTTGAGGGCGAGCTGGTTGGGTTCGTATTCGCGAGAAAAAAACTCCCCGGGAGTGGACTCACCTCGCGGAGCCGTCAGTGTAAACCGCAGCTCCGAACAAAACAACATAAGCTGCACTTCGTCCGACTCCCAAACTTCACAGCTAATCGGTGGGAAGCCGTCACTTACGTTACCAGGGGCCTGCGTGACGCAGGACATCGTCTCGGGCGATCTTAAGTGAGACGAGTGGAAAGCTCGCTTGTGAAATAATGAGCGCTCGTCCGCAGCGTGGAGGCGAAAACTAATTAAGAACAATTCCATTTCAGCGGGCACAGACAGTTTCAGAAGAAGTCTTTTTCTTTTCAGAATTATTCACAGGAGGCGTTATTGATGATTCGCCACATTCTGCAATTTTCCCACCATTCTCCTCCTCCATTATTCATCCACCTCTACTTTTTAATCTCCTGTGAGCTGACTCAGAACTCCACTTCCATTTGCAGACTGTTCCTCCTCTACGCTCAGGTCTGTAGCATTGATTAAATGGACCCCGGTGGGCCGGGGATTACATCGGGCTCTATTTGAAATGGCATTTCTACAGTGTTTTTCCATTACTGAGCATACTATTGGAATTTAGATAAACTCGGTCGGGGTAGTCTTTGTTGATTTCTGCAATGATTCCTCTGGGTCACACGGGGTCCATTTGTTGCAATTTAACAATTACTATCTCTGGAGCGGTTGCTGATTCTCATGTGTTCACATCCCTTACCAGCCGCCCCGTCTCCCCCAGGAGGGCGGAGGAGAGGAGGAGGGAATAGTGGAGGTGGAAAATGAATGTTGAAGGTTGTTTTTCATCAGCTGAGATGGATCAGGGACACGATGGAACAGAACTGAGACAAATTAGATAACAGAGGACAAGAGCGAGAGACAAGCACGCCCGTTGTTCCCGTTGCGGAGTCTGACTTGTAAACATACTTGTGGTTTCGACTGTGAGCTCAGCGCTGGTTGTCAATAAACAGCTGGACCCCTTTTCTCTCCGAGCGGTGAAACGGTCTCACTCGTTGCATCCGCAGCAGGTCAGAGTGAAGAACCATGTGATCATTAAATGTGCGTTTGAGCACTCTGTTTACTCACTGAATGAAAATGGGTCCATGCTTTCCGTCATTTCATTTTCTGGCTTCAACTCCGACTCCATTGCACACAGATGTTGACATGCAGAGGTTTTTCTACATCCATTATTAACGCCAGCGATCGTTCAGTAACGACAAAGCCTGCAGGCTTTTGACCTTCTCCTCGCACTGTGATATTCTCCAACAAGTGGCCACTACTGCACTGTCCAACAGCTTCTCCTCTTCTCCCCACAGGTGGAGTAGAATGTGTGTCAGGCTGTTTTGCTTCTAACACTTCTCTTTTGCAGCTAATAAAAACTGTCCGGTGCCGCTTAAATTATGCAGTCATTGTAGCCGCAGATCTCCACTTCAACAAAGGATTTCCTGGACCTGCAGAACGTGCAAAATTGATTTTTTTTTTTTGTCAGGCAGCAGAATTTTCCTCTTCATGTTTTTCTAAAGCACAGAAATGATCTTGCAGACTGTTGCACACAACTAGTTCAACAACCAATTACCCCGACCTGTCATGTGGACCAATTTAAAAGATTTCATAATTGTGCAGAAGAGGCGTGAGGCAGGTGATTAAACACTAGTAAGAAAGTGATTAAACACTAATGCTAATCGTTCAACCTTTAATTTAAAGTTGAACTAAAATAACCCATTGAAAGCAAAACTCAGTCATTCAAAATGTTGAAAATCCAATTCAATTCGATTAATTTTATTTTGCTCAAAATTGCAAATTACAAATTTGCCTCAGAGGGTTTTAGAGTCTGCGCGCATGCGACATCCTCTGTCCCAAAACCATCGGCACAGGAAAAACTCCCCAAAAAATGAAAACCCTTCCATGGGGTAAAAAGGGAAGAAATCTTAGGGAGAACGTCAGTGGAGGGATCCCTCTCCCTGGGATGGACAGACTACAATGGATGTCATGTGTAAAAAATGAACAATGTAAAATATGTACAATACATTCAATTCCTACAACAGAGATGAGTCAAATAATTGCGGGTAGTAAGCAGGTCACCACCGTCAGAGAGAAGTAGCAGTTAAGTGTAGCTCAAACTGGCCTTGATGAAGCCGGCTGGAGGAGCACGCACCAGAGGATGAGGTAATCACACATTGCCGTATATTAAGACTCGTTCTTCCACCAGCAGCGTCAAACAGAAACTACCTTCTCCTGGAGACTCGCTGAGCGTGACCTCCTGAGCCCCAGCTCGCAGAACAAAGCAGAGGAGTCAATCTGTGCTTCGAAGGCTCTGCAAAACCTTTTCATAATGAGGTCAGTGTGAAGCCGTGTGCCATGTGTGTGTGTGTGTGTGTGTGTTTTGTTTGTGTATGTGTGTGTGTGTGTGTGTATGAGTCAACCGCCTTGAGAACGGTTTGTTTCATGTTTGAGCGGATTAGCAGGACCAAACCCCCCCCCGGAGGATTGCAGGCTGCACCAGAAGTGACTCCACAGTTACATTTAAAAAGTGATGACGAACAGCACTTGTGAGTGTGTTGCCCCCCCCCCCCTCTCCGAGCCCTCCTCTCCTCCGCATTCTCGCGACAGGTGACACAGAGCGAGGAGCCTCAGCCGTCAACTGACATTTGGGATGCAGATTTCATCTGGCACGAGGACAGTGGATGTGTTACATTGTGATGCAACCAACTGCATGTTTCAGATACATTCCTTATGTTTTCAGTGGTCATTCACTGACGGAACATGAGCACCTCCCAGTGTCAGGAAGGAGAAGTGGAGTATGTCAACTCCACACCGTCGGGCTGACCAGGGACGGAAAAAACTAAATCATATGTAAGTGTCCTCAGAAAAGAGAGTTTGCACGGTAAATTAACTTGAACTCCTTGAAGGTGCTCTTCGTGTAAACTGTTTTCCCACATTTCTTAATTAGAATGTAACATGCACACACACAAATAACATTTTAGTTCCAAGCCATGTTTGACAAAGAAATACTATATAATTAAACAAAAATGAATTGTTCACTATGAAGTCTGGTTGCTGTGTGGTACAGACCAGCTACAGCCAGCAGACTGTAAGCGTTGCTTTGCTCAATGACACAATGGATGACAGAATGTTTGAGTTTGTTAAGACACAAAGTTACACAAAGTCAGCCACAAACTCAAAACAGAGCCTGCAGTAACTTGTAAACAGAGCTGGAAGGTCATTGTCAACTTCTTATATGGTAGTAATAAAATAGTACAGTGTCCAAACAGCACCAGTCGCGTCTTCTGAAAGTCCTACTTTCTCACAGTCGAGCCAACAGAATGATGGACATGTACTCCAGTCTTCCGCCCAAGAGACTTTCTTCCATTCTGTTGATATACATCCTCAATCAAGAGCCCTCGGTTCTTAAGTATTTCCCACATAGGAGAAATTTATTATTATTTATATCTGAAGAATGTCCTTTAGTAACTATCCTCATGTTGTTTGAAGTGAGCCAATGTCACTGGCACTTCATACTGAAAACCCTTGTGTAAACTTTAGCTAGATCTAAAAAAAGCCTGCACCCAAATTAGGAGAGAATGTTGTCACTGCTGTCCTCTCCTTAAAGTCAGTGGCAGTGACACAAAGTCGAACAACCTCTGCAAAAGAGGGGATAACCATAATTATGGATTAGACAAATTTGTACTGGAGAGGAGAAGAGATGCTGAAGTGCACGGCACCACCCGCATGCTGCGCTGCTAAGAACTCAGCTGCAGCACATCCTCTACTGCACGCCTGCTGCACAGTGTCAGTCTGCACGACACAAGATATATATATATATATATATATATAAAAACTCATGCCCAGCCTCGGGGTATACATCCTGTAATAGTGCATTTTTTCAGAAACCAAGACAAGCATATTGTTTTTATGTTAAGTAAGACAAGGAGTAATGCTTGTGATATGCGTTCAATATATGTCAAGTCAATAATAATGCCCAATGTCCTGAATAAGAAATTGTCTTTATTCAACTGATGTAGTGTGTTCAGAATAAAAATACAAAAACTATTTATATAAAACAATGACAAAATGCTACATGGAATGTTCCACTGGTCGATGGGCAGGATATTCTCCTCTTGTACAAATACACAGGTGTCACCATTAGACTTATTGTAAAGACCAGCGCAGTAGAGCGGCTCGGGCGAACGAACAAAAAAACAGGACCGAAAATGGACACCGAAGGAAACATGCACACAATTTCTTTCTGTTTTCTTTCTCTAAAGAAAAGGCATAATAAAAAGAAAACCAGTTAGCTTTTTTCAAGTAATCTATTCATTATGATTTAAATTGCTGGTTTATTCTCATAAGTCGGTCAGACCGCTGCTGGCAGATTTCTAACGAGAAGCAAAAGAGCTCAGCAAATCTCTGCTCTCATGTCTTTACATTGGCTTCCAGAACAGAGCCTGCACACAATAAGCCCGCTGCCAATAGACCTTAATTAAAAGAGGTGAGGAACTCTTTTTAAAGACAATGAACCGAATAGGTTATGACGGAGAACAGACGCAGACACATACTGCCAGTTGGGAGGCCTGTATGCCGCCAAGCACAGCTTCAAACAGTTTAAATGAACCCTCCTTATATCTGCTGTGATGTGACTCTGCAGCATGAGGGAAACGTCCGACCATCATCCCAAGTCCAAAAGCCTTCTCATGGCCTCGCCTCACGGGTTGCATGTGTCAATGACCAGTTTCATTTAGTTTAAACAGAATTTGTATTACTCGAGAGACAGTTTAGCCTCAATCCGAATGCAATGGAATTTCCTGTTTGAAGAACTAAAAATAAAATCCCTCCACATTGGGAAAGCTCAAGAGGAACTGCTTGAGAGGCAAATCCAACTTTAAAATCGGCTTCGTTAGACTTCCTAGGGGAAGTGAACTGTTTTTGTATTGATATGGGAAAAGTTACCCATGGTTGTGTCGCAGTGTCAATGTCATCATTTTGGAAATGGACAAAACATCAGTAAACTTCATCATAGCTTTTGGGAAAAATTGCATCAATCAAGCACTTCAATGAGCTCCAATAAAAACATGATTAGTGATTATTTTCATAAAATATTGACAATGTCATTTTTTTTGTCATGAGTAAAATTAGCCTGTTATTGATGTATTATTCATGCATGAGTGGGATTCATCACTTGTTCAATTTTGGCGAGCATGCTAGTTTTCCAAGTGGAGAATAACTTGTCTCAAAGCCAACTTTTGTAGCTGCCCGCTGCATGCTGCATGGGACCCATATTGATTCCTCTGTTTTGTTACATAAAAGCGTGTGCAGCCGACCGAAGCTGTCACATTTTCAGGCCTCTGACGAAAGCTCCGTCACCTCTGATGATGATTTATTGCACACTTATTCACAATCATCTAGTAGCTGAGGATTCATCAGCATGTCAAATATTTACGTAGCTCTGCTTTGTACATGTACGTAAATATATGGAGGATTCTATTCTGTTTTGGGCTTCTGGTTTGCTGACAATGAGGTTCAAACACAACAGTAAGACAATGTACTGAATGATTTTGAATCACTTGAAATCAAAGTAACTTGTTACACATTGAGGTAACGACAACCTGAGGCGGGCCAATCACGCAGAGACAGGAGAGAGAGAGGAGAGAGAGAGAGAGAGAGAGAGAGAGAGAGAGAGAGAGAGAGAGAGAGAGAGAGACAGGAGAGAGAGAGAGAGAGAGAGAGGGGTGGGGTGCTCAAATACTGGAAGTCGTGGCACCGAAGCACCAAAGCAGTCAAGACAAAGCACCGAGAAAAACTAAATCCAAGATGTTGAGAAATTTGATGATCACACTTTCATTTCTTCAACTCATTTTCATCTCAATCCCTCATCGAACGCACAAACTGCAGGTAAGGTTGTTTTTTTGTGTTCAAGATGCATCTCAATACCTGTGTTGTGCATGTTGAATGGATGGAGAAATCTCTCGTGGTAGTTCACACTGCATTAGAGTATGCTGCGTATGAATTTCAAATGACAAAATGACACCACTCTTAATCTTAATCTGGATTTAAGATATATAAGTAGGTTTGGAAATTCTCTTTCTATCAAACCATCTCAACGGAAGAACAATATATTTCACTTCGTTTTTGGGCTATTTAGCTTCTATAACATGTTTCATGTGGGAAAAACATCCAGTTATCATCTGCATATTTAAAACTTTAAAACAAAATCACTTCAACGAGAAATACTTTTAAAACCACATATCTTTAACTTCTGAGCCACCATCCAGTTCCATTCATATTAAAACCCTGCAGGGTTTCACACTTGTTCATATCATTGCTATCCTGATTTATTTGAAATGCCAGGCAGCGGTTTTATTTTATTAAGATAATATTTCTGGGCATTCACAACTCATTTGCAAATTTAAATATGCAAAACATTACTGAAAAAATAACAAAAATACAAAAATTATTGATGTCTTAGCTGGGGAAGTTTCATGGGGGAGTCTTTTAGTGGAATCCTTTTTGACCCGTAGCGTCTTTAATCATCGCTAAAGGGATGATTACATAACATTTTTCATTACAATGATCACACTTCCCACAATGCAGTTGAAAAGCACCTTTCGCAAGATGGTCTTTGACCGCCAAATGCCTCCTTAAAACTCCTGTCGGTTTGCAACAGTTTGCAAAGCCCCCTTTTCTCCTCTCTCCGTTAGGTCTGCAACCCAAGCGACCTCCATGCCAGTCGTCAACATGTCCGAGCTTAACTGCTCCTTCGCTGCTCTTTTCCCGATCGGTGCGGCGGTTTTTAATGACGTCGCCTGCCCCGAGGCGGCTCTGATGTGCGGCATGAACATCTCCAGCGTGTTGGCCAACGCCACAGCACAAGATTTGGACGACATGTGCATGAGCGAGGCCGACTACCTGGCCATGTACCTGGGGCCTCCGAGGTCCCCCGTGTTCCTTCCCGTCTGTGTCACCTACCTGATCATCTTCGCGGTGGGCGTACTGGGCAATTACCTGACCTGCGCTGTCATCTTGCGCCACAGGGTGATGCAGACGCCCACCAACTACTACCTGCTGAGCCTGGCGGCGTCTGACCTGGCGGTGCTGCTGATGGGCATGCCGCTAGAGATCTACGAGCTGTGGCAGAACTACCCCTTCCTGCTCGGAGAGGGGGGCTGCTACTTTAAAACCTTTCTGTTTGAAACCGTCTGCTTCGCCTCCATCCTCAACGTGACGGCGCTCAGTGTGGAGCGCTACGTGGCGGTGGTGCACCCCCTCAAAGTCAAACAAATCACCACACATGCTCACGTCAAGCGGGTGATCCTGATGCTGTGGGCGCTGTCCATGCTGTGCGCCGTGCCGAACACCAGTCTGCATGGGATCGTGACGCTGCCTCCAAAGTTCGGACGTCAGTTTCCCCGATCTGCAATCTGCTGTGTGTATATTTACTTTTTATTTTAGAATTTATTTTAGCCATGTCAAGAGTCTGCAGCAATGCTCACACTGACAACATCTTCTGTGTTTGCCACCATAGTTTAGCGTGTAAGCGTGCAAGCACACCCGCGATCGGGATCTAATCTATTGCGTTCATCTCCATCCTCAGGTGTGATTCAGCCGCCCCGCATCTACAGCTGGATCGTCCTGATTTCTACGTTGGCCTTCTTCCTGCTTCCCATGCTGATAATAAGCATTCTCTACCTGCTCATTGGCTTGAGGCTGAGAAGTGAGAAGATGAACGCCAGCCTGGAGGACACCAGCTTCGGACCGGAAAGACGATCCTACCAGCAGAAACTGAGCAAACGCAACCTGCAAGTCACCAAAATGCTGTGTGCGTGTCATTTCATTCATGTTGAGGAGCAGATACCGCACACACACACGCACACACACATTTAGAAGGACTTTATATGTATAACATGTCTTTGTGTCGTCGTCCATCCTTTTGTCTGTCCTAAACTGTCCTTCTGTCCCGCGCAGGTGTGCTGGTGCTTGTGTTCGGCCTTTGCTGGGCTCCGTTCCACGCCGACCGCTTGATGTGGAGCTACATCGAGCTGTCGTCCGAGTGGCACCACCAGCTCTTTGAGCTGGTCCACGTGGTGTCGGGAGTCTGCTTCTACCTGAGCTCTGCCATAAACCCCATCCTCTACAACCTCATGTCCACAAGGTTCAGAGAGATGTACAGACGCAGCGCTTGCTATCCTCAGAGCAGGCCGGCGAACGGATCCGACGTACAGACGAACCGACGCAGCACCTTCAGCGAGAGAATCGCCAATAGCACAAAATCATCAACTTAGTCTGGCCCAAAGGTCCACGGATATCATGCAACAGTTGATGTTGAATTACAGTAGCCATATAGTAGCCAAATATGTCCCATCGAACACTTTTTATGGCGTGTTTGTGGCCCCCGTAGAAGCAGTTAACGCTACAAAATAGTTCTGGGTTGGATTCTTCTCTGTGCGTAGTTGCCTGACGGGGTTTAGCTAATGAACGCAGGGTCGTTCGCTTGAAATGAATGCACTACGGCTCGTGTTTGAAAGGAGGAACATTGGTCTCAATGAAAATAAGGCCGTGGTTTGTTTGTGAGGGTCATGACAAGTTTGTTTTTTTATTACTCTTTTGTGCATTTACTGTACCTGTGATGTAAAATGTTTCTAATTCTATCTGAATGGATCTTCCACACTGTACATACACTTTAGTGGGTTTTTGTCTTTGTCTCTTGTAGCAGATGGGACTACGAACAACATTTTTCTGTGGAGCCCTGTTGAACAAGGACAGAAAATAAACCTCAAAATGTGAATTAACAAAAGTATCGCCGGGTTAAAAAGATCACTTGTGTTTATCGCTCTCCAAAGTGTTATTGTTATCTCATGTGTTGAATTGCTTTGGAATTTTGCAAATTGTATTGAAAAAGATCGTGTGGATATTCATCAAGTCCTTTATCAATGTACAAGATCTTGTGCAGTTTTTCTGTACTGTTTAATAAAAAGCAGGCATGGTTTTCTCAGCATATAACCACCAAAATGCTTTTAAATGTCGGTGCTGCTGGTGAGATATTCTTGTGTGTGTGCTTATAATTAATCTTTACACTTTTGGTGTTCAGACCCCGACACAGCAACCAGCTGCAGGACTTCTGTGTAAACATTATGTCTAAACTGCTGCCCAACAAAACAAATTGTTGTTGGCCGAGGGGCCAACAGAGCCTTTTCCACTCAGCCGTCTCCTCTCATGTTACTGTGACACACAGTGCGAGGTGGAAAATACGTTCAACAAATGAGGCCGAGAAAAAAGGAAATGATGTTTGCAGCAAAGCAGGAGGGCAGAACACAAAGACGAGCTAGCAGATGGATAACGACGGACCAGGTAGTAACGTCACAGTGTCATCAGTGTGCCTCATCAACGCTGATGATCAGCAATCTGCCCACAACCTGCATCCCAACGGCCCCACTGTTTAATAAACTCAACCCACAGTAGATGGAATTTTGTAATTCATTTGTTGCCTCATGAACTAGCAACATTTGATTTAATCTTCCTTTCCTTCAACCCGTCCGGCTGTCTAGATTGGTTTGGCTCGAGCTGCCTGTTTTGGGAGATATTGTTGTGTAAATGTACGCCTCCTCTACAATATAATGGAACTATGTGGCATTGCGCTTGCGGTGCTTAAAGCACCCCGAAAATAGCTCCCATCATTGCAAACGCCGTATGTCCACCGCCCATTCGAAGGCTTTCACACGGATCGACCGTGAGCAGTGAACGATAATGTGAGCGAAGACACTTTCCCTGCATCCTTTGTGTAAATTGCTTGTAGAGACCAGGAGTGTCCTGGGTTTTTATTGTCCCGCGTCCCTTAATCGACAAATTTCCCTTTTAGACACGAGCCGGTGTGCATTCATCTGTCGAGGCAGGAGAAGAACATCTAATATGAACGATACGCTTGTACGTATCAAACTATTCTCCATAAGCAAGAATGTATTGCTGGACATTGCTATCAATATTGTTTATTGATCCATTGTTAGTAAGTTATTTTCATTGTATATACAGCGTTTGGGGTTTACGCAACAAAAGCAGCACGTCAAAGCAAATGCTCAGTTTATAAACTATTCAGAACCATATAATTGCTCAGGGCCTGAAAACAGAAAATACAGTAAACTATCCCACTGTCATAATTTTATTCCCTGTAACCAGAACTGGTTTTAGCTAAATAGCAGGAAGCACAAGAGTGCGAGGTGTAAATATCTTTCCAGTGAAATTAACTAACGCAGGTCAGAGGGGGAAGGTTCTGTATCATGGACGGCAGCATGCTGTAATCTGTGATACGTTCTTGCGTGATTACCTTAATTATGTTGGGCAGAATTACGTGAGATCTCAGTAAAAATATGCATGCAACACAACTGTGATGTAACCCACTCCCAGCAAAAATGTAATGCGGCACAAATGATTTTGTGTGGATGTGGATTGAAGAACATTTTTAATCAAAAAGGTTTTAGTTTTCACTTTCCTTTGTTGACAACAAAGTTCAAAGTGTGTCCAAGCTACGCTTAGTAATGAATGAAATGTTAATGCAATCAGTTGAAAGCGATCTTTAGACTGGTGAATAATCAAACAAGTCTGTTAAAGGTTAGATATGCTGGATTTACAGATACAGACATTTTAATGGGTAAAGGAACTGATGAGAACAGAAAAGAGTTTGGTGTGAAAATATGGTTTTTAAGAAAGGATTCCATCCACGAGAGATGCTCTAAAAAGAACATCAAGTGTCGTAGACATCGGATGTTGCAACACTTAAATCAAACAAGGCATTATTTGCTTAAAAAAAAAACACTAAAATAAAAGTAACATAAAACAAAGCAAATATTTTGCTCTTTCTTAATTAGGCGTTGACACCACTGATCATTTTAAAAGTGATCTATGTCAGCAAAGTAGACCCTGCATGTGATGTGTGGAGGCCTCCATCAACACGGCATTTAGCACCTTTTAGGAATCGGTTTTGGACCAAACAAGCAGTGAAGAACAACACATCTCGCAAGAATGCCCGTAAAAACCTCCCTGAGGTAAAGACGCCAGGGATTCAAGCCATCAGCGTTGTGTTCCCGTCCCTCCAGATATTTCAGGCTTCAGTGGCTCTTGGGACGGTACTTTCTCTCGAACGCGGCCACGTCAAACTTCCGCAGGCAGCCTTTGTAGTTCATGTAGCGGATCTTCCCGAAAACCTCTCTCTCTTTCCAGCCCTGGTCATGGATGCCACAAATGGACCACATGCAACCTGCAGCAGGGATACGCAGTGGGGAGAAGCACGAATGTGTGAGTCCGAGAACATTGAATGAGCGCCTCAAAGTGAGGATGTGACGCGCGTCCTCACCGACGAAGCCATTGGGGTCCTGGCCATCCAGAGAGTAGCGATCGTTTAGGTACAGAGCGATTGAGAGCGCTTCCTCCGGTGAGGACGTCCACTCGAGGATCTTTTTGGCCCAGTACATCCTCAAGAAACCGTGCATCTTCCCCTCAGTGACCATCTGGTACTAATGGGAGATGGAGCGACGTAACATGGTGAGAAAGGCTTCCGCGTAACACGGCCTGGCGAGCAACGTCCATGTGAATGAGAAGGTACCTGAGCACCGTTCCACAGATTGTCGTGCGTCTCGGCTTTCTCCAGCCGCTCGCGCGCGTAGTGGTGCGGCCTCTCGTCTTTAGCGTGGTCTTTCAACGTCTTTTGAGCCCACTCGTACGCACCTGGGCAACACAAACACATGTACGGTTTGTGTAAAGCAAAGGGTAGAAGGGGACAACAGGAGGTGAATGACATCAAACGGACTCTGCAAGATATCAATTTAGGAATGCAAACCGGACCCTGGATGCTGTCATATTTCTTGTTGTAGAAGCAGAAGTTGTCAGTCAGCTCTCGGCGCACCACCAGCTCCTCGATGAAGGAGGCGACGGAGTGACCTGCAGACTTCCCACTGCTCTGAACTTGCGTCGCCACACGCTGGGCTGACAGGTGGCCTGATGACGAATGAAAAAAGGAAGGAAACGATAAAAGAGGCGGACAAAGTAACCAGAGAAACACAAGATTGTCCGTTAACCACCGATTCCAGGATTTTAGTAAAGCAAACACAAAAGTGAATACAGAGTTGCTGTAGATTAGCAGGAAAACATTTATCCCTTCCAAGACATGCATTGAATTCACACTTCTGCTCATAGTACTACTGACCAAAGCGGATCCAGGGGGACAACTGGCTGAGGGCAGCCGCGTTTGGGTCGTTGCGTTTGGTGTCAAACAGTTTCAGGCGAACATCAATGAAGGACTCCAACATGGCCAACCCCCCCTTGGTGCCTGGCTGGGCCCACTCAGTGTCTCCTACTGCTCGGTCCACCTGCAGCGAGGCCAGGGTTTTGTCCCAATCTACTGGCTGTGAGGTTGAAGGAGATAGAAAACGGAAAGAACGAATCATCAGCGGTCACAGTCCTTTGCCTTTGCTTACGTTACAGGAGGCTCAAACTAGTGGACGCCATATCGATCACTGAATTGCGGTGGAAGCGCGGCTTCCTGCAGCTTCAACACCCGGTGATGGGATCAACTGAATATGTGCAGAGGCCTGCAGAGGGTTGAAAGGAAATGCTTTACTGCAGCGATCCGCCATCGAAACTCTCAAAAAATCAATGAGCTCACCAACAGCTTTACTTTACTACTATTGATCTTCAAATACCTTCTGAAAAAAAGATATATTTTCATGAAAAGAAAAATCATTACCCTGTTAAGAGAAAGTACAAAACGACTTTGTACTTTCTCTTAACAAAAGGCATGTTAACTTGTATTCAGAACTATTTTGATGTGCCGTTGACTGTAACTGCAGCACGTACTTTGGCAGTTGTTGTAGCTGCGTAGGAGTGTTTCTCTACCAGAGGAAACTCTGTGAGAAACTCTGGCAACAGCTTTGTGATTTTCCCTCTGATCGTCCTGGCGGCATACTCGAGCTTGGGTGATGTGACCCAGCAGGGGACAATATTATGTGCATCAACCTAAAAAAAAAAAAGGGAGAATGAGGTATACTGATAAAAAAAGGCGGGAAAGGTGAAGTAAATAATAAAAGGTTCAACACTCTGGCTGTATTAAAAGTCAAAGGTTGTACCTGTATAAGGGGGATTTCGCTTGGGAGAGTCGCTTTAACCTCCTCCAACCACTGCAAAGGCTCTCGGAGGGGGGAGAAGTCTGTCACCACTGCTCCCAGGCTGTGCTCAGCAACAAAGCCCGGCAGAACCTCCCCGGCCGAACCATGCAGCAGGTGGAACTGGATGTCCAAAGCTTTGCATTCCTGTTTGGGTCATAGGCAGAACAGCAACGTTTAATAGACCTGGCCGTGGGTTAAGGTGTCAGTCCAAAAGGCCTGTGATAACTAATGAAAGTTACGTCTCCAAATTGATCAATTGTTTTAAATCGGGTTGATACAAACGCAAGTGAACATAGACAAACAGGTCATATGCAGGAATGCAAATTACTGCTGTACTTGGTGCATTCAAAAAGCACGACTTAAATACCTTTGCCACTTCTTCCAGGCCTTTCAACATGAAGCTGTAATGTCTCAGAGTGGACAGTTCGGATTGTGGGACAAGCAGGCAGACACAGACGTGCAGAGGAAGCTTCTCCCTCAAGGCAAGCTGCTGGGCATGGACCATCGCCCAATTATCTGCAACAGGGAGGGAAGCACACCCCGAAACATGTCAAACGAACCAGGCTGTCTCTTGTTGCATTGCAGTGTTGTTGTTGTTGTTGTTGTGAGTGTTTACCTTGTACCCGGTGGTCTCTCAGCATCCAGTACAGGACACCCTCGGAGCCCTGCTTCATCGATTTAGCGTCAGATATAAAGCGGAGGCGTTTTTTGTTGAATTTCATGTCCTTGTTGTCCTTTCGGAGCTGCTTCAGGTGGTCCTTCAGCCAGCCCGCAGCTCCAGCGCCCTCGTGGTTCTTCTCTCCCTTCTTCTGCTGCTTGGCGGCGGGCTCGGTGGCGGCGGCCGACGTCGCCTTGCGTTTTACCGCCGACATGACGACTCGACGGGAGAGCGGTGAAGCGGGTCCGCGAGCACCGGGGACAGCGAGCCCCAACAACCGCCTCGCGTCAGACGAGAGAGTTGCGCTGAAAAGGTAAACAAACCCCCGGTAGAAAGAGGAGGAGGGCGGTAAAATGTCAACAGAGATAACGCGCAAAAAAAATCAATTAAGAAACACTAAATCCGTATTAAACAGTAGGTAAAGGCCAGCGACACAACGATGACGCTCGGCTACAGAAGCACATCAATCCATGCAGATAATTTACCTCCTGCAAACCCAGAGCAGCATGCGATGAACACTGAAGGAAACTTGAAGTAACGTGAACGGTTCACGTTACGTCTGACCGCGTTGTTTCAAAGCTAACGTTAGCTAACCGAAGGATACGGCGGGCGACTTTTCCGTGTTCGGGAGAAACACGCTAACGTGCGTCGGATTTCCCTTTATGCAAACAGTTCCACGAGGTTTTTTATCACACACATTTCGTTGTATTTCACTACATTTCCCACAATGCAAACGGTGGACCATCTCCACAGCGCATGCGCGGCGCCGTTTACGTTCGGTTGTGACGTGTGTGTACGTTGTAGCGTAAGTTAGCCTTAAAAGGGACGGACCGGCAGCGCCCCTTGCTACCTGCGTGTGTTCGTTGTGCTTTAAAGTATGAACAAAGGGGTTTTTACAGCAGCTCGGGGGAGGAGACCAGCGGTTCCCGACAAAGTGGACATGTCCTTAGGTAAGGTCCTCGGGAGCGAACAATAACGGCACTGGAGTAACGTTACTACAGTCAGCTAATGTTAAGCTAACGTTGCTTGCGAGTGGGAGGCACAGCCATGTTGGGAGGTTGTCTGTTGCCAGGTGGCTAAATATATCTGCTGTGAGCACTCGAGATGCCTCTTTGTTTTAACGTTGCTCGCGTAAAACACTTAACAGATGACATCATTCGGTTGAACAAAAAAGAGCAACAGTCAAAAAGGAGACAGGCCCCTGCGAACCGTCGACCGGTGAAGAGGACGGGCCGTTTCCCCCAAGCGAGGGGAGTCGCGTCAAGACCCACCGGAGCGGTCCAGCGAGGTGCGTGCGTGCTCCTGGTTGTAACCTTTTTCTCTCCGTAACATGACACGTGTAATGAATGTCGCCGAAAATGGTCTTCAGCAGGTGGAGGCGTCCCTCGAGGAGGAGCAGCAGCAGCTAAATTGAGAATCCGGAGAGTCCCTCCCCCGCCGGGGCGACGACGGGGTCAAGGGGTCATCACGGGACTGGCGGCGAGGCGGCCCGCTGCCCTCCTGAAGCGACTCGGGACAATTAACAGAGCAGGGGTCGGCCAGGTAACGGAGGACATGCTGCAGTGGACACTAAGATTGGGGACATGCTACTTATAAGCCGATCTGTGATGTACGGTGGCTTTGGAAGAGGATTTTAATAAGCATATCATATCTGTCTTTCAGTATGCATATTAAGAAGGAAGTCCTAAAATGTGCTGGAGACACTGTTTCCTAAATATAAAGTATACTACAGCAAATGTCGTGGCATTAAATGTTTAGCATTAGTGAGGTTGACATACAGCCGCTGTAATAAAAGGTCTAAAACATAACGTATCTTTAAACTAACAGAAGCTGAACCTGAAAGCGAGGACATCACAATTGAGTATCCAAAAATAGAAAACTCCCCTCATATAAATCCTGTTGTCTTCATCAGAGAACCACAGAACGCTCCACTTCGCTCCCCATCGTTTTAGGACGGTTATCTATTTAAGGCCTAAAGGGCTCAGACTTTGTTTAGTTTTTCTCTCCTATTCTGTTAACCGTGTGCAAGTTTTGTTTTACTTACTGTATATTCAGTTTAGTCGTGCCACTTGGAGATGCTTTACTTTTTCCTCATTCTAATCTAAATTCCAAATATATCTGAGTACATACGTTTATTAAAACTCAATCTCGTACACGCTGCTGACATTCTAAAGATAAATGCAGACGCTGATTGGGTGGATTGTCCCACATTACTTTCAAGTTTTTAGTATCAAGCTCAATCACACTTGATTTCAGGCTGTAATTCATAGATTCAGCAAGGTGTAATTTGTATCAAATTGAGTTGTATAACTCAAACATATTTCTGATTGGCTTATTACGCTACAATACCGTGAACCAAAAGTGTCGTCTCTTGCTGCATGTTTTAGAAGCGCTGCAGCTTTTCTAAAGTTGTACCTTTTTTTTTTTGGTTATACTGATGTACTTTCCGGCGTTTCCCTTTTCAGAAAACTAGACCAAAAACAAAGCCGTTCATTCAGCGCGGCGAGGCCCCGTACAGGAAGCAAGAGGCACAGCGGCGGCCCTACGGGCAGCCGGATCCTCCGAGCGGTCACAACGCCACAGCGGTCAGGAGACCGTTTCAGCTGCGGCGGCGGTGAGAACACCTTTCTCAAACACGCAAGATTCCGCTTGAAGATTTTAATGTCAAATGGGCGAAGTGGAATGAAGACTCGTGTGAATGAGACGGATGATGTGGTTTACTGTGTATGCAGCATCGCACACAGGGCAGCCGTATTTCAATTCTGTTTTGTCGTGGCACTCGTGCAGGCCAATGCCGCTAGTCCAGCAGACTCGGAGGGAAGCGCGCCAGGCGATATTTCTTTTTCACAGAGGACTCAAGGTACATGATGGGTTACGAGTGACATGGAGAGTCCTAATCCAAATCCAGGCATTCTACTTTGTTTATTCCTCGTGTCCATTGGTCCATGTTACAGGTACAGGCCCAGGTGCAAAAGTCCAATCCTCACATTCCTCCAGTCCGAACTCGGCAGTGAGTATTGTTCGAGCTCGGTCTAATTTTGCTCAATTTTGTTAAAATGCCTAATTACCCTCATGAGTCACAGGCAAGTGTGACATTAAGCAAATTACACTGCTATCCATCATTTGGGGTGGGGAAAAGACAGATCTTTGCCATTTCGTGGTCTGTGATGCTAAACAACTGTTCGGTTCTTCCCCCAGGTGGCGCTCATCAGCAACCAGTGAGGGGATCTTGACCGTTTCCATTGACAACCCCACAGCCAGGACTCAGCCAGAGTAAATATCTGAATCCCTACACTACACACAGGATTTAGACATTTCTCATTTATTCCTAAAGAAGTGTAGCTATACTGTATGTTTACTGGTATATTGTGTAACGCACACTAACAAGTACTTTTGGAAATATGCGTGTGTGTTAGGACTTTCACACCCAAGACCACCGACTGACTTGACTTGTTCGCAGGCCGCCCTCCGCTTGGACCCTGCACCCCCCAGCAGCCGTCCCTGCTACGGTGAAGATGGAAGTAGTGGAGAAGAAAATCCCCAAAGGAGTGCCACTGCAATTTGACATCAACAGTGTTGGGAAACCGGTGAGCTCTTTTTAATAGACACGTACATTCCTCGCACGGCCTCAAAGATTACTCCATAAAGTGTTTCAGCAACTCTCGTGTACTTTTCTTTCCACAGCAAACATCAATCACTCTAAATGAGCGATTCCGCGTCCTTAAAGATCAGCGCGCCACCACTGCACAAAGTGGCAAGGGCAGCCGGTTCGTCACCGTTGGTTAGCCGCCAAGAAAAGCCCGACGAGTAATACTCAAGGCGCCCGTTTGTTCTGCTTGGAGCCACTGTGAGCCACACCTTTCTGATGGGATGTGCTGACCCACCTTACTTACGGGAGGATGACAGCGGGGCACCAGCACAACATGCACAATTGTGAATTGAGTCCCAATTCACTTCCATGTTATTTTACTCCACTGTTTATATCGTGGACGTCCTTTACTGTGCAAGGACCAGGACCACCCCCCCCCCCCCCTAGGACATGGGACTGTTGATGCACCATGAAGACTGCTCAAAAGTATTGTTTCAGAGGAACGCTATGCATTTGTTTTAGGTGGCACATATGGTTTAAAGACATAGGAATTGTTTTTATGTTTGTTCAATAAATGAGTTTCTCCTTTTTAAAGCTTCAGTTTAGTTTGACGCTAAAGTCTTGTCTGGTCCGACAAACTAAATATATCACAAGTTAACTTTCTGTGGGTTATGAATGGTTGAAGAAAGGGGATCCAATACTTTCACGAGGACAATTCAAGCTTCCGGAAGTTTGCACAGTGAATGGTAAAATGTGAGGATTAGACCATATGTTATGTACACAACTTTATTAAAAAAAATGCAATTTGGAATCTGGATATTGCTTTTATTTAAATACATTAAAATTTGCAATGTAACAAAACTATTGGCATATGAAATTCAAACACCATTTAATGAACAAACATGGCTCACTTCATTTTTCTGGGACTAGTGTCAGTAACACTAGGTTATTTTTCTCTGCGTCTCATCATTTCACCCCATTTACACTGTTCACAGACTATCTTACAATAAGAGTGCTGAATAAAAATGAGGTAAGAAAGTGGTTTGAAGATTAGATCATGCAGAACAGCAACAAAATATTGTGAAGGAAGTAACAACAAAGAAAATACATGTGTGCATTTAAAAATGATCAATTTACACAACTTTGCATCTTTGGTTACAAAGTAGCTTGAATGATTTCACAGCTTTTCCTTCCCAATTCCCCCTCAGGAATAACAGTGGGAGAAAAGAAAAATAAAAAGGAGGGAGGTGATGGCAATAATTCACTTTTAGGTAAAACTACCACCAGAATTTAATCTTCAAATAAATTCTGTAGGCTCACATTAAGATTTGATGTCGACGGGCGACATGTCGCCCATCAAGGCTCTTAATACTTTATATAATACAAAGGAAAAAAAGTACATTCATACTGGATTTTGACTCATGAATTGGCAATTGCAGCGTATAGTTTGAGTTAGTGTTGAGCAGGTCAGATTTGATGGGTTCTAGTTTAACAACAAGCGTTGCTCTTGGGACGTATGACGAATCTGTTGAAACACTGTAGGAGAGGAAACAAGCCACTGGGCTCCGATTAGACTGGTTCTGTGAAATTGTTCATTTATGAGAATAGCAGCCCGGTAATAAATAAAACACTCGACAGTAGAACTCAAAAGACTGATGAAGAGTTGGAGTTGATTACAACGTAACGGCAGCAGTGTGGCGCTCTGAAAATCAGACTTTCTCCCACTTACTTTACAACATGAAACAGCAAGGCTAACAAATAACCCCCCTTACCCACTCAATTATCTCCTTTCAAAATAATCATCGCTTTTTTGACAATCACTGCCTTTGCCCCTCATGTGAGCCGAAGCCCCTCCCTCCCAATGACACCCTCGGGTTTGAGCGGGTCTGGGGGTCAGGTCGTGAACCCGTCCGGCTCGGCCTGGTCCAAGAAAAAGACATCCTGTCCACGAGCTCGGACGCAGCAGTAAGCCGCTCCGGGAACACAGCCAAGATGAAAACAAACAGCCCGACCTTCCCCGACGCTTCTTCCCCTCACACACGGTCTCTGTCCCAGTCCGTCTCGCTCTTGATGATTGCATTAACACTGGAAAGGCCCACAGTACAGGACGCATACACACAGCCACTCCAACACCAACTCACACTTACTTGCTAACTCACTCTGACACACACGCATACATGCACACACACGCGCACACACACACACACACACAGACTGTACTGTGCGGTCAAGCTGGTGGCTAAGAAGACACGTTTAATTTCACATAGACTATTTGTAATAAATTGTAGAGAAGCTGATGGGTTTTTTTTCTTCTTCTTTTTCTGCCATATGCCAAGCCGGGCAGATGCACTTCAAGCGGAGGTGACGTTGGGTTGCATTTGTTGTTGGCTGGGATCGAGCGGAGTCTGGGGATGCTGCTGGAGCTGAAGCGGCGGCTGGGCCTGTAGCTGAGGCTGGAGCTGAAGCGGCGGCTGGGCCTGTAGCGGAGGCTGGAGCTGAAGCGGCGGCTGGGCCTGTAGCTGAGGCTGAGGCTGAAGCGGGGGCTGGGCCTGTAGCTGAGGCTGAGGCTGAAGCGGGGGCTGGGCCTGTAGCTGAGGCTGGAGCTGAAGCGGCGGCTGGGCCTGTAGCTGAGGCTGAGGCTGAGGCGGGGGCTGGGCCTGTAGCTGAGGCTGAAGCAGGGGCTGGGTCTGTAGCTGAGGCTGAAGCGGGGGCTGGGCCTGTAGCTGAGGCTGAAGTTGAAGCTGAAGCGGCTGGGCCTGTAGTTGAAGTTGAAGCGGAGGCTGAAGTTGATGCGGCGGCTGGGCCTGTAGCTGAGGCTGAAGTTGAAGCTGAGGCTGGCCAAGTCCTTGCTGGGGGGGCGAGGTGCCGGAGCTGGCGGCCGACTGGGCGGGCAGCTGAGACAGCTGCTCGCTGTTGGCGAGAGATTTCAACACAGCGTTCTCCCTCTCCAGCACAGAGTTCCTCTCAAACAGCTCCTTGATCTGCTCCTTTAAGACCTCCACCTCCTCGCGCACCGCATACATCAGATGGCTCTTCACCAGGTCCTGCGAGAGACAGAATATATGCAACCGGATAAAGAACATAAAAACAGACCGATTTTATTTAACACTGACATCAGGGCCACGTTTGTTCGTGTTCAGTAATAAAGAAGTTGAAATAACGAATAATAAAGTTGAATATTAAAGACCCGTTCTATTAAAACACCACGACAGTAAATCAAGACAAGGACGAGAGTTGCTAGTTGGTGCAACCAAAGCTACGAAGAGGAAAGGTCAAAACAAATGAATTGTAGAGGACACGTGAATAGATTCTGCTCTGTGGTGCTGCAGTCTTACGCGTAGCTATGCCTACTTCCTATATTTAAAAAGTCAAAACCATAAACTGTACAAACCATGGTTAAGGATTACTTACCATTGCCTGTTCAATCTTATTATCAATGGCAGCAACATTGGATCCAGACGCCCTGTGAGAAAAGAAGACATAATGTTCTGTTAAAATCAATCTCCCAAATTCAAAACTTCCTGGAGAGTCATATTTCAACTCCGCACATTTTTCTTTTACAGCTTTCTTATCGTATCCCCAACTGATGGCAGAGGAGGGCAATAAAAACAAAGACCGTCAACAGCAAACCTAAAACAAATGACCGCTCAACTTATCCAACCATGCGCTATTAGACAGATCATTTAGAATGACCCGTCACCTCTTGTGCATACCAAAGAATTTACAACTCCATTAAAGATTAGGTCACGGCGTTTACAGTAGAAGAAAAAAAGCAGCGTAGCTGCGGGCAACGCAACATTTGCTCCTGCAAATTTTGCATAATTTTGAAGCGCTGCTGCAAAGGCTTCACTAAATAGGGGGCTGTGGTCCAAAGGTAGCACCACAATCAACCAACTTTAATTAATCCAGTCAGAGATGGTTAGATCAACAGATAAATTCTTAATGAAACTTCATTTTTGACACACGCTTTTAGGCCTGCAACAACGCATTGATCAAATTTATGTAAAATGATAAAATTATCAAAAGATTCATTGTGTGTTCAGGAGAGGATTCACACGAGTGTTTCTGGAGGTTGACAACAAGAGGGCAACGCACCACCAAACCATAGTTGTGATTAAAACGTATCTCTGAGTAGGAAAATTTGACATTGAATAGATGATTCTGATTATTACCTTATTGTGTGGACGATATCAGAAAGTTGACATAAACGAGGAAAACAATTTCCACAAATGGAATTTAATCCTTTCAAATTGCGATAGTGGCGCTTTGTTGCTGAATGACCTCACTGCCACTGAAGCAGGAGGAGTGAAGCACTTCTCCAGCTGGCTTCAGTTGAGGCAACATTGAGGTGGATGAGATCAAACCGGGGAACAAAACAAGAGGAAAACTCAAAAACCACCCAAATGTACTGGCGGCGGGACATGTGACAAACTAGTGATGAGGTTGTAACCATGGAGACGCAAAAAACAACAAGGCAAAACTACTTCTCAACCAGTGAGGGAGATTTCCACGGTGAAGGAGCTCTGCTCCCCGGCTGCAAAGTGGCTGAAGAGGAGTTTGATAAGTCGCGATGGTTTGGGCGGCCGCTCGGTACCTCACTTACACGGACGCCAGCGGGCATAGCGACCCCTGTCAAAACCATATTAGGACACCATCTGGTGCTCAACGTAGAACTTCTTTGAACAACCGGCACCGGGGGGGGGGGAGATTGTGGAAACCAGTTGAGAGTTGCGATGAGTGAGTGTAGTTAAAGCAGCGATCCTGACACGCACCCACGCATGTTTAAGCTTCTACGTCTCATGTCAAAGCAAAGAATAAAACCGGTTTAAAAGAATGGTGAAGCTTCCTCCTCCTTTGTTTGTCCAGCGTTATGAAGCGAGCGCTGCATAACTCCTGATGTTAGTGAGGTCAAGCGCCGCAGACCAAAGGGCACGGCTAATGGGCCGCGACAGAACGCTACGGTTTGATCAATGCACCCCCCCCAAAACTCCTCCGTGAACGTTTACATGCTCCGGGTAGAGTTTGGTGCTTCCCCGAGCAGTGTGAGCTGTGATTTAGGAATGTCAATAAAGGAGCCATTAGCGACAGAAAGGTTTACGCTCATACGGAGCGCGGGCGAGCGGAGCGGCGGGGGCACGTAGCTCATCTGAACAGTTGTAGCATCTTGCCTCAGGCTTATTTGAGAACAGTAAATTTGCCCCCCAGCCACACATAGGAAACCAAGCAAAGGGAGTTTTACTGGGCTTGAGACGTGAGCGGACAAGTTTTCAGAGCTGGAGAGGGCCGATCACGTTGCCAAGGACAACAGGTGCAAGTCAATCGTACAAGTTCAACATTTTGGATTAATTCATAGCTCATTCGGGTGAAATTAGCCTTTGAATTCTGGCCAAAAATGTCTTTGTCGGGTCAAAGTGACCGTGACCTTTTACCACCAAAACGTAATCAGTTCCTCCAGGAGTCGAGGACGCTCAGGCCAAACTCTCGGGCCTTCCCAGGATTTACTGAATCAGAGCATTCAAAAAAAATAGACAAATTTACCGCCAATCCAAACGAAGACATGATCAAATGATTGAGGGTCAACGCCGTGTCAAAGACGGGGCCACCGTTGCTCTCATGGAAACGAGAAGCCGGTCCACAATAACAACAGACACAAAGAAAGGTGGTGAAGCACGGGGCTCATGAATACTATCTAATATATTTGGCCTTCTGTCGAACGTATTATGAGAGTAAATTGGTAAAAATGAAGGTAGCAAAAGTAAGAATGTATCGAGTCTTTAAGTAATAACATCGAATCTTATGTTTGATATTGCACAATAATCGATTCACCGGTTCTTCTTCCTTTAAACTAAAATAAATGCAGTTGAGGCAGCAAATGGATCTGTGTGTGTGTGTGTGTGTGGGGGGGGGGGGGGGGGCAGTTCCTCAATGGCTGGTGTGTCAGATCTGTATTTCTCTATAAAAAAAAAATTAAAAAAAGAGAAAGTTTCATTTCCTGTCACTCAGATCTAGTTTCATGTGCTTCACTTTTCATTTTTGTAAGAAAAAAAGAAAAGAAAAGAAAAAAAAAGGCCTCATAGTGTATTATTTTTTATGAGCCGAGTCAAAAGATCAACCGTGCATCTCTTCTCTTGCATGAAACTCTTCGATAACTCAATGATGGATGTCCGATGTCTCTTGTGATTAAAAGGTCATGGGACCTTTTGACGGACACATTGACACGGTGCTGCACTACAAACTGGGCTGAGCTCCGGCTGTTATTTGGCTCCCGTGTTACAGTTAGCACACGCACACGTCAACCTCACTTAGCCACTTGAAAGCCACATGTTTAGGATGTTAACATCTTATATTTATTCTCTGGCAGTTGAAACTGTAAATCATTCTGCAAGCAACACAATCAGTTGGACGTTCAGGGATGCAAACGTGCAGCTGTTCCAGATCACTGACTGGGAAGTCAAAACTCTTGTGAGCGGCAACGTTACCAACTGCCTGTCGAAAATATCTAGACTGCTGCTCTGCTTCCTGCGTCGACTTTGATCATTTCATCTGTGAATTGAGATGATCAGGTTTTCAGTTTTCCGAACTACTTTGATTAGATGATTGTCCTGAAAGGTTCTTTATAATATATGCCAAAAAAAATTCCCCTTATGCAATTTGTTTGTCATATATCTGCAAACAGACTCATAGCTGCTACTGGCTGACATATATTGGCCTACTCAAGTAACTGAGCTAAATCAGACTAAATGATCCATCCCTTATTTGAGAAAAAGCTGAATTGTTGATTAGCAGTTGCCGTCGCACTTGATTTTACTTATATAAGTAAAACGTACATTGGACCATACAGATGGTGGCCAAACCTGTGGAACACCCAGGCAGTAAACAAAGCAGAGTGTTTAACTTACAGACAATAGCGTTGCACACAGTCGATGAAAGCCCCAGAGGCAAATCACACAGAAGTGGTTTGGGAAAGTCTCTTGTCCAATCCGCGCTCTCGCCTTTGGGCTCCGTTTCCAAACTCAACCCATGCACGTGGAGAAAGCAGAGCCCTCTCCAGCAGAACACTGCACACACACACACACGTTGTTACCCTACTGCAGGCCTATCCAGTTCAATCCAGTATAGTACTGTACCTATCACTGTGGGCCTTTGAGTCCCTTATTCTGCTGCCAGACTGGAAGGCCTGGTAGAAAGCCTTGGAGGGGTTCCTGTGTCAACCACATTCATGGAGAGAAGAGAGAAAAAGACAAGAGATAGGAGAGAGTTGAAACACAGAGAACAAGACAGAAGTCCCACAAATCTTTCCTTATGCAACTATGCAAGGTGTGCAACTTATCCGGAGAAAACGCCTCTCGGCTTTGGGACATTTGAACGGAGCAAAGCAAAAAGAGGCTGCGGAAAGGGAGCTCTGACCTCAATGCAGGAATGTGCGCTCAAAAGTGGGAACAGCTTCTCAAACTTTTAAAGGCACCCCCCGCCCATCGGGCCTCCCCCCTCTCACACACTAGGTCGGGCAATCACTCACACTGTGGCCGTTTTCCTCAACCAAAAAAATCCACCAGTACAAATGTAAATCCTTCTCCGCTGTCAGAAGGTTTGGATAGCTGACTATGTGGCTGGTCAGTAGCGGCGGGGACACGGTGTTCCGTGCCACGGGAGGAATATTCGTGGGAGGGAAAGGAAATACCCCCTCTGACCCCTAACACACAATCACACATGCTGGCACACACGGACACACTCATTTAATCTACTCCAGGCCTTTAGAAACCAACTGCTTGTGCACACATGAGGAACCAGGAGTTGTTTTACAGCGTGTGTGAGAGTGTGTTACAGCGGCCAAGTCTCTTTTCCTAGAAGTCCCTCGCGCACACACACACACACACACACACACACATTACCTCATGTCTAAACACTGACAAAACTCCCCCTATGCCTCTGCTTAATTTTACTTACTGGAGGAGAAATCTCCACACACACACACACACCTCAGATAGGTCTGTCTTTATTTATCTTTGTCAGAGCTACAGCTATCGTTTGACCTCATCAAGGTCAGATGACTTGGTGTACAGCAACCCCTTTCGGGAGCGAGGTTATGGACTGGAGGCGGAGAGGGGGGTGTGGGGGGGTCATCCTTCCTTGTTTTCAATTAGCAAACACTCGGCGCTCAATGGCTCTCTTTGTATATCCGAAATATAACATGTCAATATCCATTTATGAAAGCCCCCCTTTGTCAACAGACCCTGTTGAGCAGTGGGGCAGCCCCCCTCCCTCCCTCCCCTCTTACGTATGGTGTGTGTGTGTGTGTGTGTGTCTAAGAGAGGAGGACAGAAACTGTGTGTCCAAATCAGTCAATAATAAGTATTTTCTTTTAAAACCACCCTTTCAAAAAGGACCAAACCAAAAGGAAGGCTGCTCCGGCTTCGCCCGACGCCGACCTGGCAGCAGACTAAAATAACCTTTTGAGTGCATTCTTGCTTGTTGATGTAACACATGTAGCTTGAGCGCGTCACATGGTCCTTCCTTCAGTACGCTCGCTGCAGGCCAGTGCGCTCATCAAAAAGGTTAAATACAGCACGATTCAACCTCTTAATAAGCCTGCCAACTCATTGAGCGCAGAAAAAGTTGCATTGCAGCGGCGTAGGGCCCCCCCCCCCCGAGAGGTGTGATTGGTCGGTTAGGGGCCGTTTCGCCAGTGCAAAAGAAACAGTGAGCGGTCTCGGCTATTTCCAGCACAAACCCTCCTATGAAGCTCTGTCAAGTGAGCCGCTGTGTTAGCGCACAGGGAAGACGGGCTGACAACGTCCGGGGTGGCAGCGGACAAACGGCTAGTCAGAGGGAGGGGGGATTCAAAGAGGTTAGAGCCCTTATTTTCAGCATCAAAAGCATTTGGATTTTTACTCAGTGAAAATAGAACAAAAGCGAAGCAGCAACACTACAAAACAAACGAGAAACTGGGTGGGAAGGACGGGAGTTAGTTGCAAATGGCTTCATTGAAGCAATGCATTTAAAAAGGGGAACTCCATATATCTGTGTGTGTGTGTGTGTGTGGGGGGGGGGTGGGGGGAACTTATGTTGGGGAAAGTTGTATAAAGCCTTTAAGTCACATGGAATCAGATAAAGGGACTAGATGAATAGTTGACACAATAACTGAGAGCGCAGACCTTTAAGAAGTGAATGAGAAAAAAGGTGATAATCATGAAAGATCGACAAATAATTTAGTATGAAAATTATTTTTTGCCTCTTGGTGATGAAAAGCCAGGGAGGTGCAACACGGCTGAAAAGAGAGTCCCTGCAATGCTTCATGTTACTTGAGTACCACTTTCCAAAAACAAGATAACCAGTATATTCTCAGCTGAGCTTATCTGCAGCACATCCTCAGAGGGACGGGCCCCTGAAGCCTCGGACCCGTCCGCCACCTTCTTCTGTGTCAGAACGACGCAGGGCCCCCGACCTGGGGCGGGGGTGGCTGGCGCAAAGACTAGTCTTTGAGCAGGTTTGTGTCGTAGACTAGGGGGATGGAATACAGTTTTACACGGTTACTGCTCCCCTGCGGATGCCGTACGGTTTTACAGCGCGAGTGATGGCAGCCGGGTCGGGAACGCGGGATACTGGGGTGATTATTTGGGGTGCAAGCGGGGGAAAAAAAAAAAAAAAAAAAAGGTGGAGAGCAACGCGGGGGCCTCGGACTAAAAACAGGATACGGCAGTAGACCAGAGGTCACATGGGGAGGGGAACGAGTGGCACATGTTGCTTCTCAGTGTCACACATACACCCACACACAAAAAAAGTGAGCTGGTAATGTCCCTGTTTGTCAAAAGTATTGCGTCAGCACCCCCCCCCCCTCCCCGCATGGATACTTGTGCACACTAAGCCAACCCATCCCCTTTCAGACACACCCCTCATCCACCCACACAGACACAGGCTCTCCATTCACGTTAGCAGTAACTGCTCCTCTACGGCCCTCCAAGTCCAATTTTATATAAGCTACCATTACGCAAGGACAATAATAAATCCGCCCCCGCCCGGGCTTATGAAGGCTCAGACCACAGAAGAAATACTTTCAACCCGCTAAATAAGAAAGCCACTTCTCCGCGAGGGCAATAAAGACATCATAACGCCTTCAGTTGTTGGAGCCATCTGGGAAACATCACGCGGAGGAAATCATATTCTTAAATAGGAGGACATCTGCAATCTGTGGTCTATATCTCCAATGCTTTGCTTCAGTCAGTTAGTTAGTTAGAAAAAGTAAAATTAAAATAAACTACAGAGTGGGGGGGTGGGGGGGGGGGGGGGGGGGGGGCAGACGATAGATTTTCGCTACCAAAGTAGTAGTAGTTTGTGAGGTGGGCAGAGCCGAAAGAGGCAGAAAATACTCCAGGCGGCACGTAGAAATTAAGAAAAGACCAAAAAAAAAAACTGAAGGAGTGGAGGGGATGAACCCAGCATAGTTCAAATGCCGGGTGGAGAGCGGCAAAGCAAGTATCGCTTTGCCGCTTCCCCCGCCGCTTTGAACATACCACAGTTGCTGCAGCAAACAAATGTCATTCAGCACTTCCTCTGCACAGAAACAACTGCCGTGCCTGTCAGCCGGTCCCCGGGGCGGTAGGTACGCCGCGCCGGTCGTACGACACCAAGACGAAGCCGCTCGGCCTCCAAACCATCGGCCCGCAGCTCGAGAAGAGAGAGGGGGGGGGGGCGCATGTGGATTTAAACCACGCTCCAAAAAAAAATTTGAAAAAATAAAAAACACCCTCACACCCTACTTCAGCTCGCATCGTAGTGCAAAAGAAAAAAGGGCCAAACGAGCACAGTTGGTTGACCCACCCCACTGTCACGTCGCTTATCTGCAGAACAGGGGCACAGTGGAAAGACTACTGCGCAGTGTCTGATAGGGCTCAGCGGTCGTAGGAGGCTCCTGCTCTTATCAGCCTGGGAGCCGGCTCCTCTCGCAGGCAAAACACCGGCCCGTCCGAATAACACGGCCCGAGTTGGCTTTTGCGTTGTCCCAAACCAATAGTAGAGGATTTTAAATGTGAGGTAAACGGGGCAGTGTCACACTTATGTGACATCCATTTCGCTTGTTGGTTAAAGGCACGATCACATCATACTAGGTGTGTGTGCCTGTGCGTGACCAAAGTAGCTTTATTTAAGTTTGTTTGCAGACTTTATAGAAATGTCCCATAAGAACACGGCACACTCAACAAGTTTAAAACATGGTGTAAGAAATGTTCCCTCTATGAGAAGTGTTCTGGAATGTGAATATTTAGTCTGGTCTGCATACTGCTATATCTTTAAGACTGTAAATGAAAAAAAAAAAAAGATTTAAGGCTCGGTATGATTTCCGCCCATGTGTGCAATCGATTACGGGTGAAACTTAGCGCTAAAACACAGGAATTAAGAGATTACTTGAGGAAAGGAAGTGAATTCCACGATTTATAATAAGATTATGCCAAAAGAATAATGCCACATTTCAATCTAAACCCCGATGGATTGTAGTGTTTTGTATCTCAATATTCAGTGTCCCACAATTTTAGGGGATAGAATTTTTCTGCTCGGACAGAAAAAGAACTTGCCTGAAAGAATAATCATGTTTAGCGAGTGGCTAGAGGCGAATAGAAGGCAGAGCAGCGAGTGGAAACACAGGATATTTTCAGCTAAGGCCACTGTTCTGGAGCTGGATAGAGGAAGAGAAATACGCCACTAAAAACCTCCAGGACGAAAACACAAATTCACTGTGCACGTTCAACGAGGTGTCCACCTCTAGTGTGCCACACTGCACTTACCTCTTTAGCGCCTAATGAGAAAGAACAGACATTACATGTCCTTCCTGGGCCACTGTTCTCTTCCTACTACACTGCCCTCCATACCTCCCCGGAAAACAAAACAAAAAAAAAAAGGGGGGGGGGGGGGGTACCTGTTGATCTAACAAACCAGATGACTGACTACCTGCTTGTGATCCCGACCCGTGTCTGCTTAAACAATCGCCTAATGTGCATCACCTGAATGGGGATTGTTCAATTTTGTGTGTATTATGGACAAAGTTTTACAAGCGGCGCTCAACAGGGACGATACTTTTAACAGAACAAAAACACCCGCACACACTTTACGTAAACATCTAAAGACGGTTACCTGTCCGCGTCCCCGTCGACAGGTATGTGGATTCCAAACAAGCTGTTGACAGTGGGAGTGGCGAGGTGCAGGCTCTCGGGCATGAAGGGCTTCATCGGTTCCTTCCCAGAGACAAGAGGAGAATGTGCATCGACGAGTCCCTCAAACTTCCCGCCGCCGCCGCCTCCCTCCACATTTCCAAATACAGTTGCTGGGAGGCCCTGCATCCCTAAAGCCATGAGAGTCCTGCTTTGGGGCGCCTGACCTGGAGGCAAACTTGAAGTTGTCACATTTGGCAAGGCTGCACTGGAGGCACTGGAGTTCACCGCGACGCCAGGCACGTTTTGTACTCCGGAGGACGTAGGGTGCAGGCCGTGGGGTTGAGGCTGCCCGGCGGCCGTGTACTGACTCACAATCTGCTGCTGCAAAGCGGATCCACCGACCGGCACGGAGGCCTCAGTGGCCCCCATTCCTCCGGTCTGCTGCGGCAAGAGGCCGGAAGACGGCTGCCCGGTAGTTACATCTCCTGCGACATCTCCCGCGAGACTCGGCACAGAGGAGACTCCGGTGGCTGGAAGCAAGACCGGAGGGTGCCCCTGTCCCACAGGCTGCGGCCCCGTCGAGACGCTGGACGCTGGGATGGACTGGCCAGTGGGATGCTGCTGCTGCTGATAGTACTCTGTATGGTTCTGTAGCATTCCAGAGGACTGTCTGGTCAGGTGGTGGCTCATCGCGTGCTGCTGCGTAGGGTAAGCAGCAGGCTGGGCCGAAGGAGGCATGAGGGCAACCGCTTGAGGCAGGCCGTTCTGTCCGACGGGCAACGCGCTTTGGGGGCCGGAAGGCTGGATACCGCTGGTGAAAGCGGTGTAGTTTTGATGGTGGATTTGTGGCGGCTGCTGCTGCTGCATCTCCACTGAATGCATGCGGGACGAGGAGAGCGAAGCATCCGCCCCGGAGCCCTGACCTGAGTGCGTTGCCGGGGCAACTGCGGAGCCTCCCGTGTGCCCGAGCCCACTGTCTCGGTCCGCAGCAGGGTCCAGTGTTGTTGCACCGGCATGCCTAATGCCATCTGCAGTCCTAGAGTTATCGGAGTCCTTATCGTAAAATTCTGTACAAGTCCACCTGCCCCTTCGAAAGGGTTCTCCGGTACCATGGTCGAGTTTGATGACCCTGAAGCGCGAGGTGTAGCTCACCGTGGAGGGGGCGGGTGAGGCCGCCGAACTGGCCGGCGACGCGTTCACGGACACACCGCCTGAGGCCCGTGGGCCGATCGCCGACGCTCCCCCCGGCCGAAAGTCCCCGACGAGGTTGCCCGACTGGCCGGCTTGAGGTATGTGTGGTGGCGCCAGAACCCCGAGCGCCTCGGGCTCCGCGGCATTATTCAGGGCTTCTTCGGAGGAACTCCTTCCGCACGCAGGCTCGTACTCTGCCCGCGACATGTCGTATATCTCCGACGACACGTCTCCAGCCAGAGACTCGTCGGGGTCCTCCAGACTCTCCGTGTCGTCGACGGCCCCCGGAGGCCCCAGCTGAGCCTGAGTCACACTTGTGATCTGAAAACAGCTCTTTTTCTTGGCCGGCATTTTCGACATATTTGACAGCCTGATTCCAAGTCCGGTACGGCTACGTTTATCCTCCTTCGTCAAAGAAAGAGCTGGATCCAGCTTCTATTTGCGTAGATCGCATTAAACAGCCAGATTGCGTTTATTTTACACGTCCTAGCGAACGATAAGTTTAACCAAATTTGAATCTACGCCATCTCTCTTCCTCTCTCGGTCTCCTGTTGCGTCTCACGAGCCCATAACGCAACGCGTCGTGTCGTCCAGTCCGGCAATGCGGCTCGACACACCGATAACCAGCAGCCCGCGGGGCGCTCGATCCGGAGCTTTCCGTCGGTACGGATCGGCCAACGAACGTCCCGGCTGTGCGGTTGTCTAACGGCGGTTGTCACAGGAGTGTATCGCCCAGCGGCGGGACCTACTTTCGGCTGGGGTGGGCCCGCAGCACTCTTTCTTCGAGCTAGCTAGCAAGTCGAGCCCAACTGGCTGCCGCACAGCCCCCTACGTCGGAACAAGTATGCGAGACATCTTCCAGGAAGGAGTCCTTCGTATCCACTCACCTCACCGGCGTAAAGTCATTCGGTGGGGACACCTACGTTGAAGAAAACGGCAAGCGAGAGAGGAAAAGACTTTTAAATTCCAGCTTTAAAACAAAATGTGAATCTAAGCAGCGGCCACAGTTGCCTTGCTCTCTCAGTCACTCTTGACAAGATGGCTATGTTGTATGAGAAACCGCGCTGCATTGTGGGTAGGTAGTGTACGTAAGGATGTTTGCGTACGACGCGATTGAGAATTCCCCCTCGTGGTGAGTTCAGGACCGCGTCGGAAAATAAAGTGTTGGACTTGCAATGAGCACGCAGGTCATTATTTCAATCAATCCAAACGTGAATATTTTCTGAAATAGTGGGTGGCACGATCATACCACCATTCACACCACTAGAATACACGTTTTCATCCCAGATAATCTCATTCCACTTAAATCATATTGATCAAATATACTATCTCCAGCTGAAAGCTGTGTGACAATTGGACAAGAGAGCTGCTGATATGGGTCTTGAAACAAACAGTTGATTAATTAGTGAATATTTAATCAATTATATTAATTGCCATTCATTTTTTAACCAAAGCGCCAAATATTTTCTGGTTCAAGCTACACTATTCTAAGTACTTTTCTGCTTTTATTTTATTGTCAATTAAATACAAAAACATAAATACCAAACCTTTGGGACCTGAATAATATTTTACATCTAATATCTATTTCTTACATCTCAGATCTCCTTCCCTGTCTTTTTTATGCTGGAATGGTATATGTTGGCAAATTTGCTGTGTGATTATTTGATTAATTTATTGAATTATTTTGGAAATAAGAACCTAACGCCTCTAACAAGTCTCTTCCTTTTGTCCTTGATTGATTACATTTGAAAAACTGGACTGAATAATTCATCACTATCATGTATGCACATTCTGCTTGAGTGATTGATGTCATTGATGTTGTCAAGTTGTAATGCAGTTTTTAAAAACATTAGTGACAAGACACTGATCTATGGTAGCGACATCTTCCTTCAACTGGGCCGCTCTAATTCTAAAATACAGCAGATATCAGAATACTATAATAGAATACTACTTTATTGCATATTGTTTCATTTGCCTAATTTCTTGTTTCCCCTGACAAATATGTTATTTCTTTGAAAAATAAATGTCAGACTGTATTCAAATGCACTTGAATGCACCATCTCTCTCTCTGGTCTCTCTCTCTCTCTCTCTCTCTCTCTCTCTAGGAATTTGTATGCGTCAGCTGATATTATCAGAATTATCCTATAAATGCACGTAGATGTTTTACAGTAGTTTCATAAAAATATATTTCATCAACATATTGTTCTCGTTTTGTGAAGCTGATTTATTACAAGTTGGTTGATAAAAAGCTATTCATAGTTCACTCGACGTTTAACACAGCTTTAAAATGTAGAATAAATTCATCTCCCAGAATGTTTTCAGATTTACAAAACAAAGATTAGTTCTTTGATGTTTTGTAGCTCTGACAGTTGTGAGTATACAACCCATAGAGAACACGGCCTCTGGTGGATAAGAAGATAAAGTTTTACTTTCAAAGGGGAATATTTATTTTTTTATTTTTTGGTTATCTTTATTTGAACTCCACCATCTAAACTGATCCAACAGTACCATACTGTGGTTACGATAAATACAGCATAATTTTAGCAAATTAACCCACCAACTTGTCATAAAATGAACTGACAGGTTATAGGCTTCCTTTGGATATTTTACTTTGAATAATGGAGGTTACATGGCTATAATATAACTATTTCAAGTTTCTATTGAAATTACAGATTCTGCGCCCCAGGAAATATAGAACATCTTAACAATGTACCATATATTAGAATAAATGTTTCTTCAGGAATCTATCACTTAATTGGTTCATTGAGGGATCATTTGTTTCTCAACTTGAACATTTTAACATATACTTACTGTATTGGCTGATGATGCTGCTTCTGGTATCAACAAGCCATTTCACACAAATAAGTAGTATTGACTCAAATCAATTTAAACTTTATTCTAATATTAGAAAAAAATCATCAGTTAAACGATAAAGTGACTCTTTTTTTAACCATGTTCAGACATCAGCACTACCAAAATATTGTTTTTCACTTGTGTATTTGGCTGTCAAATTGTAAATTGGGATTTAAAAACTGGCCAAAATGCATTTGAATTATTGAATACATGTATTCAAAGTTAAATGCTTAGGGGCGATGATCGTTTGCTACTAACAGTGATTGCAAATGTGAAGAAAGTGATTAATGTGCATAAAGTATTGTTATTCCACTAAATAAGTAAATTGTATGCTTCGCATAATGGCTAAGTATGATCTAATCCGATTTTATTTTGTTTGCATCTAGATGTTATGCTACAACCTGACCTAAAACAGTTCTCCACCATGTCATCAGTTTTAATTTATGCATGGAAGTGAATCTGATACAGTAAGCAACAGTTTTAGCATTTTAATGTTGCTGAGATACAATGTTGACTGACACAGCATAACTTTAAATCTGTCTGAAATACGCAATTTACTCAAATAGGATAAAAATTGTGGCCTGTGAGTGTCATTCGCCATTAGTGTGTAACCTCCAACCGGGCTCTTGAATTTAAACATTTTATATTATTTTTCAAATAATATTATGAAAGTTAGAAGACAACTTTGGAATCAATCAGGCATGTAAGCAGATCGGACCGTGTTGTTCCCATGTGTACGGACGGTACCATCCAGCTACACTAACTATCTGACGTAACGGTCTGTCCTTGTCATTGGGTCTTTGAAAAGGAGAAAGAAAACCTTAATGAATGAAAGACTGTTTGACTCGACGAGTCAACCAGTAAACCCTAATGTGTCCACTCGTGTACCCCGCCATTCCCTCAGACAGAGGACTCTTGGACTGAGCAGATTAGTCATGTTTTATTCCGCCGCCTGCTGCCATAAAAGCGCCGGCATCTCATTGTGCGGAGGGATCTGATACGGACTACACCCAGCCGCCGCATCACTACCCTGGCTTTCTTTTGCTGCCCTAGCCTTGGCGTTGGTTAACGTCGGAGTGTGGGTTGGATTGGAGACTCCCAAATTCGTATTTTGGTTTTCCTCCGGTTTAGGTGTGTCCCGCTTGGCAACCGTACCTCCGAAGCTCTAGGGATTTTTTTATATATAGCATCGATTTCTTTAAAAAATGTCTTGGCAAAGCTACGTGGATAACCTGATGGCCGATGGCAGCTGTCAGGATAGCGCCATTGTTGGATATACGGACGCCAAATATGTTTGGGCAGGACATGCCGGTGGTACATTCAACAATATTACGGTAAGAGGTCGAAATTTAGGTGGACCGTTACACGCGTGGGTGCGGGGTTTCGTCTGACAGCGTTGTTTGCGTCGCTCGCGCAGGTGCTCGCCAGACGCGCTGGAACCGTTACCTCGCAGGGTCTGAATCCCCAGCGCGGCGCTAGCTCCGCGCTAGCCCCGCGCTAGCCAGTTTATCGGTGGCCTGTCTCGTTTATTTCCTCCCAAAGGAAACGTTGCCGGATTAGACCTCGTGGCTAGCACATACGACTACCCTCGTTGTGGCAAGCGCCCACTTTAAACGCCCCCCCTCGCTGTTGTTTTCGTGAAAAGAGGCCAATTTAAAATAATAAAATACCGTCATATTATCCCGAACGCTAATTTTACAGCCAGCAAGTAGACGGTGTCTGACTTAAGAAAGCGGGCATGCTTTTGTGTGCACGGCCGCCTTGATTAGCTAACGTTAAGCTGCTGCTTTGCCGGCTACCTGCCGGATAATTAGCCAGCCGACGATAAACCTTTCATTATTATAAACGCGAGAGATCCAGATGCATATTCGTGCATTAATAGTTTAATTTTTATTCTTGGGGGGGGATCTAAGTAAAATTTATAACGGTCTGTATTTTAATGCATTGTGAGACTAGATGGCATGAGAGCTGGACCGGTGCATAGACGTCACTCAACTTCCGCCAATCAATGCATACATGCGATGTGGTCAGTGGAGGAATTGAGTTTTAAGTTCTGTTAATTATCCGCATATTTTAATATTACGCTGGTCGCACAATTGGTTTTAAACATATTGCTCGTGCCAGGATAGTGGATTCTCTCTCGATATATCAAAGTAGGACGTTCACTTAAATTAACAATAGGATATATAATACAAGGTTTTACGGGTAAACGACAATACACAATGTTCAAAAGCAAATGGAGGGTAATACAATTGCGTCTTTTGGATTTATTTAATGTACTGTCACCAAAGGCTTTCTGTATATTGTTACTGTGTAGCTACTATAATTTTTATTTTTGTAATCCTTTTTGGGGAATTCATCTTTCTTACTAACGTTAATTGTGTTTGTCATTCAGATTCCCATACAGAAGCAAAAATGTACAAATCCTGTGTTTCTCTTTTCCCCTCAGTCCCAAGAAATAGACATCCTTATCGGTAAGGACAGGGAGACCTTTTACACCAGCGGTCTCACTCTGGGCTCAAAGAAGTGTTCAGTCCTCAGAGATAGCCTCCTTGATGACGGGGACTGGACAATGGACATCCGGACCAAGAGCCAAGGAGGAGAACCTACATATAATGTCACTGTGGGAAGAGCTGGAAAAGGTAAAAGTTTAGTTTCAGAGCAGTTGGCCTCCTCGTCCTTTGTATTATTGTTGAGCAAAAACATGCAGCTGTAGCTTGACTAAATTATTCCTGCAGATGGGATCTTCACATCAACTTCATCAATAATAGAGCTGTGGTTATTCTGCTGACGGTGGCTGAACAATAGCCTATCATCACGTTTTATATATGTTGCGACGTTCTTGTAATCGCACTGTTTAATCAACTGCAACAAAACGGCAACATCATGCATTACATTAGCATCGTCTTCAGGACGAAGTTCTGAGACCAGCACAGGTGCGTAGGCAAGAGTGCTTCTCACACAGAGGATAAGAAGCTGGACTATTGTTAAGAATGTTTTGTAAGTTATTAATAACTTCCTTGAAATGCTGCTTCATCACTTTCTGACGCGCCTGACCAAACCTGTGATGTTTTCTAGTAAGCCTGCCCGCGTGCTGGCACACGTGTGCATCACTAAAGGTGACATTCAACCATGTGTTATGAATAGTGCAGTGTCTGTAAATTGCGCACTGGTTCTCTCGGTGACTATTCAGTTTAAAAGGTAAAGTGAGTCGTTCAATGTTCACTCGGAATTTTTAGGAACTGAATTCTCATCATTTGGCAGTCCGGAATGTACTGTCAAGAGTTTGGACTGGTACTATACATGGTATCGATTACTCTATGTACCTGGTAGTGAAATCATATATTTCCATGTTTAGTACCAAAGGCTACTATTAGTCCACAAGCTCCTTTTTGTGTGAACATTTCTTTTTTGCAATCCAAATCGTAATTGTGCCTTGTCCATCTTCTCTTTCAGTTTTGGTTCTTGTAATGGGAAAAGAAGGCGTCCACGGCGGCGGCTTGAATAAGAAGGCTTTCTCAATGGCAAAATACTTGAGGGAATCAGGGTTTTAATGTTTTCAAGCTCATAGATGAAATTGAGAGACAAAAAAGAGAAAAGAAATATTGCTGTTAAGATTTCTCCTGCAAGCAGTCAAATGTCTTGGAAACTTTAATAGCAATGGAAGTGGTAAGATACTGTGTCACCTTTGTCCCCCCCCCCCCCCCTTTGTTCTGTAGGGTTGGGGAGGGGGGAGAAGTTGTTCATTTCTCTTTTTTCCTTGTGTGCTCCAGTATTGGTTTTTAGTCATGGGGAGAGGAGGAGGTCCATGGTGGAAATCTTAACAACAAAGCACATACAATGGCTGGCTGACTACCTGAGGAGGTCTGGATAGCAACCTATCCATCAACTTAGCAGCTCACTCTCTCCCACCGCATTGTGTTGACACTACTTCCAGGATAAGATGGCATTCAATGAAACTTCCCCCTTCCCAGTCAACTTTTGTAAACAGCCTTTTGTTTGGTTAACTCCTTCCACACTCCTTTTTTTTTTTTTACGTTTCCACACTAAAATATTGTACTTCTCATATTTTTGGCCCTACATTAATGGCATGTTCCTTGAAATGTTTGTTAACCAAAAGTGTGCAAAGAAACGATTGTAAAATAAATTTCAACTCCCCTTGTATGACACTCATTTAGCAACTGGCAAAAATTCCAAGGGGAAGTACACATCTAATAGTGGCGATAGTTTGCATAGTATTGCTTTTTGAGCATTGCTACAGGATCACTTTTTTTTTTTTTTTTCCATCAGCATGAATTTAAAAGTTGCATGCATACCCTCTTAGCAAGCGCCCTGTTTACCGCCCCCCCCCCTCCCCCCATCCCAGCCAAAACTATCCTCTCTTCTGCCTCATCTTCGTCTCAGAGACTCTGTTAAACAACAATTTCCTCTGACAACGTCCTGTATGTGTATACCAGTTCACCATCCTCAAGCACAATGTCTTTTACCCTCCCATTATGTGCTTTTGCTATTGTATCTGAATGTGGTCTTACATGTTTATGATGTGGTTTTGGGCTGTTTGAGTGTAGTTGCAAGGTCAGCATTGCTGAGGTCTCAAGATGTTGTCACGAGACTTCCCCACATCCTGGAGTCTGACCGCTCGTTCATTTGTCAGTCAGCTTCTGCTATTTATACATTTTCTGTAAATCACTACACACCTGTTACCCCCCCCCCCCTTCTCTCTCCTTTTCCTTTGGACCAATTGTCAGTATAAAAGAATTATCAGAATTACTTCAGCCTAATCTGATTGTTGGCATCATCTGTTGACTGTAAATCATAAAGCCAACTTCTAATGACTGTAAAACATTTAACTGCTTCCATAGACTTCAACACTACTTAAACCCTTCATCACTAATTGACTTGTTGCTAACTTTATGTCCATTAACCAATGAAACGGTAATGTCATTTGACTACGGTATGAATGCATTTTGACTGTAAACCAAGGCTGTTGGGCTCCAACACTTGGGAATTATTTGCCTTGTGCTTTAGTCATCAAAGGTGTATTCACAAATTGTCATAGTATGGTACTTAGAAGTATATTTAAAAGAAGAAAAAACAATGCTGTGTACACTAAACATATTGAAAATGGTGTTGGTTGGAATAAGAACATTTGTAAGGCGTCTTGTGAAATTTTTCTGAGAATAACTGTGTATTCTGTGCCATAAAAATTGATCTGATCTGTTGCTACTACGAGTTGGATTTTTAACTGCTGTCCCAGCAAGAAGTAACTTCTAATGGCACTTTCCTAAGGGATATTTTGAATCAGTAATCTCCAGACTTTGGAATATGTACAGAATTAAACAACAGAAAAAAAGTTTGCAATACTTTGTCTTTTGTTTTCTTTGTTGGAAATTCCATCTGCCACAAAATCTATTTCAAATGCCATGAATTGATGAGACATTTTGTTTACCGACAGATCAAATAAAAGTTATTCCAACCAGAGTTAATGCCAATATGTCCTGTCTGTTACACTATGAGTACTGAGATTTCATTTGAGTTTGAACTTGATGTATTAATGATCTGCCACATTAATAACTGCAATCGTTTGAAAAGCCTGAAAGCTGTCTGTTTCTCCTCATTCATTCAAAATCTAAGTTACAAACGTTTTCCTAACTAATAACATTTAAAGAGTTACCTTCCCGATCAGACCAAAGGAAAAGGGACACGTTGATATAATTAAAGAAATAAACTGTCGGCTTTAATTAATATAATCTTTAAACACAATTTAACTTTGTACAACACTTGTACATTATTTTAGTTGCATTTTCCCAAATCTCAAACTCACTTACAGTACCAGTCAAAAGTTTGGGCACATTTTCACATTAAATTCAATGAGAAAGCATGTCCAAATTTGACTGCTACTGAATTTTCATTTCCTTAGAAGTTGTGTAGGCAAGGAGAAAGCAAAACAGATATGAGCGTATGCCGGTTCTAATTGTATGACCAAAGGCCTGAAAACAAATACAATTAAGCTTAAAAGCCTTGATATGACGGCCAAAAAACCCTGAAGAACAGTCAACGGTTTGTCTTTGTCAGATGGTTACGCTATGAAAAATACATTGTTTTCTACATCGTATAATTTCATTAAATTTATAAGGGTATATTTTGCCATCTTGATATGTTACCCTTCTGACCACAAAGGCACGCCCCCACATCACTTGTTCTATTGGAAACATCTGCTGTGTTCAGGTGTGTGATTAGGTGTTATCAGGACCAGACCACAAAAACTCAGGCTTTAAAACCACCAGAGGTGGAGAGCTTAGTGTTTGAGGTAATTGGCACATACGGTGCTTCTTCGCTGTTCCAATGGCATGTAGAGAGAGCAGAGGCAGTAAGATTGTACTATGTTTAACACTTTTAGTTGTTTTCGGTTCACTTTGCCATTGTGCTCGACTGACAACGCTTAAGGCATTGGATAAGTTAAGGGGAAACTCAACACATGTCATGAGTCAATCTGAAGGAAGGGATGTGCGCCATGGAAGACTCTTAATAGGGAAAAATTCTATGCAAGATAATGAGCTCGGAGGATCTAAGGCCACAAATACTTTCCTGGATATTGATACAGATTATCAACAGGACATGGGTATGTAACAGTGAGATTTTAATCAAATTCCCTGCCAAAGTTGTTTTTGTGTTTTACTTTTAGGCCTGTGGTTGATCCGCATGTCTTGTTATCGTTGAGCCTAAACAAAGCCCTGTTCTTTGTAGGTTGGGGAGACCCTATTCAATTTCAACAAGGGAGAGCTGGCATTTCAAGCCCAAATTCAAAGCCAGAGAGTGAAGTGGTTGATTGTCTTCTTAAAATGGATCCACGGGTTGAATGTATGGGCAACTCCATGAAGCTTCAAATCCAGTACACTGATTCTACCCCTGGATCGCTGTTCTTTGTGGACAGGGGTACGTTTAATCTATTGGGAAGAAAGACACTTTCAATACAAATGATCATCATTTACATTGTACGCAACACTTGATGGTTAAAATGCTAAAGAAAAATGTTTGTTTCATTAACTGCTCAGGAAATGGTCTTTCTCCTCTGCCGCTGTCCAAATTGCCCCCGAGCTGTGGTTACACAATCCAGTCTACACGGCGTGATCTGGTGTTTGTTGCGCCTTATGATGGTTGCTTTGTCGCTCTTGAGGTCTGAAACTTTTATTCGGAGAACTTTGCACACTTGAACAATGTACATTTGAAACATCATGATTTCTGGATTTAGGAGGATTGCTACGTTCTTCCATTGCGTTGGTCCGGGTTACCAGTGAGGATGTCATGCCCTTTGAGGCAGTCTTCACCTAACCCTCCAATGGTGGCATGCCATCCCCAGGGCATGGTTGTGAGAACTGGATGGACGGTATCCGTTGCGAAAATTAACGTCAATTGTAAGTGTTGGCCGCTTTTTATTCAATTGTTTTTTGTTCTTAATAATGATAGATCGAGGCATAGCATTTCTTCTGTCCAAAACGTGTCTGACAAAATGTCTGGATGCTTGGGATTGTCATCTGTTTTCATGTCAATATCTGCTTGATTTATCTGAAACTAAACTCTAATCACGCCCCATGCAGGGGCGCAGCACAACATTGCTGTGTGATTGATTACGTGTTAGTCAACCAACTCTTGCTGTTTTGTACACACATTAAATGTGACTTGTTTTCCTTGCTAAAATTATAACTTTCCCTAATGACTCTCCCAAAGGCATATTTTCTATTACTTATTTAGTTTTACTTTGACCAGGAAATTGGCCATTTTTGCCTTTTTACATGACTAGATTTTAGTTAACCTTATATTTTTTGGAACGCTTATTTGGCTCTACTGTTCTAGTGATTGGTGACTGGGAGCCACTGATGACTGCTTCATCCAGATGTGGGTTCAGTATAGTTGTACATCCTGAGGGTGTGGTCATCTCTGCCCGGTATGCACCCTGTCTAGAGAAAAAGGTAAGGCTAAATTTTTTTGCTGCTGATATTCCCCTCTAAAAATTGAGTGTAAACCATTTGTCTTTCAGAATGGAATGTACACCCTTGACTTGGCTGGAGAACAAGAAATTAGAATTTCCTGTCCATCACTTTTGCCGCCTCAAAATGAACAAACCTCATCTGATGGTGGTAGAGAACTGCGAACTGAAACCCCAAGCCACCAGGCGTATCCCTCCCCACCATTTCTGTTAACTTATACACAATCTAATGCTCCCCAGGTAACTGGTTCTGCAGAACAACCCTCTGCCAAGCCTCCAGTCATCCAACAGCCTACTGGGCAACTGCTTTACCCTTATCCGTTCTATGTTAAAACGCCATACGCTCCTGAAGGGACAACGCCTCGGATTTCCTCTACAATGTCCCCCACAATACCTACTCCAGAGAACAAAGTGCCCTTAGAGCCTAACACTACTCCTTCTCCAATAGAGCGGCCCCTTTATCCTTTCTATCCACCAACTGCTGCTCCATGGCTTCCACAGACCGATGCTCCTAGGGGCCCAGTAGAGCAGCCATTCTATCCATTTGATCTGCCAACTGCTGGTCCATGGTCTTCCCAGCCAGAAGCCCCTCCTAGCCTACTAGAGCGCCCCCTCTATCCCTTCCACCCAAAGCCAACTACTGTTCCAAGGCCTTCACAGCCTGAAGCCCCTCCTAGTCCAACAGAGCAGCCCCTCTATCCCTTCTATCTGCCAACTGATGCTCCATGGCCTTCACAGCCTGATGCCCCTCCTAGTCCAGCACAGCGGCCCCTCTATCCCTTCTATCTACCAACTGCTGCTCCATGGTCTTCACAGCCAGAAGCCCCGTTTGGCCCAGAACAGCGGCCCCTCTATCCTGTTTATCTGCCAACTGCTGCTCCATGGTCTTCACAGCCAGAAGCCCCGTTTGGCCCAGAACAGCGGCCCCTCTATCCTGTTTATCTGCCAACTGCTGCTCCATGGCTTCCACAGCCCGAGGCCCCTCCTAGCCTAGTAGAGGATGCCTTCTACCCAAAGCCAACTACTGCTCAAAGGCCTTCACAGCCTGAAGCCCCGCCTGGCCCAGTAGAACAGCCCATCTATCCCTTCTACCCAAAGCCAACTGCTGCTCCATGGCTTCCACAGCCCGAGGCCCCTCCTAGCCTAGTAGAGGATGCCTTCTACCCAAAGCCAACTACTGCTCCAAGGCCTTCACAGCCTGAAGCCCTGCCTGGCCCAGTAGAACAGCCCATCTATCCCTTCTACCCAAAGCCAACTGCTGCTCCATGGCTTCCACAGCCCGAGGCCCCTCCTAGCCTAGTAGAGGATGCCTTCTACCCAAAGCCAACTACTGCTCCAAGGCCTTCACAGCCTGAAGCCCCGCCTGGCCCAGTAGAACAGCCCATCTATCCCTTCTACCCAAAGCCAACTGCTGCTCCATGGTTTCCACAGCCCGAGGCCCCTCCTAGCCTAGTAGAGGATGCCTTCTACCCAAAGCCAACTACTGCTCCAAGGCCTTCACAGCCTGAAGCCCCGCCTGGCCCAGTAGAACAGCCCATCTATCCCTTCTACCCAAAGCCAACTACTGCTCCATGGCCTTCACAGCCAGAAGCCCCTCTTGGCCCAGCAGAGCACCCCCTCTATCCCTTCTATCTGCCGACTGCTGCTCCATGGCCTTTACAGCCAGAAGCCCCTCTTGGCCCAGCAGAGCACCCCCTCTATCCCTTCTATCTGCCAACTGCTGCTCCCTGGCCTTCACAGCCAGAAGCCCCTCTTGGCCCAGCAGAGCACCCCCTCTATCCCTTCTATCTGCCAACTGCTGCTCCCTGGCCTTCACAGCCAGAAGCCCCTCTTGGCCCAGCAGAGCACCCCCTCTATCCCTTCTATCTGCCAACTGCTGCTCCATGGCCTTCACAGCCCGAGGCCCCTCCTAGCCTAGTAGAGGATGCCTTCTACCCAAAGCCAACTACTGCTCCAAGGCCTTCACAGCCTGAAGCCCCTCCTAGCCTAGTAGAGCAGCCCTTCTACCCAGGGCCAACTGCAGCTCCCAGGCCTCCACAGCCCGAAGCTCTGCCGGGCCCAGTATGGCAGCCCCATCTCTTCCACTTTTACACTCGGCCAAATGCTGCACCGAATAAGACGCAACCAGAAGTCCCTTCCGGCCAGGTAAAGCCGTCCCTATATCCCTTTCCCTTCTACTCTTTGCCCAGGTCTGGCAGCATAGTCTCACAAAACCCTCTACCTGTTAACTGCCCCCAGTTTTGCCACCCTGTTTCCTATCATTGCTGTCCCCAAATTGCATTTCATCACCATATACATCAAATTATCCCATTTGGACTTCATGCTCAAGATTCACCTTCACTCAATAAAGGACCACATCAACCTTCAGGTTCATATTCTGGGTTTGGCAATGACTTAGGTTCTGTTCCCCTTCAAAAGCCAACTGATTCAATGACGACGCAAGCTCCTGACACTTCCACCCCTGTACCCATTTCAATTTCATCCCTTCAATCTGGAAATGCAAAGAGGACACATATTCTGCCACCAGATGGCAACCCTGCTGCACCACAGTATATTCCTAGCAAGCCTGCAAATCGTGGAGGGACAATTTACCCCTATGATGAGCCACGGTATCTTTATCCAACTTGGTCATATCTACAACAGAGCAAGGAGCTGCAGAGTTTGACGCAAACCCCATCACCAGCTTCTGAGAGTGTGCCCACGATACCGCAGGTTCAACGTTATAAACAAGAAAATCCAGTGCTGAAATACAAATCACATAATGTACAGCCCCAAAAGCAGCAAAACCTGAAACTATTGGGTTGGGATATGAATAATAATCCATCTGGATCTTACACTGGCCAGTTTCTTCAGCAGAAGAAAATGGGAAAGCAGCAAATGCTTAAAGATGCTGAATCTCAAATGAATGAGAAATATACATCCCCCAACAACACATCCGGACTACAGACCTTATTGAGCAGCTCAAGAGAACCTACCAATCATGGATCAACTTTACACTCTTCTGCTGATCCAAAGGGTTATGTACTGCTGCAGCGTGGCCCACAGGATGGGGAGCCAAACCGTTACATTGACTCTCCTCTGCCTTCTGGTGACCTGGTTCACGATGCAAACTTAATGGCACATTTTTCAGGGCATCATGGTCAAGAACCTGAACGTCTTCAGAATTTAAAGACCCCACAGAAAAAATCCAAACTTCCCAGATTGCTGGGGAGAGGAAGGTCCAATCGAGACTACCTGCCAAGGCATGGCGATGAATTGGGTCAATCATAGTAATCTCCTTGGCTCATTTTGGGCCTTGGAACTAGGATCCTTGATTTCTTGCGTCATTCAGATTCTTGTAGATAATGACTTTTAGACTCAATAGTGACTTCACTTCATGTTCCAGGAAATCAATTTCAACAAAAGTACTCTGCAGCTGCTCACAATCTAACAGTATGTTAAAATGATAGCGTTTTAAGCAAGCCTCCAGGACCACTGTCTCTTGCAGGACTGAACCAAGCCTTTGTGGGGAACTGAAAAGCAGAAATGTGCGATCTTCTAAATAAAACATTTAAACAACTATTTTTTTCTCGATGTCTAGTTTGTGACCCTTGGTACTTGAAAGGTGCATTGCCCTTGTTGAATAAATTTGTCTCGTCATGACTCACTAGCTGGTGAACATTGACCCATTTGTGCAAAAACAGTGAATAGAATTTCCTCATTCAACAACCTTGCACCTTTAAGTAATCTAAAATGCGTTGTAGCTTGTTTCTCAAAGGATGTGTATTTTCAAAGTCCTTTTTATTCATGCACTCCAACCGGTACAATTTTTCCTGATTAAGGCTCTTGTATTGCCATTTGGAAATATATCTACATAAATGCCTGTTAAACTTAATGTGTTACAGTGAGTAGTGTTAATGTTCATATATATAATTTACTGACTGACCTTTGCCTGTTAAAGGAATACATAAACATGGAAGTAATGTTTAAACTTGTTTGGGACCAAATTGGATAACTTTTCAACTGGTTTGATAATATACGGCAATGTCAGCATGATTCAACAAAGACTTTTACGTTTATTTCTGTACCATTCTTTGATATCGTGTAGAATCTTCATTCAAGCTGTAAAAGGCCTTGGGTAACATTACCGGTCCTTGACCGCTACCTTAAAGTATATCATGCCACATATTCAAAGACTGAACACCAAAACCATTGACTTCAGAGGTGTATCCATTGGAATAAAGACAAATCTTTAATATACATTGTACAGTAATTCTGTTTGCCATGCATCATGAGTACCAAATTGGTGTGTTAAATCTGCTTATGGGAAATGGTAATCAATTACCATTTCCATGCCATTTCAGTTATTACTCTACAGGTGTAGCTAAAGCAAGTGGGTTTAGGATCTGTGGGAATTAACTCAAAATAATCTGACCCTTCCTGGGCACACTGGCACAGGAGTAATGGGATTGTCCATCACTGAAGCGATGGTTGCAGCAGGTAAATCTCTTTTCACCACGACAACGGGGACCTCTGCACTTGCTGAGGAATCGGAGGACGATCCAGAGATACTATCTGGAGAAGGAGGAGCAGCAGCTACACCAGCAACTAAAGAGGCTACGGTTACCCCTTGAACTGACTCTGCTGATTCTGAAGACAGAAAATCACTTTGGTGAGGGTCATGTAGAGCTGTTAGTTTGTGGTGTTTCAGACCATGCTTGGGTGACTGGCTGCTTAGGTGTATGTGGACCACTGATGGCATGGCTGCAGTGCTGTTGGAATCTGCTGCAGTACTGTTGGAATCTGCTACAGTCTTGGCATCAACGGGCATCTGAAAGTGTATGCATCAGCAGAAGCTTAGGATATATTATCCATATAATTGTAGCATATATTTAATTGGGTTTCATTTTTGGCTATGTTAAAATATGGTACTTTACCAGAGTTGAAAACATCTTGCAATCCACTGTGTGATCAGTGCTCAAACCTTCTGCAGTGCAAAAGCCACGCACCTAGTGGGGAAAAGATACAAACATTCAATGAATTCAAATAATAAATAATTTATTTTAACCATTTAGGGGAATATTTTTGTTCAGACGTATCTGTGTTCTTTAAAGCGCCGCATCAGGGCTAAAAATGGTGCTCTGTGTACTTACAGCTGCGAGGTCATGCAGGGGCGTGCAGGCATCCTCAGTGCAATTAGCCTCAGCAATAACATATTCTGCTGAATAGATCGGTCCACGAGATACAACCTGAAACAATGTATTAAGAAGTATTGATGTACTGACGGACTCTATTTAAAACATACGTTTATGGAGGATTGAACCAAACAGTTTCTGGGCCCACCTTTGATGACATCCTTCCAACCTCCTTTACAGCGTATGTTACATTCACAGTCCTGTTGTTGAAGGTTGCCAAAGAGGCTTGGACAAAGTCCAGGGCTGCGGTGTCATTTAGGGGAAGGAGGGTAGCACAGCCAACACACAGGTCTTCCGTGGATTCTGTCATCAAAGAAAGACGCATGCAGGTTTTTGTCTATAGAGTGACACTTCTGGCAACTCCTGAACGTGTGTGGGTGTCACGTTGAGTGTGATAAAGTTTTACCATCAGTTTTACACTTAAAAGCTAAGACCGTCAGAGCTCCGCCAACCTTCTTCAGCACCACATCACAATCTCCTTCTATTGCCTGATGAGACACACAGAATCAGTACAAATAACAGAATATTCAATCTGGAGATTTTCTATCATATAAAATCATCAGTAACTTGAGCCTTGTTTGAATTAATCTAGCTGTGTTTTAGAACATCTGTGCACTACTGGCACACAGTCTCACCGTAGATATTTTTGGCCTGACTGTGCAGTTGGCAAGGGGTGTGGGATCCAGCACATGACAGTTTGTCTCCAGCAGGTCAACTTCCAGCACATAGATGTCTCCATCAGGCTAAAGAGAGTTAAAGCATTACTACATTACATTACAGCAGTATACAATTTCAAAATCCACCACCTGTGATGTTTTTTTAACAGAATACTTGAAATTTTGAGGATTTTGAATCAATTTTGTATTCCTGGACAGGTCCAACCACACACACTGTTTAGGAATACACATAGATGGATTGTTTTTTAATTGGGTAATGAAATACACCTAAATAGAACATAAATGTGTAAAGACATTATGTACACTTCAAAACACGATATACATTACGAGAAAGTATTATAACACAACCCAAAATGTAGTGCTTCACAAATATGGGGAAATAAATGTTGTTTAGTTTTGTACCGTATGTCAATTTTTCTGTCTGTCTAAAAAGCAGGAAAAGAGAATGATTAACTACTTGTATACATGTTTTTACCTTCAACTATGTACTACACCTGTCTTACCTTAGTATATATCTTGATATCTTCAACCCTGTTCAGTGCATACTTGTAGCCATGAGTGTGCTGGGCATTGAGGTAATCCTGAGCCACCAGAGCAGCCTCCTCCGCTTCGAAGGAGTCACACTTGGGCTTTATCACGTTCATCTGAGCCCATAACCCCGCAAAGAGTCCCAGAATCAAAGTGATGCCCAGGAAATTCATTTCTGTGAGAGATGCCACACAGAGGTAGCAGTTCAGCAGATAAGGGTTGGAAGGGGAATCTACGCTCATGCAGCCTAGGGGGTTTATATTCTGTTTTCTAACCAACAAAACTGAGCCAAGTCAAACACCATGATCATCCCTCATGACTCCCCATGTGAACTGTGAGTTCTCTGAGTGATACTCTGTTTTAGGATTGCTGCCAAAACAAATAAAAGGCTAAGGTATAATTCATTAATGATTTACTGAGTTTTATGTTGAGATATACAGGAACATCTCACACTGTGATTTCCAGTATAACGCTGTGAATAGATCTGACATGAATCCTTCTTGACTGCAATATCACAGAAAATATGTAAAGAAATTCATGTTCAAAGCCCATGTTGTGTAACTCGCCGGAAAAGTGACTTGCTCAATGATCTATGATCTTCAGCAAAGAGGATATTTGCCGACACGGGGCCATAGTTGAGGGACAGAGCCTCTCATCGCTTCCGCCCCCCTTATTTGGTCTGTATTTGTCAGTTTGCACAATACACAAGGGCCTTTTAGGGTTAGACTGAGGTTGCTGACAGATATACCGATGAAATAATTCAAGAATTGCTATTTCAATCTTGATTGCTATATCAATTTAGTTTTTAGGGTCAATATTGAGACGCCATGTCTAACTCTAGTTTCAATAATAATTTTGCTGTATGGTTTAGCTGACATTTCCAAATGGTAACAGCAAGCTGTCAAAACAAAATGTCCTCCAAGGTTCAATCAGGTCTTTTTCATTGATTTAACCGTGAAAGACAAAATGATAGTGCTAAATAAACACAAGCAGTGTATCTACTTGCTTCATAGTTAGACTCACAAATTGAGCAGATTTTTATGGTTTTGGATACTACTAAAAATGCACCACTTAAAAGGAAATGGAAAACACAAATTAGGGATTTCATTTTTGTACGAAGGAAATACACATGCCTTCAGCAACATTGCTTAACGCAGCCATTGTCGCGACCTCTAACGACTTTTCCTCAGTGAGCTCTGATTGGCCAGCTGAACAATGACGCATTCCAAATGCGACTCAACGTGGAACGCGTCGTATAAACGCTGCTAAGAGCGCTGCAGGTTGAGAGGTTAAAACAGTTAAAAATTGTCTATTGAACTATGAAAGTACACTATTCACCAAGCAGTTGAAAAGGCTGGACTCTAATCTGTCCATAGTTCATCCCATTTCGAAGTTCCAATGAGGCAAACGAGGCAGTAACGGTAGGGCAGGCTGTAGCTAGCAGCTCACCATTTGTTACCCACCCATGTTACCGTTAGCACATTTAGCCAAGGTGTTTTCGTGTAAACACGTGTAAAGAAGAAAACGTCCCAGACTGGGTAAACCCCGAGTATGGAGGAGTGCAAATTGTTGTGTTAGCTAAGGGACATGCGAGTTTTTAAACTGCGTTGACAACTTTTTAAGGACATTTATAATCGTTACGTCTCTCTGCTCCTGGATTTGACTAAAATTATATGAAAATACCTGTCACTAAGTAATCTGTGCACACGTGTCTGCAAAGCCTTCATGTTTGTGAGCAGGTCCTCAACTCAAGGAGGAAGTAACGTTACTTGCTATGCAACAGAGTGGTCACGGTTTTATTATGGTACATATCATCCATATTAATGTATTATTATCACTTATGTGGCAACATGCAAGCAACCGATAAAAGGGAGCTGATCGTGCCCTCGAGTTGTACTAAATTCCTTTAACCACCGCTTAGTGTTAGTTAACGTCAGAATTCCGAGAACTGCTAACTTGTCCAACTAGGTGCAGCTTTTGTTTCAAAGTGAGATGAAACTACATAGGAGCCCGGTTTAAATAACGAACCCATTTTGTATTGCAGCAATTGTTCCCATTGTAGATTGCTCTAATGAAGAGGCCACCAGAAGGGGGAGGAAAAGCAAAGACGATCAAGTAAGCTTTGGAAATCTCAAGGTGCGAATCAGCCTCCAAATTCATCCGCATCCAAAAAGCCCACGCTGGCTCAGTTTGCAGCATCTGACTTGGAAATATCAAAGGAATTTAAATCTATTTCTTAAACTGGCATTTGGTAAAGGTGGACCATGGACGAGACGAAATTGACTGCTGTTCCTGCGTTGCTGCACATGAGCTGTTGCACTTCACTTCACAGCAGCTGAAAAGAAACCCACAACACTGTCACGTGACTCCCCATCGCCGACTCTAGCTGGCCTCTCCAAGATGCCCCGCACACAGACAAAAAAGGGATTCCTGTCTTCCGTCGAGGGAGTTTCCCGTCTCTCCAGGCCAGCCAAGACACGCGTGTGTTGTAAATTACAGCTTTGGATGTGGAGAAAGCGAAGGGAGGCCCGACGAATTGGGACATTCAGGAAAAAGAAAAGAGCTTGTGGGATCAGCTTTGGCCTCTCGAACACTGTAACAACCCAGTCAGAGAAAAATAAAAGCAAAGTCCGAATGTACCACACATCAAATGTAGAAAATTCACTTAGAGCATCGGTCCTTGTATCCCCTCTCGGATCTGATACTGGAGCTTCAGGCGTGCTCAAAGGGAAGAATCCCCCGCTGAAGCTTTGTGACTCTGTCAATTTGTCAGAACCGCTGAACGCTTCCACTTTGTTGCACACTCTGGTTATGGACACAAATGTTTCTGCGTGTGCCATCAGTCCAATCGTGCCCACAGCTACACAACCTAAAACTTCTGTACAGCTCGGTGAAGTGACGGAGCCTTCAAAGCTTCCACACACCGTCCAAACCCTGTTGAGCACAGAAAGCCAGCCAGGAGTTTTAACTGCACATTTGAAAGAAAGAGGGGTAAAGGTACACGTTCAAAGGCCCGAGGTTGAGGGCCCTTCAGGACAAATCACAGCTGTCACTCCAGGTCAGGAGCAAGTGACGAACCAGGTCGCTCAAGAGAGAATCACTAGTAGAAAGACTTCTCTAACTGATATCAGCGTTCTAAGACAGGAAATCCAAGGTATGTGTCTTTTTCATTTTTATAATTTCTGGTTTACATTTCTGCTTCTCACTGCTTTTTGAAATAACATTTTTCCATGTTTTGATAGAATTTCTCAAGGATTTCTACAGAATGTATGGATGTTTCATCCCATTACAAAAAAGAGACGTTTTGAGACATCTGGAGAGGAAGTTTCACACAGATTTCAGCGACAGGTACATTTTGTCAAACATCTGAATCCTACGGTCTTGGATCACTTTGAATCATTTAAATCTCTCAGTTTACATGATGAATATCTCAGCGGTTGTTACCAGGTGCAATCACGTGTATTGTTTTCATCCTCTGTGTTTCAATGTGTCAAAAACAATGTTCCGGTGACACCTACAGTAGTTCTTCCACCAGCGGTTTGAGTACTTTGCCTGTCTGTCTGTCAGTGAACAGTGTGGCAAGCGAACACGATGAAGCTTTGAGAACTTGAAAAAACTTTTGGGATTTCTATTTGAGATCCAATTTAAAGAGATTTTTGAGTAAATAGGGTGGTAGAAGGTGGTGAATCTGTCATGATTTCATCCCTGAACCGATTCTATTCTATTCTTCTGTCTGTGCAGGAAAAATTTCGTCATCTCAGAAGTTATCAAATCCCAAACTGTCATTGTTCAGAAGCCTGTTCCCTCCTTCCAGGTGGTCTACAAGAAGCACACACTGACACTGGATGACTTGTCCACACTGGCAGATCAGAACTGGCTCAACGACCAGGTCATCATCTAAACGTCTCCCTCAGGCTTTGATCGGGAAAACATTTGTGATGAAGAGCCTGAATGTTTCTGCTCAGTGTAACTTTTGCTTACTTATGTGACTAATTGTTTCTTCTTAAGGTCATTAACATGTACGGGGAATTAATTCTGGAATCTTCCCATCACCAGGTAATCTTCTGCCTGGATATCATGTTTGTTCTATAACCGTCTTTCTATTTATTTTCTTAAACTGTTTATCATAATCTGACTAGTATGCAACCCATTTTTCCCAGACAAATAATTGGTGTACGACTAATTCGATTGACATTTTTCCCCTTGTCCCACCAGGTCCATTTTCTCAACAGCTTCTTCCACAGGCAGCTCATGACTAAAGGTTATGATGGTGTTAAGAGATGGACGAAGCAGGTTAGGTCTAAGTTGGTAGTGGTTTACTGATTGGTGTGATTTCTAAAATTTGAAGTCTGCATGATTAAATTAGCATGAGAAGACACAGGTTGACAAACCTTAGGACTTTTGCAAAAGATTTTTAACATGACTTTTAGTGACTTTTTTCATAACATACTATATACTATGACTTTTGTGTGCGATTCATTTGTTATTTTTGTAAGGCATGTTCTGGTTTGCTATTAATAACATCTCTCATATATTAACTTACTTTTTATGACCTATGACAAACTCTTTAACACTATAATATTACTTTTAATGACATTTTTGTCTAACACTACGACTGTTCATGAAATTGTTGAAAAAAAACTATTCCAATTGCTTTTTTTATGAGACATGCTATATCTCTCGTCTTAAAGCGGCTTTAACCTCATCTTCCTCGCACAGGTGGATTTGTTTTCTAAGAGTTTGCTTTTGGTGCCGATCCACCTGGAGGTTCACTGGTGTCTGGTGACGGCTGACATTGAAAAAAAGAAGATCTGTCTTTACGACTCTCAAGGAAACGCACTCCAGAAGGTTGCACGGGTAATTTGTTTGTTTTTGTCAATGCAACAAACTACATAAACATATCGTTGTCTTTTCCATAGTAAACTGTATTTATGCTTTTCTTATGATAGAACATCCTGAAATACTTGATGACCGAGGCAAAGGAGAAGCAGCATACTGATTTTGAAAGTGGCTGGGAAGTTTCATATGATGAGGTATTTACTTCACGTCTTTTAGGCCGTCATGGTAACTACAACATCCAAATGGCCCAAGGGATTAAAACATGACTGACAGCGATGTGTGGTCTCCCCCTGTTACTCCTTACAGATAATCCCGCAGCAGACCAATGAAAACGACTGTGGAGTTTTTATCTTGGAGGTACCAAGGTTTTTTATTTTTTTTAAATCTTAAAATATGTCTGATTCTCTAAAGTCACATGACTTAAGCTGCATATTGTGTTTTTCTTTTTTACAGTACTCTAGATGCCTTGCTCTGGCAAAACCCCTGCAGTTTTCCCAGAGGGACATACCAAAGATACGCAAGAGGATCTACAAAGAGCTCTGTGACTGTAAACTCCATGAACAGCCCTGAAGACTTTCAGTAGATTGTGTGCGTTGCTTTTGATTGTTGTAGGAAATCAACGATCCTCACTTGACTCAATGTAGTGCTTCTAATGAGCAGAAGCTGTGCAGCTGTATGGCTGCACTGTGAGGGCCACGGCTGGACCTGCACTGGCGTCTTCTACCAGGTGCGCTGATCATGCTAGATCATTGTGATGTTTATGTGGTCAGTAATGTTTCCTGAAGGAAAAACCTCTTCATGTTCCAGTAAGACTTTGACTTGGAGTTTACACAACAACAGAGCACCACCGAGCCTTCCCGAGAAACTGCCTCTCCAATTCGATCTCATCTTTCAGGGTCCTTGTCTGTTCTCACTCTGATATCTACTCACCTTGTTTGCACTTTTTTTTTTACTCTATTTTTCTTTGGTCATTTGTTTGCATCATAGTTTACCTGTATGCACCAGATAAATGAATGGAGGCTATTGTACTTTGTAAAGAAAATGTGAGCGATCCATATGATACATTCGTATTTATTTGCACAGTGGAATTCTGTTAATGAAGTTGTAAATAAATCAAGACAGTTTGCAAAATTACACAACACGTTTATATTTTCACTTCACCGCATGCAGAACAGCCTTTGCACATTATACTAGGGTACATAAAAATGTGTAAAAACAAATTCCTAGCAATGGACCAGTGTTTTATTCATATCTAGTAGATCATAACGGAATGAATGTGTCCCGTTGAGGACATTTGAGCACATACTGATAAGAAAGCTGTACTCCATATATAAAAAGTGGAAACTTAAGGCACAAGACAGTGACTATGGAAATTCAAATTAATACATATGCTTCCATATATACTGTATTGATCAATTCATATTCATTAGCAAACACATCTGTTCACAAGAGACTCATTTCTAAAAGTGGCCTCATCAGCACACTAGAGATAATAGAATAGTTTTACACAATGTATACTGCATGTGTGCCTCTTTGCTACTGGAGAATTCTGACCTTGATGGGTTTGACTTTGAGAGAAAGAAATCTGAATTGACCGATCGATCATCTGGCTCTGTTATATAAGTATAAAGTATCAGTCTGGCTGATGTACCTTGATACTAGATCCTGATCACGTATCACTGGGCACTATATTTCAAATACACTCCAATTTCAATCTCTACCCTGACCAAGTGTAGTCCAATTTGATCATTCTTGAGTCAGGGCCCTAATCATTGATGTAGAATCCCCAATCAATTTCTGGCTCATCGTCGAGGCGTATCACAAGGTAGGACACCAGCTGGAAGAGGTTCTGCCACAGGCCCAAGAAGAGGTACAGGTAGAAGTCACTGACGTCAATTTGGCAGTGTACTCCTGAGTAATTCATATCACACACGCACTCAAAACTGTTGACATAGTTGATGCAGAAGCCTCCGTTCATACATGGGTCCGAGACACATTCATCCACATCCTTCTCACACCTGCAGGGAAACAGCACACAAGTGGTTATGGAACAAAAATGACAAAATGCACCATTTAACTTGCGGTCATTCACATGTATACAAGTATTTGCAAACTGACTGACTGATTATTTAAATTAACTTTCCCAACAGATCCAGTCTGAGTGGCTTTGTTCTGGGTTTAGCGACCCCCGGTGGGGGCATGTGGTGGACCTCCAGGGTTGAGAAACGTCGAGATCAACAAAGACAATAAAATTTGATCATGCGAGTCCTACCACTGTCCTGTGAAACCGGACGGGCAGAAACAGCTGTCGTCTGCTTCCGAGCAATTTCCTCCATTGAAACAGCTGTAATCCCATCTTGTACCCGTGCATGTAGATACAGGCAACTGAGGGAGTCTTAACAAAATAAAAGAACACAGCAAGAAATATCAATGGCTCCCCGATTTGCATGGGTGGATCCAATATTTACTGGATTAATTGATACGATGGAGGTATTTAAAAAAAAAACATTTTCTGTAAAAGCACTTACGGATTGGTCTCAATGTACCACGGGACTTCAGGAATCTTCTTCCTGCAAGAGACCCGTTTGTAAATCAGAACAACTCAACAGCTTTATGCCACAGAGATATCGACCAATGCGGAAGAACTCACTCGCAGTATTCTCCGGTCAGATTCTGAGGGCAGAGACACGCGTAGCTTTTGAAACCTCTAAGGCACGAGGCGCCTTGGCTGCATCTGCTGTATTCACACATATCAACTTCCACCTCACACCGTTCCCCGCTGAACCCCGGCTCACACGCACACTCGAACGCCCCGGGCACGTTGGTGCAGTGGCCGAAGACGCAAGGGCTGGAGAAGCAGCTGTCCGTTGGATGTTGACAGAGTGGACCCGTCCACTCAGAGGAACATGTGCAGCGGTGCAGGTCAAACAAGTCCTCACACACGCCCTGGTTGTTACAAGGGTTTGGTGCGCACACGCTGGCTCCCCAGCAGCCGTGCCGTGGCTCACGGCCGGCGTTTGTCCTCGCAAACTTCTCTCCCTGAGGTCTGGGGAGCTTCAACTCAGTGTTCAAGTAGAAAGGGAGGGCGAGGCCTCCAATCTCCACTGGGCCCAGGCAGCCGGTTAGGTTCACTCCGGTGTCCACGCTCAGTCCTCCAAGGAAAATGTCTGCTCCCTCCCTGATAAAATCCAGGTTGCCTGCAGCTGTTGTGGACACGCCCCGCTCCTTCTCCTCTCCGTCCACAGTCAAGATCCACCTGGAGGTTGAGAGCGTCTGGTTCTCCATGCTGAGCGCCAAAGTGTGCCACTCGCCGTCCCTGATTAGACCCTTGCTCTGAACTGTTGCCTTGTGGAGATCTTTGCCGGCCCCCGACTGGAGCTCCATGACCACATGGGCGTTCAGGAGGGAGACGCTGAGGTAGTCGGAGTCCCTCTGCGCGTGTATTAAGGTGGCTGAGGCCTGTCTTGTGCGGAAGCGGAGGGAGACGCTGCGGAGGCCGCGCTTAATCTGCCCGTTGGTTTGGTAGTGCAAAACACTGCTTTCAACACTAAATGTCACATTGGACAAACCTGAAGGAGAAATAGGGAAGAGACTCTATGAACTAAAATGACATTATCATTCATTTATCTTTTATTCCAGTGACATAGTACCCATTCTTACTATAATGACCCCAGCTGAACAATAAAGCCTCTGAAAACTTGGTTTCAAAACCTTAAAGAGTCACTTAATGTACAGTGGTCCTTGCTGTCCTCTCAGGTTGAAGGTATCAAGCATATTGCATCCGTAACCAGCGGTTACGTCAAAGTGTCCTAAAGTACAGTATCAAAGACAAGATTTTCAGGGGGTGTTGATTAAGTATTTTTATGTTTTTCTCAATAACATTTAATAATTATCATGACTAAATAGCAGACAATCAAAGTTAAAGTTCTGTAAAAAAACAAAAACATACTGAGTTATTATTCACAGCGGTAAACAAACAAACATTTCAAATAGAGAAATGCAAATTTGGCAAAATGTTTCAAGTTGACGTAGGTTTCCCGTGGTCAACGCCTGGTCTTTAAAGCTGTCTAGAAAGGGCATTTAAAGGAATCCACAAAAATGGTGGGAAAAGGCCTCCAACACATACAAAGAGAAAAAGGAGAAGCGAGAAGGCGCCGCTGAGTGCAGACTACTGATAAAACGTAATATGTGTAGAATACAGGCACTGTCAAAGTGCCTTTGACGGGCATCTACTCTGAACCAAAAGCTCCTTTTCTCTTTGTAAACATGTGACACCTCCAGGAAGACTAGCCATCATACACTTCCACGGGCATGTGGTCTTAATCCCACCAGGGATTACAACCTCTTACAGGAATCCTGTGCAGGATCTCTGCCTCGAAGCTGTTCTCTTCTGTAATCAGTCACACTGTAATTAATCGGAGCCCTCACCAGTGAGACTGTGGAGACTCCATTCAGTGGATCAGAAATGGGCCAGTATTATGAAAGCCACACACATTCATTGTGGATCTTGGCAATGTTTTTAGTGTCAGGGTGGCTGTGCACATCATACTGTTTAAAGCATATACCTCAGGCTTTCTGCGGCAGTCCATGAGACCCTTTTATCCCACCTATTTTAACACTCACTCACATTCAAAGCCCTGCGAGAGGGGCTGACAAACAGCCATGGCGGGGCAGGGAGACAGCTCACACCATAACACCTCCTCGCACCGCTGCCCTGCAGTGTTGGGGGGGCAGTTACAGATGAAATCGTCCCACATGGAGTAACACACTCCCCCGTTGAGACAGGGGTTGACCTTATGGAGAGAGACAAATCCCAAACAAAAATAAAGACAAGCCACGTAACTCGTTATGTCGTTATGCAGTGCAGAAAAGGAACGATGATGTGACACAAGCTTGTTAAAAGACATTAAAACGACTCACAGCGCAGGCATTCTCACTGCTGCATCCTCGCGCAACGTTGACGAGGCGCTCCAGGCTGTAGGATTCCACTGGAGTTGCAATGGGATAGAACTGCAGCGGCTTGCTGTTTATCCTCAGATCCTGAACGCACCCTTTGAAGTAGCCACCAAATGAGGCAGAGGCCCTCGCGTCTAGTAGCCCCCCGACAAAAACCAGATCCCCGGGATGCGTTCGGATGGGCCTGATGGGCATAGAGCCCCGGCTCTGGGCTGACTGGATCAACACGGCTGCCATTCCTTCCAGCTTCACAGTCACCAAATGGAAATGGCCGTCATTGACCGCACCTCGACCAATGAGGGTCTCAAAGTTGTTGACTTGAACTTTGACCCTTCCCTCTTCCTGCCACAGGCGGAGGTACTGGCTTGTGCTATTGGCCAGAATGAGGAGAATCCCGCTGGCCTGTCTGGTGCGAATGAACATGGATATGGTCACGGCATCATTTGGGTCATCGTCCAATGAGAAGACAGCATAGCTCTCCAGGTCTTTATTTCCAAACCTGGCTGTTATGTACTCTGCATGGGGACGAGGAAGAGAGAGAAAACGCCATGAAAGTCACACTGGAACAAAACTAGCTTCCATCTGAAACAGATATTATGATATGCTTGTAAAATATGCTCATTTACTTTCTTAACACGATTCAAATGAGAGGATTGAAACCACTTATATGCTGACTATTAAATCCATTTAGCATCGCTTTTATTCTATCTTCAGCTGGCAACTGGGGCCCTTTGTGTTTCCTGTTGCCAGTTTGTTGAGCTGACGGGAAGCAAACAGGAACCGAAGCGGTTTCCTTAACAACAGAATTGCAATGAAAGGGTCTATATTGATCTTATCTAATTGATTTAATTTCCTTTCAGAAAGTTAATAACTCTAAATTGCTGCAGTTGTCAATTAGACCATACCCATGCAGTGTTGACTGACAAGTGAGGTTCTAGTCTGTTTCCAGCTCTGCTTTGACAATGAACTAAAGTCAGCCTCTGAAACCCACGTTTTTTTAATCCCCAGCCCTGAGTGCCATCTAATTGCATGACTGCTGAACACAGTGCTATTTCTACTGACTCTTTAAGCTCCTTTAAAGTCTGACTAAATTTGTCATCCTGCTGGGAAGCTTTCCAGCTGAGGTATCTCCAATGACTGAAGTTCAACTTGACTTCACCTATATCTGCTTTTACAGCATGTCTTCTTCTCCCCCGACATCTTCCAGTAATTATGTCAGCAGATTCGACATGGGAATGCTGCCATTGATGAAAAAACACTGCACGTGCTTTTGAAAGTCAGTCAAAATATTTCAAAAAATATCTTGTTATACAGTTAAGAATGATATTTTATGTGAATCCACTCATTTAAAACACACACAGAAACACATCATAACTCAGTCTCATCATCCTTGAAGACTCTCGTCGTCATAGCTAAACTATTTCATAAATAAAACATGTGTCAGAGGTGTACGTGTGCCAAATACCCCTCAGAGTTGAGCCCTTATCTTATTTTTGTGTGCTCGGCTTTTCTCAGATGGAAGATTTTGAGACCCGAACCTCCTGGTTTCGTTCATTTTGTTTCAATAAACTTGAAGCTATCTGAAGCGATTATTTGTTGTGTGTGAACATCTCACCATCTTCACAGTTGGTTCCCTCATAGGGCCTGTGGCACTCGCACCTGTAGCTCCTCCAGCCCCGGCTGACACAGCGCCCTCGGTTCTGACACGGGCCGTCCTCGCACTTGTCTTTGTCGCTGCACCCCGCCGTGATGTTTTCCTGGACGTCTGAAGCCTCCGCTGACACGGCAGGCCACACCAGGCGCGAGTCCACAAACACATCTCTGAAGCAGCCCAGGAAAGAAGGTGGGTAGCCTGCTTCACCGGCTGCTCTGGCCGAAGCCCGGCTCCCGCCGACTGCTCCTATGAAGAGGCTTTGACGAACTGCTCCCGCCTCTGGGAGAGCCGAGGCGGGCTCGAGCAGCTGGACTTTAGCGCTGTGGTCTCTGGTGCAGTTTCCTTCGGTGCAGAGCAACCGGATGAGGCTGACCACGCCACCCAGAGATGCTTCCACCGTGTGCCACTTGTTGCCGGACAAGTGCTCCGGCAGCTCCTGGACCAGTGTGCTGGAGCCTTGGCCTCTCAGGCTGCGGAGGGAGAGGTGCCCATCCGTCAGCTCGATGCTGAGGAGCAAGTCGTCCACTCGGCGCTGCAAGAGGGTGCCGACCGGTCTCGCCGTCCTGAAGCTGAATGTCACATTGAGAGGAACGCCTTGGTCTAGAAGCTGAGTCTCTACGTACATGAAGCCTCGGGACTCCAATGAGAAGACGGTGGGCGTTTGGCATCGAGGGCCCGCGAAGCCAGGAAGGCAGAGGCACGCGTGCTGATCGTTGACAAGCGAGGGGGAGCATACTCCTCCATTCTCACATTGGTTGTCGTCACACGCGGAAAGTGCAGTTGAGCAGTTTTCTCCTCCGTATAGGCGCCCATTTTGGCGCTGTTGGGAGCAAAGGCATCTGAAAGCTCCGTTGTGGCTCTCACACACACCGCCATTTTGGCATGGCAGCTGTTGACACCCGCGGATGTCTTCATCAGAGAAAGTCCCTGGAATGACAAATGCAAATAAATATTAACTTCTCAAAAGGAATATGTCCACAAAAGTGAAACGGTCAGCAATTTTTTGTTTAAAAATAATATAATTAAAAAAATAAAAAATAAATAAACTGATCTATAAAGACGAGAACCCAGAACCACATTTAAAATACATAAAATGAACTACTTAATACAAATGCTTTTGAAAATCTAGACAGTTGTAAAAGAACTGTGATTGCAGATGCATGTTGCATGTTTTGCAATGTTCTATACACTTGATAGACACCTCAGCCCAAATGTACATCTAAACATTACCTGGATGAAGCAACAATAACATCCACACTTGCAAACTGAATCTCAACATTGTCCTCAACCAGTCCTCCAAATAATTCGATATTTGGCAGTATCTTAATTTCCGTCAAAGACAGGATTGGAGGTCTTGTGTGTGCAGCTCCATCTTCAGCTATGCTCCTCCACCATGCGCTCACTGAAATGCTTTGAGCAGAGCAAGCCTTGTGGGATGGATTAGGCTAATGCACTTACGGTGTCTTATACATTAAATGTGTTTGCAAGGCGTGAGGTTCATCCAAGGAGGGCTAATTTGAGCAACTCAAAAAAATGTGAGGGGGAGAGATAGCTTGGACTTTGGCTCAGCAAAAAGTGTTGTCTCTTTATTTCAAACGCTGTCTTCTGTAGAAGGAAATACGCCCACATTCAATTGTTGCTCTGCACTGGGCTCTGGCTCTTTTTCTAGAGTATATAATGGCCCGGGATTTGTTCATTTTGGAAGTGTACATATTAATGTAGTCTATTTATTTATATTATATTTAAAATCAAGACTCGTATCACAAACCTTGACTTAAGTGTAAGAAGAGGGGTTGACTTGGTCATTAAATATTGAACTTAAATGAAAGTATTATGGCTACAATTTAAAACCACTGGGTCACTGCAATCGAAACCTATTTAATTGAAAGTAGCTAAGGGCACTCAAAGTTTAAGAGCAAACAAACTCACTATGCAGCCAAAACTGGCTTTTTCAGTGAAACGTAATTATAGCACTAGTAAATTACATTAGGGATGTGTTAACATGTAAGCAACATATGTATCTGGCTGCAGCGGCAGTAAATTTAATTTAATGTAATTTCCAGTGGTTGAATTTCTCTATAACAGTCTAAATATATATATATATATTTAGACTGTATATAGTCTATATATATATATTTAGACTGTTATAGAGAATTTCAACCACCGGAAACAACATATTTCACATGGTCATATTTCATACTAACGAGAAACATTGATTTGAATGAATTTAACTTTTTTTATTACAAGTATCATATTTACCTCAGAATTGTCCTCAAATGAAATAGTTGAGTCGATGTGTGCAGTTGATGGAGGTGTCTAATTACTACATTACCCATGACGCCCTAGTACGACAGCCCTTCATGAGCCTTATCATCACGCTCGACGGCACGTCCTCCTCATTTAATCCGTATTTGACCTTTCATACTTTACGTATATAATTAAATACAAATGAAACATCGTCGTCTTTTTCTCTGTATCTCTTTAATCTCGATGTATGTCTCCGCCTGTAATCGGGCGCGTTGCAGGACAAACAGCTGCGCGAGCCAATGAGCGGGCGGCTTGTTGCGTTGTTGGGGCGTGACACTTCCGAGGGAACTCTTATTCCTCCTTTTACTCCCCGTATGTCTTGTCAACGGGAGTGCGCGGGTCTTTATTTTTCCCCCAACAGGCTCGTATCGCTAAGGAGGGATTTGGTATTTTATAAAACGCCCCGATCAAAGGGTAGAGAGTCGACTTCCGGGCAGCGTCCAGGGTCGTTTGTCAACGCTCCCCTCGCAGGGGGGCCCCGTGCGTCGCACCGACAACATGAAGGTAAGGGGTCCTTCAAGTGGAGACGCAGTTTGCACCAAGATGAAACGTGAATAATTCAGCTTCATTTCAGTTTGCACAGACACGCACCGTGCTGATAACAATGAGCTGTTCCTTATGCTTTAAATGGGAGAATAGCACTTCAACTGATTGCAATAATTCCCAATTCGTGCACATTTGTGTTACTTCTCGCCACAGTGCTTCCCTTGATGGCAGCTTCCTGCTGTTTATACTACTGTTGTTTTGTTAAAGGACATGCCCAGTGCCAGTTGTCTCCCCTCCTGTCTGTCACCACCGTCTCAATGTGGATCAAACCTCAGCAGTTCAGGAGCCGTTCAGGATCAGCACAGGACCCTGTTCAACCTCAGCATTAATCGTGTCCCTGTGATTAGCAGGTTCCATCACACGGTCGCCCAACGGACCCACCGATGAAGAAGAAGCTTTGCAATCCGCTGCGTGCCAAACGCGGCAGGCTGGCCAGCGCCAGCGATCAATCTGCCCCAGAAGAGAAGGTCACCGGGTCCACGGCCCAACCCAACCCTGAAACCGTCCCAGAATTGAGCTCACCAACCCGAAACCTGGCCATGACGCAGCACAGTCACGAGCTCCTCGCGTTCCTCAACGAGGACCGGGCCAGGCGGAGGTTCTGCGATGTGTCGGTGTCCGTGGGTGGGAAGCTCTACAGTGCCCACAAAGTGGTGCTGGCCCACGGTAGCAGCTACTTCCACGCTGAGCTGTCCAAGAACCCCGCCACGGCGCACGTGACTCTGGACCACGTGGAGGCCTCGGTTTTTCAGCACCTCCTTGGCTTCTTGTACACCTCCAAGTGCGCTGTTGCAGAGATGGACCTGCCGGCTCTGACCGAAGCGGCCCAATTCCTGGACATGATGGATGTGCTGAAGCTGCTGTGTGAAGAAGGTGACGACAACACAGGACGTGTGGTCCCGGCCCAGGGCGAGATGAGCGGCTCTCCCCGGGTGGAAGTGGCCTCCAGTGGCTCGCCAGGCGTTAACGGGGTCATCCAGGGCCCACATCAGTACGCCTCAACGGAGAAAGAGAAGACGCCAGATCAGAGAGCCGTCACCACGCGGAGATCATCTCGCAGGAGGAAAACCCCCACCAAATATCAGCCCACCATCGACACTCCTGAGGAAAAACAAAGGAGTGTCTCCTCGAGGGAGCAAAGCGACGAGAGAATGGAAGAAGCCGGAAAGTCGATGGTGGAAAACCGCTTTCCCAAACTGGACGCAGACGAGACGTCGAAAGCAGCTCGGGGGGAAGATGAGGTGGACGAGGAGGGAGAGGACGATGGGGACGCGAGTGAAGACTGGGTTGCCCAGAGGAAAGCTGTTGAGGCTTGCGCCGTAGAGCAGAACAAAGCTCAGCAGGTTTCGGACGTAGAAGGGGTCGAGCACGAGGCCGGCGGAGAGGTGGAGGAGCCCGTGGCAGCTGCAGGAAGCTCCACACAGAGTCCAGTGTACCCCGAAGGTCTGGCTCCTGTCATCATCCAAACCTCCAGCAAGAAGATTCTCAAGTGCCCCAAATGTGACAAGACGTTTGACCGCGCAGGTGGGGAATATGAAGTTAGGACTGGATTGTTTGTGTTTTTCCACAGTAGCTGTTCTGGTGTGTTAATCGGTCAGATAACCATGCGAGACTGACTGAGATGTTAAACCAAAGAATCACAAATATTTAGTTTTGGTTACTTATTTGGACTAAAAAATGCCAGAGAATTGTGAAAAATGCCCATTCTAATCCATCACAACTCGTACCATCTACTAATGCACCTTTCCTGCATTCTGTAGGGAAGTATGAGAGTCACACCAGAGTGCACACGGGGGAGAAACCGTTTCAGTGTGACGTCTGTCTCCAGCGCTACTCCACCAAGTCCAACCTGACCGTACACCAGAAGAAGCACGCCAGCGACGCCCCCTTCCAGAAGAAGGAGCACAAATGCCCCTTCTGCAACAAACTCCACGCCAGCAAGAAGACCCTGGCCAAGCACGTCAGGAGGTGAGACGCATCCGGTCAGCGCCGGGTTTCTGGGGGGGAAGAACAGTCTCGACCCTCTGGTCCACAAAAAATATTACGGGAATGTTCTCGGACAGGAGAAGAAAAAAAAAAGACATTGTTGTTTTTTTCAGCTTTCAGCAATGCATTGTGTGCGTTTACTGCGTAGAGCTACCTCTCCAGTAGATGTCCTTGATGACATGACCGTGTGCTGCAGGCCTTGTTTATGTAATGAGATAATGTGGGATTCTTCATTATCCTGTCAGGTTTCATCCAGACCACGTCCAAGAGTTTCTTACAAAAAGGAAGAGGAAGAGTGAAGGCTGGAAATGTGCAGTAAGGATTTCCGATTGTCTTATTATTAGGAGATGAAGCATGATGTTAAATAAATGAGTAAGTAGTTTATTTAGATTTTTTAAAATTTTCTGTAACCTTTTGAACGTTTTGAACCAGATTTGTCTGAAGACCTTCACACGCAGGCCTCACCTGCAGGAGCACATGATCCTGCACACCCAGGACCGGCCTTTCAAATGCTCCTTCTGTGACGAATACTTCAAGTCGAGGTTTGCCAGGCTGAAGCACCAAGAGAAGTTCCATTTAGGTGAGAGATTCATGGTGAAAATAAATTCTTCAGATCCTACAGTTAAACAATTGTATCAAGCGTGGTTACACTCGTCGTAGTGAAGCCGGCGCCGGAAAGCGACGCCACAAGAACAAATACATAAAAACAAACAAAACAAGATTTTTGTTACAAATAGCTCACTGATCCACGAAAAAGATGTATTTCAACGACGATGAATCCGTTTGGAAAGGTTCAGGCTCACTCTACTGCTCCCAGTGCGAGGAAACAAAGCTTGACATTTTACCGCTTTCATTTTGTGCCCCCTCATTCTCAGGTCCCTTCCCCTGTGAGATTTGTGGTCGACAGTTTAACGACACGGGCAACAGAAAGCGGCACATTGAGTGCACGCACGGAGGCAAAAGAAAGTGGACCTGCTTCGTCTGTGGTAAATCCGTAAGGGAGCGGTACGTCTCTAAACTTCCCCAACACACTCCTATCTTCTCCTGAACTGCAATCACAAATGTTTTACCCTGTGCTGCTTTGTTGAGAGATATCTTTCTCTTCTACATAGAACAACTTTGAGGGAGCACCTGAGGATCCACAGTGGGGAGAAGCCTCACCTCTGCAGTATCTGTGGCCAAAGTTTCCGACACGGCAGCTCTTACAGGTGGGTCCGCTGAACTGTGAAGAATGTGATTTAGAAAGTTTCAAGTTCAGTTTTTTTTTTTTTGGACAGGCTCCACCTCAGAGTCCACCACGACGACAAGCGATACGAGTGTGACGAATGCGGCAAAACCTTCATACGCCACGATCACCTGACCAAACATCAGAAGATACACTCTGGTGAGGACAAACGTTGACAAAGGAGACCCTGGTTTCTGGTCATAGTAGAAATAGTGTCAACCTTTCACTGTCTCCGGGCAATGCGTGAATTTAACCGAGGTTTATTACAGGTGAGAAAGCACACCAATGTGAAGAATGTGGCAAGTGCTTCAGGCGCCACGATCACCTGACGGTCCACTACAAGAGCATTCACTTGGGAGAGAAAGTTTGGCAAAAGTAGGATTACTCATAAATAAGTCACACATGCAATTTTATACTGGGATTTTTAAAGAAGGGTAGTTTTCTCTTAGCCTTCCTTTGTTATTGGTTTGTTCACAGGTATAAAACCGCTGTGCATCAGTGTGAGATTTGCAAGAAGGAATTTAAAGGAAAGTCTAGTCTGGAAATGCACTTCAGGACACACTCGGGTAAGGAAACGAAACAGTCGGTGCATTTGTTTGTCGCCTATTATTTCATATGTATGAGGACAGAAATGTGTCGGTTAGTTGCTTTAGGGGCAAACAGTTTATCTCATAATATCCTGATGAAATACTCCTCAGGTTCATGAAGTCAATATTCTTACCAATCGATGATCTATTTAGAAGACAAGGAAATAAGATGTGGCATATTTGTTTATTGCAGGATAGCTAGTTAGCCCGTAAGAACCAAATTTGGATCCGTTCGGATCAGTTCGAACGTAAGCGCTGGATTGTTCGGATGCTTACTACAGAACGACATGCTTGGATAAACAACAGATGGGTTGAATGAATTAAAAAATAAATAAAAAATGCTTCAAATGAATAAGAAGATATATAAATATGCGTTTATAGGCCTACCTCATACTTTGGAAGCCAGTTCATTTAAAAACAAATGACCCGGTTCACTCTGTTGAATACTATAAAGCGCCATTGGATTGTTAAAATGCTGCAATTCTTATCGAAAAACCCAAATTTGCATTAAGCAGTGAACAATACCCTTTGATTTCCTCTTGTGTTCGTGTCAGGTGAGAAACCCCACACGTGTCCAGAGTGCAACCAGACATTTCGCATCAAGAAGACCTTGACGAAGCACATGGTGATCCACTCAGACGCCCGTCCTTTCAACTGCCCCCACTGCAGCGCCACCTTCAAGAGAAAAGACAAGCTCAAGTACCACGTCGACCACGTGCACAGCGCCCGTTTCAATGAGCAGCCCCACGGCACTGGGCCCGGGGAGGACAAAGAGGTCTCCGTTCCCTTTGGGGAGGCCTCTAAGGTGTACAGCGCTGAACCCAAGTCCGCCGTCCAGAGCGGCCCTTCCACTGCCCATGTCTGCGTGCCGGTCACTTTGGTCCCCGTCCAGATGGCGGGTGGAGCGCAGGGGGACCCGAATGCTCACAGGGCCTCTTCTCTTCCCTCACACAGCGCTGCGAGCATGCAGGCTCAGGGGCCGCAGCAGAGCTCCAGCTTCCAGGCGGCTGCAGACCTGGCCTTTTTAGAGAAGTACACCCTCACCCCTCAGCCCGCCAACATCGCCCACCCCGTGAGACCCGATCAGATGCTGGACCCCCGAGAGCAGTCCTACCTGGGCACGCTGTTGGGACTGGATTCAGCTTCCTCCGTGCAGAACATTTCCAACTCTGATCTCACACACTAATGCTCCTCAGCAAAACCGGATTTATAAAATAGGAAGAGAAGCTACTGTATTCAGCACCTAAATATATTCACAGTCCATAGAGAGGACGATCATGGAACGTCATTACAATTGAGATAAGCATGACCTGGTTAATGTTTAGGGGGATCTCCGGAAACTCACACCTTATTATAGATTAAATTAAATAGATATATTCAAGTACAAAAAGAATAAAAGTGTGGATTTAAAAAGGTGTTTTTCTGCTTTAGCTTTGGTAAAATTATGACAAATATTTTCAGAATATCTACAAGTGACAAAGGCCTTCTCCTACACGGATGACAAGCTCCTGCCCAAGTCGAGAAGAGGCTTTCTCCGCCATGTCCAGACCCTAACAAAGTCCCGGGAAGAAACCAGAATCCAACTGTGGATGGAGAAGCTTGAGAAAGACCCTTCAACTGTCGTGGAGTTAAAACCTTCCCCTGGCCCAGAAGCACCATGTTCCCAACTGACGATCAAAAGCTGCTCAGGCCAGATGGGCTACAAGACCTGTCCGACCACCTGTGAGTGTGGAGGAGCAGATACTGTGGAGCACTGCCCGCTCTGCCAACACAGACCGTGCTTTTGTCAATAAAAGTGCAAAGGACTGTAGAGAAATGGGAAACTGTCAGATAACCATCACACTTCGGAAGAGGAATCAGAACTCTATAAAAACAGTTACAGGAGATGAAAACAAATATCTGGAATGTCAAGGCTTGACAGGAATTTAAATTTTCAATTTGGATAAATGATTGTAGTAATTCATCCAGTAAAATTGAAATAATTTGTTTGATTATATATTTTTGGTTTTAGTAACTTATGATAAATCACCTTGAACCCTGGATAAATGGCCTTACCACATGCAGAACTAAATATCCATAGGTTGTATAAAATATTCGCAAGTTGCATCTTTGTAATGCTGATTAAACTTAAACGGTGGCCTCTAGGAAATATGTTTCCACTCATGCAGTGTCCCGTGTACAAGAACCTCGTTATGAGTACCAACAATGAATCCATGAAATCCAATTTTAAAAATGAAATCAGTGGTTATTCTGAAAATATGTTTAGAAACGTATAAGCGGAAAAGAGACAAACTGTAAAGTGGAATGAATGCTGCCGCTGTCAAAGACACTTTTAATTGTTGGATATTGCAATTTCAAACAGTTAATATTCACGTTCTGAATAAGCGGCGTTACTATTCTAAAACTTTGCCTCATAGCCAATAAAATCTGATGTGATAATTATACTTGTAAGTGATCATCAGGTCTGTGAAAGGCGGATAGGACGTACCCCCACCTGCAAGAGTCCCGTTACAGAGAAAGTGGATACGGATAAAAGTTCTATGGATGAATTTGTGGAAATTTCAAATCAAACACTGCAAACAACATGGAAAGATTACAGCTGGAATCCCAGGAATTTATTTAGACCTTATTTTTGCAGTTTCAAGCATACAAAGAAGTCTACACTATGTTGCCGTCAACAGATCGTTATGAGTAATCTCATTTCGCACACTAGCTGGATGTAGCCGGTCCTGAAGGTCCGCTACATCCAGGTAGCAGATTCTTCCCCTTGGCGATGCAGCCTTAGCACTCACCCTGTGTGCAAGAACAAAACAATGCAAATGCATAAGATGACTGAATAAACAGTAGTAGTGAGTCATGTGAAATGATGTCAGTGTAAATAAATCCCTTCTAAACACTCACAGTCCTTAACTGCAGCCGGTTACAACCTGCAAAGAATCACATGGAAGCACAGCAGTGAATGTGGAGCAGCCTACTGACTCCTCACTGGGAGGGCGAGTCTGTCTGTTCTGTGCATTGTTAACATGTCAATATTTAATTCATCATATAACTTAATTACAAACACCAGTTTATTGTGAGACTCATTGAACAATCATGGATACATCATTGACTTCTGTAAAGTTAAATTTATACTTACAGGCCGAAAATGAAATTCTTCCATCGGTGCAAACACCGTCGGAATACATAGGAAAGAAGCCCGTTTCCACACATTCCAGTCTCAACTTCTCACCATTCCCTATAAATTTAACTCCGTCACTTATGAATTTAGGATCTCGATCAGTGTCCACTGAACAGAAGTTTGCTGCACAAAAGAACCAACCGGTTAAACTTTCACCCACACAGTCAAGCTCTTTGACTGAATTTTACAGGTGACATTTTTTAAATGTTTACCTTTGCAGGTGGGTACTTCTGACCACAAACCGTTGCTGTAACACACCACTTTCTCTGGTCCCACTAGTTGGTAATAACTGTTGCATTGGTACTTCAAAAACATTTCACCAATTTCCACAACATCACCATTAGCAACTGTGGGGCGTTCTCCACAATTTATGACTGAAAAACACAAAAAAAGTTAAGCTGTAACTTAAACTCAGATTTAAAGATTCAAGGTAAAGATAAAGGTAAGACCCACAAGTTATTAGCACTTTGGATTTTCTTTGGAATCTTTTTCTTGCTGATTCATAATAGCGGCCCATAAGGAACATTAAAAGGTGACACACTGACGACACTCACCTATACATTGTGGTTTGGGAGACCATATGCCATCTAGACAAGTGCTTGTCGCCCACCAGCCCTCAACTGCTGGTTTACGTCCGTTATCGCAGCCATAACGGAGCTTTGTTTCATGACCATAAGAGCTCTGTTCAGGGACCAAAAAAACACTGTTCAGTTCGGGGGCTGAACAAGGCTGATCCGACTGTCGCGCTGAAATACAACATCAAATAAAAGTACATATTAAACAATTACCAAGTCAAGATCATTTTACGTGGCATAAATGAATGTTCTTACCATGCTGAAATCGTTGAAACCAAACCAGGAGAACAAACCCAAAATATCTTCTCCAACCCATTTTGTCACAAATTAAATCACCAAGACGAAGCAGAGCTGAGAGCCAGTTTACATGCAGCCAGTTAATCATTTGTTGAGGGCATTTCCCCCAAAAGTTAGGAAACAGTAAACATTGCGCTGAGCTACTCTCCTCATGCAGCACACACAACATGAACAACAAGCTTTGGGTGCTTTAGTCAGATCAGTAACATGCAGCAAAAATATGAAGGTTCTTCAAATACGTAAACAAAGTAAATGGATCAATATTATGTTCTGCTGTTGCTTCATTTGCACTTTGTTTTTAATCCGTTGTCCCAGTTTTTTTACCCAGTGGACACATTCAAGAAGAGGGTTAATAATATTCTACAAAGCACCGCTCTTGTCTTTCCCCTTTGTTCACATGTTTAACGCAGAATGAATCATTTTATTTGTCAGACATGCCGTGTTTATAAAGAAATCGATGAGTTAGTTTACAGTCCAGATTCCAATAGATAACCTGAAATAACCTGAACCTCGTCTATGGTCAGAGGTCAGTATCATGAAGCCACAATACGCAGCAACTAGTAACAAAAGATGGGATACTGGAATCAAGAAGCATGTAAAGCAAATAAACTCCATTATTTATTCATACAGGCCGTTACAATAGGTATTCTGAAACACACATGTTACACGATTCAATTGGATAAGTTCTAAGCGTAAAGTCACTTATGGGCAGGTCATCATTAAGTTTACTCGTTAGTCTGTCGGTCTATAGTTCTGTGTATTTTGCAGAGATGCTGCTTCAAGTAATTTAATACAAAAGGCCTAAAACGTGCTCATATATCCAATGGGTCAAGTAAATCGTGTAAAGATTTCTGTTAAGATTTCTATAGAGAACTAAATATTCAGACTACTGTAGACCAAAGTAACTTTCTTCTTATTCAAAGTAACGGTCTTGTTGTTAGTGAATTAAGTGTTACAATCATGAAAAGATACAAGGAAATGTTGGAGGTTTCTGGGAAAGAAATCAAATGCTAACGTGATGAATCACACATTTTTGGGTCCAGTTGTTTTCCGGTGGAGCCTCTTGGCTCACGATTATGGTCATAACTTGTACAACCTATAAAAAACAAAACAGCAGTGAGAATTTCAGAAGGTAGTTTAACACACAGAAACATTGTTATTGATTCGTCTGTTCCATTTCATCCTTACTGACCGCCAGAGGCAGTGCTTCACACTGGATCCTCTTCTGTCTCGCGCATGCGCAGGTCGAGTCTTTATACCAACAAAGTCACTTGTGACCTCGGATGACCTCCCTGACATACCTAACACTGCCGATGTGGTGCTAGTTGACTTACTAGGTCAACAGTAGCACTGTGTACAATTGTTTCTATTGATGTTACAGCTTCACAGTTAGCAGGGTGGTCCTGCCCAGGATAACTGATGCGGTACCGGTTGACTCGGTTAACAGCAGCATTCAGTACGCTACACTTGTTCTGTAAATATTTCGGCTAACTGGACGAGATACATCTGACCAGAACGACACGCACATTGTGTCACTGGAGATCTGGCAGTAATCACGGTGTCCTCACTAACACAGCAGAATGCTGGCGCTGAGACTGCGACTATCGGTTAGCAGAGTGTCCTCGCTCAAGCTAACTCGCAGAGATGCTAAGTGGACTAAATCGACATTGACGTGGTGTCCACTGAAGCTTTTTACACTGTGCAGCTGTCGGTTGGCCATGTATCCTCGCTCACGGTGATACACAATTTGCTACAGCGACTGTCCTAGTGAATAGAATGCTCGACCGCTCCCCTCTCGCTGTAAGGACCAGCTATTCGGCCCATCTCCACAGTAGCAGAGGTGGTCCCGCTCGAGCTAACTGGTGGAACCACCCAAGCCCTTCTCAGAGCACTACCACCGTTAGGATGGCCTTGTGGGGCTGTCTATGCCCCGGCTGCTCCATGTCCCCCGTCGAAGTGTCCCTGAGCAAGACACCTAACCCATAAATGGTCCCCGGGCAAAAATGTATGAAGCCATGGGTTAAAAATGCAATGTAAGTCGCTTTGGATAAAAGCCTCAGCTAAATGACCTGTAATGTAATGTAGACGGTTGCCTTACATCCTTTTCCGCCTGTAGGGTGGACTGACAGCGGGCGGGTCGGAACAATAGTAGCATCAAAACACTACCTTACACCCCAAGGAGCCCCTGTGGCATTTTGCCTGTCACAGCAGATGCCTGCCTCCGAAGGCAGTGCGCAGGGGTGTAGAACAGGACTCTGCTCTGGACCACAGGAGCCCGCCAAGGTTAAAGAGCTAGTGCTCAAGCATTTCCCGCTATACCGTGAGGGAAAGCAGATGTTTGTCCGGTTGGTCAACACCTCTGCTGTGTTGACGACTATCAGAGGGGGTCAACTGATTACGCTTACTTAGGAAACCTTTGCCTGACCAGCCTACGGGCAATAACCAGCAATGAGTGACTTCTGCATCCAGAGGTGATGCCGACCCACTATCCCCACCCGTTCTCCCTGAAAGAGGGGACCACCGCTCTGGGTCAAGATGCTCTGGCTCACACGTGGCCAGAGGATCCTCTTCAGAGGCCTTTGTCTCTGATCTGTTCTTTACAACAAGAGGAACCTCTTGTTGCAACCAAAGGGCTGGGTACCCGATGTACCCGCCCGAGAGGCAAAAAACAGATGGAAACTGTTTTCTGACCGGTGTGCCATTCTCAACAGGACCCCGGTACAAGGCCCTGTGCCTGCTGTACTTGGGTTTCCACAAGTCCCTCCTCTATAAGGGCAAGTCTCCCTCTACCATTGGATCACAGGCGGCCCCATTTTGGGGCAGCATACCAAGGTTGACATCACACATCACACAGTAAGGAGCCCCAGACTGGCGTCCCTCTGTCAAAAAAAAAAAAGAGGGGGGCTTCGCAATCATGTCCTGTGAGTGGCCATATATATATATATATGATTAAAAAGTCAACAATGGGACAGTTTTTTAGTTCTTGACCAAGGATGAAACTGCGTGGTGCCCAAGTTGTAGTTTAAACACCAAACTATTGTTGTATATGTAACATTTCAGGAAATGTACAGTACTCAACAGAGCTTCTTCCATGCTTGTTTACACAGAACTGAACCCACAAAAGGGAGACGTCGTCTGTTTGGAGTCCAGATTTCAAAATGATTTCCCGGATTGCCGCAATAAAAAGTCTGTGTAATCAAACTGACCCACTTGCGTAGAAATTAATGATTAATACGATCCGCTTTTGTGTGTGATGGCCATCCGCCGGAAACTAACACGTGAGAGCAGTGATAGTTTTGTTTTTTGTTTTTAACATTTTATTTACATTTTTCAAACTGCCTCTTAAAAGTTTTGGGTCACCTGCCTGTTGATATTTTTCGGCTGCAGGTCACAGGGAGCCGAGCGCGGGGGCACCTTTGTTTCAATGAATAAATGGTCTTACCAAATACAGAACTTAATATCCATAGGCTTTATAGAATATTCACAAGTTGCATCTTGTTCATTCTGTACACATGGCATCCATTGTAGTCTGTCCATCCCGGGAGAGGGATCCCTCCTCTGACGTTCTCCCTAAGGTTTCTTCCCTCTTTTCCCCATGGAAGGGTTTTTCATTTTTTGGGGAGTTTTTCCTGTGCCGATGTGAGGGCTTCGGGACAGAGGATGTCGCATGTGTACAGTAAAGCACTCTGAGGCAAATTTGTAATTTGCTATTTTGGGCTGTAAAAAATAAAATGAATTGAATTGAATCTTTGTAATGCTGATTAAACCTAAACTGTGGCCTCTTCAAGGAAATATTTTTCCATTCGTGCAGTGTACCGTGTACAAGAACCGTGTAATGAATACCAACAATAAATCCGTGAAATCCAAATTTAAAAATTAAATCACTTGTTTTTGAAAATATGTTCACTTACAAGACTTACAAGCGGAGAAGAGACAAACTGTCAAACATTTCCTGATCCCTGATTTCTCGGTAACGGATAAAAGTGGATACGGATAGAAGTTCTATGGATGAAATTGTGGAACTTTCAACTCAAACACTGCAGACAACGTAGAAAGATTACAGCTGGAATCCCAAGAATTTATTTAGACCTTATTTTTGCATTATCAAGCCTACAAAGAAGTCTACACTATGTTGCCGTCAACAGATCGTTATGAGTAATCTCATTTCGCACACTAGCTGGATGTAGCCGGTCCTGAAGGTAGCAGATTCTTCCCCTTGGCGATGCAGCCTTAGCACACACCCTGTGTGCAAGAACAAAACAATGCAAATGCATAAGATGACTGAATAAACAGTAGTAGTGAGTCATGTGAAATGATGTCAGTGTAAATAAATCCCTTCTAAACACTCACGGTCCTTAACTGCAGCCGGTTACAACCTGCAAAGAATCACATGGAAGCACAGCAGTGAATGTGGAGCAGCCTACTGACTCCTCACTGGGAGGGCGAGTCATGTAACTGAATTACAAACACCAGTTTATTGTGAGACTCATTGAACAATTATGGATGAATCATTAACTGCTGTAAAGTTAAATTTATACTTACAGGCCGAAAATGAAATTCTTCCATCGGTGCAAACACCGTCGGAATATTGAACAAAGAAGCCCGTTTCCACACATTCCAGTCTCAACTTCTCACCATTCCCTACAAATTTAACGCCGTCACTTATGAATTTAGGATCTCGATCAGTGTCCACTGAACAGAAGTTTGCTGCACAAAAGAACCAACCGGTTAAACTTTCACACACCCCCAGTCAAGCTCTTTGACTGAATTTTACAGGTGACATTTTCAAAAATGTTTACCTTTGCAGGTGGGTACTTCTGACCACAAACCGTTGCTGTAACACACCACTTTTCTTGGTCCCACTAGTTTGTAATAACTGTTGCATTGGTACTTCAAAAACATTTCACCGTTTTCCACAACATCACCATTAGCAACTGTGGGGCGTTCTGCACAATTTGTGACTGAAAAACACAAAAAAAGTTAAGCTGTCATAGCAAACTCACTTAAAATTGCATCACAGTTAAAGAAATACTACCCACCTTCCACCTTAGCCCGTGTCCCTCCGTCATCAGATTCAGTGGAGTGTCCTGATCCACCAAAACATTCATTAGTACTGGCGTGTAATCGATAGTGACATTAGATAATGATAACTGATAATTGATACAAATACACAGATGGTGAAAGGACTCCACCTTCAGGTTGTGTCTCAGTGCCAGTGGATGTACCGCGCCCCCCACCTGCTCTCCCCCACACTGCAGAACCAGAGAGCACAAACATTCACTCTCATGGATCACAAAATGAGGCAAGGTCCAATAAGTAAATCTGGTTGTTAATGAAAACATGCAGAAAATAAAAATATTACATCTCCCAAAGACGTTACGTGTCGTGATGCAAGTTTCTAGTTTCAGCGGCCAGTCCTAATACATATCTAAGCATTACACACATACATCCATCGCCAGTCATGAGTTGCTTATTGAAACAAAGCTCAAATTGTTTAGAAAAGGGTTTTTTTTGGAAGTAGGTTGTGCACCAAGAAAAGGAAACAGCAATCTGTGAACACATTTTGTTAATGAAGAAGACAATTGTTACAAGTAAACAATTAATTTCACTTGTTATTGTTCAAAAGTGATTCCCAAAAGTTTAATAAAAGATACCCTCACCATTCATTAATTATTTTCATGACAAAGTGTTATGCCACTTACAGCATGGTGGGCTTGGAATCCAGTTTCCAGATATGCAATAGAGAGATTCTTTGGAGTTTGCGGCATCCACAGAATATCCATCCTCACATTCATACTCCAATTCTGTACTGTCCGGAAAGATTTCCTGGTATCCCCGATGAATGATCACTGCGTGGGGGATTTGAGGAGGCTCCTCACATGAATTGATATTTTCTGCAAAGAGGCGAAGGATGAAATACTACTTGAATTGGTGTAGCTTTGGGAACTCAAAAGGTATATTTATTGTTTTTTCAGCTTGGCGGTATGAAACATCTGACAGACTTACTCTCACAGACCAGCACAGGGGACCATGTTCCATTGGTACATGTGGTAGTGGCAGTGTTGCCTTTGAGGTCATATCCGTCAAGACATTCTATCCTCTTTTTGTACTTATTATTGTACCAACCACTAGTGGTTTCTTTTACATTGGGTATATGTGGTTCTATGCAGGCGGTTTCATCTGAGGAGGAAAGAAGGGGTTTACCATGGCGGCTCTATTTTTTTTATATTAGTCTAGCAACAAATATTTCAAAAGACTTTAAAAGCAAATGCTCCACTACCCTGAATCTGAAAAAAAAAAATTCCCAAAGTTTTTCATTTTTTGACATAAATATTGAACACCATCGTTCAGATACGTAACATAGTTTTTACTCCACGGTGTCTTACAGCTACAGATAGAGGGCGTCATCAATTTAAAGGTTTTATACATTGTACGAATACAATAAAGTTTTCCAAATAGCGTTGGAACAAAGACATTAAAGGTGACGGAGAGTTTACTGTTCATGCTGAAGACAGACTGAAGGCTTTCTGCGTCTCCGACACTCACCTATACATTGTGGTTTGGGAGACCATATGCCATCTAGACAAGTGCTTGTCGCCCACCAGCCCTCAACTGCTGGTTTACGTCCGTTATCGCAGCCATAGTAGAGCGTTGTTTTATGATCATAAGAGCTCTGTTCAGGGACCAAATATCCACCGTTCAGTTCGGGGGCTGAACAAGGCTGATCCGACGGCCGCACTGAAATACAACGTCAAATAAAAGTACATATTAATTTACAAAGTCAAGATGTTTTCAAGTGACATAACATATTAATGTTCTTACCATGTTGCAGTCGTTGAAACCAAACCAGGAGAACAAACCCAAAATATCTTCTCCAACCCATTTTGTCACAAATGAAATCACCAAGACGAAGCAGAGCTGAGAGCCAGTTTACATGCAGCCAGTTAATCATTTGTTGAGGGCATTTCCCCCAAAAGTTAGGAAACAGTAAACATTGCGCTGAGTTACTCTCCTCATGCAGCACACACAACATGAACAACAAGCTTTGGGTGCTTTAGTCAGATCAGTAACATGCAGCAAAAATATGAAGGTTCTTCAAATACGTAAACAAAGTAATTGGATCAATATTATGTTCTGCTGTTGCTTCATTTGCACTTTGTTTTTAATCCGTTGTCCCAGTTTGTTACCCAGTGGACACATTCAAGAAGAGGGTTAATAATATTCTACAAAGCACCGCTCTTGTTTTTCCCCTTTGTTCACATGTTTAACGCAGAATGAATCATTTTATTTGTCAGACATGCCGTGTTTATAAAGAAATCGATGAGTTAGTTTACAGTCCAGATTCCAATAGATAACCTGAAATAACCTGAACCTCGTCTATGGTCAGAGGTCAGTATCATGAAGCCACAATACGCAGCAACTAGTAACAAAAGATGGGATACTGGAATCGTGAAGCACATTTTCATATTAGCTATTTAATACATTGAACAGTTTGTCATTGAGTCCCTAATGAGCTCTGATTCTTATCATTCAGTCCTGATACTAAACCTCTTAAAAACACATTTGCCTGATCCATACCTGTTTTTGCTAATCTGCTCTGATATCTATGTTATCACACTAACACGCTAAAAAAAGACAGATAGATGTGCTTAAATACGACGACAAGCTAAATGACCACAGTGATATTTATTTTTAACTAATTTAAATGGCCCTTTGTGAAAGTATTCACAGACAGTCGTACACAGAAAAATAAACTCCATTGTTTATTAATGCAGGTCTTTACAACAGGACATCTAAAACACACCTATTATGTTACACGATTCAATCGGATGAGTTTTAAGAGTAAAAGCTGTTCACAGCCAATACTTTGCTTTGGTGAAATGTGATTTCATAAGAAGTCTGCAGAAATTGATCATTGCAAAGCTTTGATCCATTTTGTGCTTTGTACTATTTAGCACGTTGGCTAACATGGGGAACTTTGGTAAACATTGTACCTGCTTAGCCTCTCATCGTCGTGTTCATCATGCGGCTGTAAGCGTGACGTTAACATGTAGCTCAAAGACCTGTGTGCTAATGCTAATGTCAGAGGCACTGGGACGGCTGTAGCCTCCTCATGTTCATCCATCAATAGATGTGTTCACTTATGGGCAGGTCATCATTAAGTTTACTCGTTAGTCTGTCGGTCTATAGTTCTGTGTATTCTGCAGAGATGCTGCTTCAAGTAAATTAATACAAAGGGGATAAAACGTGCTCATACATCTAATGGCTCATGTCAATATCGCAAAGATTTCTGTTAAGATTTCTATAGAGAACTAAATATTCAGACTACTGTAGACCAAAGTAACTTACTTCTTATTCAAAGTAACGGTCTGGTTGTTATTTCATTAAGTATTACAATCATGAAAAGATACAAGGGAATGTTGGAAGTTTTTGGAAAAGAAATCAAATCCTAACGTGAGAATTCGCACATTTTTGGGTCCAGTCTTTTTCCGGTGGAGCCTGTTGGATCTAGAAGAGGTCCATCCTGCCGTCCATGCTCTTCTGTGCTGTAACAGCAAACTCCCTGGTTACAACACAGACAATAAGCAATGAATAAAAAAGTTAATTAAGTCACACAAAATCCCAATAAATTATAGTTTAATATTGAGTGATCTAATATTAAATATGTAAAACACTTACACGGTAATGGTCATAACCTGTACAACCTAAAAAGAAACATAAAACAGCAGTGAGAATTTCAGAAGGTAGTTTAACACACAGAAACATTGTTATTGATTAGTCGGATTCATTGATTCAGTCGGTGATTGCTGCACCTACTGAAAGAAATCAGATGGGTTTTATCCCATATTTCCGTCTGTGTGAACAAAGTCTTTGGCAATTCCATTTTTGACTTGCTTTTTAATTCTTGTAAATTCAGACCCTGCCACTGTTTCTTGCTGAAGTTATAACTACTTCATAAGTTGTGCTCGTGAGTCTTCACCAGGACGGCGTTTGTTGGACTGAAAATAAACAACATTTTCACAAAAGCAACAGTCAATAGCGACTTATTGACGTGTGTTAATCCGTCTTTGGAGAACCATCAAGCTCTGTGACACAGAGCCATATGATGGATAAGGCTTCAGCTGCACAGGCAACCACTTATTCATAGGATCAATTCATCATTAGATACATTATAGATGTATTTATGATATATTTTTTGGAGTGAAGGGATTGAAATGTAGTTAACGTTGGAACGCTTTATAATATCTCACAAATAAATAGCCTAAATAAACATTGTGGAAAATTTAAATATAAAGACGATACTTAAATACTTACACAGGGTATAAATCATTTTTCCATTGATGCACGTAACCTTTCTGGAAACATCATCCCAAATACATGGAATAGACTTCTCCTCTCCTTCCTTTATAAAGTAATTTACAGATGGTTTTAAATTGGCCAATCGAGCAGGATCCAGGAGGCAAAACGCTTCTACAAAATATTAAGAGAAAAGAAACATTTAAAGATTATATTTGGGGATATATGGTTGATATGCTTGGGGAGTAACCAACACCTGTATTGGTTATTTTATACCTTTGCAGATGGGTAAATGTGACCAGCGGCCATTGCTGTTACACGTCACGGTGTCTGAACCCACTAGTACGTAATAGCCATTACATTGGTATTTCAGAAACACAGCATTCCGCTCCACAACATCACCGTTTGCAACATGTTGGTGTTTTCCACAGTTTACGACTGAAATGTAATGAAGAGGTTATTTAAAATGTGACATTAACATGAACGTTTTCATTTAGTCAACCTAAAACGTGGCTGTAATTTGACTTAATTCGCATTTTTTCCAATGTGTGGTTCTCCTGCACCGCGGTGTCTCTCTCCACATGACGTCACCAGCTGCCCTCAACCAAAAGTTAGTGCTGTGATGATGATGAAGACAAAATCCCTGAATCTTTTCCCACCAATAAAACACTTAAGTGATATCCCAATTGTAGTTGTTACCTTTCAAACCAAGTCCCAGACAGATTTAATTTAAATGCCCAGTAGCTGTACATTCAATTTCTGTTGTTACAGTAACTGGTTGGCAAAGTTTGCAAAAGTTACACCAAGTGAATACATCAACCGAGTTTTATACATTTGAGTTAAAAACAGGGAAGTTCATTAATTATTTACCCTTTGTGTATAACGGTTTAATGTCTCCCTCATTCAAGCCAGGGGTGGTAGACATTCCTGATAAAGGTAAGACATACCAGTTATTATTACTTTCTTTCTGATTCATAATAATGGCCGAAATGCTTTACAATGACCCTTTTTAATGTTTTGCCAACATTTTTAAGAAATGTTCATAACTTACCCCCAGTGTCCTGTTGTTTCTGACTGTCAGTTGAAACTCCAGCATTTCCAGCATCTGGTCTGCTGGCTGATGAGTGGAATATGAAAAGACATTTGATATATTATCACACACACACACACACACACACACACACACACACACACACACACACACACACACACACACACACACACACACACACACACACACATACACACACACACACACACACACACACACACACACACACACACACACACACACACACTCAGTAGCTTGGCTTTCATGAAGTGGACCTAAACAAGTATTACTCCAATGCAACCTTACAATATAATGTTTCGTTAATCACCACCCCCCAATTGTTTAGATATTGAGTATCAGTTTTACTTCTTTCCCATGCACGTTATTTCAGCATGTGGACAATGATCAGAGATGATCTATTTTGCAGTAAAGAAAAAGCTTTTTTAGCACTTAGATCTCAGCGTGTTGCACACTTACAGCATGGTGGGCTTGAAGTCCAGTTTCCAGATATGCAATTGAGAGATTTTTTGGAGTCTGCTCCCTCCACAGAATATCCATCTTCACATTCATACTCCAATTCTGTACTGTCCGGAAAGATTTCCTGGTATCCCCGATGAATGATCACTGCGTGGGGGATTTGAGGAGGCTCCTCACATGAATTGATATTTTCTGCAAAGAGGCGAAGGATGAAATACTACTTGAATTGGTGTAGCTTTGGGAACTCAAAAGGTATATTTATTGTTTTTTCAGCTTGGCGGTATGAAACATCTGACAGACTTACTCTCACAGACCAGCACAGGGGACCATGTTCCATTGGTACATGTGGTAGTGGCAGTGTTGCCTTTGAGGTCATATCCGTCAAGACATTCTATCCTCTTTTTGTACTTATTATTGTACCAACCACTAGTGGTTTCTTTTACATTGGGTATATGTGGTTCTATGCAGGCGGTTTCATCTGAGGAGGAAAGAAGGGGTTTACCATAGCGGCTCTATTTTTTTTATATTAGTCTAGCAACAAATATTTCAAAAGACTTTAAAAGCAAATGCTCCACTACCCTGAACCTGAAAAAAAAAAAATTCCCAAAGTTTTTCATTTTTTGACATAAATATTGAACACCATCGTTCAGATACGTAACATAGTTTTTACTCCACGGTGTCTTACAGCTACAGATAGAGGGCGTCATCAATTTAAAGGTTTTATACATTGTACGAATACAATAAAGTTTTCCAAATAGCGTTGGAACAAAGACATTAAAGGTGACGGAGAGTTTACTGTTCATGCTGAAGACAGACTGAAGGCTTTCTGCGTCTCCGACACTCACCTATACATTGTGGTTTGGGAGACCATATGCCATCTAGACAAGTGCTTGTCGCCCACCAGCCCTCAACTGCTGGTTTACGTCCGTTATCGCAGCCATAGTAGAGCGTTGTTTTATGATCATAAGAGCTCTGTTCAGGGACCAAATATCCACCGTTCAGTTCGGGGGCTGAACAAGGCTGATCCGACGGCCGCACTGAAATACAACGTCAAATAAAAGTACATATTAATTTACAAAGTCAAGATGTTTTCAAGTGACATAACATATTAATGTTCTTACCATGTTGCAGTCGTTGAAACCAAACCAGGAGAACAAACCCAAAATATCTTCTCCAACCCATTTTGTCACAAATGAAATCACCAAGACGAAGCAGAGCTGAGAGCCAGTTTACATGCAGCCAGTTAATCATTTGTTGAGGGCATTTCCCCCAAAAGTTAGGAAACAGTAAACATTGCGCTGAGTTACTCTCCTCATGCAGCACACACAACATGAACAACAAGCTTTGGGTGCTTTAGTCAGATCAGTAACATGCAGCAAAAATATGAAGGTTCTTCAAATACGTAAACAAAGTAATTGGATCAATATTATGTTCTGCTGTTGCTTCATTTGCACTTTGTTTTTAATCCGTTGTCCCAGTTTGTTACCCAGTGGACACATTCAAGAAGAGGGTTAATAATATTCTACAAAGCACCGCTCTTGTTTTTCCCCTTTGTTCACATGTTTAACGCAAAATGAATCATTTTATTTGTCAGACATGCCGTGTTTATAAAGAAATCGATGAGTTAGTTTACAGTCCAGATTCCAATAGATAACCTGAAATAACCTGAATCTCATCTATGGTCAGAGGTCAGTATCATGAAGCCACAATACTCAGCAACTAGTAACAAAAGATGGGATACTGGAATCGTGAAGCACATTTTCATATTAGCTATTTCAATCCGGAGAGACTTGTTGAAATTTGAACAATGCTTTATTATAACAGGTATAATATGATATTGCAAGTTGTTTGGGGCTTGGACTCCATCCTGCTGCAGGATAGACCCGGGGCCGGGATCTCGAGCCGAGACGAGGCATATCCCCCCCTTTGGGAGTCCAGACACTGGTGGTGGTGGTAGAGCCCAAGTTGCATAACTCTCCTGCTATGCCAGGTTCTGCTGTAGATTGGAGGTGTCAGGGGTGGTGGCGGGTCACCTTTGGAGCGTGCTGAAATGACAACTGACAGCACAAGAGAGGAGAACAGTTTTTAACATTTGCCTGCCCCAATGCGATTGGTTCACGGTAACGACACCCACGTCTGATACTACCCGACCCCGCCCCTAATCAGCTGGCCGTGCGCCCCCAGGGAGAAAGGAGGCCACCAGGGAGAGAGGAGGCCACCAGGGAGAGAGGAGGCCACCAGGGAAGGGCACAGCCTGTCCAGTCTTCCTGACTGAATTTTCGCCTAAGCTTCATTTAATACATTGAACAGTTTGTCATTGAGTCCCTGAGCTCTGATTCTTATCATTCAGTCCTGATACTAAACCTCTTAAAAACACATTTGCCTGATCCATACCTGTTTTTGCTAATCTGCTCTGATATCTATGTTATCACACTAACACGCTAAGAAAAGACAGGTAGATGTGCTTAAATACGACGACAAGCTAAATGACCACAGTGATATTTATTTTTAACAAATTTAAATGGCCCTTTGTGAAAGTATTCACAGACAGTCGTACACAGAAAAATAAACTCCATTGTTTATTCATGCAGGTCTTTACAACAGGACATCTAAAACACACCTATTATGTTACACGATTCAATCGGATGAGTTCTAAGAGTAAAAGCTGTTCACAGCCAATACTTTGCTTTGGTGAAATGTGATACTCTCTTATTGTCTTGACAGAACTCGATACCATGTTGAGATAACAACACCATTTTGTCATTTTTACAATCAGGAATCACACATTTTTGGGTACAGTTGTTTTCCGGTGGAGCCTCTTGGCTCTGAAAAAGGACGATCCCACCATGCATCATCCTCTGTAACGCAACAGCAAGCTCCCTGGTTACAACACAGACAATAAGCAATGAATAATCCCAATAAATAATACAGTCCAATATTGAGTGATCTAATATTAAATATGTAAAACACTTACACGATTATGGTCATAACCTGTACAACCTATAAAGAAACAAAAAACAGCAGTGAATATTTCAGAAGGTAGTTTAACACACAGAAACTTTGTTACTGATTAGTCGGATTCATTGATTCAGTCGGTGATTGCTGCACCTACTGAAAGAAATCAGTTCACACAAGATGGGTTTTATCCCATATTTCTGGCTATGTGGACAGATTTATTTACAATTCCATTTTTGTAAGCATGTTTTGAGGTATTTAGGAGCCATGCACCGTGCTTTGTGTAATCGAGGGGCAACTCGACCTAGTGTGGTCGAACAGGAGATGGTCGCGTGGCAGAAACGGTGTGAACTGGCAGAGGCTTACAGTTTTTTTTGGATTGCTAAACGACAGCGGGCACAACTGGAGTTACATGTGCAAAACTCTAACTACAGTCTGCACAGCAGCAGTTCATGTGGACCAAACTCTAGTTCGTTTTTTAGTGCTTAAACACAGTTTTCAAAACTCTACACACTTATCCCATGACTTATCCACAACCTGCACAACACTGGATTTACAGCACTTTGTTCAAATGCTAAAACACTGCTGTCAAAACTGTGAACCACACATTCAAAACAGAATGTGCCTTTTTAACACTGCTGATTGCAATTTCAGCTGAAAGGCTGAGCAGGTGTCTTGTTTCAGACTTGTTAGTGAAGACGCACACACACATATATATATATATATGTATATAGGTAGAGCTCAGAAAGACTAATTTTGGAAATGGAACAAGCAAGACGGCTTGGTGGAGGGAGACAAAGAAGAGACAAAGAGCTGTTATTTCAGATGAAATAAGGGCTTCACTTCTAGACCATGTGGTGACCCACGGTCTCTCATTGAGAAGGTTGAGGGTGGAACCCAATCTGCAAATATCCACAGTGGCATCTGTAATGCCAATTCTCCATCATCAACAGGTGAGAGGAGTTTTTCTCTGTCTGGAGGTGGAACGTGTTTGTTCACCTCCCACATGACCAAATGTCTCTTCTGGAAGCCGGATGTGAGGACACTAGTCCAGAGGACTGCCAGGGATGGATGAGGACCTCCAGAAGATTCTTCCCCAGGTTCATGGCAAGAGAGAACATTAGATGTGATGTTGATGAAAACCTGTGGCCTGATGCTAGAGAGAGGCAGGATTAGTCCCTCAATTATTTGTTCCAATTACAGTGTGTACTTTTAGTTTCTACCTTTTTTTTCTTCTCATAACTGTAATTACATAAATTACTACAGACTTGAAGCAAACGGCTAATTTTCATTTACCTTAAAAAATTGTTATGTTCTAAAAAATGTAATAGATCATGTGAAAGAATGTCACTCTTTGAAGAAAATCTTAATTTGTATGAAGTCACTGAAATAAGCTGTGCTCGTGAGTCTTCACCAGGACGGCGTTTGTTGGACTGAAAATAAACAACATTTTCACAAAAGCAACAGTCAATAGCGACTTATTGACGTGTGTTAATCCGTCTTTGGAGAACCATCAAGCTCTGTGACACAGAGCCATATGATGGATAAGGCTTCAGCTGCACAGGCAACCACTTATTCATAGGATCAATTCATCATTAGATACATTATAGATTTATTTATGATATATTTTTTGGAGTGAAGGGATTGAAATGTAGTTAACGTTGGAACGCTTTATAATATCTCACAAATAAATAGCCTAAATAAACATTGTGGAAAATTTAAATATAAAGACGATACTTAAATACTTACACAGGGTATAAATCATTTTTCCATTGATGCACGTAACCTTTCTGGAAACATCATCCCAAATACATGGAATAGACTTCTCCTCTCCTTTCTTTATATAGTAATTTACAGATGGTTTTAAATCGGCCAATCGAGCAGGATCCAGGAGGCAAAACGCTTCTACAAAATATTAAGAGAAAAGAAACATTTAAAGATTATATTTGGGGATATATGGTTGATATGCTTGGGGAGTAACCAACACCTGTATTGGTTATTTTATACCTTTGCAGATGGGTAAATGTGACCAGCGGCCATTGCTGTTACACGTCACGGTGTCTGAACCCACTAGTACGTAATAGCCATTACATTGGTATTTCAGAAACACAGCATTCCGCTCCACAACATCACCGTTTGCAACATGTTGGTGTTTTCCACAGTGTACGACTGAAATGTAATGAAGAGGTTATTTAAAATGTGACATTAACATGAACGTTTTCATTTAGTCAACCTAAAACGTGGCTGTAATTTGACTTAATTCGCATCTTTTCCAATGTGTGGTTCTCCTGCACCGCGGTGTTTCTCTCCACATGACGTCACCAGCTGCCCTCAACCAAAAGTTAGTGCTGTGATGATGATGAAGACAAAATCCCTGAATCTTTTCCCACCAATAAAACACTTAAGTGATATCCCAATTGTAGTTGTTACCTTTCAAACCAAGTCCCAGACAGATTTAATTTAAATGCCCAGTAGCTGTACATTCAATTTCTGTTGTTACAGTAACTGGTTGGCAAAGTTTGCAAAAGTTACACCAAGTGAATACATCAACCGAGTTTTATACATTTGAGTTAAAAACAGGGAAGTTCATTAATTATTTACCCTTTGTGTATAACGGTTTAATGTCTCCCTCATTCAAGCCAGGGGTGGTAGACATTCCTGATAAAGGTAAGACATACCAGTTATTATTACTTTCTTTCTGATTCATAATAATGGCCGAAATGCTTTACAATGACCCTTTTTAATGTTTTTATTGATAAGAAATGTTCATAACTTACCCCCAGTGTCCTGTTGTTTCTGACTGTCAGTTGAAACTCCAGCATTTCCAGCATCCGGTCTGCTGGCTGATGAGTGGAATATGAAAAGACATTTGATATATATGTATATATATAAAATATTTTTTGCTTTTTCATATGATAATGCGAAATGTACCAAAAATGATCAGGATTTGGTACATTTAGCATTATCATTTGAAAAAAGCACGACAATATTCAGATAACCTTTTCAAACGTTTAGAGAAAATCTAAGAATGTTCAGGGGACAAATCTGACATGTAGACTGAACGCCCTATGTGAATCTGCTGAATTATTGACGTTGTTTAAAAGACAAATGAACACATTGACAGCAAACATAATGTGATGTTCTTACCATGAAGTAATCTTGGAAAACAAGCCAAAAGAACAAATCCAAGACGTCTCCAGCACATCTTGTTGGATAAGAATCGTCTCCCCCACCAAGCAGACCAAGCAGCGCAGTGCAATTGAAAGCCAGTCAATAATTGATATGAATATTTACCCTAGAATTTAGGAATGCAGTGATCGCTCTCTGCAGCGGTCTGACGTCACGCTGCTGCAAGCAAACAAACACTTGCTGCATATTGATTTCAGAGATGAATTTATCTGATTAAAAAGTCATCAACGGGACAGTTTTTTTAGTTCTTGACCATGGATGAAACCACGTGGTGCCAAAGTTGTAGTTTAAACGCCAAACTATGGTTGCATATGTAACATTTCAGCAAATAAACAGCACTGAACAGAGCTTCTTCCATGCTTGTTTACACAGAACTGAACCCACTAAAGGGAGACGTCGTCTGTCTGGAGTCCAGATTTCAAAATGATTTCCCGGATCGAACTCGTGACGAAATTAATGATTAATTAATGATGGTAGTACTAATGATGATAATACAATCCGCCGGACACCGAACATGTGAGAGCAGTTATAGTTTGTCAAGTTTGCATTTCTAACCATTTAAATACATTTTTCAAATTGCCTCCAAAAAGTTTTAGGGTCAGGGTTAGTTTTCTTCATCCTTTCACAAATTTAACTTCAAGAGTAAAATTACAATTTCAAATGCATAACTTTGCCCTCAGTTTGCTCGGAAGCTATGATTAAAACTTACATTAATACTTCCTACAGTGCAGGGAGAACAGTTTAAACCCTTTCTCACAGAAATAATTAAACATTGATCAGAGATGATTATTGAACCATAACATTTCAATGTTTTGGAATTATTTTTATTTTATATATATATATAAATAAATAAATATAAATGAAAAAGACATTGCTTAGCAGCACACCTGTTAATATTCCAGCCTGTTGATTCTCCACTAAATACGTAAAGCGCTTTTCTAGTCTTCAGACTTCTCAAAGCGCTTTAATGCTTCGTGTCGTCGTTCCCTCATTCTCACCCTGATGACAGGGCCACCTGCTACCCAGGAACCAACACACACACAGCTACAGCAGCAATGTTGTGGCTAAGCGTCTTGCTGGATTTTTTTCTCTTTTCAGGGGGCATTTACTCACCTTCAATTGTTTACTACCAGATGAAAACGTAATGAACCCACTGGAAAAAAGTGGACAACTGGAAATACTAATAAAAATGAATATTAACAACCTACAATAGGCGGGAGACAGACATTTTTTTTCTCTGGAGGTTTTATTGTCAATTTAAGGTAAAGACTTAAAGCAATACTTTCCAAACTGTTTGTCCTCTAGCACAACACCAACAAAGAAGAAGAAAAAAAAAAAAAAAAAAAAAGACTAACGTGGCCATTGCATGACCAAGAGAGATGCCGATCCATCAGAAAGACCGACTGGCTGCTCTAGCGAGCTCATCCCACGGAGTCGGAGCAGTGTAGTATTACGGATCACTTACCTGCTTCCTTCTCTCTGCTTTGGATCCAACAGGGTTCCATCATATGTACATTCAGACCACACACCCAAAAGAAAGCAAAGTGTGAAGGAAGTCTCTTTCCTCAAACTCCGTGGCCATTTGGTTTGTACAAGAGTCATTTTCACGTAAACCGTTCAGCGTTTAATTCAAAATTCAATTTCAAAATCTTCTCACCGTGAACCAAACTGAAAACCTTCCTTTTCCTTCGACCCCGTCAAGTTGCTTAACATCCCATTGAAATAGTTTCCACAGTATATTGCCTTTTTTTAATATAAAACATATTTGTTTGTTTTTTTGGTACTACATGAAAACATTAGAAAACATTGACAGCAAAAAAAAAAAAAAACATCCCCTCAATCTCCTCTCCAGTGTCCAGAGCGACGAATCCAGCGCTTTGCATCAGGACTCCTCCGGGACGTGTTGGAGGACGTTCTCCTCCTGTGGAAGTGGGGATGTTGGAAAGTGGGATGGCACCTGCAATGAAAGGGGCTACGTGACCGAGGACAGTTGGAGCGGGGGGGGGGGGGGGGGGGATAGGCAGGGTCGAAGAATTAATTTGAAGGAATTCCGTGAATCGCTGCGTTGATCTGAGCTCAGAACCGGAGGTGAGCTTTGTGTTTCACCAAGTATCTGATAAATAGGAAAAAGAAGGGAAAATGGGTGAGTTTTTTGCAACGCCGTCCACTTAATGAATATAACGCAGATGGCGGAATAATGAGATGAGAGAGGGGAGCGAATGAGCCAAATGAGGATACATGAGCATGCTAAATCCAGACGGACCTGTCCAGGGTTTCCCAAAAGCGCAGGAAGACGGGCCGGTCCAGATGGCGCCTGTGGCGGCTCAGCTCCAGCACGGTCACGTCCCACTTCTGCACGTTGGGGTCAGTCTTTGCCTCGTCATACTTCAAATGAAAGGCTCGGACTGGAGGGGAGACAATTGAAATGGTCAGTATTAAGTTAAAAGGCGTGTGTTGGTTAGTTCAAGGTGACATTCTTAAATGTCTTTGATTGCAAATCAAAAATTATTAAATAAAAGCTGGAAAAGATGGACAATCTTAAATGCTGAGGTAAATAAACATGTTTCTAATAGTCTTTATTTTCTATGTGACCAAGTGAGAATAAATATTTGTTATATTTGAGCCAGCGTCAGCATTACCCACCATAACAAAGTACGGTAATCATTTCAGCCATAACTACTCACTTTTGGCAAAAATGTCGACAGGAGAACCATCGGGCAGCAGCCACGGCCAGCCTTTGAACTGCCAGGCCGGACCCTGGACGAACACCGCCACCACCCGATCCCTGCAGGAAGACGCACGCATTGTAAAATGGGTTTTGCTTCAAGTCTGGTTAGGAATCTTTATGTTGTAAAAGTGAAAGTGAAGTGAAAAGTGGGCACCGTGAACCAGTAGCCCCTCAACCAAAAGGGCTAAGACGCATACACTGGATCTCAAAGGTTAGAAGCAAAGGAAAATGAATCCACTGAACGTAAACTGGATTAACATTCTAGAGTAAAGTTCAATATTTTCAGGGGTCCAGGCGATGGAGATGCTCACCAGTCCTGTGGAGCCAGTTTAAGCGGCTGATCGATGATGCGGTACGGCACAGTGACACTCAGGGTGGTGCCTCCGGGCTGGATCTGGTCTTTACGCCTCTGAAGCAGGACTTCGTTATCGCGCTGGATGCCTTGCTTCTTCTTCTCTTCTGGCGTGACGAACCTGGTGTTTCAACCGGAGTACGATTTTTTTTTCACAATCTCGCTCATTCAGCGATTACACTGCAGGTGGAGACAACGGTCAGAATACACACTTACTTAAGGTCCTGCAAGAGCTCCTTAGCATTGAGCATTGTGATGAGGGAGGTGGTGGCAGCGGGGATGATGACGATGGGTGTCCGGGAACCTGTAGAGAGAGTCGTGATAGTGCTTAGAGACGGGTCGGACAGTGAAGACAATAAATACAATGCATTTGTATGTCAGACAAGAGAACAATGAAAAACTCGTTTACTGCCTTATGCTTAGAAACTCCTAAAATGCCATTTACCTTTCTTCTGATTCGGCGGAGGTCTGGCTTGTGAAACTAAAGGAAACAGGAAACACATTTCACAGAGAGGTAAACGGACCAGTGGTACAGCTACACATACCGAAAGGGTATCGCAATAAACTGCCTTTAAAATGTCACTTCATTACTTTTCCTTATTATTTGTATAATTGGAAGATATCGTATCAAGCGGAGCTCCACTGTCTCTGCTGTGCAGCAAACATGCCAGTTAACCCCTAGTAGTCATCTACTACAAACACTGATGCTGCTTTGTTGTGCGCTCACATGTTCTGCGCCTCGCATTTCCTACGCAGCGAAAAAGACCTTGGATTCTTCTCTACAAAACAAAAGCCTCTTTCCAAGAGGACGACTATTTCCTCCAGGAAACATGTTCATACTTCCTGTGGTACGGTCATGTGTGGCAGTTAAGTTACACAGACTGTGGCATTAGAAGTTGTTTGACCCAACCCGAGGTAATTAGTGAGTGTATGAAACCTGGTTTTATTAGGTGATGTTTTGACATGTACTTGTTAAAAGTACCACTCCGTTGACCGGAGTACGTGAGATGCAAACCACCGCTGTCAACAACGAATCGCGGTTTGCATTTGAGTACTTTAAGTAGGTGTGGTTGGCCTTTGTGTTTCTAGATTCTGGACTGGGTTTCTAGTGAGTGAGGTGTGTGTCCGTATGGTTGAATGCACTGCAAGTCGCTTTGGATAAAAGCGTCACCTAAATGACATGTAGTGTAAACTAGGCTGCACACTGAGGAAAGTCCGCTGCAATAACAGATTTCCTAAAAAATAAAATAAATAACACTTGTATAACGCTCCAATTCTGTTGGATTGCGCAACCTTTACCAAAACATTGTATTACAACGTAAGCACACAAGTGCACACGTCAACTTGGGCACCAACCTGGTCGCGGGACCGGCTGCAGCGCCGGGGTCTGGGCCTTCCGAGCAGATGCTCCTTCCTGGAAAACACAACATCTTACTAATAAATGTACTATTCCTCCAACCGACTGCTGAAACAACACAACTCATTGAGACTGACGAGGGAATATTAGGGGTGGGAATGGAAAACAAACATTGTTTCAGCACAGAGTGCTGGATTTATAACAAAAAACGACGAACAAGAGCACCAGCAAGAAATTGGCATAATAATTATTTTATCTTTATTATTTCACAGGGTTAAATAAGTCTGAACATAATTTGAGTTGAGTGAGGATATTTGTGATCAATCTAAAATGCAAAAGATTTAAATGTGACACGCAAGAGACCAAAAGATCTTCGTATCGTGCTTAGAAAAAAAACAAACAAACAATGTAACTGAATATTTTACTGGAGTCATTTAGACTGTCTCCATTATTTGCCCCTGAGAAAAGGAAAGAAGGCCGGATTACAATTCTGACAACCGATGCACGAAAAGTTCACAGACCCACTACTTATAAATTATTTAGTGAATACATGGCGCTTCAGTAACACACACAGTGCAAAGTAAGTTCAGGTTGAGTAACGAAGCATGAAACTTGAAAGCGTCAAGAACCGAAAACACTGCACAGGAAGTATTGTGAAGAAAGACTCCGGTCAGCGATCATGGTGACAACCTCGTAGGGAGCGACTGCTGGGCGGAACGCAGGTTGTGATAACGCTGCATTGCATTAGCCTCAAGTTAGGCAGTCATTGCACGGTTTTCCATTCGCACGCAAATGTGAAGCTAAGTCTAACCGTCTTATACGGAGAACATTTAATCATGTCAAAGGCGGACAGAGCGCAAACAGAAACACCCCTCTTCCTCCCGTCCATGCTGCGGTGGAATTAACATGACAAGCAGACCTCCACGGCTGAAAGAGCGCAGCGGGCACTTTGCTGTCCTTATTTGATTTACAGTGAATGCTTAACTCCTTTCTGGGGAGTGGGCGTGAATACAAATTGCCCCCCCCCCCCAAAATCAGGCGGCAACAGCTGCAGAAACGGGGTGACGTGGTGGGAGAGCAAAGCCGTCACCAGGCCAACAGCCGCCTCAGAACGAACACTCCTCTTTATTATCCTCCTCCTCCTCCCTCCCCCCCGCTCTAACGCAGACAACCCAGCGACGGCACAGAGCAGAGCGCGCGGGGAGGGTGAGAAGAGGCACATGTGGGGGGAGTGGGGGGCGTTAACATGAGAGCCTGTGACTAAAAGACAAAGAGCGAGGAGAAAAGAAAAAGAACGAGAACAGAAAGAGTAAATGCTCGGAAACCGAAGAGAGACGCGAGAGGCTTGTGCATCATCCACAGCCGCGGCTCGTCTGACGAGACACAATCCGACCAGCGAGGACAGTGGAAGGACTCTGCGGCTACCGTCCAGCCTCTGGGGACAACAACGGCAACATGGCAGCTGTGACACATGTTTTGCACATGTGGCAGCCACATTTCACCGCCATTCTGACAAACAGCCTCATGGAAGCAGGATCGTAAATACATGGCGGTTACTGCGGTTCCAAGGGGTGAGTTAAAAACGGCAAACGCACATCAAAACAACGCTGACTAAAGGGGGGAGGGTGCTGCTGCTGAACCGCTGAGCAGCTTGCGGATGCATTGCTCTACAGGATGTGGAGGGTGTGCCTCGACTAAAAGGAAACGGGTGCGTCAGCTGACCAGCAAACAGACAGAGACGGAGGTCTTCGGCATGTCAGTCGCCACAGAACACGCTTTGTGCTGCCGGGGTAATTTGAAAACGTTGTGTGTATTTCGGGAAGAAACTCCATTTGCGAAGCCTGAAACAGCCCGGCCCTCCCAGCACCGCTCCCCCCCCCCCCTGGATGCCAAACACACAGTGTTGAGTTGAGGGAGCGTATTCGGTTTGTTCTCGCCCCAGAAACAACAGAAGCTGAACAGAAAGAGAAAGTGGCCTAAGACGGCAGTCTCTGCTGAACAAGCTGAAAAAAGGAGCTTCTATAATAGTCTTTGGGGGTTAGCATGCTGTAAAAACACTACAATCTTTTTATTTTGGGTCTTTTTGGCATTTTGATCTAGAGATTTGTGCAGTGATGAGTCAAAGCAGGAAGGAAAGTGTATTTTTAATCCATATTAGGAGTTTAGAAAGAAAAAAAAGGGGGGGGCCGAGGGGGTTACTGATGATCTCTCAATGTTTATAAATTTTGTTAGCAGACGGCTTTGGATTTACACATCGAGCAATACAGAGCGACATTATACATTGAGCTGCGTTTCTGGCTGCATGATGAATCCCATCATCTTTTCAGCTCTGTTGTTGGACTTAACCAATCATTTCCCTCTTCTTACTCAAATATGTTCCCTCCTCTTTGGTCTTGCAGAGAATCAGAAGACACGCGACCACAGAGAGGACTGACACCGCTCTCCCCCAATGAGATACGAGTCAATTGATTACATGGAAAACGAGCAATCGAGAGTGGGGGCCGAGTTCCTGAAGCAATTCCCCACATACGCACGCCTTCCATCCCTTCCAGGGGCCAAGGACTAGCGAGCGGATTGTCATTACAAGCGTCCGAGGGAAGCAGCCCTGCTGCAACAATGCAGTGGAGACGACGCCATTGCTGTGCGCACACGGCTAAATTTCTCTACCTCCTCTCACTGTTGGGTCTGCTGGTCTTTCTGGTCCACCAGGTGTGGCTGCCCAAGCTCACGGGGAAGCCGTGGGGGGGAGGCCATCCTTTGGTGTCCTTTGGCGGCGATGAACTTCGCGCCACCAGACCCGAATGGAACCTGAGCGCGCCGCAATCGGCATGGCGGTTCGTCCGCGTTCCTCGGCAGGTGCTCACATCCGACGCCAACGTCAGTTCCCCCGAGAAGGAGGGTGTCCGGTCTCCTCAGGGAGACGCGGGTTTGCAAAACACTAGCACAGGTGTGGAGGGAGAGCTCGGCGGCGGTGTGACCCGCGGCCCTTTCCCTTACGTCATCAACGAGCCGGACAAATGCGCCGGGGGCAGAGCGGCACCGTTTCTGGTGCTGCTTATAGCCACGGAGGCTCGGCAGGTGGAGGCGAGAAATGCCATCCGGCAGACATGGGGCAACGAGAGCGGCGCTCCCGCCCAGGGACTCGTCCGGCTGTTTCTGCTGGGGACGAACGAAGGAGAGCTGGGACTTTTACAGCAAAGGATGCTGGAAGCAGAAAGCCGGAGGTATCGCGACATCATTCAGCAGGACTTTGTAGATTCCTACAAAAACTTGACCATGAAGACACTGATGGGAATGAACTGGGTGGCAGTTCACTGCCCACAAGCTGGCTACGTCATGAAGACGGACAGCGACGTCTTCGTCAACACAGAGTACCTCGTTCACAAGCTGCTCGGCCCCGACCAGCAGCTGAGGAAGAACTACTTCACGGGCAACAACATGAGAGGCTACGCACCCAACCGGAACAAAAACAGCAAGTGGTACATGTCTCCGGAGCTGTACCCGAGTGACAAGTATCCCACCTTCTGCTCCGGGACCGGTTACGTCTTCTCTGGAGACCTGGCGAGAAAGATCTATCGGGTATCCCTGCGGGTCCGCCGATTGCATTTGGAGGATGTGTACGTGGGAATATGCCTGGCTGAGCTCCGGATCGAGCTCACTCCTCCACCCAACGAGTTCCTATTCAACCACTGGCGCGTGTCTTATTCCAGCTGCAAGTACAGCCACCTGATCACGTCACATGGGTTTCATCCCAATGAACTGCTTAAATACTGGCATCATCTTCAGAGTAACAAACACAATGCCTGCATAAACACAGCGAGAGGAGGAAGGGCAACTTGAATGCAATAAACAGAGACTCAGCAAATTCCTGGGAACATGTTAAAACCGCTGCATAAAAGGTTGTGTAAAAGCTGATGTCTGCTTTGTGCTTTGTGTCAAATATTTTGTACCAACCAGATGAAAAATGTTTCTGTATGTTTGAGTCAAACCATTGGAGAGTTTATGGGCACCATAATATTGTATATGTTTCACTGTGGTGCAAAGTCATAATTTTGTCATAATGAAAGTTGTGTTTCGTACATTTTGCCTTGCAAATACAGGCTGCACTAAAACCAAATAAATATAAATAAAACAAATATCCCCACATCATTTCAAAAGACATTAAAACATGAATTATGCTACTAGATGTCAAATTGCTGACAAAACCATGTGGGACAAGCCACTTTTTGAGTACAAAATATATTTCTGGGAATTGCATTTGAAAAATTACATTTGAGGACTTGTGGCACTAAATACTTATTGCTTTGTTTGATACAGATGCTTGATTGTGTGCCTAAACATTTTACGTTTAAATCACCTGTAATATGAATATAACAACTAAGTGGGTAAAATCTAATAAAACAGTGTCTAGAACAATTTGGAGGTTTATAAATATGTATTATACTGTAATGAAGCCTTGTAAAGCAGGAAAAGACAATTTGGAGATGCTACAATACCAAAAACGAAGGCAATACCTCGATCTGTTGCAGAGCCCTACATTGAGGCTTGGATTAGCAGCTTGTCTAGCAGATCACAATAAACTATAAATGGAACATCTGGATTGTGCAAAGTGACTTCAGGGTCAATCCACTCTGGATTAGTCTAAAAAAAAACCTGCAAATGTTTCATAGTCAGCATTGCTTAAGACGACAGAAAGTCTGCGGTCTTTCACACACAGAGAGCACATTGTGTCTTGGATCAAATGAAAGTAAGATGTTTGTGGGTCACTGTCCGGCTAATGGTAGTCTACATCTAAAAGCAAATACCAGCATTTGGGTTTTGCCCAGATCCCCCCCCCACCTCCCACCGCTTGTCTTTGTTTATCTAACTATGTATTCCCGCTGTAAAGAAGGAAAACTTTAAGTAGCCTTGAAGCATAACACTGTATGTTTTCAATGAGTCTCCTGCTTGCAGTTAATATGTAATAAATGATTTTACGCTTTTGGCGAGTGAGCATTTTTCTAACAATTAAGTCGTCTAATCTTCAAACAGCCAGGTTTTGTTCTTACCGTCACTGACTTCAGGGTCATGCCGTGGTAGGTTCCCATGGTATCGATCTTGAAACCCTCCGTTTCTGTGAAATAACACAGGGGAAGTTCTTGGTTACTGGCAGAACAAAACAGTATTTTCAAGTGTAATTAAATCGAATGCCTGAAAATGCAACTAACCAGATTGATTTTTGGAATTGAAAGATGCAATCAAAACAAATATTCACTACTCATTTTTAGTTGCATGTCCTTTTTATTGTGTTTATTTTTCTGAAAAGTACAATCCCTGTAAAATGCAACCGAAAATGACTGTTGACGGCTGACGATGTGACTGAGAGCACAAGGTGACAGGAGGAAACAGCTGTGGGACTTTTATTGTCTGCAGGCCAGAAGATCTCTTCAGCACGACCATATTATATTTAAAAAAAGATGCAGACTGCGAATGTGTAAATTAACAAGCTCATAATATTGCTGCCCCTTCAAGGGCATGAAAAAATGACTGATTACATTCAGGCACTCCGAAGTTTCTGGGTTAAGATGCTAAAATGTATTCTGACTGAACAGAACTATCACAACACTCATTGGGGAAATTATAGCATTTATGATCATTTAAGCATTATTCTTCCAGCTGCCCCCAGGCGCTGTAAAAATGTAATATAACAACATCGTTCAAGTTGTAAGCAGGCTTACTATCATGTTATAATCCCAAACAGCATGAATAAAAGCACCAGTAGCAAAGCGCTGCGTGGAGATTACAGGTGCACAACCCCGCTCTGTCGCACAACACGCAGCTGAAGATGATTAGGGTGTAAATTTGATAATCACGTATGCTAAAGATGACATAAGCAGGTTGTTGTTGCAGTTTTGGAAATGTAATTCATGGTGCTGTTAGATTACCACTGCATGGCCCCGTCTTTGTATGTGGGAGACCAAACTGCTGTGTGGAGGTCTCACACAGGTGTGAATCAAATCCAAGTTATGTTGACGCCCAGATCAATGATCAGTTAACAATGTTTTCCTTAAATGCCTCGCACACATGCAACTCTTTTAAACCTTTTGGATAAAAATTAGCTACAGAAGAACAGAGGAAACTCACCCTCTTTTCCTTTGAATCGCTCCTGATCGTATCTGTTGTAGGCAGCTGGGACGGGCTGCTTGTTCCTTAGGGACGGGTCCTGGAAACAAAAACATAACATTTTTTAAAGACATTGCATTGAAAATCTGTTCAATTGGTTAAGATATATTATTTGACAAAAAGAAATGGGAAAATTAACAATTTCCCAGTTCCCAGTAAATGACTGACATATTCCGTTTACATGCACACACAGAATTCTGTTCTCACCACTTGGGTCGTGTTCTGTGCGGGTCTCTGCTCTGGTGCTCGCCCTTCTTCTCTGGCTTTCACTGACTGAAGGATGGCAAAGATGTTCTTGGAGAAGTTCTGCAGAGGAGCAGTACAGAACAAAATTATTATCATTTAGTGAACACCACCCAGGTCTGAGAGTGCCAACCTGAAGATTTCAGTGTAAAACACTGTACCACATGAAACCGCTCTTCATTAGGATTAAATTTAAAACACACCTGGCTAGTAATTAACATGAGCCTTCACATTTTCTATTCAATATTACATATGAAAACATTGAATACCCTGTAATGCACAAGATACCAATATATTAGAGTTCAGTCAGACGTAAGTCTTCAGGCAACAAAGGTGATCTGAACAGCAGTGGGACATAACACTGAATTAATATTGTGAAAATGAATACAAAAGTTGTCCATTTCAAGGTTTCTCAAAAAAAATGCTTTTTTTTTAAAGCAGTTGTCAAACGGAGCGAGAAATGTCAAAACTGATAAATAAAAAATCGTGGTGAGAGAATACATCAGGACAGTGGTAATTGCTCCAAGCATACAGCCATTAAATACTATAATGGTTAGGAAAGAGCATATTAAAAGTCCTCCTGTTTGCCTTTGAATATGTATTTTAAATACAAACTCTGAAAAATATTCTATTGCTGCCATCTAGTGGTGGAACTCGTCACCTCACTTGATTCGGTATTTACACAGTTGGGCTATTGTGAAGTATTTCCCACACTCAACCCCATTGTCCAAGGGAGTTCAGCAGGATTGCGTAAAATGTGTACAGTATCAACCTACTCAAAAGTGCCTTGACAGTGTGAATCGTTAGAAATGGCAATATTTGACAAAATTGCTATCAAGAAAGAAAGAACATTGTTTGCATAGAAGTATCCTTGTGGTTCGAAGGTCAGTGGACTCTGACCTTCCCAGTGCTCTGGAGGATGGTTGTCCTGGTCCTCCAAACTCTCTCTCTGCTGACGATATCTCTAGTGACATCCACCTCAGCGTCCACAAAGCTTCTCTGCTTCAGGGTTATGTCATCATCCAGATCCGTTTTGATGGTGGATCGTTTTTTCGCCATAATCTTGGCTTTAATGGCTGCGATTTTCTCCACCGACATGGCCTCAGACAGTGACCTGAAAAAGAGAAGTTAAGACCTTGATCAGTTAATACTGACACTGAGGTATGTTGAATAGAGATCACAATTAATCTGAATGATTAACTAATCAACTTTGGGAAGATAATGGCCAGGAAGCCCATTATGCATATCCAGGGGTTACAAGTCCATTATACCTGATCTGGTCAGTCTGCACGATGCCCTCTTTGTGACCCTCCAGGCGGGCAGCCAGTCGCTCCTTGTCCAGACGCACTCGTTCCTCATCCTGAAGAGGTAAGCAGTGCACACAACATCAACAGATTGCTGAATATTATAAGATGCAACAATAGATCCCCATGGTTTGCCCAAAGAAATGTTTTGCTAATTGCAAAAAAATACCGTTATCAATTACAAAAAGTACAGAAGGAACATTTCTGGTTTCTACCAATAAACTGTAGACTAAATGGACAATTAAACCTTTCAATATGCACCAGATAGAGAAACTACTCCAGAGCTCCACAGACCAACATTTGGGAGTATCGTGCTAAAGCAACTTTTGTGGAAGAGATTCATCAGTTTACCTCAATCCTGGGTTTTTTGGCTTCAGAAGATACCTCATCCGCTGCCCTTTTCACTATGAAGCAGAACAGTGGTATTAATTCAAAGCACCACGTTCCATTCGCTTTCATAGCAACTCTCCAGCCTGCCGACTACATCGACATTCCTAATACACATCTAATAGAAAATATTTTTGAAAATGTGACCCACTAGGAGGATTAGCAGAAGATACAATTCACTAAGTTGCAGCAAAGACTGCAATAACAATACATCTGTTCACGCAACAGATATGTTGTGAGCTTACCTTGCGTTGGCCTTTGCAAACCTATTTCTATGGGGGCACTTCTGTCGATACTTGTTGATGTAGCTATGAAAAGACAAAATAAGAAACGGCATCAATTAGTTACCGTGTAAACCAACTACAGTCAAGATCCTCCTCGTACGGCTTCATCAAAGTTACTTACAACTCTCCCCATTGAGATACGACAGTAAGCCTTTTCGATCGGGTCGTCTGACAACCGGGATGTTCTCGGTCTATCAACGGCATAAAAGGATGTCACACAAAAACACTTCTGGGGCAAAAAATTGGATTGAAATTAAAAGTCGTTAAGAGGCAGAAAAAGAGGATCAATTTACAGATTGCCCTCAAATAGGCACATTGAGGCACTGACAGGTTAAGGCACTTTGATGGTTTCAGTCACTTACTGCAGCTCTTCGCACGTAGGATGGATGCGGAAGATGCACATTGTTGAGCAAGAACAAGATAGAGTCCAAAGTATAGTACTCTTTGGGTTGCCCCTCTTTGCCGGTACTGAGGGTAGAAACAAGAGAGAAAAAAACATTTGGAAAGCACCCAAACCTCAACATTTCATCGTCATAGAACATGACTCATGTGCAGGTTACACCTTAAGTTAAATCTTCAGTGTAGAAATCCTTAATACGAACCTAAAGTAACGTTAAGTTTACTTGCTCAAAGTAACAAACACTGGATTCAAAATCAAATGGACGCAGAACTACGTTGCAGTTAACGTCAATAATTGGTGACTAAAGTTAATCCTTCGGCAACAACATTTTTGGCGTTACATGACCAACGTTGCCTTAATCAAAGTTGCTATTAGTTATAAGTGATATCACGAGCAAAAGTAACGTATACTCGCTCAATCCACTGGAGCCCTGACTCAATGGGAACACAACTCAAGGATCGGCAACGCTCAGGTTAGCATCACAATGCTAGTACACTTAGCTAACAGTAGATCTCTCAATAACAAGTTTAAAACTACCATTACATACAAACTAAAACAGATCTCTGCTAAGTGTGACGCGTTTTAATTTAGACACAATATCTATGTAAAACGCCAAAGTTACCAAAGAGTGCTTAAAGTTTCATGTAACGTTACAACAGTGAGGAGTCGAGTTAGGTTAGCATCTTAGCATCTAGCTAGCGAGCCTTCCGCAGTTAACGGCACCAGAAGGCACCGATGAGCTTGAGCCTTCAGGAGCGATTGAGAGCTAGTTTGGCACTGACATACCCCCAGATTATGTAGTTGGTCTTCACATTTTTCGGCCAGGAGAACTCTCCAAATATAACTTCATCTCCTTTAGCGACGATTTCTTTTTTCTGGATGTTATACAGACGGAGAACACTCAACACGTCCGCCATCTTCACTTGTCCTGATGTAGCGCGTCAGCGAGGCCCCCAGTTATCAACACCAGGTGGCCTCTCGACTGCCTGATCCGTTTAAAACTTTAAAGAATGCCCGTCAAAGCTAACATAATTAATTTCTTCGTATTTTCCAGATCGAATAAAAATATACGGTGTTAGTATGGATGTGATTGTTCAGTGGTGTATCAAACCAAAAATAAAATGTAAATTTCCTTTAAGACAAAAAACGACATTATTTGAAAAGCAGCTAATTGTTTATTAGGGGTTTACATTGCCACTATATTCAAGTACTTACCAGTTTGGCCCCATGGATGCAGCAGACAATAATGAATCATGGTGGTGAGATATTTGTGATCTACCATGATACGTCTTAATATAAATATAATGTGCTTCAACTATGACAATTGTATTAATGATCCAATAAACATATGTTAAATAAATTAGGATGAATAGGGTTCAGTGTAAAATATGAGAATAAGTCGATTTCTCCAAATTAGACAACCAACTTTAAGACCCAGAGATTGACATTATTGTTTAAATAAAGACAATTTTAAATAATCCTTCCAAAAAAACACATCACATTTAAGAGCAACAATGATATTCTTTTATAGGATACAGTCGACAAAGTGCAAACAGACAACTCAGTTAAAAAAATAAAACTGTCAATGGGGGAAATAAAATGTAAATAACAAAAAGGGTTCCTAAAGGCCAAAAAGGCAAGAGTTGTGACATGAATATTACTATAAGAAACATTTTCAGTTTAAGTAACTTAAACTACTTTTCGCAGTCAATAGAATACATTAGTTATTTGACTTAAGGTGCTTTGTTTCACTTCCCGTATTTCACACTACATATGTTCATAAGTTATAACAATACTACATAAGTCCCAGGGACAGGTTTTCAAATTCAAAATGTTACATACAACCTTCTAAAATCATACAAGGAACCACTGCAAGTCCTCATAAAGTAAACATATGTTTTCACTAAGCCTCAAACATGGACGCTTACGTTATTCCTCTTATTAAATCTGCCAACATATCGCTATATTAGGGCAGAAGTTAGTGTACAATGCATGCCGTCTCACTAAGAACCATCAATTTTAAACTCTTTCAAAATTATCGGAATATAAATGTAGAAAGCATTTCCAGTGTTGTCCACCCAGCTGCAAACGTTGTCAATTGACTTGTAAGTTACAGGATTTAAATACGTAAATCGGAATAGTAAATGACAAACATTTTTTGGGTTAGTGCTGTTTTAGGGGACTCTACATGCCGAGTGAGACACACTAGTAGACCGTGAAACATTCTTTTGTGCGCTAACGTCACGAATAAGAGACAGAGCAATTACTTAACTAGATCAGATCAAGGGATAGGTTACGAATGACACTCAAAGCTTCAAGGTCAAAGCCAAAAAGAAATACGCACAATCAATTCTTATTTCCTTTTGGTCTTTGATTTTGCAAAAAGCATATGTAGGCCTGCTCTTGTTTACTTAAAAATTGTCTCTTCAAAATGTTTTATTACTGATGGATGCCAGTTTGGGCTCCAAATGTTACACCTTCCTTATTAAGATGAAAACAACATTTCAAAAGGGAGCTGGGGACAATTTTTCAGTAACAGCCATATTCACAGAAAATGTATTGTCTCTTAAGAGATCACCGAAACATCAGCATTGACAGAAAAGGAATCTAATCCTGTTTGCTTCATTTGTGCCCGTCAAAATGAACTCTGGAAAGATAATTGCCTCATACAGAAAGTCCATTATGTGTTCACAGCCGGGACAAGTCCATTATCGCTGATCGGGTCGGTCGGCACGATGCCCTCTTTGTGGCGCTCCAGGTGGGAAGCCAATCGCTCTCGTTCCTCATCCTAAAGAGGAAAGCAGGCCACACGACATCAACGGATTGATGAATAATATAAGATGCAACAATAGATCCCCATAATTTGCTGGTTGGGCCACAAAGAAATGTTTTTCTAATTGTAACAAAATGTATTTATTAATTATAAAAAGTACACACAAATCATTTTTTTGTTTTTACCAATAAACCAACTAAATGGACAATCAAATGATTCAATACTGTAACTAATGAACAAATCTGAAGCCAAATCTTTGACCTGGGATGCAAAATGTTGGTTGTGCTGATATTTTTATTTTGGCCAAAACTAACCTCACGACGGTCTAAACCCAGCTCACGTTCCCTATTAGTGGGTGAACAATTCAACGCTTGGTGAATTCTGCTTCACAATGATAGGAAGAGCCGACATTGAAGGATCAAAAAACGATGTCGCTATGAACGCTTGGCCGCCACAAGCCAGCAATTTTGACACCTCCTGCTTGAGCTGGGTTTAGACCGTCGTGAGACAGGTTGTGTATATTTTTTCCACCTAATTGCAAAGAACATTATGTCAATAATGGAACACGTAGGCCTATTAATAGATAAAGGAAAAATAAATTAAACACACAAGTCATACATGTTAAGCCCCTGTCAAGTAAAAGAGAATTTTATTTTAAAGTCTTTTTCTTCCAAAACGCTTGACGTCCCAATTTAGTGCATCTCTTCCTTGAGCCGAGAGTTCTGCAACACTACAATGCACTGCTTAATCACTACAGTGCTTCCACAACCATTTTACTGTCAGTAAATGAAATGAGTGAAATAAAATGAAATGAATGAGAATGTGGTGTGAAAAAAGAACATTGTTTGCATAGAAGTATCCTTGTGTTTGGACATTATTATCCTCAAGTGGACTCTGACCTTCCCAGTGCTCTGGAGGATGATTGTCCTGGTCCTCCAAACTCTCTCTCTGCTGACGATATCTCTAGTGACATCCACCTCAGCGTCCACGAAGCTTCTCTGCTTCAGGGTTATGTCATCATCCAGATCCGTTTTGATGGTGGATTGTTTTTTCGCCATAATCTTTGCTTTAATGGCTGCGATTTTCTCCACCGACATGGCCTCAGACAGTAACCTGAAGAAGAAGAGAAGTTAAGATCTTCTGAAAAGTTCACTGCTTCAAGGAACTGGTCTGTGGGTGTAGCTATGTAGTGAAACATGGCATCCAGCAACATTGATCAGTCAATACTGACACTGAGGTATGTTGAATACAGATTAGGGCTGGGCAGAACGGCCAAAAAGAGATTCTGACGGTATCCCGGTATTGCTTTAAGTAAATTCATCAACCCCAAAATGGACCGCCGGCTACCCGAGCAGCTGTTCGACGCTCGCTGGTCAACTTGCTCGCAACTGGCCTGCAAGCTTGTTAGCGTGTTATGGCCACCAGAGGCTCGACAGACTTTGCAATAACTCTTTTCTGATCTAATGTAACTTACGTTGGATTTTCCAAAACCAAAAACCCTCCAAAACAGACACATCTTCGCTCTTGCACAAGTGCACAAGTTGTGTTGGTGCATCTCTGGTCTCTCGTTGTTCCTCCTGTATCGCTCTTTTGCGTGTTTTCATGTAGGAACAGAGTTACTTCCTGTTGTGAGCTGTACCCAGCATGCAGTTCGGCGGGCTAACTTTTATAAATGTACAATTATTAGTGTTTTCCAAATTGTTTATGTGTCACTCCGCGTGTTTTACCCTGTTAAAAGAGTCTTTGTTGTGGGTTATTCATTGTTGTTAGAACCATGACTCAATCTCAACACACATAAAACAAGTAGCTCCGACGGCTGGACGCTCCTCGATGACGGGACGATGATTCTGCTGCCTGCCGAAGAGCAACGTTAGTTTATACCGCTACGTGAGAAATTCATACAGTATGGAAACCTCATACCGACATACTGTTAGAACCGGTATACCGCCCAGCCCTAATACAGATCAATTAATCTCAATGATTAACTAATCAACTTTGGGAAGATAATGGCCAGGAAGCCCATTATGCATATCCAGGCGTTACAAGTCCATTATACCTGATCTGGTCAGTCTGCACGATGCCCTCTTTGTGACCCTCCAGGCGGGCAGCCAGTCGCTCCTTGTCCAGACGTGTCTTGTCTCGTTCCTCATCCTGAAGAGGTAAGCAGGGCACACAACATCAACAGATTGCTGAATATTATAAGATGCAACAATAGATCCCCATGGTTTGCCCAAAGAAATGTTTTGCTAATTGTAAAAAAAATACCGTTATCAATTACAAAAAGTACAGAAGGAACATTTCTGGTTTCTACCAATAAACTGACTAAATAAACAATCAAACTTTTCAATATGCACCAGATAGAGAAACTACTCCAGAGCTCCACAGACCAACATTTGGGAGTATCGTGCTAAAGCAACTTTTGTGGAAGAGATTCATCAGTTTACCTCAATCCTGGGTTTTTTGGCTTCAGAAGATACCTCATCCGCTGCCCTTTTCACTATGAAGCAGAACAGTGGTATTAATTCAAAGCACCATGTCCATTTGCTTTTGTAGCAACTCTCCAGCCTGCCGACTACATCGACCTTCCTAATACACATCTAATAGAAAATATTTTTGAAAATGTGACCCACTAGCAGGATTAGCAGAATATAGAATTTAATAAGTTGCAGCAAAGACTGCAATAACAATACATCTGTTCAAACTTCATGCAACAGATATGAGCTTACCTTGTGTTGGCCTTTGCAAACCTATTTCTATAGGGGCACTTCTGTCGATACTTGTCAATGGAGCTATGAAAAGACAAAATAAGAAACGGCATCAATTAGTTACCGCGTAAACCAACTACAGTCAAGATCCTCCTCGTACGGCTTTATCAAAGACATCTGTGATAATGTTTTAGCTAATAGCCAACACAACCACAGATTGCACAAGTGTATTACTTACAACTCTCCCCATTGAGATACGACAGTAAGCCTTTTCGATCGAGTCGTCTGACAGCCGGGATGTTCTCGGTCTATCAACGGCATAAAAGGATGTCACACAAAAACACTTCCGGGGCATTTCTCGGATAAAAATTAAAAGTGCTTTAAGAGGCAGAAAGAGAGCATCAAATCATGGTCGCCCTCAAATAATTAAACCACTTCGATGGTTTCAGTCACTTACTGCAGCTTTTCGCACGTAGCATGGATGCGGAAGATGCACATTGTTGAGAAAAAACAAGACAGAGTCCAAAGTATAGTACTCTTTGGGTTGCCCTTCTTTGCCAGTACTGAGGGTAGAAACACACGAAGAAAAACCCAAAGCACTCAGACCTCAACGATATTTTCTCGTCATAGAATATGACTCATGTGCACAGGCTGCTTCAGGTTACACGTTTACGTTAATCTTCAGTGTACAATCCTTAATACGAAGCTAATATAACGTTAGGTTTACCTGCTCGAAGTAACTTAAACACTGGATCTAAAGTCAAAGCATGAACTAGGTTGCATTTTGGTGACTAACGTCAACTCTTTGGCAACAACATTTTCAACAGTAAGTGACAGCTCTAATAACGAGTTTAAAATTACCATTATACACGCTATGGTTAAACGTACACCTGCTTAGTGTGCTGTAATTTTATTTAGAACACAATAGACATTTAACGACAAAGTCTTATGTAACGTTACAACAGCGAGGAGCCGAGTTAGGTTAGCATCTTAGTATCTAGCTAGCGAGCCTTCCGCGGCTATCGGCACCGATGAGCTTCAGCAGCAGGCCATCAGGAGCGATTAAGAGCTAGTTTGGCACTGACATACCACCGGATTATGTAGTTGGTCTTCACATTCTTCGACCAGGAGAACTCTCCAAATATAACTTCATCTCCTTCAGCGACGATTTCTTTTTTCTGGATGTTATACAGACGGAGAACACTCAACACGTCCGCCATCTTCACTCGTCCTGACGTAGCGCGTCAGCGAGGCCCCCAGTTATCAACACCAGGTGGCCTCTCGAGTGCCTGATCCGTTTAAAACTTCTAACAATGCAACACAACTTCTAACATAATTCCTTTCTTCATGTTTGCCAGATCGAAATATCCCTGTCCCCCAAAAGCCCAGGATCACAGGACTTAATGACTACAGGCCCGTCTTTTGAACCGCTAGTCCTGTCCCACCTGAAGACCTTCACTGACCCTCTCCTCTCCTGGACCCCCTGCAGTTCGCCTACACAGCCAACAGGTCTGTAGAAGCTGCTGTCAACATGGCCCTCCACTACATCCTCCAGCATCTGGACTCCCCAGGAACCTACGCCAGGATCCTGTATGTGGACTTCAGCTCTGCTTTCAATTTTGTTGATGATGAGTTGAGTTAAGTCATCTGTAAAAATCTTTTTGTTCCACACAAAAAAGAAAGAAGAAATTCACACAAAAGCACCCTCAACTAAATAGTGTTGGCTTTACTGAAAGTACACATTGTTTGGCTGATGAAAATATAGAAATCAACAAGTAGAAATATGTATGTAAACGTCCCAAACTATAGCCTATGTGCTAAATAGTCAAGCTTTAAATTAGATGCAAAAAGGCCTCCTTGAAATGATCAAGTGGAGAGTGGTGCCGCTATGCATGCTGGGATATTGAGTCCGGCCATTTTCTTGGGTGCTCCGTCCTGTGATGAATTTAACTGTTTGCAGATACGCTCACAACTGAATGAAGCACTCTCCGTTAAGGTAAAGGCTGGAACTATAAAATGCAATAGCAAATGTGAAGTCCATTTAACAAACACAAACAGCACGATTGGAAATGACAAAGAGAAGCATTTAGAATCACAATCAACTATCACAACTACTGGAGCTTTTTTTTAGCTGTATGTTTTTAAACAAACTGACAAGTCACAAAATCTATTACGTGTTGTTGCCATTTTGAGCACTATGTGTCCATGGAGGTTTTTTCTAATCACCACTGGGTGGCAATAGCACATCAACTGTAAGCACACACGATACTTTGTAAATGAAAACACAGGTAGTTTAGCTCATTTTAAAAATAAAGAAAAAAGCGGCAAAATCAGTATGAATGCATCCAATAACTCAAATATGGAAAATTAATAATATCAAGTGGAAAATCACAAAATACCCAATCATCTAACAGACTTTTCCCCGTCTCAGCCAGGAAACCCAAAGTGTTAAAACACAGTTTAACCTTTGGTGCGGCAGGTGCAGTGTGTGTTACCTTAATCACGCTGGCTCTGCTTTCAGTCATGTCAGATATTGTCACTTAAAACCATCAACATACGTGATATGTACAAGTGTGATAGAACTCACACAGCGATTGGCTGATTGGTTTTGAATCATGGTGCATTATGACCGCGGTGCTCCTTATCTTCACGGCCTTCCTGTGCTTCTCAGCGTCTCTTAGAAGAGGAAGCATGACTTTGTGTTGCTCGGATCGGAGTGTAGCTCGGTAAGGAGCAGTTCTCCTTTAGGCCGTCAATTGTCCTCTGTGCCACAACAAGACCCGATGCACGGTTGCTGGAGACTCTGTTTGATGATCGCTCTTGTGTAGAAATGTATCTTTAGCTGGACAGATGGAAAAGGCTGTCTATTTTAAAGTATTGTGCAGTGTGTGCAACCACCTGCGTCATAACTATGGTTGGATAGAAACCATTTAAATGCTGGTTTATGTGAGTGATGCACTGCAAATTATTAAGGTAATCTTTCTCCAGACATCAACCTCTTTTCAAAAATTGCAATTCTTCTTCTTTGTGCAATAAACACACTTAATATTTATGTGTGAAATAAAACGTGTTTTCCTCATGCTGTTGTTCGGTCTGAGACCATTTTGCTGGCAGAAATAATCCGGCTTTGAGTTACCTGTCTGGGAGACTCGGAAACGACGAACTCTTCATAAATTCTCTCTGCTTTCTGTTTAAGCTCCTGCAGACTATCAGAGGTTGTGAACTCTTCACAGGCGAGCCAGCAGTCAAGATTATCCTCACAAAACTCTGTTTTCAGAAAGCCCCATAATGCTATTTGTCCACATTTTACGCAAGAGAACGTAACGTCTCTATGAAGAGAACAGAAATCCACCGTGTTATTAGTTTTGCGTTGCTTGAAAGCGGACGGAAATTACATTTCTGGGCAAGGAGTGCCTCAAGAGCCGTTAAAATAAGCCTGACTGCGAATTATACGCACTGTACTTATTCTCTTTGCTTCCCATAGGTGGAGATATGTCTTACACAGCCTGTTCATTGTTGAATTTGAATCGCACTTTGTCCTCGGTGAATCACTATCTGACAGTATATTCCTCCGAATGCATTATGCTGCTGAATCTCAGAAGGATTTTCCTATCACTCAAGTGAGATTTCCACCCTCACCACTTGTTCCCGACTGCCTCTCCTTACGTGTGGTCAAAGCTTGAGTTTTTCTCTGACCTCCGGCACTCTTTGTCTTTCCCTCTGTTGACATACTGCCTGACTGTTACAAAATTATAAGTCTAAATTTAAGTCTAAATTATGAGTCTTTTGTGTGTCAAACCTTCCTTGATGTTTAATTATAAAGCAGACGTTTGCTTTGTATTACAACCTCCATCACGTTTTCCCCGGTTGAGTGGAAAGCCTCAACGTCATTCAAGTCTCTGCTATTCTTAGTTATAGGTTAAGTAGTTACTGGTCACAAGTTTCTCTTAGCAGTTTTATTTTTTTTCTTCAATATTAGGGATTCCCTCGCTTCCATTATCACTGCTGCTTTTTCCTGTTTTAACCTTTTTCTTTTATTAAAGCTAATTGAAAATACTGAAAGACTGGTTAGCCGACGCAAAATCATAAAAAATAGAAATTATCGATTGTTTTGTAAAAACATGGGTTAATAATGTACTAGATGAATACCATGCTGTATGGTAGAATACATGAAACTCGTGTTTGAGACCACAAATTCATGTTCACAATGAGGCAATAAGTCAAGTGAGAAGTACGGTCAATTTCTTATAGACTTACACACAATATGACTTATTTGTGCAACAAGAAGAGTCACCTGCTGCTGGTTTAAGGCGCCTCAGCGTGCACTTTGTCTTCACTTTTCAGAACCTCAGGTTGCTGCCAGTACTTTATGGATATCACCAGTGCACACGTTGGAATCAGTGCAATTACGTCAGGATAAAACACATCAGTTATTTTCTCACCAAGTACCTCTTTAAAAATTTAAAGAGGTACTTTTGAGATGACTGCACTCAAGCAGATAACTGAAAATTGGCTAAGCAACTGCAACGCAGACAGAAAAATGGAGATTATTAAGGATTTTTACAAAATGGAGACAATATCTTTCTCAGCACATTAACTAGGAAGCCGTATACATTGAGAATTGGAGGTCAAATTCACTGTTTCACAGTTATAAAATTAAGGGTTTTAAACGTGCAGAGCTCAGATTTCAGATAAAATTGTTATTTATCAGGCATTAGATGAGATTCTAGTTGCCGTATAAAATGGCAGATGTGGCAGGTCTTTTGAATCCTTTGGGAAGTAGTCACTTTATTGAAGTATAACTATTACATTTATAAACCCACATGATTTCTTATCAAATCCTTGCCGAGGCAGATGTGTAGCCACATGTGAGCCGGGAAGCAAAACGCAATGGTTTGTCTAGTTCCGAGTGACCGTCCGTATGACATTATTTCCTAAATCTGAACTGTTCAATCAAACCTATTTAGGCCACAGGGGACCACAAAATACGACAGAACTGTTACTGTTTGACGCATGAATGAAACACGGAGTGGGTCAGCATCCTCTTTGATCATCCCCATCAGAGACGGGCAGTATTTCTATTACTTGTAATTGAAATATGTATTTCAATTACATTTGAGTATTTTGTAGCTTGTATTTGATAGGGCCAATAAAAATCCAAACGTAACTTGGAACAAAATAGTTTATTAAAATCTTGTGCGTACCTGCATGGTCAAGTTGTTTTTTTCATGTGTACTTTGGCTGACTTCCGCAGTGGGAGCACCTCCGGCTCACACCGCATGGCGATTCTTTGTGTGCGTTCTGGCTGTTTGCGTGTCTTCCAACTGATGCATGCTGGGATACATTTGAAAGATTAAAGAGCAACGATGGGGACTACGGTGCCCGAAGGCAAACACACACAGAAGGTGAGGAGCAGTTTCTTCCCTCAGGCTACACGTGTACTGAACCACTGACGTTCACTTTGGAAACTCACTAAATAAAATGAACATAATCCAGCCAGTCCGGTCACTTTTCCTTGTTTCACTGTTTCATTCTATTTCTCTGGAATGGATGATATGTTGTTTAACTGTTTCAATTTTGTGACATTTTAATAATTTTTCCTACATTATTTTCTTCTCTTTATCTGTTCTATTTGTCAATTGATGATGGCATGAAAAATATTCACATAATCTATGAATGTTTTTATAGACACATAAAGAAATGCATTTATTTTTTAGTGAAATATATTGTATTCTACATCTCAGTTTATTACAGTTTGGCCCTGATGTTAATATCCCCCAAATGATGAACTGTAATAACTTCCCTGAACCTTTCATCCAGCGTGTTAACATCGTTGTTAGCATGCTAGCATGCTAACATGCTCACAATGACGTGTGAGCATGTGAAATACGGTCTACGAAGCTACAGCTTCACAGAGAATCGTGGCTGTAGACTGTTCGTCTAAATATCTTTCAATCCTAAAAATTATCCTGTTTTTAATTTGACACGTTAGACTCACGTAGGTTTTAATCAAGCTGAACACTTCCACGTTGGATCATTTTTGTACCTTCCTCTGAAAAAGACCTGAAACAAGGCGTCCTTTGTCGGACTGGTTTAGCGACGTCACGTAGTCATCCGGAGACCGCGGCCCATGTGGTTGCAAAAGGATGATTTTGGTTTCATGACACACAAGGCGGCTAAACCGACGGTCTCGCTGACTGATTGGTATCTTATAGTGGATATCCTCATAGTTTCGATTTCTACGTTTGCGTCAAACTCTGCGTCACCACTCAAACGCCCCGTCTCTCAGACTTGACTGCGTATTTTTTCGGTCTTCTATTGCACTCTCATGGTCATATCTATTGTTGGATCCTTTGGTTACTAATAAACAGAGTATTGCAAATAAGTAAAAGATGAGCGGTGGGAAGTGAGTAATCTGCGGTAAGCTGCAACTAAGTGAAAAAAACGGATGTTCTCAAAAAAAAAGGATGTTCTCATTCTGCTGAAAGCCATTTTGGCAAAAACACAAAACGACTGCTTTTACACTGACAATTTCATCTCTATTGCTCTCTAAAGGCATGAAAGCGCTTCAGAGGCATTTCTACTTGTCTGTGTTCATCCACCTCAGTGTGTTTGCTCGCACAAATGCAAGAACGAGGATTCGGGCCGAGCATTTGGGTCTTAACACTTCTCCCTAATTGCTGTGACCTTTAACGGAGCGATACTTGACAGGTTTCCCCACGTAAACTTCCCTTTTGGGGAGTTATTTTATAACATAATCCAGTTTCATTTCTAAAACTAAAGTTCTATACTGATTAATGAAAGACTGAATCATAAGACAAAGGCAAGAATGTGCTTGTAAGACATTCAAAAGCATTAACGGACACATTTGGCTGCGTAGGTGAGAGCATTTATGCAACAGTCTTTCTCACTCATGTCCTAATTGTTAACCCTTCAGATTGTGAAACGTGTGGGCTACAGTGTACAACGCTAAATTGAAGCTAATGGTATTTATCTCAAGCTGACAAGCTGATGTAAAATACATGATAGTGTAAGACAAGTGAATTGTTTTTCCAAACTTGAGGAGGTTAAAGGGGTAAATGGGAGGAAACTGTACGCTAAAGCTTGAAGAATGATTAAACAGTTTGAGAAGTATGCATGTTCACTTTCAGAAGAAATGGTTTGCAATTTAAATACTCGCTGCCGTGTAGCAGAGAACATGAGGGGTAAATGCTGGTGTGCTGCTGAAGACTATTCAATATTCAAACAATAAGTAAATATTTGAATGAACAAAAACTGAATAAACAAAAAAAAGGAAATGATGAGTAAATTGTTGCACAGATGCTTCATTGTTTGTCATGTGTGAGAAGAACAAACTTTTGTCTTTGTGCCCCTGCAGGTTCAAAGCAATTTGTTTTCAGTAGATTTGAAAGCAAATATTTAGTTTATTATCAAAAATGTTCAATATCCCCATTCCCATAATGTTCTTAAGCTTATTACTAATTATAATACAATTAACACATAACCCCAAGTCATATCAGTGTGTTATTGTGGTCAGAATGTTTAAAAAAAATTACACAGTGCATAAAAATAGGTATCTTGATAGTGTACTTTCTGTTGCTTTAGTGAAATAACAATAAAAGTAACATGGTGATCAGTCTTTAACTCGAGCTCTTGCATCTTGGGTGTTGTTTGCACCACACGCACTCTTCATAGCATCTTGTACAAAAAGTCCCTCGCATTTTGTCTGCATAATCGTGGCATCTCCGGGAAGTCCTTTGCTTTACAGCCGTTATCACACGATCTGACGATGTTCGAAATCGACCCTTTCCGGCCTCTCTCTCTCTCTCTCTCTATCCGAACCTTTCGGTTACACCCTCTGGTTGTGAACAAACTGTCTTCGCCTCTTTGATGACGAGGTTGCGTTCTCCCCTCTGACGCAGTCGCAAGAGGCCAACGCAGACACGGGTCTTCTCAGCCACAGGAGGGACCGTGTTGAAATGTCTTTTGGTGCTAAAGAATCACCACCAGCGGCGCTCCGACAAGCAAAAACGCAGTTTCTCTCAGGCATCCAGCGCATCAGGCTCAGCTTCACAGTTCACGATGTCTGCGGCATCCGTTTTCTTTACATCTTAATCGATTCTGATGTGGAGTCTAGTAGGGCCTGGTAGATGTCCGACCTGAGGAAACGTGGGTAAGAGTCCCTCTCCATCAGCCCGTAGACGATCCTCCGGGCGTCGTCGAAGCACACGGCGGTGGGCGTCTTCATGTTCCGTCTGATCATCTCTCTGGTCTTGTGATCAATGTTGATCTGGAAGCAGAGACATTATTAATGAGGGTGGTTTTCGAAAATAAAGTAAACTCTGTAATACAGAAACCTCTGTGCTTACTTCTCTCGGAGCCTCGGCTTGAATGTAGCGTTTAAAAATCTTTTTGGCCCTCGAGGACATCCTGAAGGAAGACTTGATCTTCTTATAGTCCTCACACACCAGCCAAAAATCGATGTTTTCATCACTAAACTCTGACTTTAGGAAGGCCTGGAATATCTTCATGCCATCTAAACAGACAGGAAAAATAAGAAGATGGTTTGTCAGCGTTATGGAAAAGAATACTGATTACGAAACCTGCCAACGGGGTTGGATGTAACTTACATTTGGATGATAGGAGGCCTTCCAGTGAGTGTGACCACTGGGATATCTCCTCATAGCAAATACTGCAAAATGGGAGAGAGCGCTGTCACTCACACGAACAACAGGTTTGCCAAAACTTCAGATCATTTGGAGAGATTCCCTTCACTTACCCCTCGGTGGTGGCGGCTTGAGACGATCTGCACTGAAGCCGAAGCTTTAGGTTTCCTGCCCTGGTTGACCAAACAGAAAGCAGCCAGGTTCACTTACTGGCACGTTGTCCTTGTACTAAAATACTTACAAGCAATGACACAAAAAAGGGGGTCGTTGTGATCAAATATTTACCTCTTCTTGTTATCAGTGTCCATGTTGAGGGGCTGCAGCTCCCGTGGTGGTGATGCAACTAAACTCAGCATGGCAACGTGTGTGACTGCGACTGTGAGATCTGTGGCCGTGTCTGTTAGACGAGTTGGTGTCCACCTATATATGTTCAGCGGAAGTTTGAAAATGAGGTTGTTGAGTAGCGTCACAACATCACGCTGAACAAACCGCAGAGAAAGAGGAAGCTGGGGGGGTGACGCGGGTGCAACTATAAACTATGTGTACTGTACTTAGATCTGCATCGATACCTGTTTATTTTTAAATTCGGCCATGCAAATAGGGCAGTGGAAAAGTCAGCAGCAGATAGGCAAATGCTTTGGGCAGTGTCCCGAGCAGCCTCGAGAACCGATGACACTGTTTGGAGGATTTGGAAATACTTTATTCTTCCCTTTACCGATGAAAAGGTGAATTGATAAACAGTGCATGTTCGAGGCTTTTCTGCTACTCGGCCTGGTACTATCATCCGCTCTTGATCGCTAAATGTCAACTAGTTAAATAACCTAAAGCCACAGACAAGGAAAACCGTTCCTGTGCCTTGTTTTGTCCCTGGCAGAGCGTCAGTGCAGCATCTGGCTCCGGGTCAATTTGAAAATGACTTATTAAAGTTTCTCGCCATCACTAGATATTTGAGAGTGGAGGCATACAAGATTTGTGGGCGGAAAATAGGTGAAACACATGTCGACTCCCGGAAGCAAACCACTGTATTTATCAGGCACGCAGCGAAGCCGCCCCAGCATTTCAATTTATAGACATTACTGAAACTTGGAGTGAAAAAAAATGCCGTATAGGGGAAGACGTATTTCAATGAAAGGTCGTCAACTAACCCGTCTGAAAACGTCATCGCATAAAACATTCGAAAAACAAACAACCTCTATTGTTGCTCAATGTTGTGGGCCATGTCTCTGTAAGGACTTCTTTTATTCAGTTCCTGTTGACAGGGAGTTCTGCCAAAACAAAAGCCTTCATTGTTCATCTGGACATTCCTCCGACTTTGTAAAGACTTAAAAAGAAAAGCTGATCTGTCCCATTTCCAGTTCCTCCTCTTTCTGCTGTAGTTCACTGCTCATCATATGAGCATTGGGGCCGCGATCAAAACTACTTCTGTCGATGAGGACTTTCTACAGGACAGCCTCCAATTTACAATTTGTTTAAAACGTGTTACTATCTATTTGCTTTATCCACCTTATCTTCTTAAATCTCATTTCAATATCATCCTGCTTTTGAGCCTCCGTCAGCTGCCGGTTTGATGAATGCGGTGACATGAAATTTACATATCAAGTCAAGTTTTAAAGTAAACTTAGCGAGCTGCTGTGCGCTGTTCCCTGTCACTGTCTATGTTCATGTCAGTTTGCGCGACAGGAAATGCTCGTGTTAGGAGGCAGCTGCTGGAGGCCTGTGGTGACAAACTGTTATCACAGACATGTTCTTTATCCGTTGCAGCACTTGTTTGTGAGTTTCCTCCGTCAACGTTTGTCCCTCTTAAAAATGATTTTCTGCTCGGTTTCCACCATTGTGTGTCCTCATCGCTTCCCGCAATATCCACAGCAGTTTGGCCCGAGCTACACATTGCCTCAAATCAACAAGGGCAGGTTTAACGCGAGCTTTGCCCGACTTGATCTTTTGCGGTGAGCCGTCTGCATAACGTACAACAGCACCTCTTTGAATGAACCCTCAGCGCGTTCTGTGCCACCAACACAAGCAGAACTAAATGTTTGTCTAACACCCTGCGGCCTCGTGGAGAAACCACACTCTGCTTACTTCCACTTTCCAAACATGAAAAACGAGGCAGACAATAGACACGCTAAGATGCACACGCAGGAGGGAACAACAAAACTGCGGCATTTATAGAAATCACGTGCATTTAATGTAGATCCTACGCGCTGATACACATTGAGACATGACATGATGTTCGGTTCCAGATCTGAAACTGAACAACGTCATGTCTCAATGTGTAACTCCTGCTTTGTATCGCTCTTCTGTATTTGCATATGTTTTACATACAAGAGTTTTACATAGAGGATTACATAAGTCTTTAAAACACATCATGTCCTCGCTGGACAAGACAAAGCAAAAACCCCAGCGATAAAATAGTGAATACTGTATAATTCTCTGCATGACACAACCCACGCTAATCTTCCTTTGAGTGGGGGATTAACATGGAGGACAATGAGCTTAGTTAGAGAGGATTTTCCCATCACATCAGATTTAAAGTTGTGGTTTAAATCTTTTTACGTTTATTTTCTCACGTTGAATGAGCTCCAAGCAAATTGCCACCGAAAGTTCCCTCCCCTCCACACCTTTGTCTCTGAGAAATAGGGGATTTACACAGTTCCTCTTGAGAAAGTACAAACTTCCGACGCAACTGAGATGTTGCGGAAATATACCACACGGACAGAGAGCGGATGCGTTTTCTCCTTTTCCTTTCGCTGTTGTTGTTTTGTCTTCTTGATCACTGATTAATGCTGCTTGAAGGACTCTGTTGCCATCTGCTGTATCTTTTGACCCACGACTGGGTTTCAGTACACAGACTAAGCACGAAGCTGGTTCAAAAACACAGCACGCAAAGTTCCCTCCACTATTTAGTTTTTAGTTTGTGTCCAAACCAGAACAAGGAAACACAAAACCGAGACAAATGTTTAATACACTCACATATTTATTTGCATGCGAAAGTAAAGTAAAAATGTGTTTTTTAGAGCGTTATAGGGTTCATATTTGCGTAATCAATCAAGGGTTTATAATACTTTACATAGAGGGACTCTTTTTAATATGAACTCATTGGGTGGAGGAGAGAAAATAGATAATCATAGAAGAATTACATGCACAGTATAGATTTTTTTTTTTTTTTCACCGTGAAATTATTAAAGTGATGATATATAATACAAGCGACACATTCTTTTGAGTTGCAACTCTCTACTAAAACACAAAGGTTGAGAAGCTATTTCTGCTAGACTTGGGATCTGGATTTTATGGCAAAAACATGTTATCCACGTTGAACTAGAGGAGTGGGACAGAAGATCAGAGTTGGTGAAACGATTTTGCAAGCCTGTATCTGAGAGGCTGTCGGTTTTAAAAGAGTCACCTCGAATCATTTCTCCTCAGGAGTCCCTGATACATGTGAGATTTTAGGAAACGCGGGTAGCAATCCCTTGCCATCAGACTGTAGATGAGCTTCTGGGCCGAATCAAACGAAGTCAGAGAAGGCTGGGAGATGTTCTTCGTTATGTTTTCTCTGGTGCCACAATCTATGTTGATCTGGAATCAAACAGCAACTATCCTTTATCATCATTCACTGTGAACTACTGGGGGCAGTGTGTACTTACAGTAAGAATACACAATTACACCAACTTATAAACAGTCACAACATCATTACAGGGCTTCTAAATTCAGATAATAATCAATGAGCATATTTTTTAACCTGGAATTCTTAAAAAATGAACATGCGCTCACCTGTCGGGGCGCTTCTGTTTGGACAAACTCGGAGTAGATCCGGTTGGCAGAGGAGATCATCTCTGGCGTCGTCTTGATTTTTTTATACTCCTCACAGGCGATCCAAAACAGAATGTTCTCCTCGCTGTACTCGGACTTCAGAAACTCCCGAAAAGCTATCTGTCCGGCTGGAAATCGCAGACCTCAGTTAGCGCGCAGCGAAATGTAACAATCACATTCATGCAGAATTTGAGGAGACTCTCACCTTTACAACTGAGGACTTTGTCCACGGACTCACTCCAAGTCTCCACATCCTCCAGTGGATCCTTGGGGAAGCAACACAATCTACCCTTGAAAAGAGCATAAAGATCTATCACTAGCAAAGTTACCTGCAAACTCAACGGCACAAATCAACGGCGCACCACACCAGCAGGTCAAGTCTTTGACCCGACAGCAACTTCACATCACTACAAGCCCCATCAGAGATGGAGAGACTGAGCAAAGTGAGACTTACAGTGAGTGAAACTCTCCTTGGTACTTTCCACATGGCTGCTGTGAGCTGCTGCCTGTTGAAACTTTTAAAGGCCCCCCCAAAAAAAAAAAATCAAATGTGCAGTAACTCACTTTATCGCCATCTCCTCGTCCTCTACAAAGGGAGAAAGAGATAAGATCCTGCAAGACCGAAGATGGGGTTGTGATTCTTTGGAAAACGAGGGAGTCAAGTGGCTGAACAAATCCGAATGACCCCCCCAGTCTACATGAATGGAACATATGGAAATCTGCATGCAAAGTATTGTTGTTGGGAGACACCTGGCATCCTTCCGTGTGTGTGTTGCACCTTGAGGAGGAGGGAGCACCGGCTGTGATTCGAGCTGACCGCACTTGTCGCCCGTGAACGGTGCTCATCGTATATCAGTTAAAGATATCAGGAAATAGATTCGCTAAACCAATTAACTATACATTCCAGAACATGTGAACTACATCCATATGAGTATAATCGGGAATGTGGTCACATAATCTCCTGCAGGGCGGGTGGAGTACAACATGTCGAATTTCTAACTTGATTTTACTACAGCAATGTTTAATGGTCAGGAAGCATTGGGGAAGGATCCTGACCATAAACAAATGGCCGTACACAAATCCATGATTAAGGAAAGCACTTAATGTTCCGGCATTTGCATATCTGCAGTGTTACTTATTCATCATGCCTTCAAAAGCGCACCAATTTACCAACTTGGCTCGTAGCTCAGTCGACGCAGGTGATCACGAGCCCTTGAAACCAAGCGGTTTTAATTTGGACAGAGATCCTGCATGTTTGTGGATTTATCGACCTTGTCAAATCGGCTGTGGCTCTGGAATACAGAAGTGATAAAACGCCCTGGGTTTCTCACAATTCATCTTGAGGTGAACATGAACGTCAGTGAGAAATTTCCCAGCAGTCCATGTTGTCAAAATGTCTAAACGAACGCTTGCTGGTGGCAGTCAGATGATTGCCATACAAGAGCAGACACATTCTGTGCCATTGTATTTTTGCGATGGATCAACACAAGAGAGAGATTTCTGAATTGCCACTTCAGAGAATATTATTACGCGCGGGTTATACGTGGAGGACTGTGCTCCAGTCCTCCAGTCCTCCAGTCCTTTGGCTCCTTTGGGTGTGTGTGAACAGCGAACATCACAAGTACACCCTGTGTGTTTTAACCTGCCCTGACCTCTCTGACCAGAGGTGGGGATGTGACCAAGCAAACAATGTAAATCACCTCAAGGGATGGAAAACACCCGGGCCGTCCTTATTTGCATGTGTGCAGACGCTCCAAGGAGAGGAATTTGTTTTTCAAAAAAGGAACGGCCAGGGAAGACATGACGACTTTGCCGGCGAGTGCTCCCTGTAGCATCCACGTTCTTAACGGCAAAATGAATTCTGAGCAGTCGGTTGTGACCGTCCGAGGACACCAGGGACTCACACACAGCCGTGACGCGACTCATTTGGTAAAGGAGCTTTAATTTGTATTCATATTGACATCTAAATCAAATTAGCTGAGGTTCACTAGTGATACAGCAAATTTGGTCGCACGTTGCAATTATTTTCACCACACACAGGGTGGCACTCTAGTCATCTACAGGCTGCTTACAAGGGAAGCGTGCACCTCTCTCTGTAAATGAATGATGAATGCTGATCCTTCTACTGCAGGGTGGGGCCTGCAGGATATAGCTATAACCTGGATAAATATCCTGCTTGATTTATATTTCAAACCCCTACACGTAAATTGGTAAGCAGGCTCTTTAATTTATCTAAAGTGTCTCTTTCACTTGACTTGCATATCTGAGGCCAGATTTGACCAAGCACCTATTTGACCTCGGCCCTTTTTTAAATTTGGTGGTGGTTTTCAACCTGTCTTTATTGTTCCACTGGAGATGACAGACTTGTCTCTGCCACAGAATTGGTTTGAGGGATAATTACCCGTCACCCTGCAAAGATTCTTCAGAAACACCCGGTCCGTTCATTGAGAAACATTCTGTCACTTTTAGTATCGAGGGAAACTGTCTGTCAGGCTGTCAACTGTGTCTTGTTCCCCCAAATGAACACTTAGAAGTACAGCGTGTGTTGATTGGACGGACCAGAGTTTCACCTTGAGCCTTTCATGACTTGTTTCTTACACTTATATCTTATTTAGGTTGAATAATATCTTTGCAGGCCGAGAGCATCGAGAGCAAACAGATTTGTGAGGGTTCATAACTCAGTAACTAAGACGGAGAGTTCGCAAAACCGTCTCTACCTTTGTCTCACGTTGAGTTTGATAAAAGCTTCTGAGACGAGACTGTCAAGGTTTGCCAGAAAAAGAAGATTTGAGATCAGCAGTTTGTCTTTTTACAACAAAAGCCCATTGATTTAAAACTACTGACACGACCCTGACGCCATGGCAAAAAACAGGGTTTGTTTTAAAGGAACCAATTTGTTTGAGCAAATCTTTGGACAAAACGTTTTGGTTTTAAACTTGGTTGGTATTCATCTTGTTTTTCTAGCCTCATTGCTGCAGGATAACTGCTTTAGCGCAGACTGAGTCACACATTTAAATACCAATGGCGGCGAAACAAGAAATCTGCCAGCAGAATTCGTTGCGGGCAACAAATCTTAAAATGTGATGAATTTGGCTGGCCAGCGGAGCTCCTACCTTTGTTAACACGTCGTCACGTTTTCCCCGTCTTCTCAGACCATTTCTGTGAGATAACAGCAGGAGCTGCAGCACGCGCATGCCGCTGTGTACATCGGTGCATTATGAATCTGAACCCGGAGGTCTTTCTGTTTTGGCATTTTGAGATGGACTTCATCCCTCTGCAGGGCCGTTGAAACCCCGGCATGTGTGTTAATGAGATGGACCTGCTGTGGGTATTGGAGCGTCGACAGCTTGGATTTGTGCTCATGTATGTACATACTCAAGAGTTTTTAGGGGCCGGCGTGATCGCTGACAGTTTGTAATTAATATACATTTGTCTTTGTAAGAAGTATAGCTTGTGCATTCATATACAGTACCATGAATAATTATGTGCCAGAGGGGTTGGTATAGATGACATCCATTAATATTCCAGCAATAAGGGATAGCGAGGTAAGTACACATGATCCCAACTCTCGCGCTGGTGTAATCAGCGAACATTATTTCTCCATTTGTCACATTTAAACATAATAATTCATCTACAAATTAATGACACTAAAGGCATCATATAAACATTTTCCTAAGTGTTTATTTGAATTTGGTATGTACATTTTACAACAGCAAAGCAACACATATGAGCACAGTAATATAATAAATTATATTAGATGAAAGGAAAGTAAAAAAAACAATTTTATTTGTTATAATGTCATATTAGTATTCAGATAAGATAAATGCATTTTCTGTGTGGAAGTGGAAACAGAAATGAGAGATATGTATCCCCTGTTAAAAAGTGTATGTGCTTTGCAGTCACCGTGGGTGCGAACTTTCTCTGCGAGTTCGCCTGGAGAAGTTCGCCTGGAGGGGGGTTGGACAACGCGAGGCCTAAAATCATGAGCCCATTTTAATGAGTTACGTTCAAATTAGCTTGGATGGCATATCAACTGTATTAAAGTTGTATAAGTTGGTGTTGCGGGGCTGAAACACAGCACATTGACTGCAGTGCGGCTGGATGGATACTGACAGTAGCATGAAGGCACTTCAGCCCAGATGTGGACCCGAACCTTCCCAATGATATTTGAGTTTTGCAAGATTTTTAAGAAAATCTTAAAACCATCAACAACGGTTAAATCCACAGGCTGTGCGGTGCCTCAGAGGAGCAGAATGCTTAGATTGTTCCATATGTGCAAAGTGAATACTCAATTCTGATTGGCCAGAGGGGGTCCAATACGGTCATGTGACCACACTGCTCTGACGTAGTGGCCTCTCAACATGTTTAAACATACTCTTTTGTCCGAAAAAGGCTACTGGTGTCAGCTGTTATCCAGCGGTGTAGTATAGCTTTGATATCTTGGGAAATGTGTGCACTTTCTAGCCCGGGTGAGAAGAAGAAGCTGCGTGATAGGCGAGTGGTGTCAGGCCTCTCGATTCGCTCTCCGCATGAAAGCAAATAAGCGTATTTCCCAAGATTTAGAACTATTCAAATCTTTTTATCATTGGCAAGCTGTCACGGTGTTATGTAAGTGGTTGCAAAAAATACCACACGGAAGCAAACTTGTGAATTACAAGCCTCAAACCACACGTTGCATTTCCACAGTTGTGCTGCTAATCACGGATTTGCCTCCTATGTAACGATCTGAGTATGCGACTACTCCAGCGCACGTCAGCCCGCCGCTACCAGGCCGAAGGTTCGGTCGTGGCCTCGCCCCTGTCGTTGAACACACAGGAGCGTGACCGTCTGCGAAACATGTTGGTCCCCGGGCCTTTCCTCCTGGTGAGACGCAGATAAATGTCAGAGTGGAGGAACCTGGGGTAGGAGTCTTTTTTCATCAGGCTGTAGACTATCAGCTGGGCGGCTTCGAAACAGCTCTTTGTGGGCTTTGCTATGACCTTCTGAATGGCTGCCTTGGTGTTGTAGTCAATGTTGATCTGAATAATAAAAGAAATGAAAAACAGAGCAGAATAATGACTTCTGGTGCATCGACTACATGCATTACATCGACACTGTTTAACAGTTCACACATGTTCACATGTCTAGGTGTGAATGCATGATTTTAGGGTTTTGTGTCAGGACTGGAAAATAGTTCATAACAGCACAACAATAGCACATGGATATGTCCGTCCATCCGTCCATATTGGATTCTGGCTGTCACCATGATGCTTTTTTGCAACCAGTAAAGTGAAGTGACCATATTTGGACCCCCTACTAGCCATTAAAGGGAATGCAAGATTCAGGCCCTTTTGCATCGCCTTCGCTCTTTTAAAAAAGGAAGTCGCCGCCTGCGCAAAGGTTTCGGTTAATTTGGTGAGAATACTTCTGATCTTGACAAGAGAGAACGAGTGGAAGCGTCAAGGTCCAAGGTGAGACTGGAATAAAGAAAAGCCGGTAAATCAACATGTGCAGGTTTTACGCACATAAGGTAAAATATGTACTGTATTAAATTAATTTCCAATTGTCAAGATGCTTTTCAATACTTTTTCTCTTGTGAAATTAGTTCTCCCCCGGCTCGATTAAGAGGATTGTTTTCCTCGAGGACACACGTGTCTGCGTGACGTTCTTAGATTTGATCGTTTTTTCTAATCATGTGAGAGTCACACATTAGTACAAATCATCACCACTAACACAGCTCTCAAAGTATTCAAGTGTATCAAACTCCACCACCAGCAATACTCAGCACACATTTACATCTCTCTGCAAATCATTCCAGCTGGTACACACTTTCATATTAGTGCAGAATGTTCCATTTGTACAGACATTCATCTTAGACGGAAAGTGTGTGGGTGACGCTCTCTCCACTTCTGCAAAGGCATGTGAAAACCTCAAACCAGACACCAAACTCTTAACGGTCACATCTGCTGCAGGTCATGAAATTATATCAGATGGGGGTCGCTTTGTCGTTGCGAGGCAATGGAAACCTTTTAATCTGCAACTTCCTCGCACAGAAATAACCCGACCTGCTTTGCAGGGGTGCGTGCATTAGATGCACGACCTCCGGTGGCTTCTGCTCTCAGCCATTGTTCGGAAAGGTCAACCTGCTGCAGGCCCGTGACTATGGGGGCGTAGGAGTTTACCCACCGTTCCTTTTATACAGTGACAACATTTCAAACCTACAACAGTTGTTTGAGCTTTTGCAGCTCTGCTCTACAGCCTATTATGTAGCATTACATATGTGCAATGTGTGATGGTTGTTAAATGCCTCACCTCTTTTGGGGCATCTGAATCAATATAAACCGTATAAATACATTTGGCTTTGGACAGCAGCTTGGTGTCTGAATCAATGGTCTTGTATTCTTCACAGGCCAGCCAGAACTCAATGTTTTCCTCACTGAACTCTGTCCTGAGGAACTGAGAGAAGCTTTCCACACCATCTGATGAAGGGAAACAAGAGTCACAGACACAGTGTCGGTTACTATGGTGACACAATACAGAGACACTCACTGAGCCTGTTGGGTAAACAAAGTTCACATTTGATTTTGGAGGATGTATGATGGAGGAATCAACTGTCATAACATAACAAGTCATAACTTAAATACGCTTATTGAAGTATTAGTGTCAGCATTGACTTTACCATATGAGGACGTTCAGTCATTTGCACTGTTTCTATGACGCTCGAAGGTGCAACTTTTGTTCTTATGAGGAAGTTGCAGTTTCTGTCTGCTATCTACGCTAAAACATTCAAAGATGTAGTAAAACTCGCTGCTCGCTGCTCACTCCATTAACTATTTATTGTTTTTTTTTTGTTTTTTGTTATTGCGATTGTTTGACAGTAAAATAAACTGTTTTGGAAGGCGATTCGCCTCAACGTTCTTGAGAAGTTTTGGGCATTAATCTGACCTGAGTGCTTCAGCAATTCTTCAAAGGAGTCGCTCCATTGCAAAGCTGTTTCTGGTGAGATGCTGCAAAAGAAATTCAAATATTCAGAGTTAAGGTCAGATCTTTCCCAACGATGCTGCAAGAAATGTCTCGGATTTTCGTGACACGTTTAGTTTCAATGTGCAACGAGTCATGGAGCGTGCTGCAAACCCAGGTTCGAAAATGAAGAATATTTGTCAAACACAACTTTGTACGTATATGAAATCAATGGACTTTGCCTCACTTGGTGGTGGTATTCGTCTTTTTAGTGGGACTGACGTTTTCATGAGAGCCCGACTTAGTGAGAAAAAGGCTTAGTCGGCTCTTCCTCTCCTTGTCTTTCTGTCTGCCAACAGAGGAGAAAATACATCAAGTTCCACCAACTGTCTGTACGCGCAAGTGTGGCGTTGTTCACCATATCAGCAACTCATGAGAGAATTACGCCCCACAGACACATTTCTAAAGTGGCTTACAAGACAAGTGATACATTACACAACCTCTTTGTGGAACAAAACAAATTGCAAGACAAAACGGCAGCAGAGACAACTTGTAAAAGTCTACCAGCCTCGCATGATGTCGGCTGTGGTGACTTTCAAATGAATTCCATAGAGAAATAACGTAGCTCTATACACCTGTATGCTGTTTTTGAGTAAAATAAGGCATTTCTTTTTTACAGGGAGAAGCCGTTGCTCGACCTCCTCTTATGAAAAAGATGTCACTATTGAGTCATTTCTGACGTTAACTGCAAGTTGGACTAACGCACGCAATGAAACGACACAAAAAACACTTGAAAACAAAGTTTCGCACACCAACCTGCTACTATCGTCCTTCATCGTTGGTGCCTGCAAGTCTTCTGGACTCAGAATTTTGAAATACGCTTCCTCCTTTGGGGCCATGTAGTTGAATTGAGGAAATAGAAAAAGAAGCGCTTCCATGCTGGTTTGTCTGTATCTGATGTGCAAACCGGCAGGCCACAAATAGCTCTGTCATTTTTTTTTTTTTAACCCGTCACTCGATGAACCACCTCGTCTTTTATAAACCCTGCTCGCTTCACATCTGATTTCCCATATGTTGTCTTCTTCCTGTAAAGGGGTAACCACTTATTGCTAACAGCTCAATCAGTGATACAGAAACCCCCCCTGGGTTCAACATCCTGTCAACTGTTTACTTAGAAATGTGAAAAAGACAGCTGGGTGCCCTTGTTCATTATTATTTTGTTTGTTTGTTTATTTTTTGCTTGGGGTTATATGTCACTGTTGCACGATAGCAACCGGTGCTAAAGCAATTATGACCTGACCGGGTAACATAAAAACAACTTCTGTTGTCGGACTTTATGTAAATGTCTTTTTGTGTTTATTCTTTGTCATTGCTGCTGTTGATAAATGTAAGAGATTATAAGAGATCATTGCTGTTATCCCCCAATTCACCGTGCACCACAATCAAGGACAGACACTGCAGGGATGGAAACAATGAAATGTAATGAATAATGAAATGTGTCTGTACAAAGCCTCAGCCGAGCTCTTTCCTGAACATCTTAATGGAAAAAAACTCCATGTGACATTGTGAGAAGCAACAGGGAATATGTGTGTTCCCCGGCAGATGGACACAAACGGGATTTATTTGTGAGAAATAAACTAAAAGATAACATGCAAGACGGCCTCAACAATGTTTCTTCACTTCTGACAAACAAATGAATATACTGCTGAAGAAAAACAGCAGGTGTACCAGACCAGTCATAGTTTCTTAATTTAAAGCCCCAATCCAATGAAAGATGTGTGTCCATTCCTTGTATGTTTGACCTTCGTTGTGCAGGAAGATGTATGTGCATTTATGTGAGTTTGACAGCAGAAGCCCTTTTTTTACTCCGAGATGAATGTGTACTCATGGCGGACACAAGTGTCATGCCGAAACTCAAACCCTCCAGTGCACATTGAAGATCATGACACCATAGATCTGCATTTCTTTGCTGTAATAGGTGCATACAGCAACCTAGCAAGGGGGAATTCTCTTACCTATTATTACACCCATGCGAGTGAAGAATTAATCAAATCCTTTGTGTATCCAAATATTAAAAACAACATTCAATGATTCAAAGAGACACAATCTGTACTGCAAAGGCGTTTACACAGCTACAACCCAGTGAGCCGATACTGAAGCTGCGGCATCCTTTTCCCTTCAGGTAAACAGCAGACTGACGAATCACTGAAACCAAATTAAAGAGCAGTCATTAGCTCCGCTGTATGTATTTGCCTCTTGTCAACATTCCGGGTGAGAGAACAAACCAAATCAATAGACAGACAGAAACAAAGAGGCTCTCCCACCAGCTGGGACCAACGATTACAATTGTGTTATTTTAATCATTTTGGAAGAATATTCTCATTTACAGTTTTAATTATTTAACCACAACACCAAGTCTTGTGTTTGGTTCTCCGTGCTGCGTGACTACACATTGCTAACAAGGACGGAAAGAAAAACAGAGAGTGTGCTTCTGCATTTAACGCCAGAGAAGAGATTTGTCTGAATTCAAGGTAGCGCAAGGAATAAGCAGTTTGCCTGAAGTGTCACTAAACATTCAGTGACACTATTAGAAAATCGCATAATACATTGTTCATATCATAATTGAAAACGTGCACCCGACATTGCTGATTGTCCTCATTCTGTTGCGGCCACCACTGAACACCATTATACATCTGTAAGTAGAGATAATATGCAAATGTATCTTTAGAAGTTTTGTGTGTCGCTTGGTAAAAAGGGGAAGTGATGGAGTTGAAACTGCTGACACGGGTGAAGGGGGAAGGCGGAGTATTGTTACTTCCTGTCTGAAAACATCTGCTCACATAAGTCTAGTCCGCCTGTTATGTTTGCATTTTCTGAAAATACGTTAAACTCAAAAATATACAATTTGAAAAAGAAACAGACTCCCCTGAACCAGCAAGATACTCACAAAAAAACAAAGCTTCAACAAAATCAAGGCTTGAAAGTTCTCCAAAATGTTTAATTTGCAAGATTCTACAGTATTTGTGTTGCATGCATTCCAAAGGAAAATAAACAATATGCCTCAGTGGGATTGCTTTCATCTAAAATTGGGACACTGCATATGTGATCAAGAGAAAGGCATGTGGGTGCAGAACAAAGAGGCTGGGCATTGATACGGCGTTGAACCTTCCTGTGAGAGAACATTATGTCAAACTAGCAAGGACAAGGAAGGATAAAGAACTTCTTCTATTCCTGTCCATCATTCGCCACATTACACATTCCATTTAAAGGCATCCAAAAACCTCGATGAAACAAGAAACAAGTCAGAGAAAAAGAAAATTCCCTTTTCACTTAGGCATGATTTTAAATTGTTTTGCAATTATGGGCAGAGGTATGGCGTCGTGGACAGGCGGGCTGCGTGTGGTATTATGTTCAGGTCCACTGGATAATACTTTCTTAAGTCCTTACATCATCATTCATGCGAGATGTTGTGGTATATGCCCTTCTATTTTACGCTTCTATTTCTATCGCAATGTATTTTGAAAGGTACGCTGCTTTACCTCACCACATTTATTGGATACTTTTTATTACTGTTTACTTTGCCAATAGAGGTTGTTAATACGACATATAAATTAACAAATAGATTATGATGAGAAAGCACTGTATATGCCCATAAAGATGTATTTTGGATAACAACTTCCCGAGTGCATTGAGCCCCGACCCGTCAGTCAGATCGGAGGATGAAGACGGAGAGAGCTTTCTGCAGTGAGAGTAAAACAAACAGACAGCAGAGGAATTACTGCACGTGTCAAACAGACGGGGGAAGAGTGGCAAACGGACCACTTTAGTGCCCGGAACACGTTGGTAGCTGCTAAGCTAATTCCATCTCAACATCTGCCCTGCGCGGCAGACAGTCTGAAGAGGACCACCGTGTCCCTGAAAGACAGTGGTTTGGAAAACGTCGCGGCTAAATGTGGGGAGATTGTTGGCACTTCAAGCACAGCCGTCCAATGATGGAGAGTCGAGAGCAAAGTGCACGAGGACATCAGAAGGAGTCGCTGGTTCAACGTGCTGCTGTGGAGATTATCGAATGCGTGTAAATTTGTGTCAAAAAACTATGATTAAATACAAAAATACACCCTTTCTAAAGTGATTACTCGTTAATTTATAAGATTTGGTCCTTAGAAGAAAAACAAACTTTTAATCGCGGTTAATGAATTTCAAAATGTAATGTTCTTTTTTTTTTTTTATCTATTGACCGCCCAAATTCTAATACTTCTTCTACTACTTTACGCACCTTATACAAATCTATATTGACTCCATTTACTGTCTGTGTGTCCGTGTTGAGCTGACCATGTTTGTTTATTTGTTTATAAAACTATTTTTTCAATTCTCTCCCACTTTTATTCAAAACATATTTCAATATTGATTAGTTGCGCCTAGCTAACTCACTAAGATCATGATTCTCGTCTGTGTGGTGCAGAAGAACAACATTTTCCAGTCTCTTGATAGCCAGCAGTGGTGCCTTCCAGCTTCGGTTCTGCTGTTTTAAAGATAATGACCCCTACTGGGTGGTTTGGTTGCTTGTGCGGTAGATGCAAAACAAAAAGTTGCATGTTATATGTAACCTTAAGGGAAATACTGGGGTCATATTTTCTCAAACACAAGCCCAATTATAAGGAGACACACATTAAGGAGTCGATGTGAGGCCTGGGGTCTCACATGGACCTAACTTTAAGCTCTCCTCTGCTCCGGTTGCAACCCACATAATAATAATAATGACAATAATGACAACTATACACTTCATTTATCAAGCATTTTTCTTCAAAAAGGTAAAGAAACAGCACTTAAAGACAAAAACAATGAAAGCATAAAACACAAACAACAGAGAGATCATTAAACCAGAAAGAGAACGAAATAAACTTCAAATACATAAAACGGCCAAGAGGGACGATAAGACCCAACACCATATAAAATATTCACAACTGATTTGCAATAAAAAATTATATTTTAAAGGCCTCTGAAGATGCTAAAGTTGGCATTCGGAGCACTGTTGCAGCAAAGTGGAGTAAAAGCTCTCCGTCGGTGCATTGTAATCACCCGCTATTTTTCTCTCCAATATTCCAATACTAGTTGTGTGTCGATCTCTTGAAAAATGGATGAAAGCTGTTGTTTTCACAAAAATAAGCCTGATCACACCACGGGGGAAATAATGTGGAAATGATCATCACATTATCTGATAGCATTAGTTGAACTACTTGTAGGTGCGGTTAAATGAATATGCAGTGTGCTGGCTTGAAGGTTTAAATCCGCACACCGAATGTGTAAAGTGGCTTTCACAGCTTTGTGAGGGGGAGGTGTGGGATCTCCCTCAATAGACTTTACAAGAACGTCGAGAGCTTCCAGGAAATGAGCTCCACTTTCAGCTGATGTGTCTGAGAAAACCGACAAGCAGACGCGGCTGCGCGTTGGTGACATCATTTCCCTGTGAGCGAGACATGCAGGTGCTCCCTCCACAGATGAAAGGCGAGCCACTTTCTGGTGCAAATTGTCGGCTCACAGCGTGCCGACGTTGGGGGAATGTACGAGCAAGCACAGAAATGTTTGCTCTGGTCTGCCGTGAAATGGCTGTGATGTGGGAAATGACTCAACACTCACAGTACGTGTGAATTCTCTTGTACTGAAGCAACAACGACCGATTCAGAAACTTACACTGTAGAAATTCTTTAGCAAGTAGGCTACTGAATAAATATTGTTAGAAGTTTTGACTTAAACTGTATCAGATAAGCCAATTTCAGGATATCTAGTCATTTTAATTTGTTTCAGACTAACCGATGGACAAGGGACGTTCTTTGAATTTGTGCTGTCCGTCAGAGGTCATCTACTTCAAATCAACCATGTTGCCCACTGACCAACCCTAATGAACACGGCACAGCGAGTCGTTGTTTACATATTAGCTTTGGATGAGATGGAAAATGGAGTCAATGGCGCCATCACCTGACGTGGTGAAGCTTTGTGATGCAGCAAAAGGGTGAACTTCATCCTGACTAATGTAAAACTATGTTGCTTATGGGTGATCCGGGTTTTAATGGGGTTGCCGCTGTGGAGCATGAATAGATATATTCCTCAGTCGGAAGAATGGGAGGAGACTCTAAACAGTTCAATGCGTGTGGATGTATGTTCAAAGTTACACATGCTGTCTGGACTCTGAAGCTTATTCAGAGTGGAGTTTTCTGCCTGCTGTTGCAAAATGCTAACTCCATCCTGATTACCATACCAGCTGCTGGAAAGATCGTTTTTCACATTTTATTTTTCTCTCTCGCGAAGCGTAGTGTGGTGTCAAATCAAAATGGACCACCCCACCTCCACTCGTGAACAAATTGGCTCTGCCACTGCATCTTAGTTCCATTTCAAATGAGAACCAAATGCGAGTCAGATTCCAACGCTTCCCATGAATAATGCATCTGTTTCTGCACACGCTTTTCACATTTATGTTTTATTGTGATTTTAAGTTTAGGCTCTTATCCAACACAGGATTATTTTTCTTCCTTAAAATATTCCTTTCTGAAGACTTAAGATGCATTACTGCGGAGCAGACACAAGCCTCTCTGCTGGGACAGAGCCGAGTGAAGGTGATGGTGCCAAGACGAGGTCTGCAAAGCAGGGTGTTTTTTGTTTTGTTGCAATGGCCTGTTCCCCAGCGCAGACACCCTGAGTGATGTGGTTGTAAAGAGGCCTGGACAGAGTTCTTTATCATAGGTCCATGAGACTTTCAGAGTCTCTCCAGTAATCAGGTCCACATGCCGATAGTGATGGATTTTACTCCACAGCGACTCTGCCCCAGACAACGCACACACACACAAATCAGAATTTACATGCCGAGTCTTTCTTGATCAATAAACATTTACTCCTGAGGTCTTAGTAATCAGATCAAATGCTCTGTTGATACATGAGATCACGCATAAATGGGATGACTTCTTGGTAAATATGTTCTGTCAATGCGCATAAACAAAATCTAATTCTCTCACATCAGCATGTGTTGTTTTTAATTCCAGACTCTTACAAGAAAAGACCGCTATTACTGTTGGACAACAAGCGTATGCAGGCAGAGGCCGTTGCCAACATTACTAAGATGCTAATGACATCGCTGTAAAATACAGACATCATTTTAATCAATTAGCCGGGGGGCATTTGCCTCACTGATGAAGACAGAGAGGAGAGCCACATATCGCCGTACTCCTGAGGTTGGATGAGAGGGAAGTTGCCCTATTTCAGCCGTGACAGATGTTGGAGCACGTCTGGACGCTGCTGGACTGCTAAAACTTTTAGTCAGCGGCTTGATATTTCCGAATCGACCTCAGTGTCTCATCATTGCAAGAAATGTAAGACAAGTTTTACTGGCGGACTGAGAAACAGACTCATACTGTGACACAGATTGAGTTTAAATTGTGAAGAACCCTTTTGCTGGAACAGCAGTTTGTGAAATGGTCTGCTGTCTAATTTTATATACGGGTAATATTTGTTTTTTATATAAAAATATAATTTAACAATTTAAACTCTAAGGTGAACAGATTAAAGACAGAAATGTTTGGTAAATGGATTGTTTTTTTTATCTATCATGCTCAAAACGCTTGCATAATTCCAAAGGCTCCCTCCTCCTCTCGCCGAATAGACAGGAGTCGATTTCTTAATCACTTTGACTGGCGCCGCTATCTCATCCGTGCAGCCAGGAGAAAGTAGAGTGTCTCATGCGTAAAAGCCAGATCTTTTTGATTTACTTTCTCCCCTCTGCAGGGGGGTCAGAGTTCAGATTCAGCTCCAGGCCCGTAGTCCTGGTGGGGATTAAGTGTCAAGGACGTTTTGGTCGAGGTGTCTCCAGCCAGGTCCTCTGGTTTTTAGGTCTGTAACCTTGCACAGTGCGTCACACGTGCTCCCCGAATTTCACCTCCAAAACACCTTCATCGAAGCATTATTTCATTTAGTATCGATTTGTTGTTCTCTCAAAGATGTCAATGGAGGTCGGTAACTTGTATTTTAGATAAATATAAATAGCTCTGTAGTGTCTGAGCCATAATTCCAAAAGACAATGTTATGTCCGCTGTTGTTGTTCGAGTCCTAGCTCGACAATATTGCCGTGCAGAAAGCTCCCATTTGACTCGTGATGTCTGCTACACCACCCCACTGTATGCTATCCTATTTCCAACTATCGAGGGTACGTTTTAATATTTTAATTTGTACTATTTATGGTAAAATCCTGAAATGCTGTCAAAGCGCCACATGTTTAAAACGAGTCATTTCTCCCCCTTTCCCTCATCATTGAGGTCTCTCTCCCTGCTTTCCTTCCCCTTTCTCTCTTTGTCTTTCATCCCAACAGCTGAAAGTTCTAAAAGTTCAGTTCTCCCGCTCTCACATAGCACGAGGCAAGTCTAATTAGTGTGAATCATTTGGCTGATGGTCTGTGAAACACATAGCGGCAATTATCAGTGCACTATAAACAGACTGTTATCTGTGAAATCCCACCGCCTGAGAGCAAAGAGGATGGATGCGTGATTAATATGCAAAGAAACCAGGTCACAGATGAAACTATCCAACGGTCAAGCTGTGTCAGTTTGGGGTAAAGAACGTTGTAGACATCGAGAAGCTACTAAATACAGGTTGAAATACTCACGAATGGAGTGGTGATGGGATGATATATTCCTGTAGGCCAAACCCGGAAGTTAGCAACGCACCTCGTTTCCCTCGACAAAAAGCCCAAAGGGTTTTTCTACTGCAGAAAATATGCAATGTAGCAAAGAAACTGTCATGAAACTTCCACGTTTTGATCAGCAAAATAATCTGCACAAATGAACAGAATGAATTTTTGTTGCTTGAATGAGAGTAAAAAGCTGCCGTTAGGCCAAAAAGAAACGACACCCCGGTCAGATGAGCGTGAGATAACAAGGCTGTGGAGGCGGACGAGTTTGCATAATGACATCTTTTATACTCATTTAGCCTCTTTTTTTGCCAACCACACAAAGCCTACAAATTCAAAATCACAAAAGTTATATTTTATATTATATCATATGAATATTTTAGCCTTTTTCCCATCCTCCATGAGAGAATCTATAACAAGACATTACACAATTTGCTTACACCGGATATAATTGATTAAGTTTGCAATAATAAATGAAGAAAAAGATTACTTTTCTAGGTACTTGCATACTAGAATAATTACATCCAATAATAGACCCAAAAATGCAATTCAATCAATCTTATTCCGCCACCAAAGCTAAATATCTTTATGCCAGCATTGTTATTCCTTGCTGGCTTTCCCACAGATCTTATGTTGAGGCGAACACTAAAAGGTCATTAAATTGGTCAGTGGTGTTTAAATTGACAGTTGAGATTTAGTTACCGGGAGCCGTGGTCCTCAGCTAACGACGGTAAACCCCATTATGTTATAGAATGAATCATAATGTTTAAAATACAGATTTCAGCATCGCCGGCCCACTGTGTACTACTTAATCAAATTACTTCTTGTGAATAGCTCGTGCTCTAGTTAACACAATTCATTTGGGTCTCATTAAAATGTTTATAATGAATAAAGAACCGACTTAATGTGCCACCGGAGTGACCTGTGACGGTTAAGAACGTCATTAGATCACCAGCCATCAGAGTGGAGGCTGATCCTGGAAGATTAGCGTGAATGTACAGAGAGCAACCTTGAAAACCGTATCAAGCAAAATGGTGCTTGTTCTTGTAATTATATCAAAGATACAGAAAATACATCCAGTTTCCTGTAATTAGACAGTAGGTCGTTGAAAGAAAGACAGTGAAAGTGGGTTCACATTTGTGGACTCATCTCTTTATCATAACGACCCTGCGAGTGTCATTACTCTTAATGAAGCGGGTCAACTGCCATGGCTACCGGGTGTAGATACCAGCAGTATTCATATAATACACTGTACTATGACTTGACACCAATTACAATTTCTCATGATTCTATTCCATTTATTTAAATGACTGTTCCAGAAATACGCAGGATTATTTTGGAGGAAAAAACTCTCTGTATGCGTTGTATCCACCACCTCCAAACCTCACTATATTTACTTTGTCGGTTTGTAAAACCTTCCATACCGTAATATCAGTGGCCCTGCATTATGGTGCGTTACCACATGCTAATGTTGTCACGGCTACGGCAGCAGAGCGGACTACGCAGGGGTCAGGCGGTACAGACTAGGTCAGAGAATGAGGCTTGTAAATGGAAGTTTGGATATCTGTCCCGCCTGAGGACATGAGCACCAACAGTAACTGAAGAAATGTGTTGAAATTAAAGTGCCCTTGTCGCACTGCAGCGATTAAGAATATCTTCTATAATCTCTCTGTTGGTGTTTTCTCGATGTTTTCACAATGAAAGGACGTTGGACTATTGTACTACTATGATAAAGGCAATTGCCACCTGAATGCAGAATGAATCCATAGCAGGGGGGCAAGTTGAACGAAGGTTTTGTTTTAACGTTGGGGGGGCGGGGGCATATATCTGATCTGCCGATGCATCCCTGGACGCCACTAAAAACAACATTGTTATGCATTCATTTATGAGGAAAAGGTCTTTATACGAAAAAAGAAAATGTTTCAGACACCAGGCGACAATTCAAAATATAAATACTGTTATTTAGCTTCACCGCAAGGCACAATACAGGCTCACAGAGCCAAAGCGCCTGCAGCGGTCTTGTTTTGTTCCATGTGAAACATCCTGCTGTATGATCCAAGAGCAGTAGAAGGCAGAAAGCAAAATAAATGATTTGTCCTTGCGCAGCGATCAAATCAAAGCTTTTAACTTTATAGGATTCAGTCGTACACATTTCTTTGTAGTTATTTCTTTCCGTTGTTTGAAATCCCTCAAAGGCCACCCAGCGACAGAGTTTCTTTCACAGTTCAGACACCGTGTACCAGCTGAAGTGGTTGTGATGCGTTGCAATCGGCTTTCAAGTCTTTGGTCATTTGTTACGGAACAGCTTCGGTCCATCCATATTCATACGAGTTGGACACTGGATTGACAAATCACAATGACTCCACTTTTTGGTATTTTTAAGATTGTGTTTTGAACGTGAAAAGCATCCGTGCACAGCATCCCTCACCAAACGCATGCTATTCAAGTTGTACTCTTGATGTATCGACACAGCATCTTCCCTGTGGAGAAAGGAGTGGTGTTTTGCCCTAATTAACCCACTTACATTGTATCCAAGGCCAAGATTAAACAGAACCTTTCATTTTCTGCGCCAGTCAACCGCATTTGTCTTCAGGAGACAATCTTCTGGGGTAAAAGAAAACACACTGTGTGGTTTACCATTTGTGTAAATCAGAGTCTGACCAACTGAGGCGGCGCTAGAGGCGGCTTATGAATCCAATCAACGAATTGTGCAGCAGTCGGCCGGTTTCTTTCTTTTCTTTTTGTTTCCGTGGGTGAGGGGGGGGGCGGGATTCCTCGTTCCTCTGTAAAAAAAAAAGGTCCCACAAAAGAGCAGGAAATGGATTGATAGGTGAGGCATTCTTCTCCACTTCAGAAAGTCCATCCTTGGTATTCATGTGAGTCCACCTGTCGAGGTACCTTCCTCCCTCCCAATATTCAGGGAGATTAACTCCGGGTGTGATAGAGGACACCCTTCATTTCACACATTCCTGTTATAAGAACTAATTAACAGGCAGGAAAAAAAACATTCACTAAAATATTCAGCCTATTCTATTCAACAGACTTGCAGAGACCACCACTCGTTCTGGAAATGTCCGCTTCCGCCGAATAGATTTGTTTTGGTAAAGTGAATTAGTCAGGCACTTGAGCAATGAATAAGTAATTCAGGTGTTTGCAATCCAAAGAGGGAGCAGATCAGTCGCATTGATATTCAAAATGCATCCACATAACTCACCGACGGAAGAACGGAGAGGAATCGATGGATCAGCTTTAAATCTGCTTTAAACCTGAACATGATGTCTTTTCTTCCGCTGGGACCTTCTGACAACTGATGAATAAGACACGTGCTGCTTGCAGTCGATACTGTTTTCTGGGACTCAGTGTGAGTTATTTAACAATCACGTTTTCAAACCAAACCAAAGTCTGTCATTAGAGCTTGTCAGCTTTTGACCACATACTTCAGCAATCTGCTTTATCTATTCAAGCTTTTCATGTAAATCGTATTTATGTGAAGATGCATGTGTGTGACTGCTAGAAGATGTAGAAAATTACAGAAACAGGTGTGTGGTTGATGTGAATATACAATATTCAATATTAAAGTTATGTATGCTACCTGAAAATAAATAGTGCTAAACCTTTTTTTTAATAAAAAAATATGTTTTGTAATTTGCTTAAGAGAAAATGAGGACATGCAAGTTACTTTAAGTCAAATATGTATAATATGTATATATATGTATGTAGACTATTTATTAATCCAGAGATTTATTGGACTGAAGATCTAACAATCAGAAAGATTTTAATTGAGCTCTTTTATTTGACAGACTATGTGTTAAAGAAAAGAAAAACAATTTTACAGGACAGGACTATTATACCTATTGGAGGTACTAGAACATTTTAAATAAAATTGAAGGATAATGCACTTGTTTTTTTGTTAAAGCAACCTCCCCTGTGTTGTGAACTCACCTTTGCCATATCTTCACGTTTAATGGAGACCTTTACAGCAAACAGCCGCCTGCAACCATTCGTTAATAAGCAACATGATTCTGCATTATTTTTATGGTCTGACATTTATTCTCTCTCAGCTCTGTTTGGACTCAACAAGCTCCTCAGGGAACTATTTGGCTTTTTAGTGGCTAAATGCTTTGCTGTGTTCAACAGCTTGTTGCTAGCAGTGGAACTGCTGTTTGGCTGAGAAAGACTGGGGCTTCATTGAAGTATTGCTTCGTGCAACTTTAAATGCAAATTATATATATATATATGTATATATATATATATATATATATATATATATATATATATATATATATATAGTGGAGTCACAGATTTTGTTGTCCTTAATCTGAAGGCTAGAAGCTTTATCCTTTAAAGAAGAATAAACGTAAACACAAACCATGTTCACCAAGTCTCAAGCAAAATAAGCTGAAATACTTAATATATAATATAAAAACTACGCGCATTCTTGCTCTGTGAAAATTGTTTGAAGGGCTAAATTTGGAATGATGCCACGCTTTTTTTTTTTCATCCTCCCTTGTTCACCATGAGGAAAAAGTTGAAACAAAAGTGTTTTCCACATACTTGTTGCTCGCAGCAACCGCATTTTTGCTGTAGTTCCTTTTGATCTAGGAAGGAGTGCGCGTCCTAGAAAGGATCTCCACTGGGAGCATCGTGACGCGCCGCCGAGAGGAGATGAGTGATGGCTGTCTAAAAGGTTGTCTGTTCAAGCCCTCGCGCCGGATGCCTGAGTGAGGGAGGTACGCCATCCCCACCCGCTCCACCCGTCAACAACACAACCCCGTCACTGCTGGCAGCAAAATCCTGTTCGGTATCACGAGGCTGGTGAGCCGCGTCACGCGCTTTTTTTCCCGCTCAAGCGATGAGGCCTTTGAGCTGTTTCGGGGGAAGTTAAGTGATGCAACCTTGTATCTCATATGCTGAAATGTGGCAAGTCATGTAGATGAAGCACACATATTCTCTCAGATGTAGGCGTGCGCGGGGGGGTTACGAGGGTCTCCACTGACGTTATTGTTTCAACAACACAGGATGAAAGGCCGTGAAAGTGTCTCAAAAGTTTCGCTGACCGGCATTGACGCCGGCGCCTCTCGCTCCGCGTCTCGACGGATGAGAGAGGGAAACATTTGCACACCTGTCACTCTCCGCTCGCTTACAAGAAAGCGCCAGCGTTGCTGTTGCGCGTCAAAGGGAGGGCACGGCATCTGGAAACCTCTGAACATAAGTTTATGCGATGAAGCGGGAGACGTTTGGGATTCAGAGGCTGAGTGAGGGCTGGTGTGGGAAAAAAAGATGACGTGTGTGTGTGTTACCTGAATAAGTCTACAGGTGCGTCACACTTCCATTGTGCATTTTAGGAATTTGATCAAACCAACCCTCCCTTTCAAGCGAGGGAAAAAAAAAAATGTCTGTGCTAATTGATGTGCCTCATCTGGAGTTAGTTGGGCCACCAACCTCACTGATCAAGCAGCAATCATCACATTGAAATAATCAAAGCACAAAAGGTCGAAATTTCTCCAAAAAGCAATCATCTGCCCGGTTTGTGGCGTGGACGTCCTTCCTGTGTCTGCATGGGACATGAACCATTGTCCGTCTTTACATCATGTCAGCGCGCGGGGATTGACTCCAGCCCCCCCGCCGCCCTCTGAGGATAAGCGGTATCCAAGATGACTGAATAAATATAATTCAGTACGCTTATATGTTGAAAGGAATTTTTACTTTTAAGAGAAAGAGGTTGGCGGCCTGCTGTTGACGTGTGGATTGAGGCCTGAGTGCTATCAGCATTCCTCTGAGCTTTGTTGGCCATGTCAAGTTCTTCCATCACTTGCTCCGATGGTCACTACGAGCTTAAAGACTGAGCAAGCTGTTACGTCGTTAGATGGGTCATAACGGTAGTTTTTTACACAGCGGGACCCCTGGCACTCGCTTTGGAAGCCGCTGCTCTACTTAACCTTGATGTAAAGTTGTTTAACAGCAGTTGAAATAAATCAAAGAAATATCAACAGCATGCCAGCCTTTCAAGGCTGTAATTGTACAGTACACAAGATGGTCACAATAAAAGTATTTTATTGCCCGTGTCTGAAAAAGACAAGAGAAGCCCATGTAAGGCCTCAGAACTCCCTTATCTTACTCTGCTTTTTAACAAGCCTGCATACACGTTTATTAAATGAAAAATGACCCGCTCATGCAGGACAATTACGACTGTGTTTATCCGGGTTTGAATAACTGACCCCAAAACACGAACAATAATGAACCTGAGTCCTTGGTGGTAAGTATTGAGCAGCCCGGAGAGTCATTGGCCCCTAATGCCCTGACTGTGAGGTGTAAGAGATGGAGGGGAAAGAGAAAAAAAAAAAGCTCTCCATCGCTACAGCTGCCAGCCGGGCGCCTCTCGTGGAATAAAAATGGACCTCTTATCTCCGGCTCTGTGGCCGCGGCTTGATCCACACTGATCTAAAATGACTTTGTAGTTCCAGGACATTATCCTGCCTCTTTGCCGCCATCAGTGGAATCGGCCAACACACAAGCATTAATTATAAATCCATTAAAAGGGCTGATTCGTCCGCAATGCAGCCATTATCAGATGACATGTCATTATTTTCTCTCTTCGCTGCAGCACTGAGAGGCGGCGGCTCCTGTCCTGTTCACAGGAACAAGCATCTCATCTGTTTTGGGGGGAGGTTGGTTTGGGAGCACAGAAAGCTCAGTGAGCGGGTGACGGGTCTCAGGGAATAATGTACCTGTATGTGATGTAAATGTTTTTCAATACATTTATTTGTTCGGTCCTAAAATCTTATGGACAATTGCCAAGAGTGTAGGTCAAAGTGGTGACTTTCTAAAATAAACTCACAATTTAAGTGATCCAAAGACCAGTGAGAGTTTTGCAGGACTGTGTGTATAAGTGGCTCCTCCGGCCAAATATAATTTATAATAAAAACTCCATACCCCGATGGAACATGTGATACCGGTGAAAACAACAGAAACAGCTGGTGAGTGTACATTTTTTCAGGTGAATTCCCCAGACCAAGAACGAACTCGCCCCTTTGATTTTTCTGTTTCTTTTGTGCTGGAATTTGCAGGGTTTCTGCATTTGCGATGCATTTTTATTAAATGACGTATGTTGGCTATGTTTTTGTCCATCTGGATGTGTTTCTTAACGTTATGATGAGTTGAGCCGCATCCTGCTGCTGTATGTGATGCAAAAGCAAGGAAATCCTAAAACAACCCACAGCACATAAATACTTTAACTCAAGCAAGCTTGTTTTTGTGCTTTATTCTTTACATTTAAGGGACATTTCTTGGGATCCGAGATTAAATTGGTCTTCCAAAGGCATCAAGGCGTATTGTGTGAAAACGTTTTAAAAATCTGGAGCTGTACAAATGCAAGGGCTCAGATGTTCACTTAATTAACAGAGAAAGGGATCTTATGTCTGTGTCCACTCATACTGTATGTTTGTGTAGCAGGTGGGTTGTGTGCAAACAATAAAACCCAATCCAATTGGATTTCCGCTATGTTGTGCAGGACAGATAAGCTATCAAATTACATGGTGCAGGAAAATCATGCCTTGGGAAATTACACACATTTCTGTAGATGCTTTTTTTTAACAATGTTGTTGTCCGAAGGGTAAACAGCTCCCTGGTGTTAATAATTGAAGAACCGAAAGGACAGAATTACCAGCATTTAAAACAAAATATGTATAAAATCACTGTGACCCGAGATGACTCAATTGGTGTCTTCTTTGAAGAAGATAAAAATTAAAAAGGACTAACTAGCGCTGTACAGATGCCCACATAAAATGAAGTCCTGCCTGATAATAAAAACAAACCCTTGACAGGAATTCAACCCCCCCCTCCCCCACCCCCTATCTTCGGTACCACAATTTCTCCCATTCTATAAAAATCACAGAACAAAGACACAACGAGAGGGTAAAATCTGCATGTACAAAATTAGCCGCAGGCTTATAATTTTATCCAAAACCGACTCCAACCCCTGAGCCTCGGGGCTGATCACACGTCTGAACAGAAAGAAATTCGGAGCTGAGTGCACCTGAACCTTAACCCTTTTTCTATTTGAAGACTTTGTTCTGTCAATAGTTCTCAGAGGCACACATGCTTTTCTTATTATTTCCCTGGTGGGGCTCCTGGAAGAGCTAATGATACTTACGGTACGTGTTGGTTTGTACTCGCTTTTTCACACTTCCTCGATATGAGATATACTCGTTATCTCCATCTGCGCTCTCTAATACTGAACTGTTATTCTTGTTAACTCCTGCCGACTGGCGCTGATTTCCATTACCTGCTGCTCGTGTTTACTTAAGATGCAGGCAAATGGTGAATGATGCTAACACAGCTGGAACAATAATATTCTGATTCTTCTTTTCACAATTTCTGAAACAAATCTGTGCGACTGTAAACAATCATTTGTTTATCTTCCTCACTGTAGATACAGAGAAGTTTCCAGTTAGTCATTTATTGGTGTCCTGTATGTATGAAATGTTTATATTATCTGCGAGCTGTTATTTATGTTATTATGTTAAGATGCATACATCTTTCCAGCATATTTTAACTGTAATATTTCAGATGTTCCCCAAAGTGTTTTAGATCCATTTCCAACCAACCTTTTTGAGATTTGATCCACCAAAAATATATAGTGTGACTTTGACAAATACACCTTGTTTTCTCCACTGAAATGTACAAGCAATACTTGGCAATTCATAATCGCTACCGAACCATTTACGAAACCAACGGGCATCTGTGGCTCAGGAGATAGCAGCCGAAGATGAGGTTCGATCCCCGGCTCCTCCGGCCTGCATGTCATTGGACAAGACAACCCCAAATTGTTTCCAGAGGCTGGATTATCAGTGTGTGGGTGTACATGAGCAAACTCTAGATTAGATCCTGATGAGAGGTCTGGCCCCTCTATACGGCTGCTCCTGCCACCAACTCCCTCTCATCCCCATCTTGCTTGTTCAGTGGCCTCTAATGGCAAAACACAAAGCATCTGTCTGCGACATGCACTGGTTCCTCAACTAACTCCAGTGTATAACCGCCACATCATAGTAGAATGGCAGAGGGTCACTGACCAAGTGCCAGTTTTGTTGCCTCCGTCAGTGTGTGCAACTATGGGTTGTTTGGTGCTCTATGAATGAAAAGTCCACTTCCCATTTAAATGGTGGAGAACGGCAACAACAGCGTCTGGTTGCAACATTTGTTTGTTGAGGATGGAGTGAGAGTGATTAGCTCTCAATGTGATGTCTATGTGGACACTGGAGAAGCTATTGAAACCAGAATATACTCAGGTTAAAACATATCAATATATCAGAGTCAATCTGCATACGAGATGCATTTTAATATATAGCTCTAAATGTCATTGGGGATTATGAGGCTCCAACCTCTATTTCTGCTGCTTCACTTTCCATATGCACACTAAAGAAAGTGCATTTACTTTCCTCTCTGTCTGATTTGTATTTTCCTCCCTCACATTTCATAATTACCCCACTCTTCTGTGAGAGCTATGATTAGTTGTGCCTTGTGTCAGTGTGCTTTGCCATTAAGCTTGAGAAAATGAAACCAATAAAACCTTAGGAACTCAGCAAATAGAAGGTCACCGGAAATATTTCATGTATTTAAATCTTGTTCTGCCTTATTTTGCATTGTGAGCCGACAGCATGGCAGGAAAGGTGAACGCGTTGCGCTCGTAGGCGTGTGAAACTGGCAGATTGGGTCAAGGTTGCTTCTGCATATGAACTCTGAACGTCCGGACGAGCATCCAAATGTTTTTTGAATATCCGTTTGGCTGCGGATCTCATTCTAATCTATATTTGACAGCGTCCCCAGATGGCAGTGGGCAAGGGGACGTGGCCACATGACCGCATCTTTCTCCGCGGTCCGTGCTGCGAGGACGACAGCAGTACGCTTGCTGTCTGCGGTGACAGATTGCTTGAGAGGACGCCCGTCTAAATAAAGTACCACTGTCTGTGATGAACCCAATCAAATGTTTGGAGTATTTAAAGTGTGAGTAAAACAATTTTTTCCATGGTTGTGGGTCACTGCAGGGCATTTAATTTGCGCCGCCGACGGCTAGACGGGACATGAAGAGCCCGGAAGGATGTTTTGAGTTGACAAACGGTGCATAATCATAGCACATCATTGAGACTTCAACTGTGTTATTCAAATGATGCCTGTAAAGGTTACTGGGAGGAAATCGCTCCTTTGAATCTCCTGTCAGACAGCTGGACACCTTTCATGGTTTGAAGACCTCCTCCGCGGCCGTCATTAGCACAGCGAACAAAGCAAAGGAGCGCGCATCACTTTATTTGAAGAGAAAAGGTTTTTGAGGTAAATGCGTGCTACACATTCCAGCAGACCCTCCGCTCTGCATGTTGTTTTTAAAAGACATTCCAGCAAACACAAGATTTGATTTTCACAAGATGGGCTTCTATGTGATAACCAGTGTGAAAGCTGTATTTTAAATGCAGTATAATTGACAACCCCCATGACCCTATCATGGAGTTCCTGCACTCAGTAGAAACAGCCCACTGCGAAGCCTCTATTTTCATGACAGTACGAACAAACTTGGACATGCAAAACAAAACTGCACTGTATCTAACCCATGTGATTGCAATAGATCCAAAGAGCTCTTGCAGCAGTGACGACAGAGCTCCCGTTGTAATGGAAAGGACACCATCTGGTAATCATGGTCTGGAAAGAGCACAAGCAATCAAGCCCTTGTTCTACGGCTTTGGCAGGTTTACATGGACGCAGATCAGTCCACCGGCTTGAAGGTGAACATCACATGAGAACAGAGGGAAAAGCAGAAATCGGAGACACAGAAAACAGATGCCGACACCAACGGCGAGACGCGCAGCGGAAGAAGATCAACTGCGTCTTCTTGGCTTTCATCAAAGTTTGTCAGGAAAGAAAATATGCCTCTGCTCCCTCACAGCCCCCAGGGGTTTATTTGTAAATGTCACACTTGTCAAACTGTCAGCAACTGTATATTCCGCCAATGCCGCATTTTCCCCCGAAACAGAGAAATCCAGCGGATGTATATTATAACACAACCGGCTGATATCATTTTTCATGTTTTATTTTTGGGATGCTTTCTTTTGGTCATCTTCCAAGACAAAAATGAAACTGGAAACGGCAGTGCAGTTTTTTTATGAAATCCTAATAAAAGTAAATGAAGACTCCAGCAACGACACACGCGCACAGATGAGCACAGACGAACACAGATGTTACAAGAACCTTGCTGCTGCTCGTCGGCGGACGGGCAGCATTTAGTCACCTCTCAACCACATCCTGGTTTGCGTCTCATTAAAAATGTTTGCCTGGATGACACCATGCTGTCTTCAACCAACTGTGACCACGTCGTCTGTTCCACGGTTCGGTAAATCGTTCTGGCCTTAGCTGTCTTTGAGATATGAAGTAAAATGGTTTCTAATGATCTACTAGAATAGAGCAAGTAATTCCATTTAGAAAAAAAGAAGAAAAGATGTGTTAAAATGACACAAATGATGAGAGGAAGCGACTAACAAGCAAAACCAAAAACTCTTTCCTCTACTGCAAAAAAAATGGATTTAATTGAAATAATTGAAATGATAGAGAGATAAATGTTTTAGATCTGAATGTGTTATAATAAACGGTTGTTTAGTAATTCATTAATAAAACAATAATAATCATGTTTTGTGTTCAGTGTGCAAATTATAGATAACTGTACAACTATACAAACACATTAATTTCAATTTAAACAATTTAAAGGAATAGGTACATTTTTTGGGAAATACACTCAATTCTGGCACGGAGTTTAAAGAAGATTGACAGCACCATGTTTCCACTACAAACAGAAGAATATGAGGCAACAAAAGAAACACAACAAAACAAATGAACTTACCAGCTTCCCTCATTCACACGTTGCACCTTTAAACTACACGAGCAAAGTGAGAAAATCAGATGTTGTGGACATACAGCAGGTTTATGGGCGGGACAAATCTTTGCTGTGGGGAAGTTGTTGAGTTCTTCGCTGATTACGAGATTCAGCTCCCAGTCTTCATGCGATGCTCAGCTAACTGCTGTAGCTTCATATTTGTGGCTCTCGGTCTTTTTGGAGTTTTACTGTTGCGATCCGATGGCCCCATTTTGGTGCCAAATGCGAAGCAGCAGGGAGTCAGACGTCCAGACTGATTCACCGTGTGCAGGCGTTTGGAGTTCAGCCTTCATCCCCACGGTGACAGATGCCACTTTTAACAAGCCCATAACTCGTCCGCACCAGAACAGGCACAACAACTGTATGAATCATAAATCAAACCTTTCTTTTGTGTCTCCGACATGAATGTTTTAAAACGCAGATGACTCAGGCAGACGGAGAGAGGTCGAGAGACTTTTACTGCTGCAATCCATCAGACAATGTACAGTGATAATTGTATGATTACTGGCGTGTGGGTCATAGACTCGCAGTTTGTGACCCACAGGAGGGTCTTTTGCCCTTTGAACCTCCGTCAGCACGCACAACTTGGAAGCTGTTTAACTGGAAACTCGAGGAAGAAGACATATTTCTTCATTCGGTTGTATCCAGAAGAAAAATAACTCAGCAGGCAGAGCGGGGGTGGGGTGGGGGGGAGGGGGAGGGGGTGTGGGGGGCAGAGACTATGGCTGTGGGAAATGATGCAAGATATTATTTTTACATTATAGCATTGTTTTGTCTGGATCAAAAGAATGGACGCCAGGGGAGCTGTTTATTTCAGACGGCATCTTGTTGCAGCTCACCAATGTGACGCACAGACTCAGTTCATCATTGTGATTATAATCTCCTGTTTTTTTTGTTGATTGTTGGTCAAACCAAATACACGGTTTGAAAGTTTCACTAAATTGGGGAACCGCTGAAGGGAATTCACTACATTTGAAAGCACAAAAGAACTTTGTATCGACTTGTCTGCCTTTGCTTCATCTGGCAGCAATCAACCAACCAAATCATCTTGCTGCACTCGGTTGTTGAAGTGCTTAAAAATGAGATTGTGGCTGAAAATAAAGAGTACTTCTACTATACTGATACTATAAGATTGCACGGCTGGACGGCATTTCTCCCGAATCTTCAGTTTTGTAATTATTCCACCTTTATAAATTTTGTGTCTGTGAAGTTGTTTGTTGCCACGGTACTCAAAACTACAGTTTAAAAGACATTCGTGAAAAATGTGCATAACTATCTATCAAGAAGTGGTGTGACTCACAGCACACAATCAAGGTTGAATAAAAGCCAAACGTTTCCACTAATATCAAACAATTCTATTTAAATCAAACATCAATAACGGCCCTTCTATTGTGCCTAAAATGAGCGAAGGCATTCTGGCTTTGGGAACAGATCACAACAATTGATCCCAGGGGAGCTGTACATCAACATGAGCCACCGCGGCGAGCTGCTGTGTGCTTTATTCCAACACGCATACATTTGCCTTGTTTAACCTTGTTTCACTACCGAAACTAATTGAAACGTGAGATTTTAATCTATGTCACATATTCTACCACAAGAGCAGCTGATGGATGTAAGTGTCAAACCGTTAAATTGGCACAATGAGTGATGGCGGTTTTGCCCTTCGACTCCCCCCCGTCTCATTTGTCATTTGTGAGCGGCTTTACCTGCCGCTGTGTCAACATGCCCACATGCTGCAACACTGTGCGGTGTCATTCAGAGTACACGGCACGAGACCTTGTCTTCTGGTCCACGTCCAATTCATCACAGCTCCTTCAGCGCACCTGCAGCTCTTGCCTCGCAGAGAGCGGCCTTCATCTCACTTGTACCTCATCACCAAGAATTGACAAACAGTGAGAGCGTTTGGCCCGGCACACACACACACACACACACACATTTCCCCACATTGTCCTCAAGTTATGTCGGTTTCACTTTAATTTCCAATCTGTGTTTGGTCTGAAATGGCAACACGGGGCAATTGATGAATGCGGGGTTTATGTGGGCAGTGGCCTACTTGAATGTTAGCGTGTGACTGATGGCTACATCTATCACTTTAATGTCATTATTCAAAATACATCAAGTAACTATTTGGAAAAGTGGGTCAGAAGAAGAAGTTGTTTGGTGGACCAACATGATATATGGGAGGGTTGCATCGCAGCATTTTAAGTTTAGTTTTGGCTCTCCTCCCTGTGACAAATCACTGCAGCACTTGAGTTAATGTCAGCGCTGTAACTAAATTAACATGAAACGGGAGAACCCACAAGCAGAGACGGCAAAGGTAGAATTTACCCTGGAGGTGTGGAAAGTTAACACATAATCCTGCATCGGAGGAATGCCTGATGAGCACATGTTTATATGTATGAGGGTTTGCTGCCACTTTTTATATGCCCATTAAATGTTGGAGCAGATGGTTATAAAGTTCACACGACAACATGTTAATGTTGCGCGTGTGTTCATGCATGTGTGAGAGACAAATTGTTACAGCAGTGATGCTTGAAATACCAAAACAACAACCTCTTAGATATGCAACTAACTCTGAAGTTAATGACTACATTTATGTTCGCACACTAAATCACGTTGCTGGGACTAATCAACTCCAGCCAAAAAATTCAGAAAAGGCATTTACATGCTTTGTAATAACCTGCTTAACCGCCAGACTTCTCAATGCAGGGCCATATTTTTTAACAGAGATTTTCATATTTCAAGATAACTAATGAGAATATACGTTTCTAGAACAAGAGAGATGGCAAGAAGAAATGAAACGGATGAGTCATCTTAGATGAAAAGTTTGATATTTTGGAAATATAAAGTTCTTTGCCCGGATTAAGATGAGATGATGAATACCGATCACTGCGAGCCAATCATACAGACAGGAGACTGGTTCAGCATTTAGCGGAGACTCACAGACGTTGTGCATCTCAATTAAAAGGAGAATCCCTACATGATCGGGCGATCGGGCTTTAAAGCTCTCTCAGGAAATTCACACTCTCAACAAAAGTAACATCCGGTCCAGCCGCAGCACCCAATAGTCACGCTGTGACCGGTTGACCTGTCTCTAAAAATAAACGTGAAAAGAAACGGTGAACACTGGGCTCTTATTTGGAAAACCGCAGAAAAATGAGGAGCTGAAAAAGTAAAGCGAGACGCAGAATTTAAATCTCTCGATTTAGAGATGCAGCGCCTGCTGTATTGGGCTACAATGGTTTGTCATTTTAAAAAAGGTGGGTTTTGAAAGTATACATTTAACCCATCCTAAATAATAACTGTGGGTTTGCCACATTACTGCACTCAAGCAAAGTGCCTTGCTCAATGGGGTTCCTCATAGTTAAGAAGTCTGAAAATTTCCAAGTAAATGATCAAAGGTTCAATGAAAATGAATAAGAGCAGTGAGAAGAAAACCATTTTAAAAGCTTTTCAAAGCTAAAGATTTCTTTATTCGGAAATATTTCTTCATTCAGTTTTATTCAGAAGAACAATGAATTAGCGGCCAGAGGGGGAGAGAATGGAGCAAATCAAAGTGGTTCTGTAAGGCAAGAAAGCTTCTTAAAAACAGTGAGTGCACTGTGTGTGTGTGTGTGTGTGTGTGTGTGTGTGTGTGTGTGTGTGTGTGCCTGTGATCGTAGCAGGATAGAATAATCCTTTTCAATTCTGCTACTGTAAAGGTTTCCAAATACACAATTGATTTTTTTTCAGGCAGTTTAAGCTTCTGTTGGGCAGGTTTTCGGCGCAGACACTACGGGTGAATAGAGTAGAAACCACCATAAAAGTCCCCCGTCGATTACTTACATGAAGGCATTTCTTTTTCTTGTCTTACTCATTTCTGAAATTGTGCGTTTAAATATGGAAATGAACCCGTATCTTATCAAATGTCATTTTTTTTTAGAAACAGAGCTCTTATCACTGGATGTATCCCGTTTCCCTTTGAATCACTCAGTGAGGATAGTGGAAGTGGGCTCAGATCTTGCACAAAACACTTAATTCAGTCAAATCATAATTTGATCATCTATTTAGTTTTCTTTTCAGGGTCCCCGTGGCAACTACAGAAGTACCCCCTGCTGCCTGGTAACAACACTGCTTCATTACTATTCTACAGACTTTTTTGTTTTGTTTTCTTATGACTTGATAAGATTTATTTCAATTCTTACACGATAATTGACAGCAACAGAGAAAGCTTGAACTATTTAGACAATTACAAAGCTAAAAGTGTTGTAATTAGCTGCTCACCGCGTCTTTGTGTGAAGGTGTTGATCTTGATATGCTTGAAGGGGAAGAACATGTGACACCTCGTCTTTGCAGTTTCCTGTCTCTTCAAAAGAGAAATGCCAAACGAGATAGAAATGACCTTTACGTGCTGGTTAACGCGAAACAACAAGCGCTCCGATAAGGACTCACATGAAGAATTGTGGGTAAAGTTAAAGTCTGTTCGCTGCCTAATACAAGCACTTTATCCAATAAATTATATTGCGCAGAAAAACATATTCTAATGCGGAAAACAATGTCTGGATGTGGTTAAAATCCCTTCCAGACAAAACTGGAGCTGAGATCCACTCAACTCTTTTCAAACCAAAATTCAATCAGTCTGCTGTTCAACTCCTGCTGTTCTCATGATTTAAATTACAAAGAGCGCATCAAAGCAACAACAAAAACTGGCAAGCAATATCTGAAAAGCTTACTGGAAGAATCTGAGGTTTCATGTCCTGCCATACTTCTAAAAAGTGTTGTTGTTAGTTAGTGTTTAATTGGGTAATTTCAGCAAATTAAAATATTGTTTCAGGGTCCAGAAGTTTAAGAAAACTGAATACATTTTTCTGGTGTCTGTTTAAATCCTCGATAACGCACCTAAACTGATAAGCAAAGCATCAGTAAACATCAGCAGCAGCCTATTTTCAACAGTGAGTCGGCTTCTTAACCACTTTGAGGCTCTTGTCGACCTAAACTTTTACATTTCAGTGTCGGTGACTTGTGAGTAATGACACAGACAGCGGTGGAACATTCGGGCAGAATGATCAGCAGAAAAGCGTTGCTTTGTCACGTTGACCAAACCAGGGACACGGCGTCACGTCACTGTAGATTCAAGGCACTTGAGCCGTTTACTGCATAATCATTCCAGGTTATGGCACACTAACGATAAACTCATCATGACATCTCAGTGCTGAACATATGGCACTGTGAACTGTTGTGTTGCAAAGTCACAAAGGCTATAAAAAAACAATATATTAATTAATGGTGAAACTTTGACATCAATCACATTAAAAGCCTGCTTTTTCCTTCCCGCGGATCATAAGTCAAACGAAGAGCCGACTCCTGCAGTCATTATAATTGTACGGTAGCTGCATCCATGATCTGCGTATGAAAAACAAATGCAAATTTCAGGAGTCAAGCATAATTGTATGTTTGACAGGTAACTTATATTTCTGTAATAGCCAAGTTTCCAATTTTCCTGAATGGCACAGGGAGCTGCTTGACATTGATACGAGGAGAGAATTCTGGCTTATTTTTTTGTTCTACATTATAAGTGAGCTTTTTCGTCTCCTCTTTCACCGCACATGGTTTATAATCGCTGCCATCACGTAGTTACCTCTCCCTTTGTCGCTAGCAGTGAGCCGGAACTGAGATCGGATTTTCTTTGAGTTTAAATGAATTATTTGCAGCTATTTTTTTTCTCTTTCCTTCCGGCGTGGCGACAATAAATTGCAGGACAGTGGAGGTCCATTTGCTGGGTATATAAACAATCACAAAAGACAAAAAAAAGAAAGAAAAAATGCTTTTCACAGGGAAAATAGCTTTTTCGGCCTTCTGGCAACCAATGTATTATCCTCACGAATGCTGTCGTATTCAGCTTTAGAAACATGTCACTGTGTGAGCTTTTCTTTGAGAAACAAAGAATTTCAGTTTAAATGTTTTTTGAGTGTTTTTTTTTGTGCAAAATATATATATATATACACTGTATATAAATACATAGATACATATTTTTGTATTCAAACATATTTGCTCTGATCAACTTGGCAGCAACAGAAACATGTGCATCAGCCTTCCTTCAAATGATGACCAGGGAAAGTAATTTTTTACCTGCTGCACTTATTGATGGAGATGCAGAATTTATCGAGGGAATATTGGTACCAGACGATCTCCGCCTTGTTGCCTGCCTCCGGCCGACTGGTGAACTCGGCGAGCGTGTGTGTGCGTAATGATTGTTGTGTATGTAAAAGCATTTTGTACTTGCGTGTTTGTGTGTTGTGAGTGTGGCTTTCAGAATGTGAATGAGTTTCGTTTCATAAGAGTCCGAGGCTGCAGTCAGATCTGTTGCTTCCGGGTGTCTTTGGGGGCGGTGCAATAAATAAATAATTAGAGGACAACTTGCAAGATATGAAGCCCACGTGTTTACAGCTGCGATCAATACCGTGATGTGAAACAGATTCCTGCTCTACTAAAGCCGAAAAAATATGGAAAAAATATAAAATAAAATAACAAAAGCAAAGATTCCTGCAATGAATTGCATTCTTTTTTATTTTCTCGTAGTTCCACGCTCCACCGCTTTTGATTTCATTTGTGTTGTTTTGCACGGCTATAAGAAGTGTTATGATGGGTTTGTGTGTAAGCTGCAGACAATGTGAGTGTGTGTTCATGTTCGTGCATCGATATCTGTATGCGTTTGTGTTTAGGGATGTGTAATGTTGCGTGTGTCGAGAGCCAACATGTCTGTGTGTGTGATTGTGTGTATGTGTGTGTGTGTGTGTGTGTGTGTACAAACAACACATTTCTTCAATTTAGCTTAGTGAAGCATGGGGACGCACGCCCTGTGCCCGTATTCATTTCATGGTCCCATTTGTATTGCACAATCGGAATGCAGATGAGCTTCACTGCTGATACTTTAGCACTTGCTGTTTGGCTTTGTCGTAATGAGGTATCAGTAAATGGGTTTCTATTACAGCGGATATCGTGATTAAAGGCAAGACCCAGAAAAATGTTGACCCAGACCGGCAGGATGACCTTAATCCCACAGATACACAGCAACCGTGTCATTAAGGTGTGATGAAGTCCTGAGATAAACCGACTAATGTCTCCTTCCGGGATGTCGCTCTGAAGTGAAACTGCTTCCTCAGCCGCTTCCTCGGAGTGTCACATTCCTCTCAACAAACTAATATTTGTTCCGACGCCCCACATGGAATTTTGTTCTATTTTGAGGCACTGCTAGTGAGGCTGCACCCACCTACTCCTCGTGAGACTATTGTAGCTGCACACAGACACACACATGCACGCACACGCACACACACACGCACACGCACATGCACGGACATGCACGCTCCCCTCGGATGTGCTTTCAGACACCACAGCTCCCGGGGATCTAGTTGAGAGGGATCGATGGTGGTTTGTGCACCTCCTGACCTGCTCTCTGAGTCGCTGCCACCTCTCCTCCGGCCTTCGACAGCCAAGAGGCAAGTAAAAAAAAAAAATCACACACACACACACACACCATAAACTCACCGTGAAATGAGATGGTCGCTCTGAAAAATGTCTGCGGCTTTATGTGCTCAATGCCAAGGAGGCTCCTCTGAATCCACTCTCAAGAGTGCTGTCTTAAACAAAAGGTTTGAGGCTTCCCTTTAAGTGCTGCTATACTTCATCGGGTTTCAGCTGTTTAGGGCGTTCTGTCACATCAGTGCGGCTGATGAGTCCTCTGCCAAGGTTAACGACTTTATTGCAACAGGGACAAAGTTGGAAGAAAAAAACAATTACAAACACACTGGTAAAATCACACACAGGGGAAACAGGGGAAAAGGACACGTATGCAGGTGATATTAAAAACCGGAGGAGCTCATACAAACATCCCACTTCAAAACAAAGAATTAAAAAAAACAGCAACTTTGATCTCCTTTTATTCACATCCTCATTTAAATCCAACATGTTAATATGAAGTCTGCTAATCTCGTTGATTAAAAGCATCAAATTTGAATCCTTTTGATGTGAGTTGCTGCAAAACAGGCAATTACATTTTGTACCGACTCAAAAGTCTTCTTCCATGTGAAAGTATATGTTTGATCTCTCCCAAAAACCTCCAGTGCTCAGTTTAGTTGAGATTCCAGTCTTCGTTCTATGCCGTCCGTAATAATAGGTGTCGCAGTCTCAAACCGGCAGCGCTTTTACTTCACGACCAGGTCGGATGGTAATCAGCATACAGATTACCATCCGCATGCTTGTCACCGTTAAGAAAACATTCGCTGTAATAACTGACAACTGGCATTCAAAGACCCCGGCATTCACCTGAAAGCTTGCATTTATTCAGAGTGCTGTGTGACTGCACTCTTTCAGAAGCATAAAGCTGTGCATGCCCCTTTGGGAAATCAGTGATCTCAGGTCAGCCGTTAACAGCACAGAAGCGGAGGAAGTGTGTCTCCCTTTTGATAAAAAGTGACTAATAACCCGAACTAACGTGTCGCAGTAACCTGAACTAATGTGTCACCGGCTGCCTTGCACACTCATCAGTGCGCAATGTGCATCATCATTTAGACAGGCATGTGGACTCGTGAGTCTCTTTACTGTTTGTATTTGTGTGCTGAAGTCCATCAACGCCTCCCTGCAGCGAGCCTGTCCGTCAAAGCGCAGAGGCGGCAGAGCGGCCACAGTCGAGTCGATGCATCAGGACTCATTAACCCCGAACACAGCGTGCCGCTCAGAGGCCCCTGGGCCAAATTACGGCGGCGCAGGTCTCCATTAAAAATATGTTATACTTCTTCTGTCAGTTGCCCGGTGAATTTGCAATCTAAATTAAATTGCCCCAAACTCTTGGATGATGTTTATGATTTAACATCCACCCCCACCACTGATTTTTAGAATGTCCAAAACTCCTCCGAGCAGAACACTTGATTGTTTAAGAAAAAATGTACAAAAAGTAAAATAGATATATTTAATTTAACAACAAGAGTTCAATTAAAATAACCCATTATTTTTAATTATTAATTCTAATTATATATATCAATTATTCAGGTATCTATTTGATGCATGCGAGAGGAAGAAGAAGAGCATCTCATGCAATAATAGTAGCATCAAGCCTACAGTGAGAGTGTGATAATCATCCATTCACACACACACGTATGACGCGCACAGCTCCGCTTTAAAGACGCACCTCGGCGTTTGGCCTGACCTGCTTTACCGAGCCACCCATTCATCAATGGGGGTCCTCAGCGGCATCAGATGTTTCTTTTAATGTAAAACTACAAATTAACAATGGAGTAACCAAGGGGAAGAAAAACAGGATACACTCTTCTCTATAAAACTGCATAATTAGACAAAACTAGGGCAAGTCTTAGTTGAAGACATCTACTGATGCCTGTAACTTCTCCCCAGTTTACTTTTGCCTGGAACTCCTACTCAGAGCAAAAACCTGATTTCTAAATTAATCCCTAATGCGAAATTGTAAACCTCAACTACCAACTAGACCGGGAGAGGCAAAGATTGGCCAAAAGTACCTCCCCTCCCCCAAAAAGTCCAGAGCTCACAGGGACACTAGCGAGAAAAAAGACTTAGTCCACACACACTCTTTCGCTCTCTTGTGATCTCCTTTCCAGTCCGGGGGATTGGACACACTTCATCCACTGGGCAGCAGCATAATCTCACACCCGCTGTTTCCAGCTCACTAAGAATCCCTACATGGAAGCTCTGCACATGTAGAGCTTCCATGTACATGCTCTACACAACTCATGAGTTGTGTATAGCATGTGTAGAGTCATAATAAACGGGTGACCACAGCAGACGAGGTTAAAGAGGGCCGGTGGCTTCCTGCACAGGTAACAGGGATGGAGGGATTTCCACAAGAAACAAGAGTTGTGCTGCAGACGAGAGGCGCGCTGAGCGAGAGGAAAACATTGCATCACTGCACAAATGCCTGCAGACTCCTGAGATCTGAAAGTAAAGGAGGAGTTTTCACAACAAATGCGCTTCCGCCTCAAAGAAGTTTCAGTCCGGGTTGAGTGTGAGAAGCTGCAGGGCAGAGATTAATAGATAGATAGACAGACAGATATACACTGTGACAGGGAATATGAGCGGAAGAGGAAGAGCACAGGAAGAAAGTGCAGACTTCAAATTCAAGTAAGAGGCTTAGTTTTAGTCAGAGGCCTTTTTTTTAGCGTTCTTTATAAAAGCTGACAGTGTAGATTATCCTGACGGCAAGGGGGTCGGAGTGAATGTCATGTCTGTCTTTCAGCACAAAACAACAATTCCCCATGACAATAACACAGTTCTGTGGCGCAGCTAAAAGCCAAAATATGAAGAGTACCACGACGTCCTGGTGAAAATCTGTCCTATTTTGCGGTAAGACGGGGACTGTGTGTTTAAAAAAAGAGGCAAAACAAGTGCTTTGTTGGAAATAATTTGCCGCTCCAGGCTATGCACGTCTGTAATCCTCTGGTTACTGGTAGAAGAAAGAGAGGTTGTGAACCGGACACGAATCAAGGCGGGTTGGCCCTCCACCCCGTTCTCGGGGACCTTGATTGAAATTTGACAATTTTGAGTGTTCTTTCACATCAGCCAGCTAGTTCACACTGTCCGGAGACAAAGACGAGCGTCATGGAAATCTACGAGAGGACGGCAACAGCAGAAACAGCTGACCGGACATGTGGATAAATGACGTTATGGCGTTTCCATAAATCCATTTAGCAAATAAACGTATTTTTGACAAAGACAAGAGCCACCTCAAGCGCCTCGAATTCTGCCCTTCTCTAGGAAGCGTTTCTAATGCGACACTTTAAAAGGCTCGTTTATATACAGTATGTGATTGGAAAGCATCTGATCCTCCACCCCTCTAGCGTCTACTTTGCCTGCACGTGTCAATTTCAACATGTTATCAAAATGAGCTTCTGTGTCTAGAAGAAACAGTTTTGCTCCAACTGCTTTGGAAACATTTGGGGTTGCAGAGTCGTTCGAAAGGATAGAAAGCTGTTATCAATGTGAAATGAGATGAAAAATGTACTTGAAAGCACCTCAGTGCATTTACAACACTATGAAACCACAAAGTAATGTGATTTCACAAACACAGCAAAGGACTTTACACATTTTTGCTAGCTGCATTCTAACAGCAGTACAGGTGCCAGACACGTCCCTGGAAAGACAGGCTGGAAAATAGAGTGAATATGCAACAGTTACAGAGAGGCTAAATAACAAATGCGTGAGGCGGCTATTTAGAGAATTTTTCTATCGGAGGGATCCAAAAAATCAGCACGCGAGGCACGTTTGCAGCTCATGGGGTCCATAGCCTGATTATTAGGAAACTCGGCCCTAGCCTACATTTTTCTTTATTGACGTAAAGTGGAGGTGGTCTTTCGTACAAGTAGGCTACAAAGAACCTTCAGAGCGCCATGATTTCCCACATGACTTTTGCGCTTTTCTAATTAAAGGATTCTGGTAATTAATTACAATTTCACGAGTTTGTCTTTAATATAAAACATTTTTATAGTCTTAATAATAAAGGTGCTTTCTAGTCATCTAAATCTCACTGATACCTGCATGCTCCTCTAATTATTTTAAATGAAAGCCTTGGGTCCAGCTCATGAATATTAAAAGCACAAGTTTGGGTTTAAAAAAACACATTTTTTACGCACCATTTCACCTACTTTTTGTAATTCAAATGTTTCTCAATGGACACAATCCTGAGTTTTTGTTTTACTTTTTAAAATATCAGCAAAGATGATACAAGCCGAGGCTGTATTTTGTGTTGTAAAAATGAACAATCTGCAATTGATGACATTTGGTACAATCAAACCTGATGGGGATGTCATTCAAATAGGCAAATGGTCAAAGTATTTAAATAGTCTTGGAGACATTTCACTGAAAACTTCAAATGTGAAAATGAATTGTGGCCCGATTAGAAGCTTTAAGGGATCTCCAAAGTCAGTATGTTTTGTCTCCTGGAGACTATAAATGTATGTATGTATCCATTATATCATTTCAAATTGTCACACCTAGAGCCTGGTGCAGTTGGATAAAAAGAACCTACAACAGGCCTTGGACTCTGCAACTCTGCGAATGTCAGCCCTTAAAATCACATGGGGCCATTATGAAATAGAATAAATGTGTTCCCTGTGACCAGGAAATACACAGGAAGTCTGACCTTGCTGCTAGAATACATCATTATATATTCTTTTAGCGTAATGAGCCAGTAGATGTCTTGTAGAGAAGACTTTTTGGCAAACAACATTTCTCGAGCAAATTACTCACACAATCTAAAATAATGAGAGCTGAAGGTCACACTTCGTTTCAGCAAACTGACACTTGTGCAGCTTGAAAAACTTTGGAGGTGATCGAGTGAGTCGGCCAACTGGTTTATTTGAAAACGGAGCGTCCGGCTTTGGAGTGTGTGCACAGCTTAGCCTACAGCGATATATTAGCAATTGTTTGGATGAGATATAATGTGATGTATTCAAATGGCACCGGCCTGGAAAAACGCTCATGATGTTATCCTTCCACGTGTTAATGCTCCATCGACCGAGGACCCATTACATATACAACACTTTTCCTGTGCTCAAGCTCACAAAAATGCCCTTTGAGCAATTTTGATGTGCGAGGAGCATTGCAACATTCGTTACATTCGTCTTCCAGAATAACAGAAAGAAGACTCCATATTGCATGCAATGGCACCAAATAATCCTCCACGGCGCCCTTTGTGTCTCAGAGCGGCCAGCTGTTTGACTTCACCACCCGGCAGCCGCCTCTGAACTCAGATGTGTGGATCAATGGAGCGGCCCAGCGTGGGTTGTAAAAGTTCATTAGTTTTTCACAGTTGCAGCTAAGAAAACGTAATGATTTGAAAAGATTCAAATTGAGGGGAAAATAAGAATCACCACAGTTGTGTTGATAGGAAGCTAGCAAACAGTCACATGACCACCATGTATTAGCTTATTTGTAAATCAAAGAGATGCCCTTTGGGTGCTTTGTTCCTTTTCCAGCCAGCAGCCTCATTCCACTCTCTACACTTTGCAACGAGACTCGCTCAGTGGTATAACTTGCTTTAGATCAATGATACACACCAGTGAACCCAAACTCTACTACGTGCTTTTGTTTTTGTCACGTCACGATGAGGAGATTAAAATCAGGGTCCATCAACAGGCCTCATCGCCTCATGATGATAATGCAACAGCGACCAAAAGCAGGGGCCTCCGTGGCTTAATGCTTTGCAGCAAGCTCAACTTCAGGAAGAAAAGATAATACCGTGAGGAGAAGAACAGCATACTGTGGAACAGATAAGAGCGGCCTAAAAGGTTTCTGAGTGAAATGTTAACTTTTCATGGAGTGAAAAAGGGAGAGTTATTTATTAATTTCCTTCCTTTTCTCCTCCCTTGCCTTAATGTCATTGTCCCTTCCTGCTTAGCACTAAATACAGAAAGGCTCATTTAGTGATTGGCTGCTGAACAGAGAGGAGCATTCAGGGGTTAAAGACTTCCCCTCAGGAGTTGGTGGACACTAAAACAGAGCTAAAAGGAGAGGAGGTATTGGACTTTGTCATTCAGCCAACAGTCGACTCTAAGTGAATGATAATGTCAGTGCACCATTGGACAAGTTTTTGTATTTGCCCATAACATACAAAGCAATTAGTTATGGGAGAATAATGAAAAAAACTGAAAAATTGAATAATGTGAATATTTTGAGCAGATAATAAACTCAACCATCCCTGACCCTGAAAAATATGAATAGTTATTTTTTTACTCTGCAAGTCGAGAATGCAAATTACAAGTGCAAAATGTTCTTTATAAAAGAGACAACCAAACAATTAACCTTAACATAAGTCCAAGGTCGTGTTGACTGCTTGACTTCAAATGAGAAAAGCGCATTGATTTATTCTTTTAAAATGGGGCCATTTCAGAAAGATAATAACATATGTCTTTTCCGAAGATCTGCCTCTATTCTGGGCACCTTGAACAAAATGTGACATTTTCCAAAGCAAAGATCCAAGGAAGGGGGCGCTGTATGTTGTGTGCACTGTAAATCCCCTCAGGCATGTTTATGAAAATTTAACTGAACCTATTTTCTTTTCAGAAAATGTGACAATTATTTACCATTCATTTTGTCCAAAGACATTTTCAGTTACATAATGAAACAGAAAATGAGCGATTTAATCGTGTTTTCGTGTTTTAATTTCAAGGAAATGCAGCAAAATTATCAGTTTCTCAAAAATGAATAGAACTTTGAAGCCTTCCTATATGCTGCTGCATGAATAACTCCACCAAACAAAACGGTAAAATAACATACAAAAAGATGAGATAATAAAAGGATCTCAAAGGAATAGTTTGACATTTGCGAAATAATTGCCGCTTTATTGAATACAATAACAATACCATTCGACTTGTCATTAAATATGTAGCTGTAGTGCCAGCAAATGGTAAACTTAGTAACAAGAACCGGAGGACACAGCTAGCATGGCTCTGTCACAACGGCAGGTCTCCTCGCTACCGCCATTCGACCTCTGCAGCTCATCCAGAATGCAGCAGCTCGACTGGTCTTTAACCTTCCTGAATTCTCCCACACGACTCCACTCCTCCGCTCTCTTCACTGGCCCCAGTTCAAAACATTGGTGCTCACGTACCATGCTGTGAATGGATCGGGTCCAGCTTACATCCAGGACAAACCCTACAACCCGACTCTGCATCTGCAAAACTGCTCGTCCCTCCCTCACTGAGAGAAAAACACTCGACTAGATCACGACTCTTTGCTGTCCTTGCTCCAAAATGGTGGAACGAGCTCTCTGAAGACACCAGGACCGCAGAGAGCCTTCACATCTTCCCCCGCAAACTAAAGACACACCTCTTCAGACTCTAGCTACCTCGACTAAAAGGCTAACAAATTGTAGCACTTAAATTGTACTTATAACGCCACTTATCTATAGCAAATTGTAAATTGGCTTATTTGAGGAAATTGCACTTTCTCGTTTCTTGTTCTTCTGAGTTTGTACCCTGTGGTTGAATGCACTTATTTCAAGTCGCTTTGGATAAAAGCGTCTTTCACACATTTTGTTTGTGTTAAAAAAAAGTCACATATGGATTCTGTGCCACAACCTAACAGTGACAGAGGGGCTCGAATTTATTCAGCAGCAACAGGAGTGTGTAAATAAACATGTTGCCTCTGAAGGAAAGTGATTTGCATATGCAGATAATATATTTTAACACATTACTGGAGAAACATAAACTGAAATCTCATATTATGGGTTTATGAGACATGCCGCAAGTCCTTGAGCAATACTGTATATTGAACTCAATAATTACACATGATGTGCATTTTTGCATATAAACGCGATGCCATTTAACTGCACCATTCATCATCACATGCATTAATAAGCACTGATTATTATGAGGCTATTTTATGGATAAAAAGCACTTTGATTTCCTGACTTGCATTAGGTCTTAGTTACCTTCTCTGTGCACGGATCCTGTTGTGTGACAGGCTTTCAGCATTCTAGGTCAGCCCTGCAATGCTCCAGTGTGACTCAAGAATGAAAGGCCATGTACAGGGAAGGAGCAAAAATAGCAGCCGGGCCACAGAAGCAAAAGCTTTGACAAAAGCCTCGGACATGTGCGTTCCCTGACCTGAATAACCAAGAGAGCTGCGGAGCACTCAACCAGGTAGGCCCCAAATGTGTTTGGAAAATAACACAATTTTTCCTTCTCGCGTCCATCGGCACTTTTCCTTTTGTTTGTAAGCTGCACCGGCTCACGGGGACGGCAGTGGCAGCGCCGACTCTATCTGGTCCCCTCAACGTCGAGAAGAGCTCATCAGACGCAAATTTGTTCATTTTAATAAATCTCAACGCTGAGATCATGTTTAATGTGCTGAAACGATTGCCAATGCGCCTCGGCCCCCTGTGGCGCTCACATGAAAGCGTGGGGGCATTTGTGATTTTGTTACCAAACATTTTTTTCCTGCAATGCTCGTCCAATTACTCACACCAGAGAGCTTTCTGTCCAATGGCGGTCTTCACTCCAGGCTCAAATGGAAATAGCCAAGCCGAGACCTCGTCATCGGGTTTTAATTTTGTTCGCACTTTTATCGTCTTTGCCAAGTTGCGACCAATTTTGGAGAGACATTCGAAGAACAATGGACAGGCAGCGCACACCAGCGTGTCCGTGATCTCGCTCACGTCGTGCTGATCAAATACAATTCCCTCTTTCACAACACAAGGTGCACAAGAGGTAATTAGTGCACATTGGTAGTCAGAGGGCAGCTCTGTTCCTGTTATCAGTCGGAACAGAAACACGTGTTCGGCCCTCAATGTGAGGCGCCATAGCTCATGAGAAAAATGTGTCACCGTCTTGTGTCATTTTCTGACGCACACAGTCACACAACGGCCACATGCCGGCGTGTTTTGTGGCCGTGCTTTTATGCCACAAGGTGCAGCTGAACCTCTTCCCCCCCTCCTGACTTCCTATGTGTGGGAGGAATCAGGAGTCACAATGTCACTCTTGACTCGCGATCACTTTGGCGCGTTCACCGGGCCGGAGGCGTTTGTGTTCAGGCGTGTTTGACACCAGTGCGACGTCGAGCCCTTTTCACGTCACCTTCCCGGTGGATTCTGAGCTTCCTCATCCGCTAGGAAGAGGTTGGATTCAGCGGCCGCAAATGATGAAAATCGCCTACTTTCGTCCTTAAGCTCAGCAGGCGGCCGAGGAGGGAAAGAAGGAGAGAAGGAATGAGCCAAACGAGAGATGACAGGGAATGCGAATAGACAGACGCTGAGAGCAAAAGGATTCGGGTTTGGGTGGTGGAAGGGAAGTACGGGTATGTCAGGTTGAGGAGACGAGGGAGAGCGAGAGGAAGGGAAAGAAAGGCATGAGAGAAACAGGGAGGAGGAGGGGGGGGGAGGCTGGAACTTTTCAATTACCACACACACGCAGACAACAAAGACCCAGATTTCAAGAGACTATAACAGTCTGCAGCCTGGAGGGAAAAGCTCATTTAGCCTCCTTCATTTCTCTACATCCTTTCTCCACACAAATTACAAGTTGGAATATTTTATGTGTTTTTTTGGTTGCACAAGCAAACGGGGCGTCTCTATTATTACAAATGTCCCGAATACCAAGATCAGGCTCCATCCTCCGGGTGGTGCATTGTGAGAAAGAGAACTTCCCCCCAGCTTAATATTTCAAAGTGTTTCAGCTGACTGAGAGACGGTCGGCAGCACCTACGGTGGCGAGAGCTATTTAGTCTTTGAAGATGTTATTGAACTGACTGTCTTAATTTGAGCTACAAAGAGAAAAGAAAAGAAAAAAACGTCCCCTGGCGTCCAGACACTTGCCAAATAAATTTAAAGGAAAAAAAGAATCAATGAAAGCGGTCTATTGATTCAACCCCATCGGGGATAACAGACATTCTCCTCGCAGCCCATTTAGGGAGGCCTTTGTCAATCAGGATGTCAGTGTGAATGACAAGCATAATGACAAGATGACTTAAAAGACCAAGACAAAAGGACTCTCCTGGCAAACCTTAAGTAAAGTGTAATTGCACGAATGTCAAACAAATTCTAGCTCTGGATCGTCTTTGTTGTTGTGGTCCCCGCAGAGCAGATACGGGAGTCTAATTAGAGATTCATCTGATGTACCTGTCGACCCGTTTCCCCAAACACACAAATATGCAGAGCTTTGTCCCTATACCCTCCTCTACCATCACTGGAAGGCCCGAGGCAGCAAATTGTCCTCTAACGGCATTCGGCTTTCACATGGCTGAAAGATTTGTCGACAGCACGTCAAATAGTCGCGGTGCTGCAAGGACGGCGGTTTAGGGCTCCACATCAGCATCCTCTCAAACACCTGCCTGTCCCCCATTGCCGGGATGTGAGTTCACAAGTGTATCGGCAAATTGCAGATAAAACGTTATTTTTGAATAATTAGGGGTTCGAGTGGCTTTTTACACTGAGAAAGTTATATGCAAAAATGCCAAATGCCCACAAATGAAGATACACTCCTAAACTCGAATCCCATCACCCAAGAAACTCTGACAATGGCTTTTAATTATTTTCCGTGGTAAATACAGCAACGCTTGCTGGGAGACAATTAGCCCACTATCGAGCTCTTCTTCACACTTCTGATATGCCAGGATGACACGGGGGAACATGCTGTGGAAGAAAAGGTGACTGCTAGACGCCCTTAAAGCACCATCCTCCCCCTGCTGTCCTCGGAACTTGAACACGCTCACACTGTAAATTTAAACCTCATTAGGACGCACTTGCTCTCCCCCTTTTGCGTTCTCACTCTGAGAAACAAAAAAAGGAAAAAGACGGCAGGAATAAGCTCTCTCCGCGTGGAGGCAGGCGCGCGTTCGGATGGGGGGAGCAACGGCGCGCACGCAACACCAAGCACGCGTGCAGATGGACAACTCCGAGGAGGATCACACGGGCGCATCACTCCCGAGCGGGATGGACGGATCTGTCTTTTGCGTTTAGCCTCCGGGGATATCAGCGAGCCTCGCAGGCGCCTCCACGATGAACTGCTCCGCGTTCGCGCCTCGCCGGCCGCAACTTGCCCCCGAGCAGCGGGCGATTCGGGGGATTGCGGAATAAAGTTGCGCGAGAGGCAGGGATCGAGTCGGAGTAGAGAAAAGGACTCATCAGCAGCAGATCTATTTGTCCGGATCACCGAAGAGGAGAGAGGGTTTTTCTTTTGTTTTGTTCTTTGTTTTTTTGTTTGCAGCTCTGGAGCCAGAAAGAGTTGACTTGATTCTCCAGAGCGCATCACCTTGATCACCTTTTGCAAAATCAGGTACGAGCACTTCAAGGACAGTGGAACATTTGCATCATTCATTAACTCTCAAATTCTCAGTTCTAAAAAAAGTAGATGTCAACCCCCCCCCCCCCCCCCCCCCACAATTTTTTTTAATCTGCCAGACGCACTGCTTTGCCTAAAACCAAACTATGTGTCATCTCTCAGTCCGGAAAGAATGAGGTGTCGCTGGGTGAAGCATGAGCCGTCAGAGAATCAGTCATAAGCGGCTGTCTCTGTCTCTGCTATGGGGGGGGGCGGCTCTCGGCCTCTGGCTCTGCTGCTGCTGCTGCCGGACCACCGGGGTCGCTGCCGCCGCGTCCTCCGCCGCCGGACAAGAGGAGGGCGCCGCCGGCTCCCTGGGCTGGCTGCTCTCCGATAAGGGCCCCTTCCAACAGGCCCTGGAGTTCACGGAGGCCGCGGAGAGGTACCAGCAGGGCTACGGTACCAGGTACAAGATCTACAGGTGAGACCGCCGGTCGGCAATTGGGGGAGGGAGGAGGGGGGGGGGGGTCATTTTTTCTCGCCGCGTGAGTGTTTTTGCGCGTTTTCATTTCGCCACACATGCCGCCGCTGTATAATTCCACCGATGAGCACTCAGCCAGAGAGGAACTAATCAGGGAAAGCAGCTGCTGGGAGTGTTTGGGACGAAGACACGCGCGCTCTCACAGGTATCACACCTGCACCGAATTAGCTGCGAGCTGATGAGCACGCCGAAAGAACTACTGTAGCGGTGCCCTTTCGCTCCTGCCTTAAAGTACTCACCATGAAAGCCAATCATCCATGTGAATAGCACCAGGCTGTCGTTTCTTCCTTTTCTCGTGTTTTTCGCTTCAGGGTTTGACATTTGACTACAGGGGTTGACCCGCTGACTGCGTGTGGACACTTACATCCTTTCAGTGACTTCCTGCAGTGTCCCTGAGCTGCACTTCACTGGTGCTGCCTTTGACTAACAGTCGGCACACCCATTCATATGATAATGTTCTATTCGTGCTTTGTTACAACTTAGATGACTAAAATGCTGATAAATGTGTTCGCATACTTGTGCAAATGCAATGCGGTGTTCTGATAGCTACAAAATGGGGGTGTTTATGTTTAGGGGTTTATATCGTGCTGAGAGGAAGACATCCTCTGTCCTTCTCAGTTCTTGTGTCTATTGGGGCAGTTTTCCTTATAACGAATATCATTCAATGGCCAAGTTTCTTTTTCTAAAAGAAACAATTCTGCATCCGTACGTGCATGAATCAACCGGTACGTTACCTCCTCTCGGGAGATCGTTTTCGCTGAGGTGTTTGTCCCTTAGTGACAGCTGCCTCTTTTTTTTTTTTCAACGGACCTGCTGCACAAAAGTCCCAATGGCCCCCTGACACGAGGCTTCTTCTTTACCGTTAGTGAAAATCATTGACAGAGGAGCCGACAGCCCGGACTGTCAGAGGCAGGCCACCATCTGCTGGCTGACGTCTCACCGCTCCAGGGTCTTCTACCCAGAAGCGGTCGATCCTGCAACCCGTAAGCTGCCTGATCACATTTCTAACCCAAGGGCTGTTTTAAGGATTAGGGATTAAGGATTTAAACTAAGAATCCAAAACGAGGAAGAAGAAGAAGAAAAAAAACCTCCAGTAACAAGGTGAAAACTGACAACAGAGCAAATTTGAACCCGTTTCTGGTGAATTTGCGCGTTATGGACCATCATTTTTTGTGCAGGTGAAAGAATACATTGCGGTGACACAAACAGCATTTATTTTTAGAAATGTGTACAACTTATTTCCCCAGAGTTGCTGTTCAGCATTATTCTATGTGCTCTTAAATAGCCCAGAGGCTGAACTGCGTGTGGAGCCCCGGTGATCTCTGTAATAACTGAACCAGAGTAGCTGTCAGTCAAGCAGCAGCATTTAAGCAGTCGATTTGCTCCTTACTGCTTCTTTTTACACTTTCTCTCCAAGGGTTTGCTTTCATCACAATCGATTGCTTGCAGTACATACAGTAAGCATCCATTTAGAAAGCGCAGTCCTACAGCAAACACCCCTGTAGTCGGCCCGTGTAGGTGCATGCTGACGGAATATCTTTAGCCTGAAGCCGCAGCTGGAACCACGACACCCATCTGTCCACCAGGGATGGACTCTCAACCGGTTATGATGATTGGCTGTAACGACGCGCTCCACACTGCCCCAGTTGCCCAATTATTTTGCTGCCGATCATTTTTCTCGTGACAGTGATTAGATTGCGTCCCCAGAAGGGAGGGAGGTACGCAGAGGCAGCAAGCATTACGGTGGGTGAGGAAGACATTAACTGATGCCGTGCAGGGCGGGAGCACAGGGAGTAGCGGCCGTATCTCCGTGACGCTTTGTGAATAACTAGCGTTCATCGAGACTCGTGTCCAAAGGGCACAAGATAACAAATAATGGCAGCTGATAATGTGGAGCTTTATTTTGTTTTTTTCTGTTGCTGTGGGAGTTGCAGCAATGCATGTCAATAAGTTGTGCTTTATCCATGCAGTTGTTATTTAAAGCGCAGAGGTTGTTCAGAGAACATTGACAGACAAAAATCCCCAAACAAGATGGAAATACTGTGGAAAACCTCAGCTAATTTGGGAAAGACAACATTTGCCAAATGACCTTGTAGCTGTGACAGGTCGTCCTACACAGGAGATCCCTCAAACCTGAATAAGCATTAAAAACTGGACAACAATAGTCTTAATTGCGTATACTTAAGATTACATTACTAAATCATTGTGCCAAATATCCAGCTTCAATCAGTTAACTCATCCAGCAGCTCACTAATTGACACAAACGTTTTTTCTTTAATTCATAAATAAAATAAACAAATGCTAAGCTAACTGGCTATTAGCAGGAGCTCCATACTTATTGTGCAGATGTGTGGTATCAATCTACTCACGGAACAAGAAAAAAACCCAATAAGGGCCCAAAGGATCCATCACATCACGTGTGGTAATGCATCGTGTGCAGTCAGTATACTGTGCGGCACCATGTAGGCTCTCAGAGTATGTGACACACATTCACCCAAGGCTTCTCTGTCTACATAATTGTTAAACAGCCGCCCGGGGCTTTACACACCAGTAAAGGCCGAAAACAAAGTGAGCAAATGTCTCTGTGCATTTGTGTGTGTGTTGTTGTGTCTCCAGGGAGTTTGGTCGATGGAAGGTCAACAGCCTGGCGGTGGAGAAGAGGGATGGTTTAGGTGGCAGCGGCGGCCTGGCTCTGCCCCTCGACCCCGACTTCACTCACACCATCCGCCAGCTGGGGAGGCGGCCAACCCTCCAGACGATTACAGAGAGTCTAATCAAAAAATATGGCACCCACCTCCTCCTCTCTGCCACTCTGGGAGGTACAGTGGAGTACGCAGAGCTTCAAAGGCAGCCGCACGCGCACAGCTTCCAATGTGATTTTTGTTTTCCCAGCACATGGGGCACCGAATTTAACGTGTCTTCTGGCTTTTGGCTCCTTAAAAAATAATCGAATTGGTATGCTTTAGTGAAAAGCTATTTTGTTTGGTTGTCTAAATAGGGTATTTCCCTAAATTGAGCTTCACCACCTTGTTCTCATCTGTATGAAATTGGCTTATCGTTTCTGTATCTCATAAATAACTTTAACAAATAATACTTTGTCAATAGGATGCGGGATTTAAGAAGTTTCTACCAAAAAACCAAACAAACAAACTTTTGAAGTAGTTACCCAAATGCAAATTTAGTTGAAAACGGCTACTGGCGATGATCCTTGAAATCTAAGAATTATTTAATGTTTAGTGGTTCTTCCCATTAATGCAGGATCCAGCCAAACTTTTAAACGGACCCCACGGAGGTCGAAATCTCAGAACTGAAGGCAAAAAAATGTTTTCGCAGTTTCAACATTTCATACCAGAATTCACCAATCTCTCAGACTGCAACTCATCTCAAGAAAGACAAATCGCCTCCACTGAGAATGGACTGCAGATTGAATACAACACAGGAATGTTTAATAACAGAGTGAAACTCTATTGCATACAAAACCACAAAGTCATGTTTTGTGGGACTTGGTATTTAAATTGGAGGCCACTGTTCTAATCAGCTGATAAAGAATGTCGTCCTGTCGATACAGCCTCGGATCAGAATGGCTTTTCATGGGACTCATTTCTGATCTGTTGCTGTTATTGATCGAGGTTTGATTTGCCCTCAGGCTCCTAAGCTACTCGCTGCAGGATAGCAAACAGTGGCTGTCATGCTTTTCAACGAACCATGTTCATTGCTGGAAGAAAGCAGGAGAGAGACAGCACGGTCCTGTCCACTGTCCAAACGTCAATGTTGTATACTTCAAACGAGGACTACGATTTTATTTGATATGACTACGATATTACTGAATATTTTGGTTTTGCTGAAAAAAAGAACTCTTCAGCTGACAACTTTCACACGGTCCTCATTCGATATAAACGTACCTGCTAGCGGCCGTTGCTATTTACGTAATCACTTTACATCCTTCTCTTCAATACATTACAAAGCATCGCAAGAACAGATGCTCCTCATATGGAGTGATGCTCTGTAAGTGTGGCGAGGGACCATTCAGAGTAAAGAGAGGATTTAATGAAGTTTAGGTTTTCTAATAGCACACTCATTCAAACTGCACTCAACTTCACTGACGGACATTCTTTTGACTGAGAGCCCAGACATCGGCTGTACTTTCCTGGTAACTGGTATCCCAGCCTTTTAGACAAAATAATTGGGCTTATTAATGTTGGCTATATAGGTCAGTGTGAACATATCACGCTATTGATTTGAGCTGCAATGAAATGTAATAACACAGCTGAATGTAGCAATTTCAAAGAATTTCTCTGGGGAAAACACACACTGTGAGTTCCATTGAGAAACGTGGGTAAATCAACTATTGCAATAGAAGCGCGGTGGATGAGGCAGTTTGAGGGAAAAAATCGTCAAAAACAACCTCATCTATCACAAAAGTCCAGGGGGCCAGATGCAACGCACTCAAAACGTGTGTACTCACAAAGACACAAAATGTGCAAATGCTTTCCTTTCATCATCTGGATTCTTTTCCATAGATTTCAATCATCGTGGAATTGGTGCAAATAAGCCCCAATTTCCAGTCCCGCGGTTTGCCGATAACTGGATGTGGAAGCGTCCCTGAAACAATCTATTTGTCTAACGATAGTTGCCGCTCCACCGCTCGTCAAGACCCGTCGATGAGAAGCAGGGCGCCGTTACCAATGGCGAAGCGTCTGTGAAGTAGTCCGACAGCACCACGGCGGCTGTCACGCCACACGGCTTGTAGCCATTTGTGGCGCCCGTCCTAATTCAGCACGAGGACCCGTGAACCACCTCAATCATCGTTATTAAACGTTAGAAAGATGATCAATGAATAATTCATGGGGATCAATTTGAACCAGACTTTACAAAGCGCTTCATAATTCAGGATATAACTGAAAGATCATTACCAGTGAATTAATTACTCGTATGAATATAAATGATGACAAATTCATCGATTGCACAATCAGAGAAACAACCATGAAAACTCTCCCCTTGTGTTTCACATCCACCATAAGAAAGCTTCCCCTTGTGTCTTTGCACATACTGTTTGGACATCTGGTCCCCGCATCTCCTTTAACAGTTTAAGTTGGTGTGAAAAGGCGTATAGTTTGGTTTTCCTGCTGCTTTTTATGTGCATGTTAAAATTGTAATCTGTTTTTTTTTTTGTGTATTGAATGTACTTGTCACCCACAGAAGACCTGAGATCTGTTGTATTTGTAATGCCATTTTTAATAGTGTAATTAAGATAATTAAAACAATTAGAGTAGGATGCTTAATGATCTTGGATAATCTCTTTGTTCCCGAGAAGTTCAACCGATAGAGAAACCTTGTCTGTACTTTTCCTTCCAATCATCCAATCTGTCAGTTCCCTCAGAGCCCTTTATCACCGCTTTTGAGTCTGAAAAGATACTAATGAAAGGTGATTAGCGCTGCTCTGTCAGAGCTAATGAAGCTCCTCTTTCCCCTCCCTCGCTTTCTTACCAGGGGAAGAGTCTTTGACCATATTTGTGGACAAAAGGAAGCTCAGCCAGGAGTCTTCGCCTGCGGGGGCCGATGGCGGCCGCGGCGCCGACAGGAACTCAAACGCCACGGGGACGGTGACCCTGGAGGCCCTCCACCAGCTGGCCGCCTCCTACTTCACCGACAGAGAGAGCACCCTGCGCAGGCTGCACCACCTCCAGATTGCATCCACTGCCATACGGGTATGTGGAAGTCACGTGGCAGCTGTGCAGCTTTTGTGGCTCCGGGTTGGTAAACCGCCATCAGCCACGCGTGGGAACAGCGAAATATAAAGCATCGGGGTGGACTGAATCGGTTTTGGGTTTGAGCTGCTGAACCTTTGAATGAGTTATTCAGTTGTCAGGGGAGATCATCCGGCTGTAAGTGCACACACAGATCACTAGACAACAATCGACCCAGCACGAGTCAATGTAGCACCGTTAAAATACTGGGCTGCTTTAAGTATGCACAGAAATGGCCCCAAAACATGTTTTGTTAAAAAGTATTACCTCCATGAATCTGGGGGCGGCCAGTACTCAGTGACGTCACTGCTGTAGTTATATCAACGAGAGAGCAAAGTAAAATACACATTTTGTTAGATGACTGTTTATGCTCTCTAAAGAACTCAAACCGACCCCCTAACAATGTTGTATCATTATGTCCATTATCTCATCTCCGTCAGTGAGTAATCAGTCACTCACTTTTAACCAGGCCTCAGTAGGCAGTGGCCACTAATGATAACACAGCTGAGTGCATCTGCTCCACCCAGATTCTCCTCCTCCACCCAGAGACACGAGACACGAGTGCTGCACTTCGCTGCCACGCAGCCAGACGGCTCGGGGAGTTTAACTTAACTTTAACTCGCCTGTATAAATTGTACAATTACTTTAAGCCCATTATTTGTAAGACGTTACACCGTCACTAGTTTCTGTCACTGAAGAAGGTTATTTTAATATTGTTCGTAGTTTCATCTGTATGGATTTATATTTAACAAACAAATTCATTTGGATTTGAACCTATTATGAAAATGAACTAGTAACCATACTTAATAAAAATTCACTTTTAATTCCACTAATATGTGTTTTTAATATTTCTGTCTATTTAAAAAGTATCATTGGGTTTCTAGCCAAACGGTTCCTGGATTAGCGTGTATTTTCATTATAAATGTTATTAAAATAAATTGAATCAAGCTCAACATTCCTCTCAGAGGAAGGAAGATAAAGTAAACGAGCCGAAAATAGTTAAGCTGAAGAGCAGTTTAAATTCATGACTCTGCAGATAACATAAACCAACAAACTTTAATTCCCACTTTTTTTTAATCAGGTAGGATTAAGAGCAAATGCTTATTTACAGAATTGCCCTGACACCAGCCGATCTCACCTGTTGTAGCTCCGGGGGGGGGGGGGGGGGGGGGGGGGGCAGCAAATCTCTCTCGCCTGTTTTTCACTATTTGGAGTGCAGTTTATCGGCACATAAATGTGTGCCAGAGGAACTGTGGGGGATTTGATTTGCATCGGACTCGTGAATTCATTTTGAAAAACCTTTTTGTAAGATGGTCAAACGTGTCTTTTCTTATCCCCCATTACGTACTAATGACGGTTTTAAGGCAGCGGAAAGAAAAAGATCTCACAGCCGCCTCGAAATCTTTAAAGAGCGGAGGACGGCAGCGGCGGTGCGTCCTGTCCTCCGAAACAACAATCATCCGTTTTAACGGATCTGAAGTGGCCATTAGAGTGCACTCATTAATCAGCCAGAGGGGCAAACATAGAGGCTAAAGTGAGTAGCCACTGATGAAGACAAGCTGCCCTCCCCCCCATCCTCCCCCATCTCTCCTCCCCTGCAAAAGTGAGAACACGTTCCTACAGTTATGCATCAGCTTGATGGATTAGAAATATCATTCCATTAATTTCCAGCCCGGCTTACTTCCATTCATTTGCTACTTTTCAGTGTGTGTGTGTGGAATTCAGTTCGACTAAAGATCAGTTCCAGAGAAAGCGAGTGAGGGAGATGAATACCACATTTTATGAGGGATGTAACCCATTACCTGCGACGATAAATGGTCATTCATTAAAATTACACACGGTATTGAGGGTTCAGAGAGAAAAAGGAGAGATCCTGGTCATAAACTTATGCTAATACGCAGTAAATTATGCGTTTTGGTATTTCAGGGCGTCGGATTTTCGAAGTTCAACATCTAGACAAATCAGTGTTACAAATGAGCAGAAGGGTGAATCATTTTCAGGTTTTCCAGTCAAAAGGAAGTTTATTTATCCTCGAGGTCCAGAGCAAATCTCTCTTAGAAAGCTTTAGATCCTTCCAATATCACTTCAGTGACTCACTGCATTCAAAAGTCAGCTGAGGCATGAAAGGCCTTTGAGGATATATTGCGTGTTCTTTTTGGCCGTCTATATTTGAAAATACAGGAGTAAGATTAGTCGATACAGACGGGTCATTTCAAAGAAGGGGGGCAGATGAAAAAACCACAACTCGTATACAAAAGACTCACATTCTCTGAAACGTCTCGCAGGTAACAGAAACCAGAACCGGGCCGCTTGGATGCAGCAACTATGACAATCTGGACACGGTCAGCTCCGTGCTGGTTCACAGCCCGGAAAACAAGGTTCAACTACAAGGTAAGTTGTAGTTTGGTGTTAGCCTGTAGCAGCCATGACAAATGGGACCTCTGTCTGCCAGAAACAAAAAAGATGTAGCATGACTAAAACATGACAAGGTCGAGGTGGACGATACGTCAGCGGAGCCGCCGCTGCTTTCCGGTGTCTTAGCAACAGCAAAAGCTATTCTCTTCAGCAGGTTTTAAAAAGGCACTGGCACCTGATGCCGTAGATCGGATCGTGTGTCTGATGAAAAGACAGTTAGTGTGGTTCCAGGGTGTCATCACCATCTGGCAGTAGAATCTATTCCTTTGGTCAAACCGAGAAGATTTGGATGATCGTCGACGGTGAGTCGGACGTGACATTAATCATCTCAGCAAGAAGGTGACAGGTACATTTAATGTAAACCATTGCTTTAAAGGATTCATAAGACATTCTTCTATATCTTTGCTCACATCAACAAATTGAATCATACAGCCAGAACCCACAATGTACTATTATTTCTCTTAATTCAATCAAATTTCTTGATTGAGGCGTTCAGCTCCAAGCTCATTGTTTACTGCTTAAGGCTTAAGTATATAAAAGCGGGTCACAACACACACACACACACACACACACACACACATTTCCTTCCCTTTCTTTATTTTCTTTTGCAAAACACAGCTAGGCATTTTGGCTAATAGTAAACAGTCACCTAGTGTGTCGGTTCCAGACTGTTTTATACGGTGGATTATCACATATTTGGTGCATTAGTGAGTATTTATGTATTTATGACAGCACGACCGGAGTGTGTGTGGGATTGAGTCAAAATGAACTACAGTGTGTGTGTGTGTGTGTGTGTGTGCGTTTGTGTGTATGTGTTCATGGTAATCACACTAAATTTCAACCAGTGCAATGATGCGGCTCATTTACACATTTTAAATAGCTTAAAGAGTAAGTGCTAAGCCAAATTACATGACTGCCCTGAGATGAAGCACTTCAATGATATGTTAATATTTACATTCACAGCATTTCGTATTTCAAGGCCAATTCTGAGAGCAGTGAAGTGTTTTGGACTAATGTGAGTAATGAAACGAATGTAGATGCCTTTCTATCGGACCTTGGCTCATTTATGGTTTGACGAACAGAAAACCCATCAATCCCTGAAATAAATGAAAGCCTTATTCCTTCCTTTCTTTTTACCTCCCACAGGGCTGCAGGTCGTCCTACCCGGCTACTTGCGGAGCCGCTTCATTCAGGCGTCTCTCAACTACGTGGGCTGTAAATCCGAGGGCCAGTTTGTGTGCCGCAGCGGCGACTGCTGGTGCGAGTGCAGCGTGGACTTCCCTCTGTGCAACTGTCCCCTTTCTGACCTGCAAACTCTTGAGAGCAACCTGCTGCGCATCAGAGACACCTGGAGGATGACAAACCAGGAGTTTGAGGAATCCGGTGAGTCAGGGGAATTTAATTCACTGTGACAAAAACAGCTCCTGAAAATGTCAGCTTGAGTGGTGCCTTCAAAAAAGTCACTTGTGGAACATTGGCTTTTAAAACTCGCAGAATGCTGATACTTTGGGACGTGGGTTATTTTATCACAACATTTAAACTTCAAAATAAGCGCTTCAAGGAACAGAAAGCCATGTGTCGGGGTGGTTCTGAAAGCATGCTGGGTTGTCAAACACCGCAAGCTGCCAGACGCTGAATCAAGAGACCTGTCACTCATGGCCTCAAATCAAATGAGGCTTCTGGTCCCCTTCAGAGGCTCAGGGCTGCTCAAATCTGTTTTTAAAGTGCTGTGAAGAATCACATAAAAAAACGTAATGACAATTCAGGATTGTTTGCTTTATGGGAAAACTAATACCTCTCATAACTACGGTTAATTAAAAACACGTGATATCTGGTTTGTTTAACCTGTAAGAAGTTCAGTAGATAAATTATATAAGGAAACCTAAGGATAAGGGTTGTTTTATCCTATAGGAGTCTTTATGCTAAGCTAAACAACTGGTGGTTGCAGCTTCGTGTATATTCATGCGACATAAAAGGACTAAAGGAGTGTTAAAAATGAATAAGGTTTATTCAATAAAAAGGCCAAGTAAGTCGAAGTCCTACTTTTTAATCTAATTTTCTGTATTATTGCACTCTATTTTCAGACATTGCTGTAATTATCATAAACACCCACGAGATTAGTAGCAAGTTTCCCAGAACTCAAGTTTGTGGTTTGCGACATAAATCAGGAGAAAGATTCTTCTGACAGAGAAGTTTATCCAACAATCAATCAATTATTGATGTTTGATGAATGTGACAGCTGCGTCGCGGATAAAAAAACAGAAAGTTTGCGTGACGTTTGACGCCAGCGTTACGATGGCAAGCCGCCTTACTTCCACGGTGTTGAAGGCGGCAGCCGCAATTGTGCATAAAGTGTCACTCATCTCTAATTAGGGACTACTTGCTTTGAAGGTGTGCGGTGCTCCATACTGGCGATAGGAGGGAAACGTGTATCCTTTCGCTGAGACAAAATATGAAAGGAGTTTGTGGTTTGATATGCTCATGAAATCAGCATTCCCTTCCTCCGAAGAAAGTAATAAAAAAACAGAACATGCTTTCTTGGCATGTTGCGGCTGTTATTTCTCCTCTGTTTGCTTTTCTGGGACAAACAATGAGAAGAAGACAGTTTATTATTATTCTTTCAGGGATATTGTTACCCTGAGGCTCGTAGCCGTAGGCACAGTTTATTTATTCATGTTTTTGTTTTGTTTTTCCTACCAGAGGAGTTCCAAAGCTTTGTTGAGAAACTGCCAACCCATTACGCTGTGAACACATCTGTCGTGGAACACATGTGGAGGACGGACGCCAGCGTGCTCCAGCGCTACAGGCAGCTGGAGACCAGTGGCAACCAGCTTTTCTCTAAAGCTCACCGCACCGTTAACAGGCTCTTCAGCCTCAGCAAGAGGTGCCGAAAGCAGCCCCAAATAGTCCTGCAGAGGACGAGGTAAGAGCCAAAAGGAGAACAAGGGAGGGGGGCTATTTATACCGCTGCCTTTTCCGCCAAGGTGCTCCCCAAAACTTATAATTATGAAAAGGATTTACGTATGCGCCAGGTGCTCGCAGAGAGCAGCGGAGCAGGACGTTACTTATTAGACGGCGCTGAAGGAAATGTAGTTGTGGAGTGAGGTGAAAAGTGCTGACAGGAGCGGAGCTGCTCCTCCGTTCCCCCGGGGGGGGGAGAGACAGGCGGGATCATGTCTGCAGGTTTAAACTGCACTCCAATCAATACAGCATTTCATAAAAGTCTCCTCTTTATTTCCATTGGTTTTAACGGGACGACATCCCAGAATTAAAGCTGCTGTGGCCGGTAATACTTGACGACTTTGGCTGTATTTATCACTGTATTGTTTTCACTATAACAGCTGCTGTTTCAGATGCAGTGGCACCTGGATAATCCATTCCTGCAGCCTATCGGAGACCGACGTGGTCATAACTTCACTCAGATTTATTCGTCTCTCATGAACACTCTGTGTTTATAGTTATTTCTGGAAGGGAAATTAACTAAATGACACAATACATCAGCTCACTAGTCAATCGCCTGCACGGCTTCCTCACTCCACAGTCCAATTACACATCTTTGTCACAACGCCTCTGCTTGTAACGTAAAGAAGTCAATAGTGGTTTAGGGTTACTGGGTAAATCAGTTTTTGTGGCCCTCTTAAACTGAATGTTTGTGTGTTTTATTGGTCTGCTTTTTTACATTGTTAGCTTTTTTTACATTGTAATCGTTTTAATGACATTGTGCTGTATTTGCTGTAAAAAGTAGTATAAACCTCAGGCGAAAAAGCCACAAGACAATAAGAGTACGCATGAATCGTATGCGCATCTGTCTGTATGTTTTGTTGTCACCACCAATCTGCGCCACAGCAAGGAAGTTCAATGAGTTAAAATATTCATTTTGTTAGGATTCTGCTTCCGCAGCTTGAGCTGAATCAGAGTTTGCCTCTAATTGTTTTCTGCGGCACAGTGACATATATGAATTCGATGTTTTGTGTTTGTCTCCCCTTCAGGCCGCTACACTTTTGGTTGAGCTACGCCCTCTCCATTTTATACTGCAGCGAGAACAACCAGGTTGGTGTTTATAGTGACGAGAGCCGCAGCTGCTCCTGCCCCTACAACCACCCGCCTTGCCAGGGCCTCATTCCCTGCTCTGTGGGCGACGGCGCCCGCTGCACCTCCTGTTCCGCGGAGAACAGGACACGGTGCTCCAGCTGCAACCTCGGCTTCACCCTCACCCAGGGGGCCTGCCGGCCCGCCGTGCCCGACCCCACGGAGCCCTACCTGGGCCTGGAGAGCGACCGAGACCTGCAGGACCTGGAGCTGCGCTACCTGCTCCAGCGGCGAGACCCCCGCATCGCTCTGCACGGGGTCTTTGTCAGCAATGACGTGCGCGTTAACACTTGGTTTGACCCCTCCTGGAGGAAGAGGATGCTGCTCACCCTTAAGAGCAACCGGGTGAAGTCCAACCGCGTCCATATGCTCGTTGGACTCGCCCTCCAGTTTTGCCTCACCAGGAACAGCACTCTGGAGCCGGCGTTGTCTCTGTTCGTGAATCCGTTCGGGGGCAGCCACTCGGAGAGCTGGACCATGCCTCTGGGTCAGCACGGATACCCTGACTGGGAGCGGACCAAGCTGGATATCCCTTTGGACTGCTATAATTGGACTTTGACTCTCGGAAACAGATGGAAGAGCTTTTTTGAGACGGTTCATTTCTACCTGAGGAGTCGTATCAAGGATCCTGCGGGAGTGACGGGAGGCAACAGGAACGCGACGGTGTACTATGAGCCTCTGGAGGCGACGGAGCCGTCCAACAACATCGGCTACATGAAAGTGAACAGCATGCAGCTGTTCGGATACAGCGTGCACTTTGACCCCGAGGCCATCCAGGACCTGATTCTGCAGATAGACTACCCGTACACGCAGGGATCCCAGGACTCGGCCCTGCTGCAGCTGGTGGAGCTGCGCTACAGGGTTAACCGCCTCTCTCCTCCCGGGGCCCCACACGTGGATCTGTTCGCATGTCTGCTCCGCCACAGACTCAAACTGTCCAGTGCAGACGTGACCAGGATACTCACGGCCCTGCAGGCTTTCAGCGCCAGACAACCCAACCACGAGGAGTACGAGGCAAATAAACTGTGTAGTTAGTCAATGGCCGCTTTGATGTTTTGTACTATTTCCTATCCACAGACAGACCTGTGTCCTTTGTCAGCTGGATCCCTCGGTGTCAAGTGTGTGATTTGTTGTTCAAGGATGTGTTGTGCATACACTTATGTGCAATTAAATTGGATGTTTCCGTAATTTCAGTGTAGTTTTGTGAATTAAAACCCCCTGAAAACGTTTCAATATAGCAGGAAACATTTGTGAGCTAGTAAGCAACAATCAAGCACAAAACACCCACAGCCACCATTTATTAACAGTTAAACAGTGTTGTTTTGCCCCATCTGGACCCTCGTAACACAAGGCCCCCATTCTCCATTGAGGGAATAGCCTCAGCACAGATTACTAAGTGTATGGTGAGAGAAGGGAGCGCCGGAGCAGCCTGCCTCTGTTCCTCTGGCGTCCCCGTCCGCCATTCACACTTACTGTGATAGATGAGCTGGAGCCCCCTCAGAGACATGCGAACAAGAGGTGCGCTATGGCATCAGTGACGAGGACCGCACTCTCTAGGAGCGAGTCGGACATTCAGAAGAGGGACTCAAACCGAATCAGCTTAAAAGCTTCCCCACAGGCTCTCAGCACGGTGGGACTTCGGTCGTAGACAGAGCATCCGACGAGCTCGTGGCAAAGACGAAGCTTCAGCAAGATTCACCTGACATTTCTCCTGAGATTAAAACCATATATTGTGTCAATATGCTGTGGCGCTATTGTCCGGAGTGAAATGTGAAAAGGCCGTTGAGGCAGTTTTGATTATGAGATGAGGAGTGTAACTACCACCAGCATCCCTACGGTCATGCATATGAACTTCAACATTGATTTTTCTTAAATCGATCCGTCCTTCAGGCTGTAACGAGTGTGTACTGAGCTATCCGATATCACAGGAGCACAATGATGAGAGGTTATCATGTTGGACCAACTGTTTGCCTTTTGCCTTTTCAAAAGTTATTTAACCTTACGGCAGTTTATTTAAGAAGTTGCTGTAGGGACTAGCAATCTGTGCTGTGTGTTTTAATTGACTGCGGGGGACAGTGTGTGTGTGAAGGAAAGGATATTGAAGCTGGATCACATCCCAGGAAAAGGTTCATTCTGGAGGTTAAACATCGAGCATCTGGTGTGCTTTGAGATTCTTTTTACCAAGTAAATACTCTGCATCTGCGTGCGAAAATGTGGTGCCGTGCATCTGGACGCTGTCCAGTGTTCATTCTGACGAGGTTTCTTGAAAATTAATTTGGATGAAAAAGAAACCAACATGAGCATATTCCAATGGACAGCAATAATAGAGATGGAATGGATGAAGGTAAACAAAGGTTTTAGCGGCATATAAGCTTTACCATTAATTAGGTCCCAAAAGCAGCTGTACCGGTATTTTTAACCTTCCGCCTTGAGGATAATAATAAACAGTCATGACAGAAAATAATCATCAAAACAAGAGTTACCTGAGGAAATGTGTACCACTCACATCATTTTTTTTGCATTTCAGTTACTACTGAAATGGTAACATGTTAGTAGTGATATTTGCAGTTGCTGGCAGGTAGATATCGTTACATTTGGAACCAGACCGCTTTGCTTTTTGGCTGTTTTCAAATCTTAGAATAACTAGTCGTTATATCAAACAAACAGATGTAACAGGCATTCATCTTCTTATCCTTTCAAGTGTCATAAATGTGTCTAAATGGATCACATGTTGTTTATATTGTGCACGCCTGCTTACCATCCCACTGAGGCCCGCTGACTGAGCATCATATTTCACCACTTTCTCTAAAAGAATAGTCACAAATGGACTCTCTGTGAAGTCAGCAACTTATTAAAATGGAAACACACCCGGGGAACCATTCCTGAAAGGAGCAGTGATAAGCACAAAAATAATTAACAAGAGTTGATTTTTAAACAACCGAACTCGCTGTAGCAACTGGACACAACGGAGACCCTAATGAGGAAATCCTTAGGTCGAATTACTAAAAGATTTGATTGGAACAATACGGTCTTGCTCTGTTTATTTTATCAGTAATGTGCAATGGCCCGAGTCTGCGGCGCACTCGGGGCTCATGCAGGACCTGAACTCCCTTCGCTCCACAGACCTGGATGCTGGAACACATCTGGCCTGTTAGTTGTGCAGATTTAGTTCACCGCATTGATGATTGGTTTTGAGTTGATGAGGTTTGGGCGGTTCTTCGGTTTGATACTTCAGAATACTCTCGATTGACCTCAATGCCTTGAAGGAACTTTTATGTATTTACAGTGATGAAACTGCCCGCGAATCTTTAACCTGTTGGGACGATATGCAAAGTTAAATATCACAATATTTGTCACAAGATTCCTTCTTTATCGCGATATTTATCGTTTTAATGGAGTGGAAAATTTGCATATGTTCCCCTCTGCTAACGCATTCTGGGTCAAATTTCCTCCAGTTTAAGCCAAACAACAACACACTTGGTTCTTTGGAGGCGGGATGCTGCAACGACAAAAAATACGTATATTTTGAGAGGTTTCATCCGAGGGCAGGGAGGGAGTGTGATGTGCGCACACACACACACACACACACACACACACACGCAGGGCAGAGGCTGAGTGATAAGAAGGAGCTTTGCCTTGGCAGGCTTGTGGGCCTCTGAGGAAACATGAGTTAGACTAATGTGTGTGTCTGCTTAACAAGCATGCTGGTGATGGGAGGCAGGGGCTCAGTGAAGGGGAAGAGTTTATGGAGAGGACAACCACATGGGAGGCATCGGGAATAATAGCTGACGGTACGTCAGAGCAGCCCAGACTTGCTTTAAAAGCCGTGAGGGGACGGCGTCGTTTGAAACTAACTGTAGAGTCTTTCCAGACCCTTTTTACGACGAAGAGAGCACACAAAGGAGCAGGAGAGTGTTTGTTTGCGCTGTGACCTCGCTGGAGGTCCACTGGTGGCATCAGTGCTGAACAAGAAAACATTTTTGCTACAGGAGATGCGGTTGGGCTGTAAGCGCACTTATGGCTGTTCTCTTCACTCTAAATGCTGCCTAATGAAAGCTATTAAAATCCCATTCAATTAGCATTAGGACATGTTAATTTAGAAATTAAGAGGGTGGAGTGTTGAGAGATCTTTTAGTGGTAAGATGGGTTGTAATGTAGACTGGAATAATTATAAGACATCAAATGAGGGGAAGTCAATCTGGCAGGGTAATAAAACAAATCAAAATGAGATTTGACACATCGCTGATGGAATATGGTGTCACGATTAACGAAGATATCCAAACTAAACCTCGTGATCGGCCAACATGAGCTTTGTTGGAGAGTTTGAGTGAAGGCTTTTCAATGCAATGTCGACATTTCCACACTTCACGCTGCATCGCGATTAATGCATCTGTAAAATATGGGTATTCTCGTTCTAAAAAGTAGTAGTAATGTCAAGTGTTTCCCTCAGGATTTTTCTTTTGACAGAGTGGCAAATCCTCTCCATCAGAATGAAGCGCTGAGTACTAGAGACACTAAAAATAGCGCAAAGTAAGCAAGACTGATGGAATGAGGAAATCAGTCAGCAAGATATCAGACGTCAGGAGAAACTATGATTCACATGAACTTTTTTAATAGTTAGTGTTAGGGTTAAAGAAAATAGCTAACTTTACCGTAATGCATTTCTGGTTTGAAAAGATTTTGATTGAGGAAACTAAAGTAATAAAAACAGGATGACTTTACTACATGACTACAATAAAAGATATGAAAATGATATTCCCCGCGTAGATCTGTGAAAAGATATACTGAATATTGGTTGGTTTTGCTAATCCAGGAGATTGTTCATTGTGCTGTAAAACAAAATGAAGTTACTAATGAGATGCTTCAGAATGATTCAGACCTGCCTTTCTGCTCCCCACCAGCAGCCATCAGCATCATCATCTTATTTCATTTTCAGAGCTGCGTGGTGCACAATAAAATGTTGGGGATCGGTTCCTCACCAAGATTAACAACGACAGTGGCTTTTGGATTTACATAAAGTCTTTTTTATAATGAGTTGTGCCGCCGCACCCACCTCCACACACACACACTCACAACGTAGAAAAGCAATTTAACCAGAAGGTTGCGATTCTTCACCCAGCGCTCTCATTATAGCCGCAGTGCTAATGACGCAGCGAGGATCAAGGTGCTGTATGGAGATGAAAGAGGAGATGTGAAGGATTTACAATGCTTCCCAGATCACCGATAAAGCAATGCGTAAACAAAACTTTGCCCGGGGTTTGCGACACCGGGGAGTTGGGATTTAATCTCCACATTCAGCGTTATCCTCTTTAACTCGCAGCGTTAGAGCGGCAGAGAGCGGAAATCCTCACGAGGCTCCAAACCGCCACATGCGAACACCATCAGTAGGTTTTGGAATTTCCAGGGGTCGTACACGCGCACACGGAGTCCGTACTCATTATCCAAATGCCTGTGGAAACCTTAAGTGGCTCTCGAGCACAACATGCTGTATAATAGTCCATTAATCTGTGAATAGGGAGCAACGGTCAGCGTAGATGCTTGAGGATCCTTGAAGGGAAATCGTACTTGATGGCAATCACTCAAGGTCCCCCTGTCCGTGCAACTGTAACTGTGATAGCATCACTCTGTTTTTACACTGTGAGTCCCATGTGGCCATGTGCAGTGTGCAGGATACGCTTTTGGAGAATATTGCATCATCTCGTTAGCAGAAGCCACTATCTTTGCTGCCATCTCCAGCTTTTATCCCCCCTTGGAATGTTTACCCCCCAAAACTTCGCCCACAAACCATATGCAAGCTACTTTAATCACGGACACGGTTTTTCTCTCTCATAAGCGGATAATGTAATTGCATCAAAGACCAACTAATTAGCCTCATTTACGAAAATGTCCTAATGTCTCTGCAGCCGCTGCGGTTACTGTTAATGGTTGTATGAAGCAACGCAAACCACGGCGCATATTCGTCCCGAATGGTGATTCCAACTGACGGCCTCATGCATTCAACGCCATTAATATTTCAGACCATAAACAAACAATTAGTTCTGTTCATTTATTCAGCGGTGTTGGGTGACACCTCTGGGCCTGGCAGCACTTTCAGCGCTCCCAGATCACATTAATCAAACTGGGGCTGACTCGCGGAAAAGTCGGCATCTGGAGACCGTTTCGCGATTAAGAGAGAATAAGTCCTCTGATAAAAACACTGAGAATCAGCACTTTTGGCCCAGTAGGGACTGCTGCAAAGCCGAAGCTGCCATAACTGCAATCTCACAGCGGGGGGAATCTCGCAGCCAATTATTGAGAGGAAAACCGGCGCGTCCGAGGACAGCTCGGAAAACCTCGGCGGGATGTAGTCCTTGCGTCTCGAAATCACCAGCAGTTCATGTCTCCGAATGCCATCCGGCAGCGGAATGAATGATCAGAAGAGGACGCAGATCATCGATTGGTTAGATTCTGTTCATCTGTCCCTTTAGCTCGTAGGAATCTCAGTCCGAGGCTCGGCGTGTTGGGAGCAGAATGGAGGGCGGTGAGGTCATGTTTCTGATGAATAAGCAAGTGACTAAGCTCACCTCAAGTGAAAATAATCTACCTAACTAAATGCCTTTCGAATGTTGTTGTGTCTTCCCACACTGAGCTGTCTCTTCAATTAAGAATGAATTTAGCAAAGTAAAGCACAGCCTGGTTGTCTGTGCGAGCAGCCGAGGATTCGGCTTAACTGGGTCGCAGTAAATCCAGTCGCACGGTCACATCAAATCTGTTGCTTGTGGAGCGAGGAAGGCCACTGAGCTTTGGTCTAGCAGCACGCACACACACACACACACACACACAGTGACAAACAGGGTTGAGCTCACCTGAGGAAGGTTGAAGAGATGAAAGCACCAGGATTTATTTTCTTTTAACATGCTGCCCTTGCGTTTAATTAAAAGATATAAAAACAGCAGATGTGCTTGCTGGCTGTGAGCTATTGTTTAGTTACACTTATGTATAATTATATGGGAGGAGAAAGTCTTCTCAAGTATTGATTAAAATATGATATTTCTTAATCAATTATTTGATTTTTTTTCTTTTTTGGTGTATGGCATGATGAAATAAATTCAGATAATGACACGCAAAAGTATTTTTAACTTTTCTGCACTAAGGATTTATTAAAGATATAAAAATACAATTCTCGCGTTCTCAAGTGTGCATACACTGTTAGCTCGCTTGTGAGAAATAATTGCTACAGCTCTTCAAAAACAAATGTCAACCTTTTGCTGGCGTGAGATGGAACCATCCATGCAAAACGTTGTCTCTTGTGTCTTGAGATATTTCCCTTGAGTTGGACCTGCCGGTGGCACTGAAGGCCGATAGATCACCAAAGTAAACAAGAGTCATCCGCTGGGGAACATGAATTTCTAGAACCTCGCAACGTGAGCGGTAAAAATAGAAACGACTTGATGTGCTTTGACTTCAACAACAGATGGACCGAAAGGAATCCCAGAAATGAAACCCGCCTTCCTCTCAAATTACTTTCAAAAAGCTCACGGCTTTCAAAATGTCAAAGAAATGGGAGCTCCCAACCTTGCTTTCTGCCACCGTGTTGAGCAACCCTTCAAACACGCCCGTGCCCTTGCTGCGCCGCCTCGCCAGCCTGACTAATTCCAAACCTTCGCTCTTAATTTCCACACAGATTCATCAGGCACAATAACAAGGCTAATTCCAGGGTAAATAATTGTCACCTGCCCGTGTCGCTCACAGTGGGTGCCGCGTCTTTAATGACTCCACGCTCTGCATCCCAACACCGAAGACAAGAGGGAAAGTGACAGCAGGTTTCTTTGAAAGTGAATTCCGTCTTTTCCTCCCGGCAGGTAAACGTGCCTTCAATACGAGCGTGCACATTTTTTAGGTGATGATGAAAGAGCGCTCGAGGTCCGCTGGGAGATGAAAGAGACGTCTGTGCTCCTCTCTGGAATCATTACTCTCAATTCGGGTCTCTTCTACACACTCCACTCCCCCGCGCGATACACTCCTTGCACTTCTAGATCCTCACCCTCCGACCCCTGTGACTACTCAACCCTAACTCAACCCTAACCCCCCCTACCCTCCACTCAGCCGCCGTATCCCACTGGCCATGGCTTAATAAAATCTTCAACCAGAGACGTCGGATCACAAAAATGCTCCAAGTCATTTATTTGATGGGAAAATTGAGACAAATCGGTTGGATTTCACGGGTGTTGCGCCTTTCACTAACTGACATCCTCGTGGCGAATTTCACTGTCAACATTCAGGGGTTTAACAGGAAAGTGAATGCTTTGCAAAACACATTCTGACACCAACAAACTGAAGGTCACATCCGTCATGACGCTTCCGTTTTGGTGTATTTCACACTTGCAGGAAACAGGGTTTCTTATGAATGTGATTCTCTTTTGCTTTATTTGTCTAAAGTTTCTAAAGAGGGGAATTCTGGGGTAATTGGGAAAGGTTGGATGCGCCATGCTGCTATTTTTATCCGTGCTGTCTTTCGTTTCCTTGTATCTTTGTTTGTTTTTCCGTGAATTCCGTCGTTATGTTTTCTGACAGACTGCTGATCGGATGTCGGTTGGCTCCTCTGTAGATTTCTTTTGAGGCGGGCTTCGCTGTATAATTAAATCTGAGTTCCAACAAACTAGTTGAGTGTTTTGCTGCTCATAAACTCTGTAATTGTGTTGAATATATAACATTAAACTTGGCCCGTCACAGTTTGAGGAGTAGCGAGTTCGCACCGCGCCTGTATTCAGGGTGAAAGTAAAGAAGTATTCACTTCGGTCTCTGTCTGCGGCGCAGGTTGTGCCATCGCATTGATATGACAGATAGCGAAAACAAATTACAGGGAACAATGCTCCGGAATGAGAGTCTACCCGATGGTGCAACCTAACGTTGTTACGCCGTTGGCCCGTCCTGATTGACTGGCTGTCCGTTACTGGCTATTCTCCTCACGTGGGCCCACCGGCTCTGCTGGCAGCAAAAGAAGAGAGGAGCAAAAGACAGAGGAGGAGCGAAGGCAGCGGCAGTTCTCAGAATACCAACATCGCACGTCTATTTCACGCGTGGTAAAGCATCAAAGACAAGAAGGGTGACAACGACAGGTCTGACCAGAAACACCGTCCTCGTAAACGCTCCGGAGGATGGTCGTTGGAAATATTATTCTAAATTCTGTGGCCTGCACGTCCCCCTCGAAGTCTTGGGTGAGACAAATGAAGGTCATGGACTTTGAGGAGTGATGCACTGTGGGACGGTTGAAACTACACACACACATTTGCAGTAATGCAATTGGATTAAAAGTCCTCTAACTGGCAAATCTGTATCTTGCTTTTTTATAAAGGCCTTCTAATGGTACCATGTATAATGAATTGCAACTGCAGTCTTGCAGCAAGTGCAACTACCGAATAGCATTAAGGTTGAAAAAATGTCTCCGGAGGAGAAATCTTTTTTGGAGATGGAGAATGTGTAAAATAAGGACAGTGTAAAATATTGATTACATAACAACAAAAACAACAAATGCAATTGGGAGTCTCCAACGCACTGAACTCCCTGCATGCTGTAGACCTCGAGTAGATCTCCAGGAAGTTACTGTATGTAAACTCCACCCTGCAGGCCTAGTGTTTTCCCAGCAAACAAAGAATTGAACAAAGAGATGTGAGGTGCAATAAGCTGCATCGGCTGCAATCTGCCGTCCCTCCAGGACTTGTTCGCTTCAAGGACCCTGAAGCGAGCAAGAAAGATTGTAACCGACTCCTCTCACCCGGAAACCAAACAGTTTGTGTCCCTTCATGTGACAAGAGGCTGAGGTCCATCAGGACCAAGACCTCACGCCACACAAACCGTTTCAGAGGCCGAGTCCCCCACTGACTGCCTCTGACGTCCACTCCGCTGCACATCCCGTCATAATTCTTATTTAAACACACTTGGCACTTTCTCACATACACACACTCACACTCAACTACACATGTCTGGTGTATCTGTTTGCCTGTGCTCTTGATTTTAATTGTATATTTTATGTTATTCTCTATTTGCATTTTCTCTACATTAAATGGAATGTTCACATTTCATATCCATATTTCTCGCACTGTAAATTTATCTTGTCTTACTGTCCAATGTTTGCACCACTCGCCATGACAAATTCCTTGTATGTCCAACATGCAATAAATGGTTCTGATTCTGATACGTCCACCCCTGGTTGATTGCCACTGACACTGATATTTTGGAAAGGCTTTTGTATCCATGTGTTTCAATTTTAGCCACGTTATTCTGGTGGTTTCCCTGGGATACTATGTCAGTACTAAAGAGTCTCAGTCCACCACTTTGGTCCAAGCTGAAGAGTCTCAACAACTAATGGATGGATGCTTTTACATTTTATGAGACATTTGTCCTCCCAAGAAGATGACTGACTTTCGCATCAGTATTAAGGAAAGCCCTGAGGATCAGTGCTGGGCTGTGAGGAGATTTTGAGGTAATAGTGACACTGAGTATTGAAACTTCCTTCAGCATCAACGTTAGCATGTCACGATGAGCCGGTATTTAGGTCAATGCACCAGTGAACCTTAATGCAACCTCACATAGAGCCGCTGGCACAGTTATGGACTCTTATTACTCAACTCTAGTTATCATATAATCAAAAATACACAGTTTTCCATTTACCATTTTCCATTTACCTGTGTTGCTACTTCTCAGCCTAGATGGTTTTGGTGTGAGTCGCCTAGAGATGTCTTCTCCAGAATATAATGGAACTAAATATGGTACGGTGCTTGCGGTGCTCAAAGTGCACAGAATATATATATATAAATATATTTGTAAAAACAGCATTTTTTTCACAGAAATCAATGAAGACAATGCACAGACTTTGCTGTGAGAGATTGGAGTCTGAACCATCGTTATAAAACATAAAACAGTTCCTATGGTCGACATCTCACAAACTTGGCAACTCATATCCAAGGAATCTAGACTGATAAAAAGTTAAGATGACGAATACGTATTTTAGTCCCATGTAGCAGCACCACAAATCCTCACATGTTCCCACTGAGACTTTTTCCAAATTCTACATGGGAGTCTATATGAAAGTGCACAGCGTTACGAAAGGGGAGAACTACTGTACTTCAAGCTACAGAGGAGACTAAATTGAATGTTTGCTATTGCACACTCTTTTAATTAAAAGTAATCGGCCATTATTACATTACAGGTCATTTAGCAGACGCTTTTTATCCAAAGCGATTTACATTACACTTTAAACCCATGGCTTTTTACATTTTGCCCGGGGAGCAATTAGGGGTTAGGTGTCTTGCTCAGGAACACTTTGACTTGAGGCATGGGGCAGCTGGGACTCAAACCACCAACCTTGCAGTTCCCAGCACACCCGCTCTACCCCCTGCGCCACGACGACCCTCATTATAATTGACCTGCATATCATTTTTACACACCAAATCCGGAAACCGCTCTTATCTATGTGTTACGGCCATAACAGATATTTCCAAAATGACCCTTGTCTCCAAAGACGTTTTATCCCCTATTAACGAGACGTTAGACCCACCGAAGGCATTCACTGGTGATTCTTAATTAAACATGATCGGCACAGGCTAAGTCTTCATTTCTGCCTTGATAAGCCATAAGAGCTCTCCTGGGTAAAATGAGAGCCAACATTGAGTGTGGAGGGATTACGATTAGCTTTAAGCTCTGCCTCCGTCCCGCTGCCCTTGATCGTCCTCAGCAGTCTGTCCTTAGCAGTCTGAGACGCCCCAGTGAGTTGGACATGCATTCATATCACCGGCGTGGCCAATAAAGCTCTCCAGAGTTTCATCTAACTCCAGCCTCAGAAACTGACATTTTAAGCTGCGTTGCAATTAACTGGCTCACGTTGGGTCGGGCCTCCAAGAGGGCCGTTACCATATGCTAATTTGGCAACTGGAAGCCTGGCGAATTACTTAAGAGGGTCTACTATATGTATGTTTAATTATTGCTACGCCAGATGCTTAAGGACTCTCTACAATTATAAAATATTTTATAATGATAAAATCTGAGGAACTCTCTGAAAAAAGACAGAGAATTTAGCAGCCCTTTGTCTGTATAGAGCGCCAAAAAAGTTTGAAAGAGACAAAATCAACGTTTCTCATGTGACATGTAATTACTCCGGCCCGAATTTCCCAACAGCGCTCTTCACTGTCACCGTTTAAATGTAGGAATAATTACATTGTATACCCGTTTCCATGTTACTTAAAATATTCAATTGTTATCATTGTCGTGCTCCATGATGTACTGTTTGCTGAAATTAAATCTTCTAGAACAATAGCATGCTCATAATTATCACACCTGCAAGCATTGCTGCTTCTGGCTTGCATTACGTTTATGTTGGTAATAAATATTAAAAGCCTTTTTATGCTCTCAACAAATACATGTTTCACGAAAGCGTACATTACCCTTCCTTTTGTTATCTGTAGTGCTGCACTTTATGAATTAATGCATAATTGCAACATAAATATGATATGATTAGTGATTTTCTTGGACTGGCCTGCTGAAAAATACTTTTTTGTTATCGCTAATGGTCCTGAAAGAGCAGAGTGCCTCAAATAGCTCCCTCTTATTGAGAAGACTGAAAATATCTTTGAAAGGTAGACAAATCCCTTCAATGGCTTTCACATCCATTTATGAAATTACCCTTTTAGCTTAAGTGCCCTGATGAATTCACTCAAACCCGACTACTAAAGATGTATTTTACCCTTTTCTTCCACCCGCACGTGACTGTAATTGTCTTATAATATGTTAAGAAAATGAATTGGATTGGACACATGGGCTGTAGTGTGAACATATTTTAAACTCACAGCACAAGGAGTCACCCTCTGCAAAAAAACAGAAGAGAGCTGAAATAACTTTATGGTCATTTAACAGTCATCATCCCACCAATGGACCTAATTTATGGTAATTGAGTAAATCAGTAAATTGCAATTAAATTTGTATTTTGACATATTTTTAATTACCGTGCTAACACAGCGGGAATGTGTTGCTTTGTCAGTGTAGCACCAAACAAATAAAAAGTATTGGATGGAGTTTTGTACAAGTAATCGTGGTCCCTGACACAATGGAGCCGGCAGACCTTTGTTACAGAATTCCCGTCAGGTGAAAAAAAGAAATGCTCACACACGTTCATGGATAAATACCTGCACACCTACTGGTATTCCCAGCAGCCCCGAGCTTTACAATCTGTTTTGGTGCTCATTAGCAAACATCCATACATCTTCTAAACAAAAACGGTGCGCATTGTAAAAATTCTACCTGCTCAACCGGCTTATGAACATTGTCGTTGTCAACATTGTCGTTGTGAGTGTGTTGGCGTGCTGATGTGATCATTTAGCACTGCTGTACAGCCTCACACAGCAGCCAACGCATCCGTGGACTCTTCATCTTGCTAATGTAACCTTCACTCCAGACTGTGGCCATAAAACACCAGGCCCCCAACATATATCCCCCCCAAAAATGAACAATTACCTCTTCTTTTATTTCTTTTTTTTACAGTAGAACTGAATGTAAAGTATAACCTCAGAGGTTACCCTACTCTCACTGCCTCAGAACCACAATCATCCATAATTGGTGTGCCAGGATAATGTGATTCCAGAAGATTTATAACAATCAAACAGTGGAGCGGCCACGGAGATTGAGCCATTTCACAGGCCAGGGGAGAGACATCACTGTTGCCTTAACTGCAGGCCCCATTTCCACTTCTCATTGCAAGAGAGACTACTGATCTAAGGTATCATCCTCAGACAGGTGCTCTTAGGGCCGTAATCCATTCTTATTAGGCTTCAATCACACTACCTGATCCCAGTAGACAAAATAGGTCTAAAAGAAGGCTACCTTATAGTCTAGATGTATGAAACTTGCCTCACAAAGTTGTATTCATCCAAGAATATTGCACAGCGCAGTGCACTGTACTATCCAGCTTGGCTTGCCGCGCAATACAGAAAGAAGAGAAACGTCTTTTTTGATTGTTTTTACTCAAAGCTAAACACTGGCAAACTTAAAAATGCATATCTGCAGCCCCTGGATATCACATGAAAGCCTTCTTAACTTTTCTTCTATTGTCTGATACGGAAACACGCAGGATGATGTGGCTATTTGGGGCGAGACGCAAGTCAAACACAGTACAAAGCACCTATATCGGCTTCCGCAGGGAGAGAAAATTGTCTCTGTAAATCGAGACAGCATTCTTCAGCCTACCTTTTTTTCTGCAGAAGGTGATTAGCGCTTTATAATCATGCATTTCACAGTTTTTCGTCGCTTGCAGGCATTAATGCACTCAAATCCAATATATGACACAAAGTAACTTGCTTTAAATGGTTTCCCTTTGCGTTTGGTGCCCAATGTGTCTTTACTAGGCACAGTGGTCAAAGAATATTCATTATTTTGTCTAGACAACTGAATACAGTCAACGGACTGTCGCTATGTAAGCGGGAACGAGGAGAGGTGCCTAAATGAGGGCTGCTGCAGGTCTGCCAGGATGTGACACTGAGCTCAGGCGACTCCGAGAGACACATGTGACTCTGCTGCCATCAGCTGGACAAGCACCAAATCACACGGCTTCCATGAACCCACAGTTCTCAAGCTGCCTCAAGGGACCTTTTGAACAGCTGATCAACGATGGAAATAAAAGTGATTTATCAGATTTCACACATTGTTAGGAATTACACTAAAGAGCGCTGCAGCAGTCCCTCAGCTTGGTTCAGCGCATTTTTCATGTGATGTAGCCATGTGACTAAGTTACTTGATAAATGTGGCATTTTATTCAAATTGATCACATTTTTACTAGTAGGTTTAAGAGCATTGTTCAGATTAAAAAATAAAACGGCTGGGGAGAGAGAACAGTGAGACGCCTTTGTCAGCTGTGACAGTACCTCTAAGACCGAGGGACCACGTCTGGTATGACGTATCCAATGCTCCCCTGTCTCCAAAGGAGAGACGTTCGATTTTAGACAGTGAGGTGAGGTCTGTGACTTTCACTAACACCAAAACTCAGAGTAGGACTTCATCGAGGACTTCATCGAAGGAGATATTATTGAATTAAAAATGGCCACAGACAGTTTTTGATGCTTTAGGTCAAAAGATAGCAAAAGGATGAAATGGTTTCTGGTTGTGTATATATATATATATACATATATATTTGTTGTATGTGTTTTGATGTGTCACATGCGTACATAGGTGATCTCACTCAGTAGAGAAACCAATGTCGTCTTTGCCACATCTTTCTTTGGGATTTCAATTAGTCTGATGCATCTTTGGCTTCATTTCCAGTATTTCATATTCTCACAGGGCTTGTTCATAGCAAATAAACCCGCAGTAGGCACGCAGCCAAGAATGCTCTCGCCTCGGAGGGGAAATCAGAGTTCGAGGGTTCGGTGATGATAAAGGCCGGATGTGATTCCCTCAATGCTGTATCCATTAGATAAAATAAATATAACCATTAATGTGACAAATGTGGTGGCTCATCAAGCGGTGTGTAGTATTCCTCCCGCTGGGAGCACACAATTCCCACACATGACTGTGTGGTTTTGTCAGCCACCAGGGGATCCACTAGGCCTGACATGAGGCAACATGGGAAGTTTGTTAACCATCGCTGTCACAATAACTTCATTTAAATGATGGAAAGTTCCCAAAAAGCAACAATCTGACAGATTTAATACTATGAAAGGCATAACGCTATGTTTTGCACTCCATCATTGATATTCTGACAAAGTTAAAAATCAGAACCACATGAACCTCTAATTCTTCAAGAAAAAAACGTTCCTTTTTTCTTTTTTAACCGGGCTTCCGCCCAATTAGATAAGAGGGGTTACTGTAAAAGTATGACCTACACACATTATACTTCTTCATTTAAGTGAAATAAAGGAATAATTCCATGTTAACGAAGAAAATAAACCATTAAAACGTTACGCGATAATATGATCGGTGTATTAATGTCATATAAAAAATATTCCCTTCCACCTAAATTGCGGTGAAGTTGCATTATAAATCTATTCCTGGTGAAGCCTTCTGAAACCAAAACCACAATTAATACTTTATTATTTCTAAATGTTATTCATGAAAACTCCAAAGGGAGCAGTTAAAATCAGGCAGATTTTTTCAGGTTCAGAGACCCTCCGATGCACCCGGGGGATTTTCATGTGTGCTGACTAGTTGAACACGTTAACCTGATCAGTCTGGATGAATTAAAGGTCAAAGGTGCTTAGTAAGACCAAAAAATGTGAGCACATTACACCAATTCTTGAATCCTTACATTGGCTCCCAGTATGTCAGAGAATTAATTTCAAAATCCTACTGCTCACATATAAATCGCTACATGGTTTAGGGCCAAAGTATATCACTGATATGCTTCCACTACATAAGCCTTCAAGATCACTAAGATCTTCTGACACCAAACTGTTAGTGATTCCCAGAGTAAATACAAATCATGGGAAAGCATCATTTAGTTACTACGCAACAAACAGATGGAATAAACTTCCTGAAGATTTAAGACTTGCCCCAACTCTGACCACGTTTAAACAAGACTGAAAACTTTTATGTTCAGCTTTGCCTTCTGCTACATTTTACCTACATTGCACTTTTAACCTCTGCTTTTAATTAAACAATTTAAATAAGATTTTAATTTATAATTGTATTTGCTGTTTTTAATTGTTTTTTAATTCCTGCATTTTATTTCACTTTATTGTATGAAATGTTATGATGTGAAGCACTTTGAGTCTGCTGTGAAAGGATTACATTAGGTGAAGCCTTCCAATCCAACAGGGAGGATTTCAGACACAATTCAAGTTTTTCATTTGACCTTACTGACTTGTGTCAATTGATAATCTATGACGATAAACCATGTCCTTTATCAGCCTTTGCTGGCGTCATCACCTCCTCTTCTCCTCTGACCTACATGTGCTCCGTTCAGCTGCGTAGAGATATCACCATGCGGCGGAGCAGAGGCCCGGATAGGCTATCATCGCGGCTTTCGTAGCCCTGATTGACCCGAAAATCATCAGACGACTGTTCTAAACGTGTTATGCTGTATGTCTCCAGTGCTGCTGGAGTGAAAATGAACACTTTCTTGCAAACTTTATCCTCAGTATCTTTCCTAAAACGAGCAAACTGAGACAGCAACTGGAAGCATTATTCTCTGAAAAGGGAAAAAATGTTTGTTGTGCTGTGCTGTTTTCACTGTTGCTGCCTAAAAGATTAAATATATCCTAAGAACATGGAACTATGAGTTTGAGTTCAACAATCATTGTAATACAATATGGTCAATTCCACTGACCCTTCATGCGTCCTCAACTGCTCAGCTTACATTGATTTTGTCTTGGATATTTTGCAGACCAAGATGTCAGAACCTTTCATTTATTCACTCCAATTTTTTATTATTCTGTGTGTTGCGTAAAGCACGCTAAGGAGGTATTCCTGTGATAAACAACACAAGCTGTGTCACTGAATGCCAATGCAAAAACAGACCTTGGAATTGATCCTAGCCAGAATGAGAAGAAGCTCTGGAGGCCACGTTATTCAACAAAATATTCTCATCCCCTTTGTTACTCCAGCATAGCTGCAAGTAGCTGCCGCCTTTCTTTTCCGTACACCGATTACAAAGACCTCTTGCCGTTTGAGCTCTCGTCTCTGCTCCCAGCAACGCTCACAGCACGTCTCTGTGAAAGAAGCTGAAGAGACAATCCGCCTGCACATTGATCCTCTGTGAAGTTCTGTTGGACTCCCTGCAGGCAAATAGCAAGCTGTTGCAGATGCGTTCTCACCAGGACGCTTCGACATACGCAATCTGCCAAACAGCCAAAGCCTCGTTCATTCATTTTCCATGAGGAGTTGGTGGTTCCCAGTGTAACGCAGTGTGGAGAAAAGCTACCGCGTCACAACGAGAGAGAGAGGCTCAACGGGATTATATCAGTGAAATGATCTCGATGGACCAAACTAAGTTGATTAACGTTTCCTTACAGTACTTTCACTGGCTTTACCGCCTGGAGTTATAAAATATGCTGAATAATTATCCCCATAAGATTACATTAGATTAGATTCAACTTGTCATTACACAGAGTACTGAGACAACGAAATGCAGTTTAGCATCTAACCAGAAGTGCAAGTAAGCAGATAAAGAGTATATATATATATATATATAAATAAAAGATATATCCAGTATCAAGCAGGAAGGTTGTGAATATGAACGGCATAGTAGAGCAAGATTGATGAAACCTACATCAGGCCCCCAAAGAGCCTTTGGTTTTTGAATCTGAATTTTAGATTCACTTACAGGAAGCAACTAGTGCTGGTGATATTGGTTTGTCTCGCACCATCATCAGGTCCAAATTTCAATTTTCCGAATCATAGATTTATTACAAACACAATTAGTCATTTTTTCCACCGGAAGTTACAAGAGAGGGACGAGTGAAGCTCAACCAAACGCTAAACGCAACATTTTTTTTAGACAAACGTAATCGTTAGAATTAAGTCCTAAGAAGAATGAACTGCCGGACCAGACAACCGCACGTTAACCTGCAACCCGGTAGCCGTGTCCTGAAGCATTCGCCGCTTATTATTCTGATGGTCCTTGTTTGCAGAAGAACAGAAGAAGAGCTCGGCCAAGATTTCCACACTCGAGAGTTGCCGGGCAAGCAGGCTCTCAGCAGGTGTGCTTGCCTAGATACTTTCCAAAGGCCTGACGCAGAATATTCTTCACCTTTCCCCCCAAAAAGCACCAGCCCTTCAAATCTAGCAACCATTAACTCGCGTTGCTGTAATTTAAAGCAGAAAAAAAAAAAACATGCTCGTTCGATGAAATTGACATGATGATGGTACGTTACTTTCTTGTGAAGTTTTCATTGTAACATTCATTTATGTGCTTTGTTACTTAAAAAGAACACGCTGACAGACCTGTTGGCTCGTTCAGTAAGTGATAAGATGAATATGGAGAAGACACCAGTGGCCTCATCACACCAATGTCACATTTCTGTCTTGTTTACTGTCACCCCCTTAACACCGTGTTCCCTCTCACCCTACGGTGTCACATGGGCAACCCTATCACAGAATAAGTGAAGGCACATGAGTGAAGTATGTTTTCCCTGATTATTTCCCATTCCTCAGATTTTTATTTTTTTCTTGCCTGCTGCTGGATTGCTGGCAATGTACCCAATTATCCGCGCGTCTACCAGCGTCCTGCGGAGGCATCGCTGGCCTCCCTGCCGGCATATTTGTTTCGGTGCTAGCGAGTGCAAATTTATTAGCATCCTGCAGAGTATTCTTGGGAAAAATTAAGAAACCTTTTTTATCTGGCTAGCCTCCGTAATTATTCTAAGAAGAAAGAGAAGCTCTTGATCTCTTACCGAACGTGTTCAGGGGCGAGGCGGAACATATCCTGTGTGATCTATGAGGAGGACGCCATTATAATTCAGCTAAAAATGGCGGATTTAATACGCTGCTATATGTCCCCAGTGGGACAAGAGCAAACCCATGCAGCTCAACAGGCAGATGTTCGAAAAACAGCTAATGCATGTATTTATAAAAGCCAACGTGTCTGAATGAAAAATACATTCAGCTGTAGTAGGCGGCAGGCAGAGAACGCTACTGAGACAGATGGTTGTATGCCAAAGTACGGCGTCTTGTTTTTCATGTCATTGATATTCCTCTGAAGCTGAGGCTCGTTAACATTTATCGTCTGGATTTATCGTCTCCAGACATTCGATGGCCAGTTGGCATTTGATACCAGAGTACCCAGATAGGATCATGTGCACCACTGGTGGCCACTGGCAGGACTTCGTAGTTGAGATGCATTAGCTGAGCCTCCACCTGCTCCGTCAGATAGGTAGCGGAGTTAATATGCTGATCGTGGCTTCTATGTCCACGGGCAGATGGTGGCACTCGAACTGTATCTGCAGCCTAAATACTGCACAATGCAACGGGAAAAAAAGGGAGAGGGGGGGGAAGAAGATGCTGTCCAAAGCTAGTAGGCATGATCCAACAAATCCTCTGTGTTTGTGTTGTTCTGTTTTAGGGTTTTGAATTACGCTAACGAAAAAAACTAAAATAAAAATATGTGGGCTTTAGTGGGCCAGGGAGGGGGGGGGGGGGGGGGTAGAGTGGTGAAAAAAAAAAGAAGGACGCTGTTGTGTTTTTGGAAGTCTTCCAGTTAGACGCCGGGGGTCAAGTCGGCTGGGAAATGGACAGACTAGCTGGGAATCCCCTGCCGGTAAGTACTTGCCGCATTTGAGAGACCCTTCCTGAAAGTGAGCTCGGACTTTGGCTCAAAGTCATCGCAGCCTGAGAAGGCAGGAAGTGGAGACATTCCTGCATCAATACAATAACTTAAACAACAAAGTTTAATTTTCTCTATAGGTATAGGTTGATATTCTTCGGGAAGGTCATTAGTGGATATCTTTTTTTTGTAGTTCTGGAACTGACTGAATAAAGATTTCATATATTCATGCTGGTAGAAGTTGATGCCAAGACTTCTAAAGGATGGAGACAGATTTCTCCCCTCTGAAAGCTCTCAGTTGACGTTTCCCTGCACAACTTTAAATTAACACATCCCTCTTTGCACTGAAGCTTCAAACTGCATCTCTACAGAAACAGCTTGCATTATTCTACGTCAAAGCAGCATAAGACAGAGAGGGTCAGCCACCATCACTAAATGGCTCTCTGGATGGTCAAGAAAGGGCCTCCAATTTCACTTTCACTATTAATAAAACATTTTAAGCTACATCGAAATATGGCGGATGGAGACAATTACTCTACTGGCCAGCAGGGGGGTGACTCCTCTTTTTTTGCAAAAATAACTCAGATTGTGTGAAAGTCTAGCATACAATGAGTTTATGATCTCAATCGATGGTTTGAAGTCTTCTACCACACTGCTCGATATTCATCTAGTAAATGATGGCCCTGTTTAGAATAAAATAGACCATAAAATGCTTGGATTGCTATGATTGGATGGTTTCTTTCTAGAGCCGTATTCGGTGTCTGTGTGTCTCTTCTCTGCAGTCAAAACTTCAGATCAGTGGTTGCAAAACGCATGGCGAGGGCCATAATTCAAGACGGCAACGTCCAAATTGCAAAACTAGCTGGTTTCGAAACAGCCACAAACTAATGGGTCGTCATGACGTCCTGATGACCACGTCCCCTTTTCATTTACATTCTATGATGTAGATTACATCACGCTGGGACACCGTTTTTCTCATTTTGACTAAAATATCCTGCATTATTATTTTTGTTAGACACAAAGAAGTGATAAAATGTGCAAAATTATTATTTCACACCGTGGGCTGTTTCATCCTGTTGGATAACACAGAATTAATAATAATGTTAATTATGAAATTTCATGTGTCATTGAAGGAGAATCACACAGTACACCGGCAGGAGACGCATCACCATTAAGCTAAGAGTGTTTTCTAGAAAGGTTTGTCACCAACAAGTATTAATAGTTTGAGATAAAAGATCATTTTAAATGCAAACATCCTCATATTGCAGTGAGAAATACCCGTGTAATAGTACAGGCCTCCATGTAAAATCTCACACCATCATCCAATCTCTGCAATGATCAAACAATGGAATGGAATCAACATTTATGTGATATGAACGAGAATGTTTCATTGGTCAGAAACCAACCAAATTATGTTTTGTCCTGTCACTCAAAATGAGCAACTGCCTGGAAAACATTTTTACCGGCATGTTTACGCTATAATCCGGTGCGTAGCATACACACATACTGGTAAAACATGTTTGCTCCCATTTAACAGAAGGCAGATTAGGTTCAATTTTGAGAACCGGAGGTTGCCCTCAGAATGAAACTCTGTTTCTTAAAAAAGGTACTTAATTGCTTTGTTTTTGTAATTCTGTAAATACAGATGCTTTTCCGTAAATTGCAGTGTAAGTTTGTATCATTTTGCTTTAAATCAACACTTTATACTCTGGAAAGAGCTCTAAAATCTGACTGAATGTTCTGTGTCTTCCTGGATGCCGCTTGTTTGTTTTCCCTTGTGTTTCAATAGAAGAAGGTGAGCAGCTCATTATTTCAGGCTGATGTGTCCTGCTGTTGACACATGGAAATGTGTGTCGGAAAAGCAGCCTGTTAGCGAGTATTGTTGAGGGCAGACGGCAGAGGAAGCTGGCTCACACACATTTAATGAGCGCTTTCCTGAGCATTTCCCTCTAAACTTACTGAGAGTTTACTGTTATTAGGTCTATGTCCAGTACTAAAATAGATTCTTTTTTTAAGTACACAATAGTTTTCTCCACCCAGGGGTTATATTAAGGCACATTTATCGTTGATTGGTGATGCCTTGAAGGAGAAAAAAATGGAACAATGAAGAATTTGTAATACACACTTATTTCATTACTGTACTTGTGATGACCTTCATTTCTACATTATTGGGAGTAATTAAGGTAAATATAGAAATTTGTCTACGAGCTAAATTGTTTCGCTATAGAGGCAATAAATAGTTCTGAATCTACAGTTTATTTCTTTTGTCTTGTAATGCACCCACATACGTTGTATATCCATATACATATTTTGTTTCGCGGCTCATTTTTTTCATGGTTTTCGTTTTTTAACAATGTGGTATTGCTCATTTTACAAGTGAAGGAACTAATGGGTCAAATCATTTATTCGGGTCATTTGGACTTTATAGACAGATATGGGGGTTTATTGAGTGACAAGTAAAGCAAGGCATGTCCTTGCTTGAATGTAAGTTTATCTTGATGAGTATTAAAACATAAGAGCACACACAAACACAGCGAAGCTCACTCATTCACACAAACTGCCTGAGCAAAGAATCGTTAGTTAGTTATTGTAGTTCTAGTTATTCAGTTGCTGTAACTATGAGACATGCTGTTTCAGTCAGAGAGGAGGATTTGGAGGAAAATCAGAGCCGAGGAGTCTGCTTGTCATCCCACACGTGTTGTTCCATTGGCTGAGAGGCTTGCGTCACACAGCGGACTTCCCTATAAAGAGTCTCTCTCCCACACAGGCGGCAGAACAGATGAGTGCTCACTCACTTACAGCAAGGAAGACAACTGTGTAACACATTAAATACTTTACAAGCACTTCCTTTGGAAATATCAATCTAGCGGTCTGCAAAGTATCTCATCATGTGCAGAGGACTTGAATCACTGCCCAGCACATGCCTGGAGAGGTGTTATTCCTGTACTTCTATTCTACCACAGGTGGAATTTAAAAGGTCTGCTTCACCCTTCTCTTCTTTTTAACAATGTTTATTTCTTTCTCTTTGCAGGGCAAAGGAGCTGAAAGCTTTGTTTGGAAGTTTTCTCCAAAAGTCAGATCACAGCATCACTTGCCAGTCAAAGAAAAGCGAAAAGCTGAGGTAAGAGGTACATTCAAAGTCCCTTTCGAAGCATTTAACTGGAATCAAAGTGGGTCTCTATAATTTGTAGAACTTATCCTCATGATGTTTTTCTGTGGTTGCAGGTTAAACGTCGACGAGCCTTTAAAATGGAAGGAGTCGCTGGAGAGCTTGTTGTCCAGTCAAAGTAAGAGCGATCCTCCACATCACCCACGATGCGAAATGTTTCCCTCATTCCAGATGTTTTTAAGACAATACCAGATGCTAATCTACTAATCTCCTCTTTCTCTCCCGTTTCTAGATGGACTTTGCATGTTCAGAGCGTTCCTCCACTCAGAGTTCAGTGAGGAAAACATTGCATTCTACTTGGCTTGTGAGGATTACCGGGAAACAAAACATTCAAAACTGGCCGCCAAAGCAAAGAAGATTTACGACGAATTCATCGGCTCTGACGCGCCACGAGAGGTAAATATAAAAACAGCCCATATAGACTATTTAGGATGCTCCCGGTAATCTGCCGGTGTCACTTGTCTCATTGTGAAGGTCTGATAGTCACCTCACCAACTCTTCTGCTCCCCTACAGGTGAATCTTGACCATGTGACCAAAGCCATCACAAAGGAGAACATGGCGCATCCCAACCAGTCCTGTTTCAACCTGGCCAAAGCCAAAATCTACACCCTGATGGAGAAAGACTGCTACCCCCGCTTTCTGAAGTCCACCGCATACCTAGAGCTCAGCAGAAAGACAGGCTAACAAACTGCGGTTAAAAGAAACTCTTCTGCAAGAAACAGGCATAAAAAAAGGGACATAAGCATACAGCAGAGTCTGTAAAAAAAGTTCACACGGAACAATTACGTCAGTCCGCGGAGATTCACGCCGGGCTGTGGAGTTATTTTGGGGGAAGGAGGTTGCATACGGATCTGCCTCCAGGCTGGAAGCTGAAGGACACGTGAAGCTTCCGATTGACGCGACTGACTCAGACTGGGCTGCAGGCAATGTCTGCCCCCGAAATAGACACCTGCACTCCACCTACACGGACGACAGCCACGATGGCATGAATTGTGAAAACGTGGATAGAAATGAGTTCCTCTAACTCAACAAAGCTACCACTCAATGGCATTAGTGTGTATTTATTTATTTATTATTTAATGTATTTTTACTGTGTTGAAAATTGTTCAGACTACAAATGTCAAAATAAGTGTATTGAATAAAACATGACCAATTTACAGAAACAAAAGATTACTGTTTTGTACCATGGAAAATGTGCTGCACACACACAGGGTGAGAAGGGGTGAATGTTTAGTGAGATCAGAATGTCGGCGAAAGGAAGAAGAGTTGCTCATGCGTGCCGTTATAGCAGCAAACTCATCTGTGGCCTCACTGGTTCCACTTCACATGTGGTTGTCTGGATGACTCCTTTTCTCTGACTGTGTGTCATATGAAAAGACCAAAGGTTTGACTCTGAAGCTGTGCTGCTGCAGTTGGGATTCAATAAAGTTAGGGCAGAAGGGCAAGGCCGGTAAATTCAGCTTATACGCATATCCCAAAAACAAGATCATGTTGCTGAGAAGCATCAAAGTGTGATGGCCAGTTACCATGGAGACATCAAACACGTGCACGGGCAGGTTTGTTTACTACTTAGCCACACACTCACAGCCTGTGAGTCACAGCAGCCTCCCCTCCTATTCTATTTTAAGAATAAAATAAGATAAAGTAAAATAAGATTAAAATATTACAAGCAAAAATTAAATCAAGACGTAAAAAGGTGAGCCAGTTGCCACAGCAGCCTCCCCTTCTTTTCGTAAATCAGTCCCTTCCCTCCATTCTCCTGCCATCTCTTATTGCCACGTCATCGACGCCCCCCACCCCCGCTCTCCTACAGCAACCCTCGGCAGCAAGGAAAAGGTCATTAACCCCACGCTTACACACGTGGAAAACGACAGAAGTTATCTTTCCACTCCACCCGTCTCTCTTTCCGTCACTCTCGATCAGATATCAGATGGAACTTATTATCTTACCAAGCTTAAACCATTTGTTAAACAAAATGAAAAAATCGGAGTAAACAAAGCAGAGAATGTGAATAAAAAATGAAGTACATTTTCTGATGCCACTTAGATCTGCAGAGAAGTTGTACCGGGAGGAAGAAAGAAGAAGAAACATTGATGGGAGAAGACTTTTGAAACACACCAGTTGAGAACGTTGTGTGTGATCACTATGGCAACGTAGACATCGGAGCCGAGGAGGGAGGGTTCACGTCTGCGGTGGAGGAGGGGAGCAGCAGCAGGAGGGCGAGGCGGACCCCAGTGACGGATCAACACACACACCACAAACCACACCCCGTTGGGTGAGTTAACTTTAGATTATGATTTACAAATTGCACAAATAAATGCACACACATCCTTTAAGTAACATGCTGGAATCACATTTCGGCATATGAAATAATTTAGCATTATCACTGTTTAATTTATACATTATCTCAGTATCGCTCCTCGCTGTGTTTGGGTGCCTCTAATACTTGGTATTGGAGGGATACAGCAGCGTCGCGTGGATGCTACCATGAATAACGAATTTGAACAGAACAGAACTGAATTCTCAACAGGACGATGAGAATTGGGGAAACTGCAGCATGCTGGGGGAGTCATCTTGATCCCCTGATCAATTATATCGATTCCTCAATGGCCTTATCTGAATAAAAATCTGACACCGGATTATGAAACAAGTCAGAAATTGCGATAAAGGACGAATTAAGGTATTATCTATATTGTCAAAAAACAGTAGACACAGAAGGTATGTTGTAGATATAGATACATATATTTTTTCTTTTGGGGCTTTAGACATAAAAGTAATCTACCTTTCTTTTATGTCTTGGTTACATGCAATCATTGAATTAGTTTTGTTGAACATTATTTTCATTTGCTCCTTTTAAGTAGGAGTTATCGGTTTTTCCACGGTGCTGGGTTTCTTTGGCTTTATCATGTAAAGCTAATGGAGTGTCTCCTTTCAAAATACTCAAGTGTCATTCTAGACTGCAACTCTGAGTTCAATGCCCAACTGGATGGAGTGTCAACGATGAATTCTCCCAAAGAGTCCATGTCAGGGTTCAATACCTAAATTGCAGTCGAACAGTGGCTTTCCAGACTGGGTGTCCGTCTAAAGTCAGCTAATGGAATATCGCCTTTCGACGCAGTCGAATCGTGGCTTTCCAGACTGTGCTCTGGACTGCTGTCATTATCTTTGGTTTGTCTGAAACAGGGAGTTCTTCCGTGGCGTTCAAGAATCTTTTGATCGCGCTGGGTTTCTTTGGCTTTATCATGTGCTTAACCAGTGTCTCGCAGACGTGCTCATCAGTCAGCTGCAGAATTAGCTTCTGAATCGACGCCTGTGTACTATTACAGTCCATCTTTAGCAGGTCCTTGTAGGCTTTCATGTCAGCCCTCTTGATGTTGTGTCTCTGTGTCTCCACGGCTACATCGATACACTGGAACATTTCAAGGACCTGCTGCGTCAGTGAATAAACGGTTGCTTCATGGAGGTGAGTATTCAAATGGAATGGCAGATCTGTATTTTCTACAGGGGCCATACGGAAGAATCCGGCGACCCAGGATGCCACTGATGAGGCGGTCCAGGTTAATGTAATGCGTTACCTGAAAGGAGCATCTGACCGCAAAGGTGTTTTTCAACCAGTGTGCCGTGAAAACATTTTTTTTTTACATACTGTAACTTCATTGGTGAAAAAAAAAGAGCCAACTTGTGTGTTTGTGTGTGTGTGTCGTCTCGCTGTTGGTGGTATGAAGGCTCAATACTCCCCTCTGCCTGTGGGTGGCGGTACGCAGCGTAATTAATAGGCAGATTTGCTGAGGCGACAATTTTAAAAAGTGAGATTAAGATTAAGGCCGGCGCATGCTTCTGCGTTTGCGTCTGCGTGGGGGGGTACCGGCGGAGTACCGCGGACGCTGGGGGGGTGTAACGGCGGATTACCTACGGCCGGTGACGCTAAGAGGGGGGGGCTACGGCGGGACGCTACGGGGGGAGTGGGGGGTACAGCGGGACGCTATGGTCGACACGGCTCGGGGGCCGAGTGCGATTCCTTGGCGTGAGGAATTGTATGTGTGGCCGGAGTGCGTGACACTCCTGCGTGAGAGCCCTGTATCATTTCCAGTTAAAAGACAGACAGTCCGACTGTCCAATTAGATGGGTCCGTCCTCTGCTTCCTGCGATAAGGCCCTACCCTTTCCGTAAGAAGTTAATTTCTTTGTGTTTTAGAAATTTGTCGTTGTGTTTTCACTTCAGGGCCACCGTACTCCGGGCCTGGTAGCTCCAGGCAACACTGTTCTCAGGTTCAGTGATGATTCCCTCGGAGAGGGACATATTTTATATATAACTTTGTATAGAGAAAGAGAGAGAGACGGACAGGGGGAAAATATAAATAAAATATTGCAACGTCCCCGAGCAGTAGCAGCCACGCTGTTGTTTCTCCTTTTTTTGCATTCATTAGCAGGGATAAACCGAGCACTCGAAGAAAACCTTTTACGACAACCTCAATACTAATAAAACAACCGCTAATGTATGGCGTTATATTTGTGCCACAATCCTGAGCGCGTAATTTTAAGCACGTAGTTTTAAGTTTTGAGCACAGAGAACTATATTTTAGCAAAGAAAAACATATTCCGTGCGTGAATGGGTGGAGAGAGCGCAGCAATGGCTGCCTGCGCGCAGAAAACGGTCGACGGGGGAAGGGGAGTGCAGCCGACGCTACGGTCGAGGGGGAGTGCCGCCGACGCTACGGTCGGCGGGGGAAGGGGAGTGCAGCCGACGCTACGGTCGACGGGGGAGGGGGTTTGCCGCCAACGCTATGGTCGACGGGGGAAGGGGAGTGCAGCCGACGCTACGGTCGACGGGGGAGGGGGAGTGCCGCCAACGCTACAGTCGACGGGGGAAGGGGAGTGCAGCCGACACTACGGTCGACGGGGGAGGGGGTTTGCCGCCAACGCTACGGTCGACGGGGGAAGGGGAGTGCAGCCGACGCTACGGTCGACGGGGGAGGGGGTTTGCCGCCAACGCTACGGTCGACGGGGGAAGGGGAGTGCAGCCGACGCTACGGTCGACGGGGGAGGGGGAGTGCCGCCAACGCTACAGTCGACAGGGGAAGGGGTTTGCCGCCAACGCTACGATCGACGGGGGAAGGGGAGTGCAGCCGACGCTACGGTCGAGGGGGAGTGCCGCCGACGCTACGGTCGACGGGGGAAGGGGAGTGCAGCCGACGCTACGGTCGACGGGGGAGGGGGTTTGCCGCCAACGCTATGGTCGACGGGGGAAGGGGAGTGCAGCCGACGCTACGGTCGACGGGGGAAGGGGAGTGCAGCCGACGCTACGGTCGACGGGGGAGGGGGTTTGCCGCCAACGCTACGGTCGACGGGGGAAGGGGAGTGCAGCCAACGCTACGGTCGAGGGGGGAGGGGGATTGCCGCCGACGCTGCGGTCGAGGGAGGGTGCCGCCGACGCAACGGTCGACGGGGGAGGGGGAGTGCAGCCGACGCTACGGTCGACAGGGGAGGGGGAGTGCCGCCGACGCTACGCTCGACGGGGGACGGGGAGTGCAGCCGACGCTACGGTCGACGGGGGAGGGGGAGTGCCGCCGACGCTACGGTCGACGGGGGGAGGGGGAGTGCAGCCGACGCTAGGGTCGACGGGGGAGGGGGAGTGCCGGCGACGCTACGTTCGACGGGGGACGGGGAGTGCAGCCGACGCTACGGTCGACGGGGGAGGGAAAGGAGTGGCGCGCACGCTACCGTCGGTGTCATTATCTTTGGTTTGTCTGAAACAGGCAATGAACGGTTCTTCCGTGGCGTTCAAGAATCAGAATAATGGAGTTTCTCCTTTCGACGCCGTCGAATCGTGGCTTTCCAGACTGTGCTCTGGACTGCTGTCATTGTCTTTGGTTTGTCTGAAACAGGCAATGAACGGTTCTTCCGTGGCGTTCAAGAATCTTTCGAAGGCGCTGGGTTTCTTTGGCTTTATCATGTGCTTAACCAGTGTCTCGCAGACGTGCTCATCAGTCAGCTGCATAAATAGCTTCTGAATCGACACCTGTGTATTTCTACAGCCGATGGGCTTTAGCAGGTCCTTGTAGGCTTTCATGTCAGCCCTCTTGATGTTGTGTCTCTGTGCCTCCATGGCTACGTCAATATACTGGAGCTTTTCAAGGACCTGCTGCGTCAGTGAATAAACGGTGGCTTCGTGGAGGTGAGCTGCTATTGAATCCCCCGTTACCCGGCTGACTAGCTTCTCCACGACTGTCTTGCAGCCTTTTTCGTCCCACCTATTTTGTGTGTCGCTCTCAGCTTGCACCTCTATGATAGAAGCTGCTTCTGGCTGAATAGGGTCCGTTGTTGTTGTGACCCTTTCAGTAACGACGGGCAACTCTGAGTTGGACGGCAAACTGGATAGAGCCGAAGTGTCAACGATGAATTCTCCCAAAGGATCCATGTGGGGGTTCAAGACCTCAATTGTAGTCAAACAGTGGCTTTGCAGACTGGGTGTCCGAATAAAGTCAGCTGACGGAGTTTCTCCTTCCGAGGCAGACGAATAGTGGCTTTCCAGACTGGGTGTCCGTCTAAAGTCAGCTAATGGAGTTTCTCCTTTCGACGCAGTCGAATCGTGGCTTTCCAGACTGGGTGTCCGTCTAAAGTCAGCTAATGGAGTTTCTCCTTTCGACGCCGTCGAATCGTGGCTTTCCAGACTGTGCTCTGGACTGCTGTCATTGACTTTGGTTTGTCTGAAACAGGCAATGAACGGTTCTTCCGTGGCGTTCAAGAATCTTTCGAAGGCGCTGGGTTTCTTTGGCTTTATCATGTGCTTAACCAGTGTCTCGCAGACGTGCTCATCAGTCAGCTGCATAAATAGCTTCTGAATCGACACCTGTGTATTTCTACAGCCGATGGGCTTTAGCAGGTCCTTGTAGGCTTTCATGTCAGCCCTCTTGATGTTGTGTCTCTGTGCCTCCACGGCTACGTCAATATACTGGAGCTTTTCAAGGACCTGCTGCGTCAGTGAATAAACGGTGGCTTCGTGGAGGTGAGCTGCTATTGAATCCCCCGTTACCCGGCTGACTAGCTTCTCCACGACTGTCTTGCAGCCTTTTTCGTCCCACCTATTTTGTGTGTCGCTCTCAGCTTGCACCTCTATGATAGAAGCTGCTTCTGGCTGAATAGGGTCCGTTGTTGTTGTGACCCTTTCAGTAACGACGGGCAACTCTGAGTTGGACGGCAAACTGGATAGAGCCGAAGTGTCAACGATGAATTCTCCCAAAGGGTCCATGTGGGGGTTCAAGACCTCAATCGTAGTCAAACAGTGGCTTTGCAGACTGGGTGTCCGAATAAAGTCAGCTGACGGAGTTTCTCCTTCCGAGGCAGACGAATAGTGGCTTTCCAGACTGGGTGTCCGTCTAAAGTCAGCTAATGGAGTTTCTCCTTTCGACGCAGTCGAATCGTGGCTTTCCAGACTGGGTGTCCGTCTAAAGTCAGCTAATGGAGTTTCTCCTTTCGACGCCGTCGAATCGTGGCTTTCCAGACTGTGCTCTGGACTGCTGTCATTGTCTTTGGTTTGTCTGAAACAGGCAATGAACGGTTCTTCCGTGGCGTTCAAGAATCTTTCGAAGGCGCTGGGTTTCTTTGGCTTTATCATGTGCTTAACCAGTGTCTCGCAGACGTGCTCATCAGTCAGCTGCATAAATAGCTTCTGAATCGACACCTGTGTATTTCTACAGCCGATGGGCTTTAGCAGGTCCTTGTAGGCTTTCATGTCAGCCCTCTTGATGTTGTGTCTTTGTGCCTCCACGGCTACGTCAATATACTGGAGCTTTTCAAGGACCTGCTGCGTCAGTGAATAAACGGTGGCTTCGTGGAGGTGAGCTGCTATTGAATCCCCCGTTACCCGGCTGACTAGCTTCTCCACGACTGTCTTGCAGCCTTTTTCGTCCCACCTATTTTGTGTGTCGCTCTTAGCTTGCACCTCTATGATAGAAGCTGCTTCTGGCTGAATAGGGTCCGTTGTTGTTGTGACCCTTCCAGTAACGACGGGCAACTCTGAGTTCGACGGCAAACTGGATAGAGCCGAAGTGTCAACGATGAATTCTCCCAAAGGGTCCATGTGGGGGTTCAAGACCTCAATCGCAGTCAAACAGTGGCTTTGCAGACTGGGTGTCCGTCTAAAGTCAGCTGACGGAGTTTCTCCTTCCGAGGCAGTCAAACAGTGTCTTTCCAGACTGTGCTCTGGACTGTCAGTTTCCCCTTCCAAAATGTCAAATTCAACCTCAATTTCGTATCCATCCAAACGCTCCGTGAGCCGGGCGATGGCTTGCACATGAGCTTCAGAATTGAAGTCCACTTCCATCACAAAGTTGGATTCTACAGCCGGCTTCCAACCCATGACATAAGAAATGAATTTCTGCATTTTGTTTCTTTAAATTCACTTACCCTAAATGTTCAGTTGCCCTAAATTGTAATCTGGTACTTCACTATAATGGCACTGAACTCAAAACGATGTCTCTCCTTTCTTGGTCCGCTGCAATTGACCTATAACTAAGCTCTGTGATCTGATCAAAGCTCAAACCTCGTTGCTTAGCAACTGTTTATGACCTATTTATGACCTAAATGGTAACCATTTGGTAACCATGGTAACTAGTTTTAATGTAATGTGTGGTGTAATCTATTATGATTTTGTAATAATCATGATGTTTTAACAAATTCTGAAAAATGGGAGGGGGGGATTGGATATGTCAACAATATGTCAAGTGACATTCTATACTTACGGTTATAGTGAAATATATGATTAAAGAGTGAAAAAGTAAAGGGCATCTGGCCCACACCTGATTTGAGTTTGAGATCATGGTCTAGACTCTACACTATGTGAAAAAACAAGGCAATTGCTATAATCATAATCAATGTGTTTGGTCCGTCCTAGATCCTGCAGGCAGAACACGATGAGCAACCTGAGTGGGAATCTCTTGGCACCTCACAATTCGATTCCGATTCAGAGGTCAACTATTAGTTTCTAAACCGATTATCGATTATCAATTCTAAGTCGATAAGACGATTATCGATGCATCTCGATTTTTAAAACATTTCAGTTTGCTACTCAGTCTCAAATCTGAGTTTGCTACTAAATCTGAGGTTGCTATTTACTTCCTACTTTGTTTGATAATTAAAGAAAATCAACAGATACATTTAATCTTTTTTATGAGAAAATATGGCTTTCTATCAACAATGCAATAAACAATGCAGCTTTCATTTGAACACAATATGGGTTGCCTCTACTGGACATACGCTAATTGAGATTCATTGAACAAACACTGGTTTGTTTTCCTTCCTCAGCAGATGGATTTAACTCATAATTGTCCCTCCCTCTTTGCTGTAGCAGCTAATGTTACAAACATATATTATGCATGCTTGCTTTTCACTCCAGCTGTCTGTTTAGGTAGATAGTCATGGTTCATATCTAATCGCAGAACATACTTTGGAAAGAAAGAGGCATGTGGAGACCTGATCAGGTGCGGCTACATGTGTGTGGCAGCGGCTTGTTTGGATCATTTGTTCTGCCTCTGCATTGCGTTATCATAAAGGTGTAGTCTGGAGTTTTTTTAACTTTCGAGATGAATGACTACACAGATAGCTTCAGACAAGGACAATAATAGTTTCTTGTTTGCAATGATTAGAGATATATATATAAAAAGTATTCGTTAGGACAGGCCTTTACTTAGAAGCAAACCAACTCAAGACAATAACAAAACGACCGACTACACTAAGAAATTAGTTCCAGTGACGGACTGGGTTTTACTTTGATGTCTTTATTAATTTGTTCAAAGTCCGATGGATGATCTCCATTTTCAAGTTTTATAATAGTCGTTTCACGCTGGCTAGACAGAAATAGCCGTTATATATATTTACACTACGAAAAAATGTCTTTTGTGCAGAAACAGGATCATCAAGTTTTACAGTCCGTGAAGTAAAGACAGACACGTCTCACCCCTGGATGAGCTGTCATGGGAGGGCCCGTGCTGTCTTTTATGAGAGTGTCTGAAGCGTGGATCGGTTTCAGTGGACACCTCTGAATGTCAGGAGGGTGGAAACATAATGTGAAGCTCTGTTTAACCAGTGGATTTGGGTACCTACTTCACTGGTAGAAATGAGTCAGCATCCTCATTTTAACACATATTTGTGGTGTGAGAGGTGATTAATAGTGTTGCCAACGGTGCTTGAACTTGGGAGAACGGAGTAAAAACTGCAGTCATGGTTACAGGGTTACCAAGGGAACAAAGCCAGCACAGATGAGTGGTCCTATCCACTCTAAAAAATATATATATATATATATATATCACAGCTTGGACTCATTTTCATTTACTTCAGATGGTAAGATAAAATGTTAATAGGCTGAATTCAGAAATACACTCTTTTGTGTTCACAAAAATAGCATCTTGTCAGGTCTCAAAAACATGTCATCTAATTATCATCAATATTAAAACCCTGAAATGAGACATAAGAAGAGAGCAACATCTGGTCTGCATTAATTCATTACATGATGCTATATGGAGACAGTGCAGAGGACCGCCATGTCCAGCAAATACAGTGACTCACCACTGTGAGGTAAAGTCACACATGTTTGCTTTTAGTTTACATTTCCAGGAAAAAATTATGTAGAGCCTGAGGAGATGTTGTTTTACTTTTTCCTCATTATCCATCCTCTGTCGGTACGCTGTGCTTTCTTTTGCAGTTCAAAAACATGCAAACAAGACAGTGACCCAACTCGCCCCAAGGTACGAATGTAGGACGATGCTCTTTCCAGGGCGTTTCCCCCTCTTGAACGACACTCACGTAGGATGGAATGTAGAAACACCTTTTTATTCAAAATGTTATAGAGGCTATATTAAATGCACACAAAAACAAACATACAAGGTGCACCAAGGTTTAGTTAAAGTACGACCTAGTCAGAGTGAGGCCTGTTAGAAAACCCACTTCTTAACTGTTCTTAACTGTCATCAGATTTTCCTTCTTTGAAATTTATTTGAGAATGTTCTTCTGCTAGATACTTCCTGAAGTCAAAGTCACATATTTCCAGCAAAATCAGTGTGTGCTAACTAAATGTGTCAAGAAACAAGAACACAAACTTGAAAGGACTGTCCCCTTTCCCACATTAATAGTAGTTTTTTAAGAGTAAATTATCCACTAATCTGACAGTTTAATGCAAAAAAGCACTTCCCGACATTTATATGACTATTTTGTTTACTATGTTGTTACTTATTCAACATTAGCAGGGTGCATTTGACTTGAGGCATTGTTGTGAATGCTGAAAAGCTTTAAAACTTTGCAGACATACAACATTATGTTGGACAACTTATTCAAACACTAATGGAGTGATACAGCTAAAAGCATTAGGATCCCAAGCAGATCATTCAAGTGGGAACGCAAACAGAACCGAATAGTTTAGAACGAAGTGGGATGTATAAGTGTGAATGTGAATACACTCTCATGTCCGTAAATACAGCAGCAGCCCAACATAAAGACTGATTACCAGAGGAAACAGCTATGTTTCAGTTCAAAGGTAACAGCACCTTGTAAAGTGCACTAACTAACACATCTAGAGATACAGCCATGGATCGGCTGCCAATTGGAACCGTTTTACATCAAGGAAGGGCTCAGATGTATTCCTGCCTTTCTTAAACAAACAGCATTAATGACTTAAAACGTGAATGCCTTTCCACACGTGACGGGTTGGATGCTGAGAGAGAGAGAGAGAGAGAGAGAGAGGTGCACTGAAGCCACACTTTACCCTCATTGCTCGCTCACAACCAGATCAACAGCAGGTGAGTGATTTAAAAAGCTGCCCCTCTTATCCACAGAATGGCTGCATCACACGTTCAACCAGCGATAGCCGTGTGACCACACACGTGGTGTGACCTTTCTGGTTGTCAAAGAGTCCACATGGAGCCCAATTTGTCCAAATAAAAAAGAGGCAACACACTTGAATCCCAAACACAATAAACAGGATGGACTGAAGCACTCTGTTCATTTGGACCTTAATGGAATTTCGAGTTGTAGAGTGTCACTATCACACCGAGTTGTTGCTGACAGTTCAACAAAACAAAAGCACCACAAAGCCATAAAGAAGGTCACATAAAAGTGGATGTTTGACTCTGCAAGGTACTTTTCGCTTTCGTCTTGTAAAACCCAAAGAGCTCTGTTGCCACCTGCTGGACAGAGGCTGAAGTATTTTCCTGACAGGTAACAGGAAAACAAAGGCAATGATTTTACAAACGAAACGTGTTTTCTACAGTCAAACCACTGATGTACCTTAACATGCTAAATTAAACATGCATACCAATTGTATGCAGCTATAGTGATTATTAAAGCACTGGTCAATGTGAAGGACTGCAAAATAATTTCATTATTTGGAAAGTGTCTTTCAGATAAAAAAAACACCAGTTCCCTCAGATCTGCAGGGTTTGTTTGAGCATCTTTCAGGTCACCGTTTTGCAGTTCTTCGCAGCTGTGTTTTCCAATAAGACCTTAACTCACCCTCAAACTGTACTGACCCGTTAGGTGGAGCTTTTTGCTTCTACAGAGCCAGAGGTTTAACTCGGGAGTTGACAGAGCGAGTGGTGTGGATTATTTTATTTATTTGGCCCCTCAGAGGCAGCAGAAACCCCCCAAGGGGAACTACCTGGCTTTTCAGCTGCTACATGAGGGAAGCTGCAGATCCCTGTGATCATTTCTCATTAGGTTGTTTCCGGTTGACTTTGTTTTACGTTGTCCTTTGAGGCTTATTTTTAATCGAATGTGAAAGCATATGTCTTAAAATCTTCCCTTCCCCCGGATCTATGCCCATTTTGCAAATAGATCTTATACTTATTCATCTTATTATCTGTACTGAAAAGTCATGAGGAAGTCTTCCTCACCTGTGAGAAGTTGGTGCATTGTTTCACCTCGCTTCTTGATCCCTTCGCCCCTTACAATGGACCTGCAGAAGCAGCATGTGGAACCTGAGGAATGAAAGAAGGATGTAAATCGGTGTGTCAGCACTGTGGGAAAAACCCACCAACACCTCAGTGTCCCTCAATATGGAGGAGCTTATTATGTGTGACACTGCGTGAGCTTATTACAGCAGAATTAGGGCTTCTTGCATTATTTTGTATTACAAATATATGTATTTTGTAAAGTTACTTTAAACAAATGTCTACATTAACCCTCGTATTGAGATAAGACCTTGGTCCCTGGGGGAACCCTGGGGAATTGTTTGTTCCCCGTGATACCACTAGATGTCCTAAAAACACGAACACACCAGCTGTAGCTGCTGATGGACCACAGGCACAAGTCCGTCTCCATTCGTTAAATATTACAGCCAGTTAAATGGATAATAAGAGCCTGGCGCTTCTGAAAATTGATCATTCACTCCGGTGAATTGCTTACTGATGCCCAGGTGCTTCTTGGAAATAAAACACGCGCGCACACACGCACACACACACACACACACACACACACACACACACACACACACACACACATCATGCGCTGAGGAGTCCTGTGCGTCATCGGGACCCCCGGCGGCGCTGCGCACAACCCGCATAGGGGACCAGCGACCAGCGCGCCGTCGATTGAAACCGGTCGGTCTAGCCGACTTATCCGAAGCGGTCCGGGGCGCCTCAAACCCGGAGGACCTGCGGTGCGACGGGGAGAGAGCGAGAGAGAGAGAGAGAGAGAGCGAGAGAGAGAGAGAGAGAGAGAGAGAGAGAGAGAGAGAGAGAGAGAGAGAGAGAGAGAGAGAGAGAGAGAGAGAGAGAGAGAGAGAGAGAGTGCGGAGGCAGCAGCGCCGGAGGAGATGCGCAAATCTGCAGGTGCTGTGGCGCGGTCGTAAAACGCGAGTCCTGACGAAGTGAGGCAACGTTAAAGCGATGCCAGGGGTGACCAAGTACAATCTAGTGGATGACGCGCACGACCTGAGGCTCCCCATGCACAACGACGAGGTGTTTAAGCATGGGGTGTGCTTCGAGGCGAAGGTAAGGACCCTCTGCAACAGATACTTTCTGGGTGGGGGAGCGGTGGGTTATTTGTTTCTGGATGGATCCAACGCTAGAACGAGGGCTGTTCGGGTCACTGCTTCTGTAACAACAACCATTTCCATCCGTAGGTGTATGTTGCGTGTGTTTATTGACCTTTTACCACTTTACATTTGTGTCCACTTTGCATGACTTTGAGATGTTGAACGCAGACGGCAGAGAAGTGTTGCTTTAATCATTTAATCATTGATGATAATTTGAGCATTTCACTTTATCCAATAGGGTTTTGATATATTTTGATGTTATCCTAGAGTGAGTATACACACTTTATTTGGCCCCTGGAACCCAGCTGAATGTAATGTAATAGCGCTGCCACACTTTCTCAATTGATAATCGAGTAATGGAACTATAAAAAATACCCATAGCATTACGCCTATAGGTATCCAAAGTCTGTATTACTTTTACTATAATGCAAGACATGGAAAAGCAAAAAAAGCTAACAAAACAGACAAAGAAAATTGTCATATTTGGAATATTTGCCAAAATGTCTGAAGAATCTGTCAAGATTCATTCCCTAAAACTGTCAATCTTTAAACCTCCCTTTTACATTTCAGTACATTGGCAGTTTGGAGGTGGGTCGCCCCGGCAGCCGGATGGAGATAGTCGCTGCCATGAGGAGAATCCGTGTAAGAAACTTTATATGTGTGACCTCCCTGAACCAGACGTCTAGCTGAAGTTGACTCTTGTGACAACAGCAGTCCAAACATATTAACTAGATGCAATGGCACAAACATTTACTCCCTGTCTCTCGCGTGTGTGTGTGTGTGTTACCTCTCACCTTGTGTACGGGGCTCAGAGGGCACTCACTCCCCTCCACATCGTCTTTACACACAAATCACCAGTCTGACTACACACTCGGCAGATTCAGTGGGTTGTCAGTAGCGGTTTAAATCATGGAAGATTTTTATGGCGGAGGAGAGACGGCGAGCGGATTTCTGATACATCCGATGAACCGTCTGCTCTCCAAGGCCACAGGAAGCCGCGGTTGTTTTATAACTCAACCGCTGGGTGACTATTGCACCAACCCAGCAGTATTTAATTTTACCCAGCACGATGGGTTGGTCCATTTTAACAGATGAGTTAACTATTCTACCCAAATGCAGAGTCAAATTAACTACAATTCTGGGTCGTTTCAGCTACACATAGTTGTTAAATATTCTACCCAAATGCTGTCAAATTAACTACAATCCTGGGTTCATTCAACTACACACTATTTGTTGTCTATAAAACTGTTCAACTACAAACCTGTAAGAAAAAATATGCCATATTTCCAAATGAAAATCTTTGATGAATGGGATTAGGCACATTTTGATCTTGATAGCGTGTGCAACGGTTAGAATTTGACCGTTGTCACAAAACACTCACACTGCCACTGCTTGAGGAGTCTCTCAAGCTGGGAAATGACTGAATCAAACAGGATGCCATGGCCTTTTTGGTCTCTTTTGTAGGACTGTAAAACAGAAAAAACATCATTACACATGGATGATTGGTTTATAATTATCGCAGTAACACCACTGATAGCGCCAGAAAAGGACGTGAAACAGCACTGTAAATAAATAAATATGTGATTTGGGTGATTTAATGGTGTTAAACTAAAACTTAAAATTGATTATAAAAGTTATCATTGCCTTTTAACAAAGTCCAGTAAAGGACACTAACATCAGTGAATTAAGTTAATAGCCATGCGCTATAATTGGCAAATGGGTTGTCATGATTTACTCAGTTACTTGAGAAATTATTTATGAGTGGAAAATCACAAACTTCCACAAGTCTATAGTTTAACGTTAGCTATTTTAAGCTAACTAACATTAGCTTACAACTAATGGCCAAACTAGGCCATAAACAACAGTTTTTTAAGTCACTTAAAACTACTGCAGCAATGTATACTCTGTGTAGGATTATCAAGTTTCCTATTCAAGATTTAATTTAACAAACATTTTGATGAATACAAGCAGGATAATACTTTCTTACCTTGGCAGCTCCTGATCCAAAATGTAGTATTCTTGTGTCACTGTAGGGTCAGACGTTGGTGGCTGTGTGGGGTTACCTACGCGCTTTTGCAGGGGGTTTTGCAGACTTATAGACAAGTTTCCTGAGTGAAATAGGCGGGCCGCCATTGGCCTTTCACTCTGCCAACGACTTCCTGTTGTGTCTGCCAAGCACTTCCGGTTAGCGAGTTAGCGTCTTTTACTGTCTTTGGTTAGCGTGCAGAAAAATTAAACTATGGATGGTGTTACACGCCGACACGGCTCTGGGACATATTGTGCTGTTCACGGTTGCAACAACTCGTGGCGATTGCTGAATATTTGGTCGGAAGGAGAATGTTTCGACCATCAACCATCTACAAGGCGCTATAGATTTGCACTCAAATACGGAAGGCTTATCATTCGCGGAAGTCAACACAGTCTACTAATTGTTACGCAGACGAATGTCAGCTTTTTCATAGAAAAAAAAGTAAGTTAATATCTTTATCCATTCCGAAGCTATTAATAGATATGTCAGGGGTGCGCACTTTAACGCTCGTCAGTCAACTTTGAAGGGTTAAAGCATGCTTTTAGTGCAGGCAGGCTAGAGGGGATTCATTTTTCTTTTTATTACTCTACGTGTTCTGTTATATTAACACACAGATACATACAAACATCTTAATACAAGCATAAGATGGGCTAACGTACCTTCCAAAGCACGGCGGCTGCATGGCTACAGGTACAGCCTGCAGTCTCCAGATCTCCCGTCTTGGTAACCAAAACCCAGGCGTTATGCGCTGAATTGTTAACGGACTGGCTTGGTTGAACATCGGCCTTTAGGTAAATTAAACTGCCCATATTGTGTAAAAGCACACAGCCCACTTTCTCGGAATGGAGGTACTGAAACGCCTCTGAGCTTTTCAGGTTATTAATTGCATTCCCATCCACCGCCATGGAATCAATAAAATAAGAAAAGATCTTGGATGTTGTGATGCTGGGCCATATCGACATGTTGTCCGCCCATGATGTTACCTTACTTGGATGCGGAATGGTCAAAACACCATTTTTAACAAGATTTTCGGTCGAATGTTGCCATTCCAAAGCCATTTTTACACCACTACTCAGCCTGCGCCGGAAGTTCTTGGCAGAAACAGGAAGTAAACCGGAAGTGCCCGGGAAACTTGTCTATACAGTTCGAAACAACCCAGCTGCTGGGTCAATTGATGTATGTTGGGTTGATGAATTTTGACATTAGTTGCACAAAAATAACCCAAATCTCCTATAAATAACCCGTAATGGGTAGAACATGTCATAACTCAGCGTTTGGGTAGATGAAATAACCCAGCAGTGTAGTGTGCACCGCTGCAGCGTTACGGAGGAGCACAGGGAGGAGAGGATTTAGCTGTTTGTCAGCTGTTGAATCCAATCTGAGGACCAAGTCACTGAGTAAGTCGGAGGTCGGCCACATCGCCAGTTGCACCCAGGAAGCTCTTAATCCTGATCCCTTGGTGTACAGTGCGGCGCGAGGGCCGTTTGATTGGGCGGGCAGAGGTTTAGTGATGCCGTTTGAATTGGTCGTTCGTAGGCTATGAACAATTTGAGACTTCCACAGTTGTTCCCGTAACGCATTATGAAAGAGTTTTAGATACAGAAGCTCAAGAAATAACATAGGGCTACCGATACAATGCACAGGGTTATCCTAAGGCTGATAAAAAGCTTGATGGCCAAAGCTTTCACCGGTACCTAAGCAAGCCAATTTAAATCGAATGTATTATCAAATGAAGAATTAAATGCGTATCTCCAACGCTTTCATGTAAAAACATAATAAATGGAAGGAGACAAAAGAATACATAAAAGAGAATGCATTAATAGACCAACGAGTGAAGTGTGTCGGTTCACACGCAATCAGTCGTGCATTCAATGTGGGCGAGTTTATGGATGATAGCATAAAACAGGTGCGTGAAAGAGTCAGGTGCGTAATGACAGTGATTAAGAGTCTTTGCTTGTGGGGAGACGGACTGTGAATATTCATAGGATAACCCGTCCTCAAAGCCCTCACAGTGGTGAGAGGTGAGCTGACCTGTGGAGTATTAGGTATGCTCGGGGCCGTCGGCTGATCCGCATGAAAACGTATCTAACACAGCAGTGTGTTTGGAGATGGATGATCCTCCGCTCCCAGCCGTTGCTTTGGCCTGCGTAACACGTACACACTATGGGAGTTGTGTCCTTCACCTAAAACCTCTGCAACAGAGGGAACTTCCTACACAACAATAGGACCGATGAACTGTATAAGAGCGTGTGACAAGGAACGATGGCCCATTGAATCTTGTGGTGAGGTGCTTTTCTGCAAAATGTGACAGGTCAGACAGGCTTATAAACTGCACCAGATGCATCAGGGCTCAAATCCCCCCCATACGGATTGTTGATAATAACGAGCCCTTTTCTTCTCCGACTTACCGGAAGATTTATTATCCATCCATCCATCCATTGTCAAACCGCTTATCCTGCACACAGGGTCGCAGGGGGGCTGGAGTCCATCCCAGCCAACTTTGGGCGATCAGGGTACATCCTGGATTGGTCGCCAGCCAATCACAGGGCTAACACAGAGACATACAACCATTCACACTCACACATCTACGGGCAATTTAAAGTCCCCAATTAACCTGACCCCCAGAGCATGTCTTTGGACTGTGGGAGGAAGCCGGAGAATCCGGAGAGAACCCACGCAGACACGGGGAGAACATGCAGATCCACACAGAAAGACCACTGGGCGGAATCGAACCCAGGACCTTCTTGCTGTAAGGCAACAGTGCTAACCACCACGCCACCGTTCTGCAAAGATTTATTATATTGTTCGAAATTGTCAATACAAGAGCGTGAGGGCAGTTTTTTCCTGCAAAAAAAAATAGAAAACAGCGTCAGGTTGTTATTTTTACACAAATCCGAGATGAGATGACAGAGAATATAAAACTCAGTCACGCAGAGCGGCTTGCCCTCCAAAAAAGGTTTCACAGATCTCCGCCTGATCAATTAATCATCCGATGTTGGATGTTGCGTTTTCAAAGCGAGGCGCGTTATTTCACATAAGTCCTGGTTGTCCTTAGATCTCCGGGCCTTGATACTCGGTGTCGGCAGAGGATACAGGCTCAGGCATTAATCACGAAGAGGGATGAAAGTGTCCCACACACGTCAGCATCCCTCTGGGAAGTCCGACTTCTAAAGGCTTAAACAGCTCCCAGGAACAGAAACTCACGGTGTTTACTCAATCTCACATTCGGCCCATGAGGAAAATTGACAGAAATATCTTCCTGTCTGCATGATTCCCTCTGCTCACACACTTCATTTATCTTGTGTAAAGGTCTCCATTTGAGCAGGCTCGTAACTGGTGACGCTTTATATAATGTTTGAATTTTCCAACTTTGAATGTTAATTAAAGATTTTTTTTTCACAGTATGAATTCAAACTGAAGAATATTAAGAAAAAGAAGGTCAACATTGTCGTATCTACCGATTGTGTCAAAGTTATTTTGCGCAAAAAAAGGAAGGTCAGTCCTTTAAAGTGCCATTCTATTTGAATTAAATCATTTTCACCACCGTTGTCGCTGTTAACAGTTTCTCTTGGTGTTCCAACAGAGAAAAGGATGGTCATGGGATGATAGTACCGTCTTACTGACACAGGATCCCATCTACAGGTAGCCATCAAATCAAACGCAAAGACATCAATTAAGCGACCAACTGTGTGAACAATTGTGTGTCGTCTCCCTTTTAACAGGATCTTCTATGTCTCACATGATGCCCAAGACTTGAAGATCTTCAGTTATATAGCGAGAGAAGGACAGAGCAGCATTTTCCGCTGCAATGTTTTCAAGTCAAAGAGGAAGGTACGTTTGTTCAAGTCTTAAGATTTCTTATATTCTTCTCAGTGTCAACGAGAGGAAAAAGATGTGAGTTTGCGTTGATGGAAGTAGATTTAGATGTAGTTCTCTTTAAAGGAAATGTTCTATATTCCCTCCTGAATTTGTCACCCTGACTGAAAAATGAATAAAGCATTTATTTATGCATTTTCTTACATTTTACAAAGGGTTTAACCAGAGCCAAGCCCCCCAACGCTGTTAGCGATCATATCACATCCATACAGGCTTCGCAGTAGACATCTGCTCAAACATGTCAGAAGCATAATATTTACCACACACACACAAGGAGGAAATCATTTTGAAATCATAAGCATTTATCCCAAAATACAGCAACAGGTCAGTATGGGGAGGTTGCAAATCATCTGTAGGCGACCAACGCATTGTTTCTTTTGGTATTTTTTGTTTGTGCAGAAGATCTCGAGCTTTGTTCTTCCAGCAATCACCACCTGTCAATGAAATAAGGATAATATTATGCCCGTTGCCTGGGTAACGTCTTGTACTGTAGGCCCTCGCATGCGGCAAATGAATACGCGAGTCTGACCCGTAGACTCCGCCAAGCTAAAATCCTTTTGAACCTTCAAATATCTGCAGCAGGGATATTTTTTTCCCTCCATGACAAACACAGAGAGGCAGGGAGGTTGATTCTCATCCCTTCACTATGACGACCGGTCTGACAGTGAAGCTGAATACTAATAATCCTGGTGGGAAGAGAAAAAAGGACGGGGGCTATTTGACTTAGCAGTTTGAGGCGTTTTCACTGCCGGCGGACGAACACCCACCACAACGCCAGCGACACGTTGAGGCGGACCGGCTCCCCGGGGCCGCGCAGCCTTATCTCAGGGTCTCCAGAACAACCATGAGGGCTGAGGAGGAGGAGATGGGCCGGCTTATAAGGGCAGATTTGATTTGATTTATTTTTCATGGCACCAAAACAGGGCTTCGATGTCAGCTCAGTGCTGGTAGTTTAACCTCAAAGTTTTAAAAACAAAAGGAAATCAATTCATCAGTTTGTCTATGTGTTGTTGTTTTATTCTTTCGTTATTTCACTCAATTGAGCTGCTTTTGGGCTGCGTTACGTTGACGTATACATACACAATACATTCATTGAAACTCTGGCTTCTGCCACTAATCAAAAGACGAAAAGCCGTCTCCGAGACGAGGAAAGGACACGGACTGCATACAGCTTTAGAAGGGCTGGTGTCTCAAACGCTGCATTGAATTTTCTTTCCTGTGTGCCCCATTTAAGCCAATAAAATATGTATTCAATCTATAATATTAATATTGATGACCTGACATACACAGAACATTTTAAAAGCCTAACGATTAATTTCCTTATTGTTTAATAGTCACATTGCCCCAAACTCCAAGGTCATGTCTTCAAATCCCTTCTTTTGTCAGAGCAGAACTCCCCCCAAGCCGCTCTGTTTACCACCACATGAGATAAGGAAAAGCTGCAAATATCCCTAATTGAGTCACAGTATCTGATACTATTCAATAATGGAAGCAACTGCGGATTTATTTGCTGTTTCGACCAATCGATTCAGTTTTGCAGCAGCAGAAAGTAAACAAAGCCACCCGTTGAACCAAAATTAAAAGCAATACATTTTGATGTGAAATGTGTCTTTTATGTATTTTAAAGAGTTCACTAATATTTTACGTTAAATCTGGTCCTGGCATGTCTACTGAGCCTCGATCAATAACAACAGACTCAATCTTCACTCCCTCTGCATGCAAAGCTTCTGAAATACACCAATCCATCACCATGACAGCAGAATGTATGCAGAGTGAATAGACAAGGACCATGTGCTCGTAACATCTCCTGACTTCAATTGGTTTCAATACGCCCTCCTCTTTCCCTCCATTTTCATTTCTCACCTGCCATTTTGCCCCCCAACGTCGCCTCCTCCAGCTAACATTTTTGCATAAAAACACACATAGACAGACACACACGCCATCCTTACTGTGCTCCCATTGCCCCCCCGTCCGGCCCTGTTCTTAACACCCCAGCACACTTTTTCTTCGTGTCCTCCCTTTGCAGTCACAGGCCATGAGGATCGTACGGACGGTGGGGCAGGCGTTTGATGTGTGTCACCAGCTGACCCTGCAGCAGAAAAGCGATGACCAAGAAGATGAGGAGGGGAAGGCAGAAGACTCAGAAGCAGTGCCAGGTGACTCACACACACACACACACACACACACACACACACAAATTGCATCCACAAATCTCCTGCACCCTCCCGTCTCTGTCCTTGTCCTTCCTGTTCTCCTTCTGCCTCACGTATACAAACACAAGCTCTTTTCATCTCCTCACGCAGCCCCACTCCATTTATCTTTATTTATCTCTATTTATTTCTGCTTATCTCTTCGCTTTCTCTTTATCACAAACTAAAACCCTGAGTGGCTCCAGAACAACGCAGCGAGAACTGAGATGAGAAAAGATGTCATTATCCGCCGCTGCCCATAATTCGTTTTTTTCCAGCAGCTTGCCCTACCGCAGCTGCAGATGTGTTTTGGTGAGCCGGGCGATCCGTTGATCACCGACTTCTGCCGGCTCTTTGCCCGCTGATGTGGAAGAGCCGGTCAAAGAAAAAGATGCATGCAAGTTCTCCTTCATGTGCATCTGGTGTCTCTGCAGCAAAGAAGAGGTTTGCATTGTCAGAAGGGGCCGACCTTGAAGCCACCACAGAGGAGAGCATTGAGTGTGTCTCCTCATCCGGCCTGGAGAAGAGCAAAAAGGACGAGGCGCTCTGTAACAATGAGAAGGTAAAGAGCAGAAGTCCTTTGAAATCATTTGAGTGTCGCTCACAGCCTGTGTCATTTATTTATCCTTATGGCTTCACTACTGTGACACAGCAGCTAAAATACATGCAGCACATTTGTATTCTCAATGAATGGAAGAATCGTTCATTCTAGACAGTGTAAGAAGGTCCAAAAATTTCCTCAAAACAGAATTCTTTATGTCTTAGTGCTGTACAATTCTAAATAAAACAGCAACATACGTATGTCCCACATTTAAAATACCAAATAACCGTAATCTCCCATAAAATGATCAATCATTTATATTAATAAATAATTGTTTCAGCATTAAAGTCCTGCTACCGAACTGCAGTGCTCCAGAGATGACAGAAAACAAGTTAATGGATCAGTGTCTTAGTCCCTGCTGCATTTACGTGGAGTCATTCCTTCAGAGGAGACATCTGAGAATAAAGAAGGGTGCATTTGGCAGAGCACGACATCCAATATTCAGAAACATTTATATATAAAGTCAGAAATACCCTGGTAATAAATCATGGTGGGAAGTTTGAAGGCCACAGAGGGTGTGGATGAATATTTGGCATCACGAGGAGTCGTATGAAATGTAAATGCCGCTAAGGGGTCTACCGCAAGAAACGGCATCCTTAAGGCACGTTTGTGATGAAATGCTCCTCCAGGCTCTTAAATATTAATGTGATCACATGGTTTATTAAAGCGAATCAAAGCGTTTCAGTGTTGCTCTGCTAACCCTGACATGTTGAACAAGCAGCTATCGAATCTCCGATAACTCAAACAGACTCTGTCTGATCTGTCGGCTTTTCTATTTGGAGGCTTCAATTGATGAATATTACGTGCAAACAAATGGGTGCCTGAGGACAAGTATGTCTTTATTATTTAATTATACAAATAAGAAACCTATTATACCGTTGTACCATATGTCCACGTGTCGTGTGCATTTCATCCCTGTATTCTGAAGGTCAAGTGTCCTTCACCGTCAAGTATTAATGAAAAACTGAGTCCACCATATTTATTGATTCATCTCTCATCTCAGATACATCAGAGATGAGTCGTGTCTCTCAGGGCTGCTTTCCTCACAGCAGCACTCTAACATAATCACAATACCTGACCAGGCAGCAGCCCATTCAGTCAATATGTATTGAACTATTTATAGCTTCAATCCGCATGCAAACACCATCTTCACAATTAGATGAAATGTTGCTCCTCTACTCGTAGATCCTCATGGTGCCCCGCGTTTAAAATATACGGCAAAATATTAAAAAATATTAACCTCTCGCATAAAACAACTTGACAATTCGTGGAGGTAACAGCAGAGTAAAATATTAAGAAGCCAAACATATTACACACTGTGTAGTGCACGCACGCACACACACACAACTGCATTGCCGAGCAACTTGGACGTCCTCTTCTGGGGAACAGCTAGGTTTTATTTCCATGGTTACCAATATTGCAGCGTGTTCGTTGAATTGACCCTCGATCTGCCACAGGTTGAATTTCTCTGCTCTTTCTCTCTCAGTCCCTGATTTATTCACTCAATCTCCACGACCCGTTAGGCCAAATAAAAATCTGGCGTGCGATGAGGAGACACAACCGTTTTCTTTTTTGTTGTTTTTAGGTATTTTGAGGTAATTGAGGTACATCAACGGTATACGGTAACTCATCATTACGCAGCTATTCGTTATGTAGCATTTGTGTACTGTTCATGAACTGTTAGTCGCAGGTGCTGCCGCCCCCTCAGCACCCCATCGCTCTCAGCGGGTGAAGTCGACACACTGAACAGACCTTTATCTTTTTTTTGTCACCGGAGCTCTGCCCTCCTGCGGCTTCGTTGGTCTCTTGTTCTTCTTCTTCTTTGGTTGTTTTGCAAACCGACCGGTGAAGGTGCTCCCTAATGTACCACCGCGTGTCACATCCATAAGCAGTGTACCTTAACACCGTGACTATATGATTCATTACTCTGCTGTAGTTGCAGATTTGCCTCCGTTTGTTAGTCCATGTGAAGTGAGAGAGTAAAAAAAAAAAGGATTCTTTCAAATCAAATCCAACCTAAAACTGCAGTCGCCTATGCAAAGGTTTGCCACAGTGCCTGTAGGAGACATTAACCAATGGCCGAGCTCCTTTTTCTACACACGCGTCACTGTTGGTGTACGATAGTGAAATACATCTCTTCCCTCGTGCATTCATACAATCCACACGGCACTGATCTCTCTGCAGCTCTCTCCTCTTGTGCTGGAGGTTATTTTGGGAAAAATGTTCTGAATTAATTCATGAACTGAAGCAGCTCTGAACATAGGTCTAAGTAAGTTTTAAGACTTCATCACAGAATTTCTTCAGTAAGGCCTGGAGCGTTAAGCCAGGATGGGGATATTTCATCTGTGGATTCTTCCACCAGAATGAAAAGAGACAGTGTTGCTGCTGCTGCATATCTTCACTGACGTTTCCCCCGAAGGAGCTCAGACTGGCAGAGAGCGACTTCTCTAGATGTGTTACTGTACACACAAGCTTTCATGTGATGTTTTACTTTCCGCTCTGACTAACTTACCCTACACTTAAGGGGTTCTTCTTCACATACAGCCCTACCACAGCCATACGTACTCTAAATGCACCTTGACGCCCTTTGTTTGTGTTTCTCATGGTGAGTAGGAGTCCTGTGGGGTGGCGCTTATGCTCGACCACCACTGAACACACATTTCAGGGAAGGAAAACGCCACAGTAACATGTTTGATGTCATTAGAAGAAAAACCCAATTAGCTGTCCTCTGTGTCAGGTGCCTGGTGACCCGTCTCTCCTGCTGGACTCCCTCATCCTCGCGGCCTCGGTGTCGGGTCTGTCAGTAGAAGAGGCTCCCTGCTCTGCAGAGCACCAGGTCCAGCTGCTCCAGAAACAGCTGCAGCAGCAGGAACAACAGGCTCTGGCAGCTTCAGAGCAGGTATACGGATGTCAGCTGTTGTCTCGTGTGATACCCATTTGTCCACAGTGAGTTCACAGTCCACAGAATAGTCCAAAATAGTATTGTTCCTTCTGAGTACGACATAAACGTGGGTACCAAATGTCACAGCAACAGATGCAACAGTTGTTGAAACATTAACCCTAAAACCCACAAAGGTTTCCCTGCTGGTGTGGTCAAAGTCAAAGATATTCCACCTCTGGCAATCAAATCCATCCAGCCGAGATAGACGGACAGGTGGATAAAAAACATATGACTCAATTTAAAAATGACAGAATGTTTGTTTGATGAGGGCCTGAAAACCAAAGGAACAATTATGAATACGGTGGTATTAAGATGCACATAAAAATCCCTGAAGCAAGATTATTGGATAACTCTGTGAAGCTTGACACAAAACAATATGGACATCGTATAATAGAGCGGTTTAGATTTTCAATCTGCGGTGTGTTTAATAGGGTTTTCTCAGGGCTCTTCAGGTTATTACATCCTCACCTCATTTATTCCTCTAAACTAAACTGTGAAATGAAATATTGTGGTTTCAGGGCCTCTGAAGATTTGTAGCAGAGCGCCTTTGAGAGTTAGAGCCAGCAGCTGATATCAGACCGTGTCAATGTTGATTCTCATCACTGATCTTCAGCCTGTCTCCTTTGATATGGGAGCACCTGAGGATTTTAATGAGCAGGTAGCGTCTTACTGCTGTGTGTGTGTGTGTGTGTGTGTGTGTGTGTGTGTGTGTGTGTGTGTGTGTGTGTGTGTGTGTGTGTGTGTGTGTGTGTGTGTGTGTGTGTGTGTTGGCCTGTGCAGGTCCATGTCCTCCAGGAGCAGCTGTCCGTGGAGTTGTGTGCGCGGACTGAAACTCAGGCCAGAGTCCAGAGGCTTCTGCAGCAGAACACCGACCTGCTGCAGCACATTTCCCTGCTAGTCAAACAGATCCAGGAACTGGAGCTTAAAGCTGCTGGCCAATTAACATCCAGTGAGTGGAAACATACTTCATTTATTGTCATCTGTTTCCTCGTTTAATTGTCTTTCTTTTCCCGAGTGGGCCTCCTTCGTGTCGTTGTGGCTTCTTTTCTCATCTTCTTCTGGCACGTAATTAACTGTCCCATGGCAGCCCCCTGAGAGGACTCAGTAACGCTCTCTGCTGCCGTGTGGTCACGTTTTGTCAAATCCTGTCAGCACAGACTTTCCTCGCACCTCTCTTCTCCCGTCTTACCTTATACACGCTGGTATTTTCTCTCTGTCCTCAGTGGGCTCCCAAGACAGTCTTCTGGAGATCACTTTCCGCCCCAAGCCCCCCAGCTCTACTTCGTTCACAGGCCCCTTTTCAGCTCCATCCCAGGTCCAGATCAGTGACAGTCCCTGGGTCTCCGCCCTCCTCGGGCCCCGCTCTCCTGGCGCCTCGGGCGCCGACACCGGCCCGCTGGAGCTCAGCGGCAGCGGCGTCCGCCTCGAGTGCTTCCGCTTCACCTCCCGCGGGCCGGACCTCCAGGAGCACGGCCGGGACGCGGGGGAGACGCCCGGCGAGGGAGGCCCGGACGGAAGCCCGCTTCTAGGGGACCAGGTCCTGGGGGCCCTGGAGCTCCTCCGGTTTCGGGAGTCCGGGATCGGATCGGAGTATGAATCGAACACGGACGAGAGCGACGACCGGGACAGCTGGGGTCAGGGGGAGGGCAGCGGGTCCGACGGCGCGGCTCGACTGCTGAACGTGCTGAACGCAGAGTGTCTGGCGGACTGCTTGGGGGACGAGATGGCCGTGTAGCGGTGCTACTGAGACTGCACACTGCACCTGCGCGCCGGCCCAGTGGGGAAACGGCTTCGCGTTCAGAATGTGAAGGGCATCTTGGGCTGACTCGCTCACCTTCTGTTTTGATTCCCTGTGCACACTGTCCCACTTCTATGAGTCAGGCGCATTTGATAAAAGAAAGAGAGATTCATCAACTAAATTGATGCATCAAAGATCCCCATAACACCAGCAATCAGGTGTCGCTCTGGATTTGGGATTGCGACTTCTGTCCAACTGTCAGAAAGCATAAACATGGTGTCGTTTCAGGCTCCGTCTCTCTGGAAATCTCTGCCGTCTAGTTGTTGATTAATGTTGTGCCTCACATCCGTTTGGTTTCCTGGCTTGTTACAGTGTGGTTTTGTCTGTGTTTATGGAGTTGTGGCAAATTCCGGCTCGAGTTTGGTCGTTTTCGTTGTTTTTAAATGAAGATCTGTGAAGGAAAGACCAACTATGTCTGGTTATGTTAAAACGTTTCTTTTGGTGTGAAAACTAAATCCTTACTGCGCTTGCAATGTAATGTTAAAAAAAATAAGTCGTGAATAGTCCATTTTTTCTCTCATTCCAAAACACTGTATACAGTTTGATTGACTTATTTGCATTGCATAAAACACGAGACCCAGTGGAGTTCATACTATTCTCTATAGTGTTTCATATCACGAGAAGACCGCTTTCTGATTAAATGATTGTGTGTCTGAGAGACAAACATCTCACTGTGTGCAGGTGCTGCTACAACCTGGTTTCTGCTGCTTAAAAATGTAGCTACTGACCACTGAAAGTGTCATTTGTTAAAGCTGTACTGCGGCAAACGTGAAATGCTTGCTCACTGTTCCTCTACCCTTCAGAGGAATTGCCTGGAAAGACCTGAAGTACCATCTTAGAGAAAGATGGAGGTGCATAAGACTCCTGGACTCTTGCATATTCTCCAGCTCCACCTTGCTGACTGTGAGCTACATCTCTGAATCACTGAATCGTGTCTCTGAGAAATCGATTAATCTCTTCCTCCTGTCTCCTTCGAATCACCTCTTGTTTCCTGAAGCTCGTCACCTCCTCCCCTCTCCTCCGTACCCGCATTCCTCTGTCACCAAGTTGTGTCTGTTCACATAAAGTGTACTAAGGATTAAAGTGCACTTGAATCAATGTTTCTCCGTGTGGAATTACGTGCCCTTTTCTCAAATGCCGCCTGCTATCAAGAGCCGTTGAGTCCATTTAGTGTGCGCTGCTAATTGCTGAAATCCGTCTTCTGTTGATATAACCACGAGTACGTCTGGCGGTAAGCAGCGACGGTTCTTGCGCTGACCTTTAGGAAAGTGTTTTTCTCATTAAAATTGATAATAAGATGCTGCCATGCTGACGGCCTTTTGTGGGGATGAGGGCGCTCTCTGTTATTGTTAAAACAGCTGCAGTTGGTAAATAGGCACATCTCTCATTAGGCTCACCTGTGTGTGCAGGCGGCTTGATGCAACGCTGCAGATGAGGTGTGAAAACATTAAGAATATCCACCATTACCCGCCCACATGCAGCCACAAGACCCCGCAGCTCGGCGAGTGTGGCCGCCATCCTGACACAGACCGGAAGCCTCCAGGACGCGGCCTCTACTTTGGCTTACTTGATTATAATGAAAACTGAGAGTGTCATTCAGCATTCAGCTCACCCCTTGTTGAATTCTGCAGGTAAAAGTAATTCAAAAAGTCCTTTTAGCAGAGGAGGGAGATGGAGATGTCAGCCGGTCGGTCCAGCACCTCCAGTCTGAATTATTGGGCGATGGATGCTCACGAGATGGTTTTCAATGTTGTCAAATATCTAACATCGAATCGGTATGAAATTTGTACAGAAATTCATCGTTCTCGATTCATTCTTATATCTTTGGTTGATCCCATTTTTTCCCTCTAGCGCCAACAAGGGTTGAAATTGGAAACCTCATGTTCCCCTAAAACTAATATGTGGAATCGTAGGCTTGTCAAGAGGAATCTGCCTTTCCAGTGCCGCCTTAAAGGCAAGTTTGTGGCTATTTATGTCATATAGGAATATAGATGAGAAGACTAAATAGTTAATATGAAGGTAGAGCCAGCATTCTGTTTTTAGCAGAAACACTGGAAACATGGGCATTATACTCTTTTATAAGATGATATATTATTATTGTGTGCTGTGCTTTTGTTGGTTAGCATTTAGCAGTCCGGGAGCAGATGTCAAAGTGGGTACGTAATAGTAACACATAGTAGTGACGGTCTTCCCCCCGTTTTTGTTTCTGTTGTCATTACATTTACAGCTCACTTTATTTTAACACAAACCATTGAGTGGAATATTTCCATACTTGTGTTTTTAATGAGAGAAAATAAAATGTGTTTTCAGGTCAGTACTGTGTTAGAACCGATGTCAGCTTTGGTTGCTCAAAACATTAACACAATCTTTTATGTCTCTGTAAAAAAACCTTTTCATGAGAACTGTGCTGCATGATAAATAAAATGTTACAAAACATCTGCACATAATTCTTTATTCATTGTGTGTTCTTTTCAATACCAAACCATTGTTAGTATTTACATATTGATTTACAAGCTTCAGTTGCAGCGTCCATTTCAACCCACAGCTATGACGCATATTGTTTGCATGCAGGGATTTTATTTCTAATTAGGAAAGTTTTCCTCTGGAGGAAAATAAATGAACTCCAGTCTGTTTTTGTCGGTAGCTCCGCGTGGAAGCTGCCAGATTCTGTTGCTCAACGGGCCGTAATTGAAACCATTTGTGGATCAGGTGGAATTCGGAGATTTTAGCTTCACCTCAAAATCCCAAAGGGTGTTATTTTCTCTCTTTCTTTCCTCCAGGCAGAGAGACTGTCACACCAGCCTCCATTTCCTCCCCACTGCTCTCTCTCTCTCTCTCTCTCTGTCTCTCTCCCCCCCTCTCTCTCTCTCTTTTCCATTCCCAGAAAGACCATCCAAGGAATAAGTGGTCAACAACTAACAGTGACGCGTGCACAGTAGATTTGGAATAATCCCACAGACAGATGGTTTGATACTAGCAAGAGAAGAACTTGACAAAGTAAGTAATGTCCATACTTTTCTCCTTTGTGCCTGTTAACCCAAGTGTCCACGTGGACTTTGGAAGAAGTTTGTGTCAATCCAGCTGCGTATAGAGAGTAACATCATACAGGGGAATTCATTACACAGCTTTCAAGTAATGCGAGTCTATCTGTAAACATTAAGTGAAGGAAGGCACAACATTTGTGTTTAACTTACCCATAGGTTTTTTTTTCAGTTTTAATCTGTGTCTCAAAAATATACAGGAAAAAAAAAGGGTTTCCACTGGAAAGTTAGGCAGCGATCAGCATGTCAGCTCTCCAGAAATGGACTGAAAAAATGCCTCACAGACATTTGTTTCCACTTACAATGTACTCCGACACAGTACAACCGCATTCTGTGCACATCGCACATGGACACATGGACAACATTGACATTGACAAATCTTTGGAGAACCCACCATGTGTCAGACTGTCGGTGCAGTTTGTGAACAGTGGGCAAAGTTTTTGTAACACCGGAGTGTGTTAGAGGCACTAAGACCTTCACACGACATTTACAAGGTAAATACATGCAGTACTGTGATGGCTTTCAGTACACATATTGTTTGTGTGTGTGTGTGTGTGTGTGTGTGTGTGTGTGTGTGTGTGTGTGTGACAAATAAAAACCTCTGAATTGTTCACAAATGCTACATTTGCATGTTAGGTGTGCAGCTCCTTGAGAAGAGATCAGGGTCATGAAGGTTCGACAGATCTCACACCACGTCTTCGTTATCCTGCTGGCTGTCACCGTCCGATCTCAGGTCAACCCAGGTATTTTGCATCCGTGACGTTCTTCCTCAGAGCAAGAAGGGGGTTAAATATTTTGCCCGAGGACACTTTGGCCTGTTGGTGTGATGCAGGGCTCAAACGGGTCAAACAATCAATGACTTTAGTTTGATGAAAGTGTAGTTGTTTTAATGCGGGATTAAAGAATGAGCTGGTCAATATGTCGTACATGAGCTCAAAATAAACTCCTCATATTCTTGAGGGAGAAGAATGTTGACAAGATGGGAGAGGGAAGCAATTTTAGGTGGGTGGGCTTAGAATGCAAGAATGTACAAAGGGCTTGTGTGTGTGTTTGTGTGTGTAGGAGTGTGTGTATCTATATGGTTTACCTAATGGTCAGACAGCAAATACCCTCAGAACAGGCAGACCTTTCACAAGCGGAGGGCATTCATGGAAAAAAGAAAGTTAGAAAATGTGTAGGCATAGGTGTAAGTAACACACACACACACTCTCACACACTCTCACACACACACTCTTTTGAGTTTCCCACTTGGAATAGTTTTCACAGTAAAAGGCTCATTGGTTCTACCGCTCTCTCAAAGTATATGTCAGGGATTTCGGTTTGGGAAGATGAATAAAACACAGACGACGCTTAATTAGCAGGTAGAGATGTTGAGAATAAACACCGACACTCTGGTAGATGCATTGAGCAGATGTACAGAATGGTGACTGAATCATATCAGTTCTATGTAACGTGGCATCTGTTGCTGCCAAACTTATCTTTATTACATAAGAGATGAGGCCAGATGCTTAGGATTTAAAAATGAAAAATAAAATGTTTCACTCTGCTGGTAAAGCTTATAATAAAAAGGATGAAACATTGAGAGCAGGCAGCTCAGAGGGCTTGGCCAGCTCATTTTGCTTGGGCTGGTACCTACACAGTAACGCCTCTGTGTGGCTTCTGAGGCCTCGCAGGGCTGCAGGAAGGGGCCGGGGAAGGGGAGAGGAGAGGGGGGAGGGTGGGGGGGGGGGTCAAGACGGGACCACTTCACACTCCACACCTCACATCCTGCAAGCAGAAAAAATAAAATGATGGCGTGTGAAGGAATACAGGGGTGTCCGGCTCGCGTGCATATTCAAAATGTGAGCAGCATGTGTATCACGGGTGCGTCTTGTGTTTGTAGAAATGTGTCGGTATCCTCTCGGTATGACCGGTGGGCAGATTCAGGACGAGGACATCTCTGCTTCCAGTCAGTGGTCAGAGTCAACTGCTGCAAGATTTGGCAGGCACGTTGCATGATGATTCTTTTCTTATATCCCATCTTGATTTTTCCATTTTCTTTGGGTAGCACTTTTATAACTATACGTCATTGAACAGTATGGCAGCATAAAGGGTGTTTAGGTCTAATTTAACTAACGTCCATAGAGTCATTCTTCAATTTATGTCACATTGTTTTTTCTGGCAAAAAGCCTTGGTGTTGGGAACAACATATGGGAAAGTTGATAAAAAAATATTTTATCAAAATCCATTTAGTGACTGTCCTGGGGCTTTTGATTAAATAAGGTGAGCTTCATCAGCAGATGCATTTTGCAGAAACCGCCACTAAAATGAGATCCAGTGGAAAGTGTTTTTTTCATCTGCTGTTGCCAAAGTCAAGAATGACATTTTTAAGCTCGGCGTACGTGAAGGTTTCATTAACTGGAGCCATGCTGAATAATGATAGAGCTGTTTTTCACAGCTGTGGACCAGCAGCAATGTTGAGCAATCCAATACGTTCTGATGTAAAAAATGAACATTGCATAGCGAATGACTGCCTTTCAATAGTTAGTAGTAGAGAATTTGATCCCTTTTCGTCCATCCCCTCCTCTGATTCACCCCGCTCCTCTCGCCTGGGCACCTGACCTCTCGCACTCCCGCCTTTCCAGGCTTGACTTAGACAACGGAGACGGGGACGGGGCCTGGTGCCCTGACATCATGTCGGAACCGGACGGCCTCAAAGAGTATCTCCAGGTGGACCTGCGTTCACTGCACTTCATCACGCTGGTGGGCACCCAAGGTCGCCACGCCGACGGTATGGGTAATGAGTTTGCCCAGCGATACAGGATCAAGTACAGCCGCGACGGCACCAACTGGGTGGGCTGGCATGACAGGAAGGGAAGCCAGGTGAGATGTTACCCTCTGCCGTCGTTTCATGGTGTGGTTCAATTGAGCTTGACACGTAATCGGAACGTTATAGTTGTGTGCAAACTAAAGACACACCTCTTCAGACTCTACCTCGACTAAAGACTAACAAATTGTAGCACTTAAATTGTACTTGTAACGTCACTCATCTATAGCAAATTGTAAATTGGCTTATTTGAGGAAATTGCACTTTCTTGTTTCTTGTTCTCCTGAGTTTGTACCCTATGGTTGAATGCACTTATTGTACGTCGCTTTGGATAAAAGCGTCAGCTAAATGACATGTAATGTAATGTAATAGTTGTGTCAGATGAAGGCGTGGAGAGGGACAGAACATCAATGTGATGTATCAACGGGATTGATACATCACATTGTTATGTGCATATGACAGTTTTCATATGGGGAAGCAACTGCAGGCATTTAACCGCTTTACTTAGTCGTTGATTAAACTAGACACTAACCACAGATGACAAGCTCATCAAATTTAGTTCAATGTAATATACTAATCAACAACATATGAAATTGCAAAACTAATTAATGAATGGATTGTAGATCCACGTGGTGCCGTTTTTTATGGTACAATATATAGCACATTTTGCTATCAAAACATCCAATCTTTTTCATATTATCCCAAAATAGTATTTATAGTTTCACTAAATTGAATGATCTGATCCGAAGACTTCCTCCAACACTGTTGACAGATGGCAAGGAGATCTTCTGTGCAGCAGACCGTAGCGCAGTTCATGGAAAGTTAAGACGCAGCTGAACCAGCAGATGCATGAGATAAAGGAACGTCAATTCAGATTCGTCCAGATCCCAAAAGAGATTTGACGTAGCGTGTGAGCTGACGGGCTTCCTTCAGTCTTATTTGTGTCATCCGCGTCTCCTCTGCCAGGTCATCGAGGGGAATCGAAATGCGTACGATGTGGTGCTGAAGGATCTGGAGCCTCCCATCATTGCCCGTTTCGTCCGCTTCATGCCTGTGACGGACCCCTCCATGATCGTGTGCATGAGAGTGGAGCTCTACGGCTGTGAATGGCTGGGTCGGTCATCGCCGTCCACTACACCGAGTGCAGCACCTACACTGAAGTTTATCTTTCTTTTTTTTAATCAAACACCGTCTGTACTGATTTCGTTACTTAGACGTCATTATGTCCTATCTGCATGCAGTACGTATCACAGTCTCTGACCTTCGATCTGCTCCCTGTAGATGGCCTGATGTCTTATAGCATTCCAGAAGGGCAGGAAATGATCTACAGAGGCCTGGATGTCTACTTTAATGACTCGGTGTATGATGGAGCATCAGCTGAAAGGTCTGGATTTTTCCTACCCCGCTCACTATATATGTCACAGTGTAGTTGTTTGCTTACCTTAGTGTGAATGCAGTAACATTCTAGTTTAATGCTGACATAACAGTAACAAATAAAATAAAAATCAGTGAGTGCAACTTCAAAAGTTTGTGTTTTCAGGCTTGATTTCTTTCGTCCGTCCCTGCATTAGACTGACAAAGGGCCTCGGCCAGCTGACAGATGGCACCTGGGGTCTGGATGATTTCCTCCACAGCCACATATACGGCATGTGGCCGGGCTACGACTACGTGGGCTGGAATAACAAGAGCCTCCCCAAGGGTTATGTGGAGATGATCTTTGAGTTTGACCGCATCAGAAACTTCACTTCCATGAAGGTACAAATTCATACAAAGATACAATACAAAGGTCAAAATTCCTTCATCAGCTTAATAGTCAAGTCAAGAGGGGAATTTTGCTGAGCCCACACTACACTGACCTGCGCCGTCTACCCATCTTACAGATTCCTGCTGCAAATTTTATGGGCGGCATAAAATCATGCAAAGTAGCTTGCGGTGTCAAAATTGCATTTTCTGTGTAATTACTCGTGGCTACGTGCTGTGGCCAGAGATCAGAGATAATGCCTTTTTTCCTGCAGAGATTAGTCATCACTACAACTGCTCCGGCATCATCTTCCCTCTCAAATCTGACTGTTTGGAGCCCTTTTGCTCCCGTTTAGTCATCAATGTCATAGGTAGAGAAATGTATATTCCCCTGTAGATATTAGCAAGACTATTACTAGATAAGGCTTTCAGTACTTTGATCATGCTCGTCCCACGTCCACAGGTTCACTGCAATAACATGTTCAGCCGCGGGGTGAGGATGTTCAGACAGGCCACTTGTTACTTCCGGTCAGGATCCGACTGGGAGGGCGACCCCGTGACCTTCAGACCCACTGTCGACCGCGTGAGCCAAGGGGCCCGTTTCATCACCGTGTCCCTCGGCGACCGCACAGCCAGCGCCATCAAATGCCGTTTCCACTTCAGTGATCTTTGGATGTTGTTCAGTGAAGTTGCCTTCCAGTCAGGTGAGATGGGATCTGGAGCAGAACTGTGATTTGAATATGCATCCTGTTTAAAGGGGCTTTTGGTCACCGTCAAATGTGAATGTTGACTCTAACTGCGTGCATGTTTGCATCTAAAGCTCCCGTCTGGCTGAACCGTTGGCTTTGTTGTTGTTTTTTATTTCTCACACAGGCTCAGCTGAGTACAACACTTCTCGCAAACACGGACACCCCACCAACACACTGCCAGGTCAGTGGCTACACCCTCCCTAATTATTGCTGTTCCTTGGTAAATTGCTCGTCAGCCATAAAAAAAATAAATGTTGGGTGTGCAGGGTAGTTTGATTTATGGCTCCTGGGAACCAATGTAGTGGAAAGCTATTATCTCGAGTCAATAACAAATATAATTAAAAATCTATTTGGATTTTGAAGAGCATTTATTTTTCCTTAAATTAGCTTAGATTGGCATACATACTTCTTGTATACATCCACAATGTAAAATGTTTTTTTTAGTGGAGCTCAGTTTCTGGTTACACAGTGCCCCCCTCTGGTTGTATCTAAAATTGTCAATCATTGAAATAACTAAAGACGTGTTACTGCAGTTGTAATAAAACATTAATGGGCTTATGCAATGTGTTGTGTAATATCAATTTGATCTCTAATGGATTTAATTGTCAACTGTCATCTGGTTTTATTAGGCGAGGATCCTACTCATAAAGTGGATGACAGCAACACCAGGATCCTGATTGGCTGCTTGGTGGCTATCATTGCCATCCTGTTGACTATCATAGTCATCATCCTGTGGAGACAAGTCTGGCAAAAGATGCTTGAGAAGGTGAGGAGAGAGTGCTGTCTCTTTTTTTAAGAGATCAATCAAACAAGGTTGAAGAACATTGAGAGGATTAACGCTGTGTGAGGGCGGCGCTCAGCAGGCCAGCGTGATCAACGATATGGTCCAGTACAGTGGTCCACTTCCACTGTGATGCATTGTAGACATGGAGAAGAAGTAGGAATAAAACTTTTTTGCACATGTTAGCGTGTGAACAACCTCTCCTACTCCCCAATGACAATCACTGCTTGAATCCAAGACTCCCCTCTCTCTGTTTGATAAATGCAGAAGGTAACAGGCCGCGACAGCCGCGTGAGACACAAATTATCTTCCTGATTATTTGACCTTTACAACAAATAACAAACCTCCACTCTCACCAACTGACTTCCACAGGCGTCCCGTCGCCTTCTGGACGATGAACTGACAGCCCGCCTCGCGGTCCAGACCCAGGCCTTTTCCTCCCACCACTCCTCTCTGTCCAGCGAGAGCGGCTCCACCTCCAACTCCACCTACGAGAGAATCTTCCCGCTCTGCTCCGACTACCAGGAGCCCTCCCGCCTCATCCGGAAACTACCCGAGTTCGCTCAGTCAACCGAACACATCGGTGAGATGGCAAAAAGCACAATTCAATGAATTCAATTATTTCGGTCGACCTCGGCTGTAGCAGTGTGTGTGGCGTTGTTTGTGCGCCCCATCAGGGCCGAGCACCTCCTGCAGAGGCCTTGCATCCGGTGTTTCAGACGGTGCGCCCCACTACGCGGAGGCAGACATCATCAGCCTCCAGGAGTCTTCAGACAGCAGCACCTACTCCATCACCGCTGTCAACATGAATCTCTTTGCTGGCAGCGATTCATCCATGAGAGAGTTCCCCAGAGACAAGCTCACCTTCAAGGAGAAGCTGGGAGAGGGCCAGTTCGGAGAAGTATATTCTCTACTGAGGCTCTAATGTTTGTTGGCAATTGATTTGTTATTTTAAATACATTCGATTCATCGAGCTGCAACCTCCTTCCTCACCAAAATGATCTCAATGGATCTTCTCAATGCTCCCATTTAAGAATACATTTCTGTGTGGTGAAAGCATTCGTGTGAAATGCATTTTCTATACAGTGCATGCTGACGAATAGGCAACACTTCAACAGCTGGTGTGGGGTGCCGACACGATGGGCTAACAAAGTGCTTCTTAAAACAGGTGCACTTATGTGAGGCAGAGGGCATTCAGGACTCTTTGGATGAGGATTTGTCCATAGAGGAAAAGAGTGACTCACCGCTGCTGGTTGCTGTGAAAACACTGCGGGAAGATGCCAACAAGAATGCGAGGTAAAGTTTGTGTGAGGAAAAAAAAAAGGATGTGAGTCGGCAGTCAATCGAGCGGTAAATTACAACAATTTCTGTCCCTGCTGCTCCGAAGGAATGACTTCCTCAAGGAGATCCGAATCATGTCTCGCCTGAGGGACCCCAACATTGTCCGTCTGCTGGCCGTCTGCGTGGACACAGACCCTCTGTGTATGATCACTGAGTACATGGAAAACGGAGACCTAAACCAGTTCCTCTGCAATCTCAGGCTGAAAGAGGCTGTGGATGAAAACAAGATGGATCGAGGGGAGAAAGAGGGGGAGAGTATGATCAGGTAGGCTCATATCGACATTAAATTGAATTAAATTGAATTATAAGATGGAGCCAACTAGACAGCCCTTTGTGAATACACCCTGTCGACCGTATGGGACCCTTTGTATCTCCTGCTGCTATGTTTGTTAAGGCAGACAGGAAGTAGACTGAAACCTCTCCCTTTGTTGGTCCCTTCTGCTCCTCAGCTACAGTAAACTCATTGGCATGGCTGTGCAGATTTCATCTGGCATGAAGTACTTGTCCTCTCTCAACTTTGTCCACCGCGATCTGGCGACACGCAACTGCCTGGTGGGCAAGAACTACACCATAAAGATCGCAGATTTTGGCATGAGTCGGAACCTGTACCGAGGGGACTATTACAGGATCCAGGGCCGGGCCGTCCTGCCCATTCGCTGGATGTCCTGGGAGAGCATCCTGCTGGTGAGTGCCGTACGGGGCTGCTGACATTTGGAGTAGTTAAACAGTAGATAAAGACATAAAAGCACATATAAAAGTTCTCACATGCACACCTTCTGACAGTGGCGAATACAAATGGAGCGGCCCCATCACGTTACCTGACACCAAATATTTTTTAATGCCTGATTTGAACAGCTTCCAGGCTCTTGCCTCATGAGATGAGAGGTAATTATCATAATTTTTCTGTTAAAACAGCTTTCAATCAGCAAAATTTAAAATTAGTATTTGGTGAATAACCCTGTTTTTAACATTACAACGTTATGAATTGTGGGTAATTTCTAGGAAAGTGGGAATTAAGGGCTTAAAAGGTCTGTGAGAGAGCCCTCAAGAACAAGACGATTTGATTGTGGGACTTGACCCCAAATCTAAGAGTGTGGACATTGGGATTGGGCGCCTGTCCTGGTCTGATAATAGAGCACATGCAACGTTCATTCTGAGTGGCGTTTGGATTTAAATTGCCGGGTTGTTCTCTTAGGGGAAGTTCACCATGGCCAGTGACGTTTGGGCCTTCGGCGTGACTCTGTGGGAGATTCTGACTCTGTGTAAGAAGCAGCCCTACTCTCAGCTGTCTGACGAGCAGGTCATCGAAAACACAGGCGAGTTCTTCAGGGATCAGGGCAAGCAGGTAACGCGTCCCACCCTCCAGAGTACAACCTGCCTATGATCTCAGTCATGGTTTCATCTGTGTCACCCTGCGCTTGATCACAGCGTCACATTCAAGCGCTATACTCACAGTCCTTTATTAAGCTTTAAGCCGCTGTTTGTCTCATGTCTCGGTGCCAGGTGTACCTGCCCAAGCCTCTCTGTTGTCCCGACCGAGTCTACAATGAGCTCATGCTGGGCTGCTGGAGGAGGAACGCCAAGCAGAGGCCGAGCTTTCAGGAGATACACACTCAGCTGACGTAGACCCTTGCTTAGTAAACGGAACCGGTGATTTCTCTCCAAAGTGAACATTCACATCTGCTACCTTCAGTCTGGATCTTTTTGGAATTCACATGGAGTTGAAAAAAAACTTTTTTTTCATGTGATCATAGCTGCCTTGCCGCAATTGAGCTGTAAATAATGAGATAAACTTATACACTTGAACTTGTAGATATATAAAGTAGCACTTTTCACACTTCTCTGTGTATTTATTAATTTCTTATCTCCTGTGCTGTGTCTATTTATAGAGTCATATGGTAATAGGGTGTTAAACCCAATTGGTAATATTATTTTTTATTTCTTTTGCATTCATTCACCTAATTCTATTGCGCATTAATTATAGGATGTCAATACAGTTGTGTGACCTTATCTTTTCTTTATGTTTGAATGACAATGACTGTCTTTTAGGTGAGACAGGTTTTACTCTGCAGCAGTTTTCTGATATGTTTTATAAACATGTTTATGTTCTTTTGCAGAAGTCAATTAACTGTATGTTGTTGAAGAGCAGCAAGGGACAAATCCCGGATCCCGGTTAATAAAGAAAATTAAGGTTTACTGTTATGTATTCTTTCCACTGGTGTTGTTAGCAGGGGTGTAAAGTAACTGAGGAGATTTTCTCAACTATTGCACCTAAGCAGCGTACAATATGGAGTCCCTTGTACTTTCAGTATTTTCATTTTGGCTGCATTTATTTAGGAGTAACTACTTCTCAGTTGTAGATTACTTAGACAAAAAAGTATCAAAATAAAGTAAGATATATTATCACAAGTTAAGATACCCAGCAGTATATAAGTTACTTCACACTAACTCAGACTTTACCATCATTAAATGCATGTTCATTTGTACATTTTGATGCATCACTAATTAAATCCAACGTTATACAAAGCAAGTTGCATTCAGTATGCATTCAGTATTGGAACATACAACATTGCATATTGAAGAATGACCCTCTTGCTCATATTCGCTGAGCCATCATGTAGAGAAAAGCTATGCAACATATGTAAATCGGATTATATAATTATTGTTTTTCTGGGGTGTTCTTTCATTTAAAAGTCTCTAATTCATAATTTGTTGAAAGGATTGTGGGTCAGAATAGAGAGAAAACGGATACAGCGTGACTTTGGTATTTTCGGCGTAATGCACTCGACATACTCCTTGTAAAACATTTCATATAGTTGTCGTTTGGTTGTCGGGACGCGCTCTCGACACTTTTCGTCCGCACTCAGATGACGCGTCGAGCCTTCAACCAATCAAACGCTTGTGTTTCGCACGGCACGAGGAAACGATGCGGCCACTTACGTCGCTGCACCCTTTGGTTCCGCCTCCTCTTCGCCTTTTTTGGGCCTCGGCGCGCGCCGTAGCGGGCGCTGATTGGCCAGTTGTTTGTTGTCATCCAATCACACCACGTCTCACAACCGCCTGTATAGGCTGAAGTTCTCCGGCGGAATCGGACGACAGGGCGCCGGTCAGCGGAACGCGACCCGGCTGCTCGCACCCTTTGCTCTGGTCTCGTTGCTGTCATGGAGAAGGTTGTTCTTGTTACCGGCGCGAACAGGTAGGTTACTTTTAAACTGCGTTATAATGGCGACTAGATACTCGGCTGGTCCCGTTTCTGACAGAGTGACACGTCTTCCGAGGTAATAAGCATTCATGTTAACATGTTGAATACTCGACTGTCTCCCTCTTTAACGGTTGCAAGTCACATTTTCTTTCTCCGTTACGTTTTTGTAATTGCATCACATACACAATAGCACGAGAGCAGAAAAGTCTAAAACGTGTCATAAAATGTATTAAAAGTGAAGAAAAATATTAAAACACAGAATTTGCCATGTTTCCAGGAGTCCAGTTATTGTTTAATGCACTTGCCTGGATCCAAATGATGTGACTTGAATAGGAACAGTACACTGGAACTTGATTGGAACTTCACACCAAATGTACACTTATCCTCTAATATGTATTACGCAATTCTAACCGCTTCCTATTTGATAGTACGTACTGCATTTGAGTAAATACACAGTTTGTTTTCATCCTTTTGGATGTTGCTATCCTCCCCATTACTCAGCGGCATCGGTCTGGCGCTGTGCGAAAGGCTGCTGACCGAGGACGGCCAGCTCCGGCTGTGTCTGGCCTGCAGAAACACGCAACGCGGTGAGGCCGCCCGCTCCGCCCTCCTGACCTCTCACTCCAACGCACATGTAGACTTGCTGCACCTCGACGTGGGCTCTGTGCAATCAGTGCTCGCTGCCGCTCAGGAGGTCAAGGCCAGGTACTGTTACCGGGATGTAGTGATGGTCATGGTCACGCCTGTGCTTTTACCAGAACTATCATCATAGAAGTGATGTATGTTTTTGATGCATATTTTTCTTTTTCCGCAGATACAACCGAATTGACTTTCTGTATTTAAATGCAGGAATCATGCCCAATCCGCATATAGATTTAAAAGCCTTTTTCAGGGGTCTGTTCTCCAGGTAAAGCCTCCGACCCAGTTCCTGTCTTGCTTTGCTTTGGTTTTTTTTTTACATTTTGAATTGGTTTACAGCTTGACTAACTTTTGCTAACTTTCTGTTGTCCGTGCTGATTTGGCAATATCTCATCCCCTCACTGCAGAAATGTCATCAACATGTTTGCGACAGCAGAGGGCCTCTTGACTCAACAGGACCAGCTCAACTCAGATGGGCTGCAGGAGGTTTTTGCCACCAACCTCTTTGGCCATTTTCTCCTGGTACAGCACACACTGACTGCAGATATACATGGAAAATTCCTTAATTTGGCAATATATATATATATGTGTGTATGTAGTTGTCATCAATATGTAGTAGTGTAGTAATTGCAGCAGTATTTGGTTTGTGTAATATCTAACTTTGTGACATTTTGTATTGACATAACTGTTGTGGTGCAGTATATATGTAATGTGTCAAACACCATTGAGAAACTTTGATTGAAGAAGAAACACTCTGCTGTTTTTGCCGTTGAGTTTGATGTGATAAATGAAACGCGTACAGAAGTTGAAGGTACCTTGTGTCTGTGATCTAGATCAGGGAACTGGAGCCTCTGCTGTGCCGGGCAGGTCACACGTCCAGGGTAGTGTGGACCTCCTCCAGTAACGCCCGTCGCTCGGCCTTCAGCATCGAGGACTTGCAGCACAGAGATGGTTCGGAGCCCTACAGCTCCTCCAAGTACGCGTCAGACATGCTCAGCCTGGCCCTCAACCGACACAAGAACAGCCAGGTTTGTACGTCACGCAGTCTGCAGATTATTGATACTGGGGGGGAGACCACTTGTTCACATCCAGACATTTAATTCGCAGAATTAATGTCATTGCAAAATTCCTCAAGGTTATGGAAGTTTTGGTGGGGGAGCAGGACCCTACTTTTGACAAATCCTAGAGAGCGGAAGTGTTCATGTTTAGTCAAATGCGCTTTTGAGGATAGGCTAAAATGTTTTTTCTTTGTTTTATATTCTACATCAGTTTTTTTTAAAGAGTTGGAAAACTCATATCTACCATTTTAGCTTCATGTCCTTTACAAGCCTCAACAATTCACCCCAAAAATCTAAAATCGTATCTGTTCTGCACCTTTATCGCCTTTGTTTTTCAATCATAAAGTAAAGTACCATCTCATCACGTGCATGTTTCATGTGGAATAAAAGTTACTTCTCTTTGTGACAGGGGCTGTTCTCCTCCGTAATATGTCCAGGACTGGTGATGACTAATCTGACCTACGGTATTCTCCCGTCCTTTTTCTGGACCCTCATATTGCCCATCATGTGGCTGGTGAGTGAGGTTTCATCTCTGTTGATTGGAGTTGCATATGAAAGGTCTCATGTTGCTGGGATGCATTTTTATATATATATATACATATATATATATATATATTTCAGATCAGGATCTTCACCAACACATTCACGCTCACGCCACACAACGGAGCAGAGGCGCTGGTACGTTGTCGACCTGCCCTGTAAACATCTGCGAAATGAACGCAGCGTAAACGCAGTGTCCCGGTCCGCTCTTTCACAGCACTGGTTGTTTGGACAAAACCCAGAGTCACTGGATCCGAGAGCGAAGTACCACAGTTTAACGTCCGGCCTTGGAACAAACTACACTCAGGCTCGACAGGTGAGTCAAGGGGCTCCAGTGTGCTCTGCGTGAACCTTCGGTACGAACTTAGAATTCATTCAAACATTTCGGAGAGTGACTGGGATCTGTTGGTTTTCATGGAATACCGAGCAGGTAAAACCTTTTTAAAAAGATAATTAATGTGATCTGCTTTACATGCGATGAATTCAGATTTTCTGAGTGTTTTTGTTCTTGTTTCAGATGGACATCGATGAAGATATGGCCGAGGTCCTGTATTCAAAACTTCTTGAACTTGAGAGAGTAGTCAGAAAGAAAGAATGAGAAGATACCAACGAGGACTCTCCTAGACAGTCCTTGGAGTAAATGGGAGTCTTACGATTTGTATGTTTATTTTGTCTCATTGTATTTTCTACACATGGTGAGACTTAAAACTATATAAAATAAGCCCTCCTTCTTTTTCATTCAAAGTCACTCGTGAGACTGCAGTGTAGTTCATTTATAGCCTGAAGTTTGATTATAGAAGTTTGCTCAGGTGTTTGATTTCATGCTTTAAAAAAATCATAAAAGTTGCATTAATCTGTGATGAGCAAGATTACTTTTGCCTCAAAGCATTTTATCTGCAATCATCTGAAAAGTCTTGTCTACTTTTTGTCCACTCTTTATCAGCCGTATTCATATTTTATTATTCAAACATCCGAACTGTATGATGCACCTCTGTGAAAGGTTGTCCATCAAAATAAATCTAGAATGTCCTGACCCTCCGTCCAACCCACGGGAGTCTGTAATGTAGAAACACTGCCTGCTGCAGCTTCACCTGATCTCTGTATCATGTTCACCTGCATCAGGCATCACGCTTTAATCTGATCAGGTTCACTGAAGCCATCAACCAACTACCAGTCAGCCATCTTCAGTGGGCTGATCCTTTACCACAAATTATGATGTAATTTGGCACGCTTGTAATAGAAGTATCAGAATGAAGTGGGTCTTAATATCAATTTTCACGGTATCGTTGAAATAAACAAAAGAACAAAAAAGATTTTAAAAAGCTATTCCAAAGAAAGCTAAATTACATTTATTATGACGTTGGTTCAATCCGCTGTAGCACTTGGCCTTGTGTGCAGTGTTGTTCTGTCAAGGGCTGAGGTGAAAATGACTAAAATGAGCCTACAGATGAAAAGGTGTCTGACTTTACCTTCAACCAGTGTGACATATTTTCCAGTGCGCTCCTCAGCACGGCGCTTCTTCAATAAACTGCCTCTCAGTCTGTAGTACCAGCAAAGGGACACAGCTGCTCATTCAAGGTTTTTAATTGTGTAGTATCCACGCTGGACCTGATTCGGCCACTATAAACCAATAGAGCTATGGTACAATTACCCAAAATACATCAAGATGCACTTCTTCACGCAATCCATACATAATCATATTTAATAACGCATGCATATTGTTACACAACATAACCTGGTTTGCTGCAGCCACATATAACGTGAGACTTTTGAAAGCTTGGATTTCCTTTTAAGAAATTAAAACCGGGATTATTTTCGGCGGGACGTGAGCGCACATCGTTACATAATGTAAATAACAACATCGCAGGCGGCGCGCGCTCACATTGGTGCGCCGCGCGCGGTGTCCCGGATGGGGCTCGCACCGGAAGAGAAGGGGCAGCTCTCCCAGCCATCTTGTGGCAGCATCCAGCGACCCGTTCGCATTCAAGCCTCGTAGAATCGGAGGTGAATCCCGCTGAAGGGGCGCCATCATGCCCGGACACCTGCAGGAAGGCTTCGGCTGCGTCGTGACCAACCGGTTCGACCAGTTATTGGACGACGAGTCCGACCCGTTCGAGATCCTGAAGGCGGCCGAGAACAAGAAGAAGGAGGCGGCCGCCGCCGGGTCCACCAAGAGCGCGGCGCAAGCCGCCAAGCAGCCGAAGAAGGAGTCGCAGAAGGACCGAAAGAACCCGCTGCTGGACAAGAAGGAGGAGTCCCAGGCCGCGGTCCCGCTGAAGAAAGAAGGTAGGACAACAATACTAATAACAACAACAATAACAACAACGCGTCACCCGCACTCCTGCTTTGTGTTGCAGCGCGCGCGTTTATTTTCATTCTTTATCTCCAAATCAACTGAGCGTCCCGCGTTAGCCGACGCTGGTCCCAGCGAAGCCCGGCGGGAGGTCAACCGCGACGGGCTGAGGGTTAGCGGGACAGCGGGTCAGGTGTAACACCCCCCCCCCCCCGCACTGCTCTGTGCACAGCTATGGGGCTTTATTCATCATCACCCCCTCAGCATCCTACAGAAAGGTGTAGCGTAGGTTTGACCGCCTGGGGGGGGATGCTGCGTGCACGAGCTGCGCAGCGCAGTGTGCGGCTGCAGGAGAATGCGCAAGATGTTTACCTGCGCACTGGGGAGGCAGAGAGGCCCTTTGTTTGAGTTGCAAACGTCTCGCTTCAGTGAATACATATTTTTATTTATTTATTTGAAAGCTTAGTCGTTGATTATTTAAGCGCTAAAACAGCAGCTCTGCAGGCAGGAGGGGGGGGTTAAAGGTTGTACTGTACTTATCACATTGGGGCAGTGGGAGATAAGGAGGTGCAGCTAGATAGAGAAGAAGTTTGCGGGGACGGAGGGGCGTGCACATATTCTCCACACTACCGCTCCTCCCGCACTAAATGGTTTAAAAAGAACAACTTTGTGCGATCACCAGGTATCAGGCGAGTGGGCCGGAGACCAGACCAGCAGGGCCAGCCGGGCTCCCAGGCTCAGGGCGGGCAGGGTGAAGGGCGGCCCGGAGACAAGAGGCCGGACCGGAGACCTCCTCGCGAGCGGCGTTTCGAGAAGCCGGCAGAGGACAAGCCCGAGGGGGGAGGCGGAGGAGGAGGAGGAGGAGGAGGAGAGTTCTCCGCAGACAAGTGGGTAGCCGGGATGAATGACAAAGAGCGGATTTTTAAAAAACACGCTGGTGAGCATCGAGGCCGTCTGGCGTGATCGCAGGATGCTGACGTTAAGAGCAGATTTGGAGGATTGTCACGTGATGTGGAGGCTCCGATGAGGTAATCCTTGCACTGTTTTGTTGGTTTAATTAAGCGCCTGTGTTTGTTCAGCAGGCCTCCTGGAGACCGGCCCCCGAGAGGGCGTGGTGGTGGTGGCGGCGGACGAGGCGGGCGTGGTGGAAGAGGACGGGGAATGGGGCGAGGCGAAGGCTTCGACTCCCGCGGGAAACGAGACTTTGACAGACACAGCGGCAACGACAAACCGTGAGTTGGACGCCGCCGGACCGATGAAACGGAACCGAGCTAAAATATAACTCCGTCCGTCAAGTGTTTGACGTCTCAGTTAAAAAGTACAGACTCAAGGACGTCATTGGTTTGAGAAGATTATTTTTTCTCTCGCTTCAGCAGTCAGAAAAGTGAGGAAAAGCGCAGCGGCAGCGGCTCACACAACTGGGGCAACGTGAAGGAGGAAGCGAGGTGAGTTTTTTCCGGCGCAGACTTGAGCGTCGCCGTCATATTTGTCCTATTCTAGCAAGCGTGCAACATTATTGTATCAGATGCAGCGCACGCTTGTAGGGATGTGCGGTTACATTTGAGCCAGCCGGGAACGGCAGCTCTCGGGGGATCGCGTTTTGGCTGGAGGTAATGCGTTGGCATTAACGAGGTGGCTGCGCGTCTTTTGTTCGCAGCGAGGCTGAACAGCCGGCTGCTCCAGAAGCGACCCCAGAGGGAGAAGAAAGTGCACCTGCCGGCTCTGAGAACAAGTGAGTATCCATTACCCGTCAGCTGTTCGGGTTCAGGGTAGTATTCGGTTAATGGAGCTGTCCCCCCCCCACCCTCCAGTGAACAAAGTAGTTTGAAGTAGAAATCGGATGGTGTGTTTTTCTTCACGGCCGATACGATCACAAGTAATCAAGGAGATCACTGATACTTGCAATGAACGTGCAACGGCAGTGAAAATGTAAATGCAGCTACACGGCGACTTGATTCTCTGCTGACAGAGTGACGTCTGACTCATACGAACAGGAAACTTATTGAACATCTAATAACTTTTTTAATTTTTTATTAATAGCTGTGACTGTTAGAGAACAAGCAGGAACTCTGGGTCTATTTTCGTTGCTGCTTTATGTTTGACAAACAGGGGCTTTTGAGCAACAAAGGCACCAATAGGCTGTAACTCATGACCCGGATAGAACTGAAGCTGGTGCATCGAATCAGGCCACAGTAATCACAGCCAGATTAGCTCAATTTAAATAAATTCTGATCTGGAGTGTGATTTTTAAAATATGATCCTCGTGTGAACAGCGCAGCCGATGACCGGTCGATTCCTCGTTATGTTTCTTCACAACGTGGCGGTTTCCTTTCGGACTGGTCAAGTTGTGCCGCAAACGGCGCTTCCGCGTGTGCATTTTCACGGCGAAAGCTTTAGCGCCAAAAGGATAAACATCGACTCTGACCTTTTTTGGCATCCAGGATTAAGGCGCAAATGCAGAGCTAAGAGGATTGGCAGTTTGAGGTTTAAGGTCCTACATTGTTGCCGCTGGCTTTCCAGGGAGAACGAGGTGGAGGAGGTTAAAAACGAAGGCCCCAAAGAGATGACCCTGGACGAGTGGAAGGCCATGCAGGACAAGGAGCGCACCAAGGTGGAGTTCAACATCCGTAAGCCCAACGAAGGAGCCGACAGCCAGTGGAAGAAAGGATACGTGCTGCACAAGTCCAAGAGTGAAGATGTAAGTGTGGCGATTAATAATGTAACGTGACGCTCTCCCGACCCGGACAGCGAAAGCTATTATTAGCCTGACCCGGACACTCGTAATTTGACGCTGTTTCCGTTTAGTTTTTTTGGGGTCGATCGCTCGCAAAATGTAGGTGATGTTAATTCATAGATGTGAATGAATCTACGTTGTTGAGAGAAAGTAGTAAGACTCAATCTGGCAATGCTGGGGCAAAGATGAAAGTGCTTTTATTGCACTATTTGGAGGGACATCTTATTGTGAAAGGGCAGAATTGGGTTCCCAGATATGTTGTTGGCATCGAGGGTAATTTTGGCGACCCTTGAACTAATGTTTAACCTAATGACAAACGGCGATGGGCGTCTGTCCAGGTCACGCCTACAGCAGCGCACAGCTAATTCACCGGCGCTAGCGTCCTTTTACCGACCCTGGTTACGAAAATGACCGTAGACGTCCCTTTTGCATTAAGAAAGCTTGAAATACAGGAAAACGTTGCCTTTTGAAGGATTAACAATGAATGAATTTTTCAATTTTGTACCGCAGAGCAAGAAGAGGAAATATAGATTTAGCAAGCACAGGAATCTTAACCACCGTTCAAAGGTTGGATTAAAGCTGCAACTATTTTGTTCATTAGTGTGCCGATTGTTACCAATAACATCCAGTAGTTATGGACTGATTTGCTGTCAATCTAATCATTGTTTTGTTGTGTATTTTGAGGCTGCTAACTGAGTGAGAAGCTTTTGTGTAACAGAAGCTCGACTGAGCTGTGTGGACACTGTTCTCCGTTTGACTGCTGTCTTTTCAGACATAACAACGCTGACAGAACGTTCTTCCACCTCGTACGCTTCTGCGTAGCATGTGCAAACCTTGCTCTCAGCTGCACGTGGTCGTTTATCGCTCTCAGCCAACTGGGTTCGAAGTGAAGAACCCTGTGTTGTTTGTCTGTGACTTTCAGAGGCCCGTCGGCGCTTTGATCGACGCCGTGGAGACGGAAGCAGAGCCGACCCCGACCCCCGTGTACAACAAGGTGCCTGCAGCTCTCTTAAAAACCATCCGCTGTCTGTCCGTTTTTATAACCTGCCCTGTTAGAAAACAGTGGGAGGCTAAATGTTGAAATTAGTCTGTTCAGTTTAAGGGTGACTCCAGAGGAATTGAAAAATCCAAAAGGCCGTCTCTGTGTTTGTAGCTAAGCAACACCTGTTCACTCATTTCATAGCAGAGCTGTTGTCTTAACATGTGTTGTCGTTGCGCGTTTTTAGCAGCTGGGCCCCACTGACGAGTCCGCCGACCACCACTTCCGCAAGCCAGCCAATGACATCACATCCCAGCTGGAGATCAACTTCGGAGACCTGGGCCGCCCCGGACGCGGGCGCGGGGGAGCCCGCGGAGGCAGGGGGGGCCGTGGCGGAGGCGGTGGGGGCGGCGGCAGCAGGACGGCACGCGGAGGAGGACGGCCTGAAAAGGTGATAATAAAAAGCTCTCGCTGCTTTCAACGAGAAAAACAAAAGGTTTAGTGTCTCTCACAAAGGAATCAACCCGCAGACTGAACAGCCGTGGTCTCTGCTCGGCCTGAAGTAACAGAGCAGAGACCACGTGGTCCGTGATGCAAAACTCACCACGCGTCAGTTTTCAGGGGGGTTTGAGTTGTAATGTGTGACATACAGTTAAGTATTTTAACTTCTGCGTGCTTCTTCTATTCAGGTTATAAACTGTAACCGTAGTGTATAATTATTAAAGTTATATAAGTAGTACAAAGTTCCAGCCAACAGATTAATAATGATTAAAATACAGCAATATAGATGTAAATGTATTATTTTTGCATTCTGCATAATAACACACGTTACTTTTGAATCCGGACTGAAAGCAGCTGATCAGACCCGGAAGCTTTGTCCCCTGTGATCATTTGTGGACAAACCGCTTTAAGAGGCGTCACTCTATTAATATATGGAGCCAGTCACTGCAAATATTTCAGAATAAAAGCCCTGTTATCTTATAAAGGGATTCAATCCACAGGCTTTTATTTTGAAAATCAAGCATTCATTTAGAAACAAATATTAAACCACTGTGCTCGTACTAGCATCTGTCACTGAGTGACACCTCTCACATGTATGGATTCCAGCCCGTTTACCTTGTCCTGGTTTTTGTGTTTTTGTCCCTCCAGGCCACTGGAGTGTCAGTCCCCAACGTGGATGACCCTGAGGCCTTTCCGGCCCTGGCCTGAAGGCTCCTTTTCCACCACCAGCCCACCGATCAGCCCTTCCGGGCCCCTCCTCTACGAGGCTTGCATGCTTACATCATTCAAGTATATTAGAAAAGAAGAAAAAAAAAGATTTTAAATGACAAAAAAAGAGACTCATTCCATACCTCTCGCACCACCAGGGGACTTAAAATTGTACCAGTTTTAAAAAGGAGAACAAAAGACGAAAAAAGGCGAGAAAAGGACCTCTTGTTACACTGAAGTTTTGTATTTAGAAACATGAAAGCAGGGATGTTTTCATACCTTTTGTTTTTCAGAGATTATGCATACTCATTGATATTTTTTTGTGCAACTTAAATTAATGCGTTTATGCGATTAGGTTGAAAGTGTGTTTATCTCTTGACGCTTTTTTTCCCCTCATGACTTCAGCTCAGTATTATATGGTCATCTTAGACGATACTTTTTACTGGAGCTTTTCCCTTCCAGTGATACACACTGATGTGGTAGCACTACACTACATAGCATAGGTGTACTAGGTATCTGAAGCATGGCTAAACATGCATTTCAAGTGTAATTACTCTGATCCTGACTACCCATCCCATGGCGAGGCACAAATTCCAGATGGGTGACCAGGCAAAGGGACTTCCTACTAAAGCTAGTTATTTTTCTGTTGTTGTGCAGTGAAAGTAACTGCCTCTTTTCCAATTTATTTTGATAGCTTGCTTTTTATTTGGTGGACCAGTGGTTAGTGATGCTTTGTAACCCCTGATCCAGATGTGCTACCTGTGTTTTCAGGGTGTCCCGAGGCCCAATGTGTATATCTTTAGGCTGGTCCTGGTAGGGCATAAAGACTATGCTACTTTTACTTCAGGACCACTAAGCAAATATTGTATTTTTTTGTTAAGTGCGTGTGTGTGTGAGTGTGTGTGTGTGTGTGAGACAGACTGTGAATTTAATAGGTAGTTACTTAGAATTTAAGTATTCCTCTGCTCTGAACTTGCCTCTGTCAAAATAGAAGACAAGTTATCTCCTGAAGTAGTTTATACTGTCTATTTGGACATGATTGTTGGAATATAAGTGAGTGATACACAAGACTGGACATATGCGGTATCTCTAATGTCTTTCTGAGCACTTTGTTTTATGGGCACTGGTACTCTAAAGATTGTTTCTCTTCCCCCCCCCCTCCCGTGAACCATATTTGCTGTTTTTTTATTTTATCAGTGCTGCAGCACCAGTGCATATGTGATCTGAAATAAAAGTTTGGCTGTCAAAGTCAACAATCTCAAGCTAGAGAATGTAACGTTACGGTGCTTTTAGCCACCTGTGTCAGCATTTCCAGTGAGCATTTTCTTTTAATGAAGTGGGTATATTTCACTTTGGTTTTAAGGGGGGGTGGGGGGGGGGTGTAAGGACATGCTCGAATAAATTTAAAGCTGTACAAGCTGTTTTGCAAATACTTGCTGGTGATGCACTGATACAGACGGCTGGAGCAGTTTTTCTTGTTGGACTGTTTGAGCCACATAACGGTGAAACGTTCTCTGCAAACATCGCTGTTCTAATAAATTGCTTTAGAGGTGTTACGTGTATTCCGCCAATTGCTGTTGGGTTGTTTACAATCGATACTGTGGTTTTAAAAAGGTGTTAACAAAATGTTGCTGTGGATTCTTCGTCGTTAAAAGCATAAGGAAGCTCTGGTGTTTCATTCAAATGCTTTTCCACTGTAACTGCTTATGACCCCAGAAGGGTTTGATTACACCCAGCTAGTTGCTAGTTTATTCGCTAAAATTAACAAATATTAATCCAGTTCAACGCAGCACACTACATTTTATTTTACTACGGCTTAAGATTGAGACATTACAATTTACACTACTGATAAATGTGTATAACATTTGGTTGGATACAATGACTCAACACAAATAAAAAGCTGCAAAATTACCATTAACTTATACAAACGTCACTAACGTTACCGTTACGTTAATGTATTTCTATCCTGCCTGAATAATACTGAATCCAGATGTTTCCGTCGCCGCGGACAGCCTCTCGCGTCACTCGGGTCAGACTGTTCTGCGCATGCGCCGAACTACTGTTCTCTTCCGTCTGAACTCTCGTCTCGATCGATATAATCGCGTAAAAAAAAAACTAATGGCGGAGCTCCACAAACGCCGGGCAAAGTCGCCCCTCGAGGAGGCGTCCGAGAGCACGACGCCGGGCAGCAGCTCGGCGGCGCACCGGCGACTGTTGGCAGCGGGATTCTACGGAGTCAGTTCGTTCCTCATCGTTGTGGTCAACAAAAGCGTCCTGACGAGCTACAGGTAAACCAACGGGGGGTCAAAGTGCAAGTGGAGCGTCGAAAGGAAGCTTCGCTTCGGGGGGGCAGTGTTCAAAGACGGGGACACGCATGATGGAGCCGGGCTCGGGGGGGTTCACATTCTGTCCATTTTTTTTAAATAGTCTGTTGACTAATTCCTAAACTCTATGCTCTGACCACGTGTCCCTCCGTCACACTCCTCCACCCACAAGGTGTCAACTACCCCCCAACCGAACGCTTCTTTAACGATCAGGATCAAAAGCATGAAACGGCATCCACTAAACTGTTTAGACACATCATTGAATCCAATTACTTCCCATCGTATTCTGGTGATAAATATGCGGGACGGAACCCATTTACAGTTGTTTTGTTGCCTAATATCGTTTTGTGTCCTCGCGCCATCGTCCGCTTGTTTTTGCAGATTTCCGTCCTCGACATGCGTTGGAATCGGCCAAGTAAGTTTCCCTCAAGCTGATTCTCCGATGCTCCAACGACAGAGCCCTGAAACGCTGTCACCTTTGTTCCAATAACTCTGCAGATGTTGGCTACGGTTGTAGTCCTGAGGACCGGGAAGATGTTCGGCGTCATCTCGTTTCCAGATGTGGATCGGTCGATACCGCGCAAGGTGAGGCCACGAGGTAGTTCTCCCCCCTCCTCTGAAAGTGAAACGCACAAACGTCACATCAAAGAGAATAAATGCTGCTGTTATTATTCCATCCGTTTTTGTGTCTTTCCAGATGTTTCCGCTGCCTCTCCTGTACGTGGGGAATCAAATATCGGGGCTGTTTGGGACGCAGCGTCTCAAGTAAGCGCTGCTACTCCTCTTCGTGTCATCGTGTGGCGTGAAACCTCATTTCCTTCATAATAAAAGAGGCTCTCCGCTTCTCCCAGTCTGCCCATGTTCACGGTCTTGAGGCGGTTCAGCATCTGTCTCACCATGCTGTTCGAGGGACTCTTGCTCAAGTGAGTCCAGCCGCCACTATTGAACAAAGAGCGCCCCCCGCCACTAGCGACTCACTGGCGACCGTCTCCTCACAGGAAGACGTTCTCCGCCCCGGTGAAGGCCACGGTGTTCGCGATGGTCTTCGGCGCGTTTGTCGCCGCCAGGTCAGGCGACCACACATCACCATCATCATCATCACCACCATCCTCTTCGTCGTCCGGTTCACGTCTCATCCCTTGACGCGTGTTTTTGCAGCGCTGATCTAGCTTTCGACCTGCTAGGATACATCTTCATAATGACGAACAACGTCCTGACGGCGGCCAGCGGGGCGTACGTGAAGCAGAAGCTGGATTCCAAGGTCAGCGCCGCTGCTGACGTGTGTGTGTGTGTGTGTGTGTGTGTGTGTGTGATGCTTCTTTGCCTTAAAGGACTCTCCTGTGTGCTGCCGCTCCGACAGGAGCTGGGCAAATACGGGCTTCTCTACTACAACGCTTTAATCATGATTTTCCCCACTACCGCGTACGCCTACTACTCCGGGGACCTGCAAGTGGTAAGAAATGCTTTCGCGTTCATGTTAAGGGTTTGAATGATCACGTGTCCAACCAGTTGAGTTGAGAATCTCCTCTTTCTCTCTCTCTCTGTGTGTGTGTCTGTTGTGTGTGAACAGGGGTTGGCGTATGGTGGCTGGTCCGATCAGCTGTTTGTTGTGCAGTTTGTGCTCTCCTGTGTCATGGGGTAAACTGTTAGTTGCACCAGTTCCTGCTCCGAGCTAATATCCCGCGGTGCTGCTGCGACCTGACCGCCGTTTGTTGTGTTTGTGCAGCTTCGTGCTGATGTACTCCATCATGCTGTGCACGCAGTACAACTCGGCGCTCACCACCTCCATCGTGGGCTGCATTAAGGTGCGTCCCAACGCCGCCGCCAGCATTCGTCAATGCAGGTGTGTGCGGTGACCTCTGTCTGCCACCCCTGCAGAATATCCTTGTGACCTACATCGGGATGATGTTCGGAGGAGACTATATATTCACCTGGACCAACTTCGTAGGTCTGAACATCAGGTAAGACACACGCTTTTTAAACCGTGCCGGTGGTTTTGTTTCGTTTGGGGGACTGATTTTGTCCCGTGTGTGTCCCACAGCATCGCCGGCAGCCTGGTGTACTCCTACATCACCTTCACGCAGGAGCAAACCAGTAAGAGCGCTTCAAATCATAAAAGGTTCACATTGATGCACAAATTGAACGGGCTCCAGGTGATTTGTAATTTTATCAAATTTAACAGAAATGGCGTAAACCACGGAATCCCGAGCCGTCATACAAGAGCCGCCAATGTCCACAAAACATCAAGTTTTAAGCTGTTTGAATGTTTTGAAAAAATGTATGTGTATTCGTTGTATTTCGTCAGCATGTTTTAGCTGCAATCAAGCAGAGTAAAGTTGTCTTTAAGTGCCTTTTCATATTTCACTGGTTCAGTGAGTCTTGGGCACTTTAATATTTGACAAATCAATGTACTTAAAGGAAAGATCATATTCCGATTTCTCCACACCAGTTTTTAATATGTAGTTTATTTTAAATACATTCCTACTGCTGATCTTCACTATTTTAAACGGTGTAATCATATTACCATGATTGTTTCTGATCAAGGCCAAGGAGTTGTTGAACATTTTAAATATTGTAATAAATGAGATTTTTACTTTATCTGGGAAACAGTGTTTCTGTTGTATTCAAGTATGCACAGTTTGACTCATTAATACATTTATTAAATATAGCCAGTGCTATTCCATTCATAGCCAGTCTTGGAATACACTTTTATTCATTTCAACATTTACAAATAAAAAAACATCACTGTCAATGAAGGGAAAGACTACATGGATCAACAATATGGAGACAAACTTATCTTAATTTGTGGAAGTTCAAAGCTAGAGTACAAAGTAAAATACAGCAGCATCCTGTACAGCTACTGTACCAAAAACAAATGAAGGTTTCCCAGCTCGCACGCCGACGTCCACCTGGACAGACGGGAGATACAGGCGGGAACACTTTGCAAAGAAGATGGCGGCGGCGGGACGTGCGAGGTCACACAGGAATGAGCCGTGCTGCCAAACAAAGGGAACGAGGAATGGCTACTTTAAAAAAAAGAAGAAAGAATTACATCCATCTCAGAGCAACACAGGCGAACGCTTTGTAAGCAAAAAGCATGGAAGCCTACGAGGAAGACCTGAACAAACAAATGTACCAACTGCTCAAGGTAAGAAATCTATACAAACTTTACATTAAAAATCACGGACATTCGGTCTAGTAAAAACAAAGCGTTGAGCAAAGCACCGACTATGAAAATCCAAAAATACAGCAATCTCCTAGGTGATGAGTTATTATACAGGACATCACTGATGTCAGCTGCTTCACACAAACAAACCCGCGGGGCGAGGGAGGCGCGCGCGCAGAGGAGTGAAAATGCAATTCTGCTGGGTTTTCCACACCGCTCGAAAGATGAGAACCGTACAATCAAAGTGCAACTAAAATCTCACTCGTCTTGTGTTTGCCCACCGTTTCCTCTTCTTTTTTTTGGACAATTTAGGCATATAATCGTCTACGTTTGAAGAACCCCAAACGTGTGCTCTCAAATAACTCGGACAGCAGTTATAGTTTTCTTCTGTTAAAAAATATAAATATCTTGTGTAAAAAAATATCACAGGTGATTGACTTTCTATGAGTACAAATAGAAAAAGGAAATTCTTGTCAAAATGTCAGCCAGTCATCGAAGAAGTGACCTCGGGTGGAAGATGATGCTGTGGGATACGAGCAGGCCGTCTTCCCACCTATTGGAGTGGGGGGGTGAGGGAAGAGGCGGCGGCGGCGGCGGCCAACCTCCCCCGTGCCTCAAAGGACCAGCTACACTTTGGTCGGCTGTGCTCTTCAAGCTGGGACTTTCAGTGACCTTTTAACCTCGTCCAAAAAGAGAGTCTCTGCTCTCGGGGGCCAGGCAGGAATCTCCCCCCCCCCCCCCCCCCCCTTCGTCTAGGCGTCTTAGTCCACGCCACTGAACGCCTTCAGTCCTCCTGCGTTCTGGACGCTTCCACCTCGCTCTGGCCTAGTGGCTCCGCCTCCGTCCGGCACCTCTTGGCCGGCCTCTCGTGCGCCGTCGCCAGGTCCCGGCGGTCTGCCGGAGGCTCTAGTGAGCCGTTCTGCTCGTGGCCGTCTGCGCCGCAGCCGTTGGAGGTGTCCGAAACGGGAGCCGGAGCGTCCGGCGGCGGGTGGGCGGGACCGTTGGACTGAAGGGACTCGGGCTTGACTTGATGTATCGGAAGCAGCTGAGCGCCGTCCACTGGGTGACTTGAAGCGTGGCTTAAGATACCTGGCGGCAAAAACCAAAGAGGGGCTCGTTTAAGACTTTAAATGGTGGATCACCTGAATTACAGTAACAAACTAAGTAAAACAGACTTAATCCACAGTAACGAGGACAGCCTAAGGAAGTGTGTCCCTCACCATTTTAAAATGGTCACCTGAATACATTTAACTTCACACTTTGCCCTCGTCGGCTCACCGTTCTGACTGCTGCCGTCTTCCCTCTCCGAGTGGCTGGCGCTGCTGCTGGAGGGAGGCGGCGACGCCGCCCTGCTGGACGTGGCGCTTTCCGTTTCATCCAATAATCTATCCATGTAGTCTCTGGTGACACACAGCAGCACAAGAGCCGTTACACACGAGCGCCGTGGATGTTAATGGAACAAAGCCGGTCCTGTTTGAAGACTTGTCGTGAAGTCGATACGATTGGCTGTGCGTTGTGAGGGGCTGGATGAGCTTGTGTCATAGTCATCAGTAGTTTTATTAATTCATCAGGCCGACCGACGGGCTCAGTCTGTACAGATGAATTAATTGTGGCTTCACCTTTTCGGCTTAGATAAAAGTTATTTTTTATTTACTTTTTAACTCTTTGACCCTGGAAGTGGGTTGATATCATATTACCAACATAAAGAGACATATGCACAAATTTAACACAGACTGCAGCTATATCAGGTTTGCCTTTGTGGCGCACATTAGACTTTGAGTATCTTAACAGAATAATAATATAATCATTTATCACATCATCATAACATGTATATATATTTCTTTCTTAAAAAGTAAACAAGCCATATTTTTCAATAAAGATCTGCGCGTTTAAACTGCAGCAAAGAAACAACCAACCAGCCGGAGAACTAAGCATCTGTTCACTACGTTTGACGTTTAGATTGTGCGCATAAATCACTGGTGGATATTAAAAACAAAGCCGACATGGAACAAGAAAACCATTTCTTCCATAAATAATTGACAGATCTTTTTCATTTTGAACTTACGTGACACCAGGGTGAAGGTTGTATTTCCTTTTCCCAAGTCTGGTTTGCTGTGCAAAGAAATCATAACGCTCAGACTTCTTCCACATGTAATAAAAGGCCACACATTCTCCTACAGACCTAGTTCTCACCTGAAAGATTTAATTCAGCAGACATGAAATAACCATTATTACCATCGTCGAAAGAGATTCAGCACAGTGTCAAATGAGACAAATCAAATTATTGTTGAGACATCATGTGATTCACAAACACAGTCAAAGATCAGGGGAATTTCATTCATCTCAAAATGCCTCAGGGTCGATTCCAACCCCGAGGCATCACACAGACAGCACACACACTTAAAATGAATGTCTTGATCATCAATGTGAGCGGTTCATTAATGAGGCTGCTAAACTTTTCGCTTACCTTGTTGGCCTGTATTAAATGAAAGTCTTTCCCATAAGCTTTTAGTCCTTGTTCAAAATTTCTACATTCCTCTTCAGTCCAGACAGAAAGCTCCTCTGTTGCAGAGAGAATAGGTGTTAATCTCAGATCTCCAAGGTCTTCTGAAGACAATCCAAGTACAGAACATCGTATCAACCCAAGCGCGCAGCGGCGGCAAACACCCAAGGTCAATATGAACGTGATGTTCTACTTACCTCTGGCCGCTTTTACATTAAACTTCAGTCTTCTCAAAGCTTCCTCCGTGTCAAAGTCACACTTCACTAGTTCATACAACGCCTAAAAACGGAGACCAAGGATCACACATGTTCAGCACCATCATTTGATTTTCACGTGTCATTTTTCTTATGGTCAACAAAGTGTCCGTCCTCCCGACCCTGTGTGCAGCATCACTGCGGATACTTCGTGGTCACCTGTTCATTGTCTTTGATGTGGAATCCCTCTGGGATGGCGTCCACTCCCTTCTCCTCTCCGGTCCGCCTTGATGCCTCCGTCAAGAACTCCACCACTCTGCCTTCAGGAAGACACTCGGGGTTCCACAACAACTGGTCATCATTTTCATAAACTGCGGGGAAAAGGCCATGTCAAACATCTGCACGTGCTTTAAGGGATTTTATAACAACAGTGTTGCAGGTTGACTCAGTGAGACGACTAACATCCGGCTTACCCTTTTCATTGTCTTTATATTTACACAGGCCGGAAGGGGTTTCTGCCTGATACATTGAACCCACCATGATTTCCTGAAGGGAATAAACGCATGATTTAGACTGGATTATTCCCAATGCATAACAAATATGAAACCTGCTGGCATTTCAACATCTGAGATTGTCAGACTGCTAATCAAGAAATATATAGTATAATTTGCTGAAATCCTATAACACGTTAAGATTGAAAGATGTTTTTTGAAGAAAGGATCAGGCAAACATGAAGTGACAGTCAGTGCACATCCGACAAAGCCCGACATGACTAGGAGGAAGTCTGTATACAAGTTCATCTGCTCCAGGAATTAAGCATTTAAAAAGGAACAAAGGCGTCCATGTTCTGACAAATGGTTTTGCTACTGTGAATCATGCTCTGACGTAGCAGTACAAATGTCTGATAATGTACTGATACTGAGTAAATAAAATTCCTTAGCACCTTTTTCCAGTCTTCCGATGGAACGTAGTCCTCATCTTCATCCGACTCCTCCTCTGCATCATTATTACCTGAAATACGATGCCATATCCATTAAACCGGCTAAACATAATAAAGCCATCTGGATGTAAACAACAAGAAGGAGGAGAAGGACGGATGAAAAAAGCTGGGTCATACTTTCAAAGTACTTCATCTTCTGGGGGCGAATGAGTTCTGCGGTGCCGAGGGACCTGACGGAGCGTGTGCGGACCTCAGAGGTCGCCTGGGCCTCTTCCCCCGGTACCGATGAGATCTTAACACCCTCGATCTGAAAACCAAAAAAAGTTCATAAAGGACAGTCGACATGACAAAATACACAACGTTTTTTGGAATCCACTTCAGTGTCAGGAGACTCACAAAACACCTGCATACCTCATTTATTTTTAACTCGCCGGTGCTTCTACTGCTTTCATCATTGTCAAGGTCCTCTTCCTCATCCTCATCCTCATCATCCTCTTCTTCCTCAGGTTCTTCCTCTTCGTCTTCATCTGCTGGTGGACCGCCCCCATAACCATAAAGACTCAGTAGCTCGTGAATGGGCATCTCTCCCTCCTGTTGGTAAAAGAAACTTAAATAACCATCTGATGACCAAAAACCAACAACATTTGGCCGATATGGAAGTTTGAAATTCAAAAACTGACACCCAAAATGATTCCCAAATTGGGTAATAAGACCTTCTAAATTCTAATATACAGAATATTTATTTGACAGACAAAGATCCAAGCCTGAAGCTTACTCGTGCAAGATCTTCAATCTCGTTGGCGTTCGTCTCGTCTGATGCCTCCAACATCTCTTCTTCCTCCAGGGTGCGTTCATCATCAAAGTCATGGACAAGCATGTCTGCTGATGGGTCAAACTCACGGTCATCGGAACCTGCTGAACCTCCTAGAAAAGTGACCCCAAAAATGATAGCAGCATTGCAAAATCTGACTGAAAATATCAATGAATACTTATGTATCTACGGAAATTATGATTAAATCCAATAATGGTCCAGCAGTGTTTCCCACACAGACTAATTTGTGGTGGTGCGCCACAGATTCAACACCGGCTGCCACACATTGCATTTGGTGTATTTTTTATTTTTATTTTAACACTATTTAAATCACGCAGCGTATTCGTTCATTCATTCAGCTGCATTTCCTTTCCCTGCTCTCCCTCCGTCTCTGTCACTCACGCGTCTCTCTCTCTCTCTTTCTCTCTCTCTCTCTCTCTCACACACACACACACACACACAGACGTTGGATCTGTGGGAAACACTGGGTCCAGCTGGTATTTTTAATAAAAATATATCTAAATTCCATATATATTGAAGTATAGAGGGGCGGGCAAGATGGCTGATATATTCTGTTGCAGTACATGTAATTACATACATGCAATATTAATATATGTAATGATATTTTTTTTAATTTTGTCTATTGTCTATCTTTGCAAAAGCAGGAAACTGATAATCTTAATATTTCATCACACTGATGACATTTTTGTTTTGTAAATCTTAATTACCTTAAAAGTATCATATTAAATTATTTACAGCATTTCTCACACTGACTTAAAGAGATATTTCCACACAAAAAAACATAAGGCAAAATCTCTGATGGTAGATATTATCTTCTTGCCCAACTGTAGCCTGAATATATAATATAATATAATATATAATAGAAGTTGCTGATGTAGTCACACAGGTTTGATGTGAATGTGCAATTGTTGTTAATCAACCATAATAACGAATGTGCTTTGCTGCGGTTTACGAACACGAGTAAACAAATCAGAAAACACATAATAACGTGTAACATTAGCTGGTAGCATCGTTGTGATTGTCGTTGGAAGTTGAACAAACAAAAATAACTTTGAACAAACGGTTCGAAGCGTATTGTCTTGCACACAAACAACAATAAAACAGCAGCTCCACGTACCTGGGCTCGAATTCCCGAGGGAGGGCTGGAAAGCCGGAAAACAAAAACAAAAAGTTAAAGAAGAAGCGATGAACATTCAGAGCCGCTACGTGACCGGACACCGCGAGCTGCTCCGGCGGGGCGGCACGCAGGGGAGCTGAGGGGGGGAAGCGCGCTCGTATCCTTAAAAAAAACTGACTGCAGTTCGAAAAGAAACAAAGAAGACTGTCCACGTCCTGTGGGGGAAATGTATGTGTGGCATATGGATGGTCCCGTGTGTACAGTGAGTTCACCCACCTGCGCCCAGCCACAGTCAACGTTAGCTCCAACAGGCGCACAGCTCACTAGGTGGCTTTACTCAACTGGCTAACTTACCGATAGGAAGCTAAATCTCCTTAATATATTTAGCTAACGGTTCAAGTTACGGTTGGTGTGCGCTGCCTGTGAATAATAATCATAAAGACCACACCACACACTGCGTGGATTTCTAACCACGAAACCACCGCCACCTATCCAGTTCAAAAGGTCAAAATAGATAGTTCAGTATTGTTGAACTAAACCGCGAAGTAGCATCGCTAACCCGCAGCTACCTTTCGTCAGCGCTAGCGCAGCTAGCGTTAGCTAAACCCGAAGTTTACCAAACATGCTCGCGTCAATAAATGGCTAATATCCAGCAACGTAGACATCCGATTCTTTATTTCGTGGATTAAAGCTATAATGCGCAAACGATGTACACGTCGACCAGGCCGAACTATTTTGCACTATGAATTTATTTTCCCAGAATATTTATTTCACTTTCTTACCTCCGCCATGTTTGCGATCCTGCAGGGTCACGTCAGGGGTTGCAGCGATTCCCGGATGTAGAGCCCCGCCCACCTGCAGTATCAAGAACACAATCCTGCCATAGCATGGACCTTGTGTAATATTGTATTTATAAAAACTATATCACTTTTACATATAGATCTGAATTGTGTTTTTAAAAAGCTTTATCTCAAACCAATCACATCTGCTGACATGCTCATAAATGAGAACATAGCAAGTAGTAGATGTGTTTTTAATGTAACTTTTTATTTTGTTTTAAGATGGCAAAGAAGTTGTCTTCCCATCATCAGGTATTGACCATTAGACCTTTTACTGGAGAAGAAAAATAACCAATGCCAAAAAGAAGACAACAAATCTATTTAAGTTTGTCATGTTCCTTATTTGGGTTCACTCCAGTAAAGGTATAAGAACGTTATGTAGTTTAAACTGGGACTTCACATGGCTGTAATGCTGATTACACGGGCAGCACTTCATGCTACTTTATTTCCAGATTTAGAGGACACTTAAGAGGTGACACATTTTGAAATTGTATATATTCAAACATATAAGATATTATTAGTCATCAAAACTGAACTTGACAGATGTGTAGTTATTAATTACACATGAGAATTTGTGCTTTGATAAAAAAAATAAAAACAGTCATATCTAAAACTATATATTTTGATTGGGCTGTGCTTGGCCCAACCATTAATATCTAAAAACGGCACGGTAATGTTGCCAACTTGATTCAAAGACACAGTTCAATTTTGACAAGCGTAGTGATTGACGCAACTGTCTCTTCTGGGAATTACTGATTTTGCCACGATAGCGGGCACACATGTTGCTATGTAGAGAGCCATCATCTCAGTTTGTTGCTGGATGGATATCGCAAGTGATCCATTAAGTAACCCTTGGCAAAATCCATAGCAATAAAAACCCTGCAGTTAGGACATAAAAGAGCATTTCTTTCTCTTAAACATTTACGAGAATAGAGTCAATCAGCGATCATCACGATGTTCTAGATTCCCACACAAATCCTCAATGACCGGACTTGCGTCTGTTGCTAAAGGCCAGATTCTTAACAAAGATAATACACACATATTTACACAGGTATTACCTGTGGACATCTAAGGAAATTCTGTGACATCACTGGAGACTACATAAAGGGGTATACCCGGACCACAGACCGTATGAAATGGCCAGGACAGATAGTTCCATGAGAATGAACAACATGAGATCCCAACTTCTGCTTGCGATGCTGCTGTGTGCAATGTTGTGTGTAACGCACGTCCAGACAGAGGATGACGCAAACAAACTGAAGCTTTGTGGCCGTGCGTTTGTGCGTGCCGTGGTCTACACCTGCGGAGGATCCAGGTGGAGAAGACGGATGGGAGAAGAGGACGCTTTGCAGGCAGGTGAGAACATCCACTTGAAAAATGGTCCTTGTAGATTTGTGGTGAATTTAACAACTGACATACAAGTAACGTTTGGGCCGATGTCTCTTGGCAGGTGGCGGGAAGCCCAAAGTGAAGACAACAGATGAGCCAGCAATAGACCGCCATCGGCGGGACCAAAACCAGGCTCTGATATCAGTGTGCTGTCAACTAGGCTGCCGAAGGAGTGACCTCTCCATGCTCTGCTAGAGGGGAACATACCAAGAAGGTCATCCTCAATCTGCCATTCATTGCTTTAAAAAGGAAAATCTTCAGAATGTTATTAAAATAATGTCATTTAACTGTTCATGCTACCAAAAAATGAAATAAAACACCATGAATTTTGCTGAAGAAATCTTGCTTTATAACTTCTTACATGGCAAAATATACAACATGGATACAGAGCTCTCCACCACCAGCAATCTTTTTGTATAGATAAATGCATAAAGTGATTGTATTCAATGTCTGCTCAGGTCACTCAAAGTAAACCGCATAGACAGTTGCCAAACCGAACAGAGAGCTGTTCTTGAAGGAGTATGAGGCGAAAGTGTCATTAGATGCATCCCACAGACAGCGGCTGCTGATTAGCATGCTCTCCCCGGTGAGCTGGCCGATGGTGACCAGGACGACAATCTTATATCTGGGAATCATGAGTTCTTTCACACGGGATTTTATCACCTGGGGAGGGGCGTAAACAAACAAACACAAACACTGGAAATTCAAGGTTTTCAAAAGGTGCTACATGTATGTGTTTTATTTAGCTACAGTTTTACTTACCTCACATATTGTTTTTGTCATTTTTCGAGACCATTCTACTTCATATTTCTCCAATTGAAGATAACTGGTAAGTACATCTTTCAGTATTTCTGTGACAGCGGGAACAGGGATGCGTTTGGAAGGTCCTGTTGTACGAAATCCAAAAGACAAAAATAACATGGCAAATAAGTTTGACTCCACGTGCAGTTGTTTTGATTGGTAAAAACATCGCGATGTATTGATCTGACCGCAAACATTCAAAGTCACAATGAATTAATTGCATTGAAATGTCTGATGCTTAAACACGTTCCTAATCTTGTTCATCTTAAAGAATCAAAAATGAAAAACCCGTTAAACTGTCACAGTACAAAACTGTCTACAGTTGGTGCTGATGCTGTGGGGGCGCACGTCTACAAGGAAGCTGAGTTTAGTCTCACCCAGCTGGTAGGTGTTCTCCATCGTTGTGGTCATCCGGGCGTTGTCGTCATGGTGCGCTAGTTCATCCGAGTAAGACGCAGTACTCACAGAGCTGCCACACACGATCAGGTTGAGGGAAAAGTAGAGTGATAAAACAAAAGGGGATGACAGGTCACATCATCAGCATTCTCTACTCACTCCTTAGTCCTGCCGGTTGTTTCTTTGCCTCTGAGACCGTGGCTTCCTTCTGGAGGCACCCCGCCGACCTCCGTCTCCCATTTTAGGGTTTTGAGCTGGGGCAGTTCGGACATGACAGCTTTCCTCTGGCTTGAACGCTGAATATGTTGCACGTTAAGTCCATTGTGATCGAGGTAAACAACTTTTACAGTAATACAGCTGAACTGCTGGCAAACTCCAGCAGTTCAGCTCCCTTATCAAACACATCTTATCCAAAGGAAAATTCCCTCTGAGAGAGTTTACAGTTAAAACTAACGTTAGCTCGTGCAAATATTGTTTTGCTAACGTTAGTTGTTCTGTGAGCTAACGTTAGCGTTAGTTATTCTGTGTGCTAACGTTAGCTAACGTCACGCTAGCTGTCGGCTTGTTTTTAAAACCACGATGCAACCGTTGCACAGCAGGATACCACGGATTGTATCGTTTATAATTGGACGTACAGAAATGTTAATACAGAAATGTTTACCGATTTCGCCACCTCTTGAACGAGCAGAAGAAAGTAGGACGCTAGGTAAACAGCGTGGCGTTGTCATGGCAACCGCGAGCCATCACCAGGAGGGGTTTGTATGCAGCAGGCCAGTTTCAGAGATACACATGTTTCATTGATTGTTAATAACAATAAAACTATGACTGTCTTACTCGTGCATTATTCATGGTTGTATCTACTGACAAAGACTTTGAGATGTGGCTGAAAGCAATTATCAGGTTGCCCTAAATTTAGATTATTCTTGACCTTGGAAACAGCCGTTGAGAAACAATCTCACAGCGAGGTCTCTTTAATTGCTCCTCTTTAACTTTTGATTACACCATGAATGAGCGTGGACTTTGTCCGGGTTGTGATGGATTTGATGTTGTTTTTGTGGTCTTATTTTATCTGAGCACATCGCCGAGGTCGAGAATTAACGTTGGACCTCGGCCCTTAAGCCAACGTGGGTACGTAAGTCCCCCGCAAAATGGACTAAATGGACCTTGCAGTGAATGAGCTTGTTTACGCGACTGGCCCGGCAACAATCTGCGTCCTTTTACCTGTCTGGTGGCCATATGGCCAGGTCGAGGCTTTGTAAAACATAGAAGTTAATAACGATTAATAATAATAAAACCTTATTTATTTAACAGTGGGACTCTGGTTGAGATATTTACTGCCATTTTATAATACTCCCAAAGTATACTTTACTATTTTTGAACAAATGAGAGGGATGTAAATGTCTTATATTTCCTTTTCTTTATTACCAAGTAAAACAGGTATTACATTATATTGATTTTTACATATATTTACTTTGAAAATCTTTGGATGGGAAATTTACATGACATGTTTGCATATTCTGTGTCTAATGCAGTGAAAGAAATACAGCGAAAAAGTTGTAGAAAAAAATAAACTTTCTCCCATGGGAGAACACTCAAGAATGCTCAAAAACAAGGCAGAGAAAAACATTAATATCATGAAGATAAACATTGAGAACTGATGTACTCAACTGACTGATCAAAAATTATTTTAAAATTTGAATCAATTATTACATCTAAGCCCAAATTGTGAGTCAACACGTTTAAACATTCTATAAAATGAGATGGTGAAACAATAATAAATATACCAACATGTGGGCATGTGACATGACATAACTCTTGTTAACTAAATTTAAGGTGTGTTTTGTGTGCAAGTCAAAGACAAGAGAATGTCCAACGTCTACATCAGATGCATAGAATGGGAAAGTCAATGAATACATGCCAAATGTATTGACAATGAGTTTCTGAAGGTGCAACAACAGCAAAACAGAAAGTGGTTTAGGTGAAGGCAAAAAGTCTCCTCTCATAGCACAATTATACAATAAAACACGTATAACAGCCTCATTGAAATGGATAAATTGGTATTGCGTTGATTGACTGGAATGGACGAATGCAGATTTCATGCGGCACCGTTTGGAGTTATTTGTCAACAGCAACACTTTTTTTTTTGGTACAGGTAACCCACATGTTAAAGAGTAGTTGATGAGTGCTGTTACATAGGACCTCATTTGTCATGATTGCTGACATCAATAAATCAAGAGACAATCACAGACACATCCATATGCCCAGAGAAATATTTGAAACAAACCTTTTTATGTACACTTTTTACACTTAAATATTGCTATTAGAAAATGATAAAACATGTGTTATTCAACATGATGGAAAAGGAAGAAAATAAGACAGGGACATGAATAGCGCTGTCACTTCCTTTCATTACTCTGTGATGTTCTCCATCAAATACCAGTTTATAAGCAGCATCAAAGGCGACTCCTCCTTTATTTCATCCTGAAACTTAAAGCCCGTTCTCACCACCATATGGCACTCAGTGTCTTGCATTTTAAGGCCCTTTCAAACTTATTTTCTGCAACATTAACAGAACAAATTGACTGAATCCAGTGGAAGTAGCAGCTTCTGTTATAACTATCGCCTCGTTGTAACAAGTTTGACCACTCATGAACCACCGCGAATACGACTCTTCTTGAGTCCATGAGAGTTCATGTATCGAAGCATTGCACGCGCTCTTAGTGGTACAGTAATGATTTTGTTCTTCACCTACAGTTTCGACTCCCCGCTTGCATGACCCGTTAATGGCAAAAAGCCATTGAAGTAGTGGTAAAAGTGTGTAAACATGTCGCTTCAAACGTAATCACAGGAAGATGGGTTTATTTTTTCATGCACATTAATCCCTCAAAAATACTTTAATTTGACCAAAAGAAAATGTATTATGCTACTAACCACGTAGATGGTGATTTATTGGATACCTGTGGAAAGAGGCAACCGGCTGTGGACAATTGAATTGGGTTTTTCTTTTTTATAAAGAGCAATCTGATTCACATAAAGTAAGCATGTTATTTTCTGCTTGTATACAAGTATTTATTGTAGACTTAAATGCAAATCTAAGGTGAGGCAAATAAGTAAAATGCTTGTTTGACAATATAAAAAATATAATAATTTAAGTTTTGCTGTGCTCCAAATCCCCCTTTCAAACCATCCGGATAGAGACACACAATTCCATTTAAAAAAAAGCACCTTCAGATTAAGAATGCTGTTTCAGGGCTGCGTGACGTTTTAAATCGTGAACTGACCGCTCACCTTTTACCACAAGACTTAAAAGAAAGAGCTGCAACGTTTCCGTCTGCACGGAAACATAAATTCTGCTTCAACAACGATAAAGATCAGTTTCACATGGTGGGGGAAAGGAAATCCGATTTGATGTGGCAGTGTAAATCAGATATTACAATGAAACCTAGAACTTACTGAAATACAACTGCAAAGAAACTCTAAACTACACTTTTTTTTTTTTTTTTACATTTTCAAGAACCTTTCCACCTTGGTGAAGATTGTTTTCATATTATATAATCTATTCACATTATCTGTTAGAGTGCATTTGCAATGACGACCAGTTAGACAAAAAGAACTGCAATGAATAAGGCTGGATCACAGGTCGAATCCACAATTAAGTCAACACAAACAAAAAAAAACAGGGTTTACCTAAACTTCACTCCGGAAGTCTCACGGTGCACAATACCAATTATTTGTATTTACTTGCATAAACTCAGCAACAGTCGGCCCTCTGAATATGATGTTAAGAAGTCAAATATCATCTGTGTGTGTGTGTGTGCTGTTATTCTGTTAAATCTCAACCATTATTTCTAACGGTTGCTAAAGATAATGCCTGAAACGCACACGGGATGGATCTGTAGTCTTCACAGTTTTAAGCCATTGCTTCTTTTGGTTCCCTTCACAAAAACAGGTCCACTAATTGTCTGCCAAATATTTCCCTGTAAAGCAAAACGAAAACACGTCAGAGGAGCGCAGGTTGTTAAAGGCTGTAAGTCTCTGTGTGCATTTAGACGACTTCACCAAAAGGCCTCACACGCATGGAACTGACCTGCCGCAAATCTCTTCTTGATCAGCGATAGCCGGTAGCCGGTCCCAACCAGCTGGATGTCGCACCCTGACAGCGTGCAGCCCTCACTGCTGAACTGGACCGCCAGCTGGGAGGTTTTACAGTGACCGTCTTTCACCTGGAACCGGCCCAGAAGAGCCCCTACTCCTGGAGGACACAGATACAGTTCTGATGGGTCTGGAATCGGGGATTCAGTTCAGTCCGGTCCAGAAAATGTAATGAATGAAGGCGGAAAAAAAAGGTAACACTTGCCTCCGTTTTCCGATCTGTGAGAGAGACTAGGAATTTTCCACAGTATCGTCTGCTCCTCTGGATTCCTTTATGAGAAAGTAATTCCACGTGAGAGAGGGACATTAAGCCAGGCACTAATTCCATGACTACGGTAATACTGAAAGACCATTACATTTTCAGTGAAATGTGGCATTTTTGGATTGAAAAACGACGTGCAACATGGAAAATTACATCCAATTATAAAACCAAAACGCTCTAAATGAAACTCGGATCCCCGATTCAGAACACAGCCCCTTACCAGGTGGCGGGGGGGATCATGGCCTGGAGTTTGGCCATGCCTCCATCCACAGGAACCAGGAATTGGATGTTGTGCAGTGGCACAGGGGCAGCCATGGCCTCCGTGTTGTATTTGTAGTCTATTCTAAGGTCTGTGTTTGTGGCGTCGCCTCTCCAGCTCACCGCCAGGTTCAACGGAGTGGACTGGATCCCCTCTGTGGACACCTGAGACGCACGGAAACACAAGACGGCGAGGATTGATACGAAAAGTTACATCAGCTAGATACATTGATTAATGGACAATGGGTACCTGATACTTGATCATGTCCACGTTGTAGTACGTCGCCTGAGGCTTCTGTTCAGCCACTCTCTTCAGGTGGCTCATCAAGTTTGGCATATTCACCCAGAACTCCTTGGTGTCCACGCCGTCTGTTATGGAGTCGCTGAGGGACGTGTTTGATTCAGATCTCAACATCAACTCCATCAATCATGATTACACACTCTCATGTATATCGTGTATTACCCCCAACAAAGAAAAGTAATACTGTACTGCAACTCTCACCAGCACAACAGCTGTGGATTGGGGAGGACCTGCTCCAGTCGGCTGTAGTTGGTGATGCAAAAGGTGAGGATGGGTTGAGTCGGGTGGCTGGAAAAATGCCGGGTTATGCCCGCAGGGAAGGACAGCACCATCTCCCCTGAGATCTTCACAACACATCTGGGACAGAGCGAGGGAAGAGGCAGATCTCTGAGATCATATTAAAGAAAAAGAAAAAAAAACACATACAGTGTGCACGCAGTTTGCATCTACCAGGAATGTATTCACTCTATTTGTCCATAAAACAGGTGCGTTCCATCATCTCATCAATGGGTTCTGGTCATTAGATCAGCAATGGTCACACTGTCCACACAAAGAAATGTCGGCCTACTTGCTGGGGTCTGCGCCTTTGAAGTAGGCATTGATGGTTTCCGTGAAGGCAGCTGCCACCGGCAGAGTGTCCTGCGGTCCCATGGTGAGTGGACTGGGTCCTCTGGAGCATCCTGGGGAAAATACACACACACACACACACTCTTAACACACCTGATGTACATGTACACAAGATCTTATGGCTTGGCTTCTTCTTAATGTGCTCTAATATTTAGTTATGGGTTGTACACACAGGGATGGACGAGTATAAAGCAAAGAACAGCAAAAAAATGTAAACTCAACTGTCCATCTAGAAACCAGATGGCAGGTGAGTGAGCGGGAGACGGGGAGGGACGGGCTGCAACATTCTGGCTCGGTGAACATGAGGAGCGGGCTGCAGCTACAAAAGGAGGGCAGTTGCTTTCAGCCCATGCACTGCCGGGACTACAGAAGCGATCCGACTGGACTCACCTTCAAACGCTAAATAAAACCTGCCGTGGTCAAACCATACCAGAGGCTGGGAGGCCTCTGAGTGAGCAGAGACACGAGGGGGAGAGAACCACGGAGAGGGACAAAAGTGTGAGGACACGATGATGAGCGACAGACAACCTGGACGCAGACTGAGATGTGAGGCTAGAGGAACGCCAGAGGAAGAGCAAAAAACGAGGATGGCTGGCCGCGTACCTGCGGCGGACATGCTGAGGTCCCGCCCTAACGTCGGAGTGGACGCCGCGCTGTGTAAAGTGACGGAGGAGATGGAGGAAGAGCTCTCCGCTCGAGCCAGCGGGGCGAAAGGTGGAGGGCTGCCTGAAACCGGCGGACTGAAGGCCCGAGCCTGGACACAGCACACAACAACACACAACAACAACAATTGAAGCCATTTTTTTATTCAAATAACAGAGAGACTGTCATTAAAGGAGAGAAAGGCAACGCGGAGACAGGGGACCTTTGCCATACCGGGTCTGCGAACGGCTTCCCCGGGGGCAGCTTGGGTCTCGAGGACGGCCGAGGAGGAGGAGGAGGAGGGACCGGACTGCCTCGAGACGGAGGCACGGCGGGACGAGCCGGGGACGGGGGGCCTGCGGCACATACCGGGGTCGGGGGTCAGCACTGCCTTCATATCGCAGTGAGAAAATTCATCAATCGACATCGGCTCAGACGTCACCGCTCACAGAGCGAGTGCCGTCGGACGTTATTTTGGACCGTATTGAGAGTCAGTTATTTGATACCATATTTCACTTGTACAAGAAATGAAAAAAGCAACAACTGCTTTTTACTTTTAAATTTTTGTCAGGAGCAAATATAAATGAGAGAAGTTGTTTGTCTGTTACTAGGATTCAATACAATTTCTGCAGATCCTTTTGAAGGAGCTTTTGGTCTGATTCGTGCAACTGAACGTGGCCTAATATGCCCTCATTACTCCATCGACTAAAAACACACACTTCAACTTCAACAAAGATGGTCACTGAATGCTGCTGTTGAGGGTTCTTAAATAAAAGGACTGACAGGAGACATCAGTTATCTATAATCAACAAACAAGTGAAAAAAAGACACCATTCCGCTTCCTCTCTCACCAAAATCCATCCATCCATCCATCGTCAAACCGCTTATCCTGCACACAGGGTCGCAGGAGTCCATCCCAGCCAACTTCGGGCGATAGACAGGGTACACCCTGGATTGGTCGCCAGCCAATCGCAGGGCAACACAGAGACATACAACCATTCACACTCACATTCACACATCTACGGGCAATTTAAAGTCCCCAATTAACCTGATCCCCAGAGCATGTCTTTGGACTGTGGGAGGAAGCCGGAGAACCCGGAGAGAACCCACGCAGACACGGGGAGAACATGCAGACTCCACACAGAAAGGCCACTGGGCGGAATCGAACCCAGGACCTTCTTGCTGTGAGGCGACAGTGCTAACCACCGCGCCACCGTGCCGCCCTCTCACCAAAATGAGTTTTGTTAAATTAAGATATCTATAGTCTCTTAGTGAAACTGTTGGAGAGTTGGAGTGTGTTTCAAAGGGTTACTCATTCCTAAAATTGTATTTGAAGTAAATGTACATTCACTTTGTTTGCATCATATTGTTTTGATCTTTGAAAGCTTTGGTGTGTGGTTGCTAAACAGCTTGAACTAAATTACGTTAAAATAATATCTATTTTAGGGCAGCATTGGTGTAAGAACTCTCGAGAAGAATACTTTCATCAGCCAGAAAACAAAAGGTGACATCATTATGTCATTTTGTACTTTGAATAGCTGCAGCAACCAGCAACTCTGAAAAGAGGTTTTGCAATGGTGATAAATAGACTTCTCCCGGTGTAATCATTGCAAACATGTACAAGGAGGGCGGTGTACTCACTGCTGCCTGAGTAGGGCCCTGGGGAAGACATAATGGACCTGTACGTGGTGGGGGGCAGAGGGGGGGGCGTGCCCCTGAAACTCGGCGTCATCTCTCTGGGTGAACCAACAAAGTCCTGGATGCCGTCTCTCAGGTATGCTCCCTCCGGAGTCCCCTTCCCCCCCACGGCCCCCAGGACCAGAGGAGACGTGACCCCCGGCCGAGGGGACCTGCGCTCCGCTGGCAGAGGGGGCACGGGGCTGGCGGGGGCCGGGGACGAAGAGTACTCCGCGAACTGCAGCACCTCTTCGTCGGTGCCGTCGTCGTCGAAGCCCGGAGGAGGCGAATCGGCGGGGGAGAAGTCGGGCGGCAGGGGGGGTGCCGGTTCATCCGGGGGCGGGGGCCCGAGCACGATGGAGGGGGGCGATTCTGGAGGAGGAGGGGACCCGGGCGAAAGCGGCGGAGGCGAAGGCGGGGGCTCGTCGGGCGGCGGACCTGGGGAGAGGCCGGGGGTGGAGGGGGTCGACGAGGGCGTGTCCGGGGCGGGAGAGTCCGGTGGCGGAGGAGGAGGCGCGGGTTCATCAGGCGGCGGGGGCCTGTCACTGGGGAAAGTGACCCATCTGGGAGACGCCGTTTCCTCACAGGTGCGGGGGCCGTCCGCGGGGCCGAACACGTCATCCAGGTCCGGGCCCCCGGAGCCCCGGTAGCAGGCGGGAGACAGCACGTTCAGGTAGATGGGGGCCGACCTGCGAGCGGCCCTTCCGTTGGGGAGATTAGCTGCAGGAAGGTTGCAAAGTGTTATTAAGTATCAAAGCCCAAAGCACTAATGAAACAAGGCAAAAATTTAAAAAAAGGCAAATTCACCAGCGCCATCTGGAGAGGAGCCGTAGTGACTTCTCGATGGGAGGTTTTTGGGAGGAAGCGGAGGAGGAGCTGCAAAGAGCGGGAGGGTTCAGTCCAGATTCAATCAGGTAAACTGGTGTTAACTCAGGTCCATTCACGCCAGCTCACCTCCGGTCGGGAAACGTCTGCTCAGCGGGGACTCCGAGCGGGGTCTTGGCTCTCCCCACCCATCAGCAGGGACCACTGCGACAAACAAACAAACGTCACTACATCACCTGGTGTCAGTTGGGGTCATGCAATATTGAGAGGGGGGTGGAGGGAGAAACAGACCGTCATATCTGGCGTATTTGGTCCCTGACGGCAACCCAAAAAATGCAGGGACGTTCTGCGACAGCCTGTCACTGTAAGGTCCAAAAAGCAAGTCATTCAACCATCATCATGACAAAAAAAACAGTGGTAACCAGTATGTTTATGAGTGGGACGGACCTTGGTGTCTCAGGGGCAGGACTCGGTGTCGGGGTGGAGCGTCTGGGTCTGGCAATCTCCTCACCTGAGAAACACAACACAACTCAGCCGTTTGCTCTGCACGCCACTTGTGTTCATTCGTATCCCAGGAAGATGATATATATATATATATATATACATATACATATATTTATCTACAGGTGAGGCCGGTTAGTTGATCCGCCACTTTCGGTCCGGTAGGAATAATCTCAGAAGCTGAAGGTGGACCTCGGGCCTCGCTGCATTGTTTGATACACCTTCATGTTGCTCTCAGTCACAATAGACTCTGCATTGAGCGCTATCATCAGGTCAAAATGTCCGTTTGTCCAAAGCATTAGTCTGTGTCCAACACCTGTAAAACGGACATTTCCAATTGGCCTGAACTGTACTTCTTGTTTAGCGCTAATCAGTTAAACTAAAAGTGTGGACGTGATACACATTTGACCTGCTGAGCATCGTCACCGTAAGTTAGAAGCAATATGTGTACTTACAGGACAAATTCCTTTTTATCTGCCCCTGTGAAAGATAGAATCCAAAGAAAAGATCAAATGAGGACTTGAAGTACTCGTTGATACTGAATCATAGACTCTTTCACTTTCTGCACTGCGTTGTTTTGAACGGACTAGACAGCAGAGATTAGAAGGCTGGCAGCTTTGAAACAGCCAGCAGATGGTGCGAGAAACTCACCGGGCTGCGTCTCTGAGACCAGCAAAAAGGAAGAGAGAACAGACCTGGGTCAGAGAGTGAGTGAATAATCAGTCAAATGGACACCAACTAAAACTGCACACATCGCACCTTTTTACTTGCACGGCAAAGTGACATCAAACGTTTGAGACTAAAACCAGCGACACACACGTTGAATGTAGCAGGTTGCTCGACAAACCAATGGGTTCGGTGCGTTGTGTGTGTGTGTGTGTGTGTGTGTGTGTGTTATGTTTACTGTGCATTATAAAGCTGTAGCTAAAAAAAGAAGAAACAAGGTTTTTTAAAGACCTGAATGAGACTGTGAGGGTGAGACACAAACACGCATGCAGAAGAAAAAAGGTGCGTAAGGGACGATTTATGGACGGGCCACAGTGAGTTCATGGGGATCCCTGTTGGTGGGAATGAATGAAATCAGAGGCTTACCGGACTTCTCTTCTACGAGACGAAAGCAGAGAGGAGAGAAGGGAAAAATCAAACACGGGGAGGTTGTAGGACAGAATTCAACAATACACCGTAGGGCAGCGTGTTCTTCCCTCAGCGGGCCGCGGTGTCGTTTCGGCAGCGCTCACCAGAGACGGAGAGAGCGCCAGGCCTCCCACGGAGGCCTTCAGCTCGTCCACAGACGGAGGGACGCACATGGCGGCGTCCGCCACCAGGGGCTTGATCTTGATTTTGAACTTCTTCTTGCTGTCCTCGTCGTCCTCGGACTCGCTGGAGGAGAAAAATTGCTTCCCTTTGGACGCCGGTGAACACGCGTCAAGGACAAAGTAGAAGGTCGTCAAACACGGAGGCTAATTACTGTCCTCAGCAATTAACGGGCACGTATTCTTTTAAATGTCTGGAAAAGGGGAGGGAGACGTCCCACTTTACAGCAACGCGTCTTAACTCGGTTGAATCATGGTGCTCGTGGGTAGTTTCCGCCGTAACGTCTTTCTATGAGTCAGTTTTTAAAACTAGCCGTGGACACCTGCAGGAGCAGCGAGTTAAAATACCGGTGAGCTGGAGGTCAGCAGCTAATGACAACTGTGGCTCAGTGTCAACCGGATAGCTAATCTGAATGTAATCTGTCCGTCCGGCTGCCCTCCTGCTCCTTTTTGCCTTTGCAGCTGCAGAGACGTACTCGTGGGATGTGGCGAGAGCGGGAGAGAGTATTGATTTGGCCTATTTAATGCGTAGAAGCACTCATCCAATGAGTCACTCGGCCAAACAGGTCAATAGTTTTGCAGGGGAACGCGGCCCCCGAGACTGAAAGGATATCATCGCCCTCTTCCCCGGGACGCAGGCTGAAGCCCTCCTCGTCCACGTCAGGAGAGGCCTGGAAGAGAGAGAGAGAGAGAGAGAGAGAGAGAGGGGGGGGAGAAAGGTGATAACCGTCCTTCCCAGTCTGTCACACACTGTAACAGAGGACTCGCTAAACTCTGCATAACCGAGGCGGGCTTCGGATTTCGCACACGTCTCGCCTGAGACGTTCAGCTTCCTGCCTGAAGCTCCTGCTGACTCACAGAATATGCGGCTATTGCTACTCGCACTGTTTACTCATTTTACACCTGGTGATGCGCGACACTGAGGGCCACAGCAGAGCAAAGGCATTTCATTATGGAAAAGCTGCAAAGTCACTGCTTTGGTCACGAGCAGTGAAAAGGAGAAAGAAGAGCAAGGCAAGAGTGTGCTTACATATCTGTCCCAGTCAATCTCCCCATAGAAACCATTCGGGGCCCCATTGGCCTTTTTCTAGCAAAGAAATGGAGAACAGACAGAATGATGAAAGGCAAACATAACATAAAGCCGACAACAACTAAAATCAGTCGAGGGTGTCCAAAGAATCACTTTATAACACCCGCGTATAATGATTTTCATATCTTTAGAACGAGAGCAGAGGAGTGACAACAGAGAGGAAACATTTTTTGGTGAAAATGTACAAATTCACATACATTTCCTTTCTTTCCGCTTGCAGCTCCTTCTTTGTCAGGTGAACTCCTGTTTGAACAACAAGAAAGAAGAAAGCAATTATATCACAACAGTAGGACAACGACGTAATATAGTACAAATATAATCACAGCAAAACAGGATAGCATATTTGACCACTTATCATATATCTCTAAATATCTGGCAGTTTTCTACTCGATGCCGTAGACATATTGTGGAAAGTGCCATGAGACTATTTGGCATTGTTACCCATCGCGCTCTTAATTCACTTTCTGGAACTGATGAGTTTTCAAGTTGTTTCAGAGTTGGCTTGTTGTTAAACTCTGCATGTTAATTATGCGCCTGAGCAAACTCACGTTGCATCTGTATCCTTGTCCCTCTTGCGTAAGCCGAGGGCTTTCCTGGTTCGTTTTTTCAGTCCTGGTGCAGAGGAAGGGAGAACAACGTCATGAAGAATCAATCCAATGCTTTAGAGCCTAATATAAAGTTAACTGTCATGTCGTTAAACTGCACTTAAAAGCAAACAACACAGAAGAGTAACGGACTGATGTGCAGTAACTTGAGGAGGAAACCGTCCAACAATAAGTTCATATTAATTACTCTAAAGATCCGGCACACAAACATCCAGCCATCTGGAGAACGTCTCCATGTGAAATGAAGGAGCGCAGATGCAAATCCCCTGATTAGTGCCCCCCCTCCTCCTCCCCCCGTGAAAACTCGAGCAAAAGCTGATCAATGTGTCCACTTCATCAGCAACATTCAGGGGAGAGTGGGAGAGATCCACTGTGGCAGCGGCGCTCAGCAGAATCAGGGTGCCAGGACCCCTCCAGCAGGGACGGCTACTCTTTGAGGGTTTTTGAGTTATTCTCTTACAGAATATGTTCCGGGAGGAGCACGTGTCCCTTCCAACAGCGCGCTGTGTAGCTCGTTTCAGATGTTACGATTGTTTTGTAGTGACTAATAACCAACACGATCCCTTAGACCCGGTAAAAACATCCCAGCACGACAAAAGGGGAGAAAGGAGGGGGGGTCTCAGACATTTCTTGGATTACAGCTGGAGAGAGACGAGTTAACACTGCAAAAGGTTTCAGGCAGCAGAGAACAATCGTTATGGATAGCGTGGAAATAAATCTTTTAGGATCGCGTTGAAGCTGTAGATTTCGGACATTTATAGAGAGTCGTGCTGCTAGTGTGGAGACTTAGAAAAGCTTAGTGAGGTAATTAACATTGACCATCCTCCGGCTTCCCTCCGGTTAAAGATGTAAAATCTTGTATTTAGCATGTAGCTGTATGATGTATGTCATGTAAAAGAAAGACAGATTAGCATATTAGTAAAACAAAACAAAAAAAGACAGCTGAAAGGCTTTTCTCTTTTTTTTGTGTTGGCTGTGTAACGTGTTTTTTTTTTCAGTGGCGGGTTTGCGTAACAGCGCTGTAGACGACGAGAGGGCACAGTTTTTTTTCACATCTACACAAGAGCAGCAGGGACACGTGATGGACAGCATGGACATTTTGTGCCGCTCGGCAGCTCAGTTTGTCTTATTCTCTATTCATTAAGTCTTTGTTGTTGTTTTTTAATATGTGAGCTGTTTAAAAAAATGTTTAAAAAAAAACAGGGACACGATTTACAGACATCTTGCATTGGTTGCACCTTGTTTCATATATTTCAATGGAATATTTGAAACAAACAGAATTTCTATTTTAGGCTGTTAAGTATTTTGAAAGCCTGGTGCTCAGCGGCCTCCACGGAGGACGGAGCTCTCCCGGGTACTGAAGGACACGTCGGAGCCTGTGATGTATTAGCATCGAGTTGGGCTGCTCAGTAGCACAGATTACGCCCGGTTCACAGCTCTTTAAGAGAGTAAAAACCAAGCCATACAATGCGTACTGACCGGGTTAAAGCGGGGGCCTGAGGAGAGCGTAATAACAGGATCATCGCTGTAAAGAGAGTTCAGTTTCTTCATGCTTCTTCTGAGAAACAAGGTGCTTGTGTACATTTCAGCTAAACCCTAGAACCCTATTAAAGAGGGCATATACTTCACATGCTGCATCGTTCTTTACCTTAGCAGTATCATTCCACTTTAAAAGCACATCCTCATGCTTTCAGATAAATGAAACAAATAAAACGCAGTTGTCATATTTGCAGGAAGCCATTTGTCTCTGTTCATTTCACTGGGGCATGAAATGAATTGAGACACTCTAGACACTGACTAAATGTTAAAATGTTTTGAGGGAAAGTCAACAAATGTAAGACGCAATATCTGGTCATAAGCAACCTTTTGAATCAGAATAATTTGCACTATGAATTATATCATTTTTATGACATGATGTAACCGCCCTTCCTTGATAGAAAAGTCTCACCTCAATTCTTTCAACCATATAAACCGTAAAACTGATGAGATATTTTCCTCCAGAGCTTTGAGCCGCTCTCGGTGGCCTTCATCGGTGAGCAGAGTTCAGAACTGAGCAAACCAGCAGATGAAAGCAACCATATGCAATCGAAAGCTGCAAAAGAAGTCTTCGCTGTTACTAAGATGAAAAAATGAACACTACATTTGAACTTTCTTACTGGTTTTCTGACAAGCTCGTTGAGGTCGTTCTTTCCAGCAGCTGACTCTCTGATGGTGGAGTTTCAAGCAAATAGCTGAACGAACCACCAGCAAGACGCTCACTGCTGGCACCGCTTCACTTTTTGTAAATTCCTGAGCTGTCACTTATCCACGCTGGAGGTCTGTTGTGTATAGGTGTGTCAATTCGATGCTCTGTCTGCCTGCTTAACAACACCGTGCATCAGTGGACAGTGGGACAGAGGACAAACAACCAAAGTGGGGACCAACTATTTCAGGAGATTTGCTCAGTATTGATACACGCTGCAAGCACTCCGGCCTCCAACTCTAACTTCACCTCCATGTCTAAAGGTACCTGTAAATACAGTATTTGCTGAACTGTTGATTTGACCTTCATTCTTGAAAATATGAAGAAAACGGTGTTATCGCTCGATAAGTAACCTTTTCTGATGGTTATAATATTATTAATATTCTACTGTGACTCCACCCCGTTTTATGATGTCTAGGTTCTCATTGGCTTTACAGGCCGCTTGGATGGTAAGTGTTGTCTTTAACAGATTGTCCCTGTCAAGAAGGTTTGATGTTTCGTGGAGTAGATTCCATACAGTCCTCGGATTAACTGCATCAAGAAGCTGCCTGCGAGAAGGGAAATCAATGGAACACTGTACACAACCTGCTCTGTTGTACGGTTGCTACCAGTGTTGTAAGGCTAAAATATGCAAAAAAATGACGATATGGACTGATATGGACCTCGGAGTCGATCTACAGTAGTATAAAATGACAGGTCAAAGAGAGGTCATCGTCATTATTTTGATGAGGGACTTAGATGCTCATTTCTAAGTAGTCTCCAGAAGAACTCCAGAAGACATATTCTGGAGACATTCCATTGAATTATTCTGTTGAAGCAAAAAGGTTGAAATTGCAGCACATGCTCTGCAGCCATGTTTGAGTCCAAATAAAAAGTACTGTGATGAGCCTGTGACATCTGCGCTGTTTTGCAGCCCACGAACTGACAATATCATGGTAGCTGACTGCGGGCCTTTTGCTAATAATAGCAGACTCCCATTACTACGTTGGCATAAATGGATGGTGAAGGCCCAGCAAACTGTCATGGAGGGTTAGCTCTATGATTCAGCTCCTCCATCATAATTACCATGTACTTTACCTCGTTTCTCCATCGTTAACTTTTGTACCGCATCCTTTACTTCAAAGTGTGCGACGCCAGCACCAAATAATGCATCGTTTAATCCTCACACGCAGAGGTTTAAAATGAGTGCAGATCCTTCTACTCCTGAAACAACAACTGAGTGTGTGACCACAGACAGAACTGTAACGTGCACACAGAGAAACGCAGACACATCTAAACACACAAACAACCAGACATTAGCAAGTGTGACTCCATTGCTGTTCCTTACAAATCACAGCTCACACAGCTTTGCACTCCTCTTGTATAGATGTTTCCCTCAATCTGTCACACACACACACACACACACACACACACGCTCACAGCGGCACTGTCACAGCGGCGACTGCGTGTTAAACTCATTGCAGCTCCTGACGTTACGACGGATCACATCACCAAATTCACTAGCTTGAATGGCCCGGCAGGACGCGAGAGGGCAGGGGGAGGACGCAGAGGGAGGGTAGGGGGTGAAATGAGGCAGGGGGAAGCAGGGCACAGATCATTTACCTTGCATCATGACTGCTGCTGTTCATCCTATGCGGCCCCTCCGTTGCGCAGGCGGTCAGGAGTGGAAAAATCCGTCCGGTCAAAGGATGCCTGGGCAGGGCATCGCTCGCTCCGCACAGCTCCTCCAGCGAGGCACGATGTTGACTCCCTCCACCCCCCGAGGGCCCAACTCTCAGACACCCTTCACGGGGAGGTGGGGTGATGGGGAGGATCTCCGAACCGGCAGCAGCGGAGGACACGGTCAGAAGAGACACCCGAGGAATATGCAGCAAATAGGGGAGTAGGAGGGGGATGGGGGGGACGGGGAGGGGGTCGGGGAGGGGGAAGGTCCTCTCTGTGTGCACGTTAGGCCCCGGCCGCCCGAGCGGCACCGACACACGCCATCTCTGAGAGGGGGGACGCTGAGGAAAGGCAAAGGAGAAAAAAGCAGAGCAGTGTAGCGCGAGCGAGAGAGAGAGGCAGCGAGAGACTTGGGAGAGAGAGGGAGGAGGGAGGAGGGAGGCTTGCTGATGTCACATCTGCACTAAACCAATCCCTGCAGCCATGGTCACGTGGCTGCTGTCCCCTGATAGCACCTCTCCGGCTTGCCTCGAGCAGACACTCTACAGCCATCTGCATGCATATTATACAAGGTTTCACATAATAAAAGGCACCTTTGAGGGGAAATTATTTTTGGTCTGAATCAGAGGCTGCCTACATTTTCAGAAGAAAAGAAATATCACTATATTTGAGGATTTTGGTACAATAATAAAAATGTAACTATTTCATTTCTATTTCTTTTTTTGTCTATAGAGATTTACAGGACAGGAAGGAGCAAAGACAAATGCACAGATTTAAAAAAATGCGACAAGAGCGTCACTCAGCCAGAGACACGCCGATAAACACAGGAGAGAAATAAGAGGTCAGGCACTGTAATGAAAGCCTTAAGTGTCCTTACGTTCTTTGTTGAAATAATGTATGGAATGAAAAAGATTTACTAAAAGAGGAAACATTAACCCATCAGCTTTTGGAACCATGTGATTTTTTTTGTGAGAGCGACAGATAAAAGCTGAAAAAAAGGGAGTTTAGCCAAATATATTCTGTGTGCTGGGAGACCGTGCAGCGCTATTTACACAAATATTCCACTAAAACGGGACCAATGGAAGGAGAAAATAAAAGCGCTGACATTTTTACTTTTTCTATTCTTGATGAGGGGTTTTGCTCTTAGACATGACAGGATGAATATGGATAAATTACTATGAGTAACAAAATAAAAGTAATTGTCAACATCATCAATGGAGTCCAGTCCAATTTAAATGCTAAATCAAGGAATTTAATTTGGATATTACATTTAATTAAACACATCCACAGTGCCGAAGCAGATTAGCTCGGATATTTTCTCAGTAAATAAACACTGGGGCTTTAAATGAAGATGAAATTAAATGTCGACAACATACTAATGGGAGAGAGCCAAATGGCCAAACGGGGTGAATAAATGAAGAATAGGGTTTGACAGTTGTGCCTCAGGTATGCCTGCAGGATACGAAAGGTCAGGATGAGCATTCGTTCCCTTATAGATGAGGAAAACCTAAAGACAGCAGAACATACTACTCTGCTCCATCAAAAGCTGGACTTTAGAACAACTAGTTGCCAATTGAATTATTTGTCATATTTCGAGAAGTCTTTTTTGAAGCTGCAGTTGGACAAAATGTATTTTTATAGCACTCTGGAAACTGAATAATATACATTGACTGCACACAAGTTGTCACACTGGAGCTTTGCCTGCTGCTGATATTTATTTGTGAAGTCTGTTAAGAGTCCACACTGTCAGCTGTAATCATGACAAATGCTCGCCGGAGGAGGGACCTCACGTGTTGTGCTAGAGGAAAGAACACGATTGGCAAAGGACAAACTAATCCTGATAGTGTTACGCTCTTGTGTTACAGTTTGGCTTCAGCCAAAGCAGGTTTGATTATTCTGCTGCCGGCTGGCGGCTCACAGCACAGCGACTCCCCCTCGCTGATAACGAAAGGACAGATTGGTCATCAGTGTTGTGGTGCAGTTCTAGAAGACAAACGCACAGAAACATGATGAACCTGCACGGCGGCGTTTTCTCTCCTTCTGCCCGTCGGTGGGGAGAGACTATTGGATGTCAGTGACGTGGGCTGAAATGGAAGAGAGTGTAATCAGACGCAGACGCACACACCGCGTGGGGCTACTCAATGCTAAGTGTGAGTTTCAGGGCTTTCTAGACAATCCAGCATCAAATCCAGACACCCGAAACAGAACCGAAACCCCTTCGTCTGCTCTCACCCCTTCTTTGGCTGACTATTCCAGGCATCCTGTAGTAACTGTTAATGAGCTTAATCGACCCACCACAAGCTGCTCCTGCGGGCTTTCCTTAACCAGCACCTTACATAAGACGCGACCAAGGGGTCGGAGGTCACGGAAATTGGGATTAGCAAGAGGCGAGCTGGACAGAGCCAAGCGCAAAGACCAAGAGCTGTGAGCCAAGGGATACTGGCAGTATTATTCACTACTGGGCCCTTTATGGGAGGAGGAATATTTTACTTTTTCATGCTGTATTATATTCAGATACATTGAATCCACAACAACAATAAAAACTGGGCTTGGCCGAGGCCCATAGTTAGTCAAAACAATTAGTCTGGTGACCCAGACTATTTTCATGATCATAAAAATATGTGAGAAACTGCTTGATAAAATAATTAAGAGGCATTAAAGTGATTCATTTTATGTTTGGGAGTTTTTGGTTGAGCGATCGTAGTCGTAATGTTAACAAATCAATCAGACAGATCTCACCCTCTGAGGCCAGAAAGAGTTCAAATGGCGTCAACTCAGAAACCTTCAACGTGTGGTCTTAAGACCGATCTCCAGTCCTACGACCTGGAAGAGGCCCACCTGAAGGGAGCAGTGATGGGATTACTATCAGCTACACCGGTTCACTCCGTGCGGCCATACTGCCACCTGCTGATTGGGCCTTTTTGCTGCTGTTATTTTTGCCTTTTTTTGCCAGCACACTAACATAATATAATAATGGAGATGTGGACACACGGCGTTGTGGCGCTGATGCCGTTCTAAAGGACATCCTTATCATTATATCTCACCGGTCACACCGCTGTTACTGGTTTTAAACGCGCCCACCTCGTGTCTGCCGCGCTTCCTTTGAACGCGTGCGCTGGAAGGCAGGTTTAAAGCCACAAAGCATCTTCTGTCGTTGCAGAGAAAGCCGAAGCCTCCCTGCAGGAGGATCAGCTGAAGAGGTCCGCTGCTCGCTGAATACACCGTGAACAAGTTGAAGAACGGAAACGTCTACAGAGGAATTCTCCTTCCACTTTATGTTTGATTTACAACATACGACAGAAAAGCATTTAATCAGACTGGTGACCGGTGAGAATTTCCTGAATTTGTAGAAATTAAAAATAGATCACACTGACATGAGTAGGATTATGAACAGTACGTTATATTTCATGTTTTCTTTTGCCTTTTTCTGATGAACTTAAACTCAGGACATTTTGAGTTTTAAGGGGTTATGAGGTTGCCTTTGCAAACAAAAGACAAACAGGGACAACACATCGGCCATTTCTCATAAACAAACTCCTAGACCGTCTCTTCTCTAAAAATCTATATGAGCACTGACTATGTGCTCAATGTGTGTGGCCCTGCGATGAGACGAGCTGAAAAGATGCCACCTCTCTTTGTCTGGTCGGACTCATCTGTGACATAAAACCAGTAAGAATGGTGTACTTCAAATGATATATTATATTCGATCGGTCTTTGGCTTATTGCTGTCTTATTGCATGAACCAGGCAAGCAGCAATAACTTTAAATGGACTGATGCCTTATTTGAGAGTAACTTGAGCTCCAGAAATCATAAAAAAAATCTCTACACAAGCAACAGGAACACAAAACATAAAGAAAATGAAACTGATAAATTTAATTATCCGTATAAAAGAAATTTTGCCAGACAAAAGTGTCTCTGTGCTGAAGGACGTTCCCCTCCGGCACTGGTGTTTATGGGGCGGATGACAAAGAGACAGTAAGTGTTCATGGAAGCCGTGCAGCGGCGTCCCGACTGGCTCGTGGAAGTCCGCTGACAACACAAACCGCCACTTAGACAAAGAAGCACTGATTCAAACTAATCAAAGAGATACATCAGGCAACACTCGCCATCGTGCTGTGAACATTTTAGCTGAGAAAGCTTTTCATGGATGGAGTAAGAGTTGGATCCTTCATGTGTTCTGCCCCTAGATGGCAGAATGGCACTATGCGCACACACAGACACACACTTACAGACCTATTGTAGGTGAACACAAAGCACCCGCATCAGTTGTATCCTTTCTTCCTACCAATGAACATCCTGTGGTGAAGAAAACAACAGTGAATAGGGTCATGTGCTTCTGATCAGGGAGGTGTGATGAATCAAGTCAAATATCATGAAACGCACGTATGTGTCGGCTTCGATGGCATCGTGGATCAGGAGGTGGCAGTGTTATACACCGGCGAATTAAGCAATTGTCTCCGGGCAGAAAAGGCTGAACACTGAGAAATGTGGTGAGGGAAGAAAAAAAAAAAAAAAAGGAAGAAAAAGAATGATGTAATCTTTAAAGGGACATTTCCGAAAATAAATACGGGAGCCGTCGATTCTAGTCTGCAGCAGAGCCGTAATGACGACCTACAAATACCAAATGAATGTTTATTTTTATTATAATAGTTAGAAATGCATCCCGGTTCCCCAGAGCCCAAAATGACGTCTTCACATTGCTTGTTTTGCACCTGCAGTGCAAAACTCAACCTCAAATTTAAAAACAGCATGAAGAAGGAGATCCTCACATTTCACAAGCTGATGTTCGGCATATCTGCCTCACAAATTACTTTCAAAATAGATGCTCATTGAACTCGGCAGTTTGCAGAGACTCTTGGAGTATAGAGAGTATTGTTTCAGCTCTTGAATAATTTGTGACCGAGGGTGTGTGTATCTATGACTTTAATGAGGAAATAAATGTTGCTGTAAGCAGGAATTCAATGCGCATTGAAGTCAATTGAGGGCAACGGGTGAACTATTAATTAAACATACATGAAATATACAGATATATTGGACTTCATGGAGGAGTCTCTAAACATACATCTGAGTTTTATGGAAGAACCTGCGGGCAAATTTGGATAATTTCCTGAAAAGAAAATGGGCCTAGTTTGGTTCAAATCGGCGGGCAAACAAACACCCTCAGATAAAAGAAATAGGATACATTTTTACATGAATTACATGTACATGTACATTTTCCAATGAACTTTAAGGATCATATATATTCATATAGCCAATTAAAAACGTATTTCACAAGGTCCTTAATATTCTAAAGATATTAATGCAAATTGTTCTATGATTTCATGAGCCTGATCCAAACATTGTGCAGTGTGTAAAAGCTGAGGCCTTGGATCTGCTTGTTTGCATATGACCTCAGCTCCAACGCCTTAGGCTAAACAGAAACACCATCCATTATGAGGAGCGGTAAACCAGCTCTCTCCCAAATTACAGTGACTCTGGGCTCCCATTTTACTGATTTAGCGGTTGTGTGGATCCCCATCTCATGTTACCTACTGTTGTGGAGGGATGTACTCACGCAGCCGATCCTCCCCTCACAGCACGGCTTGTGTTGGCCATTCACCAGGCATCAAGTTAACATTAAACATTATTCACCTACTCTGCAAAAGCACATTCCCCTCTTTAAAATCATACCGCCGCTAAATGACGCTGATCTAAATCGACCCGGCGTGACACACTGTTGCTTCAAGGAACGCAGCCACCGAGCTTCTCCGACCACATCCTCCGGCAAACGCCGGAGGAACATTTTACCACCCGGGCCAAGAGGGCACTGCACGAGGTTTTCATGAGAGCCGGGAACATTTCCTGAGACTGTGGCTGAAACCACCATCCGATCCCTTCCTGAAGCCTACGAGCGACCGGTCGCCGGTCCGGCCCGGGGAAATGATAACATCCTGGTTATAGAATTCACCCTGCTGGCACAGAACCCCCGTCTTTCCCCTCAGCCAAAGTCCAGGCGAACCCTCACAACATCGACCCGGCACCCCGAAGCTTCATTCCTCCACACCAGCCTCCTCGGAGACATCCGCCCTTTTTAATATTGCTCTTTGACCTCTTGGTCTAAAGATAAGTTAACCTCTACTACTGTGGCGCGAGGCCGCCGCCTTCTCCTGCACTCTCTGGTCGCACTGTTGTGTTAGCGGAAAACTAAGCAAACGTGGGGGTTTTTCCCCCCTTACTGAAAAGTTTGGTTTGGAACAGTAAAATGCAACGTGATCTCCAAAACCTGTTCGTAAAAATGTATACGAAAATCTTGAACATACAAATTCGTAACAATACATACGAACTGGCGGTGGTTAACCACGCCCCTTGAGTGAACAACATGGCGGACCATGTCGGATTCTTGAGTGAACGTCTCTCCGCCATGTCGGATTTTTTGAGGGGGTTAGGGTTAGTATTCTATTCTTACAAGTTAACATTGATTTCTCGTTAAAAATGCAATCATAACGCGTTTATTTTACATTGTTAGGCTTCACAAAGTGTGTTTACGGGGTGCAGGTCCCCGTCTTTGAATAGGGTGACGTCATCAGTTGCAGTCCGTATTTATTTCGTATGTATCACTACGAATTTGTATGTTCAAGATTTTCGTATACATTTTTACGAACAGGTTTTGGAGATCAGGCTGTAAAATGATATGAGGCGTCAGGACTTTAGAGGCGTTTAGAGAAAGTGTTATGAAAGGAAGTGTGGATAGCTGCTGTACCATCCCCCCCCCCCCCCCCCCCCCCCCCCCCTCTCTCTCTCTCTCTCTCCCACGTTCCTGCCAGCACAAGTCAAGGGATTTTCCTTCCCACCATCTCCGGGTGGAACACTATTTCCGGATTATGTCGTTCATTTACTTAGTTCGCAGAGGACTCGGGAATGAGAGGCCACGGAAAACTGAGTGTGGCAATGTGGCCGGAGCGGTAGCGGGGGGGAGGAGGAAGCCAGAGAGGTGTGTGTGTGTGTGTGTGTGTGTGTGTGTGTGTGTGTGTTTTTGTGTGTGCGTGAGAGATGGAGAGAGTGAAAGACGGAGCTGGAGAGAGCTGGGTCGTCACAGACGGGCACCAAGCGACGGCCCGTACTGAAATAGCACAAACAAGGATCCTCTGCGGGAAACATAAATTTGAACATGAGTGTAATCTAACCGACGTGCAAAATAAACTGTTCTTCCCGACCACGTGATGTTGAGGATTGTTTGTCACAACGCTGTGTTTGCAAGGAGAATGCAACGATGACATTCCCTGTGTTGATGAACGCTAACTTTTGCTCCTCTACTGACGATCAATTGGGATTTAGACCATTTGCTAAACTCATCTTTTTCTCCGAGGCGCGTTAAACTCCTTTAATAACTTAAATTTCTATTAAAATCCTCACTACAGGGGAAACACGTTGTGCGCCTACAAACACACACACAGAGATGTCACCACAACATTCTGGTGTCCCACATGTGTGCCACAGACCATTGTGGTGGGACATGAAAACACAAAGCAGGCTGTTACTGAGAAATTGGAGCTTCTAACTTGACTTCCTTTAATTACGTTAGGCTCAACTTTACTCATTAAATAGTGTCTGAATCCAGTAAAATTATTGATATCTGCATTTTGATTTCTTCTGGTTCTCACCATTATGATTACATTCATTGGTTAAAACCACATGTATTAGGATATGAACATATCATGCATGTTGGTGTTGTTATTTTGATATATTGTATAATGATGTGCAATGCAGCATTAGTTTTTTGCTCTTGCATTCAGACTTTTGGATCATTATGATAATTTCAGCCAGTGCAGTCAGCAGTTTTACGGTTGTCACTCAAACGAAACCTCTCGTACTGAGCTAGACTGTGTATTTATTCTGTCTCGTGAAACCTTTTCCTAAACTGAGTGAACTATTTTGACTGGACCAGGAGGAGGGAAAAAAAAGGGTGGAAGGGTGGAAGTGGAATCTGATATGGATTGATTCTTCTTCATAGCAATATACATTCAAACACGATAGAATCATTCAGTGAAAAAACAACCAAAGACCTACTTCCGTTTATATTACTAGTTACTATTACTTACTCCAATTATATTACCACAGGTGAGGAGGGCGCGAAGTCACGGCAAACAGCGGTGACGTTCCCCCCCCGTCCCAACCTCTGTCTTCGAACCGCCAAACTAAATCCCGACGTGTGATGCAGAAAATGAGTTAAATTGCTGATGGCTCAAGGTCGTCTCATTTACACAGGTCACCGATTGCCATTGTTTGTGTGTCCGAGATGTGTAATCCCAGACTCCTTTGTCCTATCCTCTTATTGTTATGACTCCTAACGGAGCGCTTAGCACATGCTGAAATAACTTCCTTAAGACCAACGTAAGCAAATACCACTCAAAGTATTTGTGCGCCGGGGAAAGGGAGATACTTGCGCGCGGGACACGGGTGGTTTGTTTTGTCAGCGAAATGTCAATCTGTCTTTGCAAGGTTATCCCATATGATCTCCCCAAATAAGCAGGGCTTGGTTGTCCATCTGCTTGGCAGTTGAGGGCCCCCCCCACCCCTCCCATTTAACACCCACCGCTGCAAGACCGGGTCTGGAGGTCTTGCCTTTCTACCTCCCACTGAGAGGATATGAAAAGGCCGACAAAGCTTTCCATTCTCTTCTTTTACTGTCAGATTTTTGGATCAGTGTAATCCTCGAACGGCTGCAACACGCGTACAGCGGTTTGGTTGCTCCCTAACAACCAACTTGACAACTAAACAATGCAACGGTTTTCGCTGAAAAAGGGACACTCAAAGGATTTTTTACACGTCCAGGAAAGATTCGGACTCTGTCTGCCAGGCAACCGACCAACATCCCCTAAAAAAAAAAAAGTCCAAAAAGCCTGATCCATCCCCAGTCCAAACTGCCTTGGGCTCCCTTAAGCTATTCAGCGTGTTCAAATGAAAGATGTGTCTTGGAACGGTGCAAGCCTCTCGGCAGAGCAGAACCGAGCCTCGTGCACGGATACACACAGCAGCCCTCTGGACAAGTTTGGCAACCATACCAGCAACCGTGGGCCAAAACTCATGTTGCGTGCTAACTCTCTCCCTCCCCCATCCCCTCATGCTATCCCGCTCTGCAATTATATGCTACGCTCCCACCCAAACACGCAAGAATAGGCCTCCTCAGTCAACAGACGAACCGAGTCATTCTGTCCTCAAACCATGACATCATGACCATTTGACTTCAGCGTGAAATCAAGCTTAATTTAACTTTGTCAGGGGGGAGAGAAATGGTGTATGTTACACTGTCAGAGTGCTGTTCTAGTGTGAACAGTAACTTGCATGCATTTCTGGCAAGGCACTGATAATTTATTCGCTAGAATATCACACTCAAGGGGGATATTTGACTCAAGATAATCTCACACATCACGTATGCACTGAAAAAAATGGTTTGACTGAGCTCGTGCATGGACAGAGCAGGTCAAGTGCAGTCCTATTTTGACTGTCTACATTGGCACCAATACCGTAACATAATTAAATGACACCTTTAAATAACATGTAATATGAACTTTAAAAAGTAAATCTTCAGCGATGTGACAAGATTAAATGATCATAGAATTTGACTATTGACCAGCAACAAACAGCTAAATATTCTTTCACCTTGACGGCCGTACAGTATAGAGGTTATACTAACATATCAGCCACGTCGATGGTCTCCAGTTTCTGCAAGTTTCATGGGGTTTAGACGCCTAAGAGGCATCTATCAAACTGCTGACAGCCATTGTGTGAAGCACACCTCATTTTCCAAATCTGCCGTGCAACAGAATCTTCTCCTTCTCCCTTGCAGCTCCGGGAGGGGTACTCAATGGTGTGTGAGCGTGCATGTGCATGTATATGTGACAGAACCAGACCAATGACAGGGACCTCGGCCCAGCCCTCGCAAAACAAAGGGGGCTGGTGGGGTCTCACTGCAGCCCCTCTCTCTCTCTCTCTCTCTCTCTCTCCCTCTCCCTCTCTCCCACACGCTCATAAATAACCATACAGAGTCCTTGCCCTGGCCAAGGGGAGGAAAGAGAGAAAAGAGCCATTTAGGTAGCTCCTCTCATGCCTTCCAACTGACCTTTTCCAAGGGTCAATCAGTTCAACCACAACTCCCTACTGAGACCACAGTACTGACCCCCCCCCTCCCTTTCTCACTCTCCCTCTCTCTCTACTTGCTGACACCAACCTGAATCATCTCAACACTGGTGCTGTGGAGAGAGAAGCCACTTAGCGGGCTTGGGTCATTATAAAGGAGCATTTCAGGCATAAAGCCTCTAAGGCTCTCAGTCCCAGAGCATATCAGATAGCAACAGGGGTCAGAGGTGAAGGTCACAATACCGGGGGAGGGGAATAAATCCTGTAGCTTGGACGACAATGGCTGCGATCCCGGCAGACAATGATACCATTGTGGGCTACGGGTTGCTTAGTGTGTCCTGGAGCTGTGCCTAATAGAGTTATAGTGCTGATGTGATGGCTGTGTAGCCGAGGAGAGAAGTGTCTTTTCTCACAAAGGAGGCAACTGCCGAGGAGCTAGAAGGAGTCCACGGCTTTTGCTTTGCATGGAAGCCAGGGATTGTGTGTGCGTGCATTAGTGTATGTGTGTGCCTGTGTGTGTGAGAGAGAGAGGGAGAGAGGGAGAGGGTTAGGTTACCAGCTTAACTGCATGGAGCTCTCAGACATGAATCCTGTGCTCAGTGACGCACACATCTTCTCTGCAGAGGCTCATAGTTGAATCATACTTGAAGATGCATTGTAGAAGTTATTGTGATGGTGATGTGCAGGTGGGCTGTGTGATTCAGAAAAATGATACCGTTTTAGTTCTTGAGCCGTTGGGAATTTCACAATTTATTTGTGCCGTGACCTGAAATGATGCATTTCAAAATGTCTATCAATAATCCAGCAACAGGGAAATATATTTCTATAACCTAATTTAATCCACACCTAATACAATAAGTCAAAAACAGGCAGCGCTGCATGGATTTTTTTCCCCACTACTTCCACTCTTCACGGTCGGGCCTTTACGCGAGACACCACTTAGGCAGAGAGGTGGGGGAAGTTTGTAAGAGGACAGAGGCTGGTGAAACCACAGGATCATCGCCCTGACATTACTCAGACCCTCGGCTGGTAAACGTTATGTGGTGGCGTGCCGCGAGCACCTCCGTTGTCACCTCTGTTGGTAAGATTAGGCTTTGGCGGAATGGAGTGACGGATGATGAGTGTTGGATATGACCTCGGGGAAAAGGACAGAGACAGAAAGGGGGGGGGTGGACTTGGCAAACAAAGAGGCTGACAGCCACTGGTTAAAAAAAAATGGTATATCAGTTTTGCTGATGTCTATAGTAACAGTAGCCTCCAATTTGACACTCACCAAACATCAGTTTTCTGTTTTTTTCCTTCTTTCTGGCTTCTCTTTGACCTCCTTAAAGGAACAAGCAATGTTTCCCAGGGCCCAGCTATTTGAAGCTCATAGTTTTGGTCGTCCAAAGTTTTCTGTTCCAACTCAAGCCGTTCAGACACTGTCCCCACTTACATTTCCACAATGGCAGGGTCCTGGGGGCCAGACCATAGCCGCCCTAAACTCTGCCCACAGTTGAGTTGTCTCTGGCAGGACTCCTGCGTGCTTTGTGTGCTGGTTCTGGCCGGCTGTAAGGAAAACCCCAGAGTCTCTCCACGGTGGATGTCGAACGCGCTGCCAAAACCATTATGCGTGCCTCCAATGGTCGTGAAAAGCAGCACACTGCAGTACAGACGGTTGGAGGGATGTGAAATCCGCCCTGGGCTACCATGACGCCGATACCAACACAAAAACAATCATTCCTGATATTTCTCTGTGTTGTGTCTTTGAGCCTTTCTTTTTTTTCAGATAACAAAAAATAGATGCGTTGCATCGTGGTTGCAACGCATGTGATGAACAGTAGATGAATAATATTCCTTGACACAGTTAGTGAACAAAGTCTAAACAAGCATTAGTCTGTAAAGCCAGGAGATTATTCCAGCTATTCTACCAATACCGGTTGTTGTGTTGTTGGGTGGCTGAGTGAATGACAGCAGGAGGCCTATCATGTACACATTTAACACTCTTAAATATGGGGATTAAAGCACTTTCTATATTTTCACCAGAGTGCATGTACAACACACTGAACCTCACTGACCTACTAACCTCAAGGACACAGATAAACAAGTTTGCCATCCTACTTGAGTCTTCCTCCTCTTCCTGACTTTAAAGATAACCCTTCCTATTAGTTGTTGCTCGTAACGGTTCCTCTCCAGTCATTCTTTTACAAGTTACTTATCAAATCACTGTCAAATCATAACTGCAACAGAATTAGAGTCGAGCTGCTATCTGCATTTAACACAGAGTAACATCTGTCTATTAATTTAAAACTGATGCCACATTTCCCAGCACTCCCTCGGTCCAGTGGTATATTGCGATGGTAGATATCAAGATGAGTCACATCGGCCGAAGCAGGCAGCTGGCAGGCTTGCAGTATCAGCCTATCCCGATAATCTTATGATTAGCCTTCACTGATCCCATCAGGACTGCCTGGGGTGATCTGGGGTGCAAAGCAGAAAGGTGTATCCTCCAAGTCAGCCGTCCCTCATCCTGGCCACTGCACGGACACAACGGGAACGAGGGCGCACATGCAAATACTGCAGCAAACTTTTTCTCTAAAACTAAAGATAGAGATGGCGTCGCTGCCCTCCCGCCGACACGTCTGGAGCTCCGAGGGGGGGGGGGGGGGGGGGTGACAAGCCGTAACAGGCCTCAAGGCTTAAAGTAGCAACACATGTAAAACACACAGCCACTCATGCATTGGCGCTGTGGTCCACTGAACTGGTAGAGCGGGCTCACCGTGTACTACGGTTGATTCAGCGTGTGCACACACCCAATACCTGTCGAGCGGTGGGTGTAATGCCAAATAGAAACCTGTTAATGTCCCACAACTACCTTTTGGAAAGATGAACAGCATTTGAGTACCGCATGCAAATCACGCACAGTTCAGTTATCACATCTGGATTACATCTTATTGTTATATCTTGATGTGCGGTATGGTTTTCATGTCTGTCGGTGAGTGCAGCACACGTGTAAACGCTCTCTTGCCCGAGAACAACGCTCCATAATAGCAGTCAGCTTAGGATGTTTCATGGGCACTGGCACAGGCAAGAATTGTCTTACTGGATGCTTAAAGGGATGCTGGAGGCAATTACCTCCCCGACTCTCTGTCCCCGGGTCAAAAGGGGGCCGGCCATAAACGCTTGGACACCAACAGAGACAGAACTCTGACCATGCAGGCCGTGTTTCACTCTCCCTGAAGATGCATAGTGGATGCATGTTGGGTGAATCCAGTATCCAGTGGGTACTTCATACCACACTAAGACAGGAACATCACAAATTTCCCATGATGAAATTATAAACTCGTTATACCCCAAAATCGATTTTTAAGGAACTGATATAAACACCTGCTATTACCCGTCTTCCACTGGAAGATGTCACAGCAGCAATAATTCCATAATAATTCCATCCTCTTGTTTCATTTTTTTTGTTCTTCTGCTGAACGTGTTTGACAAGCTCAACAAGAATATAATAGACACTTGTCAAATAGGCAGGCGTCTCCGTCACGTCTCAGACAAAAAGGCTTTGAGTCCGGTGCTGTCTCGATGCAGAGCAGCTGAGAGCGCTTTTATCATCATGAAATCTATTGCATGATGTCATTCTATTGAAACCTATTCATTGACCAGTAAATCAGGGCAGAGCTGGTGTCAGAGTATCCTTTCATTCCGATTTGAAGATATTAGCTAAATGTTAGGTGATGCGATCATTAAACTATTCAAGATAATAAACAAGGGTTTTTAAATTTCCATTCATGCTCTAAAAGGAATTTTTCAGCTGTTAACTGTGTAGGCTGGGGAGAGCTGAATGAAACGGTCTGGAATGAACCATTACGACTCATGGGGTTACAATGTGCAACACACACAAACCACTTGTGAGTACAATATACATATTCAAATATTGTTTTGTAAATTATGCGCATGCAACGTCGTCTTAAGATGACCTATGAAACAAAAACTTGATTGGGAATGTTTTACATAACCACGAGACCTTCAAGGCAAAAAACGAAACCCCTGCTGTGGTTTGGACTGCGCCAAGATGATGTTACCAACAGCCCTTTAAAGTCGCTGTACTTCCGAGATGAAGTTAAGTAGAGCTCCGCCGCGCAGCCAGGAGGGAACAACTGACAATCTATCCGTCCGAAATAACTCCAGCTAGACAGGATATGTTGAGGACACACGGCTGGACTTTGGGATTTTTCATGGTCTCGGAATCGAAGGAGTTTGATTTTTGTGCAAATCTATGTAGGACGTGGCGTTTGCGGCAGCACTGAAGTAGTCTTAAATTTCAGGCAAAAGAAACGCGTGTTTTCTTTTCTTTTTTTTTCAAATATATTTTGCCGCAAAGACAGCAACATCAACCTGGAATACTCTTTTGAATCAGGAATGGTTTATCCTTCCGAAGGTTTATTCTACATCGAAATGGATCAAGCGCCGCCAGGTAAGTTAGGGTTAAAGGCAGCCATTGTCTGTTCTGCGGTCGGAGGAGAGGGGGGGGGGGTCATAAAACGAATTGAATTAATGCTTTTTGCTGTCTCATTTTCATGCATCCTTTCGCGTAAGGGATTTACCAAGCTGACATTTGAACAAACGCTGTGCATGTGGTAGTAAACGCGTTCTAATGGCCGGCTCCTCGGCGCTGCGCTCCCCCAGTGGCATTGCTCAGGCATGCATAGCGCAATTCACTTGCCAATTACGTAATACCTTTCGGCGGAGAACAGGCGCAGTGTGGCTTTTCTTTTGTCCCGCGCGCCGTGTGTCAAACTTGGGACGACCGAAGCGCGTGACAGTTCGTGTCATCTCACCCGTGATTTTTAAAAAGAAAAGGAAGAAGAGATGAAAAAAAACACACATAACCGCAAGAGTGCGACAATGTGAAAGCGGGGAGGTGGGGGGGGACTTGACTTTTTCTTTGTTTAAAAAAGAAAAGAAAAGGGAACGTAGTTGTGCGTTAATACGCGCAGCATGAAACGAGCGCTTTGTTCTCGTCCGCAGCCGACCGTGGTCCATGTGTGGGGGGGCTTGTAGCCGTGGAGGGGGGGCTGCAGGGCGAGCGGAGCGGACACGGCTCGGGTCTCATGACCGAGCTCCGGCGACTCGCGGAACACGTCGTTTCTCATTCCGCGTTCGTCGGCTTGACCCGCGCGATGTTGCGCCGCCTGCGCGCTGCACGACGCCTGGATTCAGCCGCAATAAAGGCTTCTTCTAAATACCTCCACGAGGCGGTTATAGTTTTGTTGTATTAATAACCACACTTGATATGACCAAATCAGAGTATGGACTTGAAAGTGATCGCTACTGACCCGCCATAATAACAACGCGGAGAGGCTTTTATTGCTCCTAAACGGTGCGTGCTGAGGGGAACTTTCAGTGACCCAAATGGCGCACAAGTGCGTGATATGATTTGATTATATTTTGTTATTATTGCGTCGCTCTTGTCTGTACTGGTATGCTTGTGTGGGTTTTTGGAGTTTCTTGGCAGGAGACGGTGGTGGTGGTGGTGGTGGTGTGGGGGGGGGGCATTTTTTGCTGAGTTCAGGAGCTTCAGCATTTCCACGTTTTTGCGCCTGCCCCTGTGCTGCTGCACCTGCCTTTTGTTGATTTTAAGGTCAGAAAAAGAGGAGAGCGGATGGTGGGAGAAACCCACATTTTCTACTCTCTGAGGGTGCTCTTGTATTCTCCCCAACTGCCCCATGAAAGGCACTTTTGTCCTGCAGTGAAACATATCGCCCTTCACCTCCTCTTGATGCGGTCTGCCCTCATTTTTAGGAAAACGCTTAGTTTTTCAGCCAGACTCGCACTTAATATTCCTTGAAGGTTGGTGGAAAAACTTAAAGCGTATCTGTTAGCGTGCAGTGCTTTTTTTCCTTTTTCTTTTTTTTTCAAAGTGAAGGCTCGTCCAAGAAACTCCAAATGTAATTCATTGGTTTGTTCAGGGCCTTTCATGCACTTCAGGGCAGTGCCAGAGTGCTGCAAACAGAGTCAGACTTTCATCCGCTTGGAAAGACTTGCAGGCAGCTGAACACATGCTGTACATCTTACAGAGTTTCCAAAAATATAAAAAGAACATTTTTCACATTTGTTGACTTGACAGGGCTCAAAAGTGAGGACCAACAGTTTCCCTTTTTAGTGCCGACCACACTTAGCAATGATTTGGCAAGTGATATCTCCTGGAGACATGCCTGGGCTTGTCCTGGGATCTTGACAGGCTCCATCAAGAGAGGGTGTGACAGTGTGTGTGTGTGTCAGGGGGGGGGTATACATTCATACTGCATTTCCTAAGCACGCATACACACAGATATCCTTCAATGCAATAGTACATTATTGAAAGAGTCATGCTTACACTCCCTCGATCAACCAAGGATCAACGCTGTGCAGCCATCGCGATCCTTTGCGTTTGCTTTTTCTAACCTTCCCCATTGTTTTCCTTCTGCTTGCAGCTCTCCCCCCCAGGTCCACAAAGCCAGCGTCGTCCACCACCAACAACAACTGCCTTTCGCCACCTACGCATTCCCTGCAGGACGCCAAGTGGTACTGGGGAGACATAACCAGGTAAAGCACCGTCGCCCCTACAAGCGCGGGTCCACGTTAGATCCGTGGACCGTTTACTGATCTTTCCCCCCGTCCCCCCTCTCACAGGGATGAGGTGAACGAGAAGCTCCGAGACACACCTGACGGCTCGTTCATGGTACGTGACGCATCCACGAAGCTACAGGGGGACTTCACGCTGACGTTGAGGTGAGCCGCAGCGGGACCCGGTGCCGACAGACGGGAGCCGGGGGACGTCCTGTTTTTTTTTTTTTTTTTGACATTAACAATCTTAATCTTGCGACGTGACTCTTTGCTTTTCTCAGGAAGGACGGGCACAACAAGCTGATAAAGATCTACCACTGCGATGGGAAGTACGGCTTCTCCGACCCCCTCACGTTCACTTCGGTGGTGGAGCTCATCTGGCACTATCAGCACCACCCGTTGGTGGAGTACAACGCCACGCTGGACCTGATGCTCACCCATCCCGTGTCCCGCTTCCAGCAGGTCAGTGAGCGCCGCTATTTCATATTTTTCAGGAGTCCGACACGGTGAAGCATGTTTTTTAATACGGAGGACAACGAACGCGACGCTATTTAAGTGTTGTGTTCCTCCCTTGCTTCTTACCTCAGGTCAAAGAAGACAGTGTCGATGTCGCTGGACGAAAGCTTAAGGAGGTTCACTGTCACTATCAGGAGAGGTCAAAAGAGTTTGATCGCCTTTATGAAGCTTTCACAAAGACCTCACAGGTAAAAACAATCGCCTCATTGAGCTGTGATGTTCTCTACCGGCTGTGCTCGGGGGCATTAGTACTCTTCTAAACAGTCGGATTTACAGTCATCCGTCCCTTAAGTCTTTTCTAAGTGGATGTATTTGTCTGTGATACAGGAGATTCAGATGAAGCGAACGGCAATCGAGGCCTTTAACGAGACCATGCTGATTTTCGAGGAGCAGTGCCGCGAACAGGAGCGCTACGGGGAGAAGTTCGAGATGAACAATCACTCCGAGGGAGCCGACAAAGACCTGGAGAGGTACTTCAAGCACGGTCGAAAAGATTGCCCCGTGATGTGGTTTCATTTGGCTGCGATGCAGAACCCTTTTCCGTGAGCGGCATTCAGACCTGTGACCTTTACCTCCCCTTGTTAGCTTTCTGATAAATTACGAGAAGCTGAAGTGCCGTCTCGGGGAGATATACGAGAGCAAAATCCATCTCGAGGATGACTTGAGAACGCAGGTGGAGGACTACAGGGAGACGGACAGGAAGATCAACAGCCTGCGGCCCGACATCATCCAGCTGCGCAACATCCGAGACCTGTACCTCAAGTGAGTGTGCTGTCACGATGTTGTTCCGCGGAATCCCTGGAAAACATTTCGTGTGACTCAACGAAACCTTTCTTTGCACTTCTCCTCCCAGCTGGCTCAATCACAAAGGCGTCAGACAGAAACGCATAAATGACTGGCTGGGGATACTGAGCGACAGCCTTGATGAGTGAGTACAAAAAGGTCCCGCGTGGAAACGCTTAACAACATTTGACATACGAAAATACGTCGCGATCGCTACAGAAGGTGTTGCAATACAATTTCTTTCTGTCCTTTTCTTCTTCAGCACGTACGTGTTGAAGGGGGACGAGAAGAATCTGCCACACCAGGAAGAGGTCAACTGGTTCGTGGGTGAGCTGAGCCGGACGCAGGCCGAGGAGATGCTTCAGGATAAGGCGCCCGGAACGTTCCTGATCCGCGAGAGCAGCAAGCAGGGATGCTACGCCTGTTCTGTCGTGTGAGTATAACGTTTTAGGGGGGGTAAAAGCAGTATCTGGACGACCGTCATGGTTATGCGTGGCACAACTAGTGGGATTTCTGATCCTTTTCTTCTTCATTTATCACAGCGTGAATGAAGAAGTGAAGCATTGCATGATCTACAGCACGCCACAGGGGTACGGCTTCGCGGAGCCGTACGACGCCCACTGCTCGCTGAAAGACCTCGTCCTGCACTATCGCCTGCACTCCCTAGCGCAACACAACGACGCGCTGGACGTCCGGCTGTCGCACCCCGTGCACGCCGAAGCCGCCGCGGTCACGCCTTCTCAGCACGCGGAGGAGCGCAAACTCTTACAGACACCAAAACACACGGCGGGGCTCCCACCCACCGCTCCGGAAATGTAACGTCGAGGGATAGAGACAAAGGGACATGTTTACTGTATCCCGCGAGAATGACTGCATCATGGTGCATTGCGTTGAGTTTTGCACTACAGTGACTCCCATCGTTTCTGTGAACGGGATTTCACAGAGTTCAATGGGACTGGAACTTGAATGTCAGCTTGAACTTTTTTTTAATTTTTGTTTCCGAAAGACTGTTTAAGCTTTTTTTTTTTTTGTTGTCGTTGTACTTCATTTTATTGCCGTTTGTTTAATGGACATCTTTTCGGTAGGGATGTTGACAACCAGAAAATTGCTCACTGACATCAGGTGCTGCACCTTTGTTTGACTTTGACTTTAACAACCAGAGTTGATGTAGCTGGAGATGTCCATTTCTCTAGTTAAATTGTATTCAGTTCTGAAAATTTGACCTATAGCTTAGACTTACTTGGTTGCTATGGAGTTATATATTTGTGCCTCATTCCTGAGCGTGTAATGGACTATTGTGAGCACAGAAGAAAGAGAACTCAAGTTAGAGAACTCAAATTATATTAAGTAGAGAAATGATTTATTGTGGAAGGAACAGGTTAATTAGGAGAAAAAAGAAATACCTTTTTTTCCCCGCAACAAATGTATTTACCCGTTTGCTAATATCCACAAACGCACCAAACAATAACCTCGCTTACATTTGCCCTTTTGATGTGTACATTTCATATCAAACATAGCTTGTGTTAGGCAGAGGCTGCGTCATCTCATTATATAAGAATGCCATAACTTTGTTTGATTTATAGTTAAATGATCCATTAAGTGCTTTATATAATGCTTTGGGTTTCGGAGTTCCTTTGGCAGCTGGCCATCACAAAGGAAGCGACTTCCTACGTGGCAGACGTTAAGCCAGCAACCCAACGTTATAGCGAGGCGGTAAGCTGATAAAGGAAAGAGCAGCCAACTACATATGTCACCAAAACCTCTTAAAAGAATTATGTGGGGCTTGTGGAGCTCACGTTATCTTCTAGTGCTAGCGCACTCGCCTTGAAACATGTATTACTAACAATCAGACACAGAAAAGACCTCCCCTAGTTGCGTGATTGACCGACGCTTGCGCGTACGGTGACATTGTGTCGAGTGCACAGTGAACCCAAAGACCGCCAGGCTTCAAAGCAAATCTCCTTAGTGGCCAAATGAGGGAATTACAATTTCCAGTTACGTCACGTTATGCCGTGAGGCCGAGAAATCTAGTTTCCCATAGACTTACAGTGGGAAAGAGACTCTTTTTTTTTTTTTTTTTGCTTCATAGTGATTAAGACTACATCGGTGAGCAAAATTCATAGGAATGAACTCTACACTGCTTCTCCCGTCCAGGCGTCTTTACACATCGAGAGATTTTTTTGGGAACGAGAAACAATGAACGAGTGTCAAATCACACATTGATGGTGTAAATGAGTAAAACCTGAGGTGCACTCGTGTGGATAATAGGAAACACTCCAGTATCTGGAGCGCAAAAAAGATTTTAGTTCACTCAGACGAAACACTTCTTTGCATGACACTCTAAAAGACACACATTTCTGATTGTAAAATATATTTTTCTGTGCTCAAAAAGTCCCATTGTGTTCTCCTGAATGAGAAATGCGTTCCTACTACTTAGTGCATTCGCTAGGGGGAGAATGGTGCTGTGGGCAGCCTGTTTCCGTCATACTGGTTTGGTGGACCAAGCCGTTTTTTGGGTAAATGCCACGTGTGAATATGTGAAAAGTCGTGGTGCATCTTGACAATTTGCCCCTTTCCCCGATAGACATTCATATACAGTGGACAATTATGTAGCATTAACATCCTGTAGAATACCATTGTACGAGCATACTCAATGTTATACCCAATGACCAAAGCACTTAATAGTGAACAAAACTACATCCCTGTTAAGTCTGGTTATTGCATTTGGGCAAGGGGAGGGTAATTAATGTACACCTGCTGATGTGCTGATCAAAACATAATCTGAAGTACTGTATGTTATATTCTGTTACTCAAAGAAGTATAACCTTTTTGTATTCTATATATATTTTTTCTATAAACATGCCACAAGATGAAAGCTTGAAGAAAGTGCAATCCAATAGTATTTCTACTGTTGCAATGTATGACGACGACGACGATGATGATGATGGTGGGGAAGGTAATGCTGTTATGAGAGGTTGACATTTGCCACAAAAATGCACTCTCTTTGGTGGTGTCGGTGTGATGTGGCCTCCGATGTTTGTGTGAACTGCCAGAGGTCCGGAAGTATCCTGCCTCCATTACTTGAACTGTGGCATTGCTCGAGCTATGAATGTTTTTTTTCATGACATGCAGCCTACATAGCTTAAGAGGAAAGGAATCCGTGTTGAACTTGGCACATTTTTCCAGTTTGAGGACAATAGATACTCTGTACAGAGAAAACTGTAAAATGTATTTCCGAGGTTGTTTAAAAATATAACTCCACTGGGGGGGATTGAAGAAACTCCTCGGGTGAAGCTAAGCAATGTGAGATCCTGACCTTTTTCTTGCTGAAAGACAATAAACTGATGAGGGTTTTGTCAACTTAAGTAATCCATTGCTTTCTTTCGTGGTCTACAAACAACTCTGTTTACTATACATTTACTTTCATTCAAGGTTCTATTTCTTTGACATGGGCAGAAATATCAAATACAAAGCTTAGACTGACTAAATGAGATAACTTGTTCCATAAAATGTACCGTGTGTCCCTAGTTGAGCCGCTGTCGTCCTTTCGAGCACTTATCCTCGGGTCAGCGGAGATAGGAGGCAGCGAGAGCACTGGAGGACACGCTGTGGACAGATGGAAGAGAAAGGAAGCGATAAGACAATAGCAGGATATGTGCGGGCCCTTTCCCTGCTCTGCCTGGCCTCCGTTGCGTCACTAGAAAACAATTTATCACACCTACTTCACCAGGAATTTCCTATGCTGTTAAATACAACTTTTTCTGAAGCTCATGTGAAAGCAACGCTTTGACTTCACTCACTGTCGTATCAATAACACGCGTTGTCGTCGTTTGTCGTTTTTTTTTTTTCGTGAATACTTCAGCGACATACATAAAGATGAGGGACGGGGTCACCAGCGAATGACGAGCACACCCTCCAACCCCCCCACCCCCGGTGACCACCGCTGGTCCTCCCGGGGGGGGGCAACAGGTGGCCTCGTTTCAACTATCACATCATCAAGTGTGTCGTTAGGGAGGGATTAATGAGGCGCAGAGGGCAGGGACGCACCGGGGTGGAGCGTCACTTCCACGGATTACCGCCTCTTACCTGTGTGTGTCGCCGCCGGAGAGAGCCGGCCCGGGGCCTGCGTGCCCGGACAGACTGTACCGACACGGGAGTCACACCGGGGGCCACGGAAAACACGTGCGTGTGGAGTAAGTGCGTGTGGAGGACGCAGGCGTAGGAACAGGAAAAGAGTGCGTGTTTCTACCTCCTGCACAGGATGGTATGAAGCGAAGGCCGCAAAGGTTAGGTTAGGTTTCCTCCGACCTGAAACTACCCCCCCCCTAAAGCTGTTTGCTTTCACAGCACTTCAGCATTTACTGCCCAGTCGCACTTTCCCGCAGCTTCCCTGAATCAAAGTTTAATCTATGTAGAAGCCGGCCCCCACGTCTTTTTCCTCGTCCACACACACGGCACTTATCTCCCCCTACCCTCCCTTTCTCTTCCCTTATCGGTACGCCTCAGTCGCGAAACTCCCTCGTTTAAATTCACAGTCATTGTGCTTTATAGTTCTCAATTTAAATAAGTCCTGGCTGGAGGGGTTGGAGAGGGGTGTGTGTGTGTAGGGGGGGACGAATTACCTTTGGAGTCACGCCTAAAATATACACACGCCATCAACTCTCAGGCTCTGGGGAAAAGAGGTTTTCGCTTTCAGTTCGGCAGCAACCAATCGCGTCACTCCTCCCCTCTGTCTCCGTCCGATTCCAGCCTTTCACGCTGCCCGACGGGCCAATGGGAGAGCGGGAACGCGCCGGGTGGCGACCAATCAGCGAGCAGTTGCTATGTTGGAGGCAGAATCGATAAGAGGCAATTTTTTTTCTCCCCTTTTTCATACTGGCTCACGTTATAGCTGGTTTACTGGCTGAAGGAAAGAGATCCTGTTGCTTGCCAAACTGCATGTCGGCTGCCGACCGAACCCTTAAACAATACCAGCACCACACTTTCTCTCCGTCTGTATATTGTTTATGTGTGTGTATGAATGTATCTCATGTGCATAAACTAACAATTCCGTGATGATCTCTGTTGTTGAGGTCAGGAAATGGCTAAAATATGAAGATGGAAAACAATTCCAGGCATGGCTGGATTATGGGAAAATTATGTAAATGTTGTTGGGAAAGTTTGTTTGTGAGTCCTCGATATGTCAGCCATCATTTTAAATTACCAGGACACAGGTTACTGCGTGTGTGCAGATTGTAAAGCCCTCTGAGGCAAATATGATATGTTGGCTATATAGAATAAATTGAACAATAGTGGCTGAACAATATAGTGAACGCTACAGTGAATAGTCTATTTTTAATATTGGCCCAATAAATCCTGGTCCCCTTGCTTCACTGATCTGTTAAAACAATAAGAGCATAAAAAGAAAATTCCACCCAGTTACCCTCAATCAAAACAGTATGAATTAACCTTTTGCTTGTATCTTAAGTAGAAGATTCCATGAAACTCATTGATGCTTCATCTGTTCAATCTCTGTGACCTCTGGTAACAGTGATTAAAGTAGGGGCTCAGATCGCACTAAGAGAAGAAACTGAGCTCATATTGGGGGAAGAAAATGCTGCATGCTGGCAAACCGTTCAGGAGAACTGCATATCCATATCCACAACCAAATCAGATTTGCATACACGATCTTCAAATCAAAGATGATCCCAGCTCCTCGACAACAAGAGCACGACACTGACTCACCTACAAACTTTTAAATTTCCTTTTTGGATAAATGCACTACAGCTTGCAGGCCCTTCTGTTCCTCGTTTCTCACCACCGTAATAAATGAAGGTCATCCATCTTGGCCTGAAAGCACGAGGCTCTATGTACATTGTAGGCGGTGAACTCAATCAAGATAAAGACAAAATTACGCAACTCACGGGTCCTGTCAGGTGAACAGAGGAGCCATTGTCAATACCAAACGAAAACATGCAGATGAGATCTACAAAATAAAACACCCTGCTCACATATTTTTACATAAACTGCCACAGAACACTTTTAGTACTTGTTCTGCATCATTTGGTTCGATTTCAAGCCAAGTACTCTGTAAATGCTGAACTCTACTTCTGTGAGAACCCTTTGGCCGTCAGCCTCATCTCGTGATGTTTTTTCTTTTTTGCTGAAAGCAACGTCTATAGCCAGCAGACAGAACCCTGATGAAAAAGACAGACATACCCTGCACTTAAAACAGGATGGTAATTATGGTGAGAAGTTTCCATAGGATGACCCTCACACTATTTACTTTTTTTCCCCACTACATGGGAGATTCTGGGAGCAAGTCAAGCACACCTCCCATCGCCGCGACGGAGAGACGTGGGGATTGGTGAAAGTAATGAAAATAAAAAAAAACTTGTTTATAAAAGAAGAAAAAAGTGAGACAAGAACCATTCCTAAAAAAAATAAAAGCATAATCACACACTGCAACAGAAACCCATTTCAAGAAAAAAAGTCTACGTCACCACATATATATTTATTTTAGCACCTACTTATTAAAACCTGTTTTACAGGAGACACCTGCCCGGGCAGCATGTAGAACAAAAGGGAAAAGAAAAACATTCAGATGACAAATCAACCGAGGATAACGCATTAATTCTGCAATCAAGATTAATTTAGAGGATTTAACCAAGGGTTTTATGCATTGATGAAGTCAGTTTATACAAACAACCAACAAAAAATGACTACAAACCTGTAGAGAACATGTGTGTCTCTCATGCATCATCCGTTCATTGAAAAGAGGCAGTTTTTCAACTTATAAAAAGCTGCTGATGCTCTTGAATTACAAGTCAGCAGCAATTCACTTGACTGCTCTATGAGTATGTATTGTGATTAACACTATTCAGGCTTATATGGAAAGTGTCAGTTCTGTGTCCATTGACAAATAAATTATTATATTTCAGATGAAAGGTTATAGTCTCCTTCCAAATGTGTTCATGGCTCCTATAAACATTTTGCCAAATGAACACTACCGGTATTTTGTTCAGCATTTCAATGGAATAAGTTAACCAAGCATATCACGCTAAAACAGTGTGAAGGATAAAGTTTATTTATGGAAACATTTATGGAAATACTGAAAGTATATTATAACAAGAGTTTATTAGTAATTAGTTTATTAGTAATTATCGTGCATAAAGGCTATAAAGTCTCCAATAATTTGCTCAGAGTTGGACTCTGCTCACAGGTTTACTTGGCAAACAAGTACTTTTCATGGCCAATTCTTTGTTTGTTTTTCACAGCAGACAAGTAACATATTAAGTGTCGTTTTGGCTGCAAACAGGGTGAAAATTAAACTAACAGGGACAGTTTGAATTTGTTTAAGCTTGCTCACTTCAGAGGGTTTGCTTTGCGTTATATTTACTTATCCAGAGTCCATTAATGCTTTAAAAAAAATAAGCTAATTGTTCCGTTGAGACAATGGCAATGATGGATGCCCTTTAGGGAAACAGAGCACACTGGAAATTTAACAGTGCAGGGCCGACCAAACCAGACATGTCGCACAAAGTGTTGCCAGGTTGGCACTTTTAAGTTTTAATTGGTTTGCGTTGGTGCCACCTCATATTCTCTAGTTCAAAACTGTCTGTTCGTTTCTGGGTGACACATTGAAACAGCAGGAAATACAAGTTAAGCAACAGTTAAAATACTTTTTCCTGTAGCTCTAACTGTCACAAGTGTTTTTTTCCCTTTTTTTTCCCCCTCAACTCCGAAACAGGTCTAATGTGTCCTGGCAATGCTGAAGTTGTGTAAGTGATAACAGGTTTCCAACATATTATTTAAATGCATTTCATGTCAAGTTACTGATTGAAACCAACTTGAATATCCGTTGCCTGTTGTCTAAAACCTGGTCTTCAGTGGAAGAGGTTACAGCTAATACAGTGGAAGAGGGCTATATTTAAAATAACACTTCTGCTGCGGGATTTTCATGCTGAGAACATTATAATAATTGACATGGTCGCTTTTTGTTGTCAAGGACTTCCAGTTGTTTAAAGGCCTGTTCAAAGGCGACGCTGCCACCTGGTGTCGTGTTGTATAACAGACCGGGCCATAATTCTGGAGAATGATTTGGTTAAACAGACGAAAAAAGAAAAAGAAAAAAAAAGGCGAGACACCAACTGCCACCGCGAATACAAACGTGCCGCAAAAATAGTGAAACGCAATAACGATCACGAGGATTGATTAGTTACGCCTGGGCTGGAGATTCAACTGCAAGACCAATGCAGTCGATCCAGAGAGACGTGTTGACGGTCTGGAGGGCGGCGGAAGTTGCATCCTCATCAGTAAACTTATGGGTAAGTCGCAGCTCACAAGCTGAATTCCCAACATTTTTGGTTGTACAACATTTTATTTAAGTTGACACCCGTCTGAAGAAGGGATTGGTCGAGTTGTAAAGTTGTCTCGTTAATGGCAATTTGTTTGAATCCACCCCGGAGAGATGTCTGTTGGCTAGCATGTCTTGCTAACGATGTTTTTATTTTATTTTATAAACCCTGGAGCAAAATTGGGACGAACAGTAACTTTGACTTCACCAGTGTGCTAAACCATGATACACTCAGGAGCCCCGTGGCTTGTTAAATGACCGATAAAGCTGGGACTCCATTTCTTTGTCTTGTTTTGTTGGCGTTGGTGCATCAGTTGGTGTGTCTTGCAGGTCTGCTCCATGCTGAGACTCTCTAAGGAGGTGGACCTCCATGTTAACACAGACCGACCCCCAGCCGCTATGTCCTACGCCTCAATGTCAACATCTTGCGGCTTCGGTGGTGATGCATCCGCTGCCATGGCAACCCCGGCGTCTGAGCAGGCTCTGCTGGCCTCAGACCGCTACGCCAGACTCATCCTGGCCCAGATGAACAAGATGCGGCTCCGCACCGATTTCTGTGACGTGGGGCTGAGGGTCGGCAGCCGGGTCTTCAGGGTCCACCGGCTGGTGCTTGCTGCTTGCAGCCCTTACTTCTCCGCGCTGTTCTCCGGGGGGATGAGGGAGGCGGATAAGGAGGAGGTGCGGCTCCTCGGAGTGGAGACGGAAGTCTTTGAGGTTTTGCTGGACTTCATATACACAGGTCCGTGTCCATTATAATGATCCAATTATTCCCCACACCCCCACGACGATATATATTTCATAGCATTTTTGCTGAGCGCCTACGTGTACCCTTTCCTATCAGGCGTGATCAGTGTGACGGTGGACAACGTCCAGGAGTTGATGGTGGCAGCAGACATGCTGCAGTTGAACGAGGTGGTGTCTATCTGTGGCGAGTTCCTCAAGGGCCACATGGACCCGTCCAACTGTGTGGGCATCTTTCAGTTCCTGGAGCAGATCGCCTGCATGGACATGTTAGAGTTTACTGAGAACTACATTCATGTTCACTTTCTGGAGGTATGAAACAGTAAGAGGTACTGCATACTGCATGACAATACTTACCCCCAGGGGTATATGTACATGGTGGTCTTCTAGATAAACATGAAATCTTCTCTTAGTATGTCCTTAGTGAACGCAGTCAGCATTTGATCAAAATTTCACCATTTATTTTGCCAAAAATGCTCCAAATCCCACTGATTTTGTTCAAGTTTGATACTTACAGACCTCCTCCATCAACTGCCTCCTTTTAGGTGTGTGTCACCGATGAGTTCAAGGGCTTGTCAAAGGAGCAGCTGGTGAGGCTGCTGAGAAGTGAAGAGCTGAGGATTGAGGATGAGTACCAGGTATTCACAATAGCCATGGACTGGGTCCTCCAAGATGTGGCAAAAAGGAAAAAACATGTCGTGGAGGTGTTGGAACCAGTGCGCTTCCCTCTGCTTTCTCCACAGAGGCTCTTCAAGTACATAGAGGGTGAAGGAAACATCATGTTTCACATACCTGACATACCTTTTTTATATTATTTATATTCACAATATTGCTATATAATTGATTTGCTCAGTATGGTAAACAACATCTTGAGGTGTATGACATATTATCAAAGGTATTTCGGACTTCAGCCTGCGGGTGGCACTGCAGACGCTGCTGAAGGAATACACTGAAGTTACAAAGTCTCCCAAAGAAAACAAGATGTACAGTCAGCTCCAACCTGCCAAGATGAGACCCCGAAGGAAGGCCAGGAAATACCTCTATGCCATTGGTTCGTTTCAAACCTTGTATCAACGTGGAAAAGTAACCCGCTGCGATATGAAATGCCATTCAATCTTGGACTTTTACTGGATTTCCCGGTGGCAGGGGGCTACACGCGGCTGCAGGGCGGCCGCTGGAGCGACAGCCGGGCGCTGAGTTGCGTGGAGCGCTTCGACACCTTCAACCAGTACTGGACCACCGTGTCGTCCCTGCACCAGGCCCGCAGCGGCGTGGGGGTCGCCGTGCTGGAGGGCATGATCTACGTGGTGGGAGGTGAGAGAGACGAGGTCGTCTTTCGTTTGTGTAAAAGTAAAATGGTGTCATCCATCTTCAGTCTGACAAGGAATCCCTTTTTTTCTGCCCCAGGGGAGAAAGACTCCATGATTTTTGACTGCACTGAGCGATACGACCCAGTGACCAAGCAGTGGGCCGCTGTGGCGTCGCTGAACTTTCCGCGCTGTGGGGTCGGTGTCTGCCCCTGCCACGGGGCTCTGTATGCACTCGGTAAATGACACCACATCACCATTTTAAAAGCACTGATTTTTGACACGTGACGCTCAGTTTGCCGGTTTGTGCTATTCATTCTGTGAGAGCCGGTAACATGTTCTGTGGCGAGGATAAGCTGATCATCGCGCTGTGTCTCCGTAGGAGGTTGGATTGGCTCCGAGATTGGGAAGACCATGGAGCGATACGACCCAGAGGAGAACAAGTGGGAGGTAATCGGCAGCATGGCAGTTCCTCGTTATTATTTCGGCTGCTGTGAGCTGCAAGGTGGGTTCCTCCCGTTTTTTGTTTGAAAATGCCATGTGTACAATGCAAGTGATAAGGGAAGTGAAGTGCTTTTCTCCAGCTAGTTTTACACTTCCAAATTCCACTGAACTGCACTTCTCACTTTGGTTCCCTGCATTTCTTTACTGATGAGTAACGACGTCGTCCCTCTCCAGGGTTTGTATACGTAATCGGGGGAATCAGCGACGAAGGGATGGAGCTGCGTTCAGCCGAGGTGTACGACCCCATCTCCCGCCGCTGGAGCGCTCTGCCCGTTATGGACACACGGCGAGCATACGTGGGCGTCGCCTGCCTCAGCAACTGCATTTACGCGGTGGGCGGCTGGAACGAGGCCCTCGGGTCCCTGGAGACGGTGGAGAAGTACTGTCCAGAAGAGGTGAAGTGGGACACTCACCTACCTCACCTAATTCACGTTTCCTGTCGTATCCGCGCCGCCGTACAGTCTCCTCACCGCCGTGCTGCTCTTTCTACAGGAGAAGTGGGTCGAGGTGGCTCCGATGTCCACTGCTCGTGCGGGCGTGTCGGTGTCAGCTGTCAACGGGCTGCTGTACGCCGTCGGCGGGCGGGCCGCCAGCAGCGACTTCTCAGCCCCGGTGACAGTGGACTCGGTGGAGATCTACGACCCTCACCTGGATACCTGGACCGAAGTTGGCAACATGATCACCAGCCGCTGTGACGGCGGGTTAGCCGTGCTCTGATAGCCGGGAATATTCCAGTCGTGGACATCCATATCAGCACTTGAATCATACCAAAACTGCATTGACTAAAAAAAGCAGAAAAAAAAGCTGCACCTTAACACATAATGGTGATTTTGTCCCTGGAGGCTTTCACTCAATCATAGATGTTATTTATAAATGGGTTAGACGTGTCTTTCCGTTTTATCTGTCCAGAACGTTCGACAGCAGATCTGAAACTGCCAAAACACCGTAGACTGCTATAAGACTTATCAGTGTCTCTATTTTCAACTCACTAAATACCTTTGCAGGAATATCAGTGGAAAAGAAGCTCCTATTGGAAGACAAAGTGATCCTTGCAATAAGGACATTGTTCATAGCAGAGGATTTATTTTTGGGGGGTTCTGCTTCTTAAGTAGACTCCTTTTGGGAACAGACGTGAAAGCACAGTTATTGTTTGTTTTCTCTTGATTTTTTTCTTAAAGAAATGTTTGAAGTGAGTGCGTTGCTACTTGAAAGATTTATCGAACCACTTGAGCTTAATAATGGAACCAAAGTTTCATGGTAAGTGGTTACTGTGAACAATTCTAAACTTGAACAGTTTTCACACCAGTGCAGTTATCACACAGTAGTTTCCACTGGATTATTTTTTTGTATATATATATAAATGATACTGTATATAATAGTGCCTCTTAACCACTTTTTACTCTCAGTTGTGTCTTGTCATTTCACTCAGTGTCACCAGACATTACTAAAATTTAGATTTCAACCTTCTGATGTTGAGATTTGCAACATTTCTGTAGGACTGTGTCCATACCGGTATGTAGAGATATGTTTACCTTTTTTTATGGAAGGTATATCATGTTTCCTCTAGATCTTGGGAGTTTATCAAAATTGCAAGCTGACTGAAGCTATTGAACATTTACAGTCAATTGAGTCAATGGTAATATCTTTCTAACATTGTTTACAAGCTTAATAAACTCCATAAAGGTGTCATGTTCTTGCTGGGTTTAAAGGTAATCTATGTTACCTCTCCTCCTTATTTACAAATGTTCACATTTTAAAAATTGAAGAGAAGGCTCAAGACTTCCGCTGTAACATTTCATTGATTTGTGCGTAAGTCCATCCTCACAATGTACACAGGACATTTACTCTTTCGCTCTACGGTAAAACTCATTGAGATACATTTCTACCCTCAGCTTGTGATGTGTGAAGATATAAACATCTTTATGTGACCAATTAAACCGATCGACGAGGATGTTTTGGATTAGTTAACATTATTAGAGCCACACTACTGACGAAAGAAGGGTTTGCAAATAGTCCAATGTTTATTTTTCCTAGTTTGCACATGAAAAATGACATTTCAGTAAGGGTTAGTGTTGTGGCAAAAAGTGATTTTACAAATGTTTTCTGACGATTCTTTCGTTTCAAAGTCTGTCCTGTTCTACGGTTTCTTTGTTTTTAAACTAGCAGGACATTTCTGTGCCTATTTTGCATCTGTTCTTCACTTTCTAAATGGTATTCTACATCTGTACATGTCTTCCAAAATATATTAAAAAGTATTGTAGATAAAACTACTGCTGCGCTGTTGCGTACTGTATAAACCAACCATGCTGCACATCTGCATCTAACTCCACATTCGTATTCCCAATATTTGTGTCCCAATGGCTCACTACTTTCCTCCACTCAGTTCTGAATGTCTTTGATCTTCTTCTCGGGGTAGAATTCTTTAATTACAAGGGTGGCAACCAGTGAGAAGGTGGCCACCAGAGTGAGGACAGTTCGCATGGCTTTGAACCAGGAAGGGTATCCCGGCAGCAGGGTCAGGTCATAGTGCAGAGAGAGACCCAGTCCCATAATTACTACCAACGCTCCCTCTGCAAAATTGTCCCTGCAGAGCAGTGCCAGCCAGGCCAGAAGGGAAGGCACCACACTGTTGCCCAAGTTCATCCAGTCAGGTTGAGCGGGACTACCGGCGGGGAGGGCGAACCCCCAGCGGGCGCCTCCCAGAAAGGAGACGATACAGGCTCCATAGACCACTTGAGCACATGCCAGTTCAGGGTAGAAGGACTGTGTGGCAGCCATAGAGAGAGGTGCAAACAGGAAAGGGATGAGCCCCGAAACACCGAGGTAGAGGGCCGGTTTTGGGGCCTGGCCGAGGGCCCTCAAGCTGAAACCCTCCTTAAGGTCGCCTCTCTCCGAGGTGCCTCGTGGGTCCCTGTGGCAGAGACGCGTGACTCGCCAGCTCACTGGCCTGATGCGCAACATGTTGGTGGCAGTTATCGTGGAAGGCATTAACCTCGAGGAGGGCCTGGACTGAAAGGGCAGCTGAGCGTTTAACTCGATGTTTGGCGCTCTGACGGTCTGCTGAAGACATCTCCATACTGGGACCTGAGAAATGAATAATCAGACATAAACATTATTGGCTGATGTCAGACAGAATTCTTCATTTGTGACGCGAGTGGGCCTATTTAGTTGTCTGGACCCAGACATAAACATGATGAACGTCTTGTTATGATACTGGCACACACAGTATTTATCTGTACTCGTGAGAAAATATGCTGCATTGATCAGTCAACGTATCTTTCTTACCCCAGAAAGTATTACGCGGCTTTCAGATGCAAATCTAATCATCCTCAACCTGAAAAAGAGACGATATTCATTGGTTATAAAAAATACCCCGTAAAGCACAAACCAGACTGCCGGTGGAGCTAATAACAGCTAGCATACATAATCTCAACCTGATGCAATACAGAGCTATACAACTGTAACAACCATTTAAACATAGCGTTGCAATTATCAAAGCCGTACCGCCGTAATTGCTTTTCAATCGATGGTATGGCACAGTCACTGTACGCACAATTGCATGGAGTAAGTAGGCACAGTTAAAGTTAACAAATTTAGCTAAAGGTCGTTTGCAAGCTACCATTCTATCGGCACTCTACTAAATGCCTGCCTAAAAGCATACTGAATGAAGCCAAAAAGTAAATCGACTAGTAGGGCTGTCTGTGATGGTATTACGTTGTGTTCAAGATGACAAAACCCACGAACGTGTTCTACCAACAACGTGTTTTAGAATGTATATCATTGTTTCTTTTTAAATGTCATTTTTCGCCTAAGAAAACGTTGTTTTATTTGAACAGAAATGTTTTAAAGACGCAAACTCCTAATCCTGTTTCCCTTTAAAAACACTATGAAACCTCGTTAGGCTGCATAATCCCGACGGATCTTGAACGTAGCTTCATTGAGGTTGTTCAGTCCCATAGTGGCAGCGCCAGTGGTAAGCCCTCCGAAAATCCAAACAAACATCAATCGCCTGTTGGTAAAGAAGTGTGTAGTTGCCCAAGAGGCGCAGTCTGGTTAATGTATTCAGATTCTATATATGCTACAGTCAATATCCATCGGAGGTTATGCTGCCTAGGAGAAGGTACGCGGTATCGTCATGAAACACTGCAAGTTAGCTCGCTAGCACTTAGCAAGCTGATAAATGTGTGCTGCCGCTGCTAGGGTAGCCATTTTGAAATTGTGTTGTTCCAACGAAGCCAGGTCTGTTTACCTCTATTGTATGTACGTGACAGCTACTTAAATATACGGTTTCAACCCCCGCGAGCATATCGAGTACGTTGCTACAATGCTAAGCCCTCGAACCGTATTGATTGATTTCAACTACCTAGCAGTTTTAGCTGGTGGACGTTACTTAATAGGCTGGGTAACGCTATCTACTAGCTAACAAATGCTACGCTAACGTTAACCTTAGCTAACTAAGCAGAGTTGGCCCACAGCAAAGTGGGGAAAGATCTGATAACGTTAACGTGCGTAGTTCCAGATTAACGTCGACTATATAACACCACTACCGTGTTGAGTCGTAAACTGTTCATTGATTTCCATGCAGTTTGTGGTATAGCATCACTCGGCTAACGTCAGTTAGCTTGGTAAACGTGCATGTAACGTTCCTGTGCGTTGGATTGATCTAACTGCAACGTTTTGCACATGTCCACGTGGGATAACAACGTCAAACTGGGTGCTCTGCCCCAAGTATCGTGTCGCTGTCATTCCTCTGAGACGAGTGTTAGATGTCTGTGGTGTTGAGCTGCTGTGTCCGGAGGAATGTGCACGGTAGCTGTTCGTGCACACGGAGATTGATTTTGTTTTAGGTGTTTTAGGTAAATTCTATACTGAGATTGAATATAATCTTCTCAGAGATTGTAAACTTCGTTTTCATCTTTCATTGCACTCACTGCCAGTACCCCGGGGAGAAGTGTTCGAGTTATTTTTACATTCTTATAAATAATTCACTTAAAGTCGAAGCAATTTTTTTGCAAAAGACCGCATGCATTCAGCTCAAAATGGTTGCAAGATTGGTTTTTTTTAAACATTTCTCTCAACGTATTTTGTGTCAAAGGTAGTTAATTTACATGTCTTGTTGTGTCTTGAAGCTATTTTGGGGTTCAATGTCTGACACATCTGACAGATCTTTGGCCGTTGCGCAGGTAAAACTGAATAAATAGAAGTCTAACTTAATATTAACATAACGGTCTAATACCAAATCCATGCAGTTCATCTTTTACAGAGAGATGTGAATGTAATGGAATAGTTATTTTGGAACCTTCTTATTAGGTTATGGACTCCTTTTTATTTTTTTTTATTTTTTTATTTTTATAACAAAATCCCAAATAAGTGTACAGTCGAATCATTGACATTTTCTTGAATGTACGACTTAATTTATTTTTTTTCTTTGGAGGACTTGACTGGTATTAGTAAGCCAGGTGTACCAACTAGGCCGGCAGTGTAAATACACCTGTTGCTTTGAGATTTTTTTTCTTTTCTTAATTCGGCTTGTTATTCTTTATTGCAGGTCCAGTGTGTTTAGGAGCAAATACCAGTGAACCGTCAGCAAGAAAACTGAAATTCACCGCACTGCACCTTTCGCGTGGGAGGAAAAAGCTCATTGAAGAAGGAAAGGAGAGACTCACTTGACCATCTTGGATCTTCATATGGAAAAAAGAAGTTGATTGAGCTTCCTTGAGGAATAATTTTTTTTGACGCGTCTGATTTTTGCTGAGGAACTTTTGTCATAAGACACAAAGATCTTTGGACTTGTGGAAGGTTTTTGTTAAGCTTTTGAGCTTTCTGCTTCCATACCTATGAAATCGGCGCTATACCCTTTACCTGCTTCAATCAGAAAACGGCATATAATTAAATGGGCGTCTTACAAATGTGATATTAAAACCTATAAAGATAAAATTGGCATAATAATGTATCCTCCAGCGGCATCCCTATTTCACTAACCCAAACCGACAATGACGGCGATGTAACATAGCGATTTACTTCCTTCACTGTCATGTGACTTTAAACCATTGAGCATTATTTTTTTCAAACCCGGTCAGTCTTTTTCATCAGTTTAATGAGGTGAGCAGTGGTTCTCAGTGACCTCCATTGCCAATAAAATACTCGTAGCTCATTTTTCTTTTCTGCATGTGTTTTGGTAGATCTTAAAATGATTCGTTAAAGGGGAGTCGACGCAAAAGCATTCTGGCAGGATAACGCCTGTCGGTTTCCTTCCATCTGGTGTCCGCTATCCAGGGCGAACAACTTTCGGACTACTTCCTTATTTCAGTAATCAAACAACCCGGGTCTTTCTGATCGTGGTGCGGGAGGGGAGGGGGGGGGGGGGTGCGCGCATCACCTTTCAAACTCAACTAATTTAACCATCCAGCATAAAATCCAATCAGGCTTTGAGTCTCCTGATAATAACCGATAATGGCTCGAATGAATTGGTGAAGGAAGGAGTCTGCCTGTGGGGGGGTTGGAGGGGGGAGAAATACCTGGATTGGACAAAGTGGCACACAGAAATCATCCGAGACGTGACCTCCACACGAGCAGTTTGGAACTCTGATTCGGGTTGTATCGGTCCTCTCGCAGAGCACTGCCCCACTACTTTGCCCGGACAGTTTTCCGGATCGCCATTCCACATCATTTTTTTTTTTTTTTTTTTTTTGCAACCTGTTGACCCATCGTTCAGTGTTTCATCCTGGACGAAGGGATCTGCCTCTGGGAAAAGGGGCTGCGCTGTCCTGCAGGAGTTGGAGAGGGGGTTGTCACTGTGCTGCTCCCCGTCTGTCGCTCTGTGATCAGTGCCAGCAGGCCCGAGGAACCGAGCCCAGCCGGACCGAGCGAGGAGGCAGAGGACTTCAGAGCCACAGACTCTGGGGTAATCATGACTTGCTGTGGTCATTTTGTCAACACTTTGCGGGTAGCAGGTGTTTATTTCCGCCGCCTTGGTGCACAATGGCTTTAGAGGAAGAGCTATGTACTTTTAAAACCTTTTTTTATCACATATGTTGAAGAATAGAACTATGCTGTAAAAATATTTTCCATCCAGGCTGTCACCAGTTATCAGCTTAAAAGCTGCAGCAAGTTGAGCTTTGTTGTTTTCTGCTAATAGAACTCTTTTATGCTCTTGCAGGAGACTTTTAATATCCACATAATTTTTAAAGAACTGCTGTTGGGGGGGGACACAATTCCTGTGTCTGGGCTCGAATTAGCCGTATCTGTTTTAAAGATGTCCTTCTTTACGTGTCCCTCTTGTTAGATCCTGGCCATGAGGTTTGATGCCTCGATCCACTGACCGGAAACACTGGACCTAAATGGCGCAGCATGACTTTGTCCCTGCCTGGCTTAACTTCTCCACGCCCCAGCCTGCCAAGGTGTGTAGTGCTGTATGAACCACTGTGGGCCAGTTTGTCATTGGGGGGGATATTTAAAATTGAGCGTGAAGTTGTAATTCCCAGTGTCTGTGCTCAAACACCAGATGCAAGTGTGTTTCTCTACACCTGAGTGACACATTCAGCGCTGTGTCACCGAGGCATTGAGGACGCCAATGAAATAGACTGATGATGATGATGGAAGGTTTTGGGGTTTCTTGCTTCGGAGCTTTACTTGCTCTGTTACTGCTAAGGAGAAAAACAAGGAACATATTTAATACCTGGTAGGTCTAACTTTAGATGTTGAGTTTTAAACATAATAATGGTATTAAATTCACAACTTGATATGGTAGTATGCAGACTGTATCCCAGAGATGTCTGACCAAATGTTGCAAACAAATTAGTTGTTTTTTTCCAAACTGCTTGATTCCTGCAGCTGACTAAAATGAAGAATAAATTCTGCACCGATTTTTGAGGTCAGATTGACATTTTCAGAGATTAATCTTTCTATCCTTCTTATAGGCCACTAATACAACTAAATTACAATTATGTTGCCATCCCTTTATTCATTCTGACTGCTTTGTTGGCACAGCACGTTAATATTAAAGTAATAACAGGTGACTAGCACAGCAGTGGAAAGTTGACTAAGTAAAAACCACAAACTGCAATGAAGGTTAAATCTTACTTAATGCAAGGTGAGATGTCCTGACACGACGAAATAAGAGGCAGGAAGGCCAAAGTATGACGAGCACGGTGACTGACGATGAAGCAAATGGGAGGTTTATTGGCGACTGAGCGCTCACGCCAGTTATTGTGTTATCCATTCAGATGTTTGGTAGCTGACGAGGAGCCTCGCTGTTTAACATTTGTGAGATAGCTTTTTTTTTTTCTTCAGAGGCTATTTAACCAAATATAATGAGCACTGATTAGAGTTGATTCAACCAATATGGTTCCGTTTGTTTTAGACTTACTTGCCCCCAAACTTTATTCTCACCCACGAAGGCTCTGATTGAGTAACGAGAAAACCACAATCACACCAGTTATTTTAAATTGCCGGGCGTCATTTGGGATGTGGCTGCAACTCGGATGTATTTGACACATTTAACTGAATAATGTACAAAAACACAATACATCCAAATTTATGTTGACACATTTTAAATGTATTGTGGAATAATTGTATAGAGTTGACTCGGCCAATCTGTCTGAACTGTCAGTGTTCAGTGTAAACTGTAAATAAGGAAGTCGCTCAGCCAAGAGAGGAGTCGAAGAAACTAGCGCTCAGTTTGTCCTGCTGACGGACGACTTCAGCTCAGCGTCAATGGTCTTCGGGGATTAACCTACATTCACTTGCCAGAGTTCAATGTCCTTTTATTTTTTATTTTTTTTGTTCGAAGAAAACCTCGTTGACATGACGCCTGGCAGAGATATGCCGAAGGGCACCGTCTAATTTAATCTTTGAACCCCGGCTCATGCCAAGGATATGATCCAGATAGAGTCGAGATTATTACGCCACACTGCTTTCATGGCCGCACACGTCTCACGACGGAGCCTTCCCAGGTTGCTTTCAGCTCCTACGGTTTTTCCTCTGGTTCACCAAGAATAGATCCCCATAGTGACTCTTTCCTTTGGAGTTGTTCAAGGTCTCTGAGGTAGTAAGAGAGGAACTCCTAAGTATGGAGCGTATTTCTGCTCGCGTACTATGCAGAGCGAAAACAAGCATCTCCCTGAAATGCCGTTGAGGGATAAGTGCAGTTTTGCCATTCATTGTCCCAGTGATCGGTCCCTCTCTGACTGACCACCACCCCCCCCCCCCCCCCCCCCTCTCCCTCCAGTCCCCTGCTGCCAACCTTGACAAACAAGGGGATCCCCACCACCACAGAGACGGCAGACCCGCTGTGAGCCGCCGCCGCCACAACTCCTCCGATGGCTTCTTCAACAACGGCGCCCTGCGCGCTCCAGCAGGTAGTGAACGCATCAGAGGCTCCGGCAGTCAAAGCGCCGCTACAGTTGGTACAGAAATACTGAAGCGGGAAATGTGTGATGTCACCAAAACGATACGGTTTAATATCCGTGAAAGAGATGAAGGGAAAACGCCGACCGAGTGCAGTTTGTGCACATCAACACCGTCCTGAGAAGAGGCGCAGTCAGATTCATAAGTGGAAACGCCTGTGTGTGGGGGGGGTGGAGGCCCTTTTTTAAATGTATGTTTGGATTAAAGCCTGTCAGCGACCAAGTCGGTCAATCACCAGGATAAACTCCACGCCGGGCTTTTCAGCAGTGTGTCTGTGGGACGGATTACAAGTGTGATTACGATCCAGCTTGCGTATCCCATCAATATGCGAATCAGGGCCGCTCTCCACCTGTTGTGGTGGTGGTGGTGCACCAGCTGGAGCTGTTTGCTCACTGCCCAAAAAATGCTTTCTGTCGCAGCAGTAACATTTTAGCTTGCTAGTTATCAACTAGTTGTTACTTTTTCAGATCCATTCGAGACAAGACGTCTTATCAGCAGATCAACGCGCTTTGTGTATATTTCTATGTGTAGAAATGACTCGGGGTGTTTTTGATCTTTTGGCTATTTTCATTGTAACTTTAGTTCTCACGAGGACGGAGGGAGAGAGGCGGACACATTTGCAACTTTTCAGCGTTCGGCCGGAATGTCTCAAGCCGCCAGCTGAACTCGTGGATGATAAAGATACTTTATTGATCTATTTGTCGCAGCTGTTCATAGTTAAAGGTTATTACATCGGCTGAATTGGTGGTGTGAACGAGTAGAGTTGAGAGACCTTGAATGGTCTCCACTTTAAGTTAATACAAGGATCCTTTCATTGAGCCTTCAGGATGGAAATAACGATTCAAACGGTAGTTTTGCCGACTGCGCTGGAATGCTTTCCCTTACTGAAGCGTCTACCCGGTGGGTGACGCCTCGGTAGTCATCAGTCCGCTGACGATCCTCCTTTGTGGTTTGGTGAAATCTCATATTTCCATTCACTTATATTTTGTCTCCGTTTCTGCAGCATTGCTGTTCCGGATGAACGGTTTTGTTTTGTTGATCGGTTGTACAACCAGGATGCATTCAGGTGCAGTGGTAAAATTCTGTTTCCAGGCAGGAGTTAATGAGTTAAGCTTCCTGTTTTACAGGTTCCTCGTCCATTTGTCCTCCAGGACTTGCCCCTCTCTTCACTTGGCTTTCCTCCCTGTAGAAGCAGAAAGTTTTTCTGTTTTCATGTTATCTGCAAAACAAGAGTCTTTTAGAAAAGCAATAAGATATGAAATGATTTATTTTTTTCTGTTTCATTTCTGAAGCCGTAGTTTGCTGGTATTCAGCCCTTTGGCAGCGTTCTCACATACCCTGTCTGTTCTCTCTCTCTCTCGAGGCGACGGATGGCAGCAGCCCTCTCTGCTTCTGAGGCATGACTCGGTGGACTCGGGGGTGGCCAAAGGAGGGCACGGGGGGCTGGCGGGGGGCTCCTGTTGGAAGGAAACGCCCAGCTGGCATGGAGCGCCACGGGGGGCCCAGGACGGCCACCACCACCACGGCCACCACGGCCACCACCACCAGGGACGCCACCCCAAACGGGTAGGGGTCGAGAGGGACAGGCAGGTGGGGCACCGGCAGCGCAACGGCAACTTTCATCCCCGCAAGGGCCCCTCGTACCAGGACAAGTTCCCCAACGAGGAACGCAAGGACGGCAAGGACGACAAGCTGAAGTTTGTGGAAGAGGACTTTGTAAGTAGACGCCTCAGACGGGGCCTTGATGCCTGATGGGATACACAGTCGGTGGCTTAACCGGTTAGATTGTTTAATGAAGGGGTTTCGGAATTCAGTCATTTCTGAATAAAATAAAATAAAAATTATTTTTTTTAAAAAGACCTCACATTTACTGCGTGATGCAAAGTGTTTCCCTTCATCAAGCTCACCTGTCGACAACAAAATGCTCAGAATATTTTATGTTGACTTTTTTTTTTTTGAATATATTTAAATTTCTTTTAGCCTTCCCTCAACCCTGAAGCAACTGGAAAGCCTGCAACTCCGATGCGAGCAGTGGCTCCCCATGCTGGAGTTTGGGGTAAAAAAAACAACCGACCGTTAAAATATTTAAGCTCCGGCAGAAACTTTCTTTTGAACTTGACAAACTTTTCTTCACTCGTGATGTTCCAGAAAACCCCCCTACTGGCAAACAGATGGTGTCCAAAATGCTGGTTATCAAGAAGCTTTCCAAGGAGGACTCCGGCACGGCCTTCTCTGCCGGGTTCGCCACTGCCGGCCCCTTGCCCACCAATGGCAGCAAAGTTCCCATTTCCGGCTCCAGCATCTACAAGAACCTGGTCCCAAAGCCTGCTGTGGCCCCCACCAAGGTAGGACTTGCTGTGACGTGTCAAATGACTGTTTTCAAGTGGCTGCCATGACGCGATGGACGCTCATCTTTGTGTGTCTCCGGTTTGTTTTGTTTTTTTCCCCAGAGCACCCAGTGGAAATCCGGTGGGAGAGAGATCACAAAGTCTGGCCTCCACATGCCGGGCCGAGATTCCGTGTTCACCAGCCCCGTCTCTGCAGCCAAACCCAGCCCCCCAGTCAGTGCACCACAGCACTTCAACTCAAAAGAGGTAGAAAAGGGGGGACGGACGACTGGACTTTTCCTGCCATTACAGCAGGCGTTAAGGGAACTTCCAAACCTAAAACGCGATTTTTAAAACTACACAGCAAGCAAACCTGTGTAGTTCAAGATTAGCAATGTTGAGTAACATCACACGTTTTTATTTAACATGTTGGCAACTCAGGGAGTTGGTGGATCTTAATATTTCATTAAGTTCTGACTCATCCGTCAACAAGTTGAACACACTCCTCTTTTCATTTTAAATAAGTCTTTTAATATGAAAAGCATTGATTCCAATAACCACATGTAAGCAAGTTGGCTCAGCACGTAAGCATGACCGAAAACATTGTGCATTTCAAGTGCGCTGTCATCTCTGAGGCTTTAACATTGCCGGCTCCTCCTGAGTCCCTTTGGCGGCTTGCAAACCTTTCCTCCCTCGAAGAGCACTAATGAGCAAAACCATCACAACGTAACACTGTACGCACTCATTTTAACTTTCTCTCTCCCTTCCTGCGCCCCCTTCACTCCCGCAGCACCCTTCCAGCACGACTCCTCCCATAGACATCGCCCCGTCGAGGCTGAAGCTAATGCGGCGCGGTCCGGACCGCAAGAGTGAGTTCTTGCGAGCTTTGAAGGACGAGGGCACCGGAGAGCTGGTGACGAGCAGCAGCCCGGGAACATCGGGAGAAGTAGGCCGCAACTTCACTTCTTTGTCATTTCTGTCCACAATGAGAAGTTTTTTGTTTTTCCCCCCACACATAAAGGCCGTTGGTATATAAAGGTCTGCAAAATCCAATGGCCAAATGATTCATTTTTTGTATCGTGTTGCATTTGGAAATGACTGATTGTGTTGTGTGAACTGTCTCAGGGTGAAAGCAGCACCCCGGAGCCCAAAGCCTACAGCGAGGAAGTGTGCCACGAGAATGGTCTGTCCTACTCGCTCAGTGACTCTGACACTGAGCACCTGTCGAGTTCCCTGGAGGCGGAGCACAGGTAGGTCACAGGCCTCCACGCACGCGCACACACACACACACACACCCACGCTCTCATCATAATCAACTAAGCAGAACGTCTCGTTGCTCTTGAAGGTTGCTGAAGGCCATGGGCTGGCAGGAGTACCCAGAAAATGACGACAACTTCCTGCCTCTGACCGAGGACGAGCTGCGAGAGTTCCAGACTAAAACCGAACAGGTGAGCTGAGGGGGGAAAAAAAAAACCCACCCGTGTCACTGCAACGCCCTCGTGTCGGTTTTCTGGTCCTCACTAACCGTTTTTTGTTTGACCAGCTGAAGAGGAACGGCATGCAGAGGAATGGGGCGCTCCTGCCGAGGGCGCGAGGCGTGACCCTCCACTTCACCCCCTGGAGGAGTGTGGCCGAGGCGAACGTCGAGGAGGGCTCAGAGTCCGAAACCAGTAGCAGCAGCCAGACCTCCGACGACGATGACTGCATCAGATCCTAACGTGGCTTCACGGAACAAAACCTCCAACAACACAAATGCCAACAAAACATCCCAGCAAGCAAATCCCCCTCTTCCTCTCATCTTTGTTTTTTAGAGCACCATTTTGAATTCTTGTTTTTTTTTTGTCATTCTTGCACAAGGGAAAAACCAATCATATCCCAGTGAAGGGGGAGATTCCTGCTCCGCCAGACGTCGTTTTCCCTGCGTTTCCTCCTTCACTGCAGTCTCGGTCGTATCCGACCCAGTTCCCCCCCCTCACACTCACACCCCCACCCGTTCTTCCTTTTTCTTCCTCGCTTTGTGGAACTGATGTGTTCATCAAGAAAAGAAGGGCAATGAATGCACACTTGATTCTGCTTTAAACGGACTAACTCATTTCATTGATGATGCTGATGACACATTATTAATGATATTAATAAAAATTGGTTCCTGACAAGCTGATATGTTTCAATATGAATCTGGCTACTGTGGTGTTTGAATCCACACCGCTTCGTGTGGTGAGATCATGGATGTTCACTAAAATGCTTCGTGAAGACGCGGGCACGTCGTCCACTGCCAAGAACAAAGGCTCTAGTTTCCCCTGAAACGGTGCCTATATTTGACTTGCTTCATGAGGAATGGAGCTCAGTGTGCGAGCAGACCAACGATGTTTAGGGGGGTAATGCAGGAACAAATTCTCAAGAGCCTGACGTAGAACTTTTCCTGAGTTTGGACTTAAGTTACTGCAGAAATCCGGTTATCCATTCAAGAAAATCTACTTGCAGAACTGATGGATCCATATGACAGTTCACCGCTTAATGTGATGCTAAATCTACCACGGCTTTTGACTGGTCACCTGGTAGGTGTAAATACGGAACACTTCAACTTATGGCAATGAAGAGTTCCAGGTGTTTTATATTTTTACCCCTTGATTCAAACTCCTTCCAGGCAATTACAATATAAACGCATGCTTCGATGACAATATGTAATGTTTAAATAAATCTTTGATCACTGCTTCGGTTCCTCAGATTAAGTGTTTGCTTCTTTTGCAGACTTCAGACTCCTGTCGTGTGCAGAATGTCGTACAAGATGTAAACCAAAGCGGCACATGTGAGTTCAGTACAATTATTTACTTGGTTTATGCAACAATTAAGTTGATTTTACAAACAGTAACTGGGTCGTCATGTTGAATCACGAATTAAAAAGGAAATACCCACAAGTGTTCATAATGATATTTAAACTGCATCCCAACTAGTCCACAGACCAGTTCTCTCTGAACACATCAGGGTGATATTCACACCTTCTGGAGCAGAACAGTTTAATTTTGAAAATGCCAAAGTAAGACAAAGATTTATCAAATCACGCTTTATTGAACTTAAGGTTACACATGTTAAACACTGACATCACAACAGTCATAGAAAAAAGGCTCATATCTACAGCAGCAAACAGGTGGAGCGACAGTTGGCGGCCGTCGTGTGTGTGTGTGTGAATCTCTTCTTGGGTGGAGGCAAAGATCACCGATTTCACTGACTGGAGAAGATGATGAGTTAGACGGCCCCGCCACTCAAAGCACGTAGATTTGTTTTATTTCTGTGTAGTCTCCTACCTCTCGACTTCCGTGCTGTCGGCGTGTCCGTTCGTGTCTCGGTTGGCCTTGTGAACGTCGCTGGACTCGCCATCGCTTTGCTTCGCCTTCTTCACAGCGCCCTCCTTCACCGGACTCTCCTCGGGTTTCCTCTGAAATACACAGGCATTGGTTCAAGCAAGACAAATCTGTGCGATTCATCTTAATCCCAAGAAAACGGCTCTCACCTTCTTCCTGACCAGGTGGGAGATGTCTGACACCGGTGCTTTGGAGGCGTGTCCATTGGTGGAGCCGACAGCGCTGGTCGACGTGACGGCAAACTGGGTGGAGGACAATGGTTCCAGACGTGTCACTACTCAGCGAGGGTTCAAAGCGATCACACCAAACTGCTCATTCCCCCGTAGCAGGTACAGCCGTCTAATATTCCTACAACAGGACGAGACCTACCGTTGAGCTGGACGACGAGTCGGCGCTCTTCATAACGGAGACGGGGAACGCGGAAGAGGTAGAGCCTCCGTCCTGACAGGCAAATTTCAAATTACGTCACAATCAACACAATTGGTCTTGTTGATTTACACTCATAGTAAGGCGGAGATTGGGTCTAAAGTGGATCTTCTAGCTTAAAAAAAAACAAAAAAAACAAAACACTAGCAGGTGTCAGTTGAAATGTTTCCGAGCATTGAATGCAAAAAAAAAAAAAAAAAAGTAAAGCTTACTGTGAAAAATCTTTTTACCCAGTTGAACACTCAATGAGCAGTAAATACTGAAAACGCAAGTTCTTGCCACTCAAAACCAGTTTGTCGAAAGAATCAGCAAAAAGACCCTCCATGAATATGAATTGACATGAATTAAAAGCCTTTAATACATGTCAGAAACATCTCCACGTTCCCCCTCGCTGTCGTTATGAAGTGCCCAAGCAGCCCTCTTCAGACCCCCGACTTACCGCTGCACCCGTCCCGTCCTCAGCAGCAGCGTTGGTCATCTTCAGGCCCTCCGTGGCGTCCTCCACCTTCTCCTGAATCTCTGGCAGCAGAGCCTTCAGCTCTTCCATCTCCTTCCTCTCATCTGGCAGCGCGTCGGGCCCCTCGGCTTTGTTGAGCAGCTCCTGCAGCTTGTCTGCCGTGGGGGAGGTAAATGATGCACAACGTTGGCATGGAAACCGTCCGAGTTGGGGGGGGGGGCGCATGCTTACCCGGACGGGTAAGGGGGGGCGCATGCTTACCCAGTCGGCTCTTTATGACTGAGATGGAGCTCTTGAGCTCCTCGATGGCCCGGCCGTACTGGACGTCCAGGCTGTAGGTCAGGCCGAGCTGGTAGTGAGTCTCAGCCAGCAGGCGGCTGTCCGCGTCCAGGTGCTTCACCTGCAGCTTCAGACACTCCTGGAAATCCTCCAACGCCTGAGTGTAATTTCCTGGAAGACAAGCAGCAACTCACTTTTCTCAGGGAAATACAAACCAAGCCAACTCTTTCAGGCATGCATGTTTTATTTTAGTTGCATCTTAAAACAATTTATTTATTTATTTATTTATTTATTAGGTAACCATCTTTGCATGGAATGGTGCAGTAATCTTAGTACCTGATTCAGAAGAAACTTCACCCAGTTTTGAGTGAGCCTGGGCCGCCATCAGCTGATCCTCCTTGTTCTCTTTCCTTGTTAAACAAAGGAATCAGTTAACGTGGAGGCTGCAGCTCAGATAGTCACCATTGGGCATTGCGGGGGGGGGGGGTCCATTACCTTTTGTAGATGACTTTAGCAACTTCCAACATCTCCCAGGCAAGCTGCAGGTTCCCCACCTCCTCCTCCTCCTCCTCCTCCTCCTCGCTTTCCTGAAAACACACATGTGTACTTACACTCAACCCCTAAAATCACCCGGCAGCGTCATTCGATGTGCGTCACAGCCACTGCTCACGTACTTTTTCGGCAGCTCCATCTTCTTCGCCTTGCTCCTCCGCCTCCATTTCCTCATCTTCCTCCTCAACGTCTGAAACATCAGTGTCAATAAAACACGTTAAGATAAACTGGGAAATTTATGATTACAACCACCAGTACGCCATTTGCAACCAACGGTCTATATTGAACAGAAAACCCACCTTTTTCCCTTTCCTCATCCGATGACTTTTCCTCTGCCTCCTTGTCTTCATTTTTAGCACAGTTGCCGTTTTTCTCCTCATCTTTCTCTGCAGATTCTTGTTGCTCATCACCTCTCTCTTTGTCGCCGCCCTTCTTCACCTCGGCGGCTTCGTCGCCCTTCTTCACCTCGGCGGCTTCGTCGCCCTTCTTCACCTCGGCGGCTTCGTCGCCCTTCTTCACCTCGGCGGCTTCGTCGCCCTTCTTCACCTCGGCGGCTTCGTCGCCCTTCTTCACCTCGGCGGCTTCGTCGCCCTTCTTCACCTCGGCGGCTTCGTCGCCCTTCTTCACCTCGGCGGCGGAGGCTTCGTCGCTCTTCTTCACCTCGGCGGCGGAGGCTTCGTCGCTCTTCTTCACCTCGGCGGCGGAGGCTTCGTCGCCCTTCTTCACCTCGGCGCCGGAGGCTTCGTCGCCCTTCTTCACCTCGGCGCCGGAGGCTTCGTCGCCCTTCTTCACCTCGGCGCCGGAGGCTTCGTCGCCCTTCTTCACCTCGGCGCCGGAGGCTTCGTCGCCCTTCTTCACCTCGGCGCCGGAGGCTTCGTCGCTCTTCTTCACCTCGGCGCCGGAGGCTTCGTCGCTCTTCTTCACCTCGGCGCCGGAGGCTTCGTCGCTCTTCTTCACCTCGGCGCCGGAGGCTTCGTCGCTCTTCTTCACCTCGGCGGAGGCTTCGTCGCCCTTCTTCACCTCGGCGGCGGAGGCTTCGTCGCCCTTCTTCACCTCGGCGCCGGCTTCGTCGCTCTTCTTCACCTCGGCGCCGGCTTCGTCGCTCTTCTTCACCTCGGCGCCGGCTTTGTCGCTCTTCTTCACCTCGGCAGCGGCTTCGTCGCTCTTCACCTCGGCAGCGGCTTCGTCGCTCTTCTCTGCCATGGCGTCGTACACCTGCACCCTCAGCTCATCTCTGGTCTGCTCTGTTGGGAGTGAAGAGGAGCAGTGTAGCAGCTTCCCACAAAAACAAAACCAGGTTCTCTCTACATATAAATTCCCTCACCATCAATGGTTTCCGTACTGTCAACATTAGAGTCCTTGGGTTTCTCGTCATCCTCCTCTCCATCTTCCGGTACTCCTTCCAGAGCATTACCGAGGACGGAGTTCTCCATCCTGCAACAACGGGGTCAGTTAGGTCGGCATTTTTTCACACATATACAAAAAAGACCACCGCGGCACGGTGCAGGACTAAATACTTTACCGTGCCAAATCCAGCAGCGCTTTGCCACACCAGAAGAAGGCCTCTCCACACTCGTCTGCAGTGTCTCCGTACTTTTGAGCTCTGGGAAAAACCAAGAGAGAGAAAAAAAAAAGTGATATGTCAGATTGTAAAATCTGTATGAAAGCACAGCTGGCAACCACTGCTTATTGCATCGACCCAGCAGCTGCAAGCTGTTCCCATGACGCATCATCAACACACCTCTAAAAGCTAACATATCGTACTTCAAGGTTCCCATTTTAATAAAAGTCTCAAACTGTGCTCACTACATTTGTATCCGAAAATACCTGCTCTGGCTTCAATCGATTTACTTCAACTAGATTAGCAATGGGGCTTGATTTAATGTATCTCTCGATCATTCTCTTTGTTGTTGGTAAAAAGCTTGTAGGCTGGATCTGTAACTTCGCACAGTGAAAACTCACAGCATGCCGCAGGCCTCTTGCAGGGCGCTCACCGCCTCCACCACTTTACCCATCACCAGGTGCTTCTTGCCCGAGCCGATTAGCTTGTTGGCCTCCTCCATGTTCGCTCAACTGGACGAACAGAAAAACAACTTTACAAACCAAAAACCGATTAATTAGTTGGGCCCGTTAATCTTGGTGAAGTTTTAAACGTCTAAGTGAGAGCAAACGTGTATATTAAATGTGGTTTACCTTGTCCGAGAGGTGGCGACTGAGACGTTTGAAGAGGTGCGTTGGCTTGCGGCTCACCGGCTGGTGCGTAAGAAGACTGAAGAGCTCCTGCTCCATTGTTTCAATTTGGCGCGAAATGTTCTTTCCGTTTCCGGCTAATTTCCGTGTTCGTAAACCGGCGCGGGATCATTCTTAAAGACACAGAGCGCAGGTAGACGTACAACACGTAGAGTGTTGCTAAAGAGACGTTTGGAGTAGGAAAATATTAGGTTTGAGTTCACGTAACTGATGCAACAATCATTTTCTTCATATTTTCTTATGTATTGTGTATCTAATTTGATATCGAATATTTGGGGGATCCATAACTACTGTGTTTAATTGCATAACACGGGTTCATTAAAGCGGTTCGGGGGTACTGTATATGTAGGTACGTATGTCTGTATGTGTGCTTGTGTGTGTGTGTAGGATATTAGAAATAAGCTGACGACCCGGTTCATAAAATTAATAAAATACCTATAGTGTACACCAGAATACAGCCATGATTCTGAAACTGTGTAATCAATAAAGTAATGACAATATTGTAAAACCACTGTAATTCTGCAACTGTAATAGAATAATACCAATGTACAGTTATGATTGTATTTGATGTAATGTAATCAACTGGAATGCATGCATGTAATACTTGAACAACAACTTATATTGAATGAGGGCCTTCCGAAATCCGAGTTACATTGAATTTACCAGAAGACCACTCCCAGAGGTGTGGACACTAACTTTCACTCCTTTACGTATTGGTATAAATACCTATAGGCAACGATTGTTCTCGAGTTCGCTGGTGGAGGCAGCAGACGGGCACTAGGGATGGTCAAAGGACTGACCTGGGGCCTGTTGGTTGCAAAGACCAGCGGCTCCTCAGCTGAGATGTTCTTTTTACCACAACACCATCTCTTTTATTAAATACATTTGATTTGAACCTTTAGATCTGCGATGCCCTCTGTCTGTCCGGCGTTTCTTCATTTTTGAACACAGCAGTGTGCATGTGTTGACCTACACAAGGCTGCTGTCACGTCCTGCTGTGAGGGACATGGATCCGCCAGCTCCCCACTCAACACCTCCTGCTGGCTCCGCTGTGTCCCTGCCTCGTCATGACAAGTCTGGGCCTGGCATCCAATAAACCCCACACTGAGAAAATTGTACTGCACCCTCCTCACATTGTCATCATCATCCTGGATAACTGCTATAATGTCCCGGTAAAATCTAACAACGCAGCAAACATCATGAGTGAAAAAATTGCCTGTTTATCTTATATTTCTTCCAATCCAGAGGAAATCAGTTTGAAATACAATATTTAGAGAATTTATTGTCTGTATGAGTCAATTTTGCTAATCATTGAAGGCTTTACAAAACATGTGTTATTTTTGGCCACAGAGTATGTACTCACTCTGTCTGGTGACACCATTAAAAAAAATTAAAAAAAAGAAATTCTGGTAAAGAAAGCAAAAGTGTATTTGTACCTTTTAAATGGAATTTGGGTTGCTATAGGGCTGCTATTTCTTTCTCGCAGTGTTGGATAAGATGATTGAAAAGATGATTTAATTCCATGATAATGACACAACAGAGGGACATTTCAATAGTAAAACATTTTCAACCGTTTCAAGTTTTTCATTTAATTTGTTCAATTTTACTCCAAAAGGAAATGATCAACTTTGCGACACTCAGAGATTTGTTATTGGATTTGTTAGAGCTTATAAAAATACACCTTTGATGTTGTGTGCCCTCGTGCAAATTCATTTGGAGAATTTCTGAGAGAGGACACAGAAATATGCCAAATAACTAATATCGGCACCAGTATTTTGCATGATTCATTATTCCATTTAAAGTGTTTTGATACTTTGCATGGCCCTTTGTGACCAGGATGATCGACACATTGATGCCTTTCAACCATATTTGCAACAAGCAGTGAAGTGGATGCACTATTTCTGAGCATAATGTGAAACGGCTGTTGAACACAGGGATATGGTTTGATCACTAGCCTACTATGGAGCTTCTAACAGAAGGTTATTGTGTGTCCTCCTCTTATCTCGCCCTTGATGCAGTGCCCATGGCAACGGCATGCAAAGACATCAATTGGTGACAGCGGAGAAGGGAGGGATGGTGCAGGGGCTGTTTGAGCAGATAACATCCCCTGTCTCTTTAGGTTATAGACTCGGGTGTAAACAACACCGGTTTCTTCAGATGATTGTTTGCAAACAGAACATAATTTGCCTAAAAATCCCAGTGTCTCTAATCACATATTTGATTTGTTTTAAGGGTCACTAAAGAGTATTCATTATCAGCCGCAGTTTGACACTGCGGCCTACATTATGCAGCGCTATGAAACCACGGTTCACTCCCCTTTCATCATGTTTCCACTGCTCAGAGTACAATAATTGTCCCAGGCTTGTTGTAAAGTAAAGGATGTTATGCTTGGTTGGACGTGTTAACTGTCAGAGACATACGCTTTTATCCAACGATATCTTAAGAATACGTGGAATATCCCAATTAAATGGCAAATGCTTTTGATTATGAATAAACTATAAAACCAGGATTGATAAAATAAAATTACGGTCTTAATAACTGTCATGTGGAGTTAACATAGCATTTATCAGGTAGACATCAGGCCAATCATTTTAAGGATTGTCTTACATAACATGAACAACATAAAGCGATGTTTGTTAAACTAACAATGCGTGTGAAGAGGCTGGTGTTCCTCAGCCTTAGTGGCAATAAGGAAATGGAAATGAAGAAGGCCTTCTGCGGCCCACAGGAAAGTACAAGGTGTTGCAACAGTGCAGCGCCTTGGGCTTCTTTAAATACAGAAGAGCAAAATACTAAGAGCTCAGTAGTATGAGAAAATTCACGAAACATGGGAGAAACAGGCCAGCACATGTTTTTTTTTGGAGCTTAATAGAATGAACATAAATGTGTGATGGTCACTGTCTCTAATTAATTTAGAATGAATACTCTGAATTGGTTGTTGATTGTATTTGTTATGGAAAACATCTGTTTCTAGTATGGAAAATATGTCCCTCAGTTTCCTCTGAAAAGTACTCTGGTGATGATAATACACTAGCATAGTGTAAAAAACACTTCAATGTAAGATGTGAGGTTGTATTCATATATGTCGGGGGGGTCAGTACACAGGCTAAATAAAAGAATGCAGGTTTTTAATGGGGTTGTGGTTTATTTTCCGAGCGGGAAATCCTTGTTTAGGCACTCGGATGCACACCAATGTGAAGGAGTTGCTTCGTGTCTAATCATGATGACTACGTGCTGCATCCTAAAAGAGTTCTAGTCATACAATGAAACCTCATGACTCCTGCGTGGATGGTTAACTGGGATTAGGAAACGGCAAGCCATTAAAAACCTGCTGTTTAAATTCCATTTATGATTAATAGAGTCAGTGTTCTGCCTCAAAACTGGCTGTAGAACGAATTCAGGTTGCCTTGATTACTGAAGTTGGATGAAACATAGAGGTCACGTATGCCACAGGGACCAATGAGTTAATAGTGTGAGACTTTGAAAGACGAAGCCTGAAGAATGTTTCCTATGAGTAACTCCTTTCTGTCGGTCTCTTCATCCTCTTGATTTCATGGGGTTTCACATGAGCATGACATTTCCCAGAAAAGTCATAAGGAAAAGTGCAAAGTCATGCTGTGTAGTGGGAGGTTGGTTAAGACTGGAGCCCCCGAGCGCCGTGTAGTCTCGTTCTGACGGGGTTATCGCGAGAAGTGAGCCCTCGTATATATTCTTCATTCGAGGCTGCCGGTTCTCGTTCTCTCTTGTGTCTCCTCATCTGGCGTGAAAAGAACTGAGGTATGTTTGTTTTTTTATACCATGCATTTAAATATTTGTATTACTCTCTTTTCCTTTGTTTGTTTTTCACGCGGTTTATTTGTTGCTTTCTTCACACCGTTTATGAAGGTTTTGTGGTTTCGCAGCGTTTGCTGGATTTTAGTTCAACAAGTGGGTTTTCACAACGTTATTTCCTTGTTCACCCGCATAAAGCGGAAACGGGTTTTATAATTCGTGGTTTTGAGGGTTAACTTGACGTTACTGAAATCCGATAATTTGTTTGTTTTTTGCTACCTGGAAGACCAAAAATGACTATAAATTACAGTTAAATCTCAGGAGAAATGTTGCAGTGATTCAGTTAATGACAACCAACACGCGCCTGGTCTTTAGCCATTTAGTATTTTACCTGCTCTTTAGCTGACTAATTTACTGGTAATATGTATCAAGAAAAAAACATTGTTGATATCCATATGAGGAAACACCTGTTCATTTAAAAAAAAAAAAGAAGAGAGAAGTGGAATTGAGTCCACTTGTGCCAGTTTGTGCATTTTAATCCGGAGTTTAAGCAACAATTTTTAGTTAAAAAAAATCTCTTCTGGTTAAATGAAAGCTATTGTAGGAAATATTTTACATTTCCTTGTTCTATAGGCAATGATGGCTTCGCTCTGAAGATATGATGCCTGACAAATAATTAATTAACCAACCACGAACAATGAATTTATTGATCAGAGTTGTAAGCAATTTGAGGCAACAGCTTCTGAATTACTTAATCTATCCAGGTAACAATCATCAGATAAGTTGTTTTAAGTAAATCATGATTGACAAGTGTAAATGTCAGTGGAGATTTCCATCTTCTGTTCTTCAGCTAAACTGAAGATGGCTGCAGGCAAAGCACAGATCGGAAAGCCGGCTCCGGACTTCACAGCGAAGGCGGTGATGCCAGACGGGCAGTTCAGCGACCTGAAGCTTTCCAGCTACAGAGGTACGCCGCCACCGTGGCCCCGCTTTGATGACTCGCTCAATGACATCGATTTGCTGTGTTATCCCACAAATCATTGAATAGACATCCAATTACACTTCTGAAAACTAGAATAAAATAGCCTGTAATTCCCAAACGCAACAGATGCATCGTTTTTATTTTTTATTTTGCTGCAGGGAAATATGTCGTCTTTTTCTTCTATCCACTGGACTTCACCTTCGTTTGTCCTACCGAGATCATCGCTTTCAGTGACGCTGCAGACGACTTCAAGAAGATCGGCTGTGAGGTCATCGCCGCCTCTGTGGACTCTCACTTCTCCCACTTTGCATGGTAGTTTCAAGATATACCCTTTACGCGTCCATCGCGTGGATTCATCTCTTGCAAACGTCTCACGTTGTTCCCTTTTTTTTATTTTGATGAACGCTCTCAAAGGGTCAACATGCCTCGAAAGCAGGGCGGTCTGGGTACCATGAAGATTCCCATGGTTTCAGACACGCGGCGCACCATCTCCACAGATTATGGTGTCCTGAAGGAGGATGAAGGCATTGCCTACAGGTTGGTTTAACAATGGTGGAGTTTCTTTCTGCTTTGATAAAGGTTAGAAAACGTCTTCCATTTGCTGCTGCAGTGAGATTCTACGTTCTTTTTCTTTTGACATCATTAAATGCACCAACCTGAAGTTTTAGGCAGCGACTTGCAGAACTTAAACTTTCCTGCGTCCACGAACCGCTCTTTCGCTCTACTTCAGAGGTCTGTTCATCATTGACGACAAGGGCATCCTGAGGCAGATCACCATCAATGACCTCCCGGTTGGACGCTCCGTTGAGGAGACCCTTCGTCTGGTCCAAGCCTTTCAGTTCACTGACAAACACGGAGAAGGTAAGTTTCTGCTGTAACACTCTGCAGACCTCAAGGGACACTCATGCATATATATATAACATTACTCTATATGTGCGTCATATTGGTAGAAGGCTCATTAGAGGCGTCTTTTCTTTTCAGTCTGCCCAGCTGGCTGGAAACCAGGAAGTGACACCATCAAACCCGACGTCCAGAAGAGCAAAGACTTCTTCTCCAAGCAGTAACAGGCCCAGGGTGTGCCACCTGCTATAGGACATTATATTTAAAGGAAGAAGGCCTGTGGAGGAGTAGTTAGGAGCTGGTGTTTTGTCTACATGCTGTGTGTGTTCAGTCATCTGTAGTGTGAATAGTGCAATTATGGCCAAAGCATATAGTTGTGTAATTATGTTGTGGTAATGTGTGCTATCTTCACCGTCAGGCTGAGCTGGATGTCTGTTTGCATAGTATGAGACTGACGTTATGTTTATGTGGAAATGATTTCCATGTTTAACGTTTCAACACTTGAGGAAAGTTCAAAATAAACAAGCTTTCCCGAACCAGGCGATTAGTTGTTTGTTAAATGCTCCTGCACACTTTGCCACACAGGTGCACTTGGTCTCTTTTTGAAGACATTTAGTGAGCTCCACCCTCACCTCCACCTGAACGTCTTATCAGCTACTGTATCAGCCTTCCTTCTTGTTTCTACAACTTCCCAGCAGAAGCGTTTGCTGACTGGGTCGACAATGACTCATCATAAATCATGGCTGTGTTCCCTTCGTGGCCGTGGACTGTTTATAGTTACACCCTTAAGGGGTTATCGTTATTACGCTATTTATTGCACCTGTGTTTTTTGCTTCTAAAGAACTGATAAGGAAGGGCACCTCTGGTTTGGCATGCCATTAAATAAACTCTTAATTGAGTATTTGAATTTGTAGTAGGATTAAGTTTTACATGGAAAGGTAATATTCATATTTCATATATTCCACCCTGACGCTCACTTCATATAAATGTTTAGTATTCACAAATGTACTTCCGGTCATCTACTTTCGGCGGGAAAGACTGACTAACGCTAAATTAACGTTAAGCTACTTCCATACATCCTGGCTATTATTATACCGTTTGAGAAACTATAACCCAAACTTTAATTTACGTGTAAACTGTTAATACTTAAGAGATTCTTCAAGAGAGCAGATATTACTATAGTTATTTGAGGAAAGGTGCTGTTGCGAACGGTGTAGTTTTAGCATTTTCCCCATTAGCTTGTTGTCGGTGTAGCCTAATATAAAGTTGATTAGCTAATTAACGCTAATCGTTAGCATCGGAGAGCCCTCCGCCCCCGAAGAGGAGAACATGGCGGCTGGGAAGATGTGCCCCAAGAAGAGCAAGGAGGAAACTGCCGAGGTTTGACTACACCACGTACCAGCAAACGATAAGCTGTTTATGGTTTTATTTAATCGATCTCTGCGTTTATAAGTCCACGTTTCTCATGATTTCCGAGTCGGCTCTGGAGGACACTCGGCGTGGACAACTGCGCCATCGTGTGGTCTTCAACTTAACAAGTCAGATTTAGTCCAGATGTGTTCTCCTGTTTCTTAACGTCTTTGTTGATCTGTTCATTTTTATAAGTGGGCCGGCTTGTTCCTCAAGGACTTGAAAACACAGCAAGAGTCGCTTGTCTTTGTTAAGAGGATGATGGCCGTGGCGGTCTCCTCCATCACCTACCTCAGGGGGATTTTCCCGGAGGACGCCTACAGATCCAGATATCTGGAAGGTGAACACAAATGACCATAAATGTCCTCAAGAGGAATAAAGAAATATTCATGCATACAATTAAAAACAATAATGCACCATTAGAACTTGTTTCACGAAGTTAATTTGTTAACTGGGATTTTCGATATGTTTTTTTAGCTCTATTGTAATCTGGGGAAATAACATTTTAGACGTCCAGCACATGCGGAAAGTAGTAGAATTGTATTTTAAATGCAGAGCTTTACAGGGTCATGGAGGGTGTTGTTGCTTAATATCCAAGAGAAATACATCTATGCTGTGTTTTTCTTACTTTTGTTATTTGGGTTTTCCCCAGATTTGTGCATCAAAGTTTTGCGTGACGACTGTAACACTCCAGGATCCAGCAAGGTTGTTAAATGGTGATTATGCTGCTGAAACACTTCCAGAATATACAGTAGTAATTTGCTCTGCTGGCCAGAGCGGCCAACTGAACACTCGGAGTAGATAATCAGCACTAAGTGGCTGAAGGTAATTTTCTTTCCTAATGGATGTCTTCGTCTTGTTCAATCTTCAATGTTCCAGGATGATGGGCTGCTTTGATGCGTTAGAGAAGCAATATGTAAGTGCTTCCGTCAATAATTAGAATTTGTAATGTTTTGCCTGGTCTGACTTTTTATTCCATAATGCTACTTTTCCATCCTTCTTCAATGTTGTCCTTTTAACAGCTCCAGATTGTATTCATTGGGGTAAGCAGATCAAGTTGGTACACGTATGGTTAACACATTGATTACATGAAACGGATCACATTTATTACATTGATCATTGCATTTGAAATCCAGGTGTACACCAATCCAGATGAACCAAACGTAAGTTACCCCTGAAAATACAGTAAGATTATGAACAATTTGGAATAGAAACGTACTATTTTGTAAAATTGTAATTCCAATGTGGAGTCTAATAATGTAAATAAACATTTCTGCCTTTGCAGTGCATTATTGAGTCATACCAGTTCAAATTCAAATACACTGAGAAGGGACCAGAGATGAACGTGCTGAGGTTTGTATAGGCCTTCTGTTTGCTTAGATGAATTGGATCCACCCATCCATATGTGATGATGATACGACCTCTGAAATCACAGAAACAACGATGTGGGGGTGCAGGTGACATTGGAGGACACCAAGAGAGCCTCAGTGCTGCTCATCAGGAAGCTCTTCCTGCTTATGCAGAACCTGGATGTCCTCCCAAACAACGTATACCTCAGCATGAAGCTCTACTATTATGACGACAGTAAGTATTAATGTCTCTGCATGCGGTACTAAATGAAGGGTAATTTCTTGGGTAGCACACTGTAAACATCTCCTGCTCTTTCAAAGTCACTCCAGATGACTACCAACCCCCAGGCTTCAAGGAGGGTGAATGTGATAGCCTCTGGTTCGAAGGCATGGCAGTGCACTTCAAGGTGGGCGAAGTGCAGACACCATTTCACGCGTTGAGAGTGCGCGTGTCAGCAGAACAAGGCCGTCTGGAGAAGCTTCAAGAAGGGGACCACCTGAGGGAGAGCAAGCACGTTGCTCAGAGCAATCCTCCAGAGACGGGAATGATGATGGTGGGTGCAGAAGGGGGTTATTAAAATGCTGGATCTCAGATTTAGTTTTGCTGTACTGTAAGCAAGCACAAAATTCCCTTTCAAAATTGGCTCGAAAGTCTCATTCCTGATAAATCTTGTTAGTTATCCCATGTAAGAGCGTTGTTTTTTAGCTGGTGCAGTTCTATATAAGTTTATCATAATTGTCTGGCTGTAGGATTCTTGTACGAAGACATACAACGAAGACGATCTACCTTCTGAAGATGGTAAGTCTGCGCTGCTATTGTTACAAAACTGATGTGCAAAATATATCAAAATGGTGACACTTGTAAACTTTCTTCTTAACAGAGTCTGCACAGTTCAAGAAACCTAAAAGACCCATGGCAAAGGTATAGTTGTACTAGAGGAATTATTATACAGTGGAGACTTCCTATATGCATCACGTCTGTTAAATTGTCATAATCTTTCAAATATAGTGCACAATAAGTCTTTTTTTATCATCCAGTTGATCATTTTAAACATAGACAAAATAGACCGATTTTTTTGAATTTAGTTGACTTTCAAAATAAAGTACAGCTGTTTAAAACACTTTTTTCAGAGAAATGGAGTTGCTAAAAAACTGTCAAGGAAGAGAAGAAGAATTTAGCCACAACAATACACAAAGCAAAAACGGACAGCAATGTGAACACAAACTTTTTCTGTTGAAATGTTAAACACAGCTTTGTTATGTCACAATTTATTTGACATGAAAATGTGTCCGAACTGGTTTCTTACATAATTATATTTACCCACCAGGCAGAATGTTACTGTCTAATTCTAACAGTGTACAAAAAGCATAAATTAACTGTACAATCTAGATTAGGTCAATCAATACAACATTCAAGGTGCCTATTTCTTTTGTATGTGTATAAAATACATTGATGAAGAAATAAAGCTTGACTTGTAAACCCCCTTTTTCGTTAATTCGCACATGGCCAACACAATATATCAAGCAAGAAACATACAGTGCAAATAACAGCAGGTGACTCGTCTAATGTCTAGGAGCTGAAATGGATCAAAGTTCAGCAAATAAAGATAAACGTAATTGAATTGTATCCCTTTAACACAGTGTACGTAAATTCAAATGTGTTTAAAGACTTCTGATATTCTACACAGCGAGTTGCTTCAGACTTCATTGTTTAACATTTAGGAAACGGACCATATTTTCAGTACAGGCTCGTCACTCATCACCTTTGATGTTCTTTCCCTGAGGTGGTGTTCCTCTGTTTTAGTCTCTGGGTCACATTACATGTCATCTAGGTCACCGCCGCAGCTGCATCCTCCTGTGTGTGCGCCTCCTAAAAGAGGCTGTCCACGTCTCCCATCTCCACAAACACCGTCTTGAGCTGGGAGTAATATTCCACCGTCACCTGGCCGTTCTCGCGGCCAATGCCTGGTGAAAGTAGAGATCACAAAAGGAAAGAAAGGAGGTGCTCGGATTACCTGCCGTTGTGTTTTAATGATAATACCGTATCATAATATATTATTAAAATGATGAACAAACAGGCAAAATGGCATCTGGCTCCTGATCTGTACCTGACATTTTGAAGCCTCCAAAGGGCACCTCCACCGGAGTGATGTTGTAGTTGTTGATGAAACAGGAACCAGCTTTGAGGTGTTCCACCACACGATGAGCTCGCTTCACATCCCTAAGGAGGTTGTGTGTTCATTTGAATAAACTGTACACATATTGATCAATCAATTATTCTACTTTACTGGATTGGTTGGATTGCTTTAATTTGAGCTTTTTCAAGTTCAAAGACAACGCTCCAAATCTTGTGTGTGTGTGTGAGGTCGCCCTGGACGTCTCGCCCCAAACCCACCTGGTGAAAACTCCCGCAGCCAGACCCATGGTGGTGTCATTGGCTCTGCGCAGCACCTCCTCTTCGGTTTCAAAGGACAACACAGACATGACAGGCCCGAAGATCTCCTCCTTCACACAGGTCATCGTATCCGTGCAGCCACCTGAGCGAAGAGGAGCAGGAAAGGACAAACACTTGACCTTAATGTCGCCTCTCTAAACTGCAGTCGGGCAGAGAGGAATCCCCTTCCACTCTTAACTGTGTGAGATGTGGCCGCCAGAATTAGAAAAGGAGAGGAATAGGATTCATAGAGGGGTTTATGGAAGTCTCACCCAGTACACATGGAGTCATGTAGTATCCACCTCTGAGTTTGGGATCTGATGGAACGAAAGCTTCCCCACCGCACAACACTGTAGCTCCCTAGAAACAGAACGATTAACAAAGGTCAAGTTAAAATTGCCGCACAAGAGCCTGTTGAAGGCCAAAGAAGATGTCGGCACTAGTCTTACCTCCTTCTTTGCCTGGTCAACAAAGGACAGGACTTTTTCCAGGTGTGGGTGGTTGACCAGTGCTCCCATTCGTGTGCTCTCCAACAGCGGGTCTCCTATCTCTATCGCCCGTGTCCTCCTCACCACCTCCTCCACAAACTCTGGCAGAATATCCTTCTGAACGAACACCCGTGTACCATTGCTGCAGACCTGTGTTACATTTGATAAAGTATAAAATAATTCCATTTGTAGATTGGTCCCGTGTTGAGTCAGCCTCTAAAAAGTCAAACCACAACATCTACCTGGCCCTGGGACAGGAAGTTGGCCATAAGAGCTCCGCTCACGGCGTTCTGCAGATCGCTGTCCTGAAAGATGATCAGCGGAGACTTGCCACCGAGCTCCAGAGTCACAGGTTTCACCCCCTCGGAGGCCATCTCCATAACCTGTGGGTCAAAGTCACATGGATTCTAGCATCGAAAAATATAACTTCACATTTTTAATTCTAGCGAGTAAAAAGCCCCGACCTTCTTGCCCGTGGGCACACTGCCGGTGAAGGACACCTTAGCGACGTCTGGGTGGCGGCAGAGCAAGCTGCCGGTCTCCTGGCCGCCCTGCACCACGTTGAGCAGCCCCTCTGGGGCTCCGGCCTCGCCGTAGATCTCCGCCAGCATGACCGCCGTCACGGGCGTCACTGGGGACGGCTTGAACACCATGGAGTTCCCTGTATCCGATGAGTAACACTCATTGTTTGACTCGTGCGGTTTAAAAGATCCGACCCATGTCACGGGTCAATGACACACATCAGCTGGGGTTCAGGGACAATAAGTTTGCTGAGCATTTTGGCTGCTATTGGACGATGAGTGGGTGAGTTGTAGCAGTTGTATGTATGTCCAATAAGCCAACCCCAAAATGCTTTGGAAACCAGTTCAAGAAAGAAAAGAAAAAAAGAAAGAAAAACATATAAAACATATTGACTTGTCGAATATGCTGTGTACTAAATTTGGGAAAGATTCAAATTTGTTGGAGATATTTGTGTGGACAGTCTTTTAAGACTGAAATGGAGAAACCCTTGAAAACGTTCCCTACGTTAAAGCCTTACTTTTGAAGAGCTATATGAATGCTTAATACATTTTGACATTGTGATGTTAGATATTTTGTTTGATTTCAACTCTAACCTGAAACCACTTGTGTGCACTAAAAGCTAATGATCCCCGTACCACAGGCCAGAGCCGGGGCGGATTTCCAGGCAGCTATCTGGAAAGGATAATTCCAAGCGCCGATGCCCACACACACTCCCAAAGGCTCCCTGCGGGTGTAGGCAAAGGATCCCCCCGGCAACTGGACATGCTGGCCTGGACACAAAGAAGGCAGAGCGTAGACAGTGTCACTTTAAATTAATACGTTGCATGGAGCAATGCAGACCATCTTAAGATTAGCAAAATGCACAATCATCATCAACATCCCACTAAACATTGTAATTAATATGATTGCAGAATATATGGTTGGTGAAACTGAAACCTGTCATGCCCGTATCAGTGCTTTGTTTTTGCCTCCTGCTTCACGGCTTCTGGACAGGTGGGAAATGATACAGCTGATGAGTCAGAGTTGTTCTGCACCAACCTGCTAGAGTGCTAGCGAGCGCTGCATAGTACTCGATACACAGTCTGCCAGAGTCCACATCCAGACGGGCTTCTGTGATGGACTTCCCGTTGTTGACCACCTCCATTTCCGCTATCTCCTCTCGCCTCCTCTGAACATGAAAGTAAGTGTAATACATTTGGTTTGATCTCCGATGCTACACTGCAAATAGAAAGCACCCCCCCCTTAAATACACTTAATTAAAGTAGGGTATTGTTCCTAATAGCATGAAAGGGGCTCCACCAGATTACAGACACACACACACACACACAAAACACCTCAATGATACGGGCAGCTTCTATCATGATCCTCGCCCTCTCCATCCCAGACATTTTGCTCCAGTGGGCAAACGCCGACGTGGCGGCAGACACAGCCTGATCTACCTCTGCAGCACCACACGGGTCCAGAAGGCACAAGACTCGCCCTGCACAAACATGGGATGGCGACAACACTGAAGTACACGGGTTAAATATAAAAAGAAAAAGTTGCTCAGTTTGGCACGATCATCCCTTTGGTTTTTACTGGTTCGAAGTTGGCCTTTAATAACAGAAGGAGATTAAGTCGAGGCCTTTAAAATGCCAAAAGCAGTACGTCATTTTTCCAATGACGGGGTGAGTGATTAAATAAGACGCATCATTCTGTCCAAAGAGTGGGATGCACATAGGTTGTGTGCCAGCTCATGCGCAATAAAACTAGAAACCGCAAGAAAACCTCACAAATTATAAGCACTATTTTGACTTTCATGAAGTCACAGTACTGTTGAAAATGTCTCTCGGATTGCACGAGCAAAGGCTTTCCCTTGCACATCTGCTGATCTCAAGCTGACTGGCACCTGATTCAGCTTCTTACAACTTCAACCAGCCCAGAGAACGGTGCCTCGGCCATTAAGATCAATAAAAAGAAATCTGCAGTGTACCACAACAGCTATAATAGCTAGAGAGTGGCCCTAAAAGCCCACTGGAGCTGGTCCGGGGCCATCGGTGGTTGCACAAGAAAGGGGCCTTGTGGGGACAGGGATATATGGACATGCATGTTTGTTTGCACAGTTTCTTTGCACGAGTAAAAGCCATATCTGCAAAATGTGTGAGGCAGAAAAGTCAAGCAGACATAACACAACACATTGTATTGTGCTCATAAGCCAGAATATCACCAGACAGACCTTTCCCCAAAGTGCTGGTCAAAGTCCAGTTAGGAAACACACGCACGCGATAATGCATGTGCCTTACCTGTTGCGGGTTCGTAAACGTTTTCCTTGTTACATTTACGTGAGCTCGTCTGTCTCTTCCCAGCCCAGAAGTTCAGCGGGACCCTGATGTCCGCGGAGCCCGAGGAGAGGCATCGTATCGCGGCCGCTGGAGGAGTCGCAGCGGGCCGCCGCAGCAGGGACCCACGGAGCCTCTGGAGCATGACGTTCCTCCAAATGACTCGTTTCTCCCGAGGTTTAGCTGGTCGCTAGCGTAGAAACACACATTTCTGCTGTTAGACGTTATGCCAAGCCGTCCGTTCATTTGGACAAAACCAGCAACATTAACGTTAAAAAACGTCGAAGAAGAATTTCCCCACAACGATTTAGAGTCAGCTGACGCAACAACAAGTGTGTGCAACTGTAAACAAGCGCACCTCCTTTCCCCGGCCATGTCATTTGTCGGGTGTAACCATTGCTTTTAACTCTATAACAACTTACTTTTAGGCTTCTTCACAATTGTTGCGTATTTTAAGATGATAGATCTAACGTAAAAAAAACCTGTTCACCACTACAGGAGGTGGGCCAAGTAATGTATCACGGGTGACGTCATCGCGTAACGGACGATTTCTTATCCTCACTGTCCATCACGAAAATCTACAAATTACTAATTTATTCAAATAAGACCGTCAAATGTGTCGGAGTTGACCTATACTGAAAAAATACGTCTACGTAAATTAAAAAATGGAATAAAAACGAGTGGCTGAAAGGAGCGTCGGCGCGGTGGGCGGAGCTCCGCCTCCTTTATCCTCCAGCGCGGCAGCTGTGACGACACACTGCAAGCATGGCCGGGGACAGCGAAACGCACCTAAGGGACCGCGGCGACAACACCGACGTTGTCCGACAACCTTTCCTCATCGGTGTCTCCGGAGGCACCGCTAGCGGCAAGGTTGGCACTCCGGCTAGCACTTTTGGCGGTTCTCGCGAATGGTCCCGTTTTATTTTATTTTATTTAAAAAATGTTCAACAAAATCATGTCGAAGGTCTTTCTCGTCAGCGGTTTGCCGGTTGACCGCGTGGCTTCAGGGACCCCCCCCCCCTCACTCCTCCCCCCCACCCCCCCACGCCACGGTCCCAACGTTAGGTTTTGAGTCGGTGTTCTCATCTTTCTCTTTAACCATCCGGCTCTTTGTCAGCACCGAGCTTTACTTGGTCCCGATTTAAAACCGCCTGTCGTGAACGTCAATCCATTACACGTCTTTCCAGTTTATTCTTTGGTCCACCCCGGATGATTACGGGGAAAACGGTTGCTTTAATTAACAGACGACAATTACGCGAAGAACAATGGCATTCGCTTGGCTTATTTCTTTCAAGCTAGCTGCCCGGCTAAATTCCATCACGTCCGAGATGTGCCGATGTGCTAACGGCAGCTAGACAAGTCTCCTTTGATCAAACCTGCATCACGTACTCGTAATAAAAGATGATTATCCGTCTGGGCAGCAGTGGACGTGTGTTTGACTGACGGGGGAATGACCGCTAACACAAGTTTAAAGGGCGTTTAGTTAACTTGGCCTATTTGTTCCAAGTAATGTTCGGAACCGACGTGGGCACCGGTGGGAAATGACGACTTCCTTTTGTTCCGCACACGTAACGGCATGGACGTAAAGTGTTTACCGGGTGTACGCTAACGTTAGTAATAAGCATGTGACGTATAACATTTATTTTAAGCTTTGTAAACGTTAGCCCAGGATGCTCTGACACCCACATCCCGCTGCGACCTCGGATGTCGTTTCTATGACGTCATTTGTCTTTGTTATGAAGCGGCGTGCTTATTGTGAGCCCTTCCACTGGTCTTGTAGACCACATCGAAGGACAGGATGCGAATACATACGTTTTTTTTTGGATCTGCCTACAGTAATTGAGCCGTGCTGTAAAAAATAAATCTCCAAATATCACTCTAAATGGTTTCGGGCACGTTGTTTGGCTCACAGGATTAGATCCGAGGGGGAAAGGGGAAACACTCTTCCGTTCTCCTTGTTTGCCCCCTCCCCTCCCAACTTTATCCGGGGTGGTCCGTATTGTTGAAGTCGGACAACACCCGTCCTAAATCGCAAGGGATTGGAAGATGCATCTTGGCACTGCGGTCTGACTGCAGCAAAAGCACCGCTGAGGTTCAAACGATAGACCGGCAGTTCTTTTAATACAGAAAAGCCTCCATTCGTTCCATCAGTAACGGAAAACCAAAGTTCTAAGCATCAATTAACCCAACAATCCCTGTTTGACACAACGCCTGTGTGGTCCAATTTCATTGTAACGCACTTTAATATACACAAAGGCAACAGAGCCTGTGGTCGCTGCAGAACGCCCAGTCAGCTGTGGGTGTGAGATTCGTTTGGTTGAAGGTCAGTGGGGACAAACGTGGTGGGCCGCTTGGCGTTTCACCTGTTAGTCGACCTCGCTCTAAGTGGGGAAATTCCCCATGCACCCCATTTCTAGTTAAATGTGACCGTGGGCGGCACTAATTGAACTGAATTTAAACTCGTGCTTTCAGTCATATTTGCGTAAGTGTTGCAGATTAAGTTTTTCTGACCTCATGCATGTAGACTGCCAGAGCTGTTACCTCAGCTCTTTCCGTCTAGTGGCATACCCTTTTTCATGTTTCTTTATTTCTGTCTCCTCAGTCATCTGTGTGTGAGAAGATCATGGAGCTGCTGGGCCAAAACAAGATCGACCACCACCAGCGGCAGGTGGTGATCCTCAGCCAGGACAGCTTCTACAAGGTGCTAACTGCAGAACAAAAGGCCAAAGCACTGAAGGGCCAGTTCAACTTTGATCACCCAGGTATGCACATTCTGAGTAGATAGTGGCACAGCTATCTACTACTAGCTGTCTACAGAATGCCTTGTATGGGATATGTATCCCCCTGCATGTTTTTAGTAGGCACACGTGTGCCATTCATATCAGATTTATTTGCCCCAGTTAAAGTATATGTTTTTATATGCTATGAAACCTCATTTTGCAAGTGGAGTTTCATTGTAGTTTTTAAATTCTCACCTACCTTGTCCAACACAAATTAATTTGTATAAAAATAGATTAATTAAATGCTGAGGTTTAGGAGGAGGAGTTATTATCACAATAACATGCACGTCTCAACAAGCGATTCACCAAGATGATCGAAAACATTTAAATCAGGCTTGTGTTCAGCAGCACAAATTACTGCCATGTTAATCATGTCCTCCAGTGTGCCTTGGCAGAAGCATAGACTCCATTTTTGGAGTCTGACATTGCACACTGTAGTTCCTGCTTCCTTTCTCGGCTGATTTTAAATCCCCACAGTCAGCAGGCCTTTCACAGAGGCAGCTGCTCCAAGGCTCAGAGGCTGAAACCAACACGTGTTACAGGAAATGGATTCCTGGGTTACCAAACGTGCAGCGTGGGATCACACGTGGGCGCACACTGCGCCGGTTGAATGAGGTCTCTCAAAGATCCAGACTTACGTGTTGGTCCTTCTCTTTTCCTCAGATGCCTTTGACAATGAGCTGATAAAGCAAACACTCAGGCAAATCTTGCAGGGCGAGACAGTCCAGATTCCGGTTTATGACTTTGTCACTCATTCCAGGTGAGCAGATTTCTTTAAAGCTTGCCGTTCGGCACCCCTCATTCTAGCGGAATAGATGAAATGATCGCGTTGAACCAGTTCGGACGAACTAGCTGCTGTAATTGTGTGCACACCACACGTCTGAATGTAAACGCTGACATGGAGGAGGGAATCTGTGTTTCAGGAAAGAGGAGTTTATTACGGTGTACCCGGCTGATGTGGTCCTGTTCGAGGGCATCCTCATGTTCTACTCGCAGGAGATTCGAGATTTGTTCCAGATGAAGCTGTTTGTCGACACGGATCCAGACACGCGACTCTCACGCCGAGGTGTGTAGGGAGGGTTCGGTTAATATAAAGCGTTCAGAGCCTTGCACCTGCTAACCTATCAGTGTTTTTAATGAGTAGGTATTTTTCTTCTTCTTTTTTTTTTTTTTTTTTTAGTTCTTCGAGACATTGGTGAGCGGGGGAGAGAGCTGGAACAAGTTCTGGCTCAATACATCACTTTTGTGAAACCGGCCTTTGAGGAGTTCTGTTTACCAGTAAGTGTTCCTATCGTAGAAGCATCTGTGGTTGTGCATTAGAGTCCAACAGATATACGGCACGGGCGGCGTTGGGGATGTATAATGTTTAGTAACTTTGACTTTACTCTTTTTACTAGACAAAGAAGTATGCAGATGTGATCATTCCACGGGGAGCAGATAACCTTGGTATGGACACTTGTTATACGCTATGCCGACGTTGCGTCTTTGTTGGTCGGGCTGGGAATATTGTTAAAGAAGGATTCAACAGATCTGTCGGTTTACGGACTCAAAGTCTAGAAGTTTAAGAACTACAACTTTTAAAATGAGAAGAATCTGGGGAGGTGAAGTTGCCATGATGTGAGCTTATTGGCGACTGAGCAGATTGATTGTTACATTTTAGTTGCTATTTGCAATAAATCCTCAAGCTGTCTGACTGAACTTTTGACCTGAGTGCTGCATTGTGGGTAATGAAAGCACCACATATTGCAAAGTGTGCGTGGAATAGAAAAACGTTGTCCTTGGTTCTGCTGCATTGATTTTTCTATCCATCCCTGGACAATGTTCTAGGAGTGCATTGGAGAATCGGTGGGGCACTCTGTGTAAACATCTGTGTTCCTCCTTTTTTCTGCAGTGGCCATCAACTTGATAGTGCAGCACATCCAAGACATTCTGAACGGCGGACCAAGCAAGCGTCACAACGGCTGCACGAACGGCCACAGCACCCCACGTCAGCGGCGGACCTCTGAGTCCAGCAGCCGGCCTCATTGACCTCGCCACACCTCTCTTCACAGGCCGGAGAGCGGTGCGGAGAGGTTACGTTGTAAATAATGCCGCTTGGCATTCACGTATTTAAGAGAGGGGGGGGGGGTGATGCAAAAATAATTGAAATGCCTTTTATTGTAACTACTCTATTGGGTACTTCGCTAGTTATTAAACTTGAGATTTAGGATTTTTTTTTCCCCCCCAGTTTAAAAAAAAAGGTCTTATTCTTATGATGAGACCGTGGGTTTAAAATTGACCCCATGCGTTTTCCTCCCAAATTGCATTTTGTGTTTATGTATCCCCTGCTGCTCCATGGTAGATCATGCTGCTTATGAATAAAAGAGGGGAGCCTTTTTTCTTTATTGCAATATCTGATAAAACTTGAACCCTCTGATGACCGGGGAGCCTCACCCAAGTTTGCTTGGGTCCTAAAGGAGAGGATGCGAAATACAACACAAGTTAAAAGAAACTTAGATTGCACTCCTATCTTTGTACTGACAATCTTTGGAGTGATACCAACCCTAATTTTATTTATTTTTTGGGAATATTTGAGTTTTTTTGTTTTGTTATTGTTCGTTGGGGATTTAAAAGTTATGTTTTGTACAAAAGTCCACCTCAATAACTGTATAGTGTCTGCTGCTGCGTGACACGCTACACGATTCTTCAGTACTGATTGTCACGTGCAGAATGATGAGACGACCACATCAATGAAGCCAAAGGCTGTGAGGTTCAGCTGACCAGTGTGCTTACACTTGGGGATAAATACAAAGCTGGTGACTGTCCCAATTAAAACCGATTTATACAGGCAGTCTTTTAAGTTATTAAGCAATGCTTATTCTAATTTGGATATTTGTTTTACTTAAATATTCCTTTTTTTTTTTTTTAAAGGTCAGACTCGCATTCCTGAGAGAAATTGTCCTGTTAAACAACAGAAAGATATGAAACGTATACTCAGGCTGGACAACCGATTCGGTGACAAATGCCAGAAAAAGTTGTAATGAAGGTGTTAAATGCCTTAGCAATATTAGTGATCCCAGGTGTGGCCATTAACCGCCAAGACCCACCACAATGCCTCTGCAAAGGTGCCTCAGGTTAACCTGTACAGTAAGTATCCACACTACGAGCCAGTTTCCATTGTTTGAAGTTTAACGGCATAATGAACTATCGAATCAATTTTGTATTCCACTTGCTGTATTTATTGTGTAGTGAGAAATTGAATGACTGATTTCTACGAGGAGATTTGTACTGTGGGCTGTGGAATGATTTATAACGCTGTTGCAATTGCTTAATGGTGAGTAAACTGCTGCAGCCGAGTGTTCTTGTCAAAAGACTGGTTTGTTATTTCTTTAATAAATGCTTTACTGTGACTCATTATTTGAATATATCCGTAGTGGTTTCTCACTGTAAAAAAAATGCACGGGGGCACCGATAGTCATTCAATTTGTGTTATTGTTTTCACAACTGATCCCCTGAAGCGATAACGGCTCTGTTAAACGGCATGAAGACCTACCATGAATGCTTCATAAAAATATCAAGCTACTATTGTGTATATTCTAAGCACGATCTACTTGTTCCCAAAATTCATTCCCATCAACATTATTACCAAAGCAAAGCTGTGCGTCTAGATTTCTACAAAGTTGAATAAAAAGTCGTTTAAGAGTTAGAAGCTATATTTTACGAGGAGTACCTGAAGGCCGCAGGGAACGTCAGCGGCGACGCGTCAAGATGGTGGTACGTGTCCCTGCCGTGTGTTTCCGATGTAAATAGTAATGCACGTTTTGGTAATTCCGAGGAATTATGACTTCTCTTATTCTTTTAGAAATTCGGACTTCAGTTTAAAGCCACTCTGGAAAATGTCACTAATGTCAGACCATCGGGCGACGATTTCCGCTGGTTCCTGAAGGTAGGATGCGTGTCGATGCTAGCATGCTAGCTGTTTAGCCCTGCAGTCATGTGGAGCGCTCATAACTGTTTCATACCCGTTGCCCCATGGAAACGTAATAACTAATTAAGAATAAACTCACTCCCCACGGTTCAGCCGTGCTCACGATGCGTTACAGCCTCTCTCACCTTCCGTCTCATTTACACAAGCAATGCTTTTTTTTCCTTCTCCATAATTTCTCCTCAACTTGAAGCTGAAGTGTGGAAACTGTGGAGAGATCCCAGATAAATGGCAGTATGTAAACCTTGAGGTAAAAAAAAACATTTGTGTCAAGTGCAGTTTGGAACATTTTGCCAACATTGTCAATAACACAGTGTACGACCTTTTTTTAAACGTTTTAATCCGTCCCATAGGAGAGTGTGCCACTGAAAGGAGGAAGAAGCAGCGCCAGCATGGTGCAGAAGTGTAAACTTTGTTCCAGGGAAAATTCTATTGGTACGAGTGTCGCACCATTTCACTCACTTTCTACTTCTAATGAGCTAAAAGACCTGGTGGAAGTATTAACGTGTTAAACCGTTTCTCACAGATATCCTGGGAGACACAATCAAACCGTATAATGTAAGCAAACTTCTCGTATGTCAACATGTAACTTCATCACTCATTCTGCAGTACAACCTTAATGCACACTAGTATTCTGACTTGGACTATGAACAAAAGAGGCTGAATGATTAAAGAAGGCCAAGCCTGTTTCGATATTTATACAGGTTATTGACTGACAATTTGAAAACATTTTTAAAATCGTCCAGCTGTCTCATAAACTATGAACTTTGTTTCTTTTTCTACTACGGTTTTCACCCGTCGCTGCGTTGAAGGCAGAGGACAGCGAAAGCTTCAAGACAATGGTGCAGTTTGAGTGTCGGGGTCTGGAGCCCATTGACTTCCAACCGCAAGTGAGTCTTTGAGCGCATGCGAGTTTTCATTTCGTCACCATCGTTTTAACTGGTAAAGGAAGCCGAGGTTTTACTAATAACATCAACAATGACGTCATCACATCAGGAGCCTGGAAATGAAGCGGGTCAATTCAATTCAGCCGTAAAATGTATTGACATCGAATGTATACCTTTTTTACACTTAGGGCTGCCAAATACAATTGCTATGTTCCATTCAGGGATTCTTAGCGACTCAGTGACTCACCAGTGCATTTACCGTAATTGATGCACCTAATAGGATGAACCGATTCCGTTGATTAGATTCTGCTGTTCTTCCAGCCAAGTCAAGGTATTTGCTGTTGAAAGAAGTAGATACGCTCCTTAATCAGACATACCAAACTCCTCATATGGCACAATATAAAATGACCATGTGACTCCCCTCAAATTGTCTTTAATCCCACCACAGGCCGGCTTCTCTGCACAAGGAGCAGAGTCTGGAACACAGTTTCCTGAAATTAACCTGCAAGAAAAAGTAAGTGTATTGGACGGGGCAGAAGTCAAGGTTTAAAAAGCAGTGTGCTTCATACGCTTAATGTCCTGCATTCTGAGGAAAAAACGATGTACGCGCTGATCGTGAAAGAGCATTTATGTCAAGGAAACACAAAATTCAGGCGACGGGTGACAATTCAAAATATACAAATGTGATAATCTGCAGTACAGCTATCCGGCATTAGGTATTGTTTTCAGATCTTTCCAGTAAATCAAATATTTCCATTCATTATGTCGTTGTGTATCTCTGCTTATTCGACACGTAGGTTTGATTTAGTCTCCCATCTTTCTGTGTCTTTTGTTTACGATCTCTTTTAATTGTTCATATGGCAATGATGTATTTGTTCATTTTACACCCTTTTGATAAATTGCTCAGCTACAATAGTTCATGTGGGTTCCAGACTCACGTACCAAACATTCTGCTTATTTAAAAAAAAGTGTGTGTGTGTGTGTGTGTGTGTGTGTGTGTGTATATATGTATATATATATTATATATATATATATACACACACACACACGTTCTCTCAGAAATCAAGAATAACGTTTTTATTAAAGTAAAATATTTTGAACCTTCCCTAGAGTTGACTCAAATTCATCAATATTTAGAATTGGATATTTTTATATTGATTATATAATATAACAAATATATTTAGAAGATACACTGAAGGACGGTTTGCCTTTTACACCAAAATGTACCACACTAATTATCTTATTACATTTATGAACGTTGATATTTTAAATATATTGTGTGTGTGTATTATTTGGGTACATGTGTATCCTGCTACCTGCCTACCTGAATTCTATACATTTGTTAGACTTGTCTATTTAAAATGGAAGAACTTGTCACTCAGCCTTTGCCGGCTTCCTTTTATACTGCACCGTTGTAAATCATTTTTTTGTATCAAGTGTAATACCAGTAGTTACTTACTTACTTGACTGACCCACATTTTGTAAATTTCAGGACTGGACAGACTACGATGAGGAAGTCAAGGAGTCTGTGGGAATATTTGATGTCACACACCAGTTCATCAAGTGCTGATTGTCGTTATGTGATGAGCTTCAGAGGCGGACGAATAAACACTAGTGGCAAGCGTCCTTGTTTCTCGCCAAAGTCAAGGATGCATCAGATGGTGAGGTGGTGAGGTTAGGAATGATGATAAACTTTTAACGGGTGTGGACTAAAAACCACAAGTTGTTCATACAAGTCATGAATTAATCAATATGTTCGAGGATTTTTTCACTGACTCAATAAAATCGAAAGGAGAACATTTTGACTCGGGTTCTTTCAAAGCACCACACCAACCTGTGAGAGGATTAAACTACGTCCAGAACCATTTATTACAGGTGTGTTTGACAGTAAACCAAAATCCACTCAATGAAGCTGGACTGAGCAATGATGTCCCGGGTGCACCGCGAGATGATTGACAGGTTTCAGCTGTCAATCAAAGAGACAAAGGATGAGATATGTACGATCTCTCACTCTGTCAGCATTTCAAAGTGTTGCAAACTGTCTAGAAATTGCTGTCAAAATACAGCAATGGGGAGTGGATGGTATCACATAATAGACTTTACCTCAATAAAATTGAATTAAAAATGCAACACTGCACTTTAGGACACTATTAGTTGACGACCACACTGTAATCAAATTACTGTTAACCATTTGTTTGACCATTTGTTTGAGTGTTCTAAATACTACAACATATTGCACCTTTAATTGGCTCGTCTATAGTACACCAGTATCATATATGTATATGTGCAAGTGCTTATGAAAAATGACAAAATAAATCCCTGCCACGGACTGCTAAATTGTTTTCACAAAACCTCTGCAATCCAAACCTTACTGCAATTAATTATAAATAAGTGGATTGTTTGTAAAAGCTGCAATAATGTTTCACCTTAGTCAATATCAGTTATACGACAGACGGTCTGTGTTCTCTCACTCAAAGGCACATTGTGTTCTGGGTCATCTGATAACCCAGAGGATTGTGCGTCAATGTTTATTATCAAAGTTGGATTTTTCCCAGAGGACCCCCCCCGGTTTTAGTATGTTTATATTCAAAGACCTTTAAGCAGCCTCGATCCATGACTTCGCACGTGTGTCAATGTGTCTCCTGCTCGCGAGTACGATTCAATAAATGTCATTATGACGTTTAATTTAATTAAATGTTTAATGATTTCACACCCGTGTCGAGTAAGATTTATCGCCTCACCGTGACCAGATGATCATTTTTATTTTTTTTTATTCATCCGAGGGTGTCGTCTGATGTCTACAGACGATCTTTGCTACAGAGGCGGATCTGCGGGGTGTCCTCCCCCCCTCTGCACGGACCTGTCTGCCTCAGTGTGGACCAGCTGAGCAGAAGAGACCATCATGGCACCTTCAAAGATGAACCGGGTGTTCGTCATCGGCGTGGGCATGACCAAGGTAGTCTCAACGTTAGTTAGTTAACACTCGTAGTGTGTCAGTGGGTGAGACGAACGCGAATGACCCAAATGTACAGCGAGACTTGAGGCTAGCATAGTTAGGCTAGCATAGTTGGCTAACTGCAGATTTAAGTGCATTGGACATGTTCCCCTTTTAACATGTTTTTGTGAATGTTATCCAACAGACCACCGCGTAGTGAACATTTAATTGTGCACATAGCGTTTCAATTAGTCTCGTGTCTTGGTGTCACAACTGACACAAAGTTAATATTAGCTAGCATTAGCTAGATTAGCCCAAACACTGTTGCACAGTTGCAGTTTAATTGGAAATGTAGGTTATTTAGCTTTACGCTTCTTGTGTAATTGTTGCTTTTCTTGAGATACGTTAGGTAGCAACTTGTCTGCGTTGACTGCTCAACTTTGCACCCTATCTAATGTCCCTATTTCAAGTCCATAGTTCATGGCCAACAGTTACAAACTGTGCAAAGGGTCACCGATTTATTTCGTAGGATGGTGATGTTGGGACACGCCCCCCTCAACATCTGATTGGCTCACAAGCCAACCGTAGTGAGCTAGAAAGCCAATCGGAAGCAGGGAAATACGGATCATAATTTGCCTCCCTCGTAACTAATAATTTAGTAAGATTTAGTCAATGCATGAAGGGAGCTGGATTTTTTTTACAATGTTTACATTAAAACGATTCGGTTTGTTTAGTTTCACTGGGATTCTTAATGTGAACAGTTTTGCTTCAGTGCTTTATGGCCTTTTTTATAGGTCTATATTTAAGTTCTCAAAAAGGAAATATTGATTATAATAAAAATGTAAAATACATTATACAAATATATGCCCCCCTCCCCCTAAATAAGAAAATAATTTAATCTGCAGATGTTTTTTTGTGGTTTTATCAATTGACCATGACTTAATGGTGAAGACCTCTATTTTTCATGTTACGTTTATCACAACTTTTGAAATACCTATTGATTAGTGTGACTCACTGACGTTTCATCTTATGCCGATTTTCACTGTGACTATTCTGTTGCATGTATACTATACTTTAATAAGAACATGGATGTGAATTTATATGTTGATTTACATACTTTTCTGTACTTTGCTGCAGTTTGAAAAGCCAGGAGGCAACTATGATTATCCTGATATGGCCAAGGAAGCAGGTGCTTATCCTTTGGATTATGGACCTTGTTCAGACAATCAAAAGATACCATATCTGGGAAATGGAACCTGGTGCAAACCATGTAACAAAATGAGTTTATTACTGTATGTCTACATCCTATTTTAGGTCAAAAGGCTCTAGCAGACGCAGGAGTCCCATATTCTGCCATTGAACAAGCCTGTGTTGGATACGTCTATGGTAAAACTAGACCCTTATTGTTTACATTTTTCATGTTCTCCAAGAACAATTTTTTTACATCACAATACTACTAATTTTGTCAGTACACTCTTGTATCGTCCTATGTACTTTAAAATACAATTTAAAGGAACATACTTTTGTTCATGAAATAAAATCAAAGGAAATATTGATTATAATAAAAATGTAAAATACATTATACAAATATATGCCCCCCCTCCCCCCTAAATAAGAAAAGTTATCAACTTAAAAAAAACAAAACATCAACCACCCAGTGTAACACATACGAAATAACATAATTTATTCTATCTCCATCCCTCAGGCGACTCCACGTGTGGGCAGAGGGCAATTTACCACGGCCTCGGCCTGACCGGGATCCCCATCATCAACGTGAACAACAACTGCTCCACGGGCTCTACGGCTCTCTTCATGGCTCGCCAGCTGGTCAGGGGAGGTGAGCACAGCAGGATGCCTTGAAAGCGATAAACCACCCAAAACCCATACTTCTAATAAGGAGGCTGTAGAGAGGTCACATGGTTTCATTGTAGTCTAATTACTCGTGTTCACACCAGGAGAAAAGCATTGCAATATCCACAGAAACGTCTTTTACCAATTTATGCAGCGTTTGTCCATTATGAAGTATAAAACTGAAACTTTAAACTCTGCACTTCCCATCTCGTCTTGCAGGTCTTGCTGAATGTGCCCTTGCCCTCGGGTTTGAGAGGATGGAGAAGGGCTCTTTGTCTGCAAAGGTATTGAAAAAAAACATGTGCATTGTGTTGTTGCATCAGATGTAGAAAATAGATTATTAGAGATTTAAAAAAACAAACACACGTCCCGATATCATAGTCATTAATACATAATAATAATAATAAAAACAATATTACAGCAGACTCAACAAATATAGCTGTAGCTGCAGTGCATTGTAAAATCTGGCCATGGATGAATGAAAATTAGCTTCTTGGCTCATTAACAGGAACATAAGTTATTTAAATATATTTCCAGTATTGATGGGCCAGTTCATGGCAGATGTTTTTGGCCTATTTGTCTTTTTGCATACTGTAATTTCTAAACATTCTAGAAGTTGAGGCTTGTTGGTGTATTAATGCAAATCTTCTCCAGATTTTACCATAATTCTCTACTTAAAAAAAAAAAATCCAATTAAAACGTTATTTGAGAAGTACTTTCTTTTAGTTTATGGACAGGACCAATCCAATGGACAAGCACATGGAGGTGATGATCAACCGCTACGGGATGGTGGCAGCTCCAGCAGCAGCACAGATGTTCGGTAACGCCGGCAGGGAGCACATGGAGAAATATGGTACACGCTACAACAACATCTCACGCTGGATGTATACGGCGTTGAATCCATGGTTTTAACATATCATACACAGTAAACGTTTGTGTCTATGTTTGAATTTCCCACAGGCACAAAACCGGAACATTTTGCCAAAATTGCCTGGAAAAACCACAAGCATTCCACCAACAACCCGTAAGACAAGGTTAACCTGAAGAACTATTTTTGCATCAAAACGGTCCTTGAATGTCTAGTTAATTTGTGTGTGTGTGTGTACTTTCATGCAGGTACTCCCAGTTCCGGGATGAGTACAGCCTGGAGCAGGTGATTAACTCCCGGAAAGTCTTTGACTTCCTCACTCTACTGCAGTGTTGGTAAGAGCGTCGCTGATTTACAGTTAATGTCGTTATCTCTTGATAATAAAATGTATCATCCCGACTGGAGTGTAACTGTCAAAACAGCAGCTTCGTACATTTGATCAAAGAGTTGTTGCTCCTCACATTAACTCGTCAACTTGTCCCACTCTTCTTCTCCTCTCATCAGCCCGACATCAGACGGCGCCGGAGCAGCGGTGCTGGCCAGCGAGGCCTTCGTCAGGAAACACCACCTGGAGAAGCAGGCGGTGGAGATCGTGGCCCAAGAGATGGTGACTGACCTCGCTTCCACGTTTGAGGAGAACAGCTGCATTAAGATGGTAGGAATCATTAGCAAAGTGTCTCACGACGACACACCGTCTCTGACGTTCCCCCCCTTGTCTGGATCTACATTTGACTACATTTTTAAAGTTGAATTGTACTTTGTTAAGGTGGACAACAGATTTAGCTGCGTTAGAGCCAACGATGGGGTAAAATATAAAATATTGCATTTTTGAATACTAAGCAAAAATTATTTTGATAGTGTTGCTGAAGCAAACACAAGTAGAAAAAAACACCCTGGTACATCTTGGTCGTAAAACTGCTCTCATAAATAACCTCCAGGTGTCCACAGTATTACCCTACTAGTTAGCAAAAAACAAACAAACCAAGTAAGATTTAAGTAAGATTAAACCAAACATACTATTTCAATAGAAAACGCTTACTATATCATACAATCTAATCTAAATAATTAAACAATACTCCTTATGAATACATTCTAAATTCCATCAGTAAATCAATTGCTTCAACAATCATTATGTGGACCTGAAAGAAAACCCTTGATGCATCCTTAGCTTTGTTCCTAAAATGTTTTATTTTGTCCCCTCGCTTTAGGTGGGTTATGACATGTCACGGGCGGCGGCCAAGAAGTGTTACGAAGCTTCAGGTCTGACGCCCAGTGACGTCGATGTGGTTGAGCTGCACGACTGTTTCTCAGCCAACGAGCTCATCACGTATGAGGCTCTGGGACTGTGTGCAGAGGGTGAGACCGCCGCTCTGAAACCTTTGTCTTCACTTATGATTGTATGCACCAATTCCCATTTTTCACAATACTACATTTAAACAAAGGTTTGTTAGTTGGTAATACAATGCATGGATTTTTTATATCATATTAACACGTATTGTGAATTTCACACTGTTTTACTATGTTTTCTTTTACAACCAGGTAAAGCAGGACAGCTGATTGACAGAGGGGACAACACGTACGGAGGCAAGTTCGTGGTCAACCCCAGTGGAGGTCTAATCTCTAAAGGACATCCTCTCGGTGCCACAGGTAAATCAAGCTGATGCCTCTTGACGAAAGACTGTTGCCATAAAGGAGGACAAAACATGACGCAGGGAGTGAAGATGCCAGATTTGGAGCAAAGCTTTTTGAGCAAATGTTTATTTCTATCTTTTGCTGGCGCAGCGGATTAACATGCACAAAGTATAAAAAGTTGTGTTGATTGGGATTAGACTTTGTCAAACAACCCACCGTGGCCACTAGGTGGCGTGTGTCACTCAGTGATGCAGCCTGCATGTGAGAGGGCAGCCGAGTGTGGCTTAGGCAAGCCTTCACGCTAATCTCTCATGTTAAACTCTAAATACTGCAGCGGACGCTCCAACATTTGTCTTACACATTCTGTTGCATGCTTAAGAAGTTTGTGTGCTCTAAAATATGCACACACTGACACTGGGCCACAACGCAGCTCTATTCTCCTCTTGTCTTTCATTTCAAATTAAAATTGATCGCTCTCTCTTTGGCCCCATTCCTCATACCTCATGATCTCAAGCACCACTCCCTCTACCTCTTTATTTCCGCATTACCTTCCATCTCATTGATACTCCCTCTATATAACGGGTCACCCCCCCCCCCGTGTGCGAGTGCCCCAATCAGCGCTAAGCTCCCTCTGATCCATGGTGTTGCTCCTAATCTTCATTGTCACCTCTCACCTCGGGAGACACACGGTGCGGATTCACTCACTGGTGCAAAGACCCAACTTCCTCCTTTCACATGTCGAAATGACATGCAAGGACATATATGTATATGGTAAATTACCACCAAGTTAAAAGGCTTGTTTCCTTTCTTTAGGACAATTTTCTGGATGAATCTTTCTGAACTTGCCTTTTCTTCATGTATAAGGAATCTGTAAGGGAGGATACAGAGGCCCTTTTTATTTAGCTAAATAGCCAAGCATGCGATATATTCTCCATTTGGCAGCAGCATTAACAAATCCGGGTGAAGAGGATTAAGAGTGCCGCTGAATGTAAGAGATGAACCGTGAAGAAGTCTTTACCCTTTAGCCCTTTAGCTTATTTGCATAATCGAGAAATGCAAAAGCTCATTAAGCGAAGGGATGAAATGCTAAGCTGTAACGCTTGCGCAGGAGCTGTCCTCCTGAGATTAAGGAATTGTTAGATGACAAGTCAACTTGTCAACCCTCTCAGTAAAGATGCTTATTAGAATGCTCTAGTGTCACTTCACGGGGGGTCCGAGACATGATGCGGATTGTGTCCGTATTGTTTGTCTTTTAGCATCGTTCTCAAGAGAGAAATGAATTTACAGCAACTCGATATTCTGAGTCGTCGGTATCCAGTGGCAAAAGTGAATTGCCCGCAATGAGATGTGGCATGTGAAGGAATGAGCCTCGCCAGTCACACACCTGCTTTGAGACAGCACTTTGCTTCCTTTGTAGTCAAATAGTAAAATTGGTATTTATGTTTTCCAGCAAATACGTCATGAAATAAATTGCAATACCCCCACTAATGCATTTTCTTTCCAGTAATTACATTTCAGAGTCTAAATCCTCTCCATTTGGCTTGTGATGACACGTTTTCACCCGTTTACAGCTTCAATCACCCACAGCGGCAATGTCCGTTGACACCAGAGCTCGCTCACTGAGTCAAATTACCTTCTGTGCCTCCTTGTCATCAGGTCTGGCCCAGTGTGCAGAGCTGTGCTGGCAGCTCCGCGGGCAGGCTGACAGGAGGCAGGTCCCGGGGGCAAAGGTGGCCTTGCAACACAACATTGGCTTAGGAGGCGCCGTCGTCGTTGCTCTCTACAGGCTGGGATTTCCTCAGCAGTCCAGGTCAGGAAGTAGTTTCCAGCGATTTTATTATTTTTGATTCATTTTATTATGTACTATTCATTTGGCGGAATTCATTTTTGCAGTGTCAAACAGAGCGATGATCTGCCGCTACTGGTTAGTACGCCGGAGGCAGAAGGCTTTGCACATCCGCTTCTATATTATTTAACAATTACAGCGCGAAATTTGTGATTTCGGTTGTAGAGGCACTGTGCTGCTTCATCCGCGGCTCTCATTCTGCAATATAACATATAGATAGAAACTTACAGAACAGTTTAAACGATTTTCTTTTTTTTGCTTTCCACAGTTCCCGCGTAGGTGCAGTTCCCACCAGCTCAGCCAGTCTGGAGGGATTCAAGGCGTATCCTGTATTTAAAGAGATGGAAAAACGTCTACAGGAGGTATAATGGCACCCGGTTACAACCCAAAGCACCCTCACACCTTGAACTAACTAACTAGATAACATTGGTTTGACCTTTTGCTAATGCTCTTGGTTCGGCATCTCCAAACCTCAGTCCAATCTCGCAATTTCCAGTGTTGCGTTGAGTAATCGTTGCTCTGCTCACTGGGGGATTATTAGAATCCGTGGCTGTGAACAAAAACAAAGGTTTAGTTCGATTGGTGTTTGCAAGCGTTGGTCAGATTCATCAGGAGCTGAGGTGACCTCATGCGACCTTTGGGACGCTGTTACCCGCAGTAGTCTTACATGTGGGTGGTTTTGCAACATTTAGCGACGGTGTCTGGAATAGATTGGAGATTTTGGTGTTTTTGACAGACTTTTTTTCTGTCACATTTCAGTCATATGTGACAGACAAGTTTTGCCCCAATAAGGAGCATATTTCAGAATGATAATATTGTTCGAGCAGATCCAGAAAGCCCGGCATACTTTATTGCGTAAAACAAGTCTGAAAGCATGTTGAGAATATTTTATAACGCTGTACACAATTGGCTGCATTGCATTGTGGACAAGCAGCCGTTCGACACAATCAATATATAGTTTTAATCTGACTGATCCTGACTTTGTAAATTCCCTGCAGGAAGGAGAGCAGCTTGTTAAGAAGATTGGTGGAGTGTTTGCCTTCAAAGTGAAGGATGGACCGGAAGGGAAAGAGGGGACTTGGGTTGTCGATGTAAAAAATGGCAAAGGTTCCGTCACCACGGACCCAGGTGTGTATGTCGGCGGAGGTGTTGTCAAGATTAAATATGTGTTAGTTCTCACATGTGGGCTAAAATCTGCCTTTGTAAACGAACATGAATTTGTTCCTTAAAGAGACATCATACATGAATAGTGTATAGAATCTACACTATTCATGTATGATGTCTCTCATAGATGGTTTGTGTAAAAAGAAATCGGATTGTACCACTTTCTTCATTTGACACTTTGTCTTTGAAGTTCAAAAAAGGAAATCTGTTCAATCCCCTCAGATAAATCATGGTTTAAAAATACAACTGAAAGGTTGCTATTGATTTGGTGCTTGGGTTAAGATGTGAGAGGTTGCTTTGATTTTTTTAAAAGAGCTGCAACTCCACAGTCCAGTAACACTCGCCAGTGAAGGATTCAAAGCAGTTGACATTTTCAACCTAATTTCCCTCACAAAAATGATCTGTTTGAATGTCTTTGGATCTAAAGACTTTTAAAACGGCTGCAGAAGACATCAAAACCTGAATATAATTAGATTTAAAAAAAAGAGTACCACCCATAAAAGCCCAATCTTACTTTTAATCTCTCTGACGCGTGAAGCTTTTTGATGAATTGTCTATATGCCAGAGTCATGCCGAATGAGACTTTTTGTTATTAACACTTTAGGAATTTACACACACACACACACACACACTTGTTTACACAAGTGATAAATGAGATTGGGAACCGCTAACGGACCATTCTGCACCCAACCACCAGGCTCCGTGAAAAGCAGCTCTCTAGTTTTCCTGTAATGCTGCAGACAAACCAACTAGCAAAACCTTGGCTGGCCGAGGTAACGAGGTCACCTGAACCTGGTGTCGGCATTTATTTAATGTATTCTATGGGCTGTTTGACTGAGGTTTGCATGGACGATAAGCTGTCCGTACCACAAATACACATGTGGTTTCTGCAAGGATAAAAAAAATCCATGTGTTCACCTAATTACACTTTCAGAGGCCACAAGCGTATTGCTACATAACCATCATCGCTCAAACATGCAGCTTTTCTGCCTTCGGCGCCATGGTGACTGCTGTACGCCGCTGCTGCTACGAGCTGAGAGCTTGATTCATACACTTTTGTTTCCCAAAGGCCTCAGAACAAGGCCACTCATCACATTGCTCTTTGGGTTGTTTCTTCAGTAGAAGAAATGGACTTGAAGTGGAGCTCGCAAGATATTTTTATACAAATGGAAGTTTCATCCAAATGAGAAGTGTAGTCTTAAGTGCTTTTATATTCCATCGTTACAATGATGACTAACCTTCTCCTCCTGTGTCTCTCTTCCTTAAACGGTTATTTTTTGTATTTTGGAACAGTATGATTTAAAAAAAAAATTTGGGACTCATTTGACATTTTGCGGTGGTGGAAAAGCCTTTTTTAAATTTATTTTTGTTGTAGGCAAAAAAGCAGACTGCACTTTAACCATGAGTGACCAGGATCTTCTGGAACTGATGACGGGAAAGTTGAACCCACAAATGGTATGTAGTAACAAATTAACCACCACCATCTGTGCTCGCCAGAGGTTCATTTAGTAATGATAATAAGAAAAATGTACGGGACGGGATCCATCTAGGAACAACTGGCAATTAGGTGCCGGTGCAGGAAAAAACATAAATGGGTGTATAGATGAAACGCTGCTTACATCAACGTGATAGTGATGATGAATATATACATGAAAATACATGTTGTGGTATATTTTCCGACCGAAATCTAGAGGCTCAGAGCTTGTGGATAAAGAGCAGTAAAGAATGTCAACACAGGGAAATTAACTGTTAAGTCCAAAGCTTTAGCCTCTGCTCTGATCTATTTTCTGCCGCCCAGATCAGAGACACTGCAGGAGGATGTGAGCACTGATTCAGTGGACAGCTTAACGCGCCAAAAAGGCGTCTTCCCTTGAGACGCAATTTTTGGCATTTTATAGCGGCTCATTTAAAAACACATATTTCCAAAATCCGTTAGATTTATCTAATGTTTTTATTAAAATTGTAATCTGAGTTGTTAATCCAATTGCTTTTTTTTAACTGCTGTCTGCAGGCTTTCTTCAAAGGGAAACTGAAGATCACTGGGAACATGGGCTTGGCCATGAAGCTGCAGAACCTGCAGGTTACTCCGGGGAAGGCCAAGCTGTGAGACCCTGAGCGCACCTTGTGTCGTCTCTGCAGCACTTCAACGACACGTTTGTCGGAATACTTAATTCCTCCGTTTGCATTTGGTCATCGACAAGCACAAGGAAAACGGTCATCTGATCTTTAGAGGAGATCTATAATGTTTTAATTAAAGCAGATGACTTTAAATCAGAACACTCACTGTAGAATACAGTTAAATATCATGTTATGTTGCTTCAGTTCTCTTAAAGTCTTCTATCATTTCTGAAACATCCATAGTCTCTAATATGCTTTTTTATTAATCGTCCTTAATGTGCCTTAATTTCCCTCTGTGGAATTAAGATTGTGGTTCAAAGCCGATTGTGGTCTCGACCCTTTTGATAGATCATTTTGTATTTAATACAAGTCTGTAAATCCTAGCAAATATTATTATATTAATTAAAACGAGAATTAAAAAAACTAAAACTGTGTTTTGTTCTTCTTAAAGTAAAGTTTATCTTCTTTAAAAATAACTGCATCTATGTGGCCTGAATGAATAATTGGATATGGACGGTGACTTTCTGTGACTTTTATTCTTTCTGTACCAACGCGTTCCATTTCCTGTGTTTGAGCTTGAACTTCCGTACGTTTCTCTGGATAAAGTTCAGGTGTTCTGCACGGCGGTTGGATGGCGTTGTGCACATGTGGGCAACAATAACTTCATGTTGAGAGTGAGGCGGCCAAGGGCATGATGGGAAACGGCGGGCTCTCACCAGGCTCTTAAATTTGACAGCAAATTACACGTTTTTATAATAAAATCCCGCTGTGTGCCGTTACCGCTATAGTTGTGCAATGAAGGATTACTCTTAAAAACACATCATAATATGTTGTGTATAATATAATGTTGCTGTTTTACAGGCCGACATAAACAGAGCAAAGGATGTTAACATTAATCTACTTTTATATTTACTACTGCTGAGTGCATCTCAAAATGTCCTGGATGTATCGCTGTTATGGATCTCTAATGACTTGACCTGCGTGTTCTCGCCTGCGTTAAATAAAGCCTGAGCTGATTGACATTAGCTGCACTTAGAGGTAGAGTTGAGCAGTAAACAACGCATGTCTCTTTTACAACAGAGAAGCCTCCCCTGCTGCGCTGGACTTTCCACTGACATTAAGTAAAACACAGCTTTTGATAAGTCCATAATGTTTTTGTTTTACTAAACCCTGCATCCCAATTATGAAATACATGTTCATATAATAGTTTCAGCTCTGTTTGAAAAGAGGATTATGTAACCAATATCACCACTTGGGCTCATACAGTCCAGATTCAAACAAAGGGATTTCATTTGTTAGTCTTTTTTTTTGCCCTACTTCCGCTTTCTACATTTCCCCTCCATTTGTGTATTAATTTATCCCTCTTGGCCTCTCCCCACCCCGCTGCCCTCCACCCACAACAGGGCACCTTCTGCCCGCGTTCCTAATTGCTCGGATCCGGCCAGCGTCCCTTTAGCCCTTTCCTCATCTCGTCCCTTTGCCCGGTGGCCAGCTGGCCAAATGGTGCTCTGTCCAGATGTTGCACAGGCTGCACAGCGGGTCGGCCTCAGCAACCACAAGCAGTGGACTGATGGGTCTTTAGGGGATGTGTGGTAACAAACCCTGTGGTGGGACGGGCAGGCTGCGTCGGCCTTAAATCAACTTTTGCTTCCTTGAATGAATGAATCATTAATAAGACCAAGGCCTTTGACATTTGCTTGTTCTGAGCTGAAATGGATCTAGTGGTCGCATTTACAAAGGACTGCAAACATCTGTATTATTGATAATGATCACAATAAAAGAAACTCATGTAACCAAAGCAACCGTGTATAACTAAGAAGTATACCTCTTCATTCAAGACTCCTTTCAAACAATCTGCTTATTTGGTCTGTAATTAGACGCACAGCTGCTAATGGTGTTTTGATGTTGTGTGCAGTGTGTGTTCTTTTAGTAATTTATTGACATGTTCCTAACTAGAACACCATTATTGATATTTGAGGAAACCGTCCTTGCACCCAAGTACTTGAACCAGCACACTTTTAAATATTTTCTCTTTACTCGGCTCAGTTGATTTGTTTGAGCATGATTTCATTATGAAACAGCAGCTTGTGTTTATGCTTCTTAAGAGAGCAGATCCAGCCTGTACAGTTTCTATTGCAGTTACACTTGAAATGTCATATATTCAAACCTTTATTGCATGTGTTGTAACTCAAACCTGTACATTATTAATATTTTTCATTTCTTGGTGTTTTCTTCTTTACAGGGTTGATACAATTTTTTATAAATTGAGGTCTACAGTGAAATGTTTCTTCTTACAAATACAGAATGGCAGCTCTTGGAAAACACTGACGTTTGAATAATATCTAAACTTTTAATATACATGCATGTACATTATATCACACACACATGGACAGCGCTCAGAGTGAAACCTGCGATGGTCGGTTTGTGTTGGTCTGTCTCAGATGTTTTCATCAGCGCACAAGTCCCGCGTGCTTCTCCTTTGATCGTTTAAGGCAAAGAGGAAATGCGATGGGGTACTTAGACAACTTCCAGCGATTTCAACACAAGGTCCAACGCACAACTTTGATTTTCCTTGTGACCGTCACCATCTTTTTGTCTTTATTCTGTCAGTGACCCTACAGTACTGCAGGTATGAGGCAGAATACCCACTTAGACTCAGGACAACGAGGCAGAGAAGATAAACGTAGGGAGAGATGGCTGGGAAAACTTGATACAATTTAAACAATCCCCTTTTCAATCCCTCTGTCGCAATCAGGATGTTTCCAAATGTGAGCCAAACTTTTGAGTATGCAAAAAAACAAAAAAACATCAGCCGGTATTAAACAAAGGGAACCAGATCAGAATGAATAAAGGATTTGAGTGGATGTTTTCTGTCCACAGAGGGATGGGTGACATGGATGATATCTGGTATCGGCATTCTTCATTTCCGCTCCACTGAGATGGGTTGACTCAAAGATCCACGAGATCTCTCGTTTGAAATTACTTGTACCAAATAACACATATGTGTTGAATATGTACAGACGCGCAAACATACACAAACGTGGGTTGTTATTTAAGTTATGTAGAAAAAGAAAAATCGTCTTTTTTTTGGGGCCGCTCTCCTTCTCGGGAAGGGAGGTGCACGTGGGCCTAATCCCATCGATCTTCATTACAACCTTCCTCTCCTGCAGCTCCTGCATCCCGCCTTCATACATTCGTCTCCAGCCCGTTCATGTCGATGGAACAGTGGTCCTTGTCCCGGTGCTCTCTTTTGTGGTGAGACGAGTGAGCGTGCTTCTTCCTCTCGTGTGGCCGGAGGCCTTCCTCCAGCTTCATCAGGCGGGCCACGTCCGGGGCGAGGTTGCCCTGCCTGCTGCCTGCTGGAGGCGGCTGGTAGCAGCCATTCTTCTGATTCTGGTAGGTCATCATCTGCTGGATGCTTATCATGGGCTTGGTCTCACAGATCAGAGGCACCTGGTGGACGCAGCGGTGACGGAGAAGTAGCAGAATCAGAATTACAGTTTGCGATTTAAATGTCTTTTTTTTTTAATACAAAAAGGTTGGAGAATGATTCTGAGGTGGTTAACGCATCAATTATACCGTTGTGCCAGAAAAGGTTTATTTCGGCACTAACCACAATCTTTTCCTAAACCTTAACAAGTAGGTTTGTTTTGGCAGAAAGCCCTAAAAGCAAACGTCTCCCATGTGCGATTATACACTGCTGTCCCACTGACAGATTAAATGGCACGATGCCAAGCTTGTGACCATGAAGACAAAATGTGGTCTCCTCCCACTTACCAGATTTCTTTTTGTATCTGACCTCCAACTGATGCATGAGAAAATGTGAAGCCTTCGAATTATCATTGGATGTAATAATGGGTAAAAACTTGCCAGGATGCATTTCTTACAATTCTACATTCAGCCTGAGGCGAGAACATTGACAGAGTTCACTATTTGTGCAACATTATATATGAATTACTATGGAGATCAGTGTTTCTTTCTTTAGAAATAGTTATAACGCAAATAAATGGAGTTCCTTGGGAGCGTTGAAATTTAAACACACAGAATAAGTCTTTTCCCTTAGTGACTTCATTATAAACATCCACCATGAACAACTTTTACACATCTAAACTGAGATACGTTTTCATGCACACAGGTCTATTCAGCCATAAGAGGACAACGCAGGTGGTTTATTTGCCTTGGCAGGTTCTCACCTGCTCCCCTTCTTTGACAAAATCTTTTCTGCAGATATGAGCCATGATGCCCGTAGCCAGGGCATCGCCCATCACATTGACCATGGTCCTGAATCGGTCCCTGGATGACAAAATGAAAAGGTCGTCCGCTTAGAAAAGCACGCTCTTATACATGTTTCAACAAAAAAAGAAAAAAAAACTCCCGAAGAAGACACGTCAGTATATCGTCTTATGGTAGAACATTAACCACTACTTACAATGCCCAATCAACAGCAATGATGAGAGTGATGTCATCAGTGGGCAGACCCACAGAGGTAAGGACAATCACCATGGTAACGAGTCCAGCCTGTGGGATTCCTGCTGCCCCGATACTGGCAGCGGTGGCAGTGATGCTGAGAGAACAGGCAGAGAAACAGAGTGCATTCATTTTTATAACATACAAGAAAAAACGAGATGGAACCGTATTAATCCTGAAGGAGTTTGCTCAAAGATTATAACAGGAAATTCTAACAAAATGACCAAAGAAAAAATAAATAGGATGCAGACATAAACGAGCAATAGAGCCATGTTTATTGAGTGTCAAAGAAGTAACTAGTTTCTAAATCAGGATTAGTTTTGTTGCTCTGAAAGCAGATAATATTGCGTGCAGTACATCTTGATGACGATACCTCTAAGTTGATATGTGCGTTAGTGCGAGCTCTCGATGCAGGACTTTTACATGTAACACAGTATTTTAACATCTTGGCAGGACGAGCTGTTGTCAGGTAAAGTATTTCATTACTTCCTCCACCACTTTGTGGAGAGAATGATCAGGCCAGTGGTTCGTTCGAGACCTGGACCTCTGGGACGAACGGTCCCTTTGGGAGAGGGGTTAGTTCAGCATGCAGATCAGGACGCAGAGAGAGGGGAAAAATATTATTATAATTCTGGCGTGACGAGAGAGATGAGCAATACAGGTCATATGGGTTTTACCGCCAAAGGGATTATGAGGGGATGGCACAGACTGACGCCATGAGGAGAGGTCTGCTTGATGTTATTACACGAGGACATGTCATAAAGTCAGAGGAGGAATCGACCTGAATAGACTTGAGAATTTGTCTCGACGCGCGCGGCCTCGTTTATCGGTGGGTCAGAAGTTATGCGCCGGGGACGTTGGTACCGTCGGTGTTTTTGTCTGTCTGTGTCCCCAGTGCTTCCAGACTGATTTAGCAGAAATCAGATCAGACTAAGAAGCTCAAATGAGGCGTAATCTGTGTGACATTTACATATATGTGTATCTGGAAAATCCCATAGTATTTTTTCTAAATTCAGAATTAAACTAAATACGTGACGTTAGATTAGTTCACGTTGCAAAAACGCACAACTACGCCTGCACCTCTATTTTTGAACCAGATATTGTGCAAATATTGTCACACTTTGTGAGTACAATTTAATCTTGAAGGAATATGTTTGACACCACGTTGCCAAATGTTTTGCTTATGGGATAGACACTCACGTATCTGCATAGTGGACAGAAATTTAGAGGTAGCAGTTGGTCAACTAAGCTTCTGAAATAGTTGCGTCACGTAACCCGCTTCAATGACAGCTAATCATCTCTGCGGGTCAGTAGATGAATAAGAAACTAAGTGGTTTCAATGTTTTCATCCAAACGCGTCACTAAAGCCTGAAAAAAAATATCTGTGGGTTCATGTTGTGTTTACTGTCACAGAGGAGGACAAATCTTGTTCATGGATGACGCCTTTTTTCCACTGGCGTCATCAGGCTTGACGTCAGAATATGTTTGACAGGAATAAACCGCGGCTACGATTAGGTGGAGTGGCCCTTTTAAGCCATTTGCCTTTTTTTATTTTTATACCGCAATTCTTTTTCTGTGAGTCATCCAACAAAAAGCATTAAATCATATAAACTGCTGTCAAAACAGATTCAGCAGTTTGCTCTCTGATATCGGATGACGGTCTAAATTCAGCCGGTTGGCCTCACCTGATCGTGATGATCTGTCCGAAGTCGAGCTCATAATTATTCACTTGGGCGATGAAGATGGCCGCCACGGCCTCGTAGAGCGCCGTGCCGTCCATGTTGATGGTGGCCCCGACGGGCAGCACGAAGCGGATGATGCGTCTGTCGATGTGGTTGTTCTCCAGGAGGCACTTGAAGGTGATAGGCAGAGTGGCGGAGCTGCAGCGAGATAATCATGATAAGAATCAATTGAATAATATCCAAAATGTGTCTCACGGGTTTACATTACACACAGTGTTGTCTATTAGTTTATTTACTGGATTGATTTCCTTTGAAAGCTGATATTAGAACAAAAAACAAAAAGTGCGACAGAAATGTTTTTGATGTAACTGAAACAACAAACATAGTGTTCTGTTGGGGAAATATGCAAACATTCAAAGTTCTATAAAACTGTTGGCCAAGAACCAAAAAATGGATTTTGTTCCAACTCCAGTTAGCTTTGACACATAATGACATTAATAGACTAGTTTTATAATGTGTTATTTGCAGGGACCTTCACTGGACCAAAACATCTGGATATTCGAGGATGTTTTGAGAGGCCGAGGTGAACACTGACACTTCTCAGTAACGGTGTTCACGTATTTGAAAGGCCGCAAAGTGTAGTGTTGTTAAAAACATTAAACACGTTGCCAATGTTAACATAAAAAACAGCCTCGATATGGCACACGTGGTCAAAAAGCTCACAGTCAAACCCCTTTATTTTCGAGGACAAGTCCATCATCCACTCCATTTACAGTGTCAGTATGGTTTAAAAGCACATAGACACTCTGACCTCGGCACTCATTATCTGGTAAACCTTCAATTGAAGATTATTTCTATTTAACTTTACAGTTAGCTTTTGTTCCCATTGTTAAGTAAAAGCGTTCATTTTTCTGGTCCTTGAGGAAGCCTTTAAGAACACCAGCAGAGCTCACAGGATTTATGGATTGCATGTTGTACATTGGCAATAAACAAAGCACGCCCACCTTGAGGAGGTGGCCAAGGAGATGAGGAGGGCCTGCAGAATGCCTCTGATGTAAACGATGGGGCTCTTCTTAGTGATGAAGAAGTACATGGCCGGGAGGATGAATAGACCATGCAGCACTAAGCCCATGACCACCGTAATGGCGTAAAAACCCAGCTTCTTGCCCATGGCTGAAGGGTCATCCATCTCCAAGATCTTACCGGCAACCAGGAACACAATCCCGAAAGGGAAATACCTGTGAGGGAGGCGCATGTTAATAAAATGAATACATGTTTTTATTCAAATCAGACTAATCGTAAAACACATTTCAACGGTCATGCATTTACTCTGAAACAAGACTTGGCTCGAGAGGAAAAGCCAGCCTTTATTGACCAAACACCCAAAGCTTAGAATGAGAAATTCCTAATGTTGTTTCAGCTAAAATTGTATCATCAAAACCGTTCACATTGGCGTTAATTTATTTTGACGCTCTTTACTTCAATGATACAACTCTTACCAGATGACGATGGCGACAATCTTCAAAACCGCCTCATTCACACTCTGGCAGAAGTTGACCAGCGCGCTTCCATTGGGTCCCATTCTGCCTAACATTATTCCTGGGTTGGAAAAAACAAACAAATACCACATTTGTTGCATCCATGTATTTAGAAATGCATCAATCGTACACCTACAAACTACGCTGACGGCTGTGCAAATGGAGCGATGACATCACCGCTCGCTGCCTTCCTCTGGGGAGCGCAACAGATTCTAAATGAATCTAGTCAAAGACACAAATCTACACATCTATGCATGTGCACTGTGCATTTCACTCTGTGGAAATGAGTGTGTGCAGGATCCATGGCAACCGCTTACCCATGGTAGCGGAAAAAATGACAATCCCCAGCACATTCATGCCTTCGCTGGTACCGGGGGAGGTCTTCATGATGACATCAGGTGGCGGCGTGAGATCCAGGGAGAAGTTCTGGACATCGGTGCCGTTGTCGTCTTGAATGCCGTAGATGTAGACCCTCCGTGTGGTGATCTCGTCCAGGAGCTGGGCCACCGTCGGCTTGGGGATGAGCTCTGCGACTCTTGCGGTTCGATACTTGAAACCAAAACACAGCACGAGCCCCAAAGTCAGCGGCGCATCGATGGCAGCAGCAGACGCCATGAAATGAGCCGGAACTAGTGAATCAGCTAGATTTCACATGAATTATTGTTTCTCCTGTTTATGCATCTTTTGGGAATTTTTATTATTTTAGTGTGTCTTTGCCGTCAACATTTTTACTTACCTGTTGGAAAGTTGCTTGAACCAGATTGGCTGGAAACATGTTGCTGGGGAAGAGAATTGTTGGATTTTAGTCTGAATTCCCTAAGAAACCACTGCATATATACTGTAGGTATTTTCAAAGTACAGTTTAAAATAAGCAATGGGAATGAAAACTTGATAAAACCAAACAACGGACGCAATCATTGTCGCAGTTTACCCTGGGACGTTGCTTCATCATTAAGGAACAACAACTCAACTCATTAATGATCCACATGAAAGAAAGTATGAGTAGGTTTTTCTTCATTGATCTTGACTAATGAAGATCTTTCAAATCTTTACTATCTTCCACATTGACAGCTCCCCCCCACACTTCAGTTGGCACATCTCAGCCAAGCAAAAGCATTTTAAGTGCCGGCCAAGGTCCACTGCAGACGAGAAAAACTCATTGATTGACGAGCAGGAAGGACGAAAGCCGAAGATGGAGGAGCAGGTGGATTCTGGAAACTGTGTAAAAGGGGGATATATATATATATATATATATATATATATATATATATATATATATATACAGTATACACATGGGTCTGCATCTGGAGTCTCAGATGACTGAATGGACTGAGCGCGACATGAGTTCCGGCCTTGAATCACAACAAAGGTACCGATCACCCGTTTCAGACGCCGAGTCATTAAAAGGCGTTTTGTGTTTACAGCTCAGCAGCCTCTCGTGTGTCTTGTGCATACTGTGTTCATTAGGACTACTCCCACACACACACACACACACACACACACACACACACAAACACGACGGCACACAGTTGGGAGCATTTGGGAGCGCACCGATATACACTCTGCCACGTATGATAGATGAAGGCCGTAAAGAAGCTTTGCGTGATAAATCCAAAGCACAGCTGTGCTCTGTAAAACACACACACACACACACGAATCGTAAGAGCTTCGAAGTGAAACATGAATTGTGTTTCAAATATTTAGCAGTTCATTGAGCATATGAGATATATGGCGCCAGGTATTTTTGAGTCCAACCGCTCGGGATCTCCTTGCGTTTCACCACGTTGACTTTAAGCCCCCCATGACCGACTCTCACACTCACGCAGGTTCACCACAAACACACACCCTCTACCGCCTTCCAAACAGCGCTAACTAGCTTAGCACAATAACCCATTGGCACACGAGGCTGCAGGCTTTGCGCTGTGACCTCGAGCATTTAGTCCACGTGAAGCAGAGCACTGATCCAGAACTGTACATGTCACAGCCGCGGCGTTATAAAACAGTCTTAAATGAGGTGCCGCGCAGGTTTAAGGTTATGAGCAAGAAACTATATATAATCTCTGGGCTTTTCACACATTTTCCCTTTACTCTGCTTTCATTTGTGCGGCAGTCGATGCCTCTTTCTTCATTTACACATTTACACATTTCCCAGTGTTTCTTTTTCCTTCTCATTGAAAGGATCTCATGTAAATTTGTTGGAAACCTGACAAAAGTTGGGGCGAATAAAGAGAATATTTTTTCAAAAGACCATGTTATAACTAATCATTTTTCATTTTTTTTTTTTTTTTTACAATTTTCTTAAATTTGATCAACCTTTTCATTTAAAGTAACATTTATTTTGTGGTTCTGCGGCTTGGAGATCAATACCAGAGAACATTTAGTCATTGTTTTTGTACATATCTAACAAATAAAAAATAAATAAGTCACTTTCTTACGTTTCTTTCTTTAAAACCATGGAAATCCTTCAATTTCATTTGACACTTTCCTATCAGGTGCTAACGTGTAGTAGGTGACACATGACAGCCTCTTACCGAATGAGATCCAGCAGAGCATCGGCGGAGCTGGTCATTGGCTTCTTGCCCTCCTCAGACGCCTCCTTCTGAGCGGCTCCACCAGGGTGGATCATGTACACCATGACAATGCCCACCACCACGGCAACAAAGGTGGTCCACAGGTAGTAGGAGATGGTCATGATGCCCAGGCGGCTCGAGCACTTGGCGTCCAAGGCAGCCAGACCGGACATCAGACTGAAACGGGAAGCAAGCAGAGGTACACGGAGTCACGGACAGAGGCAGCGGGAAGAACAGACATGGAGGCAGACGTTGGTGTTTGAAATCAACAAGGACTTTGTAGAACCATTGATAAGGAATTAATTTGTTTCGTTCGTGGTTCTGAGGTTCGTTTTGCTTCAGTATTTGGGGGTGATTTTGCAGAGGACTGGATGCAAATCTTGGTCCATTGGAATGCCATTGCAGATACTCAGCTACCTAATTTAACGCTTGACTGCGCTCAAAGTATTTATACTGTATAGCAAAGAAACAAAGAGAAGAAAGCATCAAATCCAATGACGTCTCCTTGTCATTTGCTTCCCTCCTGTGTCTGTGAGATCATGCCATTCAGAGCTTTTCTGTCACAGAAAGCATGTGATAATAAACATAACAAACGGAAGATAGTTCTGAATATGAATGAATATGAATGGGCTTCATTGAGTTGTCTTCCTGTTGAGATTCATTTTTGCTGAACAGATGTGGTGGAAATTGCGGTTCAATTTCAAAAGAAGAAGCATTTATACAATACTACTTGCTGCACAGATGAGGAATAAATGCAGCAGATGTCATTTGTGGGGAAGGTCTTTAGATGCAGATGTGGCAGGAAGGTGAAGCCAATGAAAGTAAAAGGAAAGAGCGAGAGAGAGATTAACACGGCCTCTTGAGCTGGAGTGATAATAACTTCTCCCTGTTCAACAGGTCACATTGGGGATGAGTGCTCAACGTTTAAAATGAGTCCATTTTCCAGCCTGCTTACGCGGTTGTGATGCACAACGCAATGATGCGCAAAGTGGGGTCGCCATAATGTCAAAATGCGTGTGATGTCAGCCCAAATAACAAGTTTAATATTTGTTTCAGCAAACCAGCAGTGGTTTTCTGCATGTGAAGGCTGCTCACATTAAGCAGAGTAGTAGATGTTTTCACTGCACTGCAGCCACATCTCGTGCACAGGTTTGGACGCTGGGACGACAACGTTAGTATGTTAACCTGCCTAACTGAAGCTGACGGTAATAAAACCAAATGTGCAGCAAGGAAGCAAAAATGTACACATGTAAGCTACGGTCTGTTCCAAATTAATAAATTGAAAGTTTCACTGAAACGTGGCAACAGGTATTACATGTGTGTGGGAAATCCTTTCCAGTATATTATACTGTCGTGCTGAGGGTTTGGAGGGAAGAAGGACACCACTTTAAGGTTTATTATTTTTGCACTCCAGGAAACCAGCTCTCGTTCTTGAATACCAGTTAGGCCCATGATGCAGCTGCGGTTGGATTGCTCCTCTTTGGATTGCATCTGTGACCCAAATCTCAAAAGAACATCTGCCCTTATGATGCATCTGTGCACAGCCGACGTTGCTCTTCAGAGCACGTCAATGAATAAACGTGTGTGGCATGGTTGAATTTATATATGTGCTTTATAAATTGGGCAATTATGTGGCAAACTATTCGGACCTGAAGGAAGGTGTGTGTGATTATCCACGAGGCAAACAACACCAATGCACATGTCCGTGTGTATGTTTCCTGAACCCAGTGATGTGACTGGAATTACAATTACACACCTTCCAGTGTGTGACAACATCAGCCTTCTGGGCAGACAAACTGTTCCCACTGATTTACATGTCCAGATGTTTGATGTGGAGTTTTTACTGGAGCTCTTGTGAAAGTCAGACACTGCAACTAGGAGGACCAAACCTGCCCGTGCAGGGATTCACCACGTGGCCTCCTGTTCCAACTCCTTACTCTGTTCATGTATTTGTGACAATTATATCACAGTCAAAACCTCCCAGATTTTTACTGTGTCGTCATTTGAGTTTGCGGCATGAAACTATGAATTTAATAAAAACTGATAAAAACATTATTGAATGAATAACAATGCACAAATAAAATGAAATGAACAATGTTCCAAATTAAAATTAATTGAATTGACAACTATTTTTTAAACAGACGTGTTTTATTCAAATCACTTGCAGACTCATTAGCAGATTACTAGAAGTTTTAAATTGAATTAACTGCTATGTTTTTAATGGGTTCTGTATTGCGTTCACTAGTAAGAGTGTCTCGTTTGGAACATTAAGTCCACTGACGCACGTTCATTCACACATCCTTATGAACTGGAAGGATGATATTTTAATGCACACATATGCATCAAATAATACGTACTTTTACTGTTTGTTTGTTGTTTGAAACCAGGGATATGCTGCTTGTAAGTGGAAGACAAAAGACTTCTTCCCTAATCAATCGATCCTTTCTGTGAATTTAAACGACCATCAGAAGAGATTTTGTTGGACACGTGACCTAACTAATCATTGATATATTGGATTAGTCACTGGTAAAGTGTAGCCAAGGGAAGTTCTCCACGACCCACTTGGAATGCAAAGAGACTGAACTCGTCAATGCAAGTTGATCGGTACGAATCAGTGTCCATGAGAACTTATGCAAGCAGTTCAAATGAAGGTCAAGGCTTATGACGTGTGTCATTATTCGTGTACTGATTCTGTCCTTTGGAGATATGTGGAAATAGCAACAGAGGTGGGGGGGTTTTGCCATTCCCGAATGCAAAACAATAAAACACGAAACAGACATGATCTAATTATTAACAACAATTCATTGCTTTGTCACTTGAGCTTTGTGCTCATTGTTTAGGTTATTCAGACGGACATCAGAGTCAGGATCAGAGAAATCATTTGTGCCTCGCAACACATTGCCTTGTGTGACGTCTGCATGCCGAGATTAAGAAAACCAATTCTCTATAAACTTCTTATTCATCTTTGTCTGCTGCATGAGCCTTTCTGCTACCGGGAAATGCAAAAAAAATCCTGCAGCATTAGTGATGAACATTCAGCTCAAAGCCACACAGAGAGAAGCTCGACGGTTATCACAGCGTGTATATTTAGTAGTTTGTGAGTTAGAGGCTCAGACAGGGTCCTGCTTACATGTAAAGCAACATGCTTCAGTTCAATGACGTATTAAAGTTACATTCCGTGGTTTGCCAGAGTTCTTATAGTTCTGTTACAACGATGATTATAACGTTAATCGTAGTCATCATTTTTTTATATTATTACAACCGTAGAAACATCAGTTGATGAGCACTCTGGAGTCGGTTTGGCTCAGCCACATGTTTGTGCGGCTGCTGCACATCATTAAACTGCTGTTCATTCCGACTGTCAGATCTCAGTCCAAGATGTGGTAAACAAGAGGGTCTAAAAAGCCCCAAACAACAAAAAAAACTACAACAAAAATATGTTCTTTTTAAAAACTAGTTCTACTTAACAAAAGAAGGCGGTAGACGGCGTGGCCGTTGATTCTGCCAAACGTGTACATGGGATAATCTGGTTTCCGCTTTGGCTGGAAGGCAGATGGTGAGAGGGGGGGGGGGGGGGTGGACTAGGGAAAGGCAGGCTATAGGGTGGATATGCACCACTAGATAAGCCCTACTGTACCATGCACCATGTCAACCAGCCGCTCTTTGCATCCCAAATACTAGATACTCTCTGCTGGCATTATTTGGTATAAAGGGAAGAGAAAGACAGAGAGAGAACGGCAGGTATTGACCGAGATATATGCAGATATGCCCCAACTCATCTCTAGATGGAACGTTCTGACTAACAGGAGCTCCAGTAGCCTGTGGAAAGCTCGACCTGATTGCTTTTACACTCCCATGTGCTGAAAGGACGTTTAACCTGGCTGGATTTGGCGCCCTGCCTACATGCATGTTTCAAATTAGATGCAATTATCTTTGCGTGTCTTTGCGCGCCTTGCGTTTGGCAGGAAACCTTCTCTGAAACTGTAAAACCGGGTCTGGCATTTGCATGAATAAATGCACAAATAAGGAGTCTTATTGCCCTTCGTCTTTTGTTTAAACATGTTTGATTAAGACAGAAAGACATAGAGGCAAGAGCCACAGGGGCACTGGAGGATATAGACAAACAGAGAGAGACGGACAGGGTGACGGAGGGAGGATTAACTTCTCATCCAGTCTTTGCTGTTGCATAGAATGTAAGTAGCTTATTGCACAAAGCACCCACCATGTAACCGGTGCGTTTGCATGATTTGTTTTGGGAGTTTTTGTGTGTGTGGTGGACACCACTGATCGCATGCAGGCAACTATGAGCTTTGGGCTTAAAATAGTCACGGTTAAATCTGGCAGACTGTACGCTTCTAAGAATGCACCAGAAGCTATAAAAGGGCAAACAGGTTCACTTTCATATACACGTTGACCTCTAATCCTTGATATTAAAAAAGGTAATCGTGTGCAGCGAAAAATAAATCTCATCAAGGTTATGCTTTTCATCTACACTAATCATCAGATATCCATATTTACGAGCCGTCCAGCTCCATCTGTCTCCTTGCCGGCCCCTTGCTGTGTGCCCGTCATCCTGAGCACACATGAGAGCTTTAGCCTGCTGTTTACATTTTGTAGTTGAACCTACTGTGTCACTAAAGTCGTGGCTGTTGAACGTGGATAAATTGTTTTGAGTGTCACAACTTTACTGAAACAGAAATGAGATGGCCACGTGTTGTATATATATAGTAAGGAAAATGTGTATATTATAAATTAAAAAATGGCACATATTGATTGAATAAAATGGCCAAGTGCTGTGGTAGTTAGGCAGGTCCCGGGTTATAATATAAGCGTTTTTTTATTCATTTCATCCAGTTACACTGCATTACACTACCGGTCATTTAGCTGACGCTTTAATCCAAAGCGATTTACAATGCATTTTTAACCCATGGCTTTTTACATTTTTGCCCAGGGAGCAATTAGGGGTTAGGTGTCTTGCTCAGGGACACTTCAACGTGGGGCATCTGGGCCACCAACCTTGGCGTTCCCGGTGCACCCTCTCTACCCCTGCACCACAACGACACCCACAGTTAGTGCAGAAGTTCAGTGCAAAGCACCAGGAGGTCACCAGATGGTCTGTGAACAGTTTATGTCAACAAGCACTACAAACAGTGTTGCAAAGCATTTCTGAGGAAATGTAAAATGCACTAATAATTATATCATATAAAATAAATGTCAGGAATTCATTTTTTATGGACTCTTAATTTCTCAAAAAGCTGCACTGACCTGCTGTTCAGAGAAGAACAGGGCTTCAAATGTAAGGTCAAACATTCATTAGTACATTTATACGTCTTTTCTGACATCACCACAAAGTAAATCGTTTCATTCTGCTGCGGTCTCAATGCCCTCAGCAGCATTTTCAATTTGCTCCCAGGTTTTTTTCCCCCATTTCTACAAAAGAATCAATCAGCAACCTGGATTTCTCAAATGGTACATTTGCAAAATAATTCTAAGGGCTGCAACGGGCAAATGATTCGACTAAATAATGCATCACACCTCAGAGGGATACCGGTGACTACAGATATGGCTACTTTGTAGATCACTTCACTTTTGTTTCACTTGGTTCATATATTAAAATAAAACTGCACAACGTTAACAGCAGCGGAGAGTGCAAAAAACTATAAGTATTTCTTTTTTTATAATTTATGTTTCTGCTTATAATTCTTTACTAAAAGCTGACTCCTTTCTTGAGCACTGAAAATCAAAACCGTCTAAATAATTGTGTAATCAGGCAATCAGGCTTACACAGGCTGCAGGCATTTGCGTGTTTTTATGTGCGTGTGTTGCTCTTACCTGGATACGACGAGGGGCAAAATTAACATTTTCAACATCCTCATCAGCAGTTCACCGGGAAACTGGAAGTACTTCACTTCCTGGAAGAACCAGAGCAGAACACACAGTTATACACAGTTATGAGTTATACAAGCAAAATATGTGTGTATATATGTGAGTATCTCGTTTACTATGATCACATGCATAATTCATGATTTTGGTTAGTTAGGTGTCTGTTATATAATGTGCTCGTGCCACAGTAATAATACATATTTAACACATTGATTTCATATAAAGTAACAGTCAAAGGTTTGGACAGATTTTTGCATTCAATTCGATTCTGTGCATATTCACACTAAAGGTCATCCTGACATTTAGTGAAAGATAAACTGTTGCAATATTGCCAAAATATCAAGCTTCGTTCAAAACCAGAGATCCGCTTGTTTTGTGTAACTTGTGCAGCTGTGGAGGCTGAAAGGAGCTGAGAAAAGAGAGAGAACACATTGTGCAATGGCTACCAGTGGAGAAATTACTTTTAGATTATTTTGACCTCATATAAAGCACAAATGACCCTTCTATTAAACAACTGTTCCGTCCACGGAAAACCCACCGAGCTCTTTGGTCACCTGGCTCCCCGCCGTAAATTCAAGGTCTCAAACTCTTTCAAGTTCAAGTTCTTTCTTGTATTACAGACTGATGCGGTTCTTTTTTCCAAAATAATCCATGAATTTATCTTTTCCCTGTTGTCAACACGTATTTTATGTGTCTGTGTGAGTGGTTGAGAAAAGGTTCTCATTATTTTTAGTCTATTGCTTCTCCATCGGGAGGATTAATAAGAATACCAGACATCTAGTGCCCAAAAACCAACACTACGTCAAACACGTACTGCGTTAATCTTTTACCTAATGAACATTACTTATCGTACACAAGTTGCCTGCTAGAGGCGGGTGTAGCTAATTAGTGACTCAATCAAAGATGAATAAACTGAATAAGTCTCAGTCTAATAATCACTAGAATTAGAAATGGAGCAGCTATCCAACTATTTGCACTTTAACTAGACGCAACGTCAACTATATCGAATTATTTACGACTTTAAATGTAATGACTGTGGTTACAAATAAGGACACTTGTTCAGATTATATCATTGCAATTTTGTAACTTCTCAAAGAAGCCGATGGCTGAATTTCATAATCTGCGATATATGTGTCTTCACGTCAGTCTATTATAGACTTGATTTCAGAACGAGTAAGTGAATGAGCGAGTGTATTTTTAGGGTTTACTAGTAGCTGATGAGAAGCGGTTTATTGAGGCTCACTTCATTACTAGACTAGTCTAAACTTATACTGCGTTCCAGACAACCCCCCTCCACATAATCCCTCCCGACGCCTGGTTAGTGGCACTGAGCTTCGGACTATGACACCCGTCTAGTATCAGGGTTTAGTCAGTTTACATTGGTTACTTGCATAGTTTCTTTTCAAAACGAACGTCCCTCTTCAGAGGCATTGGAGGTTTAACATTAACTTCACTGAGTTACAGTTGCTAGTGACAAACTGTAAATAATTAGTTTTAGCTCCTGCCAGGCCTGTTTGCATAATACTTCTAAAAATATAACCTCCGAGTTCTGAGACTTCCAACAGCTTCCGTTAAACCAGAAACCTCAGTTGCAGTGTGAGATTATTGTGAGAGGTTGCTTGAGAACTTTGAAGGCGTTGATATATTGAATCCTGAAAGAAATTTTAAAAAGTATTTTCAAACAAGAAAAAAAACGTCTGCAGACACTCGGCAATGCGTTTTTGTCTAATGACAGGTATGATTTTGAAATGCATTGAGTCTGTAACTTAACACACTTGTTATAGAAGTGTGAAGTTGGTGAGGATGGATTGGAACAAATATTTAAGAATGAATACAAATATATCATGACGACAAGTCACGGAGAGAAAAGGAAGACACACATGCACACACACACATGCACACACATGCTCATTGGGTTATGACAAATAAATGTCAGGATATTGTTGTAGCAGAGAGACAGATCTGAGCCAGAAAAAAACCTTTTTTAACCCCAAAGTATTCTTCAAGATGGTACAGCAACATGAAACTGGTCATTTAACAAACAAGCCATCTTTTAAATGCTCTTGCGATGTCAAGTTATAGGGCCTCTTTTTAAAATACGTGCCATCATTTAGGCTAAATTAAGAGCTTTTTATTTAACCTGACATCTTACGTTTTTGTTGTAATAGTGACTTGTGGAGAGTTTTAAATAAGTCATTATTGTAACTGCTGACTGACACACATTTAACTCTAATCCCCTTCCAGCTTCTCCAGTCTTCACTAAAAATGTAACCAATTCATTCTGGAGTGTAGTGTTTTCTTATACTCAACTTAATTATTTTGCTTAAATCAAAATGAGGGTCTTCAGGGTCTTAGAGGTTTACGTCTGAGCTCCTCACCAACGATGGGAAAAGCACAGCTCTGTTTTACCCCCATGTTCACCTCACCTGCAATGACGAGTGAGCTGAATCAGTAACTAGGCTACGACGTTCACTCTACAAAGCGTGTGGGAGTTTTCTCCCGTGCACATTGACGTGCTTGACCTGTGAAAACAAACAGGCTACAGGCAGATTTGACTCATCCGAAAAGCCCACATCTCTGTATTTAATTAATTTGACTGCACAGGCAGGCTAAAATATGAATGGCAATACCTATGATTATGTTACATCATAATCCCACCTAGACCAACACCCACAAGCTCCAACAACCCCCCCAATTAAAAAACCTTTCCATTCTTTCAGCAGCAGCTTCTCAGTCGACCTTGATTTTGCGTTCTGGTTTCTCCAACAATCAAACATTTGTTGACATTTTTTGTCATTCAGTCATTATCAAAGTGCTCTGAGAAATAATCATCCACTTAAATATCTTCAAAATGTTCATTAATCTGTTCAAATGCAGCCGTTAATTATCCTCTGAATTCCAGCTATTTAATTATATTTCCCGTTCATTCATGTGTGAACTATACTCTATGACTCCGTATCTCAGTGAGTGATTGACAACTAATCTCCCCACTGGCAATTATTTTCCTTGGATGTTGGAGTCCAACTTAAAAGCTGTCTGAGCGACTGATTATGCTACATTACCGTTATCCTTGTGCCTATCGCAGTAGACCAATTCACTTTTTGATGAGCCAATTCAAGCCTATTCAGGGAAAAAACTTGCTAATGCTGTATTTGTTTTGCAATTCCAGTGGGAACAAGGTAAAGACTGCAATGAACGGTCCTATTGCGGCTGACTAGGGTGATGAAACCTAAACTTTGTTAGAATTAGATGCGCTTGAATAAGAAGAAAAAGAGGCTGGTTTAATAAAGATGAGATAAAGACTTCTCCATCGGTGCTGCGTGAAAGTCACGATGGAGCCTGAAGAGAGTGAACGCCAGTCAAAATAAAGCGCCCACGAAGACTCTAATAACTTTAAGCGTGCCGTGGAGGCAGAGAGGGCGGATGCAGGGAACGGTGAACCGCTTGGCCTCGGAGTTGTGGTGTCCAAATGCATCCCGGCTTTTGATGAGGAGCACACAGGGGGAGGTCACACACGGACACCAGAGGGGGGAGATAAGGAAGGCAGGCGGGTGCGCAGGTGCGTAGCATGTGTGTGTGTGTGTGTGTGTGTGTGTGTGTGTGTGTAGGTGGGAAACCGGGCCTCACAATCTTCACCAGGCATTTTCTCACAGACTGACCTGCTCGGAGAGCTGCTTGCCTCTCAGGAAGAAGCCCAGCAGGCAGCCGATGACCACGGCCAGCACGGAGAGGATGAGCAGTCCGTTCTGCTTGCAGACATTCTTCACCCGCCCCCACACTTCATCCAGAGCCACTGCCATCCTCCTCCCCCCCCCCGCCCCCCACTCCCCTCCTCCCTCCCCCCCACGGAGAGAAGACCACCAGAGCGAGCCCCGCTTTTTAACACTTATTCAGCCATGTGGAGCCAGCAACACAGGGCCGACAGCCACCTCCACGCCGGAAGAAATGGAAGTGTTGATGGGGGCGAGTGGGGCGAGGCGGGTGGGTGCGAAATGCTGAAGGAGCCGGTGGGATTGAGAGGATAAACAGAATGGAAAAAAAAAAGATTAAAAAAAAAAACTTTAAAGGAAGAAAAAGAAAGTTGGGCCTCGGTTAACAGAAGGGAAGGAGGGAAGGGGATGAAAATGAATCGAAAGAGGTCGTCATCCAAAAGCAAAGGACGTCATGAGCTCCCGCGTTCCTCCTCCGAACGGTTTCCTTGATTATTCCACATGAGACCAAGCGCACCGCTCACTCTCTCCGTCGCTGTGCGTCTGTCTCTCTCTAACAGCCGCCTCCCCCCCCCATGTCCAGCTAAACCCCCTCAGTAAGTTCCTGCCGGTGGCCAACAGGGGGCTCTGCGACAGCTGGTGGTGTTGTCATCAGGGTTAATACTACGATCCTATTAGGCTGTGCGGACTAAGACTTAGGGCTGGATTAAAGAGCTCTCTGAACAATTGGACAGCGGATTGTTAAATTTTTTTTTAAAAAGGACAAAAAAATTGCTCAAGTGACAGGAAGTAATTATCTACCCAAGATTAAAAAAACAGGGACTTGACACAATTGAAGGCGCACAAAGAAATAAGCACTTAGACACACAGTATGTGGCCCAATAACTCATGTTCCCCGGCCCAACAGACCAACACATCCACACAGCAGGCATTTTACACACATAATGAAATTTTTGGACTAAAATTGTAATAAATCACACCATTCATTAACAAATAAAAGATGAAATTATATTAAAATTGGTTTAGTAAATGTTGCTTCTATCTATCTAACTATCATTTTACATTTTACCTCCTACATAAAAATCCTTTCATGTTTGACGCTTATCTTTGGACAAATTCAACCATTTATAATTACCTTAAGACAATAGGACAAACACTTTGACCAACATTAAACATCTCTTCCGTTTCTTGACAAACCCAGAGAACTCTCCTTATGCACAAATGGCTAAAACACATTCATGGTGTTAGAGCCAATGCAATATAGAAATATGTGTATCCAAATGAAATGAAATCCCACACAGGTCACCATATCTTCTGGGTTCATTGTATCGTTAATGTTGTTGCTGTGTTGATAGGATTAGCTGTGGGTGTTTGGAAGGATAAGCAGCACTTGAGTTTCATCGCATGGCACTTAATCAGTGTCAATAACGGCCGCAGTCCGTTCCGGCTTTTGATTGGGTTAAATAATTAACAAGTTGTGTATTGTGAGACTGGAAATTGCAGATTCTATTACACTTCCTCTTTAAACATCTCCATCTTCTGTTTTGATTCAAATGAAAATGTGGGGTAAAAAAAAACACAGCAGAGCGAAAATAGGCCCAAAGTCGTTTTTTGGAAATAATGAAGGAGAGACAAAAATAATATTTAAATAAAAGCAAAAAAAGGAGGCTGCAGTGCACCCGGAGACTTCCATCATGTTGATTACATCAAAGTCCTTCACAGTGCTAACAGCGTAGTTCATCATTAACAACAATGCCCTGCGTGTGGCACAAGACCAGAGACTCTCCTCTTATGTTAACATGGGTGATATTACTCTAATTGTAATCCCAGATGCCACATCTGCTGCTCTGTAATCTCCGACTGGGCTGCAGGATGTGACGTCTGTGGCTAATCGCTGCTGCCACTTTTGGTCCCTGCAGAAAATGTAATTTAAAAAGAGCCGTCCGCAGGCCCCTCAACCAAATCCCCTCACTCAAAGTCAAAATGCTGTAAGAGAAGTCCGATCGGAGCTTTATACACTGGGATGCATATTGGTGGTTCCCATGTGTTCCCATCATGTCCTTTAGCTTTCCATGTCAGAGAATTCAATTTAAATGAAGGAGATTTGAAATCAGTTGCTGATGAAAGAGGGTTTATCTTAACATGCAAAGCAATAGAAGAGTTATACTTTAGTAGAAAGAGGTACGCGAATTCCTCAGAACAAAGTTTCAGTGGAAGGTTGTTTAAAATTCACCACAAATAATTTTGTGTCTGCAACACACAATACATTTATATGATGCATAATTTTGCTTTATACAATTTTGTGATGGAGAAACTTGATTAGGCGCGGATGCCTCTAGAGATAGCGTCCTTTTTCAAATTTGCACCTGTAATAATGGATTGTAAAAGTCATATGTTGCGATTTAATGTAGAGCAAAATGAATAATAATAATACATATTTCCTGATGCTATGAAAAGCAACCAACTAAGCGTTGTGTTGCCTGTTCCCCTGTTCCATCAACGCGAAACATGGGCGGACAATTGATGGGAGAACGTAAATCAGAATGAGACGGGATTGCACTAAATATGAAACCGCATTTGTGAATGTAATGTGTCTTTCATGTGTGTCCGTGTGTGCGACGGGTGCGAGTGTCGCTTACGAGCGACGAGGTGTGTGTTCTAACCGCCACAATCCCCCACAACTGTCAAATAATCCCTTTTCCTCTGCCAATTTTTTTCTGGATTGGACTGGCAGAGATAATCTGGGATTAGGGTGAGCAGTCGGGGCTGGTGTGCTCCTCATTCATTTAGAGAGGCCGGACAGGTTCAACATCCACAGGTCGTGTCAATTTTGAGAACTTGAGAAGATTTGGGTGCTTTGCATACCAGATTTTATAGAAAGAAAGAGTTTGGTTGTGGCTTGTTGGGCCGCAGCAGTGCAGTCGCCTCCATCCTGAACGTGGTCCTGACAGACCAGCCAGATTCATGTGATTGACAGGCGTCTGAGTGACCTTCTCTCTTTCTAACTCCTACGTGTTCTTTTTGTTCTCCTCCGTTACTTTGTACTGTAATGTTGGATGACATTGTATCTGACGTCAGGAAAGATTATTTTCATTGACCAACTGTTCCATTCCAAGTCTTTCTGGTAACAAATCCAGCAGAATGTCTGACTGATGGGACTCCTGTTGTCCGTTTTTCCTTTCCGACACCAATTTTGTAAAGCCCGTGATCAGACGTACAGACGTGCAGGAAAGAAAAACTAGGGATGAATTTTGTGGCAAGTTTGTTTCAGCAGCTCGTGCCTTTGAATCCCCAATTCAACGAATCTGGAGGACGAATTTGACTTCCTGCTGAGGCCTTTTGTCTCACCAGCAACAATCGCCTCGTTTCCTCAGATCACGATTCTTTTCTGGCTGTCATTACCTCTATTTGTTCATTTCAAAGGATTCAATTATTGAATCACTCTCTGTTGGTGAGAAAGGTTGTGTGAGTCTCCCTGAGACATTTCTCACCTATGATTACAAGTGTAATGTGAAGCCGAGATGTTCCCTTATGCCTTGTTATTGGGATTCTGGAGCCAAAAATGTCTCTTATTAATTAGATTAGTTACTAATTAGAAATCCCTCTCACACACACACACACACACACACACGCACACACGCACACACGCACACACGCACACACGCACACAGGCACACATGCACACACACACACACACACACACGCACACACGCACACACGCACACACGCACACACGCACACATGCACACACACACACACACACACACGCACACGCACACACGCACACACTCACACATGCACACACGCACACACTCAGACATGCACACACACACACACACACACGCTGTCCATTTATCTATCAACAGTACCTTTAAAGACTTGGCCCCCTTCCTGAATTCTTATTTATTTTTCTCAACATGATTTTTGTTTGATGATCTGAAACAGTGAAGGTGTAACACAGTGTTGTTGTTGTTGTTGTTGTTACACCATGTTAGCGTTGCCTTTATGACCGTGTTTGATTTGCCTCAATTTGGTACAAATATGTGACATCGAAGGCGTCACACACACGGTACCTTAAATCACGTTTTTTACTGTGATATGAGATCAAGGACATTTTGCGTACTTGCCGGTTGCAACGTAGTACTTTGTACTGTGATACTTCCTATTCGTTCAAATCTTTCCCTCATGTACTCTAAATGGTCACTATAGGATTAGTTGCATTTAGTAGCCTGATAGCAGAGGGAATGAAGGATTTAGAGAAGCAGAGAGCAGATTGAGAATAAGGGTCCACTAAATATAGCTCAGGGTCTAAACAGTAAATAACCTCTGGGCCGATTATTCCTATTGTTAATTCTTTCTTTCTCTCTGAACTATTACTACAAATAAACCTTTGGACGTCCATCATTCTTTCTAGTATCTGTCAGCGCTTCAGGGTCTAATTCTTGTTATTTGTTATGAAGTATACCATCTTTGGGATGTTATTCATTTTTCTTAATTCTATATCATCATTTTTATCTATAGTCTCATCTATTTTACTTCCGTATTAACCGCTAAGAATCCAAGTTTATTTTATTGTATTTTGTTTTTTTTTGGCATCCAAACCCTTTTTTTTCTTCGATCGCTTGCAAAGCCCTTTAAAGATCATTTGATGTGTTTGAAATGTGTCTTGTCAACTAAGTCAGTTTGAGGATCGGTTGATCAACTTTATGATCATAAACATTTTTACAAAAGTCTTCTTCCGACCTTGTAAGTGGTCTGCAGCTCACAGTCCCTGCTGGCACTGTGTTCAGACAAACCTCGTCTTCTCCTTTCAAGCAGGAATGGAAATCTTCACAGATTCCTATTTCCTTGCGTATCTGGTGCTTCATGTTTGTTTATCAGAGGCAATCTGGAAGACTCGGACAAATGACGCAGAGGCTTTTCATGCGGGGGCCGAGCATCTGTTGACCTCGTGGTACTGCATCTCACCCCTTAGAAAAATGGATTATGAAAACTATTTTTTGTCTTTTCAGTGGATGAAAAAACGAGAGAGGATATTCATTAAGGCTTTATTCCATTCTCACTCGGCCTCTCAAACGCTCAGTGCTATTTAGTATGAGGCAAACTATAACACAAATGTAGTGTTTTTACTGTGCTACCAGTATGTTTTGTTTTGTTCAATTTGTGAGTCATACTAATTAAATATATCAGCTCACGAAGGAGACTGAACCCTGAACTGAACTCTAAATTATGCTATTGATTGAAGGAGCCACTGCCCAGGTATAAATAAATAAATAAATCTCTCTCTAGCTATATATATAGATAGAGAGAGCAAGTCAGACAGAGAGAGAGAGAGAAAGATCGAGCGCGCGCAAACTAGCTCCGGTTTTCTTCAGAAATCAGCGCCGCCGTCCCGCTGCTGGTGCCGAGGGAGGAGCAGTCCCTTTCTCACCGAGGCTCTCTGGTCCTCCTCCTCCTCCTCCTCCTCCTCCTTCTCCTCCTTCGCCCCTCGATCTCCAGACCAGAAGCTGGTCCCGCAGCAGCTGGCAGGATGAGCGCGGCGTGCAGCAGCTACCTCGGCGCGGACGGCGCGCTCGTGGAGGGTTTCTCGTGCCCCAGACCGGGCAACGCGATCGACGCTCTGTTCTGCTGCGGATTCAACGATGTCAAGTATTGCTGCGACGATCCCAACAGCTTTTTCCCCTATGAGTACAGATACATGTGGTGGCTGAGGTGAGGGACAACTTGCGATCTCTGAAATGTAATGAACGGACGCGCTGTGCACTCGGGTGTGTTGTTAACATAGTTAACTGTATTGTGCCAGCAGCTGCAGCACCTGTTGCGATTAAGCTGCACACTAAATCCTCTCAAAGCATTATCTTGATGAAAGGATCAGTTACTCCGTACGTATTTGATTAATGCCATTTGTGGATTTAAATGCATGTATGAAGTGGCCATAACGATTACAGTTATTTGCATATAGTCGATTTTGCTTCTTGCTACTCGACTTTTCCATCTACATCGACTGTCCTCTCCTCTCATTTTCCTTCCCTCTTTTCACTCCGGTGTCCTCTATTCTACTACTCTCCTTTCCTATTTTCCTCTATCCTCATGTCCTTGTCCTCTTCACTTCTCTCCTCGCCTCCTCTCCCATTAGTGTCGGCGCTCTGGTTGGTCTATCCATTGCAGCAGTGGTCCTTCTCGCCTTCCTCATCACCGTATGCGTCCTCTGCTACCTCTTTATTGCATCCAAACCGAGGCCTCTTGACAACGGCCTCCCCCTCAGAGCGCCAGGTCGGTGTATTCTTCTACAACCACATTCCGCTCCGCTCAATATGCAATATTGGAATAAATTGCATTGCAATTAAACGTGTTTTACTGAAGTTCTTTCAATTCAGATAACGATTGTCGGTGCGATTGTCTTTTGTTTTTAGCGGCGGGAAATCCGAGCGAGGGTTCCGGTGCTGTGAGAGCGGCCTGTGCCTCCGGTCCGCAGGGATTCAGAAAGCACTTCATGAGCAGGAAGTTGGATTGCGACAACCAGCCGCCAGATCCCGAGATCATGTTCCAGAGGTGCTTCACAACTCCGGCCATGAAAGAGGGAAATCCTTAATAGGCCTCTTGGTAGAGACGGGCCGTCGCGCCGGAGATGGAGGACAGTCGGGGGAATCTGCAGGTGGACAACGTTGACGCGGCGCGACGCATGGAGGAGAAGTAGCAGAAACCATATTAACTCCAAAGTGCTGAGCTCTGAAAAGTCATTCATGCATTTCTTTCCTCACTAAATATTCTCCTCCTCGTGACTGTGCAGCAGTCATCAAGGAAGTGGAGGGACATTACAGTAATTATCCACCATCCAGGCAGACGAGAGGCTACATTAGTGCAACCGGGGGGGCATAGTGCTTTGAATCAGTTTAAACATACACCCTGGTAGTAGAGTAGGGTGCTGTAAACTGAAACTAACAAGATCCACAGAGTGATGAGAAGAAAAACTCTTGTATTTGTTCAAAACTTTAACAAGAACCATTGTTACATTTTTATCATACGAGACTTAAACTTAAACACGTGGTTCTTATTATCAGAGGTAGTTTCTTACAACTATGGCCAATTTCAGCCAGAAACACAACCAAAATACTAATATAATAGTGTAAAATACTACTTGGGTAAAGGTGATCGTGATCGTTGATAAAGAATTAACCATCTCATCCCAATCGGCTGATGCAGTTGTTGCAAGTTCTGGCCAATTCTTTATTCGGTGTGTATTTGCATATGAGGAGGAAAGTTGTTTTTAAGGAACGTTTAGTACGTCTCCATCCAAACACGTCTCATGGTAATTTGTGGTATTGCACTCTATAACTGTGCAACGTCATTCTCGCTTTTGTCTGCAGAACTCCTGTTGCTTAACTGTGCTACTTAGAAGGCAAACTGGAGATCACAAAGCTGCCTATGTGTGAGCCCACTATTCTACAAACCTGCTGGATACTAGATTCCTTCTCGACACTTTCAAGTGGCCTTTTGTTTTTTTGTAAGAGTAGCTTGAGCGTTTATGAATCCATGCATTCATCCACACTTTGCCCTGTTCAATTATTGTGGAAAAACCATCACCAACTGTCCTGACTGTTTAATGTCAAGACGTTTTCTTTTTCCAACACTGTTTTACAAAACATCATCTGCTGGCATATTATATTACAAGTCCGGAGGGATTCTATTTGTGTGATTGATTCATTCGTACATATTGGCACCGAGCTGTGTTCAGCCTGCACATATACAATATATTTCAATGGATGTAAAAGAAAAAAATAGACTTCAGATTTCGTATTATTTTCATATTGTTGTCCAAGTGTTTTTCAAACGCAGTCCAGGAATGTACACAGTGATTTATTAATACCGTGCTGGAAAGAGCATCAATACAATCTCAATCACAGGATGCTTTTTGATTATTATGTGCAGATGTGATTTTAATGCACAAGGACCCCAATGTTGTCTACATGTAACCATAGAAACGTGTAATGGTTACTAAAGTAAAGTATGTGCATACTGACACTATTCTTTAAATAATTTGTTGATCTGAAGGTTTCTCCACTGTGCTTGTTTTGTTTGTATTAAACACACGCAGCTGAGCCTCCGTGTTAAGGCTTTTTTCTGTCTTTTTCCTTCCACTTCCAAACGATTATGTTAGTTAAATAGTTAAAAAGGAAGCGATTAGCCGGGCCAAGTTCAAATGTGTCTCTAGTTTTGGTTTCTTGACCTTTCTCTGCATAAAGCCAGAGCTTTGCAAAGCCAGCAGGGTCTTTTTTGAAAATGTAAAGTAGTAAGAAGATTGTTGCAAATATGTATTATTAATAAGCTATGTTAAGGTCTTAGATGAGAACTGTCATGTGAAAAGTAATGTGCACATTAATACTATGCAATAAGCTCGTTACAGATGTCTTCATGGCTGGAGTAGTTTAACCTGCTGGTGTTCTAATTTAAGCAATATGAGCGTGTCAAATCCCCAAAACTGTCCATTGCTACAACATCACTTTTCCCAGTTATTAGTAATGAGCATTTTCATTCTTGACACAACGGCTGTGTCCATCATAATTTCAAGGAATTAAAACAGGTTATAACAAGATCTTTCAAATTATATTAAAATAAGCTCTGTATAAAATGACCAAACTCCCACACAGGCAGGTGTTTTATTTTTATTAAAAATGAAAAAACTGACGCTGGATAGAGTGACTAAAACTTTAAATCTCATTGTGATGGTAAAGTATCTAACTATGAAGAGACTGCAAATACATTTCCCTTTATTTTTTAAATGTGATTGGGGCTGAATGGCAAATGAATGCATCAAAAACTATTTGAGGAGCTGGAGACTGAGGGACATTGAACAAAGATCAACTTTGTGTAACATTGCAGTTGAAGCATTCTGCCTCACTTGCCCGGGCAAGCCTGACAACACAACTAGTAACTACAACAAATAGTGCAACAGGTACAACACTGATTTAGCCAAAGAATTCATTTGTCCATGTGGCTGAATTTTACCTGTAGCGAATGATCCCTTTTTTGAAAGAGTGAATTACATTCACGACTGTGAAAAAAGGATTTGGGAGGAGAGATGGAGGAAAAACTTAATAAAGTAACTCATTAACGTCTTTGTCTTAAGGGCATGTTACAGGCAGGCGGGTATTATGGTCTGTTCAGCAACCTTTGCTCAGTAGGTTTCGTGGTATTTTCAGAAGAGGAAGACAAAAGCTGTTAAAAGTCAGGTCGACGTTACTCTGGTGAGCCGCTCTGTAAGTAGGTCTTGTGATACAGGTAAGTCATTTTAGACTTTTTTTGTGGGTGTGCGTGTGTGTGTGTGTTGTGGTTTTAGATTGTGTAAATTGACAGTGAGTGAGTGCGTTTGTGATGTAGTTGACACATTATTGGGTCTTTATTTGACCAGTTTACTGCTGCTTCAAATGAAATATATTTAGCCAAACTACACAGTATGGATATAGTGTACTTTGGGATTATCATCTGTGCAACATCTCTGTGGAGGCTATGTGTAAAGTTAATTAGTAAACACTTCAGGATTGTAATCATGGATATTGCACCAGACCTGAAAAGTCAGCTCCCTGAAATCATGTGACAACTGCTGTTTGAACGGGTAATTCACAAAGACAAAGATTGACGTTGTTGTTGATGTTCATCTGTTTTAGTTGCCAGTTGCCATGGATTCTGGATTCATCTACTTTTTGAAAACTGCTGCTCTTGTCCTGATATTTCAGGGTTATGATTTCCCAAAACTAAGGGCTGAGAATCAATGATGGTGTATCATGATGTAGGTCAAACCACTGCTGCCCATTTCTAAATAGTTGGGGGTAAACAAACTAGAACCTTTTTCCCTCTTAAGCTCTCAGAAACCAACTCTGCTTGCTACATCTGAAAAAAGAAACATATGGATTCATCTTATACTCGCATTTTCATTATAATCTTTTAAGCAGCAGGCGTTTGAACTGAAACTAATATCAGTATTTTGCAATATCTGGTTGTTTTAATGAGACTTATTTACAGATCTACAAACAGCATCATAATATTTCAACCCTTTTCGCTCACTATGCACTAATTTACTGTTAAAAGAACAACGGGTTCGAATTACCACACAAATCAACAACTGTCATATTAGACAGTGGCCTGTTAATGAATTAATACCACAGATTTACTTGTAGTGTTGTTTATGCTGTTACTCCTTAATCTCCACAATTGAAAAGGTTTTTTTCTCCCATGATGTAGAAGGAAAATAAAGTCTAATCAAATCTTTCAAATTAATTATATGTATTAAACAGTGTAAATGGAATCGAACTTCAGGAAAGTAAATATACAACAGAAAAGACCATCTAACAATATAAATCTCCAATTTTTCCAATGAAATCAATCAGGACGTGCAATAAGCGTAAAGATCATTTTAATCCGTTAATACTCCAGCGTCAGTTTTAAATACATTGTTAGACGCAAGGACCTGGTTAAATGTTTATTGGCCATGAAATTTGAAATATATCATCCTTACTGCAGGTGTCAGGATGTCGTATCAGCCACACTTTACCATTCCGATAAGACTACTTAAATGTCTGTCTCAAAACAATACTGGCAATCTACATGAAAAGAATGGTTGTTTGCTCTGTTCCTTTTCTGCAAAATAGCTGCCAAAATATCCTCTCTAATTCAAACCAAGTGAGTCTCACTTATGGCCATTTCAGTGCATATATTTCCGTATTGTTTTTGCATTTCCTTACATAATGTTTGCTGATCTAACATCACAAAAGCTCATGATTTGATTTCCCCTCAGGAGGCGGAGATGTGCCGGTGGAGCTGCATCCTCCTCGCGGAGTTTTTTCTTTGTGGAGCTTTTATCAGAGAAGCACATCAGGCTACTACACCAGATGTTGGGGGAGACAAAAGCGCTGAGACGCGTCTTCTGATGGAATTAGATCACACCAGCAGTAACGATTCTGCAATTAAAAGTAAGTAACACACTTTGCCATCATCTGAGCGTTTACAGCCAGCTGTGCTGAAGGAACTCTGAACTCCATAACAGCTCATTGACAGGAAACCACGTGAATTCTCCGTCTCCACAGCTTCATGATGACAATAAAGTCTGTTTTTTACTGCCGTGTGCCAGAGGCAGACGATCCGGACGGGAGCCGAAAGTTGGTGGAGTGGTCGTATCTGGCTGCAGGACTGGGCACGCTCCTCGCCGTCTCCCTCCTCATCGTGATGGCCGTCAAGTTTCGTCTCCTCCACCGCTTCCTGGCCAGCTACCGTCACTCTCTGCTGCAGGAGGCCGACGGGGTCAGCCAGTACGGCCGGGACGAGCCGCCCTTTCCTGACAGCGCGCTGGGCAGAATGGGAGGCACTCACAGGGAGCTGGACGACGACGACGACGACGACGGCTTCATCGAGGACAACTACATCCAGGCCAGTGAGAAAGAAAGGGCAGAGAGGGAGAGAGGCGAAGAAGACGAGGAGGAGGAGGAGGAGGAGGAGGAAGACAGCGACGACGATCTTCAGTTCACTATAGGGTGATTAGATTCACGGGGATTTCATCAGGAACAGCTGCAGAAAAAAACAAAGTAGGCTAAAGAGTGAGATGGTGATTGACAGTCGACGGAAAGGCTTTGATTTCAAGTTGTTATGGTTGTACACTTATAAAATTGAGCACTGTAAACATCTGTGAACTGTTAAGAGTAAGTTCCCTTGAAGAAGCTTCACATTTAAAAGGAACTAGAGTCTGAAGTTACGACAATGATTCACGAACGAGCCGAGTTAAGATGAGAATCGAGTTGTTGATGTATGTTACTGCTTCTCTTTGACTCCATCTCACTGCAGGATCACAGTTGCAGCTGTTCTGAGGCTCGTTACAGAATAACAGATTCAGTGAATGAACAGAAGGAATTATCTGATTGAATCTCCTAAAACGTCAGCGTTTTGACTTTACTTCTTCATCAGACTTCTTGTTTGAATTCTTTTGTGTGCATTATACCAAAGAGGATGAATTGTTCCCTTTTTGTAGTGTGCTAATGGTATTTTTAATAAATTAATTAAGTAAAATGTTCATATTCAAGTGTTTGGTTGATTTTATTTGAGTGCAAATCAACAATAAAGACTTTATAATATTGTTTATTGTCTGAATGTCTAGAAAGTTACTGATTTCAGCTTAAAAGTGCCCAAACTGTGTTGGAGGAAGCAACCATTGTGTGTCATGTAAAACGTATAAATGTGCATGTTGATGTATAGACAGAAATCATTTAATTGGATATTTACTTTATGAGCAAGTTTTTTAAAATTCCAATTTATTTTTAAGCCGTACATTGTCTACGACCACTATTCATAGTGATGCTTTGAAAGAAATGAAAAGATTTGAAGTGCTCATCCACCTTGAATCAGACATGTAATTCATGCATGTAACAGCAAATGCAGCTCTACCTCATTTAACCTTCTGCCAGAAGAATATCTTTTTTGAACAGTTACCTTTTTACAAAACATAACCTTCTAAGTCTTTATTTTCAACCATAGTTATTCAGATGTATCAAAAAAAAGGTTTGTTATTGTTGAAAATATACGGTGCAGCAATTAGTCTTTTTTGAATGACTCTTTGCTTGATGATTAACAGTAGTCCTTTTTATGCAAATAAAAAGACTGCAAAATAGCTGTAGAGTGCAACACTAATTAGACTCTCCTAAAATGATCTTATCTTAATTAATATATTAGTTTTACATTTTTTACAGCTGCTAGACAAATTTCATAAAAACGTTTAATTTCACAGACCTCTTTGATACTTTTCCTCTGGGGGGGGGGGGCTCATTTGGTCCGTTCAGATAAGGCTGGTCCTGCTGGAGGACGTCTCCCTCCTGGCCTGACTCATCTGTCCTTCGGAGACGCTGAACACCCTGACAGTTCGACCCCCCGGCCTCCTCGCTCTGCTCACTCTCAGCGCCATCCGCCTCCTCTGCTCCCTTCTCTTTTTATAATAGATGACCAAGCCGTAGCCCCCTACGGCCAGAGACATGCCCCCCCCGGCGGCCATCAGCACCAGGCTGGACACCAACATCTCCTTGCCGTCGTGACCGCGGCTGCCGACGGTGGCCACACAGAGCAGCACCGTCCCGCAGAGCGTCACCGCCAGCCCCACGGCCAACATCAGCGCCGGGTCGGCCCCGCCGCCGCTCTTCAGCTGGCCAATGCGGTGCCAGCTGCGCACGCAGTTCATGTCCTGGACGGCAGAGCTGAGAAGCTGCTTGAGCAGGACAGCCAGGGCCAAGAGGCAGAGGGTGGTGCCCACGCCGAGGCGCCACTCCCCGGACAGGCTGTTGGTGGTGGAGAGGAGGCCCACGCCGCCGAGGCCCAGGCCCAGTATGAGGGCCACAGAGGCACAGTAGCACAACAGGGAGCGGCGCGGCTCTCTGGACCACCACAGCTCCACTTGGTCTTCCAGGACACGTCGCTGCATCCGAGCGGGGTCCAGGTAGAGACCGGGAGGGTGGCGGATAGCGTGGCGAGGCTGGTAGAAGGTGTGCATGGTCGCGGCTCAGCCCGCCAACACCAGACTGACACCGAAATGATGATTTTTTTTTTAATGATCCAAAGCTGTGTGATCTCTCCTTCTGTGAAAACTCCCTCGACGTCGTACGAGTGTCAGATCTTGGGGTCCATCTCTGCATCCCATCACACAATTTCCTCAAAAATCCCAATAATTGGTTTCAAAGATCCATCAGTTGTTGCTTGATGGTGTTTGACGTAGAAATAATCCAGCTTCAACTAAAGATTCCCAATGGTTAAAGAATAAACTTTGCTCAAGCGATGCTCTGGTATGACACTCTCCTCAGAGTAGATGGTAGAATTATCTTGACTTCATGCTGGAGACAAAGAAAAACAGCCGCAGAGAAGTGGGGAATTCCACTGTCTCACTCACTGCAAGCAGAGAAGCGATGATGGCGTCGACATCCCAGGCTGGGCATTGCGAAAGTAGCGCGTCCACGTGTCCACTCACGACCACCACAGTGACTGTAATAGCGTCACAATTTGCTAATCTTCCACAGTGCCAGGCAGAACAGGGGACCCCCCCACCCAGCCCCCCACCCACCCTCCCTGCATCATCACACGGGAACACCGTCTTGTTTGGTCAAGGGAGAAAAGGACAGGTCACAATAGCAGTGTTGGATCATGGGTTGGACAGAGATTGGCGACATTGTCCTTCCATTCCCCCACATGGACAATGGGCCGACCCAGCGGTCACAATGACTGCGCTGCAGGAGGCGGGGGGTGGTGTGTGTGTGTGAGCGGTGGAGGGCTGTTGCTGTTGTGGGAGGCTGAGTGATGTCAGCGACTGGTGATAATGGTGTTTCTGTGATCCCAGCGATAGCGTCATTCACACGCTGTGTTGAGCCACAGTGAACGCTGCACGTCCTCGATGAGACGCTCACAGGCCGGCTGAACTGTCTCTCCCAGTAGGCTATGATGTTTCTCTCCTATGTTGTATCGCAAAGCCCTCTGAGGCGATTTTGTGATAATAGGGTTTTGTGAATACATTGAAAAGAAATAATAAAACCGCCAAAGCTGAAGAAATATTCTTAAAATAATTTGCTTTGAACTTTAAGGATTAGTTAAACAATTTTGGATTTTTTTTTGCTTTCTGGATGAGAATTGTATGAAAGGATTGATACCACTCTTATATTTGTCAATGGCAAATTGTGGAATTATGGACATTTAAGCACCAGATTATTTCTTGGCAACCACAATAAGCACCAGGAAGTCACTGCGCCCAGTGCAGAAATAGCTGACCTATATGTTACAAATGTTTTATTAAGCAGTGAATAGAATCAGGAAGGTAAAGAGTTGTTTGTGGCTTTAACAATGCTCCAAATTTGTAATTGGACATTTAATAACTAATCATGACTTGCAGCTTTCTTTACTTAACACATTTCATTCCCATAATTGATCAAAAAGCCAGATGTCTACAATTGGATTTGGTTTATAACTCATCAATCTTCTCAGAGAAAGCCAAGCTGTATTTTTTTTTTTAAATATAACAATGGTTATCTCTCTTCAATCGCAGATACAACTAAAACAACAACCATCATCACATTTTCTTTTCTCCATTTACATTTTCTTATTTTTTGTTGTTCCTTTTTATAAGAAAGGAAATGAGTGAATCCAACGCCGGTTACTGTTACCCGTAGCAACCACATGATGGCAACAGTAACAAGGTTATTTTGACCCCATTAATAATGTGCACTGACGTCAAGACACGAGGAAGGACATATTTGGAAATCACATAAAATTACTCATATTTGTGATATAATACTTGTTATCCAAGTTATTGTCCTAACCTGTGCTTCACCATCAGTTGCCAGGTAACTCCAGCAGTACAGAGGTGGTCCTCTGTAATTGTCTTGCTCTTAGCCTTGTCGCTGCCTGTTGCATTCTGGAAGGGGCTTGAGAAGGGCTCGCTGGATGTAGAATGAACAAATGAATGAACAAATGTTTAATGTGTTTGGACAAGTGACCCGTTTCTTTTTCTATCCATTGTCACTGTACAACCGTCTACTCTCCAAGCATCTGGACTGTTTATTTTAAAAAGGACAATGCCTTAAAACTCATAGTCATAGTCACTGATTCATTATATACATACAGAATATAGAGCCACATCAACAAAAATGGGAAATATTTAAGCGTGCTTGACCAAAAGACACATATTTGTGGAGTAAAAGAAGATTGGCCCTATATATGTATTTGGGGAAGGTATCTATTAAATATATTTTGACAACATATGGAACTTCTCCCCTTAATATGCCTCAAAGGTACAGTTATTGAAACATCAGTATTCCTATAGAAATAAGAGGGTCGGTGAACCAGATGAACCTGTAGAGGGCAGCAGCATCCTAGTTTGGACTGCAACCTACAAAGCTGTACAGTACACACAGAAGTGCACAAATCTTTTTTTTAACTAAAGGATGCAGTTAACAAAATGAAACTAACACCCAGATGTGGTCAAATGTAGAAAAAACAATAAAAGATATTTTCCTCAATGAGTGAATTAAATGTCCTTGTGAATGGCCTAATGAAGTAAAAACAGCATCCTCTACACACCTGCAGCAGTTTGCTCTTTGCTTTGTGACAAACTGGTGTCCATCACTGTCTCATATGAGCAGTTTCTCATTCTGGTGCCACACTTGAAAGGTGCAACATCAACCAGAGAGGATGAACTAATTGTATAGCAGCAGACCTCTGGGTTAGACAAACAGGGCTTGTCGCCACTCTAGTTTCCCCTCAACCAGCTCGTGGAAGAGGAAACAAACGTGGCTCCCTCATCCCTCAAAAGCAGCGGTTGAGTTGTTCTTGAACAAGGTACACAAACCTGATTGCTTCAGTGCTTGGAGGCCATGGCTGGGTAGCTGCTCTGTGACTGCAGCTGTGTATGCAAAGAGGAGAACAGCTGCTCGTGAGGAAACAGACTGCACGCTCAGCAAATGTTCCCGAAAGGTTAAATTAAATAAGAAATGTGGCCAGAATATATACAGAAGTCACAGTATTTCCCGCTGTGCCGCTCACGTGTAAAAGGAGCCGCTGATTTCCGTGATTGATGTGACTCTGCGTGAGCTTGGTGGCAGCCTCGCTGAAATTCAGAACGTGAAAATGTGGCACATCATCCAGACCGGATAGTGTGACAAATGGAGAGGACTCGCTGCCAATTTCTGAGGCCGGTGACGAGATGGACACGCAAAACACAGTCAAACCCCACCAATCCTGCATTTTCTCATAGCTTTAGTTTATCAAGATGTCACTCAGGCTGCTGTGTGGCACAAAGTGACCTCATATCAGTAATGTCTTTGATCTGTAAAAAAAAGCCTCGAGTGATGAAGGATTTTGATGCGACGTGCTGTACATGATAAGCTACAGCATATTTCTCCTGCAGTGCATCATTTTGTGAGGAAGTAGACGTTGAATTGCATGTCTCACAAAACTCTCACAAAAACTGCAAGAGTTGCCTCTAACAGTTAATAATATATATATATATATATATATATATATATATATATATATATATATATATAATATTGATTGAAAGTTAGTCCCCAATCCCACCGAGGTGGTGCTCTCGTGACTCTTCTTCTTGTGTTGGGTTGACATGTGGTTTTGAGAGCTCTATGACTATTGGACGAGTGGCCTTGAACACTGTTGCACTCGTTTATGTTTCCCTCTGGATAGATTGAGACAGAGTTGATGATCCTGGATACTCAAAGGCTAGTGCTTATAAGTTATATAATCAAATTTGTACCTGCAAAATATTGACTGGGCACTGAAATTAGAGCACAATCTGCTCTCGTATACATTTTCTAGTATTTGCATATTTTAGTTAATTGACCCTCTCGTTCACATCAACCTGCCACCTCCTTAATCCTCAGTGTGCTAAAAGCATTTCTCATGACCGACTACTCCAAGCAAATTGAGTGCAAATTAAATTTGGTACGTGTTCTCTGACGGGTGAGAATCAGATGGCAACCAAACCGAAAACATCAATCAACTATACTTTGCTTTCATTTTCACACAAGCAAGGTTGAGAGGGCGCAAATGATAACGCATACTGCAAGTTTTATGTTTTACTTTTTAGATGCAAAGTCCTCAGTAGGTGAGTTATTACAATAAATAGCTAGACTGAACATGTTGTTGGGGGATTACACACCCTTAGGAGACAGACACACTAAAAACTCATTATTATTCATTTGACGGAAACATTTTAGTGCTGCGGGAATATATCTACAGAACATGGTAGATATCTGTATTGCTTATTTTCCTGTACACCTGGTCCTAGATGACAATCAACGTTTCTCCGAGACGGGTCTGGAAACCAGCAAATATCACATTATATGTCTAATGACCATATTTTGTGACAAACACCTGTTCAACAGACACTTTTTAAAAATTCTGACTGCTGCCACTGCTTCATTCTTGCTGAATGGTTGCCATGCAACCATGACAACAGGCTCCCAACTATCTTTTTCTCTTCACGGTGTCATGGCTTTATTGGCAGTGAATAGACCATAATGTATGTGTGTGTGTGTGTATGTGTGAGTGCTATATGTTGTGGTTGCGAGGAGGATTAGGTTATCCTTCAGCTTATCTCCATTAAAATGACTGATTATGCCGTCAGCAATGGTCGTGGCCTAGATTTGAAAGACAGCTTTGTTTACTCTGCTTGAGGCCAGTAGACCTTGTAAATACAACCGATGCGCTTTTTAAAAAATCTGCAGGCGACTGTTGCCTCATTGAAGTAAGAGCAATACCGCTGGAGTTTGGTTAATGGAAGAGGTGGAAGGGGGGGGGGGTCCTTTTACTGTTGCTGCTGCCGGTGGTTCACCTTACCATCATTTGCATATAAATGAGAATCACATTACATTATTGCACAGCGGGTATGTTAATAATGGGTTTGTTGAACAGGATACCGTACTGTACAAGATACTTGTGTCGATGCTAAAACAGGTGGAGCCCAGAAGGCTGGTTTCTCCCCCACTGAAGATACATTGTTCCATGACTTTCACTCCCTCCTCTCTGCTTTCTGTCCATCTCTTGTTTACATTCGTGGCGGATTTAGGATTTGATGTGTGTGGATGCCAAGTCCCCGAGTAGACTTGCAGCAAGCCACTTTTCTAAATCATTCCTGCCAAACTCAACACAAAACACCACAGGGACACCAAATTGCTTGACCTCCTGATCCCTTCACATCGGCTCCTGCCGGTCCACAGCGCTGTACGACTATTACCAGTCCGTCATGATCCAAAATTGATTTCACTGGCTCAGAGGAAGTGACATGGACAACCACAGAACCCGCTTACTCCTTTCCTCACACTTGTTCACACACATGTTGGCCGAGCTTTCCTCACAGTTGTGCTTTTCTGATGAATATTAGTAACCTAAACTCATTGTCTAGACAAATACTTTGATTGAGAATTACACTTATATTGGCTAGTTGGTAAATACCCCGATGCCCCGTGTCTAGGGATGTGTGATGCGTTTGCTTGTTGGTCAAAGGGGACACAATTCTTCCTCCGGCTAACATTAATTGTACATTTGCTGCAGAGAGACAGCTAGATGTAAATATTAAAGAAATATTATTGCATAGCAGTTCAAATATACATGTATATTTTTTAAATACCTGAATTAAAATGTATTCATGCCTTTTAGCTTAGATACAAGAGGTAATGGTCAAATGTATTTACTGTTTTTAATTCAAAACGCCTCCAAAGAGCAAAGTTATAAGGAATGGTTGATGAATGAACCAGGTGTCTCATATAGCTTATATGCTCGCATTACTCTGCCTTCTTCTTTTTTTATTTATCATCCTAAATCATTAATCTTTCTGTGTAACGTTGCCAGGCTGAGGACTCATGTTTTATGTCCATCTCCTGGGTTAACCTTAAGAACGCTATGAGTTGTGCATAATCCCTGTGGCAAAGTCTGCAGTATTGCAGATTTAAAAGTATGCTCAAAGTGCTCAAACTGTCTTTGAGAGAGCTCGTAAACACAATTTGCTAGCGGAACAGCGCGCTAAACCGCCACAAAAGACTCTCGGAAATGCACCTAAAAGTCAACACATCGGTGAATGTGGACGTTGGGATTGGACATACGCATGCAATTGGAATTGCACTTCCTCAAAACATTTAACTTTGGACATTGCCCCTATTTGTTATGTATCGACTGTTAAGGGGATTTGACATACCATGTACTGGGACTCAAAGGTGTGGCAGTTTGGGCTTTGGAACACACAGCGGTTTCCTGTGTACCAGCTGGACGGACTGACTACAGGCTTTGGATGGATAGCAGCTCCCTTTCTCCTGTTGGTGTTCAAAAATGAAGAAACGCCGGGCGGACAGAGGTCATCACAGATCGAAAAGTTAAAATCAAACGTATTTAATAAAAGAGATTGTATTGTGGTAAAAAGAACATCTCAGCTGAGGAGCCGCTGGTCTCTGTAACCAACAGGCCCCAGGGCCGCCCTTTGACCCCCCATAGTGCCCGTCTGCTGCCTCCACCAGCGAACTCGAGGACAATGGTTCCTACAGGTATTTATACCGATCCGCAAAGGTGTGAAAGTTAGTGTCCACACCTCTGGGAGTGGTCTTCTGGTGAGTTCAATGTAACTCGGATTTCGAATGGCCCTCAGTCAATAGTTGTTATGCAAGTATTACATGCATGCACACCAGTTGATTACATTACATTAAATACAATCATAACTGTACATTGGTATTATTCTATTACAGTGGTTTTACAATATTTTCATTACTTTATTGATTACACAGTTTCAGAATCATGGCTGTATTCTGGTGTACACTATATGCATTTTGTTAATTTTATGAACCGGGCCGTCAGTTTATTTCTAATATCCTACACTGGTGGAAAAGACTTCAACGCTTTCACATTCCTGTGTCACTTGATTTGCTGTTGAACAGATCTCCTTGAATGTAAGATTCAGTACATCTGCAGTCTAACGTCGACATTGAAAGTCTCCTGCTGATTATACTGCACACACTATTTACATCAGTGTTGCCTTCATTGCTAGTGTCTTGCAAGGTTATATCGTCTTTAACTGTGGTTTTGAATGTGCTGATAGATGATGGCTGGCTTCAAATAAAAAATGAAGGATGTCTTCATGCTGTCAGAGTTTAACATTATGATGTTTCATGTCTGAAGGGTACTCTTTGGTAGAAGCTGTCAACGTTGTTTTTTTCTGTAGTTTTTTTCCCACTGCAGCTTCCAATAACAAAATTACACTCTAACACAGAACATGTTTTTATTTAAGCCTGTCTATATGAATATTTAGAGATTTGATATTATTACATTAGATTAAGAATATCAAAACATTATTATTCTGAGCACTCGACAAAACACTTAAAATCAAGGTCCATCACACTCATCGAAAGCTCAGGGAAAGTCTTAAGGATGAACGTTCAATCTAAAATAGAAATACTACAACTATTCTCTTCTCCATTGCACTCTTGTCCCCGCCCCGCGCCTATCACGTCACGAGGGGGGGGGCGTGGTCAGAGCGGACAGGCGGGCGGCAGCGTCGCAGCGTCACAACGAGAGCGGCTCTCGGGCTTTGTTTTGTGGACGTGAATGAGCTCCATCAACTCCTTCGGAAATGTGGACGGACATAAGGACGTTGATACTTTTTCATGCGTTTGTCCTGAGGGTTCATTTCTCAGAAGGTCAGTGTTTTTATTTTATTTATTATCCCTTAAGCGCGTGAGACGTGTACGTAAATATAAACCGTCTGTGTGTGTGTGTGTGTGTGTGTGTGATGGGGGGCTGTGAAGGTGAGAAACTGGAAGCGCTCCCTGTACCCTAATACTTCTCTTTTATGTAAAACCACAATTATAACAGCAATAATGTTTGGTGTTGAATGTCTTGAGGGCTCATTATCTGTCACGTGTCTCCCGGCTGTGCGCCTCCATCCTGCATCGGATGCAGCAGCTGTAGTAGCCCGGACTGAATCTTTGTCTTTATGGTGTGGAGGATGATGCCCGGCACAACCGGGGGGCCTCTCTCCTCCCTGCGACAGCTTTAAAAAAAAAATCGCGGTAAAGTAGATCCAACAAAAACTGAAAGGAAACCCGGAGCACGACGCTCCCCGCGCGTCAGTCAATTGACCCGCATGAACGCTGAATATCAATCAGGCATTCATTTGCAAATTACACTACACGCGGTCACTATTCCACTGCATCCGTTTGTTGCTGCTCCATCTGGTTTGCCGTTGTCCCATAATGTCTGGGTCTCTTCTTTCTTTCGTCTCTTACCAGCAACGGATGAGTGTGAGGATGGACAGTTTCAGTGCAACAACAAAAGGTGTATACCGACCATCTGGAGGTGCGACGACGATGACGACTGCTCCGACAACAGCGATGAAGAAAACTGCCGTAAGTGTCCGAACTGTGGAGAAATAAAACCACGTAAACCATGTTAACTGAGGGGGGTGGGGGACTGGGATTATTGGGGTGTTGTGCAAATATCGCCAACAATGGTAATGAACTGTGCCAATAATATCAAAAAAGAAAAAACAGACTTAATTAGGTCACCCCCCCCTTTCATTCCCCCCTTTTCAATGCCAACCACCAAGAGCAATTGACTGAAACGTGTAGGAGAAGACTCCTATTGTATTTTCTGGCCCTTACTGCGTATTATTTTTTTAATCTGTGAAAAACACTCCAAAAAAAACCCTATTTCTTTATGTCATTAATTTCATCAAGAGATAATAGTTGGAACGTCTCCCATCAGTTACCCATGTAAGCCTTAATAGCATGTTCATGACTGGAATGTGTATTGAAGCTCATAATGTTAAACGCTTTGAACCTGAAAATGCTCCCATATCTCCCGTGGGTATCTGCCCTTTCATAATTTAGTCATTAATATGGTCGATTTGCTATCCTATTTGTCTTTTACTCATCATCATGATGCGGGTCTTATTTTTAATGAACATTCAAAGCTTTCAGTGACAAATAAAATCTCCTTCTGAGTGAGGATCAGGCGTGTGCGAGTGTACATTAGACCCAGATGGTGTGCAGGTTGTTTTAAATGTCTGTCATTTCTTTTAAAATGACGGTTAATTGAGTGGAACCATTTTCCAATCTTTAAAAAAAGAAGACGCTGTCCAGCAGGGAGACATATTGCGTTTTCGGTTTTGCGCTCGGCGAAAAGCTCTGACACCTGTCTTGGATTTGTTTTTTTGCGCGGAAATAATAGAATTCCAGTTCCCTTTCTGAATGCCAGCCTGTGGCCTATATTTTGGACGACTGCTCGGGCAGAAACGAGCGAAGTTTTGCCAAAGCTGAATCCAAGCCCTGCATGTTTGCCATGCGGCCATGTTTTCTTGTGTCTAGGTTAATTGTGGCCCTGCAGGAATTCCTGCACCTCCCCACACAGTACACGCTCTGTTTTACTACGCACTCTTTTTCCACGCACATAAACCCGTCGTACGTAATGGGTCCTCTATGTGTTATTCTGTGTTGCCATTGTTGCCCTGCTCCTGGGGGCAGCAGTACGAGTCCTGAGGCATGGCAAAGAAAGAACATCATTTGGAGCATCTTTGCTTCTAAAACATTCATGTGTCTCCTCATCTCTCTGCCTCTCACTCCCTCACACACACACACACACACACACACACACACACACACACACACACACACACACACACACACACACACACACACATACACTCTCACACCCCTAACCCTGACGTTTAGAGAAAATCATTACTTACCTTTTCTTGATGAATGACACAGGAAATTGACAAGTAAGTTTAATTCCCCCGTGTGTGTTTTCCATTAGGCAGTGCTTCTAAGACATTTAAGGTTTGAAAGAAACCCGAAAGCACTTTAAGCTGAGACTACCTTCAACCCACCGTCTGACGGTTATGACAGCCCGGCATTACCTGCCATTATGTCAGAGAGCGGCCTTCACAACGTCTCGTTTATTTTCCTCTTGTGAGGCGGATGAGGCTGAGGGGGATCCTTCCTCTGCACCGGCATCCTTGAGGCGTTGGACCGCTGATTGGCTAAGCATAGTAGTTGTTCAACTTTTACCCTGTTTTGATTTGGAGAAGCGCTTCCCAGGCACACTGTGAAGCCCTTGCAATATTAAATTGTGTTACTATTGCAGTTCATTCCCAGGGGTTGCTTCTGTAAACTCTTTCTATTTCCACATCTGAGCAGGCTTAAAGACAGAGGGACAGAAGTTGTAGTGTGCGCAGTGAAGTGTAAACCAGCGAAACATATGCGGCACACTAAGGATTTAGTTTGTACACACAGCAGATCCGGTGCAGGAATTTGTTTCTTGTTAATTGTGTATGCATTCGCCTGATGGTTCTCAATGGTTGAATGGATGGTCTCATGCTTTATTCTACCTCTACAAGTCAAAGAATGTAGTCACCGAATGTGTGCAACAGACCATGGTTATGAAAAATGCAGCAGGAAGCCTTTGCCGCAGCTCCTTATTTGTTACACCCGTGTCACCTTCATATCCAACATGCCTGCTGCTTGTAGTTGAAGCTCAAAGAACAGGTGTGAATATCTTGAAACACTGCCTTTGCTCATACCCTTCATGCACCGCGATCCTCCTCCACCCTGCTCCTGTTAGCCCCCATCCCCCCACCAGTCCACCCCCAGAGCGCATCACATCACCATCCCCCATCATCCAAACTCTATTCCCCACTGACCAGGGAGTCGATGCATGCACCCATACATTCATTCATACATACATGCATAATTGCACTTATAAGTATGCATGGACACGAGTAGGGACCTGTCACATTAATGCAGAAATAAACACAAATGAATGCACACCAATGAACTCTGAACCCTTTTAAGAGAATTGTAAAAGTGAGTATACATGAACTACAATAGAAAAATGTGCATTTTGTTGACTGGTTACATAACCTGTCTGGGGAGGATGAGACGTGAAGCCTCTCTGCCTCTCGTCTCGTTTGGAGTTGACAGCAGTGGAGGCAACAAAAGAATTTTGAAATGAATTCTCAAAATCTGATTTGTGCTGTGGCATGGAGCCTCTGTTTAATCCTTGCGCTGATTATAGCACCGTAGAAGTCCAGCACACGTGCCTCGACTTCCTGCTCATCCTTGAATGTGATGACAATCCGCGCCATCCGCGTTCATGAATTTAACATCAATACCTGCAGGGAAGCATTTTCACAGCCACTCAGTATTCTTTTATTTTGGAGATGCAGAGTCAGCAACAAACTCGTCTTTTTGTGTTCTATTACCTAATAAATCCGCTCAACCACCTTCACAGGAAAAAACTGCTGGTGCTCCTCTACACCTGCTGTGGTCATAGTTCATTTCTTCGCCTTTCGGTGGATAACCAAAGTACTGCCAACACACCAGGTTTTAGTCTCCCTCCATCCTTTGCTGCTTAATGCTTTATTCAGCAGTGTAGAAACCTCAGCTGCTTTCTGCTCAGCTTATCTGACACCAGTTCAGGAGAGAGGTTAACCACAAGCGTGAATTCAGTATTTTTGATTCATGTTTTCTCAGGAAACTGTCTTTTCACACACCGGTGTTTCTGGGAGGAGCTCGTGTCCCCTGAACGGCCCCGTGGCCCCCTGAATGCTTTCTCGTCTCTTGACTAGAGTCCTGATTGCTCACTGAAATCCTGCCATTTTCTTCATCATGCTACAGGTGTTACCTTGGATACAAAGGCAGAATACAGAGAGACTTTAATGGTGACGGAAAGAAAGAGGGGTTAAATGATGGGGTTTCCTCCGGTGTTGCTTATCCTCTGCATTTGATGAGTTCATCTTTGTTTGGATTGCCTTCAGAAAGGATTTTCTCTCGGAAGTCTCTTTCAGACATATTAATGCTCCCACGGGTATGTCTTCTATTATCACCGTTTCTATCTATTTGGAAGCAATTCTGTCCCATTACCGTCTATAATACAGCTACCGTCCACTATGTCTCTGTCTCCCTCTTTTATCTAAACTCATGAGTGAAACGTGTCTCTGTTTTTCATGCAAGGTCTGATGCAATTCTAAATGCATAATGATAATACGGTAACCTGCAATGCGCTGTGTGTCATTACTCTTTTGGGAGGAAAGGGGGGGCGGCGATACATCATCCTGATGTGTTTTAGACTCCAGTGTTTTTCCTTTTATTTCCCCCGCAGTTGTTGCTGCTTGTGTGTGTTTGACAGCGTAGAAGTGAGTCGTCGTTGTCGATGATGGTGGAAAAACAAAGACCGTGGGATTAAAAATGAGGGGAGTTGAAGTGATAGAAATGAATCTGGCCTGCAGGGTGAGACGGGACGGTTGTTTGTGTTCATATCAAATTCCCTCCATAATCTCCACGGCTGTTTACAGCCGTACACAGCGAGGAAGGATTACGCCTGTATCTCGCCGCGCACTGAGGCAGGTTTTCCATTTGGTCCGCGGTCAATTTATCTGCCGTTCACTTGCTCGCAGTTCCCGCGATCACGATGGAGTCTTAATAAGTCCAACGTCTTCGAAGCAAAAATGGTTTCATTTATATATTGAGTCAATCAAATTGACCTCTAATCTAATATCTGCAGCTTTTGTTATTGTGAGCATATTAAGCAGTCGAGAAATTCAAACACAAATTTCAATTCTCATATTTTGTCAAAGTAAATACAAACTATAATGATACTTCAAAGAGGAATGGATAGATATTATAGCTTTATTATAGCAGAGCACACATAACAAAGCACTACAACTGAGATGAATTAAACAGTACATTTAATTTGTAAAGAGCCAATAGTTAATTCATATTAATTACGTTTTAAAATTATCTCCCAGTCGGATCGCTAGACGGTGACTAGATCTTCGTTCACTGGAAGAACTCAATGCTTTGTGCATTTGTTGACTTCATGTGTCTCAAACTCTCTGAGGCCATTGCTCTGATACAGCTGTCTACTCCCCATCCGTGTCAGAGTGTGTGTCTGTGTGTGTGTTTGTGTTTTTGTGCTTGGTCGCTCTACTGGCCTAGTGCCCTGCGTCTGGGTGCCTCAAAGCCAGCGCGCCCAAAGTGATCATCAAGAAGGGCTGCAATTGAGCTATTATCTCAGATTAGTGCAAAGATACTGAGCGAGGATGAGCGAGAAATAGAGGGGGGATTAATGTGGGCATATAAAACGTCACTCAGCCTCAACCGCTCGCCATCTATCGTTTATATATTCATCCCCCATTCCCCTGGATTTTTATTGCTCAACACTTAGTAAAATAGGTTGTAGTCACAGAATTCTGAACATTTTCACACTGTTCATTTTGAAGGAAAAGACGCAAATATTCCTCTGGGGACACAATTAGCGGTGGGAGTTGCATCATGAAAAATACAGTTCAGTTCAGACGGTTCATTAAAAAGTTGCCATAGTATTAAATTAAAAAAAAAAACGACAGGATAAACCGTAAATCTATGTACACTAATTGAAATGGAATAAACATATGAGTGGTTTCAACCTGGATTCTGGTCTTAAACCTTTTAATTTTTAAGTCAATTGACCTCATTGGGCCTTTTATTTTGTATCTTGTATGAAAGCTTTCATGAATCAATAACGTTAGAAATACAAAGTTTCTATTCTTGCCTATTTAGAATATCCTTGCAGAATGTCTCAATAGCTTAATGGTGCTTAAAATGCGTAAATATCAACTAATAAAAGATGATGTCATTCAGTTGATTCATTGAAATATTCACAACACCTGACAGTTGTGAAATTGTAAGAATGAGCACGCTGCATCTGGTTAAATCTTGTTGTCTGTAATGAATGTAAAATTGAATAAAACCTCGCCTTCTTCAGTTCCATAAAAGCTGCTGAACATGGATATATTTTGGTAGCATTTACCTCGTAGCGGCAGTGAAATGAAGCCAGGTTGGAAATCGATAACGGGCGTGCTGGAGGTTTGAGGGACGCTCTTTCTTTTCGTTCTGTGAACCCAGGCCCCGGGGGGCAGGGGGTGGGGGGCAAAGGCACCGAGGCACGCACACCACCTTACATCCTGAATCATTGTCAGGAAAAACACAAACCCACGAGGGACGGCGTTGGCATACATTGCTAAAACTGTGGCCCTTTTGCGACGTGTGATTCATTTTTGTGAAAAATGTCACTTCATGTGACTCAGCAGGCCTGCTTGGGAAACTTTGCCGATACCTCCGGGGACGCCGGGAATTGTCGGACTGTGGCTGCGAGTTGCATTTTATTTATATTCATGTGTTTGTGGATGACTACGCACACTCGTCACAGACCTGGAGAGGACGTTGTTCCGCTCGGAGGCCAAGCCGTGGTAAGCGGAAGCGTCAGTGGGCGCGTGGTAGTGAAAGGGAGTGACGAGCAAACGGCTTTGACGCAGCAACCAAAGCCCTCGTTCTTTTTTATTGACAATTCAGTGTAGCCGGATGAATCGCGGCTGTCACTTCCACTCGCGTACGCGGCAACAATCTCTTGCAAAGCGACACAGTTCCTCATTACAAAGGCACCGTCGCATTATAAAGGCTTTGCATTCAGGCCGTCAATGCCTTGAAATCCTTGTACCTGCCTACACGTCTCCTCCAATGACTCACCCCCCCTTAGACTCATTGTGCCTGAAATTAACCAAGACTAATGTATTCCAGACAAAGGGACTAAAAAATGAATATAATTCATATTCAGTGCAAACTAGTAGATTGTATTATCAATTTATCTGCTGATCATATAATTTAGTGATGATTAATGATTAATAAACTATAAAAATTAGATGCCTGTTATTGAGTACTAAACACTTCGTATTAATTTTTCAATAGGAGATAATAGTGTGATAACTATGGTAGTATTTGTTTTGTTCACCATATCATCCAACCGTAGTTACGGCTTCTTCAAGCAGGAAATAATAGCTGTTAAGCTTCACCTCAATGTTACTATTTTTATTAATGTGTTGATTTTGATCTGTCTTCTGTAAAGGTTTGAAAAACCTTCTCCTGTTTCATATGATACAAATAAAAAACAACAACTAAGGTTTACCAAGTCTTCCCAACTTTGATTAATAACTTTCTGGTCATCGTTTTCCTATTAAATCACCATCTAGGAAAAAAACCATCACCCTTTTAATTTAGAACGCTTATATTTAAAACATAGGCTGTATAATAATTGAATGCTTATTCAAGATTGGGACTCTGTGTGATGTTGTAGCTCAGTACTTTGATAGAAGTTTGCTTGAAAGAAGAAAATACATCGCTGGTTCCTCTGAGTTGTGCCTGACCTGATGTGTGAGGCATATTGTGATCAAAGCTGAGCAGCTGAGCTTCGCCTGGAGAAAGATACGTTTTGAATGCAAAGCCGTCGGCCACTCGAATGCCCACGCAGATATTCATGTGCACAGTCACTCACACACACACACACACTCACACACACGCACACACACGCAGGCTGCACACTAAAATGTTGTCAAGGAATATCTTGATGGACACAGATACCCAGAGTGGGAGGTGTTATTGGCTTTTTCTCACCTACCATCTACAACAGTGATGTAATCTCCTGTGACAACACTCACTAGAGAAAGAGGACGAGAGCGATGGAGGGTGGAGAAAAATAAGAGGGGAGGACGAGGATGGAGTATTGAGGGTGTTGTTGCGGGGGGGTGAAGGGATGAAGAGTGCTGCAGTGTCATTGATTTTTGGACTGGTTTGCTTTGCAGTGTTATTGTTGTGATGCAGATCAGATAAAGAATATTAAATATGACAAAAAACATCTGTCGTCTCTCCTCCATCAAGGTCAATGTTGCAAATGTCTTTTCAGTCTCATGCAACACAATCTCTCGTGCACTGAGCACACAAAGAGAGTTCGTCTGCAGACACCCGGGGACGACGGCAAACACAGTAAACCATACGGAGAGACAAATTAAACCCTTTCTCCTCAGCACAAAACTGAAACCAATGGCGCCCGTTTGGATTAAATCAAAACAGACAGAACATCTCCAACTCGCCACAGAACATCTGCTCATCTGAGCAGACACCTGGCAGGCGCCCAACATTCCTGCTCTGCTTACGATGCTAAGTGAAGTACGTTTCCTCTCTGTGCACACATCACATGTGTCTTATTAGTCATTAAAAATTGCATATTTTTAAAGCAGGGTTATTGCATTATATGAAGGTTTTGATTGGATCCACTTGATTCCTGAACCTACTCTGAAATCTAGAAATCTAATTCACTTTGGCCAGAAATCGTAATTGCTGTTATATCCTCCGCTGCTTAAGGTTAAAGTAAGATTTTGTGAAAACGGTTAATAAATAAATGCACGTCCGTCCTATTAGCTTAAGTGAGGCCATCTGAAATGCTAAATCTCTGATGGGTAACGTTTACATCGTGCTTTTAATGGAGCCATCTGAGCCGTTGATGCGTGAGAGAAACAACCACAAACAGTGCGGATGAATTGTATTTCTTCACACTGTATGCAGCTCATGCAGATGCGTTTATTACGGCATGATTGCAAAAATGGAAAACAGGTCGATCCATGTTTTGACCTTAAAATGCAATGGTTGGATTCGACTATTGATAATTCACATTGAGTATTTACAACTTTGTGTTTTTTTCCTTGCTTTGGAGCCTCGGGGCTTTAAGGTGTGTTGACAGTCCATCTATGAAGTGTTTATCTAAGGAGTTGTCTGCTCTCGTGGTGGGAGGCTGCTGGACTCTGATTGGACAGCAGGCATTTGGCAGGTTAGTCTATCAATAGCTGTCTCCGACTTTGCTCCTTCCTTCTGACTCCATTGTGCTGTTCTGAGAAGAGGAATGCAAAAAGAACCCGTGTGCATGTGTTCAGGAGCCTGTGAGTGTTTGTGGTGTTTGCTTGTAGCTGTCGGGTTGTGTTCAAAGGCAAGCAGCAGTTGAGACTAAAATCGTAATTACGTTGCCTTCTTGCTATTGGCGCAGATTTTCTAGAACACGAAATGGTACCTCAGGCAGTCTTACAGTGATGCTACTTATCAGTGGGAAATGTAACATCGTGCTCTCAGTGCCTCGTCGCAACAATTAGAATTCTGTTTTGTGATCAGGTCAGTTAGTCTCTTTCTGAAAAGAGATTCTTCAACCGGACCGTTATGTTTGCTATTATCGGAGGCAAGTGAAATGGCAAAAAATGTAACCCTTCAAAATGTTTCATTAACAAGGTTAAACATTGCAAAGAACTGAGTGGCGTGTCTCACACTGATCTCCTGTCTCCTGTCTGTAGAGACACAACAAGTCAGTTTGGAGGCCACCTGTAGGTTATAAGAAGTGCCTGGCCCTGTTGGGCGGGAGGAAGGTCCTCTGCAGTCCACTGAGCACGTAGCTGTTGTAACCTTTTTTCACTTGCAAGGAAATAAAAGGAGAAAGACATATTTGACTCGGAGCCTTTATTCTTATTTACCGATTGTCTGTGCAAAATGTTCCACAACACCGGCCTCTGTAAAAGAAGAGAAGAGCGTTTCATTCCCTGCGTAGGGTAAACGGCTAATCCCTTGATACCCATTACAGTCCTTTGCTTAGTAAATGGACACTATAATCCAGTGCGTGCATGCTCTTGTAATACATTTGGATGCTTGTGACTTTGAGCGTCAGGAAGCCTTTTAATGTTTGTTATAACCCCAAAATGTGTAATGAAAGACTCCTCAAAGGTTGAAATTGCTTCAGGACTTTTCTTGCTGTTGTGTGTAACAGAAGAAAGACAATTCATTTCGGTCACTTAAGCTGTAGTTGCTGAGGGGAGCAAAGACGTTTGGTCCTGCATTCATAATTACTTTTGACAGATGGATTATAATTGTTAAAAAGGTGTCTCCTCTGTGCAGCTACAATGAAAGTGAAGGGGGGGGGGTCACTTTGAGATTCTTCTCATTCGTTTCCATTCATAGAAACGCTTAAAGGGTTTTTCATTTGTGAGGCCACGATTATGTAAAACTTTTTTGCCGTAAAAGAGGGCTAAAGGCCTGTTTTGTATTGGGAAGCTTCAGATGGTATTTGTTAACCCAAGACAGGAATAGAAGATATAATTTATTGGGGAAATTACACAGGGTTGCAGTGTTTAAGTTCAAAGTCTCAGCAGTCTGTCTGAAGAGCTCCGTGAGATCTTCTATGACGCTTTGAAAGTTCTGTTTCAAAACTTAGTTTTATCTTGGCAGCGTAAGCTTTTATTCCAGATTTCTTTTGTAACTTCAAAACTAATGTAATGTACACATGGTGATGGCCTACCCTTCCCAAGTTAGTTTTTCTTTCTTCCAAACCCTCAGCTGCTACGCAGTTTGAACATGAAACCAGGCATTTGTGAGATGTGAGTGATGTCAAGCTTCCCTGACTCACTAAAGGTTCTAAACTGCTGGTCTGATCAATACCTCACTGGGGAAACGGTGCAAGTAGACTGCTCTCACTGTAATGGGAAACTCAAGACTCAATAGCACGGAGCACAACTCAGAGCAGGGTCAACGTCTGCAGACTGTGGTGTTTGTCTGTTTGGAGTAATTAAAGTGGAGCGTGTGGAAGAGCAGCAGAGAAGGTGTCAGCTGTTTGAGAGACCCACCTTTGCCCCCTTGTTTGCTACACCCCCTAACCAAAGGCCGCACTGCAGGTGATAGACTGCACCCACCAGCTTATTTCATTTTTATTTAATTTTTACTTCATGACAACTATTTGACACTGTGTCATCATGAAAAGTTATCTTTAAATATTATTATTTTTTGTCCTTTTTGCAAAGGCTTTTGACTTAGTTGAAGAATCACCCTTCATCAAAATGAAGCTTTCAGCCTTTCAGCTCAAGAGGCCCCTCCATCTGTCTAGCAGGATTAGTTTTTTAGGAATGTTTCCGGTAATTCTGTTCATTTATTATCTGATAAAAGAAGGACTTTTGGCTGCATGCGCTAGCTTCAACTGTGAGCAGTAAGCATTGTGTGAAATGGCAGGAGAGGCTGGTTCCTGCAAACGCCTGCTGGTAACAACTCGCCAGCTTTCGCCACTGCCCGCCTTGATTAGATTACTCTGCCAAAATACTTCCTTTCATCCTTTTTCTATGAAATGTTCAATTATTGCTCAGTTCTTCTTTTATTTTCGGTCTGGTTCAGACAGAGAAGTAATTGCTGCAACATCTGGCAATCCCCAAATCCCCGTCACGCCACGGGACAAGCAGGTTGAAGGTGTTTCCCTGCAGGTCCTTCTCCCCTCCTGCTGCGCTGCTGCAAACTGGTTGTGGTGATTACTCCCACCACCATCACACCCCTTCTCTCTGTTTCTGCAGGCGTTTCTCCTGAAGATATTTCTGCAGAATCTTGCTTTGCTCTGACACACCGGGGGCTTGATTGTGCTCCCTGCTGAATGATCACCGGGCCGAGTCCATTCGGGGGACACCGCGCGAGAGCAGAACCTGTGTGGAACTGTAGGACGTCTTGTAGAACAATTGCTTTAACTCTCTATGATGAGATGTAAGACTTTCCAGGAGAAGAACTGACATTTCAGTTGGGTTGCGTCACGCACGCTGCTTAAAAAGCAGCAAAAGAAAGTACAGTAGACTTTTTTTACAGGAAGATGAAAAATGGAGCTCTTCATGTTACGGCAGATTGATCTATGTCACATTTCTCTGTGTATTTAACGTTGTTTTGTTATCCCCAATGGGACGATCACGCCAAACTATAGAACATAATGCATGTAAAGAAAACAAGTGGCCGCCAGTATTCTGCTCATCGTTTACGTGGGCCACTGTCACACAGCTGGACGTGAACTGTTAGACGTTGATGTCTGAAACGCACCACACGCACCCTTTTTCACCCATCAAACTTCACGTAGACAGTGAGTTCCAGCTTTGGCTGTCGCTGCACTTTTTAATGATGCAGCAGTGTGTCCCAGTAAAGATGCCGGTCTGTAGGATGTGCATTCTGACATATGGCTGTGCACCAAAAATATTTTGCTTCTCTAAACCAGCAAACACAGGGGGGGGGAGGATGGTAGCAGAAGGTCAGACACATGGCGCGGGCATCATGCAGTGGAGGGCAGCAGCACGTGTGTTTATTTGCTGACAGTCGGAGCAGTGGCCAGCTTTGCCTGATGTATGTGTTATCTCGGCAGTCAGTTTCATTTAACCGCTCGGTGCCATATGCAACGCGAAGAGCACCGTCACATAAGCATGAATAAGGAATGAAAACAGTTGGATAAACAAAGACTTGTGCTGAATGTCATTTTGGCTCAGCTGTCTCCTCTCCCAGATGCTGGTGTACAACCGCCTCTCCGATATTACTCTGTCATACTTCAGACATTGCGGTCTTTGGGGGTTTAGTCAAGTCGAAGGAGGTGCTACGGTGCCAATGTGGCTCACGCTGCCCCGTCTCCTCCTTGGTCAGGGGTTGTTTGTGCCAATGTGGCCTCACTGGGGGGAGAGAAAACGTGTCTTTTTAGTAGGCCGAGCTCTATAATTAGCACAGGATCCGTCTTTGACACAAGGTCAGGACAAATGCTGGGCAGTGATGAGCCCCAAGTGGACTGAACGTACTGTGAAGCACACCTGATAGCGTGTGTCTGGGATCGCTAATTGTTACAAGCAGTCAGTGTTTTTATTGCATATTCAAGTGACTCAATGAAGCTGATATGAAACAAAGTAATGACACATGGAGTAAAGCTATGTGGTGATTCATTTAAGCCTCTTCTCAATTCAAGTCATTTCTCAACTGCATTTAGCAATAAGATACAACGTATTATATAATCATCTTCATCCCATCATTGGGATTGATAAATCCCCAAATACCCTCCAATGTCAATAAGGAAAAACGCACATTTTTTAGGTTATAACGAAAGTCAAGCTTGCTGTCCCAACTTGACTGAACATAGGAGGGTAAACATTGTATCTCCCTACCCAATTTGTTCAAAAGGGTAAAAGTGTAGTGCAGAGGAGAGAGAGACAGATCCAATCTGTTGATTCCAACACTTTGTGGCTCAGCGTTGCCGGATCAATACTCTATCAACCAGTATACTGAGTTCAGACACGAGACGATACTTAGTGCTTCAAGATAAGAGGAGGGAATCGACAGGAGAAATGTGTTACTCAGACTGAGGCCACCTTAATTCAGTTATGTTATTCAATTATGTAACATTATGTGCAATACCGGAGAATTATTAGATGCTGTTTTGAAAGTTCGGTCCTCTTTCTGGCGCTTCTGGCAAACCTCAACACTGCAATTAGCCTCGTGAGATTCTAAAATCGTTCGCAAAAGCAATTTCCCGAGCAGCTCGTCCCACGCCTCGTTGATGTCATGCTGTATTTGGTATGCTACCGTGGTATCCTGTTAATTTGGGAAGCTTTAATCATTTGCATTAATCCAACGGGATACATTATGTTTCCTGCTTTGACAACACTTCCTACTTCACTCTGAGCCGGTGAGGCCATTTGTCTTCTAATGCCCAGGAGAATGTGCTTATCACTGCATTACCTATTAAGCTTCTTGTGGCCCCCAAATGGAAAGAGCTGCCATTAATATCCTTCAAGGTAAAAAAAAAAAAGAAGGAGGTTTCTTCACGGGGTAAGAGGACAGCGTGTGTTATACGACTGTCTGCTGCTCTGGTCCTGGACGTCACTGAATGAGTGAGTGAGCTCATTTAATTAAGGGCGCATTAAAAAGTAAACCCAGGAGCCTTTTCCCCACATATACATCTTCCCAATGAGGCTTCACCTGTCCGTCAGACATATTTCTGGGGGCTGGTAATCCTTAAAATATTATTTCGTCAAATTACTTCTAAAAATGCTGTGTTCATCATAGTTACAAAAGGTTTACTCACAAATATGGACACATAACAATAGTGTGGTGGTGTTTGCGCTCTTCTATCCTGCCCTTTTTTCATTGGCGGCACTGTTCCATATTATCTGTCGTAGTCAGAAACCACGAATCCTGCTGATTACACCAGAGAACCATCACAGCACGAGAAGCAAAGACACTCAGTTGACCTGTGAGTTTTACTTGCTGCAAGGGGAGCCGGTCAAGAGTACTAGACTCTTCACTCGATCAAACTGGCTATGTCGACTCGAGATTTAAAACAGCTTATACAGGCAAATGTGTGGGTGTGCGTAAGATAACGTATGAGTGTGTGCAAATGTGTTTTGAACTCCTCCCATATATGAAGTGTTTTTTCAGTTTGGTGGAGAAAATACAGCTGAGTCTGCCGTTTCCTGTTTTAACACAATTAAAACAGGATATGAAACAGCATATTGCGTAATGATAATAGCACAATAAGCAGTATTCCCTAACATCTGTCATGCGATTGTTGTGTTGTTTGATACCTCACATAAACCGAAAAGTGGGACAGAGTTGAGGAAAAACTGACGATACAAACTAATTCACTTTCTAATTAGACAAAACCAATTGAGTTCAGACGGAGCTTCATGGTCAAATCACTGAAGTTCAGTCCTTCAGTGATTTGACCATGAAGCACCGAGTTTGCGACGTCTCTGCATTCACCAGCTCTGGCTTCCTCTTCGGTTTTACAGCCATCTCAGATTTCTCAGAAGGAAAGCTGGAGTAATGAATGCCGATGGGAACATAAACCTACTGCTGAACTAATTGGAAGCTCCGTCAACCCTTTATTAAGAAATATTTAGGATGTCACCATTAAAAAGTTTTAATAACATAACAGGGAGACCAATCAACCGACCTACAGCCTGACAGCCTCGGAGCCACAACGCTAGTTAAAAACGTTCAAATCGGGTTTACCGCCCCTCAAAGGAGAGCCGTGCAGATCGCACACCCTGACACCCCTCGGGCCGCCGAAGCTGAACTCTCTGTATCTGATGATCACGGAAAGCTCTGCAGCCACCCGATGTAACTTCCGAGCCGTCCCGTAAGTAGGTCTACCGGGCTTTTCCCCTCGTGATCTGCGTGCAAGAAAAGAGGAAAAAGCAAGAGAAGCAGGGAAATGTTGACAACATGGACCCCCAGAGGAGAAAGCTCCAGGTGGGGTTGTTGGAGCGTGGAGCCTCTCGCCGCTGTACCTCCTTCAGAAGGCGTAACATGGCTGGGTGAGCTCCTCTGTGCAGGGCCCTCGTCCTCTCCGTGTCACTTCACATCCGTCATGCTCACGCAAACGGAATCGCCGCTGTTTTGTTTTCTCGGTAGATTCCTCTCGGACGAACCGGAGCTGCGTACGTGTAGAACACCAGCGCGTACTGTGTGTGTGTGCGTGAGTGTGTTCACGTGTGCAGTGGCCGTCGTCAAAAACTACGTTGTGTGCAAGCACAACATTTTAAAACATCTCCTAATTAAAAGAGAAAGTCAATCCAGGCAGATGGCACGAGCCATCCTAGGTAGTTATTGCCAAGTGAACCGTGGCCCCTGTAGACCTCGACTGAAGCGAGAAGAAGGCTCCGTTGGATTTGGTCGAGGAAGCTCAGACTCTCGGAGAGAAACCACACAAAGTGTGCGGACGTGACCTTCGGAGGCCACAAAGCGGGAGATTTTCAAGGTCTTTGTTACGCCGTCAAAAGAAGTTCTCAGCACACACTGCGTTGAGTTATATATTCATCTTGCTTTTTGTTCATGTCTTGGGAGCCCGAATAATTCATGAAACGAAATTAGAATTTGAATGTGTATCTTCCAGGATTTGAAGAATTAGGTGCCGATAATAATTCTGTTTCCTTTAATCTCAGTGCTGCGCCTCGGGGTCTGTCGAGTCTCTCTGACTTGCACCTACTCACATGAGTAATGACTAGATTGTGAAAACATGCCTCCCTTATGCAAATACATGTGTTGCTGTGCGTGTTGCGGGAAACTCAATGTGAGAACGCCACTAATGGGTTTATACACTTGAGAGAGGTGTTAGTTAAAAGGATTCCACTACCCTCGTTTGCCCCAAAATCATTTGTCTTCACCTTTTCAAAAAAAGGCCCAGATTCCTGTTTTCTAATGAGGAAACAAGTAGTACCGAAGCTGCGCTCCACAAAACCTTCGTACTATGTCGTCTGAGGAAAAAAAGAGCAAAAATGTGTTTTTTCTTGGTGACAAACGCCGTTGGAGAGGAGAGAAACCTGAAGGGACAAAGGGAGGGGGAATGTTTGTCCCACTAGTTTTAATAGGGTCAGTTCATTGAGTTCTTCTTAAAAAGCGGGAAAGAATGTTGATTTAGATCCTCTGAAACAAAGATTACTGATTGTGATACAGGCTCAAAACACATCAAGCACAGTATTCTAGTACAGGGACACTATAACACATTTAGTCATTTCTGTTCATGGCGCCAAGATGAGTCGTTATCGCTTTGACTTTGGCACTCTGACACAGGAGATAATTAAGAATGAGGCAATTAATTGAGATTTAAAATTGGAGGCAAGCAGTTTCTAAAACAAGTGCTTCTTGGCGGCAGGCTTTCCTGAAATACTCTGCATCATAGAGCGAGGCCTCATCATAGATAAAGCGTCGGGGTACTTTGAATGTGAGAATTACATTTCAGGAGAATATGATGTGCTGTGAAACGCATCAGTATCAGTGAATAGTGTCACATGTTCCCCTGATTTCTCCATGGTTCACATCTAGAGGTCTGCACTTCAACTCACCGTAACAAATAATTAATGGATATTTTATTTGCATGTATAAGTGGGCATTTCATTTAGCATTTTGCATTAAAATGAAGATATTTTCTAAGGGTTTAAGAAGTGAGGGCAGGGTTATGTTAGCGTCAGCGAGGCAAACCACTGCTTGACTTTTCGGCCTTACGGCCCCTCAGCCGAGCTTAAGCTCCCTGCTCGCCTCTAAACGCTGTATCTAATTTGCAGCATCAAAGCCACGATGCAGCCCGGTTAGGAACCCGCGTGCCTGGGTAACAATCCCGGCCCAGAGAGCTCAGCTTCCAGCCCTCTAAGCCAGCGACTTATTAGACCGTACCGCAGGTCCTCTTGGGCCGAGGAGATTGAACGAATCTGACCTCTGCGTCTGAGCCGCTGGCCGAGCTCGTTGCTACAGGTGGGGAGTGTTTTTTTCCCCCAGTGTGTTGCTTTTTGAACACAACACGCTAACACAATTTTAGTAGCTGCCGTGAAGCTTTAAATTCCAATCCTCTGCACGCTTGACGTTTTTTTTTGCTGGGTCGTAGTTTTCCGTTTTGGTAACCAGGTTTGGGGAGTAAAATGTTTTACAGGTTCTCTGATTTTTTTTTCCCCCCCCCGAGCGAGGGAGATCAGATTGTTTGGAGGCGAGCAGATGAAGGAGTCGGGATAACGGGGAAAGTGGGGATAATTAATGAGCCGGCTGTCTGGGATGAGTGAGGAAGGAGGAGAGCCTGATCTCCGACAAAAGGGACGATTACAGGCGTTCAAATAACGTGACCGGTTTCATGGCAGCTTAAGTGTCTTCACGTTGTCTAGTCTCACTGCTCTTCTCTGTCTGTGTTTCTCCTCGGCCTGCGAGCAGCCAGGAAGACGTGTGCCCCCGCAGAGTTTGCCTGCTTAAATGGCCAGTGTGTCCCGGGACGGTGGCGGTGCGACGGGGAACCCGAGTGTCCCGACGGCTCCGACGAGGCAGCGGAGACCTGCAGTAAGTGAAACCTTTCAGCCGCGCTCGCATCCCGGGGCCGTCTTTAGGTCCACTTGATTCTAACTGGAGTCTTATTGCAAAGTCGGCACATTGGTTCGCTTTTGAATCATACGCTCCATAACAAAACCATCAAATATTTATTTTGCTGATCGGTTACAGACCATTGAAATAAGAAAAAATAAAAACTGTGGGTGGCTTAATATGGTGGCGTTTTCTGCGTCGCGTCTGGATACGCCACCACGTCTTCATCTCTGACGTTTTATACTTTTATCTGGACTCTCATGGCGCCTGTATTCCTGGTTGCTGATTTACCTTGTTATCCCGGCTCCAGCTGCCATTCAGACGCCTCCCCCTGCCTCCCCCCTGCCTCCCCCCTGCCTCCCGCAGCCCACGCACTCCAAAGCTCAGTGTTGTGTGATGGAGAGTGCCTCTCTGCGAAGCCGTTAGAGCCACCGATCGCTGGCTGGCTCGCTTGGAGCCTCTGCCAGTCTATCGCACCCACACAGCGGCTCTGACAGGGGTTACTGGAGGTGAGGTGACGTCTCCGCAACCAAGCATGGCCTCAAGTGTGGGAGGCTCCAACCAGACATTCATTGTTTTCGTTCTTTCTTCAATGCTAATTTCTTCTGCTCCCGTGGCGGCTGGCTTCTCTCTTGGGGTTACAGATTTCAGATCTGAGCTGGAAGCACTAAGTTGATGAATAATTATGTGTTGCGGAGAAGCATTTAGCTGTATTTCACCCTGAACAGCTGTTTCAACCCTTTCAGATCTTCATCAGGATTCTGTTAATCGTTATGTTGGAGCAACAACACCCTGCATCTATTTGTTTTAAGAGGTGTTGATGTTTTATGCGAAATGCATTCTGGGATCGCCCACATAAGTTCACCTCAGCTCCCCTGGCTGATACATGTAGACGGAAGCTGTAACATTCAAGTTGGCGTCAGGAGGAAAACTTTCCAAGAATGACTTGTTGAGCCAGGGTGCTGGAGGCTGGTTACACAATACCAGTTTGAAGCCGACGTGTTTGTCCTACCCATTACTACAATGCTCCTTACACTATTCTTTACGTTACCGTGGGAGGAATTAAATTGTGGGATTCAAGAAAAGGCGAACAAATCTTTGGATCTCATCAAAGGACGTTCACGTCTTGTTTCGGTCCAATTCATTGGCGGCGGATGTCCGTCTGTTCAGCGGAAAATCAAGCAGGCAGCCGAGCAAAGCTTCTGATGTCACCCCCAGAAAGTTGGGTGCAAGGAGGGAGACATAAGGGACCTCTGAAGGATAACAAGTTTTCATATTGGAAATCCAATTAAAGATAAATGAACGAAGGATTCGTCGCATGGCCACAGAAAAAAGAGATAGAGATCTGTGCTGAGAAGAAAGCCATTTATATGGAAATCCCTTATGCATTGACTCTACGTTGGGGTGTAAATCCCCTGAACGCCAGCGCTGAAAATTTTTGTTTGGGTTTTTATTTCTCTCTGCAAATAATAATCAGGATTAAGTATTGCTTTTGACACAATTTGTCAGAAATATTATAAATATCTGGAGGTGTAGAGACATATTTTAAAAATCTTTTTAAGGTGCTGTAGGCGCAATGGTAATATGAATGTCCTCCTTCTAAAAGTCAAACTATGCAGCCCTCCTCACTGTGTGCCAGGTGAGAGGTGTCCCATTCAGGATTCAGGAGAGGTCCACACATCTCAGATGTCTTTCAGTTTGAGCGCTTCCAACTGTGCCTTAATCACACTATCGAGAAAAGAGACTGAAGAATGACGATGCTGTACCTTCATCAACGGCAACCAACCCTACACTGATGGTAGGAAATACAAAATAAACCACAGGCCATGAAAATGTATATTTTTCCGGATTGAATTTAAAGCTTAATTTTCATTCTGAAATTCTAACAGTGTCAGCGTTTTGCTTTTCCCCTCAATCTCATGCAACACTTGCCTTTATAGTCAAAAGCTGCCACGCTTTACATTTATCAATTAAACCCGGCAGGAGTGATGATTGTTTTATGTTTTAATAGTCGTGGGAAGACCGGAATTTCACACAGACTGCATACAATTGTTAGCGTGCAAGAAATATGAAATTTGCCATTATGTGAGACCAGTGAGTGGTCTCACATCATTTAATTACATATAGCACAGCGCACACCTTAACGCATCATGCTCCAGTTATGCTGATAAGACTGTGCTGTGCTCTCAAATGCAAACACACCTTGTCTTACTCTCTTTTGCCCTCCCCCCCCCCCCCCTCCACACACACACAACTCTCTTGTACTTTCAATTTCCTTTCCACATGTGCACACACACACACACACACACACACACACACACACACACACACACACACACACACACACACACACATACCTACTGCTGAGGCACCTTGGACTCTGCAGACATCTGTGCCATAATCATTCTGGCTCGCTGAGTGGATTACCAATTACACGCTGGAGTAGCGTTACAACGCTTTATCAAGAATTCAAATTCGGGCCACACTGAACGAGTTACTAGCCGGCCATGAAAAATGGATGACTCTGGGACGTGAATTAGCTCATAGTTTTTGTATCAGACTCACGTGTAATCGCGGCCGCTGCAGCCAGCTGCACGGCAGCTCCTCCGCTCCCTGGCCAGAGGAGGAGCGTCATTTCTCCGGGCTCCTCGTTGCCCCGAGTCCCTTGGTTAAGGAGCTTAGCCGCAGAAGGAGGGCACTTTGCTACTTGACACTTTCTGACTAAATTGCTGAGTTCAGTTCATTGCTGCTTGTCAGTTTGCCTTTTCTGCTTTTGAATTCAGTTTCGAGGAGTTGACAGGCCTGTGGGAGTTTCAGTTTCAAGGAGTCTTTCGGTATTCTTTTTAAATCCGCCATATAGTATTTTCAATTAGGTCGTGTAATTTGTAGTGGCAGATGGGTATTTTTTTGAAAGGGGTTATGATGAAAACCTTATTCTATAAACTGCTGTGCAGATAATGAGCCTCAACCCCGTTGAGCTTTTTCTTTAGGCTTTACGGTTTTATTGACTTTAAAATGGACAATGTTAACAATGTTCTTGTGTGCATTGCACTTACTGAATATTACATCCATTTGTGTTTCGTCACCTGGATTTCCTTTTGGCGTGTATAGGTTTCTCCTCTACCAGTTCTTTTTGCAAGTTACTACGTTGGCAAATTTTCATTAATAGCTGACATTGTTTACATTTTTGAGGCTGCTATATATATATATATATATATATATATATATATATATATATATATATATATATCAACCCTCACATTTGAGAAGCTGCAAAAAGGGACTGTTTGGAATTTACTCAATTTAAAAAAAGGTATCCTTTTTACAAATAGTTAATACATGTTCTGTCACTTTAGTAATTGATGAATCATCTAATGCTGATTAATGTCCAGATGACTGGGAAGTTTGATTTGAATCCTCCTAGAAATTAAACGATAAATGATCAAAACGATGAATTCCAAATAATAATGGCTCAGTTGGCTCACTTTAATCCGTCAATTAACAGCAAAAATGAAATCCACTAAGTTAACTTCTAATAGTGTTTGAATGGTTAGCACTGTGATTAACTGGCAATCAGTCCACGGTGTTTCCGTTGCTCAGTATCTGCCAGAATTCAAAACCCCAAAAAATAATGTGCCAGTATTAGTCTTTTATTAAACTGTCTCACTTAAAGCAGCTTGGGTACCGCGTTTAATATTAAGTAGAGATGCACGCTTCAGCGCCTTGATTGCTAATGCACTTTGCTGAAAATAACAATTTCCGTTCTTGTGTTTTGCAAGCAGCAAGTTTTCTCCGCTGTACCAGATCTATAATTCAGCGAGGAGGACATGGCCACGCTAACCCGGTTTAATGAACCGCTCAATCTGAGCAGGACTCAGATGTTATTGGAGTGATTTGTGCCTTTTCAACTGTGAGGCAGAGAAGCCGAGTTATCTCGTTAACCACCGGAACCCAAACACGTGCGCAGGCCCACCTACATACATACATACGTACGTCTGCTCCTACAGCCACACAAAATCTGATACCTCAGGCAGTCGGATATATGTTTGTGAGAAATTGGGAGGTGTGTGATTCTGAATGATGGTTTTTAAGCATCCACATGTTACTAACTGTGACTGGCTGTCAGGAACTGGCAGTAAGATGGATCGCCTCTCGTTACAAGTGTCAGAAATAGGCATTCATTCATATGAAAATGAGTACCGAACTCACAGTGGCTTGTTACATCCGTCGGCAAGCTGCAGTTTGTCATATCCGATCAGTTTGAGTGTTTATTAGGCTTTTTTTTTCGTGGTGGTATTATATCAGACGCCTCGTGGCCACTAACAAATTAAAGCGTCTTTACGCTCCTTCACTGAATGCCAAGTTTAGCCGTTTTAGGGGGTTGCTGTCAGCAATAACAAGGTCAATCGTGACGATCAAACGAAAAGGGAAGCCGTTAAACCTGTTGAGACGAACACTGCCTTGGGTAGAAGGTGATGGTTGCTAAACAGATCTCCTGCCAAAACACCACAGCGGAGACGAATCCTCATTTTTCACTCTGGTGGTAAACAACCGGCAGGCAGTGAGTTTGTCTGTGAGTAATTGCTTTTTAATATGTTGCCTCTTTCTGAAGCCAAAACCCATCACCTACGTCTTTATTACAATCGTCACTTATTGATGGCGCTCAGGGGGGGGCGTTGAGTTACCACTGCTACTGTCGTTTTGAAGTTGGCTTGCTTTGGATTTGGGAGGAAGCGGCATCGCGGTTCATTAAAGAGTCACAAGTTGAAAGGACTCGACAGCTCGGTGGTTTTGGGATTCTGCTCAGGTCTTCGCTCTGCCCGCCTGTCCTCCTTCATCTCTTTCCACTCTGTGTGGGTGATTCTGGATTTGGCTTAAGGAGAAGGACCTGAAAGGTCGAGGATCAGTTTGTCTTCTTTTTTTCTCCTTTGCTGCAGTATTTTGCTTGTGGCTTGTCCCCGGAGCTGTCCTCAGCATCGCTCTCTTCTCTGCTCACTCATTTCCTTGATTCTTGTTTGTTTTTTGGCTGTGGTGCGTGAAGCAAATATCACTGACGCAGGCAACGTCAAAGGCCGTCACACACCCTGTTGCGTCGGTAACACACTTTACTCAAACATAGACTTTCTCGCCCCGCGAAAGAAACAAAATTCCCCTTTTACATTTCAATCCCGTAGATTAACCACGAGGGAAATGGTCGCTACTGGCAAGTGGAAAAGGTCAAACGCTTGATCCCTCCACGTAGGACGTTGACGAATGAGTTGGCAAATGCAAGGTAAAGAAAGGAATTAAATGTTTGTAAGAAGATGACACCATACAATGTTGTCCCTGAGCCCGAGTGTTCTCTACTGTGTGTATGTGGGCGGATGATGGGGGGGGGGGGTCACGGCCCGCTGCATCAGCCATTCTCGCTGCTCAGCCTCCCCAAGCACCAGCTGCCTCCCCGCCCGTCCCGCCCGCCCCCCCACCTCGGTACTGTCACCCCGGCGTGCCGCAGGGACAGTTGCACACTATTAAGTGCCGAAAATAACCTTGATATTCACCTTCACACGACGTCTCACGGTTCCCCCTAAAATATCTGCCAGGCCTGTAAACGGTATCGGTCAGATCATGGGACTCTGAGCTCGACAGGCCGGACGCCAGCTCACCGTTGCAGTTTTCATCCAGGTCACGAGTCTGACGCTGCAGTGGAAGGAACTCGTACTCAGACCTCGCTGCTCCTCTGCTTCTGGATGACTGGCCTCCCTGTCACTCCGAGGACCCTGTGGACGCTCGTCTCCGTCGGGTCCCTTTTCTATTCTGGTAGCACAGCGGACGGAATGAATTAATTCACTTTGGAACGACACGTCCGTCCAATGAAATGTAAGGTGATGTGGTGCATCCTTGAGGCCCGGTGGAGTGGGTTGGTGGCCTTGTCGGCTCGCCTGGTGGAGTGAGCCTCTTTTCTTTTGCATTCTTCTTTCTGCACCTCTTTCCGGTCTGTCCTGCTAATCCGATAAAAGAGAACGGGCGAAAATAATAAAAACCTCTCCCACATCGATCATTTAAATAAATGTCAAACTGCGGTCCATCGGCTGGCAAAGCTACAGAACTGATTGAAGAACGTAACTTTTTTTTTTATCATGAAAACATTACGAAAAATAAGATATTATTGTTAAATGTAAATATAATATAAAAAATGAAGCATATGTTTGGTGCAGAGACTGACCCCACATTTCTTACTGGGAGGCTTTAAGCAAAGATGCCTAATTAACAAAATTCTCTGTAATCGTATTATGGATCAAACCAACCCTGTGCCAACTGGAGCAGATTGTAGGAGATTGAGGAGGGGTGGGGGTGGTGTGTTCTTTTGCTTTGTACAGTAAAATCAATCGGCCGGCGTGGTGGAGTTTTGGATGAGCTTGATCTGCTTCGTGGTGGTGACAGAAATGGAGTCCAGCGCTGTCTGTTGTGTTCCTTTGTCTCCCTTTTATGGGAACATAAACTCACTGCAGAAACCTCTTTGATTTCCTCCCTCAGGCAAACAGACGTGCCCTCCAGAGAAATTTGACTGTGGCGGATCCACCAACAAGTGTGTCTCGTTGTCATGGAGATGTGATGGGGAGAAGGATTGCGAGAACGGGGCCGACGAGGAGGACTGCGCGTCTGGTGAGTTTGATGAGGTCTGCTGTTGGTTTTACTTAAACCTGCCGCTGGCAGTTCAAGGAAGGAATCCATTCAAAACGTGACAATGAGAAATGTGCAGAAGCGGCTGACTCGACGGGGGGAACGCGGTCGGTAGAGTGAGGAGAATTCCGATTCCTCCTTTCTCGTATTTTACGGGGGTTTCATCCTTCCTGATCTCACTTATCTTCCAGAGGCTTTAGACATGCAAGCTCAGTAGATAAAGCTTCATATAATTAGATGGATTTGAAGTGAGGTTGGAGTTTTAAGCCCACTGCACTTAACACCAAAGCCATCTCTCATATAGAATGACTTTTGGTGCGAAGGATCGCACATGTACATCTTTCTGTTGACAGTTGGAAGTTTCGCCGCCACAACTTCAACCTTGTGTCTTTACACTTTTCACTGCAGGGGCCTTACAACCATGAAAAGTGGCATCACCTCCTACACATCCAATCAGGCAACTCAACCGCGTGCACTTCCCCAACCCCCCCTACCTCCTCCTCCTCCCGCAGGGACAATCCTTGCCCTACTTCTGAGGCGCCGTGAAGAATTGGCGTCTTATTTTCTCTCTTTTCTTTGCTTCTCCGCATAAGAAATGTGATGGAGGCAACGCAGCGGTGGAGTGTTTAGACTTTGAAGCTGAAGAGCATGTGGCAGTAGATGCAGGGAGAAAGGAAAAAAAAGATCTCCTTATTATCCCGTATAAGTGTCAACGTTCTTCTTTTCAGGCATTTGTTCCCTGTTGTTTGGGTGTGTTTGGGCGTTCAAGCTATTCATTTAGTTTTAGTTTTTATTTGTAGAGGAGGCAAAAATATTAACATCAACACCTGGAAACACAAATCAAAGATTTTCTCTTTGGGTGATGCTCGATACAAATTTTGTCAAGTTTGTTTAATAATGATATTTGTTGCCAGATTAGCCTACAAGTGGCCCGTCAGAGATCCCCTCCTCACAGTCTCACGCCGAGTGGGAGTGATTCCAGTGACTTAAGACCTAATGCCTTCTTAGCTTGGATGGCGTTTCACTCCCTTGTCCATTGAGACCCAGTCTAGCCAGTGCTAATCCTTTTTTTTTTCTCCATTCTAATGTGTGTATTGATGCAGCGACCTTAAGCCTCTCAGAAGCGACGTGACGGCTGCCCACCCTCATGCCGCTTCTGAGACGCCTAATTTCAACGTCGTGGTAAAGGCTGGCACTGGGATTAATCGGTCTTCAGATAAACTGGACCGAGCATCACTTAATAACCCTAATTGGTGATGTTATCCGTCGCTGCGCTGGTGTCGGATTTAGCTTCTACACCTCGTGGACACGCTGAGTCGCATTTCCCTGTGGAGGGATTTTGGCCCTTTGGATTTAGTGCAAGAATCTTTTAATTCGATCTGAAGGTTCAAAGCATTGATTCCTCAGTGAGATGTTTGTTGTCCAGACCAGTGACTTAAGGAATAATCCTCACATTACATTTGTGTTCAAGATGGCAATGCCGATGCAGAACGTGGACTGATGTTCATGTAACTATATGTAGGTTTAAACCTTGACAATTACAAGGAGTTTCCCTTATTATAGTGATGGAGGCCTTGACCTGGACAGACCGTACCCAAACTGCATTGCGTGGCTATTGTATGAAAACACAATAGAAAACCATTTACAGTGAAGGTTTGGCATAATTAATTTAACATACTCATTGCTGCTTATCTACTTTTACATCTACAGTCATGAAATTGGGCAAAAGAAGAGGTTGAAAATACCAATTTATTTGACTGCGTTTCAGTTTGTGTGGCTGTTTGCACGCGGTCAGCGAGACAATTCACTTCAAAGCCGTTTGTTTGGGGTCAAAGGGAGACAGTAATTCAATATCTGTCAAATGATTCAGAAGCAGTTGTGCAATCAGAATATAGCAATTTTATTTTAACCGGCTACATACACAATTGTATTTTGCTCCTTACCATCCTCATCAAGTCATCATTTGGAGGAAATTAATTTACAATATTGAAGCTTTCAAGGGCCTGCACACTTATCCGCTGTAGCCACTGTTAGAGACCTGTTGTGTTTGAGTCAGTTTGCAGTATATAATATTATATTTTATATATTAGCAAGTTTGCATGGAATCCATGCAAACTTGCTAATATATACATATGGTGTGTAAGTGGTAAAAAATACCCTTTCAGAAGCTTCATTCTGATATTTACTGCTCAATGCAGCAATCAATCCCAGATATTTCTGCAGTATCTGACCCTTTTTTAAAACTTGACACTATGAACATCTCCTATCGTAGGCAGAATGTAGGCAAATAGAAACTCTTACACATCCTTCGGTACCGGGCATGAAAGGTATTCGACAGACTCCACATTCTTCCCCATACATTTGAATGAACCTCTGACACGTACGTACGAGTTAGCCCCAGTGCGCTCGGCTATTAGTAGAAATCTACAGAGTGAAAAAGCCTAGCGCAGATTCACAAAAACAAATCTAGCAGAGGCGTCCTGCTAATTGAGTCGTCCACATGTTGAATTATGTATTAAGTAGAATCACCAGAGGAAGCTTCCTTTGATCAACATTACATTAAGCGGTATTTCTAGAGAGGCTCCGCGAGAAAGTTGAACTGTCCTCAACCCTCGATGATGTGGAGATTAATGTGCACTTATTCTCCGGGCTTCTCTCTTGAGCCCGCCTGTCTGCTGGGATCTACTGCAAAGGGCAGGCGCCCGTCTGAATTTGTATGTTTTCACGCGCGTCGGCGTTTGCACTCTGTGTCAGATTGAGCGGTTTGCCTAGACCCTGCGTGTAATAGTTCTGGGAAGTTGTATATATATTTTTTTGCATGTTTCCTGATTCATATTTAATGCTGCTTGGATAGTACGAGGAAAAGCATCAGCCCGTGCTCTGCTCACAGCTGTCTCTGCCAAACATACTGCACGCTCTCACACAGGACCGCTTTATAGGACTTATCTGCGTCCTGCGACTAAACAATCATTCGGCTAATTGACTTTGCCTCTTCCCAGCACCCAATCCATGGCTCCCTCATTGACTGTAAGATAACTGACCTTCTACGAGGAGGTTAAAACACTCCCTCCTCGTCCTCCATCATCTTCTCTTGGTTCTTACTGTAAATAAGGGAGTTGCACTCTTCACTATTCCAGCAATGTTGGGGAAAAAGGCCAGAGCTGTTTCCCCTGGTGAGGCGCGGTGACCTTGCAACAGTGGCTTCGGCTTGTGCACCTCAGCTCTGAACCGTCCCTTCAGTTTAAATCGCTGGTATCTATGTGAGAACTGTAGGAGGTGAACTGGCAACGACACTTACTGATCTGCTCAGTGGTGTTAAGCGTCTGCAGGTTTAGTTCTTTACATGCCTGCCCACCACGCAGGTATCTTTCTTTTCATCTCACATCTCCCTCTGTCCCTCCTCCGGCACATTTCTTGTTATTAGAGGGAGGAAGTCTGTGGGCTCTCAGATTAACTTGCTTAGCGCTTCAGGAAAACAAAGTCCCTCTTCACTGTAACCAGGTCACTCGTGTGCATTGCTAACGGTTGGCTCTCTGAGTAATAATGTACATGACTATTGTACCTCCTTAATTATGTAGGAACAGATAATTATGGTGTTGGAGTAGATGCATAACAGGCACAGTAGTTAAAAAATTCTATAAATCAGAATCAGATGGAGCTTGTTTAGTATTGATGAATATAAAACCTTCTAGTCAACTGAACACCAGCTGCTTTCCCAGTGCTTCTGTGGCAATCACGTCGGTACCACTGAAATAATTATACACTGAGCAAATAGGGAATTTAACATATGGTATAACATAGGACACTAAGCAATTAGGACACTATCCCGCACCTGATGTTTGTTCCCCCAATTCTGCTCTTTTTATGCTCTCCTGAGATGATCAATTTATTATTATGTGAGGCTGTTTTGCGTCAGCTTGTTTTCAGTGTTTTAAATCAAAATATCAGTGCCATAGTTACAAATAAATGCCCATGCATGCCTAAAAACTAGACTTACAACATGCAATTGCAGGCCGATTCGATTTATTCTTTTCCCCTGTAACCAGCCTTAGCAGCCAAAGCCAGTGTGTGTTTTATAAATATTCTCTTCTCTGTGCTCCTGTGGGTTGAGAGTGTAAACCTGAACTCCCTCCACGGTCACTTTTGGACAGAAGTCGGTAGATATTTTTTTATCTAAACTGTAGAAGGCTGTGAGAGAGAACGAGAAAATACTTGAAACCATGAGGTTGGCTTGAGGATAAGCAGCGTCTCCTTGTTGGTTATAGACAAGAGAAAGATGAACTGAGATTAACAATAAACACTTTAGAAAGAGAGGAAGCACAGAGGGAGGGGAATGACTGGTTGTATCTATTATCTTTTGCACCACAGGAGAGGAATTTTCTCTCCATTATCGCCCCTCCCTCCACGCGCCACTCTTTCGCTCTCTTGTTGTGATGACTTTCTGATGGCTCTTATTACTGTCACTGTGGCCCTTATGTTAACTCGATTTGACTCTCATCTACATACAGGCACCGTTAAAGCTTCGGCTTGTATTTCATATACTGAGAACATCAGCAGAAACACTAGTGACGGTTTTGTCTCAGTTCATTTTTAATGCACAGGCCTCTTAATACATTGATGAATTCCAGAGTAAAACCCTCACTTGCCCTTCAAACTCCTTCTCTGAGGCCTGTGACTTTTCGCCTGTCCTCCAGACGCCAAAGCCTGCCCCAGCGGGGAGTTCATGTGCGCCAACCGCAAGTGCCTGGCCACCGTCTACGCGTGCGACGGCGACGACGACTGCGGCGACGGCAGCGACGAGCTCAAGTGCGCGTCCCCTCTGACCTGCGGGCCCAACCACCTCCGCTGCAACACCTCGGAGTGCGTGCCGCTCATGTGGAGCTGCGACGGAGACCCCGACTGCGCCGACAGTTCCGACGAGGGGCCGGAGCGCTGCGGCGGCGACGGCGCGCCGTACCTGCTCAACCGGCGGATCAACTGCACCGCCGAGGAGTTTCGCTGTGCTAACGGGGAGTGTGTGAGGCTGACCTGGAAGTGTGATGGAGACCCAGACTGCAAAGACAAGTCCGATGAGTCTGAATGCCGTGAGTTTCTCTTTGCTGTCTCTTCTCTGGCGGTGTGATCGTATGTGCAGCTTATTTTATCTTGAAGGAGATTACATGTTTTTTTTAATGTAATATTTTAAAGACTATCCTCTTCGTCTGAAAGGATTTCTGCACGTATGGAATATTTAACAGGGTGCAGGTATAGTTTTAGTAGAAGATAATTCAACACTGTGTGTGTTGTGTGTGTGTGTATACACAACGGGCAGTTGTTAGTGGGGGTTTTCATCTGGTTTGAATCTAACTGGTCAGATTATTTATTGGGTTGGTGTTTTGATTTTTTTATTCTACTCAGACAAATGCCGATGCATGTCGATGCCATTACGCTGAGGGTCATTGGGGTTATTTAACATTCAACATTTGTGCACATTTCCTTCCTTATCTGAGGTGTTGCTTTGCCATTTAGCACATTCCCACTGTGGTTGTAGTTCTTTTTCTTCTTTTAAAAAAAAAAAGTGTCTCGTAAAGAATGTGTTTCTGTTGATAACTTCAGTGTGAAGATGGGGCCTCGTGATAAAACAGCTTTTCCTATTAACTGGTCGTGGATGGAGGAGCCCTGAAGCTCCTGTCTCACTGAGCCAGAGTGTGAAGCCCCAATACTCCCACTATTCATTATCTAGATCGCACCCACCTCTCGCTCTCTGAGGTGTCATATAGGAGACACTTGGAGATTGATGTTTAGTTAGCCAACTGGAAGGAGGCTTAACTTAGTCCTGAGGAAACCATTTACCTCCACTACTTTTGCTGCAATCACATGCTCTAATGTCTATGTGAGGATTACTTTGCCATAAATGTAACGCTGCTCAGATTAATCAATACATCTACGACATATAATATAAGATATATGAATGCGTCTGTGTACATTCATCTGCCAGACGCGGAGGAACACTGTATGAAGAGTATGATATCAGTGTCACACGTTTCTATGTGTGTCCAGGCGTCGGCTTCTATTACATTCCCTTCGTTCTGCTCGTCTTGTGATAACACTAAATCATATCTCCCTCTGCCATACATATTGCTTTTCAGAGTGTGATTTAGAAAGGAGTTGTATGAGCACATTGGGGCCCGGTTGATGAAAAGCGTGTCTGTGTTTGGAGTGTTAATGAAATGTGGTGTAGCTTCTTCGTGCAGCCTCTATCTTTCCGTTACTATATTGAAAATCATTCATCAGCGGCCCTCAGTTTGACTCTGTCTGTCCCGGGGAGCACGTAACACGGGCTGTCATTGGGTGGAAGTGCATTTTATTGCTGAAGCCTTTTGATTTCATGCACGCTTCCACAAAGCCTCCTTTGGAGATATGTTATCGGGCATGTCTTGCCATTCTTAGAGGGGCAAAAGTGGAGCGACTCGTTAAAAACTGATAAGTGAAGAAGAAAAAATAAAGGTCTTGGGCTTTGGGCAACAGGGTGTTGTGATCCTCTTGAAGGGATTACAGTGGATTTACAAGTGCAGGGTTAAAGGGAAAAAAAAGTTCCTTTCAAGTCCATTTCTGTGGCTGGTTCAGATGAGTTTTATTCCCCGTGCAGTGGAGACCGAAGTTCACTACAAAGCTGTAGAATTCTCTCTGACCAGAGTGAGATCTGGCCACAATCAGAAGGTTGGGTTGGGATAAGCTCCTCGGGAAGAACAAGGAACCTTGAAGTTGTCGAGTCCGGGGGGGTGAGTTGGGTCTGAGAAGTCTGTGATAATCGATTTGAAAGGGCGCAGTACAGGTCTGTTTTGACAAAGCAATTAATTGGTGTATTATATTTTTTCGTTTTAAAAACAGACGTGTTCGACAGAACTGGCAGGCATAAACTGGCAATATAAATGAATACAATTTAAAGATACAATTTTCCCCTACGCCAGTTTTAAGTGTGCGCTTTGCACGTGTCCCTCCCACAGCCCTGCTGACGTGTCGCCCCGATGAGTTCCAGTGCGGCGACGGTTCCTGCATCCACGGCACCAAGCAGTGTAACAAGGTCCACGACTGTCCCGATCACAGCGACGAATCCGGCTGCGTCAACGGTGGGTACACCTGTCATCACCGCACCGAGGGGTCAGAACTTCTTCTTTTATGGTTATGGTCTGTTAGGATCGCTCTTCCCGCTTGACGTTTCAGTCAGAATATTTGATTCAGTGTGTCCCCCTTTTGTGAATGAGTGACCAGCAGAAATGAAGGAAATGAAAAGAAACATACCTGTACCTGAGATGACAGTATATGCTGTACGACCTGATTGTCTTCAGTTCACTTGAAGTCGTGACCGCACATCTAAAGTGGTGCCAGGTAAAAATAGAAATGTGCACACAATGCAGAGATGTGCTCACTTACTAAAGAGTTGGACATCTAGTCTGCAGCCTTTTATCTCATTTACTTACCCCCCCCTCAATATTTGAAACTCACTCGCTTGCAAGAATAGTGTCAAAATATACTTATTTATGTGGGATTTTCTTGTTTTAGTGCTTGTGAAATTAATTGCAGAATCTAATCTTAAACCTTAATTTAGTAAATGTGAACTTGGTACTCAGAACCTGGAACAACGTACAGTTCAGCTTTTATCTCACTGTGCTTTTTACGTGAGATGATTCTAATATCTTTTGTTGTTGTCACTTGGTTCATGTGAACCCACTTTACGTATTCAATATGACACAACCCACGTTTGGATGCAGGTTTATAGTGTAGATGCTGATCTAGTTTTTGCTGTTTTCTGTAGCCACAAAATGTGAGGGGCCCCTGAAGTTCCTGTGTAAAAACGGAGAGTGCATTGACAGCGCCAAGGTGTGCGACTCTGTCAAGGACTGCAAGGACCGGTCAGATGAGCCCAAGAAGGAGTGCGGTAAGACGACTTTTTTGCTGGACACCAGTAATGAGATGTGACCTCTCCTGTTAACAAACTTACACTTACTGTGGTGGTATTAAAGTATATTGTGTGTGTGCCCAGTGCAGCGAGCACGTTCATTAACACGATGTGAATTGATTCGTTCAGTTGATGTAGCGCCGTAAGTGGTTTACCATAACAAAACTGCAACTACCTTCCTCCCATTAACTTGCAATTCAAAGGCTTCGCAGCCGCTCACAGATTAGCAGAGGCAGCCTGTGTGCACTAATTACCATCAAATATTGCCGGGCTCAACTCTCCATATCTCTTCCCGTCCCCAAACACCTTCTTTAACCTTTTTAGTTAAAAAAAAAGAAAAGTTATTGACGTTAGAAATTAAGAAGCGGAAAGGCACACAGTTGAGAAGGAGAAGTGACGGATGGCAGAATAAACTGACCGTCGCCAGGGATGGAAATCACCAGCCTGGGAAAGGTGTTCGGGAGCGCAATTCCCTTCTCCTCGCCGCCCTTCTCTCTCCTCATAGTTTCCTCCCTCTCCGCTTCGACTCGGGTCTTGTCCTCGGCTCATTAAAAGCGCGTCCGCACAGCGAGCCCTTCGCTACGCTCACTCAACAGTTTGCTCACAAGATGTTCGCCAACCGCAACACACCCCCGAACGCAGAGGGACGCCGCCACTCCCCGCCGCACGGAACACGTCCACGCAAAATTGCTCAGTGAGATTGCGTTTGCCACGTCGGCCTTACACTTTGGCGAAATGAAGACGATGCATTTGGATGTGGTTGGTTTTTTTCGTGGACCCGCCCCCTCCCCCCCACCCTCATTAGAAATGATGGCATACAACCACAGTACAAACTCTTTACTGGGCATGCCTGAAAATAGCTAGTATGTGCCTGGTTACCATGGTGAGAGAGGCGGCGGTGCGGTGGAGAAGGAGAGGCCGCGTGTTGGGAACGTGACCTCTAAATCATGGCCGTCCTTGGAAGTGGTGTAGAGGAAGCTGTTAATGTTATTGTAGGGCCCCCCCCCCCCCCCCCCCCCTGAGGCATTTCTGTTTCTGTGTCTGCCACAGTGCTTCTCTCAAAGAAGCAAGATTGAGTGAGTCCTCAAATTTCAGTATTTCTTCTGTCTGCAGTAAATTCTGAACGGCCGTGAAGGGAGCTAACAGGAGCTATGTTGAGTGGCAGGTCACTGTCGCCCATCCAGCTGAATCAGTGATGGGGATTTAATGCCGCCGGTTGCAGCACTCAAAAGTCTGCCGGCACTCACACAAAGCAAAGATGAAAATGTTCCCACTAAAGTGACCCTCAGTCAATCTTTGGAGGGTGAACTGTATCTTCCTTTATTTTTGTTACAATGAATAAAGAATAATGTGGTTTAGCCGGGGAAGGAAATAACTTTACGGATGAGCTGAACCCGTCATCCTGGATCCCTGTGGTCAGTGTAGTGCTGGTGTTCGGTCTAATTCTTGTTTTGTGATTTTTTTATTAATGAGCACTTCATTTATCAGGACTGACCTTCAGCATTATATTGCAATGCACTAGAAATGGCTTCTGCATAACTTATCTGTGATTGCAGAAAAGCAAAGCATTCAGAATGTCCTCTATTATTTCTCTTTGTGCCTAAGAAGAGATGCACAACATAACACACAGATTAACTCGACAATTTATTAATGCAAGCTTTGTAGAAAATTTAATTTACAAATGCTAAAGTTAAAGGACATTGAGTAAATACACAATTGTATAGTATAAATATACTTTATTGTTTCCTTGCTGGGTGTCCAAAGAATTATAGATCAACATGATTTCATATGTAATGGTTCATTTTTTTATTTTTTGTTATTATCAGCCGACCAAGTTTCATTTTGAAACTCATGTTTCACAAGAAGTGTACCAGCAGCAGCTCTGCAGCCAATGCTGATTTAAATCTCCATGGATGTGTTACACTAGATTGAGCCGGATGCTTTGGCGATTGAAGTTGTTCTTATAGTTGAATCCCTTTTCTATTTATCGCCCTTTATAGGTGTTTATTGTGCGGCCACACTTGTTTTTTTTTGTGTAAAAAGTAAAGCATGTAGACTGTTGAACAAAACTTCAGAGGTGTTTTTTTGGTGTGATCGGCTCCGTTAACTTACTTAAGAATAGTTAAAAGCTGATTTTAAAAACAAAGTTTGCTAAAAAACTAATTCAACAAATTTCCACAGTGAAATGTCAGTAAATGACTCCAATATGTAACAGCTCGAGTACGCATTTGATGAAACTTAATTCTCAGATGTATTGAACAAACTTGCGGAGGAGATAAAACAATCAACTTCAAAAGAATTGCATCCACATATGAGTCCTACTTCGACCAAAGTTATTCATAAAGCGGCTGTGTTCAGCTTAATACAATTTTAACTGCCTCCGCCATCTTTATTGTGTGCCAACTTCGTGCCGGCGTCTGTGACCCAGATCAAAATGAGAGTGGTTGTGTATTACAACTTGTTTTTCCTTCTTTCGTTCTCCAGATGCTTTTACATCACTGTGCATCAATTTAAGCAGCAGCCCTGTTTAATTTAGATGTCTTCTGAGCTCCCGCCTCCTTCCTCTCTTTCTCATCCTCTCTCTGTCCCTGTGATAGAGCCTTGTGGGGCATCTTAGAATCCCAGTTCACAGCATTAATCCCCTCTGCATACATATTTCATATCCCTGCAGATGGACCTGATTCTCAGTTTTAAGAGCTCAGCGTGTGGGATGTCTCGTCCCTTTGATTCCTTTTTTCTCCTTTTGATAACATCTCATATAAGGGCTCAAAAGGGACGAGCTGAGCTTGAGAGCTGAGATAAAATGAAGATGTTTAAGATGATAGCCAATAGGGAACACACACACCTTGGAAATTTCCCAGGCCAATGCACTTACCCTTTAAAAAGAAAAGTTGACAGTAAATGAGCCGGACGCCTTTTTTGAAGTTGGATTTTAACCTTTTAAATGACCTATTGTCGACTGCAACGCACCTACCTCGTCTATGACCTGCTGCATTTGACCACTGGCTTGTGTTCTATGTCTCCCAGGGCTGAATGAGTGTATGATCAACAACGGGGGCTGCTCCCATGTCTGCACGGACCGACCCATTGGCTTTGAGTGCCAGTGCCCCACTGGCTACCAGCTACTGGACAAAAAGACCTGTGGGGGTAAATAAAGACGCTTTTGACATACGGGCACACAGAGAGACAAAGTCAAGTTAGTCTGCTGACGAGGCGACTACGTACCTCTGTGTGTGTGATACTTATATAAATATGTACTCTGTCCTTCACACGTACCACATACTTTTTCCTCTGGAGGTTTCCCATAACACCCGAGGAAAAAGCCTGACAGCTTCTTGAAGGTCATAGAGAGGAGAAGTCGACCCGCCGTGTCTCACTGTCTCCGTCTTTTCTTCCCATGAACTTAATGGCAACATTGTCTGTGTGTTTCTCCACCACTTGCAGTTATTCATTTGCATATTTACTCATCCGTTATAGCCGTTTGTGTTTGAATTTCATTGCTACATTTACATTTCGGGAATTGCAGCTAATGACGGGACATTAGTAACTGTGTCTGGGTCCTTCTCTCAGTCAACTGATGGCGTCTCTTCCCTCCCGCAGACATCGATGAGTGTGAGAACCCAGATGCTTGTAGCCAGATCTGCATCAACTACAAGGGGGATTTTAAATGTGAATGCCACGAAGGATATGAGATCGACCCTGCTACTAAGACCTGCAAGGCAGAAGGTGAGGAGACAAGCTTAATCAACGTGGTTGCCTTTGCATCGACACATTTTCCCTCACTGAAAGAACAAAAATCTGCGTTGTACTGTTGAAAACAAATTCTTTCAAATGCTGTGCCACACTCAGCTCTTGAACCACGGTGTCAAAACCCTCCCCATCTCACAGTCACAAACTTCTTTCTGCTGTAAGGTCCTTTTTGTTGCTCTGCACTTGCTTGTGCCAGTGACATAATTGCTTAATCAAGGAGAAGGAGCGCGTCACCATGGCGACCGCTCGGCTTCTCCAAGGCCGAATCTGTCAGATTAGACAGTTTCACAGAGTGACAAAGTGATGTGTTCAACCATGCTGAACTTTTACAATTAAATACATCAACTCTTCAGGGTGCCTGGTTGAGTCACATTGGAAGCTAATTAAATCAGAATGAGTCAGCGGTCCCATTGGACGTGTTGACATCACTTGTCGGACTAGTGGAAAACAAAGTGAACTGCTTAGAGGCCAATTCGTTTTCCTTCCCCTCCAAACATGGCCAGAAGCTAATCGCACGAGGCTCACAGACAGAGGCCAGTTTATATGTTTCCAAACAATTGCCCCTAAAAATGTTAATCATTTAATTGGCAGGAAACATTGAAATGTGGTGATTTGGTCCCTGTGGCTCTCAAAAGCTCTGATTTAATTTCCCTCTCTTAGGCTGAGCTGACATCAAAGCTAAGCACTCTGTGCACACATTAGCACACACTGTATGTGTGTTTGGACTGTATCTGCCCCCCCCCCCCCCTGTCTGCCCTTGTGTATTGACTGCCCAATCTGTCTGCTATCAGTTCATCATAGAACCGGAGAGAAGCAGCGAAAAGCCGTGACAGTCCATAAAACCAGCAGGGAACTATTTACCCCTTTTCGGAGGGGCTGGAATTGTTGTTATTGTAAATGCTGGATCTTGAGAACACTTAGTCCTGACCGGCACTGCCGCCGTCCTGACTTTGAGGTGAGAGAGGGAGGAAAGGGAAGAAAGAGGGGGGCGCGGAGCAGTGCGATAATACAACGAGGTTGCGACACAGATTGTCAAAAAGGAAACTGAGGCGAGCGAGCTATTAGTGAGAGAATATTCTATCTGCCTCTGGAGATAACCGGCTGCAGCTGCCATCCTATTACCAAGCTTTGTCCGAACAGAGGGAGGCTCAATATAGATGTTACAGGACAAAGGTGGGCTAGAGTTGCTGGCCAAAAGTCATAAAACCTTCCCTACGGCGTCTATCACCCACTTGGCTTTTTCATCCCAGAATTCCGGGGGATTATCATGGAGGTGGCGTGATAATACAAAATGCCTTTAAGGCCCCTGTTCACAGTTGGGGCTAATTAATATGCATCTTGGGTGACCTTATCACAAGCAGACAGCTCTAAATATAGGTGTGAGTGCACCCAAAATGAAACAAGGACACGCTGAGTTGTGGATGCTAAGTGCTTAGCTAAGTGCGTGCTACCGTGCTGCTGATCCATATTTGCTAGGAGGCCACAACTTGATGATGTATTCAGACACAATTATCAATACTGAAACTACACAGCCGTTTTTAATGACGGGTTATTGCTCTTGTAACAGGACATCGAGCTCTATCACAGAAGCTTTGCCGAGCTATTCTTTCTTTGATAAAAGGTGACATTTGGAGTATCGACTTGTGTGCTGCAAATATGCAGCTTCACATTAAGCTGCGATTCGTTTTGACACTGTGGAGATTTCTCCGTGTTGTTAAAGCGGCGGAGTAGCGACATCAAAACACGTCATGCAGCATCGCGTTCAACCATCTTATCCAGAACACAAGGGTTTGGATGCTGTAATGAAAGAAAAAACAATCTCTCAGGCTTATCGGCATTTTCTTCATCTTTGTTCTGCCTTTGCAGCAGAATAATGTTGTAGGCTTTGGGTTTTATTCTTGACAAACATGCAGCCACAGCCATTATTTATCCTGTCTAATCCATTCTAAATCAAGACCATGCTTTTTCACTTTACTTGCTTCCTAAAATAATATGTGGAGTGCTGTGCATATAGAATTAATGCAGCTCCTTTTGTAATAAGAGATAATGTAATCCACCGTTCCTTCTTTTTAGCATATTTGACTGGCAATTACTGGAGAACATCCCAACTCCACCCACCAATAATGTATTCTTCTTAACAACGTGCAACCTGCATATAATCAGCGCCACGCTGTGACTGATGTCACTTTTAGCTGGATGAAAGGCTTTCAACTCTCTTACATATTGTTGTACTTTGTGTGCAGGAAAGAGCCCGTACCTGCTATTCACCAACCGGCATGAGATCCGCCGCATCGACCTGGTGAAGAGGGACTACAGCCAGGTGGTGTCCACCCAGAAGAACGCTGTAGCTCTGGACCTGGATGTGGCCAACAACCGCGTCTTCTGGTGCGATCGCTTCCACAGGAAAATCTACAGGTACATTTTTAAAGAGAAACTTGAATGGCAATTCATCAAAAATAATGTCACATTCTCATAGAGCAGAAACTCTTTTCAACCTCCAATTTTAGGAAAAGTCAAATAAATGTGACCTTTTCAAGATTTGGCCTTACATGCTGAACTGTTTTAATGTTGCACCCTGGTGTTATTTCATTTGCCCTTGTTAGATTTACTGAGCGGATGCTTGTAATCAGCAGAAGATGGTTCGGGCCTGCGACCACTGCAGATAGATTTCACCCCACCCATTGTTATCCCGACTGCAATTTATTCCCCAGAGTGTCTTCTAATTGGAGCACACTGTTCTCTTTATGTGATGGATGTTAAGAGAAGAGACCTCTGGGGGGGAAACTAAAACTAAAATTCATGCTGGGGAGCGCGGCTTTTCTAGCCCTGACCCCACACCTCTGCCCGCGCAAAACAATTAGCGGGCAGGGCGACCCCGGAGTTAGGCCTTGTCTCTTCTGATAAGTGGCCCACCTGAGAAGGATGCCAACCCCCCCCCTCCGGATGAACCTTCTCACACTGTGTATCCACCACCTCATCAAAATCATATATCGTCCCCCTCAACATCCCCCCCCCCGCGCCTCCCTCCGTCTCCCTCTGCTCCCCATGCAGTGCCTTCATTCACGAGGCCAGCGACCCCTCCCAGCAGGTGCCGCTGCTGGATTCTCTCCTGCAGACCCCAGTGGGTCTGGCTCTGGACTGGCTCCAACACAACCTGTACTGGGCCGACTCGGGAGACAAATCCATCTCCGTGGCCTCGGTGGACGCAACCAAGAGACGCGTCCTCATCAACAGCGACCTGAGCGAGCCCCGAGCCATCGCGCTGGATCCCCATCACGGGTAAGGTGGAGGGAGCTGAGCACATGGGCCACGGCATGATTTTAAAATGCCTTTACCTGCATGTTTCATTTCTAATGGGTGCAAATTTCTAAACTGAATGCGTTGGACTAAAATCTAAATTATTTGTATTGTTTTTCCTCCCCTTCATCTCTTAGAATATGCTAGTAGACACTAAAACTGATGTATTTATTTTGTCAAAGATAATGATCAGTCATTTTTTAGGTGATTCCAATCCCAGAGACGAGGAGAGAAATAAACGTAATAAACATAATCCTTTTCTGAAAGCACGTCTAATGGTAAATAGACAACGCTTGTTGCTGGATGTGAGAATCCAGAATAACAAGCCTGTGACCCATTTAGCATTCTGACTCAATAGTTTTGTAGAAATTCTGTCCTAGATGAGCGTTTTCTGGGAAGCTTTATGAATTTGTGAGTGTGCTGCTGCATCTTTTGTCTTCTGATTATTCAAACCCAAATCAAAAGAGTCACGTAAATGGACAAGAATAAACAGGCACGCGGCCTGTAAAGTACATTTACATAGAAAAGACAATAATGTGTAAATCTAACTGTATTTTCCTGCTTTTATTGCTGACTGATGTTGTCCAATAACCATCTAAACTGTACAGAACTCATACAATCTCAGCTATTGCTTTGTACAACACATTTAGCCAACCGCAAATCAATGCCAGGTCTGCTCTCTCTACTAACACTGAAGATATCCATTCATTCATTGCTTCTAATTAAGACATGATGCTATTTAAGATTTTCCTTGAATGCATCTGGAAAGAAAAAGAAGCTTCAATTGTAAGAAAGGTGATTCTGTTGATGCATTGCTGCTGTCTTGTTGATGGTGGTGCTCAACGAACAGCCCCCACTGACTGCACTTTACACAGAGCTTTTGATCTGTTTTATTTATCTTGATTTTATCACTTATGTGATTTTATATTATACCATAAGCCATACATGCCGTTAACAGACATTTCTCCAGACGTGACTCCCCTTCAAAACACACATATTACGTAAGCTGCTTTGTTATTATTGTTTCGGGCAAACTAATTGATGGAAATGCGTCTTGATGCAAACCACCACCGCAGAGACTGTTAGCACACTATCCCCAGACTAATCATTGCTTTATGAATGATGGGAATCTCCGAAAAGTGGAACGAACGACACTTGTGCAGTGCAATGTGATTAATTCCACATATCTTACTTTGTGCAGCAGCACAGCAAGGAAACTCCCTAATAACGCAATAAGTGTGCTTCCTTTTCTTCATTCCAGCTTCATGTACTGGTCTGACTGGGGCACGAGAGCCAAGATCGAAAAGGCCGGGATGAACGGAGTGGACCGACGGGTGCTGGTGGCTGATAACATTGAATGGCCCAATGGCATCACTCTAGGTGAGAGGAAGCCAGCTGATGTTTAACTCATTTTCTGATGTTACTCATTACAACGTGCTATATTGTAAACCTATTGTTGTGTGTTTACTGAATGTGGTTGATAAAGAACCCTCAGCCAACTCATTGTATCTGAAGGTCAGACGTAATTCAAATTATCAGGCTAAAGAAATAAACATTAATACAGTTATCACAGTTGATTTAAACGACATTTGAAGTATTTTAGTTACAGATCAATGCAGAAAAACTTCTGTATGAGTTCTCAAGCGTGAGAATCTGACATTTTCAAAAGTAATCAATATCCCCTCAAGGGATCTGTTGGTTGGAGTGCATTACTGCTTACTGTGCAGACAATCAATCTTTATTCAGCTTGGGGAAGTCCCTTTCACCTGTGTGTGTGTTCTTTCAGATGTAGCCAACAGGCGTCTGTACTGGGTGGATTCGAAGCTGCACCTCATTGCCAGCGTGGACCTGAACGGAGCGCACCGCAGAACACACGTGTCATCCGCAGAGACACTGGGGCATCCCTACGCGCTGGCCGTTTTTGAGGTCTGTTGCGCAGCCGATTTTGCTGCTGATTTTTGTCCGTTGTCTGCTGCACCGTCCAGTCTCCCACATCTTATCATATCTACATCTCCCTCATTAGCGTTAAAGGGGCCTGCAGTGGGACTGGGAGAATGTAATGACTGTTAAATTAAATTTACCGGGTGCTCAGTATGTGTGTGTGTGTGTGTTTTCCCTCGTGGGATAGACTGGCTGAGAATACTAAATAGCAGACGGCTACACAGCAGCCCACGGCAAGCCACCCACTTGTGCTGTCGTGTAATGAACCAGCTTCCGCGTGTGCGTGCTTTTGTAAGCATGCTTCCGCCTACCCAGCATCTCCTCCCGAGCTTATCCCTGTTGTTGCTCCCACTGTGAAAAGTCCAGCCAGTTTCAGATGGTTGCTAATGGCGTCACCTCAGGTGGCTTATTCCCCTGTGGGACTCCTCTCCAGGGGAACTGGTCTGTGGGACACACAGAAGCAGCAGATCAGGTTCACGAGCACGGGTTGGTTGAAAAATACCGACTTGGGTTTGATTATGTTTGCGAGACCAACACTGCAAATGGTGGCAATCTAGTTGAAGTACTTTACAATTTCAAAGTTGCTTTCAACCACTGCAAGAAATGCTGTTTATAACACAAACTGTCACTGTTGACCTTTTTAAAATGAAGATAGAGGCAAGGTGTTGAAAGCATAACCTTGAGGTTTTTTCTTTACTGTAGTCGGCCCTGCAGGCAGCACGGCAGTGTAACCCACAGAAATAACGATGCACTCCCCGCGGTGTAATACCTGATCGATGCTCCTCTGCTATCTGCCATGTTGTGACGACAAGGTGACCTTCTCGTTCAGGATGTTGAACATTCACCAGCCCCATGTTATTGACTTCAGCCGGTTGCATTGTACATCACATTACCGTGTCTCTCTAACTCAATGACTAACTCAACTCCCACACACTCACACACAGGCACACTCTCTCTCACACACACACACGCAGTCGTGTGGCGAGGCTTATTGTCTCGCTGGAGATTAGCCTGTAGTTTCTAAGGCAACCGGCAAAAAATGCCTTAAACTGGGTGAGTGAACTGGAAAAACAAAGAAAACAAATAACTGAATAAACAACAAGCATAGTTAAAATTAGCCTTTAATCTACTATCTTTTGTAATAAATGGGGTAGGCTATATTAGAATTGTTTAAGACCGCTGTCTGCATGAAATGTATGAAAATAAACGGGTTGACTCTTCTTCCACAATAAGGCGGAACCCTTTTCATTGCATGCTTACTGTTTACTGCACTCTCAGTGAATTAAACAATTTGTCTTGGTTACTGTTAAACTTCTGCATTTGCATTTCCTTGATAGATTCACCGCCTCATATTATTTGCAGCAAAGGCCCCATTAACACACTCTCTTCGGCAAAAGGAAATTAATTAGTTAGTATGTGTGCTAGAAAGGATTTATCAGTGCATATTTCACCTGTCCTAATTTTCAATATATTATAAAATATATAATTTTTCATACAAATAAATGGGATTACGAGTACTCTGAACCCAAACATAGACAGCTGTTGGCCCAGTGTATTCTCCCTCAGAAATTACTCTTACGAGTTGAATGTCAAATAAAATAGATAATATTAATATAATAAAAAGTGATAATGGTTCCCAAAACAGTTATTGTCCAACATTTCTATGGTGGAAAAAAGGGATCAGATACAACGTGTGTAAATGTCACCCCCCCCTAGTTGTTACGATTGCTAATTTGCCGCCACAAGGTCTCCGGTTCAAACCCAACAGACCAACTTGTCCCGTGTGGTGGTCACATAGAGACAATGATTCTCTCTCCGTGTTTCAGGATCGCATCTACTGGACAGACAGAGACAGATCGGCGGTCTTCATGGCCAACAGGTTGACCGGTCAGGACATCCACACGCTGGCTGAAAACCTCAACGACCCCCACGACATCGTGGTCTTCCACCAGCTCCGCCAGCCACAAGGTCTGTTGGCGCCGTGTGAGTGAGGGTCTTTGCGCGTCGCCTCCCTGAGAGTCTGTAAGCCGAGTCGCTTGTCTGACACCACGTTTCCTCAGTGGCTCCTTGTCGACCCAGGCGCATGAATAAATGATGGTGAGCCTTGTGGCTGCGGTGGAGTGATCAAAGCATCGGGAGCAGCAGAACGTTCACACACATCTGTCAGAGACCTGCCCCCGCCCGCTTTCTTCTCACCATGACAGTCCAGATTTGAGTGGATCACAGTTTGAATCATCAACGTTGTGGCTGCGTATTTCCTTTCTTGTGTGTCTTTCCAATTTGATATTCGCACGTTTACCTGTTTTTCAGTATCTTGACACAATACCATGAACAAGATGGTGGTGTACCTGCCAAAGCGTGCAGATGTTGGGTTATTATTTATAGCAGGTTTCTGTTTGATGCCAGATCGGGTTTTTTTAGATATTGTTTACGCATTGTAATGGCATTTCTTAAAGGGGATTTCAACAGGGTTCCCAGCGGGGGAACAACAAAGTGCATCAACTCCTTCTGTCTCTGTCTGACTCTCTGCTAACTTCCCGTGTTGAATAAGTGACAAACGTATTTACGTAACGCTAAGTGTGCGATTCTCCGCGTCTCTGTCCTCCTCTCTGTCGCTGTCTGCAGGTCCAGACAGCTGTAATCTGGGCAGTGTGGCCAATGGGGGGTGTGAGTACTTGTGTCTTAAGGCTCCACAGATCACAGAGCACTCGCCCAAATACACCTGCGCCTGCCCCGACGGGCAGGACCTGGGGCCCGACATGAGGGGCTGTGTGCCAGGTGAGCGCATTTAATTGTGTTAATTGAGAGCGTTAAGTAATCAATATCGGGCAGTTTGCTTCAGTATTACTGTGTACATATGTAATCAGATTCTGCCGGGATTAAGGGAGCTTTTTTTGTGGTGAAATGTGTTTAGACGCATAGAAAATGTGGGCAGTTGTCTACTAGATTTTTTTCTATTTTCTTTACTTCTTTACATTGGTCAGCCAATGTTCCCTAAGTAAAGAAAATAGAAAAAAAAAAAAAAAAAAAGATTACAGTTAAATCATTATTTGAAGAATAGATTAAATGAATAGTTACATACCAGCTATCTTGTTACTTATTGGAGGTGACTGTTAATAATGGGTTTAATACATTTTAAACTACACAAATAAAAAGGTTAGATACGGGTCAATAGAAAACATAGTTGCTAAGCAACCGATGCAGGCGGTGGATACTATAACGTTGTGCACAAATGCAATCTAACACTTAATCTTTGGAACAAATTCGACATGTATTGCATCAAATTGCATTCTGATACCTGGTGTTGGTGCCAACTCGTCATGACAGGGAAGGGAAAGTTGCTTTGAACAGACCCCAAGTCAGTTGTATTTGTCTGAAGACAACCACAACTGGATTAACAAAGTAATTGTTGAGTGATTTAGATGTTTTTTGGGGGGGGGGGGTTGTAAACTCATTTATGTTAAGATTATTTTTTGTAGATCTCAAAGAAATCATCCAGTTTCTCGAGCAAAAGCTTTCTATGATGCTCTTTCTTTGTCCGCTGCAGCACCAAGAAACAACGTGACGCAGACGTCCTCACCTCCTGCTGGATTTACACCTGGCACCAGAGCGACTCTGGCGGAAGACTTCCCGCCCCCCTCAGGCGGAGTATCGCAGGCGGACGCCACCCCTCACCTGACCACGGCTCCCTCCGGGGCCCCGGATCTCCTCACGCCCGACTCCACTCTGAAGGGTCGAGAGTCGAAGGTGCCGGGGGGGTCGCACTCCACTGCCACGGCGATGGTCACCTCCACCACACCCGCCAGGGACAGCAGCGTCTCTCAACACTGTGAGTTCGGCTGTGCATTCAAAAACAATCCACAGTCTGTGGACTGTGAATGAGTCTGATTTAGATACTCGGAAGCCGGTGTGTAAGCAGCTATTCCTTGATATCACATTCTTACATTCACTCCAGGAAATCCAGCACTGGGTGACATTTGATTTTAAGGGCGGCCCATTCAAGACTTAACGAGAGATGGTGGCAAATTTTTTGTAAAAAGGACCCTTTCAACCTCATCTGTTGCTAAGCACCACATTGCACAGTGCTGTTCACACTCATAATGTATCAACCTCACCCAACAACCTCAAAAATGTCTTCTTTCCCTCTATAAATTGCACTATGTGTGGCCTGCAAGGTATTTGTCGGTCTGCCGGGACTTGCATGTACTTAATAAGTGTGTTAGTAAGCGTGTGACACTGTATGTAAATGAGCGCGGTGACTTCGGCGCCTGATGGCGCCTGAATGGATAAAATGTTCGAGGGGGGGAATGTCAAGGTCACAGAACCTCATCATTATCCTCTACCTTTTATTTTCATGCCAACCTTTTTTTCCACTACCTGTCTCTCTTTATAGAACACCTGCAGCCACGCGCGCATGATTACCCCCCCCACGCCGGTCTGTTTCATCTCCCACCTCCCCTACCTGCTCTCCCCCTCCTGCCTCTCCTGCTGACATCTCACTCTGTTTTTCACTTTTATCCCATATGCTTCCTCTCTCTCTCTCTTGTTCTGCTGTCCCTTTTTAACTCCACTCTCTCGTCCCATCTCTCTCTCTCTCTCTCTCTCTCTCTCTCTCTCTCTCTCTCTCTCGGTGCATGCTGGGAGTGAGTGTGTGTGAGCGTGTGTGAGCGTCTTTGAGCGGTTTTCTCTATTTGTTTTTTTTTCCCTTAGTTATATATATTAATTTAATGTGGTTTAGTGGTTGTTTTTCACTTTAGTTGTGGGGTTAGTCGTGGGTTTTTTTTTCTTTGGGTTTCTTTTCTCCTGCCGGTGTCTCGCCGGTCGGCGTCTCTAGACGCCATGGTAAATGGGGACACGTTCTCCCAGCTCACGAGGAAGCACGGCATTAAGATCGCCGCGGGCTTCCCGTGCAGCGTGGAGGACATCGGGTTGGCTGTGGGGGAAGTGGTCGGGCACGGCAGCGTTAAGTCGGCCGCTCGGATGAACGGGGCCGTGGTCATTTTCCTGGACCAGGTGGAGAAGGTGAACCGAGTCGTCGAGGCGGGCCTCACGGTGAATGAAATGTTTGTGCAGGTGTTGCCACTGACGCAACCGGCCACGAAGGTGGTTCTATCGAACGTCCCTCCGTTCATCACCGACGAATTTCTCAGCAGAGAACTCTCCAGACACGGAAAGGTGGTCTCACCGATCAAAAAGATCTTGTCTGGATGCAGGTCTCAGTTACTGAAGCACGTAGTGTCTCACCGCAGACACCTCTATATGATACTTAACAACCGGAATGTGGAGCTCAACCTCCGCTTCCATGTTAAGATAGATGATTACGAGTACGTGATTTTTGCATCATCGTCGGCGATGAAATGTTTCGGTTGCGGCGAGGAGGGGCACACCGTGGGTGCCTGCCCGAGGCGCGGGGACCCGACTCCGCCTGGCGGGGCTGCGGCGGGGGATCCTCCGGCCGCGGTTCTTGCGGGGGGGTCTCCGGCCGCGGCTGCGGCGGGGGAGCCTCCGGCCGCGGTTTTGGCGGGGGGGTCTCCGGCCGCGGCTGCGGCGGGGGGGTCTCCGGCCGCGGCTGCGGCGGGGGGGTCTCCGGCCGCGGCTGCGGCGGGGGGGTCTCCGGCCGCGGCTGCGGCGGGGGAGCCGGCTCTTGCGGGGGGGTCTCCGGCCGCGGCTGCGGCGGGGGAGCCTCCGGCCGCGGCGCTTGCGGGGGAGTCTCCAGCCGCGGAGGTGGCTGCGGCGTCCGTGAGGCCGTTTCCGGTTCCGCGGGCCGCGGGCCGTTGCGCTGCTGTGCCTGACCCACACGGGGTGAGTATGGAAGATGTGCACAGTGTAAATGAGGGTGTTTTGGTGGGTGAGAGAGGAGCTTTGGGTGAGGTGGCACAGGGTGAGGATGGAGGGGAAGGAAAGGAAAAGGGTGAGGGGGGGGTTAGTGTGGAACAGGAGTCAGGTGCCATAGAGGCACAGTTGGGGGGAGGACTGAATGGGGGGGTGGAACAGGCAGAGGAGGTTAAGATGGTGGAGGAGGAAGCAGGAGAGCAAAAAGCTGCAACAAAAAGAAAAAAAAAGAGGCAAGATACAGGCAGCGAGGCAAAAGCCAGCAAGGTGGGGGAGGAAGAGGAGGCCATGGGGGGTCAGGGGCCATCTGACGGCAGTGAGAGTGAGGGCTGTGTGTCGGACAGCAGCGACATCCACAGCGCCTGTCTGACACACAGCCAGCGGGAAAAGCTCTACTCCGCAGAGCAAATCAAAATGTTTTTACAAAAAGTCAAAAATAGGAGAAATCTAAAAATCGAGGAGTTTTTCCCAGACCTGGTGTGTTTTTATAACTCAGCCAGACTCCGCATGAGCCAGCGAGAGGAGTCTGGCTTCACAGATCAAGAGGGTTTTAGACTAAAAAAAATTGTGCTAAAAGCAAAACGAGCAATCGATGATCACGAGAAAAGCCCCAATGTGTGTTTTAATTGATTTATTGGTTTTATTTTTATTTATTTTTATCATGGATACTTTAAAAGTGGGAAGCCTGAATGTGAACGGAGCCAGAGATGCCAAGAAGAGGGCATCTATTTATGAATTTAAAAAAATAAAACGTCTTGATGTTCTCTTCGTGCAAGAGACGCACAGCGACAGCACCAACGAGGCCGACTGGAGGAGGGAGTGGGAAGGGGAAGTCCTGCTGAGCCACAACACCAACCTCAGTGGAGGAGTGGGCTTCCTCTTCTCCAGGTCTTTTAAGCCAATCTCCCTGGAGGTCAAACACATCATCGAGGGGAGGTTGTTTTTAGTCAAGGCACGGTTCGACCTTTTTACTGTTGTTTTTATCAATGTGTATGCTCCAACAATCGGTACAGAGAGGAAGCTTTTTTTAACAAAAGTTAATGATCTTTTAGATGGCTGTGCCCCGGAGGATTTTTTATTCTTGGGGGGGGATTTTAACTGCACAGAAGATGCGGCCATAGACCGCAACCACGCAGAGCCACATCCAGCTTCCCAGCACGCTCTGAGGCAGCTGGTCCGGTCTCATGGCCTGGTGGATGTGTGGAGAAGGATGCATGCAGACTGCCGACAGTACACGTGGTCCCACCTCAGAGAAGGTAGAATCTCCTCAGCCAGGCTTGATCGGTTTTATGTTTTTAAGCACCATTTTAATATTTTCAAGATGTGTACCATTGTACCGGCTGTTTTTTCAGATCATTCCCTGCTAGTGTGTAATGTTTTTATTATGAACATTTTGCCAAAAAGCGCGTACTGGCATTTTAACTCCGGTTTAACATTTGATAGGAATTTTAGAGCGGCCCTTTCATATTTTTGGAGTGTTTTTAGGCTGAGGAAGAGTGATTTTAGTAGTCTTAGGCAGTGGTGGGACCGCGGTAAGATCGAGATTAGGCTTCTTTGTCAGCAGCACACTCTCAACGTGACCAGAGACATCACCAGATCTATGAAGGACCTGGAGACTGATATAGTGGAACTAGAGCGTTTAAACGAGTCCACAGGAGAGCGAGGACATTTTGAAATCCTCAAGATCAAAAAAATGGCTCTGGCCGACCTGTTAGACGTTAAAGCTCAGGGTGCACTGGTCAGGTCCCGATTCCAGACCATCACGGAGATGGACACTCCCTCTAGTTTTTTCTTCGGCCTGGAGAGGAAGAGTGGGCAGGGGAGGGTGATCCACGCGCTGTTGGCAGACACAGGGTTGCCGGTGGTGGAACCATGCCAGATTAGGAGGCGAGCGGTCAGCTTTTACTCCTCCCTCTACACCAGTGAGTACAGGGAGGAGGAAGCACTGACGGAGGAGTTCGTGAGCGGGCTACCTCAAGTCTCTGAGGAGACCAACAAAGCGCTCAACAGGCCCATAACGGTGCAGGAGCTGAAGGCCGCCTTGCAGGGCATGCAGGGACGGCGTGCTCCTGGCATCGACGGCCTCCCCGCAGAATTTTTTAAGGCATTCTGGGACATATTTGCACCTGATGTCCTGGAGGTTTTTAACGAGAGTCTGGCCTCTGGTTCCATGCCGATGTCCTGCCGCAGAGCGGTCATAACGCTACTGCCGAAGAAGGGGAACCTGCAGGACATCGGCAACTGGCGCCCTGTGTCTCTACTGTGCGTGGATTACAAGCTTCTGTCCAGGGTCTTTGCCTCCAGGCTGAGGGAAGCTATGGAGCAGGTCATCCATCGGGACCAGACCTACTGTGTGCCCGGCAGGTCCATGGTAGACAATGTCTACCTCATTCGTGATGTTTTGGAGGTCGCCAGCTCGTTAGGCATTAATACTGGTCTGATTTCCCTAGACCAGGAAAAGGCTTTTGACCGCGTTGAGCACAGCTTCCTCTGGAAGGTCATGGGGAGGTTTGGGTTCAGCGCTGGTTTCATAGCTAAGATCAAAGTGTTGTACAGCGAGGTTGAGAGTGTGCTGAAGATAAACGGCAGTCTGTGTGCTCCTTTTAGAGTGTATAGAGGGGTCCGGCAGGGTTGTGCTCTGTCCGGGATGCTCTATGCACTCTCCCTGGAACCCCTTCTCGGCAAAATACGCTCTAGCCTGGAGGGCCTGGTTTTACCTGGTTTTAGTAGAAGAATGATTTTATCGGCGTATGCCGACGATGTTGTTGTTTTTATTAAAGGCCAGAGGGATGCAGACCTTTTAAATAACATCGTGGAAAGTTTTAGTAAGGCATCGGCAGCGAGGGTGAACTGGAAAAAAAGTGAAGCCCTCGCTGTCGGTGAATGGCGTGGCGGCCTCCCGGTTCTTCCCCAAAGCCTAGTGTGGAGGAAAGATGGTTTTAAATATCTGGGGATTTATCTAGGACAAGAGAGCATCGTCCAGAAGAACTGGGAGGGCGTCACAGAGAAGATAGAGGGGAAACTTTCCAAATGGAAATGGCTGCTCCCTCAAATGTCTTTTAAAGGTAGAGTTTTGGTTTTAAACAACCTGATTGCATCCCAGCTGTGGCACCGTCTTACCTGCCTAGACCCTCCCTCAGGCTTCCTTGCCAACTTACAGAAGAAAATGGTGGATTTCTTTTGGGGGGGTCTACACTGGGTGCCACAAGGGGTGCTGTTTTTACCCAGAGAGGAGGGGGGACAGGGCCTTGTCCACCTGGCCAGCCGGACGACCACTTTTAGACTCCAGTTTTTACAGAAATATCTCACAGGTCCGGAGTTTTTAGTATGGAGGGACGTGGCCAGCTGCATTTTTAGACGTGCAAACAACCTGGGGCTGGATACTGCTCTGTTTTTAATTGATTCTAAATTTTTAAAGTTAAATGGGCTACCTCCGTTTTATCAGGGTGTTTTTAAGTCTTGGGCCCTTTTTAATCATAAAAGGTGCCCACAGTCTTTCTCTCTGTACTGGTTGTTGAGAGAACCTTTGATCTACAGAGCAAGGCTGGACATCAGCAGCAGTGGTACCCCAGGCCTGATGGGGGCGCTGCTGAAAGCACGAGTCCTGTGCCTGCAGCAGCTGGTGGACGCAGTGGGGCCGACGCTGAGCGACGCCCCGGCCCTGGGCTCTCTGCTGGGGCTGCACTCCGTCCGGATGGCGAGGAGGCTCCTGGAGCTGTGGAACCAGAGGCTGACTGAGGAGGAAAGGAGCCACCTCACAGACTACAGCCAGAAAGATGTGGAGCCGGACCCTGCAGACCCCTTCCCCGAGATCTACCTGAGCCCAGGACTAGGGGAACTCACCGGCCCCCTGCTCGCCACAACACGCCCCGAAGCGCTGACATTGCACGAAGCAGACAAGAAGACTCTGTATTTTAACTGTGTGAAGGGCATAAACCGGTCCGGACTGTGCGACAGGCTCCCCACTGTGTGGTCCAACAGACTGGGACAAAATGGACCGGGCCCACAGTGGAGGATTTTATACAAACCTCCCCTCAAGAAACGGACTGCCGACCTCCAGTGGAGAATTTTACACGGTGCTGTCGCCTCCAACGCTTTTATTTCTGTTATTAATCCCACTGTTCTGAGCAAATGCCCCTTCTGTGACCTCCGAGAGACTATTTATCATGTTTTTACAGAGTGCAAGAGACTTACGAGTTTCTTCTCTCTTTTAACATCGGTTTTTAGTCTTTTTAATGTGGTTTTTACTGAAAAGATTTTTATCATGGGAGCTGCCTACAAAAAAGCAGAAAAAGAAAAATGGCAGCTCCTCAACTATCTTTCAGGGGAAGCCAAAATGGCCATTTATCTAAGCAGGAAGGCCAGAGTGAAGGACGGAGAGGGGCAGGAGGCCAGAGCAGTGTGGCTGGTGAACATCAGGGCCAGGCTCTGGCTAGAGTTCCGCTTTTATAAACACATTGGGGACGTAGACACTTTTAAACAACGCTGGTGTTTTAAAAATGTTGTGTGCTCAGTGGAAAATAATGAATTGGTGTTTGCTCCCGTTTTTATGGCATGAAATATAATTTTGCTTTTGTTTGTTTTGTTTTGTTGTTGCTTTGTCTTGTTTTTTTTAACAAAGGAAGGAAATCTGTGACCTTTTTTTTAACACATTGACAAAGTTGTTGAAATATGTAAAATAAATTGTTTTTCTAAAAATCTCGCTCTCTCTCTCTCTCGCTCTCTCTCTCTCTCTCTCTCTCTCTCTCTCTCTCTCTCTCTCTCCAGCCGGCAGCGAGAATTTCCTCCTGGGCGAGAACCTGACAGTGGCTGTTTTGGGAGTGGTCATCCCCATCGGTAAGTCGCCGGAAGCCTCCTTGTCCGCGCGTGTCCGTCCACATTAAGGCGAGCAGAGCTGCACAGAGCTGCTGTCCGGTCGCAGCCTGCGGCCGCTCTGTTTGTGGTCGGTCGATAGGAGTCATTTTTTTGTGCGTCTGACACGGCTGCCACGCTACATTATTCACTTCACACTGTGTTGTTGTGTTGGGTTTGGCCCTTTTCTTTAAAAACTTCGGTGGTCGGTGCACGTCCATTGCAACAATATGGTCAATTATTGCAACGTAGAGACAATTATTCCAAATCTAAAATACGCCTGGAATTTATTCTGATGCAACTGTGTTTGGCTGCAAAGCTCACACAGCTCAGTTTCTTACTTTAAACGTATGAAGAAAAACGTCCCTTATAACCTACGGTTATAATAATGTTTTTCCCTGGAGATACTTTGTGTTGAGTAAAGCTGGTCTTTGACAACACACAACACCATTAAACTAATATATAGAGATAGAGAGGCTAAAGAAAATGATACATGATGTCGGTGGGAAATATTTCTTTTGTGCATCTACCGTATATCTATATCTCAATAGTAGAGTTCCGACAGCAAAGTGAAACATAATGAACCATTAAGCTACTTCAGGTTGCTCATTACAAACGTATTATGAGGAACAGACAGTATGGGAGGGAAAAAAAGACACAACAGCTTTAATGGTGTTTTATTGGTGAATTTAATAAAGCATTATTAAATCACACTGCTTATTCAAGGAGTCAAAGAGATTGTGATAGTTAAAATACTTAAAACTAATATACTCCAAAGCCAGGCGATGCCTTACACAGTGTTAGAAATGTTTTGGTTGCTGTACAACTTCAACCGAGCCGCCCACACAAAACAACCTCTCTGTCCCCCGCCGTCCTCTCTGTCCCCCGCATGCCCGGCCCGCTCCTCTCTGTGCCTCTCATGTCACGCCATGGACCGGTGACGCCTGGTTAACGCTGCCCCTCCCCGTGTCCCTGCCGCTGTGTGTTAAACGCATGCAGTTCCTGTCGTTGCCACAGTGGTGTTCAGCCTGGTGTGCGCCGGGGTCTACCTGGTGTGGCGCAACTGGCGGCGCAACTCCACCAAGAGCATGAACTTCGACAACCCCGTCTACCGCAAGACCACCGGCGAGGGCGAGGAGGACGAGATCCACATCGGGCGGACGGACGGCATGGGACACCACGGGCACCACCACCCGTACCCGCAGGGCGTCAACGTGGGAGTCGTAGGGGCCGGAGTCGGGACCTGCCCCCAGTTCATCGCCCTGCCACTGGGGGGCAGCATGCCCGACCCGGGGACTCACTGGTACACGGAGCAGCCCATGCTGTCCTCGGCAAAGTGACCCTCGAGAGCAGATCCGGGGGGGAAGATGGCCGCTCAGGCACACGGGCGCGCACACACAGCGAGGTCACGGGTGGCTTGGACCCCAGTTTGCAGAAGGAAGAACAACATATCATCAAGTGTTACATGCAGCCATTTTTTGTGCCAACTACCATTAGAAAAAAAAGATTTATTTAGACTAACACAATTCTCTAAAAAGTAATTTCGTACCTTTTTCCGTGCAGGAGTTCTACTTTCGTACGTCACTGCTGAGAATTAGAGAATTTGTAGTTATAACATTGACCGAAACTGAAATATAGAAAACTGGTTATTATTCTGTAGTTTGCATTGAAAACTGAGTGAGGTGTCTGCTGTGTGTCTTATATTTTGAGACGGGACTGGTGAGAAGTTCTGTGTCATCCTCGGTGTATAAATATGGGCTTTGTGTTATTCCTGGTTGGCCATGAAGCTGTGGGAACACTGTGCAAGGAAGAGCTCCGAAACTGGGACAGTAACTGCGTTGGTGGGACAATCTGTACAGATTCTTGTACGAATCGATCACAAAAGTCATAGATGTCATTACTGTCATTAATGGTCTTATGTAGTTTTCCCAGATGGGTTTTGTTTTCCGTGAGATTTTATTATTTTCATTTTGACTAATTTTAAAAGAAAGCTCCACACCTCCATGACATACTTTATAAGTCTTTAAGGGCGAGTTGTCTTGCGTTTCGAAGTGCACTAGACTCGAGGGTAGATGTCTTGATTGGAGTTTTTGCGCGTGGATTGGAAAGTAAGAAAATAGAGATAGTAGACGTGCTGTGAGGTTAGAGAGAGGTGGATTTTACGCAAGAGTTGCTTCTTATCACTTCTTTTTTAGATATTAAATGGTTTGAGAAAAGCAATAGACTGCAGTTCAAAAAAAAAAAGAATTTGAGTGTTCTAAAATGTTATTTGATCACCCGCCTCTGACTGTGACAAATGGGCACATAAGTACGCGTAAAGCAGTGAGAGAAAAGTCATGCTGTATTCTCCAGAGGGCGGATGCAATGCGCACTTGCGCTCCAAAAACACAAACAGCATGAATAATTGCTCACCAGCTGAGGATGCAGCCGTTCGTTGTTGAACGAGACGCACACACATTCGCAAAAGAAACCAGGAGCCCGAGACCCGCTCCCCCCTCCTCCTCGTGCGATGGCCGATATATTGGTGCCGACAGTTTTGCATAGAGCCGTATGGGAGGGGGGATAGGGGGGGGTGGGGTGCCCATGCAGCCCAGGGCTGCATGATGAAAAAGACCCTTCAAGTGATGTGACCACAGAAAACTAAAACCTGACTCTGATGAAATGAGATTGAGACCAAATTATTGGTGAACGTGCTTCATGCTGGTTTAGACACTGTTACATCCATAAACCTAAAAAGTCTGTGTGTGTGTGTGTGTGTGTGTGTGTGTGTGTGTTTGTATGTGTGCGTGTGTGTGCTCACTATTATGCATGTATGTGCTAATTTCATCCCACAGCCATATTTGAACCGTTTTGTATGCTCTTTGTTGCACAACCCTCTTAGAATGCCTTCTGCATTGTGTGTTGCATGGAGCGTGAATACAAAGGTATTTTGTGTGTGCGTGTGTGTGTGTGTGTGTGTGCGTGTGTGTGTGTGTGTGACAGTGTGGGACACTGGAGAAGCTCTGAGGGTGCTTTTTAAATCATTGATTTGTAAATATGTTTTCATAAGGTTTTTGATAATGTATTATACAATTATTTAAAAGAAAGGATGTACATAAGATTTTAGAATAAAGTGTTGACATGTATATTAATTTATTTGTATCAAAGCAGAACACTGCATTCCCTGATTGTAAGAAATCTGAATTATCCACCAAAGTGGTTTGTGTCGTTTCTTGCTGTGCACCATTCACGGTTATTTTTTCAGTGACCCTTTTTCCTTTGTTAGCACACGTAAAACATGGTGTCCCCCTCCCCGAAAACTCCCCACATCTTTGCTACCTTGATGTTAATGAGAAGAGTGATTTTGGTTGACCTGTGCCTTTTTGTTTACTTTTTCATTCTCCTGTAGTATTTTCAAGGACAGGGATCAGCCATCCACTGTACATGCAAAGATAAACCGTATGAAAACCATACTGGTTCCACTTTTTGATTTTCTGTAATGAATTACTTTGGAATATCTATATATTGATATATAAAATCTGACTGAAAATGTCTTTAATTTGTGCCGTTTCATTTTCTTTCACAAATACATCATGTGACCGCTGTGGTCGGAGGCATTGGGTTTTCTCGATGATATCTCAGGAACACTTTCTTCCACTTTGGCACAAACGTCCGCCTCCACTCAAGAATGAGATGATTAGGATTTTGTCAATGTGATGACATTGTGAACAAACATGGATGTAAACAGATTCTAATATTTCAAAATGCAGAAGGGGTTCCCCTCAGCTGTATGAATGTTTTACTGTTTTAATCAGCGAGAGCTGAACAAATTGTAAGCACTCTGCACAACACCGAATGGCAGACAAGAATCCCCTTCAGGATTGTGTCAGGAGCAAAAACAAAGCTAAGCTAACTTGCTAATGCTAACGTTTATACGTATCTGGCTTTATAAACAGGTCATTCTTCAATTATTGAACCACACTTGTTACATGTCAAATGTTGTTACAACCTGAATACAATAGGGCCAGTATCAGTATGATTATGTTTTCTTTTTCAACAGTAGCATCTGAATAAGTTTGATGACCGACCGTGAGGCTGCAGCCTTGGGTTTATTGTATTACACAAACGTCTGTTTTTATCGCTGGTGATTTAGTCATAAGTTTAGCTTTTCATGTTAAAGCACATACGAAGCGACTCCCACTGTTTGCTTAGAGTCCATTCTGCCCGAGCCGCTTTTCAAATGCATCCACTTACAAAGTGATTCATCAGCAGGCAGATACACCGTCCCGGACAAATCCAGTCCATTATCGTTATTGACCCGAGGCAGAGTAAAGGCCGACAAGCCCCTGGTTGGTGCACCACTCCCATTAGGAAACGCTGTAATCAGTGGTTCCTGCAGCATTAAGCACAAAGGCAAAGATGAATACTATTTTGGAATACTGTTGTCTGTTTTGGTACGACGGCCTGTGTGTCATGGGGGACGGAGCATTTACATTTATACATATGAAGACGGATAATCTGTTCAGACCAATACTGAATTACATGCAATCAGCTGATTGGATCTCTCACTCTCTTTCTGAGGATGTGTATTTGCTTTCTGGGGCTATATATATATATATATATATATATATATATATATATATATGTAGTCATGACAGCACAGGACAGTCAGTCAGCCAAGCTTGAAAAGAAATCCTCGGGAGATACGGTGGCTTTTCAGATAGAAATCCAGCTTCCGCCCTTGTCTCCACTTTAAATCCTTCTTGTTTTATCTCACAAACATAATTTAAAGTCCATGCAGCAAAACTAAAACTCTCACTGCTTCCCTCGGGGGTTAGAAGATCAAAGGTCAGTCAAACACATTCACTTCCATACTTTAATGGGCCATACCAGCTTATGTCCTCCGTCTCAGTTGAATTTTGTAAAATTCTGTAGATTTGATGTTCATAATCTCCCGCACACTTGAAAGAGATTAGATCTAATCCCTGGGATATGTTCATTTTAGCAATCCACGTTTATGTATGTCCTTTCTTTCTGACTGTAAGGTGGCTGGCTGAAGAGAAACATAAAGGGGTTCCGCCCCCTGCTGGTGAGATTCGTCCTTACAGCAACACGTATCAGCAGCTCAATCTGCTTTATTGGCCAAACAAGGATACAAACCAAGTAATTTCACTCAGTTTTGCTCTCGGTGTAACTGCTCAATCGTGCATGGAATCCCTTTTGATCATTTTATTCAAAACAGTCATTTTACACATCAATTATTAGTAAGATCAACAGGTTGGTTTATTTGCGCGTTCTGTCAAGTGCTTAACAAGCAGCATAGGTATTTTTCCTTTTATATTTTACACTCATTTTATTCTAAAAGAGTGCTGCAATAATGGAAAAAAAGCTATATTACATTTTCTAAAAACATAAAACACAAACCTTTCGATAATTGTCAACATATAACCAATACAATACACATATACTAAATATATGTATATTGTCCATATGAATGTGCAATGATCAGACATGACTGATGTGTTCATCAGCAGAGAACAGGAAACATCACACTAACTGTACAGAGCATCAGCAATCATGACACATATACCAATGTCATCCCATCTAGAGCACAAGTTAATGCTTGTGCAGATTGTCATAATTCAGAAACAATATGCGAGCAGCAGTTCAACCCGAGCAGACGGCGTCAGAGTTCAAAGTGCATCAGCAGAAAGGAGCAAATGTGAGAGAATCACGTCTGCAGATAGTTTTCAAGTTTTACAAAGCTCGAGCTTTGGCATGGGCCTGCAGGAGGGCGGCAGTATCAGTGTGGGAACCTTGCATGGCGATAGAGAGTGCAGTTTGACCACGCTGGGGGAGAAAAAGACAGAAAAACATGAATATTCATTTATGAACCCATGTCAAATTAGACACAGCGTACATACGCTTGTTAAAAATGACATGTTTTATGTGCAAAGGCTTACGGGCTCAAAGTGTTTACATGGTAAAAATACCTCCTAAAAACCTCAGCATTGTTCGGCTGTTGTAGCATGATGATGTCACTGTTAGTATGAAGCACTGTTGTTCATAGACACAGCACGACAGTAGACTAGTAGTATGGTTTATGTGATTAGTTGCAATAAGGTGCAGGCTTTAGGCTCCCAGAAAACGGATTAAATAACAAAACATTGTGCAAGGCGGTGCACAATGTGCAATTTTCTGTCCTTAAAATGAATGTGTGTTGATGTGCAAATTTATCAGACTTTAATAACGTTTTATTATTCTGGGTTCGCGTCAAGGTGAAACATTTTATATTGAGACTGCACACTCTCTGCACACTGTTTGCAAAGCAGGAGATACATTTGCATCCTCCCCTCAGCTCTCGTCGCTGCCTCCACTCACTCCAGACAGATAAGGTACTGTTAGCGGATTAGCTCACTGTAGCCCTGATTAATCCTGGGAAAGCTCTATTCTGATGCAGACTTGTCAGTCCACCCACATCCACACAGTCAAAACATTCGAGCGTTCCTACGTCTAAGCTCCTTTCTGTATTCATTTATATCAATAGAAAAGTGGATTTGCTGTTTTGTTAACAAATGTAACGGGGTTTCACAAGGAAAAGGGAATTGTCGTCACAAGAACTTACATTTGATTTAATGGGGATGCTGCCTGCACGCTTTTTTTTCACAGGATTTTGTGTCCAGTGAACTTTTGTCCTATGACCATAAACAAGTAGTACCACGGATGAGACAACCCACATCTCGCACTTTAGGCAGGCAAAGGGTTTGAGGATTCTTTTGAAGGAAAATAGGTTGTTGGTCTTTGGCAGCATCACCTTGTCAGTCAGCGTGAGGTCACAGCGGCTCCTCTCCAGCAGCAGCCTGGCGATGTGTGTGTGCCCCCTCTCAGAAGCGAACATCAGGGCCGTTGTTCCCTGTTTGTCCTGCAGGTTGGTGTCTGCTCCGAAGCTCAGTAACAGGCGAACCATCACGACTCGCCCGTGTCTCACCGCCAGGTGCAGAGCGGTTTGGCCCGTCTGTGGAGAGGGAGAAAGTCACAAGACATTATCTTTATCTTTAAAAGATCTGCAGCAGCGGAGGCCTCTAAGGTTGACTCAATGGTCTCCATCTCTTCTTCAATACGGTGTGATATGTGTGATTTAGCAAATGATGGTATCATTCATACTGATGGACGGGTCACTGCCAAGGCGTTTGTCTGCGCTGGTCTGTTCTTGTGTTATTTTTTAAAACTTTAACAATTACTTTTTAAGTTATTGAAAGTTAATTGTAAAATCTTCAGCTGCCTAAAAATACCGTCTTCAGTATTTGGTCACTCTATGTTTACAAAGCCAAGATGTTGACCAACAGAACAACTTTATGAAAAAATTTTCTCAAGACCAATTTCATGATGAACTTGATGGGATTAAATTGGGCTTTAAATATTTTCTCAGATTTACAAAAGCTCCCTGAATATTAGCCTTAACCGTATTTTTGTGTGTCAAATCAGTGGGATGATCCTTTGATGCACTGCACTATAGTTTTGGGGGGGACACACTGGTCGACTAAAATCCACTCTTCACCTATAATAAAATGAGCCATGTCATATTGAAGCGGTGTTTGCATTGGATGGTTTGTACCTGGCTGGAGCGTATGTTAATGTTGCTCTGCTCCATTAGCCTGCGGACCACCTCCATCCCACCCGGACCGTCAGGCGCCGTTAGCGAGGCCAGCATCACTGCTGTGAAGCCCGCATTGTTCTGAAGGCCCACATTACTCACACCTGTAAAACAAAGAATAAAGTAACTTCCCCCATATGGACGAACCCACCCGTATATTTGTACACTAGCTCTGGAAACACACTGCAATGACCTGTGTCCAGTATCAGACTGACGATGCTGTGGTTGCAGTGGGACACGCTGTAATGCAGCGCCGTGTTGCCGTTGTCATCAGCCAGGTTGATCAAGAAGGCCAAGAGGGAAGGCGTGGTCTTCTTCACGTCGCTCAGGTACGCGGACACCCTGCCGGCCTCTGAGGTCTCCTCGGCCGCCGCGCTGAACCAGTGCTGAAACAACACAACCAGGGCCTTCCTCTGGAGACACAGAGGGGAATATGGGATCAATGTATATATATATATATATATATATATATATATATATATATATATATATATATATATATATATATATATATATATATACATTACGTTAATTTGAGATGTTTGTGGGAGAATCAGTGCTGCTTACCATGTCTTCATCGGGGTTATCTATGTGATCCATGTGATCTTTGAGCAAATGACAGGCAGCCAGAAAATCCAAATTCACTGTCTCTCTGGAGGAATCAACATGTGAATGTGGGCATGAGGAAAGAGGAAAGAGAAAGACATTAGCATTATGTAGTTATTACCTGAAAAATAAACATCAGCATCACATTCTCCAGAACAATAAGTGATCGGGCGCTCGTTCCGGTCCTCTCACCGGCCCCCGGTGGTGATTCCCGAGCCAGACCTCCTCTCCATCTGTTCCCCTGGGGGCTGTGGTTTGGTCTTGGCCGTTTTCTCAGCTTCCGGGGACACTGCGCTTCCATCTGTCCGCCCTGGTTCTGCTCCGCCCGATATCATCTGTCCTCCTGGGTTTGTCCGCGTCATTCCCTCCATCCGCCTCTCCCCCGGGACTCCATCCACCTGGACAGCGGCCATCTCCCTCGGGTTGATGCTGCTCTCCTTCTGGCCGCCCTCACTCACTGAGTCCTGCCCAACCACATTTCCACTTTCACGTCTTTGAAAAGAGAAGGAAGACGAGCTGAGCATACGTTTAAAAACTCTCTGCCTCCCAAATGGTGGTAAATGTTGGCGACTGAATCTAAACTGATTCTAAACTGAACTGATCAAGATTCAAGATAAGACATTCATTGTGATGTATACAGTTTAACAGGTTACTCTGTAGAATGGAATGCTTATTTTGATTCGCTCTCCTTCCACATAGCTACAGATCTTTTTTAAAAATAAAAATAAAAAGTAAAAAATAAATATATACACACACTAAAAACACAACATTTAGAGCATCAGCAAATGACATCAAACTCGATCAATCATCCCCCCCTGGAATGTTTGAGGGCTCATTTAGGAGCAAAACAAAGATTTTCAAAATGTACCGTTTCTCCTCAAACTCCGAACTGAAGAGCATTTGGCTTATCTTGGTCAGAACTATATATTTTAATAAAAACCTTAAGTTTGTATGTTTTTTTAACCAGAACTAGGCGTAAGTAACAATCATAACACCAAAGGTTGCTGAAGCCGGAGGGAGTTCGTACTAACCCTTCATCAACACCAACAGAATGTGGGCTTTTTGTCTTCAGGGCGCATCCGTCTGTCCTGGCGATGCATTTAGAGGCTACTTGAAGAACAAACACAGGAGATCTGATTCAATGTCACAGCTGAACAACACTTACAAATACATATCTATAACGGTTCGTGGCTTATAAGCAGCCATTTCCAACCAAAAAAGCATATCAGAACAAATGTTTAGTCCAAATTGCATTGATTGGCATGATTGATGGGTAAACTGTGGGCCTGAATCTGCCAATGCAACATGGGGATGAACCCTCTTTAATGAAAACATTCGTTTTGACACAGCTTCAGTAGTAGGAGTGGGAGTTTCCTCACGTAAACCTGCTCTTGTTCCGCTGTTACGGTGCTAATGTTTTTATTGACAAACACTGCGCTTCACAGAGCTCCACCGGCTCATCAACTCTTGGGTTTGAAATGTTGAAATAATAGAATCTGTAGTGAATATTTCTATACGGTTTGCAGTTTAGATTCCCTCTACCAACAAAAGATTTGAAGCGTGTGAATGCACCTCTGTGAGGTTGACGATTGATATGTCTGCTGTCCATGCTGTGATTTATGACACTCAAAAGGGCAAAACTCTGAATCTGAAACTAGCATAGTTCAAACTAATGGCCGCCTGGTGACAGGAATCACAGCAGCAGCGGCGCCAAAGAGGGGGACAGAGTGGGGGAATGCAATGGCCCCTTTCCTAACCACCTGCTTCAAGCGCCTTTGGCATCACACTCGCCTTTAAACTCTGCGTTCATTGGATTTGAAATACATGCCTGTAAAGTTTACAAAAATTAAATATATACAAAGTCAAAATTGAATAATAACCTGGCAAAGTATTCACAACCACCTCTGCGGAAGTTCCTGCTACAGTAGGTTGCTGGTAATCAGTCTTAATGAGAACTTACAAGAGATGTAGATCGAGGAAATTCAACCATTTATCAACCAGATTCTAAAATTGTTTCATGATGCAGATGTGTGAAGAAGGGTGAGAACATCTTGATCATTGCAGTGACATAAAGTGCAATCTGTGGACTACGGTACCTCCGTGTTGCCTCCTCTCTCCATCCCCGGCTCCTTGTCGGCTGTAGTAGGAGGTGAGGATTTCGACGAGTCCCATCATCTCCTGCTGCAGGGAGTTGACTTTGGGGTCAGGGTGCTGCAGAGATTTGCCCTTTCCCGACTCATGGCCTACACACAGGCACTCCCACTGCTGACACAAGAGCCTCTTGACCTTCTCTATGTGGTAGGCGACCACTGCAGTTTCATCCCAAGCCTCTCCGGCATCCGTTGTCGCCGGTTTGTCTCGTTGTCTGCCTCTTTGTCCATTTGTGATAACAATTCTTGCATCCGGACGTCTCGACACTTTATCATAAGGTTCAATAGAATCATCTCCATTCCGGTCCGACGCCCCCCTCTCTGCACGGACCACCACTGCAGCATTCCTCATAATGTGCTCCATCTTCTCATCTTTCTTTCTGCTCTCCTCCATTTGATCCCTAAGCAGACCTAAAGCCATCTGCAGCTCCAGGCTAGTCTCGTGGAGCTTTTGCTCCAGTGCGGCGACTTTGGCCTGCAGGGACGTCACCGTCAGCAGCTCATCCAGATCTGTGCTCGTCCTCCACTCATGCTTAGGACTGCAGTCCTCTACATTACCGCTGTGATTTCTGGGACTGATGGCGCCGCTTTCATGCCGAAGCCTTTTGATGTCCACTCTGCCGTAGTGGGACGAGGCACGAGGGTCTCTGGTACCATTCACTGAAGAGGGTGGTGCGTGTGGATCCAGGTCCCGGCGGAGCCTTTCCCTTTCCTCCTGGAGGACGCAGATGTGCGCCCTGAGCTCTGGAACCACCCTCACCTCCATCTCCAGCTCCCCCACGCGTTCCAGGGCGTCCGCCAGGCGCCTGTACAGGCCCGCGCACTCCTGGGGTCGAGGGGTATCCGGGTAGTTGAAGACGTCTTCACAGGAGGCGTCTCGCTCTCCGAGGGGATCCCTTGAACTCCCGAGGCTGCTGGACTCTGAGCCCTGTCTCAGTAAAACCGTGATAGGCATACTGGAGGCGCGCGGGAGGTGAGGCCTGACGTGCTCACCGAACGGTTGCTCATCAAACTCCTTCATTCTGGCCTCCATCTCTGCCAGGGATTTGAGCCCTGTAGGCGAGTGTGGCGGCCGGTGATCGCTTGACCAGGAGGCGTAGCCATGGTGATCCGACAGTCGGAACCTGGGGCCGAGAGCCCCAGTAGACCCCCAAGGGCTCGGGCGGTAGCCACACCCGGAAGGGTTGAGCTGCCTGGGAAGAGTGCTCGCTCTGGGGCATCTGCTTCGGCGCTTGATGGGCACTCTTTTGATCGTGTTTCCTTTCTCTATGTCATCTACGTATTTTAGGAAGTCCAGGTCAAGTTGAAAGCCGTAAGGTGTTTCCACTGAGTATGGGGGCTTCCCTTTGATTCCGTTCCCCGTTGTTTTATGAGGCCTGATATTTCCTGTAATCATTTGATAGAATGTAATTGGTAACACAAATTTTGAACAGTTCTGTCATATTTTATTTTATTTTACCGTTTTGTTCTTCCATCCCTTTTTCTCTCTTCACTTGTCCAAACGATTTTCAGGTTTTCTTGTTGGATCTTTGGTATCTAACAAAAGAAACACAATCAAATGAAATACGGGTGTGAATTGAGCCAGCAACCAATGGAAAGGACATCTAATGGAAAGCTGATGAATTGGTTTAACTGTTTAGTGACCAGATTAAGATCACTATGAACATTTTTTCTATTCCGTCTCCCACATGCAGCGCAGAGCACAGAGCACAGAGCACATTCAATTACGCTGGAGTGTATTCCCTTCCTTCCTCAGTCATTATTCTCGTCTTTTTTTCTCACTGCTTCATTTTCCTGGATCACCCTGCTATTATTCACGAGTGGCACGCCTGATGTTCATTTAATTACAGCCCTGCCATCCATCCAGGATGAGCGCTGAAAATAGCTTGGGATGGTTTAGCGCAGCCGCTATGGCCAGTGCAGAAAAATACACTCCCACAGACATTAAATACAGGCAACCATTGTTGTGACTCACTACTTTCCTCCCTTGTTGCCTTCTCTGTGCCTCCTACTACGTCTGTAGTCCTACGTCCCCGGGTCTTCGGTCAGACCCGGGGTTTACTTTTACTGAGCTGTCTCTCACTTGAACGGTTTTCTCTTCTTTTATTTCTTTTTTTTTGTTTACAGCATGGCTATATATTGATATTATGCCGACTCTCCCTTCTTCTCTCTATGACAACAGACCACAGATACACAAATGCACAAATAGTCATTTCCTCCCCGACCTCCTTCTCTCAGTTGCGCCCTTCCAGCCTTACCTCCTCCCATCTCCTTCTTCTCACCCCACTCCTGACCACTAGCGCCTGTTCTCTTGAGGCTCTGCAGCCACCCGACCACGGCCACAAACCATGTCAGCTATGCAGTAAACAGACAAACACTGCCAAATGGCCCTGCTGGGAATTTTGACCTCTGTCTTTCAAAAAGTCTATCAAGATAAACTTTAGATAGTAGTGAATCTTCAGTACAGTTACAAATGTGCACACATTTACCAGGTAAAAATGCATGTGCATGTGAAAATGTAGAAATACATGCAATCCTTGCAGGCCATCCTGCTCTATTTTTTTTATATCTTTTAAGATGATACCTTTATGATACAATTTTTCTAACTCGATCACTGTGAGTTTGAGCTACAGAGTGTTAAAATGCCTGTTGTTCTTCTTGTATTTACATCTTTTCTGGGCTGAAGCGGAAAGTGACATCATCGGAGGCATGGAAGAAATACAGACCGCAACCTCAGCTTTCACAGCTGCGGGGCTCCACTTTACTTGTATTTCAAAGTTTCCAAAAGCAAAATGGCGTCCCAAAAAATGGTTACCGTGATCACCGCAGTGATTTGGGGCTGATTGTGGTCATTGAACTTTCCCAGTTTAATTGCCTGTGAAATGAGTTAATGAGCGAATTCAGCCTGTCTAACTTTGGTGTCAAAAAAAATAATTTAATTTTAAGCTCCGCAGCAGAAGAGATCAGCTTTCCCAGCCAAAATATTTCTCACTCTGGAATTTATTTCTCCCGTGGACAACATTTACCATCCGCACTGACGTCAAACTATGACAAATGACATGAAATAAAAATTGTAAACTCTTTAAAACCAAAAAAAAGTAGAAGAAAGTAAGCAAGTAAAAGTAATGAGTAAGTTAATAGTAATGATACTATTTCAAATAGTTGCTTTACTTAGTACAATAGTTGGTTCACCCTTACTTACTTACAAGGTACGAGAGGCTGTACTTTATCGATGGTTTGCCGACCCCCCCGCTGCGCGTCGGGCCTAACAACGCCCCCGAACCGTTACATTATTGGACGATAAAGTACAGCCTGTATAACTGAAATGTCAACTAACGGTCGCGCAAAAACTAACCTAATGCTGGATTTCATCTACCCGCGTCATAAAGAAACCTAATACACGTGTTTAACATTGATTCTGACACACTTTGTAGTTGTGCCAGGGGACTTTTTATGACGTTGAGTGGGATCTTTCAGCGCTTGATTTGACGAGTCTAAATTCAGCCTATACGCGTGGGTGTGCATGCCGGGAGACAAAAACCCAGACGTGTGTCTTTATTCATTATATTATCGCAGAGTAATATAGGATCACTCAATACCTCTGGGTAGAAAACAAACTGGAAGCACAGCGAAATCAACCCCCGTTGTTTTGAGCTAGCGAGGCGTTGAGCAATGTTGACTACGAGTAGCTGCAGAGCACCTGTTGCTGCTGACATCTCAATCAGTCACTGCCGGCTCGCTCGTCACGGGGAGGACGCAGGCTGCAGGTCCAGAGAACAAAACACTTACAGGAAAGCCTTTTACATTCGTACTTTGCCGTATAAGATGAAGCGTCTACCTCGTAAAAAGTGTTGTTTTTCTTGCTGAGAGTTAAACGAGATGGTTGATACTATTCTCTTTAGCTTTGTGCTAAACTATGCTGGGAGATTATTACTGCTGGCCACGGTCTGGCTCCAGAACCCGTGGAAAGTCACGGCCATTTCACTTGGTTTTGGAAAACAGATGTAGCCCAAAAGCTTTTTTTGACCAGGTTTCCACAAAGAAAACAATACAGGAGAGTTAGGGATGAATCCCGAGAGTCATTGCTCAATTCTCCACATTTCCGTGGCATGGATATTAATTGTGCATGCTAGTGGGCCCACCTCACAGGAAACCCAGAAATAAAACGTGAAAGGGTTTTGCCTTTACCCAAACAAACTTCCTTAAATGCTGCTTGTAGTCAAGCATTAGAGTGAGTGAGTTATCATTAGCTTTTAGGGTAGAATATCTTGTTTTTTAAAGCGTCCCTTTTGTTTTATTGGGGTTCTTTTATCCTCTGGATAAATGTATCACTTAACGCACAGACATTTTGAAAGTCCTGCATCAGCATGAATCCTGTATTCATAATATCTCCAAGCACAACATTCTTTACCAAAGCCCCAAGTCAAATATGAACTTCTGACTCTGCAAGTGTCAAGCAGGTTAGTCTCCATTTAAATCAGAAGAAGAAAACTCCTGGTTCAGTCATTGATTGAATGCGAGTTTTTCCCCTATTTTTTTGCAGGCTGAAATATGTCAACAGCTGTTTAAGGGATTGTGAGTAAACATTCAAAGACTTTGGTGACCACTGACACCCTGACTTTTCATTTAGTTACACGGTGATGAAGACATTTGCACATTTTTATATGCATGTTTACGTCCCCCTGAAGATAGGTTGTTAAACTGTGATGATCCCTTTACATATCATCATTAAATCAATGATTAGCAAACATGCTAGAATTAGACTGTGAACATTAACTTGCATTGCCATTGTAATCCTGATACTAACGTCTTGCTCAAATCACCAAAGGGCCTTCAAGTGCATCCTCACAGAGCTGCTTGACTTTTTTACGACTAATGGAATAACGTTTATTCAAAGTTGTCAGTTCAGATAATGTATAACCTCGTCACTGTACTTTGTCACTGATGATTCTCATCTCAAATGTGAGAAAGTACTTATATAATGAATTTGAGACCCTACAGGGATGTTTCAGAGATATCCACATGTTATTTGCCCACCTTCTGTTCCCAAAAAAACATTTTTCACTTCCACTCTTGGCTGTACAGACTGTGGTTTTCTTCAGCACATATAACCTTGTCTTTTGTTTGGAGTTAATTTAGGAACACAAGCCAACGGTTTGAACTCCAGCTCCATTTTCCCTCCTGCTCTAATTCTACTTTCCCCTGTCAAACTCACATTTTTCATCCACTGTCTCCATAAACACCATGAAATCCAGGAAATCACCTTTTTTGCATTTTGTCTATTTCGGTCTTTTTGGACCGCTGGAGTCTTGGTCGTTGTCCAACAGTAACAGGGTCAGGGTTGCATTGTGGCGTCTCCAACCCGTTTTGTGGTATTCGGAGCCGAAGCCCGTGGGACGAAACAGCTGCCACAGGCTTCACGCAAAGAGAAAACTATGGTATGTTTGCATGGAAAGGTTAAAATAGAAAGTGTGCTGCCCTGTGTGTGTGTGTGTTCACGTGGAGCTGTGTTTGTCTATGTTCAAGATTAAATTTAAATCGAATTCAACATCTTTAAAAGGCAAAGTGGCTCTCGTGAAAGTCTGATTAGTATTCAACACAGTCTCAGTGTCTGTCCACACAATTCCTTAAATCACTTTATCCTTTTCCCGACCCTGAATATAGATCTGCTTGTCCTGGATCTTAAGACTTTCAAGGTCAATATCCAGGACCTCGGCTTGGACAACCCAGCCAAACATTCCACCGTCTGAGAGATATAAGGACAACGGCTTACCTTGTGACATGTGCTCAGCAGCTTTCTGCTGGTGATGTGTGTCAGACGGTCCTCTGCAGTCTGCCCCCCCCCGGCTCAGTCCAGCCCGTGTGTCTGTCTCCTGAGGTGGGAGGGAGGCGCTGTCGGGGAGAGTGGCATGCTGCGACCGTTTGGGGAGCGCCAACGTGAAGCCCCTGCCATAACAGAAGCTGGGTCTGCTCGTGTGTGTGAAGGAGAGCGCTGGGCAGGGTGGGGCTTGTGGGCCGGGCCTCCGGACACACAGAACCGCACCCGTTCCTCCAGAGAGCCGCCAATGGGAGTTCAGAGTTAGCAGCTGACCGGCGAAACGGCAGCAGCTCCCTTTGGGGGCCCCTGGTGACAACATGTCAAAAAATATGGAGCATCTGGCATTGAGTAAGAGAGAGTGCCAGAGTCACCTTACTGTACCGTCCACAATCCTCTCAGATAAGACCCGTGACCACGCAGCGCCTCACAGACCACCCTGGTTCAGAATGTGAAACCCTACCCAGGGTTATGTGGTCTCTGTCCTCTACGTTCCAGTAAACAGGGGGGAGACCAGAAGGCTCGATGCCGTCCACGGGGGTCAATTCCTTCAGCGCATACTTCCCATTCTTCACGGATCCGCTTTCAACCCGCATCCATCGTCTCCCTTTGGGGCACCAACATCGTGCCAGGAGATCCTTTCCTCTGCTCCTTTTAACACTGGAGAATAAACAACCATCTGTCTGGTTGCTTGTCTTCTATCACCAAGGGGTTTTTGTGAAAGAGAAGAAATTGCTTCTGAGGTCGTGCTATCAATTTGATCCAGACGGGACTTACTGAATAGAGCACAATGCTGTATTGAAGAAGTCTTGAAACTAGTGATTGAGACCATAAACTCATGTTTACAATGTTAACTGAGGGAATGAATCAAGGGAGCCTCTTTTTGTTTTGCAAGCAGAAGAGTTTCCCCCTGTGAACCATTAGAGAAAATGCTGATTGTGGGATTGGCACAAATACGTTGCTCAGATGTGCCACCACGCGGTTCACATGTGAGGTTGTATGTGTCCCAACAACTAGTAGATGGATTGCCGTGAAATTTGGTAAAATCATTAAGGATCGATTTAGCTTTTCCTTATGCCTTTTTGGATGCGTTAGTTAGCAACGACCGACACAGTGCCCCGCCATGGATGGAAAAGGATTTGGCGAGAATTAGCAAGAAATACTCCTTTTCCATAACCCAAGCAGACAACTGACTCCGAGAGGGCTTGTGGTTCGACTCGAGGGAGGGAGAGAGAAAAAAAAAGGTCTTTAGTGAACCAAAGGACCAACCACATACTGCAGAAAACTTTGCCTGCAAATCTCTTGGTCTGCTCAAGGTCTGTTTCCGAGAAAGATTTAGAGTTGCATCATATTTGATGGGGAAATATGAGGTGCAAATGTAAATGCTTTTTATATTGGCTTGAAAATAATCTTTCATTATTAACATACAAATAGACATTTAGGGCCCACAAAGCGATGAGGCACAACGCTTGCAATGAATTCATTTTCCTCTTATTACTTGTAATCGCTGCCTCACAGCAGAAGGAACAGCTGAAGTTTAGATAACACTGCCGATAGCCGCTTACTTGTTTTACTTTGAACCGTGAGACCTTTTTGAATGCTTTAAAAGTTTTCTGTTGAAGAAATGATCCTGAACGTTTTCTGATCTTGTTGGTCATTCTAAGTAATCCAACATCCACATAGATGCTGTTTTTATTTTTGTTGCTCAATGATTTCTTGAAGTCGGGCGTGTAAAGGACAGCTGATATAACAAAACATGAGACAGATGGAAAAGTTTAAAGTAAAGTTGAGTCCACCTAAAGGCCCATCAGCCTACTTCTCCCCCCTTGGGATGTGTGTTATGTAACTGTGGCTTGTGGTCAGGGGAGTTACTGGTTTTGCTGTAGCTGCATTGGCCAATTGAAACAGTAGTCATGTAACAGCAAACTATGAATCAGGAACGTCCTTTTGGCAACAGGGCCACAGACGCTTGACTGAGGGAAAAACAGAGGATTGTTTAGTCCTATAGTAAGTGAAGCAGCCGGAATTCATATGAATGTGGATGTCAGCCGCAGGCTGCAGTTCTCTCACATTATTGTTAAGGCTGTACACTTTCTTAAGAAGGAATATTGCATTGATTTTTATTCTCCGAAATTAGACGCAAATTACTTATATCTTAGTCCAAAGTGTGCTGTGTGAACAAAACACATTTGCAGTTTGCTTTTGAATGTTGCAGGAGACTTGAGGAGCCTCCAGCAGGCAGTAAGCAGTGTACAGCCTGATGGACGTTGGCAGAAAAACAGCCCCTAAGGTCGTTGTATGCAGGACCCCGAGGAGGAGGAGGAGGAGGGCGAGTGCTTTGAAGATTCTCTGTAGCAGCAACCACACGTTTTGGCTGATGATATCCAGCATCACTTGTGTTATAGTAAGACCACCGAACGGAGACTTCAGTGTACTGGCACCAATACAAGAACCATTGCAGGCCAACACCGAGCGAAAAACAAGACCAGTGCTGCGTGTTGGGTAGCCACATTTTATTACCAAAGATTGGTCTCAAACAGCTCTTTCTTCTGTTGTTTTTGGGGTAAATGTGAAAGTTGTGAGATGCTCGACAGCCGTTTGTAGTGTTGCTTGCATCCAACACAGGAGGTATTACAGTATTGCAAGTATTAATTTAATGATATTCCCACAACGGTGGTCTTTTCCGTCTTGTAATAAAATCCTGAATCCGCTTTGTCCAAGACCAAGTAAAAATGTGGTTGACTCCTTCAAAACGTTGCCATGATCCAGCCGGATCCTGAGTACCATCACCCTGATTTTAGAAAAATGAAAATAGGGTGAGATTTTGTGTGTATTCCATTTGGAGCACCTTGCATAACCCACGCTGAACATAGTGGATCTTACATAATACACATGGCAACTTGACAACTGTTCTTGTTCTCATTTTGGTCTCATTTTGGAACCCCAAAAAGTACATATTAAAATACTCAGTCGCAGTACAACATGGGCTGTGAATAAGTAGTTGGTTCTGACGATTAGTGTACAAATGGGTTTGAATGGGTTATAATATACAAGGACTAGTGAAATTAGTGTACAAATGGGTTTGAATGGGTTATAATATACAAGGACTAAACAATGATACTCAATATTCCACCTCAGACCCTTCCTTTGTTCATCCCAGAAGCCCCCTTTAGCCTCCACAAGGCCCCTTGACCGTGCACCTTTACTCTTTGAAGCTGGCCTGCGGCTTCTGTTTTTAGAAGTTTCATAAATGTGAGCCACTGTGCACTCGTGCATTTTACCATCAAGAGAACCGGACCCGTGCTGAAGTCAGGGTTGTGAAGTGTTTGCTGTGTACACACTGCCGGGGCCGGTGCAAACCTGCGCTCAAATTGATAGTTAATATTTAACAGAGGAGAATATGGGTCATCCCTCTTGAGTAGATTGGTGGTTATGTCTCACCTCATACACCCACTTTTTGCAATAGAGCCTGCGCAAAAAAAACCCTGTGTTTGTACAGGTTCACTCCAGGGAGATAAAGCTGATATTATCCCGAAGAGGTGCAGCATGCTGAATCAGGAAGCATTTTCTCTATCAATTTAATTACAAGCAATTCACGTTGCTTGTTTTCATTGTGTGCAACAGCCGTTTTTTATCCCTAGTGCCATTGCATGCATACTTTCAGTGCACTTCCATTCCATTGCTAGATATATCAGTTAAAAGATTCCAATAACATGAACTTAAAGTCATATTTTACAGAGCGCAAATATAGAGCGCAAATAAAAGCAGATCTAAAAAGAAGGGAATGCAACCTGAATTTCTTTTTTCAGATGATCAAGTTTGATTATTGACTCAACATTCAATAGTCCACTCAGGAAGAGGAAGCTGCATCATCCATGCTGATCAGATGAACAGCTTAATCATTGACCTGATTCAAGACAAAGTACATAAAGCCCAAGATCATCACCTGTCACACAGGAGAGCTGCCGGTTGTCCCCATAACATCACTAACACACAGCTGGAGAATCTGCATGAGAACATGAGAATCCCACTAATTCCCGTATTGTTGGTCGCGGCTGCCGCCTGTGTCCCTTCCTTGTCTGGCGAAGGGGGGCCGCCAGTCCTCGGGCCGGAGGCCCCCGCTGAGACCCGCTCCCGCTTTGCTGCCCTCGACGATGTGCGTCTCCTGGGGAACGGCCTCCTCCAGCTGGGCCAGAGCCTGAGGGAGTTTGTGCAGAAGACGAGGGGACAAATAAACGACATCTTCCAGAAGCTCAACATCTTTGACAACTCATTTTACCAGCTGTCAGTGCTTGCCAGCGAAATCAAAGAGGAGGAAGAGGAGCTGAAGAAGACCACGGTGGTGCTGAAGGCCAACAACGAAGAGATCAAAAACATGTCGGTTAAGATCGGCTCCAAAGTGGACAGCATCCTGCAGGAGAAGACCCAGTTGAAGAACAAGGTGGAAGGGCTGGAGGAGAAGCTGAGCAGCATGTCACACGGCCTGGTGACCAGCGAACAAGTGGCAGAGATCAACGGCCTCAGGGTGAGTCCCCTGCTGTACAAAAGGGATGTTCTTCTTAAAGATTTGTTTAATCCTGAAGGGAAGTTGACTCTGAAAGATCATTTACGTACAAAACTATAAAGCGCAACGTTTTCTTGGTGGGATGGCGACTTTCAGCCTTTGAGGACTGGAAAAAACTGGAAAGGGCCGACACTTCGGGGTGTGATTGTTCTCTCAATCTAAATACAGACTCCAAGTATTGTCTGTAACATTAACAATGAAACAAGAGCACTCCTTAACAGTTCCCATGATTCTTTCGCGGTCGCCCGTCAGGAAGTCATCCACAGCCAGGAGCGGAGCATCTCAGAGCTGCTGGAGGCTGTGAGGGAGCAGAGCGACCAGCTCAACCACCAGAGAGCGAAGATCAGGATTCTAGAGGAAAAGGTAGATAAAGAAGAGGATGGATGATGTCATTTTTCTTTCTGCTTAGGGTTAGTGGATTCTAACACAAACGTTTTTTACCCATTTTCTCCCCCATTAATTCCATGCGAGTTTTATTGTTGCAATCCAATCAGTTGCATCACATTCTAAGCTGCGTCCTTAAGAAGTTCACCAGCACTGCAGGTCTGTGGTCATGTGGCACAAGCTGCCTTACATATCAGCCTATAGCATTATCGGATCTAATTACTATCTTTCACTATCTTAGCAGCCACGTTTCCCTTTACAAAGTCATCGGTCTGTGGCCCTCGGCTTCCATCTACTTTGCTCTACGCAAACCCTCCCTGTCCGTCCTGTCGGTTGCATAATGTCTTTTCAAAATGAACTTGATTCACAGGAAGTCGGGCTCGGGGCAACAAAACTATTTATGGAGGTGAAAACAACGTGGTTGACTCTTGGTTTCAGCACTCCTTCACATCATCATTTATATGGTCCCTTATTCGGTCAGAATGCACAAGCTTTTCCACTCGGTTTGTTACTTTACTATCTAAATTAGTTTTTAAATCTTTGGAAGAGGCTGCAGACATAATAACACCGTTTTCCATAATTTTAATAATCTTAGCCTCAGTGCTATAATAAGCTTGCATTTTCATTGGTCCTTGAAGCCCAATATTATTATTGTTATATCAAAGACTTTTGCGGATTGATGATCCAAAGTTGGTTACGTGTGGAATTTCTATTTAATCTGCAGTGAGTCTGAGTATTATGTCTTTCCCTGACTATTTTTCTTAGTTTACACTAAACACATTGACACAAGAGACCATCGAGAAGATGCCTGACAGCTTCAGAAGTGAAGCACCAACACTCACCCCTTACCTGACCTCGAGCTCCACCAGCCCCACCAGTAAGACTGATAATAAAGCGTGATGAACTTTACAGTGTTATATTAGGATTTTCCACTGCTGCTGATTTGAATGTGTTGACCGTTTTAAATAGATCTGCCATCAGACTGCAGTGACCTGTTCAACAGAGGGGAGCGAGTCAGTGGCGTCTACGCCATCAGACCCAACGGAACGGAGCCCTTCATGGCCTTTTGTGACATGAGCAAAGGTAGACATCAAAGATCAGAATCGTTTATCCTCATGAAGTTCAACTGTCTATTGAATGAAATACATTTTGAGGATTATAACCTTTTTGTATTTGTTTTTTTATTCTTCTGTTTTAGATCACGGAGCAACAGTGATCCAGCGAAGGACGGATGGTTCGGTGAATTTTGATCAAAGCTGGGAGAAGTATGAAAATGGGTTTGGAGACTTTCAAGGTGAAAGACATTACTGTCTTCTTTTTCTAAAACTAAACTATTACAAATTCTAAAATCACTTAGGCTATATCATTGTTATGAAATGTCTAAATGGCGCTTGCCAAATCCTGTCGGCTGCGACGGCTCACTGGTGTCTCTCTCTCAGGGGACTTTTGGCTGGGTCTCAGGAGCCTCCACTCTCTAGTCACTCAGGGCAGCTCTGTCCTTCACATCCAGCTGGAAGATTGGAAGCAGAACAGGCGCTTCATTGAATACAGATTTAACCTTAATGGTCCTGAAAGCAACTACACCATTCACCTCACGCATCTGTCTGGAGATTTGCCGGACCCCATGATCAACCACACGGGCATGATGTTCTCCACCAAGGACAGGGACAATGACAAGCACCAGGAGTCTAACTGTGCCCACGACTACACAGGTACAGCAGCTGCACATGTGGGAGACATGATTATCCTCATGTGACGCTAAACGGGGGGGGATTAATGAATACTTGTCATCCAGTATCAGCTGAACAACGTGTCATTTCTGTCATCCGCCAGGTGGATGGTGGTACAACGCCTGCGGAGACACCAACCTGAACGGGAGGTATTTCCACGTGAGAGCCAAGGGGCGCTCAGATCGTAGGAGAGGGATTCAGTGGAAGCCGGGCCAAAAGGCGTATTACTCCCTGAAGTTTACCCAGATCTCTGTGCACCCCGCGGCTTCCCCCAGTACCAACCCCTCCTCGACTGCCTCCACTGAAACAGGTGTCTTTCTGTGATCCGGTGCCAGTGTTCTCAGTGAAAATGCTGTATTTAGCCTTGACAATGCTTCATATGGACAGCCATGGCTTAAGGCGGCTTGGGCTGAGGCGAAGACGTTTCTTCCCGAGTGCCAAGTTCAAGTAGATTGAGTCACAGAGGAAACTAAACAAGCGTTACATTTTGTGAGAGAGACGAACAAAGGGCCGCCTGTAGTGTGACATCTGGAAAATACCAAAACACAGTTAGCATACATGACCACATGTCCACGCTCTGTATCTTAAAGGTCAAAGGTTATGGAGGAGGAATTCAAACGTACAGTCGTGGGTGAGCAGTTTTGTATCGGGTCACGTTGACTCAACAACATACATCAGCGGTTTCCGACATGGCGGAGGCCAATGAGGAGGTCGCAAGATACATCTGCATCTACGTTTAGAGGGAATTAAAAGGATACAAAACTCTACTCTGTCATCTTTAAATGATTCAAATGAAGGGTTGCATCTGATGGGGATTTTTAATTACTGGATAAAAAAATGAAAATAGAAAAATGCTTCTGATCCAAAGATCTATTTATTATTAGAAAATACCAGAAATGAGTCGTCTGTGACGGCGATGTTGCAACTATTGGCATTATTAATTAGGAAAATGATTATCAGCACAATTACTTATCGTTAGATTGATTCATTTTTCTACTGCTTCAATTAAAATAAAAATGTAAATCATCTGCGCATCTGATTACACTGACGTCTTTACTGAGTGACGAGGCCATTTTAAGGTTGGAAACCCCAGCTAGATAACATTTATTTTGACTTCGGATAACATTTTTTGATCGTCACAAAAATCTATAATGTTCTGTTTGTTTGGTGATTCTAGCACAGAATGGTCTTTTTATGTTGACACACATTTGGTACAGATTCATTTCATCCTTGAACTCAAAAAAACAACTTCATTTTGAGGCCAAAGTCTTTTAAATGGATGACTCATGCGGGTTTGTGCTATGGGGTCAAAATGCTCCGGGTGGTCTGGGAACGCTTTTGTATTGTGCTGTTGGAGACAGTAACAAACACTAGAAGGCGGTGTTGCTCTGTAACTATTCAGATCCCCACGCTCTCATTTAAGTGCTGCACGTAAAATTAGATTGGACAAACTACTGTTTTTTACACGGATACTTCCTTAAAACCCCATCTATATACAGTATATGCCTCTAAAGACTTGCTCCTCTTATACTCTTCGTTCACACCCTCAGCATTCAAAAAGGGGAAATATCCCCTTCTAAAATAGTGCTGAGTGCCCTTTCCAATGAGAAATGTCACCTCTCATTGGTTCCCCGAGCAGAGCTGCAACCGTTTACAGATGGACGAATAGCTCCCATAACACCTCTGTACTTTCTTCATCCAGACACACACACACACACACACACACACACACACTTCTTTGTGACTGGGTCTGCAGCCCTGACAGTGATCTCCCTGCACATGTGTGAAGGAGCGTCTTCAGTTACTCCCCCTGCCTCTGAACACACATTGGTTCGAAAAGTTATTTTAGGCTTCAGAAGTTCCACTGTAACCCAGTACTTCCAGTGCAATGACGGGAGGAGTCCAGATTACGCCCCTGCTATTCCCCCCCCCGCCAACGGTTCCCCTCGTCCGGGGGGATCTCCCTCCAAACACCAGTCGTGGCCATCGCCGCTGTTGCAGGAGGTTGGATTCTCATTTTGAAAACAATGGCCGACGGTCTCCTGCAGGTGTTGACTGTGCCTACAGCGCCGTACCCGGACCAGAGACCCGGCACCGGCGGCCTGAGGAAAAAGGTCCACGTGTTCCAATCCAGGAGGAACTATCTACACAACTTCATCCAGAGTATCTTCTCCTCCATCGACCTACGGGACCGACAGGGATCAACGGTAGTGGTGGGGGGAGACGGACGCTTCTTCAACAGAACAGCTATTGGGGTCATTGTGCAGATGGCAGCTGCCAACGGGGTCAGTGTGTGCGTGTCTGTGTGTGTTTGTTTGTTTGTGTGTGTAAGGGCGGGTGTAAGCATCTAAGTCAGACCTTTATCATCCCTTTGTTGTCATTAGTTGGACCATCATGTTGTCTTCTAAGAATTCAGTTTCGGCGTTGGTTGGTGACATGGCTGTGTTCAGGGAAATAGTAATTAATTGAATAATAATACTAATAACAATAATAAAATTAATCTTAGATTAACATGTTATGGTGTAATATATTTAGCTATTAAAGTCATCCAAACGTAAACAAATTGTTCAAAGCGTTTAGTTTTCAGTTGTTTAATTAAACTAGCTACTACTACTAATCTTTATTTAAAAAAAAAGTATATTTCTAAATTTGGGTCATAATATTCCTAAAGGGTTTAATGCAACATAACAGCAGAATAATGTAACACTGAGAAATCAAGGGACAAATGTCGTCGTTCAATCTGTTATTTGCTGATTTCTTCAAAAAGGCCTACAACCTGTTTGGTTATCTACTCTCTTGCCAGCAGCAGTAATCAGCTCTCTGTGCTGCCAGGTCTAAAGTTACATAACCTTTGAGCTCCAGATGCTTTATTAAGATGGTTAGAGGGATTTAAATTACTCTTACACACAATATAACTTGCTCTTGATGTGCAATGACTGTGGTTGATGAAATGAAAGTAGCACTTACTTTGGCAAGAAGCATGAAGCACCAAACCTGATATCCAGCACTATTCTGTCCCCTCGCCTCCCCAGATAAATTAAGATATACCCTCATTCCCACCAACTCACACACACACAACCCTGCGTGACATTTCCTCAGGTGGGTCGTATGATCATTGGACACCACGGGATGATGTCCACACCCGCCATTTCCTGCGTAATCAGGAAATACAAAGCCATCGGTGGCATCATCCTCACTGCCAGCCACAACCGCGGTGGACCTGATGGAGACTTTGGCATTAAGTTCAATACTGCAAACGGAGGTATGATAACTGGAGAGGAGGAGGCACGCAGGGGCATCAGCCAAGTGAATAAATAGTGTTACCAGTGAGGTTAACAAGGCTTGGCCTGCCTCATTCAGACATATATTAAATGTAACATCGTGGGGTTTTCTACTGCATCCAGGCCCCTCCAAGGAGGCTGTCACAAACAAGATCTTTCAGATCAGCAGGACCATTGAGGAGTTCGCCATCTGTCCAGGACTGCATGTGGATTTGACCACGCAGGGAAAACAGATGTTTGATCTGGAAAACAAGTTCAAACCGTTCACAGGTGAACCACAGAGGATGGTGGATGAGTGAAAACGTTCCCCTGCATGATACAGAGGAGAATGTACGATCTGAGTCACTATGTGAATTGGTCACATGACACATGTCTGCCGTTCTCCAGCGATAGTTAATTGTAATGTTAATGATGGCTTGTGCGTTAATGTATTTAAATACAACTGTGTTTCTCATTTGTGGTGTCCAGTGGAAATTGTGGACTCTGTGGAATCCTACGCTAACATGTTGAGGAACATCTTCGACTTTGCTGCTCTGAAGGAGCTTCTGTCGGGTGAAAAGCACATCAACATAAGAATAGATGCCATGCATGGAGGTGAGACAAATAAGATAATAAGACAATAAGACAATCCTTTAGTAGTGCCGCTCTGAGGAAATTATCAGGATTTACAGCAGCAAAGATTAAAGCGAAATAAATGTTTGCTCAGGATGAAACGTGATAACCAGGTCAACATCTACACAGCTATTGCATTTTTCCATGTTTCACAAACTCATGAATTGTATAACAAATAATTTGGAAAAGTTTTAGAAGTATAAGTTTGTCAATATATAATTTAAAAACGGGAATAAACTATTTCCGTTGGAGGCTTTTAAACAATGCTGGAATTGGGTAGTATGAACTACTAATGATCAGTTTCAGCTTTAGTCCCCAAGTACTGAAACTGAAACTAATGGGTGAACACTTCATCACCCCTTCACAGAAAAGTCATTTCAAAACATTAAAATGTAATAACTCATTTAGGATTACAGTCCAATTTTGTTGTTGTCTGACAGCCTCGCTGTTTCAATCATCAATCTTCTCATTTTTCTGTAAATAAGTGTATTTCCCCCACGTTTAAAACACTGCTGTTATGTTCCTTGTTCTATTGTGTATTCAGAATACCATTACTGCAACACAATGTTTGAATTCAGCGGTTCATTGTCACTGAAGCGGTCTCCTGTCCTCGCCTCACCTCCGTTTGCCCCCCAGTGGTAGGACCATATGTACGGAGAATACTCTGTGAGGAGCTGGGCTGCCCCGTCAATTCTGCCGTCAATTGTGTTCCATTGGAGGATTTTGGGGGTCAACACCCAGATCCTAACCTCACCTACGCTGCAGATCTGGTTGACAGCATGAGAGACGGACAGTATGATTTCGGCGCAGCATTTGACGGCGACGGGGTCCGTGTCCTATGGCTCGCCTCTTCATCCCATTTTCTGAACAAGAATAAAATATCATCCTCATCCCCCGTTCGTCTGGCCTTCTAGGACCGTAACATGATCCTGGGCAAGCACGGCTTCTTCGTCACTCCACCTGACTCTGTGGCTGTGATTGCTGACAACATCTTCTGCATCCCATACTTCCAGCACACAGGGGTGAGAGGCTTCGCCCGCAGCATGCCCACAAGTGCAGCCTTAGACAGGTAAAAAATACGGCCCAGCCCAAACCAATGGCACAAATACTGTAGATAGGATCAAATCCTTGCATTTCACATTCAATGTACACTAGTAATAATAACGTTAATTTTGTTAAGGGTCAATGTACCTTTTGATTGTATTTCCTGCAGAGTAGCCAAAGCAAACAAAATAGAGTTATATGAAACGCCCACTGGTTGGAAATTCTTTGGGAACCTAATGGACGCAGGAAGACTGTCTTTGTGTGGGGAAGAAAGCTTCGGTACAGGTACTGTATGTCTTCAACAAGTTATACGGTCAAAATATTGTAACTTACTCATTAGGTTTGTGGTGGGGGGAGGGCTCTATTTTAATGATCATGCTTTTCTTTTTCTGCGCATGGTGAACCAAATGACGTATGCCCTTTCAGGTGGAGACCATATTCGTGAGAAGGACGGGCTCTGGGCCGTGCTGGCATGGCTTTCCATCCTGGCCACTAAAAAGCAGAATGTGGAGGATATCCTCAAGGATCATTGGCTAAAATACGGAAGAAACTACTTTACCAGGTGAGGAATCAACATTTCTGCATGTTTTTTGTTTGTGTGTATTTGGAGTACTCAACCATCAAATCCCCGAAACACGCGGAATCAGTGGTTATGTCTAAGTGGACATGATGTGCATTCTTGATTTGTTATAGATGGAGAGCGGACTGATTCTACAGATACAAGTTGAGAGTTTACAGACACAACATGACTGACATCTAGTGGACTATATGTGCCATTACATGTTCTCACAAGCCCTGAACTCTCAAGGCAACGTGGCGCTGATGTTACTATGTCATATTGTTATTTTGAATATATGAATATTTACTGTAACCAGACACATCATAAGCTTAAGCCTTATGATGTCTTCCAGTTGTACTAAAAATACAAATTCAACCATTATAGAATCTTAAAAGACATTTAGCATTACAAGGAAGGCATTTATACTGACAGTACTTACAAATTATTGGAAAACATCTGCATTCACCGATATTAAATGTATTTACTTAAAATAGAAACATTAGAACAATATTACAATATAAAAATGAAACATTCGTAATGCTTCACTCTTTTAATAATATATATGCTTTGTTTGTCCAGATACGACTATGACAACGTAGACATTGATACGGCCTGTGAGATGATGGAGGATTTGGAGATGATGATCGTCGACAAATCCTTTGTGAAGCAGAGATTTGCTGTGGAAGACAAAATCTACAAAGTGGAAAAAGCGGACAACTTTGAGTACACAGACCCGGTAGACAGCACCATCTCCAGGAACCAGGTACATGACACACTGAGTTACACAAAGGCAACGCTTTTGTGTAAACTGGATGTAACTAGTGCTCAGTGGGCACTGGGTGCTGGAGTGACTGATATCCAAAACATCTCTAATATACCGTGCTGGGCTGTTCTCCCTGCAGGGTCTGCGGATAATCTTCTCTGATGGTTCTCGAATCATCTACAGACTCAGTGGGACGGGTTGCGATGTGGCGACAGTTAGAATCTACATAGACAGCTATGAGAAGGAGCAAATCTTAGAAGACACACAGGTAAAAAAAAAATCTAATTAAAAAACAAAAGTTATATGATTGGAATACAACATGTTATATAAACAGAAAGCTCAACTCTACCACATCCGCTTCTAAATGACAGTCAAGTAATTGTGCACAACCATGATTTAGCCATTCTAATACGACTTAAAAGAGAACACATGACCGTAGTTGGAAAAGAAATATTTCTATGTAATATTACTGTAATTGAACACCCTTTCTTTTAATGCATTTGTCAAAAGATGAGAGAAGTTTGCCTTCAAGGCCTTTTGCCTCTCCGGCAGGATGCTTTAAAGGCAGTATAATAAAGGAGCATTTCTTTGCTATAAAAATATATTATTATAATTCTGTCTTTTCCTGTTGCTCTTCTAGTGTGAAGTATAATTGATATCTTTCAAAGCTATATGCTTTCACAGTAGCATCGGTCCTGCTTATCGTTAAATATTAACGTGGTAATGCATCAGTCAGCATATGACAGCCAGGCCCATGTGTCTCTAATCATGTAATTCATGTTTGGTAACAGGTGATGCTGGCGCCCCTGGCAACCATCGCCGTGAAGATTTCCCAGCTCCATCACAGGACGGGTCGAAGTGGCCCATCAGTAATCACATGATTCCATTTGTTACTCCATCTTTGCTGAACCAATGCCCTCTTTGTTTGTCTTTAGAGATTTTTGTATTCTGTAGCAGCAATTTGCATTTCAGGCTAAAATATATTCTGTGTATTTCTCTGTTCTACATTAAACTGCTTTTTATTTTTTAGGCCAACTGTGATCTTTGTGTACACATACGTTTTAATTTCACTTGGGTTATCAGTAAATTGTTTTAAACTTAATAATTAAATTAAATATGTCACTGGCAAAAAAGCAGCATGGTTTCAAAACTAGCCGTAGTGATAAAAAGAAGTACGCATGACATAATAGTGTCCTATTAAACACAGAATGTGGACGTCACTGCAGTTTCACATCCTTTGTGAAACTTAGTTAGATCATTGCATTTTCTGGTTTTGCATAACAGAGGAAATGAATACTACTGAAGACTATTCATTTTGAAAAAAATAAGAAAGTACACTTCCTCACAAGAATAACATTTCTACATGCTCCCATTGACATCGACACATTGACTGTTCTGATAATTACAAATAACACCAGAAAAGCAACAATAGAATATTGTGGTATTAAATGCAAACGGGGTTACCGTTGAAATCCTTGTGGTGTGTAGCTCATAGTTACTTTTACTGTCTCTTGAACTTCTTTTCTGCAGAAGACGTTTGATCTGTCATGGGAGACATTTTAAAAGAGAAGCATCCAGCTCGCCTGGCCACGTGACATCCATCTGGAGAGCATCAGCATCAGTCCGCTAACATCTGGTCCAACTCTGTGATCTCGAATGCCCTTTGAAGCACTGCACCTTTTTCTAGGTTTCATCTCCATTATAGACAAGAGATAGAGAGAGAGAGAGAGATGCTGAGTACTGATTCATCTCAGGTCTCTTTTTTTAATGCACCACTTCCCTAAAAATCAAGTCCTCAAAATTTCTCAACCTTTTTTTCAGTCAAATGTTGCATTTATTGACCTTAAAATACCACAATACGTATGCAAACATCGGACAGTGAATATCATCCACGATGCGATGTCAATGATGAGGAGTCTTTGATAAACCTACTGTCCCTTTAAGAAAGTCACCTGACCAAGTGGGAAAAGCCGTTGGAGGAAGCCGGAAGTTGGTCTACCGAGGAAGAGGAGAGGAGCACATAAACAAGACGACAAGAAGACGATCGAAAAAGACAGAAAGTTTGAACTAATTGATCGCCATGGCAGGAATTAAAGGTATTAACTTCTAGGCGTAATGTGTCAGTCGACGGCTGAGATTTGACGTTACGTCAGTTTAGTCACGCGGGCGTTAATGCCTCGCACACTCCAGCACGTCATTCTTGTGTTTCTTCGGAACAAGAAAAAGCTTTCAACACAACACACGCCGAAGGACATTCGGCGTTAACTTAGTTCAGGCATTAAACCCTCGACCTGTTTTTAAGTTCAACGCTTTTAAACGTGTCTTTTAAAACGTTATAACTTCACATTCAAGCGCATTCCGTGGCGAGCGTTACCGAGCCTGAAAGGACTGTTTGTAATTCGTGTTATTTGTGTAACTTCTGTGTTGCAGCGCTGGTCGGTTTGTCCTTCAGTGGTGCCATCGGACTGACGTTTCTCCTCCTCGGCTGCGCGTTGGAGCAGTACGGGTATGTGCTCTGCTGTCGTCAACATGCAACATCCGGACTTGTGTTGCTTTTTGTGAAAAGGCCGTTAAGATGAGGGATGTGAAGAAAACAAACAAAAAAACAGCCGTTAACAAAAACTAGACAAAAGTGCTTACGGTTTGTCTCAGAGAGCCACGGTGACCTCCGAATGCACACTCCTTTTAAAACTCCTTACTCTCAGTTCCAATGAAGGATTTAGGATTTTAAACCAAAGCTGAGATCACTTTAATGTCCTTAGAGCTATTTTGGGACATAGTCCCATTAGACAACCGTTTTTAAAGGCAGAGTAAACTGGGCTTTGTTTTCTCAATGCACATTTCTCAGTGATTGGCTTTGGCACAAGGTACCGTTTCACTGTTCCTCGTGTCTTTCTGTAGGGTCTACTGGCCGCTGTTTGTCCTGATTTTCTACATATTGAGCCCCGTCCCGACCTTCATATCCAGACGCCTCAGCGATGACACTGACTCCTCCAGCAACGCGTGCAGAGAGCTGGCCTATTTCTTAACAACAGGCATTGTGGTATCCTGTTTCGGACTTCCCATCATTCTAGCCCGCACCAGCACGGTGAGTTCTCTCTCTACGGCCGCCGAGTGCACAGGTGTACGCTTCATGCCAGCAGAGCATTGTGGAAACCAAATTTATTTTGGACTGATTCCTGATGAATTTCTTCCTCCCACAGATCCAGTGGGGTGCCTGTGGCCTGGTGATGACAGGAAACGCTGTCATCTTCCTCACCATCTTTGGCTTTTTTGTTGTGTTTGGTGGCGGGGACGACTTTAGCTGGGAGCAGTGGTAGGGAGCTTTCAGACCTTGGACGGACAGAAGGACGGATGGATGGGTAGATGGATAGCTGAGTGAATAGCCAGCAGACTGAGGGGTGTATGTGTCCTGCACCTAATAGTGGATGATGCTCCTGTACATTGTATGCTGCAAGAATGTCACATTTACCGGGCTTGTTTTCAGGCCACTTTATACATGAAAGGGTTTTGTAAACACCAATACGTACATTGATGTGCCTTACGTCTACGACCAGAAAGACACTAGTGCCTATTCACCTTAACCGGTTTATTTTAGCTTGTCTCACCTTTTATTTTAACAGCTTAAATCCCCTTGCTTATTGCAGCTGCCCGCTATTTCATTACGCTTCAGTTAATCAATATCCTATTCGGATCCTAAAAAGTGACATGTAATGTACACTTCAATGCTCACTGCATTATCTGTCCTCATTGTTCAATGCAGGATTGGCTACACTGACTTACGGTTTGCTTATTACGAGCACTGTCTGCTGTTTGAAGTGTAAAGCCAGGGAACGTTCTCTTAATCCACGCTACCCAGTTGTAGGGCTCCGTATCAGGTAAAGATATATTTGTACGGAAATTATGTGTGTGTGTGTGTGTGTGTGTGTGTTTATTTGCTGTTTTCATTTTGCTACAGAGCTGTAAAATCTTCCTTGTTGTTCTTGTGCAATTGTTTACAATCTCACCAAAGATCCTTTAGAGTGCAGAAATGTTCACTTTTGGAGTGTGGGTTTTGGTCTGGAAGCGGCGTACAGTGAATATCATACATCAAGTATTGCTTGAAGAAGCATCAATATTCATTTTATACTCCTGCAGATGAAAACGAAATTCATACAATTATGCCAATTCTTAGCATGATATTCATTTGTGAATTGATTTTTAATCATTCACAAAGTGTAGACGTTATAGACTGTGTATGTTTTGGGGGCAGTTGTTCTGAGGGAATCTGCTAGCTCATTTGTGAGTGCCTGCCATCAAGTTTATAAATAGATTTTTAGAGAAAAAAAATGTGATTTTGTTTGGAGTTAGACTTGGTTTCGTCATCAGGGGCCTTTTTGAAAATTTTAAATGTAAAATCAATAAAACATTCTCATGTTCCATGTGGTTGTTGCCAGTACCTGACTTTAAATTAGGTTCTGAAGTTTGTATGATTTGCCCACTGAAAATTTGAATTGGCGTCCTGTATAATTTCTGATTTGCTAATTCCTTAACTGCTTTCGGGGGAAATATTATGCTGTATGTCTCTGAACTGACATGTAAGAAAGCTTTCTATTGTCACTAACGAGTTCTGAAGAGCTCTTGAGTTTATTTTATAGCCTCTTGGTTACGTTTTGTTTTCTAACATTGAATAAAGCTTCCTGTATAATGAAACAAACTCTGTCTTGTTGTGTACTGCTGGTGGATTGAGCTCTTACATACATGCAAAGCTCGCCTGGGTAGTCGTGATGGATACATGTGCACTGTATTCCCCTTGCAGCAATGTTGAATGTAGCCAACCACGAGACACAGACTGAAAGATGGGGGCGAGTTGTGAGTTATTCTGTCAGCGTAGTCTCATCTACGAGCCTGGAATTCATGTGTAAGGATCTGCTAAATCATTGAGATCGTTTTGCAATATTCAACAAGAGGTGTGCAAAAAAGCTCATGTTTTTCCCGAGCAGCAACACTGTTTTCACTGAAAAACATCCGTCTGTTTTGATCTTTCCCAACTATAAAACATAGATATTGAATACATCATCCACAGCGGTGCAGTTGGGAGTAACCTGCGAAACAAAAGACTAATGGAAGCCATGATTCTCTATTCAGGGTTGAATGGCGTTTGATAGAAAACCACCGTGCAGCTGCATGCTACCTGAGCCGTTGGCTCTTTGTTGGCGTGCGTCCCTCACGAATTTGCACGTCAAGCAGAGTGCATTTCCTCTCTGTAACAAAGCAACGCTCTCTGTAAACGAATGATAATTTCTATAGAAAACCATCTGTTGTTGCTCCTAGTGATTAGAGCGAGCATGTTCGTACGAACCTCCCACCGAGAGGTTTGCTGCTGTATCGGTGCTGCGGGTTAAAAAGCACTTAAGAAGATTAAAAAAAAAAGTGTGTGTGTGTGCAGTACGTGTACTCCACACTGCGTAGAAATGCTTGGCTGTGTCAAGTTTAAGAAATGAGTTGACATACGGACGATTAGAGGATAACAGTTGGTCTGGAGGTAAATAAAAGAGTCACAGAAGAATATTTTCAACATGAAAATAACAGTAAAAAAAAAAAAAAAAAATCAGTAACCAACAAGAAAATGAAGTCTCGCTGGAAATATAGAAATGCTAATAGCATAGCCACAAGCTAGTCCAGAGGGGTTGCATTGCGCACATCTGGACTTGAAATCCCCCCATCGCTTCAAGGTGTGAACATGTGGCGTGCACTGAACAGCCTGGCAGAGTTGAAAATGGCTGCATGTTGGGAAAACTTAGTGACAGTATTTCAAGCAGTGTTACGCCAGAGTCTGCAACACCGACCCTCCTCCCCCCAGCAGGGACGCCTTGATGTGCCGCTGGAGGGTATTTATCTGAACTAGACAGAGATGCAGACCTTGGAGGACACTTGATGCACGTCTTGTCTATTTTTCATGATTTCGGAGACTAAGACCTTTTGACCTTGATGCATAACTTGTGTTTGTGTCATCTACACTAATTTGGCCTTTGACCTCCGAGCAGCAACTTCATTTTACAGATGATTATTTCATTTTAGAGTAAAGGTTACTCATAAATTATTGCCAGTTATCTACTATGAATTTGATGTTAAATCAGGTCGAGCGGAGTAAGGGAGAGACCTCATGTTGGTTCAAGATGAGCCTGTACATTTTTTTAAAGGAAAAGAATGTATTTGATCAACTGTGGCTGAGTTACTTATAAGAAATCCTTGTGCATAGTATATCCCAAAACCCATAACATGGCAAATTAATAACACACCTCTACCGACTATAACTGGCGTAGGTATAGCACTTTATTAGCACTTTATTATTATAGTAGTTTGGTTTTCTTTAAGAAATTGTTTGTTGTTGTTCTGGGTCTGTACCCATGGTTGAATGCACTTTTTATAAGATGCTTTGGATGAATGAATGAAAATGGAAAAATGTAAATTTATGTTGATATTGACTTTGATTATTGATATTGATTAAGAGTCAAACTTCTTATTTAATGTGAGATAGAGCGAGACATTGAGAAGAACCAAGGATGAATGTAAGAATGAAGAAAGCCCAGGGACACCTATTCATCACTATTTCAAGACAGCTGTTGCTTGGCAACAGCAAAGACATCAAAGACTACTCATTCTGGTCTTGAACCCTCACACATTGCGGCTCAGTTTAGAGGACCACAACCACATGCAACACATCACGTTGTGAAGCTGTGTAATACTGTGATGCTACAGATGGATACGTGCTATGTATGTAATATGCTACCACATCAAAACTTCTGACCATTCTTGGTTTAAAAGCTCGGACGCTGAGGCGGACACATCACCGCTTCCCTGCGCCTGGCCTTGGACGCAGGGCGGCCGGGGGGCGGGGCCGAGGGACGGACATGGGGGCGGGGCAGGGGGCGGGGCGGACCGGCAGCCATTGGTAAACGGAGGTATCTGCGTCGTCGGGGTCGAAGCCAATCGATGCGCTCTCGGGGGTCGGGAATGGGAACGAGCGCCAATAGCACAAAGGCAGCCGGAGAGAAGCGGGGGACCACGGTTCAATCTCCGCGAACGCATCAGCGCATGGGACAGCGGACACACACACACGCACACACACACACACACGCACACACCCTCTCCTCCGGTAAGTCTGCACGAAACCATCCTGCTGTGACGAAATCATGTTGCCACGAGCGAAACAGGGAGGTGTTAAATGTCAATTGTGCAAATATATATTTTTTTATCGTTCGGCATCGGGCAATAGTTGTTTGAATTTCAAAGTTGTGTCACATTTGCACCTTTTCCACCGAATGATGCCGGGGGACGCGTGGCGATGTTCGGGCGGCATGTTTCCGTCAGTTGGAGCCATTCTCATCTTAATTCCCTCTATATTTCCAACGCGGAGGCACTCAGACGTCTCGGGTTGCACACTGAAAGCTCTTGATTCAGTCCTTGTCACGCAGGCTCCGCGCGCGTGCACGCGCTGCCCGTCTCTCTCTCTCTCTGTCTCTCCCGCTCTCTCGCGTGCGGGCGTCTCTCCTCCGCCCCGCCGGCCGGTTCGTTCACTTTGACTCGGCGCGTCCTGTTTGAAACTCGCCTCGGGACGCTACTCTGGGAAACGGGCTGCACACGAACCGCTGGCCGGAGGTCAGACGAGGTAAAGGCGCGTCCCCGCTCCGTGTTTCCGCGCACTGTTTTTTTTTTTTTGATTGGCTTTGAAACTCACTTGAATTTGGGAAAATGAAGTTTTGGGGAGCGGGCGAGGACAAGTGAAGGCTTGTGTAAATATAGACATTGGAGAGGTTGCTGGAGTGGTCTGTTAAGTGCGTTGAATGCAATTATGCACCAATCAGGGTCCATTTAGCAATGACGTCAAGGTGAAGAGAGGTCCACTATTGACATGCACACAATGAATGGCTCTGGATGGGCCCTTTATTTCACCCAGGAGTGGAACTTGGCATTATATTTCTGTTGCAACTTAATGAGTCTGACTTGTTTCAATACAGAGAATCAATAGTGGCCTTTAGTGTGTGTTAAAGGGGAGACTGTGGCTGTAATTATGATTGTTTTTTATTCCCCATCTCCATGTTCCGAACAACAGACTAAAGGCGACCACAGGTGGTCATTTGGCGTCTGCTATCGCTATTAAGTGAGATAATGTTACGATAAAACCAAAATGTGCCCCACTGCTCAAATGCAAAAAAAGGTATTGGCAGTGCAGTCGAAACGGAATACATTTAAAAATGGCCGTGAAAATGTGTTAAAGAACATAAAAACTTTGATGTTTTTTCACACAGTTTAACTCGAGGAGCTGCGTGTAAATTGTGTGCAGCATAATGTCGTACAGCAGAACCATGAAGCTTTTCCCCCCGAAGGACGGAAGGAAGAAAGAAGCAATTATGAGTGTTGGTCACAGCACAGCAGTCGATCTCACGAACATCGACATCCGAATGTCTCCGCTGACCACAATGATATTCTAACCCTTCCTGAACATCGACTAAAATCCACTGGGATCTGAAAGCGCTGACCGTTTATCTTTCACAAATATTTTAGTTTTTACAGCTGTGAATCATCAGTTGTGTATCTCTTCCATTATGCCACCGTAGTAACCGTCCTGTGACACACGCGTGTTTCCTTCCTTCCTTTTAAACCCCAATTGGCAGCACTTCAGTACGTGCATGTGTCGCGTGACCTCACCGGGACGTCCTTTTATTCTCAGTCAGGGCAGAAACAACAGAGTACGTACTGAACATCCAGCTTCTTGTCCAAAGGGCTCCGGCTACCAGACTGGTGACTCACTTACGGGCAGGTTTGTGGCTTCACTGGTGTTACTGGAGCAGAACGCTGATGCTCCAGATGACAAATGGACGCGGTTCGGGCCTGCGGACTGCTCGAGAGTTTGTCATTGCAGGAACTGAGATTATTTCACTTCATTTTATTGTAAATACAGAAAGCAGTGTGTGATGGTTCAGTGCCCGTCAACACCCGGGATGCTAATCTGAACTGCGATAACACTCGTGCATTTACTGGAACAGGAGGAGCTCAACGGCATTTACAAGTCTCGGGGCTTTCACGGTTGTGGCTCCACGCTGTCAAGTGATTATATTCTTCTACCGTTCGTGAACACGTCCGTGTCTATTGCTTCTCACGGGGGAATATGGGGCCGTTTTTTGTTGTTGTTGTTGCTGTGATGTGAAATTGGTTATCCATACGTTGTTTGTCTTTCAGGTTGGACAGTCTGCTGACTTGAATACCCGCCGGTCCTCCCTGCTCTGGCTCGAGGAGAAGAAGAGGCACCGATAAGCCTCAGAAGTAAGCGATTTATTCATTGGTTTTCAAGCAGAATAAGTTAGATGGCTATGCATTATGGAGCTATTGGTTGCGTCAGTCTGCAGCACATCACGTTGCTCCGTATTAAATATCAACCTTTCCAGCATTTGTAAGATGAGCACCAGAATCCATAGAAATGTTTTTTTGAAGTTGGCTACTTCTGTGTCCACCCGACACGCTTCCATTCCATTATGTGTCAATCCGCCGACCCGTTAGGAGACCATTTCAGAAGATGGGGGCCAGGCTAGGGCCATATGGGATTTTAGGGGCACCAAATATATAACTGATTCCATTTTAGTGTGCTTCTTTTATCACTGTCCAGGACGAATTACAATTTCCTTTCTCGTGGTATCTAGTAGATATGGGGGAAATTGCTCCGTCAGGGGGGGGTGCAGGATTAATATTGAGGAACAGCCCAGCTCGGCTTACAACCAGCATTACTCTCACGGAGACGCCTCGGGTCTTTTTCACACTTCTGTTTTTGTCAGGTTTAGTGCGGTGCAATGACCGCTGCGTAAATCTCAATTGAATATCCTGCTTTATATGTCTATTGAACTCATTGACAGTATCACAGACTGCCTGCAAGCGCGTCTGTTTCACATCAGACAGATTCCACTAATTTGGCAGCACGTAGAAAGCTCCCGTCTAGCTCTCCTCTCGCCTTCGATGTAGTGGCGCATCAGGGGAAAATGACTGTGGGGCGCCATTTCTTTCTGATTTGTTGATTGAGTTTTTTGATGGCTTTTACTGGCAGGAACGCCTGCAGGCTGCAGCACATTAAAAATAAACCCGCTCGACATTATTATTCATGAATTTCCAATCCAATTTATTGGCTTTGTTTGTTACGGGCGCGCTTTAACCGTTGCATATTCGAATGAACGTTAATTGGAAGACTGTTCCTGCATCCCTGATTGATACAGATTGCCTGATTGATTTACTTCAACCTCAGCAATCTCTCAAAGCGCACTGGTTCATGTCTGTGTCAGCTACCATCAAAGGGGTTTGCTGCCATGTTGACATGGAGGTTGCCAACTGGTGACACTCACCAGAGTCCCCCTCTGCGGCCCGAATCCTGCAGACTCTGCCAAGCCTTCTGTTACCTCCTTACTCCCCCCAAAAGCTTGAATCCCTGCGGCGGCCAATGGCACCGTTTTGTGAAAGGATAAGTGATGAAGTGCTCTCGCGGGCAGCACTTCAAACACATCACCCCCAATAGACGTTGAGCCCTGTGATTCCAATTTGTTCTTTGTGTGTGTGTGGGAGTTTAAATATGACGGAATGAAACACCCCTTATAATTATTGGGCTGTTCAGCAACTCCATTCAAGTGGCTCATCCAGAGGACATGTGTCCTTGCCCACTAATTATTCTTGTTTCTTTCTTTTGTCTTTTAAATAGATTGGTAGGTCTTTGACGTCTAACAGGACTAGATCCGCATACTGAATGAAGCATTTCTTTCACCCTTTTTCATCTGATTATAAGAGAGGCAAGAGGATATTATCTGTGATGAATGATTATTATGACCAAAGGAGTACATGGTGTATTAACGAATCATTACCAAGCAACTAAACAATTCTCAGGGCAGATAACGGATAACATTTGGCGTCAGGGAGACGTCGTCCATCAACTTTTGACCATGTTTGAGCACCGAGTGAGGTTGGTGTAAACCGGGTCCGCCTCTTCTCCTTCCGCCGGAGTCCTGCGTTCTGTCCGCTGATCCGCCTGCCAAGTGCAGCTTGATGAACGACCACAAATGCTACAGAAATGAAACACGGGGGAAAAAAACCCATCAAAGCAGACCCACGGGGGCCGCTGGCAGCTCCCTGTTTCCTCTTGTGTCATGACCAAATAAGACAGTTTGTACTGTCACCTTGAAAGAGCATCTTTCTAATGACTCGACAGGGATGATGTTTGCTGCAGCAACAGGACAAACGGCAGATCAATCCTGTCTCGTGACACGTGACCCAGTGGAAACAGACTCTCTCTCTTTGTCCCTGTACAGTAGGGCAGTGGGTTCCCTGCATGTGGCCTCCTCGCTGACGTCATCTTTCAACTGCCACAGTTGTGTGTTGTTCCTCTTCCTCCTCAACAAACTCCTCTCAGCCTTCACCCATCTCAAAAGTTCCTTTCTACTTGCGCCGAGAGAACGCTGAATATTTCCGATGCATTCGCGCTTCACTTTGATTTAGGAAATGAATGTGTCTCGCCGCTCAATGGAGGAGTTCTGTTGAACTGGTACGTCTGTCCCTCTCTGGCTTATAGATGAACAGAACGTTTGCATTATTTTAAGAAGGTTTTTATTGCGAGCCTGACGGCTGCAAAAAGTGCATCAGCTGCTTTGTGTGTCGAACATTCCCACACAAACAGTGTGGGACGGAGGCATGAGAAAAGAGTATTGACTTAAAACTCATTGCTGCCGAAATATTGATTTTTATAATATGTATGAGTCCTATTTCAATGGTATCTTAAGCTCTGCACATGGGACCGAAGAGACTTGACTTGAATAGCAATCAGAACTAATGTGTATTAGTCTTTAAGTGCCACTTGCTTATACAGTGTAGTAGCAACATAGCAGCTCAGTTTATACATGGTGTTTGTTTCTCGATCAGGTCAATAATCCATGTAGTTTCATTCCAGAAATCCGAAAAAATACCACTTTCACTGATGTGTCTGTTCACCTCCTTTGGTTGCAACATCAAATCATCTTGGTAATCTAATCAATTTGTCACACAGCTTCGGCCACTGGATAGTCAGTAAGTGATCCGGTGAGGTTGCAGATGGGATTTGTGTTGTAGACAAAAGAAAAAACAGTGCAAACATGATATCAAAAACCAAAGAAATTGAAGTCTGCACACAGCAGTGTTACGGTGACTGGATTAATGTGGTTTTACTGTTTTAATGTGTTGTAATATCAATATTTGCGACTGGCGGATGAAAATACTCTAGTTTGCAGACTGTAACTAGGGGCCAAAAGAGACGAGGTTTACCGCATGCTTCTTTTTCTTCTATTTGCTTTTGTCAACAGTGGTTCTCTTAACCTTCAGCCACATTTCTGAAAGATTACAAATCGCATAGAAACAGCAATGCGACGTGTTGCCAGTAAAGAGAATCCAGTGAGATGTAAACCTCGCACTCAAATATGAGGTGAAATGTGAGCAAGTTCAGAAAAGTGAGTTTCAGTCCTTTTGAAAGGACCACAGCATTTCTTTACAAGGTCGGAAAGAAATCGCTATTTGACTCTCAGATGTATTTCTGTGATGATTGAACAAGATTGCACAATCTCTTTTATTTGATCTTTTATCTGACTTGGGCGCGGAGGTGTATAAGAGATATCGGGACACTGAACATCAGAGCCAAAAAAGCCATTTTAAAATGGGTTTGGACAAATGAGGCCATCAGCAGTGCCTTCAGTGGACATCGGTGTTCGCGTCAGTAGAGTGCTCCAGAAAATTGCCTGAAGAAAAAATCCAATGGGATTATCAAATGGCTTTTTGGATTTTAATTGGATTATTAAGTTTGACAACCCTCCCAAATTAACAGCACTTTTATGCTATTTTAAAAAGGTATCGCTGGACGTCAAACTCAAAGTTATCACACAACAAGGCCTGAAAAGTTGGATTAATCTGCATTGTTTAAGGTCCCAAAAAACATTGCACTCTCGAGCAAGTGGATAAAAAAAGAGAAATTTTGAAAACAAATAAAAGTTTCAAACTTTGGGTGTGTGAAGTGTGACAGACCTCATTTCAAGCACCAAAAAGCCGTTTCAAAAACCCTTTGACTTCAGCAAAAGGCAGCTGTAAGTGCACAAACGCTAACTTATCCTCAGGCGTGAGGATTCCTGCACCGCTCTTTTTAAGCTCATGTGCTGATGTTTTACATTACTGTTTGTGGGCCGGCTCAACAGACAAAGAGCGTCTGCTGCCGCCGTCAACGGCTGTCGTGTCTTGTGACCAACGCTGCCAACTTCTCCATTTTGGTACTCGCAAGTTTTCACAAAACCTGAGTGTTAACAAATCCATTACCTTTGAGCCTCTGAGTCGTATCTCCTGGGTAAGTAAAGTCGATTCGCTTAATACGCGCCTGGTACTGCATGTTCCTTTTAGTTTGTTCTCAATGTTTCCTTCCCAACAGTAAATCTGACTTTGAACGACCACTGAACGGTTGATTCATGGAGGTTGTTGCAAATGGCTTTGAACGCTCAAACCCCTCATGATTTCTTGAGTCTTCAGTGAGTCAGAAGTTGTTTAACACGACGTTCTCCAATCAGCGAGAATTGACTGACTCTTAAATGTTCATTCTTGCCGCTGGCCCTTTGGAACCAGTATGTCGCGTACGTTCAGAGGAGGTGGAGTGAAGCTTCACCTCGAGACAAAGCACGTTTCCTTTTAAGCAAACGCAGCCACTCGCACCCGAAATGTAGACAAAGAAGCTTCAACGAGCCCAATATGATCAGAATCAGAACGCATTCATTCACTGCCCAACCAGGATGTGGACCGAGGACAACAGAGCTGAACGGTTTTAATTACTGCAGATAGGAACCCTGCACACAAATGTCTGTTCTATGTTTTGAGAAGATGAGAGAACAATGACATCAGGGCTGTTTGGGGTGTCATCAATTCACACCTAAATTAAGTTGATTAAAAGCTGTGAAAAGACAATTTTTAAGTACATAATTTTATGGTTTAACTTCAAGGTTTTAAGGTATTTGTTTTAAAATCCAATCCTGATTTTACTTGTAATTAAAGAAGATCATGCCATGTGTAATTCTCTCCAACTGGACCTCGCTGAATGTTAATTGAGCACCGCTGGCTTTAGACAATACATCCGCTGTGTTTCATTCCTTTTCTCTCAATTCCTGTTTTCTGTCCAGCTATCTGCCGTTCGTTTGGGAAGACGATGCGAAAAAAAATGTGCTCCTTCCTCTCAACCGCGCCCATAGAACAAAACACCAGACTCATGCATATTTTAACGTTAACTTCAAGCAGCCATGTCTGATGAATGGAAACGATTGGCTTCAAAGTAAAGTTTGTCCCTGGCCTTCGCTTCGTAAATCAGGCACGACGGCACAATCAACCCCGGAGTGCTCCCCCCCCCCGAGCCGAATCCTCCCGGCCTTTTCATCTGGAGTGCTGCCGTGCGCCCCGCTGCCCGCTTCGCATTAACGATGGCGTATTGGTGGAGGTACAGACGGCCACAATGGGGATTACCAATTGCGTGGGCTGGCAGAGATGAGAGGTTACTTGAAGCTTGTTTTCTCGGAGAGCATTTTCCATCCGCGGGTTGTTTTGTCCATTGACCTCCTTTTTGATTGAGAGGTGGGGGGGGGTTCAGGTTTAAATGCTCTTCAGTGTCTCCGGATCCAGCCGTGACCTTTTCACAGGAGGGCTGTAGGGGAAAGAGCTTTGGAACAAACATTTACCGTGATTACTTTTAATAGGCTTCGGGGAGATTTCTTTTTCTTTTCTTGGAAAAGGTTTTTTTTGGGAGATGATTATCACAATAACTGATCACTGACTTCATGATCTATTCCAAACATTGTGTTTGAAGGGTACTAATTAAACACGGGAGATTATTCCAAACAAGGCCAATGACTGACAAAAGATCTTAAATAAATGAAAGGGCCAGTGAGATCCCTGCTGCAACGTGCAGAGCCAAACTGTTATAAAATGTGTACGTTGACAGGCAATGATGGGAATTCATTTGATAACAAGAACACCCCAAACTCGCTTATTCCAACTATCTGAAACACAATCATTTCTATTTCTATTATCAAGTTAATATTGACTGTCACCTTGAGCTCTGAGAAAGTCTCATGGTCATTTCATTTCACTGTTTTTAATTCATTCAGTCAAAAAATGATTTGCAAGCCTACAAGATGGCAAATGGATTGTATATCTTTGGGGTAAATCCTTGTAGGAGACAAATCATTTGAAAAAAACTTGCATGTGGATTTGTTTCTTTTCAAAGTTGAAATTTGAAAGACTTTGAAATAGTGTTTTGTGGTTTTACCTGGAAATGTGATGTTCGAGTCCTTGGAGGTGAAAATAAATAAAAATAACTTTTGAAGCACAGAAACAACCAATTAAACGCGTTATATAACCTGAATTTATTATAAGGGACAACTCGGCTTATTATAAGGTATAATGCATTGATATATTAATGATTTCCACTAAGAAGATAAAAGCCTTTTTGATTGCCAGAAAGTTAATTTCTTGTAAAGTACTTTCTAAAACAATTGTGTTTGAGTTTGAGACATATTTTATGCACTTCATTGACAAAAACAATGTCAATTCAAGCTTCAGAAGAAATCAGGAATTAATTCAGAAATTAATGGCACTAAACTGGACTACCGAAACTCTGAGACAAAAATGAATTGTGCATTGCCTCATTTACATTCCGGTTATCGTTATGGTCACAATAACCACCTCATTCCAAATATCTACTTGAAACCTCTCAATCATAAAGCATGAATAATTTAAATTGTGTCTTTGAGAAACCCATAATGGACACGTTTCTTCAAACTCCTCCATTATTAACAACTTTGCTCTCCTTCTCGTATCGGAACCAGCTGCTGAATATCAGATGCTCAAAAATCAAATCCCTTTGCTGTCTGCTGTCATTTTAATTTCTTGTCTCTTCTTTTCACAACGTCAGAATACGCGTACATAAAGTACAGGTGCATTCGATTATTGATGAGTGTATAGTATAGAATTATACGCAATAATGCATACCGGTGTGAAAGGAGCATTACTTTAGTCTTTCTTAGACAAATTGAGTACTTTTTAGAACACTGCTATCCACAAAGTGTCCAAAAACTCGGATTGTTCAGTGTTGCAAACTGGTGTTAAATGTCTGAGATCGAGGTCATTTACTTATTAATTTTATTTTAAAGTTTTTCGCACTGCTGTTTTTGGTTTGACAACAACGTATGTAAAAAGTTTGTAGTTTTTGAGCGGCTCCACGCTATCGAATTATGAGGAATAATCATTACCACCTATTTCCAAATATTACAATGATACTCTAATATAAACTTGATTATATGCCTTTTAAATTATCACACACATTTTACCTTTTTTTTTCAACAATTGCTGTTGTTTTAAATCAGATTTTTTTCATAATAATTAGTCCAAGATTAGTGAAATGCCGTTAGTGTCGGCATGATATCATCATCATCATGCTAACATGTCCCCCTACCGTCGAAACCATATTATTGTTTTCATATCTTTACTGGGTTTTATGTACCTTCACATTTGCATTCAATGCATTCAACTTTTGGAAGTGGAGACTTTCTGATTGCCCCTCCCCGTCCTCTCTGCCTCCCGAGTGCAGGCGTGCTGGGGAAGCTGCCCGAAGCAAACAGAGCAGAAAAGGCTTCGATTTCAGAGAACGGATAAGACCCAAAGGGAGACAAGAGGAAGAGGGAGAGAAAGAGAGAGACAGAGCGAGAGAGCATCTGGCTGAACATCCCTGAGGATGAAGAAAAGCAACAGTGCCCATGGGGTTCTACCGGGTGATGTAAGTACTGATTTTCCCAACTATTCTTTTTTTGCATCCCTCCATCCATCCGTTACAAAGCCACTTGTTATTATCATTTTTTTACTCTGAATCCTCTAATCTCGCCTCGCAAGTTTCCATCTTAATTCCGCTTGCCGTTTGCACAGTTGTTGTTGTTGTTGTTGTGTTTGAGTGTTTGCCTTCGCTCTCAGTGTTTCCACCTGAGCGAAGATGCACTGAGCTCTAGAGGGACGACACTGAGGCAACAAGGTGCCGTGTGTCGGTGACTCATAAACAGATGACTGTACTGCACACGACAGATCGCCATCCAGCAGGACACGCTGCAGAGAGCGACGTTGGTGTGTCATAAAAAAAAAAAAAGGAGGGGGGTTTGGGGGGGGGGCAGTTTGTTTTCGTGACTGAGAGTGAGATTTAGGAAGATCGTAGAGGCGGAGAGTGATGCAGAGTTTAGGAGGAGGCAGACCGGTAGGAGGAGGAAAAGGTGTTGGAGGACAGCTCATACCAGTGGAAACAAGAGGAGGAAGCACGCAGACCGAGAGGCCCATCTGCTTCCCTTCTATGCCGCCGGTGTTTATGACTCGCAGACAGATCATTCACGTTGATGTTGTCCAAACGGGGGCGCAGAGGTCAAGCTGCATCCTGCGTGATGAAAGTTTTTCCTGCTGGGACCCGACCTTCATCCCCGTCCAACCGCCCGTTAATGAGGGATCGTGATAATGCAAAAATATAGTTATTTTCTACTTTTAAAAGAAGAAATGTATAGATTATTTCAGCATAATTCTAAGATATTTACGTCATGATGGGCGAATGCAGATTTTTACTTTGAAAACCCCTAAAATGACCTACTGTCAGGAATGCTGGCTCAGGCAGGTTTTTAAATATGCCTCCTTCACTCTATTTAAACAGATAGTAGTATTTTCATCAGCTAACAAGTCACTCAATACTACAGAAAGATGTATGTGAGGCATTGAAATAGCACCAGTCATCATTGTATTTATTATTTTTTCTTATTGACCACATTGTTATACAATGCATCAGACTTTGTTTGAAATCCAAAAATGTATTTCTGGACATATTTCTATTAATTCAGGCGAAACGTCAAGCCATGCCAGGCTGTCACTGCTGGAGCCGTCTCATTTGTAACACCTTCCTCAAAAGGCCTTCTGGAAGCATCCCAGAGAACACTGTTGTTGTTCAAGAGAGAGGCCTTTCATCTTCATGGAGAAACACCCCCCCTCCCATCTCCTTTCCTGTCCTTTTAGGACCATGTTCCGCTACATCTGATGAATCCAAGTTTCTAAATTGGCTCAAGGCTCTGAATTCTAAAATGATCCCTGTCCTTATTCTACTGGCAAATATACAGGCGTTCACTCCGAGCGAACCAGCAGCATTTCCTCTGCAGTTCTATTTGGCACGCGGCCAAGGGATCGATGAGGAACTAGAATTGCGTGTCCAGATGTCAAAGGTGCAATCAATACACAATTGATGGATCATTTGATAGGAAAATGTAGAGCGAGTTCACTGTAATGTATTGACAAGAGACAATTCAGGTCACTGATTATAAAGTGGGTTTGGCATTAATGATCGTGTGAGAAGAAGTGGCTCCCTGAACACATCGTTGTCGTCGTTGGAGTTGTGTTTCGCCAGATTTCATTTTCACCCTGTTTCCCTGGGACAGGAGGAATCTGTCTCTAACGGAAGTGAACAATAAATCAGACAAATTGCATTTCCTAGAAGGGGACGGTGGAGTCAGCAGAGCTGTGTTTACAGACAATCAGAAAGGAGGAGAGAGTCCTGCCTCTTTATGTTCCTTCCGTCTTCCCCTCTCTCGTTCACAAACCGCTCCAAATTAAGCGGCGGGTCAAAGTGATTACTGTCACGTCCACCGTTAAGAGGAGGTGGGATGTCCTCTTCTTTCTGGCTGCTGTTTGTTTTTTCATTTCTCGTGTTATTTTAACTCCGAAAAGCAAATTTGGACAAGATACACTGTACTTGTGCTTTAATGGGAGTCATTGATAGTGTTGGAAGCCTCTTCAAAATGTGGAACTTTGGATGCATCAACTCAACACAGATGTGCTTTCGAATGGGAGCTTTTGACTTTTTACCAATCTTTGTTAGATGCTACTTGTCCTACTTTATTAGGGTTAGTTGCGGAAATTTTTATTTACTTTATGAACCTGTAAAAAACATTTTTTTTACTCCACTCTTAAATGTAAACCTGTGACTTTGGATAGTAAATTAAGTATCTGTGGGATTTCGACTTTAGAAGATTTATAATTACTGCTGTCTATGTCGGCTAATAATTAATAAGGGAAGGCAGTAGGGAAATGCCATCATCATAACGTTGTGTCCACAATATAGTGCACTGTTTTTCTGAACGTAAAAATGTCCTAATTTGTTGGAAAAAAACTGAAGTGAATCTGCTGAAATGGATTTAAATGGTCTGAGTACCAACAACTACTGTTAGTAGTCAGACCATGCGCGAGCTCGGTCCCGGCAGGTTATGATTAGCTGTCACTTTCTTACGTCCACCCCTTCCTCTTGCACCCTCGTCCTCCTCTTTGTTTAGTCTGCGCCCCGGCACACAGAATGTATTGATATTTTGTTTACGTTCACTAAAGCCGCGTTCCAGGAATTCCTCAAGCCTCCATCCCCCCCCCCCCCTACCTCTGGGCATCAACGTGCCTCCCCATCTCCCCTTTTCATTTGAAGCCTGTCGGCAGGTTTCATTTACACGCGCGTGCAGAGAACATAAAGTGGGGAGTGATGTATACGAGATGAGCTCCGGCAGGCCGCCTCTGTTTACAACCTGGCAGCACAGCGAAGCACCCGGGGCTCCTCAGCGAAACCCTCACACTCCACCAGCCGCATTAACCACACAATTTATATTCAGCAGGGCTAAATAAATAAGTCAATTGGCCTGAAATCAAGCGGTTAGATTTTCTCTTTGTAACAGAGAACATTAAGACATGAACGCATGTGATGCTCTGAAAATCACTAGTAGAGTTTGATTTAAAACACGCCTGTTCAGATGCGTGCTCATACAAACAACCCATAAGAAATATGAATGTCCGGTGGATGGTTCTCACTGTGTAATAGAAAACATTGTACCACTACATTTACCTGACAGAGATGTTACTGCTCACATTGACGATTCAGATTTGACTGAAATTAAATTTGAAGCCCGTGACAGATCAGGGTGGGCTTTAATTCTACTCACTAAAAGTATTTTCAATAATTAAAATGGGTTACAACATTTTTAAAAAGCGACAAATTTGAATATCTATAAGTTTAAAATAGTCTTCACAATCTTCACTATCTCTGGTTGATGGAATGGACAGCTGCCACAATACCCTGTTATTCATGAAACTATCTAGCATCATTGATTTAAAAGCTTCGCCTTGAACAGACTGAAGCACGTAGACTAAATGTGCTGGACATGCAGACTGCTGGAGATTAAACATCTGTAGAGCTGCTCAATGGGTTCGTAAAGCTCGCTGTACATTCGTCCCCTAAGCCTTTTTATTATTCACTCATTCCAATATTTCATTTTAAAGTATCTATTTTCTTGGAAAACTGTGTCACTAGCACACAAAACAAACATTTCCCTTCATATTTTATTTGAATCATCCAAGGAAACTGCATAGACATCTTACTCATGCCATCTTGTTTTCAACAAGGAGCCTTCCGTTGGACAACTTTCCACCGGCAGCACGCTCGGGGTAGATGTGTGCAAGGTCCACAGGCGGTTCTCCGGCAACCTGCAGCTGCCTCCGTTGTCATGGCGACAGTTGGAAAAGGATAGGGACAAGGTCAGGTCGCTAACACCTGAAGAGGATCCAGTGACCTGGACCAGACCTACAAGTCTGCCCATCTCCTCTCTGCCCCGGATCGACATCACGCAGGCGGAACCCGACGGGTGAGTCTCCACAAAACAACGGATGAGCATCACTCAGATGTGTGCGGCGCTCTTTGCGAGCGGAAAGTGATGACACAATATCGCACATCATTTATCATACACCGTGTATTTATTCGGTCATGGTCATTTGCTTTTATTTTATTTTTTTTAGAATTGTTTTTCTAAAAAGTTGTGTGTTTAGTGATCTACCTGCATCATTAGATTTGCAAATGAGCAGCAAAGTTGGCACTTCCGTCTTTCTTTTGGTTCATCTCGGTGTTTTCAACACCTTCTTTTCTTACTTTAAGTTTTTTTTTTTTTTTGTCATAACTGTAACCGTGTGCATCCAGAGAAGAACACAAATGCTAATTTCGAAGGCACCAAATGGTACAAAATAATGTGGCAGTGATTTAACTGAATACACTGTTGTTTTTGTTGTTGTTGTTGGGTTCCTCTCTGAGGCAGAATACACAGGGCTGCTTTTAGAAGGTAGAGTTAAACCAAGCAAAATGTTTTTATGATGGCTTCAATTTGACCCATAAACCCTTTTTCTGAACCTTTGGGACTCTTCCACTAAACCACAGATAATTATGGGCTCCCTCCGGTGATGGAGTGTCCGCTGCTTTCATCTCTACAGCGCTCATACTCTGCTCTACTGCCTTTTTGGGAGCATGGGTTGCATTTATCTGGATTGAAGGTCAGGCGCTGGAAAACTGTTTACTGCACTTCGCTGTGAACTCTCCGTGACTTTTAGTGTTCTTTTTCCAGCTGTTATTGATCAGCCAATAGGCTTGTTGATGGTGTTGTTCACTGCAGTAAAAGGGGCACCCCAAAATATTTTTACCAATCAGGTTTATGAAAAGAGTCATATTCCTCCAACTATATTTGGGAATATTTATGAGCACAGCACAACAACTCCTCTGGTTCAGTTTCACAGCGTTATTTCTTTATGAGGCGGTAGCTTTCAAACCAAAGGAAATCCCCTTTGCACAAGACTTGGGTCACATCGCAGCTGCAGTAATGGAAGTCGGCGGAGAGAAGCTCGGGTCGGACCAGGCGAACTCACGCCGCTCTCACGCCGTTACGCCGGCCCCGTTGCCCGGCTCGCCTCAGGGCTTTCGCAAGCAGGCGGTAAACAAGCATCTCCGTCGATACCGGCGCTTCACAGTAGCCAATACCTGGTAGGAATCTGGTCGCTGTTGGGTCACTCTGTTTTCTGTGTTTGTCCATTGTTTTTATTTATTGTGTTGTTTTTAGAGAACTAGAGCAGGCGCATGGTTATTGACATTTATTTATTAATCCACACGTAGCCTTATTAGCACCAGTTTATTCCAAGTAGCCACAGATGTTCCTGCTGTAGGGTGAGTTGGAGTTCAGGAGAGTCATTTATCAAAGAGATGAATTGCCATGTAAGCTCTGGTAATGGATGTTGCATCTAACCTGTGGAGAGTTGTGTGCAGCTGGCTGTATTTTTTAAGTCAAGTCCTGTTAAGTGTATTTACAGACCCAATAACCATGTTTATCTCAGAGTCATTTATCATCCAAACAATTTACAACTTAATCCATTTTCAAAACCTTCAGATAATGAACTTTCATTACAAAACAAAAGGAAATTGTTAAAAAAACAAAACTATTTTTTCCAGGTTGAACAGATATACAATCGATGATATAATGTTCACAGGAGCAGCAGCAGGAGTAGATTTAAAATAGAAATTCTAAAAAAACAAAGAACAAATCTCATGCAGGATATTGTGCTGCTTTCGAGGCACACTGCGTTACATTTGGTTTCTTCACGGGTGGAGATGTGTGAGAAAATGTTTCCATTGTTAGAATATTGAAAAGCACAAGCTGATTGCAGCGGGTTTTCCTCTGGGATGAGCTTTACATGAAAAATGCCCTTTTAACCCTTTACAATATATTTGTAGTTGATATCAAAATCCAATCACTTTTTCTCCCCTTTTTAAACAAAATATAAAGTGGATTTACATAAGCTGGTATCAACCCAATAATATGATGACAATCAATCCACTTTCAGTGTGTGTGGAGCCACAGTTCTCCGTCACCTTGCATCACGCTATATCCCAAGCACGCTTTATTCCCAGAATCTGCTGTGTTGCCGTCCAGAGGTTTTTAAACATTTACTGTTGCAGTTTTTCCCCCTTTTTCGGCTGTCGGCGCAAAGATGACAAAGGGGGCTCTGGTTCTTCTCTTCCAAATATCCCCCATCTCAGTCACACTCACACTCACCTCTCGACATGAACTCACTCAACTGATACAGTGGAAATACAATATACAAGCTAACACGGTGTTAAATGAACACTGATCTAATTACTGCCTGAACCACAACTTTATGTTATTCAGCAAAGTTTATGAGGATGGCAGCCATGTTGGAATGTTTTGCGTCTCGACAACATCTTGGAAACTTGCCCCGTATACGCCTCAACAATACTGGAGCCAGTCTCGCTATATTCTCTTGTCGTCCTAATATCACGGTTTTAATTCTTAATTAAAGAAAAAAACTGTTTTTGTGATCATTTTTTTAAAGCACCAAAAAGAGGCGAAAGGAAAATGTGTTGTCTGAAATTGGGACGATTGTGTTTTTAAGTGGATATGACCTGAAAGCCAAAGGTTATGCAAACAGATTATTATATTCCTGGGCAAATGTCAATATAACTGAATTCATTCTTATCAGTATGTACACACTCCAATGACCATTCCAAATTTGACAAATAGATTAAAATCAAGATTTTCCGCTTTCAAACATCCCTTTTCATCGTCAACTTAAGTGCATATGCTTTCACGTGACATCATAACCAATCGCTGAATGATGAACTCGCTGACTAATCTGCAGTGGCTTAATATAGAGAGGAAAAGGACAGGCGGTCGGATAAACAGAGCCTCTGCGACTGTTCCAGCCCAGATCTGCCTCCGTTAGCGTCTGCCAAGCCTGCGTTATTCCAGCGCGGGGCCTGTTACTGCACAGAAACGGAGACCTGTGTGTGTGTGTGTGTGTGAGCAAGCAGCCACGGCATCGCTGCTTTTTTGTCGCCTGGCAAAATCGGAGGTGTAAAGAGAGAAAAGGATGCCGCGGAGGTCCCCGAGGTGCAGGGTGGGGCACTTTGACTTCAGTGAGGAAGTGGTCAGTGGAGCACACCTCTCGGCTCCCAGGTGACGTGTTCGTCTTTGTATTCTTCTGTCTTTCCGTCTCTAACTGAGCTCAACTCTTCCACGTGCCGTCTTTGCGAGTGTCCTGAGCCGGTCGGATCCGTCCCCCGGCTCTCCAACGGCGTCTTAAGTGTTCGAGAGTGATTTGATTTGTGGATCGCAAAGGTGAATTTTAATTTTACGGCACTTCGCCAAAGGAGTTTTATTCCAATTCACCGGATCATTGCTGTGCGTTAACGGTATCTAGGATGAGGATCTGCTGAAATAACGTGTCGCTGTGAAATGCTGTGGTTTACTTTCCTGCTTGTGTCAGATGAATGACGCAAATGGCGACAGGGATGACGTTTATCGCTCTGTGTAGCCGGTGTTTTTGACATTTCACTTTAATCTGAGCTTTACTGGCAGAGGTGTGGAGTGAGAGCGCCTCAGTGGGACTCGAGCCCGTTTAATCCCACATGTCGCATGAAATGTGGGGCAAATGGCTAAGTGATCTTTGGGACAGTTGGTCCATTACGAAATGGATTTTTAGAGAAGTTGACGGCGTGGATACATGAAAGCAAAAGAATGTGTGGTTCTTGTTTTCTTTCTTGCGGACACCTTTCTGCTTCAGGGAGGTTGATGGATCATTTGTGGTATCTGTTCCCGCGGGGCGTTGATGCTTTGACCTTTCACCCTAGACATCCGACCTGATCCTCTGGTTACGCAATAGCTTGTCCTCTCCTCCTGCATCCAGACCAGGAGGGCAAACCGATTATATCGCCGCTGCATCTGTGGAGGTTTCTCTGTGGCGTCAGCAAACATGCCGACCAGAAGGCATTATGTTTACACAAAACATGTCGACTTTGTGTTAAACCGACTGGGGGGACTTTCTTGTGCTGGTGAGGATTTCGTCGTGTATTGATCAGTTCACAGTTAGATAAAAGTTTTTTTCAAGGTCAGGAGCAAACATGGAAAACCAGCGTAGGCTTTATACTATTTGATGAGATGCTGCCTGAAATACCTTGTGTTTGTATTTAATGTATCCTGATTTGATTAACTCGTCAAGGACCATCATGTAGAGAACAAACGTTGGTCTGAGAGCAGATGCTTATTTCAGACTAAACTGCTGTACTTATCTAACCCTCTGGGCTCCCTGAGCACATAGACACACACACACACACACACACACACACTACAAACAACAAAAAAAGTAGATGAAATAGGATTTGGTGTAGTGTTTATGTCTGTAAAAACACACAGAGCTTGAATTAAAAAACATATTAGAATACATCCGCATAAGGAGGTAATCCGTGCCTCTGCGTGTTGCGTGGGGGGCCTGAGCGGAGCTGTCATGGACAGATGGTGTCCCAGTGAGATGCAGAGCAGCCGTTTACTATCAAACAACCCGTCCCGGCACGGACCAGCAAAGCATACTTATTTAATGAGCAAAACTGTTTGGATTTTAGGCCGTAAATGGATTGCTGAGTAATCTTTGTTGGGTTTATGCAACCGTCTCTTTCCTGGATGGGATTTGCGAAACGTGTTGCGCAAGTCACTACTTAGTGGCAGCTTATTAGAAGCACACAGCACATCCCGATGATTATGATTTGATTGATGATCAATTTGATGTATTCTCTCAGCTTGCCCCTCCTCTCTTTTCATCTTACTGACTGCTGTCGTTTCCCTCTGTCTCCTCTTAGCTTTGAAGGGGAAAATGGTCCGTCGTTGTGCTGCAGTCCCTCTGAGCTGCAGGCGTCGCCGGGTTCAGGTCTGGTTCTCCATCCCAACCAGGCGGGCCACGGCCAGCGCCGCGAGTCCTTCCTCTACCGCTCTGACAGCGACTACGAACTGTCGCCCAAGTCCTTGTCTCGAAACTCTTCCATTGTTGGAGAACTGTGAGTAGAGATGTGTCCTCTGTCCTGACACACATCGCGATGTAGCGTGTTTTCTGCCAGTTCAATAAGTATTCTTCATGAAAGGTCCACTTCTATTCAAAATTGCCAAGCCGCATGTAGATATAATCATTGCAAAATGATTTTTGTTTCGCTAAAAACAGTGTATTTGTCGGCCTTTAATAGTTTTCACATCATATTTCAGGCATGGGGAGGACTTGATTGTGACTCCATTTGCTCAGGTAAGACCTGGTGATAAATAAATCTGCTCCTATAACATCAGTCATTAATGATGTTGTGAATGGTTACATTTCTTTGCAATCTCATTTTTTTTCTCTTTGGATTTGAAACGCCTTATGAATTCAGAAAGCACCACACACAGAGACACACACACACACACACACACTCAGGCGTCATTAACCTCTCTGTCGCCTGTTAGCCTAAAGTAGGCATGGCGAGGTTGTTAAGACTGAACAGCTTGTGCGTTTAACGTCCTGCTTGCTGATAGTTGGGAATGGAAATGTTAGATAGTAGATGCTGTGTGCTGCTGGTCAGGAGGTTCCTTATTTCAGATAGATGCCTGACAAAAACAATGGGGTATTGTTTCATGCCTTGTTATAACACAATCAAGAGAAAATCCAACTTTATGAACATGCTGTCATCAACCGACTACTACTACTACTAATAATAATAATGCCTAAAGGTTGCGAATTGTGTCGATGTGACGACTACAAAGACGAAAACAAAAGTCACAGCTAATCAACACGTTGGAGTTACCCAGATACAAATAATGAGTCACTCTGAATAATAAGCTACATTTTGTGCAAAATGAATAATAAATAAAGTAATCTGTAATGTAAAAACTTCTTCAACTTTTTCATGCTGATTTGAAATAATCCAACCCGGCCTTTTCCACCAGTGGGCTTCTGCTTCTTTTCAATCATTTTATTTTCAGTTTACATACACACACAACAAAGGAACTCAATGAACACTGCAAACTCAACTCTTTGGGAGACTGTAGGAACCCCGGACCTCATCCATCCCGCCCAAATACATACAACATGACACAAACAGTCCGCTGTGCCGAAGAAAAAAGGCAAAAACAGAGAAAGCTCGGTATAGAACGTTATGTGTCCCCATAAAACCACACAATCCTTCCATATCAATCAAATGATAAAACATAATGTGAACTCTCCCCTTCACTGGGTCACTCGGATCCCAGCGTTGCAAAACCTCTTGGTATGATTTTGGGATAGTCTCCAATAAAACGGAATAAAACAAGGATCCAAACAGAAAAAGGAACGCCTCCGCGTTTCCTCGGGAGCAGTAGGACTTTGTGAAGCCAATTTTAAACCGACGGCTTTTGCGCCTTCTAGCCATCGTTGTAAGATGGACAGCCGTGCACAGCCCCATAGGAGGCTGAGGGTTCTCTTGGGCTTGTTCTTCTCTTTCCTCATGTTATTTTCTCTTTCTTTGTTCTTTAGGTTCTGGCAAGCCTTCGCACTGTCAGAAACAACTTCACCACCTTGACGAATGTACAGTGTGCCTCCAATAAGTAAGTCGTATGTCATGTCTTTGTAGTATCGGCTGGTGTTTTACTACGTGCTGAAGAATGTCTTCAAATACCCAATCAAGGTTTTTGTCTTGAGGCCTCTTTGTAATTGCTGAGCTGATACAAAACCTTTGAAAAAGTCTACAGCATTTTTTTCTTTTAGGAAATAGTCATGCAGATTTTTAGCCTTCATGAATATTGTTTAGTTGCTAGGATTCAAAATGCCAACATGCCTCACTTGGGGGCGCCAGTGCATCAGAAACATTTGTAACGCTATTGTCTCACCAATGAAGCACGCTAGTTAAACCAAGTACAGATTCACACATACAGAGAGATCTGTTCTTTTGATGCAAAAGCTGGTTTGGAGCAGCATTTTATTAATTTTTTTGCGATTTCCCCCCGTCTCATATTTGCATGAAGGGTCAGTGGCAGCGGTTTCATGAGGTTTGCATGAGTCCAGTCACCCAGAGGAGTGAGGTCACTACGAGGCAAAACTCAATCAATTACAAAAATGTTCCATAGAAGAAAAACTGACTTACATAAAGTTCAGAGAACTGAGGGAGCATCTGTTGTGTGTCTGTGCTGTGGCAACAAGGCCTGCTGCTTCAACCACATCGCACTACGCAAAAAGTGACGCAAACCTTTGCTGAGCATCGGGGCACCGGATTTTAACGGTTTCTGGCATGTTTCTCCCCGGTTGCAGGAGGTCTCCTGCTACCAATCAGCCCACTCTCACCAAAGTCTGTCTGTCAGGTGAGTCCTGTCCCAAGCGTTGCATAAGCATTGCATTGTTTTTATGTAATAGTTTTATACATTTTAAGAAATCAAAAGTAAAGTCTTGCTTTTGAAGGATTCGAAAGATGCTGAAGAATGAGTGTCGACGCGCTGATGTGAATCCTTAAAGGTGCAGTTTCATGCATTAAAGCCAGAGATACAAATGTATCTGAATAGTAAATGCACAGTTGACATCAATTCATAATTGAAAAAGAAGCTCAAACAATGAATAGGGTCAGCAAATTCCTACAGTTTCATTAGACTGAGATAGAATGTGCGTTTTACAAACATAGTCCTCTGCATGCAAATACTTAGTTGGTGGAGATTCATTTGGGGAGAGACGCCATTGCTTATGAACACAACCGTGTCAACAGTACTAGTGCAGTTTACAGCGCCGGCACAAAGTGCGTTATCTACTTTCAGCCTTTTCACACGTGCAAGCTGTGATCTTTCGGGTTATTGATTAGGGAAAATGTGACTTGACAAAAAATTCCCATGCACCTTCTCTGCAGAAGACAGGGTGAGAATCACGGAAGGAGTTTGAATGCTTGTGATTCAGATGAGGTAGGTGTGAAGTTCAGAAAGGGAGGGGGGGGGGCATTAGTTCCTGTTGCACTGGTTCTTCAAGCCTGATTGACGTCAGCGCGGCGTGCACGCGCTTGATCTCCACTTCCTATCAGCGCAGATGGGCTGAAAGAAGGAAAGAATACAAGTCTTATTGTCCTTCCTCCTCCACACTTCTCGCAAACCTTGCCCTTTGCGGAGTAATCTCTGACGTGCAAAAACCCATCTTGTTGTTGGCGTGGAAAAGATGTAATGAGAAAAACAAGTATGAACAAGCCAATTTTAAATGAGTGTGAAACATCTTACACACAATACTCTTGTGTTTTTGATTCAGCGTCCTACTCACGTTTCACCATGGAATGTCACCAGTCATCTCCTCCTGAGAATACAGAGAACATCCAGCACACCTGACACTACGGGACATAATAGCAATTGTTTAGGGGGAGACTACAACAATTAACAATATTCCAAAGAAAGACGTCCTCGTATTCGTATCCTGTGATGTAATGGTTTCTGTATCGTATTCGTCAACTCTTTGACCGGAAAAGCGGAGCAGATTTTTTCCTGTTTTGCATCTGTGTTTAGTGAGGTGATACCCCCCCCACCAGTTGTGGAAAGGATGTTGTAACTGCGTCTGAGTGGGCAGGAGCTGGCTAATCTGGAGCTCTGTGAAACATTGATTATCTGCTGCGAAGGGATCTCAGATGGTCAATAGATTTTAAAAAAGTGAAAAGTGAAGAGTGTGTTGCGTGCCAAGTGAAGAGTGTGTTGCGTGCCACCTTGGCGGGAGACGGTGAGGTAAGATGGGAATGTCGCTCTACAGACAGCAAAAGGAAATGCATTGAAATTCAGAGAGAGATTTCACACAGGAGATATTACCGGCGGAATAAAAGGTCTGATTGCAAGAATAAACAAAAAGAGTTTTGGGAATAGGCCCCATCACTTTTATACCAGCGAGCTCCCTGATTGTCAGCTCCGCTCTTTATTGCTCATAATAAATAGCACTTTCGAGAAAATTTGCTTAATGGTGACGTCTTTGACCTCAAAGGGCCGGCGATGAGTCTGTAACGCTTGTCATCGCTAGCATTTAATGAAACATTGTCCCAGATGGAGGAGTCCAGGGTCCACGGTTAGTCATTCAGAAATGAATATCTAACGTTGTATTGTGTGGATTTTGTGGAACTAATACAAATGCGACGGCCCAATACTTTTACCGCTCTATCCAATCAAAACGTGGCTTACACAAGATTTTCCGACTTTGCACGTACGCTGCTGAGTGTCAGGCCCCAGATAACAGGTATTACTCATCCACCTTTTTGTGTAAACATGTTCTGAAGGAGAAGTCATTGTGACGATCACAAACAGGTCCCTCTGATAGAAGACAGAGGAAGAACAGCACGTGTCAATCAACTGTAATGTGTGGGATTTTTTTTTGCCTAACATGAATAACAAGGTGTTACCTGTGAATTAGGGCAGGGCCTTTTGCATGTTGCGTTGAATGCGCAGAATGACAAGTAGAACCCATTTGTAGGCCTAATAAACTGTGTCAAATATTTAAAACGACAGATTTTAGTTTGTCATTCTCTGCAGCATTGTTTTATGGTTGTAATGAAAGTGGTTAAAGTTGTTTGTTGTGGAGGCCAATGCTGTTTTTGCTTGAGACCGCTTGAGTTTTACGTATCATTACTGACGAAGAAGTGCACTCCTTTACGTTTAATAGAATGAACAAACAGATTTGAGTAGACACCCGGACAGCAGACCACGAACTGACAGCCAGAACGAACTTGACCTGAAGTCTCTGCGGTCCGCTCCGCTCGCCGGTCGTCACTCTGTCCCACAGCGGGAATCCATTTCGGGTTTTCCAGGCTCACAGCCAGAGGAGGGGATCTGGAGGCCTGCAGGCGTGCAGCCTGGTTAAGCATTTGAATTATGTCATTGACGTCAGCACAGTCATAAACCTTGCCGCGGCCCATCCCGCAAACGGGGCCCCTGCCAGCGCCGCTCCATGGTGCATTGTGAAGGAGCTGCCAAACAGGCCTTGATGAGCCGTGCGGTGAAGCCTTTTGTTCTGACAGGTGAGGAGGTCATGGCCCATTTGTAAACTATGAGGATACACAATCGTTTGAAGTTGTTTGTGAGAGAAGACAGTGGGATGGTGTGGTTTCGGGGGCTGGACCTTTTACAAATGTCCACCCCTTATTTTTAGGATTATTGTTATCACAGCAGTGAGAAGTGAAACACAAACTGCGCTGTGTACGGGCACGTACCTGTTTCAGAGTGTGTTTTCGCTTTCATGACATGCGGCGGTCTAGATGAGCACTGTGTGTTTGCTCACATGAACGAACATGCATTGCTATAATAGCATCATTGCATTAAATAAAAACGATGACCTTCCACTTCCAGTGCATTTTATTTTGATACCTTGATACATTTTTCTGATCCTTTTCTAATTTTACTTAAATGTTTGAATGCAAACGTATTCAAGTATTTAATAACTATTTCATTCGGTGCACAGTAAATGAATGAGGTAAAAGATGTTATCAGCAAGGGGTGGAAATGGATCATGCAGTTCAGCTCTGCACACCAAACTCCAGCCAGACAGCAAAGGAAGCTGGGGTTTTTTTTGGGGGGGGGGTTGAGAGCACAGAGAGGGGCAGTGTGAGGTGGAAGTGAGCGGAAGGTGTTTCACGCGGGAACGGAGCGGGGGGGGGGGGCGCTTGAGCGTAGCCGCGCTCGTCGGTGCAGTTGATGGCTCTCACAGAGGCCGGTTTGTGGCCCCCACAGGGGAGAGAGTCGGAGGGGGAGGGAGAGAGGGGAGGCAGACGGGGTCTGTCTGCACACTGAGGCCTGTTGTCCTCTAGGCCGCCTCGAGCATATGGCCGAAGCATTAGGACTCATCGTAGAAGAGAAAAAAAAGAGAGACTCACTGAAAAAAAAGAAAAAGGCTGGAAAAGTACCTCGCGCTCTGTCTGGGAGCAGGTTTTTCAGACTGAGCGTGCGTCACGCCACCTTTGACTGGTGACATTGTGAAATGTCTGTCAGCCCATTTAGCGCTGTATTTATGATCAACCACAACGCAGTGATGGATTCAGCAGCCCCCTCTGCTCCTCCTCCCTAATGAGGATCATAAGATGTCCAGTTGTGTCCTCCAGCTGACGGACACGTCAAGCTCCGCTTTAGTTGTTGTTGCGTTGAGCATTTGGTATGAAGCCAAACACCAAAACCAGCACATTTTTTAAGGTTTTTACTGACGTCACACTGTGAGTTGTGTGTGTGTGTGTGTGTGTGTGTGTGTGTATGAATCAGTCACCAGCTTTAAAATGACCTGCGTCCTGGTCATACAGGCAGCGGTGATGAGCCAAGACTTTGATGAATCACGACTTCTTTGCTGAACTCCCCAATGTGCCCAAATGCTCTCATTGGAGGAAATAAGGGGGGGGGGGCAGGATGTGGTCAAGGAGGTGTTCTTGACAACATCTCGCCAGCTTATGGCCCAACTGACTGCCACACGTTGGTCTGCACCCCATTTCAACAGCTCTCCACCTCGCGCGTGAGCTGGTTTCAGGCCGAGCTTCCTGCCGCGCGCGTCACTGACTTTTACGCGCGCGGCTCGGATGCCCGTGGTTCCTGTGAAGGGTTTGAACTGTGAGGCTCTGGCGTCCGGCGGTGTTCTGTAACCACGGGGTTCTTTGTATTCCCCAACCTGGAGCTCAAGTCAAAGGGAAATCGGCCTGACCCGAGGAGTGAGGCCAGTGCTGTGAGGAACCGCTGGCATGATTCCTAATAGTCGCGATTGAAACTGCAGTTGAAACTCTAAACTTTGACATTCAAAACAGTCGCTGTCGTCATGTTGTTCTGATACCGTTCTACGCTGGGGGGGGGGGAGTTCCCGAGCTGCACGTATTTTGACTGAGATTTCATTGAAGTTCTTTGTGAGCGTCTGCACACCGGCTCTGCTGTTTGAAGAGCTTTGATCTACTACGCGCTGACGTAAATCGGGCAGCAGCACGCTGGCTGTCCCGTTTTCACTAAGCATATGGGGTAAATGTCTTCCATGTGTGAAGCCCTATGAAGTAGAGATCAGTCTTTCCCATAGAAAAAGGAAGTTGGGAGGGGGGGGGGGATCCAGATGTGCTCAGCGTTTACTCTCTGCGGGCGGATATTTGTTGAAGCAACATTTTATCAGGGAATTGATCGTAATTTGTTCCTTCGCGTTTTATCATCTGCACACATTTTAGTTTTTCATAACCCCCCCCCCCCCCCCCCCCCCCTTTTCCCCTCTGAAGTTTGCGACCGGAACACGTGTGTGAGGCGTAGCGGGCAACGACGCGGCGCTTTAACCGGATGACCGCTTGGACGGTCGCTCCACCTTTTCAGTAGCTCCGCTCCATGTTTTGCGTGAGTTCCGTGCCAAAGAGGAAGCGCTTTAGTTTCTTTTGGCACGCGAGTCAGAGTTTGCCTCTCGTGTTGCTCCACAGAGTTTGGTGTTTGAAATAAATATGTTTTTTTTCCCTCCCTCGGACAGGAGAGAGCCGGATTGTTGATTATGGGGGAGTGTGTGATGCTCCCGCTGCAGTTGAGCAGTGTGAAGACTACAAGTGGGCTGCATGTTTCAGAGAGGACGTTTCCTGGAATGGAGCCTCTTGGAGCATTTTGCTTTGCAGAAATAACAACGTGCATTCAATAAATTCATGTAGCCTCTTTCTCTTTTACTCCCTTTTGTCTCAATACTTAAGAATAGTTGATGCAGATATTAATAAGAGATTCAACATCATTAAGGGAGTATAAGAAGCCAAATTGTTCTCCCCCCCCCCCCCCCCCCCCGCAGCCCCACTGCAGACTGTGTATACAAATCACTTTTTAATGGGAGGGGGGGTTACGGACAGCAGGAGGCTGCAGGAGGTTTTCACACCACTTTTTCAGCAGCCAGAGTGACCCTAGGAGGGGGGGGGGGATAAGCGAAAGGAGGGAGATCTGAGAGTGGGTGGGTGGGCGGGGAGGACCAGGCCGGGTGGGAGGGAGTTTGGGGAGCGCACCAGAGACGAGGGAACGGGGGGGTTCATGGAGAGAAAGAGGCTACAGAGAGAGTCTGCAAACAGCAACTCTGGCCCCGAGTTTGTCCGAAGTCTGTGAAGTGGTGGAGCAGAGTAATAAGATGAAGGAGCTGTGTGTACACACCTCCCCTCCTTCCTCCGCGTCTGCCGGATGCCCCGCGGGCCAGTCCTCCGTCCGGTCAAGCCACACTCGGCCCATCGGACCGCCGCCACCACCACCGTCGCGCGTGGTGTCGGAGGGCCCCGCCGTGGACATGGATCCTCTTGGGCCTGAATACGTGTCCATGTGTCTGTTGGCAGATGACTCCTACCAGAAGCTGGCTATGGAGACCATGGAGGAGCTGGACTGGTGTCTGGACCAGCTGGAGACCATCCAGACCTACCGCTCCGTCAGTGACATGGCCTCCAACAAGGTAGGACCATTCCGCCCCCACGGATTACTGCATGTGCAGACGGCGCGTTGTGATGTCTAATGAGGGGACTTTTAAAATTCTATTAGCTAATTCTCACGTCCATTTAAAAAGGTCACACAATTTTTGCAACTGCCATAAGGGAGATTTCAATTTTCAAATTGCATGTTTAAAAGTTGACTACTATGTTGACTATATATATATATATATATATGCTCATATGCTCTAAATGACAGGATATTTGTGATTGTGTATTTAAGGGCAACTTAAAATTGTGATATATGTTTAACTGTCATTGCCTGGTCCATCCACTGTGACAACGATGCACACAGCACACCCGCTCTGCACAGCGCTGTCTAAAATTGATAGACTAGAATTCAGAGGAAAGGCGCTCGTCCAACTGCTGTTCAATGTTTCAGAATCATCATTTACACAGTATGCGTTCTGTAGTTCACTTTCAACAATGAGCTTGGTACGGGGGCCTCACTGTCTTGTACGCGGCTGTAGAATTGTTGCAGTGTGGTGGCCAATTTGCGCAGCGGGTGCAAAATGTAAATAGCTTTTTGCCACATTGACGCACTTGCAAAGTAGTAACCTCTCTGTAGTTGTGTGTGAACTGTATTGTTTTGCATAAATAACTACTGATTTCCTGTTAAAATAGTGAAACCATGTTCTTATATTATTCAAATTATAATAGATAGTAGGTGTGGCAATTGAACACTCTTTATTAAGCTGAATATTCTTCTTCTATCCATGACGTGGGGCGTATTCATGATGAATACGTACAAGGATGTAGTATTGAAATAATGTCCCGTTTGTGTCCGATCAAACATTTCTGCGTTGCTTACAAATGTGTTAATGCAAAACTCTGTTCCGTGTGTCACCGTGCTAATATTGGCCAACGAGCAATTAGTACATCTGAGCCTGATGGAAATGTCGGAAAGCTACGGCATCATATAGATGATGATACATGATGATGATGATGATGATGGAGTAATCAATAGTCATTGGAACATCTTCTGGGAACCAGAAAAATATCTGTGCAAAACACTTGAAGAATAGACTTTGCCATCCCTGCTAGTGTGCCTGAAAAGATCACTCATATGTTCTTATTAATAGTCATTGAAACTTGACGTTTTGAATGTAAGTGTAGTAACCGGGTTGGAGGTAATCTAAATAGACACACTGTGGGGTTTCATGACTGCACAAAGCAGCTATTTGGATCTCATTACTTCTCTTTCATTTTTTCGTGTGTATTTTGTCTGTGCGGAGCTCAACCAAAATAAGTGTAGAGTGCGCAGCATAACTCAACCCCCACGCCGCCAGAGGAGACTCTGTGGCGGCGGCAAATTATAAACACCCAGGGTGGTGTTGTCCGTATCCGTTTGTATTCCAGCCTGTGGTCGGAGGGCGGATTGGGACGGGGAGGGGGGGTGTTGTTGTCAGCGGTAACTGGTGACCGTGACACCGGTTTCCTGTCTCTCTTTATTTCCCGTGACCCCTCCCCCACTGCCCCTTCTCCTCTGCTCCCTTGTTAGCCAGTCTTGGCGCATAAGCGCGTCACCGGGGGCCGTCGAGACAATGAGCCCGAGGCCCTGCGGACGCACGCCAGCGCAGCCACCCGGTCAGGCAGGCCGAGGACATTGTTTACCCTGAGTCAGAGTCCTCCCAGGGTGACCCAGCACCCCCACCAAGCATTGTTGGTGCTTTTCCAAGGGTTCAACTAGTCACGGTGTCACAGTCGAGATTCGTCAGTGTTCTAGTTTTTAATTAAAAAAACAAAAATCGATAAGAAAAATGTATTAATGCAGCAACTGTAGACTTTTGTTGCTCTCCAACATTTAAATGATGCGACGTTCGACAAAGAGCCTGTTTCTCTTCAGCAGCCCATGGATGTAATTGAGCCCACGTCTGAGAAGCCAGGGCGTCCGTCTCTTTATTCTGGGTCCAAGGGCACAGGTGTGTCCGGGCCGACGGGGACCACACACCCGGCTGACCGCCAGCCTGGGCGGCTGTGACCTCACAGCCGGGAGCGGCTCCCCCTGCCCCTCACTGTCATTAGCCCACGCCGCACTTCCACGCTGATGCCGGTGGAGGCCTTGCACAAACACCGCCATCTGAATCCAGTTAGGGGAGCTTAGCGCTTTGCGGGCTAGCGTGCGAGCGAGCCCCCCAAGCGAAGCGCGAGCGAGTAGGAAACTTCGACTCACGTGTGGTCATTTCGACTTTGAAGCGCCGCCGTCTTCAGAGGGAGGGGGGGAAAAAAAATGACAAAATGATTGAAACAGATGTAGCGGTGGGTCCGTAGCTGCAGCGCGGGGTAATGGACGTTAAATTACAGCGTAGTGATTCCGTTTGACTGAAAGGCTGCTGGAGCGGATCAGACAAGCTGCAGCAGTGATTTCTGTGCTTAATTGTTATTGAAACGCTCTACGTCTGGCTTATTTTCTATCGCATCAGCAGATTTCTGACACCGAGGAGGTGAATATGAAACTATGCTTTTTTCTGCAACCCGATGCTTAAGTAGGCTTTATCAACACTTTCTAGGAATATCTATCCTGTGTTAAACTAAACCCGCATGGTGTCAACCGCTGTGTGTTGACACTGCAAACGTCCACGCGGAGGACAGACGCAGCGTTGGACCCCCCCGTGTGGACTTTGTCATATTGCACAGCAGAGGCATTGCAATATTCGGTCGAATACTCTCAGTCAAGGTCGAAGATTAGTGTAAGAACTGAGCTTGGAAACTTTTTCGTTTGACTTTGTGCCGCCGGGCTGATGATGCTGATCATGCTGAACATGTTTTCTGGGACTTTTCAGTGATGAACTTAGGTATGTTAATTGTTTGGTGCCTGAGGACATTGTAAGAGTCGGTCCCTTTACTGGCAGACAACCCGCTTCCTATCAAGTTTAGAGGAAGTAGGTGGGGACACATGTTCCGCCCCGTGTCTGAGGGAGGTGCTAGCAACCTTTTGTTAAAGCGTATATGCCAGTCAGTCAAGTCAGCTTTACCACTATAAGTTTCCTGCCTTACTTCAGCACCAAGGGAGGAAGCAGGCAGAGCCTCAGACGAACACACAAGTTATTTCTTGTGACACAGGATTTCTTTCGGCTCGTGCTTGTGCTCATTTTCTCGTTGAGTGACGATGGGACTATGTTCTGAAAAGCAGATGAAAAACTTTAGCGTTCTCACAAGTTTGAAAAAGGTGAGTTATTTTGCATTGTTCTGTGAGTTTGGTCCCTCATATGGAGGTTGTTATTTATACATTGGTGCATTTATAAAAATGTGTTCATTATGAATTAGTTTGATCAGAGGGCATTTCTTTGGAGAAGATGATCAAATATTGAATTGTATTTTGCTTTCTCTGCTTGCTCGTTTGGATTCAGTCCAGAGGAACTAAACACTGGTCCGGTGGCACATTTGGCTGAAACAGAAACTTTTGACACATTTTGTGTTCATGTGTAGTTGTTCGAACTTTGTTTCAACCTGCATTCAAACATGTACTTTGCATTGCGGAATTTGCGAAACAATGACTTCAATGTGCACCTGTTTTGAATATTCAAAATTTATGAGCCATCCGCTCATCTTCTGAGAACTAACCACAGTTTTTTTTCTTGGGTTAATGAAACTCCTGGAGGTTACCTAAGATCAGGGTTTTGTTTTTTTCCCCCTGAGTGTGGGCCCTCTTGACTAACTTAAAAGGATGCATGAGATTAGGCCATGCATTGAGTCATCTTTTGTCCTGAACACTCACAGACTGGTCACCATGCCGCGTTGCATTTGCTGCACTTCTGACTCAAAGCGACTGAAATGTATCTCGGTGCGCGATTACTTTCTTAGAGGTCAAACAAATCCATGCTGCTCCACTGCTTTGAAGAATCAATTACTAACTCCCTTCTGAAGGGAATAAAGCCTTCTGATTCCAAGCTCACATTTTTTTTGTCCTTAAGAGCTGTCTTTGATTTTTATGGAGTACCTCTGGCAGTTTGGGCTTTAGAAGCAGCCCCTGCTTTGAAAGGGGTATTGAATCTGCACTGTCAAGTTGATGTTCGCAGTCTGCTTGATAGTTCATGCCTGTTAAGCTTCTGCGAAGAAAAGACCCCATTGTAAAATCCAAAAAGTAAAAAGTAAAATGCCTATAAAAAGGCATGATTAGCTTGTAATTTTCAGACATTATTAATACAGGAAATGGAACCACAATTCCAGAAAGGGGATTTGTTGCACCATTATCCCATTGCATTCCTTGTAAAGAATGTGTTAAGATTGTTGCACGAGAAAAGCTATTTTGTATCAGAATCTGCCTTCTTGAAGCCGCGTCCTGGATTTTTTGTCTAGCCTAGTTGTGTCAATCCAGCTCATCTCTGCCACAGATTGTGCATTGTGCGGCTTGTGTGTGATGTGATGCGATGTGTTTTAGAGTGGGGAACACCGTGAGAGCAATGGCATGAGCCACGTGACTCTGTTGCCATGGCGCTCAGGTTGACGTGCAATTGGTGGTGCTCTGGTGGGCGGCGGACTGAAGAAACTCTCATCCGTTTGTCTCAATCGAGAGCAAGGACGGGTCTTTAAAATGCACTGGAATGAATGTCAGCTGGAACGTGCACAGCAATTCCTGCCACGGAGGAAAAATAAAGACTGAACCCCAATCTGGTAAATTCATACCCAGCGTCTCCTCAGCCGTGGGACGGATGCGTCGGTGCTTTGAAGCCTCACATTGCGCAGTGTGCGTTGGATCTGTTCTGCATTACTGAGCAAGGAGAGCCAATCGGGAAGGGCGAGAGTCCAAGTTTGGGAGGGGTGAAAGAGAGACGGTGGGAGGGGGGGATTGCAGAGAGCTTAGGAGTGAGGGAGAAAGAGAGAGAGCGAGAGAAACATGTGGGGGGGATCCTCCAAACTCCGATTATCTGCAGTGCCGTGCATGGCTCAGTGTTTTGCGAGGGTGGGAGGCAAAGAGAGAGAATCCATCAGTCTGCCACAGGGGGCTCTACGGCTGGAGCCCACCCCCCCCCCACCACCCGCCCCCGCCTCCTTCTCTCTGTCTCTGTCCCATATTTCCTTTCTCCCTCAGCCTGCCCTTCCTCCCAGCCTGGCTCCATATGAGCTTGGGAAAGCTGGATTTCCCCCCCGGATGACGTTTAGATGGTGGCAGGAGGAGAAAAGGGGGTTTAAAGACACGGACAGAGGCAGTGACAACCGAAAAGCAAGCCGAGGAAATACAGGGGAGTGGTGGTGGTGGGGGGGGTGGGGGGATTCCATCACTCTCGGCCAGCGATCCTGGGAAACGGTGGGCGACGCGATGAGGAGGCGCAATCGGATGCGGGGATCCGCCGCAGCCCGTCTCTAGACACTTCAACCGGGGCATTTTTCCCTGCAGTCGACCGCTGGAAGGCGAGGATTCGGTGGCGCTCTGTGCTCCAGGTTGTGGGGCTGAGCTCAGCCTTGGGGGTCCACTCAGAGAGGAGCATACAGGGCTTCTGCTGGGGAGCGCCAGGGGCTCAGCACAGCTCCGCACCATGCCTGAGGCCAACTACCTGTTCTCTGTGTCCTGGGGATACATCAAGGTGTGTCTCAGAGGAGTGCTGTCACAGACGGGGCTACTGGATATTCGTGTGTTTTCCCCATGCAGCCGGAATTGCCACATTGATTTTGTTGTGTTTTGATTGCACACTTGGATGTGTGTGTGTGTGTGTGTGATTCCCTGATTTTGCATGCTATGCGCTGTTGTTGTGTTTGTTGAAATGCTCGGCAGTCAGTTGTCTTGGGGGCTAATTCAAACCAGGACCAAGGAGCCATAAACACTGACCTTATATGGTGCATTAAAAAACCACGTCCGTCCTCTCAAGGGAAAGGGGAACATAACAGGAAGTGCTTTGTTGAAACTGCAGAAAAACTAATATATACTTTTGTGTAAAGACAATTTGACCTCATCTTGTTGTTTTTCCTTTTTCTATCCCTCCAGTTCAAGAGGATGCTGAACCGGGAGCTAAGCCACCTGTCTGAGATGAGCCGCTCAGGCAACCAAGTTTCCGAGTACATCTCCAACACCTTCCTAGGTGAGCACTGCAGCACTGATCCAGACTCTAATATTACTTGCATAGGTGCAACATACTTAAACGTGCCGTTCTCCTTCAGAGATGACAGAGGTTACCCAGAGCGTGTGGCAAGTAGCGGAGAAAATCCTAGTTCGTCTGCTCCACTGCTCTCAAACCAGTCTGATCTGGTATGGGGGAGGGCAGAGAGTCCCCTCGCTCTAACTGCAGAGAGATGTGGAGATGTGGAGAGAGAGTGTGTGTGGGGGGGGGGTTATGCTCAGGGAAGGCTTCCCTCTGGAGGGCAGTGGGTGGGGAAAATGGGAGCTTGTTTGTGGGCACACGGGGCCGTCACGCATTATTCATCAGGAGGACAGCCGTGTCTCCCCCCGTCCACCTTCCCATCCACCTCAGCGCCTTCACACGCTCAGACCGGCCAGCTTGTCTGGGCCGCGTGCAGACCGATGTTCTGCTCCGGCTTGTAAACACGCCGCCATCTTCTCGCCTCCAAACAGTGACACCTACAAGGGGAACAGGGCTGGATGCATTGTAGCGCTAACGCTCACCGTGATGGAGGAGAGACAAACACCAGAGCGCAGAGAGAAGCTTATCTTTGAAGCTTAGTGGTTTTGTTGTCGTCTTTATTCCAGCCAACAGCTGTCCGTTGTATTGAGACCGTTTTCTTCCTGTGCTTTGTGGATCCTGCAGCACAGATATTTGTGTGTGTGTGTGTGTGTGTGTGTGTGGTGCACATATTCAGGCCGAGCCACTGACACACACACACACACACTGTGTGCCCGCATGGCGACTGAATGACACAAACCGAAACACACCTGCATGCTCACAAAGAATACAATATGACATAAACATTTCGGCCTAGTCTGAGCCAGCAGCTATGGTTCTGTGTATTGTTATTATCAGGGTTTCTCAGAATTGTCATCATAACAGTTAGGTAGCAGCCTTTTTGAAATGTTTTTGTTTTTGCTTTTTGTCTTTTTCTAGCAAAGTTAACTGAAGGATTGTTTCCTAATGAAACAACTCTGTGCAGCCTTTTCTGTCACGTAGGTGTGAGAGGTCAACTATCTGCCTGTGTTAACTTTGTTTACTCGGTACAAGCCGGGAGGCTTACGCAACAGCCCCAAGCTTATTCTACTGTCTTTGGAGTAAACGAGAAGCACCTTTTTAAAAAAAACTATATTGTGTGTCTTCTTTCCTCTGCAGAGAAGCAAAATGAGTTGGAGCTTCCGTGTCCAGTTCCTAAGTCCAGGGAAAGGAAGAGGAGACAAAAGCAGCAACTGCAGCAGCAGCAACAGCAGCAGCAGAGTGGGATGATGACTCAGATCAGCGGGGTGAGGAAGGTCAGCCACACACCAAGCATCTGTGCAAGCACGAACAATCGCTTTGGGGTGAAGACCGACCAGGAGGAGCTGCTGTCGAAGGTAAGTGATTGACAGGTCGACGTTTGTCCGTATATAACGTGAAAGTCGTGCAGTCGTCTGAAAGTCTTTGTCTGGTCTGTTCTCCTACAGGACCTGGAGGGCATTAACAAATGGGGCTTAAATATCTTCCAAGTGGCCGAGCACTCCCGCAATCGCCCGCTTACATCCATCATGTACTCCATCTTCCAGGTTAGTGTGTATGATGTGAAAAAACAACAACAACAACATCATTCATGAACACATGCTGGAATAGAGGGCGTAAGGCACGGCACACGTTGGTGTGTGTAGTATGTTCAGCTGTCAGTATCCCTACAGGGACATCTGCTAGAGGGACATTAGCACTTGAAATGATTTTCTAGCTGTGAATCATCATGGCGGGAGGGCGAACTGTTTTCATATTCGCCTTTTCAGTAATGTATGACTCACAATTTGCCAACCTGATTTTAAAGTCGGCCCACCAGTACAGTACGCGGGTAAAAAGCTCAAAACGAGATCTCACACAGTGTAACGTCCTCATTGAGAAATCTCACTTCTTTTTTCTTCTTCCTCTACGCAGGAGCGAGACCTGATGAGGACGTTCAAGATTCCAACGGACACCTTTGTGACGTTCATGCTGACCTTAGAGGACCACTATCACTCCGACGTGGCTTACCACAACAGCCTGCACGCGGCTGACGTAGCCCAGTCCACACACATCCTCCTGTCCACTCCTGCACTGGATGTAAGTCACTTTCACTTATAGGGATCACGCCTCCGGTCACTGTTGTTTTGTAAGAAAGTAAATTTGAAAAATGGCTGCATTTTGCATGTCTTTGCTTTTTGTTTTTGCCAAATTTACACGTAGTCACAATCTGGTATCTTATACATTTGACAGCCGACACCATTAAAGTGTCATTCATCGGCTGCACCTATTTCTCAAGCTCTTTGTTTTGGTTTAATAAAATGAATGGCATTGTCGTCACAAATGCTGGCATGCCCGAGAAACTGCATGCATGAAACGATGACGCACGGAAGGCTCGGCCTCAAACAATTGTCTGATACCTTACCTTGTTCGGTCAGGTTACTGTAAAGCTCATTGACCTGTATTGTTCTCCCTACTCCTCTAACACAGGAGGTGTTCACAGATCTGGAGATCTTGGCGGCCATTTTTGCTGCAGCCATTCATGACGTGGACCACCCAGGAGTGTCTAACCAGTTCCTCATCAACACCAGTAAGTCCTCTCTACTGTGAAAAAAGCGATAACACTGAATATATTTGCATGGTTTAATGGGATCCTGCAACAACAAGGCAAACATGTGGGCTTTTAGGGACAGTGCATGGTTACCATAGTTACCTGACCTGAGTTTATAAAGCAAGAGCTCCCAATGTAACGTCTTTCTTCCTGTCACTTTCCCCCCCCCCCCTCCCTCCTCTGCCTTTAGACTCCGAGCTGGCTCTGATGTACAACGATGAGTCAGTGCTGGAGAACCACCACCTGGCTGTGGGCTTCAAACTGCTGCAGGGGGATAACTGCGACATCTTCCAAAACCTCACCAAGAAGCAGAAGCAGACGCTGCGGCGGATGGTCATCGACATGGTGAGGGAACGTCTGCACATCTGTCGGACTCCTGCTTCAGCCTTCGGCGTAATGTCTTGACTGCTTTATTGCTTACTTCCTACATTATTCTTACATCATCCTCTGTCCTTCTCTCCTTCCAGGTGCTGGCAACCGACATGTCCAAACACATGAGCCTGCTGGCTAATCTGAAGACGATGGTGGAAACCAAGAAGGTGACCAGCTCTGGAGTTCTGCTGCTGGACAACTACACAGACAGGATGCAGGTGAGGGGCCTGCTCGCACACCCGCGTGATGCTGACAGCCTGGCACACGGGAAGGAGGGACGCGACATTAATTGTCGTTGTTGGTTTTATTTTTTTTTGGCAGGTTTTGCGTAACATGGTTCACTGTGCGGACCTGAGTAACCCGACCAAGCCCCTGGATCTGTACCGGCAGTGGACAGACAGGATCATGGAGGAGTTCTTCCACCAGGGAGACCGGGAGAGAGACAGGGGAATGGAGATCAGCCCAATGTGCGACAAACACACAGCTTCGGTGGAGAGAACACAGGTGGGGAAGAAGCACCTTTAGCTCCTGAAATAGAAAATGTTGTTTTTTGTTCATTTTCATTTGACTGATATCATCCCTTTTTTAAATCTTTCTCCAGGTTGGCTTCATTGATTACATTGTCCACCCTCTGTGGGAGACGTGGGCAGACCTGGTCCACCCCGACGCCCAGGACATCCTGGACACACTGGAGGACAACAGGAACTGGTACCAACGCATGATCCCCCAGAGTCCCTCCCCTCCGTTCTACACCAGCGACGGGGAAAGCGGCCAACCCGGGGAGTTGGAGGGGGGCCCCGTGGCGAGTAAATTCCAGTTTGAGCTGACACTGGATGACCAGGATGAACGGGACGCAGGCGGCGAGAACGCCGTGATGGAGACGGCTGGCGGCGTGATACTTGAACAACACGCCTGTGACGGGGACAGGGTGGAAATGACGACGTGCGACATCTCGCCTGCGGAAACATAGCCAGACTGACGGTGTTCTAAGAGGCCGGCAAGTTTTGCTGGTTCGGCTGAATTCATTTAATTGCAGTAGAGCAATCCTGCAATGTCGCTCTTTGGAGCTGCCCGGCAAAAGAGGGCCCGAATGAATGGGGGGGCCACCCGTGAAAAGGAGGCTTGGAAACCCCTTCGGCAGTTTGTTTTGAGCCCCCCCCTCGGAAGGGAGCCGGAAGAGGCGTGTTGCTTAAAGAAGGGACTGCTGTCAGACTGCTGAGGCAGGACTGAATCTCACAGACACAGAAGGTGTTTGTTTCTGTGTACTGGGACTAGTAAAAAATCCAAATTTGCACTTCAGGACGTTTTTTTATTATGTTCATTTTAATTATTCATATTGTGTCTGGACGGGATGCCACCTGGTGAAATGCCCAACCAAAAATGACTATTCGGCAAGTTTTTATTTTTAACGTTTTTGTTTTTTTACGCTCGAGTTGTGTGCCTTTTTTCTTTTCTTATTTTTTTTCAACAATCGTTTGTCTTTGTAAGTCTTTTTATAATTTATTGAACACATTTGTGTAGCTGTAAAAGGTGTCAACTTTTCTACAATAAGGATGCGTTTCTCTCACACAGTCTTCCTCGTGTTCTGGGAGTATGAGCTTGTTCTGTGGATGTATTTCTAAAATCAGACAACTTCCCAGCACAATCTGCACTTTGTGGCATAGGACAAGGAGACCTCAGAAAGCATGAGTAACATTACATTTATGTAAACATGTAAAACATGTTTTCTTCAATAATTCACTTTTCACAAGCAATTTCCCTCTTTGATGAAAATGATATTTTGTATTTCGAGTCCAAAAACTAAACCAACTCCAAAGATCCTGTCAAGAAAGCACTTTGATGATTTCACTGCCACCTCTAAAGAGTGTGAACCCGTGCTTGAAGAGTCAGTAGTGAAGAAAATCAAACCTGTGACCGGAAGGGAAATTGATCCCCGACGCTGCCATTTAACTGGGTGACGAGTTCAGTCAAATGAAAGGTTAAAACTCTCTGCAAGAGTTCTGTCTCTGCCTTGTAATCCCCCTGGTTCATCCGCTCACATGGATAGGCTTCACGTCCTGGATCATTCTGAGCTACGGACGACTGTGCACATTTAAAAAGACACCTGTTAGTAATATAATAATTGTATTGTAGTTTCTATTCCAGCACTTTGAATCTGTCGACAGTCTTCAGCACGTTGCTGATCTGTCCAACACTACCTTAAAGGTACCACAATGTAAGGTGCAAACTTCCGAATAAACGGTGGGGGGTCCCGATATCGGGTCATTACCCGATACCTTCCGGCGTGTCTGGGTGCGTGAAAGTGTGTGTGTGTGTGTGCGTGTGTAAACCGAGTCGCACAATCTTGTTGCACCGAGCTGTGTTGTGCCAACACTGTATTTATTATCCTCCTCCTTGTATATGATAATATTGATTGTTAATATTTCCTGTATATTTGTTATTATTTATATGCACTACCCCGTATCGAATCGGTTTGACTGAACTTGTCTGGTGGTTCTGTCTTACTGTTTTTTGTCAGCTGTTTTGCTATACAACCGTAACATGAAGTTATGCAGCTCGATTTTGATAATTTGGGACGTTTGTTTTTAAAATTCCAGCCATGAAATGGTGGACAGTCGGAACCAGCCACACGTTGTGTGGTGCAGAAGAGGTTCTGCATTTGTTTTTGTCTTTTTTCCCGGTGGATTATGAAGGCTGGATTACTGCAGTATTTTGTGTACGGTGACTGGTCATTGTACAGCTATTGGAATATTTGCTGAAATATACTGCATTGTTTCAAATATATTTTTTCAGTGTTTTTCCTCACAATATATGGTAAAATTGTGTATGTAGTGCTCAAGAAATGTTTTCTATCAGATGAATAAAATGGGCATGTACTACAGAAATGTGTTGTCTGGATATTATTGGATCAAATTCGCAAGCAAAGCATATTTACGTACACAGTATAGCCTTCACCTTTTAACATAGTGCTTGGGATTTCTATATGTATATCAAGACTAAACGACAGCCACTTGTCAATGTCTCCCTTAGCTATTGTAAAACAGCAAGGTAATAGTACATAATGTAATACATTAAACCCATGAACAGTTTTGTATAGTTTTTAAGTTGGTAGAAATAATAAAACCAACACATTCCAAAGCAGCAAAAAGACATTTCAGAATGAACTTTGTTCTTTCTTTGTTCCAGTCAAAACTCTAGGAAGGCATTTTTTTTTACATGATAAAAGATTGGATCATTTACCAGAATTTCGTGGGATAGAGAAGATTCTAAGCTAGTAAAAGCCGCCCTCTGCAGCAAAACTGATTGGTTGGGCTGGCGACAGCTGGGAGGCTCAAACGTGATTAACTTGTTCTTTGTCTTCCTAGAGAAGCCAGAATGACACAACTAAAGTGAATCGTCAGCAGTTCAAATAACTAAGAATGATGTGTTTTTTGTCAACGTCACAATTCCAGTTTTTCAACTTTGAGGGAAAAAACCTGGTAGAAGAGACGACCGCTTCCCTGCAGAGACGCCACTGACACGTCTCCCCTCTGATCTGAGTTCAGTAACTTCCGGCCGGCCAGCCGGCAATGTAAACAGGAAGGGCAGAGATAGTGATGCTTATGTGCTGGGCCTTCAGGGCCATTCACTCTCCCATGACTCAAGACGATAAGCATCTGGAATACGTGATCAACAGGAGGTAAAAATGGTACGTGGCCATAGATGACGTTTAAAGATTTGGTTTTCTGCGTAAGCTCAACAAAGCAGGAGGGAGGAAAGACATCTCATCTTCACTGCTCACATTATGGAGAAGCGACAGCTCGCTTGATAATGTGGTACAAGTTTTTGCAGCTATTTAGATTTTCTCTCTCCAGGCAGACTATTAAAAAATAATTCTAGTAGTTATATTCTAATAGTTCTATTTGTAATTAGCTCTTAGCTCAGTTCCTCAAACAGTAGAGCACTGCTTGTCAGACAGGTTTTTATTGCGTTCACCTGGTTACAAAAATGTAAAGGTTGTCATTACTTAGCTATGAAAATTAGCTGGTAGGCGAGAAAACTGGCGCGCCAACAGGATATCCACACACAGCGCAAAATATACTGACCTACATAATGGTCTGCAAATGAGTATTAATTAGTAAACCACAGTTCAAGTTTTGCAGAGTTAGTTTACTTTGGATTTTGTGTCTGGATGACGTCCAGAAACCTGAACCTTCCCGACTCCTCCTCTGGATTTCTGCGAAATCGAGGCGACTGCTGTGTGGTAAACACGGGAGCGGACGCGGGCCATCGTGTTTCCATGGTGGTGGTCCTTACTGCCATGGCAATGGGCAGCGAGCTTGTTTGAAACTCCAACACAAGCCCTGTGGTCGCCGGGTGACTGACGTCAACAGGCTGAACAGGCGGACCGCCCCGTCCCCTGCAGCAAGTGTCTGTTCAGGCCGGACCGGAGGCCCCTCCTGCCAGCGGATCCAGCTAAACAGCCAGTCGACATCCTCTCTCCGCTCCACCAGCCAGCCCGGGGCCCTGGAAGGGGCCAAAGGCTCGGGGCCAAAGGCAGGAGAGGAAGAGAAGCGCTTCCAGCTAAATAAACCTGCTCGCTCCGTGTCCACTTTATAAAAACAAATGTCTTCCTGGAGTTTCTCCAACGGCTGTTTATTTGCAGTTGAGTTGACAGTAAGGACTGAATCAGCCTTCCAGAGAGATGGAGGAATACGGGCTAATGTGGGCCATTCCAGGATAATTCAATAGAGGTGCACGCTTGTGTGTTAATGTGCGTGTGTGTGTGTGTGTGAGCCAGGCAACTTCTTCTTATATTGATAACAATAATACAAAAACGTGATACTTTTTAAGGGGGGATAAATTAGTCACATCCAATATAGAAATTCAAGAAGTAATGTCAGACATCAAAAGCAGACTTGAAAAGGTCTGTTTAGAGTGTTTTTTGTCATTTAGGAAGTGACTCCTCCTTCCCTTCGGGCCTCTTCTTTGCGTGTGTTGTGTTTCATGGAATCATAAGTCAGAGTAAGACAATAGCAGGATGCGTCCTTAACAGTAAATGTCATGAATCATCTACTTATCAAACATGGAGGCAGCGATCATTGTTTCTTCTCAGTGTTACCTCTGCATGCAACCGTGCCAGATATGTGAAAATACATATGTCACAGGTGCAGGTTCTCGGGGGTACCGGAATAAGGCAGGACACGGCAGGTTTGGTTGATAATGCTTTTTATTTACTGTTTCCGTTGTCAGCCCACAGAGAGCTCCCGGCGTCTCTCTCTCGTCCCGGTCGCCCTTACTGCATTTTAAATAACAAAAACAAACACAATCAATACACATTCAGCTCAGCTGAGGCCAATCGCCTTCACCTGGCACCGTTCCCTGAGTCACTCCCCCTCTCTCCCCCTCTCTCTCCCCCTCTGCAGACGAGCCGAAACCACAACCGCCACCACAACATAGAAAAAGTATGGTGGCAGTTATATGATCCTCAGAATGAGCAACAAAATCTCAAAACACACCCAAAATGTATGAAAGCGTGCAGTTTACCTCCGACGTTTGAATCAAATAAACAAACTGAAATATGTGTCTGAGCCAAAATATTATGGCAATTCTTTGAAAAAATACAATGTTGTCGTCTGATGTTAATGATTGACTAAATATGCGTAAAGCGCTTTTCCGTGTCACCTCACATCTATCATGATGCGTTTAAGGACACGGCACCGACCTGACACGTGGTGATTCCTCGGGGCTTTACCCAGCGTGCAGAAAGCCCACGAATTGTTCAGACATGGAAGGGAACATCCCTGCGGGGACGCAGCGGCACACAAGAGCACGCTGTCATCCTTGTTTGTTCAAGAGATAAATAAATAAAACATGTCCTGGATCACACGCATGCTCAAACATGACACACCGAGGCGCACAAATTCTCGCACTAGCACCGACACACGCGGATAAAAACGGTGTGACATAAGAGATGATGTGGCACTTGAAGATGGAGGGATCCCTTTGCACTTGGGAAAAAGGAAGAAAGCTGGAATGGTGAATATTGATTACGTGTGTGCGTAGAACCACACAGACAGATGTCAACTTCTCCAGCAGTTTCCTGCACATAGAATGACGGCTTTCTCTTTTTGTTCCATGTTGCACTGATCAAGATAAAATTGAATCTGCATGTGCTGTTCCTAATTTTGTTGTGGTTGATAATTGCGTGTGGACAAGGGGGGGGGCATATCACGCACTGCTTTGCAGAGACTGAAAAGGGGGGGGAGGGGGGCTCTACAGAATGAATATAACGTCTACAGGGCTGAGACGGACAAACGTTCTCGCTGCAGGCCTGAGAGTTCATCTACACCCATGGCTTGGTTGTGAATCCTAGAGATGTATTGTTAAATATCGGCCCCATGATTCTCCCCGGAAGACCCCCGCATACAGTCCAAAACGTCATGTGGCACAGCTGATGATTTAAAGATAACATTGTTGTTCTATGTTCTTTTGCAGACCTCAGCACGACTCTTTCCATAACACACTTTCCCTGAGAGGATATGAACAATGAAGCTGTACATGTGATGCTGGACAAATGCTGGGCCCGCGTTCAACACCTACAGTGTTACAAAGTAAAGCTCTTCCATGTTCTTTACCGTCCAGAATATTTCGTCGCTGTACGAGGGACGAGATTAGTCAGACCGCTATTGTGTCGTTGTGATCCGCGGGCACTCGGAAAGCTTTCTCTGTGCGATAAGGCCTCGGACTTTTCCTCTCCGCCCTGACCGGGGCAGACAGCGGCTCTAAGCGGTGCCCTCCACGTCGGCATGAGGCTCCTCCACTGTGGGCTCTGATGGATGATGCAGATAAGAAGGGCTGTTGTGACTGGGCCGACTAAAGGCCAAGCAGGGTGATGGCGAGATAGCTTCTTGTTGTCCTTATCTGGTGATCGTGGTGTTTGTGTCTCGGTGCGTCTGCATGTGTGCGCTTGTGCAGGAATGATATCTGATGGAAAAGTACCAACACAACAATCTAAAAATAATCATTTACAGGAAAATGGTCTGCGTTTAAAATCCCACTGGTGAAGAAGTACAGAATAATCAGTAGAATCTACTTATCAAGTAAAATGGCTATAATGAGTATGAAATGAGTCTGTGGTTATGTGACTCACTGCAGTAATTGATGACTTTATTATCTGTTAAAGGCTATAGCTGGAAGAGTTGAAGTTAGTTTGAACTACTTAACATACTGTAGACCAGGTCCTCCAAACCGTCTTAAGTTAAACCCGGCAAACAATGCAAAGATTCAATGGTTTAGAAAATTAAATAAATAACTGCCACTCACATTTGTATTCTTGGAGTTTCCTCTAGTGTTCCCCAAGGCACTTCTGCAGTTGCCATGGGTAACGGGGAAAGACTGCAGCTCAACTACTTAAAAAAAAGAATGAATCACAATTTGATAAGAACATACATCCACATATTGAGTCCGCTGTAACACATGAACACCACGGGTTGGGTGCACATGAAAACTACGCGAGCAAAGACGTTGAAACTCAAAAACACAGCCCAAAGGCACAGCTTTTTTGTGTGAGATGTTACAAGGCCTCCACAGAAAACATATCATCAAGGTCAGTATCACCAGAGATGCCATGTTCTGTCTCCACTCTTTATCCTCTCAGGCCGGTTTGCCAATGTCTCTCTCTCTCTCTCTCTCTCTCTCTCTCTCTCTCTCTCTGCCAGTGTTGGCGTCTGAGAACTAAAACAAAAACACGCATGTGAAACTGATCAAAGAGTAAATCTTTTCCTGTCTGTTCGTTTGCAATGTGTGCTCTCTGTCGGGGTGCAAAATGTAGTATTGTTGTGGGCAAATGTGAGATATTTATCTACTTTAAAGTCACGCTCACGCAGGGTCCCTCAGGCGAGCATGTGCTCTCAATACTCTCACTCTGCTATTGATCACAACACCAATGGCGTGTGAATCAGTGTGAGAGGTTGGTTTTTAAAAGTTATTTTAAAATGCATTAGTTTTTTATGTTTACAGTAAAACACACTCACTCCACATATTGGCAAACATGGGTAATACAATTGTTAACAATTAGAGCTTTAGCGGTTTAAAAGAGCCGTAGGTGAGCTTGTCTGTTTTGAAGCAATGGATACCAACATGTGGGGGGAGCGAGAGATGCATAGCATGAGGAAGAGGAGGAAGACAAAGATCAAGGAGAGCCATAATCACTGAGATTCAAACCCCTGTATTTGATCACGTCAACTTGAAACATTATGTGATTATTTAGATAAAAACTAAAAATTTCTTGGCATTGCTTTTGTTTATTTTACAACATATTTCACAATAAACTACAGTGCATGTGCAATAAGTATGACACCAAACAAGCAAAAAGAATACGTTTCCTGATAAGAAACCTGTTTGTTCAAGTGATAGTGTGGGCGTCATTTGAACAACAGATTCCGTTTTGAAAACACGTAGCAATATTTTGAGTGCGTTTTGCAAGACGGGATTCGTGAGTCGAGTTCTGAGAAAACGAGGCACGGCCTCAGAAAGACGCCTACGCACAAAGAAAAAAACCCCAGTAAGAATACCTCCACGAGCTACATAGCGTGAATTGTCGTGCGGTGCATTTGCGCCACCTCGTGGCAACATGACAACGGCCGCGCGACCGTGAGCGCAGTGCGCGCGCCTACCGCCGCCTCGCTGTCAAGCCGCGCACTGCGTCGACTGCGCGGATCCCAAAACGAGCTTTTTCTGCAACAGCTGATTCAGGTCGCCATTTTTTTTTTTCGTCACGAACATAAACAACCATCAGTCGCGTCGGGCATTTGGATGTATCGCTGTTTGGAAGAAAGCGACGACAGCCTCCCCCCCCCCCTCTCCTCCTCCTCCTCCTCCTCCTCGCTGCAGAGCCTCCTTTCCTCGTTCAACCCGAAAAGATGGCGATTGATTTGGTCACCTGAGCCTCCGCGTCGGTCGGGTAAGAGAGCGACCGGCTTGCCGTCGGCCGGCCGTTGCGTTGCTCGCGAAGGCACGATGCCATGACAACGAACGCGGCTGTCGAGCGTCGAGCGATTTAACGCCGACGTCTCGCCGCACCGCAGACGAAGACTCGGCCCTTTAAACCCCTCGTACACCGACAGCACCGTCGCACCTGACAACTGCGGTCATGTGGACCGCATTTCAAAATGAAACGTGCCTCTATTTAAGGTGTTACGGTAAAAGGGCTTCCAGCCTTTTGTAAAGTGTCATATCCCAATCTTTGTACTGTCTTTAAACCAGATCCAAAAATAGTAACACTCTGCTTTCACTTGATCCCAGTTCACATTGACCTCCTATATGCTCGTGTACATTTCCATGAAATATTACTGAATAGTTGAGTAAATAGTAGTAGTAGTAAAGATGATATGATATTCGTCTTTTCTCAATCCTTGAACGGTCTTTAAACGAATTCCAAAAAAATATTTCATATTACTTTATAGGTTTTGAGAAAAGTAAAGATGAAAATCAGTTAATATAGCATGATATTTGTCTTTTCTCAATCTTTGAACTGTCTTTAAACCAAATCCAACCAAGACTCTGCTTTCGCTTTATCCTAGTTCATGTTGACATTAAAATGTGTTATAGTCTATATTTTTCGTCAAATACTAATAATGTTGTAAAGTAAAAATCTAATCCCTGATCTATAAAACATTTATTAAGGTTTAATCATACATTCATTATTGAGATTTGGCTATTTAGATATTCTAAATAAATCTGTAGTTTACAATTTGCATTCACAATACTGTGGATGTATTTAATAGGAGCAGTATGGACTAAGGGTTAAAAGGTTATATTGTAATTTCACATACACACAAACAGAAGGCCCAGATGGAGGAAGACATGGTGAAGGTACACATCACCTTCAATTTCATTTCATTTAATAGAAAATGTATTTAACCCTCCTATTACTTTTAAGGTCAATTTGACCCCATTCAATGTTTAATGTCTCTAAATAGATAATTAACATAATTTCTTTATGACTTTTCCTAATTTAACGGGGACAACTGGGTAAACATAAAATGAACATGATATGTTTCCAATGTCCTGTACACATGTTGCACCCATCAGTGATTGAAATGTTGTGGTATGTAAGAAAGTTTGCAATCCAGGGTCAGATTAAAAATCAAGGAATATGTGTCTAATTTCAAATGAAATAAAAACGTAAAACAGAGGCTTCAATTTCCGTATTGTGGAACATTTGCTATCATCTGTAGTAACACATTGATATGTCCGTACTCTGCCTACCTACGTTATTTGGGTTTGTAAAGTTGATTGTCTGTCAATTAAAATAACATTTTACAATCGGTACTATAGATTGTCAGATTTGTATAAAAAAAAAAATTCAAATTTGAACACAATTTTATTTGATGGTGAATTCATGTTTGAAGTAAGGTCTATCTTTCTCAAATGAATTAATAAACTTTTCCTTTTCCGGATTTAGTGTGACAGTTGCAGCCGGTGGTTCCATGCAGACTGCCTGCAGATCCAAAAAGCACAGCTGACACAGATTAAGAACAATGATGGGATTTGCACTTTGTGCAGTAATTAAATCCGCATTCAGTATTTCTTATGTTCTTTGTCTCTTTATATGCCTACGCGCCGTATCGAATAGAATATTCTATACATGTCATTTTCACTAACTTTGCCTTAAATTTTCTCAGAAACTATACTGTAATATTTCATGGAAATTTACATGAGCAGGTCTATATATATATATATATATATATATATATATATATATATATATATATATATATATATATGTATATATATATATATGTATATATATATATATATGTATATATATATATATATATATATATATATATATATATGTATATATATATATATATATATATATATATATATATATATATATATATATATATATATATATATATATATATAGACAGATAAACAGATAAATAGATAAACAGTCGTTTTAATAATGGCGGTATTGTGCTATGAAAACAATCACAATTTGGGGGGCAAATTGTGACAATATTACGTTTTCCCTTGAGGACCAACATAGCTATTACACATTTTGCTGTGAGACTCATATTTCTGTTTTCATAGCCCGATACCGCCATTATTAAAAGGAAGAATGTTTACGAGAGAACGGATCAGATTAAAGAGCTTTTGTCAGAAGATATGCGTAAATATGGCCGCTTTTTCAAGCCGTCATTGGCGGGTTGTAGAAGTGGGTTGGATTCACGGAGGGAGATCTCCGCAAACGGCGGTTTGCTGGTCGAGAGGTGCACAAAGTTGTGGAGGAAAATACGGGACAAATGTGTCCGCGATGAAAAGCAGCAGTGGCGATGCACGGGGCAATAAAGTCTATGATAAATAAACTAACCAACAACTTCCACACACAAAGACGTGACTCTCTAGGTAGTCTTCAACAAAAACACGTTACTCCACCTGTTGTTCGGGCGGTCAAGACTTTTAGAACCATGAATTGAAACGAGTGCGTCGACGCAGACGCAGAAGCATGCGCCAGCCTTAATAGGAAATCCCCTCTAACCCTCCCAGCAGTCAGTTTAGGTTGTTGAACCGCTCTTAGTCTGGACTCTCGCCTGAAGCTGGTTGGACAACACTACTCACAGGGTCACTGAGCCACTCAAACTCCTCCACCACGTTAAGGTGGCGGTTCATGGAGGAGATGACTATGTGTATTTATGTGTATGACTATGAGTATGTGTATTTATTTGTTTTTATTTGTATGTGTATGACTATGTGTATGTGTATTTATTTGTATGTGTATGACTATGTGTATGTGTATTTATTTGTATGTGTATGACTATGTGTATGTGTATTTATGTGTACATCTATGTGTACTTATGTTTATGTGTGTGACTATGTGTATGTGTATTTATGTGTGTGACTATGTGTATGTGTATTTATGTGTATGACTATGTGTATGTGTATTTATGTGTATGACTATGTGTATGTGTATTTATGTGTACATCTATGTGTACTTATGTTTATGTGTGTGACTATGTGTATGTGTATTTATGTGTGTGACTATGTGTATGTGTATTTATGTGTATGACTATGTGTATGTGTATTTATGTGTATGACTATGTGTATGTGTATTTATGTGTACATCTATGTGTACTTATGTTTATGTGTGTGACTATGTGTATGTGTATTTATGTGTGTGACTATGTGTATGTGTATTTATGTGTGTGACTATGTGTATGTGTATTTATGTGTACATCTATGTGTACTTATGGTTATGTGTGTGACTATGTGTATAATGTATAAGTGATGTGTTTCTACTGGTGTTCAGTCTGCGATGTTCAGCCCTGGAGGATCTTACGGCTCTTCTTCTCTTCTTTTTCGGACCTCTTAGTCTCCTGGTCCTGCATTTTGCGCTTCATCTTGTCCATCTCCGTCTGTCTGTCTTGCATCCTTCTTCCGAAGATGCCCCTCTTCTTCTTCTTCAAGTCCAGACAGATGTTTTCAAGGAGTGTGTTTTCGTCCTGCAACTGTTTCACATTTCTGATCACAATCTGATGTTCTTCAGTTATCACGTCCATCTCTTCGAGTAGGTTGACAATGAGGGGTACGTCCTTCTCTTGTTGCTCAGGCATACCATCCCTCCAGTGCTTTAGCTGTTTGTATTCTTCCTCCAACTGTTGGTAGTTGGACAACTGCGTGTTCAACTCCTTGTGCAGAGCAATGTTGTCGGAGAACAGTCCTGCTATTCTGTCTTGTTTGCACTTCAGTTGATTGCAGATCCTTGTTTCCAGATCTTTGAATTTCTCTTCCTCGCTGATGAGCTGTTGTTGAGTCTCTCTCAGCTTATGTGAGAGGCTTTCCTTCTCTTTGTTGACGTCCAGGGTTGCACTGAACTTCTTGAGCATCAGATTCTCCACCTCGTTGGCCATCTCCTGGTACTTTACCTGAAGGGCTTCCATCGCCTCTTGTTGTAGGGCGAGGTCTTGGGTAGTCTTTTTCTCCAGATCCTCGTACTTTTGTTTCCAGCTCTCGTTGCTGACGAGGGGCTCTGTGGACTCTGTGAGCCCCAGAGACAAACCCTCGTTCTTCTTGAAGAGATTAAGGTTCTGGAGAATTTGGTCAGAAAGTTTGGCCTCATACTCTTGAACCATCCTCTCCTTCTCCTGGTGACTGATGAGCTGGGCTTCAGCCATCTTTTCCTCCTGTACTCTCAGACGCTCCAGCAGGTGGAAGTTTTCGGGCGGCATCTCTCGGCTGTTGTTGGTTTCAGCCGTGGACATCTGCTGACTCTCCAGGATCTTGATCCTGTCGTTGGCGATCTCCAGACTGCTCTCCAGTTGCGTGATTTCCAGTTTCTTATTTTTGATGACAAGGCAAAAACTGTTCCTCTCAATCTCAAAATCCCTCTCACAGGTCTCGAGGAATGTCACCCGTTGGGTCAGATAGTAGACGTCATCGTTGGCACGTTTGAGTGCCTGATTCCGATTGAATGTTTTCGGTGGAGGGCCTGAGCCGCACCGAGGGGCTCCAGCTCCATATTTCTGTCTGTTTCCCAGATACATTGTATGAATAATACTTTGTGCTGGTATAAGAATGGACTGTTGTTTTAAAATACGTTTCGTGGTCGTGAAAGACAAATCCGGCTGATAACTTGTATACTCACAAGAAACCAACTGCTTGCTAGCTCGACTTGAAAGGCAGTGAACAAATTGGGTTCCAAAAGCTGCTTATAAACACTTTGACGATGATGTCATTGATGAAGTCATTGATGATGTCATTGATGATGTCATTGAGATCAAAGCAGTTGCCATGGCTGCAATGGATTCCGTTGCTGAGGAACCGTTGCTATGGAAACCATTCCAGTAAAAGACATCACTGCTTGCAGTTGTCTGGTTCTTCTAGGATTTTTGACCGTTTCGGAGTCGAGAGCAGAGAAATCAAGGATATTTGGATATTTGGCCAATGTTTGATAACCGACCGCTGCCAGTTCAGTGTTTCCCATCATTATAAACAGGGGTGCGACCCCCACCTCTCTCCCCCATGACGTAGTAAACCTGGGGGAGACACGGCAGTCTACCGAATCAATGCGAACAACGTGTGTGTGACTCGTGTCGCTGGAAAATGGGTTGTGGTTTCATCTGTTTTAAGTCAGATACATTTGTTGTTGTTGTTGTTTCCACCATTCCAACGGCAGGTCACGTGATCTGCAGGCACCTTCTGACCTACAGTAACGGATGGCCGGAGTTTGGATGCAGATAAAAAAGGAGCAGTGCGTAAAACTGAAGATAAAATTGAACTTTATTAATCCCCAAATAAATGATTGTGCCAGATATTCGTTAAAGATCACTTCAAAATAACAGCAAATAACAATAGGATGGAAAATATCAACACATGCAGTACGAAAAATAGACATTAGAAATGTTACTGAAAAAATACTGACACCATTGCACCAAGCAGGATCTGATTCCGAGGTGTGGAGAGTATTTCTTCCACAGGACCTGGAGGACGATTTACGCTGAGCAGCACACCTTTGACCTGTCCACTGTCTACTGAACTCTAAATGGACGGAAACATTCATCTGTGATGCAGGATCATCACAGATGTTTGCAAATTCTGAACTTTGATTGAACCTAAAAATAAATGTCACACGCTTTGAAAATACTGCAGGTCAGTGTTAAGATATTTATTTCGAATGTCGCTGAACTAGGCGTACTATATAAAAGGAAATTAAGAGTTGTATTCACAACCCAGTCTCACAGCAAAATGTGTAATAGCTACGTTGGTCCACAAGGGAAAACGTAGTATTGTCAGTATTGTCATAGAGAGTCACGTCTTTGTGTGTGGAAGTTGTTGGTTTGTTTATTTATCATAGACTTTATTGCCCCGTGCATCGCCACTGTTGCTTTTCATCGCGGACACATTTGTCCCGTATTTTCCTCCACAACTTTGTGCACCTCCCGACCAGCAAACCGACGTTTGCGGAGATCTCCCTCCATGAATTGGAGACCATCCTCAACATGAACTAGGATGAAAGTGAAAAGCAGAGTGTTACTAATGTTCGATCTGATTTAAAGACTGACTCAAAGACTGAGAAAAGACGAATATCATGTCATTGTTACTGATTTCATCTTTACTTTTCTCACAAACTATACATTATTATTATTAATATTTCATGGAAATGTACATGAGCATATCTGAGGAGGAGGTCAACATGAATTGGGATCAAGTGAAAGCAGAGTGTTACTATTTTTGGATCTGGTTTAAAGACAGTTCAAAGATTGGGATGTGACACTTTACAAATAGGCGATTAGTGCCTTTAAGGCTGTAAGCCCTTTTACCGTAACACCTTAAATAGAGGCACATTTCATTTTGAAATGCGGTCCACATGACCGCAGTCACCTGACACACGCGTACACACACCGTGCTGACCGGGCCGTTCGGTATGTGTGCATCCGGCTGCTTGTGGTATCCATGTGAATTCACGTCAACCTGATTGTTTTTGTTGTTTCCCCCCCACAGAGATGGGAATCCAGGGTGGGTTTCCTCACCGGGAGGGAGCGGAGGTTTAAAGAGGCGGGCGGGGAGGGCAGGAAAGGGGGCCTTTGCTGCCCGTCGGTCCCTGAGGAGATGGACCAAGAGTACGAGAGACGGCTGCTGAGGCAAATCAACCACCAGAACCTGCCGACAGAGGCCCGCCTGTCAAAGGTCAGGCGCAGGGAATGATGGGAAATCCTTTCATGGTTGAGGATGCTGGTTCATCTCAGTAGTGCATCATCCTGTGTGTGTGTGTGTGTGTGTGTGTGTGTGTGTGTTTGTGTGTGTGGTACCTGGTTGTTTGCATACATATTAAACACAATTTAGTGGGGCGCGAGTAATGCTAAGCTATATTTAAAGATAGTAACGACCCTGCTCTCTCTTTCTCCACTGCAGTGTGGAAGTGCTACTTGCAGTCCCGTGAGCATTAGGTCAGGGGACCGCTTCATTCCCACACGAGCCGGAAGCAACTGGAGCATCAACTTCCACTACGCTAATGTAAGCAGCCTTTTAGCGCTGCGCCACAAAAACACATGTATGATAAAAAATTTAAAAATGGACGTACTGTTGCTTTTCTCTATGCAGGAGAACTGCCGCTCCCCAAATCAGACCCATAAAGTAAAGGATGCCACTTCGGATTCAAGCAAAGGTCAGACATTTTTACCGGTCTGTCTGCTGCTGTTTTTTGGGTGGGGTTCTGAGCGATATCTCTCCACCATTGTGTGTCTCCATCACCGTTTTCCACTGCCACCCCTCCAGATGCTGTGGCATACGCTGCTCTTTTGAGGAATGAGTTACTGGGGGCGGGGATAGAGAGCGTGCCAGACACTCACACTGACGACCGGCGTCCCTCTGTCCGCTCTCAAGACTCTCACAGCCTTTTTAGGGTAAGAGTCGTGAAAAAAACGAAGAAATATAACTTCCTCAATAGCTCCTACAAAGTCCCTGAATACAATTCCGCTTTGTGTGTCTGTTCCCTGCAGTACGCTGTCCACACTAAGAGAGTGCCTTTCGATAGCGATAATGAAGTCTCCCCTTACTCCCTTTCTCCGCTTAGTAACAAGAGGTATGACGAGTATGTCACGCGCTGCACACTGAGCAGCCACGGTGCTTTTAAACAAGGCTGTCAGATAATGTGGGTCACGCTGTTCCTTCCTCGATGTTTCCGTAGCCACAAGCTGCTCCGGTCCCCTCGCAAACCACCGCGTAAGATCTCCAAGATCCCCTTCAAAGTGCTGGATGCTCCGGAGCTGCAGGATGACTTCTACCTCAACCTGGTAGACTGGTCAGCGGGCAACTTGCTCAGTGTGGGTCTGGGAGCCTGCGTCTACCTGTGGAGTGCCTGCACCAGCCAGGTCGGAGGACTGACCTAAAATACATTTATATACAGCTTGCGTTTTATGATAGAATTTCTTCTCAATCTAAAAGGGAAGAAATACAAATCTGCACCTGATCTGCTTCATCTTAGATTTAGATGTGATGTTTTTTGTGTCCAAACAGGTGACGAGGTTATGTGACCTTTCCGTGGATGGAGACTCGGTTACGTCAGTTTGCTGGAATGAGCGGGTGAGCAGCCGCAGCACATTATTACTGCTGCTTATTTAAAGCGAGGAGTATACGCGAAAAATGCTCCAAGTGAAGAAATAATGGGAAAGATAACAGTGTGTTTGACTTTGGCTCTGGTCTTATTAGGGGAGTCTTGTTGCTGTCGGAACCCATAAGGGTTACGTTCAGATCTGGGACGCAGCAGGAGGGAGGAAGCTTACCAGCCTGGAGGGTCACTCAGCACGTGTAGGTCAGTCATAGCTGCAGAAAAGCGGGATCACCAACTGCTGATTAAACTCAGTTCGAGTGTCCTTTTAGCAAACATAAAAGAGAACCCCCCCCTCCCCCATTTTTGATTTGATTTTTTTTTGCGCTTTACCGCTTTTACTTTTTACTATTCTTTTTTTGTTAATAGCCCAAAACTGAATTTTCCCGCTTTTTTTGCACGAGAAAACGTGTTATTACCATATAAGAAACACCGGATGGATTGCAGATGAAATGTGACCCCCCTCCGTCCCCACCCTTTGTGTTGTCAAGGTGCCCTGGCATGGAACGGCGAGCAGCTGTCGTCGGGGAGTCGGGACAGAGTGATCTTACAGCGGGATGTCAGGACCTCCCCATCAGCTGAGCGCAGGCTGCAGGGTCACAGGCAAGAAGTGTGCGGTCTCAAATGGTCCCCCGACCACCAGCACTTGGCGTCCGGAGGCAACGACAACAAGGTGAGATACTTTTCAAACTGTGGTCGGGCACAGTGAACAGGGTTAACCCCCCCTCCTTGTGGTCCCCTGCCCAGCTGTTGGTGTGGAACAGCTCCAGCCTTCTCCCCGTGCAGCAGTACAGCGACCACCTGGCGGCAGTGAAGGCCATCGCCTGGTCCCCCCACCAACACGGGCTGCTGGCGTCGGGGGGCGGCACCGCCGACCGCTGCCTGCGCTTCTGGAACACTCTGACGGGTCAGGCGCTGCAGAGCACGGACACTGGCTCGCAGGTCTGCAACCTGGCGTGGTCCAAACACGCCAACGAGCTGGTGAGGACTGAGACTAAGAAACGTGCCGTGGTTAATGAAATGTTTTTAAATATTTTTTTAAATGGTGTCCATGGTAACCAATTATTGTAATGCAATACTAGGATCACATCTCGGAGAGAAATAACAGCCCGACCCCATGTAAAATGTTATTACCACGTTAAAAATGTGTTACACAAAACCAACATGTTACAGTGTCTAGCCACATAATAACAGGTTTGTTTCATTTTTACTTAAGTTATTTTGACCCATTAATATACTGGCCAATATTTGTACATATATTTATGCATGTTTGTACAATCCCATATGATTCAATGCAGTATCTTTGCAATAACAAGCTACTGTTTAATGTTCAGTCTTTCTTGGTACAGAAAGTGCTGATTCAACTGTATAGTAGGACTGAGCTCTAGTGGGTGTTTTCTGATAGTTGCCTCTTTATGATATATTACCAATTGGACGTGTATACATTCTTTAGCCGATTTCTCCCTCTCTGTGTACAGGTGAGCACTCACGGCTACTCTCAGAACCAGGTCCTGGTGTGGAAGTATCCGTCACTAACACAGGTGGCCAAGTTGACTGGACACTCTTACAGAGTGCTGTACCTGGTAAGACTGCCGATTTAAACGAAAGACCAAGCGGGTTCAGGGACACTGTAACTGGAGTACCAACTAGATGTACACACATGTAACTGCAATATAATACAAATCAGCTTTAAATTCCTCTGCACAGCACTGTGCACGTTCAACAGTAATGTATGCAACGGGGCAACAGTCACAACACACAATGTTAGACGGCCGTGGGCGCTCACGCTTGTTTATGGCTGCAGGGATCAGGCTCGCCCCTAAAGCACAGCCTCTCTGCCTGTCTGTGCTCTGAACCTGCGTCCATACAAGGAATTCAAGTTTAAAATGTTCACCGTGTCACCGGCTCCTCTCTGTTGGTCCTCCCTTCTCAGGCTGTGTCACCGGATGGGGAGGCCATCGTTACAGGAGCCGGGGACGAGACGCTACGTTTCTGGAACGTCTTCAGTAAGACACGCTGCACCAAGGTACACAGTCCACACATAGCTGGAGCCGCCCCCACTTAGACAGTTAGTTCACTAAACCGTCTTTTTGATTTAAGTCGATTGCGATTTTGTCATTTGTCATCTTAAAAGAATGCTTTCTTCACGTTGAGTGAGCGAGGTGATTGTCTAATTGCAGATCTCTAGAAATGCCAGGGGCCTCTTTGTGTTTTTATTTGAGCATCTAATCAAGTCCCTGAACTGAACTGTGGATTCAGGGACAATCAGACGTATTGTAATGTTTGGACTTTCCCCTTTTTATTTCCAGGAATCAAAGTCAGTGCTGAACCTCTTCACAAGAATACGATAGTGAACAGACCCGGTTTGGACTCCAGAACTGTTGGTGAAATGCAGAGTCAGCAGCGGCACTTATAGACTATCGCTGAGAGTTCTCTCTCATCTCGGTGCACCAACCACCAATAGGGCCGTCCGAGTTTTCTACTGAGGATGCAATCCCAACTTCCAACAACTGCCATCCCTCACAGTGAAGTCACTGATTAAAAAACAAAAAAACAAGCAGTCTATTGTCAGGACATATTGTCTGCTTAAAGTCATCATTGATATCTTTTTCTGTTGTGTAAGTGATGTATATATATTAGCGGAAGTATACATGTCATAAGCTATGTAAGATAATAATGTCAAAGAAGATGAGGAGGACTGGTGGAGGAGGGGGGGGGGGTCTATATTTTGATAATGTGTCGATATGATCTTCAAACAGCATACAAGGGAAGAGAAATAATAAATAAGTGAATACGCACACAGTTGATCATGCAGCTGCAAAAAATGAACTGTTTATTGGTGTCTTACATTGTGTCTGATGGAGTGAGGACTTTCTCCTACTAGCAGAGGTATTTGGTGATGAACATGTTGCACGGCAGTCCTCTCATTCTACAGTACACCAAATCTGTGTTTTTGCTTTGGTTGGTTCGGTATAGTTTTTGTTGTCCAGCTTCACCTGCCCAAGTGATCGGCGCTATTTGGCACCGATTTTTATCATTGAAACAGAAGGATTCTGGATCCTCGTTTATTACTTTCTCTTGAGCTCTACCAGCTCAGTCTAGAAGTCTGAGTATCCAGATCCCTGCAGGCCCCGACAGAGCAGAGAAAACTCCTTCACGATATCCTTAACGCGGCGCTTGTGGGTTTGCTCCCTGGAAAGAAAAGGAAGGAAAAGAAACAGATACAGATTACAGATGATTCCCAGAATTCGGTTACTGTGAGGCGACCGATTAGCACTGAACTTGTGATGAGGCCTGTGTGTCGTTCTGTGTTCTTGAACGAGGTGTTTTGTTGCAGCGTTTTTCTTGTTATTTGACTGAATGCAGAGTTTTGAGAACAAAAGCGCAGTTTTATATATATATTTATAAGTATATAATTACCTGAGAAGCTGCTGACGGAAGGTGTGTTTCTGCTCTGCGGAGACCTGGGCGGAGGGGAACCCCGGGACCTGCAGTGCTTCTTTCAGCCACTGGGACAGCAGAGCTGGACAGTGTCTGTTTAGACTCAACAGCACCTCTGAGAAGTGCTCCGACAGACTGCGAGGGGACTCGCCCCCAACCGCCTGAGCATTAGAAAACAGATTTGTGATTCACATCAGGGATGAAACGCATCCTCTGGTTTAATGAGGGGGAATTTACAAATGAGCGATTCAACGATGACGTTTTCATGCTTAGTTGTGTTTGACTCACCTGGAGCAAGGTCTCGGTCAGCAGCTTGCCGTCCTCCTGCAACACCTCCCCAAGCAAGGGCATGTCTTTACAGCGAGGCAACAGCTCGGTCTGCCGGGTGCAGAGAAATGAAATGAACAGCGCTATCTTTTTTTAAATTTTTACAGCTTGCAACTGTTGTTCTCAACTTACAAAGAACAGTGTGGCAGCTTTCACTGTGGCTGTTTCTGGGAACTTCAAAGATAGGATCCCTGAAGAAAATAGACCATGAAAAGTTGTTGTTTTTTTCTGCAAAATTTTGAGATCATGGAAAACAAAAAATGATCGAGAGAGCTTTGGTCTTGAAGTTAAACACAGTAGTTTGTAAATAGCAATGCAACATTTTAGATTGCATGGAATGAAACATGTGGCTCACGTAATCACATATAATTAATTTGATTTATTTATTATAATAAATATTTTCCTTTTCCATGCAGCATATTACTTTGCTACATTTGAACACACATCCGTTTACAGAATCAAAGCACGCATACGGAAAATTTGTGATAAAATTGCAGGAAAATAATGACCAATCAGCAGCTGCAGCAGAGAAGAAGCTGCAGGCGTGTCTGCGGCCGCTGAAGATCCACGTTCATAGAGGTGACACCCCGGAAATGATGCTCAAAATATTTGTGTTCATGTGCCACATATAGGGTTTGGTTAAAATTAGCATTATAGTTCCTGGCATTTGTTACTTTGCTTAAAGTAGTATTTCCATGGGAGTAGGCCTATAATATTTTAGTACTTGTAGCATTACTCACCGGAGTAAAACAGCCTTTTGACATCCAACTGGTCAGACAGGTACATGTCAGGTTTCCTTTTGAGAATCTAAATGGAGCACAAAGTAAGTATCCAGAGCTGCCTGTGAGCTCCAAGTGTGCATAACAATGGACAAATATATGCAACCCACCTGAGCATGAAGGTTCATAAATGATTCCGCAATATCGGGATGATCTCGTGGACCTGTGAAATAAATATAAGATGAGAAAATACAAAACAATTTCTTAAAGTAAATTGTAATTAATTCCAGGTTTTTATTACCTTGCTGAAATATAGTGAGTGTGGCAGAAGTCAACACCTCAATAAGGCTTTTAATGTTAGCGATGTGATGTTCCTCTCCGGCAAATATGTGAACCATCTAAAAAACACGGGAGAAAGAAGGATGTAGGATTATCATTAGAAGTCAGAATTACAGTTTGAAGGGATAATGCTTTTTATTCATGCCCTGATCTGTGGGGGCGTACCTGCCGCGCCAGATCCAGCGCTGAGGCTTGTGGGAAGGCACAAAAGATCTGCCCCAGCATCTCACTCAGCTGAGCCACCATGGGCCCGAAATCATGTAGGAGGGTTCGAACTGACTTTTCAAATACCCCGCACACTGCCTGGAGAGAGAAAGAGAGAGAGAGAGCTGTGAGTCCGTAAACGTCCATCTATAAATCATTCACACACACACACAGACATTTAACATGCACATATTTATGTAAGCAGTGAAAAACCCTCCTACCTCAACTACGTCTGAGTCATCAAGCCACTTGCTGAAGATGTTCTGGATCAATGTGAACACTTGCTGTAGAACAACAACAACCTAAAAAGATATATATGTATATTTGAGTGTATATTTCATTATACATTATAAGCATGTTGGGTTTTAACACGAGGGTCGGCTGAGGTTTTTTGTTATATTATTCAGATACAGCTGCTGGTATGATCTATGTTTATGGAGCAAACCCGTATCCATAGTTACGCCATTTCCTAGCGCTTAACTCACTGGATTCTGCATGCTTTGTGTGGGAGTGAGTCTTGGGCTGGACGCTCCCTCTAAGCTGTCTGCTTGTCTGTTGATGTCCAGAGTAGTGAAGAGACTGGACAGCATCCCCAGGATGTGAATGATAGACTGTTTGTTTGTAGGATCAGGCTGTGAAGGGAGACAAAGAGCACAGGTTTGATTTGTAGACGTGAAGACAGTGACGACTGAGGGAAAGACATTGTCAAATATGACAGCGTTAGTGAGTCAAAAGCTATTTCACTGAAAATTGCAGGAGAAGTTGTGTTCAAAAGCTGCAAAGGTGCTGCAGGACAAAGATGCCGGTATTATCTGTGTCTCTGTCAACAGAGATTTCAGACCAGCTCCCAACTCAGTCAAGTGCATTTAATTTTGTATGCATTGTAGATATTTTAAATTGATCTAATTATTTAGATTACATTTTGTTTATTGCAATAACTTTAGAAAAAACTAAATTAATCGTTAATTTAAATCATTACAGTACATACACTCACATGTCAGGTGACTGAAACTAAAGATAGAATGAGGATATGATTTTTCAATTGCAATTTGAAAATAAAGAGGACTCATTTCTAATTGATCTGGTATTATTAACAAATACGGGACTAGTTCTGTAAAAATACATCAAAATACTCAAATTGCATTTGAAAACACACTTTCATTTGATCTTTTATTTTTGCAGTTCAACGTATAATTTCTGACTTAAAAATTGTATTGCAGTCAAGCACGTACTATTGGAGGGATTGTAAACCACTTCTACCGCTCCAGGTATTATTTTCCTATTCGTAGAGTTCTGTAAATGTTTTTTGGATGTACCTCCTGCTGGGCCAGTGTATCCAGCCGCTGGACGTGAGGGGTGATGAGAGAGTGAAGTCGTCCCAGGATCTCCTCCACTGGCAGGGCGGACAGGAGGAAGCCCAGAGCCTGCATCAACCACATGCACTGGCTGCTCTGCACACACACACGCGCGCACACACACACATCACGGACACAATGTGTCCAGAGAGACGCTTGGTGGTGCATTTGTGTTCACTGAGTGGGACAGAACTGGTGAATATTGAAGGCAGTTTACTCACCTTATGGATTTCTTTAACCAGTACATCCTGCAGAGGATCACGGGTGTTAATAGGAGGGCAGTAATCATCTATTTTGAGTATTCTCTTTAAGTCGGACCTGTGACGTGGTCAGGATATCCGGAGCGTAGGGGGCGAGGTCGTGTCTACACTCTCTGCAGATCCTCTTCAGTGTGGACACACTGGACACAGACAGCTCCGGCTTTCCAAGGCCCTGAAGCACCATGGGTAATATGCCAGCTATCATCACCGGGTGATCAGCCAGCCACTCGGCCAAGGATCCTGTCCAACAGGGGTGAGTTGTTAGTGGCTCGTTAGCTGACGGCAGAAATGTACATCCATGCTGATTAATAATCCTGGTTGTAATGATGTTGTAATATAAATCAAGCCACATGTAGGTTATGTACCTATGGTGTACATGACAGTGTCAGCCAGCATGACGTTGCTGATGTTGATTCTGGGAATGAGACCAATGAGACCAGGGATAACGTCGGAGTAGTTCACGTCTATCGTCTCTGCTATGGACTGGAAGCCAAATAACAGAGCCTCTGTGTCCTGAACACAGAGAGCCAAATTAGAAGAGGAAAATGCTGGTGTTTAGTATAGTAGATGCATGGAATGGGAGACAGTGATAAATGACTTTACCTGCCAGACTGCTGACTGTTGGGGGTCCATCAGCTGTCTGCCCAGCCTGTCATAGAGGCTACTGAGCAGCTCTGCCCCCAGCATTTCATACACGTACATCAGAGTGTCAGAAATATCTACTCTGAAATGCAAAAGAGACATGGAGAAAAGTATGTAAAATCCAGCACTGGAAATCCTGAAGAACTTCCTTTAGTTCTGTGTTTTACCTATAAATTCGGAACTGCTCCTTGTCATCGGGAGACCAGGAGGCATACTCCTCCTCGGAGGGATAGTGGGATTTATGTAGTAGTACGTCTACCAGTTGGAAGTAAACCGGCCTGTAGACCTGCAGGTAAACTGCCTGCTTATCCTCCTCGAATGACAAGATGTCATCCTGAATGTGCAATTATTAGAAAGAAAGTTTGTTGTCTTATCATTTCTTGGATTGTTTACATGCATTTATCTTGTCTTATTTCGCCGTACCTGCAGAGTGTACCAGAAGGTGAGTGTGAGGGAGCTGCTGGTCTCACTGACTGGATAGTGCCCGGCGATGCCGGTACAGAAAAGAATCATGTTAACCAAAGCCAGATACTCTTGCCAGTGCTCCACCTGCTCCAACAAAACCCTGGCATACACAAACATTGAACCAATTAAAGAAAGAACTCCATTTACCGATGCCAGGTAAAAGACGGGTGTGTGTGCAGTTGTGTGTACCTGGAGTGTGTTTCCCCCATAGCAACAGCGATACGACAGATACCGTGCGAGGTCTCCATGTCCCCATCCTGAGCCGCTCTTTTCAGCTGGTCATGGAGACCCAGCACCAGAGGCGTCAAGGTCACCAGAGCATCAATGTACCTGCACAACCAGGTTGTGATTCACACGCCTGAATATTTAACCGTGGCCTTCAGGGGATTTCTGAAGAGGTGTGTTTCTCACCTTTGACTGTCAGGCTGCGAGATGGCACTGACTATCGTCTCCACCGCCGTGTCGAACAGCTCTGGGTTGGACAGAGCACTGAAACAGTCCTGGACCAGCTCGTGACTCTCCCCTAACGGCACATCCAGCCCCACCCAGCTGGATAAGCAGCGCAGTACCTTCTCCTTCGCCTGGTTGGAGGAGTCCTGACTTTGCAGCAGCTGACGCAGCAAGGGACACACCACCGCCCACTCCCCAACCAGGGCCCCCTTCAGCTGGGTACGCCGAGCTTGAGCCAGCCGGCCGCTCTGGAACTCCTCTGGAAGTACGGTGAGGAGCTCCAGCAGAGCGAGGCAGTGCGCTTGAGGGTCCCGGGGGGCCTCAGAGGCGCCTTCAGAGTCAGGTTTCAGCGGTTGGAAGGCTCTCACCATGTCAGCCACTGGTTGGGGCCAAACCTGTGGAATTAAGTTAAGAGCCATAGAGGCCAGGGCGACACACAGCCTGGTTAGCACCATTTTGGGGCCCGAGGAGAAGTGCAGGACGTGGGAAAGGAGCTGCATCCTCAGGCTGTCATGCTGGTCGGCGGGGAGATCGTTCCAGTGATGGGAGATCTTGGTATGGAGAGTGCTGGCGCCAAAAAACTGAACCTCCGGGAGCTGCAAAGGAGACAGACTCGATGTAATGGAGGAAATAGGTGCTGTGGATATATTCAAAATGTTTACTTGTCAAAGCCACACACCTTGTCGGGGCCAAGCAGTGCCCAGCAGAACTGCCATGCCTGTGAGGAGGCCTGGGCCTCGGTCAGCCACTTCTGGGCCACATTCTTACGCTCCATGACCGGGTCAAAGTACAGCTGGTAGAGAGCCTTTAGAGAAGAACAGATGAACATATACAAAAGAAACACCAGAAGCGCAAGTAAATTCGTAATATCAGATAATGCAATACCTGAGTGTAAAAAACATCATAAAAACACATCAATCATTATTTATCCCCATTCTCCTGATACAGTAATGACAATAAATGCATTTGGGTTGGTAATCAAATCGCTGCATTAACAACAATCATTGATGATCATGCGTGCTGGATGTCCAATGGTTTGAATGGAGTAAGAAATGTGTTGTCATAGCGAATAATCCAAGGCACATGGTGTTAGTTATTATTAGGACAGCATATGCTTATAGCTGGCATCATGTTACAAAATGTCCAGTGCGTCCAACCTTCCTTTGGTGAACTACAATTAACCAGACTCTGTTTGAAATTGTTCAAAGTAGTAGTAGTAGTAGTTATTGAAATACAACGCATACCCATTTAAATATGGGACAATGCTGCTGCAACTTTTTCCTATGACAAATTCAAGTGACCTCTCCTGATCTGAATGGTAGCACAGAAGCTGCACCTGTAGGAAGCCCCCCCCCCAGCAGTTTAATTAACAAGCATTCAGTGACTGATTGTTGGAACTTACCGACTCCACATTCTGCACCGTTAGCTCCAACTCCACCTGGCTGTCTCCCGGGTTGGCTGCAGGCTCCATCTGGCGCAACATGAAGGTGTCTCCCTGCTGCCGTTGAAAATCCCACAGAAATTAAAGCCTGAATGTATATAAAAAAAATTTAAAAAGCAGTGATTTAAAACGAGGAGACGCTGCTCACACGCCGAGGACGCAGCGGGTCACTCAGCTGTCCACACAGTACCCATGTGGGCCGTGCGCTCGGGCATGACGACACACTGACCTCTGAGGGGGGCTGGAAAGTTGTTGTCTCACATTACCACCGGCAAACACCGACGCCTGCTCGCCAATCGCCGCTTAATCCCTGCAAATAACCCCGCAGCCCACGAGCGCCTACGACGAGCGCGAACACGGCAAAACTCGCGCGCGTCCAACGCGACGGCGCTCGACAGCGCGGCGCTTCTGACGCAGACAACTGCGCGCCTCTGACGCACCGGCGTCTGATAGGAGCCGCGGAGCAACCGCCACTTTAAGCCGGTGCATCTCGGAAAGAATGTTTATTTAAGGGGGTGAGGCGTTTACCGCAAGAAACGCAAAGGAGCCGCAGAGCGGTGCGTGAATTGGCGGTGAGGCCGGTGACGCGTGACGCTCATCGCGTCTCATCCCGTCTCTCCTCCAACCCCCTCTGCGTGCCGCCTATGGCACACAGGCGGCCCCACCCCATGCTTTCCCTTCTGCCCGACTCCCTCCGGGTATTTTTAGCACGGATGATGCGCCCTGTCACATCACGTAACGGAAACGAGCCCAGAACAAGGAAGCGGAGTCGCTGCGAGGAGCTCGCTGTGCTGCGCGTGTTTATGCGATCTGCAGGCGGAGGAGGAGACGCGCCCTGAGATGAATTCGGCGTTTTGCGTGTTGGTCGTGCTTACCGGCTCATCGCTGACAAGAGGTAAGTTGGCATCGCACTGTGTGTGTGTGTGTGTGTGTGTGTGTGTGTGTGTGTGTGTGTGTGTGTGTGTCCTGCTGAGGCGGGTTGGAACCCTTATCGATTCCCACATGATGCTCTCGACGCGTCCATCGATCGTTTGGGAAGTTCAGACAGCGCTGCGGGCGGTTTGCAAATTAACGTGAATTAGATGATGTTAAATTATCACGTTGATGTCTCCCGCAGCAGATCATTTTGATTATTTTGTTCAAGAAGATGAGCGTTTCTTTCTCCTTCAATGCGCCATTTTCATACCAAGTTAAATAGAGCAGCACCAAATGAATAACACTCCAAATTCAATTAGCTAATTTATCAATTAGTCAATAGCGGACATTTGAGAGTTAAATATAGACAATTAATTGGATGAGACCTCTGATCTACTCTTTGGATTATTTTTGAGTTTTAGCTGCAATGAGTAATCAAGCAGTTTACACATTTATACAGATTCCAACATGTTCTAATCCCTTTTATCCCACAGGTCAGTACAGTGCGTTGCCTGCTGTCCTCACCCCGGCTGGCTTCCCGAGTCATGCTGGACGCTCAGCGTCTCCTGACCCGACAGAGGATCCCCACGCTGAGGTCTCACAGTGGACTCACGGTGCCGATGAAGCTTCCACTGAATCCACCACAAAGACAAAAGCAACAGTCCACTCAGAGGCGGCGACAAAGGCCGCACGTGGAACGCAGACCCCAGCGGTTACGTCACCACGCACAAATGTACCCGCCGCCATGACGTCCCCTTCAGGTATTCAAGACAAACCCTGCACGCATTGTTTGTGTGCTGCCTCTCTTTAAAAGCATCCAAGGACTGCCATCATCGGCCATAATTCTATAATTGCGCTTATCGTATTTTCCAGTCCGGTCTGTTTACTTTGTCCAGATTCTTCAAATAAACAATCCCACACATTTAAGCCCGGAGGCCCTCCTCAGGCTCACTGGCAGCAGCACCCTGGAGCATATTCCTCCTGACCCCTGACACTGACTATTTGATTCAGAGCGTGTGTCGCAACCTCAACCCGAGCGATTCCCTTTTATAGATCAGATATAAATAACTCTCTCCGTTGATGCCGCGTCGCCTCTTTCACCCCCACAGAAATGACGGACAAAATGCCAGAACGCCGTCCTGTCCACACTCCTGTCTCCTCATTGGCTGCTGTCATCACCGCTGTGTTGGCGGCCGCGGGGAACCGTGTATCACTCTTTTTAAAAAGATAAACATTGCACGGCTGGTTACTTCAAGTAGCTTTGTCACTTAAAAAACGCACAATGACCCTCTGCCTGTCGTGCTGCATGGTGCTCTGCCCACAGGAGACATGCTTATGTCTTCGTTCTATCCAAACTTTAGTTATACGACCAATCAATTGTTGCATGGAATGTAAATTTTCAAAACTCATGTCTTCTCTCTCCAAAATTGAGTTTATTAAAAGTGAAAAGATAAAAATACATGTTTTTGATATTACATGTCAAAGCGTTTGGCGCTTTGTTGCAGACCTGTTATTTTGTCTGTCAGCCATCGCAAAACTGGAAAGTTATTTTATGCATGAAAATAAAAACAACAATAACGAGGTATCGTTTTATTGTCAGAGGGAGTGATGACTTTTTATTGTGGAGTTGCGTCATTCTGCAGTTTATGCGCTTTGTTTCTTTTGAAGAATAATTCGTGCTGTTTTGAATTGATACAACGCTTCACATCCCCCCGCAGACAACCTTTCCTCTGCACCGCCCGGACGGAGCACCACCCCCCCACCGCGCGTCTCCACTACTGACGGCGGAGCCATCGTGACCGTGGATCCCCTCAGCACCTCTCCATCTCTGCCAGCACACACACAGCAGGATACGAGCTCCACAGCTCACGCCTCTGAATCCTGGACCAGATCCTCCGCCCAGCCGACCACCGCGGGACGTCCTGTGACCTCCGCCCCGGGCCGGGGTGCTGCCGGGCAAACCTACCAGGAGGTCCCGTCTGAGCTCAACGTGGGAGACGAAGGTAAGGCGATGAGTAGTCATTCGTGCTGCAGCTTACAAATGTGTCAGTATTTTGGTTCTCAGGATTGTGCGTTTGTGTGTCATTCAGACCTCAAGGGCCCCCGCTCAAGCTCCCCTCTAGATCCCCTGCTGGCCGGCCTGCTGTCAGTGTTCATCGTCACCACGGCGATCGTCTTCGTCATCCTCTTCCTCAAGTTCCGCCAGCGGACAAACCACCCGGAGTTTCACCGGCTTCAGGATCTACCCATGGTGAGATAAATACACAACACAGTAAGGTTGTAGTTAAGAGGCACTTAAACCGCCCCCCCCGACCCCCAAAGTTGACTTGTTCTGAGGGAAAATGGGCTTTCATTTCTGTAACAAACTGGGGGCGTAGAGGCGCAGTGTTTACCAGGCAATGAGGATCTAAAGAAAAACTACAGCTGTAATTTGGTGAATGTAGAATCTGGGGTTTTGGGAACTTGACCCGTCCTTTCACGAGGATTGTCCTTAGAGTTAAGCCGTCTTTGTGTTGATGAATGAGCTTCACGTTTTTTGTATTGTGTGCAGTTATTTTTTTGTGAAAAAACTTAAGGGAATTGCCCCATTAAATTACTCTGCTGTGAAATATATATATATATATATATATATATATATATATATATATATATATATATAATAGCTTTTCTGTCTCCTTAGTCTTGGATGCCTCTCGTGTAGCTCATCGGTGTCGCTAATTAGACACAAAACAGAAACTTTTGAATACTTTATGAAAATCTGTGACCTCATGCAAGGAGGCATTTTAATGGGAAAAAAACAACAAATATGAAAAATCTGTTATTTGTTAAATATGACATTTATTCTCGTAATCCCTTATGCTTCACGATCGTACTTGTTTAGCAAATAATATATTAAAGGTCAGAAAGTGCTTTAACAAACTGTTGAGCTGAGGGTACCTAGTAATTTGTAACTGTACTTGTCAAAATATTAACATAATCCTCTTTCCCAGGATGATTTGATGGAGGACACGCCCCTGTCCAGGTACACCTACTGATGGACAGAGCCTCAGTCACCCAAAGACACCAAAGGAAGACCAGTATGGATCTCAGAATAGAGATGCAGCTGCATCTATGCAGATGGATTTCGGGACAGTGATAAAAAAAAAACATATTTATCCTTGATTCCGTGAGAAGGATCCAAAAAGTATTTTACAGGCGAGGTTTCAGAAGCACTTTTTTCACACATTCCCTTTGAATTTCCAGATATCTTCCGCTCAGTGGAGACTATTAGCTTGTGCCTCTGCAACCCTGACTCACTCCCCTTGATTGCATAGCAACCAAATATGGCTTGAATGGTCACAGGGGCCCCCTAGGGGACTTCTGAGGTAATGTGGATCACGGATGCATGAAGACCTCGCAATTGCTGAGACCCTCAGGTTATCCAGCAAGAAATAAGACAGCAAGACCCACACTCGTGGGCAAGTTCCCACATGGTTAAAATAATGGAATATAAATAAGGATCCCCTAGGTGACCAAATATGATTGAAGTGCACTTTCACACCAAACTGCCAGGTTGATCGTGTTGTCTTAAAGATGAGGTCTTAGTGTACAAATCAAAAGCCATATCTTTGGAAAAAGATGTTCCCGTCATAGCCAAACCTCGTTCAGTTGCTCAATTTTATTATTCAACTTACCTCAATTTGTACATGGAAAACTGCTAATAAATGGCATACCCATGAAAAATAGGGCCTTATCTCATTAACTACTTTGTCCATCTGGATACATTTTGCTGCCAGGATAAAGGGTAACACCTGTGGGTGGGATCTGACGTGAGAAAATCAGATGATTTGTTACTGCTTAAGAAATAAATGAAGAGAGCACACAGAAATAAAATTAATTCAATTTTGACAATTCGAATCAGCCACTGTCTGAAATTTGCCCCCCGGAGCCCTTTAAGTTGGTCTGAATACACGGGGAAACCTTCCAGATACACAGGGTGGCTGTTGTGTATATTTCAGTCTAAAAACACCCAATTAGATTTTCTTTCAAAGCGGCGAGGGTTACAGAACATTTATGATTGATATGATTCAGGTGCTTTGAGTTTCCAAATAATTCAGCAGGGTTTGCCTTGTAGACAAACGCTCTTGCGGTTTCGTGTCCCATTGTCTTAGTTAGCGGCACACTTTGACCGATTAGTACGTATTTGGATCGGTTGCGCTCAATTTGCATTGGATATTTTCGAACTCTTTTAATACTAGCTGGAGATGTGTTGAGTATATTTAAACCGATACGTTTATGTTGTAGCCAAGGAATATGGAACTCATCGTGGTCTAATTTCAGTCTTTAAAACGAATCTGGTTATGTTTTCAACGAATGTTTAATCCACCAATGCACACGGAGAAGAGACATCGCGACACTAGATGTGCACTTTCACCAGGAGCGAGTTGTAAAAGTAAAACGCATTATTGTTAAATGAGCTGTAAAATATATATTTATGGAGCTTTGTTTCTGCACAAGGGGTTTGTTCAAATGCTTTTAAGTGGAGAAAAGTGTCGCTGAGGAGATTTATTAGCTGGAGCATCATGCAAAGCTGGAACTAAACTGTACTACAGTTTATGTAAAGTGTGTACTTTACTGTTAAGTGCCAAGTGATGTATAATGTAATATGCAAGAAATTGAGATTTCCTGTTTTAATAAATCAGAAATAATGGTACCGCAGCTCACTGCTTCGTATTTTCTTTTGCAGTTGGTGGTTAGCTTCGCAGGGATACAAATCAACTCGCCTCGACAAGCAATGTGGACTTTGAACAATTACTCAGATTAGAAGAAAGCCGCTCCCTTAAACAAAGACTGCTTTTGAAAAAAAAACCAATAGTCATTCAACACCAGACAAGAAAAATGTATGACTACGGTTTAATATAATTTGTTTGACCAGACAAACCTCATTTTCCAGTACAAGACAAAAGATACCAAAATAAAAGATAAACATTAAAACGTTTTTTTTGTTTTTTTCATTTTAGCAGCAGCAGCAATGTTTTGTCTAAACATTTTGATGTACACCTGGAGAACCGGTCCAGTGAGAGCATTGTATTCACCTGGATTTGAATGTTAAATTTCTCCGGGGTTTGCACATATGCTGCAAAGTACACAGGTTATGTAGTGGCTTAGATTAATAGAGTAAATGACAAGGAGAGCACAGCCTGAGCACTTCATTGCCATCAACAGCCGCCCACGCGGAAGGGATTCATCCGTGGTCCCGTCCAGCCAAGCAGGGTGCGGCCGAAGGAGGCCGTGGACAGAATCATCCCCATCAGAGCCACGGTCCCAAATCCCCCCCAACTTCTCTTAGCAGGATCTGATTTAAAAATAATTAATTAGAACATTTCCAACCTGCTGTACGCTACAAAAGCAGAAAATGGAACACTGGCTATCAAACGTTCTTACCTCCTGTGGCGTACCCATGTGCGTACACCTCTCTCCCTAGGATCCATACGACTCCAAGTGCACTGGTAAGACGCTGTTATGACCAGGTGGCGAAGAGCACAGAAAATGGAACATTCATTTAGGATTTTTAATTTAAAAATATATATTTTTTAATAAAAGAAGAAATTTCTTTACTAAAAGCTTGAAGATATCGTTATAGTAGCTGAAAACGACTGCATTGGGCCTCAAATTGTGTGCTTCATTAGCTAAAAGGTTGTATGCACGTGGTGGTACGCTGGTGTTAAAGGTTCAATGAGTCAACTTACAGGACTGTGCATACCACCAACTGCCAGGCAGAAAAGAAAGGCGGGATAGGACTCCATGCTGGTGAAAGGTTACAAAAGCATGTCAACTTTAACACGTTTTCCATTGTTACAGGGAGTTGTGAGAGCTCGGGCACGGACGGTCTTGGAAGTACCATCCAAGTTGCCAGGTCATATTTAAGCTCATACTTACGCGTTTTGGTGTCCACGCTGGATACAGTTAAAAATGTTTCCAGTTTCTGGGTCGTCACTGTACATCTGAGGATACTGCAAGTTAAGACAAGTTTATTTGTTTAGGCGATGCAAATTGCTTTACGCGAGCCACAGAAGAAGACACAACGCGAGCATAAAACCATGTTAGCAGACTGGAAGTTGTCCAGTTCTTGAAACAGTATGAGGGCATTGCATATATTTTAAACTTTTTAACACCAGAAATTCTGCTCACCTGTACGTTGTACTTCTTGCGGGCTTTGCCAACTTTTATGGCCAGATGTCCAAGCATCACCATACTGGCAACGCCAGTCAACACCACATATCCATACTCTTTAGAAAGCACAACCATCCTGCAATCTGGAGAGAGAAGGAATTTTAAAAAAAGCAGAATCAGTTTGAGTTTTTGCATGCAAGTAAATCATTTTTTTTTTTAGCATTTTAGCTTTTCACTCATAAATAACGTTACACTTGAAGTTAGTATTTGAATGTTGACGAACAGGACAAAGGACGACGTTAAAGCGTGTAGCGTTGAGCCCGGATCAATTAAGGCAAAAGGTCAAATACGGATACCTGCGACCTCATTACGTCACACCAACAGGTTCCCGATGTCGGACTAGAAAACTCACAGAACCACCACATTCAAATAAAAGGTTTACCGTAAAGATGTCAGCCGGTGTCCGAGGTTGACGGTGAGATGAAAATCAGAGCGACTGACCGAAGTCACCGTCAAGTTTCCGCACGTACTCGAACTGCGTTTCCGGGTTCTTCCTCGGACTTTATGCGTCTGCGGCGTGCGTAGTGCGTGGGGGGTGACGTCACCACGGGGCCGTCGGCCACACAAAGCAAAGGGTTTTCTCGGTGACTTGTTTGGTGAATGGCCGCAGAGTGTCGTAGGTTACAAGCAGCATACAGAAATACCACCGAAATATTTCCTTCTGACACGCGCCCCACGACCGTGTACTGAACTACCGCGTTGCCTTGGCAACCGGCTGGAACAGGGGACTCCTAATATTGACTATCCTACACAACAGTATGTCAAATATGCAAAATCACTTCCAACCCAACCGGCAGTGCCTCTTCCAACAGCCGTTTTTTTTAAATTGGGACGATTCATGCATGTTTACATAAGTGATACTTTCAGAACAGGACCTTCACTTTCAAAGGAGGACATCTGAGTCGACGCTGCATCATTTGAACTCATTTTACGGGCTTTATCTGAAAGACATTTCAGATATATAAAGTAAGTATTTGTTCATCTGACAGCGTAAACTTCTATTGCCATTTTTTCATGACAGACATTTCGACTTGACGTTACAGGACAAGGACAGCGCAGGTGCAAGTCAGGACATTAATGATGACCCCATCATCCTTTTTGAAATGCAGTAAGCCGTGTTCACAAACCCGAGGCTCTGATCCTGATAAACCTGAGTGGAGGGCTGCCAACAACCTGCCCTGCTTTGAAGTCACCAAGGATCTCACAGAACAAAGTTTCCTGGATCACATATCAGGTCAAGTTGAGGTGTGCAAAGCTCTGTCAATGTGTCTCTTGTTCCTCAGACCCATCAGTACCACACTGTTATCGTACTGTCTTACTCAAACAACTATTTTGTGCTGATGTGATGTTTTTTTCTGTCAAAACTGGTGTGAAGATTGAACATAACGACAAATGTGCTGCGCAACGTTATAAGTTGAAATGTGACTGACATGTTTTAAGGAAAAGGGATTACAGTCACCAGAACTTCTACATTTAGCCATTGATCTGTTTAACGTAATTACAAGTTTGAAGGGAATCAAACAATTAAAAAAGGTATGAGAATATCGCTTAAGATTATTTGAATTTATGATTACTGAAAAACTACAGCGTATAGCCTGGACATTGAACACACCCAAACTGGCTTTGCATCCTTATACACAAAGAAGTTGACCATCCGTGTTTGGTTTATTATCCTATTTTTATAAATATTCTTTGACCTCTGAACTCTTTGTTCATATTGTATCATATTGTTTCGGCTAATGAAGCTGTTCAAATTATACTACATGTTTTATGTCTCCCTAAATTCAGCCTGACATATCTGATATCTTTGGCGACTTTGTGATCAATTTCGGGGCTTCAGAAATATTTAAGTTAAATTAATGAGATAAGAGTAAGCGACTGATTCTGCGGAGGTTAAATATTCAATTAAATTAGTGGTCTATGTGTCACAAACAATAAAGTAGATTGGATAATCGAAAGCATGCATGGAACTTGGGTGACCAGACAAGAGGAATCTCAGAAAATAAAGTATGAGCTGCTTGCTGCGCGGCAGCTTCTCACGTCCGTCACTAGGTGTCCTCACGAAGTCACTGATTCTCCTTGACACAAAACAGCTGTGTGGATTTGTTCAGTCCACAGGATGGCAAGTGTGACACGGCTTGTGAGTGGCTGAAGGCCTCCGGCTCTGTCTTTGACACCGGAGAGAAAATATTCCACTAATGTGAGAGAGGAAAGGAGTGAGTGTGGTCAATGCGCAGCCGGTTTGTTGACAGTCGACTCTGGGTTTCTTTCACTGACTGTCAGCGGCACATCTGTCCTCCTCCTCCTCCTCCATCACGCCGAGTCTGATTCAGCACTTCAACACCTACACACAGAACCAAGAATAGACTCCGGAATCATACAGAGACCAGAGAGACGAGGAAATCAACTGCTGCCTGAGACCACCCAGTCCCATGTCCTCCCATCATGTGCCAGTTTACGTTGTGTGTGTGTGTGTGTGAGATATGGCCGATGTTATTGAAAAAGCCTGATGGTCTGAGTTGTGTACATGGGGAACCCCCCCTCTCAACACATGGTTTTCGCTGCCCACGTCTTGTTTTTCCAGAGCGTAAACCCCATGTGATGGGATGGTTCTCCAGGGGTCAGGAGTAGTAATAAAGACCTACTTTTGGGGGGCGGGAGGGGTGGGGTGGGGGGTTGGCATGTGACCTTTGACCTCAGACACGTGCAAGAGGGAACTTTTGGGGGGTAGGAGGGGTGGGGGGGTGGGCATGTGACCGCCGCCATTTTGACCGGAAAAATGCGTCATTGAACTTTTGGGGGGTAGGAGGGGTGTGGGGTGGGCATGTGACCGCCGCCATTTTGAAGTCATGCCCCGGAAATGCGTCATTTTACGAATGGATACGTAAACCATTTTTGACGATGATGTGCTTGGTTTTGATTGGAAATTTGCCATATCAGTGGGTGTTTTATGCGATGGGCGTTAGTTTTGACCGGAAACACGGGACTGTAGGAGGGGTTTCATCATATATATAGATGTGTTATTCACCTCCACCACCAACGCACTCATTTTGGCCTCATCCGCTGTTGCTGCTGCTGTTGTTGCTGTTGCTGGTTCCGCTACTATTGCTGTGCACACGGATTCTTTGCAAAATGCAGGCTGCATATCGCATGGAGCAGGCCGCAGAGACTGACATAGGTATGTCTACAGAAAATAGCCCATGCTATACAGATGTAGATGCTTCCCAGAGCCGGAAAAAGCGTGAGGGATGTCTTTCTAGAGAGCCGGCTGTAGAGCTAGAGCTGGAGGGTGTTTATGGGTACGTGTATAATGTTAAATACTATGATGGCACGGTCACTATGATTTCTAGAATCAAGGCCCAAGACAAGCTAGGAGGGGGTGTTGGTGAAACAGTTGATGATGAGGCTGCTGTGGGGGGTCGACATGGGTGTATGTCTGTAAAAGATTGGCAGCAGTTTCGATCAATTGTCTGCATAGATCTTGAACAATCAGGTTTTCTAGAATCTCTATACTCTGTTCAGTGGTATAGTACAACAGGGCCTAAAATACACCATCTCATGGCAGATCGGTACAACAGACGCCCTGACGATTTCATTTTTTTAAACGTTTGTGAAGACAGAGAGTATGTGGTAGCTCAAAGAGGCCGCCGAGGATGGAGAGAGCATCCGTACCCTCTTACCATTGAAGAGTTTAATATATGGTTCCCCCTCGTGTTCTTTGTTCAGTGGTGTGACTGGCCCGCTCTGCAAAAAGTGTTTAGTCAGATTGACAAATCTATCCAGAGAGACAGCGTCAGTAAGGCTTACGGGGCTGTTAGAAAACGTCTTGTTTACGACAATACACCGAGCGGTGTGCAACCTGGTATATCTACTACCATGTGTAGACCGAAAATAATTCACCCCTCAATCATCTAAAAGAATGACAGGTGGGTTATGCTAATGTTGTGTGTATATATATATATATTTCTGTCACTGATGTTAATTCATGCAGAATCATAAAAAAAGAAAAACATTTTTTGTTTAGTTTCTGAAATCTCAGGGACCCAGGGGGGATGGACCCCGCCCACTTCTCCTTCACCTCCAGCTCTGATGGTTCACACCCCACCTCAGACTCCGCCTCCCGGACCGACGGCCACACAAGAAAAAGAAGAAGAAAAGAAGCTCTGTGAACCTCACGAGGTGTTTAAGGATACTGCACGGTTCCTAGAATACCTTAGAATCGGGGTGCTACATCTGTTGAACAAGGTCTGGGTTAAATATAATATAGAGATCTGCTACGGCTGTCAAACAAATAATCCCAGTCAGAAAAACCATCCGTGTTTATATCCATGTGACTGGTTCTACGAACTACACTTTGATCCGCTGATGAAAAGGCTCTGGAATGACAACTTCATATCCGCCATCCTCCTGTTTATGGATATGAATGACCTTCAGGTCGATGCAGACCGCATCCAGGGGGGTGCGGAAGTACTTCTTGACGAGCTGAAATCTGGAGGCAATGCGGCTGAAAGTATCCAGAAAATGTATGATACACTGATCGGGGAAGATGAACTCAAAATGAATCAACTGAAAAAGCTTGGCAGGTTGTGGGGAGAAGTATCAAACCCGTATGAAGCATGGGAGGTACCCGTTGATGATGATGATGATGATGATGATGATGCGACAGACATTGATGCGTAAAAACAATCTAACATGCTAAAAACAAAAACAAAATGAAATCGAAAATGAATGAAGTTCTTGAGTGTTTTTATAACTGAAAATGTATTTTTGCTTTTGCAGTGGGGCGAAATACTACTATACTATCAATCTGCTTGTCACATGTTGTACAAGAGAAATAAAATATGTTGTAACGAATGAACTGTCGGGCATTTATACTTTGGTATTATCATGGAAGGGACTCTACAGAAGATTTATCTAGACCCAGCCCATCCGGGAGGGTTAGGCAGTGTGTCTAAACTTCGCAATGCGGTTGGAGAATGTACCGGGGTGACGCCGTCACTATCTAGTGTTAACGAATACCTACTAGCGCAAGACGTGTACACATTACACGCCAAGGCAGCCGTACATTTCCCGAGGAATAGGGTTTTGGTCAGCGGCATTGACAAACAGTTTCAGGCTGATCTAGTTGATATGGGTGAATATGCTGAGGAAAATGATACTGTGCGGTATTTACTGACGTGTATCGATGTATTTTCCAAATATGCGTGGGTTAGATGTCTTTCTAACAAATCGGGCCTCACAGTCACAAAAGCCTTTAAAGACATTCTGAGTGACGGACGCATACCTGTGAAACTTCAAACAGATGAAGGTACAGAGTTTTATAACAAACACTTTCAGCGGTTAATGTCACAGTATAAAATTACGCATTTTTCAACATCGAACGAGACCAAGGCCAGCGTGGTGGAGCGCTTTAACAGGACTTTTAAAACCCGCATGTGGAGATATTTAACATCCGTTAATTCACGAAGATATGTGGATGTAGTACAGGAGCTTGTCGAGGCCTATAATAACTCACACCACAGGTCCATAAAGATGCAGCCATCAGCAGTCAATAAAGACAATGAGAAGACGGTCTTCATCCAACTGTACAAGTTGTACCCTCAGAAGCCAGTATGCTTTAAATTTAACAAGGGCGACACCGTGAGAATATCAAAACTCCGCGGGGGATTTAGGAAGGGTTATAAACAAACATTCACCGATGAGCATTTTACAATATCAAGGTGTATAGCCCGAGATCCTCCGGTTTATAAACTAACTGATTGTGCAGGGGAATTGTTGAAAGGTACGTTTTACGAACCGGAGTTACAAAAAGTAATTATAGGTAAAAACAAGATGTTTAAAATAGAAAAAATTATGGATAGAAAAATCTCCAGAGGCAAGAAGCAGGTCTTTGTGAAATGGTTGGGATGGCCCGAGAAGTTTAACTCCTGGGTCTCAGAAAAAGACATAACGGATGCTTGATAAAAGACACATGCATGCATCTTGAGAGTTCACTCTTAAACCGGCCACCATAGGACACGGCACGATGACCCAGAATGGTTTTTATGTTACACTACCTAGTAACGCGTCTGCTCAGGTTTATCCTAAAAATCAGATATGGAACTACAGGACAAAATTAGCCAAGGCCATTGTTCTGAGCGAACCACATGAGGTGGGGTTGGTAGAATTCCAGTATCCGAGAGTGTGGTACAGTTTTCCGAAAACAGATGCGGTTGTAAAAGTGTACAATGGTAAAAATAGGGTTAAATCGGCCTTTACTATGGACATTGGGGTTTATGAGTCTATACAGGCTATTGTTAAAGCGTTTAATGCTCGAATCAGCACTAACACGCAGCTGGAGGGGGTATCTATGCATTATAGTAGTGTTAAAAACCGCGTATACTTTCTGGGGTCAACAGAGGATTCAACTATAACCTTTGTAGGACGGCTCGCGACAATATTGGGGTTTAAAGATGGGGAGGCTTTTCCCCTACCGACTACTGACAGATCCCACATCACCCCCTATCCCGCCGATATACATGCAGGTTGTTACACATTTTACATATATAGCGATATTGTCGACTATCAATTAGTGGGGGACAGCCATGTACCTCTTCTAAGATGTATAAATGTGGCTGCCGAACAACGACGCATACCCACTCTGACTTACGACAGGCCGCAATACACATCTCTCTCCAAAAACGTTATTGATGATATTGAGATATCCATAAAAAACGATCAGAACGGATACATACCCTTTTTATACGGAAAGGTCATAGCGAAGCTACATTTCAGACCTATAAAACAGCGTTTCTGAAAAGAAGAAAACAAGTGGAAGATGAGGAATAGCCACTACACACACGACGACGGCCGGTATATGGCATATTATATGAACCAAGCCGGCGGAGAACTACCGGGATTTATAGGATCTCAGACACAATATGGCAATGGTTTGGGGGGTATATTTCGGGGGCTGCTCAGGATGGCCCTTCCTCTTTTAAAACGGGGGTTCAGCCTGGCTAAACCACATTTGAAAACAGCCGCTACTAACATCATCGGAGACGTTGTATCAAATATAGCCAAAGGACCGTTCTCTGGGGCTCAACAACAACCAGAGCAGCAGCAGGGTCACGGCATGCTAATACACACCCGCAGGGCTTTGAAAAGACCCCCCACAGGCAGGGGCGGTGCGGGGCCAGGGACCAAAAAATGTAAAAGGGATGGTAGGAACAAGGCGGGAGTCAAAAAGAAATCTGGCACAGCCCGAAGAGGTTCTCAGATAAAACGCGCCCGGATTTTGGCTAAAGACATATTTTAGAGGTAGAAACTATGGCGCTCATCCATAATCAGTCGGCGGAGTGTGTCAAGTCTGAACTGGATCTCTTTACTGTTCCTTATACACAAACGTCCATAGAGAAATATTCCTTCATCGAGATCCCGCCAGTCTCATCCATTACAGACAGAGGCCCTTTGGAGTTTCATATTTCGGCCAGCGGTGAAGATTACCTGGATCTGAACGATACCTTTCTGTATATGCGTGTAAAGATAACTAATGCGGATGGGTCCAATTTAGCAGCCGATGCTGATGTCGGCTTCATAAATTACCCTGGATGTACCTTATTCTCCCAGGTTGATATCATGCTAGGGGACAGGCTCATTTCACAATCTTCAAACACCTACCCATACCGAGGCATAATCGAATGTTTGCTTAATTACGGGAAAGACACCCTGGAGACGCAGTTTAGTACAGCTCTGTTTAGTAAAGACACCGCGCAGCATATGGACGAGACGTCTATTAAAGGGGACAACGAGGGGCTGGCCGCGCGAGGAGGACACACCGTTGAAAGCCGTATAGTGGAGTTAATTGTACCAATACATGCCGATTTGTTTTTTCAAGAGAAGCTGTTGCTTAACGGCGTTGATATTTCCTTGAAATTTATACGGTCAAAAGACGAATTCTCGCTGATGACGGCTGCAGCGGCTCAATACAAGGTCAAGATAGTCGCCGCTAGTGTATTTGTAAAAAAGGTCTCCGTAGCTCCGACGGTCCGACTGGCGCACAGCAGGGCTCTTCAACACACAAACGCCAAGTATGCCATCGACAGAGTAGCGCTGAAAACATTCTCCATTCCGGCGGGGACCCGAGTCTGCAACCAGGAGAATCTATTCATGGGCCAGATCCCTAAGTTTATTGTTTTAGGGTTTGTTGACAACGAAGGATACACGGGTAGTTATACACGGAATCCCTTTAATTTCCAACACTATGACACCGAGTTTTTAAGCATTTACGCTGATGGCCACGCATATCCAGCGAGACCGCTACAGCCACTCTTCCAGAGCGGCCAGTACGTGAGAGAATATTACCACCTGATTCAAACAACAGGTCGACATTTAAAAGACAGGTCGCTGGCTGTAACACGGAGTGACTTTGGTCACGGTTACTCGCTGTTCTGTTTTAATCTGGAGCCTGACGACGGGCAGTCGGGGAACGTGTCACTAATCAAGACGGGGAATGTGCGCCTGGAGGTCCGCTTCAGAACGGCCCTTCCTCGTACCATAAATATCATATGTTATTCTGTTTTTGACTCCGTTATCGAGATATCAAACCAACGACAAGTCTTGGTGGATAACTTTTAAACACCATGAACACCATAGAGTTGACGAGTATTGTTCGAAAACGGGTTGTTAGGGGGGTCGATTTTATGGGCGTGTTAGCGTGTGACCAGCTGCCTATGAAGGCTTTGCGCAAGTATCCGGTGATGACTATTGTAAATACGCACCCGTCCAGCAGCCCCGGAGAGCATTGGTTGGCGATTTATATCACAAAATACAAGCATGGCTTTTTCTTTGACAGTTTTGGAAACCCTCCTGATTATGAACAGTTTCCAAAAGAAATAGTTAATTTTCTCAATTATAACTGTACGACTATGTCTTATTCTAGGAAACAGGTTCAAAATAATTTTACTACAACCTGTGGCCAACATTGTGTGTTTTTTCTATGTTATATACAAAAAGGCTGGTCTTATTCACGAGTTTTAACTTTGTACGGACCTAATCTAGTCAATAATGATGCGATGGTCTGTCGTTTTGTTAACAAAATCCAACCCTCAGGGTGTTGTGAGGATGCTTTTACGTGTGTACAATGTGTGATCTAATGATAAACTATCCTGTGACGTTTTATGAATAAAATATATAAAGACAACTTTCAGCAGTGAACACCAATTTTATTTTCCATCCACAAAGAACAGACTAACAGATAATACAAAAGCATTACAAACACTTGTGTAAAGTTAAAAACAAAATAATAATAATACAAAATAAAATAAAAATAATATGCATCCAGTACAAGCTTAAAAATAAAAAAGACATGTGTCACACAGTAATAGCCAAACAAATCTTAAAAATCTTCCCACGAATCATCACTCCTAAAAAATTTGGTCTTTAGGGATTTAGGTGTCTTAAAGGGGGTGCTGTCTATAGATCGGCTGGTCCTAGTTTTTGTTTTGAATGACCCCGAAACATTAAAACCCCCGTCATAAACTGCATCACCACCCTTATATTCAGCAATAGACCTCCTAACCTGCGTGTTGGGGATAGCGGATAGGGGGATATTTAAATCAGCTAGCGTTTTTAAAAATATCTTCCAACCGATAGGTCTAGATTCGTCTAAAACATTATACGAGGACGTGACACTTTTCACCAGATCATACAGATGGGTGCCTTTGATCGTTTGATTGTTGACAACGATCTCCCCTCGGTCTGTCCAGGATATGTCGTTTTTTGCGTGGTTCAAAGCATCCAAAATATATTCGGCATGTTTTTTACTTTTTTTAGGTATGTGCCTGATCACATTGCCTAAAATCACATCTTTTCCTGGTACGTCATCTGCTGAAACGACAGGATTTGAGCCCGAGTCCCTTTCACCGGAGGGTAGTGGTAAAGGCAACGTCCCCTTCTCACGCTCTCCCTGTCTCACCACAGCCAAGTATCTTTGTAAAATAACGGAATATTTTTTGGCTTTTTCGTACATGTCTGTATCAGGTTGATTCAACACGTCAATCATAGCTCTATCAAGCTCATTTTGCACCGCCTGTCTTATAGACTCTCGTTGATCCTGCTGCTTATAATGAGGCTGCTGCTTTACCAGGCCAAGCTGATGCTGGGGGACCAGAAACATTTTTTGGGTGTGCTCCATTTTTAGCCCCTCCTATTGACAAGACTAATTATAAACGGAATAGCAGCCCCTAATAACGGTAATAAAAAGCCCCCCGACTGGTTGAGGGTCTTTTTCTTCTTGGTCCGTTTAACTTTTTTATCCGCCACCAGCCGGATAATCTTCTTCTTCTTCTTTAAGAGGGCGAATTGTTTGTCGGTCAAAGGAATGTTACCTCTCAATACATTGAGTGCGATCTCACACAGAGAGTCGATAAAATCCGTGCTGGCGTTATTAACAATGACACGTCGCACACGAGGCGTAGATTTATATATCAACTCCAACAATGACAAATTCCTCTGCATGCGTGATGACATTTTAGCGTTATTAACGCCTGTTTGTTTTTTTGGGGATATACACAACCTGTTGGTCCGATAGCAAAGCCGTTCTGAGTCTTAAATGTTCGGGGGTCAACGCTTTATAATCTATGAGAAGATAGCCATATGATTGTTGGGTCGCATCGTTAAAGGCCTCTAAAAAATATTTAGTATTACCCGGAAACATCTGTCTGGCCAGTAGTGTGATTTGATATTTATCCCTAGGGTTTTTAAACAGAATGAGATAGTTGGTGTTTAAACTAATAGTGCGACTAGATTTACCCTGAATAAATAAATTTTGTACTAAATATATACAGCTGAGATTTCTATGATGTACATATTTGGTAAAAACATTTTGAACTTCTATATTATTCCCGGCATCATTCATTAAATCGTCTATAATGAGTAGATTGTTTTTGGCAGGAGGTAGTAAAACATCATCGCACAGAGACTCTGGTAAGCCCTCTACAAAGTTAATGTCTCTGGTTTTAAGCAGTTGATCATATAAAGGCTGCCAGCATGAATAAATGTAGACGACATTGTCAATACGATGTGAAATAACCCTCTCAGCATTTGCAATAATATCCTTGACAAAAAAAGTCTTTCCACAGTTTGAAGGCCCACTCACTACCAAACTAAAGGGGTGTTGTAGTCGTGCATCAAATCCCTGATCGCTGTTAGTATCCATAAGGAAGGGTCGTATAGTCAGACAACACCCTCCGCTTATTGTACACCACTCTGACTTGCTTAAAAACTGTCTCGTTTTTAAGATGGAACTTCTTTTTATCACGCCTGATAGTTTCAGACACTGTGGTCAAAGTGTGTGTGTTGTGATTGGTTACATAAGCCTGTACGAGGCCAATCAGTGACTGGGGGGTGACGACGGAGGCGTTTCTAGCGTTTAATGTGACGCCTTTACATTTGACAGCTGTTTTACCCTGTACCGTGTTATAGGCATAGCATTTGGGTCCTCCTGATACAAACTCTGTGATGTAGTCTTCACTAGGCAGCCCGCATATGTCTCCGCTGTTTAACTCATCAGTCAGGTCACCAAGATATGCCCCCAGGGGCGGCACCCATTCGCTCCCTCTCGATGTAAAGACAATGCTGTCTGTGTCACAGTACAAGACCCTCTCCTGCAGTTTGTCTAACAAGTCGTAGAGCATCAATCTGGCATGGGCAGTTGTCAGGGCTCCTATAAAGACGTTTACGTCTTTTATACGGGAACCGCGGGCGTCTGCATGTCGCCACTGTACCAAAGCCACGTCATCTGAGATAAAACAGAATTGTCGCACATCAAAGTGGTCACTAAACATCAATTGTGTGAACCGAGCCGGATCTGTGATCAGCTCGCATGCAGGCATATTATTGCGCATACTAAAACGGCCCCACAAAGAGTTTAGGAGGAGTTTGTTGCAGCTTCTCATGGCTTTGTTGACCCTGATTTTGTCAGGGTTTAATTGAATGCCTTCCTTTTCAAAATAGTCTTTGACATATTTCTCCTTGTCGTCGGGGGTTTTGACATGGCCAGGGTAGCCTGACGCTTCCTGTTTACACTTCATGAATGTCTTCACATACCCGCTGAACAATGTGTCTGTTTTGTTGGGGAAATGCCAAACTTCATCAATGGACACAAGCCTGTATCCCTTTTCCACAGCCTTCTGCAGTTCAATTGACACCCAGACCCCCGCCAGCAGTCTGTCTCTGTCTCCGTGAGTGCACTCGCCACTCTGATTCAAATCCTCAGCACATTTGCCACACAAGGGGAACATGAGTTTGTCATGACATCTGTATGGTAGGACCGGGTGAAACAGCCCTCTGGGCGGTAGCACTGTGCACTTTATGAGTCCAAAATACTTGTCAATAGACTCAAAATCCTTCAGGATAACCTGAGGATGTCCAACTGGATACTGCTTTTTAGCCTGAACCGTCGGATAAAGACTGGTGAAGTCGTAGTACCTGATTTTTTCATCAGCACCGATCTTGTGGTACAGCTTCATAGCGTTTGTACGTCCCCCAAAGAGGGCCTTTCTAGGCTCTAGACGCTCACGCTTTTTGTAAGTAGCCATAAAAGCCTGTACAGCCCCGCTCGTCCGTTTTAACGACGACCACTCACACTCCCACATCACTACAACTCGCAGCCCGTGTTGTTTTTGTAGAGAATATATTTTGTCCATGAACACCCTGTATTGTCTACCGTAGGTGATTTTTGTAACAGGGTTCATGTCGCTCTGGACGTGGCATTTGACACATCCGTGGAAAAAACATCCCGCAAATTCATAGCAAGTGTTTGTTACAGAGTTATAGCCATCCACATAGAACGGCTCAAAAAGCTGTTCACCGTGATTGAGAGCATGTTTAATCTCAATATTCTCTGTGAGGGCCACATATTCAAGCCATTGCATCGATACATCAGAATACGTCTTATTCTGAGCAGTGTATGCCCCCTCAAACGTTAGAGCAACTGTGTCCTTTGGGAGAAACAGGGTTTTGAACACCCCCATGCAGCTGGATGCTAGGGTGGTAAATGAGAAGGGGTCAAGCTCCGTGCACTCTATGAATGTCTCACGATAGATGCTGCAGGCTTTTCGCAACACTTCTACATCGTTAACACAGTAGCGTCCGATTTCTTTTTGGAAGTCAAATGTTCCTCCTGAAACGGCATTATACCATTCCATGAATGTCGCTTTATCGCTATCACTCATATCGTCAAAGCCGTAGTAGGACGGATCAGGATATTTACCGACATAATACTCATGCTCCCGGGTGTTGAACTTGTGGGGAAAATAGCCTTTCTCGACATCACTGAACCCTAGGGCAGCGGGGGTTTTTGACAATCGCATGGGAAGGAAACTGAATGAGTCAATCCATCTCTGCCGGTATGAAATGTCATACATCAGTATCACCCGACTCCCTCTCATGGTGACTTGCGGTGTGATCTTTTGTTTGACAAAATATTCCAACAGAATATAGTTGTCAAAGCCGGATGCGTTGTGGGCGATAAACGTGTAGCCTTTGTATCTAGGTCTTCTGTAATACTTCACAAAGGTGTCCACACAATTCAAAGTACTGAAACAAAACTTTTTTCCCTCTAAATCCATAGCACATACATAATTTGCCTCGTGTTTTCCGTTATGAAACCTTGTCTCAAAGTCAAATAATATGTAGGTTGTTTGCGGCTCTTTCTTTTCAAGAGGCTGAATAAAACACTCATGTTTATCATTGCTCTCCAACTGTTGCTCACCACAGTGGACGCAGACTTTTGGCGCGCATTTGTGCGCTTTTTGTCCTGCTTTGTATGTTTTTCCACATGCCTCACAGTATTTCATAGCATCACAGGGGATGAGGGCATGGACGCTTTCTGGCCGCTTGTGCTGATCAAAACAATATTTCGACTTACATATGCGTTTACAATCACCGCATTTCTGTGTTTTACCCAGCTGTGTACGACACTCTAATGTAAAACACACATTACACAGCTGTTCACAGCTGTGGTATAATCGATGTTCATAGGCTTGGTAGCAATACTGACATACTTGTTTTGCCCCAAAAAAGCCTTGCTGGTTTTCAATCAGGTGATAATGGTCATTGTGTAGATATAACCAGACTGTCCGGGGATGAGGCGCATCGTGGGTTTGGAAACACTGAAGTCGTTTACGACCTGCTGCTGCATGGTGGAAGATTATGATTTTCACACCCAGATGTCTTTCGAAAGCATCTACATCGGAGAATGAGACCTTGTGCATTGGTCCAAAACCCAACGATCTATGTAGTTGAGTTGCAAATCTCACTTTATCTTGCAGGGACGTGTCTGGATGATTAAAATGTGCTAAACAGAGCGAAAAGCACAGGTTATTATCAGTATTGTCAGGGGTGTGCAGAAACCGACCCTTCTTTGATAATATCACATCATATGGGACATTTGCTAATTTTAGATAACCCCCACCGTTTCTGTTTTTAGCTACGGTGATCACTAATTCCAATTCATCATCCGTTATAGTCTCATCATTGCTCTGTATCACTTGTGCAATTTGCTCCATAAACAAGTCAGAGTTGTACGACTCGTTTACGCGTAGAACAGCTTGTATGTCACTAGCCAATGAAGGTCCGCGTAACAAAACGTTCAGCACACTACCAGCCGGAGAGGCCTCTACAGCTCTATCAATTACACCCGCCACTCTTTCTCTGACCATGTAGGGGATTTGCTCGAGGTCAGTAAGATCCACGTTTCTGAAATCAACCCCTTGTCTAAGCTCAAATGCATTGAATGAAGGCATCTCTCTCACGGTGACTGTCCTTCCCTCTATGCCTGAGGAGGTCTCACCCCCCCTCATTATCTCCCCTCCTCCTCCTGTTAGTGTATCATCATGCCCCCCTTCTGTTCGGGCCTGCTCCCATGACCCTCCCTCATGACCCTCAGCAGGCCCCCCAACACCCTGTTCATGCTCCACATCTCCATTTGCCCCCATCTGATTCAGCCGGTCGTCACATATTTCTGCCAACACACACCCCCCAGCCCATGCATCATTGTCTGTGTACACAAGTGGGCCGTCTGCATGATCCAACACGTGGCTATTTGCGCCTGTGGTATTAAACCCTGGGTCTAGGACACTGACCAAGTCTGCATAGCCGCTATCTAGATACGATGAATGTTGTTCCGTATAATGAATTCTGTCAACATCATGAAAAGCTTCGGCAGGGTATGCAGCAGCAGCAGCAGCAGCAGCAGCAGCAGCAGCAGCATCAACGCGCAATCTCTCCACCAGTGCACGTAGGCTTTTAAGCTGTTTCTCTGTATTCTGTAACAGGCCCCTATACCCATCATCATTATTATTATGGTTATCCCCTGATCGATGTATATCACCCGTGCCCCTCTTCAAAACTTTTCTGGGGGGAGGCATACTACACGTCTGTATTGTTTATTTAGACACCACCCCTTATAGACACCATGCCTAGTAGATCACCTTGGATAAAATTTATTTGTAAGTAGAGCTATGATAGCTTCACTGGATGCATTCTGAGCTATCAGGTATTGTTTTATGGAACAGCCGTTGGCGTCCTGTGTTTGTCTAGCCTCCTCTTGTTTCTTACATAGATCGGTTACTATCTCTTTTAATGCGGTGTTGGAACGCCGCAGTTCACTGATTTCATTTATCAACTCTACATATAAGGGGTTAGCTGTGTCCCTCGGGTGCACAATCACCACCGTGGGTTCTGTGGGTATACCTGCTCTGTTTTGTTGAAATGGGGTTACACACTCTGCCGATGTTGCTCCTATTGTAGTACTCTCTTCTTCATAGTCAACGACCGCCTGCAGCATTTCCTCGTCAGTCAAACATTCTGGATAGTACCATGTGTCCTTTGTTGGTGTAGACCGGTCAATCTGCTCCCTGCTGTACAAGCATACATGGTCAAAACATGTTATAAAACAAATGTCTATATATATATATATATATATATATGGATGATGTCACATACCTTGTAGAAGGTCTCTCAGACTGGACACCCGTATGTACTTTTTTTTTTTTTCACTGGGGGGAGCATAGAATTATAAAATCATTTGAATGATTCGTCAAATAATAAATATATAGAAAGCTTATATCATACTGTCATTTTCCCTACCTGTGCCAGCTCCCTGGTTGGGGCACGTAGTCGTTGTTGGTAGACAACTGAGTGCAGCAATCTCCTTTTCCAGTTTTTCAAGACTCCCATGTATAGGATGCGAGCTGTCATCTATTTCTAAAAGGTATAAATACCTATTAAAAAATATATATAAATATATAAAAACAAATATGAATCACTCGACATAGTACAATCTTTAAAGCTTTCTATTTTTAATTTTTTAATTTATACCAATGTATGTGTGTGTGTATATATATATATGTGGAAATGGCTTAAATGTGAGGATGCACCAGTCTGCCAGGGTGTCAAGAAGTGAACCGTGGCTGTATCTATATAGTAAGGATCCTGTTTTTCACACACCAGGGTCTCAGTGGGGGTGGGGGTTCATATGTTGATTAAAACTAAACAAACTGCTCACTGTTTACCACATAAGGACTCTGTTTTTCTCCATCCCTGTGGGGCTCTCAAGCTATTTAGGGTTTAGCACCGTTTGGGTGCTGAGTGACATTATGCGACCCTAAGTCGATACGCTTGTTCCTCGTTAAAAACTGTATGTTTTCCTGAGGGTTTTTCCTCTGTTAGGTTACAATGTGTGTCCTGTTGGCTAAGAAGAAGATAGCCCCCTAATTCATGCATTAAGCTGTTATTTTTGAATCTGAACAGAAGCGCCAGTGTCTCACTGTTTTGTGGAGGGGCCTCTCATACCATTGAAGAGAATCAGAAGAAGACGTTTGGGGGTTGGCCCCGGCTGGTGTGCTGTGTCACATGATGCTGCACTAAGTCGCCATATGTGTTCCTCGTTAAACCTTAAGATGTATGTTTTCCTGAGGGCTTTCCTCTGTTAGGTTACAAATTGTGTTCTATTGGCTAAGAAGATAGCCCCCTAGTTCATGCATTAAGCTGATATTGGTGAATCTGAACAGAAGTACCAATGTCTCACTGGTTTGTGGCGGGGCCTCTCATACCTTTGAATAGAAGAAGAAGAAGACGCCACTGGGACCACACTGGGATAGGCCTCTGCTGTTTCACTAATAATCCTGGAGCGTGAAACAGTCCAAAAGGAAAGTTCGATCGAGGCGCCAAATAACCCATCTATATATATATGATGAAACCCCTCCTACAGTCCCGTGTTTCCGGTCAAAACTAGCACCCATCGCATAAAACACCCACTGAAATGGCAAATTTCCAATCAAAACCAAGCACATCATCGTCAAAAATGGTTTACGTATCCATTCGTAAAATGACGCATTTCCGGGGCATGACTTCAAAATGGCGGCGGTCACATGCCCACCCCACACCCCTCCTACCCCCCAAAAGTTCAATGACGCATTTTTCCGGTCAAAATGGCGGCGGTCACATGCCCACCCCCCCACCCCTCCTACCCCCCAAAAGTTCCCTCTTGCACGTGTCTGAGGTCAAAGGTCACATGCCAACCCCCCACCCCACCCCTCCCGCCCCCCAAAAGTAGGTCTTTATTACTACTGTCAGGTGCACCTATTTTTGTACAACCCCCCCCCCCACACACACACACACACACACACACACACACACACACACACCTGAGGCAAATGTAGATGGATAACTGGAACTGCAGCTGCAGCAATGTGGTCATTTTTATTACTGCATGGTTACTAATGCATCCCATTTATTTTGACGCTACTTCCATTACCCCCCCCCCCCCACACACACACACACCCTCCCCCTCCTCCCCGCCTCCGCCAGCTCAGTCCAAAGCGAGAGATGACTCCACAATGCCCCCCTACTCCCCTACACACACACACACACGCACACACACACACACACACACGCACACCCACATTTGGATTCAGTTGCGCAGAGCACAGAGAGGATGGCAACATTGTAGCGGGGGAACTGACCGTGACCACCGCGAGCAGCACAGCATGAGAGGACGTTGTGACCGCGGACGGCGTGCGAGTAGCTTCGTTTCGACGGAAGAACGCCGCTAAATAGGTAAACTTCGTAAAAGCATGAAGGCGTCTGGTCTGTCAAGTTCCAGCTAGCGGATTGAGCGCCGGATCCAGGACCGTTGACAGGATGAACTGAGACGTTGCGCGCAAGAGTTTTGCCACGGGCACGCGTGTGGTTTGACCTCTGCGGGAATTATTTCTGAGACAAACAGCCTGGTGAGGATGTATCGATGAAGAATGTGACCGCGCCTGACTCTCTCCGAACGGGGTGGATGAAGCCGTCGGCGGTGTCATGCGTCTTGCCCCGCAGCCAAGCGCGCAACCCTTGCGGCTCGTAGTCCTGCTCCTCCTCGCCGCGGCGGTGAGCACGTCCCCGGTGCTCTCCACGGGCTGCCCGGACAGGTGCGTGTGTGATGACCAGCTGGTGGTCCAATGCGCTGGGCAGCACCTGACCACCTTCCCGGTCAACTTGCCGTTGGCCACGCGGCAGCTCATCATCTCCAACAACCGCATCGTGGAGCTGCCGCCGCTCGCGCTCAATTACCTGTCTGACCTGGTGTACCTGGACTGCAGCAACAATTCCCTCACGGAGATATCCGAGTCCACGTTTGGGAACCTACGGAAGCTGGCCTACCTGGACCTCTCGTTCAACACCTTGATCCGGATCGAGGACAGGACGTTCGGGCCCTTGGCGAGCCTGGTGATGCTGAGGATGACGGACAACCCGGGGCTGTCGGAGATTCACCAGGACGCCTTCGTGGAAAACGCGGCCCTCCAGGTGCTGGACGTCAGTCGGAACAACCTGACGGCGGTCAACATCACCTCCCTGATCGCGCTGCCCACCCTGCGCTCGGTGGGGCTCAGCGGAAACCCGTGGAGCTGCGAGTGCGACAACGAGGACTTGTGCCTGTGGGTCCACCTGGAGGGCTTCAAGTTCCAAGGTTTTATCAGTTGTTCATATATTGTCTTCTAATGTCACGTAAGCGAGATATAATCACACCACGACCTGTTGCTCTTTATGTCAAGCGGACGGGCCCCAGAGATGAAATCACAAAACAAGGCTGCTGCTCGGTATTAATTATTAATACCCGTTATGTAAACTATTGTTATTTGGTGGCTGCCCTCAATAACCTTCCTCTATCCCCAAAAAATGAATTATTATCCTCCATACAAAGAAACACTCTGGCCTTAACACCAACAGTGCGATAAAGACATTTCAGAAATAGTTATAAAAGCAATAGAAAAAGCAGACAACTTAGTGCCTCTTTTTGACAGTACATCATTTAAAACAGATTTATAAATTATAATTAATGTTTATAGAGGTTTGATGAATCATATACCGATGCACAGCAGTTAGGTGCCATCAAGGGGACTAACTGGGGATGACAAACTTACCGTTATAGGACAAAAATAGTCTCTGACTTAAGGCCTCTTACTCACTATGATTTGATGTTAATTTTCTTAACATTTTTAATTTTAGGACACAAAGCAACAAAGAGCAAAACTGAATAAATAAAGGTTCTACAACCAGATTTGATTCAGGGGCCCTTTTTGAGACAGGCCTTCAAGTTTTTAAAAGTAAATTTGGTCACAGTTTGGGACCACAGCCATGCATCACCCAGAAAGATTTTTCACAACACAACCATACATTGTTCATTCTTGTTTAAAATTCATAAAGACTCGCAAAATATATTTTCACTATTTGTTCTGCAAACACATAATAAAAGGTGATTCATTAAATGCTGGTGCCAATTAAAAAGAAAAAGGACATCGTTGTTCGATTCCCCTCAAAACCTTTTCCAACAAATGTCACCTCATGGTAACATCATGTGGTACAGTGTGTCGTGCAAAATATGTGGTGTGTGGAGAAGAAGAATAAACATGAGAAGTTTACAAAGTTGGACCCTTGCGCAGCTTTCAGTGGGGCGAGATGTGCTCAGGTGAGCGTGACAGCATTCAGACTATAAAATAGCAGACGGGAGAGAAGATCAGAGGCCGGGAGTCGTTCAATGTCGCTTCTGTTGCTGCTCATTAATTCAGTATCCTGCACTTTGGGAGGAAAACCAGAAAGACCTTCACTAATCGAGCTCTGTTTTATTCAGCGATCTTGCAGATGTAGTTAATGTGTCGGTTCCACCATGAAATATAAATGTCTTTTATCGCTGTCAAGCTAATAGATTTGACTGATACTCAACCCTCTTTCTCCGTTTGAGGTATTTTGCTCATACTTTGGTGTGGATGTGTCACTATGCAAAAGGGCAGCTGCTATTTATAGTGTGTCTTACTGAGCAAGAAGCCCTCCGTAATTCTAACGCCATAGCTACAACACATCCGCCAGGCTGACTAAAAACAGGCATCCGCACACACGTACTATAGTTTGCCACAGTCCCTGTGTGCGTCTTAGGCCGAGTCCAAAACAAGATCTGTCCTATTTCCCTGCTGCTCGCTGCCTTTTGTGTCACTTAATTTGGAGTGGAGCCTCTTCCAGTGACAGCTGCCAGCAGGGGAGAGGAGAGATACTCACACGTTCTCTACCTCGGTTATACACACAGTCTGTCAATCTCTTCTCTGGCATTCACTGACTCATGCATCCCCCCCCCAAATAACACACACTTTTATTTGTCATGGCGGAAAACAGTGGGTTATATTTTGGAGGCGCCTCAGGTTTCAGCTGCGAGCTTCGTCTCCAACGCCCCGTTAACTCTTGTCTGGGTCTCACCTGGTTCATGCACCGCGGCCTTGCTTGTCTCCTCTGGTTAGTGAAACGCGCGGCAAGCGGCAGAGCGATGAAGCTTCAGGAAGGAACCAACAGATTCTGCTCTGTCTCGCCTTCCCGGCTAGATTAACACTCTTTTAGTTGTTATATAAGGAGAATGTCTAGAAATAGAGTGGCGTGCGGATGGGGGACGGAGGGAGGGAAAGCCCTCTTCTTTGATATGGCCGTCTCTTAGGGGGAGGGTGGGAGAAGGAGAGGGGGAGGGGGGTGAAGCCAGAAGGGTTTCCTCGTTCGCTGTCAGGAACATGCAAACACACGCACACAAACACACACATGCACGCACACATTAGCAGACCCTGCAAGGGCAGACGTGTAAAATTCCAATAGAGGGGAATTGTGCATATGATAAGAGGGTGTGTGCATCTGTGCATGCATGGATGTGTGTCTTTCTATTACAGCATATTGTGTGAACAGTGCACAGCAGCAGCCTTTGAGAGGATCAGAGTACACTTTGAATTATGGGTAGTAGATGTAGCAGCTCTGAGAGGCCGACTGCCCTCATGTTCGCCAGCTGCAACACTCGCTCTCAGATCCGGTAGCCACCAGAGAGGCTGAGATACAGAGCGTAGATGCATGCAGCGAATGAATAAAATACACGGGACAAAAGTCCATTTTTGTCGTCCGATTAAATTAACTTGTCGGTTGAGCTGTTTGATTGAAAGCTACGGAACGATGCTGTCACCTTCTGTCAAATCACACCTCCCACCAGCCTGAGTCAGTTCTAACACCTCAGCACCACGTGTTGGTTCCGAGAGAGCATGCAAACTAGTGGCAGAGGTTATCCATAGTCGGCCAAAATAATATGGATCAGATGGACAGCTGAAAGAGGATAAACAACTGAAATAATTACACAAAAGTAATGACCAAATAGTTCATATAATGATCTAAAGTGAAAGGATGAACCAGTGAATGAGTTGGTTCAGAGGAGCTCCTTCGGAGTCAAGTACTTACAGCACATGCCACATTACGTGCATGGGTAAATAAAGCCCCCGCTGACTCCGCCTCCCCCCTCCTGCACTCCAGGAATGAATTTTACACAATCTATCTCTGCTCTATTTAATATTGAAAATACACTGGACTAGTATATTAAAACATTATTCTTGTCCTGTGCACTTATTGTGTACATATTTGTGTCTATTGGTTGCACCATCTCGACAAGTGAAATACAACATACTTTGCAAGAAATGTGGTTCTGATTCCGATTAAAGCAACAATCACATGTATAATAGTTAGCCACAAGTTTTGGATAAATGGCAACACATGTAACTGTAAACATGGACTATTCAGTTCCATTAATTGCTGCGTCACTTAACATCCATTAAAATAATTTTAAATGGACACATCTGGAACATGAGGGGAAGTGAACTGAAGTTTGTCATTGAAGGATTTGTTTTTTGTGAAGTGATTGTGTTTCTTACAAAACAAGAAATGAGTGAAATTTTAAGCAATTCTATACCTTTAACATCAAACTCAGAAAAAAAGAAAATACAACACAATCACTGCACAATTACTCTTTCTCAACTTTCTCCAAAATACCTTGCAGCGGGCAGAGAGGCCGAGCAGATGCTTCTGTGTCAGTATTCATTTGTTCTACATGTATGCACAAGCGTTTTCATAATATGCCAGCACAATGAGGATGCACATTTTAAGGCTGTTGTGAAATGGGGTCTCAAAAAAAACTGTTCCCTGTGCAGAAACCTCCAAGTCTTTTGATCTCCCCCGGTGGGACCCCCCCCCCCCCCAACCGCCCTTGCACAACAGCGTTGAAACGCAAGAAGCCAATTAAAAACAGTGGTCGTATGGCGACGGCAACACTGTTGTGCTGTATGTTTAATACAAGACTGAGCGAGGCTTCGGGATTGTTGGCTCTCGTCAGCTGCTGCGGAGCTCAACATCCGTCGCGTGACATATTTGACGGAGAGGCCTTTTTAGAGGAGGAAGTCAACGTATCTTAGTAGGATTTGCGGATGCCAGCGACGTCTTAGTCGTATCCGTACGCGGCCACTGACGATACGCAACCTCATTATCTTCCGTTTCAGACAGACACAAAGGCCCAAGTCAATCTTTAATCCTGTGGAGAAGAAAGGAGTTTGAATAATTCATAACTCAATTCCGCACCAACCCAGGACGCTGCTACATGTGAAGCTGCAAAAGCCAAGTACTTTTCTGATAAAGTCGTCACACTAGTGCTTCGGCGTTTACGTCTCTTAGCTTTGTTCGTGAGCTCTTAACATTTGTGCATTATTATGACTCTCACCACATCAAGGGATCCTTAAAATGACAGCAAAGATGTATGTTAATTATTTTGTATATGTTTGTTACATTTAAGTAAAATTGCTTGCTATTCGCAATTGAGAGTAGCGGTTAAATGCAAAATCATCTTCCTACTCTGACAGGGTGCTATTTGAATACTCTATTCTTCCAAAGTTAAAACTGTTTCGGTTATTTCCCATGAAAGCCAGATTTTCAGTGACATTAACATGAATTAAGTCTACATGTGGTTTTCTTGCTTTGAGAAACAAAAGCACTATTTTAACAAAGACCAGATGCAGATTTACTAACTAAAACATCTGTATCAAGAAGGCCACTGTCCTGGATTAACGTCATGACGCACATGCGGTCCAGATAAAGATGACTTAGTGGTGTGTGCGATGTCACTCCGGGACATGGCTGCGATTGTTATGTATGGAGAAAAAACAACATTCGTCTTCCAGTGTTCCATTTGTCACCCCGCACTTCAACAACAACAACATATGAGTGTTCCTTTGAGCCGTGGTCAACCCTTAATCATTCCCCCTTGATGTGCGGCCTGTGTGTGACAGATGAGGGCCAGACGGTGTGCGGCTCCCCCGCTGACTTGCAGGGTCGTCGTCTGGGCGAGGTGGGCCTCCAGCTACGGACGTTATGTCACCAGACTCTGGGCTCCTGGGACTACCTCTTCTTTGTGGTCATCGGCTTCGTCATCTTCGCCGCTGGCACCGTGTCGGCCTGGGTGATGGGCATCGCCATGGTGCTCTACGAGCGCTACGTCAAGAAGAAAGGCGAGCAGCTCGATCCGGAGGACGAGGAGGAGCCCGCCGACACGGGTCGCAGCTTGCGAGCCAGGAGTGACCATGGCAACGGGAATTTGAAAACGTCACAAACTGTCTGAAATGTCTCACCCCCACACCCCCCACCCCTCCCCTCCCCTTTCCCCGTCGCTGATTCCCACAGTGCCTCCTGTCAACTTCCAGGACTGTCATGAAGTCCAATTAGACTGCGGCCCAACAGAGTCTGTTTAACAGGCTCAGCTGGCTCGGACAGAAGAAAGAGGATTCAACAGAGATGAGGTCATGTGCAGTTGATGTAACGCACCTTCTGGATGCCACTATGGAGGTTCCCCGGCATTTGGGTATTACTGACGGTGTATGCAAATGCCGGACCGTTCGATGTGGTTTGTTATTTCGTCCTTTTCTAACGGGATGCCGTTTAGGCTTGTGTGACAGCATCAATGCTCACATTCACCAACGTGTAGTTCAGATGTTGTTTGGTGACCAATCACCAAAGGTTGGATGAGAGGATGGATAACAGCTTTATTTATCTTCTCATCTAACTACAGGGAAGGCAGCAAATAAGATAGTTTTCCCAACATGTTTAGACATTCTTTTGATCCCCATCCGGATCCAGCTGTGACCAAAAAAGGAGAAACAGGTACATGACGCAATTTGTCTGTACCTCTAATTTTACAAATTAGATAGATGCCCACGTCACCAGTCAATATAACAATATATTTCTTGACCCTACTTAAATAGCTTTGTTTTCAAAGGAAAACAATTCCCAGTTGAGCTGCATAATAAGCACAGTAGATATATTGGCTTCACGGCTACTATGTGAGATGTAAAGTTGTGTGGTCATTCTGCTTTATACTGAAAGACGAGGGATCAAATGCATTTACATCATTTTGATTACTAAATGTGTCCACACGCATGCACTCACTGGTGTGTAACATGTAGCTGCACATTTTGACTGAGCTTCTGCAGATGTGAGTGTGTCCATCTTTGGTCCAGTGACGTGTGGTTTTATGCTGATTGTCCAGCTCCCTCTTCTGTCACGCCCAGCAACAAACTGCAGTTGAGGCGTTTGTGTTGAAGATTTGTTTGTGTTAACGTCTGGTTTGGCAGTGAGCCCTGCTCAATAGCAAGTAATCAGGAGAATGTAAAAATTGGTTCTACTTCAGCCTTTTTTTGGGGGGTTTGATTTGTTTTGTTTATGCATGCACAGTCGATGCATTAAAAAGCCTTATGAGGTGTGTACAAACTAATTCAAGTAATTAAAGGAAACTGGATTTTTATACACATGATCCTAATTTTTATTATTTGAGTCATTCTTTAAAAACAAAACATCCATGCTTCTAATTTCTTAGTGAGTTTAATTAATTAATAACAATTTGGACTGAAGTCCAAAGCTGCCATTTAATGAATTTACAGTTTTAGAGCAATAAGGAAACTACTGCTGTAAGGAACAATTTGGTTTTCAGTCCACAATGGTAAATATCCACACCTGTTTTGTTTTGCCTCCGGTTTTCAGCATCCAACAGCCGACGGTCCCACGTCACAAACCTCCTCACTTGCACTGACAGTGACTGTTACAAACTTTGAAAGGAGCAAGAAAAGGATCCTCGGTGGACCAGAGAAACCAATAGTTAGCCGCTCCGATGCGCCATTCTGTCTGTGTGTATTTAATCAGTGCAATCGGTTGTGTTTTAGAATAATTGTCGTACTTGTCTTAAGAGCAACATTGACCGTATGAGGGATCTGAGATGGGGGGCATTGTCTCACAATGATTGGACCAGCTGTTTGTTTTAAAATATTGTACAGATTTGACTTCTTCATAAGTTTTATCGTTGCAGGACGGTTATCACTGTCGCTTTGACAAAAGAAAAGAAAAAAATCTCAAACAGGCTAGCTGGTTTTGGCCGTTTTGAGTGGAGTTTACACTTTCTCCCTGTGTGGGTTTTCTCCACGTCCTCCTGCTTCCTCCCACAGTTCAAAGACATACAGGTGACTCGTAGGTGGAAAAAGTACTATCACAGTGGAAATCTGCCATCCCAATGTGAGGGAAAAAGTTCCCTATGTCTGTCCCTATGCACCTGCTCGTTGCCCAATGTCAGCTGTGATTGGCTGCAGCCCCTCGCAACCCTGTAGGCAGAAGCAGTCACGAATGATTGATAAAAGGCAATAATATTATGAAAGTGTGGCAAATGATGGATGTATGCAACCCCTTTTTTCCTGTAATGATAGCGACATCTTGCAGCTGCGCAAGCAAGGTAGAGAGAAAAGCACATGTGTAGCTAATAAAAATGATGAATGATGGCTGAATTGAATTTAGTTTCAATTTTAGATTATTTTGGATGCCGGCTCACTTTCACACTATCATGGCTTACTGTAACACTTGAATAAAACCGAGCCATTGGTAATGTTGTGAGTAACACCTGTGCTTTTTCTACAATGCAAAATATTTAAAACACCTATTGTAGTGGCTTTTTGCAATTTTCATTCATTATAAAATGTGGTGAGGATAAAGTGGCTGCAAACAATCTGCTTTCTTACTGTTATGTGATCTGCAACACTGCTGAGAAACCTTTCTTCACACATCCACTGGAGCTTGTGTGTGCACATTGTTGGGATTCGTCCAAAATGAACTACAGATATACAGGTATTGGCTTCACTAACTGTTCGTCAACAATGACGGCTGCATCACATTTAGGCTTTCAGGTTCCAGGGCCCTGGTTTCATGCATCGCGTCATGCCCGCGTAATGTTGACATGTGTACTGTGAAAGACGTCAATTGCAAAGTTTTTCCTTTTTGCAGTTTGTAAACAATCTGTTGTTTGAGAAGAGGAGTCTTTCAGTATGGGGGAAATTATTTTTAAATTACAACACCACTATTGTAACTTTGTGCGTACGTCTGTGTCTTACACTCCCATGTCATATAAGGGAGTGACTCATGGCAATATGCATATACATGCACCAACCTGAACATACCTACTGGCATAGTGACCCATGTACTGTGCCTGTAGGTTGCTATTAAACAGTATGCTGAGATGCTCTCATGGCTTTAGGTGTAATACTTGCATGGGTACCTTCAGTATATACAGAGTGCATTGTATAATGTCTATTGAGGTGTAACTCTTCTCTATTCTGCAGACGACACAGGCGCATATGGGCTGGTCGTGTAGGGTGTATTACATTCTGCTAAGCACACTCGTTAGGCCATGTGATGCCACGAGCAAGGGTGCGGCCTAGAAATCGGATAGCTGGTTGCCCTGATACATGTCAGCACAGTGAGACAGATGGAATGACAAGTAATAAACATGCACATAGTTGCTGGTCATGTGTTCTGCACACAAGGCAAACACCTGGCTCGGAGAACTCAGTCTGGACAGTTTTTGCTCCATTTGGGCTTCTGGAAGCAGCAGAAGATGATGAGCTTTGATGATATACTAAAGAAAATGACCTTAATATTCTGCTCTTTTACACCCCCACACTGCAAACACACGCCATATATAGGCACATATGTGCATGTGATCAGGCACACAGACAAAAGCTTGAGTTTTGCTTCCACCATCCACTCCGACACAAGTGACCTATTAGTACATTACGCTCTGAAGAGGCTCCGTTCGCTCTAATCCTGCATTACTCTCACGAACACCAAACTCACTAATTAACATGGTGTTATGTTGTTCGTTTAACCCGTTCCAAAGACAACAAATCGTGTGTTATTTGATGGGATTTCAGCCGGACTCTTTCCCCTGCACTCACATTACACTGTCGCTTCCCACTGAAATACTTAGTGGTAACTTATTGGGATATTGTTGTGCTTGAGAATGGACGTTTTCTTTGTATCTTTGTACACCATCGTTCACAAGTACGGTAGTGGTCGGGATGCGCTTCAGGACAGAAACGCACTCAGCCGGTTTACGGTCACATCAATAGCACAGCTGTGACCGCCAGCCAGTTCAGTGAATAAACCGAAACGCAAACAGCTAACGGGTGCAGGAGCTCCGGCTGCCATGTTTCCTGCCTTTGGTTGTTGGCACCATTCTGTGCATCCACTGAGCTTAAAGCAAACGGAACCTCTGGAGATGTGACGTAAAGTAAGAGCGCCTCTACCTGCCTGTAAAAGCCCGCTGACACGTGCGCTGAGAAACACTCGCACCCAAACACACAAAATAGGAAGAAAATCCTTTGAGCGCCGGAGCCGTGTCATTACTTACACCAAAGTCGAGAAATGCAGGATATAATTCCAGACCAGTGCTTGGAAAATAGGGTTTCAGTTATTTCAAGATAATTTCATCATTGATCACTGCCACATATGGATGACAGCACCAAATTGCAATCAAACCTCCCAGAAGGCTGTGCTAAGCTGATCACAAGAAACTGCTCCAACTTATATTAAGTTAATTATATTTCCTAGGCTCACAAGTCCTCCACTTTTGAACTTTTCTGGCTTTAATTATTTACAATTTAATTTTGTCCTGACTGAAGCACCCAGGGGAGGCAGAATTAAAGATAAGCAAGTCCTTCAATGCTTTTCATTAACAACCACCATTTTGCCCTCCTCTGTGAAAGGGGGCTATTGATTGATAGTGAAGCGTCAGCCACTGGCCGCTCGGCAGCGAGAGCAATGGTCCTGCTGCTGGTGCGTATCTGCAAACAGGCTCAGGGGCCTGACTACTCTGTATGGTGCCCCGGCAATAAAAGGACATCTGAGAGGAGACGGTGCGTCCTTTTGTGTGTCACCGTTCCGCCTGGAGAATTGGTCTTTGTTGTTGCTTTGTCTTCTGGTTCAACCTCTGCCTTTACATGTACTTTTTGCTCTATGGTTGTTTACAAGGTTATCCAGTTGTCCAAGACCTGTACGGCGTCTCATGGTCTACACCGGGGTCTTGGTGACGTGTTTTGTTGGTGAAACCAAAACCTGTAAGGCGTCCAGTGGGGCCTTGCTGAGTCACAGATAGCTGCACAAATACACGAACGCACTGCAAACCCAGCCCCGCCAGGGAACTTGCCCGTGCACACACACACACACACACACCCAAAAGCTGGAGAAGTGTTTGTCGGTTTGTGTATTCTGGGTGCCCGGACTAGTTCACGATTATGTTAATCCAATAGAGCTGGCTGCAAAAGTGAGATAACGAGACGCTTACTCACACTGAGCTCCAACGCCAAAGCAGCACAATAATATCTCAGGCGGGATTTGGTCGAAGGTATTTTGTCACTGTCGTGGAGCATGAAAGGGTCTTTAATTTCCTTACTCTCACTTTGTTCCCCTTATTTCCAGCACGTCTCTTTTCATCCCTCCTGTGCTCAATTTATCTCGTCTGGAGGTATTTTTGGCCATAAATCCTATTTTCGCACCTGTCAATTTCCCAACAGACATCTGATCTCTTTTCCATGGTTTGTTCTCTTAATGGAATAGTTTGCTTGTTTATTTGCGTTCTTGTTGAGTGAGACGAAGATGTCTGGTTTGGTAAATATGAAGATAAAGCCAGCAGATTGTTTTAGCATAAGGATTTTTTTCTTGGGGAATGAAATCTGTCCAATCTGACTATTGCTCTATTTCACGTGCGTACAAGCACACTATGTGGTTGTCAAATACATACAAACGGAACATGTGGTCGTACAGATCACTTGCTGAGCTATTTCCAGGTTGGAGCAGTTGCTGGTGACCACGTAGGCTCCAGGAAATTGCCCCCTAAACTGAGACTGTTAATCATCTGTCCTGAAACTCAGCAAGAAAGCGTCAAAGCATATTTCCGTAAGTGTTGAAATTCTTAAAAGTTCTTTCCATTTTTTTCCTCCAGTCTACTCAACAGGCTCTGTCTGCCCACCCGTCTCCTCTGTGACATGCATATTGATGGGCGCTCTCAGCCACAAACTACAGACCTCATTGAGGTAATGCACACCACTAATACCCTTTGGCTCACGTGTTTGCTCGTTTTCCACGTGTCCACCCGACACCAGTGCAAAGTCACCGCGCACGCTGCAGTCGCGTGGCATTTTATCACACTTACCTTTAATTCCTCCCGGTAAGATCACACCGTGTTCACGGTGACCTTTGATCTCATCGCACTGGTAGTTTAAGTCTGATCAGTTTACAAAGCTCCTTTCTAACATACAACCTGCTTATGGCACGGGGATAACTAAACATGTCACGTTGTGTTTGCTGGATTATGAAGATATGAATGAAGCAGATTTCACATGGAGCAGAAGACGGTGGTACAACTCAAATATTCATGAGGTTGTTAATCAACTTTTAAAAGGGATGTATTAATAGGCCGACTTAGGCTTGATGCTTACGAGCAGTTCTGTCTTCCGGCTCTATTACATAAGATATAATGAATTCAGCATTTGGAGACCAGGGTAGAGAGAGAGAGAGAGGGAGAGAGAGAGAGAACCTCCTGCAGCTCAGAAAAGGTAAACACAGCAGAAGCAGGTTGCTTTGGCCTGTTTCTACTTGAGTATTATCTTGAATCTAAATGTTATCTAAAGGCCTGAGTGAATATTTTACATAAATGGATCTTTGGCCGAAAGCTACAGTACCAAAGCCCCCTCTTGTGACCAGTGTTTGTAACATGCATCATTCACAACACAAGCTGTAGTTTCTAAATTCAGTTTATTTAGAATACTATTGCTGTCAGACGTTTTCATACTGAACAGAAACTACATTTCAGAATACATTACACTATTAGGACTTTACAACCTGTCGGTATATATTTTTCCTGAGGATAACAGTTTATAGGTCATTTCTTGAAAGAATGTACATGAGATTATACTCTATATATTAAATGGACAGGAACTAATTCCATTAAACTTTAAATTCCAACTGATTGACTTGAACTGTCTGTACCATTTAATAATGACACCCTCAGGTGTGTTTATTCACAAAATCTGCATCTCTGTCGAGAGTTTCCGGGCTCCATCTGTTGGTCGAGGGATATTAGAGACTCTGGTGCTGCTCTACGATACGCAAGATACCGTCTGACAGTCCTTTGACGTCGCTGTGTGTGTCGGGATGTGCAGCCAGAGCCCTCAGAAGTTCAGCCACGCCGTCCTTCTCCATCATGTTGCTGTAATGTGAAGCTATAGAACATGGAGAGACATTCAACATAAGGGAAATGGAATGCTAACATTGATGGTCCACCGTACTGATTAACGTGACAAAAAGCTCTATTTGATATCAAAACGAAGAGGACTGCAACTACTCAACAGTTTACTAATATATATATAATTTACTCTAAAATATTAGAAAATATAAAAAATGTTTAAATGGCTGGTTGTGAGTCCAAAAATCCAATTATTATATTATTATTATCAGCCCCTTGTACAGAACGTTTTACATATTCATACATATTCTGTCGACTGACTTATTCATTGGTCAAATAATCCTTGCAGCTCTAGAAAAATCTAAATATGCTGACCCCTCTAAAACCCCCTAAATCCTTCCACCTGCTAATATCTACACAGTAGTCCGTTGTACTTCTCACCGTTCTGAATGCAGACCAGATGTATGGCCCACGCTGCCCACAGCTGCACTCCCGAGGGCTGCCAAGCCTGAAGCAGAGGGCAAAACGGACGGAACGATCTGAAACGTGAAAACAAGGAGACGGTAAAAAAAATATACTTTGACTAATGCGGAGAATTTATTTTTGGTTTTATAAAAATTCACCTGACATTTTCATGCCATCAAATAGCGGTGGAAGGTAATTTTCCACTTAAAAATGAAAATAATGCGTTTTTGTCTGGACTTTCTTCGGTATTGTTCTGTACTCGCCTCAACAGATATACACTAAACCACAACAATTGTAATCAAACAATGATATCATTTCATAATAACTTTTGTTCATGTTTGATGTTGAGCAGAAAATAGGAATTCCTCCAAAATACTTTTTTTTTGTCTAGTTTCTCTCACCTATAGGACACCATTTCTCTCTCGAGTTGGGTCCATGTCATTATGGATGCATGCTGCAGAGAAGAAAAGGACACTTTGAAAAGAGCCAGATCTGAATTTGACACCGTTACATCTAAGCTGTCCACACGCACCAGCTGCTCCACTATGGTGCTGCGCAGCTGGCTGCCCAGGGTCCAGGCCTCTGGTCTGGAGACAAGCTGTGCCAGAGTCCCCCCCGCAAAGTAACGGACCCCCTGTTCCACCCGGGAGTCCTGCAGCAGGCTGAGGACGTGCCCTAGCAGGTCCTCCTCCATCAGGTCCGCCTGTAACACCTCCACCTCTGCTATGTTGTTCTGCAACACGGAGACAAATGATAGCAGGAAGACAAGCAGCCTGAGGCGGCTCGAGACCCCTTAGGTGATATTCCCTGGAAGCCTCAAAAACATTTTGAATCTTCGTCACTAGCATGTCGATAAAAATTACTTTTAAAAAGGTTCAGTTTTTGAGCCATATTCATAATTCACATTGAAAAAGTGTTATTCAACATTCACATTCACTGAAGATCAAGCTGGGGGGGGGGTTGACCACAGACATTTTGCACACTGATGACGATGGTAAAATAATTTTTAACATTCATATGTAAATATTTGATGTGGGAAAAGTATAAACTGTAAACACTGAAATCATTTCTTTTTTTTGTTTACAGGTTATACAAACAAAGACATGCAGTACTATGGAAAAAACATTCTGAGCCAATTACGGCACACAAACACACTGAACCCACCAGAAGGCCAAGAACTTTCTGCTGAACGGAAGGCTCAGCGTAGTAGGACTGCAACACAAAAAGGGCCGATGTTTGTTTGGGTCCATTTATGTATCAATCTCTCAATCGGTGTATTTCTAGGGCTCGTCTACCTCCAGAACCTCCTCGTACAGCTCCAGGCCCTGGCACTCGATGAAATTGCGAGCAGCAGTGGGCATCTCATCCGTCAGGTTCCACAGAGCACTCAGGGCAAATTTAAGAGTGGAGTCCACCAGACCAGTCATGGCTTTCTGCTGGACAATAGCCAGCATCTGCTGCGGGACGGAGCAAATGGTGGTGGTGAAAACACGAGACCGAGGGGAATGATGGAGAAAGACCCCAAATATATATATATATATATATATATATATATATATATATATACACATACATACATACATTTGTAACTAAATATGCAAATACCCGGGGAAGTATTGCCTTCAGCTGTTACAACAATGTGCTGTGCAATAACTAAAAGAAAACCCTCTAGCTTGGTTATACATTCAAGAAATGCAAATGAATAAATCAAGTAACCAGTAAAGCGTGAATTATGAGTGCACGGAGCGGCGAGGGGAAAGTGACAGTGAGTAAAGGAGTGCATGTGCAGGTTAGGTAATGGAAAATGCAGTGGCTGAGAAAGACAGAGAGATCTAGAAATACACTCGTGCTCATCCAGCGCTAAGCCGGGAGCGTTGGGCACGTTTGAATCCAAATGCCCTGAGAGTGTTAATGTACCTTCATGATAAAGACGTCCTTGCCAAGCTGAGCGGTCTCCTCTGTGGACAACTGCGAGTGGTACAGATAGATGAGTGCTTTTTTCAAGTACACGTATTTTACCCAATACAACAAAGTGAAAACTGAAAAATGTAACTGGACTAAACGAAAGCATAAACCTGACTGTTGTAACTACGTTGTCACAGAGGTACAGGAGGAGACCGAGACGCGGGCCTCTTGACAGGTGTGACTAACAGGTGCCACACTGTTTTGCAGCAGCAGACTAATGCACAGTAAGTGAGCAGCGTCTTTGACCTTGGCCACCAGAATGGAGATGACAGCCACAGCCATCCTCTGCAGGGGAGCGTCCTCGTGGCTCCGCAGCCAGTTGATCACCAGCGTGGCTGCTAAATACCTGAAGCACGATGACATTATGAATATGAGCAACAACGTATTGCACAAAATATACCAGTGATGCACAGAGAAGCTTTGCTAGTTCATGTCTGCACTTTTGCATCTGGAGGAACTATTTATTTTGGCACAAACATTTCGAAGGAAGGATATGTTTTAGCTCCATAATTTGGTGGAAAAACACTTCAGTGCTATGAGTGCACGGATTATGCAACTGCGCTACCATGGAACAATCAATCATGTTAGAACTGGGAGAAATAACGAACTTGTCAAAAGGGACATCCTGGAGAATATAGTCACTGCAAAGCGCCATCATACAGTTCTTTTGCACCTGCAGAAAACATTTAAAACCCATTTTCAGAACCATGGGTTTAAGAAAATATTATATACATTTATTTTACCTGTCTGACCCGCCAGCTGGTCGCAACAGACAATCCGTGTCACATTTAGCTTTGGTGTAAGCACATCACACCTCATATTGTTATGGATTCGAGCCCTGACCCCTGACCCCTGACCTGCTGGTGGTTGGGGTAGGTCTTCATGGCGTACAGCAGCTGGGCGACAGCGGAGCTGATCAGGCCGACGGGCATGGTCACCGCCAGGTCCTGGGTGGTCAGGTTGAACACACACGCCGTGGCCACCAGGTGGACCTGCAGGGATGTGGGGTGGCTTTGCATCCCACTGAGCACCAGCTATAGCAAACAAGAAGTACACGTACTTCAGAATAAGAAGCAACTGCCTGTCAGTAGAGGACAGTGACGGGACAGCTGTGAGCCGGCGTGGTACCGTTCATCTGTCGTGCTCTGCTAGGAACAGGCTCTTCACTTCCTCTTTCACTACCGAAAACGACTTGTAATGTCGGAAAAGAGGACATGTTAACTTTAGCTGTACAGTTTATTCAAAGAAAGCTCAGAGATGAATGCTTGGCTCCTAACAAAGCGGATCGGGTTAAATCTATTAATTCATCGGCTGTGTGGAGCGGAGATTGAGTTCAGTGTAGAGCTCTGCAGCAGGACTGTGCGCTCTCTACCGGCTCTACCGAGTGTAAACGCTTCAGTACATTGAGTGATGCATGCTGAATTGTGTTGATTGTTTTCAGTTGAATAGGGTGATACATATTTTTTTATGTATATGTATGTATGTTATAAGTTCTTTATACTTGATGTTTATTTTTTTTTGACAGGAAATCTTGATCTGTGACATTTCTCTTTTGAACGAGGGTCGTGCAGAGAATGAGTAAAGATATTACTCAACACTAGATTAAAATATATTTCTCTACAATGCAATTATCTAAGTATAAGTCATTGTTTCTTAGAGGCAGGGTCATTTAATTGTTGTTTTGGCCATTGTTCCTATTCTAAAAAGTCTTTCGTGGGGGAGGAATAGCATCATTCAGGTTTAACAATCCGCAGGGAAATCATATTTTCGTACATGAGAAAACAGAAAGTGAGCAGTAAAATTACCAACAACACATCAATCACTTTAAGGTCCAGTTTTTCTGTGCAAAGACAGGGGTTCATTTCAGTAGCCATGAAAAAAAGTGGCTTAGATAATCTGCTCTAAATGACGGATGTTGTTTGTGCAATGTATCCCACAAATCTCAGTTAGCATAAAGCTATGCTTTAAAATGTTTTCTCGAAACACAAGGCAATCATAGTACCTCTAGCATATCCGGCCGCGGTTTGTCAATGTCAGCGGTAAGATTGTAGAGATGGACGAGGGCCTCTCGTATGAAACACTCGCGGTCGCGGTACCTTCTCAGGGCCTCACACACCTGGTTCTCATTAGCCTCTCCGGTTACCTGAACAGAAGATCAGCATTGTCAGAGAGAGAGGAAATGCAGTGGACATACACAAACAAAGCCTCAAGTCAAATAGGAAACGCACGGGGGAGTCAGGCTCATGTGTCGGCCCATAACACTCTCTGACATCTCATGCTAGGATGTCAACTCTGATGAGAGCTCCTTACTTTTAGGTTTCTCTTTGATGACAAGATGTCACAGGAGCTGGCGCCCGTGGCCAGCAGGCCCAAGAAGACCAGTGCGCCTCTGGCTTCCACAAACACCCTGACTGCCGCTTCGGGGATTCTCCTCCGTCCAGATATATCTAGAGAAACAAGAGAAGGGAGGACCTGTGGACTCCCATCCAAAAGCTGACGTACTGTCTCCATCCCGTCTCTCCCGTCACCGGCGTTAACAGCCAAGTGGTCCTCTGAAAAGTCGAAATGCCTGACAGCGTGAAGTTGGCCGAGGACAAACAGCATCCTGCCAGGCGACATATCCAGCTGCTGCAGCCGGTGGGTGGTCAAAGATCTCAGCGTGTTTTTGCAATCTAGGAGTGCGGTAAGCTTTGACACCGCACTGCAGGAGATGTCCAGGCTCTCCAGCCGAGGGAGAGTGCAGATATCCTCGAGAACGGCATCGGTCAGGTCCGTGTTGGCCAGGTTGAGCGTCCGCAAGCCCTGCAAGGAGCTAAATCCGACACAGGGCCCTCCGTCCTCCTCCAGAGACTCCCAGTCCACGCGGAGCCCAGCGAGGGACAACCTGCGTAGGCTGGATCTGCACGCTGGGTTGGAAGCCAGGCCCGAGACGATGTTTGCCACGGTGAGGCCGCCAAGAACCCCGGAGGCGTCTAGCTCCTGGAGCCGGTGAGGGCAGAGTGCCAGGCGGAAAGCTTGTGCAGATACTTGGCAGCATCGGATGGAGGCTCGTCGGAGGCGGAGCTCTTTGCAGTTTTGGAAAATCCTAATGGTTGTGTCATTCAGTATCTCTTGCAGGGAGAAGGGAGAAGAAAACAGGGATTTTGTGGGGAAAATGACATGTCATTTAGCTGACGCTTTTATCCAAAGTAAGTGCTAAGTGCATTTCAACCATGAGGATAACATCTCAAAAAGAAGTGCAATTTCATTAAGTAAGCTGACTTACAACTTTCTATAGATAAGAGCCATCATAAGTACAATTTAAGTGCTACCATAACGGTGTGAGAATAGTGTGAGATCAACGCTCCCTTTTCCAAGACCACAGATCTACCGTCCAGTTGCTGATACAGATTACATAGAGGCCTTTTTTTTCTGCCCTCTTAACCTACTTTTTTTCACCATCTTAAGCAGTAACTGGTCCGCCACCTCCTGTGGGAAAACTGGGGCCCGGCTGAGGCACATGGAGCCATCTGCTCGCCTGCTGCACAGAGCGTCCAAGCTGCAGCAAACCTGAGCCAAGCACAGGTCGCACAGGGCGTCCTGCAACGCACATTATAGGTATAAAGTAAAGACAAGTTTAGTGATCTTAAAAAGGGTGTGATTGGACAAATCAGAAGAAACACTACATTATACATTGGAAATCACTTTGGGTGTTGATCAAATGATCCCTCCACCCATCCATATGTTTGAGATGTTATTGTGTGTTGACTTGGAGCACATTTGTGAAGGACGCGCACTGACAGTCGTCTCGTCTTCCTCGGGGGCTCAACGGATCCACAGTGACACGGGATCTCTAATATTATCCGCGGCTCTGCACGCGGGCAAAGCCCGTTTAAATCCCCCTAATCCAGCTGGTCTCCGTAGGGCACCGTGGACAAAATGACAATGACTCCTGCGGCAGTTTATAGCACAACACACAACGTTCAAACGGTTCACTTTTAACGTTTGCAGAAGTGGATCGTGGGTCAAACTCACCATATTTGAAAAAAAAAATATCCCAGAACAGTTGTCGGGAAAATGAACCAAAATAAAAGCAAGAAGTCCCTCAGAAATACTTTGACTTAAAACGCGTTATTATCCTCATTTCTTCCCTGTGAATTAAAGTAAACGTCACGGAATCCTGTGTTTTGATTACGGGTCGTTGCTGCGGACCGTCAAGCACCAAGATGAGCGCCTGCTATTGGTCAAAGCCCGTGACGTCACAGAGAAGCTCGTTTTGAAGGTATGCGCGCTCGTTTATTTGTGCTAATGCTCTTCAGCGTTAATCCCTGTTTGCTCGACTTTTAACCAGCTACTTCAGCGGTTGTAGCCTACTTCCTTTCATCAAACAGGCAGACGGGGGGATGTAAGTGTATATTTACTGCACTTAAGTACAAGTTCATGTTACTAATGAGCATTTGCATTTTGTGCAACTTTATACTTGTTGCTTCTCTAACTTGCATCTCACAGGCAAATATTGTGCAGCCAGTATATTTTGCTTTGTGACAATTTACCTTATAATTTACACCTTTTTCACACTCTTCATGCCCTTTGAAAACAATACATCTCCAAATGTTTAAATGTTACTGTAGTAAAGTAATGACAGACCATTTTCTGTATGACACGTTATTTTACTCGTAAACAGTGTGGCATTGATACCTTTACTAAGTAAATGATACTTCTTCCACCTCTGCATACAGTACTTCCATTTCAAACTAAACCAATGGACATGCAATAGCTTTAATGGCGTGGTAATAAACCTGTTTAGCCACAAGGAGGGGCTGACAGAGTGAGCAGGATTTCAAACAATGGGACAAATTATGCTTATAGATGTCGGATTTTTCCAAACTCAACAATTAATTAATACCTGAGTACAAAACCCAAAACTCAATTTGAAACACAAACTATCAGCCGAGGCGCAAACAGACTTTCTAAGGGCAGAAGAGAAGAAAGGACACCTCATCTGTGTTCACATAAATCAAGTGGAAAAGAACATTACCAACTTGTCGAGTGTGACATCGGGCACAAACACAGCTTTGATAAATAAGCCCTTTCAAAAGAAGCTTTTTGTATCTTCTTTCTTTTATCTCTTTTTGAGAGAACTACAGTTCCCCCCGAGACATTTTTCTTACATAGGCCTATCCCTTTCCTTCGCTCGGGACCCCTCAGATATATCTGGTGACCCCTTAGTTGAGCCCGAGGAGTTTTAAAACACTGATCCAAGCAACACAAAAGTACCATTTGTTTCCCAGGCATGGATGGAATTAGCCGAAATGTATTTCTTAGCTTCTTCTCAGTAACCGCTTCCTCCAAACACATGTTCTTCTATTTATGATTTATTTAAATTGGACCTCTATAATACACAAACGTCTGTCGGGGACACATGCTCTCAATCAAGCATCGGCAAACACACATGCGCTCATACGTTCACGCGCCAGCGCACACAAACACACACTCACTCACAAAACACAAACACCCCCATGAATGTCCTGCATCAATTGCCCACAAGCAAACGTGTCCTCCCACACGCTGAAGTATGTCTCTCCCCACGCAGAGAATCCCCACGCATCAAAGCCTGCGCTTCCTCCTCGATCCCATAACATTTAGCTGAGGGCTGTTCTTTTTCTGTCTGCAAAGCCCTCTGCTTATTGTCCTCCTAACACAATAAACACAGCTGCCAAAAGCTCTTGGATCCACACGAGAGAGACACCCCCATGTATGAGCAAAGTGATGCTCGCATTTCGAAACAGACCTCTTTATTTGAAATGCCCAAGCCACTTGATCGCCAGAATCACTCAGTCATTAGATGGGAACTGATGGGAAACAGCTTTTTTCGAGGACGATGGGGAAACTGCAATTTCATGAATGAAGCAGACGGATATGTGTGTTTAACGGAGGAGAAAGTTATTGTGTTATTGTTCATGTCATCAGAGGGGCAAACGGGACCTTTTTTAGAAAAACTTGATGACAGCAAGACTGATTTTTGAGGTCCCCCCCCCAAGCCAAACTTTTATTATTATTTTTTCATTTGTGGCAAAATCTTTTTATTAGGAGGAGTGTTTTCTTTCAGGACGGGGGGGCGGGGCTAAGCCTCCACTCTGCTCAAACTATGTGTAAAATCACACCATCAGCCTCCCTCTTTTTGCATGTGGACCACCCTCTGCTGTTCCCTGAGTGGGCCGTGTCTGCTCGTGCCAGTTGCATGCAGGCCTTCATTCTCAATGAGAGCAAAGACGGAAGGAGACTAAGAGGAGGAGAATGGAGAACACGAACCTGCATAGAAAACCCAATTGAAAAAGCGTACCAAGCCGGGTCTTACCTGAACCTCCTGACTGAACTCACTGACACAGGTAAGAGTTTTTATTTACATTTTTCCACATCCCTATAAAGGCATTCCATGAGATAAACTTTTCAAATGCCTGAAACTTCTCCTATTCATAATGAATTTAAAAAATGCAAATACAGAGAAAAGGAACATTGACAGACATTATAAATGGAAGCAGTGATCTAGACGTCCATGGTTCTTCTACAGAAGTATAGAGTGACAGAAATACTGTTATAAATGAAACATTTGCGCATTTTTAAAGTAAACAGTGTGATGATATTCATGCACAGTACAAAGCTCATACATCATGTCGACCCCTCAGCAGACAAAACTAATCGGTGCCACCATCAAAATAACTTTAGGCTCAGTCCTTAAAATGTGTTGCCACTACAAATCTTCCCTGGAAACTCTTTACTTCCTAAGGTTCAATAAGTTCAGGTTGTACATTGAAATGAAGCTGCAGAGAAATTAGATGACGCAAGCGTGGGTCTTCCTCGTGCTTTTTGAGGGTTCACATGTAGCAGAATAAAGGATCCTTACGATTCGCACGCAGTGGTACCGACTCTGTAATGGGAAAACCATCCGTGGCAAAGTTTGACCTCTCTTGTTACAAGGACTGCATTAATGTAGATGAGGTGGCTGCGTCTGGTCAGGTCTGGCTCGTGAGCACGGAGGAGGAGAAGAAAATGCCCTTTTGAATAAGTCAACATTAGAACACGGCTTCTGCGGCTGACTTGATGAGGACCAGCAGGGTGTGAATGACGGAGAGAAACCTGGTGGTTAGAACTGCCGTTGGGATCCAAACGTCTGGCTTGAGGAGCCTCTGTGTAAACACTGTCACTCCTGTCGGGCCGGGGCCTGTGAGATTCATATTGTGCGGTTGGAGACGTGCAGACGGGCCAATTGCTGACAGCGAGCTATTGAAGGGGATGACCGGTGATTATGGAAAGGCAGGGGAAAGAACTCCTTTGAGTAACAGTAACTGACCCACAGTGCCAAGCTGTTTCTGAGCTCCGACACATGGCCTGTTTTCCCTAAAGTGCCTTTTCCTTTACCTTCAGATGGTTTATTTAAGACAAATACTGTAGCTCCTTCCATTATCTTACAGACTGCGGCATAACTTTTGCGCTATTAAAGGTAAATGTTTGCTCAGACCCCATCATAAGTCATTGTGCTTTATGAAAACACGAAAACTCTTAGATATCCGCTTGGAAAAATGTTTTTCTACCCAGATAAAAGGAGTTCTGCTTGAGCAGCAGTTTGAATTTACTGCTGCGGGATCAGTACCATTAACTGCATGTGGTCAAAGACTCTACGGTGCAACTAAACATCAAGCGGAGACCACAGACATCATTCAAAGCTCCTGCTGTCTCTGTCTTGGACTCATTAAATCCTGCTTCTTTGGCTTCTGTTAAATCTCTGTTTTTGTTGAGCTCTGATATGAGGAGGTCCATCGGATGTTCCTGTCAGACGAGTATGATGAACGTTTCTTATATCCACGAGACTAGTTGGATTTGGCCCAAACTTGGCTCACATTAGCTCCACGGAGTGGGAACATGGGGCAGGGAATCTTTCACTTCACATTTTTGAAAGTCACCCACAACTCCCATCAGTTGTTGAAACCAATAAATCTCAAAACACCAGCTTTCCTTCTAGACATTGACTCCAGAATGCACTATTACACTCATACAAATACATTTGTTTTAATCCCAGCCAGATTCAAACTTTCCCTTTTAGCCAGCCAGGCAGAATTTGCTGAATGATGCATGAATCCTGGCAGCTGACACTGCCCTATCAAAGTGATTTAATCCCAATTTTCCTCTCAATATTTTCTTTTAACTTCATTTGTCAGACTGTGAGGTTTTCATCGTGGAAATTCTCCACACTCCAAGTCAGTGCGGATACTGAAAGACGATAGTGGAGGCTCATGGAAGGTCTGAGCCAGGAGATCCACAGAAATATTAAAAAACAGGTCCTAGTACTTGTCCGCACCCAGACACCTGATACAGATGTGGTGAGGCCCCTAATGAAAGAGAACCCATGAGGGAATGTATTGAAAGTCTGAGTTACTATAACAGATTTGTGGTGGATGTGTGGCCCTGTTCTTACTCCTCCACACGCGTACCGGAGGGGAAATCTTACAGGGGCTGGACTGTCTGTTGATATGTGAAACCTTTCACTTTACTGCTGTGATGCTCAGTTACTTCATGATTTAAGCACGATGCTTGAATTTCATCCGACTGGAAACTCTCTCTTGTGTTATGCGAACAGACGCACGTTGGCTTCTTTGGATTCGAGGATACAAGCAAACATCTAGTAGGAAACTGTACTTTGTAGGACCACATCATTATTAATTTGGAAAGTTTAGGCCTGGTTCCAAACACTGCAGACTTATGTTCATCACAACAAAGAAAGATGCATAGTGTGGTTTTTGTGGAGGTGGAGCTCAATGCTAACATTGGCATGCTAACTGGCAACTTTAACATGCTGATTTTTAGCAGGTATAATGTTGATTTTATTGACATTTCTTGATTTATTTGAATTTAGGCCCGAACACAAAAGAGCTGAATATGATGAGTTGTACGAAATCAAGCGTGAGGAGATTGCCAAAGTGATTACGGCTCTTTCGGAGGGGGCCCCAAATTTGCATGACAACGTTTAAAAGTATTGACGTTGTTCACTCATTACAAGAATGGTGGAACTACAGAGTGTCTTTTCCGTCCTGTTTCCTCCTTTTAAAGACTTTAGTAGAAACTTTCAGGCCAAAGATAACGCAGAGAAGTGGGAAAATATAGCTGATTTTTTTTATTATTTATTGACTATCAGTGTAATAAAGAATAACACCAACTTTTCATTTTTTTCTTCCTTTATCCATAGATCTCTAGCTTGTTTGTTGATAGAGAGAGGAGGAGCCATGGAAACCGGAATGTGGAGCGTAGTTATTCTGTTCTGTCTGTCTTTCTGTGGCCACAGCCAAGCCCTCACAAAGCACCCCGTCCTCTCCCGGATACGAAGGGCTCCGGAGGCCAAAGAAGAAAGTCGGAAGTGCTCCTACACCTTCCTGGTCCCCGAGCAGAAGATCACAGGACCCATCTGTGCCTCTCGCGGTTATTCAAACGACAAGGACCGGGTGACGCGCCTGGATGTGGCCGCCGTGCGCGACCTTCTGTCGAGGCAGCGTAGGGAGATGGAGACCCTGAAGTTAGTGGTGGACGTCGATGGCAACTTGGTGAACGAGATGAAGCTGATGAGGAAAGAGAGCAGGAACATGAACTCCAGAGTGACCCAGCTCTACATGCAACTGCTGCACGAGATCATCCGGAAGAGGGACAACTCCCTGGAGCTGGCCCAGCTGGAGACGCGCATCCTCAACGCCACCAGCGAGTCGCTGCGCCTGGGGTCCAGGTACAGGGAGCTGGAGGCCAAATACGCAGCTCTGTCCGCAGTGGTGAACAACCAGTCAGTTCTGATTGGAGCCTTGGAGGAGCGATGCATGCAGGTGTACAGCCGCAGGCACGACCAGCCGCCCTTGGGGCCTCCGCTTGTGCAGGTGGTGCCGGAGAACCTTCCTGTTACTGTGCCACGTTTCACCAACGAGATCCAGAGGGACAACACCCGGGGCTTTGCCCGGGAGAGGGGCTCTCGCTCCGGACCGTCACCCACGAGCGGCACCTTGGAAGCTCAGAAACCGCATCAAAACTTCAGCTCTGAAGGTGAGGGGATGAGTAGGTGGCGGGCGGAGGGGGGAGTCATCCATCCATCCGTTTTGCAGCTGAAACTCCGCTTAACAGAAAGAACCCAAACCAGGGTGGAAATAAAAATGTTGTAATGTCTCAACCGAGGCGGGGGACTTAAAGCAAAGAAAGACCTAACCAGTGCGATTTTGCTCATCGACAGTAATTCTTGACACATTCAGATTGCTCTTGCCCAAGAATAATAAAGTGTGTAGGATTTCAGTGCAGCCGTGTATGAAATGGATCCCTTACAAGACTGTTCCATTGCATGCGAAATGGAAATGAAACCCAGGTCGGCATGATAGGCTCCTGCAGACCACAAAGTAGAGGTGCTTATGGTAAAATTCTTCAGTCAATGGACTACACCGGTACATTATTTCATTACTAGCCAGGAGAATCACTGATACATGTGCTTTTGATTAAAACTCTTTCAACAAGAATGGTGAATTACCTTGAAAAGGGTTACTTAACTCAAAGGAAAGCAAATAATTCATTATTACGGTAAGGTGATTTAATTTTCCCGCAACCATCCGCCAACCTTCATAAAAGTGTTTTTCACTTTTTTTATAGCCGTCGTTCATACATTGAATTGAATTCCTTGTCATCTTTAAGGTGTTTCAGTGCTCCGGCAACAAAAAATGCCCGTCCAAGGCAAACATTTTTAGGAACAAACAAACAACAGTAACTGCACTGTTGCTTTGGACACATTAGCCTCAGACATTTTGGTGCTTTTTAGCAATTTCTGTTGGAAGTTAGAGGATTTATCAAACACTTCCTTGTCTTTCTAACCACCGGCCTCCTCCTCTTCCTCTTGTCTCTCAGGTCCGTTCAGAGACTGTCTTGCGGCGCAGGAAGCCGGCCACAGCACCAGCGGCATGTACCTGATCAGACCGGACGAAGCCGAGAGGCCCGTCCAGGCCTGGTGCGAACAGGATATAGACAACGGGGGCTGGACTGTGATCCAGAGCAGGAGAGACGGCTCTGTGAACTTCTTCAGGAACTGGGATAACTACAAGGTGGTGACATATGACACTTCCCCCGCCCTGTTTATTTAATTTATCTCCTTTCTCCTGAGCCGATGACCCGTCTAGGAGAACCATCTGGGTTCATTGGGACTATTATATATATATATATCCTGGACCGGAATCCTTGTGTTTTCACTTATTGTAGACTATAACGCCCCCTTCAGCGCCGAAATTCGCCGGAGGTAGTATGGTTTGAGATTCCCATTATGAAAAGTTGGATGAGAAGCTACTATGTTCCACAACTCAATCTACAGGCGTTTCTTTCCAAGAACCGCTCCTCCTATGGTGCCGTCCTACACCACGACATATAGACTCTCTCATCAACGAGATTCGGACGAGATGGAGTGTATCTCTTCTGGCAGCCTCGGCGATCCAGCGTTCCATTCGGCCCGGCTTGTGCATGTGTGTCTGGAAGCTAAATTGCTCTCTTCAACATTGATTTGCCTCTGCACTCTCCCACAAAGCCACCACATGCACACACACACACACACACACAGCATTGCAGCGTAGGCCGTGCAGAGAAACCCTACATCGTTCATCATCTGCTGGCTCAACCAGCTCAATCCAAAATCACAAACCTCAAACTCCTCTGCCCAGTGAAGTGTTCAGGGGAAACATGGCCAGATGTAGATTGCTCGCAGTTATTCAACACCAGCGCGCAGGCCGATTTCACCATTAACCACGATCCAAGAGCGCTTCTGGGTTTGAGCGATCGACCAGCAATCTGATGTTGGATGGGTATTTTCCTGCGTAAACTCAACATGTCTTTCGTACGAATGGGTATTGTTCTTTTCCCACAGATCTTTCTCTTGAAGTTTTGTATTTTGTCTTAAATACAGAACCACGACCAGAACGTCATCAAAAAGAAATTTCTCATTCGTTCTGTGACATGCGCTTTTATGTTCCCAAACAATTCTCACGTTTCTAAACTCCTCCGGCTACCACATGAAAGACTATGCTCATTACTTTCCTGTAACCTTCCTTTTAATCTTCCCTTCAATTAGAGCGGTTTTGGCAACATCGACGGAGAATACTGGCTCGGTCTGGAAGGCATCTACAACCTGGGGAGGCAGGGGGACTACAAGCTGCTGGTGGAGCTGGAGGACTGGATGGACAAGAAGGTCTACGCTCAGTACAGCAGCTTCCATCTAGAGCCTGAGAAAGAGGGTTACCGCCTGCGGCTGGGCACCTACCAGGGCAACGCCGGGGACTCCCTGAGCAGCCACAACGGCAAACAGTTCACTACTCTGGATCGGGACAAGGATGCATTCTCAGGTAGACCAACATGGGAGCCCTTTGGAGTGCGTGGTGGTTTTCTACTGAAGATTCAAACTTCTGTCATAGTATCAGATCTTGGAATTATTCGGTGCTCCATGTGATCTGAGTGGATAAAAATACGATACCCTCGCAATCTTTTGCTCACCTGAAGACTTGAACGCGGCACGATTCCATTTGCAAGCATCACCGATAACTTTTCCGTCCATTAATGTGGGCATGTAGAAATAAACATATTACAGCCTAGCACCAATATGGTCTCCATATCAAATTTGATGATTGATATTTGTATAAATCACACTTTTTCAATTATATTCATTAATGGTAGACCCCCCCCCCGCAGAGTTTTGCTTTTTAATGGCCGCAGCCACACCCTTTAAGCTTCGCTGCGTGTCTTCTTCACATTGGTGACGTCATGGAGACTACGTTCATATTTTATACAGTCTATAGTCTGCATCAAGGCGCAGAGGGCTACTGGCCAAATGTTTTAGGCCCTTGGAATGAGGCTTATTCTGGATATGCATGTTTTCTGAAGACAAAAGACATTTTCTCAGTGAAAATCACGTCCTCATACAGCTAATCATCCCCATCCTCGTCTCTCTCCACATCAGGTAACTGTGCCCATTTCCACAAAGGAGGCTGGTGGTACAACGCTTGTGGCCAAGCCAACCTTAACGGTGTCTGGTACACCGGAGGCGTTTACCGCAGCAAATTCCAAGATGGGATCTTCTGGGCGGACTACGGCGGAGGCTTCTACTCGCTGAAGTCTGTGCGTTTGCTGATCAGGCCCATAGACTGAGGAGATACCGCAAGCCAGGCTGGTCCAGGTGTAATTGTGGAGGCCCGGGAGCAAACTTGAACCTCATTCTGTTACTGTACGTGTAATCGGCAATTTGTTGATCCGAGACAACGCAGCGACACCGACAGAGATTAACATCCAGTTGCGACTTGATCTGCCTCCTGTTACAGATTTGAAGTCTGCGTGAAACGTTTTTCTCTTTATAGCATAATAGATACACTTTATGGGGCCACAATGACAGTTTAAAGTAAGCCATACCGCTCTTTTAATGATGAACTACATTTGATGTTGAAGGAATAATTAAGGCCATTTGTAGGTAAATGATGCTAGCTGTATATCTGATTAAGAGACCACAGTGTTTCCTCATTACTAAGTAACCCCGGGGAGATGAGGCACCACATCGGACACAGCTTCACTGCTATCGATGTCATTCAGAAGCTTTAGCTTAACAGGATCCAAATGCAGCTCTTCCTACCTCGCCAAGATAAACATGTGGGCTAAATGCTCATACATACATTTTGTTACTACCTATATGGATCTTTTTAGGCTCCATATCTATTTCCAGATCTGAAAAGAACCAACATTGTTTGATTACACAAAAACAGTCTCTCTCTGCACTCACAATGACCTTTCATACTGTATGTTAAACTACTTTTTGACCAGGAATGATCATTTATGTGTACAATTAACTTATCATAACAGTGAAAGGAGGCAGGATGTCCTGAGGGAACAGTAAACAATCCTACAGAAAATAGAACACATTTCCTCAACTGTGTAAATGGCATTCATCATTCTCAAAGTGTGCTTGCACATGTGGAAATGCTGTTGAATGTTTTTCTCATTTGGCTGATGATTCCATTTCAGTATAACTCGGGGGGGTAAAAAGAAGCTTTGCTTGACGAGAAAAAAAGATTAGTGTAATTAGAATTACATTGTGTTTGGAGTGTTTTCGAGCATAAAAAATATGCCGACCAAGCGTGTTGAGAGTTGTAGGCAATGGGACAGACAATGAGAAACACATTGCTGGAAGCCGGACAGAATAAAGAAAGAGAAAGACGGGAGAAAGGGGGAGGGGAGGGGAGGGGGATGAAGGAAGATGGAACTCAGCCAAATTTCCAAATTATTTCCCCCCCCCTCTTCCTTTTAAATACACAGAAATTGACATTCTTTCCACACGGAAAGTGCTTGAACTGTATGTTTTTGTAACATATCTTTTCATTGACAAAGTCACGGCTGCTCTCTGTAATCACCGGTATGGCAGGAAAGCGGCATCCTTTGGGGGAAACCATCCGAGAGGAGAGGGGAGCTTTTCTTCTTCTGTTTTTTTTTTTTTTTTTTTTACATGTGGGTCAGCTTTTAACAACAGTCTTTGGTCTCTCAACTGAAAATAGACCCTCATATTGTTCTGGTGTTCTTCAGACCACAAAGTCCCTCACACCCATTTCTCACAAAGTTTTTAGAGCAAACAAAGCAAAGCCAGGAGGCTGCTCCAACTGGACATGAAACATGTTTACGATCATGTAAAAAAAAAATAGCGGCTATAAAATTAAACTGTAATATAACCTGAGGCCATCGAGTCAAAATACTTGGTAGAACATAAGTGCACAACTTATATCCAGGATCACTTTGGAGTACATACTTTCTTTTGAATTTGAAGGAACTCCTTTCATGTGCCGTGCTGATTTACTGCTACGTCCTAATTCGTGCTTAACTTATAGTTTTTGGTACTTGTTCAGGTCATATGCCCATTCCGAACTCGTCTTGCGTTTGTGAGTCACGCAGATGAAATGTTGCTCTCTTTCCAGCAGACACTGTTAATCCACAGAAAGGGGCACAGCCGTATTTAACAGATGTTCTATTAAATGTGCGCAGCCTTGTGCTCTGTGTTGTCGGGAAAATGCCTCAAAGACACCGACGAATACATCGCAGAGGCGTCTCCTTTAAAGTGGTGACACGTTCTGTGGATGACAAGTCCCCAGTCCGGCTCTCAGCATGAGCTGCATGACTATTATCACTGTCTACTCTTTTAAACCTCAAACTTCCTTTATGGTAAATCAAGCTTTTGTTTTCTGAGGGTACTTTCATTTGGCTACATTCACTGCTGTTATTTAAAAAGAATAGTGGGATATTTTGGAAAATACGTTGTTTGACATAGAACTTGATTGAGAGTTAATACCCTCATATGCGGATTAAAGTGTTACTTTTGGGAAAGTGCACTTTAAAAAAAATGTTTGTACCAAAAGTCAAATGAAATCATTGGCCTCCCACTATTGCCTGGATGGTAAATATGAATAGGAAGTTTAGCAACTAAGTTAGCATTAAGACGCGGATTTGTTTTTTTCTTATCACCCCACCGGGACCTCTAAAAGTCCCAGTGTAACAAGCCACGTTTTGATTGTCTTACATCTACAGAAAATAAAAAGTAAAAATCACAAGTTGTTTCACAAGCAGTTACTTGAAGGCTGATCTGTCACTGCACCAATTTACTACAAATAAAACAGTCCAACCCGTAGAACCCCCTTAAAACAATTATTTTACAGTTCTTGTTTTTTAAGTGTTCAACAAAGCAAATAAAACATTTTGATGGTGAGCTTAAGAGCGTATGTTGGTGTTATTTTAACTTTGAGCCATGAAAAGCTTATGTACGGACTCTGGCGCTCTCTTCTAGGTGTTTTAATGAACGTTCTATAACTGTGTTTTGTGACATTGAGCCTAAAAAAAACCCTGAGAGTGTAGGTACGGGACGCTCCATCACCAGGAGCCCTAACCGTAGTCTTCCAACCACTCGGCCCACCACACACACACACACACACACTGAGCCCTTACATCTTACAGCCCCGTGAGCTCATGGAAACACACGACGAGCCCCAAAAAAACAAACTCCTGTGCAGCCAGACATCGGAAGAAAGAAGGTGACATCCTTGACTCTGGTGAGGGCACCGCATTCAGGGCCGAACCGCCTCGAATACCAGGCCGACAGCCTGGGGATGGCCGAGCGCCGCTACAGTGTGGTCCTCCGAGACCCACTTGAGGATTTACGGTGAAAGCCCTCTTTGTCACAAAGTGAAGCTTCGCTGTCTACGTGTTTTACCACCGGGATGGCACCAGGCTCGGAAGATTCGTGGAAGAGCCTGGCTCTGCTGCTGTTTGCTGAAAGACATCTGCTGTTGGGGGAATGTCCAGGAGAGGGACTCATTAGCCTTCAAACCAGTCAACCAGAAAGTCAACATGCAGGATGTGGCGCTGTTTTCTTTGAAAATAAGCACCATGACTCATTTTTGCCCAACGGTAAACAACTCCATTGCTCAGTCTGCTCCTACGTGCTCTTTTGATTTAAAGCTTAACAGACATTGGTTTAAAATGGAGGATCATTTGGAGGAATCTGGGAAGGCTCACTGAGCTGCAGACAGCTGAAGTTTCCACTCTCACATATTAGTTTAAAATGAACAGCAGAGGGATGCTTTGTTTAAAGCAGGAGAGCGCTGAGATTGTTCAAACTCAAATTCTTATTCTTTGTCTAAAGGAAGTTAGTCCAGGCACCTATTGAACTCAGAAATAAACAAACAAAGGAGCCTCATTGAGTTTTATCTATACGTATACTAACTGTTGAATACATCTATTAGTGCCAGAATTTCTGATTATTATCGTAGTTTGTGTGGTTGGTATGAAAAGCTTGTTTATTCTAGATTCAAACCGTGAAACCATTTATCAAATGGATCTCTTTTGTAAAGCGCCTGGAGAGACCAAACCAAAGGACCACTGAACTGATTCTGCAGCATAGTTAAAACTGTGAAAAACAAAAGGGGCTCCCCGCTCTAAACTGGCTCAGGAGAAGCGTGAGCCATAGTCATAAAGCACAGGAACCACAGAAATGTTTTACATCAGGCCCAGTGGAGAATAAAAAAGCACAGCAGTCGCTCCTATCTGGGGTTTTTTTTCTTCTTTCAGCTGCGGAGGAAATATAGTTAGAAAAGGATTTTTTGCACTATTGATTTTATCGATACTGAAATAAAGAAAGACTAAATTAAAGTCAGACGTAGAAATTGTAATACAAAAATTTGAGATGGAAAGATGGATATCAAATATTTACATCAATCAAAAAAGGGGTTGATGTCTTGATCTCTGTCTGGAGGGATGGTAATGGAAAGTCTAATTAAATTAGAGCCAGCCGGGGATGATTCATGTCTCATGGATTTCCGTGGTTAAAATGGAATGTGCCGCATGTTTATCTAAATCCGTTTTCACCAATTGTATTAAAACTACCCATATTCCAGCAGCTGGCATTTTATTGGAAGGAGGTTACAGAGGTCATTGAAAGTATATATCTGGAGTGAGTGAGTCCAAATACCCATTTTTAAGTTTACTGACGTCACCAGTAAAAAGTCTGAAGATCAACAAGAAAATAACAAATAAAATACATTTACAGGGAGGACATGTGAACTAGAATGTTTTATCACAGCTCAGTGCCCTCGGGATAAACTTTTTTCTCCACTGACATTTCTTACATTGATCAGACTTTGATATTGACTCAGTCACACTTTATCTAGAGAGCTCATGGAACCATACAAGCTGATGGCAGCAACAAAGCGGGGATTCCTTCTTAAAGACATCATTTAAATTATATTATGCTACCACCTAGTGGTCAAGTAATTTTAATAGGTTTCTGTGTGGATACCACAATAAAACAGGTAAAATAGGCAGTAGTTCGGATAGGTGGGTTGTCAGTGAAACTTTTATAACAACTTTAGTCTCACATAAAAACGCTTTTGTCTGGTCAAAGGACCTTACCATCTACCAGCTCCCATTCCTATTATGTACGCCTAAATATATTGATGAGTTATAGTTAAATGTATAGCTAATGCTAGGGAGAACACTCTTATGTAACCTCTCTTTATGTGCTTCAAAAAACCTGTACAACAACAACAAAAAAGCGTTAAACGTATGTGTCGCGGGATGATGACGTCGTTGTAGGACTCCATAAACGCCATGGCGGCTCATGCTAGCGAGCTTGAGATTGCGAAGAAAAATTTAACTGATGCAATTGGCGATAACGTCAAGCAGTAAGTTCAACGCTCTCTGTGTGTGTTTTTTATATGTGCCGTTTGTTCTCCGTTGTTTTTCTTAGTTTGCGGTTGAAATGCAAAGTAGTTCTGCCCTTAGCTAGCTCGTGGGGAGTAGCAGCTTGCTATCACTTGCTAATGTTTGCAGCATTTCCCCTCAGCAACAGTTATAGTCGATATTTATTTGCTTTTAGTCAGTACTTTTATGTGAGACATTTAAATATGGTGTTCTTATTTGTGACGTTAACGTTTTTGTAGGTTTGTGTAAATGTAGTTTAATTATACTTCGACTTATGACAGCGCTAAGAGAAAACTATCTAACTGTATTTAAAAGAGCGAGAAAGTGAGATGTAAAGAGACTGATTTTAAATGAAAGTCATGCAGTAAATGCATCTTAACTCCTGGAGTAAGGTGTGTGTGTGTTGTGATGTTTTCGGTTTGTTGTCTGCATGCAGTTACTGGGCAAACTTGAAGCTGTGGTTCAAACAAAAAATCAGCAAGGAGGAGTTTGACATCGAGGCTCGTCGTCTCTTGGCCCAGGAGAATGGTTAGTAAGCAAGCAAAGGATGCCTCAAGTTGAGTGATCGATGCTCTGTAAGGAAGTGCTGCTTATTTGTCTTTCTCTCATTCTCCTCCCACAGTCCATGTTCACAATGATTTTCTCCTGGCCATTCTCACACGCTGCCAAATCATTGTGTCCACACCAGGTGAAGTTCCTTAACGAACACATTGTTTCATGAGACTGCACATGAGCTTTTTTTGTGTCCATGCTATGTTTTTTTGAAATGCACAGTACCTTTTTTTAAAAATGAGTTAGTTTTAAAGTAATTCTATTGTCTTAAGGTATTGGAGAAGGGTTGTTTCAGACACGTTGATGTTGTTAAATTCCTTGATTTTAGTAATGTAACTTAATGATCAAAGACTGTATCACTCACTGTATATCAGCACATTTAACTAAAGGGACAATATGATCTGTTTTTATGTTTTTTGTGTTCTTCTACTGTCCTCCAGAGGGCGTAGGACCATTACAGTGGCAAGGCAGCTTAGCCTCAAAGCCTGGAAAACCAAAAGGAAAGAAGAAATGTTCCTCCAGACAAAAATTTGATGTAAGTACTTAACCTCGTATTTGTACCGGCAGAGGCTTGGTCAGTTAACAGAAACGCTGTTTAAAAAGGTCATAAGGTATGCGCTTAAGTAGTAGTAAGTGGTTGTAACGGTCGGGTGCAACAAAGTTCTATCTAAATCATTTGGACACTCGTATGTCTTCAGCATCGTTTCCAGCCACAGAACCCTCTGAGCGGCGCCCAGCCGTTCAGCCCCAGGGAGGTGGGAGGAGGTGAGGAGGAGGAGATGCGTCTCAGTGCCCACACTCTGTTGCTGCCCACGCGAGGCCAGCTGGAGGCGCGCATGATGGTGACGGCCTTTGAGCTGAACCTGGACAACATAACAGACGATGCCGTCAGCAGCATGATCTACGCTGTGGAGGTGTGTAGAAGCTGTCCGCACCGAAATGTTAAGTCAAGTCCACCGGTTATTACAAGATTAAATTGTACAATTGTAAACATGAAAAAGGAGGTACAGACCCCGCCGCCGTTCACTGAGAGGGAAGACACTGGCTTCGCTCTACTCTGGAAGCAAGTTGCCATCATGTACTGTTACTTAGTGGATTTCACATACAAGGTTGTACTAATCACAAGGTCTTGTAATCTAGCAGAATGTGTACGACAGAACGTGTTGCGTACTCTGTTCCGTCGCTTTGTTCTGGAAATTCGTACAAATTGTATTCTGTTCTCAAAACAAAAAATTAATTTCTGTTGGCCGTGGTCTTTTAATGATCACTGATTATGGTCCAGATATTTTAGCCTCCTAGCTTGCAACGCAATGAAAAAATAAGATTGTGCTGGTACTTTTTAACATGGTTGTTTCATTGTAGAACTTGACATTTCCTTAATTCGATTGACAAATGGGGAGATATTTTTGTACGGCTCGTTAATCGTGACTGACCGCATTGCTTAACCAGGCGATTGTGACAAGCCTGACGTGCCGTTCTGATTTATTGCAGCACCACTTGAAAGACGTCCTGACTGCTGTCATCACCCGGAGGAAGGCTTATAGGTTACGAGATGGTCGATTCCCGTACGCCTTTGGCAGCGATGTGACGCCGCAGCCGTATCTAAAAAACAGCCTTGCCGCTTACCACAGTGTTACTGAATGGTAGGGACGACCGTGTTAGCTCTTAGGTCAGGTTTCTGCTGCTGGTATTAAAAGGTAGTTGTAGTACAGGGCGCGTCGTTCAGTCCATACTAATTTTGACTTCTTATTTTCAGTCCCCCTCCAAGTGCTTCCTTCGCCACTGGCCCGCCACCTCAAGTGTCACCCGATGAGGCAGAGCAACAAGCTGTACACTTATTGGCTTGTTCTGCTGGTTCTCTCCCTGCTCCCCTCCCTCCAATAAACATGTTTGACCTCCTGGAGGCTTTACAGGTAAGAGACGGGTGTTCACAAACGTTCTCGGCCCTTGGGGCCAAATTCGCCTTCAAAAAGACAGATTTGATCCTTTTATCAAAAACTAAAACCGTTGTCACCTTTTTTATGAGTGTGTACTTAATGCTTAATTACTGAGAAAATGATTGTATTTATCCTTAACATACACAACACTGCCATTAATCCACACTGAATGCATTCATCATTAGTGGTAGATGTTTCAGCTATTTCAATGTATTTCAATTTAAATGTTCTCATTGATCGTACTGGTGAAGCAGACCTCAATGTTTATTACTAAATTTGTTCAAATACGTTATTCCTGTCTGCCCTTTTCTACACAAGCGGTTTGCATGGTTACATGTCTCCCTGAAACACTTGTCTCATGTAGGTCCACCACGGTGTGATGCCCTCCCACACTATGTACGCCCTGAACATGGAGCGCATCCTGTCACGGCTTTGGCACCCCAGCCACGAAGAACTGGAGCAGGACCACGTCCACCGGCAGCGCCTCGCCGCCAAGGAGGGCCTGCTCGTCAGCTGAGAACCTCTGATGTAACTGCACGTGAACCGGGGGAACCTAATGCAAAGACAACCCCAAACATGGACGTGCACGGGGGACAGTGTGTCGTGAATTCCTTTTTTCATAATACTTGGAACCGCACCTCCCTGTTGCACAAAGCGCTAGCGCCCGAGTCGTGCAAGATTAAACTGAATCGTTAGACATTGGACACAGAGCGGGAAGTCTGTCGCCGCCCACCTGCCAGAAGCTGGAAAATTGTTATTATTTTGGCCGTCAACCGACCATCATTGGACTGTTGATGGTCAAACTGTTTAGTGTTTTTCTTCTTTTCTTAAAATGTTGAAGGTATTTCATTTTAGGCAATAACAGCGGGTGGAGCACTGGACAGAAAAAGTAAGTACCTATTTGGCCAGGTTGCATCAGTGTTTTGGTGTCTGATATGCATCGCAACTATTCAAATATGTCCTTTAAAAAAAATACACCGAACAGTCTTTATCAAATGTGTCTAACTAAACATTACACACCGGCCTTTTGGTTCATCGGTCCTTGTCTCGGGTGGAGGCTGGGGGCAGCGTAGAGGTCATCAAGCTTGATTCACGAATAAAATGGATAAAGATTGATTTGAGAAATTGTCAACCTTCAATCGCTGTCCGCACATGGTCCTGAGGGTAAAGGTGGGTTTACGGTGGGTGCAGGGTCCTTTTGAAATGTGCCGGACAGCTGCCTCCTGTGTCGTCACGCCCCTCGTGAACATGCCTCGGATCTGCCTCCGACGTATCCCTGAAACATTTACTGCATTCTGTCGCGTTCAAAGACCAGCCAGAATTCGTCAGTGTTGGTGGTCTGCAATGTGTGTAACCTAAAGCCTTTGTGTGTCGGTGCAATATCTATATGTAGCATTTTGTTCAGGCTAAAATGTGTGTTTTCCCACACAAGCCCCTTTTGTCTATTACAGTTTTGAAAATAAATATTTTTTCCACGGTACAAGTTTATCAATTGAGAATATGTTCACATCAATCTTTATTGCTCGTGTACCTCAACACACGCCCAAAGTGTGTAAACAGATCTGCTGGCGGCTCGCAGGTTTCCCCTGTAGGTTGTCACCAGCTGTAGTGGGAGGACCGTGACTCACGCGCCGTCCCAGTGCGCACTGTGGACCTCGCGCCATATTTGGCCGCCTGCTGCTCACTTCCGACACCTCGCCGTCCAATCAGCGGCCGCGCGGATCCAGCGACCATTACGAGCGCGACACACGTCCACTGGTGACTCACCATCCCGCCCGCCTCCCAGTCCCTCAATAACAAACCCGTGAGCGCTACACGACCGTGTTCGACGATCGATTATTCAGGAGAGAGAAGAGAAAAATAAATACGTACACACAACGCGTGTCCAACATTTTTATTTGATCATATTTACAGTTCGGAAGTGCTCAAAAGACATACAAATATTAAAAAGTGTTACTTCGGGTCTATATCAAAGTTGTATGAACAAAAAGGGGGTTAAGAAAGTAAGGCAGGTTATGTCAGGGAACGCTACGCGCGCGCGCGCACACACACACACCAATAAGAGTCCTCGCGTAAAGGTGTGATTCGTGTTGTTAGTGTCAGTCTGGTCATGCTGTGTAGTCGCTGGTGGGATACTCAGTGCTTGAAGTATTTATGCATAATTGCTACTTGACAACGGGGGGGTGTTGCAGGGAAACGCCTCGTTCACTGTGGTTTTTTTTTGTCAATTTGCAATCTGATCACACACATGCGCTGTCACACAGCAAGGCTTCCTGGGACGACATATTAGCTTTAGGTATAAACACCATGCTACATTTTTTTGAATGAATGCATGTTGTAGTTTTTAGTGGAGGGGGAGGAACATTAAGAACAAAAAGAAATCTTAAGCCACACCAGAGGGGTATATGAAGCGAATGCGGCCCCTGTGCTTTGTCCGTCCGTCGGGTGGCCTCTGCTCTGTAATAATTCATCGCACTGAGCAATTACAAGTATCTCATCAGTGTCCATTCTTGCTATTTGTCTGCAGAAACTTAGTGGATTTCAGTCTGGGCGGACCGTTTGGTGGATAATGTCACAGAGACGCAGGGGCTCCCCTGCATGGCTCAATTTGGTCCACAAGAAATGTCCCTTGTTGTTTGTATACCCATGTTGGTCTAATAAGGTTGGAGCTGCTGCGTCAAAATGAGCTGGCAGCCGCTGTTAACGTGGTCCATGACCTTCTGCTTGAGCAGCGCCAGCTCGTCCCGCAGGACGTTGGCGGAGGAAACCAACTCCGTGTTTTGGCATTTCAGGTTTTTCACCCGGTCCTCCAGCCGGGAGATCCTCTCCAGCTTCCTTTTCCGGCACTTCGACGCGGCCACCCTGTTCCTCATGCGCTTCCTCTCCGCTTTGATTCGCTCCTGCTTCTCCATGTTGATGGGGGAGAGCGGCGGGGTGTCGCCGGACATCTCGGGCACCGTCTGCGGCTCCTCTTTCAGCGCGTGTAGCCGCGAGTGCTGCGCCGCCGCCGCCGCCAGGTGGTCCATGTTGCTGTGGGGCGGCTGCGGGCCGGACGCGTAGCCCATCGGCGGGTTCCTCTCGCCGGCCGGTGCGCACGCGGAACCCGCGGCGCGGCCAAAAGCGCCCAGGTTGGTGTACGCCGGCGGGTCGGTGCGCGCCGTGCAGCTGAAGGGAATCCCGTCGCTCTCGGACGCGGCGGGGCCGGATCCCATGCCGCCGCTCGCGCCCGTCTGTGCGTCACCGTGGGCGGCGGCGGAGGAGGAGGAGGAAGAGGCGGAGGCGGCGGAGGGGGGCTGCTGGTGGTAGTGGAGCTCCGCCAGGGCCCTCACGAAGCCTTCCGCGAAGCCCTCCTGCTCGTCGGTGATGTTCTTGGGGCAGACGAACTGGGTCGGGGTGGGAGTCGTCAGCCCGGTGCAGGACTGGATGATCAGTCGCTCGAGTTCGGGCGAGGCGAGCTTCAGCAAGCCGACGTCTGGGGACGTGAGGATGTCCAGGGCCTTGGCGCTCAGCTGGGGCTTGAAGTGTTTCGGGTCGTTGAGGTTGAGCGTCATGGTCTGCTTGAGGGTTTTGGGGTTGAACCCATACACCGTCGGCCCGTCGTGCTGAGAGCCGGAGCCGTTCACGGCTTCGTCGTAAAACGTCGCTTCCATTTTTCTGGACATAAAAGTTTTTAAATCACCTTGAATGAGCTCTGTTCTCCTTTTCTGTTATTGCGACAAACCAACAAAAACACATGTGCTCTGCGCCTCCCTGGATCGCGACTGTCTTGTGATAGAATCCGCCTATTGTTGAAGTTCAACTCACTTGACAACTTCGCGTCCCGAGAAAACTTTTCTTTTGGTTTGCGGCGTGATCATCAACGAAAACCGCCTTTTCTTCGCCCTTCGCCGGTTCCTCGGTGTTTTTCACGCTTAAAGTTTCCGCTTCGACGGATCCTCCTTCACCCCCCCCAAAAAAAAATCCGAATCCGGGTCCGAACGGGGATAATACTTTCTATCACTTCCAACGTGGAGACGAACTTTATCCACCTCTAAGCTGCAGCTCTACTGAAAATAACAATGATGTCATTTCTACGGCCTCCGATTGGCCGCGAGCGACGAAGTGGGTGGAGTGTGTTAAATGACATGCAGGTTGCCCTGACAACTTGCCATGTCCCCGCCTCCCCGCGATGGCTTCTGGGATTAGGTAATGCAGACGGTGGAGCAATGTACGCCGGGATTACGTAGTGTTTTTGAATATTTAGTTACCCGCTCAATTATTAGTTACCCGTCCTAAAGCCAGGGCTGCTCCAGATGGTCCGAGGGGTTTAACCTTGATCGACACACACGGGGGAAATCAGTGCTCTCTCAGTATGACGTTTTTTAATCAGGAACATGTATAAAAGTACACATAAGAGCACGTTGAAATGATTACTTCCCCATCCAAACGTAGTGTTGGTCAGACCAACAGTGTCTGGTATCGTACGAGCTTGTGTTTCGTCATTCGGGCCACACGTTCGCACAGCGAGTGCCAATTGACAGGTGATGAAGTTAAGGGTTCAAGATATGAGAAGGTAAATTAGGTCACACCTGCATCAGGCATTCTTTAGTTGTAGGAAAGCCACTCTACAAGTGTACATGTTTGAGTCTGCGTTCTAACCACTTTTAGACAGGGAGGGGAGATATCTACTCTGAGAAACCCAATCAACTTTAGTGGCTGAATATGATGGGAAACATAGAAGATATATGACTGGTTTTTGTTAGTTCTCAACAATGTCAAATGTCATTTGTCACATTTATATAACTTAACCAGGTCATATATGTAATAAGGATACACATTGGAACGGAACCAACACATGGAATTAAATTGAATACAAGGATAAATTAACAAGGGAAATCATATCTCATATTTCAAATTTATATCACAAATTTGCCTCATTGGGCTTTAGAATCTGTACACACGCGACGCCTTCTGTCCTGGGATCCCTCACATCAGAATACTTCAGCCGTATAAGTACTTTACACTTATAATTTGCCCCCTTGATCTTTGCTCGTGCACTTAAATAAGTTGCGGGATAATGCAGGAAAAGTATTCATCACATTCTGGGGTCAACTCATAATCCATGCTGGTGACTGCAGGCTCTGCACAGCTGCAGTCCAGTCTGTCTGGCCTCCCCCATTGTATTATTCAACGTGTTCTCCTCAAGTCAACTATAAATAAGTGAACAGCCCCAGACAGCCTGGGAGAACCAGAGCTGCCTCCGGTCAACACTCTTGAGATGACACGTTGTCCTCACAACAACGGCTGTGCAACACCCATTTGGAAGTATGTGACACCCTGGAGTAGAAATGCAGCGCTGGAATGCTTCAGAAACACGTGTGTCTAATACCACTGTGCTAATGAAGTTAAACAAAACCAGTTATTCTTTCATTGTTCGTCCTCTCCTAACATAATATCAGCACTTCCGATGAAACAGCCGCTTTCCCGTCTACTTAACTCTCCTCCGTGTCCCTCTTTGAAACACCTGTGTGAAGCCCCAGCGCGGAGCAGCCTATTTTCCTATCAAAGTACCGCTGTGTCCCCGCCGTGCTTCCTGTTTCTCTGTCAGCTCTTCCCCCTCCGCCGGCCCGATGGGTTCCAATAGATAACAGCGCTTTACTTCTCCCCGGGCCAGGGCCAGCTGTTTCCACTGCATGCAGTTTTTATAAATCAGGAGCTGGTCCCAAAAAGCCTGCTTTTGTTGTACAGAGGAGGGACGGTCCAGGGCCCCGTGGAAACACTTCCCCCACTCATGCGAGCAAAACTCAGAGAAAGACTATATATGTATGTGTTGATGTATCAACAGAGCAGAGTTTTGATTACCGTCAGGGGACCAGGGGGATACACACACATACACACACAAGCTCGACACACAAACACACACACACCAAGCAGGGAGAGAGACGGATGAGATTTCAAACACTGGCCACGTTGTGTTTGTTGAAGCACATCTGTTTCTTCCTGTCCTGCTGCTTGGTTTTTAGCTGTACTTCACCTACGCTCGAACCCGCTGACCACGGCCTGCCCTGTTTCCTTCAGGCATCTGTTGATGTCCTTTGAGAAAAGAACCCATTAGAGGAAAAGGGACCAGGTGGGACGCCGACTACAGCGTTTTGGGACGGCAGGTTATTTGTGACCTTTTGCCAAGCCAACGCTACCCGATTATTATCGGTCGGAGTAAACCATGTCCTTCTGCTTACATAAGACTGCTTCATAGCTAATGTGCACTGTCTTTGCTCACAGCTTTTCACAGACCTTTTAAACGGGAGATGTTTTGAGTGAAATGCACAGGTGGGCATCATCACTGCACAATGCATGTAGCATCTAGTTTAACTCATCGCAGAGCCCTTGCATTGTGCGATCTCGGCACGTTGTCATCCTTTGTCAGGAACCTTGGCATCACTTTCTGAGACACTGGGATACCATGTTAGGTAGTGGGGTAAGTACTTAAAACGTGAACAATGTATAGAAAACCCAGAATTAACGCAACTTAAAATGAATGCAAACCCCGGCCTCCTGTTTGATATTCCTGTTGGTTTGACCCATCTACCTCTACGTCCTCCCTGTGAGTTGGCGTAATAATACATACTAAAATAACACAGCTCCTAAACCTAGATTTCCACACAACTCAGTTTGATAAATACAATATTTTCCATTCAGCCTATTTATAGTTGTTATTATAGTTAGACTGGACTACTTAGAATAGTCAGTGTCATATTCTTCTAATATTTGGCTCCTTTCCATCTCACACTTTCAGCCACTAGGTTTGGAAATTTAGGTCTGTTTTGGACACAATCTTCTTTTAAATATCTGCATAGTACAAAACAAGACGATAACCGACACAGAGAGGGATAATTCATTGCAACAGGTTACCTGCCTTCCTTTCAACCACTCAGAGGGGAAAGAGAAAATAAAATCGACTTACACTTTTTGTCCCTTCTCGCGTTCCGTCGCGGGCACAAAGTCCGTTCGTTCAGCACAAAGTGCGCTCATAAGAAAACTCAAAAGTGATGCTTTGTGCACTGAAATAAGGCTTTGATCAGCTGGTAAGTTCGTGTGTGTTGTCGTAACTTCCGTACACGTGTCTCCTGTGTTTAATAACGCCACTTGTGGAGGGTCACGCGCAGGACGTAGCGTTTGCATTCTGTCCATTTCAATGTGACATGCGCCAACACACATCCGTCCATTACGTGCTTTTGAAAGCGCACCCTGGTTAGTCTTCATGACCCCCCCCCCCCTCTTCCTCTTCCTCCTCCTGCTGCTCCTGCTCCTCCTCTGCATTCAGCGCGTGTCCGCATGGCGGAGGTTTACTACGTCGGGGTGGACGTGGGCTCCGCCAGCGTGCGGGCGGCGCTGGTGACCCGGGCGGGCCTTCTGGAGACCGCAGCGGAGGAGCCCATCAGCATCTGGGAACCGCAGTCCGACCACTATGTCCAGTCCTCCGCTGAGATCTGGGACAAGTGCTGCACGGTGGTGAAGGTGAGGTGGCGTGGTGGGTCGGTTCCAAGTCCAATGCCCCATTATGAACTTAACTCCACATGTTGTGTTCCTAATGTGTTCATTTCAGAGCATTTTTAAGTTTCAGTAGTTTTATCACAACTGGATATTGTTACGTTTTTTTTTCTTCATAAAATTAACTATTGTTTGCTTTTGGTCATGTTTGCATTCCCAAGAGGAGAGGTAAATGCTGCTTGGCCTTAGATAAACATCTGTAATGAAATTTTATATTACTTTTAGCTAAGCTGTTAACAATTTAACAGTTCATTCATTGCCTATAGCTAATGTTCATATATTTGTTGTACCTAAATCATTTAAGCTATTTATGCATTATTTTCACTCTTATCAACAAGTGACTTTTATCCAATTCTTTTCATTTTGTTTTTTTCTCACCGGCAACACGTTGCTCTGAAGTTTTAACCATCTGAAGCTGTTTGGAGGTTTTGAAATAAATCACGGCTCATTCCAATTGTTGTAAATATTTAACTGCAACTCACACTAACTATATTGCAGTGCCTGATTCTAAAGACCTGCTTATAATCTCCCCACAGATCTTACTTATGTATACAAGCATTGATCTGACAACTCGTATGTTACATCTGTTCCAGAGAGTGACCCAAAATGTGGAGAAGAGCCGTGTAAGAGGCATCGGCTTTGATGCTACCTGCTCGCTAGTGGTTTTGGACCAAGACTTCCAACCTGTGCCAGTCAGTCAGGATGGTAAGTGAAATGTTTACACACAGCCTGACCTTTGCACGCTGGGAAAGCGCAATTTACACACACCTAATTATAGTACACTATCAGTTATTGTAGGTGGAATCAGTTGTGATTTTATAAAGCTGATTGTAACATTTGAAAAGAATAGATTTATGTCCATATTGTTTTGGCAGGAATACTTTGAGTTTTTAAAGTGTAGCTTGGATCTAGTCTTTGCTCATTGGATCTAGTCTTAAGCAAAGGCATACGGAACCTTTGGAGTTGGTTGGGCTTCGTTTATGTTATTTTCAATGTAGACAACAGTCAGAACCGGATTAAATGGCTGATAATATGCTCCCTAGATATTACATAAACATCACACTCTTTTTTTAGTTTTATTTATCATCTCCTGGATCGATTCCTGAGCTATTTGGTATATTTACACGTTGCTCTCACCATATCCTGATCTTCCCCTTCTTCTCCTGTCTTTCCCAGGTGACAAACAGAGGAACACGGTGATGTGGATGGACCACCGTGCTGAAGAACAGGCTGCTCGTATAACCAACACCGGCCACAGGGTCTTGAGCAGGGTGGGAGGGGTCATGTCACCAGAGATGCAACCCCCTAAGCTGCTTTGGCTTAAAGAGGTGAGAGGTGACCGAGGTCAACACAGGGCCACTGATCTCTGTGCGTTTTATTGTCGCGCTCTGTTTTGGCTGATGGTCAACATGTGTGCGGCGTTGTTTTTAGTTTTTTCATCCTCATCCACCTTCTCAGAAGGCATCCGATAGATAAAAGCAGTTCAATCCAATAGTAACTATTCAGAATTTCCCTCTTGCCTGTATTGCTATTCATCAGCAAGGGTTGCTTTGGTCTAAGTTGCCACGTTTGAGAGCTAGCGGCCTGAGAGATGTCTGTCTTTGCTCCAGTATAATGGGACTATATGGCAAAAAGTCAACAACAATATGTCTGTCAATAAATCACGAGCCATTAACTCAAGATAACAACAATAATAAATAATAACTGATTTGTCTCAGAACTCTAATTCTTTTGCAGACATCTCTATGGCTGATAGTTTGTATAAAAAATCCAGATGTGTGAATAAGTTTTATTTTGGTGTGAACTGTCTCTTTTAAGGTCTGCCAATACGTGCATGTGCTGTTATTACTCCCCGTTCGTTGGTTCAGTAGCACACATGTCTCTGGTTTTAAAATCAGAATCTGAGAGAAAGCTGCTGGGACAAAGCTGCTCACTTCTTCGACCTTCCCGACTTCCTTTCGTGGAAGGCGACGGGCTCTTTGACACGGTGAGCTGTTTACGAATGATTGGATGATGTTTCAAGCTTCCTCTTTCCCATGATTTACATGTTCATCGTGTGCTTGAGTTATGAATTCCAGGGCTGGATTAAAGGAGTTCACCATTTCAAGTGACCCAGTCGACTACGGTTTCATTATGATAACATGAAGCTCAGCTGCTGAAATAGTATCCTCGTATCAAATGTCTGTTTAGGGTAGAATTGGGTCGTCCTCTGAGGCATGTGTCTTTTATCATGGAACGTATGGGGTTTTTTTTTAATACTTTGGTCTTCACCAGATACTGTTGATCTGTTGGAAACGTTTCACAGGTCTTTATGTACTCTGGTGTGTAAATGGACTTACTGCCCTCCAGATGGATGGGATGCCGGTTTTTGGTCCAGCATCGGACTAGAGGATCTCCTGGAAAACAACTTTTCCAAAATAGGTAAAGACACTAACAAACAATCTTATTATTACGTTCTAAGAGAATTCAGAGAATTCAGAAAATATTTACTTTGTGTTGTGATCTTTTCAAAACACGTCATCTACACGAGAGTGCTTATTTCATTATTTAAGCTGTGCCGTGCTGTGCCGTGCTGTGCCGTGTTTTCCAGGCAGTGCGACTTGTTCCCCTGGCAGCCCGTTGGGAGGCGGCCTCACGCAGGACGCAGCGGCGGATTTGAGTCTGGAGGCGGGAACCGCTGTCGGTGCTTCTCTCATTGATGCTCATGCCGGAGGCCTCGGTATATTATATTAACCTTAGTGTATAAATTAAACTGTAAACCCTTAAAATACAAGATGTATCATCAGTAAGTTGCACAGGGATGATTCATGTTTACCAAACTTCAGAAGACAGGCAGAATATTTCATGTTTATGTCCAAAGATGAAGCTGGGAAGCATAAATACACTTAACTTCATGAATGGTTCAAATGTTTATATTTCCCCTGCGCAATATAAAGGTTAACCTAATTGTGGTGAGGTCAGGGCCTTGTCAGCACTAGAGTTCAGTCTCAGGGGAATGCAAATATTCCCCTGTACGCTCTTGGAATAGTTCTTTGTATCTTGCGGACGAGGTTGAAAAATTTGACCTGGTTTCTAAGCAAAGCCAGTGAAGTGTTCCAGAAGCAAAGAGTTTATCGTCTGTGATAGATAACCGTGCATTTCAAAGGGTTACCGTGCACAAATGTGAATGTTGGCCTGCTGGTGGTGCTAGATGAAAGGCCAGGAGCATTATTATCAAATCGAGTGCTCAGGGCACTCTGAGCCATTGGTTGTAGTAGTGATGAAGCCTTGAAAATAATAATAATGAGTTGGGATTTTTACACAACTGCTTCGGTGCCTCAGTACTGTGTCTGTGAGCACTCTCTAGTTTCAGGGCAGCAGTCGACCACTCCTCCGGTTCACAAATCCCCACCATCTGGTTTTGCTCCGGGAGATAAACTGCTCGTGAACTCTGCCCTCTGACCCCCGGCCGTGACCTCTGCCTATCACGCATTGTCGTACCAGTCAGAGGCTAAAACACTCTGCACTTTTAGTAATCACGCATTTCACAGTGATGTAAAGCCCCCCCCACAAAGATGAACCTTCCACCGTAAACTCGAACCAGCTTGGCAAACATTGTTCCAGCAGTTACTGTCAGGGCGGAATTCCATGTGAAGGTTAAAGAAGTGCTTCAAAGGGTTGAAAGCGTTTCCTCTGCAAATAATTGGGTTTATTCCCTGACTTGGAGTTTTGCAAACCTTTTTTATTAGGGAACTCCAAAAAATGCAAATTATAATTTCTGATTCTTGGAAAAGCTGATTTAAAATGTAATTTTGCTCTTTCCAGGTATGATCGGTGCAGATATAAAAGGCTTTCAGTTGCCCTGTGAGGACCAGCCGATCTCCTCACGCATGGTGATGATCTGTGGAACGTCAACCTGTCACATGGCGGTGAGCTGCGTGCTACTACGTCTCTACCCTTGTGTCACTTAAAAATAATTTAGTGTACGTAAGGTAGGAACTCCATGATGCTTTCACGCCTTTTTATTAATTTGTGGTGTAAAACTAAGCTGATGCTAATATGCAGTTATGCAATCATCGTAGGTATAACAAAATGTAACCTAAAATGGAAACATTCTAGGTTTTACTGTTTTTGTGTTTGCATTAACTGCATCTATACATTCACGTACATATATATTTCTATTTTGTTTTAAAGGGATTGTGTATAGTTCAAAACATAAATGTCACCATTTAATACACCGTAGCAGAGTTTCGCTTTAAGCTAATTTGCATCCTGTATCTTTATATCTCCATAGGGGGTCAGTGTGACACACTATGCAAACTAAAACCTAACGTTTTGTATTCACCTGCGTTAGATCAGCGAGCAGCCTCTGTTCGTGCCCGGAGTGTGGGGGCCCTGCCTGTCTGCCATGGTGCCCGGCATGTGGCTCAACGAGGGAGGACAGAGTGCCACAGGAAGGCTGGTCAGTCCTGGTCCGATTTCATTAACCCGCTTCATGCTGTGCAGCAACAGAAAACTGTTTTCAAGCTCCAGTGACTCAAGGGAATTTTTTTTAAACTGACACTTTGTAGATGAATAGTCTAACAAAAGATTAAAATGAACTGATCACCAGTTCATTATTATTTTAATTAAAGTAATATATCTTTTTTCGTTATAAGCCTGTGGGCCACAGCTGCTGTGTCATCAGCCGTGTCATCATTTAATCCTCTTTGTTAAACTGTTTTTCTCTCTTCCCCCTCAGATCGACCACATGGTGAAGGGCCACGGCGCCTACGCTCAGCTCCAGGAACAGGCCCGCCAGAGGTCAGCTGATGCACCCCCCACTCCCCCCAAACCTCCCCCTCCAAAAAGACCTACTAGCACAGCTGTCGTCCCTGTTTAGCTGACGTACAATAATGTTTAGTCAGCTCTGGGGCGGTTAGAAGCTTAGTAAGGTGGTGTACTCTATACACGCTATTCCCAACTACACCCGAGCGCCATCCTGAGGGCGGAGGGTGTACTGCCAAATGGTTAGATTAAATACAAAACTAATTTACAGTGAATATTTTTTATTTTTAACTATCATAAAAGAAGTTACAAAATGAGAAGGTTAACCCTGATTTATAAAACTCGCAGAAGTTGCCAATTGCATTATTCAATATGTACTTCTATGAGTGTCTTAACATTGACACACTGACAGGCCTTACTGGAACCCTTAATGAGCCTTCATTAATGTCATTACACTCTAAGGTAACAACTACACTTTCCTGGTATTTGAGGTCAAATTGTCTTCAGGCCTCTGGGCCGATTGATAATCGTCCACACAACAACATATTTAATGTTCTCTCTTCTAGCTCTTCATTCCCCTGCTTTTGTTTTTCCAGATTTCCCCACACTGGCGAGAACATCTACAGCTACCTGAACAACCACCTGAGTTTGATGGCTGCTTCTGGTCCTACCGTGGACCTGCTTGGCTCCAGTCTTCACGTGTGGCCTGACTTCCACGGGAACAGGTCCCCCGTGGCGGACCCCACCCTGAAGGGCATGGTGAGGGGACATGGGTCCAGAAATGTGATTGTACCGCACTCGCCTGCGGAGATGGAGAGGCTATTGAAGACCCTGCGACATTTTGTCTTAAGTATGCTTAAGTGAGAAAAGAAATGTTTGGATTCTCCAGGTGACTTTGGTGCGAGCGTAGTGTCAATGTTCTCATACACGTCTGAGCAACTGTTCTTTTACCAATTCTCCAAAACAAATCAATTGATAACACTGTTAGCGATCAGCTAGCTGAAGCAGTTGCCTTTACAAAGCATCAGTCACACTTCGGGTGAATCCAAATAGCAAAACATCTATATTAAGTGTTTTGTAAGCGCAGAGAATTCAAATTGTATTTAAAATGAAAGCTCTCTAGTTACTCTTAACCAGCCGTGAGACATTCTCACATGACCGACTCACTACAGGTGATCGGACTGCCACTCTCCCAAACCTTGGATGACTTGGCCCTGCTCTATTTGGCCACTGTGCAAGCCCTCGCTGTAAGTCCACTCTCATTTGTTTCAAAATGTGCATGATTTTCTCTCGAGCCTCAGCCTGACGACTCGATGTCAAGTGCGGATGCGGGGATTCCCATTCTGTTGCACTCCCGTGTTAGGGGTCCTAATTTCCTGTCATTTTCTATAAGTTACAAAATTGTACTTAGTCAAATTTAGTGTGGTGTTAACATCTGATTACAAAGAACCATTGATATAAGAACAAGACAAAGTGGCATTAACCCAATTTAAAATTGAAATGGTATTCTGTTTTAAAAAAAAGAGTATTAATCGTTCCAGCGGCGTATAAGAGCAGCGATGTTGGTAAGCATGCGCTGCATCGCTGCAAACGTTAACAGCGTGTTTGGTAAAACTTCTCCCTTCAAAACATTGAAATTCCCTGCTTTGAAGTATACGGTCTATCAACTTGTAACCTGACTGCGGCTCAATTTTCTCCACTGGTTTCAGCTCGGTACTCTCCACATTCTGGAGGCCATGAAAGAAGCAGGTCATGACATCAGAACCCTCTTCCTGTGTGGCGGGTTGAGCAAGAACTCCCTGTTTGTTCAGATTCACGCCAACGCTACAGGTGGGAAACGCTGACGAGTCACGATGACAGCTTTGATATCGAGATTGACGCTTAGGCTGAAGAGGCAATTATCCAAAATGTTTTAGTTATTTGTAACCCCAAAAAGCAGCTTCTCTACAATTCCCCCTGAAGCACACGCAACATTTCAAGAAAGCTTTTGTTGAACCTTCTTTTGCTCAATGAATGTCTTTTTTTGTTTGTTCCTGTTGTCCTCTTCAGGACTGCCAGTGGCGTTGCCTGACCAGGTAGAGGCGGTGTTGGTCGGAGCAGCAGTCCTGGGTGCGTGTGCATCACAGGACTACAGCACTGTGCAGGTGGAGTGAAACCACAGTACACAAGCTGAGGTCATAAAAGTGACTTTAATCCTCCGGCTTTAAAGTTGGCGCTGATATTGGGGAATATCCCTGGGACGCACCGTCCACATGCAAATGCAAACCGTCCCAAACGGCTCACTGATGGTGCGTCAGCGCTATAAAAATGCTACTAAATGTAACTCGCTTACAAAAGATTTCACACAAAAATCTCCTTGGTTACTCCTCAAAGAAAACCATCCTGAAAATCTTTTTCTACTTGCACAGTATTAGTTATCTAAAGGAAATACACTGAGACATCATACAAGTTTGCAATAGGAATTTTCATTGATATTTTATGCAAATAGAAGATAATATTATCCATTATACTATTATCCTTGTGTGGATATCGCATGAAATAGATGCTTCTGTAAGTTCTGAATGCCCTTCTTCTGAGTTGTTTCCATTAAACATTTTGGTTCCCAAAATCCTTGAAGGACCTTCTAAATGTCCACTTCTTCCAAGCCACACACCTCCATTTCGTCATTTAGCTTTACTTCTAAACTCCCCTTTTAAAAAGTGTTTATTTTACAATATATTTTGCAGTATGCAATCCAATACTCTTATTTTGTACTCTCATAAAACTGACCTCAAAAGAGTTTAAAGCGCACGGCTCCGCTTGCTTCAGCCACAGAGGAGATTTGTGGAAAAATGTGTTAAAGACATAAAGCCCTGGCTGAATCGTTTGCCTGTCACGCTGCCGTGGCTCCGTGTCTCCGTGCCAGAGCTCGCAGCGCAGGAGAACGGCGAGCCTTTAAGCCAGATATACTAAAAATACGGCGTTATTGTTCGGACAGGGCTGCACCTGTCAACCCATTTTCAGCCGCAATCACTGCAGGCTATTGTTGTGTCTGATCCTCTGAGCTGCACACAGTCAACCGGCTGGATTCTTTTTATTTATTTATTTTTTTTAATTCTCAGCGCAGTGAGGCCCCCGCACCGTATTAGTCACAAACTGTAGTCGGCTCCTCTAGTTACTATAACTGGGTCACGGCTGGAACTGAATGCGCGCCACATGATTTATTGAGGGGTCTTTGTTCTCGCAATTTATGTTTTTAGGAGGCAATGGAGAAGATGGCGAAAGTGGGGCGAGTTGTTCAGCCCGACTTGGAGCTCCGGGGGTAAGACAGAGAGAAGTCTCTTTTAAAAATGGGGGTACATTCGTGCAGCTAAAAATTTCCACTGGGTATCATTGCCATTAAATGTCTTTACAGCAACCCATATTGTCAAAGATTGTTCGATATTGAACGAGTCAAAGTTGGATTGTGAGTCGCGAGGGAACCAGGCAATGTAAGAAGTCTGCATATTCCATCACCTTTTTTGTGTAACTATTTTTCCCATTTTCTTCTTCCCTCAGCTTCTATGAGAGAAAGTACAGAGTGTTCCTGCGACTGTTGGCCCACCAGAGGGAGTACCAGGCGCTCATGAACCAGAGATGACGCCGCCGCCGCCGCCGCCAGGGGGGGGGGGAGGCGGCCGAGCTGGAAGTGACTCTCTCTGTCGTCATAGTGATGATAAATCCACACGCTGGGAAACGAGAAGACAAATCCCGACCTTGCTGCTTTCACTGAAATTAACGACCCAATTGTTTTTTTGTTTTTTTAATCTGGGAAACAACAGCACTTTGAGGTCGGATATCGCTCATCAGGTTTACTCGGTTCTAATCATTACAGCGTAGACTCGGCTCAGGCAGGTTTCTGAAAATACTCTCATGAACAGATGTCTTACACCTCGGCTCTCACCGAAGGTTAAACGCCACCAAGTGCCTCACGCTTCACATGTACTGTTAATAAATAATTCAAACGATAGGTCTGCGCTCATACGTTTGGCATGTACACATGGCCGATCAAATGAATGAAAGGACAAAGCGTTGTTTGTGCAACGAGCACTAGAAACCACTTCAGTACACATTTGATCCATTGATTGTAACCGTAACCTGATTGTTTCTGTGTTACAAAGTTCAAGCTTCAAGCTCCCTTATGTTTTATAATATTGTGTCGTCATCTTCTCTCTATCCTTCCAAAAAAGTATCATTCTGAAAAGCAGACTGAACATCACAGCTTTTATTATTGGAGTTGTAGGTGCTGTAAAAACTGACAAACAGAAAAGTCATACATATTCCTGAAGACGTTGGTTATTATTCAACCCTCAGGTTTTTTTCCGTTTGTTTTTTTCCCCTGGTAGGAGTAAAAAAAACAGCAATGGGAGCTGCTGGATTGAGTGCAACACGAGTAAGTGTTGAACATCTGCGCCGTCTCCTATTGCTGGTGTGTGTAGCGCAGGTACTTCTTGCCAGAGGGCAGGTCTTTGGAGTAGACGCCAGCTGGGAACAAAGAGGCGGCCTCCTCCTCAGACATGCCGGCGGGGACCATCACGCAGTCTCCAGGCTGGAAGAACAAAAAAAAACAAACAAACAGGGTTAATTTACACGGCTGCAGGTCAATTCCTTTCAATTAACCGCTTAAAGTCAGCCCGCCAAAATGATTTGGTGTAACCCGAGGTCACTTTCAAAGGTGTGACACACCCTCCAGTCGGCAGGCGTGGACAGTTGTCTCCCGGCCGTCAGCTGGAGGGAGTCCACCACCCGCAGGATCTCGTCAAAGTTGCGTCCGGTGGTGGCCGGGTAGAGGACAGACAGCTTCAGCTTTTTGTCAGGGCCGATGATAAACACCTGCGCAGAGAAGGAGCCCGTAAGGGTTACTGATCATTCGATACATGTTTGCCGTGCAGATCGATCGAGTCGGGAGTCGGATTGGACTCTTACACAGCGCGCAGTGAGCGGCATGCCGTCTTTGTCCTTCTCGTCTGCGTCCAGCATGCCCAGGGCGACTGCCAGCTCCCGTTTACTGTCCGCTATGATGGGGAAGGGCAGCGAGCAGCAAGCGGACTCCTCACAGTTGTATGCCAGGATGTCCTAGTTAGTACAGAGACACAGACCTATATAAATACGTGATACGTGTGGCGTTAAAATATAAAGAATTTGGTTGAGACATGCAGTCTACCCGCCCAGCAGTCTCTGTTACTTTTGTGGGACTTTGGGACGATGTTGTGGTTGTTCATCTTATTCTTGTGAGCGTAATATCTCAGGATCTGAGCAATTTTCTTTAAATTTGGCTCAAACGTCCACTTTGTCCCAAGATTTAACTGATTGGATTTTATGGGTTAAAGGTCACTGTGACCTCACACAACAGCCCTTTTGAGGTCATAATCCATGAATTCCTTTTCTCCTACGCGTTGATGCCGTCACTATCCCACCTTGGTCCAGCCGTGGTGGTTCTCCAAAGAGTCGATGGACAGCGCGATCATTTTGACTTTGCGCTTGCTGAATTCACTGCTCAGTCTGGCCGCTCGACCCAGCTCTGTGGTGCACACCGGGGTGAAATCTCTGGGGTGGGAGAACAGGATTCCCCAGCTGAAATTTCAAAAATAAAAGAAGTGATCGGTGTGGCCGTGGCAGGTACGCGCAGGGCCTTCTGTAAGTGGGACTTGCAAGCTGAAGTTTCACGAACCACGAGGCATCAAAAACCAAACTGAAACGACGTGACTCTTTGTATTATGTGGTATAAAGTGGTTCTGCCCTATAAAAGGGGCGTTTCATATGGTCATAAACCGCATCTGCAGGCTGCCTGAGATCCGTTTGCCCACCACACAATAGAGCTGTGTTTGAACACCGATGCTTGATGACGTCAAAAGCAGAAGTCAGTAACAGGAACTTTGCTCTCCCGTCGTGAGCTTTTATGTTTTGCCAATCCGATCAATAAACATCCAAGGATATCCAATATTAATGAAGGTTACTTACGAATCGCCGAGAAAGTCGTGCAGTTTCATTCCGCCACAGGTGGTCTCCACCGCGAAGTTTGGCAGCACATCACCCAGCAGCATCCCCGGCATGTTCACAGTGAACTGTCACCTCTGCCGACAGACGCTTAACAAATAGGAGGCGGAAACTTCCTTTTACACACGCTGCTCCTTTTTGCGTGAACGCGCACAGGAGGGAAGCGGCGCATTCGGGTCACATTTGGCACAGTTGTCGCGGTGTTAAATCACTCATTTACGCACACTCCATGGTCCACTTCTTTAAATATATGCTCATACAATCAAACAGAAAACATCCCCGATACATGTACAACTCCACTATGGTTTAATTACGTGCTAATAGGAAAGAGAATATAGCCACGTGACCAGGGCATGGACTTGTGTCGTGAATCATCAGACCGGGTCCGTGTACCTTTGTGTCTCTTTGGCCGAATCTGGTCCTTCGTGAGCGAAGGTGTGTCGAGTGATCAATGGTGACTGACTCCAATGTAACTTAAGGCAAGTTGGGTTTGGCTCCTGTTTTCTGTTCGATGCTTTATGATTAAGTCAATTGGAACAAAAGGTATCCATGTCATTGTTTTTAGCACATGCAGCGTATTATTGACTGCATCCTGTTTTGCATTTGGCAGGGCAGTTTGGTAATATTTGGTCTTAAAATAAATACTTAATTGCGAAAAATCAAGTTCCCTTTACCACTTGGAGGCATGTGCTATGGTGAAATGCTAAAGATGCTAAAAAAAAAGACAATTAAACAAGTGTGGCATTGTTATGTGTTTTTGTATTAATAGCCATAGTTATTCAATGACGCCATGTTTAAAAGGTAATGCCAAGCTAAGGTTTAAAATTATGGGGTTTTATTATTTATTTGTTTTATTTGCGTCAACAGAAACCAATGTTACACCGTCTCTGTCCTCCTCACAGCTCTGCTGTTGGACATGCTGCGGGTCAGATGTTGTGGGCCTGCCCGGAACCGCTCGGGCATCTTCTTCACCTTCTTTGTGGAGTTCTGCTCTTCCCTCACAGGCCACGCTACACGTTCCTCACAGCCCAGTCGGGGAATCCGCATCCATCCAGGTCTCGGCATTGGGTCGGGCCGCTCTAGTGAGCCCGTCCCGGCTGCTGCTCGCCAGACACTGACAGATGTGTCTTGGCTATACTGCCACTTTACCACAGGGGGAAGATCACGCTCTCACTCCCTCTCTAGTTCTGCCTTTTAAACTTTGGTTCCAGTTTAGGCAGGAGATGATGGAAGTAGGATGGACTCCTACCCCCCGGAGCAGGTCGGTGTGTGTGTGTGTGCTACGCAGGGTGCAGATGCAAACTGTTCTCCACAGAGGGCAGTGGATACAAGGAACATGGCTGCAAATGAGAACATGGGCACTTGCGCAAGCTGCTTCGGAAGTACTATAAATATACGGGGTGCTATGTATATATGGGGTGTTGAACTTTCAACGCCAGTTAACGATATGCTGATGGCTCCACTGGTTTTTACTAAAGATACTGTATGGCGTTACTCTCTGAACTGTCTCTGATTTTATGTAGAAATATAATGATTTTTCATCAACCACTCCGGGTAATGAGAAGTTTTTTTAATTACATGGTAAAAGTTGAAAGTATGACACAGACAAGAAAGTGTGTAATTGATTTTCTTTTTTATTGAGACTTAAATAACGTCAACTTTTATAAACAGATTTAAGATTAATTTCAAACCACGATTACCGTTATTAATAATCACCAGGGGGCCCCACTTACATTAATCTGCTTCATGATTATATTTCTGTTGCCGTATCTTATTTACAATAGTAATAGAAAAAATAGATTTTTAATGCTGCAGAACGCATAGACTACCAAGCTTTGGGATTACCTCAGCACAATGCAGATGATTACATGTTTCACCCCCTTGTCTCGCTCTTCGGCCCTGTTGACTGCAGTTCCTCCCTCTCGTCTCCTCTTTAGCTGCGGTCGTCGCTTGCCCTCCCCAGTCTCACGTCATAGGTGACCATGTGGAAGTTGTCCCAAGCGAACAGCTTCCTCTGCGCGTGGTTGTAGTCCACCATGCTGTTGTAGCGATACTTGTTCTTGAAGGGCACGGCGACGGCTCGCCCGGCCCCGGTGGCGGTGTCGAACGAGTAGTTGACGGTGGAGTTTGCCGCGGTGTAGCTGGCCACCGTGTACAGGCGTCCGCACACCATGAAAGCGTTGGCCACTGTGTTCTTCCGGATGTTTGTCTCCCAGCTCTTCCTCACCTCCAGGCTCTCGGGATCCAGCTGGGAAATCACGATCGCGCCCTTTGCCTTGCTGGTGCTGTAGATGGCCCACAGGCCCCGCTCGTCTGCCGCCAGGTCGATGTCGGTGTAGCCGCCCCAGGAGTAAGGGTGCTGGCCGTGGAAGCCCGCGTGAGGCAGGTCTCGCCGCGATGCCAGGCTCTCGGAGGTCAGGTCGTAACGGATCAGGGTGCGGCTGCGCTTGCGCTGGTAGTAAAGGGAGCCGCGGTACATGGCGGCCCCTGTGCTCTCCACAGGCTCTGGCAGCACCAGCACCTTCATAGGGAAGCCTTGGGACAACTGATCCATGTCTTCGTACGCGAAGAGCTGGCGGACGTCTTTACCGACGGTGTCGATACGCCACACGGTCTTGTTGGTGTACTGAGGGCCCTGAGGCTCGGGGTCCTGCAGCCACACTCCATACTTCCCTGTAATGCCGTCGGCCTTCCTGTGCAGCACAGGATCTCCCACCGACTGCAGCTCTCCACAGCCTGGAGGAAAGAAGGGAGTCGCACCGTATTAGTTATGTATTTGCGTCGCTTCCGATAACGTTGACACTTGGGGTGGCCAGTTTGGACAAGCTTCATTAGCATCCGTAAAACCCCAGACGTACCTGTGAAGTTGTGATTTCCCTCAGGAATGAGGTGGGATGCCGGAAGCTCTTTAACCTCGGCCTTCATCTCCTGGTAAGCGCCATTCCCGTTTAATGCCGGGTCTGTGGAGACGAGGTGCAGGTGTATTATAACAGCAAAATGATACTCAGGCTAATTATTAGTAAAAACAAACAATATATGTATATATTAGTAGTAATCTGCAGTTAAACATTTAAACGACTTGCCTCTGAGCACAGCAGGTCACCCACATAGCCTCGCTATTGCTCCTCTAAAATGATAACATGCACTTAAACAGAAATGCAAAGGGGAGCCATAAAAGAAGAGTCTGCGCTGTAAATTCCAATCCCCGCAGTCAACCTGAGACAGTTAACTGCAAAACCTGACCTGCTGCCGCGAGACAATTTTTCATACCCAAAGACAAATATACCTCTAAGAAAAACAAACACCAACACAGAAGAGGAAAAAAAAATCTCTTTTTATATCAGCTTCCCAAAGAAGAAAACTTCTCAAAAAGCTCGAGAAGAGGTCACATGGTGAGTCATGTGTTTTCCTATTTACCGATGTACATACCGCTGGCAGGTCTGCTGTCACGCTGAGTAACCCCTGAGCTGTCTGTCTGCTGGCACGGCCTCTGCCTGAGGCTTTCTGCCTCCTGACTCAGCTCGGCCAGCCTCCTCTGCAGCTCCTGGACCTGTCCGTTCAGACGCTCCTTGTCCTGCTCCAGCTGCTTTCGTTCCCTGGTCACCTGCGAGTAGGCTTCCTGGACGCCGTCCTCGCCGTTAGTCCCGGTCCTGGGGCCTCCATCCACTCCCGTTATCAGACGGCTGACCAAAGCCTCCAGCATGGTGAGTCGGGACGAGACTCCGTCCATCTCTGGTTTCATGCTGGTTCCGGGGCAGCTGGACTCTTCCGGACTGGCCACGGTGAAGGTGTAGTGGCAGAGCCCGCTGTGGTCGTTGGAGCGCCGCAGGGAGGCTCGGTCTTGGCCCTGGCTCTGGCTGGGCAGAGTTAAGCAGGACAGACACAGGAGAGAAACCTGGAGCCACATTCTGGAGGATCAGAGAGTTTAGGATCTGGTTTTATTAGAGATACGGCTCCTTTGGTTGGTAAAGCGTCCCCACTCTTCTCACCTGAGCATCTGTGGTCAGTGCAGGTCAGTGTCTGAATCCCAGCAATGGTGAGAGTACGGTATTTATACAGTTTACTGAGTGGGAGGGGTCGAGGAGTGTGGCGGGGGAGGGAAGTAGGTGGGTGTGTGTCTTCTTTCCACTGATACTGTATAACAATCTCTTATGGTCGGTGAAAAACATGTTGTTTCTTTTCCCCGGTGAGCGTTATTTCTCTGAGTCTCGGCAGGTTGTTTTGACTGGACAGCATCTTTTTTAATGCGTCTAGTCACTCTCTGTCGGGCGCAGAGCTCTTTACTAAGGGTTGTTATTTTTCTAATGAAACACCATGTGAATAACTGCAAAACTCTAGTTTACGGCCCGGGCACGGGGTGAAATTTGGGCTCCAGGCAGTGTAAGAGTCTAGGAATCTGAAGCCATCAGTCGCCAACCAGCCTCGACTGCAAAGCGGACTGGTGCTTCAGAGGAGCTGAGGGCACACCTCTGCACATCTGGCACAGGAATATAGGCTGCTTTCTTCTTAACAAACTCACGGAAACACTCCCTGCCTGAAGTCTCCACATCTTGTTTACTGTCTGCTGTTTTGTTTGCGTGTTCCCAAAATCTTAATATATGCACTATTCATTTCACTCGGTACACTACAGGTAAGTAAGTAGCTCGTATCCATACAATTGCACAGCAACTCATCCAACAGAATCTGTGACATGTCACTCGCAACCAAAGTGTTGGACCGACCTATGAACAGATGGGCCGACATCGGCAACTCTCTAGAGCCCTGCTGCTAGCAAAGCTTAAAACATGGCTTAAAACTAAGCATGAAAGCTGTGGATTTGTATCTGACTGAACACATAATAGTGCAGACTAAAGGTATTCATACTGAAAACTATGCCTCAGCCTTTCCTTCCGCTATCTACAGGTAAATGAGAGCAGCGAATCCTAACATGCGAGCAACCTGTTCCCCAGGGATTCTCTGTTCATGCTAGTCGGATAAGCGAGCCAAGACTCGAAGCTCGTCTGCTGAAGTGCTCAACATGCGCGGCTTGGGCTGAGAATACACTGAGGAAGATAGATACTTTGCGTGATACTAGACCTCCGTGTAGCTATTCATAACCTAACCCTGGTCATAAACATAACAGGAGTAACACATTCAGACGGCAAAACGTCTAAAATAGTTGACATCATTGTTATTGTAGCAGTTATTTCAAAAGACCTTTTTTAAAGCACAATCCCAGAATTCTTGGCAGTTCAGGATTTCCACTGTTTAATTCTATTGGGGAAATTTTTACTACTGGGTTGGTTTTCTGTGTGAGTTCCACAATATTACGCAACAGGAAGCAGGGATGAGGCGGGACATCGCAGAAAAACAAAACTAACGAGAGAAACAGTGGGATTGCTGAGATGGTTTGCCCAGGAGCCACTACAAATAGATCAGTCATTCAAAGGAAGCCAGGCTGAAGACATTTTCTAGAGCGGGAAGGTTGGCTAATGGATATTTAGGTGATGAGTCAGCTCACACTCATTAAGACAGTGGCGTCACAAGTTTCCATTGAAGGACGAATAACAAATTTGGAGAAAACACTCTCACAGAACAATTGTTGGCTTGCCAGATGTGCACTTACGGGTGTGAGGTGTTGCATAACATGCCTTTTCATTAGTGCCAGTGTGGCTTCCTGCTTTTTCGATGCCGTTTAGACACAAAGACTTGGTTCAACGACCTTGAACACAACCTCCCACCTCAATGTTTAATTGACATTTTCACGACGTGCCGCAGTCTCAAACAGAGTAGCTCGAGCCTTGACTGAACTTAACTGCGAGACACAACGTGAAGGAGAGCGAGGCAGCACGTGTTGTGATGCGAGCTGCCGAAGCGCGTGTGAGTCACTGTGTTGGATTCATTCTGAACAATTGATGGTGCAGAATGAAAATGAGGGTTTACTGTTGCGTTAGCTGAGTGGGCCCACGGGGGTTTGGGAGGGTCAGTGGCATGTGTTTCTGAGAAAAGCATTAAAAATGGCGTGCTGCGACTGCGAGGGTATAATCACAGAGGATCGCCAGCCTACACACACACACACACACGAAACCCCCGGGTGCACAGCAGCACAGAGGCTGTTGTTAGGTTTTCGACGGCTCAATACAGGTGTTGCCACCAGAGGTTCTCATTACTCACCCAGACATTTCCTTGTGACATGTGGTTCTTAAATTTCTTATGAAATGGCATCATCGATTCCTTAATGTCAATCATCGTGTGTGATGTGACTTGAGTCCGACATGTCAACTGTTGGTCTATTGGGGTTCTGGAGAATTATTCTGGTTGAACTTTTAGTTGCATCTAGTAGAGCTGCAGGAAATGCATGTTTTTCAACATGCATTTGTACGGAATTGTCAAAATATGTTAAAAGCCAAATGGGATGGTAGGAAGCAGTGGTAGCCACCGCAAATACGGTCCTGCACGTGTGTAGTCATTTGTAGGCTAACCCAGGAAGTTAGCATTGCACGGGTTTCCCTCAACAAAAAGCCAATGGGATTTTCTCCCCAGAGCCACACAACTAGCATGAGTAAAAATTCCATAATAAGTAGGATACTACAGGTACTTAGCGTCATAATGTCGAAAGTAGAAAATGTAAGTCGAATTAATCACCTCTTTAAAACGTCTTTTTAAAGATGCATAATATAATCAACAGTGGATGTTTGGCAGAGAAATGCAATGCTTTATGTTTACCCTTTAAGTGTGGCCTTGTGAATTCTCCACAGTTCGTGTCTGTCTTTTTTGACACGGCGTCATCTAAGTACATAGTGTAAAAATCATGAAAAATGTTTTGTGAGAGCATCACCCAACAGGCCTGCTGTTTTTATAAGTATGGGTTTACCGGATTCTTCTGGTTATAATACCCACATTCGGCAGTGTCAGTAAACTCCTTCTTTCCTACCAAAATGTTATTCCATCGTCGTGTGTGTGTGTGTGTGAGTGTGTGTGTGCAGTGTGTGACTGGACTGTTTAAAGGTGTGGGTTACGTAATGAGGGCCACTGTTTTCTCCCCCCTGATAACAGTCTTAACAAGAGAGTTTTGTCACTGTAGTACAAGTCAGGCTAAGATTTAGCATCTTTGGTGCCCGATTGGCTGCAAGAAAAAAGTGGGTCTGTTCATTGATATTTGCCTCAAACCGTTAAAAACATGAGTAGTCTGAGAACCACGGTGCCTCCTCATCTGGAAATGACAGGAGCTCTCATAATTCTCCTTGGCTTATCTCAGCTGCCCTGTAATCTCATTTGAGAAAGGAAGAAAGCGCAAGGTCACGTGAACGCTTTCCCTGTAAGCAGATTTAAATCTAAGGCTGTATCAAATTTGACAGCTGTGCCTGCAGGACTCTGTGTGACTTCTTGTAGGCCTTCGCTGAAAACAACCGTCACCTTGTTGGCAACTGCAGCACATAAAGAGGATCAGACTCACGCTGGCCACAGCAAGGTCACTTAGTGGGCTCAGACATGGCGAGCGGACAGCGCCGCCCGGTCCGAACGCGGTGCTGCAGTGAAGCAGTGAAGCATGGGTAATGGATGATTCATGCAGTGATGGTACCATGTTGGTAACTAGGGGGTCTCCCTCGACTTTGACCAATTGTTCGTTTTTCACATCACTGCAGCATCTGTCTCGCAAACCCACACACACAATATCCTCTATTTAATTAAGTGGATGTTCTATGTTGTCGGGTTGATACTATACAACACCACATTTCTTGATCATGTTTTGCGTGTAATTGCAGTACATGTGCATGTATTATCTAGTAATAATGTGTGTGTGTGTGTGTCATTGCCATTCTGCTATTCTATATACTATCGGTGCTGCTGTTGCAAGGAACAATAACAATAACAAATTATTGAATAACTAAATTAACTTGATTAAATGCAACTACCTGCTTGAAATGTGGATGAGGGAAATGTTTTAGTTCATCGTGCAGCTTTGAGACCGCTGATCCATCCAAGACGTCATTTTAATGTTGCTCCTGCTGTGTGTAGGTGGACAGGTCCGGAACAGGCCCACCCGTATTTTTAAGTCCTAAACACCTCAAGAAACAGGGTCTTGAGGTGAGGGTTGAGATAGCGAGAGAGGGGGAGAGGAGGAGAGGAGGGGTTGGACGGACGTTGATGTCACTGGATACTTCTGCTCCCGTCCCTGTCAGGTAACGTCACAAGGTACGCATTGTCCTGTCAGACATCCCTGGAAAACTCTATATCCTAAGCTATAGATTAGCTTACATTTTCGTTATTGTGCTTAACGAACAATGTGCTTTTATTTGACTTGATACTGTGTCTCTGTCTCTTACATTACTCAATCATTTTGTAGCGAATTTTTAGCAAATAATGACAGATCAACTGGGTGTAAATCAGGTCCATACGCACAGGTTCTTTGGTTATACTTTTATCGCCATCTAGTGTTACTCCAGCTCACTACAACTGATGTGCCGGCTTGACCCATCTCCAAAGCATAGCAGAAGGATCCCATCAGATCCCTTTTCAACCTCCTTGTACCTCTTTGTAGAGGGGCTCGATGAGCTAATGAGACATAGATCATCTAATGTTCACATACAGCGGATGACAAACTCGTGTCATCTGCAGAGGTTGTCCTTGGAGAGGTTAAGGCAGATTGGCAGTGTCCTTTCTGCCGGATCACCTCTACCAACATCGGTCGGCAGTGACCAAGCATTCCACTTTTTAAAAGCAGAACCCTTCTGGACGTAATGTTTTCAAACGTGGTCAAAGTCACAAAGGGTGCTGGCCGTCATATTATCGTGCGCAAAGTAAGGTGACATAAAATGAGTGCACACGACGTGTATGGGATTTAGGACGGCCGGTTTCTGCACCTACTGCAGGGATCCGCAAGGAAGCACATCCAACTCCTCCGTCTCAGCGATGCGCAGCCGTGCCGCATGACTCACAGCGGCAGAAATGGCACGGATGTAAACAGGAGGCGGGCTCAGGTAAGCCTAACCTGCACCGGTCCGGCCAATGGGGCGCCGCGTCTCTCTGCCTCCGTCTCCGATCCAGAGCTTTTCATTGGTCCTCCGCCTCGTCCATCATGGTGTGAGAGCGAGGCGCAGCTTCGCAATTACACCGCGTAACAGAGGAGAGGTGAGGAGGAGGGGGGGCGAAGAAAGAGAGAGAGAGGGAGAAAAAAAATGATTAATCTGTCAAAGGCAAATTTGTGTTCGGGATGAGACCGCTCTGACGTTCAACCGACCGGAACCGAGTCCACGGGCGAACCCAATCAATGCACAGGAATTTGACAACAGGCTGATGCACTGCCATAGCAGGTGGTGCTTGTATAACCGTCCAGGGTCTCGTCACTCGTCGTTGCTGCGGGATCTGCGCGTCGTTTCAGCACTGGACAGCGACCGGCACCATCGGACACGGAAAACAACCGGAGAATCCTGAGGCGGGGTAGGCTCACTGCAAATCTGTGTGTATTACTGCAATGTACTCTAGGATTGCACCGTTTTCCTGTTTGTGTTTAAACGTCCATCTGCACGCTGCGGTCGACCGGTTGGGTTTTTTTTTTGTTGTTGTTGCCTTTATTGAGTGCTGCTCGTGTGCGATTTGTGGCTTGTGGAGGACACGGACGCCGCGCGGAGCCTCCAAGGCGCCACTCGCCAAATGCCCTTGAAAGTATATGCTTCGTGCTGCTCGCTGTTTATGTGTGTGTGTATGTGTGTTTGTATGTGTGCAAGATGGAGAGTGTGAGAGAGAGAGAGAGATAAAAAAGAGAGCGAGAGAGAGAGAGAGAGATTACGGTGGTAGTGGTGAGCAACTGCGCAATTGTCTGTTCCTGTCTGTTCATATCTCTTTTTTATGCACCTCTCTCTCTCTCTCTCTCTCTGCCTCCATAGTCGTTCCGACCCTCGCTTGGCTCGGGGCAATGCGCGGCTAGATGACTTCACTAGCCTACATCAACAAGCACCGCGATATCCCGGACTAATATAGCAGCGCCACGTTCCCTCCTCTCTCTCTCTCTCCCTCTCTCTGTCTCTCTCTCTATCTCTCTCTCCATTTTCATTCGCTGAGTCCTCCCGTCTAGAGGCACCATGGGAAACCGTGGCATGGAGGATCTGATCCCGCTGGTCAACAAGCTGCAGGATGCCTTCAGCTCCATCGGCCAGGCCTGCAACCTGGACCTGCCGCAGATCGCGGTGGTCGGCGGTCAGAGCGCGGGGAAGAGCTCCGTGCTGGAGAACTTTGTAGGCAGGTAAAATTGACCACCAGAAATAGGATAATCCCTTCTCCTGTTAACCTTGAGGATGACATAAGAGGCCTATGGAGCCAATCTCTGTGCAGAGCTCAAACCATCTCTCTCCCGGCTTTAAGTGACTACTGTTCCATCTTGTGATGATGCCTTCAATTATGTTTCAATATGTGTAGAATTATTGTTATTTTCCACACACACAACCCTGTCCTGTGGCTATAGGGAAGCAGTATTTGGGTTACAGTAGTACCAGAGGGATTTCAGTCCAAGCAGCACCAAATGCAGCCAGGCTACTTCCCGGTACTAGAAATACCCATCTCTCCCGATTTTAGAGGGCATAACAGTGCCGTTTGTCTCCATGAAAATGATCGTATCGTGGTCTTCGTCCAACACAGGATGCAGATTGCGCCAAGAAATATCCCCGCATGTGACCATTTTAAAACACCACCCTGCTGTGCATGTCGGCTCCCACTCCTGAAAACACACACATGAATATTCATCGCCGTGCCCTGGATTCTGGTCACCCACAACAAATAAATTATGAGCAGAGGCATTCAAATTTATATTTTATTTTAAGATAAGGACAAAGTTAACAGCATGGCGATTAAGTGTTCATTTGAGTAAAAAGAAACACAGCCACTTCCAAAAACAAGAACTGCACATAAGCTAGAATGTGATGTGATATCTGCAGCAAGAATCTTTTGCTGCTCAATAATCGGGAACCATTCTGTTTTATAGCCCAATCTATTGCACCTTTTAATTAACGGTTAGTTTAATACCAGAATTTGCAGAAAAACTACGTCTCTAAATTGAATCATTTATTGTAGCATTGTGTTGGTGCCAGTTGATATAATATCACCAGAACTTTGCACCCAATCTGTGAAATCTGCTCTTTAATGTTCCCACTGACTCAGGAGGGATTTTTGCAATGTTTGAGTAGATACCCCACATTGAATCTAGTTTATCTTAGAATAATTGAGTCGATTAAAAAATATAAACATAGGATTATCAAGTTTAAAAGAGAAGAGCAGAGAATTCCCATTGAAAGATGCTTTTGAGTTGAAGTAGGTAGGAGCCATTGTTTTTGAAGCTATATCTTGAATGGCTCAACCACTGTTGCTTCAAAATTGACCAGGGTCTTATTCAATCTGTGCCTCACAACCTCCCTGAATATGTGGAAGTGCATCATCAGCTAGAATGTCTCCAGTGTGACCAAGTAGTTCCTTTCTTGTGCGGTTTCAACGTGCATATTTTCAGTTCTAGATGGATAAATAGATGTTTCCTCTTGCAGCCCTCATTGAGAGGCGTGATGCTGAGTAATGGTCCATCTGTCCAGAACTGGCTCTGCACAGTGGATTCAGTGCTGAATAGACAAGCAGTGGGCTGCATGGTCCTTTTTTCCTTTAACCCATCCTACATGAGGGAGCTCCGAGAGTCGATATGTGATAATAAGGTTTCACGGAACAGACTTTTAGCATAGGAGGCGGTTTTGACGGCTGCCGGGCGGGTGGCATCGTCCCGTGTGCATTTGCAAACGCAAAACAAGTCGGTGTGGAAACCCTCAGGAAATGGTGAAGTCATCGTTTTTTAAACGAGAGCGCTTGTTGTCAGCAGTGCAGCTCTTTCATTTTGACCTATTGTTTATCAGGTCACATTGCTTTGTACTGCTGGAGAAAGCTACAGGAATGGCTGGGCTCCTTAAATGGCTCCTATTGCTCTTAGACTATACGTGACATTGAAAGGTCCACACCATCTTGCACATAGGGTGTAATTATATTATATAATATTTCCCCTTTAAGACTTCTGAGGAAAAAAGCCTCAAGATGAAATGATCACTGTGCCACCAATATCTATGCGTATAGTCTTTGACAAATGTCTACATTGACCACAGTCAAAGCGTTTGATTTGATGAGTTTTGATTGGTCTTTCCTCAGGGACTTTCTGCCCCGTGGATCTGGTATTGTCACCCGCAGGCCCCTGGTTCTGCAGCTTATCAGCGCCACTGCAGGTGGGCGCACACTCATTTACACGCCCACACATGCTAGCGTGCACACATACACACAAACACAGCCTCCCCCTCTCCCCTTTTTAAATGTTTTTTTTTTAATTTCTTGTCTTTTATCCCTCTCACATTGGCATTATTTTTGCTCTAAGGCACATGCGGTGCAGCCGTCACTAATCCCGTATTTATATCTTTATTTCCATCCTCTCAGAATGGGCTGAGTTCCTCCATTGCAAAGGGAAGAAGTTCACCGACTTCGATGAGGTCCGGCAAGAGATAGAGGCCGAGACGGACCGCGTCACAGGGGCCAACAAAGGCATATCTCCCGTCCCCATCAACCTGCGCGTTTACTCCCCTCACGGTGCCAAGCTCTTCTCTCCTCCTTTCACTGTCATCTAACAGCACACAATAACACTTTTCCTTCACTGAATATTGGGTCACTAGAACCAAGAAATTTGGTGTTGCCTGTAAAATAATAATACAATGCATGTATTTATCCATATACCATTGAGGGGTGGAATTAATTTCATTTTTTTGTGCTAAAATCCATAGAAATACCAAGAACTTACTAATAGGCAACAGAAATGTCTCACTGGTAAGGCCGGTTGTTTTTAATTTGCAATCCTGCGTCCGTGCAGTGCTCAACCTGACGCTTATCGACCTGCCGGGGATCACCAAGGTGCCGGTTGGAGACCAGCCGGTAGACATCGAGCAGCAGATCCGGGACATGATCATGCAGTTTATCACCAGAGAGAGCTGCTTGATCCTGGCCGTCACTCCCGCCAACTCCGACCTGGCCAACTCCGATGCTCTTAAACTTGCGAAGGATGTTGATCCGCAGGGTAAGGAAAGGTCACGAGGATGGCTATTGGGAGTGAGGGAATATGTATGAAAGAGGTGAATGGAGGTGAATGGAGCACATAAAAGGTGGCCTTGTGCTTAGTGAAACCGACCTGAACAAGACATCTTACTCCTCCGTCGCTGCATGGATGGTGCTCCGTGTCTGACCTTGTTCTATGACCTCTCCGAATGTGGAAACAGAATTTCCCTATAGGGGTCGATCAAGTGACACATTACTATTGGATACAAGGGGCTGAGGGAAGTGGATAATGGAGAATAAGGACAGCATCAAAAGATGCAGGTAGGAGGAAAAAACGTTTGAAAGAGATGTTTGTAATAATAAAGAAAATCAAGATGAGGGTGACATTAAGGAAATAATAGACATTAGAAGTGGGATAATGAGGTTTAAAGCCCAAGGAATTTGACCTTCAGACAGGAGGACATGGGAGAGAAGGATGAATTAGCTACGAACAGGAGGTCTCGGACAAAGTAACCTCGTGGGAGGGATGAATAATATTAGACAAGAAAAGTGAGATGGAAAAGTGTAGACGATAACAGAGAGATGGGATAATGACAGCCACAGATGCTTGGAAAGAATATTGTGGCCGAAGAAAATGAATTAGGACGGAAGAAATATGAACAGAGGTGGGAAGGAGTAAAGGAAAGGAAATGCTAGATGTGAAGCTGTAAAGTTGATGCTGGCAAGTGTACTTTTACAAAGAAAAGTGACACAAACTATTAGTAATTATTAAAGAAAATTGTTCCTTCAACTTCCAACAAGCAATTTTACATTTCTATTACAATTTTCCTCTTTTCTTTTTGACGCCTTTTCTAGGTCTGAGGACTATTGGAGTTATCACCAAACTGGATTTGATGGACGAGGGCACAGACGCCCGGGAAATACTGGAGAACAAGCTGCTGCCGCTGCGAAGAGGTGTTTGTCTGTTTTACAGTATAGTGAACCACGCCAGCCAGAACCCCCCAGGCTCGCGTACTTGCTATTCCTCTCGTAACCTTTCGCTCTTGTTTATCTCGCTCCGTGATAATGCTGCCTTCATCTCCTGGGGGTTCGTATTCATTATGTCTCTCCATTTGTGTCCACGTTTATTGATTCCCAGGTTATATCGGAGTGGTGAATCGCAGTCAGAAGGACATCGATGGGAGGAAAGACATCAAGGCCGCGCTGGAGGCCGAGAGGAAGTTCTTCTTGTCCCACTCATCATACAGGCACATGGCTGAAAAAATGGGCACCCCCCGACTGCAGAGAGTGCTCAACGAGGTGATCATAGATCTGCTCCCTGCGCTTTTCCACATGCACATCATTAATAAGATGGTGGCCGTGTTTTTTATTTTTTCTCCCTCTTCCATTGTGTGTGGCACATCAGCGTGGGTGTCAGTAGGTGGAAAACGCACTCACTCTTTCTAGTTCGGCTCCTAATAATTTATAATTTCACTCGGAAAGGCATTCCTCATTATCTCTGCTGTGTCATACATTATCTACGATTACACTGAAATGGACAGTCTTTTTTTTGGGTGAATCACTGAACAGCCAAGATGCCAATAACATACATCTGCTTATTGACTCCCATGTGATTATAATGTGTTTCATTTCGCTGGCTTCGTGTGTCCACAGCAATTGACCAACCACATCCGGGACACACTGCCGTCTTTCCGCAGCAAGCTGCAGTCCCAGCTGTTGGATCTGGACAAGGAGGCCGAGGAATACCGGGGATACCGACCTGATGACCCGTCCCGCAAAACCAAGCAGCTGTTGCAGTCAGTGCATTTTTCCCACAACAAGAGCAGTTACATAGGACATAGTTGATAAAAGCCAAGTGTCTGACATCCGGGAGAGATTACCGTTCTCCGGTGGCCCCCATTGCTTATCCACTCTTATTTTAGATGTTAGAAGTCACTACTAACTCTATTATTTAACTATTTTTCTAATGTTGTGTTTGACAGAATGGTGCAGCAGTTCTCTGTGGACTTTGAGAAAAGGATCGAGGGCTCAGGGGATCAGGTGGACACAGTGGAGCTGTCTGGTGGAGCAAAAATCAACCGCATCTTCCATGAGCGTTTCCCCTTTGAGCTGGTCAAGGTGATACAGAGAAGAAGATGGCACTGAAAGTTATACAAGGGAAATAATCAACTAGGGTGGAATTACATGAGCTCTTTCGAATACATAAATCTATTTTTGTTCAAAATGTACAATTTGAAGATTTGATGACTCAAATATATTGATATTTCTTAAATATAGAATAATAATTCCCACGTTGCTGCAACTGCCAAATTACCAGAAACATATAAAGCTTTGACCTCATTGCCTGCAAAGACTTTCTTCTTCTATACAGACTGTGACACTTATCTCCAGGTATTTCCTTAAGTGAAGCAGCTGAAATCCAGTCTTTTTACAGTCTCATTTCAATACAATCAGGTCTTAAAGGCTCAATATAAATCTAAATTACAAATTTTGCAATCTACATATTTCTATACGCACGTTATAAAGTCCTCACTTGTGATTTTCTGTTGAATGAGCCCTCAATAGCTTTGCTATTATCAATACATTTTAAAACGCATCATATAAATACAGCTTTTTGTGGTGAAAGGTTAAAAAAGGTTAAAAAAGAAAATGTCTTTAATGTTTTACAATTACATAACTATTTTTGTCTGTATCAGTGTGTAAAATGCTGCTCTCTGTTCCCTTCAGATGGAGTGTGATGAGAAGGAGATGCGTCGTGAGATCAGTTATGCCATCAAAAACATCCACGGTATCAGGTACAAATTGATCTAAAAAATATTTTTTTATTTTCTACACTCTATGCTGCTGTACCTCATCAGTTTTCACCTAAAAGGCACAAAATTCCTCCAAATGATTTAGATTTACCTACCAGTGATGCTACCAATGCCCACTATCATTATACAAGAATAAGACAGTAGTAGAAATGAATTTTCCACTCTTTTTTATGTTTGGTCAAGCCTCTCTGTGTGATTCTATATTGGTTCAGCAGCGGTTAGCTATCATAGCCAAAAAAATTGCCACCCAAGCGAGAGATCTGACATTTAAAGAAACATCACATCTTAGCCTGAAGTCCCTTCAACAACAATCGCTTGTCCAATAACCATCCACTTTTTACCCCTCAGCCCATTATTACTGCAACCACCACATGACATTATATTAAATTACACCCCGTTTCTTCTCCCCTTGGTGGGTGTCAGGACTGGACTTTTCACTCCGGACATGGCGTTTGAGGCCATTGTGAAGAAGCAGGTCATAAAGCTGAAAGGACCCTGTGTAAAGTGCGTGGACATGGTCATCCAGGAACTGATCAACACTGTGCGCCAGTGCTCCAACAAGGTAACTCACAAGGTTTTATGGGGGATCCGGAAGTTTAAAGGTGAAGATGGAAGGAAAGATGAAATTTAGAAATGAGCTCACTGTTTTTTCGTGTGTGTTTGTTTTGTAGTATTTGTTATTCCACATTTGTCCTTGCATGGAGTGAGTGATAATCTGTGACATGTGTTTTCAGCTGGAGTGCTTCCCCATGCTGCGCGAGGAAACTGAGAGAATTGTGACTTCTCATATCCGGGACAGAGAGAGTCGGGCCAAGGACCAGGTAACACTCATTACCGACATTAGCACACACCACTCTGGAACTATGGCACATATACACATTAGCTTATGACGGAAGGTATGTGACAGGTTTGGAATATCTGTCGTAGTAATATTATAGAATTAGAAAAATGTCACGAATTAATGAAATAGGTGGCTGTTAATACGCATACTGTATAACAATACATGTAAAAAATAACCATCTTGTCTACAAAGGATACATTAAAGCTTCCACCTGCAGCTAATTAGCTTAGGTTAGCTTAGTGCAAATACACTCCAAATACCAGCATCTCAAAATGCTCACAAATGTATGTTTTATTGTTTAATCTGTTCAACATTGCTAGTTGTAAAAACCACAAAATTGTCTAACTACTATTTACCTTCAAGAATGACCCGCTTCATGTTAAATGTTTTGTGTTGTTGCAGGTTCTGCTGTTGATAGACATCCAGCTCTCATACATCAACACTAACCACGAAGACTTCATTGGCTTTGCTAAGTAAAAACCACGATCGATCGTTGTCAACACTTGTCAATGTGTAATGTTTTTACCCCGTTTTTCTCTCTCTCTACATTCATCCCGTCTCTCCAACTCTGTTTTGTTGTTCCTCCGCCGCAGTGCGCAGCAGCGGAGCAGTCAGACTAATAAGAGCCAGAGTTCAGCAGGGAATCAGGTGAGCATTTGTCACGTCTTGCGTGTGTCACACACAAACAACAGAGCACAGGGTCAAGGGAGTGCGGCAGGATGGCCATTGCAGACAGGGATGCTGAAATTAAAGAAATCCAATCCAAGATATTTGTTCATTTGAGAAAATCCTTTGCATTGCACATGTTACTTTTTACACATTTTAGCCTTATGTTCTCTATAATTTTACTATCATTATTCTATTATTTTAGCCATGCATGGTGTATTGTATTTTGTGGAGCACCAGTTTGGTTCAGTGGTTTGTTTTGCTTTTTTTGGTTTTCATGATTCTATCCCATTGAAAGAATTACATTGGGTTCTATTACTTTATGCCACCATGATCACTGGTGTTGTTGTTGAGACATTTCCCTTTCTTTGAACCCTTCCTGTGTCATCAAGGTGCCACTTTGCATTTCATCCCCATCCCTTAGTGAGAATCTCAGCTACCCTCTTATGGGTGTCTGTTGGTGAGTATCGCTCATTGTGGGTTATGGTTTGCTTTGTCATTTCTGCCTGCAATAACACTTATGCCCATTGGGTGGTGCTCTCCTCTCCTCTCTTCTTTTTTTTTTTTTTTTCCCGCTTATGACGGGTTCAAGAATTTCAAATTATCTGTGTGAGTTTCCGCTGGGCAGGGACCTTTTCTTAAACACAAGTTGCGCTGGAAAAGTTCACATCTTTTAGTGCCGCAAGGTTTCTAAATCCCCCACATTCTGTTGCAGGCTTCCTCTCCTCCAGCTTCAGGCCTGATTGTAAGGGTTTACTCTCTAGCCGTTAACTTTCTAACACCTCCACCCACCAGCGCCCGAAGACTACGAGGGGTTGCCAAGAATAAAAAAAATAGAAACCAAAAATCTCCTTGGTTTGGCAGTTAAAAAAACGACAGAACGACAAAAAGTGTTGGAAAGATTTCTTTCAGATCCAAGCACTAAACAGCCCGCTAACGTTTGCTTATGACAGAAAGGCTTTGTCGTGATTTGTGTAACCTCCTTAGTGAGTCTTAAGTGGTGCAAGTCTGACAATAATCAAACCTAATAATCACTCGGCACTGTGCCCACCGGCCCGTTTATGTTCGCTTGTAGGTGCGACACGCCTAACACGGTTGACCGACACGTGCTTTATTGTGTGCTTGAAGCACTTACACAACGGTCACTTAACAAGCTAACACCGGCCTCTGCTTGAAGCGTCGTCAACACAGTTCCTTGAATGACACGGCACTGATACACAATCACATGCTAGGCTCCGAGTGACCCACAATGACACAATGACACACCTAACCCGATCCCCACATTTCATTGCAATTCATGCATTGATTAGCTGCACATTTTCATTTTGGCCAGCTTTGGCCAGGATGTGCTGAATGAAGCTATTGCTTTAGAAGCGAGTGAGTTGATTGGCTGAAATCCAAATGACTACGACTTCCTGTCGTGTTTTTAAGGTTTTCCTTTACGGTTTCTACTTTGCTTTTCTGCCATTTCTAACTTTCTGACGTTGCCCTCCACTCAGGTCATTCGCAAAGGCTGGCTGACCATCAACAACATCAGCATCATGAAGGGAGGGGCCAAGGAGTACTGGTTTGTGCTGACAGCCGAGAGCTTCTCCTGGTTTAAGGATGACGAGGTGAGCAGAGCAGCAATTTTTCTATTTTTTTCATCACGACGATAAAGGTTGCTCGCAATAACAAATACCTCGAGGATTTGCACTGACTGTAATCCCACCCCGGCGCTACAGAGCGTTTTAATGTCTTTGGGCTCAGGGTGTTTTGCAGCTAAAGAGACTGATATTTCTCTCAGGAGTTAAAGAGCTTGTGGTCTTGTTAACTTATGTTTATGACTTTGATGCTTAGACCAGGATGAGGGTACTATAAGAGATGAAATAATGTGTCCCAGTTGCACGTTTCATATGAACGTGTCCTGGGGGGTACTGAAGTTACTTTAGGGTGTAAAAACTTATTGAGAAAATGTGCAAAATATTCTTTGTGGAATGCTCTTTATATATTTAACAAAAAACAACTCAAACAAATCAATAACATTCTGATTCATTGCCAAATGGAACAATTAATTAAATGAATAGACATAGTTTATAAACGACTTGGATCTCATGCATGAATTTGATCATCTTTATTTCCATTATCAATGATAATACACCATAAAGACCCTAAACAGCAGACTGGTTCTGGAGAAACGCACACCGATTGCGTCGTTGTGCAGCGTTGGTTCCGTCCTGCTGGCTCATGGGGCAGGCTGACGTCTATCTGCCTGTCTGTGCCTGCTGTACAGGTTGGAGGTTATTCTGCACAGCAAGTGTAGATAGGCAGACACACTGCAACTCCTTCAGCCAGTTGGTGTTTGGTGTTTTCATTATTCCACCTTTTCTCAGTATCTTGCCAGGGTGCACTTCCCAAGAGAAATACACAGAGTAGAATTTGCATTTGCGAAAAATAGATTGAGAAAACACACTCTCAAACAATGGTTATAAGTGGTTCCACCTACATGTTGTGCAATCTACTCACTCTCTGTGAGCATTGAGCCTTTGTTGAAGAGTCACTCTTGTGAGTTTGACCATCAAACTCACAATCATTCACCCAGTCTTTCCATTTATCTTTCTTTGTCTCTAAGTTTCCCTTCTCTTCTTTTTTTTTTCTTCTCTTTCTTTCTCTTTCCACTTGGGGTTCAGGCGTTCACTTCTCTGCCAATTTGGAACAGCCCTAAAGCCCAAATCCCAACCAAATGTTCACTAAGGGACACCCGAAAATATATTACCGCACACACAGCCCTCAGAATGTCATCCGATACGTTACTGTGGTAACGCAGGAAATGATAGACTCGACTGGCTTCGCCTTGTTATATTTCTGTTTTACACCCCGTGAACTTTCTTTAGTCACATACGAACTCGCACACCCTCCTTCCTCACTCCTGCGGTTGGCAGTTACTTTGGAACTGCTCGCATTCTTGGCAGTTTTAAATCCAAACAGCAGCCTCCAATGTTTTGGCAGAGAGAAACGCCGGTATCAAATATCAATATCCCCCGACCTTCAATCTTCATCAGCAGCCATCACTCGAGGACACTCACTCTCTGTTTTGTCCCTATTTAATGTGTAATTGTGCGCATGCAACAGTTAGGACGCTTTCATCTCCACTCTTTGAGTTCCCTCACCGACCAACATCACAAGAGCAAACCGCAATACAACCGACCAATTCAAACTCAACGCACACTTTTTCTAGCGGCCCATTTGCCGTTATTTGACACCACAGCATCTATTTTACATCTCTGCCCTTTGCTATACATTGTCCAACTCCATTTTGGCCGCCCGCTGAAATAACTTCGCTAGAAGTGTCTGACTGTATTTTCAAACTCCACTTGATTGATGGTCCCTCATTCCTTCGGCCTGCTTAGATGCTATGCAGCCGCACTCACTCCTCCCCCTTCCGTCCACATCTTCATCGGAGCACCAGATTTGCAGCCTGCACACTCACTCATTCATACTATAAATTATGTGAGCTTGCCGTCTTGTGAGTTTCGACTGTGAATATTTTAACGTTTTTACTGAAAATGTGCAAATCTCAAATCTGCAGTTATTGTTGAAAATTTGTGATGCACGTTTATTCCAAAAAGAGGTGAAATGAAAGTGGCGAGTGTTAGAATGCACTTAGAATAAAATACAGATGAATATAAATCACATTCAGATTACGAAATAAAGAGGGAAAAAAGCAAATGGTGAGACAGATGCAAAAAAAACAACCCCACACATCTTGAGATACAGACTTGAAATACCAACGGAAAGACAGAGAGAGCAACACAGAGAGACAGACTGGCAGAAGACGGTCCATGCCCAGTCTAACCAATGTGCAGACTACTGTACACCAGTATGATAATGAACAGGTAGTCTGAACACTGGGTGGACGGAGCCGGAGTTGCGAGCCGGGGGCCCCGCGCGCTGTTTTTCTGCCATTCCAGATGCTGGCGGGCGGCTCTGTCGTCTGTGCCCTCCCTTCGGCCCTCTCCTTTTTGGCAGCATCGGATCCCGTACTATTGAAGAAACTGCCATTGGCCTCATCCATGTTTGTCGCCTTCCCCCCCCCGGGGCCCTCTCGCGGCACGTTCTCTTGGGCTTGTTTATTTGTTTTGGTAGATGTTGGAGCTCTGGTTCCCCCCGCGGTCCGTGTTGGTCACGCCGGCCATGAAGAGTATCCAGCCTTGACGTGGCACATTCGCTCAGGCGACTGGGACAGACTGGCTGCACGTTCAGGGAGGGGAAATTACAAAAAAGAGGGAAAGAGAAAGACTGGGAGGGGGTTGGTGGGGGGGTTAGTGAGAAAGGGAGAGGGAGAGGAAGGGAAAAGGGAGGAGACCCGTGTGACCATATATGGGATGTAGTGACCCCGTGGGGAATACAACACAGAAGAGTCTGCAGAGTTTCCTTGTCTTTTCGTATCCTCTTTTCATCCTATTTAAGTCTCACCTGCGGCCACCTACCACCTCTTCCCGGACCTTCGGACCAGATGTGGGCTTTCTTCTAGCAAATCTTTTGCAAATCCACTCATGTGTTTCTTGCTTCCTCCTCCTTCAGCCGGCCGTCTCTTAAACGTCTCCCTCCTTCCCTGGGTCTCTCCGTGCTGCTAAGCACTACCAGATGTTGAATTTTAACGCCAGGCTGTCATTTAATCTCTCCCTCTCTCGCGCTCTCTCCCTCCTTCTTCTTCTTTTTCCAAAAAAAAAAAAAAAAATCAGGCAGGAAGTGGGCCCCTCTGGAATGGAAAGAAAAAATATTGAGAAAATTTAGAGGGGGGAGGAATAAAAGGAAAAAAGACAGAGCAATTTAAGAAAGATGGGAGTTTAGGATGAAGTGTAAAAACAAAGAGCAGAGTTTTGTCAACCTAAACATCCGTCGCAGGCCGTCTGTGAATGTGATGCAGCTGTGCTTCGGCTTCTACCTCCGAGCGGGGGCCTTATTTTTGCAGCAGTGGCCCTCCGGCGCGTGCATGTGTCTGCATTTCCCCCCCCCGTCTTACTCCGTTTACTCAGCCTGCAGCGACCAGCTCGCCCTGGCAAAACGCACCGCGAAGAACGACGGTGCCTCGAACCAACACTGTAACGACTTCCACATGTGTTCCCCTTCTCTGTTTCTGCTTCCCCCTTCTCCACTCGCTCTCCCCCTGCCTCCCACTCGCATGTCTCCCCCATTCCTCCTCCCTCGTTTCACCCATTTTGTTTTGGCTCACCCCCTCTCCCCTTTTTAAAAACCTGATTTCACCTTTTTCCTAGGGACATATTCTTGCGCAACAGGCGATCATTTAATTGCAGGAATTCATGGAAATAAGAAACAGGGTGAATAGCTATTGTTCTTGTGCTGGTGCTGGTGATCCATACCTTCTGTCTTTCTTCATTCACAGGAGAAAGAGAAGAAGTACATGCTCCCTCTGGACAACCTAAAGGTCCGCGATGTGGAGAAGAGCTTTATGTCCAGCAAGCACATATTCTGCATTTTCAATACAGAGTCAAGGTCAGTGGGGAGATCGTGACATTGTTCCGTTAACTTTTCATGTGGCTGCAAATAAATTAAGACTTTTTACAGCAATCGCATGCAGTAGATGCAGTTAGAGAGTCCAAGGCCGGCGCGCTGGTGTGCCAGCTGAAATATGTTTCGTATTACGCATTTGGCTCAGTTTGTATGCATGAACGTGTGCGTGATCTCAGGCTCGGGCAAAATGGAGCTATTTCTTTCAGACCTACATGTCAGTTTATGAAGCTCTTTTTTCATATTGTTCAAGAAGTTTAAAGAAGTATAAAATATGTGTATACAATACCAAACATTTTATGGTGATTTATTGATGGAGGACGATTATAAAAACAAGTTACTTGAGGGCCTTCATGTTATGATGGTAGGTTGAAGACCAAAACACAGGAAAAAGCCCCTACAGTACTGTAATCTATCCATGACACAATACATCTGTTTAAAACGTGTATCAGGGCTGCGTGTTTACTAATGGCGCTGAACGTCCCGTAAAGTAACATATGGTAACGCAGTTATTTCATCCCTCTTGGTTCAAAACCCCCCAAAAATTGTACATGTTTTGAAATAGTTCATCGTACTAATGACACGGTTGTGCAACATAAAGAATACTTTCCTATGTTGCGGGTGTTTAGGAATGTGTACAAGGACAATCGCACCCTGGAGTTGGCCTGTGACTCTCAGGAAGATGTGGAAAGCTGGAAATCTTCTCTCCTGCGTGCCGGGGTCTATCCTGAGAAAGTCATGGCGGTGAGCAAACGCATTCATATTCTGCGCTCAGTTGGTCCTTTTGTCTATCTGTGTCTCAGTTTCTTAGACTTTATTGTTACTATTGTTATTCGATTTTAAAATACTTGACATTTTCCACATTTCAAAATATTAAGTATATGAATACGGATAATAAATAATAAACACATTTGGCAAATGGAAAAACGTTTTTTTATTTACTGTATTAACATTTAAACTGCTCTTGCTATTATTTCAGTAAAACACAGCAGCCAATATGTTTTGTAGATTTAATCCCATACTCGCATAAACTTCCCCCTTTTTCTCTCCCTTTGTTTAAAAATTCATTTTCCTTTCTCCTTCTACAGGTTGAGAGTGAGACCACCACCGCTGCAGATAACTTTTCCATGGACCCTCAGCTGGAGCGTAAAGTGGAAACCATTCGTAACCTGGTGGACTCCTACATGGCTATCGTCAACAAGTGCATCCGAGACCTCATGCCCAAGACCATCATGCATCTCATGATCAACAATGTAAGAGAGCGTCAGTCACATTTTCATTTGTTACTGTATTAAGCTACTGCTATAGCGACAGGACCTCCACTGAGTGAAAGGCCAGTGCTCTTCCTTCGTTGTCACAATTCTGAATGATCATCCTGCCACTAGGTCAAGGACTTCATCAATGCTGAGCTGTTGGCCCAGCTGTACTCTGCTGGTGACCAGAACGCCTTGATGGACGAGTCCCAGGAGCAGGCTCAGAGGAGGGATGAGGTGCTGAAGACTCACCAGGCCCTGAAGGAGGCCCTGGCCATAATCGGTGACATCTCCACCACCACCATCACCGTCCCCGTGCCTCCGCCTGTTGACAGCTCCTGGGTGGGAGGTCCAGGTGGTGCTCGCAGGTAAAGTTACTGGAAACCAAACTGACCCTGCATGCACATCCCTTCTGCGCTCTTTCGTTCCTCAACATTAATCAATGCCTATCATCTCCGCTGCTCCAGGTCTCCTCCATCCAGCCCCACTGCCTCCAGGAGGATGTCCTCAGGCCAGCGGCCGAGCCCCCGAGGGGCCCCGCCACCACCAAACCGCCCAGGACCCCTGGGGCCCTTCAATAACAGTGCTGACAGCCCTCAGGCTCCCAGCCGCCCCAACAGGGCCCCTCCTAGCATCCCCAGGTAAATACCACACGTCTTTGAGGGTATATGAATTATCAGTACCGTAATATTGATGGTAGTATTTGTCACTGGAATGAATCATACTTTATCTTCGTCTATCTCTACAAAATGTAGCTTTAGGATACTTTTTTTTGTTAAAAAGTGAAATCCATTTACGTGGAACTGGACAATAGGATTATTTAAAATCTAATATGCTGCTAAATGAAGAGCGTATTTCTTTCCTGTGCTGTGTTTTTTTAGTAAGTGAGTAAAATGTTCAAGAAATTGTTTCAGAGAGTTCTTTCCAGGAAAAGTCTTTTCCCCATCCAGTCGTAAAGACGGCTCGTGGCAGAAGCTTCACATTTTTTAGCCTCTTATGTACCTCTGCAATTTTGTTTCCAACAATCTTTACATCGGTAGTTTTGACTCTTTGACTCTTTGACTCTGCGAGTGGTTGAAGATGTTTCTACTTCTACTATTTTACTTTGAAACCAAACATCACATCTCTTAAACCTGCGTGACGACTAAACCCGTCTCTTTTCTTGTCTCCTTTTCTCTTATTTACTACCTTCTTCTCATGTGTCTCATCTCCTTTCCGTCCCATTCTCTGACACTTCTCCATGCACATTATCACTCGTTTTCACACCCAAGCCGGCGGCCCCCGCCATCTCCCACAAGACAAGCCCCGCCATAAACCTCTGAAAGGGTTCCTCGTACACTTATCTTCCTCACTCATCCATCCCATCACTCCTCTATTAGCCATTCCTCTGCAGTCCCGGACCCTCCTCCTTAGTCTCCTCCTTAGTGCAGACAATGAAGTCTTTGACCCCTTGACCCTCAATTCCCTGCCAGGTGACGACGTCCATATATGTATGTACAGTATGGTACTTGTATTGTGGTGTATGTGTATGTGCGCTTGTTAATCGCCTGTGGTCCAGGTTTGCTTAGCAGATCCACCACCCAGTATCAGTCCCTGGTCCTCAACCCCTCTCTTGCAAACCCCTCACCAAGTCAACCACTGCCCCCACTTGCTGCTTCTACACAAAAATATGCTCAGCAGCCGCACTGCCCTACTCATTCCAAAATGCAGCATGGCACATAAGCTGCTTTTATTGCATGGGAGTGTGTGTACTGTATGTAGAGTGTGTGTGCACGTGTTTTGTGTGTATGTATACGGGGGAGGGACTAATTTGCCTATATGTAGGCGGGGTTTGATTTAGTATTGTATGAATTTATTGTATAATGCCCCCTTAAGTGTTAATTATCAGCTTAATGTTCTCTTAGGAACAGGAGTTGTATCTTAGTATGTGGGCGTGTACGTGCGTGTTTGTGTGAGAGTAACTCTGTGTACTTGCGTGCGAGTGTGCGAGGACACGTGTGCATGTGCCGTCCGTCTGCACGTTTGTTGCCGTTTCATTTGTATTTGTTTTCATGGTCAAAGCTGTTAATGGTGAATCATAAAACCCCTTTGGGGTAAATTTAATGTTGGACTTTTGTGAGTTGTTCCTGTGTTGTAGTAGCAGCCACACACACATAGCAAGGCTGAGGAGCACTGTCAGTATTCTCTATATGGAAACAGCCTCAATAACACATTTAACCTTCTCATAGGTGTCCACCTGTGCTGTATCAATGGTCAAGTTGTGACCCTTGCAGCCTTAAACTCCGCTTCAGATGCTGACCTGTGAGATGGAGAAAAAAACAACAAAAAAACGTTACCCGAGTTCCCTATTGAACGAACAAAGAACATGCATTTACATGTTTCCATCTAGACTTTTTCTCAGGTTTGAAACTTGCAACCCCTTGGCCATCCCAAACTAGCGCTCCCTTCTCAACTCTATAGTCTCTCGTATTTCCCTCACAACCATCCGGGCTAGTTGGTCAGCATCTCCATCAGAGCTTAAGGCGGTATTGTCAATGTTCAAGTGCTTCTCTGTCAGTTTGTTATTGTGTATGTGGGCCTAAACTGTTTTTCTGATGTATATAGGCAATGATAAGGAGATACTGTACCTGTGGACTATTAAGACCTCATCGAGGATCCTAGCGCTTTAATCGTTCTCTGTGTCTCTATTCACTAAATGCTCTCTTCTCTCTGATTTAGACTGCCTTACTGGCATGAGTTACACTTCTGTATTGCCAAAGCTAAATGTAGAAAGAGAATTGGAAAGTTGAAAATAATTCATCAAATCAACAAGGAAATGGTTCTAGTTGTAGTGAGATGGCATTGTTTAGCAGAGGGCATAATATTAAACCGGGGAATTGCATCGGTTGTTATTTTTTTGTGTCTCTGTATCGCTCCTCAATAAACTTCTTCCTCATAATGTCTCACTTTGTCAACACAGTCTTTACTGTAGAAGCCGGTAGGTTTAATAACCTAGTAAAACAAGTACACGCTAAATTATTTAAATTAAAAATAAGGATTGTCTCCTCCTAAAAGTCTGAATATGAAGTTAAACATACTTTGCTATTTTGCAAGCACAATGTTCCTCACCCTATCAAACACCATTAATGTATTCGATATAAGGGATGCAATACAATAGTAAATTTTCAATATATGTTAGTGGCTTTCTTTGTGGCTGATGCGTACTATGCAAACTGCGTACTTTGAAAGACCAAACCAACTCATTTAATATTACATCTATAGGATTACCGAGGAATCTTAGCCCGCTATGGCTGGGAAGCCACATGATGGCAGCAGAGACCTTACTGAGTGTACAGTTGTTCCAGTGGTTAAGGGATTTAAAAAATGGACAAACTATTTCAGTTCAATGTTGCTTGATTGGGATAAACGGGCACTGCAATGATCAACAGCAACAGCTGGCATGTTGGATGCTGATCAAGTTATTATATCCGTCCTATATGTCCTAATACGTCTTATAAGGTGAATGCTCGTATGCTGTGTGGTTACAGTAATTGAAATGATCACATAGTAGATAGTGTGAGGGTGTGAGATTTTTCATGTAGGAGGTGCACCCTTTCACTGGGCGTTAGACTAGTAGTTAGTTTCGTGGCCCTCACCGAGGGGATTAAAAGAATTGCTTTGAATGTTGCTCTGTTGGCTCCATCTAGTGACCTCAACGTAAACATGCAATTTGTAAGACAGCCTGGATTCAATATCAGGTTACTGCAGTATATATTTTTTGGTGAAAACATGAGGAAATAAAGTCCCACTACCAGATCAGACCTTGTGACCTTTTTGGATTGACCCGGATGAACAATAAAGTTATGACATGCTATTTGGACATCGTGATTGTAATCATCGCAACCGTGGTGACTTGTAAAAGGAGTCGTCGACACAAAACACGTCACTAAAAGCAGCGCCGCCCACGCAGGCGACCGTTCCCATCGAAACAAACGCCCCTTCCACATGCTCAGTTTAAACTGCGCACCCGCCTCTCTGTCTTCTGATTGGACGGTTGAGTCGCCCGCTGATACGCACCGACAATCGGCATAGGCAACAGCAGGTTGTGTGTATGTGTGACAGTTGTTAGCATCACACTTCACCGGAGAAGCGGCTAGCGTTATCTAAGTTAAGTCAACAGGAAGTGGCGGGTGAATTTATATCCTACACAACTCCGGAGTGCGCTCGCCCGCAGCGGGAGACAAACCCCATTTCCGAGTAACGTCACAGCGAGGATGTCCGTCCCGGCCGGAGAGGGATGAAGATGAAACCGCAGTTGTGGCGAGTTGTGTCAGTGTGGCTGTGTGTGACTGTACTCTGTTGGTGAGTTCACTTCATTCGAGCCGAGTCGCATTGTCACGTCAGTGACTGTAAAACGCATTCAACTCAAGGGGGTTACAAAGTGTTTCGTTAGCTGGCTAAGCTAACGAGACGCTGCGATGTGGCGCCTGGCTGACTTCTGACTTGCGTTTAGCTCGAGTTGCTGATCAGCGGTGTCGTTACTTTTACTCGTTGACGTCAGCTAGGATTAACACGGCTAGCGTTAGCCTTGTAGCAAATGCAACGTGTACAACGTCAAAGATGGTGAACCGTCGAACGGGTGTAACTTCCTCCACGTGAAAGTGCATCGTACTTAAGTTACGGGGCGATTAACGCTAGTTAACTATTAAGCTAACGTTAGCTAACACAAGTCGTAGCCGCCACTGGAGACTTTAAGTTAAGTCACTGTCATTCGGTTGTTCAGCTCCTGTCAGGGTGGTGGTGGGGGGGCTCCACTGTCCACTGTCCTCTTGACAGCTGGAGGTCATCACGTTACAGGCAGCACACAGGGACATTATGTAGGGTGATTTTGAGGGTCGCTGCAGCACACGCGGACTGCTGTGCTTGAGATGGAGAGGAGAGGGACGGCGTGTTATTGTGGGTGTTAAGATCCATGTTGTTGACCTGACCTACTTTCACCAGCACAGCTTCTCGTTAAAGCTGTGGTAATCATAAGGATCTTTTTGAAGTCTGCCTCTGCCGATGGTTCAATTGTGGGCTGAACAAGTTTTGAAAAAACAAAATCAATAATCTAATTGCAATTTCTTTTTGTCTTATTATTGTGTATGAACGACATAATCATTCTCACTTTTAAGGGTGCGATGTCGTAGTTTCTTCTGTGATCTGTATTGAACACCGATGTTTCCATGTGTCAGTAGAAGCCAGGACATTTCTGCACCACGACAGTATTTAATGTTGACTTGTATGTTGACGTACATTTTGTTCTTAACAATTATTGGGCCTAATGCGATTTAAAAGTTGCCTCAGGCCATATTGCAATTTTGATTAACTGTGCAGCCCTGGCATCATTCAGTAAGATGAGAAAGAAGAAGCTGAGCAATTCTGTCAGTTTATTGATGTTAACTTACTGTTTGTAGGGTAAAACACCGCTATACTTGTTGACATTGATTATGGCCCCTGTTCCATTTAGGTGGCCCGTGGTATTGTGAAGGCTGACTCAATGGACGGTCAGTGACATTAAATAGAATGGTTCTATATTTAATTCAATTTAATTTACCCTGCTGTTGTATGTGAAACAGCTGCTTTAAAAATGGGGCTGAAGTGCTTGTTGATCACCTGGAATAGCAAACTGGGACACTTCATTCAGAAAAGGAAGCAATGGTGGAACTGACTGTTAATTATTTTCTTGACTGGATAATTTTCTTAAAAATTAACTAAAGTCGATCTCAAATAGGATTGGCCTGTTTTTACTGTGAGAGTGGCGACCACCCGAGATTTTACTAAATTCGAGACTTATGCCTTTTTAATATTTGGTTATATTTAACCATTTAGGGTTATTTTTTACAGAAATTAATTATGTACTATTATCGTGATCCAGACATGCAATATGCTGGTGCCTTCATGTCAAGAGAAAACGATATCATGAATCACTGTCGCAATATAGATGAATTGTTCTGTCTCTAATATGAATTCCTTTCCTTCGTCAGCTTTAAAGTCCTTATTAGGATTGTGACCAGTGTCATTTTTTCATCTTTGAAACAGAGCTTCGGTTAGACCGTTTCTTGATTGTATGAAAGGTGCGTAGTGCATGAAAAAAATTATTGCCATATACGTGACGGCATAGTGCCACGTACTAAATCATCTTATCACGTTATTACACAAGTTGAAAATGGGAGTAATCAGTGATGCATCGCGTCATGTGACACGTGAGTTGAGACACTCGGGTCACTCAGAGATGTGCCACATACACATGATCTTTGTATCTTTTGTTAAACTCCACTGTAAGTACAGTGCAGTGGGCTCGCCCACAGAGGAATATCCATGTCAACATGAAGGGAACACCTAGAAAACATTCCCGTTTTTTTTCTAGCATCTTCTCTCTAAAGTCTCTGCTTTCACTCTGCCTGTTTTATTATTGAGAAAATGATGCCTTAACACCATCCATGCTGCTTTTAGGGGTTTTTCAGTTAGAAAACAATGTCTCTGTTGTTTGCTGAAATGTCTCTCGCCAGTCTGGCCCCTAAAGTCCGATCAACAAAGCAGTTGCACCAGCCGGCTGGTGACGTGGCCGTGGGCCAAGTTGAGCGCTTGACCTGGAAACAAGGATCAAATCCAGATAATTCCACGGATTGTTGACAAGTTTGCCATCTCTGTCGAAGTGGGGCCTTTGAGACGGTTCAACGAGGATCTTTTCCCCGCAGGAATTTCCATTATTATTGCAGACATTTAAAGCCTTGTTCCTGCTAATTGTTGTTGTTGTTTTCCTGTCAGCAGTGAGCACAGTTCCAGTGAACCTGAGCATTATTTCTGTCACATCACAGCATGAGAACTGTGGTGTTTGAAACAAACAGACACGTTTGATATCTCTACAGTTAAACCTAAATAATTGGCCTATGGCCTCGCATGTTACCGTGACACTGATTTTCTTTCTCCTTCGTCTCGCAGGTGCTTTTGTTGTTATGTCGGTTGCACAGAGTCGCTCCAAGAGGCCCAGAGGACAGTGTCCTCACAGGACGTCGGTTCGGAGGAAGAGTCGGGGGAAAAGAGTCGTCATCACAAGGTAGCATCAGCTGCATGTTATCATCTAACTACCCACAGGTGTATAATAAACTCATGTGACCATACAGCACACAGTAAACCTGCTGTAATACTAGACCCGAATGGGATTTCTAGTAGTAACATAATGGCATCACTAGGATTATTTTTCTCCTGTGACTGAACCGTCCCCTTTCATGGCGTCAACGTAATCTATTTGTATGGGTTAATCTTTAGGTTGAGGAAAACGGTGTCCTAGCGGCCCACGCCTTATCTGAAAATGAGCAGTTCATTGAGAGGCATTGGCAAGTAGAGGAGCAGAAAACACAAGAAGTGGATGAGGATAAAAATCAATACATAGAGGTACAGTATTATTTAAGTTTGTAAATTCCCCAAAGCACTTTTCTGCTGTGACATTTGTTTAATATGAATGAATGATCATTTCAAAGACGACACTTTAAGGGTCTGGTTGGTGAATCCAACTCTGGCTAATGGGCCAACGGTTTTAATATTTCTTTGCACAGTTCCAGTTTCTCTATGTTTATCCATCAGGCCTTTGAAGTAGAGGAGCCAGCTGGAGAGGAAGAGTTGGAGACAGACAAAGACATTTCACAACCTGAGCCGGAACATGAGCAAAGCTCTGAAAATCAACATCCTGAGACCTCCATCACTGCAGACGAGGACTCTGCCTCCCTGCTGCCTTCCTCCCACCCGGCATCTGAATTTGTTGCTGTGCTTGAAGACGACTCAAACCCCCATAATCCTCAAGACAACATCCCTGATAGGCAAGATATTTCTACCTCCAGGCTTTTAAAAAATATGTCTGTTCCGCTGAATCTCATTGTGGTGTTTCAGGAAATGTACACTGCCTCGGGTAACCGCACTGCATGAAAGCGAGTTCCTTTTAAAAATAGGTGTTTTTTTCCCCCCGCAAATATATAATGGCTGCAAAAGTCGTAACACGGATTGTTGTTTCATTTCAGAGTTTCATATGATGCAGCTGAACCCGAGGTCATCGACTCCGACCTGCCTCCAGCACACTGTGAAGAAGAAGAGAATAACCCATATGACGTTGACAGGTGGGTACGGTGGGAACTTAATGAGCTAAAAATATCATAACAGTAATAGTTCTCTAGTATTTCTGTCAAGTTGGCTTTCATTGTAAGCAGCTGAATCAGGTTACAGTTCATCTCAAATAAATTAAACTGGAGTCTTGCGCTCTCAAACAAGACCTCGATGTTTTTTCTTTATTCTTACAGTCCTCCAATTGTTCTGGAGAACACGTCCAATGTTCACACTGCAGGCACCAAAACCGAGAGTGACCCAACTCCGACTTCTCCGACTGGTCACAGCACAAAACATCTAGAGGCCAACGCATCATACGCGCCACAAGAGAAGGTAAGGAGCTTGGATACCGTGTGAACTATTTTCCTCTCTAACAGAGGAGGTGCCCCAGCTCTCATTTTCTCATTAACTCTGACAGGACACCAGGTCCCTCGTCACCAAAGGCCCAGATACCAGTGTGAGCACCAAAGACCCCGAGGACATCCCCACTTTTGATGAGTGGACGCGGAAGATGATGGAGGTCGAGAATGAGAAGAGTAAGATTAAGAGTTTGTCCTTTTTTAATTTCTCATTAAGATGATTCATAGCAAAACGTCCTGGTAATTCAGTTGTTTGTTTTTTCTCTCAACAGCTCAGTCAACTCACACTTCTAACAATGTGGCTCCTCCCTTGGTGAAGAAGGTACAGAAGAACTTCAATAACTACGCTTCAGTGGAGTGCGGAGCCAAGATCCTTGGTTCTAACCCAGAGGCGAAGGTACTGTATGTGATACGAATGCCTATAGAGTAATCTGCTTACTCTAATGGAGGCTGACATAATACTAATGCAGCAAGCGAGTATTGATCACTGAATTTGTTCCCTACAGAGCACTTCGGCCATTTTGATGGAGAACATGGACATGTACATGCTAAACCCCTGCAGTAATAAAATCTGGTATGTATTTGCCTGTTTCCTGCTTTCTACCTAACGAACGGACGCTTCTTTTAACCTCCACCTGAGGCCAGCGTTGTTTTTAAAGGCCTTTTTGTTTTTTTCTCGTTCTCATCCAGGTTCATCATCGAGCTCTGTGAGCCCATCCAGGTGAAGCAGCTGGACATCGCTAACTTTGAGCTTTTCTCCTCCACCCCCAAAGACTTTCTCGTCTCCATCAGTGACAGGTATGAGGCGCAGATACCATACATGCAATATCCACAAGGATAACACCAATGCTGGTATTCCTTCAGTTTTTGTATTTTGGTAGAAAAGTATTTGACTTGAAAACAAATGGTTGAGTTCTCAAAGAATGAATTCACACATACAAAACATCTTTTTAACAACAAAATCAAAATGTCTTTTTTATCCCAGTAACATGATTTTTAATGAAGTTGAAGTGTGAAGTTCTAGCCCTAAAACACAGAGACATTCATATACCTACGTTGTGCAAATCCTCTGCTCTAGATACCCGACAAACAAGTGGCTAAAGCTGGGAACCTTTCACGGCCGGGATGAACGCACAGTCCAGAGCTTCCCATTGGATGAGCATCTTTATGCTAAATATGTGAAGGTAAGTTTTTCTCAACACAGCACTGTGTCTGTCTCGATTCTATGCTAATGTCGTGCAGAGGAATCGCTGTCCAGCTATTTTCTCTCTGAATTTCTTTTCAATGGCCTGTAGAAAAGTAGGTCTTGACCCTTTTGTGAATAACAGTTTCAATGTTTCAATTGGACGTACAGATCTTTTTGAAGTAAAATGATGATGTTGTTGTTTGTTTGGCTTTTTTATAATTACTCAAATGAAAACCTGTTTAAATGCATGTGTACATCTCTTTTAATTCTTCTTTTTCTGTCTCTCTTGCTTCAGATGTTCACCAAGTACATAAAGGTTAGCATGCTTTTCTTGTAGAGGTCTGTGGTTGTGTGAGCTGAATTGCAAACAGGGAGAGGGATGTATTTTGGGTCTTTTTTTCACAGTGGTGTGATCAACTCTAAACACAGTAATTTAAGTTGCTACGCTAGTTGCTAACCCATTAAAACCACAATAAATACTTACAGAGGATGAACGTGTGATTACTCCTGGACTAATATAATGTCAAATGATCTAACCATGACTGAGATGTTCCTCAGGTGTTTTGTTAATCAGTCTCTCAATGTTTCATTTCAACCCATTGTGTTAATTTGACAACTAAACAAAAGCATGACTGTGCTGTTTGTAAATGAAATAAAAACGAGTAGAGTGCTGCGGGAGAGAGTCCTGACGCATAGGAGTGAGTCAGCATTTTTGCATTTCAGTTTCTCTCCTCTTCAAGTCATGATGTTTGGATTCCATGCCTGAAATAAAGTCTGTCATTGACACAAGTTCAGGGGATTTTAACGCTTTGTTATACAATATCAAGTACGTCAGTAGCTACCAGTATTGTGAATTTTAAAGCTTTTATGTGTCTTAAAAAGGCTTTTGCTTTCAAGTGTCAACATCATCATGCTAACTTGATCGATTGTACAGCCACGTTGTATATACTCGGGGTCACGTCACTGGTAGTTCTTTTATAGCCCAACGGTAGCTTTTTACCTTTTACCTCTGCTTCAAAAATCACAAAAGTATTCTTCAATTGTGAAGATTACTGTGCTCAACAACTGTGGATATTCAAAACTTGGGTTAAATAGACACACAGCTTATTTTCTGCAATAATCCAATGGAAAGTCCCAATGGCTGGATGGAGTGAACCTGTGCGGTCTACAGAAACACATCCTCCCTGCAGCACTCTATACGTCATTCTCTCATTAATATCTGAATATCTGTTTCTTTTTTTCCTCTTTTACTAGGTGGAGCTGCTCTCTCACTTTGGCTCTGAACATTTCTGTCCCCTGAGTCTCATAAGGTACTTAATGTTAAAGCAATGTTAAGCCTTCCTAACATCCTCGGGGACAGTGTGTGTTTTGACATAACCTTAACTGGCTCAAAGAACGTTTTTCTTTTTCGCCAGGGTGTTCGGCACAAGCATGGTCGAAGAGTACGAGGAGATCGCTGATCCCGCAGAAAGACCAGATGATCAGGACGATGACTTGGGTAAGAACGTGGATGGTCACAAATAAATACACACAAACCAATTGGGATTATCGTCACTTGCACCAAAATCACAGAGTGGTCTGACAGTCGTAGTTGTCATGCACTGCTCGCTCCAGATTATCCTCCTGGATACGCACCCGGTGAGGACCGGTTATCCAACAACCTGATTGGATCAGCAAAAGGCAAGTAGAGTTAAAATGGGTTTCTGCTGCATAAAGTTGATTTTACCAGTATCCCAAACCTGGAAAAATTGTATTTACTTGTTTTTCTCCCCTTCAGATGTGATTCTGAACATGGTCAATAACATCGCTGTCAATGTTCTCGGTGGAGGCTCAGAGATCCCAGGTATGACCTGCACAGGTTCCCGCCCGCTGCCTCCGGTCTCCAGTTATCGCTCACAACCTTTCTTTGTTTTTGAAGGAGATAGTCTGTATTTGCAACGATTAATTAGTTGACTACAAGTGTTGCCGATGATTTGAGTAACTTATATTTGTTTGTGTGTTTTTTTTTTTTTTTTTTTTCCCCATTTCCTTTTTTGTAGGTAACCTTTCGTCACCGGGCGTGAACGTCACTGAGCCATCAGCCCAACTTGAAACCAGCTCTCCAGCTTCCAATAGAGACCTCACCTCGGGGTGAGTACATGTCACGAGTCTTATGATAGCTTTTGTAATTGTGAATTCACCTTCACCAAACCGTAACTGGCATCGTTTTCAGAGTAAAACAAAAGTAATTTCATTCTACTGACTGATTAAAATGTTATTGCTTCTGTAGATGATGGTCCAATGCACTCTATGCTAATAGAGATACGAGCGGGATCACTGTTCCCACTTAAAGAATTGGGCCACAACTTAATACGTCATTTCAGTCCCTAAGCAAAAGAAGACTTTATGGCCGCAGCCATAGCGAAGTGAATGCCTATCATATTTAATCTACACTAAAAGCTATGTAAAGCTACCTGTATGATTACACATGCTTATTTTTCCTATAAAATCTTGTAAATGAATGTATAATATTACAAAGACCCTAAAACCTAATGCTACATTGGCTTTTCCTTAAGCCGATGGCTTGTGAAATAATAGATGACAGTAGCCCCACGTGCTCTCTAAATGTTATATTGTGCCCTTCCTTCAGTGTACTACTGCGTTTACCCAGTGTACTATGTTGTCCTTCTCCCTCTGTAGTTCAGACTCCGAAGTTGAAGAGGTTTTTCCAGACCCCAGTACCCTCACAACTGAAGTCCGATCCTTAGAGACCTCTGTGTCAGAGACCTCCACAGCCGATACGAGCAAACAAGAGCTCCCCCGAGTGAAAGGAGACATTGTCATTCCTCTAGACAGAGAGGAGGAAGAATCAATCGGCTCTACAATCACCCTTTTGGAAAAGGAGGAGTTTGATGGAGAGAAAGAGACCCGGGATCAGCATGAGCAACGACTACAAATCCAGAAGTACTGTCCACAGCTCTCTTCCCTTTCTTGCTGTTGCGCCGCTTCCCTCCAGGAGTATCTCCATCAGCAGTGTTCGACCCTGCTGTCCAAAAAAAGGAAATGCCAAGCCATGAAGGGAAAGCAAGTCATTATTCCCATTCTAACCCCCACGTGCCATATATCCCTGTCTCCCTCTGCCTGCACTGCACCTCGGCAGCATTACAGCGAGGTACATCGGCCCCGTGATCAAGAGCAAGCCTCTGAACAGGAAACAAAGAGTGAAGCCAGACCGTCGGAAACACCTCCTCCTCCTCCAGGGGGCCCGGTACAATCTCACACAGAGTCTCCGTCTGAACCTCCTCTGCTGGAGCCCAGTCAAACCTCGAACCTCCCCCGACCCAGTGCCACCGACTCATCCTCTGCCAAACCCGCCGCTATTGTGGAGACACCACAGCTGTCTGCTGAGGAGCCACAGCCGGAAAAGAGCCAGGACGTGCTGGCAGAGGACGCGCACGTGGAGCCCTCAGCCTCCCTCAGTAGCTCCGTAAATGTTAACCCCGAGGTCAGTGCAGCCGTGGACGATGCCGCCGTGGCACAGAAAGAGAACTCCGACACAGACGCCTCTAAACAAGAGACAAAAGCCTCAATCCACAGCCCAGATAAAACGGATGAATACCCAGTCCTCCATCCCACCGCCTCCCCCCAATCAGAACCTCACCCTGACCCGCCAGCCGTACCCGAAAGCAGCACTCCCTCCCCCGACGTGTCCCACCCCGATGCAGACACCCCCACAGAGCTTGAGCCCTCGCCCGTCACGGAAACTAAAACAGATTTTGCGGAAGACGGCTCTACGTCGGCGGGCGGCAAGCCCTCCTCGTCCCTGTCGGACGTCTACGCGGAGGCCCCCAACGGCACGGAGCCCAACGGGAACATGGTGCACGGCTCCAGCCAAAAGGAGTCGGTGTTCATGAGACTCAACAACCGCATCAAGGCGCTGGAGATGAACATGTCACTCAGCGGACGCTACCTGGAGCAGCTAAGCCAGAGGTGAGGAAGACGGACTCGGATCAGTGCTGCTCTGTTAGTAGACTGAGTAGAGGCTTAATGGTGCGTTGTGTGATTCAAGGTATCGAAAGCAGATGGAGGAGATGCAGAAGGCGTTCAACAAAACCATCATTAAACTCCAGAACACGTCCACGATAGCAGAGGAACAGGTGAGCAATGACAGGGCGCAGATGTTCGTCCAGCCAGCTGAAAGTCATAGATATTTATAGCTTTTTGTGTGACTTTTAGTGAATTGTCCCAAAACCACATTGTTCTATTGTACTCAATGCATTTAGTCGCTGGGCGGAGAAACACCCTCAGATTTGTTCTTCCAAGAGCTTTTTGCTGTGGGTTTCAAGCAGCGCTAATTAATGTCTTAGTTCTAGCAATTAATAAAATGACTGCATATAATGTTAAAAGGGTCACTCTCAGTGACAATCAGAAAAAAAACAATAAATACCTTCACACAATAATTTCACTGTGTGTGTAATTGGTTGTCCCTTTCCTCCCGTAGGACCAGCGTCAGACGGAGTCCATTCAGTTGCTGCAGGGCCAGCTGCAGAACTTGACCCAGCTGGTTGTCAACCTGTCGGTCAGAGTCAGCCAGCTGCAGGATGAGGTAGACGCAACGCTCCGGGCACAAAGCCATCATTTGTAATTAGGGGGTTTCTTCTCTCCAGCGGGACAGTAAATGTACTACTTTTCCTGGAACGAGTGCTTAGGAGGGAGAGTGACGGTGCTGCGTAGTGAGGCTATTTTAATTTAACCCTAACCCTAAAATACGAACACGTTACACACAATGGCTTCTATTGCCAATGAAAGAATAATGCTTCCATGCTGTCACCGGTTGGATATTTTGCCGTTATGTTGAATGTAAGTTATTGCAAAGCAGGATGATTATTCTTTTCACTGAGTGGCACCTCTGCGTTTTAGGAAATGAGCAAGCAGTCACAGGACACGACAAACTGGGACATTTGCATGTAGGTTATTTGAATTTAACGTGTATCGCCACTGTTTTGCTAACGACGTAATCAACGGTGTGTCTCCTAGGTGTCCGACAGGCAGAATTACCTGCTGCTGTCTCTGGCGCTGTGTCTGTGTCTCGGCCTGCTGCTCTGTGCAAACCACCGCCGCGTCCCCACCGGTCCCCCAACCACCGAACCGGAGCCGCCCACACCCAAGAGCTACACCTACTGCTGTCCTGAAAGGTAGCGAGACAATCTGCCCAAAAAATATGCATAATGACGACTACTGTGCTCAAAAAGAAAGAAAAGATCTGAAGAAGAGTGGTGAAAGAGGGGGGGGGAAGTGTGAGAAGACACTGAGTGGCGTCTCCAAATGGGCTCTAACCTCTAATGTGCCGACGTTACTACGCCTCCAACGGCTTCTGCTCATTAAGCCAGTTTATTGATACAATTAATCGTAGCGAGTCGCAGGCGGAGACGAGTCGCGTCTCAGTCAAGGTGCTCCACGCGGCCTTTTTCCTCACCCATTACTGTTACCTTTAATAGGCACTTCACTTCCTGTGATGAGACGGGCCTGAAGAGGAGTGCATCCTACCCACTCATACACTCACTTGGCACCAGCGAAGGTACAGTTCTGCTACACGAGTGATGGAGTTTTAACCATTTGCTATCTTGGTGGAAAATTAACATCAGTCTTTGGCTCACAGGCCCAGAAATGCTGCAGGCCGAGGAGACGCAGAGTCTCTGTCCGGCTAACAGAAAGGTGTGTCCAAATGAAATTCTTTCCACTGCAGAATATCCTCCTCAGATGGTCGGTTTAAAAATACTGGCTGTAACTGATTAACAGTCAAGTCTCACTTTCCCCCCCACAGAGGAGACGGCGTAAGATGAAAGCCAATGAGAAAGTGGAGACTCTGAAACCCTCTTTTCATGGCGCTGCAGAGCTGTGTAACGGAGCGGCTTTATGTAACGGTGTACCTGTCACCACAAACCCCGCCCCCTTCGCCAAACGGTTGCTTCAGCCTCTGTTAAGAGACTCGCCGTCGGAGGGCAGCTCCGAGGGGTCCTCGCATTCAGACGACCCTTCTTTCTGTGGCATCGCCACAGCGTGCAACCGAATCTGTGATGGGCTCCCTCGACCAAAGACCCGGGCGGAGAAACGGGCGTTTAGACGCAGGCGTCCAGAGCCCAGTTACGTGGGGTTGGACTTGCTTCAGGTCCCGCGAAGGGACAGGAGAGAGCAAATACGCATCTCCAGCATACAGGACATCATGAACAGAAAGAATGAGCCGGGCTCTGGGACGTTTGGGGTAAACGTTGCCCTCTAAGGTCCTGTTTGACAGGACCTTTTTCCCTCCTCACTGACTGCTTAACTCTTTCCCAAAAGAGATGGATGTTATTTCTGTGGCCACTGGCAGTTTTAGGCTTTGATATGAGACAATCCCTTCACTCTCACTTTTATGTTTTGTTTGTGTTCTCAGTTTATATTTGTCATACTTTAAATCAAAGAAATGTCTTCCCAGCTTTCCATTAAATATTTAAAGTTTTGTTTTTGAAAGATTTACTGTGACTATTGAGTCTACACGTGAACAATATTGTTGAATCAAGTTATGTGGTCGACACACTGAACATCCAGCTTTAACGGCACACCTTTTTATTTAATAAAATTCCAGGTCTGACTTGCTGTCGGGACATATTGTCTCAAACAATCTCAGGATGTTTTCTCACCTTCAAAGTAAAAGCACATGGTGTAAAGCTCAGAAAACACATCGTCCTTTTGGGGATTTTCAATATTGAAATGTGAGTTTGGAAAAATACAGCGACGAAAGAAAATGCGACACGGTATGTTTCATTGCTGGTTTTTCCTCCAGTGAACCTGAAAGAGAAGAAGGACTTTTCCTCACAGCGTGAAGACTTTCGGTGAAAAAGTAAACGTCTTTAGTGATCCACAGCTGAAGTGCTTCTGGAGTGACCAAAGGGCCCAAATCAAATATTCCTAGAGCAGCTTAATCAATCATCGGCTGCGCTCCGGTCCAGTCATGGAGCGAATAACCACACAAATTAGTGGAATATTGTGTTCTATCCAAGTCAAATATTCAATAAGACAAGGGAGCAAGTGTAGCAAAGCCTCCCCTCTGCAAGTGGCAACATTTTTAATGGTACGAAGTCATTTACAAATTAGAACTATTTTGCATTTATACATAGCTTTAAAAACTCGTATTAATCTCTACTTTTCACAGCTGAAGATCGCTTGACTGGCTGGAACAGGTAGAATAGGGAATAGCCCTGACGCGTGGAGTTCGCGGAGCGTGGGAAACCACAGCACTTACGCACAATACACACCGATCGCCCACGTGTGGAGCTGAAGACCCCTCTGCGCTTTGATTGGATGGCTAGTTAGCTTAGCACGTAGCGACACACCTCTCTGTTATGCTCTGCTGTAAAAGTTAAGTGTTTCGTAGATGGATACCACCACCGATGTGTATCATGTACATGTACGTTTGAAAAGTCTTCACTCTGATGGAAACTCCTCGATGTTCACCAGCTGCAAGGTGAGAAAACAAACCGCTGTTAAACATATTCGTTCAATATTCACACACAGTTTATTTATAAATAAATAAAACCGTATGACGCAATGACTTCAGCCAGGTGTGAGTGGCCCCTCTAAGTGTAGTGTCGCCCCGTCCAGCAGGGGGCAGTGTCCTCCTTAGATAGACCTTCACAGTAGCATTATTTCCACATCCATGAGTCATTACTCAGGATGGAAGTAAATTAGTTCAAGGGCTATTACTGCTCTCCACCCATGCATATTAACTTGCTCTTGTCTTTACCACCACGGAGCCGCTCAGACGGCTCTCCTTATTATCATATTTGGGTTCTTTTTTATTAAAATGCTCTAGTTAGATTCTGAAGCGAGGAATTATTCCGTCCAAACATGCTCCCTGTTTAGTAGCGTTCATTTGAAAGTGGTTCATGGAAACTAGAACACTGGCTGAGATTGCGTTTGAAGACGGCATTGTTTGATGTGCAGCCTCGACCGAAGGCATTTATCACGTGGCTCCAGCTGTGTATTTCAAGTCAGAAGAGCTGGGATTAATTCCATTACTTCCACACGCTGTCTGTCTCTTTCTCGGCCTCGCTGCGGTCAGCAGTGGTTCAGAACGGTGGAGCATGTGAGAAATGAGGTTAAAACCTCTTTATTCATCTGACCTGGTTGGATTGCAGGAGCCTTTCAGAGATAAGCGGGCCTGATGCTCTTCCCCCCCCTCTGTCATTTTGTTAACAGAATTCCTAGGTTTCTCTTTGCCCTGCCTCCTTTCCAAAGATTATCTGAAAATGCAGGGCTGCAATCCTCTTTTCCCAGGGCGCTCTATCCGAGGTCCGTCATGGACTGAATATTCTCACTGTGCTGTTGTATCTGCACGTTTCTATTCTGATACACAGGCGTCCGCTTGGATATTTCGTTAGTTAGCTCACCCTTCTGCCCGAGTCCTGGCAACACAGAGGAAATTAAGGCCTGGTCAAAATATGTACTAAAGTGGCATTCCACCAACTTTACCCCGTGAAGGTTGGTTCAATGTCATAACATCTTCTTTTTTTTTTTTTTTTAACCACCTCGGCAATGACAAAGACTGATCACTGCATTCCTGGTGCGAATATTTGTATCACGTGAAGGCCGAAGACGTGTTTTTCTCCTGTTGTTTGCTTGAATTTCCCCCCTTTCTGCAGTTTATTAACCCCAAATTGCTACATATCACCAGGAACTTTGGTTATTTTTCTCGGTCTTCTATTTCCTGTGGTCTCAATGAGTAATGCCCAAGGATAAGTGCATCAACTTTCAACTGGCACTAACACATCTTTGCTTGAATTCGCACCTCTGGAGGCAAATCGCACCTTCCCTCGTGTCCGCCGAGTCCACGCGCTGCAGCGCGGCCTCGGAGTCGTGGCTGCAGCACATCGGGAGAAGACTGCACCCGCCGATGTCATCGGGCCTCAGCTTGTTTAGGCTCGAAGACCGAACCTTCATACAACAAACTGGCAGCATGGGGACATGGGAACATGTGTGTGCGTGTAGCGATCACCGGAGGGGGGGACCAAAAAGGGTGCTGTTAGTTGCATTGTGGGACATTTAAGGGTATTTGAAGCTTGACACGCTTTTCAGGAGGAGATACCTGCATCCGTTGTCTTTGCGTGTGTAGATGGTTAAGGGTTTCTCGACGTCCTCTTTAAAAAGCAGACCTTCACTTTTCATTTTCTTTTTCTCAAACATATCTTTCCATCTCTTCATGGCTTGACGCACACATTTGTATGGATTTATTTTAATGTATATGTGTGTATCCTCTTTTTAAAGCTTTTCCTTTCTCTCAGTGTGGGTGGGGGGTGGTGGGCTGTTAGTGAGGGGGGGGGATCTCGTCCTTGTGAACGCATGCGATTGGAAGAGAATAATCCTTTGAGTGCTTGGATTTTTTTTTTTTTTAGGGAGGCGGGGGGCTTCTTTGATGTTCTGCTGGATACCATTTGAGAGCGCGGTATTAAACGCGGATTTCCAACTTCTGTCATGGATTCTCCCCCCACCTCCCCCTCCCTCCCACCCTCCCACCGCTGTCTCCGCGAGTGTCATTGCTCATTTCCTTCTCCTTCTTTAAATGACCTCGCTCATTATATTTCCTCGACCCAATTTCCCTCACTTTCCTCCCCGGCGGCGGACGTCACAATAAGCGCACTTGTAGTTGTGATTTAGCAGCGGTTAAATCTCCTTCCTGGTTGCGCTACGGTGGCATTCTGACAGGCCCGTTTAGCAGGGTGCTTAGCAAGAGGCCGATAAGACCTTGGCAGCCACTTGGAATCAATTGGGCCGTGCCTTACCCGCTCGGTAAGCCCACTGTCGCAGAAGGCCCCCCCCCATTCCCATGTGCGCCTGTGATTAAGCCGGGTGTGAAGGGCTGAAGTAGACACTCAAAACAGAAAAAGAGAGGAGAGAAAACCCCAGAAACCGCTGCAGATGCGCCACATCGCATGAGCCTTTGGTAGAAGACGCACGCGTATGAATAACAGTGTCCTCCAGGGAAGCTGCTGCTTAACGTTTCATGGACTTATTTCCTCCTCTGCCATCCCGGCTCGACTGACCCGGGATGTGGATACACGTCACATGTCACTCACACGTCCTGCGTCCGTGTGACACGAGCACAGCTGTACGGACGCACAACGTGGAGTCCACAAGCGCCGGGTCTCACCGGGCCGCCGTGCGGGGTCCACATGGGGCGGGAGAGAGACACCACTGGAGACGCGTGCACACACACACAGATGAGATGTGACATGTTGACTAAATACAGGGTAGGATGCACATCATTCAGCCCGCAGTAAAGAATGATCATGCATGACGTGCTCTTTCACAGAAGCGCGTAGCCTAACCTTTCCCCCCCTCTGATGAATGAGTCACAACTCAGACGCCAAAGGTGACCTTACTCGCTGTTTGTTTCCGAGCGAAGCCCAAAACACACCTGATATTACAATGTAGAGGTAGTCAAATTAATTTACTTTTTTATTGTACATATTGGAGCATATTACATATTTGAGCGCACACGTATTCATGATCTTAATCCCTGACACACATCCAGTGCAAATGCTTTCACGAATTATATAACACCCACTAGGTTGAATATTAATGTTAATGGCTTATGTCATTTGAAAATTAATAGTGGACTCCTAGTTAAAAATGAGATACGGCTCTACTTAACACGACGGGACACAAAAACCACCGTGAAATAAACTCACTATTGCTCACTATCGAAAATGTCAGCTTAGCCGAAAGGGAAGCAAAACACGTGTTCTCATACTTATCCTGACATATTGAGCACATAAAGTGAACAGGAGGAAAATCTTCAACATTATTGGTCAACTAGCAGCTGATTCAGAGTTGATTAAAAAGTGATGTGGGAACTAATTGTACAGTTACTGGTTTATCGATAAAATAAACCGCATCAACATCGTGAGGCTTGTTTCATATAGTTCAGGAACCACAGGTTTGAGGAGGAGGAGGAGGAGGAGGAGGAGGAGGAGAGGTACACACTGGAACAAAAAAACATGCAAACACACACACGCATCTTTGATCCCAACCGCACACCTGTAAACGCTCATGACAAAACCTATCCGGAGACAAACACCTGGCAAAGTGCTCCACGCTGCTGCCTTGCTACTGTTCCCCGATCACGGTCGACGTCTGGAGGACGACGACTCCCACTCAGACTCACGAGGTGAAAGCAACACCAGCCACACTGGTGACAATACTCCACAATATGAGAGCCCCGTAGTAAATGCCATTTTAGTGAAGCTCTAATCCTTGTTCTCTGTTGAAACTGAACTAATTTGATTACCATTCTTGAGAATTGCCTTGTTGCTAGGCAAACCTAATTTGCCGGAAATCTAGTCGATGACTGCGTGCTCTCATGCGCCTCTGTAATGTGCTAATTAGTATTTAAATTAACATGAATATCTTGTGTTGCTGCCTTTTTTTTGTAATTGTGATTCATAGTGCTTCGAACAAACATCGCAGTATTATGTAACGCGGCTGGGCGAGAAATAAAAAGACTCAAATGGCCCACACAAAAGCCCCAGTTTCTTGAACGCCGTTCGACCTCAGTCTTCGACTGGTGATTCATTCCACGTGTGGCTTAATAATCTCCCCTGCGAGGCGGAGGTGAAAGAACATGTTCAGCGTCTGGTCCGTTTTCCCTTTTCTAAACAAAGAATTCTTCCCCTTCGCGACGTGGAGAGGCGGTCTGGAGGCCGCCGCGCTGACCCCGGCTCTAAAAAGAACCTCGAGGGCCCGCGGGGGGCCCTCGAGAGGCCCTCCCCTCTCTCTATCTGGTTCAGATTGTCGCCATGGTTACACTTAATGGCGGCCCGAGCGACGAGGTTTACGCTGATGGTTTAGTCGCAGTTGGTTCCCGGGGCGCCTGCTTTCGCATCTGGCCCTCCATCCTCCGCATGGCGACCTCTGTCACCTCCCCCCCGGGGGAGACACTCGCCAGGTGAGAAAAGCACGCAGCGGGAATTAGAAGGACGGGGTCGACTGCACCGCCCCCCCCCCCCCCCCCCCCCCCCTCAAGCAAGGTTGGATTCGGCGGACAGGTCTGTCCTTTTTCGCTCATTTCATGTACACGGGGCAGCTTATTTTCCTCGCTCTGAAGCAGGAAATGAAGTTAATTTACAGCACAAGCAGCAGGATGGGGACTTTATAATGTCAGCAGTTTAAGTTCAGTTCAACTGTGACACCATTTTATTGTGTTTAAACATCTAAAAGTGTCTTCTGTGTGATGGATTTCTATCTTTGTTTTCTTTGGTGATTCAAAGTGAACGCGGCTCGGTTGTGAACAGATTGTGTCACATGCTCTCGTGCCTGAGTCAGGTTTTTACCAACATGGGAAACAAATATTTTATTGCAATGCTAACAGGTTTAAAACCAGAAAACGTACCAAGCAAGTCCCCTTGAAGTACGACGACGCTGCGTGTTGGCAGCCTGCCATGTCAGTGGAACAGCGCCAAGCCTCCCCCCGCGGGGGGCGCCGCCGTTATTGGCCATCGCCGTTCCCGCCTTTTGAGCGAAACATGTTAACGTTCACGTAGCGAAAGCCAACTTTTACAGGATCACAAAACCCGACAATCCTTTTTCTCTTGAAGGTGGCTATGGAGGAAAAGTGTTTTGAGCAGCAACCAGACTATGAATACCTCACTTCAAATGTATCCCCAGTGAAACCCCCCCCCCCCCCCCCCCCCCGGTGCTTGCTGAGACCCTCCTAATTAAAGTCCCTCTGTGCCTCTTTAGTTTTAGGGTATGCAGAAGGATGTTGTTACTCAGCTTCCTTTTCACGAGTCTCATTGGATCCTGTTGAAGGCATATTGGCCCCCGGCTCACACACACTGTAATGAAGCGGGTTACTTGGTTAAAGGCTTGATGGGGGCAGAGGAGAATTAGTTTGTGCTTCCTCCCAACTTTGGTCCGGAATGATAAAGCTCAACAAAATCTTTCCTGGTCCCCAGTGGATGAATCCTGCCAGGCGTCCTGAAACTCACGTGGACCCGTTTTACAGCCAAACGAAAAAAGAGTCATTTTAGTGCCACACACAATTGAATTAAAGTTGTCGCATGTTTGGTCCCCCAGGATTGATATTTCAACGGCGTCAGAAACGATTGACAGCAAAATAAAATGTTCAATTTAACAAGTGACCTTCAGCCAAAGTGCCCGTGGTTGCTCGTAGTAACTTGGTCAGCGTGGATAATAAACTCAGTTTAGTATGTAATCAAAATGATTTTGAAGGGTTTTTTTTCCGTGGAAGGTCACCGCTTAACAAAGTCACTCGTTAAACTAAAAACACCACAGGTAAAAATGTTCATTACTATGAGACTGATAACAAGACTAACAATTCTTGTGTTTGCAGCGTCTCAGTATCGGACTGTACGTCACCACAGATAACGTACTCGTCAGCATGTGTTTTCTGTATGCTTGTGATTCTAAATGTTACACGCCAGGTTTTTATATGTACATATGTGACGCTGAATACTTGGCCACTTGCTAATGTTTGCTACATCCTCACGAATAAGCACACAAATCTGGGAGTCCATGTGTTTATGCTGCATTCGTGGTCTTTAATGATGCGATGTGCTAACGCACTCCCCCGCAACACACTTGCGTCCGCATTGTTTACAAGCTATTAAAGGGTATGAAGTTCCATCACAAGGGCAAAACAACCACTCTAGTCCGTGTAAACAATCAACAATTCTAAATGATTTTTCTATTGCTTTTGGGAAATTAACAATTATATTTTCATTAATATAAAACAAATCTTGTCATTAGTAGATGTAATTATGTACAATTAGCTAATTAGAGCAATAGTGTAAACAGGTCACAATATATTTATTTATATATTTATAAATAAGAGTGGGCTCCCACAGAGACATTCAAGTACTTTTCCCTGTCCGACAATCGGTGTCCACGCCAGCTGCTTTCACAGAGACACATTGATGCTGTACAATCGCTTTAAGAAGACAAAAGTCCGTCGGGTAATCTTCCTCCTGCCAGAATTATTAATTGTCTTTCGCCTTCGGGTCGGACTTCATTAAGAACGCTGTTTGAATCTCCTCCTGGGTGGGGCTTATCAGAAATAGGCCTATGACTTTATTTCAGATTTGGACTCTTTGGGCTATGGCTAATTACTGAGTGATCAGTGACTGCGATCAGTAGCACGAGGCCGTGTCCCTGCGTCCTACGGGGAAGTGTCTTGTTTCACAGGCAGGTCATTCACAGAGCTTGTGCGGGGTCGAGGTGCCATGCAACTGAAGTAAAAGGCTCGAGACGAGAGCCCTGATGCATCGTGGGTAGTTAAGACTGCACAGAGCAGGGTTGCTCCGCGTCGGGGCGGTTAATGTGCTCGCGTTCCGACATACACCATAAGCAACTTGATTCCTCCAGAGTTACTTTGTACTACAATCTTATCCACTTGAGAGCCTCGACATCATTAATCCATTAAATTTTAAATTCCAGAGGATTTTTTAGATCTCCCGCTCCCAGATTAGCCGTTCAGTGCGTTTCTGTGTCAGTTCACTGGGTTGAAATTAATTTCTCGACTAATTTGGTAATTGCACGGCAAAGCTTGTGTGTCTGTGCGGAGGACAGTTGCGTCACTGTGGGCAGGTTACATGTTGGGGAAAACTACATGTTCACTCCGCAGCACAGGCTTTTTCATACAGGTTTGTCACTAATACAACAGCAGTCTCCTCCCGACGCCTCACACAATGGCCAATATCTGACTCCCCAGATCAAAAGCCTTCTCTATTCAACATGTGAAATCCAAATTGTAAAATGTATCAAGCTGTGACCGCGAGAAAGCGCCAGTCGTGTGTCGACCGAAACATGATAATTTGCAGCTTTTAACCATTTTCTGTGAATGTCTACTCTAATTGTGAGCACTGTATTATACAGGAGGGCTTCTCTGAATAAGTGCTTGATTCACTGCTGCAGCCTGCCTTGCCCATTATGGATAAGCCTCTCTGACACACTGATGTGGAGGCTACCTCTTTCATATGCTGCCATGTGTGTGTGTGTGTGTTCTCTGTGTGAATGCGCTCTTTAGTTTCTGTGGGTGGTGTGGGCTGTAATGACGGAGGGGGATGATGTGGGCACTTTCCCTCTGTCCCTCACTCCCCTTCTCTCCCACAGCGTGAGTCACTGCGACTCCCTTGGCGCCTCCTCCGCTCTCCAGAGAGGACGTAGACGCGCACCCACAAATGACAGTTCTATGCTGGCGTGAAGCGGCTGGACAACGTAACCGCACTGATCACCCGCCGCGTCTGACATCTCAGCCCTACTTGAGTTCACGGGAGGGGGGGGGTCGGCGGTGTCACACGAGCACATCACCCCAAAAAACATGGTGTTTCCTCAGCTGTGGATCCGCCAGTTTGAAGCCTCTGGAACGAAAAAGAAAAAGAAATGACAGCGCTTGAAATGCACATCGCCGCTGTTGTGACACTGACTAGAATTACAGTAAATTGCCAGTTTATTGTGAGGTGTAACAACAGCACCGCTCGCCGTGGTTCCCATGGCGCCGGCTTCGCTCGCACGAGGCCCGTCTGCCTGGCGGAGGCGTGCAGCTCCGTCTCACAAGTGAACATGAGGTGCACCCTGTCGTCACGCTTCACAAACACACACACACACACAAGCTCGCACAAGCGTTCTTGCCTGAGGTGTGAGAGTCGTGATAATGGCGCGTCTTGCAAACCCAGTCATCTCGTGTCACTTCTGACAGTCACTGCTCGCCTCCCTCCTCCGATGGCGCACACACAGACATATGCACAGATATGTGATTGTTGTCACAGACGTAACAGAAAGGAGAAGGCTGGCAGGTTGTGATGTGCAAATGGTTTGTCCATGTTTGGATGTTTAGGAATATTGTAAAAGTATTGAAGCCGCTTTGGTTCAGACGCTTTCCTTTTATAGGAAACATCTCCTCCAGAAACGGGCACGATGTTACGGTTCGAGATACAATACTGGTATCTGTACCGGGTGTTTAGATTAGAAAAGATTAAATGAGAGATTAAAAGCATCCTTTTTTATAGCAGCTTCAGTCTATGCATAAATCATGGCAATGAGTCCCCAGTTAACCTGTTTAGGAGAGTTTCAGGCCACGATTTAGCGAGAAAGATCTCTGTTTGCAGTATAGTTGTAATCTATGGTCACTCAGCTGATGCTTAAAGTAAAGAGGGTAAGAAGTCAGCAACAACTGTGGCGCAGACGCACTTATTGTGGGCTGATCTTTTTAAGATGGATCAGTGCTGTTTGCATTTAAGTCTTTTAAAAGTAGTCTTTTTGCTCTTTTTGTTTCAACTGTTAACAACTTGTGAATTATTAACACACATACTCCAAACAATGCTGTGTTTGTGTGAAAAAAAACTCCATGTTAAAAATGTCAGCAATAGCATCAGCTTTTATGTTTAGTTTGTTAGTTACATCTGATTTAAAAAAATGAAATATCTTCAACGTTTCATTTTCAAGAAATTATAATGGGATTATTAAGGAGTCTTATCTGTACTCAAATGTAAGTAATTGTACTGAAAAGTGTAATTCGTGTGTTATCATCTGGTAATGTTGCTCACGTTATTATCTGAAATCTTGGGGTGGTTTTCTAAGCTGGCGTTTGTGATGGCGATTCAGCTGGTGCCTGGTGTTGTGCAGTTGTTTGGAACAGTGTTTTTCTCCGACATCATCCCTAGTCACCCGTAATCCTGTGACTGCAGCTGTACACACAATGGGTAATCCCAAAATGACTCAATTGTGTGTGGATATAAAGACACACGTTGGCCATGAAGAGGAGCTTAAGGGGACCGTTGTTGTGTTTTCAGTGTGAATGGATTGAATGCCACCAAATGTTCACCTGCCAATACTAATACTTGGATGGGGACCAGCGTGGCTCCTGCTGCCACTAGCAGAGAAGGAACTTAATTTTTTTCCCCCCTTGAAATGAGTTGCCGGATAACAGAGACTGATGTGGTGTTGGCTTATGAACATCACATGACAAACACCGGCTTTCCCTCGAAGCGGAGGAGCGTTTAACCCGGTCGATGCCCTCTGCCCAATGCATCATTGAAGAATGAACTGGAATATTCAATAGATGGAATATCTTTTGCTTGCTGGTTAAGCGCTATAGGGGAAAAAGAAGCCCCTTAACTGTACATCCTGTAATATCACAGTGATGTCCTGTTTACAGCGGAGGGCTCAGCGTCTGTGCAGAAAGCCTGTCTGCGTTCTTACATGCAGCCACTGACCGTGCTCGTATGTGTCGGCTTGACGCGGCCTCTGCTTCCTGCGCCGCTTCACTGAATTCTCTGCACTGGCTGAGATAATGAACAGTCCAACCCAAGGGGGACAATTAGCTCGTTAATGTCTGATCTGAGTGGAAATCCTGAGGAGGAGTGAGCGCTGCCACGCCGAGGCCACTGCAGCCTCTGAGGCTGGCGCAGCGGCGCAGAAATGATCAAACTTAAAACACAAGCCCTCTGTCTGACATCACTGGTTCTCGCCGCCGTACGATGAACGCGGACCATGCAATGCATTTGGGATTTGCCGTCTGAAGATTTTTTTTGTTTCCACACGCTGCACCCCCTCAGATTCCTACTGGAACACTGGAAGCCGGCAATTGCCTTGAGGTGTTGAATCCGGCACCTTTTTTTTGTCTGGAAACCCTCTTGACACACCAATCAGGCAAAGAGGCAGGGCAGACGCTTGAAAGTTCAATCAGAAAGAGAATATTGAGTTTGTAGGATTTAAAAAATGTGCCTCTCAAACAATATGCCGCCGACCCTCTTTGATATGGAAAACCTCTACTACTCCCCCTTTATGAATTACATTATTTCCCCTGTCTGTACAGTTGAATAGCCCGGGGCATAGGGCCCTCATTACATGAGCTATACACATTAGAGAAAAGCCTCCTCGTCCCTTTTTATATGGACTTCATGCTTCAGGCTACATTCATTTTCTCCAGTCGGTGCTGTTCACTGATTCTCTACCTGCAGACAGGCTGTTATAGAGGCATTAGGTGGTCCGAAGGTTATATAAGTATCAAAAATTAGCGTAATTAATTACTGTAAGTAATTGATGGATGGATGGACTATATTTATGGACTATATATATATATATATAATATTATATAATTTATATATTATATATTATTATATATATATATATTATTCAGAGGCCTTTTGAGTGTATAGTCAGGACTCTGAGGTGATGCGCTGACAACCTGTCCCTGTGATATTTCCATTCAATGTTTTTTTTAGAATAAAAGATTGATTTTAAAATTGTACATATTCAAACGAGATGTATTTAACAATCACAGCAAGCAGCCATGATCCAAAGTTAGAGTGGAGTAAAAAGACAACGTTTCGGGGAAATGCAGTTAGCCGCGGGCTCAGCCGGCGCCATGTTGAGAGCCTTCGAGAGGCAATCAAAAGGCCTCCAACCTCGAATCTTTTTAAAGCACCTTTTTAAACATGCGTTAAAACCAACTGTGACGGTGGAAAAGAGGAAGGCAACAAGGAAATACTATTACCCTTTTAAGTAGATGTGCAGGTAGAATACCAGCAGCAGATTGGTGAGACTGACTCAAAAGAGAATCAAAAGAAGAAAAGTTGCAGGCCGTAAAACCACAAAGCCAAGAACTGACAACATATGTGAAGAGTTTCCTGTCAATACAATCAGTCTATTCTTTATATAAAATATTGATTAGAGACACTTTGAAGGCATTAGTCATTTATTGAAGTGAACCAGCGTTAAAGCCAATAATCGTTAAAGGCGGCCAAAGTGGATATTTAAGTTTTCACACACTGTTAATTGACCCAATTGTGATGCATTTAATGCATGCATACAATGCATTTTATTTGGACTGCAGTTACATGCAATAGGACCACATCTTCCAGATTCAACTGACTTGTAGTGTTTCTTTGTTTTGGATGCAAAGATTGTATCTTTTGCTTTGCACCTGGTCCCCACGTATTGTTAAAGCTGTTGCCCTTTTAGGAGCCTGCGAGCTTTCTGCAAGTCTCAGCTCAAGCTCTTTTTGCTCCCCCCCATGGAGACTAAAGATGTGATCGGTGCTTCTGCCGTCAGGGCCCCTACCGGCTCTTTTGCCCGAGGAACTCGCTGTCAGAGCAAGTATCAAGTTTAAAATCACTTCTTATACACCGTTTTATTGGGATGCCTCTTTGCTATCTTCCATCTCTTGTTCCCTTTACTGGGTTCTTTGCCATTTACAGTTAGTTTCACCAAACGTTTTCCCTCTTTTTTTTGTTTTTGGATTGCATTATTCCAGCGTAGCTCATTCTTTGCATGTGTTGTGCAACCATAAAAGCACAGCATGACGCACATTCAGTTAATATTGGTTACAGGAAGGGGCTTTTGTATGATTTGGCTCAAGGTGAGCAGAAGGCTTTGGGAGGGAGTCACTGTAGGGACGAGGCTCCCGGTTGTGACGCTCTGGAGTGGCTGTCGGACGGAGCATATGGCGGCCTCTCACTCTTGTTTTGCGGAGCCTCTAATTAGCGCAGCGGTCCAAACGAGGTTACTGCGGTGAAGGAAAATCACACGAAACAGAGCAGGAAAGTGAGAAGTGGTGTGTGTGTGAATTGATGAGGGGTGGGTTGGGTATCCTGAGATAACAACACGTTATGTAATTCATTGCTAGGTTGTGTAACAGATCAATAGTGTAACTATATGAGAACTCCAGGTCCCCCCCCCCCCCCCTCTATCCGTACGCTCACATGCTAATCATTGTTCTCCTCTGAAGTTCACAGCTAATTGTTTCTCAGGAGAGCTGCCTGGCATCCTCTGCTGCTCCTGCTGTGGAAACAGAGATAGTGTTGCATGCCGTGTTGTCAGACCCACACACACACACACACACACACACACACACACACACACACACACACACACACAGGAAGAACGGCGCGGCTTCATTAGACAGGTTTCCTCCGGTGCTTTTTAACATTAAAGAGATGGTTCACGGTGCGTTTTCTGAAGTGACTTGCAGGAGTCTCATGTCTGACCTTATGATGTCGAACTACGGCAGGCGTGTCTACTCGCAGAATCACAAGGCGTCTTTTGAAGAGACATAAAATATCAGAATCCAAAAGGGAAACATTCATATTTCATTTTTTTTCTTTCTTTTCTTTCATGATTGCGCTCTTTACCCAGCCAGCAGGAAATATGTGGGGCAGCGGAGTGAAAGCAGATCTCCTCACTCCCCAGCAGGCAGCCAACACGACTCCTCGTCGCTTTTGCTATTTCGGTTCGCACATCAGCCCCGAGTGGGCGGTGACGGCAGGTCTTTAACGGGGTCTTGGTTTGCCCTCTTTTGGCACGTTGCTCAGAATGGCAGCCACCTCTGCGGCAAACAAGAACAAGAGAATATGTGCAGATAAAAAGACAAACCTGAATCTAGGCAGCAGGTCTGAATTCTCCATCCCGAGTTTGACAATGTTGTAGGTGCACAGGGGGAATTGGAAGCAATGTATGAATAAATGTGAAAATCACTTTTTACATTATTTTTAGTCCACTAATTTTGAATAACTTCACAATCAAAAAAGATTACTATCCACTTTTGAACGCTGTAAGGAACCCGGCTGAGCGGAGTACAACAGAGAATTGGCATTTCGCTTCAACTGAACGTCTGCATATGTGTCAAAGCCAACATCCGGCACTGGGGAACTCTACATGACACCTGTCAAGACTCGGAAATGGCTATTCTGTGTTTTCCAATTCCCCCGCTCCATCAGGACGGCCCTGTTACTTTTCTAACTGTAGAGAGACAGAAGGTCACAGCGTTTCCTTTTTCCTGAAATCTACATTTCAGTCTCCCCCTCGCTTGTCTTATTTCTGCCCTTTTGCTCTGTTTGGCAGCTTTCGTCTCTTTCATTCACTTTCTTTATGTTATTTCCCCGTTTTTGCTCCCTCCCTCTCTCTCTCTCTCTCTCTCTCTCTCTCTCTCTCTCTCTCTCTGTGTCTTTTTGGCCTGCTTCTTCTTCCGAGCTCAGCTGCTCTGGGATCGTTTCTGATCATTCGACATCAAAATATCTCCTCCCCGCTGTTGCCCCGTGTTTCCCTCATCCCAACTATGTAATATTAAAGACGGAGGCCACAGCCCCGCTGCTCCGACGAGTGCTGTTTTGCGGCGGAGGAAAAGAAAAAACGAGAGCAGGAGGGAGGAAAGCGATGTCACCCACAGCAGAGCCGGCGAGATGAATGCACTCTGACTAAATCTCCCCTTTAGCCACTTATTACTATTCAGAAAATCCCAAACCCTGCTCCACTGCAGCTCGAAAAACTGCATATGAAATGTGAAGGATACATTTGTAGGTGGCCAACAAAAGCTTTTTACGGGAAGGAACCTTTGTTTGATTGATTTAATTACTACTGCACGTATGCCGCACACAAACCACGTGAATGACAAGAGTCCCTTTTTATTCTCAGGTCGTTTTGTTTCATGTTTGTACCTGTCGGGTGACCAACGGTGTTTGGGAGTAAATAAACCACTCTAATTCAGCCAAAACAAAGAACACAATAGGGGGCGGCCTGCCGGGTGAGAAAAAGCGACTTTTTTTATTGGTCTGTAGCGCAGCCCATCAATGGCTCTACATAGCAGCGCATGTGCAATTACCACAGGACAGATGGTCCAAGTTCACATCAAATCAATGCCAGGAACGAAGGGACGGGGAGGGAAGCCCGCGTCGCCCCGGAGGGCGACCGTGGCTTCGCCGCCACCGACGCCTGCTTCAATTTGACTTGTTTGATCAGGTGACACCACGCAAAGTGTATCCACTTTGAAATTGAAATGCATGCCAGCGAGTGCTTACAGCACCCCTCTGTGTTTTGTTACACAGGTGGAGCCGCATTACCAAATCCATAATATTATGTTGCTCTCATACATTATGCATGTGACACGCCATTAGTGGAGACAGGTAGGGTTAGGACCAGGGGAGTTTTTAATGAATTTTTCAAATGATGGGAAGGTTTGCATTCACGGGAGGTTGCGTTTTGTTTGTTCTCGAAAATTGGTTAAGATTAAGGTTCATGGTCACGGTGTGCCTGTACCTGCTAATACTGTTATAAAGAAGAGGAAAACATCATGATATGCGTGCCGGGATCCTTGTATTTGGATAACTGACTTAATCCCATTCGCAGTAATCCTGCCCGTGTTTGGTAATTTCAATGGCAATGAAAATGTCGTACTGATTTAATACAAAATCTGACACATTCCGACACAAAGTGCGCTTTCACATTGTGTTCGATCAATCTACGAACCCGACGGATTAGCATCCGGCAGGTGGGTGTCAAGACTTCTCCCCCCTCCCCTGCCCCCGCCCCCCCCCCCAGTGAGCTGCTGGTTGTTTACCAGTTCAATAAGCAACTTGCGATGCGAGACTGGAGTTGGAGTGTGTGTGTGATCGACAGTTTAAAAGCTCATTTTAAACCAATAAAGACTTAATAATCGTCCCGAGTTAAAATTTCTGCGGTTTCGATGATGGAAAATCGTCAAGATTGAAACAGCTCGTGAGAAGCACACCTGTAAACACAGTATTCGGCCATAAAACCATGTTTTGGAGATAATTAAGTCCCAACTAAACTGGTCCAACCAATTGACGTTTAATCCTTAGAACCATGTTGTATGGCTGAAAAAGTCAAACATCATTATTATTTGACAGAGCTTTGTTGATTTCATTTAGAAGTAATAACACGGAAAACAGTTTAAAAAAGGCTCTAAATTGGATTTAATCAGAATAATAGACTGCTGTGCAACAACATAGAAAACAAGTTCAGTGGTTTATTAATGCAAATTTATTTCAAGACTAACCCTGCGTGATAAATATTTTATATTGCCCTTCCATTGGCAGCTGAACCAAAAACTTAATTACAGACTCCGTCAGTCATAGATTTGTTATACGTGATAATAGTTCATCCCGCTCCTTCCTCCAACATTGAAGAAGACATCACAGCTTATGAATTGGTTTTCTCCATTTGCTGCAGACGGTTCCTATTCCACCGGAGGCTGCGGTGAAAAAATCCAACAGCCTTCACGTAGAAAAAGCAGCATATTTATACCTCGCCCTCTGCCTGTACAGCTCCGGTGCCGAGCAGCCGTGATTACAACTGAAGTGTTGCGATAATGACCTTGCTTCGGGTACTCAACAAAATATTAATTAGAGGTTGCTGTGCTTATGAGTCAGTTGTGGTCGTTACGCAACCCGAGGCGAGCAGAACAGACGACTGTCTGGATGTGAATTCAACCCCCCCCCCCCCCCCCCAAAAAAAAACCTGAATCCGCGATGTCGGCCTTTTGTGTGAAGCTGCTGCAAGAGCAACGGTGTCGTTATTGGTTTGTGAGTTCATCAACGACGTAAAAGCCACGAGTTGAAAAATCCATTCAGTAATAAAAAGAAGTCTATTCATCGGCAGTTTTAATAGCGAGCTCCATCATGCTGATGATTTCCTTCAGCACCTGCAGCCGCACAGGAAGCCGTCTGCAGGCGAGGCGTTGGAGTAGATAGCATTATGCGCGTCCTTGCTAATGAACTCTTTCTACTTCCCGAGCCAAAGCCTGCGCTCCCTCCCTCCCTCCCTCCCTCGCTCCCTCCCTCGCTCCCTATCTTCGCGGCTCCTCCTCGTGCCTGACGGCCTGATTTGTATTCAGGCGGCTTCCTCTCCTCCCCGGTGTGTGACTCTGCAGAGCAGGTGTCCGTGGCCGTGGCTCAGACAATGATAGGCCGCTGATAAGCTGCCTCGCACAGACATGATAGATAGGCACAGGCGCTGTGTTTTCCACCGAGGACAATGACACGTTTTCAGCTGGTCTTTCGCAGTTCGGGAAGGTCGTTCAGATGCACGGGGACAAAAAAAACTTGCAGATCCCCGTGGATGTGCGACGTTTTCAAACACACACACACACACACACACACACACACACACACTGCTGTGTGATACGGGTACCTTGCATTTGAGTTTAACTTTATGGGCGTCAATTGTTCACAGGCGAAATGATGATCCCAGTGATGTTTGAGTCGCTTCCTTGCTGAGAGGATTCAAACCGCACTCATGTCTTCACGGTTTGGGACAAAGCTGCAGCCAGCGAGCTCAGCTGAGAAAGGGTGTTGGTAACTGGGGGCAAACATCTGGCCTCACTGGCACAAATGATCCTTTTTACACCTCAATTTGTGTGGTATTAAAATAGATTTACAGGATATTTGCTTCAGGAGGTGTTTGTAGGTGGATCTTGGCTCGCTGCTTTCCCCTTTTTCAATTTGTGCCAAGCTAAGTTAAAAGCTGCTAGTTCTCCTTTCATATTTATTGTACAGACATGAGAGGGATATCGATCCTCTCAACACCCAGAAAGTGAACTATCACAGTTATTACCTATTATTCCGAATTGGTTCTTTCTTGATTCTTGTTGTTCTCGTCATGTTCCCTGGTGATTGAATGCACTCATCGTAGGTCGCTTTGGATAAAGGCGTCAGCTGAATGAAAAAATGGCCACGTGATGTGAACGGGCCTTAAGAGTAAATAGTGGGAATAGCTGTGCTTAGGACCCTGCCTGCAGGCTCCAGTCCCGTGCTTTCGGTTTCCGTGGAAGGTCCACATTTGGTCTACATTCAGATCACAGAATGTAGGTTTTTAGTCTTTCAGCACATTGTTATCTCTCAACATTTGTCAGACTTCTAGACAGATCCCAACGGGCGAAGCGGTCCAATACTCCTCAAGTGAACTGTTACGTATGTGAGGATGTTGTGGCGCCTGCCATCCGCATGATACCAAGGCGATTATCTCCCATAATCTTTAATAACGTCCCAGGGAGGAAGATAGACTCCAATAAGCTGCATCTGCTGTAACGTGCCCTGGCTGAGCGAGGAGAGCGGGGGAGGGAGGCACGTATGTAGTGGTCGCCTTGAGTGGCATGTAGCTTCGCCGTGGCAACGAATCTTCAAAACCTCAGCGATGGCGCTGTTCATTTTGCAGTTGAATAGGGTAAAAACAACAACAACAAAAAAATCCAATTCTGTTCAACTTTTATTTCATTTGAAAACAGTTTGATCAAAATTGTTTTCTCCCCAAAACAAACCAACTTTGTGACTTTGCTCGTTGGAGCGCCGTTTGTACGTTTCTCCGACGAATGAGGCCCCGGGGTTTTGTCCTCCCCGCTGAGCCGCAGCGTTAATGTCAGTGTGCGCATCAGGGTGTGTAATTGGAAAAACAACTTCATGTAAATAAAGACAGCCAAAGCATCGGCACTGGGCGCCCTGTTGTGACTCGCACTCACAGTGAAGGTGCCTTCCAATCGAGTCGATTGGCGGCGTCTTTGAGTCCGGGCCTCTGCATCAGAGTGCACGTAAAGGTACGGCGCACAAAACACTCGTTTTTTATCTTATTTTTAGGGAAGCTGGAAGACATCTTCTGCCTGTGTGGGAACAGAAAACGCCAAACAATCAAAAATAAGCACTGAGCCGACGGCATTGATCGTGTTGTTAGCAGCCGCCGTGATGGTCTCATGTATTCCTGCCTGGGATCACGGACGAGGACCCGTGGCGGCCGTGGCTGCTCCATGGCCGCCGCGACTCCAGGAAGGATATTTATGTTGACAGCCCTCCTTCTCCCACCGAGCCCGGGAGGAGGATCACACAAGTTGTCACTCAGATTGATGTCTCCCCTGACGGCGCAAGTTAAAAGGAAAGGAGAAGGTAATGAAGAGAGGACGGAGGAAGCAGCGGGCTCCCAGGGTTGCAGAGGTATGAAGATAATACTCTCGCCACCGCATTCGCTACGATTCAATTCATCACATTGACATTCACGAAAGCTACACAAACCACGGCGCCCAGCGCACCCAGAGCAGAATCGCGCGGCGCGAAAAAGCAGCTCCATTTCTCCTGGGATTTGTGGAATATCCCTTTTGATGTGTGGCCCCCGTCGGAGAGCGGGGAGGAAAGCTCGCGGGGGAACAGCTGGAATGAAAAGGAAATCAAAAGATACAATGTAATGTCATACGCGTGACCTCGCTGCGGTATTTGCGATGCGGCGAGACGGGGCGAGTGCGCTGAGTGGCGTAGCTGTCATCCGGGCCCATCATCATCATCATCATCATCATCATCGTCGTCCCAATGGGATGTCGCTCGCCCGCCGCCACCGAGCAGGAATCTTCCACCTCTGCGACGCTTTGATATTAGAGATGATTTGTTTTCATATCATGGCCCCGCGTTGCGCGACAGGGACATTTCTTTTGTTACACGGCGAGTGACACGATGATGAGAGGAAATATAATCTAATTTCTACTGTCGTTGACCGGACGGATTGTTCAAAGGGAGCAATAAGAATGTCCCCTTCCCCCTCGCAGCGTCTCCTCGTCCTCGTTCTCACTTCTGTCCTCCTCCTGCTCCCTGCGTATCCCTATTCATTCCTTGAAGAATGCATTTGAAACCATGCAAATGAGAACAAGTGAACAAATGAATGTTTCATGAATGCGTTTATGATGAGGAAATGCAAATGAGGATGAGTGAACGAATGAATGTTTAATGAACGCTTGTTTAATGAAAAGGACTTATTAACTAGAGCGCTGACTTAGCAGTGCCCACCACGCATGAAAGGATCACATTTGTATTTTGGCAAGGTGGCGATACAACACATTTAGATGAACAAGCGCCGCTAATCAGTCGGGCCTGATTGACAGGACAGGGACATATTGGATTAGCATTTAGCTGTCACTTTCCCGCGCTCGCCCTCTTTGTTTTGGGTAATACCGAACAAACAGACTGATCTGATAAAGGAAATTGGTTGAACCGGGCCAATCAAGCCCCATTTTCTCGGCTTCTGTGGCTCGTCTCGGAATGGAGGCCTCACCCCTGGAGGGGGATACGTCATTCACCTCATTAGATGTTGTTGTTGTTGTTGTTGTCATATTTTGCCACAGCCCACACACAGGATGGTAGAATAATGTTTAATTTCACCCTCAAGTCCTCTCAAATGTGCTGGGGAGAGTCAGAAGTTGGGCGCGTGTGTCACGCGTGTGTGTGTGTTTTCGCGAAGGCTTTAAAAAGTTGCGAATGCTCGTGCATGATGAACGCGTGCGAACGCCTTCACGTCCAACCTGAGGTGTGAGTGTTTACTTCTGCTTGAACGTACCTCCTAATTGTAATGTTTAAAGCCACTTTGGTGCAACTTCTCTCTCTTTATGGGATCCTGGCGTCATCGCCAAAGTGGATCCAGAAGGAGCGCTTGGGTCGACACACTGGAGCCGACGAGGGCGCACTTTCTTTTTTCTGCCTCTGCGCCGGCGTCTGTGGCCTTTTGTGTTTTCTTGTGGTTCATCGTTTTAGTTTTTTTTTTCCTCCAGTCCTTTTCCTCGTGAAAGTGATATCTCAGTAACGCCTTGATGGAATGTCATCAAATTTGGCACACATGTTCACTTGGACTCAAGGTTGAAGGGAGTAGATGGGTCAGACATCTTGACTGTCTGGTTGAGACTGCTGGCAGAAGCAGGCTCTCTTTCCCCGTTTTTCTCTTATATAGTCAGTTGAGGGTTGTTCCCCTTTTATTGGCTGGAGTTCTCAAGATGTTATAGCGTAGATTCTCTGTATAAGAAATATGAGACAGAGGCGAGTTTAAATGCAAAATGTCCGCCTCAAGTGGCCATTACCATTGAGGCCCATACTACCCAATATATGGATAAATACTAGGGGTGTAATGATTCATTTTAACAACGATTCAATTCGCGATTCATGGTTGCCGATTCGATTCATGGACGATCTGGGTTAATTTAGAACGATTCGATTCGATTCAGTGACTTGAAATCGATTCAGTAACTTTACTGGACAGTGCAGGCAAAGTTTCTGAGATCCCTGTTGTTTCTTGTAAGGAAATCAGGTTTAAATTAATTATGGATATTATAAACAAGCAAACAACAATTAATGTTTTAGAGACTATTTGTCTCTAAAACAGCTATTTCCTCAATTGTCGCCAGCTAGCCGATAACCTTTGTCTGTCCGCTGTTTAATGTTGAGCAGATGTACATTTGGTTATTTTTTGCCAAAGATTGCAGCCCTTCTGCTGAAATCAACATTAATTGATTTGGTGACTGAATCGAAATAATAAAGTTGTGTGCTCAAAATACAAAAACCAATTGACTGATAATACTGTGAGTTCATCATTATGGGCGACACCTTTTATGTTAAACAGTCTTTTTATCCATTATGATAAAAGCATTGCACTAAAAGATGAATTCGGGAAAGTGGAAAGCTCGACTGTTCAATAGTACGGTTTGTCCTTAAAAAAAAAAAAGAAATCAGCGTCTAATAGCAGGGTGGCCCTTTGTTATAATCCCTGAATGAATTTAAACCTTTCAGCTTTAAATAGAGCCATATGTTTCCAATAACCGTGATTATCCCTCATATTAGCTCAGTGGAGATAATGTGCCAAATGGCAAGGGCCACTCTGTCTCCTATTTGACCTTCCTTACCCACACTCGCCGCATACGCTCTCTCTCCCTCTCTCCCTCCTTCCGTCCCCCGAGCCTCCCCACTGTACCCATCTCCTCTCTCTCCCCTGTTGCTACAGTTGCGTTAGGGGGAAATGGGGCTTAACGAAAATATTGTCAAACTGCCTGGAAAGCCGAGGGGAGGAAGCTGGGCGAGCATATCCAAATAGCCCCCATTTGAATTGCTAATTTGAGCCCCCCCCAACAAAAAAAAAAGTGTCGACAGAGCGGAACATGGCGAGTAGACCCTTAATAAAGCAACAGTCTTAACTCTTGGGTGAGGGGCTTCGGAGCGAGATCAAAGCTTTTTAAAAAAGGGCGAACTTAAGCTGCTTCAGGGGACCTTTCTCATCCACACACACACACACCTCTCTCTCTCTCTCTGTTTGCCACTAATTTTGTCCCTTCAGTCACTATCCTCCACAATCCCCTTTTCTCACAGCTCGGGCTTTTGCATGAGAACCACTGCTTCCTCAAAGAGCATGCAAATGCATGTGGGACAGAGACAGCGAGGCAGAGGGGAGCGGGAGGAAGAAGGCGAGCTTTGTTGGAGATTTCTAAATTGGGTTGCTTTTGTGCGAATCCACGGATCTCTTTCCAATGAAGAGGGAAACATGTGCTTTTATCCCGCTGATAGGCGGCCCACAAAGGGGGGGCGACCCGCACATCAAAACGCATGGTTATGCATGGGAGTCAGTTATCCTGCATGTTTAATTTACAAAATAAACTGTTTTTGTAAAGCGCCAACGAGTAATAAGGCGTCTTCATTTACAAAAAGAAGAAGCCAGTGTTGCATCTTTAAGGGTTTGACTGGTACCGTGACTTAAAGTTCAAATTGCTCGGCTTCGCTTTCCTGCACTTAAATTTACTTTGCACGTCTCATTAAGAAGTTTAACTATTGACCTCAGGAGAACAGCCCCCTCCCCTCTTTGACCCCGGTACAAAAGTATTTTAATAATTCAGGACAAACTGCCAACGGAGGACTTGATCCACCGCTGGTTATAACGTGATTATATAATTCCAGCCAGCTCGTGCACATTGAGCCGGATCAGTCATGAAAGTGCCTTTTGTCTCATCGACATGAGGTTTAAACTTTCACGCTAGTTTTCAGCGACGTGATTGCTGGGTTTGTGAAGAGGTTGTCTTCCGATTCAAATAAAAACAGGTTTTAAAATAATGTTGTGAAATGATGTACCAAGACATTGAACGTGTCTTTGGAGATGCTGAAATTGTTGCTGAACTTTTTTCATAGAATTGAAAGTCTTATTCAAGTCCTCTCACACAATGCTGACGTGATGCTGCCGGCCCTCTGCAGCTCGCAGTGCACCGGAGTTCTAACAGAAGTCATGCGTCTCTTTTTATTCTTCTCTTCCTGTGCTCCTTTTTCAAAGCGACCGAGCGGCTACTTTTGATCCTCCGTCAATTGACTAAAAGCAGAACAATGCAGGTCAAAGTACTACTACTACTACTAGTAGTAGTAGTAGTACTAGTAGTAGTAGTAGTAGTAGTAGTAGAGTGAGAGTAGAGTGCACCCGGGCGCGTTTGCCTACTACTGACGGCCGTCACCGCCGTAGCTCACGTGTTCCCAACCGGCCAAATGAAACCTGCGGACCGGAGCGCGGCTCTCCTCGGCTTCTTGGAGCGTGATCTAGGTCAGACGTTCTGAGGCGCGGCGCCGGGTTCCACGTGGGCTGACCCAGTAACGGGCCCTCGCTCCTGATCCGCAGTCAGCCCGCCCAACCTGGCACACGACGGCGGATTCGTCCCTCTGCATCGCGGAGGGGCCAGAGGAGCGACGGGGGGCTGCAACGTCCAGCTGTCTGATCACGCGGCGTTTGAGCGGATTAAGACGTCCGGGACGACAGCTGGATGACGGCGGAGTGTCCAGAAAAAAACACTGTAGGAGTATTTATGCTTATTACAACTAACCCATCGGCGAGGTTTTCCGAGGAGCAGCGACCAACGTGGCTTTAAAGTCTAAGCGAGTGAAGAAACTACATTCATCCGTACGACCCATTTCTACTTCACATGTTTTCCTGAGAATGTGTGATGTTGATAATCACGACAAAGCAGAAGAGAGTCTGTGACTCTCCAAGCGGCAACAATTGAGACCAAGACGCACTCACACCTCACATGTCACATATGCAAGTGAAATATGTGAAATATAAAGATTTGTAAAAGAATAAAATGCATAGATCTTACATTTTCATCTGTATGAAAATCACGTGATGTAATAAAACAGGTTTTAGTGACTGTTATGAATGGTGTACATGGTTACAACATTATGAACAGTGTGCACTTTTATTAGAGATGCTGTCTGTGTCAAGAAATATTAACTGCCACCATGGTTTATATTTCCTGCTCTCGGGACAAAAATACACCTCCGACATGAGCAGAAATCAAACCCGACGTCTTGACAAAGGTCATCCTCTCCGAGTGTCGCAGCCTCGCCGTGAAAAGGTAAACACGCGGGGATTCTTGTGTGTTTTACCACACATGTTTTTTCCACCGTGAAAAATTGAATAAGCAGGTGGTGCATTAAGCAGCTTATGTTTCTTTTACGACGATCGCCCTGCCCCCTCTTTTTGCCTCTGTTTCTCCCTGCCACTTTTCTGACAGATGTCGAGCTGCTCCACCTTACTCCTGTACCTGCCTGCGAGGCGCTGTGTGTTTGTCGACTTAATGCCGGAGCAAGGCCCTAATCTGCCATTAAGACAGGGGTAGAGAGAGGCTTACTGGTGTTTCTCTTACAAATCCACTTCCAGAAAACCCCGGCAGAGACGCCGCATTGCATCCCAACGGATTAGTGTGTGTGTGTGTGTGAGGTGGTGGGAGGGTGTTCCACCAGGAGTAGGGAGGGGAGGGGAGGAGTGAAAGGTCAAAAATAAGTAATGTGATGAGGGAAAGGTGAGGCTATAAATGGTTAAATGGATAAAGGATGGCGGGGACAGGCAAGCGAGGTGAGAAAATCAAAAGTGTGTGTGTGTGTGTGTGTGAGTGCGCGTGTGTTCAAACATTGCATTACGAGGGAACACACAAGACGGATGAAAAGCAAAATGACACCGCAGCACGGGGGTGTCGGATGAGACAACGAGGACAAAAGGGAGAGCGGAAAGAGGCGGAGGTGCGGCGTCACAATCAGAATCGGCTTTTATTGGCCGTGTGTTTGCACATACATGGAATCTGTCTCCGGTTACACGTTGCTCTGTCATACATACATATACAAATAAACAACAGAATACAAAACAAATCTGAAAAAAAGACATTAAGGACAAGGAAATCGAACCCAGAAACTAAGCAGGTGCAGGTGTGCTGGTTGTAGGGTGAGGGGCGATATCTGGACGCCACACGGCATTTACTTAATGTTACGTGCAAATATCCTCTACGGATCTATCATCTTTCATCCTGCTCAAACACACACACACACACACACACACACACACACACACACACAGATTTGCCCCCCCCCCACCTCCCTCTTTTCTTCCCTCCAGCCTTCTTCTTTAACCCTCCTGTTGTCCTCGGGTCAAAATGACCCGCCACTGTGTTAAAAAACCCCAAAAATTCCCCTAAACGATATTTTTTTTACTTGAAATTTTATGACTTTTCCTAGATTGGCCCCAAGAGTAGAAAAAGTGAAATGTTGCTTTTATTCACATTTCCATGTTAGCTGTACAAAAAAAGGTACAAAGATGGTCTTCGGGTCAAAATGACCCATGAGGCAAATAGAGTTGAAATCAAGGTCACACAGTTATTTACACACCACAGAATGTTACAATGTTTCAGTTGTGTCTCAGATCAATCAGTAGCAGAAGTAACCAAGACAAATCAGGTGGTCCTCTCACAGACTGCTGTCCAAAGGTCGTTGTCCTCTCCGGCAGTATATGCCCAGCAAGCCAGCAAAATATGGGATCAAGTCATGAGTGGCTTGCGATGCCAAATCAAGCTATGCTTGGAAAATGCAAGTCTATACCGGGAAGCCGACCAGTGGATGCCCAGAGAAGAACCAGTGGATGCGAGTTGTGCTTGATGTGACAGAGGGACTGAGGGGTCACAATGTGACATGTGACAGTTTCTTCATCTCGTGTAAACTTGGACAGCAGCTCCTGAAGAGGAAGATCACCGTGGTTGGTGCAGTTCGAAAGAACAAGCCTGAGCTCCCACCTGCACTGCTTGCGTCAAAGAGAAGAGAGGTCTTATCATCAAAGTTTGCCTTCACTCCCACCACCGCTCTAGTTTCTTACCTCCCAAAGAAAAACAAGAATGTAGTTCTTCTGAGAACACTGCACACAGACGGTGACATTAGCGATCGTGAGGACAGGAAGCCAGTCATCATCTTGAACTACAACCGCAACAAAGGAGGTGTGGACAACCTGGATAAGGTGATTGGAACATACAGCTGCAGAAGGATGACTGCCCGGTGGCCCCTGGCTATCGTCCACAACATCATTGATGTTTCCTCCCACAATGCCTTTGTGATTTGGAGAGAGATCAACCCGACCTGGATGTCTCGTAAGCAGAACAAGAGAAGGGTGTTCCTGGAGCAGGTAGGAAAGGCTCTTGTAACTCCACTCATTGAAAGAAGGAAGCATGTCCCCCGCACAGAAGTCTCAGCAGAAGTTGTGAAAGCTATTCAGAGTGCAGGAGCTCCTGATCAACCTGAGGATCCAGCTACTACAGCCACTTCCCCAGCTAGGGCAAGTAAGAGGAAGAGATGTCAGTTCTGCCCTCAAAAGAAGGACTGTAAAACACATACTGTGTGCTGCAGGTGCAAAAAATATATCTGCAAAGGCTGTGCACTTGCATACTGCCCTACATGTGCTAATAGGTTGAATTGGTTATGTTATTTTTCATATTTTTGTAGTGTACATTGTCCTAAATTGTTCAAGAGAAAAAAAAGAAAAAAACTGAGTCATTGGGATGAATAAAGATTTTTCTTTTCTTAAGCTTACAAATAAAGTGAAGAGGGAAAACTGAGGTAGTCACACATTTTGTGGTGAATGACAAGTTGTTTCTTCAAGCAAGATGAAATTTGGTGTTTAAAATTCAATTAAGCTGCTTATATGGGGGGTTTAGTGAAGACGGGTCATTTTGACCCGGAGGACACGGGGTGTATACAGGAAATGAGGACAACAGGAGGGTTAATGAAAGCCAGACTGTACGGCCCTGCTAGTGTCACTGCGGTGCAGCCCAGGCATGACTAACGCCTTTCTGAAGGCTGTCCATCTGTGGTGGGGGTACTGGAGAGCCATGGGAGGGGGGGGGGAGGGGGGGTGGTTCTGAAATGGAGCAGTCCTGACAGGCAGATGGCCCTGCTCCTCTGTGCCAGGACCGTGCCCACTTCCCGCCGTCCGCGCAACTCGCCCTCTCCTGCATCAACCCATCTACGGACGGGCCTTGAGGGGAATGGATGTGGCCCACCTGGACTGACGGGGGGACGGCGGTGTCCATTGGGTTCTGAGTCATTCTGAGGTCATTCGGAGCTTAAAAAAAAAGAAGTGAAAACCGCCCACACTCATCCAAGGAGCTGCCCTTCTAAAGGTAAGTAAAGGCTTATTTTTCTTCTTCTCCGCCACACTGCTGGCTTTCTGTGGCCAGTTGCCATGGCTACGATAAAGTAAGCGACCACCTGTGGGCTTGCTTCTGATGTAAGGGGGGAAAAAGGCCAAAAAAAAAGGAGACAAATCAACAGACTGCAAACTGATAGACTGAGAGTGCCCTGGAATAAGATTTCAAACCCTGTGATGTTTCCGGACATTCATGCAGGGAGATAACAACATCTTGATTCAGCAGACACAAAAGCCATTGGATCAGTGAGCGAGGGGGTCAGTCACAGTGGGCACGGGCAGCAGATTTTAGACCGGGTCAGAGCCGCCTGAAGCAACTCGCCCCATGCACTCCTCTCCTGCTGGACATCAATTTTCAGAGCTGCTGTCTCGGCAAAGAGCAGATTTGATTCCTCCGCTGAACAGAACTCGACCCTTGACCTTCCTCCCCTCAAAGCCCTGGTAGCCCCCAAGTAGTTGCTATGGTTACTGCGAAGCGGGCGGTGGCTGCAGCCCTGCAGGATGCAGAGGCGGCGTGAACGTTATAGGAATGGATATACATTTCTACGAGCCTCTCGCGGACTGTAATTGAATGTAGCGAGAAAACCCGCCCCTGTCGATAAATTACCTGTTTATTTCTGGCCTTGGACAAGGTGACTGCGTGCAGTACATGCCAGCACACAGAGCGGCGGGATGCTCCTCAGTCTCAGAAGGGATGGATCCTGTTTTAAAAACAGTCACGTCTGAGCAGTCTCCGGTCCCGTGCGCGTGTCCGCGTGTACTGTATGTGTACGTACACGTGTCCAAGCGTGTGAGTACGTGTTGACTCTGTGCCAGTGGGTTCCCCGTGCCAGCGCCACAGTCTGGTGAGGCAGAGCGGCAAGTCGGCCGCACAGCTGCGCGCGGGCAGCTCCCATTGGTCGAGGTTAACGAGGTAGAGAGCACATCTGCATCGGAGCAGAGCACGCATGAGTGACGGCACAGCAGACGCTGTCATGCAGCTTCTCTCTCTCTCTCTCTCTGACTGGCCTGTATGTGTACACATTTGCAGAAGAAATGCACGACAGCGGATTTATTTGAATATGGAAAGAGTTGCAGTACGTCCCTGGAAAGGAAATGTAATTTATTCTACTATAGGATTTTTTGCTTTAGGCTCCCAGAGCATTTACTGCATGCAGTACCAAAATATAGTCATTTGAATGTAAATAATAGTCAGATTTAACCAAGATCATAAAAATGGGCCAAGAATGAAGGGAATTTTGCATGGTTTGACGAAACTATTACTCAGGCTATCAACTATATCACACAATCCTCATCTGTGAATGGAGTTTGCTCACAGCTGAGCTACTTGGCCCTGCACATAATAGTCCAACAAAACAATCCCAACTCCAGGTATATTTTTCCATATCTTTTGATCACACGGTCACCTGAGCGGACGTTTTTTGATGTCTGTGACTTATTGGGGCCAGTATGTCTGCTGAGGAAAGAGCCCTACGTGTTAGCTTGAGTGCACCAAAGGAAACCAGGATCGTGTGATTTCCTGCACACATTCCATGTAATGTTTGCAGTGCTTCCTCAACTTAAATTATGTAATACTCAGTCAGTAAAACCAAACGTATAACCATAAATGATGCAATGATGCTCTACATCTGGGGTGGCCAACCTGCAGCCTGCTTCTCGTTTGAAAAAAACTTTTTAAAAATGCACTAATTCAGAATATTTCTGATAAATTACCCAATATGTAGATGGACATAGAGATTCAGTTTTCAGTGAAATTATCTCAGTTTTAACCACTTTCTTTCCAATTTCTGTCTGCTCTGTTTATCTTAAAATTACTCAAAATGATACATTTCATGTAAAATTGCATCACAATCTTTTCAGTAGGTTCTTAATTCATGAAGATAACATAATGATTGATTGTTAATTGCATTTTAAATTTGATGATTTACAGATAAGACCATTGTATTTCCACTGTCACTATATTGAACTGATTAAATTTTGTTAAAACGTCAAACGTTTAGCTGTTTAATAGTGATAAATAGTTATTTTAATATGAAATAGTTTTTAATGGCACAGATTTTTTGTTCTCTAACTGGTTGAAAACATACTTTTTCTAGTGTTTTTTTTTCAAGCCCACAATCAAAGTTTAGCCAAAATTGTAGCTACATAATGGCATGAAAGTCACTGGTAATGTGGAGCACGGACTCCATCATTGCTCTTACTTATTCCGCAGCATTCATCAGGATAGCAAACTTCCAGGAAGTCATAAAGCTAAGTGGTTTCATCCTGAGCTGCTGCAGTAATCTATTGGTACAGACACGACAAAGAGGAACTGATATAAATTATCAGAAACCTGAATAATGTATGAAAAACCAGGCTGCTCAAAGATATATGTATATGTATATATGTTCCATTCAATTCAATTGATTTTATTTTGTTTAAATTACAAATTTGCCTCAGAGGGCTTTACAGTCTGTACACATACGACATCCTGTGTCCCGAAACCCACCATCGGCACAGGAAAAACTCCCCTAAAAACGAAAAAAAGCCTTCCAAGAGGGAAAAAAAGGGAAGAAACCTTAGGGAGAACATCAGAGGAGGGATCCCACTCCCGGGATGGACAGACTACAATGGATGCCATGTGTACAGAATGAACAATGTATAATACATGCAATTCCTATGACAGAAATGATTGAAGTAATTGTGTGTAGTAAGCCAGGCGCACAGCAGGACCACTGCAGGGGCAACCACCATCAGATAGAACCACCATCCGCAGAAGGCTGTGGGGAGGGAGAGCTTTATTTAATTTAAGCTTTACTATATGTGATTCCCAGATCAAAATCAGCATGAGATTCAAACTTGCAGAAACTGCAGATTGAGTTATCCCATGTCATCTTCTGGAGACGTCTACAAAGACACCCACTACTTTTATGAACTGATTTTTCTTTTTAATGAGCCGGCAAACAAGCAGTCCCTTCAGGAATCAAAGGTGCATCGGTTTGTAAATGAATATTCCCCAAACTGGGTCCAGCCGTGCAAAAAGCCACACATCCCGGGAAAAAAAACATGCGCGAACTGCCTTGGCAGGGAAGTGAGGATACGCTTCCATTCACTCCTCATTTGCACATTTGAGTGGTTTCATAAACAACAATATTTATTCACACAATGAAGGCCTCCAAGAAGTGGAGGCCTTTATTGTGGAAATATTGTCCTATATCCCACCACAAACAGTTGAGGACTCTAAATGACATTGTGAACTTCATCTAAACGAGAGTTCATGTTTATTAATGCGTTCGCCTCCCTTTGCTCTCACCACGGTCGACTGCAACGTGTGAATGCGAGTGTACGCGGCCACGCGTGAACGTGTCTTTTTGCTTCATGGTGTTGAGGTGCACAGTAGTATCTATCTAGGACAGTAGCATGTAGCGATTGTTGTTTACACTGCCTATTTACATTAGAAAGCCCGGTAACAATAGGCAGTCTCACCGCGCCGATCCGATAGCCAGGGGTTTTACCGCCGAAGCCCACCGTCCTTATTGTCTCTCTTACCCGGGGAATGTAGAATTAACAGATTAGCCAACTGGAGGGGGGTAGAAGAAGAAAAACGCCTGCACCTGCTGTTTGGTTTAGAAAGGGAAAAGACGGCGGTGATTGTTTGAATATTCTCCCCTGAATCCATACGTCTATTTGAAGACAATGGCTGAAATCGCATGTCACAAGACCCGATGAATGCGAGACAGCCTCGATAATGTGCTTAAACAAGTGTCTCCCTTTCCGCCTACACACATACAGTGTGTGTGTGTGTGGACACGAGTCTGTGAACTGAAGTGTGTGTGTGTGTGTGGGCAGCGAGACGGAGAGACAGACAGAGCGAGATGAGAGGAGAAAGAGGGCAAACACATTCCTCTTTACCTTGGCTTCACCAGGCTGAGTCACTGCAGATGGAGGGGCATTTTTCATGCTGCATTGCTACACGGTTGTCTCTACTGCGTTGCTTTTTATGACGCTCCCCCCCCCCCCCCCCCCCGAAGGATGTTGAAGTCTTGAGGAGGCCCCTGACTGGGATTAATATAACAGGCTGCCCATTTCCGACTTGACATTTGAGTTCTCCTCCTACACCATTACGCATCTGCCTCGTCCTTCTTCTGGGCGGGTTATTGGCGACACGCTCCACGCTACATGTGGAGGGATGGCAGCCAGCAGGGCATCCAAACATCCGTCTGGCTTTTTTTCTCGAATCTTATTTCTCACATTTACTTTCGTTGTCGTCTACCTTTTGTCTCTCTTTCTGTTACTCGCCCCTTTGCTTCCCACGGATCTCACATCTCCTGCTTCAAAGACACACTCGCACGCGCGTAGTAGCGTCTTCCCTCGAGCCGGCTGCTTCCTCGTTCGCCTGCAATCACTCCCTTTCCACGCAGACCGCAAATATTTCACTCGGCCGGCCCGGCTTGGCTGGCATTCAGCAATCCACCATCAAACATCGCTTGTTTGTGCCGAGAAAGTTTCTTTCTGTAATTATTGAAGGGATTCACAGTTTGGGGTTTGGAGTTCTGAAGCGATGTATCACAGTAACGCCCCCTGTGGAACAAATCAAAACTGGGTCAGAGCCTCAAAATACCAGAAGAGGAGCCTTATTATCATTTCTGCGTATTGCTAAGCTTCATATTCTGCCAGATAAAAATAAACTCTCCAAACAAAAGGCTGGCACATTTAGGATGAAGATGTCGACACGTTGCAGGGGGGCGGGGGAGACCCGGACCGTAGAAACCAAAGAAGCAGACTCTGCAGTCCCCCCAGCCTCTAAATATCCCATAGTCAACATTTGTAGGGGGGGGGATCTGTCTGCATGATGATCAAAGCCTCCCATCTGGACCTGTAGCCGGCCGTGCTCACGTGGAGCAGTGAGTGTGTCAGTGTGCCTCGTTTTGCATCTTTGCGTGCGTGCCTGTCATGTGGAATACGTTTGGATGGTTAAATATATATGTCAGCCAGACACAGAGAGGTGTGCAGCTGCACCCATCTGCCCGAAAGCGCACGGGAGTGTGATGGCACAGAGATGTGTGTGTAGGTGTTGCCTGTCAGGGCTGTGAAGGGAAGGTCTAAAGGCACTCGGGTGCGCTCGATGGAAAATCAAATGCTCCCGGGTTCCCTCCTCCCTCGACTCCCCGCGTGGAGCTCCGCTTTCGTGACGCGGCCCTGAGAGAACGACGTGGCACCTGGGTGCGAAATACACCCATCTCACTTATCTAGAATCCAGTCTTAACATGTTGGGGAAGAGAGGGGGGTGGGGGGGTGGAACCCGCATGGCAAGAAATGAGAAAATTTGACTTGTTTGTGAAGCTTTTTTCCGCCTGTGATTATCTTAAAATATGGCAGACTGGTTCATTGATGTCAAGATAGACGCAAAATGGTGATTTGGATACAAGCGAAATGTGATATATTATCAAATAAAAACATAGAATGAATAATAATTAAATGCAGTGTATGTGGCAGCTTGTTTTTTTCATTTATTTTATCTCCAATATAATATGTTTCTTTCCTATTGCTCTTTTGTGGTGCACATTTGAATATTTCCCATTTTCCCAAAGTGACATTTCCCATTTTTCTCATTCTTATATGATAACGATACGGGGATGTATCTGCATTTACTGTCGTCGCTTTAAAGTGCATCAGGGAAACCCATTGCTCTCTCTTTCTCTGATTTCCTTTGACACGCGTGTGTGTGTGTGTGTGTCTGTGTGTGTTCTTAGGATCTTGTGCAACACACACCCACCTTCGACACACTAAAAAACACAGTCACACTCACGAAGGGGCTCGCTTTGTGAAACTCATCCGCACACACACACACACACAAACACTCCCCCTCTATGCAGAGCAGTAAATACAATGATTGTATTTTTTGGCTCTGTTTTCTCCAGGGTGTTGACAAGTCTTTTTTCCACTCGCATGGTTGAAATGAAATCCAATTATATGTGTAATGGCTCTCCAACTCTTCTTTTGCTTTGAAGGAGTCAGCTTGCTTGAGTCACCACTGTTGGACCCAAATGTGCTCAGTAAATCAGTGATGCGCAATGGTGTAAATGCGCAATGGCAACAGATGTAGTGTGTGTGTGTGTGTGTGTGTGTGTGTGTGTGGTTCGTCATTTTAGGCTGCTAATGTTGCTCATGTTTGCAAATGACTCCCATCAAAACTTTGTCACTCTGAAAAGTGTGTCACACGTTAAGTCGATGCCTGTCTATTTGCATATTTTAATTAAATAGTTGGAATTTAGAATGAATCACTTCCTAAATTCACGGTGTAATTATATGGTGTTTGTCCTTGACTTGGCAGCGTCACCCACCCATGAATAAATTCATCATAGTCTTGTGACGGCAGACAAAGTTACGCTGACACCTGCAAACTTTGTTTCTTCTACTTACCCCCCAATTAGCCTCTTTTACTTTCTTTCCATGACACAATAAATCACATACTGTCACGTCGTCTTTGTCATCGGGGGGCCCCTGTGACAATTTGATCACAGTGATGTGTGGGTGGGTAAAAAGCGCGCACAATACGTGCTTGTGTGTGTGATGGGGTTTCTAAACACTCCGAGCGCTCGCTAAAATAAAGGGCCTCTTTGACGAACCGGACATGAGCAGGGCGCCGTGTGTTTCCATGGCACCCTGCAGAAGCTGCTGTGTGCTCGGAGCAGCCAGTCGGCCAAAGACGGTGTCAGCTCGCTGTTTTCACACGTGTAGTAGAGCGTTAAGACTCATGCATCCGGAGATGGGTGACCGGCCCATTAGTCAGTTTGCAAGATAAGTTAGGAAGTAAGACGTTAAGTCTCAGGATCAGGATTTAATGTGAACATGCAGCATGCCATCTGCAATGTCCGGGGCCCGTCGACAAACAGTACATTGATTGTGTGATATGCTGGAAATGTGCATAAAAATAGGAATATGACCCTATGAATGCAGGAGGGAAAAACGATGCAAATGGGCCATGGTGTTTACCAAAACAGGCAATAATCAAGATGTTCAGACCGAGAATAGCTGGCATAAGATAACTGTACAGCATCCATAAAGTGTGCAGATGCAATGTGCCCACATTGTGTTAGTGCTTCTAATTAAAAATGCAGACTGAGCAGATGGATATAATACATCGCTTTTGCCCTACAAAAAGGAACACTGCTTTATTCCCCGTTCTTGTGATTTTATAGAATTTGAGCTCCATCCGTTTGTATCTTTTGACAACCCTATTAACCTGTTGGGAGACTGCAAAGTTGGCATATTGCATGAATGTTGCATTATTTGAGAAACGTCACAGTTTAGTGCTGATGATTTGGACTGACACGGCAGTCTTGAATTTCTCTCTAACCAAACTGGGAGCAAAGCATACGGCCCCATTTTCACGAATATCATTTATATTACATGTAGTCTTTTCAATGAAAGTAGAGTGGCTGCGATTCCATGGTCTAATTATATGATGTTTTATGAGCGAGATTTTCTCCAGACCTTTGTGACCTTGACAAGACAGCTGGACCGGCTGCATGAGATTAATGAGCTGGCGTTGTGGCTTTCAGACTCAGATGAGATACAACAATGGCAGAGAGCATAACTCACAAAGCTAAACGAGTGGCCCAACGCAAATACTCCTTTTGAGTCCGCAGTGAGCATCGTGGCCCACAGTCGTTTTCGCAGCCAAGTGCAACTTGACCTCTTTCTCCTCCGTCTTGGAGCCGGTTAGAGTCACCATTATTATTTCCATATGGCTATTTTTTGAGTGAAAAACGTAGTTGCCAAAAGCACTTGAACGGATGGTGGCTAGCACGGCACACACGTGTGTGTGTGAATTGTACAGGTTGCTTATCTCGCTACATGGAAGGGGGTGTATTGCGTTGCCACAGGTGCTCTGTCCCCCCCCGAGGACGATGGCCTCCAGGCCGACTGCTGTCAGACTACATCATGATTAGCCACGCTGCAGGAAATGAAGAAGCCTGGATGAGATTGATAAAACGAGGAGGAACTTTTCTGTAACGGGAAGGGGGGGGGGGAAGGACGCAAGGGTCACGTGTCATTTATCGATGTCAGGCTTCTCCCCACCGTTCCTCCCTGAATGCTGATCGCACACACTGATACGACGGTACGATTGGACTTAATTAAAAGGGCTCATTAGCATGGGGCTCGCTGTCAGCTGAGCACAACACTGAGAAAACAGCCCTCTCTCCTGGGGGGCGGGCTCATTTTGCGTTTGTAGCGTCATGCATACAGCCGAACGGTCTAATCAGTGGTCAAGCGCTTCGTTCCCAGGGAACACTTTTCTGCCATTTAAGTACGTGTTGTGTTGAGATCCTGAAGCTGATGCTATGTCACTGTAACCAGGAACTATTATTGATCAGCTTCCAATCTTAGGTTTAGCTTAGGGCCGGAGGGGTTGAGGGGGGGGGGAGGGGTTCATCGGTTGACCACCTCTCCTCGGGGAGATGACTAATCATTCGCTGGGATGCTGCGATGAGATTTTTGACTGCGGTAATCTCCGGATTGAATGGAGATTAACCGCCATGTGGGGTGATGACTCTCCTCTTTGTCTTTTTTGTCTGGCTGGGGATCTGCACGCCTTATCTTATCGCTCTGCCTCATTTCTCCGGGGCAGTTCCCCGCCGTTATCAACATGGCTCCATCTACATGGAAATCAAAGCCTTTGCAGAAGTGGAATACGATTAGGGAGGGGGGAGGGGGAGGGGAGAAAAATCTAATCTTCCCCCTCTTGATTTGTGCTAATAATCCGCCTCAGCAACCTAGGAAGAGTCTGAATAACAGCGTTCTTTCTGTTTTTGTAGCGGAGGATGGATGGATGAACAAGGTGGCAAAAGAGCAACGTGTTCATGTGTAACTCATGAAACATTTCATCTGTGAAGCTTCTTTTTGTCTGTGGGCCTTAAAAATGAGGATTAGCTCTCGCTTCACAGCACCCAGCTGCCTGATACTGACCTCCTTTGTTTTTTTTAATGACCAAAGAGTTTGTGTGTTTGTGTGTCTGCGTCCTGTGTGTGTGTGTGTGTGCACAGTAGCAGAGGTGGCTGCTAAACAGGGTGGGTTACAGTGGGGATTAGAGCCACACAGCAGCCTCCCTCCCCAGTAAACAAAAGTACATGGTACTGCACTTTGTGTGTGCGTGCGTGTGTGTGTGTGTGTGTGTGTGTGTGTGTGTGTGTGTGTGTATGTATAACATGTCTTTGCTGGTGACACCAGACAAAAAGAGGGCGACTGAGTCCATCTGTGAAAACAGCAGGATTAAGCTGTGCTCGAGCCAAGAGCTACACGTCAATCAACCGCTTAAGTGTATGTGGGAGTGTGTGTGTGTGTGTGTGTGTGTGCTGCACACACAACTGTACACACACTGCACTCGTCCGGCATTGGGGGAGGGAGGACCCCAACACTGTTGTTTTCATTTGTAATCCGCGGGATGGAGTGAGGCCAGCGACGCATCAATCACACTCAGCAGCTGAAACACAACAACAGAAATGAAAAGAAAAAACTTTTTGTGTGTTTTTTTTTCTTTTTTTTGTGCAGAATGTAAAACAAGGCGTTCTAAACACGGGAACGCCGTCATTTAAGACGTAACAAAAAATATGTCATGGTTCCTTTTATCTGCTGGAATGTGCACCCCCCCCCTCCTCCTCCTCCTCCTCCTATTGGGTCCGGTCTCTTAGCTTGTTGTTTCGCTGTCAGGACCCCCGACTGTTCCCCCATAATGCACCAGCACTTCTGCATGACACCCCCCATGGGGGCCAGTCCGAAGCTACTGGTGTGCAGGCTGCATCCATTCACAAAGGTCAAGGTCGTGCAGTAGGTGTATTTATGAGAGGTTGGGGGGTTGATGGGGGGGGGGGGGGGTGTTGACCTGGATGTAGTGGCCCTCCTCTCGGTGGGGGGCCATTACGCCACACGTGTCGTGTACCAGTGATTGAAGCTGGCTCGCTCCCCCCTACACCTTTCACCCCGGCTGGAGGGGGGAAATTGAAATCAATACAGCCTATGATGAAGCGACTGGAGTGGGACAGGGGAAGGAGAGGGGGGGGGAGAGGGAGAGAAGGGGGGGGATTGATTTGACGGATGGCTGGTTAAAGGGGATCAATTACCCTGATGGATTGCATTTTGGGAAATTTCAGAAATAAGACTGATCCGTGCCCCTTTAGGACCTATTGTCCTCTGAAGGAGGAGGGATGGAGAACTGCTCCACTGCGGTTTGCATAACACCCTTCAAGGCTGGAATATCAGTCACTTGCATCTTTGTTGTAGTGAGAAGTGGCAACTGGTCCCTCCTCCTCCCCGCAAGCCTTTATTTTTCAAAAAATGTTTAATCCCCCCCTCCGCGCATTCTCCTCTAACGCCTCCCCCCCCCCTCCCTCTCTCGCGCTCTACATTATCCTCTATGCATTTTAATTTTTCCTTTTTTTTCTGTCACCGGAGGCCCAGTTCCCCCCCCCCCCCCCCCGCCCACTCCCCTCATTTTCGCCCGAGTCTAGAATAGTGGAGCCAAGAAATAGTTAATCTCTCCTGCTGCTGCTGTGATTGGCCGCTGTGTGCAGCCCTCAGCCTCCTTGAATGAGAGACGGGGGTAACCAGGCAACTTCAGAGCTGGAGAAGAGGGGAGACACACGCAAAAAAAAAAAAGGTCGCGTTTACGGGATCTTAGAATTTTGAGGACGTAAAGAGCGAGGCGATTTGATTTCACCTTGGAAAAATGGAATTAACAAATGGATTTTCTTAAACAAGCTCTCTCCCTCCCTCTCTCTCTCTCCCTCTCTCTCTCCCCCCGTATCTCTCGCTCATTGGGGGGCGAATAGAGCGCTCAAATGAAGGGGACACAGATGTGGATTAAAACGGGATAAATGGGACACTCCAGAGGAAAAACATCCACTGAGATCAGGTGAGTGTCATCTCAGTTGCGAGCTTCCCCATTAAACTGCGAAACTGTGTGCGACTGATCCGCGGATGCGAGGCGGCTCCGCCACCGCGTCTTAAGATTTATGGACAGGATGCAAAAAATGGGGTTGCGGAACAGTCCGCCGCGGATGACTGACCGGCAGGCACACGTGTGATTGGAAAAATGAGACGAACCGGAGCCGGAACGTTGAAAGCGAATGTGATCAGAAAGGAGCCCGTCGATGGGGCTTGAACGTGCAGTCCTTTAAAGCGCGGACGCCGGTCGCCTGTCAAACAACCCGCTGTCCCGCATTGCATTGCGCACTGGTTTGAAATGGACATCACGTTTTGAATTGATCACAACGCGCACGGCTCCCGTGTGTGTGTGTGTGTGTGTGTGTGTGTGTGTGTGTGCGTAATGTTGCTTTGTGGCAAGCTGGAAGCTTTATTTTTTCTTTCTTCCAGCCTCGTCCGCTACCCCCCCCCCCCCCCCCCCCCCCTCCACCCCCTCCCCACACCTCCAACCCCCCCAACCCGCTCCGCAAATATTCAAATGAAGAGACGTCCTGCTGCAACAGCAGTAAGTCATCGTCAAACCACCGCGCGTCATTCGGCTCTGATGCTGAGTGAACGAGTGAATGATGACGCGCGTGTGTTGCTACACGTATCGATCGGCGCACATGCAGCCACTGTTGGGGAAATGCCCAGCGGGCTGCAGTGGGGATGGGTGGGGGTAGTGGGGGAGTGTGTGTGTGTGTGTGTGGGGGGGGGGGGGGGGGGGGGGAGTACCTGTGGATGGTGCTGCTGCTGCTGCTGGACGGGGGCGCGCGGCGCGGAACACGAGCCTGCCTCAAACCGGCACAGGCCGAGTGGTGGCAGAGTGAGTCCTTTTGGATCATCGTTCACGTGCACGGGTCACTTTGGGGGACATGGACAATCCCGCTAATTGCGCGACCGTTTACGGTGGAGGGCGTCTCAAATGCGCCAGAGCGCGCGTGCAGGGGCTGAAACGTGAGGTGCATTTCACCGCGTTGTGTTCGATTGGGTTCAACTTTTATCGTCCTGTATGTTTTTGGACCCTCCATTCATATTAAGTTTATAAAACGAGCCAACCATCAATTCACCACGCATCTCTTTATCTCATTCGAGTGTATTTTTTTTAACAACCACCCCTCCCAGGGGATATATTTTGTAAAAATATTTGTAAGAATAATTTTGAACAATTTCTGTAGCAAGCGATCTTTCAGGCGTTGCTTCTGGTGGAGTGTTTAACCCTTTCCTTCCATGTCTTTCAATGATTTTTAACCTTCCGAAATTCAAATCCCCCGCTGGTTGAAGCTGAGAGTGAGCCAACATGACCAGTTCAAATGTGTAATTCAGAACTGGACCATATGTCCATCATGATGCCCTTTGTTTGCTGCTTAAGGGCTGATGCTCGCGCAGGCCTGGGAGGAAAATGGCCTTGAATATTGCCATGGAAAAGCAGTGACAAAACAGCTACAAAGACAAGCCGCTGGTAAAATAATCCACTGGCCTTTGTCTTGTTGGCTCTAAAGACCACGAAGACGTGTTAATGTCGCGGCCGGGCGGGATGTGAGCAAAGGTCGGCGTTGGGGTTTTGACACTTGTGCCGAAGTTCATTGGCGACTTCTGCCAATCGACCAAACTGGCTGCAGTAATCTCCTTATAGAGGATGTTCCGCAACGGATCCTAAGCTGCACTCACTGGCTTGATTGTAGGACGTATGTGTTATGCACACACACACACACACTCTCTCTCTCTCTCTCTCTCTCTCACACACGCTGTACAATTTCCAGTTGTCATCCCAAGACAGTTTTCTGCAGCCCAGTGTGAGTTGGGGGGGCTTAAGATGGAGCTGAACAAAACACTAGAGAGCATTAACTTCTGCAGTAAAGGCTTCTTTGTCGGGTCTCCCAGTGGAATCCAGACACTTAATTTAGCTCCTGACAGCAAAAGCAGCGAGTGGATATGTGAGCTATATCTTATCCGATTAAGGCCATAATGCCTTTTCCCCTTTTGCAATTATTTCAGAATGGAATGGTTTGGTTACTTTTTTTTTCATCCCATCACAATTACAAGGCAGGGACAGCATTTGGGCTGGTTGTTGACGTGCAGCCTGACATTGTGGTTTTTACTTTTCCTTAATTTGCCTTAGTGTTACCCTGTGCCTTTTGTTTCGCTGAAAGCCTGCTGTAATATCACATGTGTTCTTTGTCTTCATACATTTCCTCAAGTTGAACTCCCTTAAGATTTCCCAAGTGCTCTGAGATAATGCATCCAACCAACAGTGCTTGCGCTGACATCAGTGTAGCCTTGCTGCATTACACACGCCGGTTTGCCAGAGTGGCCTACATTTTTCATAAAAGTAATTTTACGGAGCTTTGCGAGATCGCACCCAGTTTGCTCATTAATGAAGACGTGGCCTTTGGCAGAGGCGGGTCAGAGGTCATCCTGGTCGCCTCTGTCGAACAAAAGGGAGAAGATCAGCTCAGATAGGCACGCATGCGGGACGCTGTAATAGTGCGCGTGCTCCATCGGGGGTGAAATCAACATGACAGGTGCATCTGAATCTGAGAGTGCAGCAGGATTGTGGTGGCAAGCAAAGGTGGCCAAAGCAAAAAACTGCAATCTGTAAAAGCAGCTAAAGGAAAGGAACAGATCTCCCAGACGGCTTGACATTTGGGGGAAATTATTCTATTCGTTGTCTTGTTAAGAGTTTTATAAAAACAAAAGTCCTTACCAAAGTTACGGTGTGTTCATCCGGGGGTTAAGTGCAGGATTGCTGGAGTCTGGTTCTGTCCAAGAAACGTTTTTCTCTGACTTATTTGTGTTTCCTTTGGACAGAGCCCGGCTAGTTTCCTTCTGCTTCCTAATGCTAAGCTATGCTGTCCGTTTCCCCCAGCTCCATATTTAGAGTAACATTATGACTATCAATCTTTTCAAATGACTTTCTGCCAGATAGCGAATGAGCGTATCACAGACAACGTTAACATCGTACCCAAAATCTTTCAAGGAAATGATTCTCCAGTTTTGTCAGACCTGAAACACAGCAGTTTAATGTAAACAACTCTGACTGACTGACTTTGTGCAAGTATTTGTGCAAAATATGAAACCTGACAAATAAATACAGCCAGTCAGTCAGTTAATATTTTTGAAATATATGTTGAAATTGAGAAAAGGGGGTAATTTATCTGAAAAATGATGTTTCTTATGGCAGTCAAATAAAATAAATATTTATAAAATAAAATTTTCCATCTATTCAAATCTGCTTTATTCAATTATATATAATATAAATATATAAATTCTGAAGAACAGCAGTCAGGACAGTGGTTTTCTGTTAACGTACGGACTCTGTGAGTTGACGATGAGGCCGCGACCCCGTCGCTATATGGAGCGTTACTGCAATCAAATGGGCCATTGAATTGTCAAGCCATCAAACAATTATTTCCATTGCGTGGAGCCGGGTAGCTGGTAATCTTTGTGCTCTGACCTGTTTCAGTAAAGTGTTCAGCGTCGGCTCGCCTCCCACGTTCAGCCGTCACTGCCCGTTTCCCTTCCCGAGGAACTGGGCATCATCAATGCATCAATGACACCAGCCCGTCACGAGGGACGTGTAGCACGCCAAACCAGTGATTCATTAGGACTCAATTAGCTGGGAGGCATGGGGCTCCCCGCCATATGCCTCGAGGTTCTGCGGCAATCTGTGCCCATGCACTGCCTGCTACTGTACCCTCAACTGTCTTTGGCACTGCGCGTGTGTGTGTGTTGCACTGTGTACGGAACCAGCGCCGCGCAACAGTCTGCTGCTCTCCGTCCTTGCACCATTCAAAACAAGTCGGCGGTGTGCAGATTTAGCGGCCGCGTCTCCGGCCGCCGCCCCAGCGTCCGAGCTAGAACCTAGAACGGTGACCTTCAGCTCAACTCATGTTGTGCCAGTTGGCTCCGTATGAAATGCTCATCCATCTACTGGAGTATGAGGCTGTGGAGCTCTAGATACTGTAAATCTAAGGAGGTAAGAAAGGCCCCCCCGCTCAATATCGACTTTGCCTCGCTTGCCAAGAGGCGGCGTGTGCTGCCGACAAGATCTATCCGCCCTCAGATCTAGTTTGTCTTCTTATCTGTGCCAAGCTTAAGGACCCCTTCACCCCATCCTCTGTGCCCCCACCGCCCAATCAAACTGTTCCTCCGGCCTAAATTAATTAAATTAGATTAGGGAGCAGTCTTAAAGAGAAGGGCAATGAACACGCTGATATGTGATGCGATGTGACATATATTTGTTTATACATACACAAACAGACACATACATGTAAACTGCCGTATATATTCAATTTTATTTCCAGACACATCAGTCCATATGAAAAGAAAAACAAGTAAATACAAAGCCATTTGATCCGACAAAATCCTAAAACAAGAAGAATAAGTGTCACTCTGTGTTTGAGAAATGAATGCTTTCACTGATTCGACATTTGAATTTGTAAATGAAATTTCTCAACACAACATGAAAGGTGAGTCACTAATTGCACTTAATCTAGGGAGCTTGAGCAAGAAAATAAAGATAGGATTATGTTGAGAATTCACATTACCTTTTTATTTTAAGTGAAAAAGGAGATTTTCATCTCACACGGTTAACGTGTATGAGAGATATTTATAAGTAGGAACACACACCACGACATAATCTGTAAAACAAGAACAATCATATTGGTTATAATTATTGTTTAGAGCCTCCCTCAGTTTCCCGAGGGAATAAATGACTTTTTATGAGTCAATGTTGAATTTTCCAGAAACATGTCGCTGCTCAATTGAGCGATTTAAAAAATAATGTAATTATAGTCAGCGAGGAATCTTCTATCAGCTGTTAACAGCAGGAGTTCAAGACATGTAAAAAAAAAAAAAAAAAAGCGTGTTTTTTTTTTTCTCAAATTAAAAGCCTTAACTTTTCAATAAGGCCGGAGGAGCCCGAGCAAAATAAGAAATCGAGTCAAGTTCGAGCTGCTCTGCCCCAGTTGTAGGCACGTGCAGCCACCCAACTGCACTCCTCCAGCGTTTTCACCGCATTACACAGAAACGCTACGTTCCTGTGACCCAATTCATCAGCCCTCTCCTCCCCATTCATCTGCTCTCACAGATGCACGACGGGAGGCACCGTAAGCAGCAGAGCATTCATCACCTCTGAGTAGTGAGGTCCTTTCGGTTTCATCCCGTCTGCTCGCTCTACAACCCCATTCCCCACAGGCGGGACAGCGGCTCCATATGTGGCTGATGATTGTAATAGTGTGGCGCGCTGGCAGCGGCAGGCATTATTGTGCGCGTGTTTGTGTGTTTTGTGAAATGTGTAATCAAATATAGCTTAGCAGGGTTTTTTTTCGGGGTTTTTTCCACTGACAGTCAACTCAAATATTGTATCTGCCACATCTCCTTACTGTGGTGTTATTTCAACCCCCTGGAGGTAATTCCGATGTTTAGTTCAGCCTAGACGAGCTATCAAAGTCAATTCTCATGTGATTTCATATCCCTTGATTCCTGTTTTTTTCCTACTGAGCACAGCGCGTTCCTCCATCGTTTACAGTTTTAAGTAATCAAGCATTAAATGACAGGCAGTCATTTAGTCAATCCCACACAAACAAAGCATCTCTTCAACTAAACTGCGTCAAACAGGGTGGCTGGTTAAACTTTATTGTGGTTTCTAATAGAAACCTCTGAACCACGAAGCTGCCATATTGATTGAATCCAAACCTTCCGAGTTTTATCGCGGTAGGATGTATTTCAGCATAATTGTTTTAGATTGCACTAGTTTTAACTGTGTGTGCAGGATAAAATGTCAACTGAGTGTATGCTGAGTTACACCAGCAGGTTGTCTGTTCGCACCTGTGCTTCCATTAGAGCAGAAAAGTCAATAATGTTTGACTATTCAATGCAGCTTTCGGTTACTATATTGTAGAGATGAAGGGACACGTAAATACTATATAACAAATGACTGTTTTGTAGCATTTTCTAATACCCCAAAAGCTCCTCTGGCTTCGAACTGTATTTCAGTATTTCATTCTTATTCCTTATCAGGAAACGTTTGTGACTAATCACAACATATCCAAACAGAACATGTCTGCAAGAAATCGTATCGTGGTTCCACGGTCCGTAGCCTTTCCCGACCCCTGAACCAATTGCTTTTGTCACACAACCTGCGTGCGGTAAAACTTTTAGACTTTTTCTGGAAAAAAGCATTGCTTCCAAAGATGGCTTCGCGGCTTAATGGCTGCTGACATTTGATTTCCCCCCTTGTGCAGATGCTCGCGTTTGTGACCCTTTTGTTTTTGCACCGACGCGACAAGCATCCGGCACGGCAACGGGTGGTGGGGGGGGGGGCGGTCAGCGTGACGTCTTCTGACGAGACCCTTTTAGATCACTTCTCATCAGAGCGTCACAGCTGGAATCCGCCCTGATGTTTTCGCTGCTCTGCTCTAATCAGCCATCAAGTGTCGTATTCGGGAGGCTTCACTCGCGCTCGAGTTTACACAACACGGCATCGACGACTGCAGCAGCGGCAGTGGCCCCTGCTCGTGCGCGCTCGCGATCCGCGTTGAGATCTCGACCTTGGGACGCCATTGTGATGAGAGGCATTGGAATATTTCACTTATCATTAGTGGCATGATTAGCTGCCAATGGGCTGTGCCCCGGCTTGGTTTAATCCTCCCAAGTCTCCGGAGTGCCATAACATATGAGATGACAACAGTTTCACAGCCGGCTTCACACCTCCCGTGGTTCCGTGCGTCTCGGCAGCCTAATCGCTCATGAGAGATTAATGAGAGACGTGGAGGTGTGGTGGGACATTCACTAATTACATCGGCACCTACCATACTGTAGTCAGGGCAATAAACAGTGTGCGTACGCTTCTTTTAAACTCCATTTTTACAAGGTACCCGGTCGTCTACTTTGCTGTTTGGCAAAAGAAGTACATAAGTACAGCCAAACAGCAAAAACCTAACGTCACTTTAAAAGTGATTTCTGTGCTTAAAATGTCTCCTTCGGAGTCCGTGTGGAAGGAAACCTCAGCTAACTGTGGAGTTTTCTTAGCTGAATTGTGTGCAACCTTTACATAAAAATGACAGTCGATAAAGATATTTGCCCTTTTCTCTAATACTCAAACAAGTGTGGCTCTTAGTAGTGTACTCAACGGCTTTGTTAGAATGCCCCACGGACACTGCTTTTGACATTTAAAGAAATGCAACATGTTGCCCTCTAATACCGTCACATAATTTAACTCTATTGAATTTCTGTGTTGAAGTTTTACATTTTATGATATAAATGTAGCAAATTATGTGAAAATAATGTGAGATAAATGTAAAAGATAACACGTTTTTTAAACTAAAGTGGCTTAGCAGCTGAACAAATTTGCTTGACGGTGAGTTTCAAAGTTACTGTTTCTCACTTCTCACTCTTCACTGTCTGGGTTCAGCACTCTCATTATCGCTGTTTTTGGCTGCAGCAGAAAGATGTTTACAACAAACCCTCTGTAAACATGATCTTCACAATGTTAACTAAACTCCTGGCAAGCATGGCAGAGAGTTTTCTACGGAAGTCCTGCTTATGTCTTGTGTGCTCCAGCCAATCGCTGAGCAGTTGACATGGCGGTATTTAAATGAACAGCGGGCTGCCGGCAGCTATGTGCGACTCAGGGGAAGTGTGAAATGAAACAGAAATCAGGGGAGGAAAGATGCTCAAAATACCCTCCCCTGCTCCTCCAAATAAATTAGCCTGCTTTCCCATGATCAAAAAGAAAAGCTATACAACCCATAAATATTTTAACCCCCCTCCCTTCTCCGTCTCTTAATAATCATCACAGAGCTCCTTATTTGGCTGAAGATGACAATATTAATTAGGAACCAAAAACTAAAGTTTGACACTCGTTAGTCCAGAATATGTCACGCTGCTTTTTATTTTACATTAAGCCAAACTAGTCTACTGCGCAACGTGTGTGTGTGTGTGTGTGTCACATCATGACAACATCATTATTGCGGCGTTAAAACAAAAAGGTTCCCTTTTTTTTGAAGAAGCTGTCCTCCGGTTTCCTTCAGCTTCATTAATGCTGCCTGGCAGACTTCAGGTAATGTTTTTAAAGCTCAGCGTTTTTGATCGTGGCAACTTTTATCTCTCCGCTGCACTGAATATCTGTCGCGTTTGATCGTCACGTTGCCCGTCGACCATCGCCGCTGAATCAAATGTCTTTCAAGACGTGAACACAGTCACATCAACAAACAATTAAACATTTTTTCACAAAGAGGCTTGCGTATCTTAATTGTATCCCTGACCCATGTGCAATTAAAAAGGGTACCTTTTGGCTATTTATTTAGTACAAAGGGAACACAGAGGGAGGGGAAACCCTAATTGTCTCATTAATTACTCTGCGCAGGAAATAATGACCCAACCAAGGTATCTACAGTTCTTTTGTAACTCACAAAACAAGGCGGGGCGGTGGGGGGGTGACAGCAAAACAACACATGCTTCACCCTCTTTTCACAAACGGGTATTATGTTTGGGAGTGAGGGAGACAAAGAAAATGAGGGCAGGGCAGAACGTTGGTGGGAGGGAGAGACAAAAAAAAAAGATACAAAGATGAAACTGAAAGGGAAAGGGAACAAAAAAAAAAGGCTGCGGAGATTAAAAATGATAAAAACACTCAGCACATCAAATTGCGAGGAAAGAGGAACAGAGGGACAGTGTTTGTCCAGGATCCTGAAGCCCGTCCAGTTCTCTCCCACCGAATGCCGTAGATAGCCTTTCTTTAACGCGCTGGTCAGACACCGAGACACAGCACAACAACAAAACAAATCAACAGCGAATTGAAGACTCCTCGGGGAAGCCACAGCGTAGCATCGGAGGAGGAGGGCGGGGTGGGGGGTGTTTGGGGGGCGACTGATCCACCAATTAACTGCAGTGAGAGGGGTCCAGGAGTCTCACGCCGGCGATGCTTCCAGACCCGCTCAATGCCGATGGGGGAATTACATGAATTAAAAGAAGGAAATGTATCTTGTTTTCATGCTATTGTTTACCGTCACCATAGGGAAACGGTGACACTTTATTAGCCTGGATGTGTCTGTTATGGAGGCAGAAGCAGCCGGAGAATTGCAAACTTTCAAAATAAAACCCCATTAATATTTGCATCTTGAGACCTCTGCTGTGCGAGTACGAGGCTGTTTGTTCATTCATGTCATGTCTCAGACTTGAAGAGACCACACACACACACACACACACAGATCCTTTGCTCACTCTTCTTCCATCTAAATTGGGCCCGGTATCCTGCAGCTGAGCTGGTAAAAAGGACAATGCAGGAGCACTTCAGAGGGCAGCTCCTCATTGCCCTCCGTGTAGCTGTGCTCGCCCGTGTTGGAGCCACGCCTAACTGAATGCACAGCTCCAAGGCCTCTGCTGACATAAATCTGCACGGCAAAGCAACTGTGGGGCGGCGCTTATTTAGTTTAACAGCTGTAGCTGCTGAACCCGAAGCGATGAGGCCTCTATTTCTCCCACAAAGTAAATGAGAGCGCATCAAATGCACCAAACTGATTTTTTATTTTTTTGTATGTGTTTTCTTCATTCCGCTTCGCTTCCGCTTGCACACTTGCCTGTTCCCTCGTCAGAGGCCCTCCATCTTGTAAGAATGAGGCGAACTAATGGGCCGTGGCTGAACAGCCTGAGCTCAGAGGCTATCAGTTCCCCCTGGAAGGCCGGCAGAGGAGAAGAATAAAGGAGAACTCCTTCTCCTTCTTTATCTGCAATATTTCAGCTTTGCTTCTGATAAATCAGGTCGATGTAGTAAAAATCAGACCAAAAGCACTGTATGGTTCCACGTTGTTGTCCGTGTTTTCATCTTTCACAGTGTGCTTTTAGTTCATAAAAATCAATCGTAACTACTTTGGTAGCTCAGAATGCCTTATTCAACGTTCAGCTGAACGTCACTTCTGGTTGCAAAAAGCCATGAAATTTAGTGCTAACATACGAAGATGATACATATTAGTTACTGACTCTTATTCTGTAGCCCCACCATGAGATTGACATTGGTTTTCGAGTGAAATATATTCACATAAATTGAACGGATTGCAAAGAAACTGTTCGTGCTATGAATGATGGTAACATTATCAACAAGTGTCTTATGTCTGCAAATTGTGTTTTTTAACTAACTTTGAATCAAATGGTAAATATGGAGGACATTATACATTAATGCTTATCACCAGCATGTTAGCATTGTCAACATTAGCAGCGTTAGCGTGTCTGTGTTTGCATTTAGCTCAAAGCACCGCTGTGCCTAAGTGCAGCATGGTAGACTCACTTCTCTTACTGTCATATCGGTCTCATTGAGCCTGAAGTTTGCTATGACAGTGTTTGACATAATTAACCCTCTGAATCACACGTCAGAAGTGTCAATAGTTTGCGGCGTTACCTCAAAGTCTCACATGCCAATCAACTGCCCTTCAGTCCGGAGTCTCATTCATCCATAAAAGAAGTTAGTTTGCCGTTAGTAAGGCCACAAAAGACACGCTTAAATGTTGACGTGAGCTTGTGATGTCCAACCCCGTCATTTTTAGCACAACAGTACGGATTGCAGTGGGGAGAGGACATGGAGTCGGAGTAAAGGTGACACAAGGTGACACAGCAGGGCCATTCAGAGGAGCTTCGCTTGGCCGGGTTGTGACAGTTGTGTCCCACTCCATAAGCCGGGGGGCATTTTGTAACAAAGACGACCAGCGCGAGGTGCCAAAGCGGGTCTGTCGAACAAACATACCCCCCCGCCCTCGGCCACGCCAGCCTTGGCCAGGGAGAAATGGTCGGGGCGACGGGGATGGGAGAGAGGGGGTCTCCTTCTCACTGCGGAGCACAGACTGCTCCTTCCGTCGGGACCACAGTGAATGGAGGTGTAATTGGCCATATCCAGTGATAGATGCCTCTTCCACCTTTGTTACTCTTCGGTGGCAGGATGCACGCAGGCTTGTCTGACAATATGAGGTTGATTGTGCAGTCTATCAAACATCGTTCTCAGGAGGAGATGTGTGCGTTACAAGGATGCTGAAGCTTTTAAAAAAAAACTTGAATGATGTGATTTAAAAATGAAATATTCAGTGATTGCCCATTATAGTTACGAGACGATAAACATGAATGTAATTCTGATCACAAATGAATGCGTCATTTTCATCCATAGAGGCAACTTGGAAGAAATAACTCAATGTAATTGTTCCAAATCTTTGTCTCTCTGCAACATAAATCAAAATTGTAGATTTTTATTTCATTGGAACGAAAGAATAAAGACGAGAAAGTGTCCTAGAATTGTATATACATTAATTACATACTCACACAGAGCTGAATGTGGTAACTGCAGTCTATATTGTTTTGAGGGCCATTTACGGTGTTTGGTCGATTTATTTCATTTTGCCCTTAATCCACCTCACTAAAAGGAAATTCTGACAAACTGATCAAAACAACAAAGATAGTATGGTGATTCCTCTTGAAAAAGCGTCACCTCACATCTCACCACACTACCCTGAAGCTGCATGACAAGATGTACATGTTGCTCAGGGGCTGCAGTTTGCCTTGGGCAGGTACACACTCAAATCCTACCCAGAAAAAATCAATGGCTTGCATGATGGATGGGCCTAATGTTAAGGAAGAGAGAGTTGCCATACATCAGGCTTTCACACAGCAGGCCTGTTTTTGTTCAATAAGTCAGTTACGGACTAAAGAGTCTGACGCAAGCAGGAAACAAACATCTCAAGAGATGATTTGTGACATGCTGGCTGACAGAGACAAAGACAGCGGCAGGTTGATGGAAGCAAATAACGAAATGCAAGCAGAAACGAAATTGACTTTGCTCAAAGAAGAGCTACTTTGCATTTGAGAGACAAAGTGCGAAAATGAACAAATTAATAAATAAAGTGCGGCTTCGTCAAGGGTTTTTGACATCCCCCTAACAGTCGAGAGTAGCGGGAGAAACGCGCGATGCTCGTTAACTCTGACCCAAATCATAAGAGACACTGGAAGCTGTTAAAACACAGAGCAGATCGGGGAGTCTGGGTGACCTAGATAGCATTGGCTTTGACAAGCAGCCGTACTTCACATTAAATCGCTCTTCCGTCTAATACAATGAGGCATATCTCCCTCATTGGTAATGAAAATGACATTCTGATAAGGTTCATTGTGACATGGAAAATACCTCTTCCATTGTTGGCACCCGAAGGCTCTGAGGCAGACGTACTTATGGGAAAACTGCCCCTTTGCTTGGACCCGGTTGAGATGATCTACCTCATAGGCACACGCATGGGGAGGGCTACGTGGTCCAGACAGCCACCCACAAGGAGAATCGGCAGGCAGAGAATCGGCAGGTTTCGAGGCAACCGCAATGACCTGTTTGTTAAAGAAATGAAATGGGTCCTCACATCACAGTTCATTTTAGAATAAGGGGACTGTTAAAGGACTGGTCTGCGTGAGTAAAATGAAGATGCCGCTTTAGAGCGTCTTATTTCACAGAGGAGTTTGTTTCATGCATACGGAATGCACAAAGCTATCTATTTATGAGATGAAAAATGTCTCTCTGGAAGATTTGCTAGACTCAATTTGCTAGACCCAATTTGCACAAAAAAAGGAAATGTAGCCCTATTTATAACCTCAGTACTCTTTTCTACATGACTCTCTGAAGGAGGCCAACACATTTAACTATAGTATTTAAATGCTACTGGCTACAACCCCTGCGGATGATTTCAGTTTTATGTTCCCAGTTTTTAAAATATCCGTCCCAACCACCACTATTCAATAGTGAATAGATTTCCTCTTCAGGATGCTAAAACATTGATGAAATGATACAAAGAAAATGAATTAAATAACAAACACTGATACTACAGGTAACCTAAATCTAAAGGACTATTTTCACAGTCACGCATTGAGTTCTGTGGACTATCTAGATTAAACAGTGAATCTGGAGCATGGGCAACAAAAGGCCGTCAATTAGAGGACATTATTACATTACATCATCTTTTATTTTGAGTGACCCACAAATTGAGTCACATCCATTTATCTTCTTTTCAACTGAAAGTTTTGTTTAAAAATGCAAATATATGTTTTTCTGAAAAACTCTTTGAAAGACATTCAGATCACGGATGTTTTCACCGCTCGGACTCTCAATGTCAAACAATGTCAAACGGTGCACGGTGCTCCATGTGCAGCAGCCCCTTTCAGGCCGCTGAAAGCTGAAGGCCTCTTTTTCCGACAATGGCCCATCACCATGCCAACTGAAACCGTGCCAGCCACGGTGCCAGTTTGGCACGGCCCTCGTGTTAGCACTGGATGATTCAAGGGCATTAAAGCACAATGTTGGGGGGGGGTAAGGGGCACTGGGAGGGGGGGTTCCAGTTCATAGACGTCTGTGCCAGGTTTCCCAACGCGGTTTGCTTTGAGGCAGCCCGTCATTCATCGCTCTCCGCCACTTCCCCAGCTCTCCTGCCGCTGGCCTGAGCCGCGGGCACAATCCAATCTTCTGAAAATTCGCTTTGCATGCACAGAAGCACCGGTCATGCTTTAACGTTCTATATTTACTCCCAAGCTGTACATGAAACAAGAGTGTTGAATATTTCGCCACGGGTCTCTTTTTAAAAAAACGGGAACCGAACAGCACGTATTCGCCGACCTCGTTAAAAATTGATGATCCAGAAGAGACAACATCTTTGTTGGTTTGTTAAATTGGAGCCTGCCATTTTGTGTTCTGGATGAATGTTGTAGTTTCTAATCAAGGAACGTGTATTTTTCCGCTCATCATTAATGCCGTCCCTGTTTTCTCTGCCTTGCAGCGCTCGGAGCAAGTGACTGTGATGGGCTGTCGGACTGCATCTGAAGTGCTCTACCAAAGAATAATATCTACTCCTGACCTACTCTGAAGAACAATATCTGATTCAATCAATGTTGCAGCTTCCCCTAAGGGGAATTACTCCTGAGTAATAGGTGGACCCTCAGAAAAGAGCAACATTGGATAATGTGATACTTGACCTTCAAGGAGAGAACTCAGGTACACTCCACAAGATGTCAAATCTGATCTGAGGCTGCTCTCGAGAGGGTCGCGCCACTCAAAATCCAACCTTTTTTTCACGTGTTCTCAAGCTATACTCAAACACCATGTCCCAGTAGTGACAAAGTGTAGTCATCAATGCTGGATCTTCATTTATCAAGGAGTACCAGACATCTCGTCATGGATTTGAATGAGATTTTCCCCCCAAAAGAGCGGCAGTGAGAGAGACTGGCGTGTGAGGGGAATCGGACGCTGGGCGTCGGGAGGATTAGCTAGTGTGCTGCTAACCCATGGTGGATCTGCTGTGAGCGGGACGAGGGAACCCAGCAGTGGAGGATGTCAGCGGAGGCCGAGCTCCAGCCGGGTGTCAAAACCAGCCAGCGAAAGGAGTCCAGGAGAATCAAAGGTAAGTCAGGTGCTTTCTTAGCAAACTCTAACCGCGCCACGGTAACGCAATAGCACAACTGTCCTGGAATAGAGTTGCGTGTGAGAAAAAAAAAAAAAAAATCTCTCATGTAGAACTGTGACGGAAGGGTCTCGACAAAACCGGGAAACTGGCAGCTTCCTCGTGTTTGGCTGGCAGCTCGCATAACTTAAGATCATGTTTAGATGGAGCTAAACGACGCCGGACTGCATGGAGAGAAGCTTCTGCCGAGACGATCCAGATGTAGTAACAGCTATTCCATGTGGCCCGAGGGTATGGTAGTGCCAGCAGGATTTAGGTGTCACGGACGGGGTCATTCACACTCTGTCGCTTTGATGAGCCGCGTAAGTGATGTAAGAGGACGAGGCTTCCTCTGAAAGCTCACTGGTAGATGGAAATGGGATTGAATTGGCTTGAAGGGAGAAAAGGAAGAGGAGATAGCGAGCGAAAGAGAATGAGATCCACAGGGAGGGGAAAAGAGAAAGCTTCCTCGTTGGCCCTGACTCTCTTCATCCTCTTCTTCTTTTTCTTCTTCTTCTTCTTCTTCTTCTCCTTCTTCTTCCCATTTCTCCGCACATGAATAAAGCCATTTCAGCTAGTCCAGTAAATCTGGCTTCTGCGGGCCGGCTGTAACGAGGCCGCAGGGCCGAGTCCTCTGTGGCTGTTTCACTGGCCCTGTCGGCCTGCTCAGATAAACGGCCGGGCTGGAGGAGGGCCCATTGATTTGAGTTAAGTGGAGGGGGGGAGAACGGGGGGGGGGGGGGGGGGGAGGGGGCACGTGTGGCGGATTCTCAGCGCAGGCTATCAGCCCCTGACTTGATCATGTTAATCACATGTGCTGCAGAGACCATTGTCACAATCAGTAGGGATGGTATTCAGATCCATATATATGGAAATGGGGGCTGTGAGGCAGCAGAGATAGTGGTGTAGTGGTGAGGATGCTTGTGACCAGGTGAAGGACGGATGGCAATCAGGTTGATGACATGTATTTAGATAAAGCAGGTTATGTGTTTAAATGGCCGGGGAGCTGCAGGAGAAATGAGTGTGATTCAAACCACTAGATTGCTGTTATTTTACATTTGTCAGAGATTCCTATCAACACCCAAACCATGTATGTGTTGTAGTGTTTCTGACTTTTCCTCCCCTGTTTGTTACTGGTCTAAACTTAACGTTATACTTTTTAAAAAGGCTATATGGTTTCCTTAAAGGGGACATATTCACCCTAACCCGACGACAGGTTTGTAGTTAATGGATTGTTATCTTCCTGGGAGAGGCCAGCCACCTCCTCACACCTCCACATCCTCAGTACTGAATAGTAAACTTAAATGTTTGTTACTGAAAAATGTTTTTAACTCATTAGAATTTGTTACTCAATAATATTTTTGAATGTCTCCACAACCTCTTGTTGGCAGGCTAAGTTAACTGTATTTTGTGTTTTTTATGGGATTTATTGAGGATTAGGAAGATCCAATATATTTCTAGGCTTATCTTTTAATGCAACAGCTGCTTTGCGTGGCCTATTGATTCAGAATTTGCTCAAAGAACGTATTTCAACACAGTTAGATACCAGACACACTATCTCATGTTTCATTTTAAGAAAGTCGTGGCGCTCGCCGTTTATTTCAAAAATCATTCACAGCGGCAAACTGGCTGTCATGGTAGAATCAAAGCTCCCCACCATCCATCAACATGCGTGGCTTTGCTCTATCTCCATAGCAACTGTTGCTCTCCCACTGTAATCTGTGTGCAGGAAAAAATGAATTCATTTCAGAAAGAGAGTCAAGGAAAGCGGACAGAGAGACATTGAAAGAGAGGACGGAGATCCCAGCAGATGGACACGGAAAGAGACAGACGAAGGCAAAGAAAGATGATATTACGTCACCTCTCGTATTGATTGTAAGAGGCTAAACGAATAGTAACCTATTCGACCATTATCTCCCATTTTGACCGTATAATTTGCTGGTATTCTTATCCAACCGTTCATCCCACTGCTTCCCCATGAGTGTGATGATAGCGTCATTGTGGAGCACCTACCTAAAGAATGACCCCCCCCACTCAGCACACATCAATACCTGCGTGTGACTCCAGGGAGAGTCAATGGTCGGTCCACTGCATTGGCGATGTGCACAAAGACCCTCATTAACTCTGCGGCTGCTTTAACGATCAGTCACTAAACCAAAATCTCAATCTGTTGGTTTAGGCCAAAGTTGGATGGAGGAGTATTTTCATCAGTGCGTGATAGAAGAGGGAATGCCTGGTGCTGTTAAATTAGTGTGTGTCTGCGCGTTTGCCGAGCCTCATGCGAGTTATTTCATGCACACGGGAAGGGCAGATGGCAGGGACAGATTTGCCTTCCTCAGATATCATTCTCCTCACCGCTGCTGAAAGTCATCAGCCCCCCTGTGCTGACAGGACATGCATAGTGGGTTTTTTAAAAGTGGCGAACATTGTACATTGCATGAAGGTGCGCCCAAGTCTCAGAAGGCGTCGCCTCGATACATAGCGTGCGTGGACCTTCTGGCAGACAGGGATATTGACAGGAAGAGACAGATACACACTCGGAAGGGTTCAAAGGTTAAGCTGCCTCCATGCCCAGATCCCCAACAAAAAGTTCCTTGTTGCCAAGTCCTTATATCTGGAGGGGCACTTCTGACTCTCCATCTGTTGCCATCTGTCTCTTCACTGTCCCCATTCTAGTGCGGCGAGGCGGAGGATGCAACACTGGGATCAGAGACAAGCCCTGAAACAGTATGGAGCAGTGCTAACAGTAATTGTTCCCTCCATGGTCCTGGTGCAGGGCTTGTCTGTGTCAGGTGGGTGGGGGTAGCGTTTAATTTGATGCCCTCTGATGTCTCTGAGGTTTTTGAAGATTTGGATATGTGGTTTTATTAAATCTTCGGAAATAGGGGCTCACAAGAAATATTAATGGGTGAAGTGAGTGACCAATGTCCCATACTGGGTTCTAACCTGGGACGCGTGCATCTTAGGCCACTAGGACTCCCAAACGGCAGCCGTGTTGTCCTGCGCGTGGGACACACTTAGATGCTGACTGTCATTATGAACATCAGGCTTATGGGACAGAAATATTGTGAGGACCTAAGGTAAGTGTAAATCCAGAAAGCCAGAGGAATATGTGTCACCCTCCTCACACACACACACACACACACCTTCTCCCTCTCGCTTCTCCTTTCTTACAGTAAAAGTAACAACACGAAGCAGCATGCCCCGCAGCGGTTTTCAAATACAGCGCAGTCGCTCGTGTTGTTCTGAACCCAGAGCACGTAGCGTACGAGTTATGCCACTGTGTCAAGACTCTCATTGGGTATGCAAGGCCTACTTTTTGTGGATCTGCGCATGAACCTCTAAATCTCTCCTGAAGTGTTATTAAGGGAGCTGTATGTAAAGAAACAAATGGCACAGAACATCTGGTTAAAGCTCATCGGAGAGATCTGTGCTGAATCGGACCGATCGCGTTTAAAATGCAACTGGAGCAGCATGCATTTTACATTACATTAGTGTATGAGTCAGTACAATCTGGATGGAACACAAAATGCTGTATGAATAGGCTCCAGTCACTGTATGAGGAATGGGTTGGATACGGTACAGCACTAATTATCATAGGATTCCACCCTCTGTCCAGCAGGGTTTAAGCAAGATGACATGAATAGCAACGCATACCAGACGGGGAAGCGGGAATGGTGATTTCTCTACACGTTAATGTTCAGAGGAGCATGGTGGCTGTATATGACACTCATTATCCTCTTAGAAACAAGTTGGAATAAGAACCAGATTTGACATTCACTTGCTTAGAGACTTTAGCATCATCAAGTGCCCCCCACCCTCCTTTAGTGAATTATACCCTCATGGATTAGTGAGAGGGTGAAGAGAGCCTCCATTGGAAATTGGATGTTTCTTCATCATTTGCAAATGTATTTGCACTAAAAAATAACCAGAAAAATGTCTTCTTGATGTTTCCTTGGAAATGGAAAGCGATGGAAGGAGACGTTTCATTTGTGTTCAGGTGGATGAAGGACGGGTGGCTCTACTGTGTGTTTCCCGTGTGGAAAGGGGTAATTCTGGTGTCGTCCTGTCTTTGAGTGCAGCGCCGACACTCTCTGCTAGAGATATTACACCTTCTTCTCCTCCTTCTCGCACACGCCTCAGCCAGCCACTTAGCTGTGCCGTTAACTGATTGTACTGTGCGGGCTCTTGACCTGGAGTCGAATGAGCAGGGGGGCTCGAGAGCTGTTCAATTCTCAAAAGTGAGGGTGACCTTGATTTTGAAATCCCACCGTCTACTCATGTAAATCCAGCACCCGGCGGTAAACGGCGTCTTGGAGGCTGACAAAACCGTTTATGAGGGGGTTGTTTATGCATTGCAGGAGTTTGAGATGGCGCTCGAGATACTAAAATGAGAAAGGTGTCTGTGTCAAGGTGGCGCCGGGGAACACTCGCAGACCTTGATAGACAGAATAATCAGCCACAGGGATGAGCGGGAGACTCGGTAAAGGGGGGTGGGGATCTAGTTATAAAGCCCAAGGCCAGCCAGCCACACACACACACATTCGCTCACACCCCCACCCCACCGACCTGCATCCATCACCCAGGGAGGGCATGGTGGATTACGGGTGAGCGCTGGACCGAGATGATTCCTCTCAATGGCGGCCATTCAAGGCGGTTTGTCACCGCCAATAGCACCCATGGGAACCGTGGGCGAGACGCAGGAGCGAAACACCTCGTAACCTTCTACCCCGGGCTTTTCATGTGAATGCCCCACAATGCCCTGCAATGGGTGATGACAGAGTGTTCTCCATGTTACAGTTGTTTTCTCATTCAGTCCACCAGCTTTATCCGGCTTCTTTTTCAATCTCAAGTTCAATTTCCTTTCAGTCTTTGCCCAATGCTGCTAATTTGCAATTCATTCTGCATTTCCTATTCCATAAATATTTATACCAGAGCAGCCATCTCTCTTTTTCTATGTCACACACACACACACACACACACACACACACACACACACACACACACACACACACACACACACACACACACACAGAGTAGCCTCTCTACCTGCTTACCGTAATTGCTTTAATTTTTGTCTCCTCTTATTTCCCCTCCTCCCTCTTTCTCTCCCGCCGCAGGTCAGGACCGCAGTGAGGCGGGGCTTATTAAGCGTTTCCGCGGGGATGGTGTGCGATACAAGGCCAAGCTGATCGGGATTGATGAGGTGACAGCGGCGCGCGGGGACAAGCTGTGCCAGGACTCCATGATGAAGCTGAAGGTGCAGACTTGTGTGTGTGTGTGTGTGTGTGTGTGTGTGTGTGTGTGTGTGTGTGTGTGTGTGTGTGTGTGTGTGTGTGTTGGGACATCATTGAGCCTGTTCGCTCATCTCTGTTAGATTTGGAAAAGGCATGCTCGGGCATGTCTTCATCCTCTGCTGAACTGTTTTGTCCTGTATATGACTCACTAAAGCTCTGTAAAGACCTGACCGGACTGAACAAACACGAGTCTGACCATATTAGTCGGTAGCCCCGTGTCTTGTAGGGTTGGATTTATATCTTTTGCGAAATATGACCAGCTTTGTATACTTTATTTTCCCTTTAATAGGCTCCCGTATTTTTAGCATCGCTCAAAGCTCTCTGCATTTATTCATACAGATTTTTGACCTTGGAGGCAAACTGGCTTCTTATGTTGAGATACCGAAAGCAATTTATCACTTGAATAGTAAATTCTCACTTTTTAGTGTGACTGCAACAACATGCCCCCCGCCTCCGCCCAATATGTCTGCCTCTTGAATGTCTTATCATGTCAATCACGGCCTACTATTTTAGCAACAAAGTCCACGATGTTTTACATGTAGCACGTATGCAAACTGCTGTAATGTGACCCAGATAATCTTTTAGCCCGTGTTCTTGACAGAATGCTGCAAGTAATATAGGTCAAATTCAGCTCCACAGTAACCCGGGGAAAACCGTGTGAAGACTATTGATTGTGGAATAGTACGATAAGTATTTCTTCTTCATTTGTCCTAAAATGGCGTGTAAATGAACTAGTTAAGAGTTTACCTTGTTAACAGTGCTTTTTGTAACTGATACCACCCATTTCATCAGTTGAAATGATGCCTGAGGCGAGTCGATGTAACCTAATTATATCACCATGCAACATTCAGAAAATGTTTTTCAGCTTTGTTTTAAAACAAGCATTGTGTGAAAGAGGAGGTAATGATGCACTTGATGGCTTCACACAGTATATCGTACAAGGAGGCTGAAGTCAGATGTCCAGATGTTAATGTGAGGTATCGCTGTTAATGGAGTTCACTTCACATCCCTTCTACACAAATCTGAACATAGCTGCTGAGTTTTGATTGGCCAATCGGTGTTAGGCAATAGTTTGCTCCCTCTTCTCTAAAGTTTATTTAGTATCCTCTTAAATGCCTGCTATGTTTACTGACTCCACTGTAAAAAGGCAAGAAGTACTTATCGCTCGCTTTGTTGGTAAAAAAGCAGCACATAAGCGTCTTTGCAGTGGGTGGCTACTGCATAAATCCTCCTCCAAAATAGGGCGTACGCGCCTGGCTTTTTAAGTATCTTCTCACACACTTCGCTGGGGCTTAAATGTGTGGGAAGGGTTAGAAAAGAGCAGGATATCTAGAAGGCAAAGCCTCTCATCAACCGTATCCATTCCAAGTGATGAAAACCAATAAAACAACTTTTCCCCCGCCTGGGTTCTGACATTTCAACAGTCCCCCCCCCCCATATGACTGCAGTAGTCACCAACTACTAACCGGTATCAGTCGATGGAGAAGTCGATACGGACCTGCTATGATCTGGACACAGGATGGAGGAGGGGGACGGGGTCTCTATCGAGCTGCCTCTCGTTGCCTTGAGGACTAATCCGCCAAATGGAGAAGTCGATTGCTGATCGACAACGTCCATCGACTCTCCCGCCCTCCCGCCTCTTCCTCACCCTACTTCATCTCTTCCTTATCTCTGCTGCTTGTTCTGCTCTTTACCCCCCCCCCCCCCCCCCCTTCCTCTTTACCCGTTCCCTTTTTATACTCCCCTGGTCCCTTGAGGTCGTCTTTCGCTCCTTTAAAGGGCCGTTTACGTACGTAAACCTGGATGGATATTTTCCCTTGAACATCCCCCTGCAGGGGCAGAGCTCCGTGTGACCTGTTACGGCTTGAGTTATAAATATTAGCTAATCCTTGGAGAGTAGCTGACATACAGGAAAGGTTGACCACTCGTCAGGTTGTCAGACGCGGTCAGCGCATTGGGCAGGTCTTTCTTCTCCTCCCTTCTCCTCTCTCTCTCTCCCCCTCTTCCGTTCTCCCGCAGGCTTAGTTCCGCGAAAGACGTGCCAAGCAGGCGCCTGGCGTCAACTAAAACACGCTGGAAATGTTAATTGTTTTCTTTATTAGAGCTGAGAATGTAAGAAAGACGAGGTGAGCTACCGAGATCCACGGAGACGAAAATACACTTCAAAGGCTGGATGGGCTGTTTAGTCAGCACGGCTTGAAGTTGTCGGGGCGAGTTGGTTTGGTCAGCAGCGCGATCTACGGTGTCAGCAAAATCTCACCTTATTGTTTGTTAGGTGGCACTCGCGCGTGTGTCACGTCGAGGTGCAGCACACCTACTCCAAGAAAAGGGAGAGAGAAAAAAAAAGGGCTCTGGGGAAAAGAAATCGGCCGCAATAATAATAAGACTCGCTGCACAATCCGACGTGCGAATTCCTCTGAGAGTGAAGCTTCAAGAAATGGCACTTGAAAGAACATTCTGTCCTATCACACCTTACGTAACTCCTGTCACCCTATCCCTCCCCCCGCTCCCCCTCAATCTCTTCCACCATCTCCCACCGTCACACTCACCTGAGTCGGAAAAAACTGTGTCACTTGCCGAGCTCGTATCCTTTCATCTCCACGTGTGGTTTTCCTTTAATCTCCTGCAGGGAATGGCTTCCTCGGCACGTTCCAAAGGGGAGCACAAGCAGAGGGTGTTCTTGACGGTCTCTTTCGGCGGGATCAAGATTTACTGTGAAAGATCAGGGGTGAGTAGCGTGTTCGGCGAGGAGGCCCGGCGGGCAGAGGCTGCCAAACTGCTGCAGTACAGGACGTCCAGAGGGCAGACGCCGGCACGGTCCGGTTCACAGCAGCTTGCCGGGGCCGCCATATTGTTAGCCTGTCTGGCGCGGGTTGATATATTAGTTTGACTGTGATATATATATATATATATATATACATGCGGGAGGAAGGTTATGCTGACATTTTTAAAAAGTGAAATACTTTGCAAAGTTACAAACTCGTCTCCCACTATCAATGCAAACTGAGCAATTACACGCTTTGCACTGGGCGGTTTGCCATTTAGCTCATAAAGATTCAACCCGGCAGCTTTCAATTACAGGTCGTCCATTTGATATTTGAGATTAGTGGTGTGAGCGATGCCGTGGTGATGGTGTGAGAGGGTCCGTTTCCGCCTCCGTCCTGGCTTCCGTCCCTCTGGTGGACTCAGAGGCCTGCTGTTTCATTACAGGATGATCGAGGGGCTCGGCTCCCCCCGTCCTGCGGCGTAGTGTTGGCTAGATAGGCCCACTCTGCTCATCAACGCTAACCGATAATTAGCACTCAGTTCCACCCCTTAATGATCATTGCCGCTAATGCTAATTACACCGCGGCTCCACCTCAGCTGCAGAGCTAAACTGATAATTAAGCGACAGCTTTTGTCCCATGGCTGCAGACCCCCACCCCACCACCAAACCGTGGTCTACTCCCCAAAAAAGAGCCATCTTTGATGGTATCTCTTTTCAATATGACCGGTGGTGATAGTGGTGGTGAATGTCTTTAGCTGGTAATGAAAAAGAACATTAAGCCTCCAGCCGCCAGTAGTCAGCTCACCAGCTTTTGACAAGCTCGTTTGTTGTTTTGGAAATCATGCCCCCTAATGCTTCTCATTTTATTTACTGATTACTGGCAGTGAATAACGCTGCACGTTTAATATCCCTCTTGAGTTAGGCACGCAGCATCAGCAAGCTTTTAGATGGAAAGACTTTATGTGAAGCTGACTTCTCCGCAGCATCGAGTGGACCAGTCATATTAGTTTTGTATTATACGTTAATCTGAGGCATTAGTAGCGACACTCCCCACTAAATATTGGTTAATGTTAAAACGAAAATTCCTCCTCAAAGCTTAAGCTTATCTCTCATAATTCTGGAGTGGTAGCTGAATTACTCCCAGTGTGTATCTGTGGGTGCGTATTTATGTTTTGCTAGCATTTTGAACCAAAACGTTTTGAATGTAGTTTTTGAAAATGTAATGGATTGTAGTTTTTTTCAATTAACAAATTTCCCAGCATCTCAAATCCTGCTCATGTCAAATATGGACATGAATAAAGAGGTGGAACAGAATCTGAGAGAGAAGATCACAAAACAAACATCTGCTGCATTACAAGTTGTGCAGGAACTAAAGTATAAATTCGGTACTGTGTAGGGATTTGGACCCCCTTGAATCTCTCCTCCCTCTGTGCGGAGTAAGTTGCATTTGGCTCAACATTATGCAAATATGTTTAAAGCAGGTTTGTCCCACTTTTCATGCCAACACAATGAACAGATTTTGTACTGGTAAAATATTTGAAACAGGCAGGAATTAAACAAGACAAAGACTAGATTGTGTGAAAACCCCTATTTCAGTAGATCCACATGGTCACTGCTGTAACACTTAACTTAATCTTTGCCGTATAGGTGCTCATGCATCACCACTCTGTCCACGAGATCAGCTACATCGCAAAGGACACCAGGGACAACCGGGCCTTTGGCTACGTCTGCGGGAAGGAGGGCCACCATAAGTTTGTGGCCATCAAGAACGCACAGTCGGTACGTACTTTCTAAAACACTAAATACCACAGGATTGAACATCTTCCTATCAAAGCCGAGAACCGAATTGTGTTGAGACCAGGTCCATGCAATGGATACAGAGGGTCTAACAATTAACAATTCGAGCTTTGCAGCCGCGCAGTTCTGCAGCTGTGCAGCTGTGCAATGCTTTTCCTTACACTCAACCCGTTGATTAAAATTGTTTATAGGCAGTCAAGCCCTAATTTCTGACTCAAGTCCAAGCCTCAAGCCCACAGATGTGCACTCTTTGGTTGAATCATAAATCTTGAGCTGTAGCTCCGGTGGAGGATTGCCGAAAACATAAATAGTGGTGTAGTTGAATGTTGCTGCGATGTGTACTGCAGGACACTTCAGCACTGTTCATTTTAACAGCTAAGAGCTAAGAAATTGCTCCCGATATTAAAATGCACACCTCGGTTTCTAGTTTCTACTGCGTTACTTTGCAGTTCTGGTGTATTTACAAGACATTTCTTAGATAAATAGCTGTTTTTTGATTGAGCTTTAATTCCTCAATACTAACCACTCTCCGCTGCGCTGATCTCGTTTCCTTGTGAAAAAGGTAGCAACCAAACATCTTTGCATTCTGCAGTCACATAATCTATTCTAAGTGAGTTGGCCGACTAAAATAACATGAATAGTTGAATAAATACATAATAAAATAAAAACCAAATCATAAAGGCCATAATAAAACACATTCATTAAATTGTTGTTCCCTCGCTTCCATTTCCCCTCATTTCTCGCTTCCTGCTACTTGATTTTCCACGTTCTCTCCCTCCTCTCATGCAGGCGGAGCCTCTTATTATTGACCTGCGCGACCTCTTCACGCTCATATACGACATTAAACAGCGCGAGGAGATGGAGAAGAAGGCCCAGAAGGACAAACAGTGCGAGCAGGCTGTCTACCAGGTAGGGCGGCACATTGCTGCTTTTACCTTTTAATAGTTACGAGGCGAGATCACACGCTGAGCAATTCATTCGCACAACAGAAATCTTAACACTCTCAATCTAAATATAATGGAAATGCAACAGGTTTAGATGCTTTTTGCTGTTCGCAGTCGGGTATGTGTGACGGAAAATGTTGGTGTTGCTGCGTGTGTTTGATATAGCAAATGACGGTTTCATTAAAAACACAGTGTGAGTGTGTAATTATGTTTGCCTGCAGGAAAAGATGGACTGAGATGAATGTAATGTTGTTTTTATTTCATGTTGCTTTTTTGTCCATCCATTTACTTTCTAATGAGACTCTAAATTCGGCTGCACTCTGTTACTGATGGAAAACAAAATATGTCATCTGCCTTCTGTCCCACCATTACACAGACCATCCTGGAGGACGAAGTGGATGATCCAGTTTACCAGGTAGGTCCGCAGGCTCCTGAGCAGCAGGGAAACACTGCCGATCTTGATGCTTTTGTCACTCTTAAAGCTTGGAATAAAAAGACGCGGAAAAAAAACGATTAATCATGAATTTTAATATCCCCTCCAGTCACTGATCTGCTTGAATTAATGATTCATTATACTCCGCCATTCCAGTAATACACAGTAGACTATCCTAGTGGGCAGTTTTGTTCAACCATTCAACTCCCATTTGCCAGTGCAGTGTTGTAAAACCATATTTTTTAAGTTGATCCGTGTCAATGTTCTGATTTCTTCCAAAGCCCCCCCCCCACCCCGACTGATTGTTACCCCCCTCCCTCCTTTCTGCCCCGTGCATTTATTTGGCCGTACGTGTTTTCTTCTCTGTGTTTGCTCACACTGAATACAGACAACGCTAACTCTTACTCTGAATGCTATGTTCAGTGGTACGTCGAACCACCTCACCGATCTCCTCTGTTCTTCGCTCTGAAAGTGTGTTTTGCATAAAGTCATTCCATTCGCAGCTTCCGATTATGTTGATGTTGGTTGACAAAACTCCAGACTGTGGCCGGAAGGAGTACTTCGACATTTTGGGAACTACACTAGTTCTTGACTTCTATTTTTTCGCTGATAAGATCGACGCCCCTCTCGTGTCGGTGCAGTAAATTTGGAGCTGGAGCCAGCAGCCAGTTAACCGAGCTTAGCATGAAAAAAAATACGGTCCGCTTTGTCCGTCCAAAAGGTACAAATCCACCAACCGGCTGATCGTCTGATCTTTGGTACTTGATTTTGAATCAGTTTGCCTGTTGACTGAAATTTTTTGTCCAAATTAAGTCATTCTTTTTGTTTTCATCACAACATGCCAGTCCGACTTGTATCATGTTTATTAGTATTTTTAGTCTTCGAAGCATTTTGAGTATTTTTACAGCTGCCGCTGTCTTTGTCGCGTACTGTTGTCATGGTTACAGGTCTCGTTCTCATCCGTCGCAAGGTTAGTGGTAAAGGCACTGTTTACACACACACACACTCTGCTCCGCAGTAACACAACACACTGATTCTCCTCGGTGACTCGACTTTTCATTTTTCATTTTAAAATCCTGGCTGTTTGACCAGAACCACTAAGTCTCCGTTGTTCCTGGTCACCGAGCATCAGCCTGCACCTTCTCTTCACATAAGAGCAGCTGATAATTCAGAATGTAATTCACTCACTTAAACCAGAGTTAATTACGGAACGCAGCGTTATTTCTTTGGCTGTAATAATAATCCTTATTCTTTATAACATTAAAAACTAAAAGTCCCTTTTGATGTTACATTTACTGACCTTTGTCCTCATGCTGCTTGCATGTTTTTGTAGTCTATCTACTTTTTTGTTGCCGATCCTTGTCTAATTCTGAGTGAATATGGGACTAATTTAGTCCAGAAATTTGTGTCTTCCGAGAAGTGGTAACGTCAGACAGACATTTCTGACGGAGACATAACGTTGTTGAATGGAAGACGCTTCTTACCGATGGAAGTCAAACAGCTCAACTTCCGAACAAGAGATGCTTTTTGGCCGAGACAAAATCAGGTTACCTGATCACACTTTGCAATTTTTTCTAGTAATTGGGTGATTTGTCCATTTGTCCGTCCTTCACTTTGTCGTTTGTAATTCAACCCTTGTTTATGTCAAGAAAATTAGTGGTGGACAAATTTAATTTCAATCCGACAGAGCTTGTTTCCCTGTTTCCTGTCTCAATGCTACACTAAGCTAAGCAGCTGCTGGCTCCGGCAACATATTTACAATCGTATTTCCAAAAATGTCAAACTATTCTATCAAATTGAGATCCATAAAGGAATTTATTAACATCGATCTCAAGCGTGCAATCTGACGTCTGGGTCTGGTTTCCTCTCCATGAGGTGGAGCATCATCTTGCTGATGTTGAAGTGAGACCTCCAGCTAAGAGCTCCACATTGCCTTGAATTACTGCCTGACCTATTCTACTTGTGCTCTTTCCTCTTCCCACCTCACTCTTTTTTTCCCTTCTCTCCACATCTCCCCCATTCCTCTCTGCCACGCCCCATTATTATTTATTTTTTTACACCCCTCATATTGATGATCTCATTTTACTGCCCGCTCGCCGCCATTCCACCCGCTCCCCCCCCCACCCCCCTCCCCGTGCTTTCATTTATTCTCCCCCCTTTGTCGTATCTCTCCTTTTTATATGCCAACGTTCCTCTCTGACTTCACATCTCATTATTCTCTGCACCTCTACGCTTTGCCCACTACTTCTGTTCTGTAGTACATAGTGTTTGAGGCTGGACACGAACCCCTCCGTGGCCCCCATTCAGAGGAGAGCGTGTATCAGGTACAAAAGACAAGCATTGCCCCCCCCCCCCCCTCCTTTTTTTTCTTCTCCCTCTTCATACCCTGTGATGGATTATAACAGTTAAAGTACTAACGACGTGACGTTATAGCTTCAAAGATAGTGAGAAGTTGCAACGTGTTTTTTTCTGGGAATTCAAAGATAGTTTAAAACGCGCTTCCTCTGTTCCTCTATTAGTAGGTTCAAATGCTCGAGTTATGATCAGTGGGGTATCATTCCATTACTTCTTCACTAACTCAACTGAATCCCCTGTTGTAAAAAGGAATATTAGCATGTCTTTTTCTGCAACACATCCGTGCTAACCACAATGACAAACACAATGCGCTCCCTGTAGCTTCTTCACAGCGATAAACTCACATGTTTTGACAGTTGCACGCTTGTATTTGAAGCAGCAGCGTAAGATGATTCATTTGCATTAACAGTTACTAAATAAAGCTCTAATGCGGTCGATGAGAGAGCACACTAAACAATTAGGCAATCAATTAGATGAAATCGATTACACGCATCGGTTCCTCTGTGAATCCAACATGGAAACGACAGATTCTCCACTACCAACGGCAACTGTTTCATAGAGGAAACAGAGCAGCGTCTTAATGTTTAATATCTTAAACACGAGCCGAAGAGTCAAGGTCAGTTGTTCACCCAAAGCCTGCATACCAGGTTATAGCTCCAATGCGTTGACCTTTCGGCTTTAGAGCATTTGAAGGACACGCTAGGACTCTAGGGAGCGTTCGTTTGGTTTAATCCTCTCCTCCCTCCCTTTCCTTCCCTCTTCCTGCTGCTCCTCTTTATGCCTCTCTGTATCTTGCGTTTCTCTGAAGATGAAAGATGCAGACAGAGAGAGAGATTAATCACTTGCCATGCCATTTGATCTCAGAATGAAACAAGATCAATAGACTTGGGGGAGAACGTAAGGGAGAGTTAACCAGTCGAGGGAGCGATAGGGAAGACAGGCAGCAGCGAGGTTGAGAGCAACAGATAGTTTAGAAAAAGAAATACACAAACGAGGCCAAATGTAGTCAGATGAACCAGTTGAGACGTGCTGTTGCTGCATAACAATTGGCTGTCTTAATACTCACAGATCCCACCCGCACCACCGCTGGGCATTGTTTGCAATCAATATTGATTTAAGTAGAATTGATTCAACAAAAAAAAGATCTCATTGCTCTAAAAAAAAAAAAACTCGTTTTTTTTTCCCCCTTATATACACATGTTTCAGCTCCTGTTTTTTTTCTAATATCCCAGCCTGTTAAAAATCAAACATAAAAAAAGGTGTTGCTTTGTTACTTACTTACTTTGAATCGACCTCCAATCCAATGCAGGTCCCAACCAGTCAGCAGAAGGAAGGGATCTATGATGTCCCAAAACGCCATTTCATGACTGTAGGTGTTTTTATTTTTTTACCATTTGTTTCTTTCCCCTTGCAAACCTCTCTTTAACATCCTCTTGAAGGAAGTACCGCAAGCCCCCTTTAACCGTCTCCTTGCGCATCACTTTCCCCTTCTGTATTTAAAAGTTTTTAATAGCTAAGCATTGCAGCCCAAAGGCTCTGAAATTGATTTTTTAATACCAGAACGCCTCAGAACGTCTGTGTCTGCACGCGCTTTTCTGTGACGATGATGAAACAAAGCTACATTGGTCGTGCCTAGCCTGCCAAAAGAGATAAGACCAATTGATTGGTCAACCAAAAGTCGGACATGTCAGCAATTTCACAGGACATTAGAGACGCAGGCTTCGTATCCAAAATCCAATCTTGTGCAGAATCCCGAATAATGTCGTGACCAGACGGAGACGAAAATCAGCTCGGAGTCTGTTTTTCCCCGTCCCTTCCGACTGGCCGACGAGATGCGTGAAGGAGGGCGGGGGCTTTTCCGTCTTCCTCAGAGGATGGGGGGGGCGAGAGGTTTGTAGGTGGGCTCTCGGGTTGAGCTGCATGCGGCGTAGTCGCAGCTACCGCACGATCAAGGCCCCAAACACTCACAGAAGCCGGACCTTAATGAATGTGTTTTGTTCAGAAATCGGCACAAAAAAACATTTATGATTCCACTCTCACGCATCAAACTGATATAATAATAAATCTCCTCATCCTGGCGGGTTTTATGAGTTCTTCCCCACCGTGCAGCAAACACCGCTGTCACATCTCTCAAATCGCCCATAAAACATTCTTTCAAGCCTATTTCGCCCACAGACAATTTCCACGCAACTTTTGAAAACAGCCCCAGCAAAGTGCTTCTCTGCTCTCTGCTGTTTGTGTGCTTGTTGCTCAGCATATCAAGCAGATAAACTTTGCCGGGCCCCTCGCTATCTCACCCAAACAGCCCATGCCAGTATAAGTAGCAGCGCTTCCATATCTCTAAGTGTTACTGCTTGTCTGTTCATTCAGTTGGAGCTTTTTGAGAGCCTCGAGCTCCCGTGATGTGTGTCAGCGCCTGCAGGGAGAGGCCTCTGTGTACAATGTTTACCTTTTTCTAAATTCAGACTCATTCTGTGACCCTCAATGGTTCCAAAGTGCCGTGCAAACTGCAATCCGCCATGTCCCGGCTTATTCAAGGAGGACATAACACTCTGTTAGAAGCAACACGGATTGCTGTGAATCCTCCTTTTTTGTTATTTTTTTTTTTTATCAGTATAAGTGTGTTCATGTATGTGTTTAGTTTATGCAAATCCTGCGTGTTCTGTGTGCTTTTGTGCTTTTTTGCTGTGATTCATTGTCTGCTTTTTGCATGGCCCCAGAGTCATTTCATGCGACTTAGTCATTCCATAGAGTGTCCTCCATAGCCGCGTCCCGCCCCCCCCCCCTCTACTTTAAATAGTTTGAGTAGAGGACAGAGGGGACCAGAGCAGGGGTCGCTTCTGCCCATAGGGTGAGGTGGCCTCATTGTCTCTGCTGGGTGGTTCCAGGAGCTTCCTCCTTTCATATATTTGATGAAATAAACACGCTCCTCTGTGTACGTATCTGCTCCCGGAGCGGAATCAGCATGATAAAGCGTCCCGGGCTCTCGCGGGGGCCCCTCCTGATTGGCAGACATAAGAATATCTAATCAGAGTCTGTTTTATAGGACTGAATAGCCTTTTACCCACTCAATTATAGCGAGCCATGAAAGATTCATTTTAGATCCATTTTCTGATAATGAAACGAGGGGATAGTTGTTTCTTGCCATCCGCAGCACAAACTGCCTTTATGAATAGATTTCACTCCCCGCACCTACCCACCCAAACCCTATCTGGAGATGAATTCAAGGTTTCATGAGTGTGCAAATCTCATTTTCGTGATGTATCACTGGATTTTGTCTCTCTTCCTCCCTCCCTCCTCCCTCCCCCACGGTTCGACTCACAGAACATCAACCACTTTGATCTTTTCGGCGACATGTCCACTCCTCCCTCGGTGAGTGCTACAACACCAAACCAAAACCCGATTAATTTTCTTGTAATTGGTACAAGCAGGATGAAATTACATTATTTTATCTGTAATGCTGGGTCAGATCTAAATTACCTGAACATCCGACAGCACTGAAGATTAAAGATAAATGTGCAGCGGGGCAACTTTTAGGTGACTTTGAAAGTTGTGACATCTGTGTGTGTGTGTGTGTGATTTGCCTACCAGATGCCCCCATCCCCCGCCAACACACTGGACCCTAGCAGGAGCAGCCGACAGCAGCAACACGCCGCTGAGTTGTACGCCCCCTTCAGCCCCACCTCCATGCCGTCAGGTAGCGCCATGCATTTTAATATGGAACATAAAAGAGAACAAAGTGCTGGTGAGGGGGTGTTTTTCTTTGATGTGAATAGCGGTGCTTTAAGATAAGATTTTGCAGATTTTAGGAGAAAGCATTGACATTCAAGAACGTCCCAAAATCATGTCCGAACAACAGCATGATGAAGGGCAACCTGTCCGCGATAACACGGCTTATGGAGGGAATGCTTTTTGGCAGCAGACGAGCAAATCTTTGTCCCAGAAAAAAAGAATACGAAATAATACTCCAGCTTTAATAGCCCTGAATCGGTCTCCCTCTTCCTCCTTCATGCTCCAGGCTACATGACCATGGGTCCGGTGCAAGCCGCCCAGTGGGCGCAGCAGCCGTTTCCTGCCCAGGCCCAGACTCTGGCCTTCCCCGTGCAGGGGCCCCTCCAGGTCGCTCAGGTCCTCCCCGGTGGTCAGCCAGTCATCTGGAGCCAGGCCAACATTTTCCCCGCCACTCAGCAGCAGTGGGCGGCCATGGCGGCCTACATGCCTGCCCAGGCCGTGGGCGTGGGAGGGCACGCCATCCCAGCTGCCGTGCTCCAGGGCCTGGTACCCATTACCACCATGTGCCCCCAAGCCTGCGACATATCGGCCCCCTCCTCCGCCATCACCAGCCCGCAGCACGCGGCCGACGCGGCCCTTCTCGAGAGGCAGCTGAGCCTGGGGGGAGAAGGCCTCGGCCTCGACTCGGACGCCGGCGAGGGACCCTCTACGTCAGGAGCCGGAGCAGCAGGTGCGGGGTGCGGCGTCGCGTCCGCAGGGGTGAGCAGGTGCGGGACCCCAGGCCTCATGAGCGTACCGGACACACTGGTCTGCAGTCAGCTGCTGCCACCTTCGGCTGCTGCGAGCCAGGAAGAGGAAGAAAGCTGCAGCGACCTCGATCTCTCTAGGATGACCTTGAGCCCGGGGACATCCACATCACCGTCTACTGAATCACGTAGGTGTATTATACGTCTTACTAAACCTTCATCTGTACCACTTAATTTGAAAAGCACATAAAAAACACACTGGATATATATATTATATATAGATATAGATATAGCTTGTTGTCCCTATGGATGGAAGTGTCCCAGGCTGGACTATTTCAACATCTATCCCATCCATTGCCATCCTATTGTGTACCGGCATTCATTGTTCCCAGGTAATGTTTCCCAGGTGACTAGTGACCACTTGACTTTTCCTCCAGCGTCACCAGGATGCTCACATTTGTGGTCCTGAGGGATATTTTCCAAATGTATTGAACAGAAGAAACCTTTTGTATGTACAGATTACACTAACATAGTAAAAACCCCCACACGTAAACATTTAGGACTGCAGAACTGCAGGTGTTACAAAACAGACTCGTGTCTCTCAACCATGGAGGACAGGACAGAGGACGCAAAGCACAAGGAGAAATATAGGACAACATGCACAAAGGGAGAAAGATACAAGGACAACATCCACACAAGGGAGAAAGATACACGAGGAGAAGCTAAATCTGCACAGATCCAGCTCCAAACATCTGGAATGAGGCACCAACCGCTTCCGCTTGGAGGCTTGTTGGCCAGTAAACACACAGAGGGTTTTATGCAGTGATTTTCAGACGGTTTGTCATATTCAGGACGAAGAGAGATATACATATATATATTGTATTTATACCGAAGAATAAGGAATTCACCTAAAAGATGGGTTTTAGGGTTGAGACTTAAAAGCCAGTGACAGTGTCAGACCGTGTAATGTCCACACCAATATTATTTCAGGGGGAATAATAGAAAAGAGGCCCCGCAGCCTCTGACTTTTTAACCGTAGGAACAGAAAGGAGCGCTTTGTGCTGACAAGGGACAGCATTGAATGGAATATAAGGTTTTTAGGACATCCGACATATGGTATAAGGTATGAAATGGCGTGCATGTTAATAACGTTTTGCCTTGTTTACTAATGTGCAGAACAGGTTTTTGAATAAATATAAAAGCAAATTCAAAGGTCTGGATTTGAATCCGCTGCTCCTCAGGATACGACATGCATGTCACCAGCTTCATGCTAAAGTAAAAACCCAATTTATTACCTCCGGCTGTATTTACTGAACATTTCTTATTTCCTCTCCCAGCAGCATCCACTCCAGCCCCTCAGCAGAGCTCGTCCTCAGACTGCCCCCCTTCCCAGGCCAGTGACGCCCCCACAGATCACTCCCCCGTAGACCCCGAGGACAACTGCAGCAACGCCAAGGAGGAACAATCGGTGAGCTCCACCCCTCTGGGTCGATAACGTTCAACTGGCTGGCACAACGCTGCAATCTGTTAGTGTCACAGAGATGATCTGTTCTCAAGTACACTGCATGTAATCACACAGTCGCTGTCACGTGATTAATATTGCCAAATGGGATTGATTTTACACTTTTGTTTTTTTTTTAAGTAAAATGTCAAGCCAATTAAAAATGAAAGGTCAAAAATGATTAAAGTGTCTTGATTAGATCACAAGGTACAATCATATGTCACGGTAATTTCCCCGAATGTTTCACGGAGGTTTTGTGAGAATGTGAGAGAACAAATAGCCACGTTGTCAGGTCCTCGGCGCTGGAGGATAACCGATTTCGCCGAAGCATGACACGTGCAAAATGAGAAATTCTACAGCTCTTTCTTATTCTCAGGGCTCTGGTGTTGCAAGGTCAATCTCTCCGGCGCCGAGTGGAGATCCTGAGTCTTCGCAGGATCAGACCTGTCCACAGGAAGACAGCTAGAGAACCACGAGAACCCAGTGGGTATGCGTCACAGTCCCCTACTCGCCTAAATGGCTGGCTTTTATTCATCAACTACATTCTTTTCCCAACCCCCCCCCCCCCCCCCCCCCTTTGATTTTTTTTGTGACCCTCCTGCTTTTTTTTACCTTATTCGCTTTATGTTTACATTTTTCTCATTTCCCCTCAGCGATGCTACTTGGGAAAGAGCCCTGGTTTGGTTCAGTGTTACTATCAATTTGCCTTTTCTCTACTAAACCAGCGAAAGCAAAGAGAAGGCACAAAGCTGCCACCTGCTGGTTGGATATGTAACTGCAGCAATGCAGCTTCCCTTCTGTACTCAACTGGCTTTGTCTTTTAGGGAATGGAAGCTCTGCAAGGCCAAGACAGAAGCTCACGAGAAAGAGACAAAGAGAGGGATGATTGACTGTGAACAGCAGCATCTCTCACAGCTGGATTACACAGATTTGTTCAGTTTATTTCAAACTTTAAAGGATATTTTGGCAGTTCTGTAATAAGCTGTCTGTCCTGGGATCTGCTCTCCTCCAGTGGCCACATATTCTACTCTACTCCTCAGCATGACAACCACACTTTGGCTTCATCGTCCAATGAAATGACCTTTCAGCCAGGAAGTGACCTTTGATCTTTGACCGAAAAACCTACAGCGAGAGGCGACTGCAGCCTCCTGCAACGGATTAAAGAGTTCATACCTGTGAGGATACTAAACACTAACGTGGTGACACTGATGATGCTAAATTCTAAATATTTTTGGAACCTTCTACGAGGAGCAGCGTGCAACTGTATGTGGTCGGCCTTTGTCGCGCGCCACCAGCGGAGACTGCGCACAGCAGACAGGTTTGCTAAATGTTCTCAAAGTGTTGCTGCAGCGACTCGTCCACTTGCATGAACAGACTTAACGTGGACTCAGCGGACTCTCTGCAGCTTCCTTCTACAACTGGAACGGATTAAAAAAACAAAACAAAAAAAAACAACAGGTTTTGATTTCTCTTTTCTTATTTTATAAGCTGTGAATTCTTAGTCGATGACGTCGAGTCGTCAGAGGTATCGAAATGACTTTAAGGCATCAAAGAGGAAACTTTGCCAAACATCTATTTTGTAAATAAGAATCTGCCCAGTCCCCCGATACCTGAGCCTCTGTGCCATAAGATAGCTCTCTGCCTCTTGGATGCCAACTGCCTGTGTTTCTCTCAAGCAATGCCCTACCAGCACCTCCATTATTGACGTCTGGATGTTTGTTTTGCTTCTGCAGCCGTTTCTTTTGGGATTCGCAAACACATCCTTGTTTCTGTTCGGTTGTTGAGATTTGAACTGTGAATCTGTGTTACATGGTCATTCAAAATAAAGCCCGCTGTACCTGTCTCACTCACATTTCCAGCTCGAAAGAAAGGAAGGGTTTGAAAGGGAGTTTCAGGTTTTTCTATTTAGTTGATAGGAGGCACACTTTACTGCATCTTTTTGTTTTTTAGATATTCTACATTTCCAGCTGAGGTCGCATTGTTTACAATTTGCCTCTTTGAATCATATCTATGTTTTGTTTCTTCGATAATATAAGCAAAGTAAGTCCACACTGACTTAATAACCTTGAGCTTGAAGACAGTAGAAAGCATTTCTATGCCTTATCAGGTTTGTTTTTGTTGTCCAGTCACTGTTCTTGTCGGGTCATTTGTATACAGTAAACAGGTCATCGTTGTAACTAAGCACTTGGGCATATTGTAGGTCTGCTCCACTGAATCAAAATGGTCAAAAGGAAAGGCAACTTTATATAATATGAACAATAGAGATATCAATATAATCTGCTAGTCTTACAATAACAAATGGTAACTGTTCCCTGCTTGTGTAAGAAAAATGAGAAATAGTCCAAAATATTTTGTAAATTTTATTTATGGAATTAAGAGTTGTCATGAAAAAAAAGGACTTTTGTACGTCTATGACTTCCCCATACACTGTACCCATGCCACTGTTCAGTCACAAATAAAATATCATGTGATTCCCACCTCTCTTTCATTCATTGTAGTAAAGGTCACTCCGGCAGCCAACAGAGGCTGCTCTTCTCAAACTAATCCATGCAGTCGATCCCTGCCGCCAGGTGAATGTGCTTTGTCACTCGTATTGATTTAATTGCTTAATAATTAAAAGTAGTTTTTCAAAGCAAATACACTGAGTATCAAAAAGTAAGTGTTCATTATAACACTGGCCGCTGTTACTAATTAATCTGTTTAAAGACTCACAAGATTAGGCGTCTTTAGATAATTAATGTGTTGGAAAGTAAAATAAATATTAAGTTTTGCTGCACATATTTATTTCCTTTTGTTTAGAAATAGTGGAACATTTGAACAGTTCTGAGAGGTGTAGTAATTACTTTTCACCAAGTATTACCTCACAATCATAGATCAACTAATCACATCCCACTGTGCGTCCTCCAAGGACAACATATATGTGTTATAATTACATTCTGAGTCATTTCAGGACTAGCAGTGTGTTTTATTAGGTTAACCCTTATGTTGATTTTCACAGGGTCAGTAAACATCAGTTGTGTCACTTTGTGAAATCCAAAAGCAGACAAGGTGAAGTTTAAAGGTCAAAAATACACAAACACAATTTCAATGGTTTAACTCTGTTACAGGAATTTACTTCATCGCAAAGCCGTTATTTTCCTCCATTTTCATATATCATTATTGTAGCATATGTTTTCTTTGCATTTCCAATTGATCCCATTTCTACAATTGACATACAATTGAGTTTAAATAACCAAGCAGAGCTCCTGGCTTAAGTATGTCAATTACCTTATTTTGTGAAATTATTCTTTGCAGTTGTAACTATTTTCTTTCACATTCACAACTCGTTGACTTCCATCCATCTGACTCGCGGTGAGAAGCCACAGTCCGCAGAGATTTATTGGAGCAACACACACTCAAATAAAGCAAGCTCCTTATCATCAGAAAGACCCTTTACAATCCGATGAAACAGTTAATGCATTCCTTTGATCATTGGATTGAGTGAAACCTTCCCCCTCTATCCTGACTGCGTAACTATCTTCCCGTTATTCTCCCCCCTCTTCACCAGACCCCCATTTCTGGTATGTTGATGACAGCCTGGCTCCGTCATTCTGGTGGGTTGACCCTATCTCGCTGACCCCCCCCTCTCTCCCCTCTGTCTCCCAGCGCCTACACACACACACACACACACACACACACACACACACACACATACACACACACGCATGAGGCCTTCTTACACTATCTCCCCCTGAGCCTTTGCCATCCTCACTCTGGCAAAGGCTCTTCTGTCTCTATATCTCTACAACCTTGACGCTGGGGGTCTATAAAGCTTTCCGGCCCCCCTCTGTCCAGCTGTAAATCATCTACCTAGATACGTCCACAGCTACATCCCTACTCACACAGTCAGATAGAGATGATTAGAGCACGGAATTGGACACGTTTTCCCCTCTGCAGCATGAACCTGATGTCACACCTGTGTGTCCATCGCACACTGACACAAAAACCTAATCCCACGACGCCTTGTCAAGTGGCACCGACGTCTGCCGTCTTGTGCATTCGGCTCCACTTCTGCGTGTGTTGCGGCACTGAGTTCACGTGCGGGTCGGTATTGATCCGTGCGTGTTTACATAGGGAGCTGAGCAGTGTCTTCTCCTCGCTCGCTGTCAGGCACAACATACAACCATGCTGGCTGTGGTGGTACGGATGAGTGCGCTCACTTCTCACTGCTGTCTGCTCTGTGTTACTTTGGTGCTGCTAAGGTAGGTTTTTCCATCTGTTTGGTAATCGACGGCTGATATTTTAATGTTAACCTCCAACACAGTTTAAAAAAAGGCTTGAAATCCTCCCTAAATCCTGTCTAACATCTATATCTGTGTCTTTATCTGTGTTCCACCACGACCCGAACTTGACAGCCATTTGTTATTTTTGAGACAATAAAACTTTTCCACTTCCGAATCTGCTGAGAATGTGTGTCAGTACACGAATGTTACTTTGAAGCAATTTGCCCCAGTTATGTTGCCGTGACGAAAGCGGACAACGAGGAGCCCAGTGTTCGTCAGGCTCGCTCGGCGGCCGATCAGGTGGTCGTTCATCCCGTGGACTGTGTTCTGTCTGGGTGGAGCTCGTGGTCGCGCTGTGACGTCTGCCAGAAGAAAAGAGTGAGTATGGTAACACCAGACTATGGTAACACCAGCTTTAATACATGCTATCAGGACACAAGACACAATAAAACCACCCATTGCAAATGTTTAAATGAAAAGCTCATTGAGGGAGATGGTGTGACCACAGAATTCAACATTGAACGTGTGTTGATGGTCATCGGATGTCCCTCACTTCATGTGCTGCTCAACCCTTGCATCCAATATGGCAGAAGGAAGGAACATTTTTTGGGAGTACGCTTTGTTGCAGAGAGTTTGGTATCACTCTCCCATTTTGGTAAATAAAAAGCAGCACCCAGAAGCTAGCTAACTTAGCATAGCATATAGACTAGATACACAGGAGGAACACTAGCCTGGAGCAACCAAATGCATCCACCAACTCATTTGTTAGTCAATTCATGTGTAAAAATAACAAATCGCTATATAAATGGGGGATTTGTGCCGTGCTATTTATTGTTCAGGTCACGTAATCTTGAAATAATAGAAAATGTATTTCCCAATCTAGCAATTTAATCAAAGAAGAACCATTACATTTCATGTAATTTAGCTGACGCTTTTATCCAGAGCGAGTAACAATAAGTGCATAGCCGCAGTCAATGCGGCCCATTTGACTACAGGTTTTGTGCACTGCAGTGAGCTATACATATTTTATGTCTCATACCAATGTTCATGTTGTAACATTGGTATTAGACAGATAAGATTTCTGATACAGAAAGACGAGATTCAGCGCTCGGATTGTAAGATAATCGTGCAGACTGAGGCATCCGACATGCTGACTCCTGAGTGCTGTTTTTCTGTGGGCTCCTCTGCTGGCAAAGGTCTCGGCTGATGTACTTCAGCGTTCTATTTCATCCACTTTACAAGGAGGGGGGATTAATAACCTTGACATGACAAAGTGAAAACAGCCCTCTAATGGGATTTCGGCTGTAATAGTTCCCTGGAGCACTTTCTACCACCTTCGTTGAGTAGAGGCGAGCTTTTCCTCTCTGTTCCTCCAACGGTTTATGTGTTTGTCTTCATAGTTTCGCTATGCCAAACTGGACCAGCCATCCCAGTTTGGAGGGCAGCCGTGCAACTTTTATGGCGAGGAGGAGGAGGCCTGTGCCGTTCCAGCACACTACACCTGTGTCACTGTTCCTTTGTGTGAGGGATTCCTCTGCAACCAAACAGGTATCTCCCACATCCGGCCCCAACTATGGATTTTAGGGTGTTTGTGTCGCAATGCCGTCCACCTCCTTGCTCTCCGTCAGGTCGCTGCATCCCCAGAACTCTGCAGTGCAGCGGGGAGGACGACTGTGGGGACATGTCGGATGAAGCCGGCTGTAAGAACGTTCCGAAGCCCTGTAGCTCGGAGGCCGAGGAGTATTGGGGGATCGAGAACCTCGCCAAAGGGTGAGTCCGCCACGTGAGTCCTCAAAATCGATCTGCCCGCCGTTAAACGCCGCCGCTACTTATCTTTCAGAATCAACATCTTGAACAGTAACCTCGGGGGAGTGGTGCTGGATAACAGATACTACGCCGGCAGCTGCCTGCCGCATTACATCGAGGATGTCAGATTCAGGAAGCCGTACAACTTGCTACATTACACTTTGCAGGTGCGTAATGAGCATTAGGTCGGAGTCCGTAAACAAGATGAGGTCTTCCTGCCATGACATTTTAATAAGTCACTCTTTATAAGAGGGTTAGTAAGTAGCTTTGCAGCCACTAATATCTTTAGTAATAGATCGGAAAATATTTGGCTTCCCTTCCTGCATGTAAATGCAGTTTTCTGTCTGAAATATTATCTTGCAAGCAAAACAGAGCAGACTGGAGTTTTTCAACAGGTGGTCAAGGACAGCCAGGGAATTTCAAACAGACATAATAATGTGCATTTTGACATGTTTCCTAAAACGTGTAACATAACAACAAATATGTAACATTGTTTTGGAGAAACTGCCAAAATAAAGACATTCAGTGTGAAGCTGAGCATCATATGAGACCAAATTGCGAAATTAAAATGTGTTCTTATTAGGTGTTAACTATTTTATAAAACATAATAAATGTGTTGTTAATATTACTCATAATTGGAAGGGTGCTTCATTAGAACGTGTGTCCATATTTTCTTTGTGTTGGCTGCATCAGTTGTTGTCTTCCATCTCTCTTCTATTTGCTATTATATGTTGACTGTATGTTAATTGGTCATCAATATCGTTCTGCTAATTACATACTAAAAAGGAAATAAATGACAGTTCCCATGTGTTTACAGACAAAAGGCTCGTATGATTTCACAATGCAGTCTTTTAAATCATACAAAGAGTACAAGGACCACGTCGTGAAGGAGCACTATTCCCAAACCACTTTTTCCTTTGGCATTGCCGTTCCAGGCGTATTTGAAGTTGCCTTTAACTTCAATAATGAAAAATATTCAAAAGCCGAAAGGAAGATTCGCCGTGCTTCTAGCAAGGTGAGATGTCTTTTCTCCAGGCCTCTTTGCAACCTATGTATCTTTAAAAACAAAACAAATGATCAAGATTCATACAAACACACTCATATCTCAAATATCTGCAATTCTAACCTGGAAGCGATGAGGTATTCATCACCTAACTTGCAGCGATTCTTCTCCCAGACCAACAGCTTTGTGAGGGCCAAAGCAGAACTGGAATTGGCCCAGTACATTTTGAAGTCCGATGATTTGATGCTCCACCCTGAGTTCCTGCAGCGTCTGCGCTCTCTGCCACAGACGTATGTCTACGGAGAATACAGACAGATCTACAGGGACTACGGAACCCACTACATCACAGAGGCAGCCCTCGGAGGAGACTACGAATACACCGTCATCCTGAACAAGGAGAAGCTCGAGAAGACAGGTAGTAAATGTTAATGGATGTTGAAACCGAAACACTGCATGTTGGAAGAATGCGTAAAGCTAATTATTATGGGTCAGATACTTGGGTATGGCAGTGACATCATCCACATTCTGGCATCCCTCATCTCCGACACAGACGCCTAGTAATCATTTTTCGTCAAGACAAATTCCCCAATGTGTGACTCAAGTAGCCATGAATGGCTTCTGGTTCTGATTCTGATAAAGAGGTGATAATTAACAATGCAGTGAAATGTCTTCCCTCGGGGCTCAGTATCCTGTAACAGTCCCTGGCTTCCTTTTTTCTTCTTCTAGATTATTCTTTGGATGACTATAAGCGCTGTACTCAGGCCGGCCTTAAGGTCGGGGCCAACATTAAAGGCATTTACGTGGCGCTGGGGATCCAAGGTGGATCCTGTGACGCCCTGCTGAATGAGTTTGGAGGTGAGGTAACACGTTTCGCCGAACGTCCTGCTGAATATGTTCCGTTTGACGTCCGGACACCGATGCCATGAAGTCATTTGGTCTCTCCCCAGAGGACACAGAGCATGGCAGCATGGTGGAGGACTTTGTGTCCGTCGTCAGGGGCGGGAGCAGTGAGACCATCACTGCGTTGGTGTCTAAAAAGCTTCCCACCCCGGAGCTGATGGGGCTCTGGGGCGAGGGCGTACGTTATAACCCTGACTTCATACGCAAAACAGTGAGTTCCTCCGTCTTTCCCCTTCAACATGCAATACTGGAATTTGACGCAGAAACATTTACAAGAGTGGTTCATCGTTGGCACCGGGGGGGTTGGTACAGTTACAAACACGACGTATACAAATAGGCTAAAGGTTCGGCCCTTGTGCTGCTTTTCGGTTGGCTTACTTTTGACGCTACAAAGAACGGGTTGGCGTCGGTTTCTCTTTAGATTCGGCCGCTGTTTGAGCTGGTGATCTCCAGAGACTTCTCCTATCCCGAAATCCTGAAAAGGAACCTGAGGAGAGCGCTGTCAGAGTACCTGGCCGAGGCCAGTCCCTGCCGATGTGCTCCGTGCCGCAACAACGGAGTGGCCGTTTTGAAAGGTACGGAAACAGTTTTTACTGTTTATGACAAAACATATCGAATTCTTTTACTTGTTTAGTTACGGACTGAAAGTGTTCACAGCCTTTATTCATTCATAATAACGTGACTTTGATACCAGTGACGGTAATGATTGTGACAATTGAAATATCTTCATCTCCCTCAACAGGCACCAGGTGTGACTGCGTGTGTCCCGTCGGCTACTCTGGACGAGGCTGTGAGATCACGAGTAGGCGAAAAGGTAACATCTACAGATCCCAAATACAAAACTCTGCATTCGACGTACTTTATGTTCCGCCATGTCAACATGGGCACTGACGCGGACACTTTTGACAGAAATAGCCATTGAAGGCAGCTGGAGCTGCTGGGGTGCGTGGTCGCCCTGCAGTGGGGGAACAATGACGAGGAGTCGACAGTGTAACAACCCGGCGCCCAGCGAAGAAGACCTGGCATGCAGAGGACTGAAGCAGGAGTCCACGGAGTGCTTTTGATATCTGCTCAACAGCCCCGTTGTCAGTCTCGACTTAAAGAATCATTAAAACCCGTTGTTGAAAATAGTTTGAGGTGTGGTGACTCTCATTTTATTTGTTGCTCTTTAGACTGTGACATAAGTCACATAAGTGTGACTTAAGCCGACTAACAGAACGAACTAGACCCGCCTCAAGCACTGACCTGGATTCAGCCTCTGTTACTCGGATTTTAAATTCATATAAAGAATGTACAGTTCTACTCCTCGGACAGAAAGACAAACACTGGATAGTGGAGCATTTTTATTCATTAGAAAACGCTTGTATTATGTCCACGCAGCCCTCAACGGCTTCACACTGGAACCAGCGTGACTTTTAACAGCGTTGAGCCTGAGAGGAGGAGCCCGGGCAGGTTGTTCCACCGCCGTCAGGAGCAGGATTATCACAGGTTCTGGTCCGGGTCTTCTTCCCTGATGAGCAGGAGGACCAGGCCCCCCAGCATGACCACGACCCATCTGTCGGGGCGTCTATTCAGGAAAAATCAAGGGGCTTTGCGGTTAAACAAACACATACGCTAAGATTATATTTGTATTCAATCACATCCTTTTTGAAGGTTTTTTTATAGCTAACAAAATGTAAAAATGATTTAAAATTAAGGTACAGCATGATACATTTAGTTATTTACGTACACACATATTTAATTGAATGATAAAAGGCCAGATTGTTTGTTCTTTGGGACCTTAAAGAACCAGCTCTTGTTGTTGAGCTCATTTTACGCCCCTATATTTACTTCACAAAACAAGACTTAGAAGTATGAGACTGCATGCAACATTGTGAATTACTAAGAAGAAACCAATTATTTCAGGCCTCAGGCGGAGGATGGTTGGCTTCGCTTAGCGCAGCTTAAAGGCGCGAAAACGGGAAGAAGGAGCTTGATTTCAGTTTCATTTTATGTGTTCACCTCCGCTACCTTCGCTCACGCCAAGTCTCACCTTTCCTGAGAGTCTCTTCGCAGGCCTTTCCCTGGAAGCCCGGCTTGCAGACGCATCGGCAGGACGTCCCGGTTAGGACAGGGATGCCGTTGTGCCTGCAGGGGGCGCAGCGACAGGAGTCAAACTGCCGCTGATACTCGTCCCAGCCCCTCTCCAAGTTGGCCAGTCTTGCACCTACATGGTCGGCGGCTGTACTGAGGCGCACAAGCTCATAAATTGGCATGGTCTGCGCCGCGAGGGATGTGGGACAAAGACAGGAAGAGATTAAAAAGTTAATGCTCAGCAAGTGACGACACCAGCGAAAGCTCAAGAGCAGCGCGAGGTCAAAAATCCAGTGAGTGAACCATCAACATTTCGTTTTTTGTTCTGTTTTAGAGGATGTCGGTGTCAAACTCTTTCCATTGAGTCACCTCATATTCGATGAGCGTTGGGTTGTATCTGAGGGACGCTCCCCAGCTCCTGTAGGTGTCGGGGTTCCTGATGGCCAACAGGCCCGCGCTGCTGTGCGTGACTCCCCCTTTCACCAGACTGACAATGTCCACGATCTCGGCTGAATCGGAGTCGTTGGCTGCATTTCAAAAGAAAATGAATCACAAGCTCTGACGAGGCATTTGGGCAACAATCATTCGTATCACTTTTCAGTTCAATTGAAGTGAGTTACAAATATGCCAAAACGACTCAGAACTCGATTTTGATTTCTCACTTCGATGAGTACTTCTTTCCTTTCTGCAAACGTTTCCTTTCACTTTGAGGTCTACATTTACATTGGTGGAGAGGTTCTGGGACAGACCGATAGAGGCGCCTAAGCAAACACCAGCTTGTTCAGCCTCCGTATCTGTAAGAGTTGTGAAAGAGAGTGAATAAAGGTCACTTCCTGTCAAATGACTTTGATCAATAAAAGTGGAAAGCCCACAGTACTTGACTCTGCCATGGCCGTTTTGTTGAGAACCACAACATATTCGAGGGTTCCTCCCATTGTTCCCTCCGTGACGTAGTGGGTGCCAAATGTGTTGAAGAAGCGGGAGTACGTCCCGAAATGGTACTGCTCGGGCAGCTCCATCAGTGAAACGTAGAACTCTTCATCAAGCATCAGCTTATTACTTCTCATTTTGAAGTGGGCTGTTTGCACTTTGGAAAAAAGCCTAACGAAGCCTAGTTCCTGAAGACAAAAAGACAAGGAACAGAAATAATAATAACCAAACAGTTTAATTAAACTGGAATAAGAAGATAACCCGAATCCCAAACAATGTTGGCTCTTTTGGTTATACACACCCCAAAATAAACGCTGTTTAAAGGAAGTTTGATACACGCATTTCCTAACCCTCATCTTACTGTTTAACATGAAGCCAAGTTGAGAGACTGATTAGCTTAGCATAAGTAATGAAAACGGGGAAACCATGAAGGCATAATCCCTCAAATGCCAATTTAAATTCAGCCGGCTGCTGGCTCTGTACAAAGGAAAATGACCGACAGATTTACAGATAACGTGGTAAAATATATCCGGTCTAGTCTGTACAAAACAGATGCTGGAAGGCAGATTTAGTTTCTTTTGGACGGAGCCGGGCTCGGAATTTCCCTGTTTATTATTCATGGTAATCCAAGTTTTAATCTTATCTTCTAACTCCAAGGCGAGAAAGCAAACAAGCATATTTATTTTCCAAAATGCCAGACTATTTCTTTAAAGAACCATAAACAACTCTGACATCAAACAATCCATCAATGAATCAATACCTGGCTATTATATTGCGTTACGTTGTTGAAGAACTCTGATTCAGAACTTCCACTCAGTCCCACTTCCACTTTATAGATCCCAAGGGTGACACCGCCGTTGGCAGAACTCATCGTTTTCCTGGCATTCAGCAGGCTCACAGCATCGGTGAAGTAGTCCTGTGAGCCCTCTGACGTAGCTTCAGCCTGTGAAGGGTGAAATCGGGTCAAAATGTCTAAAACAGCCCTTTTGTCAAATCAAACAAAATAATAATTAATAATAACTACCACAAATTGGTATGTGTGGTAGTTGTGAGGTTTCCTGTAGTTCTTTTCGTCTTCGTTGTAGCGCAGGTTTTCACAGACTGCTTCATAAATGAATTTTCTCCATTCACCATTATAGACGTATTCACACTTTCCTCCAAAGTAATTCGAGTCGAGCACTCGATCCACAAAGTCTCCAGTCAAGACGTTGTAGCTACAGGCAAAAAAGAATAATTCAATCTAAGTTAGGAATAATTATCTTAGGCACATGTCAAACAAACAAAATTGTGCTGTGATTTGTTTACATTCCTAAAGTCTGAAAGCAATTTGTTAATCAAAGAATACTGACGTGTAGGCTGATTGAAACGATTTTTTTACCCACTGTCGTGGTATCTCAACGGCATTTGCTTCTGCAATTCTGTATTTACCCCTGAGTGCCGCGTTCAGCACTGGGGATCGGCAGTAAGGTCGAACACTTGTCACCCCTCCGGTTGACGACTTCACAGCCGTCTTCGTCGGAAAAGTCGTTGCAGTCTGATTCTCCGTTGCAGCGAAGGGACTGGCTGATGCAGCGACCTGGACAAGACAGAGAGGCGTTTTTTTACGTGTATGGTGGAGGTGGTGCGCGGAGGAAACACCCTCAGCTTTAAGAGACTTCGCTGTTGGTGGGACTTGCCTGTTTCTTTGCAGGTAAATCTCTCTCCACAGTAATCCGTCACCAGACACTCCGTTGCTGCTGACGGACATGCCAGCTTTTCCCACAGGGACTCAACGCACTCTGTGCCACCGAACTGGGAGGGCTTCTCCATGCGCCGGAAACGGCCCTGAGACAGAGTTATTATCATAATAATAATCATTGTTGAGCTTAAGACAGAACGTCACTGACTGTTTAGGCCACACGCTCTGATGTTCACAGTGATGCAGTTGAAATCATATTGATTCAACAAATGTTATTTTCTATGTTGCATTAAGTAGCTGTGCTGCTTTTATTATTTACAGTTTACAATATATCCAAAGACAACGAAGAACCACCTTTTATTGGAGCAGAAGAGGAGAGTTTAGCTAATCCTTCTATTGATTATCTCCTTTACATTTCGGTCTGACCTTCCACACTGAAAACTGTCTGAACTCCACCTGTTTTAGAGAGGGTTCTAGTTCTGGAAGTTGTAATCATAGTTTTCATTCATCTTCAATTTCTTGAAAAAAAACAACATTACCTTCTGGTCTGTGCAGGAGTCACAGGACGTCCAAGATGACCAGGCCTGCAGTTGACAGTTGATGGGTGCTGGTCTGTTTACAGCTCTGGCCCTCCTCGACCCAGCCATACTGGGAACCATAAATGTACATTACAATCTATGTTTTCCTTTGATACCTAACGTGCAAGACATAGACAGAAACATTATGCGTGGAATTAAGAGATGTTGAACCGAGGAATACTTCACCTGTAATCAGAAGGTGTCCATGGGCTCCTGTACGTATTCACAATGGGAATAAAGTTTGCCGTCAGAAGCAGTGTGCATACAGCCAGAAGTAACTTAATAAATGTCCCCATTCTGAAAATGAGTTGCTAGTCCTTAGGAGCAAAACACCACATCACAAAACACCCGTGTCGAGATTTCTACCACTGCAGTTCTGACCAACGACTGTGAATGATTGATCAAAAGTAAACACATGCTCTTACAACAGTTTGGGAGGTTTTTTTTAACGATCTATAACCCCCATTTCTCATCTTCCCCCTTCATGAACTCAAACACAGCCACAAAATGTCCCGTGGGTTTAATGTAACATTGACAAAATACAAAAAAGATTAACACCTCAAAATGAACTAAAACGTTCTCTTACTTAAAATATTATACTAATCCATTGAATATTATTATTTGCCCTATTACCATTATTAGTCATATTTTCATTATTGTTATTAAAGCACTTGATACATATCCACTCCCTTTGCTTCTGATTTGACAAATACGCCTCGTGAACGCGCACGTCATGAGGTCACGCGCAGCACGCAGGTGCGCATCGGCCGCATCTCACGGCGGCGCTTTTCAAATTGTTTGATTTAGCGTCTACATTGTGCGCTATTCATCACGCCAAAGTTATCAACGCAGCCCGCCGCGTCCCAAATGTACAAAGCTGAACAGGGATGAACGAAGCGAGCCGCAATGGAAGAGGTAACCTTCAAAGATATCCTTCTTAACGTTAATTGAGTTAGCCGACGTTACATGGAGGTAATGTTAGCCTCTGCTAGCCGTTAGCTACCCGGTGTGTGATCTTATAGTAACGTTAAAAGGTCACCTCATACAAACTGCAAAATATTTTTTCGTTGACTTCTTATGCTGGTTATGCAGATAGAACAGATATCTCTGAGGTATTAAGCATTAAATAAAATATACTGCACATCTTTAACAAATTGGGTAACATCATAGTTTGAAAAGTACTTAGTGTTAATCTGGATCAACAAATCCAGATTTGTTGCGTTCTTATTTTTTGTCTTTTTCTTGTTTAGGTTGTTTTGTTTATTGTTAGAAATATTCTTACTCAACACCGGTGTAAAATCATTAAACAGGACATTTTTTGATGCTTTCAAGCAGGAGACAGAATTGACCCCTACAGGTCATGTTCCAAGGCTATTCACAGGTTTTCTTCTTCGGTGGTGAAATATATAGAAGGAAAAAAACTCATGTGATCTGCCTTTGGTGTAGACGATCATCTTTGGCACCACAATATTCTAAACGTCGACGCACAAACGTCTTGATTTATCAGATGACCCTGAACGCAATGACCTCTGTGTGAGAGAGCAAAGACTTTCTGTCTTCTAAGTAATACTGACTAAAGTGGAACATTTATTTAAGTTTTTACCCATCATGATTCCCAAAATCCTGAGCTGCCTGAAAAGTTCAAACTCCAAACATATTGGCTTTACAATGATAGAAGATACAATAAACCAGCTAATTTAACTGGAACACCAGGATTTTCTTTGAAGGGTAAAAAAAGAGGCTCAGTGAATCATCTAAATCAAGATCATTAAGACTAATTAAAGTTGTGCACAGAGAAACATTGCCTTCACCGCCAATGTACTGCTGGGAAGTCAGAATTATTAAGAGACATTAGATACACCAATGAGAAAATGCTTACTGCAATTTTGGTGAACCAAAAAACCTATGAGGTCATTATTGTCAGCTTGGGGAGTTCTCTCCTTAAATCCACCATCAATTAAACTGTCCATGTAATCTCTCTCAATCTATCAATTCCTGAATTTCACTTTTTCATTTTTCTTTCAATGGAGGGACTGAGCAACTTCAAAGCTCTGAGGGCCAAGTTTCAGGAGGAGGCTCTCCTCGCTCGATCCAAAGCCAGTCGGCCAGCTGTTTCAGAGAAACCCAAGCGCTTTTCTCCTCCTGGAGGTCACTGCTGCTCCGTGGTCAGCGGTATTAACGTCGCTCTAGAAAACCACCCGCCGGTGGTTCCCCGGGTCATCTTCAGAGACGATCTGCGGGCTTCCGGAGGCAGGCGACCAATTTCCTTTCCCCCGCGACCTCAGCAGACCTCCCCGCCTTCTCCCCCGGGTAATGGAGACGCCACAACGAGGCAGTCCCTCAGGGACCGACACATGCCTCTAGTTCTCCCTGTCCTGCCTGTAAAAGAGCGAAAGACTGAGCTGCCAGCCCAAAAGGAGCACAAAGGGGAACCGGAGCCCTGGCGAGAAGTCCCGCCGCAAACGAAAATCAAGAAGAAGCCTCTGCTGCTTCCTTTCAAGTCAGCCAAAGTGTCAAAGGTCAGCGCACAGAATGGAGAGGGGCCTACGTATGCTGATTTGACCACCAGGCCCTGCAGCGCTCCCGGTGAGTTCCCCTCGGTGGAAAGGCAAACCGCAGAAGGCGGCGTTTTGCTCCGCGACGAGCAATCTCCCGAGTTCCCCGTCGCCGACATCCCGATCACCCCTCCTCCCGCGGAGACGAGCGGCGATTCCAACAACAAATTCGTGAGCACCCTGGAGAGGGCCAAGAAGAGGTTTTCCAGCAGGCAGGTGCCAACCGCCGCCAAACCTAAGAACTGGCGTTGTCCTGACTTCGCCCCGAGAGACGGGGGCCTTCATTCGCTGCCAGGTGGCGTCGGGGAACCCGAGCTTCCCGTACCCTCGCCGCTCCACTGTCTGTCGGCCCGGCCTTTCTCCAAAGTAAACCCCTCTGCACACAGTAAGCATTGCTCCATGACAACTATTTTCTTCCTGACCGTCTTCTTTCAATGAATTTTTGTTTACATTTGCTATAATGGCTTTTCCCAATGACTAGGGTCTGCGTGGGATAAGCAGTTTGCCAGGGATAAATCTCATCCCCCTGTCAGGGCCGGTAAACCTCGTTCACCCTCGGCTCCTCGAGAGAGGCCGCTACCTGACTGGAGGTCACTGGGGCCGCAGCCGCCTAAGCCCCCCAGGCCTCCGTCGGTAGACGTCACCTGTTACCTCCGACACACACTTCGCGGTATTTTGACTTACTACTACTTTACTTTTGCCCCCCATCTGCCAATTTTGTGGCTACAGACTGAAAAATGTGACGGCGACAGGTTGTTGGACACTGTGTATTACACCTGCTGCTGTTTTGTTTTGTGGTTAGGTTGAACATCTGCTCAAGTGCTGATTTTTGTTTTACATTCTTTTTATAGTGTCACCAGGTCTTCGAGCACCAAACGAGGAGCCAAAAGCCGTGCCCCCGTCCGTGTCCCACTATGTTCTAGACGCTCCAGAGTTTCCAGACTTTGAGAACTCGCAGATGGAAACGACCCAGAGCGAGGCTTTTGACATTGCTTCACTAGAACTGGAGGCCTTTGACTTAGTCAGCACCGACCTTCCTGTACCAGAGGACCGCCGGCTCATCTGTTTCAAGGAACCCGACTCACCGGTGTGTGATCCTCCGGAGCCCCATTTCACCACCGGCATCCGAGACCTGAACCTTGGCAGTCAACGCATACTGCCCCTCGATCCAGCCAGCTTCCCTGAACCAATAAACTTCTCAGCTTTCCCACAGCTTGCCGCGTCAGAGCGATGGGCTCAAAGGGAGGAGGTGATCGTAGATCCTCTTTCTAGCACTCAAGCTGATGAGTCAGATGCGGGAGATGCTGAGTCCCACTCTGCTACGCAGGAAACCGACAGTGGGAGCCACACAGGGTTGAATGACGTGATTCAATCGCACGCGAGGTGAAGCGCAAACATACTTTAGTTATAAATGTTTCAGTGTGTTTCACCTGATCATTTCCCGTTCCTGTACAATGTGGTTGTTTGCTCCCCTCTAGTGTATCGCGACAGGACAGTTACAACGACGCGTGGAATAACGTGTATGAGGATGTTGACAATGTCAACAAATTGTTCTCGGGCCAGAACTCGCGTAAGCTAAAGGGCAGTCTGAAGAGTAAGAATGTTATCGCATAATCAGTTTCTTCTTGATCATGAGCTTGAGTTTTTTTTTTATCCTTGTCTAACTTCCTTGTTTAACCATCTTTCACAGATCCGTATGCGCACAACCACCCTACGGTAAATATATATTATATAATATATATATATATATATATATATGTTTTTAGCTATGCCTGATCTGCTTTTTTTTAGTACGCAATAAAAAGTTTGGTTTATGGCCGGAGGTGTGCAATGAACAAACAATGCCCGCTGTTCTCTTCAACCATCATCTGTGGTCAATTATATATCCTCTGATTATTTGAAGAAGGAGGAGGCGTGTCTTCACATATGGCCGCGGAATCCGTGGTATGTCCTGTTTTTTAACTTTTATGTTCCATCAAAGACTTTTGTATTTGTCATCTATAAGGCAGCCAATGATGTTTTCTTTTACTGTGGTACTCAAACTGCAGGGGCACCGTGTCCGGAGAACACGCTCAGCTGGTACATAACTATGTCCACAGGTATGTTGGTCACAGCCATTAATACGCTTATGTTTTCATTTTGGAAATTTATTTTTGTTCTGTTACTCAGTTACTTTGCATTTCAAGTGTTACCTGTTGTCTTTATGAAAAATATACATATTGCGCATGTCATACACTAGCTTCTCATGCGCATATGCGGCACCCACAATACTACATTCAGGAGTGGACAGCTATTGTTTATTCATCCCTGATTTTATTTCTTTGTTTTGATTTTCCCCTTTCTGTTGGAGTGACCACTATCTGATGTTCTCTCTGTGCTTTGTACATAACACCTAAATATCATGTGTACCAAGACTACATACAACTGTAAAATGGTCATAGAAAGTGACTGTCTGAAAATGCACTTTGTCATGTTGTTGAAAACAAAATAAAAAGTGAGTTTAAAAAAAAATATATATATATACATATTTAACCCATTTGTTTTCAGTCAAGGCCGCCAGAGCCCCAACAATGCTGACCTTAAAGAACAGCGGAAGAGGGAAAAGCAGCGACTGGAGAAGGACAAAAAAGTCCAAAAAGAAAGGGAGAAGAAGGAAAATGAAATGAAAAAGAAGTTCAAAGTAAGTTCGGCCGCCTGCTTCTGAAAGACCTGTCTGTCTTCTCGCATCATCATCAATGATTGACATGCACTCCCCTCTGAGATCCGTCCCACTCTCATTAGCAAAATGTGACTCTCTAGGTGACCGGCGAAGAGGAGGCCATGTACCACGCCAAGGTGATCGCGGCGAGCAAGGTCCGCAAGCACGACCTGCCGGTGCAGAGCGGGGACACCGTCAGCATCATTCGCACCACCAGCTGCCCCAAAGGCCGATGGCTGGCCCGGGACGCCAACCACAAGTGTGAGTCCTGACTCGTTAACGTGGGGGGGGGATTTCATTTCCCCCATCCTCCCCACGCGTGGTCAGTAACCGCTCCGTCCCGGCTGTTGGCAGATGGTTATATCTCCGTGATGAACGTGGAACTGAACATCAAGGAGATGCTGGAGCTCGGCAAGAAGGCCCAAGCAGCCGGACGAGGGGGCAACCCGGAGGGAGACACCATCAGCATTGGGAGCAGGTACTGCCAGGGATGCTTTTGGTCTTCTCCACCCGGCCCGTCGATATGCGCACGTCACCGCTCACTCATATTGTTTCTTTCTTTTTGTCTTTGTTTTCGCAGATCCTCGGCCCAGCCGGTGCTAACGAGCAGCTGTAAGTGCCAGTGGCCTCGCTTAAAGTACATAGATCTGTGGTTAACTCTCACCCCATCTCAAAGAGCCCCCCCCCCGCGGCCCGATGGGTAACTGTCTGGTGTAGTGTGTGACTCGATGACTCCAGAGAACCAAATAACTTTGGGCTTGTGTTCGCGGCGGCTTGTTGTTCTGTCATTGTGGAGGTATTTCGATGCGAGCTGGCCGGTTTGAGTGTACCCCCCCCCCCTGCCAAAAACACCTACCGCCAGCAGGCGCGCTGTGCTTAATCCAACGTGTGTCTTCTTCAGTCACAGATGACAGTGAAGAGTGGGCCTGTGAAGATGAGACCCTCTCCCCCTCCAGTGAAAGCCAGTCAGTACGCTCCTCTTCCGGTGGCTTGAATGTTGCTTTAGAATGTTGCTTTTTACTCAGTTATTTCCTGGAGGAATGCTAGAAACTGTTACCACATCAAAGTGCAGATTAGTATTTTTCTAAAAGATGTGATTGAAATGGATGTGGCGCACCGTGTGTAGTGTGTGTAATTGCTTCTCTTCCTCTTCCCTCTGTGTAGTAGCTATCCCCATCAGACGGCCTCACTGCCCGAGATGTGTGAGTATGTCTTGCATCCGGCCCTCTTTTGAAGTGAAAACATGAGAACAGACACCCCCCTCAGCCCCCCTCCTCTCAGCCGTCTGGCTTAAAGGGAAATGCCAGCTTAGCCTGTGGTTGTTTCATGTTATGTTTTGACATATGGTGGACTGTAAAACGCCTTTTTTGATGTGCCCAATGCCGCCTCCTCCTCACTGCCTCCCTCTTCTGTCGTACCCCCCCTCTGCCCCTCATGCCTCTCTTTGACAGCATGTGGCCATGTCAGCGCCCCGCAAACTCTCAGCGACGCCAACCTGGAAGACCTACACACTCAGTGAGTTTCAAAGTGGGACGCCTTGGCTCGTTTTCTCTTGTTTACCCATAAGTGTGTAACGTGTGACGTGTGTGCATACCGAGCTATTTCTTTGAGTAACTGAATATGAAACATTTTGAAAGAAGCCAAATGAAGCTACAGACCTGGTTCGCTCTCCTTTTTTATGAGACCAAAAACAGATTGTGCAGTTGTTGACGCACCAAACTGGAGCCGCAAATAACAGCTGGTGAAGATTATTCCTCAACGAATCTTTAAAATGCTAAATGTGGAGAAGCACCTTTTTATCATTTCCCAGAACTGAAGTTGAGGTATTCAAATTGCTTGTTGTGTTCCACCAGCAGGCTGCATCACAAAGCTAATGGATTTACTTCAGCACATCTGAGACGCTGAAACCAATCTTTGCGCTTTAAAAATATATTTTGATTTAATGGCCTCAAATTTGAACAGTGTACTTAAGACCACCAATTCAAATCCAAAGTTTTACTTTTTTGTTTTTCGTCAATGTTACTGAAAGGGATCGTAATATATGGTATAGGTACCCCTCGCTCCCTGTATGCCACTGGTTAGTATAAAAATAGTCCTAACAGTGTCTTGTCTTCCATATTTAGAACCAGACACGAGGCGCTGCAGAAACTCGCCATCTTCTTTCAGCACAGTAGAGAGGAGTCAGATGACATCCCCGCGACCCCTGCAAAGTATGATATTCTCCATGACCTCGTCTACGACTTTACCTCTTTAACCTGCATCTACAGATGCGGTCATATTCAAAATATGCAATCGGCAACCATTTTAATGCTTTTTATCTCTTTCCGATGCACAGTGCCAAAAAATCAGGTGAGTTTACAGTTGTTTTTTTGTTTTTTTTCTTCTTATGACTCCACTGTTGTCACCACTCGTGTCACTCACACTGATAACGGGGAAGCTAATAGTGGGACACCCGTAATCTCTTACAGGGCTCGATAGGCAGGTTGGCGTCATGCCCGTAATGGGGAAATGACTTGTTGCCCCGTGTGTCTCACTGGTGTAACCCGGGGACGCGGCACAGATCGCAGAGACTCTTTCAATTCATTCGTTGGTTAATGTGACATCTGTGTCTGCTCGTCTCCACCCAGACTTCTTGTGTGGCGTTGAGGAGCCTCCGTTGCCGTGAGTACAGACGGGTTTCCTTGTAACCACCAAGTGGGAGCTCGTCTCCCGTTTTTGATCTCTAATTGATTTTAGTACGTGTAGATTGAACGTGCGGTTGTTTGGAATCCTCCTCCTGAACTGTGATGCTTTGTGACAGTGAACAGAAGGTTGACTTCCCAGAGGTGGAACTCCTTCCTCCCCCGCCGCTGTACGCAGACGCCTTCTGATCGGCCATGCAAGGAACCCTGAAGAACATCTGCCACCGAGAGCAGAATGCCACGCCGCTGGAAAGGATCCTGCACGGTGCAGAATGGAAACGATTGTGAAATGAAGCAGCTGATGTGACCACTATAATTATTTCAGAGTTTCCCCGTTTAGGTTGTTGTCCATATTTCACCTTATATTCTACACCGTTGCTGTTAAAGGAGCACGCTAAATCATTGCACTTAGGTCAAAGAGCCATGTCATAAAGTAGCCACTAGTCACTTGTGAAGCTTACGATTTAAGGATTTGTTTGTGAATTTGTTTTTTTGGATTTGGGGTTTTCTTTTGTTAATGTGTTGCATTTAATAAATATTTGTTTTTGATTGTTTTGTTTTGGGGTGACATCGTTTGTCCGTTCCCGACCAGGGACAATCACGTCTTCCACCGCTGCACCTTTTCGTTAATCTGATCGGCACTTCACTCTCACCATGATGCTCAAAGCGGCTCACTGCTCCGTCTCCATTTTGTTGCGCGACATTTTTTTTTATTACAATTTAAGTGTTTTCCTTAAGACTTAGCACTTAAGTCTTTTACCAATGTAAAAAATAAAATAGTTCTAAACAAATGAAGGTTACACTTATATGTACTGTGTGTGTGGGTGTGTGTGTGGGGGGCTGGCGGGCTGGCACATGGCATTAATTGAAAGGGGAGGAGCGGGGGGAGGGGCCTCTTTGGACGCCTCTCACCGGATTCACCACCTCCTAAATAGAGGAGTCGGGGATGGTGAGGAGCCAGAAGAAAGCGAGCTTGTGATTGTTTAGGAGACGAACCAGCGACCTCTTGTCTTTATTTTCTTTCTGAAAAGCAGACGCGTCGGTTCAGACTCGCGAGACGAGACTGCGCTTGAAGAATAAAGTAAACGCACCGCGGTAGCGCGCGCGACACGAGTGACTCGCGTATTCACTTTCGTCGTTTTGAACCACGTAACTTTTTATATTTTTTTGTTAAATGCAACGCTGTCTGATAAATGAGAAAACCATGGCAGCGGAGACCAGGAACGGCGGGAGTTCAGTGAACAATAAAGACCACAGCAGGAGAAAGTTACTGATCGGAGTGGACCTCTTCTGCTTGTTTTTAGGTAAGAGACCCGCTGCGTGCTGATGACCGTCATCTAATTAGCACACGTGTGAGTTACTAAAGGGACTTTTTTGTCTCCGTATTGGTTCCTTTAATGTAATTTCTAGTCGAGAGTTACAGGACTCGGAGTGGCTTCAAGATACTGTGGTCGACTGTTTTTTGCTCCTCAACTTACAATTGTCTATCTGCAATATGTCTCTTAATTTAACTCAATTACGTTTCTACTGATACTGTCCTTAGTATAATTAAGATACATTTTAAATGAATTACCTAAATGTAAATTACACTTGTTAGGCATGTTTTATCACGTTTGTGAGCCAAACTGTTTCAGTTGGCTACATCAGCTGGTCCAGATGTGTTACCTAAGCAACAAGTGATTCCCCGTTAGTAACTGTAGCTCAGGCCTTTAGCTTTAACCGCTAATTGTTTTCCAAACATTAGCCAGTGAAAGTATTATTTTTATTTTTTTTCCAGCCTCAGCCGGTCAAAAAAATATTATCTGAAGAGGGGAAACATAAAAAATGCTCCTAAAGGGTTATATTTCTTTGGTCTCCTCAACCACACCTGAACTGCACCACAGCTTTGACTCATTATATATTTTTTTCCAAAATAGCTCACATTCCACACCAGCAGGAATTCCCTTGATCTCAACATCTGGCATAACATTTATATATATATATATATATATATATATATATATACCTCTGTATGTGTGTAGTAATTAAGGGAAGTGGTGAAAAGGTCACACCTGTGTGTGTGTGTGTGTGTGTGTGTCTGTATGTTAATCAGCACAGGTCCTGTAATGTTTAACAGCTGCATACACTGTGTTCTGGTTTCCAGTTATCATTTTTTTTTACACTTAAGTTAAACACCAAAAGTCCTTGAGAATGTAGGCTGGTCCTTCAGAAAGTAAAGCTTAAATCTTTCACTATTTGCACTATTTCTTTTTCCTCCTTAATGTAACCATGGCTTTCCCATTTTTAAGGAACAACAAAGCAGTGTTCATAATGTATAACCGGAACTGCACGGGGGAAAGCACCAGCTATTGGAACCGTCCCATGAAATATCTTCCACATACCTGCCTTTTTCCTTGTGGCTATACTTAGTTTGAGTCTAGCATTGTCTCCATAGAGGGTAAATCCCCGTGGTTTGCCCGGGATGAATATGTGGTTTAGAGAGACTACCTACCCACAAGGAGGAAATGGTGGGCCAGTAGTGGTAATCTCCACTCCTCCGTTCTCACACGCTGATTGGCAGTTTAGCGTAACTCCATCCAGGGAAATGCCGCCTCTGCTCTCTATCTTCGGCCACTGGATGCCACTAGACCCAGTCGACAGCACGCTGGACTGCAGGAGAAATGACCCCCATTCAGTGGTGATTAGAACTAAATCCCGTCACTAATTGCTGAGGAAAGTAGAAGGCTGCTATTTAGTATTCCGCATTAATCCTGCTGAGGTGATCGAGTTCCCTTTACACTATAAGCCGTAGCAGGTGGCTTGCATGTTTTCCAGTTTAATCGTCTTGCAGTATGTTCTTGTGTGCTTTGCCCTGATTCGGCACCGGCGGACAGTGGGTAATCTGTGACGATTGCGTCTGTTTTTCAGTTTCAGTCTAGTAGGTACAAAGTGAGGTTGAAGTAGGTTATCAGGTAAAGGGAGCGTTCTCTCTAGAGTTGGAAGATTTTGGTGGAAGTTTAAAAGGAGTTGAAGTGGTAAGTTCAGCCAGAAGGGCCAATATGGGCCGTCGTTATTTTCAGAAACCCAAATTAAAAAGTTGGATCACAGACAGTTAAAAAGTATACTGTGACAACAGTCTCAGTTTTAAGGAACAGTCAAATATAGCAGTAAGGACATTTCAATTTGTCACACTTTACCACAAACTCAAAACAGCACATTTTATCCCACATTGACATATTAAAGACAGGAGGACGCAATGAGATCTGCTGTTGAAATCTTATAAACTTTTAATTTTTTTTTTTTTTTATTATTTATATGAACAAATGTATGCTTGTATTTTAAATGTCACATTGCTGTGTAAGCAGGTTCATCTACTGTGTGATCCAATGTATCTGCAGCATTATATTATTTTTCATGTTTTTGTGTGTTTTCTGTTAGTGAGAATGAAGCGGGAGCGGATCTGTAAACTGCTGTGTGGGCTTCTCTTCCCTAGAAAAGTGAATAATACATTCAGCAAATAAAAAGAAGAAAGCAGCTGTTACCGACACCAGCAATTCAATGCAAATGTGTGTTTTATTTAACCGGAGCAGACAGACAGACAGAGGGCAGTTTGTGTGGGGGCTGCTGCAAGTAAAAACAACCGCATCTGTGTATACACCACAACTACCTCAGACATGTATGAATTTCTACGCCAGACGGTGAGGGATCCGCGCAAGTGGAAAATGTGCGTCTGTTTATTTTAATAAGTCACACTCAGTGTTTTTGGCGAATGCCTCCAAAATATGGTGGGGACTTAATTTACCGTGAGACGTACATTAATTCTAGTTTCCACAAACTGCAGCTACGTGACGCTGCCAGAGCTGAAACGGGGGAAAAGCAAATGAGCGAGCGTTAAATTCTGACAAGTGTGTCCTAATGATACGTTTTCTCCCATATTTTGATATGAGACGGCGCTCGGTTGCGTGCTGGAAAGAAGCCCCGGTCGCAGTGTTTTCTTATTTTTATCCACCCCCCCTGTTGATCTATCAAGGGCAAAACTGAATGGAAAACACTGCCAACTTCCAACTCGTTTCTTATCTGTTGTTTTTGGGTTGACGTTGCCTGCTGACTGGTGTTGTTGTAGTTGTTGTTGGCAGGACTAGGACACTTTCCCCCATCTTCCTTGCCCCCCCCCCCCCCCCCCCCCCCCTGGCTGTTAGAAGCGGGAAAGGAGGAAGGGGTTAGGAGGGGAAAATCCTGACGTGCTGATGCTGCACTGTTTAGACGGATGAAAGGGGCCGGGGGGCTGAGCGGAGGAGAAATCCCCTCCTGACTGTATGGAAAACTTGTTGTGTTTGCCTTCAACCAGCTGTTTGAACCTCCGGTCCCCCCTGCCCCCCTCCTTGCAGGTTCCTTAAAAGCTTGCCCACTTTATCTCATCAGCCCCTCGCTCTCTGGTCTCCACCTCTGGCCTTGTGGTCGGTATCGGGTCTGTGTACTGATGGGGGGTCAGGACCCATTTATGTTTCACATCCACCACTATCTGCCCTGTTTTTCTTTTGTTTTTAAGATGATGTTCTGGGAGCTCCGGTGTGGTTCTGTTCATGCAGGTCAAGCAAACTGGAGGGATAAGACTATTTTGGATCCATGGTACTGTAAAGTACTGTATATTTGTATAGTTTGACACCACCCTGCTCCTTCTCAGGCTGTTAGTAGCTCCGCTCCAGGTGTTTGTTTGAAGAGGGAACGCAAACTCTAAAGTTAATAATGTGAATCGCGCTGAATGTGGAGGGAAGGCCAGCCGGTCGAAGTTCCCATCAGAGAGCAGGACTCCGTCTGTAACCTGAGCTCCACCCAGCTGCACCTTCAAAGGCCAAAGTCAGCTGCAGTGTGTGTGGATGTAAAGGGTTGAGGGGCTCAACAAGTGAAGCGTGTGTTTGACATTTGACTTGAGAAATAAAACCCATCAAGCACCCACAACCATCGCGTGCCGTCAGCAGCTCGCAGAACTGACCTCTGCACCCAGGGTGCTTTTTTGGCTCTTGACTGTTTTCCTTTTTTGTATCGGCAGATTGCAAAATTATTCAAAGAGCGACTTGAAAGCTCCTCCATCAGTTAAATGCCGCTTTTGAAGTGGTGTTTGAAAGCATTTTGCAAATTCTGTCAGATTTGAGAATTCTCTGGGGAGCCACATCCACCCTCAAATTCCTTCATCTCACGTTAAATGGGAAAAATAAGGCATCCCTCTGGTTTGCGTCTCTGTAACACCCACTGTTGTTTGTTGTTAAGCGCTAAGTATGACCTTTTTGCCACTTTAAGTGGCAAAAGACACTAAATTGATCGGACGCAGACAGCCCCCCCCCCTCTCCCTCCAAGGCATCTCTTTAAAGTGGGCCTTTTTTAAAGAGCACTTGAAAGGCTGTGCAGGAAATGAAGGATGGCTCTGATGGCTGTTTTTTGTTTTTTTTTCATGTCAGTTCGCAGCAACAGCCTCTTTCTTAAGAACGTGACACATCCAATCCTTTTAGCGTTAGCTCTGCCTGTTCAGAACCATTTGATGCTATTCTTGACATAAAAGGTTTACTTAAGTCCAAAACAATGATGGAGCTTTGATTTTCAGTGTCAGTTTTTAAAAATGAGTGATGCACATAATACATGTCTATTGGGAGTTTTGTTTTAAATGTCTCCTTGATTTTTTTTTTTTTACCTTTTCAGTGTCTTTCTTGTATGCTTGTCTTCCTGTTGATGAAATCTATTGCCGTTGCTGTCCACTGTTGTGGTTTAAATGGCGCTCTGACCTTTTTTTTGTTTTGTTTTTTTGTTTGTTGATCCTGTCTGTCCAACCATGCAGTGTTGCTTGTTGCCGTGTTTTTGCACAAATTTCCCTTCCGGCCTTACCAGAGAGGATTCTTCTGCAATGACAACAGCATCGGGCTGACCTATAAGCGCAGCACGGTTTCCACCACCATGCTCACAGCCGTGGGCGCCACTGTGCCCGTGGTCTCAGTAAGTCCTGCTGTGGTACTGCAAGACAACGAGAGAGCATCTGTTGGGGGACACTCGGTTCATCCCATGGTTTTCTTGTGACGGCTCAAAACACACAATGGGTTTGACTCGCAATCAGTGGGGGTTTGTACCTTATTAGCTGCAAATCATGCAGACCGCATCACTGCCAGCCATTTCCCCACAGTTACTGTGCATTATCTTAAGCTTTCAGAGGGGTTTCCGGCTGCTGCTTTGCATTTATTTACTGTTAATGTCATTTATAGGGAAAAGATACCAAAGAGTTGCCAAGTTGTTTTGTAAAGATTGAACTGCAAGTAGTTTTCTTCAATGATTGAATCGTCGCTCGTCAGAAAATGGCCGGTGACATATTAACTCAAGATTTAAAGCAGATGCAACCAGTGATTTGCTTTTAAATTGTCGATCGATATTTGGGATTTTTTTTTTTATTTTTTTATTTCCAAATCTCTGCAGCTCATTGGCATTCTGTAGTCAAATAAACTGAGACCAATCACAACAATAAGTGAGTCTAAAATTGTTAGTTAGTAAAAATGGCAGTGAAAAAACACTGGCACTTGAAAGACAGACCGGTGTGCTCAAAATATCTCACCAACTCTTATATTGAACAACGCTGGAGTCATTATGTATTAATTAGTCACATAATCGCCACAGAATGGATTGAGCCCGTCCCAGATGTTCCCTTGTTGCAGCTTGCTTGTACCTGCGACCTGTTATTTACAAATCATTAACCCAGCACCTCCATCTCTCTCTCTCTCTCCCTCCCTCCCTCACCCACCCCCCCCACCCTCCCTCTTTCTCTCTGTCCCGCTGACTGCTTCTTCACACTAGCCGGCCTGCCTTTCTTGGTCATTGAGACCAGCGCTGTTCAGCCTTACCGTAGAGGGTTTTACTGCGATGATGAGTCCATCATGTATCCGGCCAAACATGGAGACACCATTAGCGACGGTGTGCTTAGCGCTGCTGGCATTCTAATCACCATCCTCTCTGTAAGTCACCTCACTCTGATCACTAATGTCATCATCACTCTGTGTGTCTCAGCAGCCTCCGCTGTACTAGCAGCACCCACCGACACCTTTTATACCAAATGTTATACCAGCATTTTCTCACCCTTGATGCATTGTAGTATTATGTCGAGGAAAGCCCAGTCGGGGGTTCTCGTTTGTTTGTTATCACTTTTCCAGTAATATGTAAAGGACGGGGGATTTTAATCCACACACTTTCCCACTGTCCTCATGTTCAGAGAAATCCCCTTGTTGCTACTTCCTTTATCTGACTGTTGACTCGTTGTGGGTTTATACTGAGATTATCCTCCATGATTACTGAAACAACGCCTCCCCCTGCCTCTTCTATCTGTCCCTCTTTTAGGCTTCAACACATTCCAGATAAAAAGCAACATTTGTTCAAGGCTTTTCTCCTCAGGGGCTTGAGATGTCTCTGTTGATTAAGGCACTTTAGCAAGTGAAGTGTTCTGTAGTTCGTCAGGATGGATGCATCAAAGATCTGCACACTAACCCATCATCCACACATGCTATTATCCATTTCATTTCTTTTTTACCAAAGTCTTTTTAGCCAACAGAATTTTGTTTGCCTTGGTTGCATTTTTCCCTCCTGACGTGCTGCACTCTGTCCTAAAGCTTTCCATGTTGAGCAATGCGTAATTTCAGTCAGACTTTACATAAATAACTGCAACCTGTGTTTTCCCCCCCACTGGTTCAACAAAGTAAATGACTGTGTAGCTGCGGCTCAAAAATACATCCAGTATCGATACCGACACGCTGTGGCCAGTGTAGAGGAGATGTAATAGCGTCCACTCTGCATTTCAACTAAACGAGTGACACAAAACGTTGGACGGCGTGAACACACCGGACAAAGGTGCCCTCCTCCCGGGGAGAGGACTACTACGCGGGCCCGGGGCCACAGGGGTTTTCGTGGCGAGGAGGCGTTCTGGCCCCGTGTAATTATGGTTGGCGCAACGGTTGTTCGCTAACTACTGTAATTGGTGGGGTGCAATTGCGGCGAAGGCTTGAAAACGAGAAGACGTTGCCAGTTATATCAACTTTTCTTCTTGCGAAACGTGACTTAACAATTTATCTCCATGTTGGAGCGTTTCCGCGCAGCGTTTTATGTTTTCTGAACCAGAAAACAACCGACCCCCTCAAAGAGCTTAAAAGAGGCCACATCCTCGATCATTTATGCACAGCCAGTTTAGAAGAAATAAAAACACCCTGTGTGTGTGTGTGGTTGGGGAATTACAAGATGTTTGACATGCTCCTCAAATCGTCTATGCAGCCATGATTACCTCCTGGGGTCTGAGTGTAACAGCTACAAGTCCCTGCGAGGCCAATTCATCCATTAATGCTTTTAAACAAGGGGAACCAGATGTGTTTTTCCTCCCCATTCCTTCTTTCCCATGAAAGCAGCTGCGCCGTATCGAGCCGGCTCTCAAGGCCTGCGTGGTGGAAAACAACGGCTCCGTATCAGCCAGTCAAATCTTTCTCGGGGGGCTGTTCCCCCTGCGCGGAGGCTTTCCCAGAGCGAGACTTATTTCTGCGCCCCGCTAAAGAATGTCCGACTGAACCGCGACGCTAACGCGAAAACAGCCAGAAAACCCCGCGTGAAATCGGAGCCGTTTTCAGAGCGAGGGAGGCAGCCGGAGCGCTGAAAAACAAACGCGCCCCCAACGTGCCTGGTGCAGTCTGGCCCAGCTCAGCGTTTCTGTTGATTAGAACCAGCGGTGCCTCCCCCGCTCCTTCCTGCTCCACTCCTCATTCCTCCACCTCTCTCTGTTTCTTCTCCCTCTCCTCTCTGCTCCTCTGGCTTTCCATCGTCCTCTCGCTGGAGCCGCCCCGCACGCTCTCGTTCCAACGCCTCGTCTCTTTTTGCGAGGACAACGGAAAACAACGGGAATGGCGTCGCTGAGCTGGACAGCTGCTGCGAGTTACGTCCCTCCCCCCACTCCCCTCCAAGTGCACAGTACACGTCAATCGTCGGTTTTAGATATTGTTTATTTACACGCTTCCAGAAGACTATACGCGGCGGACAGTTTGAGCGACCTCCCACGGCGCCTCAGGGTTTCCTCTCCGGCGTAGAATGGCTCAGGTAAACACGCTGGACTTTAAAGTGGCCGTTTGCAAACCACTTCAGACGACGTCGCCGGAGTCTGTTTTTTAGATGTCGTAACGACGCCGAGATCCTGGGGGGGAAAAAAAGGTTGTTCGCTCACAAATTCGCCACACTGACCGTCTGAGTTCTGCGTGTTCACCATTACTCAATCACACACTTTATGTGTCGAAGCGCGAGAGCTTCGTGCACTGTGAGATCTGGCATCAACAGCGCTTTAGCTCACAAGAACAACTTTTATTAGGTTTTTATTATGTGACAAAATTGAGCATCTGACGAAAATCTGAACATTATGCACGGCTGCCCAGACACTTCCCACTGCCCAAGTGATGCTTTCTCAAAGGGTTGTCCCCGTTTCTCATCCAATACTTTGGCACTTCTCACTCACACCTTTTCACGGAGCCCTGGGGAGATGTGGATTAAGTGTTTTTAGGAAGTCGGCTAGGCACTGGCACGGTGTTGTCCTCCTGATGTTCACCATGGTTACCATCCCTGCAGATTGTCATCGGGGAGAGCTACAGGATCTACTTTCTGAACGAGGGATCCAAGTCTTTCGTAGGGAACCCCTACGTGTCCGCGCTCTACAAGCAGGTGGGCGTGTTCATCTTCGGCTGCGCGGTCAGCCAGTCCTTCACCGACATCGCCAAGGTGTCGGTGGGCCGCATGCGCCCCCACTTCCTCGACGTGTGCAAGCCGGACTTCTCCACCATCAACTGCTCCCTGGGCTACATCACCGAGTACCAGTGTCAGGGCCCTGAGGGTAAAGTCCAGGAGGCCAGGTATTGCAACGAACTGGAGAGAACCATCTTTTAAAAATGTGTTGCACTGTGGACATTGTGAGCTCTGGTGCGACGCTGATTGTCGTCTGTTCCCCTCAGGAAGTCTTTCTTCTCCGGACATGCGTCGTTCTCCATGTACACCATGCTTTACCTGGTGGTGAGTAACAATTGTTTTTAATTTAAAATGATGTATCCTGTAGACATGTGCCTTGAGAGGATACTTACGTATCTCCATATTTGTCTCTTGTACAGTTTTACCTGCAGTCTCGTTTCACGTGGCACGGAGCTCGTCTGCTGCGCCCTCTGACCCAGTTCACCCTCATCATGATGTCCTTCTACACGGGCCTGTCCCGCGTCTCCGATCACAAGCACCACCCCACGGATGTCCTGGCGGGTTTCGTGCAGGGAGCCCTGGTGGCCTACTGCATAGTGAGTTGTTCTGATATGATGCAATATTGTTATCTTATACTTCACGTGATATCTGATATAGTTTATTAGACCATTAAGAACTGGAGTGTCTGGAACTCTGAATAAATTTCAATCTCTTCAGTTGAATATGTGTGAGAGAGTTGGCTTGCATTGTTACATTCTTGGTAACGGCTTTTGAATGTGCCACTTTTCAGTATTTGCGACGTTTCAGTTATTATTTTCTATTTACTCTGCAGGTATTCTTCGTGTCTGATTTGTTCAACAACAAAGGCAGACGTTCCACTCTTTTGCCGACCCCAGTGAAGAAAGATCTTGTTCCTCCGGCAGACATCAGAGAGCGGAGCAACCATCTCATCATGGCATAGAGAAGGCCGCAAACTGACATAACCCTGAGCCATTATAATCACTGCTACAGCCGCTGGTCAATACGGGATTGAATAAACTCCCGACGATCAGGATCATGCAGACAAAGTATGGAATCTTGAACATCTCCGTGCATGAGAAGAGGCCACCGAAAACCGCCAGTCAAGCCAGTTTTTCCTTCGCAATGGAAATTTTAGAATATTTTTTTCCTCAGTCATACCAAACATTTTATTGTGGAAAAGGACCCAGTGTGTTTGTACCTCTTCTGTTATGAAGCTCATCGGAGACTCTCCTCCTTTGAGGCCCCTCCATGGACAACAGTCTGAAATGAGTCAAAGCTGACAAATGGCAGCTGTGTTCTGTGCCTTGTCCCATCGGCTGCATCCAGCAAGGGAGCTGCACTTGTATTCCTGCCACTCACTCACTGTGTGACCCACAAAAACTCATCATGACAAAATTCCTTGATTTAATGAAGGATGTTGTTTTGTTTGTTCAAACATAAGCATTGTACGTGTGATTTTTGGCACCATTTTAGCTAAACCCAGTACTGTTTGTCACCACTTGAATGACCTGAAGTGAAGCTTTTGGAAAGCTTTGTAAGATTTTGTAAACTTTTTTTTCATGTCTCTAATGTAGTGTAGTTCTTTCTTTAGAAAGTGCACATAGGTTACAGGAGGTGTGAAGTACAGTGAGAGTGTGTTGCATGTGGGCGTCTTTCTGCTGGCTAGGACGAGCCCCCACTGAGCCATTTAATGAAATGACTGTCTGTTATATGTTCCAGACGTGCGAGTGTGTGGGTGGGTGCTCGAGGTCCTCCTCTTGAGCCTGCCAGTGTGTCTTAATGTCAAGTCTATAGGATTTAGTGTTTTTATAGCCTACAAATGTGCCTCTTTTGAGTCAGAAGCGGCACCTGCTCCAACAGAAACGTGTAACTCTAAGATGGAAACACTGTGGAAAAAGCGTCCCATGCAGTGTGTGTGTGTGTGTGTGTTCTTCACTGTCACTAATGATGGCGACGACTCACATCGAGGAGTCTTTGGGTAAGCTGTGTGCGACACAGGCACGTACAGACGTATAGTGAAAACAGGACTTCCTCCAGCAGTATGAAACCACAATTTTAGTAAAACGATAATATTAAAGTCATTATTTTGGGACATTGTAACCTCTCAATAGCTTTTCGAGACTGGCAATGAGGATCTGCATTTAAAAGACGAAAATCATGACATTGATTTTTTTTTAATTTTTTTTAGTAATAATGAGACTAAAAGTATAATGGTATGACATTAATGTAATTAACCTTTTTACATAAAAACGTTTAAAACCACTGACTGAAAGCTTCCTCCGGACTCAGTTCGGAGTAACTGACTCAAGCTTTGATGTGACGCCTGTAGGGAAACTATTTTTACAGTATCAGAAGATTCTGTGCCTCCATACTTTGTACAAAACTGTATCATGTGTATACGTCCAATATATGTTAACGCCCACTATGACTTGTGTGTCGAGACCTGTGTAAATGTAGAACGTGCTGCTTTAAAGAGGCAAAAGCTTGGCAGATGTCCTCCAGTGAGGTTGGCAACTTGTGATTATTAAGTTTTATGAACAACAAAGCTCTCAAGGCAGACTGCTTCAGTACATTATTAAAAATGACCTTTTAATATTTTTGTAATGTCATGTGAAATTTTGTACAACTCTGTAAGACATATCAAAGATACAATTTCTTTTAATAAAACGTAAAAGATAAAGAGCAACCTACTGTGATGTTTTCTTTTTTGTCTTTGTGTCGTGCGTTGCATTTTTGAGAGTCTCTGACTTTAGTACTCTTTATTCAGAAGGCGGCTAGCTGTGCGTGTGATGGAATGATCTGGGCGTTGGGCGACGGTAGACTTCCATGCTCTGCTTCCTGTGGGGAAATAGTGTACATTCCAGGCTTTAACCCCGCTCCCCAATGGCTCTCCGGAGTGATATAGACTCCACACAGAACGCATGCCACAGTGGCAAAGCACATTCACATGTGAGAATGCTTAGAAGCAATGTAAATGAACCTCAGTGTCTTTATATTCTGCTTATAGACCACTTTGCCTGCACATAAAGCCGAATAAACCATAGTGTGTGTGTGAGTGTGTGTTAGCATACCGGGTGTTGGTCACATGCTATTTTAAGCCTATTGATTTCACCGTGGATCAGTTGCAGTGCTCTGAAAGAGATTGGACTTCATTAGTTTAATAAGCTGCAAAATGTGTTTAGTTCTTATGACCATGTGATACTATGGTGGAGCAGCTGTCTTGTGTTAAATTACTTTCTGTTGGCTCAATTGTGTGCGCTTCGTGGTCCAACTAAATTTTTCAATCCAAGCGTAAATCTCAACTACTGCATGGACTGCCATCTCTAGAGCATAGCTGATCCCCTGGCTTTTTTCCTTACAAAACAAGGTTGATCTTTTCAGTTTTGAGTATTTGGGTATTTTCTTTTCAACGTATTGCATGAAATGTGGCCCAGGAATACACATGCATGGCCCCAAGTGAATGAAACCCACAATGGCTTTGGTTATTCTCTGATTTCTCATTTTAATGCCGGCAGAAGGCCGAAGCCCTTTAGCCCAGTAAGATATTTGAGCATCTCCAGCTGTTGCCCAGCTTTTTATACACACATCCATGATCCCCTGATCTATTACAGCATTATCTAGATTCATAGTTAATATTAAACGTCTCGGCAACTGTTGGACGTCCCATGAAAAGAGATCCCATGATCAGCGCAAACATGTCAAACTTGAACCTGTTTTAGCAGCAACAAATGTTGGGATTTCGCCATTAAAGTCGCTAGCTTGTCTTGTTATAACCGTCTCTTAGCCGTTTCCTTTTGTTATGACTATTTCTTACAAGACTACGCCCCACAGTGTGTGTTTGTTCTTCTGGTAGATTAGGTTTAGCATTGCTACGCTAACTTCTTCCCATCCCCTGAGTGCATGGTTTCCATCTCTCTCTCTCTGCCTCTTCTCTCAAAACCAAACATGGAGCGCGTTTGATCTACGCGGCGAAACGAAGGTGTGTAAGACGTCCTCGCTACCAAACATGGCAGCGTGCACGCGTGTGTTGCTATCTCTGTTCAACAAATACCAACAACCAGAGCCAAAAGCCTGACATAATGTTTATCTCTGGTGAACCAGCCCCGACGCGCTCCATTAAACCATCACGGGTGCGAGATTTTCTCCCAGATATCTTTGGTCGTAATTGAAAGTGATAGAAGCAGGAGTATATTTTTAGTAGGCTACTCACCAGACCAACAAATGGCACAGCGTTAGCTTTTTGCCGGCGCCATTTTTTTTTTGTTGTTGTTGGGATTCAAAGAGGCTTTTTTTTTCATCAGCAGCTCTTAATATGACGGAATCCTTTTCATGTGGTCCGGGGAGAATGTGTTGTTGTGTTTTTCCGTCGCAGTTTAACCCCTATTACTGAAGTTTAATTACCCGATGCGATTAGCGAATTCTTCTCATGAACTCTGTTGCACTGTTGTGGCTGCTCAGATGTGATGACTTATTCTCTTATTTATCCCCTATAAACACACACACACACACACACACACAGTTAAACCACCATCCCCTTTCCCAACAAGTTTATTGCAACTTTTTTTGCTTAAACAACTAAACTGATGCATTTTCACACATTAGACAGCTTACTCACTCTTCAGATGAGTTTTTTTACACGGTGAAAGCTGTTTTGGGGCTTTTCCCTGACATGGTTCAGTCTGGCTTTAATCAATTTGTAGTTTTTTTTCTAAAAAAAAAAGCAGTTCATTCTTCTTGGTAAGGGTGTGTTCCTGCGAGTTCGGCCCTCCTGCTCCCTCGGTCCACTCGAGGCCCGTCATGGAGTCTGACAGCACACAGCATTATCGGCGGCCCTCGCTGAGCTCATTTGTCCTCTCGCTGACAGATGGAGGGACGCTGGGAGGAAGCGAGGCACACCCTCCGAATGCCCTGGCTGATAAGTGACCTCATTGCAGCTCCACTGGGAATGTTTTTCCCTGACGCGCACAACACCGCAGGAGACCTTGGCTTTTGAGCTGTGCCAAGCTTTCGTGGGGGGGGGGGAGGGGGGAGTTTTTCTTTTACTTGGCTCATGGCACACAATCAGTTTCTAGCACTGGCACCATCAGCCTGAAACATTTACACATACATGGGAATTCCTCAAGTCTTGAATCTCCTCCCCCCCCCCTCTTCTACAAGCACATTCATCCCTTGCGAATGTTTCTGTAGGAGTCAACGGGGACAAAAGCAAGCGAAGACAGCAGGCCTCGTCTACTTTCTGCCTCTAACCGCGAACACAATGCATGCAAACGGCCCCCATAGCAACTACTCTGAATCCTACGTTAGTAATAATATGTTGTGTTCGTGCCCAGAAGCCCTGAGACCTTTAAGTTGCAGTGCTGCAGCTTTAAGTAATTCTCTCTATGTTTTTTCTCCTCCATTCGTTCCCCTCCTCATCCTCCCCTGAGTCTGGATAGTGTCAACATCCAGAGGGAGGCCAAATCTCTGCCATCACAACCTTTACAGCCGATCTGGAGACAGGACTCCACTGGCCGCGAGGCCGGGCCTGAAACACTGTAATATACACACAGGGTTAAGTGTGATTAGGGTTCTGCTTGCAATGTGGCAAGATTTTGTTGACGGTTTAACCCCCTACCCTGGAGCTTCTCCAGCTCAACATCAACATTCCTGTTGCAAAGCCTTTTTTCTTTTTTTTTGTAGGGGACATCATGTGGTCTAACGTGAACTCCCTCATCATTCTCTTGAAACTTCACTTCTTAACATTTAGATTTGTGTGTTAAGAAATAAAGTCTATATTTCCAAAATGATCTGTAAACCCCAAAGGCTGGACGATGACCAATACGTCTCAATAGGGAGACAATTCCCCGGTAAATGGGCAAGGAATTTATCAGAAGATAAGAACTATTGGAATTTTTAGACCCACAATGACATTTCCTTTTTTTTCACAATAACCAATATACCCAAATTGATCATCTTATTTTATTTTTTACTTTTCATGGTTCCCTGAACACAACTATTACATTTGCTGAACACAATCATGCCCCTCCAGGGGAAGATGTAAATCTGGTTAATCCACAACTAATGTTTAACCTTAAAGCTTTAGCTCCGGTACCCAAGCACAAGTGTTGCTGGTGCGTACAATCATTGTGGGGACTATTGGACCGTGACAGCTCTAATGGAAAGGTTTCACTCTTCTCTGTTCTCCGTTGGGTGTCACAGCCGTGCAGTGACTTCTGTAAAATCTCTAAACGCACTCCGGGATGTTACTCGAAGCTCTCTTAAAAGTCATTTTCTCACAGAAACCTCAAGATCCCGAGGCCCCGCCCCCTCTTATTTCTTTCTCTGCTGAAGAATCTGAACAAATCACCTCCATATGTGCCTGAAGGATCCCCGTGGGGACAGAGCCAATAAGAATATGCTGCCGACGGAACACAAACATTGACTTCATCAAACACAGCGAGCTGATGCTCTCCATGTGCTCACCTGGACCTGGAAGCCATTTGCTGACAGCAACATCTCTCAGGCGAGGCTCTTTATCTTCACGTGTCACGTGTTGTTCCATATCAGCGATAAGGAGGTGGACTTGGGATCGGTCATGCAGCCATTGACGGCATCTTACCCCACGTAGCAGAGGGCCTGTTTTTCTCGGGGGCCCCCCCGTGAGGCAATTGAGTCATAATAAACATTTGGCGTGTCAAACGAATGTTTCATGGTGAACGGGAATACCAGAACCCCCCCCGCCCCCCCGCCCCCCTGCGTACGCGCTCATGTGTTTCCGTTTGGTAACCAGAGAAACGGCGCAGGGGGAAGAATGAGACACGACAGAAATATTGACAAAAGAAGGAGGAAAAAAAGAAAGAAAAAAAAGACAGGGTATAACTTTCCCCGCGTGATTAACTTTCAATTTCAGGCCCCGCACTCATTTTCCCTGATACCCGTATTTCCGTTGGCTCTTGGCCAGAGACTTTTGACCCCGTTCGCTTTTCTCCCTCGTGTCACTCGGCAGGCGCTCGGCCGCGACCTTTAAAAGCAATGAACACACGTTCTCTGGAGAGCGATCGCTTGCAGAAAGGCCTTCGCGGGCCCTTACAGGGGAAAATAAGCCCAATCAACAACAGCCACATTTCACGCAGCCATCGCTGCGTCTGGAGCTGCAGTCCTCCTCACTGCTGACTTCCAACGTTAGGAATGTGTGATTCACCGGGGAGAAGCGTGGACTCGGCTGCTATCTAGCAGCAGGTCAATGGAGGAGGAATCCTTCTCGACGCCACAACGTGCGGGGAGAGAGCGCGGGGGAGACGTCGGCGAGGATTTGGCAACGACTGTTTTTCTTAGTTTTGAAACTCCGAGGGGGTTCCATTGTGTAGCGTTTCATTTCAGTGAGCTGTCTGCTGTTTGACAGGGGAGTTTTGTGGGGATCAGAGAGAAGAATCAGAGTTTTAATAAAGCCAATTGACGTAATGCTGGAGAATAAAGCGCGTCCAGTGTTGTTGTTGTTGTGCAGGACAATGGCACTTTACAAATACAATTTATATTTAAAAACAGTCGTGATCCGAAGCTAACTGGGATTTTGACCGATCATATTAACTCCTGGTTGATGACTTTGATGTTCAGAATAACTTTCGAGCTAAATTCTCACACGCCAGCTGCTGCAAGCAGCATTTAGCAGAGGAAGGAAAGCAAAGCAAAGTTAAAGTGAATATTTGAAGCTAAATGAATGCTGATGTTTCTTGATGTTTCTTGATGCTTCAGCAGACGGCCTTCATCTAACATTCGTGCAAATACAATTTCAGTCAGCGGGGTTACATGGATTCGAATAACTGGCTTAGTCGGACTGAAATCGAATTATCCGTTTCATGTAAACACCTTTGTCCGACTATGTGCGGTCCGACTACGATCCGACTAACACCCCTGGATAACTCGATCCGATCCAGTTGATAGTTCGACTATTGATGTTGTTGTTGTTGCTTGTTGTTGGTAGTGGTGAAGAGGTCAAGGAGGAAATGGCTGTATCACAACTAGTTGTAATGAAAACAGCGCCACCTATCGTATCGGATATGACATGCTTTCGGCCAATGATTCGATTTATTCACTGCCATGCTTATTGAGATAATAGCACCTCCTCACGAAAGATAGCATAGTCCGACTAAGCAAAGATTCGAATTATACCATCATGTAAACACACTCAGTGGTGTTTGCAGTTTGTTGCCCAACCCCCCAAATAGCCACAATAAATCAATCAATGCACGTTAAAGAAGCACAAGAAGAGGGAACAGAGGTTGTCGCTCATAAAATGAGATGCAGGATTGATTGAAACACTCACTTCTCCCAGCGGTATTACTAGTGATTGCTCCACGAATGCTTAAAAGCAATTGGGTTCTTTAAAGGCATCAATGCAAACTGAGAATTAAAGCATCAGCAGCATGATTCATATGCCGTGAGAGATGGGAGAGGGCTGATGGGTCAGTTTGTGACGTATCCAAAACAGAGCGGTGCGTGCGAGTAAACCAGAACTATCTGGAAACACTCGATGTTCACAGAATTCAATTAAACACAAGATTAAGCAATGTCACTTCAGCACAGCTAACCTTAATTTGTTATATCGGACATCATAAGATTTACTTAACTACACTAAAATGAACCTCTCACTAGTCCCAGTGGAAGCACATTTTTACCAGCGCGTGCACGCAAAGCAATGTGAAACCTAACCTTTAATAAACATATCAGAACTCAGAAAGATGTTAAGTATTTAGCACTATGTCTGTTTTCGGAAATGTATACAAATTAGATAAAATATGTTTGTATTTGATGATGTCATTATTGGTCAGATGTGTTTGTATGTATACTGACAGGAACATTATAACTCATTTTCTCATATGTTCACAAAAGCGTCATTGCCCTTTGCCTGTATTTGTTCAGCTTTGCTGTCCTTGTCCGTAGCTCTTATATGAACTCATAACTAAGTACAGATGCAGAAAAACACATTTATTTTGCACACAAGTTACTGGACTAAATTAGATTCTGATGAACAATATTGAAATGAATAAAACCAAAAAATGCCAGAATTATTTAATGTGGTCCAATTTGCTGCATTTTTTTTCTGAGGAAGGAAAAGGATATTATAAGGGGTTTAAAAAGCTCTTTTATTTTTTGGCACCGTCTGCCTTAGCTGCTTTCTAACCCGGGGCAATGGAGACGGCAGAGTGATGCCTGGCCGTTCTCCTGCGCTCTGGGAGGAAAATCCTGTTTAACGTCTCCACAATAACATTCCCTGGGGTTATTTATTCAGGAATGTTAATGTGCTTGGAATCTACTGGCCCCTGTGGCCCCTGACACAGGTTCCTCCGGGCTTTCCTATCAAGCATTCGATCAGGCACAGCACAAGCTCCTCGGTGCTGCTGACATCTGTTTAACCAACAAAGATTGATGCAGCAGGAATCTATTGACAACCCTGCAGTCAGACAACATGGGAGATCTATTTGTGCTCGTGCACACTTTGCGTCTCTGTTTTTGTTTTGCCCCAATTGGCTTTGCAATTTGCACTTTAATGCTGTAAGCTTCCCAGTGGAAGCTAATGGACTCCTTGGTATGCCTCTCGCGCGTTGTAAACTCTGCATTTATGTGTCTTCTCAGCTGTGGGATCTGCGCTTTATGTCATGGTTTGAATAAACACAACACAATTACAGGATGTAAATGGGCCTCTCCATACATATGAGATCAATTACTTTTCCACACGCATTTAATCTCTCTGTAGGTTCCTAAATGGAAACAGATGCACAGAACAGCAAGATCTTCTAACTAAAAATCCATGAGCAGCGGGAGACATTTACTAATTGCTTCCTTTTAAACATGTCAGTTAGATCCTTAAAGCACCTTTTTTTGGTAAGTACGCTTTGCGACAAAGTGGATTGAGACCATTGTTTCTTAAGTGCAGTAAATATGAAGCTACAGCTAGCCAGTTGGCTAACTTAGCTTAGCATTAAACACCTGGTTTTGTCCAAAGGTAACAAAAACACCTACCAACAACACTTTCTGGTCGACTGTACATCTGACAGTTGACAGTAAATTTGGGAAACTCCCCCCCCCCCCCCCCCCCTCCCCCATGATTGTCTCTGACTGCATGTGAGGGTCTTTCCATGGATCATGTGAATTTGGAGGATTTCCTGGCCTAGTGGCCTCAGCTGTTATGCCGTTTTTCTGACCCTTGACTGGATGTACGCAAACACACACACGCACACACACACACACACACACACACGCCTCGCTTCGGGCTTATTCACTGGGGAATCGACATGAGAACATATCTATTCCTCTATTCCCATCAACGTGCTGTGCTTGTGTAAGAAGATTCAGTGAGAATGAGTGGATGTGGTTCGACGCTCACTGCCTCTGCTTTTCACCTTTCAGGTGGTTCGGCCCAAAGAAGAATAAAGTAGGGCAACTCCCATAAACCCCCACATCCTCTTTATGACTCCTGGTAAATCACAATTAACTGCCCTGACAGATGCTGTAAAATCCTATCTGCTCATAATGCTGGTTTGAGAAATAGTTTTTGTAAGTTTATGATTTCCCTAAAACTGGAAGCAAGAGGCCTCGACTCGTAAAAAAACACAATACTGTACTTTCTATGTGTAACATTTTTATGCTCACCCTCGACCACATGTAACGTTGACTCCAGGGTTCCTCCCAGCCAGCCTGAGACCACTTGCTAATACGTGGGTGATGTTTTACAGCCGCCCCCCCGGGTTCTTTATCCACTTGTGATTCCAACTTGCCCATTGCTTTTTTTCATTGCAAGGACATTAGAAGAATATTTTGTGCAGTATGACATATTCGCTGTCAGCGTTATGCCTCTCTGATGACATCATGGAATGTGCTCACAGCGGTGGAGCATGTTAGAAACCTGGAGAATTAATGGCAGAAAGTCACCTATAAAATGACAGGAAACATTCCGGTTCATGAAACGAGATGACCTCAGAGTGTTGACTTGGGCTCATTTTTCCGGGTTTAAAACTTGACCTGTACTCTTAAGAAAACAGGGCCAATGAATGAAATCCCGGAGGAGGATAAATCAGGCTGGTGTTTTTCAGCCCCAGAGAATCCCATCAAACATCGGGGTGTTTATAAATGACGAATGTCTGCTGCCACCTACAGGCTTCTTTTCTCTTCTTCAACGAGCTGCTTGATTCGAGTGGGCTGATCCTCCAAAACACAGTTTGTCTCACAAGTTTTCTCCCACAGTCTCTTTTCCTGAGGAACTCTATAGACTATAAGGTCTCCTTTTTTCTTAGAACGCCACTTTCACCTTTAACAATTTAATAAAGCACAACCGGGTTTACGGAAGCAGGAACCTCCCTTGACTCTTGCCCTGGTTTTGAAAGGCACCAATATGGAGCAAGATGACGTTTCAGTCAGTGACAGATGTCAGCTCGCTCTCTGCTTAGTTTTCTGTGTCTAAAAATCAGACCTGTTTCTTCCACAGACTATTTTTGACAGACAGTTAACCCTAAGATCTAAAATAACACGCACAACAGGGTCAGTGGATGTCTGGGAAGAGACATTGATGTTAAGTTTCTGAAATGGCATCTTGAGCATCGTAGGTCAATAACCGTACAGTCCCATTACATTCTGCAAATCTGAGCCTAATACACCAAAAGGAAACAGATGGATTTGGGCCTTTGGGGTCCCTGTGCCTATACTTCCAACCTTTTTATTCAGTAAAATATATACAGTTGCCATATTATATCTGGGATTTAAAAAATACACAGTCATTTCCTTGATATGTTATCAATGCAACTTAATTGAACAAGATATCAGAGTGTTAAAATACAAACCTTCACCACCTTAATACAAATAAATGGACACACAGAAATTGCCACGAGGACATTTACATTTGATCCCAGAAAATAAGTGACACTAATGACTTATAGCCATTATATTTTACACATCAGCTACACTTGTGCCCTCCAGTTGATTAGAGATAGAGATGAACAGAGGAATCACGTGAACGTGACCTTCTCCCATCCCCGTCGGCTCGATGCGCACAGGTGGCGCCACTTCACGTGACCATTGTTTGAGGACTTTCCAGCACCACCTGCCGCATACCATCAACACCTCAGTGGCATGAATGCCGACGGCACGTCAGCAGGTGATCCGTCGTTCCAGCGTTTTCACGGCTCGTTCCGCGGCGCCTTTGTGGCACCGCGTGCGTCGGTCGCGGTCGCGGGTTTTGTTGTCGAGTGCTCGCGGGGATATAACGCGCGGGACCTTGGCTGTGAGTCTGGGTGTGAGTTTTTGAGAGTACGAGTCTGCGCAGTCTTAACTTCTCACGGTGGAATTTGGGGAAAGGCACTTTACGCACGTGCGCTCTTCTCCATCCCGCGTCCACCTGATCGCAGGACTTGGAAGGAAATGCTGCGCGGCGGGATGGCGGAGGAAATCCTCAACGATTCCTTGGCAGATCTGAGAGAAGTGGAAAATAAGGTTGGCAGGAAGACGCCGGAGAGCCTTCTGATTTGGATGAGGGATGCTGCGGACTGCGGAGATGGTTGGTGGTCGGACGTGGTCGACAGGGGAGACCGGAGCAGCGCCTTCGGTCAGAGCTTTTCTGACAAGCTAAGAGGCTTGAAACAAGAGATGGTAAAGATTCCTATTCTCTTCTTCTCAGCATTACTATTATAGACAATATGTAATAATGGAAATGTCCTAAATGGACCGAATCGTATATGTTTTATCTTGTGTAGTTTCATCATGAATTTGCATGTAACAACTTGCACAACTTGTTTCTTCCTTCCTTCCTTCAGATGACAGACACATGTGTCAAACTCGCTGCTTTCAGTTAGTTCACCTGCTTACTCCTATTGTTGTCTGACAGTGTCACCTGACTCTCCACTTGTCTTTCTGCACTTCACAACTTCCTCCAACATTGTTGCAATTTATTCTGCTCCTTTGTCCTTCTTCACGCTTTAATGTCAAAGCAGGGGCCTCAATAGTGTGTGTGTGTGTGTGTGTGTGTGTGTGTGTGTGTGCGCGTTGGCGTGTGGATGATATATGGCAGGTGGCCTCTGAGCGAAGTTTAACACACCTCTTTCCCCTTGCATACCTGCAGGGCACAAACACACACTTCTGGTTCCTTTTGTTTAAAACCTGCATCACACTCACCCAACTCCTCTCTGTCCTTGCAGAGGTTGCTGCGTTCTGCCGACGTGAAGATTCTGCGCCAGCTGGTGACCGTCCACGAGGGCATCGAGGCCATGCGTTGGCTGATGGAGGAGAGGGGGGCTTCGACCAGCCGTGGCAGCAGCCTGGCAGGCAGCCTGAGCAGCCTGGTGGCTGTGGAGGAGCACGGGCTCCCGTTGTCCCCCTGCAGGTGCAGTGCGGTTTAGTGTGGCAGGTTTACAGGAACCTGTTCTAAAACAATGAAAACTGGATAATCTGTGCGTTTCATTCCATATATTTAGTATGCAAGGGGAAAAAGAAGATTTACTATGTCCAATATGTATTACCATGATGTCCTGCTGTATCCTTTTCAGCTTTTCTGGCCCACAATTCTTAGCACAGAATATATTTTTTATATAATACATTTTTTAGCAATAGAGTTTAAGGTACCATATTATGATATTTACAAGTTAAATGCATATTACATGCAACACATTTGTCAGGGCAGATGTCTTAGAAGAAATTGTGCAACTAAGAACAAAGTTGACATGTACAGAAAGTGCATTAAACAAAGTCATACCATGACAAGAATGGCACCAAACAGGTTCAGTGTGGCCGCGTCTTAAATGAAACTAGTCTGTGCCAATAAGTGAGATACAAACATAAATTGTATTATATACTTTAAAGTTGTAATATTGGGCACAGTGACTGTTCAAAAGAGAACATATTTAATGTAAAACAGATTCAGAAATTCAGCCCAATACTTATTATAACACCTGAAACGTGCGATTTGTAGACTTAAAACGTGTTAATTTGCATGGCTCTTACTTCATATGTGGCTTAGTATTCGTGTCATTTCTCCCACAGAGAAAGCCAGAGCCCAAGTCAAGATTTGACTGAAGACTCCGGTGAGGAATCAGCTGGTCACCCACCACATGCTGATGATGCAGAATCAAACCACAATGGAGACTTGCGGATCCCAGAGTCTACTGGAGAAAAACCTCCTCGTCCTCGCTTGAAGTTCCAAGTCACTCATGGCAGCGATCGTCGGTCATCACCTGGTCTTGCAAACTTTTTTGTTGATGCCAAATTACAAAAATCACGACCGCAGGGCACCAAGGTCGCTCCGTCACAAGACCTCGAAAAAAATGCTGGCACCATCAGAAGAGCTCTTCTCAGATCTCACAAGGCAAGAAGTGCGAGGGACATTTTCTCCCTCACTAAACCATCAGAAGAGACACGGACAAAGCAACAAACTCAGAGTTTCAGAGTCTCTCGGAATGATGCGAAGAAAGAGGAAGAGGTGGCGCCTAATGGAGACACGTCTTTGTTGGGCTACGATGCTCAGTGGTGCTGGGTGGACTCACAGGATGAAATAACATATCTATGATCTCCTACGAAGCCAGATTTAAGTGTATGATACTTAGTTTGAAGCTATTCCCCTCAACAGTTACCCGCTGGTAATGCAGTGGGATTTATGGTGGGATTAATGGTGCCCAAAGATGAATGTGTGCTTCTCTGTTCCCTTTTTCTTTTGATTAGAATGTAGAATGTTTGATGTGTGTGTTTTTGCTTTAGGAAATATCCGGAATGGTTATGTCTTTGTCTAATAAATGTTTCACAAACTGGTGACATGAATTGCAGAGATGCTGATCGATAACTCTGTTTGTCTTTGATTGTCTTATATTTTTCATAATAATAGTTTGTATTGTATATCATGTCCAGTCTCTTTGTAGTATATGACAATGGACCTGTGACATTCAATTAAATTCCGTTTTCTATAACATTACATTACATTACATTACATGTCATTTAGCAGACTTACATTACACTTTAAACCCATGGCTTTTTTCACATTTTTGCCCGGGGAGCAATTAGGGGTTAGGTGTCTTGCTCAGGGACACTTCGACATGGAACAAGTGGCAGCCTGGAATCGAACCACCAACCTTGTGCTTCCCAGCACACCTTCTCTAACCCCTGCGCCACGACGACCCCCGTCGTATAAGTTCCTACAACAGAAATTATTCAAATATTGAGAATAGTAGGTGCAAGGCAGGAGCACTGCAGGGATCCACAGACAACTGCGGGGAGGGAAAGCACAAAGGTTAAAGTTTTTAATGTGATGTGATTAATATTAATAATGATAGCGATAACAGCAGCAGATGTCAGGAGGGCCATGGCAGGATCCATTCATGTTTTTCTTCAACAACAAACCGTCGTTGTTCATGTCAATTACCAATATTTGAATATGATCTATTTTGAAATTACACGATCAATGAAACACAAACGTGTTCAAGGTCGTCAGTGTGAAGGATCTTCCTTTTTCCGATGAGACGCAAACGCATCACTCAAACGCCGTTCGTGACGTCACATATTTACATAGAAATGCTGTCCGGTGAGAAGGACCTTTCAGTGGCGACGGATGTGTTCGATATGACAGGTGGTTAAAGCGCGATGTAATGGTTCGGACGCCCGTAAAGGAAACATGGGGTATTGTCTTTTACGCGGTGTCCTTTTCGTGGCCCTGGCGGCTTGGACGTCAGCAGACGGTACGTGTTTTGAGCGGAGGACTGAGGACAGAACCGCTGTTAGCATGTTTGCTAACCATCGCAAAGTGCGAGTTCACCGTAACATTATGTAGCACACTGTGTATAATTTAATCATACTACTGAAGTTATTTGCTTATCTAAAGATGATAATATTAAACAGTGAGCTAGTGCAACATCATTTCTTTTGTATTTATTGTTATTCTTACCGGTGTTTACGTCCCTACTGGTTTGCCCCCGCTGGGGCATCGTGGTTTACTTAACATCAGCAGCTGTTTTCTGCTTCGGTCGCCTGATTCGTCACATATACGCAAACATATTGCTGGATATCCTCCAAATGCATCACATACCCACAGCAGCAATAACGATCGTATAAGTGAGCACTACATCACTGCCACGTGCTGTGTGCATCTCTTCATCTCTCTGGACACATTTCACCAGTGTCTTATTCTATATTTAAAAAATAGTATGTATCATTCATTGTTTTTATCAGATGCATACATCTGCTGTATGGTTTTAGCCTAATATTGCCGAACTCACATTTTTTTTATTTTTCTACCACTTGTATTTACAAACTACTTATTCACTTACTAATACAATTATTACTCTTTTAGAGTTGGCAGTAAAACGGTGTTTGTGCACTTTCTTACAATAATATCTTATGCCCTAAAGACGGACCGGTGACATTTGTCTCAGAGCTCTCGTCCAAACCAGCCCAGAAGTTGTCCAAGTATGGTTGGTATGGCAACGTGAGGCTGCAGAAGTTTCACATACCAGAGGAAACGGCCGTCGCTCGCTGGCTGTTCTCCGTCACCAAGGGCCACACGTTCCACTGTGGGCAGCATAACGTCACCATGTAAGATCAGAGAGAACGGACGCACGTTTTCTCTGGGATTTATTGAACTCCTTTTTTTCAGTTTTTGTTGGAACTTATTTTCAAACTATCTCTCTGTCTCTCTTTCTCTGTCTCTTTGTCTCTCATAGCTATATTCAATATGGTGCCCCTCCAGTCATCAACCCGACAGAGACGGTGTTTCCAAATGCAACCCTATGGAGCCCCTGTCTGTCTTTGATCCTCCCTGTGACTTCACAAAGCTCAATGACCTTTAACCTCTCCAATCCTGCTCCCGGTGATTGGTATATTGGTGCCCACTTGCCCGAAGATGATGGCCGCATAGAGCAGAAGGTGTGTATACAGCTTTATTTTTTTCCACACATAACTGCTCATTAAAAGTGCTGCATTTTTCACAAGGAACGTAATAAAGAAAGATGGCTGATGATTTGTAATATTTCACTTCAACGGCATTTCTGTCCATTATTCTTTGAAAAAATGTTTTTTTCTGCATTGAAAGTCCAAAATAAAGCAGCAGTATTGTGGCACTTTATCACGCTAAACTGTTCCCATTCACTTGTTCCATCAGAGCAGGCAGGTAGCTAAACCGCATTTTACTGCTTTTCATAATTGCAGCAGGTTGCCTGTTCTTATTTCTAATAACATTTTTACCCAATAATCTCCGGAACTGCATTATTCTGTGCATTGGCCCCTAAATTATTTTGCATTCTTTTAGTTATTTTGTTTTTGTCTTTCAGGGCTTTCCGTCTTGCTCCTACTTCTTCCAGCCTCAGCTGTCAATCAGGAGAGCAGTGGATACACCCATTTTACAGCCAGACACGATCATCCAGCAGACCGCAGCGCCAGACAGACCTGCTCGCCTTAAGTAAGAACCGTCCGTGTGTCCATGTGGTGCTGTCCTTCAATCCGTTTTACATTTCTCTGATCAGTCCATAAAGGACCGGTTCACATATTTGTGTCTGTCTTAGGTTGTATGTTCCAGAGTTTGCCTCCTCTCTCTCCGTCTCTGTGGCTGACTGTTCGTTAGAGGACGGAGCCGACAGTGGAAACTGTTCCCTGGTCCTCAGGCTTGGCTCTACTTCCCTACAGCACCGCCCAGTAACAGTGAACTGCTCGGGGATTGGCTGCTCTGCATCTCTTTCCAACCCACCTTGGGACACCTGGTTGCGAGTTGTCGTGGAGAGCAGACTTGACAACCGCACTGTGACCTTTACTATCGCCTCAAACTGCACAGGTGAACACAGGAAATGTCACACGTCCCGCCTGCGTTCCAATCTACCCTACCAGTGTGTGTAACCCATTATGTTCCGTGTGTCTCCCTCAGTGGGGTGCAAGCCAAAGAGTGTTGGCCTTGAAACAGATGACGACATCAGCAGGCTGCGAGGCAACAGCAGCTCCACCGACTCGACAGCAGCGAGCAACGACTCCGTGACTGCAGACCCGGTCACCTCGAGCAACGGATCGGCACCGGCGTGTGTGTGGAGCATCTCCGTGATCCACGAGGAGGTGGACGTTCTGTCGCTCCGATTCACACCCGCCAGCGGAGCCAACGTCAGCGTGACCGATGCTCACCCCACACTGCTGGTCTATCCCCTGTACACACAAGCCACCGGGGGAACACTGAACCTACAGCTCACACTCAACACTGTGAGTACCAGTTATGCACACGCATCCACTCATACAATGTCCCGATAAAGGATAGATTTGAGAGTGTCAGAGTTAAGTGCTGTACTTGTATACTTATGTGTGTGTGTGTGTGCAGACTAATGTGACCCTGGGAAACAGCAGCAGCGTGGTGGCCTGTCTCTCTCCGAGGGCTCCCGTCCTCCAGCTCAACCACTCCCAATCGTGTGGCACAGGTAGCAAAAATAACATCATCTCACATGTACGCTCAATGGACATCTGTAATTACCTGCAGCTTCTTAAGTAGCAGTACTTTGCTATGACAAAAGGAAAGTTGTGGCTGGAACCTCTAAGCTCTTATGAGGAAATATCTCTCATGATACACTGGAACAAAATATATAGAAGAAACACTGGAAATAGAGTTTTGGAGTCTCTTCTCACGTACGTGTTGTGTGCATCTGCAGCTTTGTTTGGAGGGTACAGCCTTCGTGTGAATGCCAGTGATCCCAAAGCTGTGGTCCGACTCCCTTTTCCTCAGTCAACAACATGGTACCTCACCCTGCAGCTTTTATGCTATAGGTAACACACACACACACACACACACACACATGCACGTGTTGCCATTCAGTCTATACCCAATAAATGTGTATCTAAAATGTGTAAATACGTGGACGTTATGTGCATCCTCCCTCAAATGGAGAGTACTCTCAACAAAGCTTTTTACGATTCACATATCGTCCACACTAAAGTAAACGTGTTCCTGTCCATGATGTTAATTCACATGTGCTCTTGATTTAGTTCACATTAAAAGACGTGCGTGCGCTTGTGTGTGTGTTTCTCACTTTTTTTCTCCAGCAATGACTGTGGTAATACTTCGTCGGTGTCTGTGGTGCCAGAGGTGTTCATTAGTGCCTGTGTAGAGGACTGTGGGACATACGGTGAATGTCGATTGCTGAGATCCTACAGCTACCTGTACGCTGCCTGCGTCTGCAAGGCTGGTAGGAACACACACACACACACACACACACACAACAGACAAATATTCTACTGAAATAGATAATTACAAAGCAATCTCACTGTATCCTTTATTGTGATTTACTGCCGTAGTGTGTTTGACATTCTTGTGTGTGTGTGTGTGTGTGTGTGTGTGTGCGCGTGTGCAGGCTGGAGCGGTTGGGGCTGCACCGATGACTCGGCAGCTCAGTCGTACAGTCGCCAGTTGACAGCGACGCTGCTGCTCACGCTCAGTAACCTTTCCTTCCTGCCCGCCATCGTGGTGGCCATCAAACGCTTTTACATCACTGAGGCCGCCGTCTATCTTTTCACCATGTTCTTCTCCACGGTAACGCACACTTATGTAGCCACGTATCTACAGAACCGTTTGTCTTCTTTAAGTATAATTTTATGTTATGGCGTTCTTATTTAAACTGTTTTGTAGCATTCATCGTAACGTCTTATCCCTCTTATATTCTCATTCCAGTTTTACCACGCGTGTGACCAGCCAGGTGTAGCAGTCATGTGCATAATGGACTACGATGCCCTACAATACTGTGACTTCCTGGGCTCAGTCTGTTCCATCTGGGTCACCATCCTCTGCATGGCTCGCATCAGACACGCATTCAAATATGTAAGACACTGACCGTTGCCTTTATCCTTTGTAATACTATGTATCCCACTTTATCTGAGGAGTATTACATTATAAGGCCTGGACCTTTGTATATAATCATCTCTCTCTCGTGTTTGCAGTCTCTGTTCATGCTCGGGGCTTTGCTCATAGCCATGTCAATGCAGCTGGACCGCAAAGGCCTCTGGAACCTGTTGGGTCCCGTCCTCTGTGCCGTACTGTGCATGGTCACTGCCTGGGTGAGACACACCGTGAAGTCCGCACACCTGATGGGAATATGTTGTTTTGAAGATTGTTAACAACGCGGTGAGCTCTCTGGAGCCGAGCTGTGCTCAATCTAGGTCTTCCTTCTCCACAGGTGTACCGAGGAGTGCAGCGACGTCGCTGTTACCCGCCGTCGTGGAGACGCTGGGTCCTCTTCCTGATTCCCGGGGCAACCTGCGCCCTCGTCGGGGTATGTTTGTACATTTTCACGGAGACCGAGGACAACTACTACTACACGCACTCGCTGTGGCACCTCCTGGTGGCCAGCTGCGTGGTGTTCCTGCTGCCGCCGAAGGAGAAGAACAGGGAGGCGTCGGGCTGGAGCAGGGGATGGAGCTGGAGCTGGAGACCCCGGGTTTGTGGCTACACGCTCTGTCAGAGCGACAAGGACGAACTCTACACCGTGACATAGTAGGACAGGAGATGCTGCGAGGAAGCAAAGGGACACATTCACACAAGGTAAAAAGATATCAGTTTGGGAGACTCTTTAAAGACTTTGAATGAATGAATATATTTTAATATCTTGAATCAAACATTTGAAAATTTAAATTTTGACCTATATTCTCGTAGGCTTTCAATTGTCACTCTTTTATTTAAATGAAATAAATCGTTGTCTTAAATAATCACACACACACACACTACTTGACTTCATCCAAATCAAATCTGCTGAAACCCTCAAGGGGGTCCCTTCACGAAACTAAGGGTAGGAACATTAAAACCTCCAGGTGGCACACCCCCTGACCTTTGACCTTACGATCAGGTGCCTGTCCTCGACTTACCGCTTTTCCCACTAAGCGCCCGACTCGGTAGATCGACCGAGGTCTGTGCGCGCGCTCACGCGTGACCAATCTCGAGTCTATTCGCTGGAGCAGCATATTGTACAAAGAGCAAGAGCAAAATTATATTAAACACATACAAACAAGTGAAGCACATCTACACAACGTGGGAGGGACGTCGCTGACTACGTGAACGTGTAGAGCAAGTGATGTCAAATGTCAACGTTCACTCATTAGTGCCACAGAGCACCTGAAGTTATGCCGCTCTCTCCCCAGATGGTGGATTGTAGTGCAGTTTGCTGGGATTCCTACATATTGCGTGTGTACATGTAGGCTGTGAAATTATTGTTTAAAAGGAAACTACTTTTTAATCTTTGTATCCAGCTTATTACTGAGTCCGCTGATGAAGTATACAATAATTGTATATAGTCGGCGTAGACGCTTTTTCTGCGTGAGTTGTGCTTGATGACTAAATTAAACAACCTTTTAAAATAGTTAATAGTTAAAATAGGTTTAGCTGTAGCTTTGTCCTTCCTACCAGCCGATGAGCTTTTTATCTTCAAAGTGTAGATTGCTTACCACGTCATGCCTTCCCACAATGCACTTCTTTACGTACTGTAGACCTGTAGTAGGAGGCACGGCGTTGTATGCATTAAGCACCTTTTCTTGTCTACTCTCCGCTCTCTTATCATCTCCTATTTATTTTCCCACTCCAAAATGTTAACCGGTCTTACCTTTTAACTTTTATCCTGAAGCACTTTTATTATTTAAAAAGCCAACTCCACTATGTGCTGTATGTAGCTCCCATGTGTATGAGTGGTCACTATGAATGTATGTATCAGGTAACTGTGTCCAGTGCCTCATCTTTTCTGTCTCTGTATGAACGTGCGCTGCAGCAGTGAAGCTACTGAGCACTTTCTGTGTTTTATTCAATGTGCAACATATAGAATGTCTGTGTGTTTTATTCGAGGCGCCCGGTGCAGTGGTGATTTTCTCGTTGTGATTTTGCACCGGTTCAAATTGAACACTTCTGTCAGCCTTCCTTTTTTCTTTTTTCTTTTTTCTTATTTTTTTTTATATTGTGTTTTACTCTTGTGTGAATCCCCTTTGATTAAGAGCGTGAAAGTCATTTCACTACTACACCACGCTGTGGCTCTCATGCGTGGAAGGATGAAAAAATGTGATGTTCAACCTATAACAAGAATTTACTTCCTTTTTATTTTTCCTTTTCAATCTATTAAAAAATCCAGACAACATTCAGCTCACAAAAAAATAAATCTGTGGTATGAAGAGAGATGCTTAATGATTTTTTTTTTCCTCTCTCGCACACTCTTGTCACGCAACACGAGTGGAAGGGTTAAGGGAGGAAAGCGGATTATCGTAATCCTCGGAAATATAGCAAGTGCTTGTATGTTGAAATACCCATTTTAGTGTGTGTGTGTGTGTGTGTGTGTGTGTGTGTGTGTGTGTGTGTGTGTGTGTGCACACGTGCTTGTTTGCCCTTATACGGCTTACGTCCATTAGTGAATCCAGTGGGCTCTCATGTCCTGCAACGCCGACCCACGACCGCAGCATCCAGCCTCCCTGCTCACTGTTTTTCAAAACCGAAGCCGCAAAGGCTTCAGCTGACATATCCGGACATTTTAATCCTTGGTATTAATCAAGCTTAAAGAAAATGGTTCCTGCTTTTCCCTTTATGATACCATAATATATCTTTCATAAGATCTAAATGTCCTCCTGTTTACAACTCGTCAACAGTGCATATCAAAGGTTTTCCAACAAATGCTCTTCCACAGCCGTAGAATAGATCACGCAACTATGTGGGGCTTCTTTTGGTGAATAACGGGACACTTTAACCATCACGCAAAATCATTTAGGTGGCCCTTGAATAAACGTGTTGGTTTTAGAGACGCGATTTCCAACCCTGGGATTGAGATAAAGATGATTAATAGGGGGAGAAAGAAAATAACGACTGCTCATTTTTTGTAAATATTACGTCATTTCCTTTTTGCTATTTTTTCTTTTAAAAGGGAAGTATACTTCCAGCTTGTCAGCTCACACTTGATATACAAGGGTCTGGGAAAGAAAAATCCAGCTTTGTAACTGATCTCAACTCATCGAGTTCACACGTCATTTGTGATGAGGCGTAGTGAGCCCCAAACACGTAGGACCCCGTTTAAAAGATCAAATAATGCTGGTTGCTTTGACCGCACTCCGCCAGTAGAGAAAGCCAGTCCAGCAGAGGAAACTGCGGCTCCCACAGGATCAATTAAATAAAAAATGAAAGGTGTAAAAAAAGACACCGAAGCAGAAGATAAAGAGAACGCGATGTGCAGACAGATGTCCCTCTAAGGAACAGACCTGAGCCTTGTTTTTGCAAATAGCAGCTGCTTTTTCAACTTCGTGTGACTTGAGCTCTATTATTCGATATCACAGAGCCGCCACGTCTGAAGAAATGATCAAACAAATCACATCAAGGCTTCGTGGGAAAAATAGATCCAAGGGCCACGAGGAAACCGAGGACATAAAAGAAGGAGAAGATGAGAACGAGAGGAAGTGACAGGGAAAGAAGTAACAAACAAAAAAGGAAAGCACATCCACACAGTCGACCACAGCATGCAGAGCTGAGAGCAAAACACATTTTGTTTTATTGGAATGAAAACACGCGCGAGCAAGATGAAGAGCAACCACCGTAACAACGAACAATTTCCAGCATGGAATGAAACAAAACCACCAAATGGTACGATAATCACACGCATGCCGAGGCAAAGTTTTGACAAAATACATATTTACATTCCTATTGCTCCATAAACTATCCCACTTTCCTAAAAAAAAAACCTGCTTAAGAAAGACAGAGGAGATTCTATACGAAGGCTATGAGGGAGACCTTTGTTAGAAATTCAAAAGCAACAGCAAAACTGAGGCGGGATGTAGATGCAGAATGTTTGTGCAGCACTCGGAGCTCTTTTTCCTCCACTGCTCGAGCTCTGGGAGTAAGATGTGGTGCTGCTGTCCTGTGGGAGGAAGCTGGGACGAGGACACGCTGCGTCTGCTTCTGTCGCGGCGGTGGAAAGAAAAGATGCGGGTAGTTTGGCTTGAAAGGAGAAAAAAAAGTCCTTGGCCGGTAACTACGCCGACCAACACAGACGACGGAGACTGAGATTGCGTCTCTTTGGGGCCCTCCTGGACATCAGACATGGGGCCCGGCTGCAGAGTCGGCCCCTGCTGGTCCGTCCCCCTGAGCCGGGGAGGGGCTGGAGTGCCGCTGGCGTCTCATGAAGGGGAACACGCTGAGAGGACGAAGAGGCAGGTTGGACAATTCATCTGATCGTGTAGAAGTAACGTGAAAGAGCAGTTGAATGTGTAGTTTTACCTTTTCTTTGTCTCCTGGGGGACAATAGCTTTGGCCAGCAAGTTCTTATACAGGTCAGACTTTAGATATCTTGGGTAAGAGTCCTTAACACACACACACACACGATTATAATTACGCCGATGATACCTGGTTATAGCGATTCTTTTAGCATAATTTTGAAGCATGTTAAAAGATCTTCATAGCTCCATTGAAACTAATTAAAACACTTGGATGCCTGGAAGACCCGGCCTGTTTGGGAAATAATTGGCCAGATTATAATGTGTTTTTGGTCAAAACAGACAGTGAAGTCCTGTTATTTCTGATTAATACTTAAACGGTAAACGTCTCAAATATCAAATTGCAGCGTGTCAGAGGTCAAACCTTCTTCATGAGAAAGTAGATGTGCATCTGCGCGTCGTCCATGACGAATCGGTGCGGATGTCTGATCCCTTTTAGCGTTTTATCCATCGTCTTGCTGTCCACGTTGACCCACCGAGCAGCTCCGGGAGTCAGGAAGTTCCTGAGCCGCACAAAACCGACGACTCGCGGTCACCAGACGGTAAATACTTGCACGCGTGGTGTATTCCTGTGTTTTCCTGTGCCTGTACGCTTACTTGTAGATCTCTTCCACCTTCTCTACGATCCTGGAACTTTCTCCATGCCGGATGTCCTCGCAGGCCTGCCAGAAGCACAGGTTCTCCGCTAGCAGGGAGACGCATGGTGAGATGTTGGGTGCGTACGGAGGACAACGTGACAAACAGAGTGTTTAATATCACGGTTAGCCGCTGTGGAAAAACCGTGACGCACTGCAACGTTTCATAAGTGTGCATCAGTGCACACGGCCACGTCTTCTCTTCCACTACCTTAACGCCTCCGTTTTTTCCCTGCTGGGATTGGAAAATGTCATTTGGGGAAATGATGAAATTCTGAATACTAATGAGAGTTCAGGTTGGCTGTCCTCTAAAACAATTATATTAATTTCTCTCTCTCTATTATCGTGATGCACTCGGTGATGGTTGTGACTCACCCTGTAAAAACAGAAGCTTGTTTCCGGATAAGGGATATTTTTAGACTCGAACAACATCCCCAGACAAAATGTTTCCATGTTTATGCTTTTGAATGAATTAATATAACACCTGAGCCCCTCTTCCTTACCGCTGAACTCTTTCTCCAGGTAGATCATGAACTCCCGCCTCCCCATGATGTCGTTGAGAAGCTCCATGAAACTGAAGCTCCAGCGTTCCACTCTTAGACGTGACGGTATTGGAACTCTGCTCATGACAACGCACCATCAACACATCCGCATCACCGCGAATTACTGTGGTAACTTTGTACGCAAACCGTTAATTGACAGGTCAACAGGTGCAGCGAAAGCTGGAACCAGCAGAACTAAATGTCCAAGCACGCGTGTGTATCTGTGTGTGTTTTCTCACATTTGTAAATTCATTGTCCAATGCGCGGTGTCGTCGGAGATCCAGGGGTTACTGGGAAGGCAGCCTTGCATAATGGGGTCGTGGTTCTGGTACTGCTCGCTGTATTTCACAAAGCTGCACATGCACATCATACACAAAAACACACACACACACACACACACACACACACACACACACACACACACACACACACACACACAGCTCCATTGGATTAATGCAGCAGATCCTACGGGTTAATGGCTCTTACTCGCTTCGGGAAGCATCCATTAGTGGCACTGAGCCTTACGTGCACATATGTGCGCGCGCACGCTTAAGACGTAGAGCTCGGTTCAGGCACAGGGACTGTGTGTGTGTGTGTGTGTGTGTGTATGTGTGTTTTGTCTGTCAAATTGACACATACCTTTCTAGGCAGATGGATGACTTGACACGGTTTCTTCCCAGGGCCCTTCGGCAGGTTTCAATCTGTTAACGTAGACACACAGAGAGCTGAATGATGTACACTCAATGTGCTTATAGTCCAGGGTGTTTACATTACATGTGCTTTTTACCTCACTTTTGTAGAAATCACTGTTCTGGTTCTGTTAAGAGAAACACACTGTCATCACTTTGGGTCTCACGATGACCACGTCGTACATTTATACATTTATATCAATAGCTGGTATGTGTTCACCCATTAAACCAATGGGTTTAAATATTAAAGCAGGATACATTCTGACCAATAAGGAAGTGTAAGATTATATACCGGTCATCACGGGCAGCTATTATTTTGTGCGTCTGCTACCAAATTAGAAACGGCTCTAATCAGTGATCACCTACATGTGTGTCAAGGAAGGCGCTATGATGTCATGTTCAACCTGTGTTCATAATTATACATATGTCATTATCCATACTATAGAAACGCTTACTTTCACACTTACTTTTGCGACAATCCCGGCAGCAAGACAGAAGGACAACAATCAAATAGGGACGGAACGGGCACATAGGAGACATAAAGAAACGTGATGATGTCACTGACCAGTGTGACCCGTGCGCTCAAGTTATTTGGTCTCTCCAGACCCATGTCCAACACATTATGTGCCCCGGGCTGAAAGAAACACACACACACACACACGCGCGTATTAATAACTAAGGGTAGAACATGTGTGTGTCTGATGAGAACATGCGTGTGAGTGAGCACTTATCCTTCCTCGAGCTTTCCACTCCACCGGCTTTGATTTTTACTCTTAAGCTTCTCTTTCTTTTTCTCCATGTCCTCGTCCCTAATTCATAAGGGCAGGACAAGATGCAGTGCCTCCCCCAAACCCTTCACCCCTCTAGTCTACGTCTCACTCTCTGTCTCTCTGTTTCCTTTATTTTTATCAGATGGGCTGAATATTTCATGTTGAGGCAGAAAGACCCGAGTGAACATTTTAAATTTAGTAAAACATGTTTCTAAAGTTGAATTAGATAAAATAGCATTTTATTGTATAGTTTATCAGAGCACATTGAACAGTATGGCCACATGCAGTACTGTATATGCAGTTGTAGTATAGTATAGCCGAGTCATGTATTAAATAGGGCAGTATAGTGTAGTATAATGCATTGTACAGTATGAGAATATACAGTATAATTAGTAATGCAGTATACTACAGTGGAGTGTATACAGCACAGCATTATACTACATTGTACTACATTAGTGTAGTATATTATTGTATACTTAGTATTGTAGTTTATTTATGCCAAGCTAGTATAGTGTTGTGTAAAATAGTACACAGTCTAACACAAACACAATCGAGTAGACAAACAGCAACGTACCTGCGGTCTGTTGATGAGCCAGTACGCCTGCTCCTGACATTCTAGAACAATACGGTCGGCCTTCCTCCTCTGTTTGGATGCTCTAAACATAAATCACACTGTAGGTTTATGTTTGTGTGTCTTTGAGTGTGTGATTATGTAAGTGTGTGTGTGTTTGTCTTGTGTACCGGAGTTGCTCTCTGGCTTGCATCACAACAAAGTCCCAGGTGTGGTTGATCCTCTTGTGTAACACGCTGTACCTCTCCTAAAAAGGAAGAGGGACGAGGACAAGGGATGGATACGAAAAACAAAAACACACAGAGAAAAATAATAGTGGCACAGGCCCGTTAGCCTGGGCTAATGCATCAATAACAACACACACACACACACACACGTCTTCTCTCTCTGACACACAAACACACACACTTTCCTCACCTTTTCATACTCCATCAGTTCTCCTTGTTTTCTTATGTTCTTTTTAGCCAAATAGATTGCTGATGGCATATAAGAAGGAAAAGAGTTTATCCATAAAGGAAATAGATTAAGAGACTTGGTGATCTGTATATTAATTAAAACTCCTGTAAATGCTTATCAGAATTATTTTTATTTAATTAGAAGCTTTCTTTTGGCTTCTTACCATAGTCCAGCTCTGACGCGGGCCACCGGGTACTCGTCCAGAAGTACGGCGTCTAAGAAAAACAAGTGACTTTTTTACATTTATGATCGAGATTCATTGTGAAGCGGTTGATCTAAAAAGAATGAGATCGATGGGAAATTAGAAAGTGGGCTAATGGAGGGGAATGGAAAGAAAGGAAGCCGCCGATCGCTTCAGTCAAAAGTGGTAAAGCGCTTAAACAGGAAGGAGGAACGGTGGGTTTTCACAAGCAGACAGACTAAACATACTGCGTGAGGGAAGGCCAATTTACCTGGAAGCGGTAGGGTGACTCGTCGGGCCGTAATACGAGAGATCTCGGCTCTTTGAGAGGGTAAACGTACCCGTACCTCACCAGCATCCCACTTATGTGCAGTGCCTCTGTTAAATACCACAGAAGACACAACTCATCACACAGTTCCTCGTCCTTTCACTTTCTTTGTAGGTAACTGTGGGGCTGTATTCAATAAAGCAGTTCACCCGGCCTTTTACTGCCACTTTACACAGATGTATGGCAGGTTTATCCCTGCCTGATTTTTTGGTGGCACAAGAAATATTCATTAGTGGGAAAGCTCTCAAATTCGGCACACGGAAAATCAGTCAATTAATCAGAAAATACTTTGGGCCGAATCCCTCATTTATTTATTAAAAATACACACCTGCGCCCTCTCGGCAATCCCTCTCAAATGAAAGGCATTGACCCCAGTGATGAAACGCGTCATCAATCTCCAGACTCCTCATTTGTTAAAGAGCCCTGCTTCCACGACTGACGGCTACCAAAAAAAGCCATGCAATGCATTTTAATCAGCTCTTACCACCCTCTCTCCCCTGCTGACTGGCTCTTTGCTTTCCTCCTTCCGTTTGCTCTGAGGCAAAAGGGACCACGGGGCTATTTTTCCGACCTCTAATTCACTTTATGTATAGGATAAAGTCTCACGAGGGGGAGAAAAACCTACCACAGGGACGCTAATCAAACCCAGATCATCAGGTGAGCTAATCAAACTTGGTTCCTCTGGGGTTCACCCGGTTCTGTTTACTTGAAACCGCAACACACACATTACACACACACACACACACGCAGACAAAACTCACCACGACAGAATGAGAGAAAACACCATATCCTGGCAACACACTAACAACAACACACAGAGTGCGAGAAAAGCAGAGAGAGAGTATGACAGCAAATACTCTCTCTCTTTATCGTATTAAGAGTCAATATGTGTATCCACACACTTACCTTCCTCACAGATGCAGTATTTCTGGATCAACCAGGTAATCATATCACGGCCTGAAGAAGAAGAAAAGAATAACAGAAATAAAGGAGACAAGAAAATAGGACAAATCTCCCCCCTGTACTCTGCAAAGTACAAAGTATTCTCCAAAAAAAAACCCGGCTGCATTATGCATGATCGCTGGGACAAACACGGGCTGCAACCTGCATATCCACACATAGACGCTGAGGCCCCGTGACACGAAGGGCCGCATGAACGCACGCACCTGTCATGGCGTGTGGAATGACAGTGATAAGAAGCCTCTGGTTTCTCATCTTCATGCCCATGTCGGGGTCCTGCATTGCCACAATCACTTTCTCCATCTGTAAAGGAGACAGGCACACACACACACACACACACACACACACACACACAAAACAGCACGCACACACAGATGGGATACACACAAAATAAAAAAATAAGCATACATGGGTAAAATAAAATGCACATCTTGACGTTCCACCCTTTCTTAACTTGATCTCATCCTCGCACCGGATGTGCATTTTCGGCTTCAAACATTATGTCATAGTTTATCGCTTAAAATAAATAAAGTAGACACAATCATTGGAACATACCTTTTGAAAGCATGCCATTTGTTCCCGGTCCCAGCCTCCTCTAGCCAGGGTGTTGATGGTCATCTTGCGGGCTGCTTGGCATCTCACTCGACGGGACCGTAAAGTGCAAGAGCGCAGAAGTGCTGGCGGGAGCGCGCAGCAGCGTGCGCCACTGTTCTCTTTTTTTCCCTCATCGGGCGGTCCGGTGCCTCGCGCGCGCCCCCGTGTCGATTAGCCCCGATTACGCTATGAATGTGATTCCCCAAATGGTATTTTGTATTATATTTATAAAGTTTGTTTTGGCCATTCAGCACCACCACTATCAAACATTTTGCTCCCCCCAAAAAAGTTTCCATAATAAAATAGTCTAAATACTTAAATACAAATACTTCAACTGAATATTTTTTTTATAAAGCCATATAATAAAATATAAAAAATATCTATTTTATCTATTTCATTTTATGTGGCCTAATTGTGAGAGGGGTGAATAGTCTGTTGTAACGACTCGGATAGAAACGTGCATGGCCCAACCGTTGATTCCTCACAGGCTTCCGTAGTAGCAGGAAGTGGAGCTGTTGGCGTCAGGACACCATTCACTAGTCTCAGCTAGCGTCGGCTAATTGTTTAAGTGTATTAAGAGCGTATTGCAGAGGTGAGACATAAACTAACTACACACACGTGTTTCTTAAAAAGAAGGCTTCAACTATTACGTTTGATAACGTACGAAAGATTGGTGGCGCAATTCAAAATAGTGTATTTAGCTAACCTTGCTAACCAGCAGCAGCAGCAGGCTGGAGGAGAAACGACTGATGGGAGAGCTGTTGACTTAACATCTATGACTGTGTAGAAACGTAACGTTAGTACCACTCTAGTAGTTAGTACAACGCTGCGGAGTGACGCTATTTCGTGCTTGTCTATTTCGTGTCGTAAACATAGGCTCGGAATCAGCACTGTCGTTTTACAGCTGGATTTGTTTATGTTTGCTTTCTTTCTCCGCAGTTGACGAGAAGCCTCTCCCATCTCATCGTGCAACGTCACGCCCGAGTTCATACTCTCATTGAGTGTTGAAAACTCCTCAGCGGTTTTGTACGGGTCTCCGGTTGCGGTGGCGATGGGTGACATTCGTCAGTCGTTGCTGCCTCGCGATGTGCTGAGTGCAGCCAAGGAGCTGCTGTATCACCTGGACATCTACATCTGCAACGTGGTGCAGTCAGGGAGGCAGCCTCCTCAGGTCGACTCCAAGACCCAGGAGCTGGTCGAGGAGTTCATTCTGCATGCGCCCAAGGACAGAAACACGCCAGCCAGGGTAAGGCGTGACCCACACACACACACTTGTGCCAACATGCAGTACATAAACGCAAAAGTATGGATTTTATGTGTTTTTCTTTCAGCGGATGAGTGCTCTGCAGGAGCTACAGCTTTTGGAGATCATGTGCAGCTGTTTTCAGGAACAGAGCCGCGATACTGTCCGCCAGCTCATGTTCTCTGCCCTCTTCAATCTCCAAGGCAACCAGGCAGACGAAAGTCGCATGTCGCTGTTAGGCAAGCTGGTCTCCATGGCAATCGCTGTGGGCAGGGTTCCCATCTTGGAATGTGCTGCTACCTGGTTACAGGTTGGTATTCAGACTAACTTTCACACAGATTGTGCATTATGCGTTGTGTTTGCATATTTAGCTTCCATGCAATTTGAGGTTTAGACCATGAATCTTAGGCTACTCCGGATGGAGCATTAATTGAGGGGTATATTTTAACGATCTACGGCCTGGATATGTTTGTGTACTATGGCGTTACCCAAACAATATGCCTGTGGTGATGTGTTTAATCCATTCAGAGAACCCATCGTGGGTACTGCGTGCGCCTGGCTCAGGTTCTAGTAGACGACTACTGTAGTATGGTGCCAGGCTCGGGGCCCACCCTGCAGAACATCCATAACGCAAGCCCGCGCTTCTGCTGCCAGTTCATCACCGCTGTCACCACCCTCTATGACCTCACCACAGGTTGTACAACAGAAATGCCACAAAAACATCTAAAAAATGCAACTGAAGAACAATAAAAAGAGATTCAATAACAATACAATCTTTTTTTCTGGCAGGAGGACTGCGTTTTGTCATCAACATATTTTGCAAAGAATTAGAAATGTCAAATGTTTTTCAACCATAACATTTTTGCGTGTTTTTTTTTTGTTTTCAGAGGAGCTCACCCCTCCTCTGGAACTCCTCCAGATGATTGTGTCGTGGATCCAAGAGGACCCTGGTCTGGTCCTAATCAACTTCCTGAACACGGCCCTCTCTGGCAATCAGCCAATCAGCTCGCTTGACGTCACGCCCTTGGGGGGCCTGATGCGCTGGTGCGTCAAAGCCTCCCTGATCTACAGCAGAGACAAGAAGAAGGGGTTAACTAATGGGTCTGCTGAGTGTGAACTGGAGGTGGGGCCTCTTTTCTCTGCTCTCCATCTGAGCGTCCTACAGGTGTGTCTATAGATCAATTTACCGTAACAGTATGTATGTATATGAAGTACACAAAACACTTCCAACATGCACATTGAAGATAACAAAACTGTTGTCTCTTTTGTCCCACATGTAGGTGCTCATGCTTTTGCCAAACATACTGAATGAGAAGGGGCTTTTTGGTCGCCTAGCACTGCTCCAGGTGGAGTCCCTGGCTGCACTGACCTCAGACCTCTCCAGGCTGTTGGACCAGGCCGACAAACACACTCACACGTCGTCCACGGATTCTTCTGACCTCTCGGAGCTGGCACTGGACCGGCTGGCTCAGGCCCTGCAGGTGGCCATGGCCAATGGAGCTCTACTCTGCTCGAGAGGTACGATTTGTTAAAACGAAGACCTAAGTGGTACAGATGTGGAGGCTCGAAAAGTGGATGAAGAGGAATTTGATTATAATTAAGAATGTTTTCCTTGTAATATGTTGCCTCAAAGGCACGGTGGTTTGATCACAGGGGCCAGGGACTGCAATTAATTAAACAAATATTTGAATACAGCTCTGTTTACAATCAAACGCACATCCTTCCTCTCACCAGCAGCACTATTTATCAATGGTGTGAGTTGCTTGGTTTTGGAAATGTCCGCCTTAGAGATCTCTGCTTTCCAATCAAACAATATGGAACTGTTTTCTTTTCCTACAAGATACTACCCACAATAAGGTCTGGATTGTCTTGAGTAATCAGGTCATGGTTTATAGAAATTGTCTTTTTGAGCACTACAAGCTGTGACTTATAGTGTCATTATAAGGGAAAGAAGGATGGCATCTCTAAAGATTGTGTCTTCAGGACTAGACAACTCACACCAGGGCGATCTACATTAATAACTAATATTACAGTTAAGAGCATTTTTCTCAGGGTGACGTAAGTCAAATAGTCTCATTGTTTCCTTGCCGGTGCCTTTTTTAGTTACTACACCTCAAATGAATGTCAGGCTTCCACATAATTTTTAACAAATGTGTCGTGAATAATCAATGATAAAACAACTGACTAACCGGTTTAATCAGCTGTATTTTCACACCGCGCTGCGGTGGTGTTCGAGTGCTTCTTTTTCACGCTGCCTTTTCTCTACAGAGGACCTGAGAGCCATCTGTTCCCGCCTGCCACACAATAAGTAAGAACCATTAACTGTCCAGTGCCCTTTTACGTTGGAACAATTTCCATGGTAACCAGGTTTCAGCCAGAGCGAGAACAAGAGCATCATAAGCACACTGTCAACTTTAGGGTCCTCTGCCTATGGAGAGTATATACAATCCTGCAACCTTTCCTTGAAAAAGTTTACCCAAAATCCCAAATACACATTTTCCTCTGACCTGTAGTGCTATTAAGTCTAAATTGTTTGGATGTGAGTTGCCAGGCCATTTATCCGCTGCAGAAATGTCTGCCTTCCCCTGAATGTAAGGGGACTCAATGGCACTCGGCCTGTGGTACTCAAAGTGCCCAAACACATATATTGGAAGATATCCACAGGCATTGTTGTGGGAGGGTTAATTTACCATCTATTTTCTTTCTTTTGAACCATGACCGCCAACCACAACAGAGCGCAGACGGGAGTGTGGATTTATACTCTCTCATGCTAGCTCACCTAGCACTCCTGAGCTAGCTGGCATCACGGCTTGCCCATAAAACAAGCCGCATCTCCACAAATAGATTCTCCTTTGCTTCTCCACTGAAAATTGTAGCTAAAAATAGCAGTTCTATCGTGTCCCATTACATTTAAGAGAAGGCTGACATTTTTATGGGCAATATCTAGGAATATAAGTTTTTGTGGGCCGTGCCGTCCCTTTTTAAGAACAGTGTTTCATAGTTTTTGACAGAAAAATGGTAATTTGCATGTAAATCGAAAACGATCAGCACTCACCGACGAAAGAGTCACCAATTTAAGTAAAATACGTTGTGAAATAAGTCCTTTTGTTGTGATTTATTACTTGTGCCTACGAATGAAGATGAATGAAGTACTTTTTTGTTCCACATCAACATTTTTGTCTTTGCGTCTTGCAGTTTGCTCCAGTTGGTGTTGTCGGGCCCGGTGCTGTACTACAACAACATCCACACACCCCCACTGGCCTTCAGCCCGCACGCTTCTCATTCCCCCATCGCCAGCCACCCGACACACACCCCGCACCCGCCTCTAGCCTCCTCTCACCCGCAGTACCCCGCTCAGCCCTTCATGACGGGGATGCAGTTCCCCTTCAGGCCCAGCCACTGAAAGAAATGTCAAACTGGTTTGCAGATGTGAAGTCCTGTGTGTGTGCGTATGCGTTTTTGCTGTGCATGAATCAATGAATGTATGTGTGAGTGATGTTTATGTGTTATAATGTTAACGAGCAGATATGCTTCTGCTAATAGTCTGTGAGGCTGACACGTTTGTCAATAAATATTTTTTTACCTCACTGTTGGTGTTGTTCTTCACGACAACCACTTGTGGTCGCTGTTGTCTCAGTCCAAATGTGTCACACCAGCTTTCTGCAAAGCACATTATTTCAGAGACCGAGAACTCGTAGGCTTTATTATACTTTAAGCCCATACTATGTGCTGCTTTATTACTGAATGGAATGAGAGTTTAGGAGCTGGTCATTGTGGACAAATGTTAGATTATTTAGGAGGTAAAAAAAAGTAACTGCACATTGAACAAGACTCTTAAATTAAAATGAAATTAAGTAGATTAACCAGGAAAAGCTCTTGCATGACTGGACTCATGTAATTGCAAGCATACACACCTCTGGAGGCTACATGCTGAAAACAGCTATCAGACCATTCAGTTCACCTCCGTCCTAAAGCAACGTGGGTTATTACGTAACCAAAGATGTCAGAGTATTCTGGAGCCCAGCCCTGTGTGTATAGACTGGGCCCTGTTTTTAGACAGATAGCTTATCAATCGTCTGCAGCACACCGAAAAAACCTAGAAAGATGTGCAACCCTCCCAAGAACACCAACTGCTCTCATCTCAACTGAGAGTTGCATCATCCGATCTCCGCACAGCATCGGTGACATTTATGTACTAATACATGCATTAGTACATGTGTGATTTGGAGAGTAATTGAGTTATGGGAATCCTGTGCAAATCTTTCGGGGTTTTTTTAACCTACTTCTTGTCATTCTACTGGTATGCATGCTCTGTGTGTGCTGGGAAGGAAATAAATTAACTGTCTGCTACTGCTCAGAATTGTTGCTATAAATACCCTCTCTGCTTCCTTGTATGTTGTGCTGGAAATACCTTACAAGATGCAGCTATCATTTCGTTCGGAGCTGCTGTGACACCTTCACATAATCTAGATGTCGCCTCCCATTGTCTCACACAAGCATAGTGCAGGAGGTTGATTGTACTGTGTTGATTGTAGATTGTCTGTGGGCTCCCCCCCCCCCCAACCGTAAAGCTCATGGGTGGGACGGCGATAAGGATGTCTTTTCTGGGAAAGAGATGCATTGCTGTTAGGCTGGGGGAAGGCAACGACAGATAATGATTAGGTGAAAAAGGCGGAATCGAAGAGAGCGCGCGAGAGAGAGAGAGAGGGAGTATGTATAGTAAAGAGAGTGTGAGCTGCTTGGTGCTCGCACACTTGATCAGGCGTCCAGAATCTGTCCTCGACAGTCAATATTGTATAATCCCTTCAGAAAGACGGGAAATTACCCTTAAAATCATCTTATACTTTCAACCTAAGATATATGAAAGTTGTATGACCGTTGGCTTTCACGGTGTTGAAAAAGCTCTGAATTGCTTAATAATTGCGTAACTATTCCACAGAGAATTGCTTGACACCAAACAGGGTGGTTGAACTAGTTTTGGCAGTGCCCGTTTATATCATATAATTATAATAGGTTATGCATGAAACCTCTTGGTTTCTTCCACTTCCCCCTTGCAGGTGTGCGTTGTGGTCGTGTAGGACCGTCTGTGTCAGCAGCTGCAGAATCAGGGTTTCCCGAAGGAAAAATAACTCTTAAGGCCAAACACCCAAATTGGATTCGTTAAGGACTGAATTTTCCAAGTTAACCATAAACCAGATGGGTGAGCCCTTTATTTTGAGTTCCTCTGAATTAAACCACGTCGGTCATTAGCCCGTGCACATCTGCAGTGCGTAGGCTTTCACCAGATTCATTTCACAATGATGTTTGAAACCAATTCATGCTTGAGAAAACACAAAGCATAAACACAGAAGATAAGTTGTTTTATCCACTAACTTAGTTTCCCTCAAGTTTTTTTATATTGCATACGAGAAATACAAAGCATGAAAATGATCTCTGTCCTTTGGGAATCACTATATTGTAATTAAATGTCTAGGAGGAATAGTCAAGGAGCTTGTTTTGTCAGATCCCACAACATAAGACTTTATCCATGAACGATTACAGTCCAGCTGTGGTCGACTCGAGACCACCCTCAAAGACGGGATCCCCGCCGCTGAGTTTACATCCTGCAAAGCCTCATAATTAGGTTTACCGTTCTTTTTGAAGAGTACACCAAACAGTTTTTAAATAGGACTTTTCAGCATTACAGTAAACACATTTCCCTCTAAAACAGGTCTGAGCTCCTTCAAGACACGAAATGTTCCTCCGAAATAATCTGATTTAAACGGTTTGACTTCCCCGTGTCTGTCGGAGTAATGGTTGAGGATTCATGATGAGTGCATGAACAAGAAGAGCAACACGCATGACAAAGCTAACAAGTTGATGTTCAGCAGGTGATGATACCTGACTACCTTAGTTTAGCGTGAAAGCACATGCACATTTGCTGCATATAGCCCCAGAGGGGTTATTTCATTGATGTTATTTAGAATTGAGGTCATGACTAGTGATGCTGTTGTACTCTACTGCATTATAATTGTAATATTCTTCCCCTCTTTGACTGTGGAAATGAGGAGAAAAGAAATTGCAGTCCACTAAAACACCACTTGGAACTGTTACCTCAGTAAAAAAAACATGTAGTTGATTCCAAACTTTTCCATCGAAGTTGTACTGAGTGCATCTCTCTCCGAACCACAGCATCATTCTCTTGTGGCAGATGAAAAAGTCACTTGAATATCAAAGTCAATAGAAGTTATCCGCTGGGGAGCTTAAAGGGCTTCACAAAATATCACGTAATCCGTCAGATAGTTGTTATTCATGTTTTATTAGTATCAAAGTGGTTGACGATGCCATTTTCTTACTTAAAAGCTCTCAATTCTGAAAATCCATCGTACCCACAAATATTATACAACTTCAGAGGAAGTGAAGAACTCCTCTCAAGTTCCTCAATAACGTTGATAGTAAACTTATCTCTTTGTCCCCCTGCAGATGGAGAAACGCTTGCTATTCGGTTACCTGTTAACATAAAAAAAAAATATATATATATCTCTTTTGTTTGTTAAACATTACCACTTAATGATATCTATTTGCAAAAGACAGTGTTTCCGTGTCTCAGGAGGGAACTGCTGTGTTGCATGATGTGTTTCTCAATCATTTCAGCACAGTGGTTTGAGCTTGCAGCCTTCTGATTCTGCGTTTCTTAGTGAATTAAAATAAAAACCAGACATTTCCAGTGAGAGTCCAGAACCACCACCAGAACCACCACCACCTTGCAATATTATTGGGGGTTTTCTGAGAAAAGTTTTCCGTTACTGTTTTCGCACAGTCTTAGTATTTTTACAGCGTCGTGAGCGGCGGCCTCAGATGGAAATGTGTGAGCACGCTGTGCCGTCCACCTCTAAGATGTCAGAGGTACAATTCAACCTGTTGCCTAACACCAGCCAGTGTCAGGTAATGACAGAGAAAAAAGAGAGGATTAAATCCCGCGGGCAGTCTCTATGGTGATGTTTACATTCTCGGCCCGTCACTGAAGGAAACTACAGCAACGACTTTTTCCACAAAATGCAGGCGAACTTTCAGAACTATAAATCTTAGAATAGCTGTTCCTAAGAGAAAACAAAAATCCATTGCTATCATATCCACCGTTTTGTTTAGCAGGAGATATATAGCAACTTTGTTTGTGTAATCTGGGCACTAACATTTTCAGTGCAAAACTTGACAATAAAAAGAAAAATCTGCAAAAGAAAATATGAACAAACATGAGAAACACTTAAAAATATATCTGTTTTTATGCGGAGGAGATGCACAGTTCATGCAGGATTGTGAAAGAGTTCACAGTATAAAGTAAGGTTCAAGGGGATAGTTGTTGTTTATATCTACCTGGGTCAATAGAGATAGAGAGAGTGTGTCACTGGAATTGTATAACAGGTGGAAAGTGACCAAAGATGTGGGAAAATGATGACGTGGGAAAATTATTAAGACCTCCCAATGACTGGTTTGCACAAAATACACACTGGCAGCTTGGCAGCAGGCATAAACATGTAATTACCGGGGACCCAAAAGAGAAATTATAGGGACAGCAACACAACCTTATTAAGGCTGTTTGGTTCAAGAATCAATAATTAAAAGTGATGGTAAATAAATGGCATTGCAGAAGAACAATGTTTACAAAGATTTAGTAATAATTTACCTACACTGGCGCCCGCTTTCTGCCATGCCCACCGCCAATGCCCAATCCCAGTAGCTGTTGATCTGTCAAGCATGTCTGTATTGACATAAATCTGGGTGGTTTAGTAACAGCATTATCAATTTTGTCTCAATGTTATGGTGCTGGGAAGGGAGTTGTGTTTTTTCTGTTACATAAAGGCCAATCAGACTATGTCGGCCTTTGCACATTTACAGCTCATGTGTGTATTAAAAAAATGAGGCGAGACAGCCCCAGAAAGAATTAACTGGAAAAGAAAATCTGTACTTCTGACTTAGTCAGCACATGAATGACCAAACTAAACAGGCCTACAGCTAGGGCTGATATTTTCACAGCTGCAGCGTAAAGTAAACCTCATTTTGTGGACTGCAAGAGCGTGAACAGCCTGCACTCTGGTGTTATTTTGTTCTCGCTTCAAGGTGAGCTGCAGATGGGAGCAGTGGGTTCAAGGTGATCCGTGACTCTGTGATGCCTAGACTTCCTTCCATACTAAAATACTTGGGTGGTTATTTATATTTCAACTTAAAAATCTGTAGTATAGTCTGCAGTATGCAACATGAGCGGCAAATGTCTCATTATTTTTACTTTTTTATTTATCTTCACTAGAATGGCTATTGTATTTACAGAGGACTTATGGACAATGCTTCCCCTGTGGCCATATTTAAAGTAGAAACTTTTAAGAAATACCTGACATACTTTCCGCCACAAACGGGAGACAGCAAAGTTGTATTCAACAGTCTTTTGTTGTTATCTACCCGGACACGTTATTACCCTACCGCCTTCTACTTCTCCATTGTAATGAGCGCCGTATATAAACCGCACTGGCAGAAGCCTAGTGGAGGACGTGACGTAACGCGGAAGTGACGTAGGGCCTCCGTAGCGAGTGCCGGCCAATCCGAGGTATAAATCGAGGCAACGTGCTCAAGGGCACCGGCCGAACAGCGCGAGACGGAAGAAAGCACCTGGAGGAGCGACCTCGTGTCAAGGGCTGTCACAGAAGAAGAAGAAGTCAGTGTGTCTTGGAGAAGAAAAAAAGGTGAGCTTTTTATCGCTTAGCTGCGATAGTTCAAACCGAGCCGGAGGAGCGTGTTGCACCGAAAAATGAAGCCAACCGCACAAGACTGCCGAAGGAAACACGCGTTTCTTTTCTTTTTAGCGCGGGTAGATGGAAGACTGTTCAAAATATGTCCCCCCCCCCCCCCCGCGAGGAAAGACGTGTGTATGTAGGACCCGTTCGAGCCCGGTTCAAGGACTCTTCTCGCGCCGCGTGTCTCTTCGCCGCGATGTAATTCGAAGCGGAGTGTTCTGTCGGTTGTAACGAGGGAGCCATGACAGGAGAAGCCGGTAGTCACGTTCAGCGCGCGCCCCCCCCCCAACTCCAATCCCCGAATAACCCCTTCCTGCTCGGCGGGGTCACAGGGGAGACATTACGCTGTTTTTACTGACCTTGAAGCATAGATGAGGTGTTTCACTCACACGTTTGTCACCCTTTGTCAAACCCCTCCACCAATGTATAGTCTTTCAAGGTCACAAGCGACGTAAAACAGTTGCCTTTATTTTACATAGAAGGTCCCTTTGACAATAAAAACAGTTTATATGATTATTTATTGCGCGTCTTTTCCTGCCTCCTCACACTTTAAGGACCACATGTAAAGTGCACCTTACACCCTGGTGCCATCTGGTGGGATCCCTGTGCACACCGGAGACCGGACTACCAGAACCTGTATTATAGTAGGAAAAGGGCAAAACCGCTGCAAATGCCTCATGCATAGAATGAAACCGCATCTTTTCCTGCAGCCAATGTCTGTAATTCAGAATCCGCTGCTGTTTTTACGCTTATACTGGACCACAGCACGGGATTTGCCTGCCTCTGTTCTTCTGGCCCTTTTTTTCCCATCAGCTGCCTTCCCCCCATTGTGACTCTCACATGATTTGATTTGGCACAGGACAATGACTCTAACAAACCGTCGCAGACTTTTTCTCACCATTTTTCCCACACCATACTTCTCCCTTCCCATCGACAATGTTTTTCCTCTGAAAATGTCCTGTTTCTGTTGAGCTTGACTTAATCCCGTTGTCTACACCGGTGCATACTGTATTTGTAAAAAAAGAAAAAAGTTTCAGGCCTGTTCAGGCCCAACTACCAGTTAGACACATTTATTTGTATACAAGGCGCCCAGATTACCCAAAACTCTTGTGTAACGAGATCATGACGCTCTCCTTGAGTGATGGAGTGAGTTTTCTTTTATATGGTTTTATCAAATGCAACAGGTTTTTGGTTAGTAGGCGTTTTACTGACTAGTCAGTAACTTGTAGCTGTAGGTTGGCGATCTCACCGCTGACTTCTCCTCTCAGTAAAGTGTTCTCAACAGTTGTGTTGTAACGTTAGACCAAAAGTCTTGCCACAGATTCCAAAAAATTTTCCAAAATTATTTGTTAAACTAACATACTTTTTAATGAGCAATATTAAATCACCTTGTGAAATGCTGACATTGAATTGCTTGCACGGCTATTATTGGAAAAGTGTCCTTCATTCGGTGTGCTTTGTTTTCTAGGAACGTGATGAGCAGGTTGTTTCACATTTTTTCATTCAGTCTGGCCTTGATTGCTCATGTGTAAATAAGATCCAACTTCCTCATTAATATGTGTGCTGTCCTCTCCTCATTTAGACCAAGAAGTTCAGTTGTCGTTCCCAGAAGGGCGTTCCCTAACTTTACTCTCACTATCTCTCTTGCACACACTTGGGTGAACATTGCTCGATGGCAGTGCGAGTCGTGGTGCAGAGAACCCTGGAGGCAAAGCTCGTCCTTAAAGGACGAGTGTCTTCTTTGTACCCATTGAATCTTGATCCATGTGGAGTTTTTGTATTGCTAACATCATAGGTCCCTCAACTGACAAAAGGGGCTAATCTGATTAAAGTATTAAGACCCGGTATGTGTGGTATGTGAGATTAAGCAATTAGCTTTACCAAGCAGCTAATCAGGGTCTGATACTTTTAAAAAAATTTTTTTTTTATAAGTCCATTCCTCTTGAAGTATCACGATTGGTGTGAAAAACAGGCCACGAATAAGACAAACGTGTGGTTGCCCTTTGATTCACATGTTGTTCTAGTTGGTGACCTTTTTTAGGGGTTATGTACCCGGTTGTATCGCCCCTGAAGGTTGTGGTAGTCGGAGGGGGTCGCCCGAGGCCTTTCCATGCTCTAAAGTTAGCTGCTCTTAATTTCGTGTTGGCAGGTGTGACGTTATTGTGCGCCAGGGTCGAGTAACGTGGCCAAACCCTCATTTGCTTCATTGGGCGCAAACATTTATTCCCTATTTTATTTCTTTTTCATCCATGTTGCTGGACTTTAGCAAGGCCGTGTTTCCACGCTCCAAGTTAGCGCTGGCCTGACCGCCCATTTGTTGCCCATTTTTTCCTCACGCAATGTCCCGCTTGGGTTCTCCGTCCCAGGAGAGCTTGTAATTTGGCCCGATGGGATCACTGAGTTTCTTTCTCAGCTTTTTGTGTGCTCGCCATCGTTTATTCTGCTTTCGGGGTTCAGCTTCACTTCTTGTTTCATTACAGAAGAACCTGAGCAGATGGTGTACAGATAACGTTGTTATCCAAATGTTACCACGTTTTGAATAAGTCTTTTGTATCCGTGCATACGCTCAAGTCTGTTCAGTATTTTATTCAGTCCAAAGTTCAGGTAGTGTAGTAATTGTTTAACCCACAGGGCTCAACACCAGGGTTACATCAACAGTTTCCTCCTTTTGAAGGAAAGGCAGGGAAGAGGTCATACAATTCTCTACACCCTACTGCTGGTAAATTATTTGGAAGAGTTTCTTCGCTTATGGTTTGTTGGTTGAAGGTGAAAATGTGTGAAACACTGCGATCTCGCCATGGAGTTGTGACTGTCCCGTCACAAATTATTTTCCCAATGCTTCTACTGCATAAAGTCTCACTGGGTTTGCACTCTGGCTCCTCTGGTGAATATTCTAAGGATACATTGCAAAATGTTACTTGTTAAGCGGGGGTCGGGATGCTTCACTAACGTATCAGTGGGCCTGGAAACAAAAAGCAGCAGTCAAACGTGGCGGCTCTAATCAACAGTGTTTTGTCCCCTATAATAGTCTCAACAGATTCACTGGCACTCGTACTGACGTCAGAGATAATTTGTCCTCCACTTCATAAGAACACGGTGCCTGAACGATTCTGCCAATCCGATTAGAAATGTGGGCTTTGACGGTTCTGCGGCGCAGTTGAATATTCGCAACCTGATTTTAGTTCATTTAACTTTTCTACTAATTGGAGTTTTCCTTGCTAAGACGACTAGTGTACCAAAGCTAACGTCCCAGCTCATAACATCCTGGGTTAAACTTGTCCTCCAAAAAGGCAGCTTCTTGTGGGAAAAGTAAATGAACAATGTGTCCTTGTTTGGGTCACAGCGTGAACCCAAACCACTCATTGTTGTCTCATAGGAGCCCTAATGAATAGTTGGACAAATACGCGTGCGGCTTCACCATATTAAATACGTTGCCTTTAGCTATTGTATAAATAAAGTGAATGTAATTCATTGGATTGCCCAAGATGGTAATGCATAAAAGAAATCCTGACTCTGCAGTAGAAGCAAGCGACTGCAGTTTGCAGGGTCAAATGTCAGGGAATCAATACTCACGCAGTGGTGAGAAATGAGATACTGCAACAGTGTCTCTGACACCTTTTTTAAATGTGCATCCAAAACCAATGTGTTCATTCATTGGATATATGCCATGTGCAGAAAAGCTTCTACGCAGCAAAGCGGTGCACATTGGCTATCACACGGTGGCCGATGGTTTTTGACCAGTCTCCGGCCCCTCACACAGAACAAAGGTCTCCTCAAGGGGATCACATGCATTGCTCTCATTCCGCTGACTGTGCGTTACAGCGGTTGGGAAAACGTACTTGCGTCTTGGGTTTCAGGTTCTGGTTACTCTGTCAAGTTGAGACCTTGCTTTGATTGGCTCTTATTTTGTATGGATGCTGTTATTGTATTCTACTGTGAATGGGGTTCACGCGGAGGCTGTGCGGACCCTCGCTGGACACTGGTCTTTTGTGGCTCGAACAGTGCTGGCTTTCAAGTGAGCTGCAAAGGAAACCCCACGGATGTTTGGACAAGAGGTGGGACGTGTTCTGTGGAAACCTTTGCCAGAAGTGAGACCGTAATGCACTGTAGAGACCCAAGTTCTCATCACTTGTAGTAAAATAAAAGGGTTTTAATTAAACGCTTTTCATCTTCAAAGAATTGAACTCTCTTAAATAAAGACTTCAGAGAAAGACCGTGATCCTTCACTCATACTTGTCTGTTTCCCTTTTAGATTGAAGCAGCAATGGACCAGGCAAGGTCAACAATATCCAAAATTGTGAGTATTCTAACAATGGTGTTATCTGAAACCCCCGTACAGTGTTCCCCTGCCATTATAACAGATGTGTGCATTAGATTCCATTTCAGGTCAATCTACAGAAAAAAATCAGTTTGAAATAATCCATATTTTCTTCACTTTTTTTTCAATCTTTTTCATCTCTTCATTCCTGCACCGCCGTGTCACTGCAGTTCAACGGGGAGCCGCACTCCTACACCCGTTTCAACCTGACCCAGAACATGGAAGGAGACAACAGCCAGGTGGAGATGAAGCTGTCGTCCGACATGGACGAGGAGGCCGGGGGCAACGGCGTGGGAGACCACCTCAATCACAACTCCAACCGCAAGCCCCACGCGGCCGAAAAGCCCGGCCGCAAACCAAAGAACCTCTGCTTCATGGTCGCCGCCACCGTCCTTATCTTTGTCATCGGTGAGCGATTCCTAGGTTTCGGCTGCGGTAAAGTAGTCTCTCACTAGCCACTCTAGCGGGTGCAATTTTATTTTTGGGACGGTTTCGCGTTTGAGATGTATGTCCCTCCAGTGTTGCCGTAGAGGCAAAAGGGTGGTTGATGGGTGAAGGCGTTTATTTCATGAGAGAATCAGCCACCAACCCAGAACGCTCGGTCACAGCGGTGGTTCGTGTAAACCAGCTACGGACCGCGAGTGCGCACTTCCTTAGCGTAGCGGTCTCAGTTTAGCTCGCAGGCTGAATCCGCTTCGTATCTTTGTGCACGTATCGTTTGCCCTCTCAAACACCGTATGCACGTTACTAAGCAACATGGACACGCAAACACACGTGACAAGTGGAGGCTTTTGATAAAACTTGAGCGGCGCAGAGCAGCTGTAGGAAAACCTGGAGGATAGACAAAGAGCAACTGATGAAACCTTAAATAATGAAAAGTAAAGGTCCAGTCGAGAATGGCTGGTTTATGATCGAGCCAAGAAAATAATGTAATGTACTGATTGTAAAACGTACGGGAGTGAAAGGTAAAGGGTGCCTTTTTTTCGTTTTTATAGTTGGGACAAGTAACGTCACAGTGGAAACGATACCATGAAATTTCCACTGGCCACGTCCAAAGCATTGCGACTAAATGGACAACAAAATACCTCTGCACCAGTTATACGCAATGAGCTACTCTTTTTGTCTTCGTCAGTTGCATATGTTTTCATACCAAAAGAGCTTTACATACTTGGGAAAACTCCTTTTGTATATGTACAGGTGACTGTACATAACCATTTTATGTAGTCTTGATTTGGGTGTTTACAATGGTAATTTACATTTGAAGGATTTTAAATCTAGTTCTTTGAGTAAATTGTAGCAAACTGAAGTTAAATTAAATGAGATTTCCCGCACAATTGTAGCTAATGAAAGTGACTAGTAACTTTGGAAAACCACTAGCCACAGTGGCCGGTGAACAAAAATGTTAATTCCAAGCCCTGTGTACAGCCAAGTGTTGCCCCCAGTGACTTGCTGGCTTTAGTCTGTCAGCACGATTGTTCCTTTCTGTCATTGTGTGCTCATTTGAACCGCTGCTTCTTTCAGGGTACTTGATTGCCTACCTGGCTCATGGGAAGAAGGACGTGGCTCCCACCTGTGAGGCCTCTGTGGACCCCGTAGCAGAACCCTTGGAGCGAGAGACCGGCGCCGCCCCCCTCATGAACTGGGAAGATGTCAAAAAGCTCCTCACTGAGAAACTTTCCGCAGCCAAAATGGAGCCAGTCTTCAGGTATATTTCCAGGCCGCACAGTCTGCCTGTAGAATGCGCGTTGAGGCAAAAGGTCATTTGTTTTTTTGTTTTGTTTTTTCCTCACGTTGTGATTCGTCCTCTCCTAGGGAGTTTTCTGTTGTCAACCACAAAGCTGGTTCTAAAGGGGACGAGTCGCTGGCAAACAAGGTACTCGGAAAGTTCAAAGGTTACGGCATGAACACCTGGACCGACGAGCACTTCATCAAGGTTCAGGACGCACCGGCTGCTGGCGCCAACAGATTTGTTTTCAAGGGGAGTGCGGAGTATTCAAAGGGATTCCTGTCCTACAGCGCCAATGGAACTGCTACGGTAATCTAAAAGCTGAATTAGATCATTTTACTTGGAGATTTTGAACTAGTCTGATTTTTTTTTTGATTTTTTTCCTCCAGGGTGGCGTCTTGTATGCATTCTACGGGCAGGAAAGTGACTTCCAGTTGCTGCGGGACAGGAACATCAACATGACCGACCGGGTTATGCTGATCCGCGCGGGACGGATCAGCTTTGCTGAGAAGGTCGGTGGTTGCTAAGAAATACAGCCGCATTTCTCTAAACTTTATGCATACCTTAATCTCTCAAACATGTTTTTTTTTTTTTTATATATGCTTTTGTGGTTGGTGATGATACTTCCCATGACTTTCTTTTTTGCTTACAGGTAGCCAATGCTGCCAAAATGGGTGCCTCTGCTGTGTTGATCTATCCGGACCCCACTGATTACCCTATTGGAGACTCCACGCAGCTCTTTGGGCATGTGAGTGATGGCGGATTGGAAGCTATAAAATCCTCAACTCAACTCAGATGAGTTGTTTAGTTCAGTGTACCAATGATGCTTAAGCAGTAAATCTGTGTTTTGTTTGACTATAAAAGCCAGTCGAGCACCAATTACAAAGGGTGATCCTGACGATGATTTTGTTATTGGTGGAGAGATTTTTCATATCTTCTCAATTATGCATTTAAAAGACTGAGGCTCCATATTGAAAGCTGCTGGAAAGAATATCTTTTAAAAGAAAAAACGTTCAATCCAAACTTGCTTTCCATCTGACCTCCTTCCGACCGTCTCTTGCAGGTCCACATGGGTTCAGGGGATCCCTACACCCCAGGCTTTCCCTCCTTCAACCACACCCAGTTCCCGCCTGTCCAGTCTTCAGGCCTGCCAAAGATCTTGGCTCAGAGCATCACATCAGCCATGGCTTCCAACATCCGGAGGCAGCTGGGGGGTCACAATGAACCAGAAACATGGGGTGGCAGCTACAAACTGGGAGAAGAGAATGATGCCATTACTGTTGAGGTCAACAACGTTCTCGCGGAGAAAAAGATCCATAATGTTTTTGGGGTCATCAAAGGCTTTGTGGATGCAGGTAATATTAGTTTCAAACAGACATTGTAATCAGGAAGCCGCTGCGCGCACACCTCCTGAGAAGGAGCTCCCTACCTAGAATGTCTTTGTTTTCGTTCTTCAATTGTAGATCGATATGTCGTAATCGGCGCTCAGAGGGATGCATGGGGGGCGGGTTTTGCTACGTCGACCGTCGGCACCAGCCTCCTCGTGGAGTTGGCCCGTTCCATCTCGGACATGGTGAAGAATGGTAAGGTTCTAACGTGAAATGTTTCCAGATGTTTTTGTTTGTTGCTTGAAGGGATAATACGATACGATAATCTAACGGCTAAAGACTGAAGCCAAGATGTGCTTAGTCCAAATATAAAGTTGATCAAGGTGTTCGGTTGCCACTTAATGCTTTTCTCATCTTCGTACCAGATGGTTTCAAACCAAGGAGAAGCATCGTGTTCGCTAGTTGGAGTGCTGGGGAATATGGGAGTGTTGGCGCCACAGAGTGGTTGGAGGTGAGAAGGATTTACCCAACTGTACTTTTCTGGATCAGCAGCTTTTATGGTATAGTCACTCTGTTTGGTGTTCAGACTCTACCTGATGTCTTTTTTTTCTATGCCCAGGGTTATCTTTCTTCCCTGAGCATGAAAGCCTTCTCCTACATCAACCTGGACCGAGTAATTAAAGGTATTTTCAGACTATTAAAGAGCTTCCATATGCTTACATTAGGACCAACTGAGTGATTTTCAGTATAATTAAATTGTTTTTTCCAGGTTCGACGGGATTTAAAGTGTCAGCCAGTCCCTTGATGCACGGCCTGATCGAGAGCACTATGAAGGAGGTACATTCAATACACGCCTGCAGTGTTGTCATTGTTCAATTTTTTTTTTTTCAAAATTGTGAGATAATGTATATCTGCAATCGTCTTCTCTTTAGGTGAAATATCCAGACAGTTCTTCGACACTCTACTCCCAATTTGCAAAGATCAACTTTGAGTCGAATGTGTAAGTGGAACCAGGCCGCCGGTCCGTTTGGTCTAGTCTGCGTTTGTACGTCACCATGACATCAAATCTGTTTTATTTTACCAGATTGGAGCCTTTTAAGCTGGATGATGCTGCTTATCCTTTCCTCGCTTTCTCTGGCATCCCCTCGGTCTCATTTGGATTCACCTCTGGTAACTTGGTGAGTCGTCCATCCTACCACAACTTGCATCAGTCTTTTTGAGCCAGTTTTGTAGCCACAGCCTGAGACCAGCTTTTACATTGAGCCATCACGTTAGTTTGTTCATCCCGCGGTCTAGTTTCTGCTCTGTAATCAACACCTTTCTTCCCCCTCTCAGGAATACCCGTACTTCGGCACAGAGCTGGACACCAGGGAGAAACTGAACGTGGCTGCGGGCAATCAGGTTCCTCAGCTGGCAGAAACGGCGGCTCGGTTCGCAGGTCACATGGTGCTGAGGCTGGTCCATGATCACCTGCTGCGTATGGACGTGATGAAGTACAACAATATTATCCGCAACCATGTTGTCCAGATCAACACCAAAGTCTATTCTGTTAAGAGGGTGAGTGCCGGGTTTTTCTTTCTGGCATGGATTGAACTATTTGATTTGTTACCTTTTCAGAATCAATTGCAAATAAATACTACATTCAAATTCACGCTTTGAAAGTAGACAAGTTACTTGTTTGTTTGTTTTTTAAATTGATTTTATTGCGGATATGTTGCCACCCAAATGTCTCAAAGATGCACATCTAGTTTAGTTTCTTCAGAATATCACACCTCGTGGTTGCCATGTGTGCTTGCAGATGCAGCCCCAGCTGTTGCCCAAGGCCTTGACTGTGCAGTGGTTAATCTCGGCCTCCGGCTCCTACGGACGCGTGGCTCAGCGGCTGGTGACGGACATGCAGAACAGTGACCTGGAGGACATTGAGATGTGTCGCATCATTAATGACCGCATAATGGCGGTAAGACCATGACTCGTAAAGTCCTAAAACAAAGTTATAGCCTCAAGTTTTATAGCTACTCACTGTTGACCCCTGACCCCCCCTTGGCTGTGAGAAACAAATTGGTAAGAGCTGGAATTGGTGGCAGTTACTATGTAGAACATGTATTCATTGTAGCTAGTTGTGAAGATGTCATATACCTCCTTGACCTTTTGCAACATTTGGTTGAAATGGGTCAAATCTGTGAGGTCGGCAGCTCGCTTTGCCTTCTACACTAATCCACGCTCACACAGTCCGGATGAAGCACGTCACCACAGTTCACGAGTATTCACATAAATTCAAAGTTGTCTTTATAACTGTTAATGTTGCTTAGGTGTGTAGAAATCTTATCCTTGAGAAAAATGTCTTAACTGACTTTAAAAATCTATTCAAATACTTATTTCAGAAAGTAGCAAAGGAATCAGACACCTGTGGAGTTTTAAAATACTTAAGATAATGAATAAACGGCTGTTAAAACCAATACCAGTGACTTAAGAAAGCTTTACTAACGTCCCCCTCATCCTGCTGTTCTCTTGACTCTGCAGGTGGAAAGGAACCTCCTGTCGCCCTACGTGTCTCCCAGAGACAGCCCGTTCCGCCACATCATGCTGGGCTCCGGCCCTCACACCCTCAAGGCTCTTTCCAACCACCTCGATGGCCTCAAGAACGACCACCCCGAGTCGGACGCCGACCTCTTCCGCAACCAGCTGGCCATGGCGACCTGGACGGTTCAGGGCTGTGCCAACTCGCTAGCCGGGGATATCTGGGCCTTGGATAATGAAATCTAAAGTAATTTCTCTCCCTTGTTCACGTGCTCTGTCATCACAACTAGCACTCACGGATGCACAGCTTATTAAAATATTTAAGCAGAAGGAGAAAATTATACAATTGAGGCGTCTACTGAATTGAATTTTAATTTCATTGTCATCACAGCAAACACTTGATGTGATGAGTTAATCTTTATTTTTTGAAACTCTCCAAAAAGCCAAACATTAATTCTGAAAGTCTTCTTCCGCCTTAACTTGAAAGAGTTGTAAGGGTAATTTACTTTTTTCCTTCTACTTGCAGAAAGAGAAATTCCTCAATAACATCTCCTTTAAAAACAACATTCTCTTTGGTGCTTGTAACGACTACGTTCAAATGACCTGCAGCAGTACTTCTTGTGTTGGTCTTACCTCATGAAAGAGATACATGTAGTGAACTTGAGGTCAAAACTACAGAGAAATCAAATGGTCAGTAGAGATAAGCTAAAAGTGTTTACCTTAATCACTGCAAATAAAAACATCTGGTGCTGATGGAGCTCTGTTCAAACCCCAGCTGGTTAATATTGGTAGCTACAATTTCCTTCAGCGCTGAAATCTAGCTCCTCAACGTTTGGTCAGAGATTCAGGAGTTGCTGAAAAAGGCTGAAGATGTTAAGTTCTGTTGGATAGAACACATCTTGAAAAATATTTTGGACAATGAGACGTTGTAACTTGGCCTCATCCATGCTTCATTGATCTTTTATAAAAGTTCTGAATAATTACTAATCTGAATTTCTCATCGCCTGAATCCGGGCAAACCTGTCAGCCTTTCAAACAAACCACAGAAAACATTACAGGGAGGAGTCTCCAACCACGTGGCACTGAAACAAACCGTACGTCTATTTATTGTGTTATTTATTTATCAGTGGCAGAGTTCACTATAAATATTTTTTTATTGCCTTTTATAAAAAAATGTAATTATCGGGGGCAGTGTCTTCCATAATTATGACAGTTATACTGTCGAAATGACAAAAGCAGCATCTGCTTAAAGGGAAGTGTACATGTTGACCGACGGCCGGCAGGACTCAACGCTGAACAGTCAGTCACCTCTCTGAAAGCAGCACAAGGGCTCAAGGTTGTTTTTTGTTAAACTGACACTGGATCGGTCTTTCGGGGAAAATGCCGTCTCTCATATCCCGCCTCTGGCTGCCGGTGCCGCTCCCTCGGTACATGTACACCTCTCGTCCCGAATACGTTATCGGCAGCAGTGCCTTCCATAATGTGAAATGAAGAAGGTAGTTTTTGCCTACCAGTGTATGTCCGTATCGGAGGCAGTGCCCTCCATATTTCACTGTAGGATGGATGTTTTTTATTATCGGGAACAGTGATTTCCATAATGTCTGTACATAAACATTAGGGTGCTGCACGTGTGGTCTGCAGCTTTAGATCCCTTTAATGATCTTTCCACGCTTATGTAGCTCTTTATGGAGAAGTTTTACATCATCGCTTTATGAAATGATTGCATCATCTCATTAGTGAGGTACAGAAGCGGTCTAAGTTATGGGTTCCTTCAGTCAGACGTTCTCATATTAATCAAGGTGTCAATTTTCTTTTTCTCTGGACTCCATGAAATGTCTGAAGTGTTAACATGTTTTGGGACAGCGGTGTGGTCCACTGAGTCCAGAATAGATCCTCACTTCGCTAAATGAGTTTTGATGAGTCAGTCGGTGTGAAAGTGAGTCCTACCTTCTCTTTTGATGAGTTTGTTCATTAAGAGATTTCCTTGTGCCTTGTTTCCTAAATGTTTCTACATACAATACCCAGTTTTTGGAACATTGTATTTGACTTTTTCTTTGCTCAATTGTCTTTTTTTTTTTCCTTTTGCGTGAATCAAGTTACTGGTTTAAAGGCATGTTATGGTATCACATATTCACAGGGATAAGAAAAGTAACTAATTTTATGTCGCCAGGATTTCAAAATATCACCCTGAATGTTACAGTAGTGAACAACGTTCTTTAGCAAATCTAAGCCATAAAATAGTTGCTTTTGGAAAACACTGCTTTAACAGAATTTGCAATCGGTAGTCATTTAAAATGCTCTATAGACCTTTTTTTTTTTTTTTTTAATAGTTTGAGGGAACTGATCAGCTGGGTTATAAGGAGTCATGTACATGGATGTTACATTTCTGATGTGTTTCTTTATTTCTTAAACTATTCAAATGTGCTTCGCTTTACGCTTTCCTGGCTGCAATAAACAATCACCTCACAGCCGTTGAGTCATGGGGTGATCATTAGTCCAAGTTCTAAATCAAGTTTCAGTCACAGGGTCTTAGGTTTGTCATCCTGAAATCTATAAATTAAATGTATCCACACCTTCTGAAGAATATTATCCATTCTTTACATACATGTGCCCTTCATTGAGACTTGTAACTTTCCCTGGATGTTTAAACGTCCTTTTGTTTGTCTGTGCACAGTCATTTCTGTGTGCATCTTAAATCAAACTTGTTTAATTGAGTGACATCACAAGTTGTGGAAACCAGTCTGAAGATCCCGGAAGTGTCCAATGTGCATGCTCCGCAAACACACAATGGACTTTTTAAATGAAGTGAGAAAAGAAGCAGTTTGTATAAAAGTGCAAAGCATGTGTCTTCCATACTATCATCCCCTCAAATGACCATCTTTTACCAGATGGAGACAGTCTATTCTACTTAAAGCTTTGAACTGCAACCTTTTAATCTCTAACTCAAGTATGGCACTTCATAAAGGTTCGTGTTTGCATTGAAAGTGGCTATCAAAGGGCCCAAAGCCTGAATGTGCAGCAGAGGTTCATGTTGCTTCAGTTTCCTGCTCCAGCAAACAAATATCGGTGGATTAGATGAGAAGAAACAAGAACAGGAAATGAAAATAAAACTGGGAAATATTTACATGTTGCCAAATGACTACTTCCTCAGTCCGTGAAGGAAATGTACACAAACCCGACAAACTTCAAAATGAAAAGGTGAAATCCACTTGAAGTGAGCTAATAGAAATATTAGAACACCAACAAGGCTGCATTCGCTTTCAGCTATAACTAGTTTAGTTGTATGAATATACATATATGGGTCATTCCACAAAAAACGTGCTGTCACTCACTTGTACAGACACTAAAATCCATGGCAAGTTTATTCATTTAATATTTAATGTTAGATTTTGGCAATGTAATTACAAAACTAAGCTCGAGGAATTTCTTTGTCACTTATCTTTCATGGAAGTCGAGCCCTTTATGGATTAATTCAAATGTATAGTTACATTGAACATTCACATGGTTAAAAACGTGAAATACCTAATTATTACAAATATTAAATTACCAGTCCCACAGAATCATGTGACTCAACTTATTTTGAAATACTTCACTGACTCTTCCTGCATTAGGAGGTCATTTGAGGAAGTGCATTGGACAGTAATATAGTAAATCAGATGTCCGTCTCGTTCAAAATGATATGAGAATTTTGAATGAAGCTTTTAAGCCTGTCATTTGTGTTACTAATTTATTGGTTACTCATGAGGTCCAAAATTTAAACTGATTTATATTGAACAGTTTAATGGTTTTGATTTTCATGTGGTCTGACATGAAAAGCCATTTTCAGTGACATCCCTCTACAAATGAGCCATATACAAGCTGAAAAGTTAATTGTCTATTTGTGTAAGTATACTTTTCCTTTTGTCAGACACGGTGGAATTAAAAGCTGCTGAAAAGCAAAGATTATACAGGCAGCGGGAGATAGAGACCCTACACGTAGAGTACTTGTCAAAACGGCGTTATGTAAATGATATCCTGACCCAAAAGAGGAAGAACACGGGGGATCTAACTGAAAGGGAAAGAAGAGCAGGGACTTGAAGGTCCCTCTGTAATCTCTCCAATAAAAACACTTTCCACTATGCTCTGCTTGATGATTTTAGAGAGGCAAAGAGGGCTTTGGCCTCAAATCAGACAGGGAGACAAACTAGAGAAACGGATTCCGATCGCTATGTCGAAAGAGTTTCTGCTTCTCGTACAAAGCTGGGGAATGACTGAGGAAGAGGTGTGAAGATGCCTCAAGAAAAAAGGACCACTGTTGACTCAACAGTGGTCCTTTTTTGTTGGTCAACAGTCCAGTGGGTGAATATATGTAAATAGTTAGCACAGAGAGCGTGACAACAGAGGGAGACGTTTAAATGAGAGGGAAATTATGTGATTTGAGCCAAATCTGTAGACCTTGTTGTAAATAATTTGGTATTTTCTCTTAAACTTAGTGATAGGCTGCAAGTTGTTGAGTGTGGATATGAGATGTACAGTGCACGGTACATCTCATACAGCATCTTGATGACGGAAGCAAATTTTAGAGCATATAACATTAATAATAGCAGTACAGAATGGAATACTTTGTTACAGACCATCATCCTGTAATGATTTTATCAACAAATCATACATACATTTAACTACATATGGTATATTGATATAATTTTCATTAGGAATACATGAATGTTCTAGGTCACTAACAAACCATGAGTTAAGTTTTGTGTTCACAGGTAAAGAATGCTGCTGCAGCCCTGAAGACTGATGAGAATGCAAATGCAAGTCCAATTGTGATGGAAAGTCACAAAGACAATGGAAGAGCTCGCCAGCCAGCGTCGAACTTTGAGACAATGCAAAGAAGTCTGAAGCTGACCTGATACTGATTCTAACTGTCACACAAAAAAAAAAATCATAAGATATTACACCACACATTACATTAAAACTAGTTACCATGGTTACCAAATGGTCACCATTTAGGTCATAACTAGGTCATAGACAGTTGCTAAGCAACGGAGCTTTGATCAGATAACAGAGCTTAGTTATAGGCCATTTGCAGCAGACCAAGAAAGGAGAGACATCGTTTATTTAGGGTAACTGAAAATTTAGGGTAAAGGGATTTAAAGAAACAAAATGCGGAAATTCATTTCTCATGTCATGGGTTGGGAGACGGCTGTAGAATCCAACTTTGTGATGGAAGAAGTGGACTGTGACAATTCTGAAGCTCTTGCGCAGGCCATCGACCGGCTCACGGAGCGTTCGGATGGATACGACATTGACGTTGAGTTTGACATTTTCGACTGGGAAACTGACAGTCCAGAGCACAGTCTGGAAAGACACTGTTTGACTGCTTCGGAAGGAGAAACTCCATTAGCTGACTTTAGACGGACACCCAGTCTGGAAAGCCACTATTCGTCTGCCTCGGAAGGAGAAACTCCGTTAGCTGACTTTAGACGAAGACCCAGTCTGCAAAGCCACTGTTCGACTGAGGTCTTGAACCCCCACATGGACCCTTTGGGAGAATTCATGACTGAAAGGGTCACAACAACAACGGACCCTATTCAGTCAGAAGCAGCTTGTATCCTAGAGGTGCAAGCTGAGAACAACACACAAAATAGGTGGGACGAAATAGGCTGCAGGACAGTCGTGGAGAAGCTAGTCAGCCGGGTAACGGGGGATTCAATAGCAGCTCACCTCCACAAAGCCACCGTTTATTCACTGACGCAGCAGGTCCTTGAAAAGCTCCAGTATATTGACGTAGCCGTGGAGGCACAGAGACACAACATCAAGAGGGCTGACATGAAAGCCTACAAGGACCTGCTAAAGCCCATCGGCTGTAGAAATACACAGGTGTCGATTCAGAAGCTATTTATGCAGCTGACTGATGAGCAAGTCTGCGAGACACTGGTTAAGCACATGATAAAGCCAAAGAAACCCAGCGCCTTCGAAAGATTCTTGAACGCCACGGAAAAACCGTTCATTGCCTGTTTCAGACAAACCAAAGACAATGACAGCAGTCCAGAGCACAGTCTGGAAAGCCACGATTCGACTGCGTCGAAAGGAGAAACTCCACTAGCTGACTTTAGACGGACACCCAGTCTGGAAAGCCACTTTTCGTCTGCCTCTGAAGGAGAAACTCCGTTAGCTGACTTTAGACGGACACCCAGTCTGCAAAGCCACTGTTTGACTGCGATTGAGGTCTTGAACCCCCACATGGACCCTTTGGGAGATTTCATCGCTTACACTTCGGCTCTGTCCAGTTTGCTGTCGAACTCAGAGTTGCCCGTCGTTACTGAAAGGGTCACAACAACAACGGCCCCTATTCAGCCAGAAGCAGCTTGTATCCTAGAGGTGCAAGCTGAGAACAACACACAAAATAGGTGGGACGAAATAGGCTGCAGGACAGTCGTGGAGAAGCTAGTCAGCCGGGTAACGGGGGATTCAATAGCAGCTCACCTCCACAAAGCCACCGTTTATTCACTGACGCAGCAGGTCCTTGAAAAGCTCCAGTATATTGACGTAGCCGTGGAGGCACAGAGACACAACATCAAGAGGGCTGACATGAAAGCCTACAAGGACCTGCTAAAGCCCATCGGCTGTAGAAATACACAGGTGTCGATTCAGAAGCTATTTATGCAGCTGACTGATGAGCAAGTCTGCGAGACACTGGTTAAGCACATGATAAAGCCAAAGAAACCCAGCGCCTTCGAAAGATTCTTGAACGCCACGGAAAAACCGTTCATTGCCTGTTTCAGACAAACCAAAGATAATGACACCGACCGTAGCGTGCGCGCAACTCCTTCCCCCCCCCGTCGACCGTAGAGTCCGCGCCACTCCTTCCCACCCCCGTCGACCGTAGCGTCGGCGGCACTCCCCCTCCCCCCGTCGACCTTAGCGTCGGCGGCACTCCCCCCTCGACCGTAGCGTCGCCGGCACTCCCCCCTCCCCCCTCGACCGTAGCGTCGGCTGCACTCCTTCTTTCCCCCGTCGACCGTAGCGTCGGCGGCACTCCCCCTCCCCCCGTCGACCTTAGCGTCGGCGGCAATCCCCCTTCCCCCGTCGACCTTAGCGTCGGCGGCACTCCCCCTCCCCCCTCGACCGTAGCGTCGGCTGCACTCCTTCCCTCCCCCGTCGACCGTAGCGTCGGCGGCACTCCCCCTCCCCTCGTCGACCTTAGCGTCGGCGGCACTCCCCCCTCAACCGTAGCGTCGGCGGCACTTCCCCTACCCCCGTCAACCTTTAGCGTCGGCGCCACTCCCCCCTCGACCGTAGCGTCGGCTGCACTCCTTCCCTCCCCCGTCGACCGTAGCGTCGGCGGCACTCCCCCTCCCCCCGTCGACCTTAGCGTCGGCGGCACTCCCCCCTCGACCGTAGCGTCGGCTGCACTCCCCCTCCCCCGTCGACCTTAGGGTCGGCGCCACTCCCCCTCCCCCCGTCGACCTTAGCGTCGGCGGCACTCCCCCTCCCCCCGTCAACCTTTAGCGTCGGCGGCACTCCCCCCTCGACCGTAGCGTCGGCTGAACTCCCCCTCCCCCGTCGACCTTAGGGTCGGCGCCACTCCCCCTCCCCCGTAGCGTCGGCGGCACTCCCCCTCCCCCCTCGACTGTAGCGTCGGCTGCACTTCCCCTCCCCCGTCGACCGTAGCGTCGGTGGCACTCCCCGTCGACCGTAGCGTCGGCTGCACTCCCCCTCCCCCGTCGACCGTAGCGTCGGCGGCACTCCCCCTCCCCCGTCGACCGTAGCGGATGCTAAACTCCATTCCATGCTGTAACAGTCACTCACCCGGTACAATTAACCATCATTGTCCTCTACCGTCCGCCAGGCTCCTTAGGTCATTTCTTGGAAGAACTGGACATTCTCCTGTCTAATTTCCCCGAAAATGGACCTCCGCTCATCCTCCTGGGTGACTTCAACATCCAGACAGAGAAGTCATCTGACCTCGTACACCTACTTTCTTCCTTCGCTCTGTCACTCAGTCCCTCTCCTCCTACTCACAAAGCCGGCAATCACCTTGACTACATCTTTACTAGAAACTGCTCTACCACTAACCTCTCTGTAACTCCACTTCGTGTGTCTGATGACTTCTTCATCTCTTACTCTCTCCCACTCTCTATAACTAACAAACCTCCCTCATTGACTAACTCTGTACCGGCTCGTCGCAATATTCGCTCCCTCTCTCCCTCCTCGCTGGCATCCTCTGTTCTATCAGCTCTCCCTTCAACTGATTCCTTCTCACACTTGCATCCAAACGCTGCTGCAGAGACTCCTCTCAACTCTTTCCTCCTCTCTAGACTCTCTCTGCCCTCTTACGACACGACGGACTGGCAAATCCCCTCCGGCTCCGTGGCTGTCTCAACCGGTGCGTGCCATGAGAGCCACCACGCGAGCGTCGGAAAGGAGATGGCGTAAATATAAACGACCTGACGACCTGCTTAAATTTCAATCTCTCCTCTCCTTGTTTTCTGCTTCTATCTCTGCTGCCAAAAGTTCTTTCTACCAATCCAAAATTGAATCTTCATTTTCTAACCCCAAAAAACTCTACAGACCGTTCTCTCTTCTTCCCTTTTTGTCCAAAACCCTTGAACGTGCTATCTTTAATCAACTCTCCTCTTATCTCCACTGTAACAATCTCCTTGACCCCCACCAGTCAGGTTTCAAGGCAGGCCACTCCACAGAGACTGCTCTCCTTGCTGTCTCAGAGCAACTCCACACTGCTAGAGCCCCCTCTCTCTCCTCTGTCCTTATCCTTCTGGACCTCTCTGCTGCATTTGACACGATCAACCACCAGATCCTTATTTCCTCCCTTCAGGAACTTGGTGTCACAGGCTCTGCTCTCTCCCTTCTCTCGTCCTACCTCGACGGCCGCACCTACCGGGTAACCTGGCGAGGATCTGTGTCGGAACCTTATCCTCTTACTACGGGAGTTCCTCAGGGTTCCGTGCTGGGTCCCCTCCTGTTCACGCTTTACACCAACTCTCTTGGCGCTGTCATTCGCTCGCATGGCTTCTCTTACCACAGCTATGCTGATGACACCCAACTAATTCTCTCCTTCCCTCACTCGGACACCCAGGTGGCGGCTCGGATCTCTGCCTGTGTAACTGACATCTCTCAGTGGATGTCCGCCCACCATCTGAAAATCAACCCCGACAAGACTGAACTACTTCTCTTTCCCGGAAAAGATTCGCTTACCCAGGACCTGACAGTCAATTTTGGAAACTCCGTACTAACGCCCACTTTGACCGCTAAGAACCTCGGCGTCACACTCGACAGTCAACTCTCCCTGACTCCCAACATCACCGCGAGTACGCGATCCTGTAGATACACGCTCTACAACATCAGGAGAATACGTCCCCTTCTCACTCAGGAGGCAGCGCAGGTACTGATTCAGGCTCTTGTCATCTCCCGCCTGGACTACTGCAACTCCCTCCTGGCTGGTCTCCCTGCGACCGCCATTCGACCTCTGCAGCTCATTCAGAATGCAGCAGCTCGACTCGTCTTCAACCTTCCAAAATTCTCCCACACTACTCCACTCCTCCGCTCTCTTCACTGGCTACCGGTGGCCGCCCGCATCCAGTTCAAAACATTGGTGCTCACGTACCATGCTGTGAATGGATCAGGTCCAGCTTACATCCAGGACATGGTCAAACCCTACATCCTAACCCGCACTCTCCGCTTTGCATCTGCAAAACTACTCGTCCCTCCCTCACTGAGAGCAAAACACTCGACTAGATCATGACTCTTTGCTGTCCTTGCTCCGAAATGGTGGAACAAGCGCTCTGACGACACCAGGACCGCAGAGAGCTTTCACATCTTCCCCCGCAAACTAAAGACACACCTCTTCAGACTCTACCTCGACTAAAAGACTAACAAATTGTAGCACTTAAATTGTACTTATAACGCCATTTATAGCAAATTGTAAATTGGCTTAGTTGAGGAAATTGCACTTTCTTGTTTCTTGTTCTTCTGAGTTTGTACCCTATGGTTGAATGCACCTATTGTAAGTCGCTTTGGATAAAAGCATCAGCTAAATGACACGTAATGTAATGTAAGGAGCTCCCTACCTAGAATGTCTTTGTTTTCATTCTTCAATTGTAGATCGATATGTCGTAATCGGCGCTCAGAGGGATGCATGGGGGGCGTGTTTTGCTACGTCGACCGTCGGCACCAGCCTCCTCGTGGAGTTGGCCCGTTCCGTCTCGGACATGGTGAAGAATGGTAAGGTTCTAACGTGAAATGTTTCCAGATGTTTTTGTTTGTTCCTTGAAGGGATAATACGATACGATTATCATTTAACGGCTATAGACGGAAGCCAGGATGTGCTTAGTCCAAATATAAAATTGATCAAGTCGCTAGGTTGCCACTTAATGCTTTTCTCATCTTCGTACCAGATGGTTTCAAACCAAGGAGAAGCATCGTGTTCGCTAGTTGGAGTGCTGGGGAATATGGGAGTGTTGGCGCCACCGAGTGGTTGGAGGTGAGAAGGATTTACCCAACTGTACTTCTCTGGATCAGCAGCTTTTATGGTGTAATCACTCTGATCGCTGCAGTGTTGTTATTTAAATATTTTTTTCCAAATTGTGAAACATAATGTATAACTGCAATCGTCTTCTCTTTAGGTGAAATATCCAGACAGTTCTTCGACACTCTACTCCCAATTTGCAAAGAGGAGCTTGGAGCCGAATGTGTAAGTGGAACCAGGCCGCCGGTCCGTTTGGTCTAGTCTGTGTTTGTACGTCACCACGACATCAAATCTGTTTTATTTTACCAGATTGGAGCCTTTTAAGCTGGATGCTGCTGCTTATCCTTTCCTCGCTTTCTCTGGCATCCCCTCGGTCTCATTTGGATTCACCTCTGGTAACTTGGTGAGTCGTCCATCCTACCACAACTTGCATCAGTCTTTTTGAGCCAGTTTTGTAGCCACAGCCTGAGACCAGCTTTTACATTGAGCCATCACGTTAGTTTGTTCATCCCGCGGTCTAGTTTCTGCTCTGTAATCAACACCTTTCTTCCCCCTCTCAGGAATACCCGTACTTCGGCACAGAGCTGGACACCAGGGAGAAACTGAACGTGGCTGCGGGCAATCAGGTTCCTCAGCTGGCAGAAACGGCGGCTCGGTTCGCAGGTCACATGGTGCTGAGGCTGGTCCATGATCACCTGCTGCGTATGGACGTGATGAAGTACAACAATATTATCCGCAACCATGTTGTCCAGATCAACACCAAAGTCTATTCTGTTAAGAGGGTGAGTGCCGGGTTTTTCTTTCTGGCATGGATTGAACTATTTGATTTGTTACCTTTTCAGAATCAATTGCAAATAAATACTACATTCAAATTCACGCTTTGAAAGTAGACAAGTTACTTGTTTGTTTGTTTTTTAAATTGATTTTATTGCGGATATGTTGCCACCCAAATGTCTCAAAGATGCACATCTAGTTTAGTTTCTTCAGAATATCACACCTCGTGGTTGCCATGTGTGCTTGCAGATGCAGCCCCAGCTGTTGCCCAAGGCCTTGACTGTGCAGTGGTTAATCTCGGCCTCCGGCTCCTACGGACGCGTGGCTCAGCGGCTGGTGACGGACATGCAGAACAGTGACCTGGAGGACATTGAGATGTGTCGCATCATTAATGACCGCATAATGGCGGTAAGACCATGACTCGTAAAGTCCTAAAACAAAGTTATAGCCTCAAGTTTTATAGCTACTCACTGTTGACCCCTGACCCCCCCTTGGCTGTGAGAAACAAATTGGTAAGAGCTGGAATTGGTGGCAGTTACTATGTAGAACATGTATTCATTGTAGCTAGTTGTGAAGATGTCATATACCTCCTTGACCTTTTGCAACATTTGGTTGAAATGGGTCAAATCTGTGAGGTCGGCAGCTCGCTTTGCCTTCTACACTAATCCACGCTCACACAGTCCGGATGAAGCACGTCACCACAGTTCACGAGTATTCACATAAATTCAAAGTTGTCTTTATAACTGTTAATGTTGCTTAGGTGTGTAGAAATCTTATCCTTGAGAAAAATGTCTTAACTGACTTTAAAAATCTATTCAAATACTTATTTCAGAAAGTAGCAAAGGAATCAGACACCTGTGGAGTTTTAAAATACTTAAGATAATGAATAAACGGCTGTTAAAACCAATACCAGTGACTTAAGAAAGCTTTACTAACGTCCCCCTCATCCTGCTGTTCTCTTGACTCTGCAGGTGGAAAGGAACCTCCTGTCGCCCTACGTGTCTCCCAGAGACAGCCCGTTCCGCCACATCATGCTGGGCTCCGGCCCTCACACCCTCAAGGCTCTTTCCAACCACCTCGATGGCCTCAAGAACGACCACCCCGAGTCGGACGCCGACCTCTTCCGCAACCAGCTGGCCATGGCGACCTGGACGGTTCAGGGCTGTGCCAACTCGCTAGCCGGGGATATCTGGGCCTTGGATAATGAAATCTAAAGTAATTTCTCTCCCTTGTTCACGTGCTCTGTCATCACAACTAGCACTCACGGATGCACAGCTTATTAAAATATTTAAGCAGAAGGAGAAAATTATACAATTGAGGCGTCTACTGAATTGAATTTTGATTTCATTGTCATCACAGCAAACACTTGATGTGATGAGTTAATCTTTATTTTTTGAAACTCTCCAAAAAGCCAAACATTAATTCTGAAAGTCTTCTTCCGCCTTAACTTGAAAGAGTTGTAAGGGTAATTTACTTTTTTCCTTCTACTTGCAGAAAGAGAAATTCCTCAATAACATCTCCTTTAAAAACAACATTCTCTTTGGTGCTTGTAACGACTACGTTCAAATGACCTGCAGCAGTACTTCTTGTGTTGGTCTTACCTCATGAAAGAGATACATGTAGTGAACTTGAGGTCAAAACTACAGAGAAATCAAATGGTCAGTAGAGATAAGCTAAAAGTGTTTACCTTAATCACTGCAAATAAAAACATCTGGTGCTGATGGAGCTCTGTTCAAACCCCAGCTGGTTAATATTGGTAGCTACAATTTCCTTCAGCGCTGAAATCTAGCTCCTCAACGTTTGGTCAGAGATTCAGGAGTTGCTGAAAAAGGCTGAAGATGTTAAGTTCTGTTGGATAGAACACATCTTGAAAAATATTTTGGACAATGAGACGTTGTAACTTGGCCTCATCCATGCTTCATTGATCTTTTAGAAAAGTTCTGAATAATTACTAATCTGAATTTCTCATCGCCTGAATCCGGGCAAACCTGTCAGCCTTTCAAACAAACCACAGAAAACATTACAGGGAGGAGTCTCCAACCACGTGGCACTGAAACAAACCGTACGTCTATTTATTGTGTTATTTATTTATCAGTGGCAGAGTTCACTATAAATATTTTTTTATTGCCTTTTATAAAAAAATGTAATTATCGGGGGCAGTGTCTTCCATAATTATGACAGTTATACTGTCGAAATGACAAAAGCAGCATCTGCTTAAAGGGAAGTGTACATGTTGACCGACGGCCGGCAGGACTCAACGCTGAACAGTCAGTCACCTCTCTGAAAGCAGCACAAGGGCTCAAGGTTGTTTTTTGTTAAACTGACACTGGATCGGTCTTTCGGGGAAAATGCCGTCTCTCATATCCCGCCTCTGGCTGCCGGTGCCGCTCCCTCGGTACATGTACACCTCTCGTCCCGAATACGTTATCGGCAGCAGTGCCTTCCATAATGTGAAATGAAGAAGGTAGTTTTTGCCTACCAGTGTATGTCCGTATCGGAGGCAGTGCCCTCCATATTTCACTGTAGGATGGATGTTTTTTATTATCGGGAACAGTGATTTCCATAATGTCTGTACATAAACATTAGGGTGCTGCACGTGTGGTCTGCAGCTTTAGATCCCTTTAATGATCTTTCCACGCTTATGTAGCTCTTTATGGAGAAGTTTTACATCATCGCTTTATGAAATGATTGCATCATCTCATTAGTGAGGTACAGAAGCGGTCTAAGTTATGGGTTCCTTCAGTCAGACGTTCTCATATTAATCAAGGTGTCAATTTTCTTTTTCTCTGGACTCCATGAAATGTCTGAAGTGTTAACATGTTTTGGGACAGCGGTGTGGTCCACTGAGTCCAGAATAGATCCTCACTTCGCTAAATGAGTTTTGATGAGTCAGTCGGTGTGAAAGTGAGTCCTACCTTCTCTTTTGATGAGTTTGTTCATTAAGAGATTTCCTTGTGCCTTGTTTCCTAAATGTTTCTACATACAATACCCAGTTTTTGGAACATTGTATTTGACTTTTTCTTTGCTCAATTGTCTTTTTTTTTTCCTTTTGCGTGAATCAAGTTACTGGTTTAAAGGCATGTTATGGTATCACATATTCACAGGGATAAGAAAAGTAACTAATTTTATGTCGCCAGGATTTCAAAATATCACCCTGAATGTTACAGTAGTGAACAACGTTCTTTAGCAAATCTAAGCCATAAAATAGTTGCTTTTGGAAAACACTGCTTCAACAGAATTTGCAATCGGTAGTCATTTAAAATGCTCTATAGACCTTTTTTTTTTTTTTTTTTAATAGTTTGAGGGAACTGATCAGCTGGGTTATAAGGAGTCATGTACATGGATGTTACATTTCTGATGTGTTTCTTTATTTCTTAAACTATTCAAATGTGCTTCGCTTTACGCTTTCCTGGCTGCAATAAACAATCACCTCACAGCCGTTGAGTCATGGGGTGATCATTAGTCCAAGTTCTAAATCAAGTTTCAGTCACAGGGTCTTAGGTTTGTCATCCTGAAATCTATAAATTAAATGTATCCACACCTTCTGAAGAATATTATCCATTCTTTACATACATGTGCCCTTCATTGAGACTTGTAACTTTCCCTGGATGTTTAAACGTCCTTTTGTTTGTCTGTGCACAGTCATTTCTGTGTGCATCTTAAATCAAACTTGTTTAATTGAGTGACATCACAAGTTGTGGAAACCAGTCTGAAGATCCCGGAAGTGTCCAATGTGCATGCTCCGCAAACACACAATGGACTTTTTAAATGAAGTGAGAAAAGAAGCAGTTTGTATAAAAGTGCAAAGCATGTGTCTTCCATACTATCATCCCCTCAAATGACCATCTTTTACCAGATGGAGACAGTCTATTCTACTTAAAGCTTTGAACTGCAACCTTTTAATCTCTAACTCAAGTATGGCACTTCATAAAGGTTCGTGTTTGCATTGAAAGTGGCTATCAAAGGGCCCAAAGCCTGAATGTGCAGCAGAGGTTCATGTTGCTTCAGTTTCCTGCTCCAGCAAACAAATATCGGTGGATTAGATGAGAAGAAACAAGAACAGGAAATGAAAATAAAACTGGGAAATATTTACATGTTGCCAAATGACTACTTCCTCAGTCCGTGAAGGAAATGTACACAAACCCGACAAACTTCAAAATGAAAAGGTGAAATCCACTTGAAGTGAGCTAATAGAAATATTAGAACACCAACAAGGCTGCATTCGCTTTCAGCTATAACTAGTTTAGTTGTATGAATATACATATATGGGTCATTCCACAAAAAACGTGCTGTCACTCACTTGTACAGACACTAAAATCCATGGCAAGTTTATTCATTTAATATTTAATGTTAGATTTTGGCAATGTAATTACAAAACTAAGCTCGAGGAATTTCTTTGTCACTTATCTTTCATGGAAGTCGAGCCCTTTATGGATTAATTCAAATGTATAGTTACATTGAACATTCACATGGTTAAAAACGTGAAATACCTAATTATTACAAATATTAAATTACCAGTCCCACAGAATCATGTGACTCAACTCATTTTGAAATACTTCACTGACTCTTCCTGCATTAGGAGGTCATTTGAGGAAGTGCATTGGACAGTAATATAGTAAATCAGATGTCCGTCTCGTTCAAAATGATATGAGAATTTTGAATGAAGCTTTTAAGCCTGTCATTTGTGTTACTAATTTATTGGTTACTCATGAGGTCCAAAATTTAAACTGATTTATATTGAACAGTTTAATGGTTTTGATTTTCATGTGGTCTGACATGAAAAGCCATTTTCAGTGACATCCCTCTACAAATGAGCCATATACAAGCTGAAAAGTTAATTGTCTATTTGTGTAAGTATACTTTTCCTTTTGTCAGACACGGTGGAATTAAAAGCTGCTGAAAAGCAAAGATTATACAGGCAGCGGGAGATAGAGACCCTACACGTAGAGTACTTGTCAAAACGGCGTTATGTAAATGATATCCTGACCCAAAAGAGGAAGAACACGGGGGATCTAACTGAAAGGGAAAGAAGAGCAGGGACTTGAAGGTCCCTCTGTAATCTCTCCAATAAAAACACTTTCCACTATGCTCTGCTTGATGATTTTAGAGAGGCAAAGAGGGCTTTGGCCTCAAATCAGAGAGGGAGACAAACTAGAGAAACGGATTCCGATCGCTATGTCGAAAGAGTTTCTGCTTCTCGTACAAAGCTGGGGAATGACTGAGGAAGAGGTGTGAAGATGCCTCAAGAAAAAAGGACCACTGTTGACTCAACAGTGGTCCTTTTTTGTTGGTCAACAGTCCAGTGGGTGAATATATGTAAATAGTTAGCACAGAGAGCGTGACAACAGAGGGAGACGTTTAAATGAGAGGGAAATTATGTGATTTGAGCCAAATCTGTAGACCTTGTTGTAAATAATTTGGTATTTTCTCTTAAACTTAGTGATAGGCTGCAAGTTGTTGAGTGTGGATATGAGATGTACAGTGCACGGTACATCTCATACAGCATCTTGATGACGGAAGCAAATTTTAGATCATATAACATTAATAATAGCAGTACAGAATGGAATACTTTGTTACAGACCATCATCCTGTAATGATTTTATCAACAAATCATACATACATTTAACTACATATGGTATATTGATATAATTTTCATTAGGAATACATGAATGTTCTAGGTCACTAACAAACCATGAGTTAAGTTTTGTGTTCACAGGTAAAGAATGCTGCTGCAGCCCTGAAGACTGATGAGAATGCAAATGCAAGTCCAATTGTGATGGAAAGTCACAAAGACAATGGAAGAGCTCGCCAGCCAGCGTCGAACTTTGAGACAATGCAAAGAAGTCTGAAGCTGACCTGATACTGATTCTAACTGTCACACAAAAAAAAAAATCATAAGATATTACACCACACATTACATTAAAACTAGTTACCATGGTTACCAAATGGTCACCATTTAGGTCATAACTAGGTCATAGACAGTTGCTAAGCAACGGAGCTTTGATCAGATAACAGAGCTTAGTTATAGGCCATTTGCAGCAGACCAAGAAAGGAGAGACATCGTTTATTTAGGGTAACTGAAAATTTAGGGTAAAGGGATTTAAAGAAACAAAATGCGGAAATTCATTTCTCATGTCATGGGTTGGGAGACGGCTGTAGAATCCAACTTTGTGATGGAAGAAGTGGACTGTGACAATTCTGAAGCTCTTGTGCAGGCCATCGACCGGCTCACGGAGCGTTCGGATGGATACGACATTGACGTTGAGTTTGACATTTTCGACTGGGAAACTGACAGTCCAGAGCACAGTCTGGAAAGACACTGTTTGACTGCTTCGGAAGGAGAAACTCCATTAGCTGACTTTAGACGGACACCCAGTCTGGAAAGCCACTATTCGTCTGCCTCGGAAGGAGAAACTCCGTTAGCTGACTTTAGACGGAGACCCAGTCTGCAAAGCCACTGTTCGACTGAGGTCTTGAACCCCCACATGGACCCTTTGGGAGAATTCATGACTGAAAGGGTCACAACAACAACGGACCCTATTCAGTCAGAAGCAGCTTGTATCCTAGAGGTGCAAGCTGAGAACGACACACGAAATAGGTGGGACGAAATAGGCTGCAGGACAGTCGTGGAGAAGCTAGTCAGCCGGGTAACGGGGGATTCAATAGCAGCTCACCTCCACAAAGCCACCGTTTATTCACTGACGCAGCAGGTCCTTGAAAAGCTCCAGTATATTGACGTAGCCGTGGAGGCACAGAGACACAACATCAAGAGGGCTGACATGAAAGCCTACAAGGACCTGCTAAAGCCCATCGGCTGTAGAAAGACACAGGTGTCGATTCAGAAGCTATTTATGCAGCTGACTGATGAGCAAGTCTGCGAGACACTGGTTAAGCACATGATAAAGCCAAAGAAACCCAGCGCCTTCGAAAGATTCTTGAACGCCACGGAAAAACCGTTCATTGCCTGTTTCAGACAAACCAAAGACAATGACAGCAGTCCAGAGCACAGTCTGGAAAGCCACGATTCGACTGCGTCGAAAGGAGAAACTCCACTAGCTGACTTTAGACGGACACCCAGTCTGGAAAGCCACTTTTCGTCTGCCTCGGAAGGAGAAACTCCGTTAGCTGACTTTAGACGGACACCCAGTCTGCAAAGCCACTGTTTGACTGCGATTGAGGTCTTGAACCCCCACATGGACCCTTTGGGAGATTTCATCGCTTACACTTCGGCTCTGTCCAGTTTGCTGTCGAACTCAGAGTTGCCCGTCGTTACTGAAAGGGTCACAACAACAACGGCCCCTATTCAGCCAGAAGCAGCTTGTATCCTAGAGGTGCAAGCTGAGAACAACACACAAAATAGGTGGGACGAAATAGGCTGCAGGACAGTCGTGGAGAAGCTAGTCAGCCGGGTAACGGGGGATTCAATAGCAGCTCACCTCCACAAAGCCACCGTTTATTCACTGACGCAGCAGGTCCTTGAAAAGCTCCAGTATATTGACGTAGCCGTGGAGGCACAGAGACACAACATCAAGAGGGCTGACATGAAAGCCTACAAGGACCTGCTAAAGCCCATCGGCTGTAGAAATACACAGATGTCGATTCAGAAGCTATTTATGCAGCTGACTGATGAGCAAGTCTGCGAGACACTGGTTAAGCACATGATAAAGCCAAAGAAACCCAGCGCCTTCGAAAGATTCTTGAACGCCACGGAAAAACCGTTCATTGCCTGTTTCAGACAAACCAAAGATAATGACACCGACCGTAGCGTGCGCGCAACTCCTTCCCCCCCCCGTCGACCGTAGAGTCCGCGCCACTCCTTCCCTCCCCCGTCGACCGTAGCGTCGGCGGCACTCCCCCTCCCCCCGTCGACCTTAGCGTCGGCGGCAATCCCCCTTCCCCCGTCGACCTTAGCGTCGGCGGCACTCCCCCTCCCCCCTCGACCGTAGCGTCGGCTGCACTCCTTCCCTCCCCCGTCGACCGTAGCGTCGGCGGCACTCCCCCTCCCCCCGTCAACCTTTAGCGTCGGCGGCACTCCCCCCTCGACCGTAGCGTCGGCTGCACTCCTTCCCTCCCCCGTCGACCGTAGCGTCGGCGGCACTCCCCCTCCCCTCGTCGACCTTAGCGTCGGCGGCACTCCCCCCTCAACCGTAGCGTCGGCGGCACTTCCCCTACCCCCGTCAACCTTTAGCGTCGGCGGCACTCCCCCCTCGACCGTAGCGTCGGCTGCACTCCTTCCCTCCCCCGTCGACCGTAGCGTCGGCGGCACTCCCCCTCCCCCCGTCGACCTTAGCGTCGGCGGCACTCCCCCCTCGACCGTAGCGTCGGCTGCACTCCCCCTCCCCCGTCGACCTTAGGGTCGGCGCCACTCCCCCTCCCCCCGTCGACCTTAGCGTCGGCGGCACTCCCCCTCCCCCCGTCAACCTTTAGCGTCGGCGGCACTCCCCCCTCGACCGTAGCGTCGGCTGCACTCCCCCTCCCCCGTCGACCTTAGGGTCGGCGCCACTCCCCCTCCCCCGTAGCGTCGGCGGCACTCCCCCTCCCCCCTCGACTGTAGCGTCGGCTGCACTTCCCCTCCCCCGTCGACCGTAGCGTCGGTGGCACTCCCCGTCGACCGTAGCGTCGGCTGCACTCCCCCTCCCCCGTCGACCGTAGCGTCGGCGGCACTCCCCCTCCCCCGTCGACCGTAGCGGATGCTAAACTCCATTCCATGCTGTAACAGTCACTCACCCGGTACAATTAACCATCATTGTCCTCTACCGTCCGCCAGGCTCCTTAGGTCATTTCTTGGAAGAACTGGACATTCTCCTGTCTAATTTCCCCGAAAATGGACCTCCGCTCATCCTCCTGGGTGACTTCAACATCCAGACAGAGAAGTCATCTGACCTCGTACACCTACTTTCTTCCTTCGCTCTGTCACTCAGTCCCTCTCCTCCTACTCACAAAGCCGGCAATCACCTTGACTACATCTTTACTAGAAACTGCTCTACCACTAACCTCTCTGTAACTCCACTTCATGTGTCTGATGACTTCTTCATCTCTTACTCTCTCCCACTCTCTATAACTAACAAACCTCCCTCATTGACTAACTCTGTACCGGCTCGTCGCAATATTCGCTCCCTCTCTCCCTCCTCGCTGGCATCCTCTGTTCTATCAGCTCTCCCTTCAACTGATTCCTTCTCACACTTGCATCCAAACGCTGCTGCAGAGACTCCTCTCAACTCTTTCCTCCTCTCTAGACTCTCTCTGCCCTCTTACGACACGACGGACTGGCAAATCCCCTCCAGCTCCGTGGCTGTCTCAACCGGTGCGTGCCATGAGAGCCACCACGCGAGCGTCGGAAAGGAGATGGCGTAAATATAAACGACCTGACGACCTGCTTAAATTTCAATCTCTCCTCTCCTTGTTTTCTGCTTCTATCTCTGCTGCCAAAAGTTCTTTCTACCAATCCAAAATTGAATCTTCATTTTCTAACCCCAAAAAACTCTACAGACCGTTCTCTCTTCTTCCCTTTTTGTCCAAAACCCTTGAACGTGCTATCTTTAATCAACTCTCCTCTTATCTCCACTGTAACAATCTCCTTGACCCCCACCAGTCAGGTTTCAAGGCAGGCCACTCCACAGAGACTGCTCTCCTTGCTGTCTCAGAGCAACTCCACACTGCTAGAGCCCCCTCTCTCTCCTCTGTCCTTATCCTTCTGGACCTCTCTGCTGCATTTGACACGATCAACCACCAGATCCTTATTTCCTCCCTTCAGGAACTTGGTGTCACAGGCTCTGCTCTCTCCCTTCTCTCGTCCTACCTCGACGGCCGCACCTACCGGGTAACCTGGCGAGGATCTGTGTCGGAACCTTATCCTCTTTCTACGGGAGTTCCTCAGGGTTCCGTGCTGGGTCCCCTCCTGTTCACGCTTTACACCAACTCTCTTGGCCCTGTCATTCGCTCGCATGGCTTCTCTTACCACAGCTATGCTGATGACACCCAACTAATTCTCTCCTTCCCTCACTCGGACACCCAGGTGGCGGCTCGGATCTCTGCCTGTCTAACTGACATCTCTCAGTGGATGTCCGCCCACCATCTGAAAATCAACCCCGACAAGACTGAACTACTTCTCTTTCCCGGAAAAGATTCGCTTACCCAGGACCTGACAGTCAATTTTGGAAACTCCGTACTAACGCCCACTTTGACCGCTAAGAACCTCGGCGTCACACTCGACAGTCAACTCTCCCTGACTCCCAACATCACCGCGAGTACGCGATCCTGTAGATACACGCTCTACAACATCAGGAGAATACGTCCCCTTCTCACTCAGGAGGCAGCGCAGGTACTGATTCAGGCTCTTGTCATCTCCCGCCTGGACTACTGCAACTCCCTCCTGGCTGGTCTCCCTGCGACCGCCATTCGACCTCTGCAGCTCATTCAGAATGCAGCAGCTCGACTCGTCTTCAACCTTCCAAAATTCTCCCACACTACTCCACTCCTCCGCTCTCTTCACTGGCTACCGGTGGCCGCCCGCATCCAGTTCAAAACATTGGTGCTCACGTACCATGCTGTGAATGGATCAGGTCCAGCTTACATCCAGGACATGGTCAAACCCTACATCCTAACCCGCACTCTCCGCTTTGCATCTGCAAAACTACTCGTCCCTCCCTCACTGAGAGCAAAACACTCGACTAGATCATGACTCTTTGCTGTCCTTGCTCCGAAATGGTGGAACAAGCTCTCTGACGACACCAGGACCGCAGAGAGCTTTCACATCTTCCCCCGCAAACTAAAGACACACCTCTTCAGACTCTACCTCGACTAAAAGACTAACAAATTGTAGCACTTAAATTGTACTTATAACGCCATTTATAGCAAATTGTAAATTGGCTTAGTTGAGGAAATTGCACTTTCTTGTTTCTTGTTCTTCTGAGTTTGTACCCTATGGTTGAATGCACCTATTGTAAGTCGCTTTGGATAAAAGCATCAGCTAAATGACATGTAATGTAATGTAAGGAGCTCCCTACCTAGAATGTCTTTGTTTTCATTCTTCAATTGTAGATCGATATGTCGTAATCGGCGCTCAGAGGGATGCATGGGGGGCGTGTTTTGCTACGTCGACCGTCGGCACCAGCCTCCTCGTGGAGTTGGCCCGTTCCGTCTCGGACATGGTGAAGAATGGTAAGGTTCTAACGTGAAATGTTTCCAGATGTTTTTGTTTGTTGCTTGAAGGGATAATACGATACGATTATCATTTAACGGCTATAGACGGAAGCCAGGATGTGCTTAGTCCAAATATAAAATTGATCAAGTCGCTAGGTTGCCACTTAATGCTTTTCTCATCTTCGTACCAGATGGTTTCAAACCAAGGAGAAGCATCGTGTTCGCTAGTTGGAGTGCTGGGGAATATGGGAGTGTTGGCGCCACCGAGTGGTTGGAGGTGAGAAGGATTTACCCAACTGTACTTCTCTGGATCAGCAGCTTTTATGGTGTAATCACTCTGATCGCTGCAGTGTTGTTATTTAAATATTTTTTTCCAAATTGTGAAACATAATGTATAACTGCAATCGTCTTCTCTTTAGGTGAAATATCCAGACAGTTCTTCAACACTCTACTCCCAATTTGCAAAGAGGAGCTTGGAGCCGAATGTGTAAGTGGAACCAGGCCGCCGGTCCGTTTGGTCTAGTCTGTGTTTGTACGTCACCATGACATCAAATCTGTTTTATTTTACCAGATTGGAGCCTTTTAAGCTGAATGCTGCTGCTTATCCTTTCCTCGCTTTCTCTGGCATCCCCTCGGTCTCATTTGGATTCACCTCTGGTAACTTGGTGAGTCGTCCATCCTACCACAACTTGCATCAGTCTTTTTGAGCCAGTTTTGTAGCCACAGCCTGAGACCAGCTTTTACATTGAGCCATCACGTTAGTTTGTTCATCCCGCGGTCTAGTTTCTGCTCTGTAATCAACACCTTTCTTCCCCCTCTCAGGAATACCCGTACTTCGGCACAGAGCTGGACACCAGGGAGAAACTGAACGTGGCTGCGGGCAATCAGGTTCCTCAGCTGGCAGAAACGGCGGCTCGGTTCGCAGGTCACATGGTGCTGAGGCTGGTCCATGATCACCTGCTGCGTATGGACGTGATGAAGTACAACAATATTATCCGCAACCATGTTGTCCAGATCAACACCAAAGTCTATTCTGTTAAGAGGGTGAGTGCCGGGTTTTTCTTTCTGGCATGGATTGAACTATTTGATTTGTTACCTTTTCAGAATCAATTGCAAATAAATACTACATTAAAATTCACGCTTTGAAAGTAGACAAGTTACTTGTTTGTTTGTTTTTTAAATTGATTTTATTGCGGATATGTTGCCACCCAAATGTCTCAAAGATGCACATCTAGTTTAGTTTCTTCAGAATATCACACCCCGTGGTTGCCATGTGTGCTTGCAGATGCAGCCCCAGCTGTTGCCCAAGGCCTTGACTGTGCAGTGGTTAATCTCGGCCTCCGGCTCCTACGGACGCGTGGCTCAGCGGCTGGTGACGGACATGCAGAACAGTGACCTGGAGGACATTGAGATGTGTCGCATCATTAATGACCGCATAATGGCGGTAAGACCATGACTCGTAAAGTCCTAAAACAAAGTTATAGCCTCAAGTTTTATAGCTACTCACTGTTGACCCCTGACCCCCCCTTGGCTGTGAGAAACAAATTGGTAAGAGCTGGAATTGGTGGCAGTTACTATGTAGAACATGTATTCATTGTAGCTATTCATTGTAGCTAGTTGTGAAGATGTCATATACCTCCTTGACCTTTTGCAACATTTGGTTGAAATGGGTTAAATCTGTGAGGTCGGCAGCTCGCTTTGCCTTCTACACTAATCCACGCTCACACAGTCCGGATGAAGCACGTCACCACAGTTCACGAGTATTCACATAAATTCAAAGTTGTCTTTATAACTGTTAATGTTGCTTAGGTGTGTAGAAATCTTATCCTTGAGAAAAATGTCTTAACTGACTTTAAAAATCTATTCAAATACTTATTTCAGAAAGTAGCAAAGGAATCAGACACCTGTGGAGTTTTAAAATACTTAAGATAATGAATAAACGGCTGTTAAAACCAATACCAGTGACTTAAGAAAGCTTTACTAACGTCCCCCTCATCCTGCTGTTCTCTTGACTCTGCAGGTGGAAAGGAACCTCCTGTCGCCCTACGTGTCTCCCAGAGACAGCCCGTTCCGCCACATCATGCTGGGCTCCGGCCCTCACACCCTCAAGGCTCTTTCCAACCACCTCGATGGCCTCAAGAACGACCACCCCGAGTCGGACGCCGACCTCTTCCGCAACCAGCTGGCCATGGCGACCTGGACGGTTCAGGGCTGTGCCAACTCGCTAGCCGGGGATATCTGGGCCTTGGATAATGAAATCTAAAGTAATTTCTCTCCCTTGTTCACGTGCTCTGTCATCACAACTAGCACTCACGGATGCACAGCTTATTAAAATATTTAAGCAGAAGGAGAAAATTATACAATTGAGGCGTCTACTGAATTGAATTTTAATTTCATTGTCATCACAGCAAACACTTGATGTGATGAGTTAATCTTTATTTTTTGAAACTCTCCAAAAAGCCAAACATTAATTCTGAAAGTCTTCTTCCGCCTTAACTTGAAAGAGTTGTAAGGGTAATTTACTTTTTTCCTTCTACTTGCAGAAAGAGAAATTCCTCAATAACATCTCCTTTAAAAACAACATTCTCTTTGGTGCTTGTAACGACTACGTTCAAATGACCTGCAGCAGTACTTCTTGTGTTGGTCTTACCTCATGAAAGAGATACATGTAGTGAACTTGAGGTCAAAACTACAGAGAAATCAAATGGTCAGTAGAGATAAGCTAAAAGTGTTTACCTTAATCACTGCAAATAAAAACATCTGGTGCTGATGGAGCTCTGTTCAAACCCCAGCTGGTTAATATTGGTAGCTACAATTTCCTTCAGCGCTGAAATCTAGCTCCTCAACGTTTGGTCAGAGATTCAGGAGTTGCTGAAAAAGGCTGAAGATGTTAAGTTCTGTTGGATAGAACACATCTTGAAAAATATTTTGGACAATGAGACGTTGTAACTTGGCCTCATCCATGCTTCATTGATCTTTTAGAAAAGTTCTGAATAATTACTAATCTGAATTTCTCATCGTCTGAATCCGGGCAAACCTGTCAGCCTTTCAAACAAACCACAGAAAACATTACAGGGAGGAGTCTCCAACCACGTGGCACTGAAACAAACCGTACGTCTATTTATTGTGTTATTTATTTATCAGTGGCAGAGTTCACTATAAATATTTTTTTATTGCCTTTTATAAAAAAATTTAATTATCGGGGGCAGTGTCTTCCATAATTATGACAGTTATACTGTCGAAATGACAAAAGCAGCATCTGCTTAAAGGGAAGTGTACATGTTGACCGACGGCCGGCAGGACTCAACGCTGAACAGTCAGTCACCTCTCTGAAAGCAGCACAGGGGCTCAAGGTTGTTTTTTGTTAAACTGACACTGGATCGGTCTTTCGGGGAAAATGCCGTCTCTCATATCCCGCCTCTGGCTGCCGGTGCCGCTCCCTCGGTACATGTACACCTCTCGTCCCGAATACGTTATCGGCAGCAGTGCCTTCCATAATGTGAAATGAAGAAGGTAGTTTTTGCCTACCAGTGTATGTCCGTATCGGAGGCAGTGCCCTCCATATTTCACTGTAGGATGGATGTTTTTTATTATCGGGAACAGTGATTTCCATAATGTCTGTACATAAACATTAGGGTGCTGCACGTGTGGTCTGCAGCTTTAGATCCCTTTAATGATCTTTCCACGCTTATGTAGCTCTTTATGGAGAAGTTTTAAATCATCGCTTTATGAAATGATTGCATCATCTCATTAGTGAGGTACAGAAGCGGTCTAAGTTATGGGTTCCTTCAGTCAGACGTTCTCATATAAATCAAGGTGTCAATTTTCTTTTTCTCTGGACTCAATGAAATGTCTGAAGTGTTAACATGTTTTGGGACAGCGGTGTGGTCCACTGAGTCCAGAATAGATCCTCACTTCGCTAAATGAGTTTTGATGAGTCAGTCGGTGTGAAAGTGAGTCCTACCTTCTCTTTTGATGAGTTTGTTCATTAAGAGATTTCCTTGTGCCTTGTTTCCTAAATGTTTCTACATACAATACCCAGTTTTTGGAACATTGTATTTGACTTTTTCTTTGCTCAATTGTCTTTTTTTTTTCCTTTTGCGTGAATCAAGTTACTGGTTTAAAGGCATGTTATGGTATCACATATTCACAGGGATAAGAAAAGTAACTAATTTTATGTCGCCAGGATTTCAAAATATCACCCTGAATGTTACAGTAGTGAACAACGTTCTTTAGCAAATCTAAGCCATAAAATAGTTGCTTTTGGAAAACACTGCTTCAACAGAATTTGCAATCGGTAGTCATTTAAAATGCTCTATAGACCTTTTTTTTTTTTTTTTTTTTTAATAGTTTGAGGGAACTGATCAGCTGGGTTATAAGGAGTCATGTACATGAATGTTACATTTCTGATGTGTTTCTTTATTTCTTAAACTATTCAAATGTGCTTCGCTTTACGCTTTCCTGGCTGCAATAAACAATCACCTCACAGCCGTTGAGTCATGGGGTGATCATTAGTCCAAGTTCTAAATCAAGTTTCAGTCACAGGGTCTTAGGTTTGTCATCCTGAAATCTATAAATTAAATGTATCCACACCTTCTGAAGAATATTATCCATTCTTTACATACATGTGCCCTTCATTGAGACTTGTAACTTTCCCTGGATGTTTAAACGTCCTTTTGTTTGTCTGTGCACAGTCATTTCTGTGTGCATCTTAAATCAAACTTGTTTAATTGAGTGACATCACAAGTTGTGGAAACCAGTCTGAAGATCCCGGAAGTGTCCAATGTGCATGCTCCGCAAACACACAATGGACTTTTTAAATGAAGTGAGAAAAGAAGCAGTTTGTATAAAAGTGCAAAGCATGTGTCTTCCATACTATCATCCCCTCAAATGACCATCTTTTACCAGATGGAGACAGTCTATTCTACTTAAAGCTTTGAACTGCAACCTTTTAATCTCTAACTCAAGTATGGCACTTCATAAAGGTTCGTGTTTGCATTGAAAGTGGCTATCAAAGGGCCCAAAGCCTGAATGTGCAGCAGAGGTTCATGTTGCTTCAGTTTCCTGCTCCAGCAAACAAATATCGGTGGATTAGATGAGAAGAAACAAGAACAGGAAATGAAAATAAAACTGGGAAATATTTACATGTTGCCAAATGACTACTTCCTCAGTCCGTGAAGGAAATGTACACAAACCCGACAAACTTCAAAATGAAAAGGTGAAATCCACTTGAAGTGAGCTAATAGAAATATTAGAACACCAACAAGGCTGCATTCGCTTTCAGCTATAACTAGTTTAGTTGTATGAATATACATATATGGGTCATTCCACAAAAAACGTGCTGTCACTCACTTGTACAGACACTAAAATCCATGGCAAGTTTATTCATTAAATATTTAATGTTAGATTTTGGCAATGTAATTACAAAACTAAGCTCGAGGAATTTCTTTGTCACTTATCTTTCATGGAAGTCGAGCCCTTTATGGATTAATTCAAATGTATAGTTACATTGAACATTCACATGGTTAAAAACGTGAAATACCTAATTATTACAAATATTAAATTACCAGTCCCACAGAATCATGTGACTCAACTTATTTTGAAATACTTCACTGACTCTTCCTGCATTAGGAGGTCATTTGAGGAAGTGCATTGGACAGTAATATAGTAAATCAGATGTCCGTCTCGTTCAAAATGATATGAGAATTTTGAATGAAGCTTTTAAGCCTGTCATTTGTGTTACTAATTTATTGGTTACTCATGAGGTCCAAAATTTAAACTGATTTATATTGAACAGTTTAATGGTTTTGATTTTCATGTGGTCTGACATGAAAAGCCATTTTCAGTGACATCCCTCTACAAATGAGCCATATACAAGCTGAAAAGTTAATTGTCTATTTGTGTAAGTATACTTTTCCTTTTGTCAGACACGGTGGAATTAAAAGCTGCTGAAAAGCAAAGATTATACAGGCAGCGGGAGATAGAGACCCTACACGTAGAGTACTTGTCAAAACGGCGTTATGTAAATGATATCCTGACCCAAAAGAGGAAGAACACGGGGGATCTAACTGAAAGGGAAAGAAGAGCAGGGACTTGAAGGTCCCTCTGTAATCTCTCCAATAAAAACACTTTCCACTATGCTCTGCTTGATGATTTTAGAGAGGCAAAGAGGGCTTTGGCCTCAAATCAGACAGGGAGACAAACTAGAGAAACGGATTCCGATCGCTATGTCGAAAGAGTTTCTGCTTCTCGTACAAAGCTGGGGAATGACTGAGGAAGAGGTGTGAAGATGCCTCAAGAAAAAAGGACCACTGTTGACTCAACAGTGGTCCTTTTTTGTTGGTCAACAGTCCAGTGGGTGAATATATGTAAATAGTTAGCACAGAGAGCGTGACAACAGAGGGAGACGTTTAAATGAGAGGGAAATTATGTGATTTGAGCCAAATCTGTAGACCTTGTTGTAAATAATTTGGTATTTTCTCTTAAACTCAGTGATAGGCTGCAAGTTGTTGAGTGTGGATATGAGATGTACAGTGCACGGTACATCTCATACAGCATCTTGATGACGGAAGCAAATTTTAGATCATATAACATTAATAATAGCAGTACAGAATGGAATACTTTGTTACAGACCATCATCCTGTAATGATTTTATCAACAAATCATACATACATTTAACTACATATGGTATATTGATATAATTTTCATTAGGAATACATGAATGTTCTAGGTCACTAACAAACCATGAGTTAAGTTTTGTGTTCACAGGTAAAGAATGCTGCTGCAGCCCTGAAGACTGATGAGAATGCAAATGCAAGTCCAATTGTGATGGAAAGTCACAAAGACAATGGAAGAGCTCGCCAGCCAGCGTCGAACTTTGAGACAATGCAAAGAAGTTTGAAGCTGACCTGATACTGATTCTAACTGTCACACACAAGAAAAAATCATAAGATATTACACCACACATTACATTAAAACTAGTTACCATGGTTACCAAATGGTCACCATTTAGGTCATAACTAGGTCATAGACAGTTGCTAAGCAACGGAGCTTTGATCAGATCACAGAGCTTAGTTATAGGCCATTTGCAGCAGACCAAGAAAGGAGAGACATCGTTTATTTAGGGTAACTGAAAATTTAGGGTAAAGGGATTTAAAGAAACAAAATGCGGAAATTCATTTCTCATGTCATGGGTTGGGAGACGGCTGTAGAATCCAACTTTGTGATGGAAGAAGTGGACTGTGACAATTCTGAAGCTCTTGTGCAGGCCATCGACCGGCTCACGGAGCGTTCGGATGGATACGACATTGACGTTGAGTTTGACATTTTCGACTGGGAAACTGACAGTCCAGAGCACAGTCTGGAAAGACACTGTTTGACTGCTTCGGAAGGAGAAACTCCATTAGCTGACTTTAGACGGACACCCAGTCTGGAAAGCCACTATTCGTCTGCCTCGGAAGGAGAAACTCCGTTAGCTGACTTTAGACGGAGACCCAGTCTGCAAAGCCACTGTTCGACTGAGGTCTTGAACCCCCACATGGACCCTTTGGGAGAATTCATGACTGAAAGGGTCACAACAACAACGGACCCTATTCAGTCAGAAGCAGCTTGTATCCTAGAGGTGCAAGCTGAGAACGACACACGAAATAGGTGGGACGAAATAGGCTGCAGGACAGTCGTGGAGAAGCTAGTCAGCCGGGTAACGGGGGATTCAATAGCAGCTCACCTCCACAAAGCCACCGTTTATTCACTGACGCAGCAGGTCCTTGAAAAGCTCCAGTATATTGACGTAGCCGTGGAGGCACAGAGACACAACATCAAGAGGGCTGACATGAAAGCCTACAAGGACCTGCTAAAGCCCATCGGCTGTAGAAATACACAGGTGTCGATTCAGAAGCTATTTATGCAGCTGACTGATGAGCAAGTCTGCGAGACACTGGTTAAGCACATGATAAAGCCAAAGAAACCCAGCGCCTTCGAAAGATTCTTGAACGCCACGGAAAAACCGTTCATTGCCTGTTTCAGACAAACCAAAGACAATGACAGCAGTCCAGAGCACAGTCTGGAAAGCCACGATTCGACTGCGTCGAAAGGAGAAACTCCACTAGCTGACTTTAGACGGACACCCAGTCTGGAAAGCCACTTTTCGTCTGCCTCGGAAGGAGAAACTCCGTTAGCTGACTTTAGACGGACACCCAGTCTGCAAAGCCACTGTTTGACTGCGATTGAGGTCTTGAACCCCCACATGGATCCTTTGGGAGATTTCATCGCTTACACTTCGGCTCTGTCCAGTTTGCTGTCGAACTCAGAGTTGCCCGTCGTTACTGAAAGGGTCACAACAACAACGGCCCCTATTCAGCCAGAAGCAGCTTGTATCCTAGAGGTGCAAGCTGAGAACAACACACAAAATAGGTGGGACGAAATAGGCTGCAGGACAGTCGTGGAGAAGCTAGTCAGCCGGGTAACGGGGGATTCAATAGCAGCTCACCTCCACAAAGCCACCGTTTATTCACTGACGCAGCAGGTCCTTGAAAAGCTCCAGTATATTGACGTAGCCGTGGAGGCACAGAGACACAACATCAAGAGGGCTGACATGAAAGCCTACAAGGACCTGCTAAAGCCCATCGGCTGTAGAAATACACAGGTGTCGATTCAGAAGCTATTTATGCAGCTGACTGATGAGCAAGTCTGCGAGACACTGGTTAAGCACATGATAAAGCCAAAGAAACCCAGCGCCTTCGAAAGATTCTTGAACGCCACGGAAAAACCGTTCATTGCCTGTTTCAGACAAACCAAAGATAATGACACCGACCGTAGCGTGCGCGCAACTCCTTCCCCCCCCCGTCGACCGTAGAGTCCGCGCCACTCCTTCCCTCCCCCGTCGACCGTAGCGTCGGCGGCACTCCCCCTCCCCCCGTCGACCTTAGCGTCGGCGGCACTCCCCCCTCGACCGTAGCGTCGGCTGCACTCCCCCTTCCCCGTCGACCTTAGCGTCGCCGGCACTCCCCCCTCCCCCCTCGACCGTAGCGTCGGCTGCACTCCTTCTTTCCCCCGTCGACCGTAGCGTCGGCGGCACTCCCCCTCCCCCCGTCGACCTTAGCGTCGGCGGCACTCCCCCTTCCCCCCCCGTCGACCTTAGCGTCGGCGGCACTCCCCCTCCCCCCTCGACCATAGCGTCGGCTGCACTCCTTCCCTCCCCCGTCGACCGTAGCGTCGGCGGCACTCCCCCCTCGACCGTAGCGTCGGCTGCACTCCTTCCCTCCCCCGTCGACCGTAGCGTCGGCTGCACTCCTTCCCTCCCCCGTCGACCATAGCGTCGGCGGCACTCCCCCCTCGACCGTAGCGTCGGCTGCACTCCTTCCCTCCCCCGTCGACCGTAGCGTCGGCGGCACTCCCCCTCCCCCCGTCGACCTTAGCGTCGGCGGCACTCCCCCCTCAACCGTAGCGTCGGCGGCACTCCCCCTCCCCCCGTCAACCTTTAGCGTCGGCGGCACTCCCCCCGTCGACCGTAGCGTCGGCTGCACTCCTTCCCTCCCCCGTCGACCGTAGCGTCGGCGGCACTCCTCCTCCCCCCGTCGACCTTAGCGTCGGCGGCACTCCCCCCTCGACCGTAGCGTCGGCTGCACTCCCCCTCCCCCGTCGACCTTAGGGTCGGCGCCACTCCCCCTCCCCCCGTCAACCTTAGCGTCGGCGGCACTCCCCCTCCCCCCTCGACCGTAGCGTCGCCTGCACTCCTTCCCTCCCCCGTCGACCGTAGCGTCGGCGGCACTCCCCCTCCCCCCGTCAACCTTTAGCGTCGGCGGCACTCCCCCCTCGACCGTAGCGTCGGCTGCACTCCCCCTCCCCCGTCGACCTTAGGGTCGGCGCCACTCCCCCTCCCCCGTAGCGTCGGCGGCACTCCCCCTCCCCCCTCGACTGTAGCGTCGGCTGCACTTCCCCTCCCCCGTCGACCGTAGCGTCGGTGGCACTCCCCGTCGACCGTAGCGTCGGCTGCACTCCCCCTTCCCCGTCGACCGTAGCGTCGGCGGCACTCCCCCTCCCCCGTCGACCGTAGCGGATGCTAAACTCCATTCCATGCTGTAACAGTCACTCACCCGGTACAATTAACCATCATTGTCCTCTACCGTCCGCCAGGCTCCTTAGGTCATTTCTTGGAAGAACTGGACATTCTCCTGTCTAATTTCCCCGAAAATGGACCTCCGCTCATCCTCCTGGGTGACTTCAACATCCAGACAGAGAAGTCATCTGACCTCGTACACCTACTTTCTTCCTTCGCTCTGTCACTCAGTCCCTCTCCTCCTACTCACAAAGCCGGCAATCACCTTGACTACATCTTTACTAGAAACTGCTCTACCACTAACCTCTCTGTAACTCCACTTCATGTGTCTGATGACTTCTTCATCTCTTACTCTCTCCCACTCTCTATAACTAACAAACCTCCCTCATTGACTAACTCTGTACCGGCTCGTCGCAATATTCGCTCCCTCTCTCCCTCCTCGCTGGCATCCTCTGTTCTATCAGCTCTCCCTTCAACTGATTCCTTCTCACTCTTGCATCCAAACGCTGCTGCAGAGACTCCTCTCAACTCTTTCCTCCTCTCTAGACTCTCTCTGCCCTCTTACGACACGACGGACTGGCAAATCCCCTCCGGCTCCGTGGCTGTCTCAACCGGTGCGTGCCATGAGAGCCACCACGCGAGCGTCGGAAAGGAGATGGCGTAAATATAAACGACCTGACGACCTGCTTAAATTTCAATCTCTCCTCTCCTTGTTTTCTGCTTCTATCTCTGCTGCCAAAAGTTCTTTCTACCAATCCAAAATTGAATCTTCATTTTCTAACCCCAAAAAACTCTACAGACCGTTCTCTCTTCTTCCCTTTTTGTCCAAAACCCTTGAACGTGCTATCTTTAATCAACTCTCCTCTTATCTCCACTGTAACAATCTCCTTGACCCCCACCAGTCAGGTTTCAAGGCAGGCCACTCCACAGAGACTGCTCTCCTTGCTGTCTCAGAGCAACTCCACACTGCTAGAGCCCCCTCTCTCTCCTCTGTCCTTATCCTTCTGGACCTCTCTGCTGCATTTGACACGATCAACCACCAGATCCTTATTTCCTCCCTTCAGGAACTTGGTGTCACAGGCTCTGCTCTCTCCCTTCTCTCGTCCTACCTCGACGGCCGCACCTACCGGGTAACCTGGCGAGGATCTGTGTCGGAACCTTATCCTCTTACTACGGGAGTTCCTCAGGGTTCCGTGCTGGGTCCCCTCCTGTTCACGCTTTACACCAACTCTCTTGGCGCTGTCATTCGCTCGCATGGCTTCTCTTACCACAGCTATGCTGATGACACCCAACTAATTCTCTCCTTCCCTCACTCGGACACCCAGGTGGCGGCTCGGATCTCTGCCTGTCTAACTGACATCTCTCAGTGGATGTCCGCCCACCATCTGAAAATCAACCCCGACAAGACTGAACTACTTCTCTTTCCCGGAAAAGATTCGCTTACCCAGGACCTGACAGTCAATTTTGGAAACTCCGTACTAACGCCCACTTTGACCGCTAAGAACCTCGGCGTCACACTCGACAGTCAACTCTCCCTGACTCCCAACATCACCGCGAGTACGCGATCCTGTAGATACACGCTCTACAACATCAGGAGAATACGTCCCCTTCTCACTCAGGAGGCAGCGCAGGTACTGATTCAGGCTCTTGTCATCTCCCGCCTGGACTACTGCAACTCCCTCCTGGCTGGTCTCCCTGCGACCGCCATTCGACCTCTGCAGCTCATTCAGAATGCAGCAGCTCGACTCGTCTTCAACCTTCCAAAATTCTCCCACACTACTCCACTCCTCCGCTCTCTTCACTGGCTACCGGTGGCCGCCCGCATCCAGTTCAAAACATTGGTGCTCACGTACCATGCTGTGAATGGATCAGGTCCAGCTTACATCCAGGACATGGTCAAACCCTACATCCTAACCCGCACTCTCCGCTTTGCATCTGCAAAACTACTCGTCCCTCCCTCACTGAGAGCAAAACACTCGACTAGATCATGACTCTTTGCTGTCCTTGCTCCGAAATGGTGGAACAAGCGCTCTGACGACACCAGGACCGCAGAGAGCTTTCACATCTTCCCCCGCAAACTAAAGACACACCTCTTCAGACTCTACCTCGACTAAAAGACTAACAAATTGTAGCACTTAAATTGTACTTATAACGCCATTTATAGCAAATTGTAAATTGGCTTAGTTGAGGAAATTGCACTTTCTTGTTTCTTGTTCTTCTGAGTTTGTACCCTATGGTTGAATGCACCTATTGTAAGTCGCTTTGGATAAAAGCATCAGCTAAATGACACGTAATGTAATGTAAGGAGCTCCCTACCTAGAATGTCTTTGTTTTCATTCTTCAATTGTAGATCGATATGTCGTAATCGGCGCTCAGAGGGATGCATGGGGGGCGTGTTTTGCTACGTCGACCGTCGGCACCAGCCTCCTCGTGGAGTTGGCCCGTTCCGTCTCGGACATGGTGAAGAATGGTAAGGTTCTAACGTGAAATGTTTCCAGATGTTTTTGTTTGTTCCTTGAAGGGATAATACGATACGATTATCATTTAACGGCTATAGACGGAAGCCAGGATGTGCTTAGTCCAAATATAAAATTGATCAAGTCGCTAGGTTGCCACTTAATGCTTTTCTCATCTTCGTACCAGATGGTTTCAAACCAAGGAGAAGCATCGTGTTCGCTAGTTGGAGTGCTGGGGAATATGGGAGTGTTGGCGCCACCGAGTGGTTGGAGGTGAGAAGGATTTACCCAACTGTACTTCTCTGGATCAGCAGCTTTTATGGTGTAATCACTCTGATCGCTGCAGTGTTGTTATTTAAATATTTTTTTCCAAATTGTGAAACATAATGTATAACTGCAATCGTCTTCTCTTTAGGTGAAATATCCAGACAGTTCTTCGACACTCTACTCCCAATTTGCAAAGAGGAGCTTGGAGCCGAATGTGTAAGTGGAACCAGGCCGCCGGTCCGTTTGGTCTAGTCTGTGTTTGTACGTCACCACGACATCAAATCTGTTTTATTTTACCAGATTGGAGCCTTTTAAGCTGGATGCTGCTGCTTATCCTTTCCTCGCTTTCTCTGGCATCCCCTCGGTCTCATTTGGATTCACCTCTGGTAACTTGGTGAGTCGTCCATCCTACCACAACTTGCATCAGTCTTTTTGAGCCAGTTTTGTAGCCACAGCCTGAGACCAGCTTTTACATTGAGCCATCACGTTAGTTTGTTCATCCCGCGGTCTAGTTTCTGCTCTGTAACCAACACCTTTCTTCCCCCTCTCAGGAATACCCGTACTTCGGCACAGAGCTGGACACCAGGGAGAAACTGAACGTGGCTGCGGGCAATCAGGTTCCTCAGCTGGCAGAAACGGCGGCTCGGTTCGCAGGTCACATGGTGTTGAGGCTGGTCCATGATCACCTGCTGCGTATGGACGTGATGAAGTACAACAATATTATCCGCAACCATGTTGTCTAGACCAACACCAAAGTCTATTCTGTTAAGAGGGTGAGTGCCGGGTTTTTTCTTTCTGGCATGGATTGAACTATTTGATTTGTTACCTTTTCAGAATCAATTGCAAATAAATACTACATTAAAATTCACGCTTTGAAAGTAGACAAGTTACTTGTTTGTTTGTTTTTTAAATTGATTTTATTGCGGATATGTTGCAACCCAAATGGTTGCCATGTGTGCTTGCAGATGCAGCCCCAGCTGTTGCCCAAGGCCTTGACTGTGCAGTGGTTAATCTCGGCCTCCGGCTCCTACGGACGCGTGGCTCAGTGGCTGGTGACGGACATGCAGAACAGTGACCTGGAGGACATTGAGATGTGTCGCATCATTAATGACCGCATAATGGCGTTAAGATCTTGACTCGTAAAGTCCTAAAACAAAGTTATAGCCTCAAGTTTTATAGCTACTATGTAGAACATGTATTCGTTGTAGCTAGTTGTGAATATGTCATGTACCTCCTTGACCTTTTGCAACATTTGGTTGAAATGGGTTAAATCTGTGAGGTCGGCAGCTCGCTTTGCCTTCTACACTAATCCACGCTCACACAGTCCGGATGAAGCACGTCACCACAGTTCACGAGTATTCACATAAATTCAAAGTTGTCTTTATAACTGTTAATGTTGCTTAGATGTGTATAAATATCTTATCTTTGAGAAAAACGTCTTAACTGACTTTAAAAATCTATTCAAATACTTATTTCAGAAAGTAGCAAAGGAATCAGACGCCTTTTATAATTAATAAAAGGCTGTTAAAACCAATACCAGTGACTTAAAGCTTTACTAACGTCCCCCTCATCCTGCTGTTCTCTTGACTCTGCAGGTGGAAAGGAACCTCCTGTCGCCCTACGTGTCTCCCAGAGACAGCCCGTTCCGCCACATCATGCTGGGCTCCGGCCCTCACACCCTCAAGGCTCTTTCCAACCACCTCGATGGCCTCAAGAACGACCACCCCGAGTCGGACGCCGACCTCTTCCGCAACCAGCTGGCCATGGCGACAATTGAGAAAATTATACAATTGAGGCTTCGACTGAATGGAATTTTAATTTCATTGTTATCACTCAACACTTGAGTGTTTTTTTCTGTATTAAAAAGGAATGAATGAAAAAAAGCAGTGTCTTCCATAATTATGACAGTTATATTGTCGAAATGACAAAAGCAGCATCTGCTTAAAAAGTGTACATGTTGACCAACAGTGATTTCCATAACGTCTGTACATAAACGTTAGGGTGCTACACACTGCACATGTGGTCTGCAGCTTTAGATCCCTTCGATCATTACTTCAATGATCCTCATGTTCTAACCCCAAAAAATGCTTTTCTATCTTCTCCAACCTCCTCGAACTCCCCGAGTCCTCCTCCCCCCTCCCCCTTTCTTCCAGGAGACTTTGTCAACTATTTCACCAAAAGAACAGCTGACTTACGCTCCTCTTTCTCAAACCCTCCTCTTATCACTTCATATTGCCCTCGCTTTCCTCTTTCGCCCCCCTGTCTCCTAACCAAGTTCTTACCTTAGTAACCTCTGCCCTCTTGACCCCATTCCATCCCATGTCGTGCATCCCGACACATTCTGTTGCTCCTGACCTTCTTCCTTTCTTCACCGGTCTCATCAACAATGCAACTCTTGAACGTGCAATCTTTAACCAACTCTCCTCCTATCTCCATGGTAACAACCTGCCTGACCCCCACCAGTCAGACTTCAGGGCAGGCCCCTCCACGGAGACTTTTCTCTGAGGAAAAAAGTAGTTGGTATGACATAAAATCAAAAGTGCAAAGCATTTCTGTTTATTCCATACTATCGTCCCCATCTTTTACCAGATGGTGAAGACAAAGTGTATTCAGCTTTTAACTGCCACCTTTAATCTCTAACTGAAGTGTGGCAGTTCATAAAGGTTAATGTTTGCATTTAAATAAGGGGAGCTGTTAAAGGGCCCAACGCCTTTCCAGTCTAAACTGAAACGCTTTTTGAAAAGGGAACTGTAAACAGAATCCAATCATTTTTTCTTCCTTAGAACGGACCTCCGTTAATAACACTTTTTTCTACTACTTAACCATGATTTGAATATCTAGTAGCCTACAGTTTTTTTGTAGAAGTTGTAGCCACAAAGGGCAGCAGTATTGCATATTTGTGGCTTGTTGCTTTAAGCGTGGGCTGAAGGCCTGAATGTGCAGCAGAGGTGTGAGAAAGAAAGAGAGCTCTCACTTTGCTTCAGTTTCCTGCTGCAGCAAACGAGCGGACTGGTGGATTAGATGAGAAGAAACAAGGACTATTGGGAAATATTTAAATGTTACCAAACAGCAACTTGAAAATGAAATCCGCTTAAAGTGGGCGAATGGAAATATTACAACACCAACAAAGCTGCATTAGCTTTACTTCGAGCTATTCCTGTTTTGCTTACAAGCTAAATAAAGATGAATAAGTGAGCAGTAGCCGGTTGTAAAAACAAAACCGATTCAACAAACTGCATTTGCAGACAGAAACAAATGCAAGAAAAAAGATCCAGCCACGATTCCGTTACCGAAGTGATCCGCCCTACGACACATACGATCTTTGAGTTGTACACAGACGGCAAAGCGCTGACTCCGGCGTCACTTGCGCTCAAATCCCGGGTGTGTTTTCGGACGGTCAGCTGTGCAAGTAAAACCATTGGAGACGGGCCGGTGCAAACTTAATTCAGTCTCCCTCACAACGAGACCGAGGCCATTGAGAGCCTCTACAGATGGCGCGACTTCTTAACATGTAAGCCGGCGTTTTGAGGCGTGAAACACACCGGAACAGGAGGTGACAGCGGTTGACAGGAGCTGAGATTGACAGGTAGGGACACTCAAAAGAAAGCCTTTTGAGATGGGACTTTAACACACAATTTACAAAGTTCTCAGCCGTGTGTGGAAATTAAAAACCTGGTCAGAACATGCCAATTTGTGTTGTAACTTGTCATACGACTTTGTTATTATTTGGATATATGTGTGTATGCATGTATGTATGTATGTATGAATATATGTGTATATGTATGTGTGTGTGTATATATATATATATATATATATATGATGGTGATTGGACATGTCTGATGGATTGAGAGGAAGCTGTCAATCAATACTGGCTCGATTCCCAGCGAGCAGTTAGAAATGTGGGCAGCATCGACTCCCCCACAGGAAGTCCCCCGTTCACAGGAGTGTTGTTCCGTCTTCTCAGTCAAATAACATTTGACAGTTTCTGGCTAATTTACCTGAAGTTATTGTTCCGTGTCCAAAACCATCTAGTAAACCAAGATGTTGACCTGTTCCTTCACTTTGATAATAGTGGGCAGTAAGTGCTCAGTCGAGCACGCAGGTGTATTGATCTACCCCCCAAAATAAATGCACTATTAATTATTTTAAAGTACAATTTTTAGGGCTTTATACCCACAGGCGCACCAGTTTTAAGTTGTTCCTTTTGGAAAGGGATCAGGTGATTGTGTACGTCTGATAATGTCCCTCCAACGCACATCTACCGGTAACTCATCAAGATTAAAGATTCAGTTTAAAGTATTTGCAAATGAAGATCTATGTTACATGGGGATTTGTTCTACCCCTGTGTGCCTCACACGCTCTGTAGACGTGTGAGTGTGGGCTGGTTTTCCTCCGTAGGTGAGAGGAGGTTGTGTTTCACTCCTCTCCCCTCCTGCACAGTCTTCCTCATTGCAGCTCGGCTTTGTCTTCAGGAGACACTGTGGTGGCCTCTCCTGGTTCATCTCTTATTGCCATCGTGAACTGATCATGGCTGCGTTACGATTCTGTGTCTTCTCGAAACGTCATAGAAACAAAAGTATTGTTACTAAACTGATTCAGTTGAGTTTCCCCGTTTCTCAAGTTTGGAGTAACCCTTCAGAATTTGTTTATGAAAACACACATTTAGTTGATGTCCCCACAGTGTTGCATGCGGGGGAGTATTTTATTGCAACCATATTTTCCATGAAAACAAACAGGCTTTTTGGTTTGTTTGCCAGTCCAGGGGAGCACATGTGACCTCAGCTCTTTATTGAACCTCAACCCTGCTTACATTTGGGTTATAAATATTTTAGGAGGTGTATTTTTTTCCCTTTGTGCCCCCTGCTGAGCCGCATGAACCGCTGTTCTGTGACGTAAATCAGCCGTGGCTCTGCAATGGAAAAGGCAGAAGGGGCCGGCTTTCCAATCAGCCTGACGAACCGCGATTAATTATAAGCTGATTTAAAATAGACAAATGGAATGGAAGGCTTTGTGTCGGGATATTGTTTTCATAAGGCTGGAACGTGACCAGATCTTGGTAAAATCTGACTGTAAACTTGTTTCCTCATCCCGCCTTCCATGCAGTTTGATCGTGGGAACACATTTGGCTTTGTTTTGGCGTGTAAGCCTTATAGGCAAAGGATCACTTGGTCACCATTTAAAGTGATGTAGCCCCTTCACCTGATGAACCGACGGCATCTGAACAGCAGTCCAACATTAAATGAGTGGCCCTGCAAAAAAAACACAAAAAAGAACCAATCTCATGGTAAGACAGACGTGTTAGTGAGCGAGAAAATAGTTGGGCCCGTTATTGAGAGATGAGGGGTTAACGGAGCCGCAAAGTGCAATTCATCCTCTGGGGGAACATGAATGTTTGTACAGAATTTCATAATAAGACCGACGGCAGATGTGAGTGGCGTAAGCGGGAAAAAAGTCCGGGAATCGTTCGAGTCGTGAGTATTCGTCCTCTGGGGACCATGAACTGTAAAACCAAATATTGTGGCAATCCACCCGGCAGCAGCAGTTGAGATATTTGAGTGTTGGACGGAGCCAAATTCCATCATATTCAGTCGCCGTGTAGGATAATAGACACGGATGTTACTCACTTAATACGCACTGAGGTTGTTCACTGGACCTCAGTCAGACCAGAGAGCCGCTCCTCTACTTTAAACGTTTTTTTTGTGGTGTTTTAAGTGACCTTTGTGCTCGACTGTGTTTGTGCTGTTAATTTTGAGGCCTTTTTTGGACTCTCCAGGGACCCGGTGGTGTTTTTTTTTTTTTTTTGCGGCTCTACGTGCCAGGGTGTGGGTGCCACCGCGGCCCGCCTGCCGAACCGAGACGCGTCACAAGGGATGAGTGAAATCCGCCGGTGGTCGAGCGTTGACGCCCTCTGGCAATAGCAGCCACTAATGCATCGACGGTGCGCGTCGATACCCGAGTAACATCCAAGGGGCTATTTGTCACGCTTCACACGCCCCACGTGATCTCACTCGTAATGGCTGCGTGTTTCTGTGCAGGACGATGGCTTTTCTCTGTGCAATTGTCCTTTAATTTCTGACAAAGGGCTCATTTGTAGGAAGAATAGCTCGGCGTTTCTCCTTGTCGTGAGCTTCTCTGTGGGCTCCAAGTCAGCTACTAGCTAGGTGGTGGGTGGAACGTGTCCTTGTGTGAATGGCGTTGATTCATTCATACGGGCCCCTCCTGCTCGGGGGGCCCCAGGCATTCCTACCACAGCCCCCAGACCTGGCTGGAACAATGTCAACTCAATTCACATTAAGCATTGAGCGTCGCTTCCGGTTGTTGCCGGCTGTAAATTATTGATCCAGCGGGCTACAGTCAAATGGAGGTCCATGTTCTTTTCATGACTTAATGATCATGAATTGTGCTCCAAAGGTGATCATGCCCTAGATAAATGGAGAAGAAAAGAAATGACTGCATTCATTTAAAGTTTGCCAATCGTGTGAGAAGATGACTCATGTCTGTGGTTCACTCGGTTCAGGTGTTGGCAGCACGTTGGTCACGTGTTTGCGGTGTTGAGTGGGTGGATGGTTGCCGTCCGCTTCGTCTCCAAATATGTAACGTTTCAACGGCAGAGAGAATAACTTACGCCATTAAGGTACGCTTTTTAAAATCATGTTTATATGTAACATGTTTAGCATGGGGAGGGGGGTTATCAAGTGTGTCTACAGCAAGTTATCCAACAGGATATTGTCTTCTTACAGTTGAACCTCTGTCGATAACGTTGAGTTATCACTATTTATTCTTAGTTATATTGGGTCTATTCTTGTCACTTTTTCCCCCCAGTGGACACTGTGCTCTGGTTTCCTGTGCTTATAATTAGCCGCTGTGTTCAAACTGGGTGCGTGCGTGCGTGCAGGGGGCCTTCCTGGGAAGTTGAGCACTTTTTTTTTTTTTCTCATTTAAAACCATATAAACCTCCCAGAGGGCTCCGGCTGTCTTATCACGATATTAGGTCTCTCTGTGGCTGCACAAAGACCCACGAGACCCCCCCCACACACACACACCCCCCGCAGCCTCTCGGGGACAGTAGAGCGACTCGGAACCCCCCTACCAGCAGATCTGCCGTTGGAGGTGAGGAGGCAAGGTCTCCTCCCTGCTTTATGGAAGCAAATGACATACAACACAGCGTTGTTGTTTTTCTTTCCACTCTAGTCTTTCAAGCCATGAATCGTGCTGATGGTCTCGCGTCAACCAATGGACGAGGATGAGGTCATGTGAGTGTGCACCGTCGTCGCAGTGCTGCCGACTTGTAGCTGGGCGAAATCTCACCTCGATGGACTGGGGGCCTCTTCTGCACGTGGTTGACCTCCTGTCATCAACCTGAGAGGCGTATCTACGGCGCCCGGAGCAGGAAACGGAGCCGAAGCTCAACAGCTCAAATATTGCAGGTAGGAAGAATGTGTGTCAGTCAACAGCTCAGTTTTCTGTTTTCTTGTGTTTCTGCCTCAGTGTGCACAGTTAAAACACTGCCTGTGTGTGTGTGTGTGTGTGTGTGTGTGTGTGTGTGTGTGTGTGTGTGTGTGTATGAGCTATGCAGACATGAGGTCATACCAAGCAGTGACTGCACTTTGCTCAGAGGGGGGACGTCCACAGACCGGTTCTCTGTGTGTCTGAATGGAAGCCATTCACTTTGCAAGGGAGCAAATACAGAGGATGATGTCATTTCGGCTTGTTGGTTTTTGGTGTGCGAGTTAAAGATATCACGGCAGGATGATGGAGGAAGAGGGATGGGGGCTATTATGGCATGCGGTTGACCCGTTCCTCTTTCATCACGCGTGTGTTTGTCCATCCGAAAGAGGGTTTGCCTCTTTGTGTTTATTTCTTTATTTGCGGGACGCAGTCACCACGCGCTTAGAAAAAAAAGACGGCTCTCAGCTGACGGGGCGGAGGAGGAGGAAGTTGGCCTCACACTGTTCTCTGCTCACCTCAGACCACAGAAACGCAACCCCCCCCTCCCCCCCGAGGAGCCGTCCTGGTGGAGTGTGCGTGCTACGTTGGCCCGCGAAGTGTAGGAACGTGCCCAACGTGCCATTGCACTGCAGCTTTATGTATGCTTTTTGTTTGGCGAAAGACCACACAAATGAGGGTTGTGTGCTTATCAGAGGCAGCCCATCAGGGTTTCTCGTCTGTAAACGGCTCTATAACTGCAGCAGGTGGAGCAGCCGTGGTTATTGATGCTTATCACACCGTCCGACTTCCTTCCTCCAGCAGAGGGGTCTGATTTATGAAGGAAAACATGGTAATATGTGGTCTCACTAACAAAAGATTGGGAATGCGGAAGTATATTTACCTTGAGTACTGAACTTAAGGCTCAAGGTATGATTTTGAGGTAGGTGTACTTCATTTGAGTATTTACATTTTCTGCCACCTCATTCAATTGTAGAAAAAAACATTTCACTGTGTTCCCCACTTTGTTTGTTCACAACTATATAGTTACTTCTCAGATGAATATGTTTGAATATAAGACATGAAATAATATATTGTGAAGCCGTATATGGTTCATACCCGCTACAACATTTAAGTGCTATACTGAAAGAATAATGCCTATAATAATATTCCAAAATGTTAGGATTATTTCCATTTCAGTTTGTGATGTTCCAAAAATGAATCAGTGCTTTATGTTACTTGTCGCTATACGCACGTATTTTAATAGAAAGTGTAACAGTGGAAAGGTAGACGAGACAGAGGAAGTCTGAGGATGGAGGAAGCTCCCAGAATAGCGCGAGCGACCACGCTGTGGAGATTGTCTCTTGAATACTTGGAGGGCCTCGGGGCCCTGGCTGACAGAGGAGAGGTCGGAGGAAAAGGAGCCTCTGGGATTCAATGTGTGTGTGTGTGTGTTTGTGGGGGGGGGGAGAGGACAGCGTTATTTTAACCCGGAGCTAACATCCGGCTGTCACATAACACCCTACAATCTACCTGCAGGCCAGTTGTCACACGCCTACTGTTCTCCCCCTCGCCTCCTCTTCCATTATCCTTTCACTTTCACCGCTCCACACAGATACACAGGTATTTCATTACCAGAACCCCTGAGGACGGAAGGTCTGCCTGTCACTTCCGCGTGTGTTGTAGGCATCAGATTTCCTGATTAAGTGTAATAGATCACCTTGTGGCGATGTGACTCCCAGCCACTTTCCAAAGTTTCACATTCAAGCTCTGTTCCTACATCTGAACGGTAGGATTTAAAGTACTGGCCATTGTGTACGGGACTTTATTTTTGGCACAATGTGGGGAAGATGCGGTCTAATATAAAACAAATTATCCAGCTCTATATGGTTGAAGTACAATATAACCCTATATTATAATATAGTAGTCATTTTATACAATGCTTTCAAGGAACTATTGGTATACAGCAAGAATTCTGCAAATGTTAAGAAGTTAAGAAGTCTCTTAGGTCTATATCACCATTTCTACTCCTGCACTAATTTAACCCCTTTTTAAAAACGTTTTGCTGCACGAGGCTCATGCTTCTCTCCCTACTCAGTGTTTATACCACGAACAATTTTCACAAATATAAGTAACCCTCACGATTAAAAACACAAATGGTTGCATAAATATTTCATCTCACAAATGCTAACAGGCACCGTAGTGGAAGTTCAGGGTCCACACACACACTTCAACGCCAGGCAGCACTGAGCCACCGTTTGTTTGCTTGATAGCGTGACTGACGCACACGCGCACACACACACGCTCAGGGACACCGGGTGCAGTGTGTAACGTCGTCTCATATCTGTTGTCACTGTGCTCAATCACTCACTGTATCTGGCTGGAGGGGAGCGGAAGAGCAGCTTACATATTGACCAGGCCTACGCACGCACACACACACACACGCACACGCACGCACGCACGCACGCACACACGCACGCCTGTGCAGACAGTGCTGACGCCAATGGTGCAGTTTTCCTCGCAGGTCGGTGACAGAGAGTAGTTTAACTGCAATGGAAGATGTGATGAGTTGCCGAGGCTCTTTAAAGTTTGCAGGGCGGGACATCGATTTAGCGTGTGTTCTGCTTTAAATGCCGTCTCTCAGGCTGCTTCTGAGGCTTTGGCAAGTTTGTTAAATCATTAAACTGGCAGTTCCCTTTTTGTCATGGCACAGTAGAAAGGTAAACCGCAGACTTCATGCATGCAGATACCAGTCCAAGGAAGTTTTTCTAAAAATAGAAGAGATCAGGACTGAAAGCGGCAGACGGACGTCACAAAAACATTTATTAACATCTAACCTGGCATCGGTATAATAAGGAGCAGTCTGCTGCCTTTTGTCATCTCATCATTTACTTTCGACTACCATATTCACTTAAATATTCTTAAAATAATGAATAGTATGTTTTCTCAATGAACTTCAAACACTTGATATGTCAGTTTTTATTGCATTGATTCAACAATTCCAATCAGAATCAGCATCTTATCAACTTCATAAATAAGTGTGCATTTTAAAATGTCCCTGTTGCTCCGCTTAACACCTTTTTTTTCCCACCAGCATTCCTCAGATTAACGCCAACTCTTGATTTTTGACGTCTGTATAATTCACGTAGAATGCAGAGAGGACTTTTCACAAACATTATTCAGCATGACAATGTAGATTAATTACAATACTGATAGACATCATGTAGATTGCAGTGCACAGTTTATATAGAAGGAGTTATATCTGTGCAGTGATTCCGGGACAGCGGGGTCAACATGCGAGCCGAGGGTGTGAATGGCTCAGTATGCGCAGTGTCACTTCAATGTCACACACACACACACACACACACGCACACACACACATAGACGCACATGCAGCCGCTGGCGTGATGCATGACCAGGCAACCAGATGGCAGTAAAACACAGAGCGCTTTAGCTTCCGAGGATTTGCATACCCGATCGTCTGTGACCTTGGCACATACGCACTGACAGATTATGTGAGACATTGGGTCCCTCGTCCCGGCCTCCTGTCCCCCAAATCCTCTCCTTTGCTTCCCCGTATGGCCCCGTGTTACCCTGCTGGCTTTAGCTCACCCTCTTAAATCCCACCTGTTCAACCCAGAAGGACAGTGGAAAGCAAACACCACACACACACACACACACACACACACACACACACAGTCTCACGTGCCCCTTCGACACTTCCTGGAAAGACGGCGTGCATGCTGAGGATGGATTATAAAGCGTGGAGGTCTCTCTGTCATTCTCCGTCCTACTCACATAAAGACTTGCATGCATTCTCACATTCATCCCTCTATCACACACATACAAACACACACAAACACGCACACACACACACACACACACAGACACACACACACCTCTGTCCACAGTGGATTTGTTCAGCGTTCCTGTTCGACTGGTTCAGCCGAAGTGGAAATCTTTCTGGGAAAGGGGTGATGAGAGAGGATTTGTTGAGGATAATAACTCTCCTCACAACAACTCTGCATGAAACGTTGTGTGTTTCCACAGTGGATGGAAGTCATTATGGCGTTTGACTTTTTGACTCCACGCCCACCCATGATTACTCCCAAGTGAGCCTGCAGGGCTGGACACGAACCATCTTTCAACCTCACGAGCTTCTCAGTTTCACTTACAGTGAATCTAGAGAGTTTAATTGAAGACCAGATTGATTGAATAATGGGGGAAAAAACATTTATTCAACCAAAGTATTCCATTTACAATGAAATGCATATGAACCAATAAAAATCCAAACTCTCTCATTTGGGTAGCTGAAATGTTTGGCATTTGAAGACTTTTCGATTGACGGTGTATTCAGCCACATCACATTCGAACCGGAAGCGGTTTCTCAGCACGTGGTGAAGAATTAGGGAGAGAAGTGGTTCTGTTTGGACGGACAGTTGTGGTTTTTGTAGATGGCGGCGACAAGAGGCGGAAACAAAATCACCGTTTCTTCACCCCGACCACAGCTTCATCAGCTCTCCCACTGGACGATGACCACGTTCGTTCACCACGGCAACCTTTTACCAGTCCGCCCACAGCCCGGCAGCATAGCCATCGGCCAATCACGACGCTTCTTTTCATATCGTGGATGTAGTGATTCATCAGATAGGATGTGTGGCCCCGAGTGAGGTGAGGTCATGGGTGGGTGTTGCAACCACAACCTCTAAGGAAACATATTTTATGTACATGCTTTTAAAAGCCGCAGGTGGAGATTTGTCAAAAGATTTCCTTTGAAATCCCACCAGATTCCCATTTTCATTTTTGCTTGCCTTTGTGATTATTTATCTTTAGTTTGTTTCCGCTACTAGTAGATACATTATTTGGCAACATTAAAGAAAGTGGTAGTCTGGCGATACTTTTAATATTTGTGTTGACGTGGGTCAGTGTGGCGGACTTGGCCAGTGTCTTATTTTCTTAGACGAGTGTAGTTTAGAAAGAAAAAGATAGAGGTATTCAGCTCTCACATTGGATTTAATATGACTAAAAACAAAACACCGAATCTATTCAAATCAAAATTTGCCCATTAATTTTCCTGCGATTGCCCAACTGAATAATCCCTAAACCGTTGCAGCTCTACCATTATTTTTTTCATTTGTCTCTTGTGAAGTTCCCCAATTTCATGGAAGGGCAGTTGGTGCTGTACATCACACTTATCTAATAAAGAGTATGTAAATGTAAGTGTCACACACACACACACACCCTAACCTCCGCGCTGTCCCCTCCCTACCCTGATTATATTTCCACGCCATGTCTTATTTAGGCCTTTTGCCTTTACCTTTTGAAAACAATTTTACAAACAAAAATTGTAAGATATTGTACATGATTATATTTACTCGGCCTCGCCCTCCCGTCGTACTGAACCACCATACGGTCTGTAATGGAGCGTGTTAACTTCACCACGGGGAGGCGGTGGGCAGCAGTAACCCCACATGACATCACGGCTCCGCCCTGCTCCATTTGTCGCGGCCTCCATTGGCCGGGATGTCGCCACTGTGTTTTTCCGTCCCTCCCCTTCTGCTCCTCTGGTCTACTGTCGGTCTCCGGGTACAATGGCTCCTGTGACTCGTGCAGTTTTATATTCAATTTGGTACCGTTGGATGTTTGATTGCGTAACTATGTTCAGCAAAGCTGCAGTGGTTGTGGTTGTGTGTCCAACAAATGCACGGGTATTATTACAAATATGGCCAAAATGACATTCATGGCTGATTTCATCAATATTAAAATTAGGATTATTTATCCGGATTAATCACAGATTTTTTTTTGACGAAATATTTGCATTGCAGTCTCATATTTCAATACAGAGTAATTATTTCCCTAATATGTTGTACTATATTCCTGCTTATAAGAAACAATATTAGAAAATGGACATTGCAACTTTATTTTTTCTCTGTGTCTTCAGTGGTTTGTTTCAGTTGTTTTGTCTTTTAACGGGGGCGTGCGCATGTTTGTGTATTTACCGTATCGTGTGACAGCCGGCTTTCCAAGGAGCAGATTCATTAGCGGAGGAGAGGAAGAGGAAGAGGAAAGAGCCAATGCAGCTCAGCGGGCCGTGAATAAGCGGCCTGAGGACATCGATAGAGCTGAAATGAAGTCAGGGAGAATAAAGGGTGCTGGAGAATGAGTGGACAGACACAAATGAGACGAGGGAGAAGCAGAAAGTGTTTAGGATGGAAAGGGGGAAGGATGAAGAGTGACTTCAACGGAAGGGTGGAAGACATATGAGTCACGGCATCGGTGGTTTGACTGGAATGTTGCTAATCACACTGCTCCTTGGGAAAGACCAGGAGGCACACACGTGTGTACACACACACACACACACTGTTCTTTTATTCTATTTATCCCTGCATCCAGATGTCCACGCAGCAAGGATCCAGATGGCCTGGATACCCTGTCTATACTGGGGAGGTGCTACTGACACACACACACACACACACACACACATGCTACAAAGCAGCATGGCTGGGTTTTTCTCCTCTCAGAGGGAGGATTAACTCTCCTCATTAGGGCTCCCCCACCTCTCAGCATCATCTCTCCTCCCCCTCCCTCCCCCCCCCCCCGTAAACCTGCTTCGTCGTCATTGGCTGCCTCCATCAGAACCAGTGTGACTGTATTGCCGTGACTACAGGACACAAGGGAGCCGGGAGGAGATGGATTTGGTCGATGTTGCCACGGTAATAGAAAATGCATCCCGCTCACCGAATCATTCAGGCGGTGCCGGGAAGAAAAAAAAAATCAAGTGGAGTGAAAGCGGGTTAAAGAGTGAGGGACTCAAAGGAGGAGAGGAGGTAAAAAAAACAATAACAACAGCGAGGGATTAGGCAACAAACCGAGCAATCAGAAAGTCCATGTAGGACAAAGCGGCATAAAAAATCCCCCCGGACTTTAGCTGTGATTGTCAGAGCTGAGCTGCCAGTTCGATTGGACAGCTGTTCAAGATCTGAATGTATGTGTGTGCGTGTGTGTGTGTGTGAGTGTGTGTGTGTCTTGGGAGGGAGGGAAGCGGCACACAAAGGAAAGATGAACAGGTGAAAAATGGTAAACAGATCCTGTGCGATCCCTCCCCTTCACTGGTGAATGAGACGAGCTGGGCGGTGTGAATTATAGACAGAGAGAGAGGAAAAGGGGAGAGAGAGAGAGAGAGAGGTTGCTGGACCGGAGGAGCATGCGTCAGCAGTAAAGCTGGGCGAGAGAGCAGAGAAGAACAAGGTGGAGAGCGAAGTCGACGGACAGATTGAGGCTGGAGGTTATTACTGTGGCGTGAGATGAGAATACAGAGATTGAGCCTGCTGGATTTTTCACCTCCTGTGCCACATTGCTGCTTCATCCCAAAAAGCTCCATTCCCACTGCAGCAGCTTCCCCACATGGGATTTCCTTTGCTGGGGAGGACGGCAACAACCACAACCAGTAAACCAATCAGGGGAACACCTCTAATGCTCCCTTACGGTTTAAGCCATATTTGAAGGAAGCGGACTCTCTTCTTTCTTTCTCCAGAAGAGGGGGACTACGTTCATTCTGCATCAAAAATTACCATCTGCAGCTCGCCAGAGGAATGCACGACTGAAAGCTGTTCCCATGAGGACAAACACCTGTGCATTGGCCGGACGGGCGTGGGAGCCCGACAATGGGGGACACGGCGGACTACCAGAGACTGCAGGAGGCGTCGGACTCCGACTACCAACGGCTGCCCGGCAACGACGAAGAGGTAGACGTCTAGTTTCCTTCTTCATCGCAGTGGTCCGGCCACACGTGAGCAACATCCGCAGGGGTCATGGATGGAAAATATGTTTCTCTTATTGTAGAAAACTGCACTGTGTGTTTATTTTTTGCGGTGTGAACTACAACAAACAGGGTGGCACATTTTCTAGTGTGTGCAGATGGGAATTTAGATGTACAACATTTGTGTGTGCGAGTGTGTGTGTGTGTTTGTTTGTGTGTTATTTTGTGTGCCGTCTGGGATTTTCACAACAGCGTTTTTTCAGATCAGTTTGCGTGTTCATGTTGCGTGACGCTTTATCCCCGGATTGCACCTGAGACCTTCCTGCATGTCACCGCTGGAATAGAAATACCAAAACGAACGATGGCTGAATTCCATTTAGCTTCTTCAGTTTCAGGATCCCCTTATTGTGCCGTGACTGAGGCGCTTGTGCAGAACACACCCATTGTCAATGGCACTACAGCAACACCTGTGCTTTTTAAAGAACGAGAACGGCCTGCTTTTAAAAAATGACCTCTATTAGTGTGAAAATAATAAATGAGAATGAAAATGAGTGTGTTGGCAGGAGTAGCCTGCCCCATAATGTAAGTGTTGTGTGATTCATTCATAGACGTTGGCATGCAGCCAACTGTATTTCTTTGCAACGGGGACCTCGAATTTATTGTATTGTTTAACCTTCCACCTCTTCCACATAACCTGTGATGCACGGATGAGCTTCACCTGTCTTTCGGATCGGATCGGTCCAACAATGCTTTGCTTTTTAATAACACAAGACAGAGAGGGGGGGAACACATACAAAAAGGTTCCCGGTCGCATTTAAAAAGTGCACATCGGCTCATTGGTTATTGTTTGTGCACTGACACTTGTTTCAAACGCTTTTGACAAACACTCCTGGCTCTGCTCTCATCCCTCTCTGACCTCTTCCCAAGCAGGTCAAAAAACAACAACATCAGTTTTGAGCACCACAAGGGATGACTGTGTGCGGCGTTTAGGGTCTCTGTGCTAGTTTAGTGGGGTTAAGCCAGTGGACGCTGCAGCTGTCAGATCAGATCATTGCATTTCTACAGCTGCGGCCTCGTGCTGAACACAGGGGGAGAGGGGGGGGGGGGGGGGGGGCGATCCGCTTGTAGCCACTTCCATGGGAAAGAAATATGAGTAAGAGATGAACTGAGGAGGCGCTAAGAGGAAGGAGGATGGAGTGAGCTTAGAGTCTGCCGACTCCCTCCATGTACACTTGATTGTTTGACCTCAGCAGACCTTCATGTTTAATACAGAGCTACCTCTGATATGCTTCAGAGCTTTAAGAGGATTAGCGGGCTTCAACCAGAACGGTGCTTAGCATCCACTGTATATATATGAAAATGATAAATATTGTGCCTCTCATTGCAGCGCATATTGTGCTCTGTGGGAGGTCAACCGTCTTTGACCCACTTGTTTCTCTAACGCCCTCCTTTCCCCTCTTAACCCGCTTTAGGGGATCAGAGAAGAGATTGCTCAGGGTGGGTGTGTGTTTTGAGGGTGCAGGCGACGTCGGGAAGCATTAGTGGGGGGTTGTTTTGGTCGTCTGGCATTATGCATATTACCACAAGGGGCCACATATGTCAGACGTTTGCCTGGAAAACATTCAGGCTGAAAGAGTTACTGTGAGATCAGGAATAACGTATCTCTGTCTGTGCATGCAGGCCGCGTCAGAGGCCTCATCTGTGTGTCTGTACAGTTATTTTGCTGGCCCAAGTGAAGAGTTATTCACCCAAAGTTAAAGTTCCTTGTAAGAGGGATTACTGTTGTTTCTTCTTCTACTTCTTCCCACTTCTCTGTCGTTTTTTTTTAGCACACAGCCTCAAACCGCAGATTAATGTTTTGCCACCAAAAGGTTGCTACTTATTTTAGAAATGCTCTAACAGCGTGTCCACTAAGCTATCTTAATTCCCAAATCTGTACGTCAGTGTGAATCCAGCCGAGTGCATGCCTCTGCATGCCGCTGTCTGTGTACAGTGGGCATCGTATTACAGAATCAACCTCTGTGTGTGTGTGTGTGTGTGTGTGTGTGTGTGTGTGTGTGTGTGTGTGTGTGGACATTATGCAGACCTCACACAGTGCTTTGTTCTTCATAATCATATTAGCCAGCAAGCCTCTAACTTGATGCCGATTCATCATACTACAATCACGGTCAGACGTTTAACTTGGCCTAGGCCTCCATTCATTGTCCAGTGGAACAGCCTTTGGGTCATTCGACTGTGTGTGTGTGTGTGTGTGAACGACATGGAAAGCGAGAGAGAGATGGAGGCCAGATAGTAGCAGTCTGCTTCATTGGCAGGCCCAAGTGAAGAGTTATTCACCCAAAGTTAAAGTTCCTTGTAAAACAAACCACCCTTTTAATTTCTTCGACAAATAACAGCGCGAAAATAATTCAAACTTTCCCCGGAGGATATAACTTCCTCCGTCTCAGGACCCTCGCGTCAGTACAGGAGCATCCTCAGGGGGGGGATCCTTCTCCCAGGATGGACACAAGTGCAGGAGGATGTGTACAGGAGGAACATTAAATGAGGCATAAAGTGCCCCGACATCACGGAACCACCCTCGCCGCATCCTGAACACTCCCATCACACCACTGGGGCCCCCTGGTGGAGTCATAGTGAAGCTGCGGGTCGACTGAATGACCATTAATCTTATCGGCATAATCTCCTTAGTGAAGGAGGCAGCTGACGGGACCGCGGGGGCATTCCTTCCACTGATTAAAATGCTGCTACACGCACAACACTGTCACACATTCTGCTCTTAATGTACGTCCCACATGTCATTAACACACACACACACCTGCTTAACTAGCACATTGTTTTTATAGTGCAGTAGTTTAAGAGCCAGCCATAGGCTTTTTGTCCAGCTCCCGATTGATATACGATCATAGTCATGCGTTGTCATAGCAATTAGGAACATCTCGTGGTTAAAGGGAGGATCACGTGGACTTCGTTGATGGTGTAACTCTCTTCATGGTTGTGTGTGTGTATGTGGGGGGTGGGGGGGCGTCACATTCTGTGTGCTCACTTGATGATTTAGAGCCGGATTGGTGACAACACCTCAGCGTCTGAGTTCACTGAGTCCGTGAGGCGTCCGCACCAGAATCTCTTGAGACATCGGTGTTTGGAGCCAGCTCGCTCCCTCAGCTGCTCCTCCCTAAAACATTTGTGAAAGCACTTGAAAAAAAAGAAAAGAAAAGTGAAACAAGCGTAAGAAGCGCTGCTCTCTGACCGAAGGGGCTCTACATCGGTCAGAAATAGAAAATCTTCCCAGTGGGTAAATATTATGAGCAAACGGGACATGGCGGTCCGTCCTCTTTACGGGTGACTACTGTCGAGGTCAAAGCTGTACAGCAGGAGACAGAGAAGCTCCTCCAGCATCATGTAGATCTTCTCTGTACTCCTTCTAATGGAGCAGTTTATAGTGAAACTGAAGTCGAGGATCCCCAGAAAGCCGTTTCCTCATTTGGTCAGGTTGTTTTTAGAATAGCAAACATGGGATGTTGCACAGGCCTTTAAAGGAAACGTGGGCTGACACATGTGCACAAAAACATATATTTGTTTTCTTTAGTTTTAGAAAACTATGCGCTACATAAAAAAAGATAAATGAATCTGTTATTGGCTGTTCAGTGTGTCATTTAGACAACTAAGAATACGCACCGAAGCTCCTTTCGGCTTCCATATCAGATAACAAACACACCATTCTTGTTGTGAATAGATAGGGACACAAACCGACGCAGTACATTCACACAGAAGAAGATAAGTACATGCACAATAGCACATCTTCTCATGATATGTCTGCTGTCCTGTCTTTAATTACAGCCAGACGTTTGATGATAACACCACATTGTTGCTGTTTTCTTCTTCTTATCGCTTCATTACTTAAAAAAAAGGTTGATTAAGCAAATCCGAAAGAAAAACAATGAACAGGGATCAAAATATGTTACAAAAGCTAAATAGTTTTGAATGAGAGGGGGCTCGCTGCTACTCAGAGTATGAAAAGCAGCTACGGGTTTGTTTATAGTCAGCAGAGGGGGGAGACAGATAACATTTTTCAAGGATTAGAGTCAGGAAAGAAAAAGCGGCACCAAATAAAGAAGAAAATGCAACGGGTCGGCCGGACCTCCGGGGAGGGAGAGAGGGATTTACGGAGGGGTGAGGGACCGCGAGAAGGAGGGCGAGGACTTTCAGCCGCAGTCGTAAAAGAGGGAACGTGGGGCGCTGGGACGACAGAGGGGGCGCTGACCGCCATGAGGTGCCCCGGGGAGGCCTCCTTAGATAATTGGTGTTCATCCTGTGCTCTACCTGGAGGTGTTAGTCGCCCACCGACAGACATCTGCTGCATCCGCGAATCCACCGGTCAGGCAACCAGCCGTCTGTACTGTGGTGTGATTCACTGGTGTGATTGTTTATACAGGAAATAAGTGGCTCTGTCACTCTGCTGCGACCGCGCCGCAAGCAAACACGTTTTTTTATGGTTTAAAATGACATGATAATTAAGGAAAAACATTTATGCCTAACTTTATTTCTGAATGAATCTGCTGATTATGGTTTATGGTGTACGTGTGTTTGTGTGTAATATATATATATATATATATATAGGCCTACAGGCAGAGATATGAGAGGAGATCAGCAGTGGAGAAGTAGTTGGACGTGGACTTGCGTGTGTGTGTGTGTGTGTGTGTGTGTGTGTGTGTTTGGGCTAGTTGCATCACAGGAAGCACGCTGTCTATTCCACAGTTGAATTTGACCCTTTGGCCCCGGATCAAATGCTCCTCCGGGCTGAAACCATGAAGCCTCTGTCCTCTGCACCACGCACTGCTCCGCGCTGCACGGAGGCCGCGGGGGGGTCAAATCCCAGACCCAACCATCCTGCTACACCTTCGAATCCGGAACCAGAGACAGTCCCGACCTGCCCGCCCGACTGGCAAGCGACTGGAATGGGGGGAAGTCGCTCCTATTTTTAGCCCCACGCCCGATAGACGAGCGAAAAAGCAAACAGACAGTTGATGCACGCGCACAGACAGACAGACAGACAGAGAGAGTCTGTGTGTGTGTGTGTGTGTGTGTGTGTGTGTGTGTGTGTGTGTGTGTGTGAGTGAAAGAGAGAGAGAGAGAGAGAGAGCAAGAGAGGGAATAAAGGGGTGGGGGGGGAGGAGTTGACTTATATGTGCAAAGTTCTGCGGGTTTGGTTCCCTGCAGTCTGGGGGGAGCACGTGGCTGCACCGGGCTGAGAGCCGAAGAACCGCAGCTCCGAGTCTCCGTCCGGCGGCCTCCCTCTGCCCGCCGCGGCGCTCCACGCGGACTCCTCGTCCCCTCCCGGCTTGGGGGGGGGGGGGCTGAGGCTAAAGCAGGGGGCTTACTGGACCGTTGCCCCGCCATGGAATGTGGCGGATTTGCGTGCGGGGTCTTAGGAAGTTTTTTCTTCCCCCCTCTCGCGTGCGGAGGTCTGGGTGCGAGGGGCGCGTGCGCCACTTAGGATCCCATCGGAGACTGGGACGGTCCGACTGGGACGACTGCGGGGTGTGGGGATGTTTTGAGGAGACGAGCCGCCGCATCGGGCCATTTCAGCACGCGCACACAAAAAACGCACACGCGCGCGCTTTCCGCACCTAATCTCATCGAGACGAAGGACTTGAAGATGCGACGCTTTGACAAGCTGAAGAGGTCGTTCCCCTTCCTGGCCCACTTCCACGTATACCGGGTACGTGTGTCTGCTCGCCCGGTCCACCGAGGGGACTAGGACATGGATACTAGCAAATACAGTCAGCATGATGTTGTGTTCCCAGATGTTTGAATATAGAGCCATAATTATGGTGGGGGTCAGTGGCGTGTGTGTGTGTGTGTGTGTGTGTGTGTGTGTGTGTGTGGACTGAGGCGTCCCCTGGGAGGGTTGTTGTTATTGCAGCAGGATGTTGGAGCAGGGAAAGATCTGATATGGGACATGGCTTTGGCCAGGAAAGTGTGTGTGTGTGTGTGTGTGTGTGTGTGTGTGTGTGTGTGAGAGAGTGCATTTCTCCACTACCATGAGGAATGAGTTGAGGCCAGAGGCATTTCTCAGTGTTGTTTCTCTTCAGCCCTCCTCCCTGCTCTCAACTGCTTCACATTTGTTGTTTGCTTTGTCTTTTTCAAACGTTTTTATTGGACACTGGAAACCAAATGTGCTTCGTTCTTTATTTTCGTCCATTGTCATGTTTGATTTCAAAACTCTTAATTGGAAAAGTGTAGAAACGATGCGTCTCATCCGTAACGCTGCACATCTCCTCAATGTGCTTCTTAATTAAAGGAGAAGCCATGATAAACTCTCGTATGTTTCACGTACGTACGTCAACAGAGCAAAGCAAGGAAGACCAGTCCAGCACCTCTTTTTCTTCCTCCCAAAATGTTGCCGGATGGTGTGAGTTGGTGACCAAATATGCCCTTTTGTCAAATTAGACACAACCGATTTTAGCACCTCTGTGAGGGAATGTGATTTATGTGCCGCACCTGTCTCCAACAAGTGCAAAACGTAATATCCTGTTTAGTGGGTTTTGTAAATTGGTTAGCAACTTGACAGAGAAATACGATATGAGGCTTTAAGCACCTTGATTCTGACCCCTCGCGCCTCAAATATAACACTGTCATGGAAAGAGGCCCCAAGAGGAAGCTGACCTGCGTCTTTGCAACCGTCTGGTGAAACAACACGTACGCGTGGACTGCCGCGGTCGTTCGGACTCGGGGGGGCCGAGCATGGAGCGGTTCATAGTTCGCCGTTCATGGTTTTAAATATGAAACATGTTGTGCTTTTAAACAAAAAGGGTTGAAGAGCGTTTGGCGAAGCGCCGTAGCGGAGCAGCCAAACAGACCGTTGTATCGTCTTTCTCGGCGCAGGGGTCGGCCGCGATGCGAGAGAGGCCGATTCAAATGACTGCAGCTGCACTTAATCCTAAAACCACAGGCGCTGCAGGCATTCGGCGTAAAGCTGCATCTCTATAGAGTACGTCTGCCACATTGTGATACTATATTACGACAAGTTAATAACAGACATGTTGTACCTGCTCCTATAAGTTCTCCTCCTCCAGTTCTCCTTTTCTTCCGTTGACCTGTTATAGTGGACCCAGCCCCCTGCTGACTGTTTGGATATCAGCGGACCCAATTTGATGTGCATTGCAACGACTTTGTATCAGGATTGCCGGCATCTGGCATAAGCGTTGGAGATTTAGCCCTCATGGTAAATACAGGATCACAGTAAATGCGTCTTTGCACCGTTTCGGGGGAAGGTCACATCATTGCCCGGCCTTATTGCCCAACGTGCGTTTGTGAGGAAAAGGAAATAAGTTATTTTAATCAATAGGAAGTGACCTCTCACCAAGCCCGTGAAGCAGTTTAAATGACGGAAGGGAAAAGTGACCTCTGACCCTTTCTTCTGGACCTTGCAACCTTGGCTCGGCAGTCAAAGGAAGTGCCGTCACGCAGAGTTGCCCCGGCGACGTCCCTGTCTGCAGATTACAAATGTTTGTCATGTTTTTGCCGTGATGAGGTCCGTTCCCTTCCCCTTTGAGACTGGGAATAATGGTGTGTAATGCAGCAGCAGATGAGCCTGTACAGTCGTTCATCATCAGAGTTCTTCACCCCTTCAGTCGCTATTTGACTCCAGCATCCCGATCGTTTTATGACGAAGCACAACAGGATTATTACTGGATTTCAGCTTTGTGTTGTGCTAGTTTCAGCTTGTCACTGTAAGTAGCCAGTGGCCTGGAAGATTGATGGTCTGACTCGGTGTCCTAGGGGGGGGGCATAGTACAGTATGTATATATATATGTTGTGGTCAGATGGTTTATGAGCCTCTCGTTCCTCTCCGCTGACACTTATAGACAGCAGATGCAACATCCATCTCGTGTATGAGTGCGATGTTTACACGCTGTCTGCAGCGTAGCTGCCTGAACTGCTGCCCTCTGTTTCCAGAGTAGCTTTTAATCGATTTTCATGCTGTTGAAAATGATTGCCTGCCAGTGTGAAACTAAATGACACACGATCATTAAAATACTTGCCAAAGTCAAATGAGGCCGTTTTTTGGTCCAAAGCAGCTACTGCTGCATCCATGTCCTCGCTTACAGGATGTAAATATGGCCAACCCAATCTGCTTCACCCAAGCGCTTCAGGGTACTGTAAACAAATGTTGACAATCACACCATAGATCTGAGCTCAGCTTGTTTGTTTTACAGAAAAGAAAACGTTTGAATCGTGGCTGTTGAATGGATATTGAACTCTGTCTTCTTTGTGCGTGCTTTGCAGAAACTGGGCGGTAGCATGCAGTGTGAGGAAGGTACAGAGTGGCTGCTGGAGCTGCTGATGGAGGTGCAGCTGCAGCAGTACCTCCTTCGGATCCGAGATGACCTCAACGTCACGCGGCTGTCCCACTTTGACTACGTTAAGAACGAAGACCTGGAGAAGATCGGCATGGGTCGACCTGGTGAGAAACCGCGTCTTTGTTGGGTTGTTTTCACAATAACTAGTTTGGACGGATGGAAGCAGTGATGCTCTCAATTTGCTGAAGCCTTCGGGGTTCTCGAGTATGAAGACTAATTACACCCACTTCTGCTGCTTGTATATTCATATCATCTTTTTCCTCCATTCATCTCAGTGTTCTCTAAACTCAACCTTCATCTGTCTTGTAGTTACTTTATCTCCCATCTCTTCTAACCCATAGTACGTGTGCACTCATCTTTTCTCTGCCCACCATCCCCTCAATTTAGACAAATGACTTGGAAATAATTATGGTATAACTTCTGTGACTCAAATCTTGATGGTTCCTCTGGGTTTTGCTGCTTTAAGAAGACTCATTGGGGAAGAAGAAGCCACAGCACATTCTTCTTCCTTGTGTTTGCCGTTGTCCATCAGTGCATTTCTCTTTTCATTCTTTTGATAAAGGACAGAGACGACTGTGGGAGGCTGTGAAAAGGAGGAAAGCCATGTGCAAGCGTAAATCCTGGATGAGCAAGGTGACAGACATAGACGGGCACACACACACACACAGGAATCATTTATTATTGTGCATGGTTGACATTGTGTGGACATGTTGGCGTCTGTCTGTCCGCGTGGACGCTTTCACAATACATGATAGAAACTCTCCCCCATCACGTTTCACAACGCAGTTTTTTTATCTTTGTGTTTTTTATGCGAAGAGCAGTGTTTTAACTATGTAAGTGTATTTGTAAAATACAATTCAGACTCTAATGCAAATTCAGCACGCTTCACCAAACAGCCTCTACCACCTGTCAGTTTCTCTTTTGTTGAATTAGGAGATGCATTCTTATTTCTGGTAAGAAATGACTTGACTGATTGGCATATCGGTTAGTCTTATGAATTAACTCACTCCCAATTAGTAGCAGCTAGACGCACAAACAGACAACTTGTGTTGTATCCAAGCTTTAGAAAACTTTTGAAAATGACAAATGGCCGGCATTCACTTTGTCTCATAAAGAGACTTGACGATAAACGATACTGTAGAAATATAGAATAGTGGACCAGACATTCTTAGTCAAATCAAGGACAAACCAAAGTCAATTAGTAAAACTTTAAAACTATGCTCGCTTTCTGATGAGTGACAACTTTGTCTTTGTGTGTGTGTGTGTGTCTGTGCTGCTCTCAGTGGAAGTCACGGTGCCTGGAGGACATGGTGCTCGCCTTCTATAATTACACCTGTCTGTTTTCGCCTCCGGCACCATCCTCGGCTAAAGTGATCTGCTTCCTCAGCGCGTGTGTGTGTGTGTGTGTGTGTGTGTGTGTGTGTGTGTGTGTGTGTGTGTGTGTGTCGCGCTGCAATGCTCAGAATCTTTTGAATGTCGAGCCTCCTATTTGAAACCCACTCACCACGCGGTGACCCAAAAGATGTGGTGTTTTTAAAAAGGCTCGCAGCATTATGTCATGTCTGCTCCGGCGTGAATGTGAAACCACACACGGCTCGCTACTGTTTATATCTGGCCATTCAAATATGTTTGGCACCAAGGATTCCTTGACACCTCTTTTTCACTGATGGTACCATTTCGGAGCGAGTGCTGACCTTTCGATTACCAGTCAGTAACGAGTCCAGCTCTCATTCACTTAATTAGTATGAAACAACGTTGACGTTGATTTGTTGCTTTGGACTCCAGATGGGTCTACTTTGGATAAACTATTTAAGATGTTAATTGGGGTTGTTTATTGCTGGTAGAGAAATCACTTCATTCTTTTACCTGTAATGATATTTTATATACAGTATTACATCGTTTTCTTTGGGTATGGCAGCAGTATTACTTTCTTAGAATTCCTATTTTGGTCTTGGTCCGAGCCTCTAAACAAAGGTTTCCCCTAATGGCTCTGCACAGAACACGTATTTTATGGGTTCAAATTTAGGGGAATGAAAAGCTCACACAAACACACACAAATGGGCATTCAGGTCACATAATCTAATGCTTCTCAATGAGCACTTCCTCACAGCTAAGTCATTGCTGCTGTGTTGTCAGCGCTTAAGCCGAGAGGCCGGAAATGTCTCTCTCCTATAACGATAAATGGTGCGTGCTTGTGCTGGTTTAGGTACAATGCATAGTTGCTTACCAACAGGATATCAGCTGGAGGTGTGAATCATGATTCCATTCCACACACAATGATTCTCAATGTGTTATTTGTGTGCCTATTTTAATGCACATTTTTCATAAATGAATACAGCCATTCTGAATCTAAGCTCTTTTTTATTTAGAGAAGTGTGTCTGAAAATCAGATAACAGTCTAAGATATAGAAAGCTGAATATTTCCAGTAGCATTATCTGTGTGACCAACTTCTCTTCGTAAACGTTACCAAAATAAAACCTAAATCCTTATACGATGTATAAGATCAGTTTGACAGTAAACAACAGAAAAATGCAGTAAAAATTTGCACTGAGCTCATAATTGTACTCCTTCAAAAAGTGAACCAGAGGATGTAGAAACATTATCACTGCCTGATAATGCATGCTACTCACATCCAGTGCACCCACGGGCCTACAGAGTGGGTCCGCCCTGTGAGTGGGTGAGGAGAGTCGGGGGGGGAGAGCAGACCAGGGAGAGAGAGAGAGAGAGAGAGAGAGAGAGAGAGAAAGTGGAACTCCACCAAAGCTGAAGCCCTTTTCCCTTCGTTCTTCCTCTTCCGCAGGTGTTCAGTGGAAAGCGGCCAGACGGAGGAGACTTCCCCCAGCAGGGCCAGCCGGCCTCCTCCTTCCGTAAGCTGTCTCCCACACCTCCACTGGGCCTGGAGGAGGGAGTCCTGGCCACGCACCCCGGTGGTGGTGGTGGGGCTCCTCTCGATGAGCAGCAGCAGGCCCTGACCTGCCTCATCCCAGAGAAGGATCTGACGCTGTTTGAGAAGCTGGGGGACGGAACCTTCGGTGTGGTGAAGAGAGGAGAGTGGCTGACGCCGGCAGGGAAGGTGGTGAGGAGACTTGCGCTTCAAATGCAACACACGACTACCTTTTTTTTTTCTTTGATGGCGGAGAAAAAAAGGCTGAATGGTCACTATGAGCACATCTAAACTTTAAATTGTCATCCTTGTGTCCAGCTGAATGTAGCCGTGAAGTGTCTAAAGACAGACGTGCTCAGCCAGCCCGAAGCTCTGGAGGACTTCATCTGTGAGGTCAACGCCATGCACTCCCTGGACCACCAGAACCTCATTCGTCTCTACGGTGTGGTGCTGACACATCCAATGAAAATGGTAGTGGACACAAACAAAAACAACAACAAAAAACACAGACAGGGCGGAGTTAACACAGAAAAATGAACACAATAGAGATAAAGTTACACTCCCACAGACTCAACACAAGCGGCATCCCTCAAGCACTGGTTCTTCTGCCTTCATCAGGTCGAGCAGCTTTTTAAATAAACAAAGGTGTAACGCTAAATGTACAGATCCGTCGCAGGAGAAAGGAGCGGCCCCTCAATGAACAATCAAACAAATAATAATTATTTAAAAAGGAGGGAAATATTCCGATCATAACATTAATATATTAAAACTAATCATTTAATGTGTGTCAATAGAAGGCGACAGAGAAATAGCTTTTTTAATAATAATTGGGACATGTATGTTATTGTGTGTGTGCATGTCTTAAGGCCTTTGTCTGCAGTGGAGAAAGTGATGGAGGAAAGGAGGGAGACAGGAAGGGAGGGGAGCAAGTGGGTGGATGACTAAAATAAAGGCTGACATTTCAGCATTGTGGTTTTCATCCTGCCTTTACCATCTAGTTATTTCCCCTACCAAATAGTTTTGGACAATGTCATCATGACTATCAATTGACCAAACTAGTAGCTACAAAACTCGCAAAATAGTTTTTTGCCATTACATTATTCTACATTTTGAATCCTCCTATTCTCCTTCTACCTCCAAATACCGTTCTTGGTTTCCTTTTTTGCTTTTTCGCTGCTCCGTTCCTTTTCTCACCCAGTCTGCCCGTCCTTCTCCAGGTGACCGAGCTGGCTCCCCTGGGTTCCCTGCTGGAGCGCCTGCGCTGTGTGCGTCCGCAAGGCCCGGTGTTGATCCACACTCTGTGCCAGTACGCTGTGCAGGTGGCTTGTGGCATGGCCTATCTGGAGCAAAGGAGGTTCATCCACAGGGACCTGGCAGCCAGGTAGGGGACCAACCACTTTTTTTAAACGTTTGAGCATTTTAGCAAACTAATAAAAGGTTCGAACCCTAAATTTAAAGGGTGTGTGTTTCTCACATTTTCTTTGACACACCTTTTTTTTTCTCTTAAGGATTTTTTACTGGTATTGTGAATTATTTATATTGCTTCTCCTCCCAGAAATTTATAGGCAATTTTTAGAGAGACTTGGCCCGCAAGTAAAAGTGAGTCACTCGTTGGCCGCTGTAATGGGTGGTCTAAGTTCTTGGTCTTTCCCAAAGTCACTTTCATTCATTTTTTATTAAACTGCTTACACTTTGCAGATGCTTAAGAAAAACGGCTGGTAAAAATGAGTCATTTTCACAGTTGAGGGTGTTTTTAAAACGGTAATAACTTTTACAGTATGTCAATTACAAAGAGTTTTAACTTTCAGTTAGAACCTACCAGACAGGTAATTGTATGTATAATACATGTGAGGATCTACTGCACTTTCTATTTTAATGTATCTCACAAGAGTTTTAGGACAGCCAGGTAAGCAAAAACTACGAATTAAGCCTTTAAGTTGTAGTCGTACGAATACAATGAAAACGACTACATTTAAATTGCCCCAAATACTCCTGGAAGTTAAATTAGTGTAGAGCATACTGTTCAGAATAAAAGGCATGTTTTTTTTAACTGTTCAAAAAATAAAACCCTCTATTTACAGGAACATCCTGCTGGCCTCAGCTCACAGAGTGAAGATAGGAGACTTTGGCCTGATGAGGGCGCTGCCCAACAACCACGAGCACTACGTCATGCAGGAGCATCGCAAGGTCCCCTTTGCATGGTGGGTCGACAGAGAGCAGCTCAACATCTGAAGCTACAGTGCTGATTACGTTATGAGAGACTTGCTGTGTGCATCTTAATTCTTTGCATTTGTCAAATTCTGTATCGGCAAAACGGACAGCTCATGTGCATGTATGATTTTAATACAAAAAACACTGTACGGCTTTTTTTCATTTTTATTTTTAGACGCTTTTAAAGTAGGGATTGTTGTTGAAATGCATTGACCAAAGTGCGGGATTTATCTTTCTACAGTTCTACATTAAAGTTTTTTTCTCCCTCCTGCTTCAGGTGCGCCCCAGAGAGTCTCAAGACCAGAACGTTCTCTCACGCCACTGACACATGGATGTTTGGAGTCACTCTCTGGGAGATGTTCACACACGGCCAGGAGCCTTGGCTCGGTCTCAATGGGAGCCAGGTAAACACAAACACAAACAGATCCAAAACGTTTGTTCACATTTGCACTGACGCTTTCTTCAACTGTCCTCTCTTAATTATTTTCTCCAACACCTTAGATTTTGCACAAGATTGATAAAGAAGGTGAGCGCCTCCCTAAGCCTGAAGACTGTCCGCAGGACGTCTATCATGTGGCGCTGCAGTGTTGGGCTCAGAAACCAGATGACAGACCCTCCTTTGTTGCGCTGCGTGAGTTCTTGCTTGAGGTAGGAGAGCTGAAATTCGCTTTATTTTTACTTTGACACCTCCGGCAGAGAAAGACCCGTTTTCTCCCCCCAGCAATGCGCTTCACATAAGTGGATGTTCAGCTCCACATAGTGGGTAACTGCGAAAATGTTGCAGTTAACAGTCGAAGGCGCAAAATAAGAAATAAAAACACGTTAAGGGCCTTATCATCTCTCCCAATAAAACATGACATACTTTCATGAATGTCAAATTAACTTTGGTGTTTCATGTGCTTCTCTTTGTGTCTCTGTATGTGGGTGTTTTTCAGACCATGCCCACAGACATGTGTGCCCTGCAGGACTTTGATGAGCCTGACAAACTCCATATCCAGATCAATGATGTCATCACTATAATAGAGGGGAGGTGGGTTTAAGACTTTGTAGAAGAGGCTTTCCTCCAAATATGAAAATGTTATATTGACTATCTACTACGCTAAATGTAAACATGCTAAATGTGTAGTATCATTTTTCATTTGTCGGCAATGCCCTGATGGTGACTCTCCATGTTTCATGCTCAGTTTCTGTGTCTTTCAGGGCGGAGAACTACTGGTGGAGAGGTCAAAACAAGCGAACCCTAAAGGTCGGACCTTTCCCCAGAAACGTGGTGACCTCGGTGGCAGGTTTGTCAGCTCATGACATCAGCCGGCCGCTCAAGAACAGCTTCATCCACACGGGACACGGAGACAGCAACCCGCACCGGTGCTGGGGCTTCCCTGACAGGATCGACGAGTAAGAACCAGCTTTTATTTATGTAACTTTATGTGACTTTGGCACTGCAATGTATCCAGAGGGATTGACGTGGTCAAAATGTCTCTTCATGACTTCATGCCCCATGTTGGAACATATCAGTTTAAACTCTCTCTCGCCAATAGATGGCAGTAGCACAATGCTGCAGATTTCAACCTATAACAGAATTATAACACCAATGTTCGGTCGATTCTGTGTACAGAATTTTTGCTTTTAAGTAAATCTGGTGCTCTCTTTGCACTAGTTTGTACCTCGGTAATCCCATGGATCCGCCCGATGTCATCGGTGTTGACCCCGGTGGCACTCGGCTCACACAGCTACCAGGACGAGCTAGAAGTGAGTCTAAAATATGGCTACCAAACAGCTTGCTTTTAATATTTCTTAACACTATCTGGCAAAACCTTTTATATGTAATCGGACATCTGCCTCCTGCTTTTCGCCCCTAATCTCTTTTTTTTTTAAATCTCTGCTGCTGTCTCCTCCTCCGCCCCTCTGTGTCTCCTCTGCCATGGTGGCATTTGCTTTTATTCTTCCAGAGGAGCCTCCTCCTCGTCCTCCTCAACCAGCAGTGTTAATCAAGAGTAAGTCTGGTTTCTCTCAGCAGCTCCTCACCCATTGTTCCTGCCCTCTCTGTTCCCTCCTAGCTCCACTCCTCAGAGGTACATCTCATACGTTTTGTTCTTTGCCTGGCTTTGCAGTGATTTGGTCATCTACTCTTATCTCAGTGCGGTTGTTCTCCATCTTTCCATTGACGTGTCCCCTCTAACAGGTGTGCTGTGTCCTTTCTGTGCACGATAGGATCATTTTTTCCCCCCTGAGTTTTGGTCTTTGGGTGTGACATGATCCAAAGGAGCATTCCTGTCCTCGCGCTGGTAATTAACGTATTGCGTGTTTGTGTCTGCAGCGCCCTGCTACGACGCGGTGAATGACGACGAGGATCCGACTTTGGCCGGTCTAAAGAGATTATCGCTTTGGAAAACGGCGTCTGTCAAAGGCTTGAAGCTCAAACCGTCCGCGTGGGTCTCTGCTTCCAAACAGGAGAGTGGTCGGACTTCAGGCTCGGGCCACACCCCCGGCAGTGAAGTGTCCCTCATTGACTTTGGGGAGGAGTTCCCCCCGCCCACCCCGTCCCCCTCCCCTGTAGTGGAAATTCAGATTCCCACACTGGCAAAGCTGGCTTTGGAAGCAGAGAACCTCCTGGACCGGACCCCGCCTCAGAGCCCGCGTAGATCGCTGCCCCGCCCCCTTCACCCCACACCAGTAGTGGACTGGGACGCTCGGCCGTTACCCCCACCCCCGGCCTATGACGACGTGGCCCAAGACGAAGACGATATGGAGGTACGGTAGGAGGTGACACAGCACATCTTTTACATAAAAGCTCAAATTTCATGGAAACGGGATGTTTGTCTCCTGTTCTGATGTCACTTTGATACAACGGATCTACGTGTCTTCTCCCCCCACAAAGGTGAGCTCCATCAACAGTTCAGAGCAGCAGCACGAAGAGGAGCAGGTTGAGGTCTGTAACCCAGATGTGGCCCTCCTCTCTAGACCTGAGGTTGAGGGTGATGCTGTGGTTGCCAGGGGTCCAGACCGATCAGGTCTGGGGGACAACCTTTTTCTCCCCAGCAAGCAGAGCCAAATTCTGTCCACCTCCTTCTCCCAGTCAGCAGAGATCTTCCAAGAACTCCAGCAGGAGTGCATGAAGAGGCTTAATGTACCGACTGGAAGTGCTGCACGGTCGAGCTCCCCATCTCAACATCTCAACAGTTTATCCCCGTGTCCCCGGACGCGACAGACTGACGAGGGACACAAGCGCTTCTCCTCCAACGAGGACAAACCCCAAATCCCCCCGCGTGTCCCCATACCCCCTCGCCCCATGAAGAGGGGCGACTACACGTCTCCTCGCTGGTCACAGGATCTCTCCCTGTCACCAACACCGGCTGACGTCACAGAAGACGCTTCAGGCCAAGGACAACCACCTCGGATCCCTCCCAGAGACCCTCTGTCCCAGCCGGGCTCCAGGACTCCCAGCCCCATGGGCCTGGTAGTGGGCTCCCCCCAGCAGAGACTCTACTCTGTGAGCCCCGTCTCAACGCAGGCTCACCACACCTCCTGTCCTCCGGCACACACGTACGGCTCCTACCTCTCCAGCTCGCCAGGCAAACTCATGCCCACCACGCACAGCTTCGCCTCGGATCCGAAATACGCGGCGCCCAAAGTGATCCAGGCCCAGGGGCACGGGAGGGACTCGGCCGGCAAAGGCCCGTGTATCCTCCCCATCGTCCGCGACGGACGCAAAGTCAGCAGCACCCACTATTACCTCCTGCCAGAGAGGCCGCCGTACCTCGACCGCTACGACCGCTTCTTCAGGGAGACCGATGGCCAGCCGGCGGGCAGCGCGGAAGAGCGGCCCCTACGGCAGGCGAACACCGCCACGGTCAGACCCATGGTCGCCGGCGGCCAGATTCTCCAGGGACACGCCCAGGGACAGGCGCTCGTCCAGCCGGGTGAGCTGAAGGCTAATTTCTCCTCCAACAATAACAGCAGTCTGGGCGGGCCGCGGTCAGGGATGAAGACCTCAGTCAGTCTGCCTCGCGTCGGTTCTGACGGGCCGACGGCGGCGGTGGTCGCCGCGTCCTGCGGCGGGACGGAGGGCGGCGGGAACTCGGCCGACAGGGTCAAAATGGTGAGGTCCGGAGATATTGGTTTTGCCTTTTACAAAAATCATTTGAAAAACAACTTGATGTATATTTTGTTTTTTAAGTTATATCCTGTGCTTATAAGTTATATCTCTACGGTTATTAAAGTCCTCAGCTCGATATCTCTCTTGTTTAGATGCAGTTACCACATGTCCTCCTTGATGCCATTTTCATTGCTTCTTATCCGATTCTAATTTACAAATAAATCCCATTTTCTACACTAGATAGCCATCAAATTGTCTATTTGACAAAGTAGAAACAGGATGGAGAGAAACCTTCCCATCCGATTGTTATCAACACTCCGTTTTGCTTTTTTCGTTAGATGCTGTGCACAAAAGTTGTTTTATTTTTGGCAGATGCTTTAACTGCATAAATCTGTCTGAACTATCAATACGGACCAAATTATGACCGATGTGTAACTGCATAACATTTTCAAACTTGAACTCATGAACGCCAATGAATCAGACTAATTTAAAAAAGTCCTATTTGAATAGCATTTCACGATAACCCTTCTTCGTGAAAATGAAAATGAAAGCACTTCTACAGCTTCTATCAACTCACTTAAAGAGACGCCAGTGTTCTTCTAACACGCAGTTTGCTGTGATTTGAGCGGTTTCTTTCCGCTGCCACAAATTGAACCTGATTGAAGTGGAGTCAGAGTCACGGCAAAACAGCAGGCGCTCTCCTTCAATCGGGCACTCGGGATCGTGTAGTGGATACTGAGAATCTGTGGCCTCGCACACAACGCCGCGGGAATGTGAGGTCACGGATGTATAAACTGCACCGCAGAGGGGCTCAGTGCAAGAAGTAGAAACGCACGTATGCATCAGCTCACGGCTGTAGTCTCAGTAGTGCAACGATGAGGCGGAATTGTTATTGTAGGTGTCTGATAAATCAAATCATGACAGTGTGAGCGTCGGCATGTTGGAAGTAGCTTGAGGGGAATTTCAATGAGCAGAATTTGTAGAAGATGATTTGTTTTGTTATGGCATCGTTGACTGAAATTTGATAATTTCTTTAGAGACAAAAATCTCTCTTCAAGCAGAATAAAAGAATTTGATTGTCAAATTTGTGTTTTATGTAGTTGATGAAGCCAATTTCATCTAAAAATTAAAAAAAAAGTCTACAGGCGGTGACGAGAGCATGAGGCGTGGGAGCAAAAGGAGTGTGAGTGGTGTTGGATGACACAGATCCTCATGCTGTTGATGTCATGTGATTCAGGTGCAGGAGGCCGTTCATGGTGTCACAATAGAGGAGTGCCAAGGCGCCCTCCAAAACCACAGCTGGAACGTCCAGAAAGCTGTGCATTCTCTAAAGGTGAGCTTCCTTCATCTGTTCGCCATACTGTGAGATATTAGAGATATTAGATCATTTGGCAGATTTTGGGGTCTTTGAGCAAATTTAATGGTTATAATTTGTTGTATTTAACAAATGATGAACGCTGTAGCAGCCTGTTAATCACAAGGTTGCTACACTCTAAAGCATGCCATGCTTTATTGTCCATTTGACTTTAAATTAGACTACTACTTCTTCTTTACACAAATTAAAATAATTCTCTATTGAAGAAGACTCAAAACTGAAACCTTAAACATTTTTCACTGTATATTCATTTTCTCATTCACTTTTCCTATTGACTGTATGCAGTCGGCCTTAAACTTTCTGTGACTTTTTCCACTAAAAGTAACTATACTGTTGTTGCCGTTCTTCCTTTCTTCTAAAAAAATGCAATTCTAGGAAAGCTGTTTTTACTCCGTGCTTTTGAGGTTAAGATGTTTAAGATGATTAATTCAATTTTATTTTCACGTTTTACTGGCATTGTTTTAATAAATTAATAATCTTTTATTATCTGGAGAATAATGAAAAAGTTTTCACAGTTCTAGTCCATCAAAATAAAGACCCGGTGAGGTTGACGTTAATAATGCAGCACGGCAATTACTGGAAGAGAGGCCGAGTCCTGGGAGATTCCTGCATCTTAAATTCCTTTTTGTTGGACTTTTTATTGATTCATATCAAGACATAATAAGAGCAACTTTCTAGAACCTTAAAGGAAAATCTGGTCGTTGCTGCTGCAGTAAGCCGGCAATAAAACAAACATACAGACTCATTGATGTGACTACAGCGGAGTTCAGCTCCCTGCCGGCCGCCTGTGTTTGGACGGCAGTGGGCTCGAGGGAACTTTTGTGTGCTCCTTAATGGTGTTGGCGAAGTTTAGAAAATACAGAGTTTGAACCAGAAGCTGAGCTCCTATAAGGACATTGATTGAGGGAACAAAGAGCTCACTGGTGCTGAAAGCTGGAGGGAGAGTATCAAAAGATGAATTCTGACCCTTTCCCAGAAACATGACCTCGCCGTTTGACCCTACGTTTATTGCCTTATGCCACCTCTCTCTACTGGCTTCCTCGAACAATTGTTTTGGTCTTTGTTTGCCTTTTGTAGGTGGAGCAGCTGTTCTGTCTGGGTCTGCGGAGCAGAGCAGAGTGCCTAAAGCTGTTGGAGATGTGCGACTGGAACCTGGAGGTGGCCAGCACGCAGATGTTGGACAACTATGGATCCACAACAAGACAGAGGTACGATACTCCGTAGCTTTGTCAAGATGCTTTGTTTACGACCTCGCTCCCAAGTTGTGGCCTCAAGTCAACTTTGTCACATCTGTTAAACTTTGATTCTTAGCTTCTGCCGATTTGACCTTCTTAGAATAAGAAGTATTGCGGGTTAGCATGCGTTTAACGCGGGGAGAGACGCAGCGGTATGATCCAGGGAAGGTCTGCTGGCAGAACAGAGCTTTTTATCTCTGGATGTTCTCAATCTAATCGAAATCATCTTTCTGTTTACAGACGGTGACTGCTGAGCTCTGATTGGAACTTCATCCTGAGTAAGATGTCATCAGAGCTGGTGAATCGGCTGCTGACCCTTCATCCATATATGCACCTCCAATCAGAAGACTGTTATTTAGCAATGGATGAATCAAGCACATCTGAACTGAACCGGCACAAAATACCATATTATTATGGTATTATATTATTATATGCATACCTAACATGGACTACAGAAGTAGTTTGGGAGTAAAAAAAAAGAAGACGATGGGTTATTTTTGGACTTTGACCACCTTTTCTAACTGGTTCAGAGAAAAGAATAAATGACACCGCATTTGGTTCAATTTCGATTGATCAACCTGAAACGTGTCGTCCTGACAGGTTCCCTGCGGTCACAGAACGTGGGTGCTTCCCTACTGTGACACCTTGTGTCCTATTGCCCCACAATTGCTGTCCTTTTGTAATGTTAATGTTAAGGGGTTTGCAGAAGGCAAAATAGCACAATTTAATCAGGAGCTCTTCCTTGGATTTAATCAAAATACTACATAGGGAATGCGGTTTTGACCTCTACCATTTAAAATGTATAAAGAGACATTTTTTTGTTTGTTTACAACATATTGATAAGTTATTTAATATATTTTGAACATAATGCTAAGAGACGAGAGAAGACTGTTATGAGACACTGGGCGAGTCATTTAGTGAACTATTTAAATCAGTGGGGCTTAAGAACTGAAGGGCTGTGCAGCCAGTGGACCCTTCCTGCTAAAACCTTCCTCATTCATTGCCTCTGCACTTGGCCCAAACAGTTTTTTTGTGCATCAGCTGAAAACTGCCAGCTGGGTATTTTCTGCATACTACTTTGGCAGCTAATAACAGCAATGCAGTGGAATTTACCCCCGAGGCGCAGATCCTAACACTTAAAGTGACAAATGTTATATTTCGGTCAGCAGCTTTGGAGGCAATAATTCGAAACTGGAATGACTTGTCTGCTCTGTGTGAACCTTCTGCTGGGCAGAAAATACATTTTTCGGACTGGGTATCGTGACAGCGATGAACATGAAAAACCTCTGGGCAACGCGTCCTCCCGTTTTTTTATTTCGGCTGCTCCTCGAGTGCGAGGACTCCACTAAAAGGAAGAGGGATAAAAGGCTTCCATTTGCTTCTGAAATTCACTTTTTCCAACCAGCCAAACACTTCGTAGGGATTTTACTGTACAACACATACGACCCTTCGGTGCTATAGAACAAGAAAACAACCTTTTTAGCAACGTGTACATTTGCTAGATAAATGTTTTTCCCCATTAAGTAATTTACTTTGCTTAGACTAATCCCTCCGTGTCCACAAAAAACGCCATCACGCGAACGGTTCCCGGCCCAATCTGTCCGGGCCAGAGCTCCAAATGGTGTCTGAGAGAGCTGATTATATTTCTAAATGATGCACAGGACAGATTGTGGACGACAACCTGGAGTGAAAGCGTCCTCCTGTGTGCAATAAGTCTGCCGTAGAACACGGAACCTGCCGGTCTGGACACCCTTCAGAGAACACAGAATAAAGCGAGTGGGTCCGAGTGAGTTGTCCTTCCGATAGCCGGGTAAAATTGTACTTTAAACACTTTTCCCCCAAGTTCGTTTTGCCAACTTTCCCCCTAATGTGTTGTGGGAACGTTGATTGTTAAGGAGAACTCAATGTGAGTCCGTAGCCGGTTTGTTTGTCTGTATACGAAGCTGCTGAAGTGTAGCGAAGGACTGAAGTGAACCCAAAGCAACATCCTCCTGTTGTTGTGTTTCTACTCTGATGTCTGGAAACTGTTGAGTTCTGTTTTGTCCTTTTTTGCGATATCAGATTCTTCAGAAAGAATTTGTATGTATTTGCTTCTCAGAATTGGTTTTTAAGGCCTTTTTCATTGTTGTTGTCCTCCCGGGTTGACGGAAATGTTCATAAGAAGATCATGCTGCCGAATTTATAAATGTATTTTTTATTAAAGATTTAATTATTTTTTACCCATTTTTCAATCTTTTTTTTGGTCCTCAACCGGAAAATGTAGAAGCATTACCTTCTTCAAACAGGGAGCCAAGTGTTGAAAAGCAGCCGCTTTAATAAAATCCTCTAGAGAAAAACAATAACCTGCAACAAACTGAAATCAATGTTGACCTAAAATGCGTACACATAACAAGCTGTGCTTTAATGTTCAGTGGATTTAGTTACAGAGTGAGTAAATTTTCTCCTTTTTGTTGTGTGTGTGTGTGTGTGTGTGTGTGCGAGGTGACGTAACCAAACTAATAAGACCTTTTATATTTGTGATCATCGACGTTCCTACAATGTGAGACCTTGATCTTCATGAGAAAATAGACTTTACACCTTGCATTGTGTTATTGATCCCTATGTTATACTCATATCATGAGTGCACTGAGCTTTTAGTGATCAATAGTTCATTATCTGTTTCTGGCGCGGACCTATTTGAGAATCACAGACTAATGGATTTATTGATACTACGGTTTCTCCGGCTCGATAAGAACGTTATTACGTGATAAAATTGGAAACTTTGTAGAGCGGTTGTTAACTCGATAAAATCTTTAAAATATGTAAATGACTGAAACTACTGAACCTTTAGTCACACGCACTTTGATTCTGAGCCCATCACCCTCTATTCACCGTCTTTCTGTTCTTCACACACACACACACACACACACACACACACACACACACACACACACACACATCCTGCTTTACTGTTGGACTCGAGGACCCTCTGCTTTCTAATGAGAGACCCAGAAGGCCCTCCATTCATCTTACTGGTGTGTTTGTGTGTACAGGATCATTACTCAGACCACGGACAAATTATTAATGCCTGTTGTTCCAGTGGTTCGGGGCATTAGATCAGAAGCCTCACAGGAATCTCCAGAGAACCTATTGCGGTTTTCACCAAACCAAAGAGGACAAATAAAAAAGGGGTGAGAAAGTGGAGGCAGGAAGAGCAGCGAAGCAGATAAAACTACGTCCACATTTATATTCATATATCCGACATACGTTATTTATTTTTATATATAAATATATATGTGTCTAGAGTTTGCTTTACATAATTTCTTTGTTTAAGGAGAGTATATTCTTCACCAAGTCTTTCTCTTGGCTCACCATCACAATGTTGTGCTTAGTGGAAACTTTAGCTCAGAGCTGAGTATAAAGCGCACGCATGAAACTTTGTCTTCAATGGAGGAGGAAAGAAAGTGATGATAGAGTGACCCTTGTGCAAAGAGAAGGGTAGCTATGCAAATACATATACATTATATATTGTATCATCTCCATATATATATATATATATATACTGTATATAGAGATCAATGTTGCTCTAAACCTCTTCCTTGCTCTCTCTGCCTCTATCAGTATACATTTCAGTATAATGAACATTAATTGTATTCTATTTCCCTTATAAATGTAGTTGAAGGCAAAACACGAATGAATGCCAGTTAAACCCAAATATCTGCCTGATATCTCTATAATATGTTGTATGTACGAAAGAATAAAAGAAAAAACAATACATGATAACTGTAGTGTTTGAAGTTGCAATATTCGATGACCACTTGAGGGCAGCAGAAACAACCCATTGATGTAATATTGACACAATAGCATTAGAGTCATGTGGTTGGCAACCTGATCAATGTGAGATCAATAGCAACTTTCTTTTAGCTCCGGGGCAAAGACACACTGTATTTGGCTCTTAAGCCGCTAAACGATCCACTGTGTTCACAATCTAGTGGCTCACTTTGTCTCCCTGCTCCCTGCAAAAGTGTTTGGAACTTACTCTGTGTTACCTTATTTTACCTATTTACCTGTGGTGTTTAATCATTTTTGTTTCCCATAATATATATTTATATATTTTCTAATATATAATATTTACCTGTGGTGTTTAATCATTTTTGTTACCCATAATATATATTTATATATTTTCTAATATATAATATTTACCTGTGGTGTTTAATCATTTTTGTTACCCATAATATATATTTATATATTTTCTAATATATAATATTTACCTGTGGTGTTTAATCATTTTTGTTACCCATAATATATTTATATATTTTCTAATATTATTTAATAACCTATTTCTAAATGATGTAATCATATATACTGAGTGGCCGTGGAGTATGTTGTTTTCATTTGACATATTGAAACACGAAGGTGTGAGCGTCAGCTGGGAAATGCTTAAAGAACTAATGAACAAATCGTGATACTGTTTTTCACATCACATCTTGCTCCTTCAGCCGAACTCCATTCATGGATGTATTTGTATCTCTAAAAGTGCTGAATCATGAACATACTCTGATATCTTGAAGAGAAAAGGTCCACGTGTGAGATAGGGGCTTAGATGAACGACACCTACAAGGAATTTGACAAATCAAATCAAACAAATATTATAAGCTATATCTTATACGTATATTCAAGGAGATGTTGTCGTCCCTTTTTGGATCATTTGCTGACATTTCACTGTGCAGGCTGATAGTCGAGTCACACTTGTTTAAGGTCTTGAACCTGTCACATGTTTTTTGTTTTTTTCTCTCATTCACACGTTGTACCAATCCTCATTCTTTCCCCTGTAATGAGCAGTGTCAGAAACCCCCCCAACAACCCTCCCCACCTCCCCGTGTGCTTTCAGCAGTTCCAAACAGTACACTGGTATTAACATCCTCTGAGCTACCTGTTGGGTGGATATAATTGGCTCCACTGCACAAAAGGTTTGTCGGAACAACTTTAAATCTACTGAGGAAAAGAGACGATTAAAACTTAATCAAAGGACAGGAACGTATTATAAGAATTTACTGCTCATATAGAGTAATTCTAAAAGAGACACTTTCTTTGGCTGCTGAAAACACACAGTATTAAACACAAACAAGCCATGCGGCTTTGCAGGTGGCTAAAGTGTGGGCGGTATTTTTTTAGTTTGATTAAACCATGTAGAATGTGACTCAATGATTGCGCAGATGGCTTTTCCTGCTAAATCAAGTGGTCGGGAGAAGCAGCATTCATCCGCATTGAGCTGTCAAGTATATTTTTTAATTACATCTATGTATATATTTATTAGATTATACATTTTTGAGGGAACTAGTGCTTCATTCTTGTTGATTTGCGCTGAGAGAGGCAACCTTCAATTTGTGAGAAGATGATTGTGTTTTTCTTTGCCATTTTAAGGGCACATCTACCCTAAAGCAGTTCTGACAGCTCTTCACCTTGTGCTGTCAGAATTTCAATCAATTCAAACATACTGTATGTGTAACCTCAGAAGAAGCTGAAAAGGCTTTGCGTTCCTTGGCATTCTGTCCTCACCAGGAAAAAAACATTTTAATGGGCCCCTCGCATCTAATGCAATATTTCCTTGACAGCTGTCACTTCCTCCTCATAAACACCCAGAAAGAGGACATCAAGACAGCGACTCCTTCAAACGCACACGAGTATTAATGCTTCAGACGCGTCAGTGTAACATTAAATGTCAGAATGCGAGTCGAGCCGACACTTTCAAAATAAAGACATAGCAAACAAGATGCAAACATGCTCTTTAATCTCTACATGCACAAAGTGTCAGTGGATGAAACTGTTAAAAACGCTCCAAGACACGTCAATCAATCAATCGCACGTTATACACTGTGACAAAAAAAAGGGGGGCAACTGATTAACACACCTTCCTAGAAATCTAATTTGCACTACTGCAACACCATCCCCACACACAAACGCACGCCTGCTATTCAGGCTGCTAAGCTTCTACGATTGGTGTCCGGGGAAGAGGTTGAGTTTATGGTTAGCAATTACCCAGCCCTTGGAAGAAATGTATGGATTTGGGAGAGGGGGGGGTGTCTGCATTATTGCCTAAACAGCACATCCCCTTTCATGATGATTAAATGGATCACTTGGAAAGCTGGACATTCAAACGCCCGCTTTTTGTCACCCTTTTCAAGCAATACGAAGGAACTCCTTTAAATTCTGCTTCTTAAGAATCTGGTGACAGAATTTTAGAAGCTAAGAAGAACTTCATTCGACTGCAATTACCATATTCAAACTGCAATTCATATGGTGAATAAGTCAATATGTTCCATGCACTTTGATGTTTTTTTCATCCCTGTTTTTGTCAGACTGTACGTATTCCACCATGTTTAACCATGTTATCCATTAGCCAACAAGGATTTACATGTGCACACATATATACAACTTATCCATGATGCTGATATTGTTCAATGCTGCCACTAGAGAAGCAGCAATTTTCAAACTTGTAAAGCTAGTATTGTGGTAATTTAACTGCTGCTTCTCGTTTAAAGTGTGGCATTGGCATTGAGGACCAAGAAAGTAATGTCACAAGGTTTGGATTTTCTCCAGTTTACATTGAGAGCAGCCGGAAAACTTTTAACAATCAACCGGTCTCATTTTGAATTGAGCATTTATGGGTAATATACTAATATAAAAGAAACAAGGACACCTCAGTAATGATGTGAATGCAATGTATTTATATTTAATAATGATGCATGTTGACACAAGCTGAGCAATGTTCAGAGAAAGAGTTTTGCAAAGAAAAATGTAAACCTGCAAACTGCAGGAGCTTCTGCTGCATACTGGGGCGTGCACAGAATGAAGGAGATGGCAGCTGTTGAGGACATTGCTTCATCAAATAGATAGATTGCACGGTAGATTTTTGAAACAACTATAATGTAATGCCAAAAAAAACATCACACAACCCAGTTAAACAGAGCAGAAAAGATTTGACACAGAATTCGTGAGAACGTAAAACTCCACAATCTCCACACTTTCTCATCTCAAAAGAAAACAATTTAACTTTCTCGAACAAGCCATGTTTTATCACAGTTTACATCACAATGTTGCAATGCCATTTCGTTTAAGTTGCCGGCAGCGCACGCTCAGTCTGTGCAGAGATGTAATCAATTTTAATTGGAAAAGACAAAAATTTAGAGTTGTCATATAAACAGTGAAGGTGTGTACTTTAACTTCAAATGTCATCTCTCTTATTTTAAACATAGTCTGAGTGTTAACTGATACAATGCTAGTTAATGGTAAACTAATGTAAACAACCAAACCAAAATCTCACGTAACAAACTACTTCGCTTCCAGATCTGCTGCTGATCACAAAAGAAATGTTAATGAAGTAGGTTGCACTCATGCAAAGAGGCAAAATGTTTAGATTTGTAAAATGCTAAATTCTCAGAAATTCTCATGCATTGAAATCCATAATTAAAAGCCGCCCCACGCTTATATAAGGGCCCGCAGCCGCCATACTGCTCTTCTGCTCTGTCCACATATGACCATGTGTTTTGGTGGATCCAATCACGAGTGTAAGTATTAATACACAGATTCAGATGCATGATGTCAGTCAAGTGCTGACTTAGAGGTTTCCATTTTTCCAAAGACGCACACTTAAATTATTAGTAATTAAGTAAATTAAATACCAGGTGTCAACTGGGCCTTTGACTCTATTTTGAAGACTGTAACAAACATGTAAATAATAGCGTGTTGACGTGCCCTGGCTGGATGGTTGAGGCGATCAGATACCCGACCCGCCAACAGACATCGCACGCTGCCTTGCCAACGGGGCTCCTGGTATTGATCAGTTTTCTTGGTTTTACCCAGAGACTCTAATGAAGTAGTGGACGTCGTGACGTCACCCATCGGTTTATGGACTGCCGTCATGAAGCTTCTCTCTCTCTTCCTCTCTCTGCCATTAGTGCCACGAAGAGCCGTCAGGGCGGCCCGGGGCTGCTGTGTAAAACACTGAGCAGAGCTGACAGGAGAGAGGAAGAGCGCGAGAGAAGAAATGCACCTGAGTGATGAAAGCCGAGGGAGAAGTCAGGTAAACGGGATGGAGTCCTCCGAAGTGGTGAAGCAATATATCGGGGCAGACAAAAACACACTATACTGTATAGTGTGCACCATATCTATAGGGAGGTATGGGGGGTGGGGGGGCAGTTGAATTCCCAGGGAAACTTTTCTCAGGAAACATTCTTACTTTCTTTAAAATAATAAAGTTATTTTGCAATCTGGGTTTTTCATCTGGGTCTGCTTGTTGTAAGGATTATTTTATATTTCTTTCTTTCTTTCCTTTTTATTGTATGTTTCTTTCCCTCTCTTCTAATTTTCTTTTTTCCCGTACCTTTATAAACACATTTACTATAAGAAAGTTAAATTGCAAATGTTTTGTTAAAGTTTCATGTCTGTTGCACACTCAACAGTGTTGTGACTCTCAGCTCGGACAGAAACGGGCTTCTGTCGCGTTCTGTCACAACAACCACGGTGATAAAACGCCATGTCGGCATGGGAACAGAAGCTCTCAGGACATCACGTGTGGAGTTTGAAAAGACGCTGAAGGTGCGTTGTGCCGTGCGGTCGACATGTCCACATGTTCTCACTTGCTATGTACATTACATTGCCTCGTCTCAGAGGTGCTTTGCAGTCAAATTGTTTTTGCATCATGCTGCGGAACAACATTCATGTATATATATATATATATATACATACATATATATATATATATATATATATATATATATATATATATATATATATATATATATACATACAAATACAGTATATCAAGCAAATCATACATGGAAGAAAAGTATTGTAATGTCCATTACGAAATATCAAAATATCCACCTGTCAGTCATTTATTTGTTCTTGTCACATCTACTTCAATGTTGCTCTGATAAAACAAACAAATCTATGAACTGATCTATAAAATGACAGAGGAAAGACACACAGAGAAACAATCAGCTCTCCATGTAGGGAAAACGTTATTGGAAGACATATTTTTATTACTGAACAGTAAGAGCACATTTCCATTTGAGAATATCTGTGGGCTTTAAGATGTCCGTGGGCTAATAAAAGTCACAAAGCTGCTGCAGTGAAGCAGATTAAATGAAAATTGTTTTCCTCCATGGAAAATAAGCGTTGCATTTTCAACCATTAGAAGTCCCTGAAAATAAACAAACTGGGTAAAAGTGGGAAATAAAATTCTAATTTGAGATGTTTTGAACCCAGAGGTCCCCCCCCTCACTGGCTCTCCACTGACACAATGATGAATGGCTTTGCGCTGGTTTGCCAGATGTGGTTGTCTGTGTGAGTGTAATTGTGTGTCTGTAGCAAGGTACAGCTCCCTCCTCCTATCAAGATGCCTACAGATAATTAAACCAAGTTTTAAGTACAGGCCGTGCTATGTTTTTATTTACTTGTCAGATGATACAAGGGCAAATAAGAAGGAGGGTTGGCTCATTAAATAAAAGAATGTTTAAACAATAACAGCTGGTGTGTGACTAATACTAAATCATTATTCTGCTAAACAATGGACATGACTCATGCCTGAATCAGAAGATAGTTTGTAGGTTTGCGACTTCAAAAACCTACGATATTAAACACCAGCTCAGGGCTTGAGCTGCTTGAGACGTCTATGGGATGGAAGAGTGTTGAGAAAAACTATTATAAAATGTTAGCACAAATGGAAAAGAGAAGACAAAGATTTATTTTTATTGCGTAGCTATTTTTGTATTAATAATATAAAATGTAGACAGCACTGAGCTCAAAAGAATAATAACTAAATGATTCAAAACTACCATTCAGTCAACTCATAATTTCCATTACATTTCGATTCCTTTTTCCAGCCAAGAAAAGGGTCAGTAACCCAAGATCATTATTCAAAGATGACCTTTTTTTGCAAACCCTTGATACAAAGTAATAGTTCTTTTTAAAGAGGAGTCTGTACAACATAAGAGAAGAAAGAAAATTAAATTGCATATTGAGTAGTGGTGTGACTGGACCCGGTCAAGATATATGGGAGACTCCAAACTTTCAAACAGCAATGTATACAAAAACATTTGGTCAGAGGAAAAGATTCCATCACTAGTATATTGTATAAACACAATCCTATTCTCCAATCCAAACCCCTGCTGGAGGCAAGCCCACCAACCAAGGGTCCCTGCGCTGTTGGGGACATGTGCTATTATGTTATCGATTTTTGTATTGATTTTCTTGAAATTATTAACAGCGGAGAGAACGGTGCAGAAAATTAAACAAGTGCAGCTCATTATCCAACCAATTACTGCTATACAACAATATCGCAACTGACCTTGATCGCTTGGGGGCCGACGTAAAAACAACTTCAATTAATATTAATGTCTCAGACAACGGCTCGAAGAATGATAAATCAAACTCCAACGCACTGTAGACTGTGTTACGTGACCCCGCTCGGTGAATGTGGTGTGATTACGCCATGTTGCCTGTGAGAATCCATAACGGACAGCCGTGCACCTCAGGTGCCGAATGTGTTACTACGTGGCTGCTGACCTGTATATTTAATGCATGGCTCCCATGATAAATCATTACTGTGTTTGCTATGAGCCGCAGCTCCGACCCTGGGGAGACCTGCTACCAATTAAAAGAAACCCTGAATGGGAGCTGCTCTCGGGGAGGGGTGACAGCCTGTGACAGGCCGACACAGGTGCCATGTTGGGATTAAGTGTGTGTGTGTGTGTGTCTGGTGATTTTTTTTGTGGGGGATAAGAGCTATAAAGAGAGAGGTTATTGTGTCACAGTGTTGGGATCTTTCGCTGCATCTACGCCAGCTGTTCAGACAAAAAGAGTATGATCAGAGTTCGGGAAGGAGAACATGAAATGGGACATCAACTTCCCTGCCACTGTAATTTAAAAGTATCCCGCCGTGTGGATTTTCAGGGCTGATGTACCTGTCTCGCGCTCCGTGACAGTGAGTAATGAGTCTCACTCACCTTCGCATTTCATTTAATTTCACTGCCATTGGAAACCTGACAGTTGGTTTCATGACCACCCGTATCGGGCATGGATTATACAATGTTCTCAAATGCAATCCCACAGTGCAGTACTGTACGTAATGAGAGTACTGGACTACATTATGTAGAGTGATCATACTGGAAAAAGGGGATGGTTATATGCAAAGATTTCTGTATTCATCCTAAGTTCCGCCGATTATGATTGGGATGTTAATGGACATTTATGCCCTGATTATCGGATGAACTATATTACACATGTATATGTAATTATCAGGTGATACATCTTGCTATTGTGAATGTAATACAGTCACTATATTCAAAAGATACAGTCAATATATTTCACAAAAAAATAAAAATCACAAAAGCATAACTGGCAGATGTGTGTGGACAATAGCAGGCAAAGAAAGGAAAGAAAATAGAGAAGCCAACAGCTGGGGGAAAAAATGTGATTGGTGGTGAGAGAAGCATCTTTGAAAATAGGAAAAGGAAATACTGAAAATGAAATAAATGATTTGTAGACTAATAGAAAAGGACACTATTGAGATTGGTACATACCATGTAGCAGTAAATGGTGTGAAAATGGGACACACCACAACGTGTGCAGAACCAAGGCTCCTCTCTCATGGTCATCACGTTAGGATAAAGCGTTGGGACTCAAATCGGTTGATTCGCCGATTCACGAAGCGCAAACACACGCCTGAAGTGCATTAACTGACTTCCCTATCGCGTGCACCACACATGTATCATATAACAAGGTCACACACATGACCAGCTGCAACTTCCTCCCCCCCTTTGATTTGAACGATTTGATAGCTGTCGCCCGGATGGTATTGGTGGATCACTGGGTATCAATTTACTGAAGATCCATGGACAGCAACACACACACACAGTTTGATGATTGACTGGCTCATGTTGCCTAGTGACGGCATCCTGATCACGGGGTCACGTGCTTTGTTAATGTCATTTATCAGTTGGGATATTCTTGAAACACTCGTGTTGACTTGCACTCGAGTTAAATAATCAATTCTCACTCACCTCCTCATCTGCAGAGAAAAAGAATTGTCCAGATAGACAAAGTAGTTATTACACACTTGGTTTTTAATTGGGGGGTTGCTTTTAGTCCAATCACGGGTGTCCGACACTATGATGAATTCCGAAGTGGATTCCATGCTTTGCTCTGCTGATAAAAAAAAAAAAGTTGAATTGAATTGAATCACATACAGTATTTGGAGTGCAACTTGCAACTTAAGATTCATGGTTAATTGTTGCACCGTCCACAGTAAAACAAAGAAAAAGAAACAAGAAGAAAACCGTCTTGCTAAACTGAAACAAAGGTTATTGCAGTGTTGTAGAAGCACTTTTACTTTAGAAGTAAATACCTTCTCCCCTACTAGATGCGCTTTATATTAAAAAGTGATATTGGGCAGATCGAAGTTTTCATGAAAATGATGATAAGTATTCCGAAGACAGCCGCCGTCGTCTCATTCAAAACGACAGCGAGTGTGCACAGGAAGTGTTATTTCACGCTCATTACCCAACCTCTAGAATATGTCACCTCTTCAGACACATGATGCCACTGTAAATCTGGCTGAGGAGCTTTAATTATTCATACCTCAGAGATGTATGGGTTTTTCCCATCGCCTCAGCCATTTCCCTTCGCCTTTCTCTGAGGAATGTATAGGAGGAGAAGGTGATTATCTTGTCCGCTTCCTCCATGTTTTTCCCATTTTCCCTATCAGCCCTCCCCTCTGCGTGATACTGGCCATTAGGTGGATTTGTCTGTTGTTGCAAATGGTTTTGTTTGATTGGTCATTCATTTTATTGTGAAGTGTGAAAGACGGGTTCAATTTCCGAAATGTGATTAAGAACTGGCAACTTTTTCCCCAATTTCTTTGACATCTAGTTTGCAAAGTTTAGTCCCAAAATGCCATTGAGAAGCACATCTTGTCACGTTAAAAACACCTCACCATCACTAGTGTACACAACAAAACACCTTATTCAGCCAACAGTGTGTGTTTGTATCCATGAGAGAAAATAATAAAAATTCAAAAAATACTTTCTACAGACGTAGATGATGTCTTTATGTTGCTCATTTTTTAACAACGCTAAATTAGCATGGTTTGACACCTAGTGTGACGGTAATCAATCACAATCATCAACTTTATAGATACAAACACATTCTGAACCGGATTACAGCGTACTTTACAGAACCAAACTAAACAGAAGCTTGTGAAAAACAAAGACCAACATGGCAAGAACCTAAAGACGAAACTCCACAAGAAATCACATATTGATTTGCACCGTCTATCCATGTAAGAGAGTGAACGGTGTAACAACGATCATTCAAAGAAATTATTCTTTATGAATAAAATACATTTGGAACGTTCTATGAAAATGGGGACACTTGTTATATTTCATTAGTCAATCCTAAAATTGCAGTAATCTATAAGCATTAAAAAATTGTCATATTTGTATTTAATTTTGAACGTAATTTTAAAACAATCCTTGTTTAATAAGAGAATGACAATAGGAAAAGTTTATAATTCTTATAATTGTATGGGTCAAACTGAATCGTACATGTCTCTTAAATCAAATTTAAAGTGGCTTTTAAAGCTGCGTGTCTGTTAAAGGCGAAACGAGCATCCACAGAGCCAATGCAGCGCAGCGCAATGTTTCCCAGCATGCATGTCTCACCTCAAGGGATGGATGGTGGGGATGGGAATGATTGTCATTTAACGACTTTCCCAGACGGTCCCGGTGCAATTACCACTTGATGGAGGGTGATTCAAACAATATTTACATTAGGTAATTATGATGACTGCCTTGTGACACGAAGAGGACGTGGATGGAAGTCCCTGACAGTCTTATTGCAAATTACCACAGGCTTCTTTGTCAGTTGTGTGGCGAGTAGACTGGCTAGTGTGCTTATAATTGGGAAGATTGGTAATTAGGGAGGAGTCATGAGTGTGTGTGTGTGTGTGTGTGTGATCGGAGGAGAGACAGTCTCTTTCTCGGCACTCTTGTTACATGCCACTAAAGCTAATCCAAAAAAATTCCACCTCTCTCCGATTTTCCTCATCCCTTTTTGTCCCCCTCCTCCTCCTCCTCCTCCTTTTCTTTGCCGTCTGCGCGGTTACCGGCCAATTCTCCATTTGCCGCAGTCATATCTGAAAGTGCATCCTGACCGAGTGCACCATACACTGCAAAGTAATTTAAACCCTCACTTTGACAGGCATGTTAAAATTAGCCACGGCTAATGGGCACTGACGGGCAGAGGGATTGCTGCACACACGGACCGTTACATACTAATCAAAGCCCAGACAACAATAGATGTCACAGGTAAGCACACAATAACAAACATGAAGTAATTTTGTATTAATATCCAAAACAAAGCTATAGAGGAACGGAAAATAAGGAAATCCCTCTTGAAATCACGTAAGTGGATTATGTATCACTTCTTTGCCCTTCGGTTTGTTTGAAATGCTATTTTGTTTAAGGCTCAATGACAGGTGGTTGTTAACTATCTTTAGATTTTCTCATCCTTCCTGTTGCCAAACTCCTTTTACGACTTTGAAACACAGTGACTCTACTCCCTGTTTTCATCGTTCCCCTAATATACCTTTTAACTGGACCCGAGTGACTGTGTTTGCTGTATGTATCCAAAGCAGGGGAATATCAGACAAACAGTAAATGAGAAAAAGACTCTTCTGAGGGAAAGCGCTCTTCTGAAACTGGTTCATTGGTCCAGTTTCAGAAGTATTGCACACTTTGCTTGCGTCTGCTGTGAAATCACCGCCTCGGCACCAAATGACAATTTCAGATGTACTATAAAGCCATTTGTGATCCTCCATGGAAAATCCTCCATCGTGAAGCCAAAGGGCCAACTAACTTTCGCACTCAAAAGTGTAATTGGAAGGTGTTGAGTTCGGAAAAACAATTCCATTTTCCCACATGCTTTTCCAATCTTGCTGCAAGGATTACAGTGAGTCGTGAGCACATGCTTTTCAGCTGCAATCTCACAGCCAGGGATAATAGACCCTCATTGTTTTGTCTGATAAGGGCTTTTTGGGGTCAAACTCTGATCTGTGCTCTCCTCTTCTTACCCACAAAATCAAAGTGTGCGTGTGTTATGTGTTAAACTCCATACTTTAGCAGCTTGTACATTAATTTCTTTCCCATGTCAAAAAAGCATTTGAACACTTATCTGTGCAAACATTTTATAAAGCCACTGCATACCAGTCAAATCACACCACATCACATTGATGAGGCCACCCCCGACCTTCGACCTTCGGCCCTCGGGAGAGTCTCAACTCAACTCAATTCAACACAGTCGTCTCCTCCACTTCATTGCAGATGCGGAACATGGTGGTTCGAGGCTGACATGAACAGAATTGCATAAAGTAACTTCAAAGCGACACTAATCCCTAAGGAAAAGGAAGTTGAAAGACGCAGGAAAGAGCTACCTGAAAACACCATATTTAAGTATTTGTCTTCAGTTTGTTTTTGTAGCTTAGCCCGAGAATATAATTCCCTCATGTTGAGTCAGGTCCCTTTTTTACATAATGGACCTCAATCTCATCTCCGGTAATCACCCAGCAGCAGCACTCCCGTGGAGTTGAACAAGGTGGTCTCCATGGCAACGTCCAAGACCTGTAGAGATGAGTGGTGCAATGGTCTAATATTTGCTAACAAAATGTGATTCCAACTGACTGAATGCTTGAAAGGTGACAATCTTTGCAAAGGGTGATGAAGATAGAGTAGCAATCTCTAATAATGAGGGACATTTCAGCAAATTCTGCACAAAGCTTTAGGTAGAGACCAGCAGCACATCAATGTGTGGCCTTCTGGAGAGCAGCAACATCACATGCATGATTGTAACACATGGTTGAATGCACTTATTGTAAGTCGCTTTGGATAAATGACATGTAAAGTAATAACACAACGCTAGATGGGAACCTGGAGCTTGTCCCATCTTCGGTCCCGTCTTTGGGGGAGCTGCAGAGATGAAGAGAAGTTAAGCGGTTCATATGTAAAGTTCATTGCTGTGTTTTGGAATGTTCAGGTGTTTTTTATAGACAGGCTGAAGCCGGTCTGACAGCTTAACAATTCTTAAAAATCTCCTGAATGAGCACAATTCTTTACACAGACATTGTGAAAAAGCCCAGCGTTCACAAAGTGTACCGAGCTCCCCGCCTCTTCGCGGCCTCCTCCCATCAGTCATCAGCGCTGTCGGCGCCACGTCACATTATGAGCGAGGGTCTGCTCTGTCATGTTCCACGCCATCCATCCATCTGCCATCTCTTAATCAGGTAAGAACCAGCGAGGCCGTAATGTGGACATAAGTCTTGAAAAGAAAGGCTGTGCTTTGTTTGACAGGGGAGGTCACCTTGGCCTTTAATCAAAGGAAGCCAACAAATTTGAGTAACCCACTTGCAGGTGGAACCACACGCCATCGACCTCGTCTGTGTCATCAGTCCTAAGTTAGCTAACAGTACTCTGATCTTCTTCTTTACACATCTAAATAAAATGCAGAATTGCATTGCTGGGGCTTTCCACTCTTCTGCGTAAGAACCACTCAGAGAGAAAAACTACCACTTACAGGTCCCAGTGGGAATTTTGCATATTGTTTTGTTATATTTTAAATGTTATATATTGTGCTGTAGGTATCCAGAAAGACAATAACATCAAGCTCAGCCGCTACATGCTGCTTGAATTAGCAAAGACAAAACATTTGAGTAAACCTTTCAACCACACAAATGTCAATCCTATTGATGTCACACTTCCTGCTTCGCTGACCAAAGCTGAGTCATTTACTGGAATGATATGTAACTGTATCGGGGGGCTGTGTCCCAACTATTTACCTAATGGTCTTTTTCTCCCCCTTTGCCACCACCTGTCTGTTACAACACCATTTCTCCTTCTGCCCGTGTCCCCGAGGACGTGATTAGAAGTGTCTGCGGTCCCAGTGGGAACTCACTCCGGTTGCCGCTGGTATGTCCGCTAAATGAATCCACCGAGCGAACCGGGTCCTCTGGAAAACACGAGACGACAGCGATAAGGGGGAGGAGGTGGGGGGTGAGGAGTGAGGGAAAAAGAGCATGAGGCCGATGTGTGGAATGAGGTATTCGGTCAAGAAGGAAAGAGGACTAGTAGAATGGGAAAATAGGAAAAAAGAATAATGATGAAGTGATTTGGTTCGTTTGAAGATTGAAGATTTACAAAGGCAAAAAAAGGCGGAATTACATAATACATGAAATACAAAGAAAAACATATTATTTCTGAAAAGGAAGCTCTCAGAGGCTGCATACCAAAATCCTTACGTTTTTGTAATATCAACATATGAATGGCATCTAATTTTGACACATAATCATATGATATTTTAAAACTTCCTTGCATTTGCAGTTTATGTAAAGTTGATGTCACTCAGTGGATTCCTGCGCTTCAAGTTCCCTACAAAATACTTTTTCTTTCTGGCCTTTTAACCAAACAAAGGCCTGCGTGCCACTTTCTTATTGAATCAGACGGCGATTAATCTCAGCGACCCGTGGGATTCAAAACTCTCCTGACAAATCACCTCATTCCTTCACTGCCGTATAGCAGAACTTCACTCTCAGCAATTTCACTTCCCCCCCAATAACCCTTGTATTTATTAAATGGCAACCAAGCTCCCTCGAGTAAAATTATGACTGAAAGCGTGTGCGTCCTAAGCTTGTTGTGTTAATAACCTGTGTTGATCGGTGACGCACTGCCTGCATTTCATCACTTGGGTTCTCATATCGCCGGTGACAAAGAGCAATAACGGTGATGCTCCGGGAGGGACGCAGCTCCCGTGGGGGTGTAACTGGACACGCAACCCGCACACCTGATGAGATATTGAGAGCGTTGCAGCGTTTTTTATCGTCTCACTGGTTTCACAGTAGAAACATTTGGTGTTTTGGTGTTTGTGAAGACGCCATGCTACCGCCAGATTATGCTGTAAATGCACAACTCCGATTTCAATTTGTCAGGTTGTGCAAACACAAAATATTTTAGATTTAAAAATACTACAGCGCACGGCATTTCACTCAACTGTCTTTAGCAGCAGCATGAGACGCTTTTCAGCAGAATTGAAACTGTCGGGTTGCAACCACAACCAAAGACAAAATTGTATTGCGTTGGAGAAACTTCATGAAATAAAAGGATAATAATACAATATCTTTTAGTATGGATTTAATTGCATTGCATTCAAAACATCTATTTTTTTTGAAGGATTACTAAATTGCCAGAGATATATCACATTTAATGCAGTGCAAAGCTGTTCTAAATACATAAATAAGTAAAGAGATCATAAGATGGTTTTCTTGCTTCAAAAACCAAACTTTTATTTGCTTTGTTCTCTGAATATAAATTGCTACAATTATCCCACAATAAACTCCTTTTGTTGCGTGAGCATTTTGACAGGAGCAGTTATTTCTACATCCACCATATTAGAGATGGATGTGAATGTATCTACAACAGCTTGACAGTGTTTGTGTGAAACCTCCAATGCCAAAGGAATGAAGTTGCTCTCATAAGAAGAAGATGACGTCTAATTAAACCTTTTATACGTTGAACTAGTAGTTTCACACAGTAGTTTAAGCTGTTTGATTTTGACATGGTTCCATATTCTAGAAGCACTAAAAAATGCACTCAAAATTGTGTTTTCCTACAATTATCGCCATACGCAGTGCTTTGTGCTTTTAGCAACTGCTCCTTCTCGGACTGTAAAGAAAGCAGTTTTTCTTCATTTTCTTGTTGGCATAAAAATATGAAAACAGTTTTATCTGACAAAATGTATTTGACACTTCCTAAGGGTGATCCATAAAACGCCTAAAAGATAGATATTTAAAAGTTAGAGGAAATCTAAATTACAATATCAAACAGCCATCAAAACCCACTTACGTATAATATATCATTTGAATGAATTATCCTGGCACTTAATGTCTTAATGACCTTTAAGACTTGAGTTATAATCGACTAAAAGGGTAAAAGGGTATTTTTCATTGGCAGTCAGTGGCTCAAACAAAAGACCCGGGTTAATGTCCCTGTAACATTGCCAGACATGATATGACATCACATGATACACCAGAGATAAATATACCTTTTGACCATTAGCAAGACGACGCCTGGTTGTCTTTCTGGCCAACTTTAACCTGTGAGAGTGGAACACAAAAGACACATATCTTGCAGGTGTAACAGGCGGAATGTCCTTGTCTTAACTGACATGGGTAATGATTAAGAGCGCTTTAATTGTTATTGATATCAGCACATATCAATGGACCAACAGGAATACACGGAATAAAGTCACATTGGAAACTAAAGAGTAAGATATCTCTGAATATTGGATTTACATTTGTCAGGTGTCCAAAAACGCAACTCCATGCATTTAATATGGTAAATATACATATTTATCATCAAAATGGCAACAGAAATACCCACCAAAACATTAGGACTCAAGGTACATTAACTAGCATTTTGTGGATCCTTTTAATGCATCTTACCGTCTCCTTTAAGGCTTGACAATCACAGAGGAGTTAAGATACATTTATTTGTCAAACTACTGCATCCAAAGTCAGGACTTTTGGACTTTTACACTCCACCATTAGAACATTGCTCAGTATAGCAGTCAAAATATCCCCCAGTGTTCATTTAAAGAAAACATTCTTCATTGCATAACTGTTCAGGAGAGTCGCATGTTCTAAACCTTGAGTTGGATACAGACGTGTGGGGACATGCACTGGATTTGACACCTGTCAATCAGCCACAAGATGCTGTGTTGCATTATGAATTGAGTCTCACCGGCCTCTCACAATGTATTTTCTCACCACACCTCCCCACTTGTCAGCTACGATATATATTCTCTCCATGTCACGGCTGTGCGTTGTGCATTTAAAGCACGGGGCTGGAGTGACACGCGTGTCCAGATCGGGGCCGTGGCCGACCCGTGTAGTAAATGTGGACAATAAATCTATATGTGATGCATGCCGCTGCACCTCATCTCATCTGAGCTTTCCTCGGAGCCTCGGGTATATTAAGTAGCAGAGCAGCATCGGCCACGCTCCCAAGGTCAATGTCAAAGGGGAGGGCAGGGATGGAGAGGGGGATGGGGGATGGTTGGCAAATATGAGGCGGAGGGTGGAGGAGAGGGAGGAATTGAGACAAAAAGAGAACATAAAATTGCCAAAACAAATGTTGAGAATATGAGTGAAACTCATCGTGTTCGTTAACCTTTCGTTCTTCTTCCCACACCTGTTCTCTCTCCGCGGTGCTCCGTTTGTGAGATATCGCTGTGCTTCCCGTCTCTGACAATTGCCAGATGTTGGAGCACTTTTATACAAAGATTTACTATACACACTGCAGATTGCTGATTATTGGCAGGCACCCAGTACACAACAACAACACCTGTATTTACCAGCGATTGTCAAAGTTAGTGCATGTACATGTATGGTTGTAAAAATGTAATGGGTGTGGTATAAAATATAATCTACGGTATAATCTTTATAAACCTGTGTCATTGCTTCTGACACACAATCCTGATTATATTCCTCCTCACGTTAGTACAGTAACAAAGACATTTTCACATTGTGAGGGTGGGTTCCACAGGTGCTTTTTTTGAGCAACATCTCGCTCACCAGTGAATGTGTTTTTGTATATTGTTGATGTATTTGTCTGTGTGTTACCTGAATGGACGTGAGCTCCTCTGACTTATGTTTAACTAGAGGTTTATTGTTCCTTTCTGGCTCCTTGGAGATCAATCATTTCAAAAAGTCGTAAAATGCCAACTTCTGCTTCACATGACCACCATAAATGCCGCATATGTAGATTATGTAGGAGGCAGAGAAGCACCGCTTGAACATGTGCAGCTGTCAACTGTAAAAACTGTTTCCTTGGCTAAAACTTTTTATAATGACCAAGCCTGATAAAAAACGGGACTTCCATTCTGTCACAACTTGTCTTGGAGACAAGGAAACAACAGGATAACTAGTGATACCCCCAACACAAAAACAACGAGCTGCGGAGATGGAGGTGGTGAAGCGAGGAGGATACATCAATATGAGACCTTAAAGCTGCTGCAGCAACGTCTCACCGAGAACCACAAAGAGTCTCAAGTAAGCAATGATAACTAACGCTTAATGAGATGCAACTGGCAGCTGAATCAATGACTTTCCCCTGACTTCATTTTAAGTTAAAACCTTGATTGCAGATTAGGTTGTAGGAAAGCGCAAGAGACTTCATGGAGCAATTACAATAAACAGGGTGAGAAATGCAAAAACACAACGCACTAATGAAAAGAAATTGGCACTGTAACTGCCGGTGAGTCATCCACAAATGGACCGTACCTGCTTAGTCGGGTGGAAAGGGCTTGGGGCGGTCCCAGAAGACATCGGTCCAAAGCAAAGTACAGCATGGATGGATCGACTGGCTGTTAGAGAACTCATATGAAGACAGACAACCTAACGTGTTCACATTCACACCGGCGAGCCTTTTAGAGTCACTGCGTGTCGCAGGAAGCAGGAGAAGCAAAGGAAAATGACCCGGAAACTCAACTCAAAAGGACGAGGCCCTGGACAGTTGATCGTGTCAATATTGTTTACGAGTTATCTCCAGCTGATTTTGTAAATTGGTCCAGAAGGGACGTTGCTGTGCATGTATGTGGAGGCCAGTTCTGGGTCCAATGAACCAAGTTTATCTGATTTACATGTAACACAGATTCTCTGTGTTGCCCTTCTGAACCCATTTGAATTTTCCTGAACAACTCCCGAGAGTGAAGACACCAAATTGACCTGGAAATCCAACTAAAATACCAACTGAGAGAAAAACACAGAGGTGGTATTCACGATAGAACCCAAGCGTCTTAATTCACTCCAATTACAGGTACGGCTGTATACAGGGAAGACGGCAGATTAAATGTCACTGCACAGTTTTCACCGGCAATTACCTTGCTTCGGTGCGACAAGGGGGTTCTTTGGTGGGAAAAGGAATTAGAACTGACCATTAAGGGGAGGAGCAAGTTTCCCATTGGATTTTTAGAACTATCCAGAGGGCTTATTAATAGTGGGTCACACATTGCTGAGAACACTGTTTTGACATCAAATACCAGCGTTTTATTAAGTGAATTGCATTTATTTGTATTTTTAGGGCTTAGCATAAGTATGTCAGCAGCAGACATTTACACAGACAGCATTGAAAAGAGACAAGGTGAAGTATCTGACAAGAGATAACTTTCCTCTTCCTGTGCAGAATACATGGACACCGTGAGGACACAGGCCTGACACTCATGCTTTCGTAGTTTGCTGCTTCTCATTATTCCAGTCCGAAAATACCATGCACTGAGTGCATGTCGTCCGTGCTTGCATATTGGAAAATTACAATTCTATTTCACAGATAGAATCAACCAAAACAGAAAAGAAAAAAAGCCAGAGGAAAAACAGAAACGTACTTAAATTGATTTCCTCCGTGGAAATGTCAGATATCCACACCTGCATACGACAGATTGCAAACCCCATGAGGTACATTTCTCATATTCGGCTATGTAAATAAAATTGACCCGACAGCCCAGAGTCATGCCGAGTTTACTTCTGCTTCACCAAGTGTCCCTCAGTGCTCTACAGTGACCTCATCAGCATTCCTTGGTCCAAACAACACCAAATCGAAGTCAACACCTAATTTCCATGAGCCAACTAGAAGTACAGCAGTGTCCTCCCGGTAACCTCATCAACACCAACTTGAGAAAGGTGTGAAGGCCAAAAATCTAGTTTTACCTTTGAGCATCATTAACTCTCTCGAAGCATTTTTATTAGAGAAATTATTTTCATATTTAGTGCTGTAATAAAAAAAGAAGCCATTTCTGTTTATTTCCATAGAGGATTTTTTTTAAAGCAGACTAACCACAGCACATTTGTTTAGTGGATGAGCCACCGCCGAGTCGGTGACTCTGCTCAGCACCGCGGACAGCTCCACGCATCGACGCCTGCTCAGTGGACGTTAAAGCAGCACCAGCAGAGAGAAGACAGCTCCTGGAGCTTTAAGGTGGACTTTTTTGTTGTTGTTGTACCGGGGCTTTGAGCACAGCGGGTAGACTTTAGTACATCAATCGAGCCACACGGTAATTGTCCAATCGGTATGCTGCATGATTTAAATGCTGCCTCCCTCCCTTCTCCCCCCTCCCGTCAGCCGCTGAAGAGCGGGCATCCGAGGTTTAAATACGGGCGAAGAGGAAAAGTGCTTGAGTGAGAGACGTTGTCTTTGGAAAGAGTGACCTGCCACACGGTGGAGCACCGACTAAACAAAAGTTTTGTTGTGTTTGCCTGTTTTTATTATTACCATTTTTAAAATGTACTACACCCGCAAGCCCCCTTCCCTGCGCTGAGCAAACTTTTAAAATCCTTACGAACAGACGTTTTATTGTCCCACATTGCTGTTTGGCTCTACTACTCCCCCCCTCTCCACCTCCCCCCCCCCCCCCCCCCCTCTCCCCCACCTCCCCCTACTTGACATCGCTCACAGCAACAAGTGTTGCTGGCTGTCAGCGACAGTTTTACATCAATTTTTTTTTTGCCACATATAAGAAGAAAAAAAAAAAGAAATGTTAACGACATATTAGCTGCGGTTCTGTGCCGCCCAGCGTGCCACCGGACTGCGATGATCGTGTCCAACTTGAGCCTGAGCGGGTGCGCGGGGGTCAGCAGTGCGCTGTGCGCCGCAGCCGGGGAAGGGCACCTGAGCGGAGGCTCACACCGCAACACCCTCTCCCCGACGGGGCACCTGGTGGTGGCCGTGTGCCTGGGCTTCATCGGCACTCTGGGACTTATGAACAACTTGCTGGTGCTCGTGCTCTTCTGCCGCTACAAGATGCTGCGGTCGCCCATCAACCTGCTGCTGATTAACATTTCCATCAGCGACCTGCTGGTGTGCGTACTGGGCACCCCGTTCAGCTTCGCCGCCAGCACGCAGGGAAGGTGGCTCATAGGAGAAGGCGGATGCGTGTGGTACGGCTTCGCCAACTCCCTCTTCGGTGAGTAGAAATGCGGAACCATAGGAGGCGATGTTAATTACATTTGGACTTTTGCGTAACTGTTACGTTTGTGGATCGCATGTAGCGATTGTGCCTTGTTTTATTGGTTTCAGATGTGTTTGTGACCGGTGGTGGGTTGTGTGCGTGGTTCCTTTATCCTTTATGTCAAGGATACAAAAATAACGCCTGTTGTGCACGATGTCCCTTTATGGTCTTATTCAACTATTAGAGAAAAACATGAAAATCGTCCAAACGAAACAAACACAGAGAGAGAGAGAGAGAGAGAGAGAGAGAGAGAGAGAGAGAGAGAGAGAGAGAGAGAGAGAGAGAGAGAGAGAGAGAGAGATGCTGATTCACCAGATTTGGAGAAATAAGACCAATTATGCGACCAACTGTTTTATCTTTATTCTTTCTTTCTCTTTTTTGGGATGTGCTCACTGGGCAGGCTTGGTTCTGTCCAATTGATGAGTTGTAGAAATAAATAAAGAATCTTTTTGTGGTGCTTGATGGTGCTGGACAGCTCATTATTGAGTCCTTTCCAGCCACAGCTGCACGTGGATGCATTTTAATGGCATAAGATTGCCGGGTGTATTTCAGGAAAGCAGTGCGTGAGCTTGGTGCTGCCTCACAGTTGGTTATTAGTCCAAGTGTCAGTAGGCTCCGGTTGTGCTGGACCGTTAGAGGGTCCAAAGTGCAGCCTGCTATTGAAATGACCCCTAAGTGCTTGTTACCATTCCGTTGAGTGTCTGTGCTTGAGGCTGCTCGGGAACAAGCCTCATCACTGCTCATTTCGCTGCCTGTGCAGGTCTGAGGCTGTGGGCTGTTTGGACACGGTCTACCAGCAGACTTCGGCAGGTGCTTCAGCATTTTTTGCAAAATAAAATCATCTGGGGAAAATCGGAATAATGAAGGAAGGGGCTCTGGTCTGCATTGGCTCAGGAAAGGAGTGCTGATATCGTTACAAATGGGCCACAACGATGCAACCGGGAATAAGACCCTCATCAGTTTAGGAGAAATCCAAACAGGTTGAGGTGTTGAGGGGGAAAAAAAGCTTTGTGTTTATTTTTGGAAAGCCAGGGGTGCTGTCTAAGTTGCAAATAAGTATATATTTTTACTAAAGACAATTAAAATCCTTTCCTTGAGAAATGCAATCCTTTAAAGCTTCAAATTAATAATCTGGATAGAATTAGTTTGATGCCAAAACTCCAAAGCCGACTAATATGCAGAATGAACACAAAATGCTTTCATAAAGAGCAATTGGCCCCGTGTCTGATCTAGTTTTTCTTGTTATTAGTCACTTTAATTGCTTTGCGACTATTCTAAGGCACCCAAAACTACTTTTGAAGGTCAGTCTCAAATCTCAGAATGCATCGTATTTACTCTGCCTTATATTCCAGATTCAATCACTAATAACATAATAATAGTAATAGTATTTAAAGAATATTGGGCATTGTATCATTTCAAACAAAACAATATTGCTGATTGTTGCCAATTTTGAGACAAAAAAAATTCTGTCATTCAGTATTAGTGTATTAGTGATTGGAATTAAACACACTCTCTGAATGGATTTAAGAGGCAAGATTTATTATTTGATCATATATTGGAGCTTTTTAGTGTCATGGCTCTTAAAAAAACAGGGAAACTGTCCCTTACCTCTCGGAACATGACACCCCAACTGAAAGCGACACGCTGTGTGTGGCCTTCTGTGTCCACTTGTGTTCCTCTTGTGGTTTCATACTGTTTCTCTTCTTGTATAGTTTTGCCTCTTTGGGGTAAAAGTCATTTTTTTGTCATTCAATGCGTCTTCGTAATCATTTTCCGTCTCAGCAGGAGACTGGCATTTTCTTACAATCATTTTTTGGCTCATCATGGTAGTTTTGCATCTTTGTAACAGCATCAACTTTTTGTTGTTCTGTAATTATTTTTTTTGTAAATGTCTCTTTCTCAGCATCCGGACCCCTCGGCCCCTCAGGTCTCTGTTTGTTAGGTCAGTAAAGTAATCCATGCAACAAAAGAGGGAAATAAACACTTTGTCAGATTTAAACAGCACACATTGCACCCTAGCTTTTCTGACCAGGCCGCCCTTCTGAATCCTCACACAGTATCATCAACTTAACTCAATAGAATGTTTCTTTACTAAGAGCGTCTTGAAACCGGCACACAAAACAGACTAACAAAAGCTACTTCTACATCCCCCAGGATAAGTTTGCAATTTAGAAAACAGAATTACTTCATGTCTCGTTAAACTTATGTCAAGAATTACCACAATCACATTCACAAGGAGCCAATTTATTACAATCTGTCTGACAGGACTCGCGGCTGGAACAGAGCACGAGGAGAGACAGTGTGAAACGTGAAATGTGTGAACAAGGGATCCAGAGAGAGAGAGAGAGAGAGAGGATATCATTAGAACCTCCATTGGTTATGGATGAGTAATTCCTCAATGGGGTGATGAAAACAGAGTTGAAAACAGAGTAAAGGAGGGTCAGAGAAAGGAAAAGTGACATTGATTGTTGAAATGAGCAATGCAGCTATGACAAAGTGACAGTGTCAGTCTTCACCAAATCTCGACAAAGCTTTTCTGAATGATCGATGCTCCTTCAAATAACAGGGTGACAAAAGACCTTGTTGGCTTGGTGTTGGGACATTGCATTCCTGCTCCCTCTTTAAACTTTTCTCTTTAAGCACATGACGTCTTGGAATGACTAAATCATGATGAATGACTAAATCATTTCAGATCCACTGTGATCACTTTATGCGGAGAGCAGAAAACTGAAGACAATTAGTGGAGACACATGCCGGTGCAACCGGAACAACTCTTCTTGTACTTTTTCCTTTGCCGTCAGCCTCCTGGCATCCATCGCTGAAATGTTCCTTATCATCTCCCTGAAGTTTCATTGTTTTTTTATTATAACGTGGAGGAAGGGCAGAATATCTTTTGTCTACGTGTTCCCGCATGCCGTCAGGTTGCCTCCGTCTGCATCAAGTGGACTTTGCACACAGTCGCCGGATCGATCCGGCAGCGTCGGGGCCCCGCTCGCCGCATACCAAAGTCAGATTGCACCACCGCACGTACGCTCACGCACGACCCCAGCGCAGACGTGGGCTCAGAAATGGAAGAACAAGTACAAGGAAGAGGAAAACGCCTGTACACGTGCGTCATGCCGACCAAGGCCACACATGGCCCTGCGTGATGTTGATTTGTTGCGAGGGGCCAGACAAGGTCTCTCTCCGTGGGGGGCAAAGCAAACAGAACGCTGCTGCTCCACCATAAAGGTCGGAGCGAGCGGGCCAGCTAATAAGATATGAGTAATTAATAGTGCAATAAAACAGAGGGCTTTGACGGGAGCACGATGTTGTGGGTGATGGGTGTGTGCTTTGAGTCCAACAATGATTATCCTGGGTGCAGGTGGATGGCACTTGCCTAAGCAGTCATCCTTACTGTTGCGGTTAGACTTTTGCAATTTGATCTCTTTTCTTTACCTGTTATGGTTTTCACAGTGGTTCTGTAAACCTGTGTTGACTGAGGGGAAAAGGCTGTGGGATTTATAGCGCTAACAGGGCTTCATTTGATCCTGTGTTTTTTATTCAAACAGCCTTTTCGTGGCCATGCGGTATCATTTACACCCATCGGGCTGCTTTCAAACAGACGAATGAGGCATAAACAGCCTGCGGACGTCCCAGAGAGGACAGGACACAGATATTCCTTTTATTGTTGGCGAGGACAAGAAGACGGATGAAAGGTGATGTTTGATTTTAGATGGTTATAAAGTGTTTTTTAGATTAGATTACTTTCCATTAGGTTCAGCGACACAATGATTGCAAGAATTACACTTTGATGTGAGGACAGAGAGCTGTTAATGAGCTTTTGCAGGTTTGAGAAAGGTGTGATTCGATTTGGCTCCATTTATACTGGATGTCTGTCAGGTCTGTCATCTCAAGTAAGTGCCACACCATATGCTCCCGATTTGAGTTTTGGGGTGGAATTCACTTAGAAAGAAGTGATTATTGGTTATTATCTGGTAAACGTGGGTTGTTATAGCTCACATCATTAGGGATGGCTGAAGGAAAGCTTCTTCTTCTTCTTCTCCTCAGAAGTTTACACAGAGGCTGTAGAATTCACTCTGACCAGTTTGAGTTCTCATCAGTTGGTTAATTGATGTAAAGGTCACTGAGAAAGACAGGAATGGCTGGAACACACAAACTATGAACAACACTAAGAGAAGTCATTTCTCTGCAAGATGAACCAATCCGATCAACCAGAGTGGATCCAAATGTAATGAATCCACAATGATTTGTGTTCTTCGTCAATATATCTTTCATATTGAGTGTTTTTGCCTTAGTTACAATCCCTCGTGCCTCGTTACCTCATGTAAAACAAATACCCCAATGATTACAACACAGTGAAGTAAAACAATCTTACATATGAAAAAAACAAAATCACTGGTATCGAATGTGTTTCTTGTATGTTTGTATAAGTTTGAAGTATGATGGATTGATTCATTGATACCTCTGCAGATGGAGCCTAGTTGTCGTTGAACGGTAGATGTGAAAACATTTCATCCTTCTGAGCACTTTTAGGACCAGCTGGCTCATGAAGACCATGTGATGTGATCCAGAGTTGTATTGTAAGTCCCTGTATTTGGTGTTTGGGCGTAGTATCAGCCGTAGGATCCCTGCAGGTTAATATACTTACAATACAATACTGAATATTGACTGTTTCTATGTTCAGGTTCTGTTGCAAATGGGTTAAATGCAATAACAGAACTCATCACAATCCATGTTTAAATCCGTCTGCTCCAAAACACACTGGCTCAAAGGCAGCTTTTAGAGCCGTACACCCGTGTTCATGATGACACGTTGCTGTAAACATGCTATCACATGACTCTACATCTGCCAGGTGTTGAGAGAATACAGTTTACCTGAGTCCAGACGGAATAACTCTGATGCGATAGGGCAGCAGTGAGAAGGGCTGAACATGCTTTTTGTCAGATGATCGGATGAATGTTTGGGATGGTTGCTTTAGGTCAGCTAAGATCAAACGGAAACACGAGGTGGCTGCTGTAAAACAGTCTTCACTTTGTAATATTGCCGTAACAGAGCTAAAAAAAAACCCACACTGTGCAAAGAGAAGTCGCCTCATTACACCTGAGAATCCACGGGCCTGAAGCCCGGCCTCGTGGGTCGTAATGGCTTCAATCCAAATAGCAAAGAGGATAAAATACTGAGGGGTCAATATGAACTCCGAGCTCCAGAGAGAGAAAGATAAGAGAGCTTCTCAGAGTCTCCCGTGTTGCTGATTCATTACATTGCTTCTGTCACGCTTCAGGTGATGCTGCTGTTTATGATTTCCAGCCATATGTATTTGCTCCTAGCACCCGAGGCTGAAACAAAATATTTCATGACAACAAAACTATACACTTTTGCTATAGTTTTATGGTGCTGCACATTTTACTGTGGCATTATTATATCAAATCATAACATATCTTTGTGTTTGTTGTAGGCACTAAGCTCCTTTTAGCTGCACTTTTATCACCCAAAGGAGCGTCGCAGTGACTGCATTTCTCCCTCCATGAAGTAGATAAACATTTGGACAGGCGGTGCATCTCAGTCTCTATATGATGGCCCCATTAAATGTTGCTACAGTGTTAGCTGGTGTATTGAATTGAACTCTGGTTTATGCTGTGTGCCCGAATCCACTCTGCTAATGGTCACCTTTTCCCTTCCTCCCCTGCAGGCATCGTCTCCCTCATCTCCCTGGCTGTCCTCTCCTATGAGCGGTACAGCACCATGGTGGCGCCTACTGAGGCGGACTCTTCCAACTACCACAAGATCTCGCTGGGGATCACCTTGTCCTGGGTCTATTCCCTCATCTGGACTGCGCCGCCTCTATTTGGCTGGAGCCACTACGGCCCGGAGGGTCCCGGGACCACCTGCTCCGTCGACTGGACCGCCAGAACAGCCAACAGCATATCTTACATCATCTGTCTCTTTGTCTTCTGCCTCATTGTGCCGTTCCTGGTGATCGTGTTCTGCTACGGGAAGCTTCTGTGTGCCATCAGACAGGTGAGGACATACTGGGGTGGGGAAGGACGAATTCCTGCTTCAACATTGGCTGTCATTTTGAAGGTCAATTGAAACTGATTTTAAACATTGAGACCACAAGAACATCAAATATATTCCCATTTTTCTTATAGTCTCGTTACAGAGCGTCTCACGACAAAATGTAAATGGTAAAGAAATGGTGGAATTTATGAAGCGCTTTACAATTTTCCCCCATTCACCTATTCACACTGACAGAGGATGATCAAATGCCATACGATATTAATAAAAATCCACAGAGCTCCCTCATCCAACTCGACAGTTCCGGCTCGTCGTTTTACTTTTGAATCTCCGTCTGACGTTTTCAGCTCTAAGAATTCGCGATACACCACTTGTACAGCACGGAAACTCAGACGTGAACCACATGGTTTCCTCCAGATTTGCAAATAACTAAATGGAGCCAAAAGCAAAATACATTTGGGCTGAAAATAAACTGCTTTGCCAAATCAACTTAAAATTTAAAGTCTGTGTCGTGTAAAGCATTTGTTTCTGCTTCACAGATTTAATGTAATTTGCAGAGCTGACTATCTGGGATTTAACTCTCATCTCGCTTGTAATGCAACTAAATCTAAAAACTCGTTCCACTTTGTTCTTTGCAGTTAAACCTTTTTTGTGAACCTCTGAATCAAAACCTGCAGCTGCGTCAAACAGCTGTTTTATGGAACCATAAAGTGTGATTTTATCGCAAAATGACCATCTGGGCTGTCACTGCAAGTCTATTCATTCTGACTCTGGGACATTTGCATGGTTCACATATCTATGTAAATTACTAGGTTGCTGTACTGGGATTTACGCCGGTGTTGCTCTCCTCCCACTGACAATGTTATCGATGATAGTTCTCTTCTCACTACTACTACATGAAGAATATGTATCTGACAATGTGCTGCTCCGTAGCGCAGTTCCCAGGGGAAGACTAAATCAAGGTGGGTTTTGATCCAAGGTGATGCTCTTCTCGCCATTCATACAAAACCAATCACCAGAGGTGAGGGGAGACACTTATTCTTTCTTTAGAAGCTGGTATTTATACTGCGGAATTAATCAACTAATGTTATTAGTGTCTTTCTATTTGTAGAATTGAAGTGCAGTGGCTGTGCAATCAACTTGTGGCATTCAAACATTTCCACCAACTAACAAATAATATTTTTATAATTGCAATCTATTCCATATTCATGTGTTTGTATAATGAAATATTCAGCAATATATTCGTAAGCTTATATTCGTAAGTTATTGAGCTTAAAAACAGATTGCCACACAAAATCACGCACCTGCATTGACAACAACTTTGCCGTTATTTATCGTTATCACCAGATATCGCCAGGCGGTTCGTTACACAGACAATTCAACGAGCAGTTCTTAGAAAATGTTTGAAAAGGAGAAAGCTCTTTCAAAAAATGACGTGGCATGGGACAGCGGTGGAAAGCATCTTTTACATCAACCGAAGGCATCAGTGCCCCGGCTCTCATTTTACTGAAGAACTGCTTTGCAGTTTGGATACGACCTTCCAGCAGCTCCTCACGGGATGCTTATTGGTGCCATGCGAGATAACGTGTAATGAAGCAGCTCCGTGGGTTATTTTTGACGCAGGCTGTCAACAGGTAGATTTCTGACATCATGAAATGACATCATTCAGAAAGCTTCATTAAGGCTTTAAACAAAACAGAAATAGTTGGATAGAGTGGAAACGAGAAGACAGTCATACTTGCAAGAGTCTGTCAGCGTTATTATCTGCTTTTATTTCTCTATGATAGGAAATTGACGTCTTTATCAGTGCAGAAGACCGGAACTCTGAAAGAAGGGCTTGTACTATCACACGCAATTCAGTCAGTGACAATTTAAAAACAGTTACATGCGTCACAGGCTTCTTTATTTTTGGATTATTCTTCACGGCTCGGGCCTTGAGTATAAAAGCAAACAAACTCTGCAGGATCAGAATCAGGGTCAGAATCAGGATCAGACACATATATTTGCCAAGCATGTAGGACATTTAATTGTCATTTTGTACGATTGACATTTCCTTCACAATAATCTCAAAGTCAAACAAAATTAGCCTGTGCGAAAATGCAACATGGTCACATTTATACATTTTATACCTTTAATACGTTTAATTCAACTTTTACACTGCTATTCATTAGGCAATCTCATAATACAGTACAATCTTCTGTCAAATTGCATAAAATGCAATTAACAAAAGTATCAATGTTGTCGCATAGCGAGCAATTTAAGATCAACATAGTTAAATGAAATACATCAGTGACAAGGGAAATAGATGCACAATTTTCACCACCTTTTATTGTTTCCCAGCACACGTTTTGTGCACACAAAATGATGACAATGACGACATAATCAACTCAAGCAAATCAATTACAAAACACCCACATAAAGTATAATTAAATGACTGCGTACGTCCAGCTCTATTTCTCTTGCACGCATTGCCTACGACCTTGGCCAATGACGACAGTAAACTTTACTTCTTTTAAAAAAAGAAAATGCAATACATATGTGAAAAGCCTTGTTTTGTTCGGGATTTGTCAAATTGGATTGACCTTGAATTGTTTGTTTCCAGTCAATAGTTCACTAGTTTCACAAAAGCAGTTGGAAACCTCATGAAAACGTGACAGAGGTTTTGTATTGTGTATTTAATTGTGTATTCTATGTGCACTGTAGGTGGTTATGGACAGGGCTGCTAACTGATCATCCCTGAGGGGAGAGCAAAACATGCAGCGTGCTGGTTTTAAGTGACATGAATTGAGCAACAAATAGGTGTTTTCACACTATGGATTACTGAACAGAGCAGGTCATTGTTATTTTTAATAAGCCAAAAAGAGTATTTGAAGGATTAGGGGAAACAGACAGGCTGCTACAGGGTCCTCGTTTTGTGCTGGATCAGATGCACTCAGCGTGCGCCGGTCATGAGGTGATTGCACTGCAGACGGAATTCCATGCAAATTAAGTGGTGAGAGTTTCACTGATTCTTGGGAATATAATAATTTCTAAGAAAACGTTGTTATAGATAGATTTTTTCATTTTAGTTGATTTTAGAGACATTTTAAATGCATTACCACTTACCATTATAGGCATTTCAAAAGCATTGTAAGTCTAGTATAATACTAGCTCTGTCTCTCTGATAATAAAAATAATAATAATAATAATAAATCTGCTGCTCATGTCCAAACATGCGGAGATTTTGTTGTCTGCGTTTTTCTTTATCCAAACCCCACCACACAGGCCAACAGCACGACAGAAATGAGAAGGAGATGCAGCTGTGAAAACACTTGTCAGCAACCCTAGGGATACAAATTGCATTCTCGCTTTATGCAATCTCGCTGGGCGAGTGGCGGGATGCTGGAAGCTACAGCTGCTGCTCTTCACAAAAGGCTTCACTCTTCTAACACAAATTAGTTCTTTGTGGGACTGGCTGCAGGATGAAGCCCATGCTGGGTCCTTGGTTTTGTACTTGTGGCGGTGGGTGAACAATGCTGAGGAGGAGAAAGTCACTGCTGCAGGGCTCCTGGCCTCTGTGGGGGAAGGAGAAAGCCACAGACCTGCATGGGCCCGTCCCTCGTTATCAGACTCCTAATCTTTCCTGACGGTTTGACCGGCTGCCGTCCTCGCCACCTTGAATGCACAAAGTGCCCTGAAAGCCTCCCGCTGTCCCAGAAGCTCAGCCTGGTACGCACACGGACACCGCAGGACGTTTCTATCCTCACTTATCGCCCGCTTGACACCAAAGGAAAAAACGGGAGAAGACTTAAATTATTCATAGTTGAAATGTACATTTTTTATATTTCAGTCACAATCCTAGAAGTTCAGAATGATTGCTCTTATCAGAATGTCATATACTGTACAGCGAATGTGCATCTCTTAACTCCCTCTAGAATGATTTGCCTCCAGAGCAAACTGAGACGGAAAGATCTGAAAATATCACCCCAGTTTTTCCACTTACATATTGGCACACCAAAAGGAAAGTGCTAACATCAACGTTTCTTACAAACTGTAAACCACAGAGCTAGCTTTCATAAAATTGCACAGTGTGGCTGGATCATACAACAAATTAGAATTAGATTTGTGGTCAGTCACCATCCACCTTTCGATGTTCAATGTAATATTAAGGCTCTGAATTGAGACACAGCTTATTATAGCATGCCTGAAAATGACGTGATCTTCCTTCAAAACAGTCCGCTTTTTGTCTTCTTAGGATGACGTGTTGTGTCTCTCTATGGAGCCATGTTTGGTTAAACCTAAATTGTGAAGACGCTGGCCAGCAGACGAAGACCAACATTGGGCTTTGTTTGACTGGAGGTATTAACAAAATGTAGATGATAACAATGTAAGGTAATGGTTATGATGTCATCCAATATCTTCCATTCTTTGGCCTGAAAAGCCAAAGTATGTGTGATTGTAAGAAAACGGACTGTTCCATATACTGTGGCCACTTTTCGCCCCTTTTCTCACATGCTGGGCTTTCTCAGTCTGTCCTGACCCAATAAGCAATGGCCTAATTGGGGCATCTGGATGTGTGTCTCATCTGGCACTGGCAGCCTCTGCAGCCGTCTGTAGCAGCATTTCTCTGTTGGCTGGGATGCGTCTGCACTCACACTTATTCATCCAGTGATGAGCAGGTTTCACGTTTTCTGAAATGATAGCAGTCGTTATGGAGCATGTTTTAGCCGAGGCAGATCAATTGAGGACCTGTGGCCGCTGTTACGAGCGTGTGTGCTTTGCCCTGGCTCCGCCCCGTCTGTCTTTTTCTTCTGGATATAAATCTAATGCACCTCTCGAGGGTCCTGTATTGGAAATGGGGCAGCACCCAGAGATGTATAACTGCTTTGAGTTCACCTCCTGCCCTTTTTTCATATGCTCACTTGTTCTCCGGCCCCTCATTCCAGGACTAAATGTAGTCTGCCATTTGTAACGGTATAAACATGCAATTTCAATATATTGTACTTTCTCATGCGCATTTTACTCAATTTGGATTTGCAGTTAAATTAGTAAAAGATGCTTTCTGGAGCTTTGACCATACATTTAAGAGGAAACCCTGTAACACCTAATTGCATTTAGGTGTTACAGGGTTTCCGTAAGACAAGACACTATGTGGATGCAGCCGTTGATGGTTGTCTTCCTAAAGCATAGCTTTTTTCCACCCACTCTTTTCAAGTTGTACCACATAATTGATCATGACCACAGGAACCCAGGAGCACGGTTTAACATAACGCAAAAGAGCATGCATAGGTGCATTTGCAGTAGAGGCCATTCAATTAAAATACACCATTGGAACATTGCAAATATTTTGTGGCTGCAGAAAATGTCTAGTGCAATCTAGTGCAGCTCGGCAAATTGCATTTTTGATTCTATTTATCATTTTAATTATGCATGTAGATAATTAATTTGCTGTTGGAATGTAGAACTCGAGTCCGATTGGGACAATTAATAATATTCGTACTGAATCTGTTCATACGGTGCGTGTTTTGGTATTTTAGGCAGATCGAGGACACGCTGAGTAATGAGCTGTTAACCTGCTGCTGTTAAGCAAATGCATGATAAAACAGTCTTACTCTGCATCTATGAGTGCATCTGCTCGAATACACACGTTACAGCATATGTAAAGACTATACATCCAAAGTTCATGAAAGTATTCACATAAATAATGTCTGCTTGCTTCTAAAAGTCGAGAGAAAATAGATAGATAGACAGTAAGACAATAAGTCTGAGGAATATGTGATGCCATTAGGTTGTTTTTCTGAGTTTGACAGCATCTACAGATGAAGATATCACGATATCTCGGACTTTGCTGCTTTACGTTTTGACTATTTATTTTCATTCATCTTTCCACTGAATATACTGCTGTGTTTTTTTACTGAAGATTCTACTTGTATTTAATGGTAATGTATATCTAGGAATTTAAGTGGCCTTCTGCTTTTTAGGTTGTGCCCTAATTACATTTGCGGCCCAATGAAGTAATAATTTTCTGATTTTAATAACAGCTGAATTTTAAAATAGCGGATTGAAAACATCATGCTCAATATCAGCCAGGATATCACATTATTGGTCAAGTTATTACATTATTGGATTTTATGACCTTTTCTGACTTTGTTCATTGCAAATTGTATTACCATTTAAGGCTTTTATTACGTTCCCGAGAAGTTATCATGGAAACCTACTGAGGCTCTCTGTTTGCAAGGTGCTGCTAATGTTGCAATTCATGTGTGAATACAGATGGAACATGTCAGAGAAAGCTAGAACTTTGCACACACACAACTCCCCTCACCTCCCCTCTTGAATCTCGAGTCCCTTTTGACCTCTGGGAGGAAAAATATTGAGATGTTTCCAAAAGCAATCCCAAAGAGGAAAAAAGCCCTTTTGATTCGACAAGTGTATTGCCTCTGAAGTGCTTCCCACTCCCTTTGGTACTCGGAGTGTAGTTGTTCCAAATGAAAATGAATGTACTGTCGCTGCATCTCCGGGCACCCAAACACACACACGCACCCGCGTCAACCTCCCATCCACAATCCCCAGGCTGCCTGCCACAACCTTACCCTCAGTTTGACAACCGATTGCCTCCATAAAAGTTACAATTATGCTCCTCCCCCCAACGTGACCTCGCAGACGCTTCAACGTGGCGGCGCGGGGGGGAAGAGAGAGACGGGGAAGGTTGAGGTAAGCAACGCGGGGACGTGGAGGAGGAGGAGGAGGAGGAGGAGGAGGAGGGGTAGCCTGGTGGGAGGGCAGTGAGTGTTTGTAAAGCGACTCGGCGAAGCGTCGAGGATTCTTGCTGAGAGAGGCCCTTGGATGAGCGACAGGCGGGCGTGTGGTGTTTTGGCGGGCCACAGGAGGCCCGGCGGCGTGCAGGACTAATGCGGCCGACACAAATTCTGTGATCAATCACGTTTAGCAGCCGACGACTGTGCTAGCAGAACACACGGACCGACCCAGGAGCTGGACTACTGAGGCAAAACAAGCCCGTCGAAAGTGCTGTGCGTATGTGGTATTTCCTCCGTTTGAGGGGACAACTGTCGCTTTGTTTTTACACATGGGTGACTATTTTGATAAAGAAAAAAAGAAAATATTCTTGGGACGGCAGAGTGAAAGCATACATCTGTACTGAACGTGTCGGTGTGCAGATGTACAAGCCCCAAAGCGCTGAAGGAGTCGTGTAGATCTGATTGGCTTCAAAGACCATTTCCCCGCTTTCTCAACCACTTCCACATCAGAGGAGAAATGTCACCGGGACAATTGCTTATTTTCAGATGATGGAAGGGTGAAAAGTGAAATCGCATTGGTGACGATGTAGCTTCCTGACTCTAAGCTGTCACAGCCCCCGTCCTGCCCCACCACCCGTCAAAGAGAACCTTCCAGACTGACACCAACGCGGTTTTATTCCTTTTTAAATGTGTTGATATTCAGCAATTACTGGCGACGCCTGAAACCAAATGAGCCTGTTTGATTACATTTACAGTCCCTGTGGCTCCTGCAGAGCCCCTGGCTTGTTAGGGCTGTTTTGATAGCGACACATGAAACACTTGTGTTACATTATCAGATTAAGAAGTCGGCTGGAAGGAATCAGTTTTTGTGAAGGTGAGTGAGCTGCGACATGAGAAGTTTACACCTTATTAAATTAACAGCAGATCATTTATCTCTTAGTTTGTTCCATTTAGCGACTTGAAAATGAGAAAAGTTTGATTTTACAGTAATTGCACTTAGAAAGTTACTGCTTATCTTTCTCTCTTGGTTGAGGTAGAGTAGTGTTGGTGCAAAGCTCCTCCACCTTCAATAAGGCGCAGGATGAACTGCCTTCAGCCTCCCAGGACTGAGGTGGCAAAATCCAGTTAGCCAGCCCTAAGACTCCAAAATAATAATGAATTAAAATGCACGAGATTAGTATTAGTACTTTTTTAAAATTGCGACCAAAATACGTTTTTGGAGCCAATGTTTTAAATCTAACCTTGCACAGTATTTTTCTTCGTCCCTTCGTCCTTTTGTCGGGCTGGAATCAGAAACGTTGCCTGCAGCACATTTTTGTAGCATTGCATTCTTACAAAAAGCCCATTGGATTTTTCAATTGGATTATTGCAGAAAATAATTTCTAAGCCAAAACGTTTCTACGTTTCAATATAAACTAACAACACCATGTTTATGTGACTTTATTTCACCACCTGTGGAGTGGAAGGCGGACAAGTATCAGGCGTCATGACGTTTTGTATGATGACTCATTTAGTCACTTCATGCCTCGTTTTTTTTTCAATTCAAAACATTCACAAAATGAAAAGGAAACAGCATGTGGGAAAGTGGTAACTAATTTCAGGGGTTTAGAAATTATTCATTTAAAACTTGTTGGCACGGTTTTGCTTTTCATTGAAAAATATCAATTAGCTTGAAGCCAAACCGGTTTAAGCCCATTAACTAATCCGGGAAGACCTGAAATGAATTCATCTCTTTTTTCTTTTTCTTTAAATCTCTTATGAAATTAAACTATTATCTTTGAAAACTAACTGACTCTGCAGCACATTCATCATCAAATACATGTTTCCATCACCTCTGACAAGACTGTAACAATTCCTTCCTGAAGCCTGCAGCAGCCCCAACTTCACTCTACAAAAGGAACTGTAATAAAAAGCCCACACAGCAGCCAAAACCCAAGCATGTGGAGTTTGCCCTCCCAAAAACCCCCCATGAAATCTCAACTTTCCTCACCTAGTCTTGTTTGAACCTTTGTTCAAACTTTAATCATCACCCGTCTTGACCACTGCAACACCAACTGCGTCTGCTGAAGTATTCTTTAAATTGAAACTCTATCTATCATTCCCCCAAATCGTGGATGTCCTTCTACCATTCCCTCCTTGAAAAAAGGTTATTATTAATGGAGCTGCAGCCTGAGCCATGAAGTCCATCCAGCGCTCTAAATTCTGCCACAACAGGCCTCTTTCCCGCCTGTGAGACAACCGCGTCATCGCTTCTTCTGGCTGTGCTGGATTTTACTTCCGTCTCCTTTCGGTAAAGACAAATGAGTTATTTTTCATCTTCCTCAATCTCTTCAAAAGTATGTGTCTCACTGGGTCCTCACCTCATATTTGTCAAGTACTCAACCGTTTTTCTTCTACGATTTACTTGTACATTCCTCTTCTGAGCATGACATGAATGGACCAAATACCTGCGCAGTAAAGTGTGACTGTGAGCAGATTTCTCAAGTGAGATCGCGGCGAGTTTATCCGTCTCGCTTGCTTCACACACCATTATTCACCCTCTCACGCGTGACACGCTGTGATCGGAATAGACGGCTTTGCCCACGGAGAGGGAATTTCCACAGTAGATGTCAGGGAGAAAGTCTTCTCCCACATGTGCATGACAGACACATAATGGAAGCAGGTTCTTAACGTCAACCTCAGTGTCGTCTGGGAAACCAGCGAGTGTAGCAGAAGACACACGCGCATGCTTTAAGGCAGAGATACAGGCTACAATACAGAAAAAAGGGGAGTCAGCAGGTGACGCTGGCCGTGGCTGCACCTGTCTTTTCAATGTGACTCTTGTCATCGGCGTATCGGAGAGTGCATCCGTAAAGTGTGCACACTGGAACCTTCAGCCGCCTGATCGTGCATCATTTGTGTTCAAAGGATCAGCTGTGAAACTGTGGATATACACGTGGAGTTTCTTTTAAATTATTCACAATAAAATTCCCCCTTGAATCGCGGAAATGCCGGCAGTGCAGGTAAAAGGGACGGGACGATCATAAAAGGCATCAATCAATTCAACAGCAGGCTGCTGCTGTCAGGGAGGTGCAGCTGGGGGACAAAGCAGGGAGGATGAGGGGGAGGTGTGTGTGTGTGTGGGGGGGGGGGGGGGGGGGGGTTCTTTCCTTAACCCAGAGAACCAGTCACTCTCTTCATTCACCTGCCACACATTGCATCAAATATTCAGAATGGACAGGTGGTAATATGTTTTACTTTCTGAAACTTCTGCTGAAAAGTACCGGTTGAGAAATGTTTTCTCTGGTTTATCCGCTTTCTGAGTGCACAAGACGTTGTTTTAAAGATATAATCATGCTGATAGTGGAGTTTTTGATTTGTGATCCTGGGTTGTAAAAAATAAATTGAATTAAGAACTTTAAAAAAAACAGTTTTTGGACCAATATGCAAACAGAGACTCTGTTGTCAATACCAGATGCTTTGAACATCCAACCATCCAGCCCACCTCGCGCCGTCAAGGCAGTGTGGGCGCAGCAACAGCAGCGACGCTTCTTCTTCTTCTCAACAAGTTACGCCGTTTGTGGTCACTTTGTCAGGAAATTACTTTTATTTAGGTTAGGACTATTAATTTGCACACACACATGGCAGGAACGAGATGTAGCAAATCACAAATATGAACAGAGTAGATTCTACACAGACACACTTTTGAATTCACAATATATTTAATCTGTGAAACGCTGTGAAGATGTTCTCGCTTGACAAGTTCTGTCCCACACATGCAGGCGACAGTGTGATATTGAATTACTGCCCATGATCGAAAAACAATTTCAGACTGTCGTTATGCGGAGATAACAAAAGAAAGGTGTTGCTTTGCTGCACTGTGTCTTAGAGAAACACAAAATGTTGTCTGCCATCAAAAACATGTTATTTTGATGCTCCACATCAAGCTTGTAATCTCGTCGTTTTGCCAACAAGCCGCAACAGATTTGTGCCACCGCATGGACACAAGACATAAAGGAGTAACAGGGTTTTAGGGAGTGACTGTTTAGCATATGAAACAGCGTCTCCCTTGGGACAGTCAAATAGTGAGCCAGCTCCTTTCAGCAGACCGACAGCCTTTGATTGCAATCATTCACCATTTCCTCGCCGTTTCCTCAATTTGTCTGTGATCTCTGGCACTTCTTTTATTCAATCAGAGCCGAGATTGAAGTTGTTCGCTGCCTATTCTCCAGAGCAGACCGAGTTGGACAGTCTACCGGAAAGGAACAGAACCAAAGTAGATGTAGATGCCAGAAAGGCCAGAAAGACAAATTAGCTTTCAATTCAAATATGATGAATTCACTAATGTCTTGGCAGGATATGTCGTGGACATATTGGCTGAATATCAAGTTATTTTCTATGTTTGGTTGTGTTTTTAGCCTCAAACTATCCAAGAAAAGTGTTTCCACAGGAGCTCATTTATTAAAACTGTTGCGAAAGCCTGGTGGAGTCCACCTCTTTCAAGTATCAGTGGCATGGGTTGATTAGCCCCAATAGAAAAGCATCCATTGTCTCTGTTGTATTAATAACATATATAATATTGTGATATTGTGGCAGTAATGCAAAACAATCTTCCAGTCTGCTGAAAGCTCAGTGCCATATTAACGTGTATGTTTATGCAAAATGCCGCTGCGTGAGTGACAGCGACCACAGGAATGCATTATAGTTCACAGCATCGTTAGCATAATTTGCATTGGACAATGCATCGGAAAATGCAAATGTGGGGTTTCATTAAGGGGTTTGGATAGCTGGAGGGAGGTAAGAGAAGAAAGATAAAGTCATCATTGGAGTGATGGCTGGAGTTTTTTGTTTTTCTAAGGCATGTTGTTTTCCCCATTGTCAATTTACTTTTAAGTGTGCCACTTAAAAGCAAATTGACTGGGAAAACAACAGGACTTATCAAAACAATAAAAAGAAAAACCTGCATAGTCAGAGGCTTATTTTTGTGAGTCTCCCTGTCGGTGTGTCCCACTGGGGAAAGTTTTACGTTAGCTGCCGAAAACTGGTTTTGGACGGATGGAAGAGGGAACCGAGTGCACTCACGTCCGCGGAGAGGTATTCGGATGCAAGCCAACGATAATGCACTCTAGCTCCAAATGAAATGGTTTATTTCTCTTTTCAAGGCTGCATTTCACCTACAAGTGCAAAAGAAAATAACAGGCATTCTTGTACCGGAAGTCTAATCAAAACACAATTACAGCCTCTTCGTTGTCTTTCTCCGCCACACGGCCCAGTTACAGTTTTTATCACGTTGGTTCAAAAAGGCACCACTTCATGATGTGATCAATTCATTGAGGCGTTGCCGAGAAATGTTATTCATGAGAATGGATGATCAGACAGACAACGCAATGCCTCATCCGGATTAGTCATCCGCAATCGTCCTTCAATTCAGAAAAAGAATGTAAGAAAACAAATCTGTGTTTGTCTATATTTGCGCCTTAAGCCAATGAGCTGAAAAACAGTGCACTGGTATTTTCCACTACTACTGCTTCTGTCTCCTCATCTCCTAGAGATCTCTTTTCCTGCTCCCTCAGCTCTCTGTTCCTCTCCATTCACCAAACCAGACACCTCAAACTCCTCTAACTTCTATTCCCAAAAGGGAAACGAAAGTCAAACGCTTTGGTGTCACTTGCCGGCTCACCACTTCGCTCTCTTTCCCTCGCTGCGTCCAGGTGAGCGGGATCAACGCATCCCTGAGTAGGAAGCGCGAGCAGCGCGTGTTGTTCATGGTGGTGATCATGGTGGTCTGCTACCTCTTGTGCTGGCTGCCCTACGGCATCATGGCCCTGATGGCCACCTTCGGGCCGCCGGGACTGATCACGCCCGTGGCCAGCATCATCCCCTCCGTGCTGGCCAAGACGAGCACGGTCATCAACCCTGTGATCTACGTCTTCATGAACAAGCAGGTGAGGGTCTGCTGTGGGTTGATATCAGAGAAATGACTCATTGTTTTGTTGTTCTCATCAGGTGTAATTCCCGCGCCTTCTTGACTCTGAATAATCCAAATGATGTACCCGTGTATGAACAGCAAGGTGTTTTTTTCCACATTTTAATCCATCTATTTGTTACAGATTAGCAGGGAAAGTATGTAAAGTAGCATCACAAGGTCCAATGTCCAATGACAAACTAATCAACAGCTCGATGAGAAGGCAGAGTTGGACAAATTAAGTATAATATGCAATCACCTAACTCAACCCTTTCATGTGGGTCTAAACAATTGCTACTATTAAGTGACTTTTTCAAATCAGAAGGGTTATTTGCGATGTCATGAAGGCACCCAAACCTTCCCGAGTGTTGACAATTAGTCTCACAGTGCTCAGTTAACTTTGACTCACGTCCACTTTAGACATCATCATGAATCGCTTATGAAGTTATTAACACTCTATTTGGGGCTCCCATTCTTAGCTTGTTGTTATAAGTGGCCCGGGACTATTATTATAACTGCTATAATACTTTCTTCTGGTATTTAATTACAAAATGCCTGTGCGGAGGAAATAAAGAAGACACAATCACAAGACTCTTGTAATTGAAATGAACTAAGTGTCACAAGACTCTCAGTTAATTTCACATGCAGTTCATCACTACTTTGAGCACCGTAACTGCTGGACATATTGGTGTTTCACTTGTGCGTTCCTCTAATGTGTCACTTGATTGCTATATAAAAATATTTGTATTATTATTATATATTTAAAAATTCAGCATTTCATGGATTTGAAAAATAGGAAAATACCCTCATTAACTAAACCGGAGCATTTCATCTTTTAAGCTGATTAAACAAATGAATGCCGTGATAATGTGCTTTAGAAAAGCGCGTATAGTATTTATTAAAAGTTTAAGACCCCAAAACTCATCTAAACTGCTTCAAAGGGACTGTGTGGGTGTGTTGGTTTGTTCTGATTTGATCAATAGCAACGAGACAATGTATTGATTGCTGCAGGGACTTGTAGAGAAAGAATTTCAGCACATTTAATAAAAATCCCTACTTTTTCAGAACTTTCTAAGTTCTACTATTTCAGAAGGGCTACAGAAGAAATGCTGCAACCATCCGTCACAAGTTAAAGGGAGGAGACAGATACGCTTTTGGGGGCATCCGGGCTTTTCTGGCCGGAGGGCCAGAGAGACAGCAGGCAAGTTGGAAGGCAGTTGGGACATGAACTCCAGCATCAGTTTCGTCAGTCATTCCTTGTGTTATGCCACCAGGGTGCACATGTGGACAACAACATCCAACTTTAGATCCACTTATATACACGGTTGATTTTTTATTAAGGACACAACGCCTTTGTGTTTAAATAGTTAATCAGAGCTGAGCTTTAAAGTAGTGTTTCATCACTGTGTAACTCCAGCTGTTGTTCAATCACTCGTTCTGTTGGAAGGTTTTAATGTTGACAACTTCAGGTTGGCGTGAGACATACAGTAGCTCCAAACAATGGTTTAAATGGATCAGAGATTGTCTTTGCTGAAAATGTAATTAGGCTATTGCTATGACAACAACCAATGTTTTGATGGGCTAAATAAAACGTTTGACCTGTTTTATAGGGCGGTTCACATAAACCTCAAAAAGTAAGAATAAAGAAATTTAACAGATAAAAAATTCCACAAAAGAATCAGGATTTACTAATCAGCAAGCCGACTTCCTTGCAGATTCCCCCATTTCTGTGTCTGCTCACGTTCTCATTAACTTTGCTTGCTGCCTCTGTGTTATATTCAGGTTGGTTTTGCCTCAGCCTTAAAGCCAGCAGTAATTACTTACACGCCAGCAAACACAACTATTAATGAATATCAAACAAAACAAATGCACGGTAGTCTTTATTTCCGTACGGCTTAACAACCTCAGTAGATATATATACTCATATGTGCTTTGCGTCTGTGTTTAAACATCCACCTTCTCCAAGTTTGTGATAACAGCAGCTGCAAAAAATGTCCGCGGAGCAAACTCGCTATTACAACGAAATTGCCTGCTGACAAGTTGTGTTTACAGAGGAAATGAGATGCGTGCAGCAGCATTACCTTGTGTGTGCTAGTTATGCAGCATGAACTACTTAGGTAATGCTACTTTCCAGCTACGTCATGCTGCTCTTTGGGTGTGTTTGGCAGAGCAGCACTGAGCTCTAAAGGTGACGCGCTGCTATTTAAACGGAATCCATACGCAGCATCAAAAGACTACGAAAATAACAGCCGGGTTGAAAATATTTTCCTTCCTTTAAAACGTAAGCGTATGACTGTGTTTAAATTTAGACAATGAAGTTTTTTTGTTTGTACTAGGTCAATTTAAGTTGTTGGATGTATTAGTTTCACAGACAAAATGCCTTATTGTTCAATAAGAAATTCACAACATTTAGGGTTTATATTTTGGTCTGGAAATTGACTTGTCACTTTCATTTACCAATTTCCACTCACTGCAAAGGTCTTATGTAAAAAAATATATATTCACTTTCAATGAAAATGTTCTCTTCCGCAATGCAGTTCATCACGGTGAGAGAAAAATAACATTAGATAACCCGCTGCTGCAGACTGAAACAGCGTTTTGCCCTTAATGTAGTCTGTATCATCCCATCACGCTCTCCCATCAAGTGAAGCACGAGACGTTGTTCGATGTATTAGAAAATATTCTATTCAGACTCTGAGTTTAATGTACTGTACAGAGAATGATATACAGTACTGTATATTAGAAAGTAAATCGCATCACAGCTTCCAAAGCAAATCAAGCGTTATTCTTTGAAGATTAAACTTTCCTCAGAGAGTTGCCATGAAAACTATTGTGAGGTTGAAAATCAACACGGTTCCAGATGTTGCGACGTCCGCTGGAAGTACACGAGAGCCCGTCTGTTCTATCTCACGCTCGCTTCTTACTCAAGCCCACGCCGCAGATATCTGACCTCACAGGGAGCGAAAGTGGGAGAGAGGGACACCCAATGTCCTGTATGTCATTTTCAGTCTTCAATTCCTCCCAGCCCGTTACTATGGAAACTGTGAGTTGAGGCGAGTTGAAGACTAAAAATGCTGTACAGATACAAGTAGCAGCTGCTGTGCGTTTGTCCCATCGACGAGGAACGCCGCACACAGCCGGCCTGAGGTGGATGTCGGGTAAGTTTACACTGAATAACCTTTTTTGTTTCATGTGAATATGTTGAGGTTTGTACTTTATGATTTGGCAGTGTATATGACCTTTGCCGTCAACACCGATTCAATAAATACATTTACATAAAATGGTGTACATGGGAGAGGACTTGAACAGTGAAGGAATAGATCAACACTTTTCTGTTAGAGTTAGATGTTAAATCTGTGCCTCTAGTCTGTAGGGGGAGAAACGGCTCACTTTGCGCTGTACAAATTAAACAAAACCCACATACCATCAGCTACAAGGCTCATAAAGTTAAAGCCCATTTCTTTCATCAGAAAGAACAATATCTTTCATATTGGGAGTAATATATAATTAAAATGTCTCTTTTATTACATCAGAAATAGAAACATGTTTCAGGGACAAATGAGCTCAACATCTGGTATGCAGGTATTAAAACAAACACAAAGAAAAATTATGTTCTTTTTATTAGGTCATTAAAAATAAAAAAGAAAGCTCAACAGTGCAGCGAGTCCTTGGCAGGCAGAAGTACTTTGACAATAATATGTTTCTTGTTAAATTATTTAAATGTATATGTAAATGCCTTGTATACCTGTTTAAACAGGATGCATCTGAAAAATGATAATAGAAATCAATAAAGTAAAACATCAAGTAGAAGTATTATTTACAGGGAGCAGCTTATTTAATCATCTAAAAATCCTCTTGATCGTCAGGCCACTTTGAACAAAAATGATGTTTACGGTGCACGTGGAACCGCTCCGTTGGGATGGATCATGTCCTTTGCTCTTTTCCATCACAGAAATGAGAAATCTTAACTGTGATATTTGAAGGTCCCAGTGTGTGGAAATGATTAAAACACTCAATATAAAACCCACTGCAGCCCTTGAATCACAAATTTGCCACAAAATGATTGTTATTCTGTTCACACGCTCCTGTTTTGACACTCATTATTTTTGAGTGCTGTTTTTATTAATACTGGGAAGCTCATGGAATCAAATTAAGTCACGCAATAGTTGAATGAAGTAGTGGGTTACGCTGCACTGACAGGTTTTTGATAGCAGTGTCAGAGGGAAATGGAGTAAAATCTAATAATTAATGCATGCCGCATATATTGCCTCAGATATTGCGTGCATAGATTTGCGTTATGCTGGACTTGATGTCTCCCCTTGCAGGAGCCGTGTGAACTGGTAATAATTGTCCTGAAATATCGATGTAGATGTAGAAACCTTAAAATCTGAGAAAACACCCCATGCCTCAATAAATTGGTTAGCATTTAATTGCCTTAGATCAGTGGTTCCCAAACTGTTTCTCTCACGTCCCCCCTTTGAGGATATAGTAAGACCCCAGTTTGGAAACCACTGATGATTCCTCATATTTGCCCCTCTTGCTGTCATGCTCCTTCCGTGAAGGATCAGCTCCGCTGATTGAAAGCGTCGGCCGATACCGATGAGACCAGTCGTCTCCGACGCCCCCTCTCTTTTTGAAAATACTCCATCCGTGCATGTCGCTCCTTCCCTCTCACTGTCGTACTTCATCTTCTTATCTGTCGTTGCCTTTACCTTTTCTTGACCTTCAGCCTTGATGCCCCTGTGTCTTCACTCGCTTCATCCTCTGTCCTTTTTTCTGATGATGTCTACGTCTCCTTCTCTTCCATCTGTCTCCTACTCTCATTTTCTATGGACAGCTGAGGGGAGTAGGGAGCAGCATCCACATTGCATCCACATTTCAGAGTTGTGGTCTCTTGATTCTTTGCATCTCGGCGCTAGAACTTGCTCTTAGATGGCCCACGTGTTGTGGACGGACGGACAAAGGGGGATCAGCGTGTGTTGCTGATAGATGTGGTGAGGAGAATGTTCTGGTGATGTCCTGAGGCAGATCCTCTTTCTGTCCCTCCTGCTCTGCACCTTTTTATGCCCAGCAAGTATTTGACAGACATGATGTGCAAGAGAAGTTCAATGTCAAGTTGAATCATTGCAAAATTTAAAAAAAAGAAAAGTGAGTTGGGGTTGCTGTTAAAATTGATGTCTGAGAGTTTCATATTAAATTTTCTTCCCACTTACTTTTTTTACTGCCTCTTAGTACGAGCCCAAATCATTTCTTTATTGTAACAGTTCGCTGAGCATCCCGTTACTTGTATTAATTGCATTTCTTTTAAAGTGTTTGGAGTAATTGATGAATCCATCAAGCTACTATTTTGTGTCTCTCTCTGTTCACAGTTCGAAGGTTTTCTTAATATGTTCATTTGAAAGTCTCCCCTTTAGCGAGATACTAGCTGCTTTCATCGTATTTTGTGCTTATGAGAAAATGTAGTAGACTATAAGTATACCTGTACCTGTATGTATACTAAGTACACTACGTTTACTCAAGAGTGGCGGTCTTCAGAGCCCCGATTTAACAGAAGCTGAGGAAGAGGACTTGAAAATAATCTTAATTGGGGTCTGTGTTGTGTATATACTGGATTTGGTTGAAAATGTCTGGAATTTTAAGTACAGCCAAATACCCCGAATGCATTGTTATGCTTTCAACCTTCAACCTGCTGCGGGGTACCTCAATTATTCAGAATCTTCCCATCTGTCTATCATCAGATAGCAGGACTTTGAGCCGGGTAATACACGGGCTCTGTGATGTGCAGAGGTTGGTGTTGAACAGTGACATCAAATCACAATCTGGAGCTTTACAGATCTGTTACTGGGTTGAAAAACATATCCAGCGGCCCATTCATCGTACCCAGTCAGATTGAGTATACATTTCAATGTTTTTTCATGTGTTGGAACTCTTTGCGCTTGCTAGAATTCAGTATTTGGGGCGTAATCTTGAAAATGCTTATGTAAATCCCTAAAACGTTAACAGTTTAACGAAATATATCAATAGTATTATCTTTTGTTATCTGGTCAGGCTGAAAGTCACCTGTAACTAAAATAAATAAACAAACTAAAAAGTTTCCAACTATTTGATTCAGTGCTTTTCAAAAATCTATTTCTAATGTATTGTTTCATTCAATTAGGTCTTTGATTATGCCATAGGAAAACATATTTAGAAATAAAATAAATCAAAAAAATCAATGAAAATGAATGAAGTCAGTTTTTTCCTCATTAAAGGAACACGTTTACTCTGCTTTCCCCTATCGGACCATTGCCACTTCATTGTTTTAGAACACTAATACGGCCCCTCCCGCGACTATTATATTGTCATAGAATTATTGACCAAGTTTGTATTATGGTTTATTTGCAGAGGAATATTACACTACTGGAAAAAATTAACCTCAAACTCAATGATTTTTGCCCTGTGCGAGTTAAAGTTTTACATGGCTGCATTTATCCGAGCGCGTGATGATCATTACAGAGCAAAGACACGAGCCGCAGTCTATTCCACCCGTGACTCCAAAGTCACCTTGAGGAGGAAGCATTGAGCAGCTGCCAGCTCGCAGGGAGGTTTGAGCTCCTGCTCTTTGCAGACCCCGGGCTTAAGGGATAGCATTTGTGCATGCTGTAGACAGAAGCACTCACATTAGGCTATATATTACACAATACACAATATTACACTGTTATTATTGATGCATTAACACGGAAGACACATGCTAATATATTACAAGTCTCCAGTGTGTTGTATTTCATATCATCAATACCTGGATTTTATGCAGATCTATGTCAACAGAACTGACACCAGGGTTTAATTAAGAAGCTGAATATCCAAAAATGAAAATATTTTTATCGGCAGGGCCTTGCGTCCTCGTTGTATTCTTTACTTATTTTTGCATTTGAGTTGCATTCCTGATCCGTTGTCTGTGGTCTATGCTTGCCCCAGTTTTACAGATGTTTCAAAGCCCTACTGCGTTGTGAGGCTCCTCGACCGAGCTCCAGCTTAAAGAGCTCCTCCAAAGTCCCCACCAAGGCCATGAGGGGTGCAGCGGTTACTGGTCCCCGGCGCACCAACAACTTCCTGTTCGTGGTGGCCTCCCTGGGTCGTCCGGTGGCCACCATTCCCCAACTGGGCCCCTCAGTGGAACCGACCATCGATGTCACCGGAGGCCCCTCGTCAGACAACAACAAACCTGTCATAGTATCACTGGTGGCTTAATGCGATGGCTGATGAGCGGCTATGAACATGAAATGCCCAACAAGGAAGTAATTCAAATATGGGAGTTGTTGTGTTTCCAGGCTTGGAGAGCAGCAGCCTGCAGGAACAGGTGGATTTAAAGCATCAGCTTGGCATGATGGGGCGGTATCAAAAGACAGATCTGGCATTGTAATAGAAGATAGTAGGGCTGATTAATATTGTGCAATATCTAATGTTTGGTACAGCATTACAGCGTAACAGAGATGTGTCTGCAGTATAGGAAGAGGGAAACGTGTTTTCGTATTGACTGCTTACTGACTGTGGTTGCAAGGTGGGGTTGAAGAACAGAAGCTGTTTATTACCCTTCAAAATTAAACGTACTTCTAGAGTGGAAACAACTAAAAAGATGCCAACGTTCAGGAATGTACTGATGAATAATTTATCAGTCTTTTTGGCTCTCATTCTCTGCCAGTAATCCAATTAATCACATTGCGTACTTTGTCACTTTGAAATGCATAGGCAGTGTTCAAATATAATCATTGCTACCATGCTAGCTGCATTCAAGTTGTGTTTTTTTAAAACTCAGAATTGGATTAAAGCCAAAAAAACAACCGATTTCCGTGGAACTTTAACGTGCGAGTTGTCTGTGATCCGTAGCAACAATTAGCAGCTCAGTGCCTTGCTCGTACGCACATGGTGGTCAGCAGCGCACATGGACGGGTATCAGCAGCAGCATGTAAAATACTCGCTTTAAATACCGACGAGAAGAGGAAATGATTTTTCAAGCGTCTCATGGGACATAACGGAAAGATTTCATCGAGGGAACAAGTCTTTTTGATGGAACTGGGTTATTCTGTATATATTGATTGCCGTGTGCTTGTCTGCATTTTGTAAACATTTTTCAAAACTGATTTGACACTTTCCTCCATTACGAAGATAACTGGAGTTTCACAATCAGTGCATCAACGCTGTGTTCAGTGACTGTCTAAGCGATAAGTGGTGTGGTACTGCTGCATAGCTCACAATGTTTCACTTTTTTGTAATTCACCTTTAGCCACTGTTTTATAAGTGCAGTCAAGATCTTGTATACATTGATGTACATTAATTAATACCAAAGCAAAATAAATTTGAATATTTTTTGAGTTCAAAGAAGTAAAATAATACTTTAAAATAAGAAAATCTAAATGAATGTGGAGTTCTTTCTTCTAACTAAGACTTGAAGAAGTGGGAGGCGTAACGTGTGATGTGAATAGTAGATATTTGTAGTAGGAAAGTCATAATTAACAAATCTATTTTCACCGCTGCATGTGACTAAATCCAACAACTGGTTTTTGAATTGAATTAACTTAACAAAAAAAGTGCACCTGCAGTGCAAGAACAACACGTTTATTTTATTCTACGTGGATGAAGATTCCATATTATTGGCCCAAACTTTCAGCTTCACGCTCAAGTTTCTAGCATGATATCACGTATGTACCAAGTACCAAGTCCTACTGAAACCATAGGAAGTCAGCGGGGGCGGATGTTCTCAACTACCAGCTATTAACAGCTCAGTGGGCCTGATGGCTTTAGCTGATTGAGTCGGTTTATAGCAGATGTTTAGTCCCCCTGCTTCTGTCCAGCTGAGATCACAAAACCATCTTAAGTTTATAAAAAGGAATTTGGAGTGATGAACGTGAACAATTGTTGTTATAACCTGCAAAGAAAATCAGGCTTGATGGGAAAAGTAATAACTAAAGTGAAGTTGGATGTAAAACGAAACAACAAGGTACTGAAAGCCGAACATTGACAAAATGATATATAAACAGGCTTCAAATAGAGGTTACCGCGAGCAAGCGGCTAATGAAGTTACCATCGACTTGATGTGTAACGGGATGAACATGGATTCTCCGTGAGGGTCATTAAATGTCAGGGTCCTTCCAACCGAGTCAAAAGTGTTTGATTCACCGTGTCAAACTAAAAATGCCACAAAGCCGTCCCACGATTTAAATTCACTGACAAAGCAAATCATCTAATTGCCCTTATAGTCCTATATATTTATATAATTACAGTGAGATTTGTTTTCATCTTCAGTCTAACCTGGTCAAAAAACCCATTGCTCCTCCGGACGCAGCAGGGGTGAAAGCAGGTTACACATCAACACGGAGATGAGAGCAGCCAAGAACAAATGCCCTTTGATGTTTTTAACCCCCGAGAGGTTCCTCCGGCACAGCCGGACATCAAGTGCTTGAAAGGGCGACTGACAACAAATTAGTTTTTGGATTCATGTGCAATGAATCAAAAACCTCCAAATGATTCCGCGTAATGATTAAAGCCTATTGTATTATGAGCAGTAGATGTTACTGTGATTGTCCTTATATAAACCTTAGATCAACAGTGCGAGACAAGAACAGCACAATCCAATCCATAAACTTAAGTCTCCAATAGAGACTTAGACTGGTTGAAGGACTTAAGGTTGAACAAATCCTTTCTCAGCACAAATTGCAAATCCCTTTCATGCTCCAGGGCGCCTTTGGCGTTGTTTTGGTAATTGCTTCTGTGAAACGCTTGGCGCTCGGCCTCCACTGTTCAATCAGACAAGAGTCAACAGAGGCCCCAATAATCAACACGGCTGTTGAGATATTGCATTTTCCATGTTTGATTGACCAGTTGAATAACTGGAAGACTGACGAAGTGAAGCTAGGATGACTGGAATACAAATTACGGTTCCTTGTCAACCCTTTAAGCCTTTGATAAAGAGCCAGTCAGTTTTGTAGCTGTGGAAAAGTCAGCTTTATTATCTATTGACTGAACGAAAAAATATGGAATGGGATGAAAAGTTGAGCACTAAACAACAAAACTGATTCCTCTTTTACGGGTGCAGATTTGTGTTTCTACAGGCTTCATTTGACAGAATTCAAAGGTAACATCTATCTTCAAATTAAGATATTTTCACAACCTCTAACCTTTTACCTAGAAATGGTTTGCAAACATTACTTCTTTTGTCAGAAAGGGGAAGTTTGCAAGAGAGAAAGACAGGGAGAGGCAATAATTGTGTGTGATAGCCAAACCCTTGCTTCACACAACATTGGAACATATGCCAGCTTTCCCTTATTTATGTTTAATTAAACCAATGCATACTTAACTTGCATCATACTGTAAGTAAATGAGCAATATCAACTTTACTCTTTGATGTCCGCTTTAGATGTTGCAGAGTGTTCACACGTTAAGAGAGGAGCTTCTTCCACCGAGAGAAAGACGAAAGACAAAAGCTACATGAGGACGACTTGGCGACACACCCCTGGTAACCACACCGCTGCAGGTGTTGTGTTCATCAAGCAAACCGAACTCTGACCTTCTATTGGCACCGAAGCACAACAACAAAAAAGTTTCGCATGTGGTGGTATTAATGGTTCCTGCCGGAGTGTTTTTCTTTGACTCCTGCCAAACAAGCCAGACTAAAGAGCTTGTAATTTCAAGCTGCAAGCTCACCGCTCACAGGGCATCCGGATAAAACGCCTGGTAAATGAGTGCAGACAGCACGAGGGATTCCACAGTCAGTCCATTAATAAAGTCCATTGGCACATGAAACGGTTCACGTTCTCCAATCTATACCTTGGACTATGGCAATATAGTGAGAATCAATAAATAGATTTCTTACCCTGTACGTGGATAGCGAAATTGCCACAATATCGCAGATTTGACTACTGTTGCTTGAAAAGAGAAAAGACAACGATTATCTGATATTACATTTTCCTAGATCTAATCCAACCATAACCAGGACTGAGCAGGGCAGACTGTAGGTTTCAGCAAAATTTGATTTGGATGACACGAAAATGAATAAAGCGGAGGTAACAGAATCAAGTAAAGTTTTGCACTGGATGGGTTGTTTTAGAGGAAGTAGCTCCGAGGGAAATCTCCTCTCGTCAGGCAGCAAACACACATTAAAACTAGTACTGAAGCTACCAGACTGTTAATTGAGCCGTCAGTCAGACTAAAACATTTTCAATTCGAAACATAGATTTTTCTGGTCTACGCTACGCAATAGCAGTCGGTGTGACATTAGATTAGATTTGCTGCTTCCATATTTGTGGTCCTGGAGTATAACAGCGCATTTGCTGCATTGAGAAACCAACCACAGCTGAAATCTTAAGGATTAAAACTGTCTTCTAAAACCCTCGGGACATTTTTCAGTAAAGTAAAATGTAAATCCAATAAGTCTAGTAGATAGCCTCCGGTACATTCTCTGAGGTTAAGGTACATTGAGGTATCTAAACATATTGTAAAAGAACCGGCAGCAGCTTTGGGGTTTCTAAAACGTGTCCTTTATTGTCGTCATTAGTGGTTAACATAGAGCCAATTACCATTTCTGCTGTGAATGGAGTAATTGGGGACCAATCTACTGAAGAGGAAAGCTGCTGACAAGACGATACTGTACCTTTTTTAGCCCACATGTGAAATTCCCAAACCACCTGACATTATAGAGACACCGTGAGCTGGAATTAGTTAAGCTTGCACCACACTTAGGCTCAATCATAAGGCTTTAATTGGAGCCACGGGACTCTCGAAGTAAGCGAGGACGACATTATCAGGTCATCTTTCCCGGGAAGTGAAGGAGGAGCCCACGCCGAGTTCCGCCTCCATCATATGTTCATTTCTAATATATTAATAATTAAATCAAAAGCCCTCAATCAAAATTCATATAAACCACAGACAGTTTAAATTGATTACTTATTTAACATATGTTTAAAGGTTGTCCTCATAAGTGCTTTTTTCCACAACGGAGCTTGTTTGGCACAAAAATGCATCCGGCATTCGCAGACAGGAAAGTAAGGAGCAAAATCCATTTAGTGTAAAAGCCAAAAAATCATCTGAGTCAGCTTCCTTTTTTGTCACTGTAACACAGTGATTTATGTTGAAGTAACACCGTAGCTATTATCATCCGCAAGTACGGGCCAAGCTCGGTTATTGAATTGAATTACTCGGCTGGAAGACTGACGTAAGTCGGCTGATGAGGATTAACTAAAGTAATTAATTAATTAATGTAAAAGTGGGTTAGGGTTAGGGTTAGGGTTAGGGGTTAGTTGAATGCCCGTGGAACTTTAACGTGCTGAAAGTTGAAGGGGAAGGAGAGTAAATCCAAGGCTAAAGGGGAATTATTTTCCTCAAAACCCATTGATAGATGGATACCTGCAAACAGGTGAGCAGATCGATGCATGGGCCAATTTAGGGACTACGATGTTGCTGAAATTCAGCCAGGACGACAGCGAGACTAAATCGGATATTCAGGGACCCTGATTTGGTTTCCATCAGCATCTCTCCCCCTTTTTCGTGCCCACCTTCTTTTACCCACCTTCCTCCGTCTTTGTCTGTCCCCCTCCCCCAACTCTTTTCCCCTCTTCTGTCCCCTCGCACGCGTCACCTCGTCATTACTCTCAGAGAGAATTATTTGTTCACCAAATCGCTCGGGTCCATTGCAGCCACACAGCAAATTTCAGAGTTAAACTGACTCTTTGAGATTCTATTTTAACTCTAAGCTTATTGTCTCAATCTTGTCCGTGTTAAATCAACACTCAACAAACTCCAGTAGTGCCATAAATAAATCTGCTCAGTGTTAAATACACTATATGTAGTCATTGACACTGGATAATGACCCCAGCTCTCTGGTACGATTGACTCAGTAACAGTTGAATCAATGTTTTGCAGTGTGATTTCAACTCTGCACCTTTGCCTAACACCAGAGAATTAACTGTAAGAATGTTGCTGTGTAGTGTTAAATTTCTGGAACAACTTCAGTAGCATATGGTTCAAAGGATGCAAAGATGCATCCTTTGAACCATATGATCTGCTCCCTCGAAGATGACTTAAAATTAGCGTCTCTGACCCTCTTTTGAGCATTTTCTGTAATGTAATTGTTTAACCATTAATTAGTGAAATTTAAATATAGACAATAAATGAAGGTATGATATAAGCCGTGAATTTACAAGCTTAACCGGCTTAACTGTTCTCGTGGTTAAGGGTTATATCCCTAAATCTACTACATCGCTGGGGAAAAGTTAATACATCAATAATTATAATCCAATGGTAAAGGCCTACCATGAATACGTTATTTAAAGTGGCGCTACATGAGTACCTTTTTACTTTTGTAGGTTTTTACATTTTCATGACACTTTTGCTGTTTCAATTACCTATTTTGATTTATTTTTTCCTGTGAATAAGTGTTAATGTGTTATATTTCTAAATAAAGTACAGGGTCATGGATTGTGTAATGGGCCTAATGTATTAATGTACACACCGCCATGTTCTCTCCATCCTGACAATGGAAGCATGTGATTCGCCATTATTCCAAGGTCATCTTGAGGTCGTTGGAGTTAATTAAAAAAACAGATGGTCTGTTTACCCCTAAATAGAAATATTTCAATAATAATGTATTATAAGAGTGACTCAAACCCTCTTTTCTTTGCTGACCATTGATGTTTCTACTCTTCACTGCAGTGATGCAGAGGTGCACTTCTGGAAACTACAGAGTGAATCAAGAGATGTCAAAGTAAAGCAGACAAAAGCTATTGAAGTGCTGTTTGTTATTATCAATAACATGTTTTGGGATCTGATGTTGTTTCAAACCACTCTCCGGGATGTTCACTGGGTTAATTTCCAATGCAACGAGGCCATCTAATCCGGCGCCATGGAGCTCTCTGCCTTTGTTCTCCTCCGGGAGGCTGAATGAACACACGCTGAGTGTTATGAATGCACTGAACAATTGGAGGTAAATAAAAGCTTTGCATGTACCGTCACCTCTTTTCTGTAACCCCGCCGAGTGGAGGGCGGAGCTGAAATATGAAGCTGTCAGGCAGAGGCACAAAGGAGCGGGCAGAGGAAGGCGCGACCCGCCATGTTTCCTTTACCAACCATGGTCAGGACGTGCTTCACACAGACACGCACGATGATTTCAAGTTAAACGCTCTGAGCAGACGTTTCGGAACACGCGTGTGATTCAAACTGGATGCTGAGGAGAGCACCTTCGGCGTGTTTAACCCCTCTGCTCGTCAGAGTAATTGTTTAATCGGTGTTATCGAACCGCTGGAATCAGGTAATGACACAGTCCTCTCCAGCAGCACAGAGATTAATCAACACTGAGGTACTAATGAGTCAATGATGGCACTGGTGTGCGTCTGTGAGAGCGGTGAAACTGCCTCGTGCCTTGATTTAGTGGGACTAAATCTATGCTTCACTGCCCACCAGCCAGTGCATGTTTGCATGTTGAATAATTATTCTTGTGAAAAACTGCAGAGGTGGTGGAAATTCAGACATTCAACAAGCGAGTGTTATGAAAAAAGGAGTTATCAGCAGTCCTGAATGTTTCAAAAGCAACAGTGTCACAGCACAGGGAGTTATTCAGTTGTGAGCATACGTGTGTGTGTGTGTGTGTGTGTGTCAGTATGAGGAGAAGGCGGCGTGGGGCACCTCGTGGCCATGCGATAACAGCAATGAATGGCCCCACCAAATACCTAATGAAGCATTGGCTTCATTAGGTATTTGGCCTCCTCGGCAGCCGATTCGCTCGTCCCCATTTGTCAGCCAGCGGGAGCTGGCTAAAGATAAAAGGGATAAATGGAGGTGCAGAGAGCTCCACGCAGGAGATGCGTTTGACAAAATCCAAAAGGCAGCATGAAAAGGAGACAAAAATGTGGCATCTCATTCATTCCATTTGTTAGCATGGAGCAGTTGCAGGATATGCAAAATCCTGGATGTTCATGTATCAGAAGTGACATCAGTAGGTGTCATTAGGCCTGCATAAATGAAATAAAATGAAATAAAGTAAACGACAAGGGCAGTATTCTTCACTTTTATCCAGACGGCATGGATTTAAGGGAAAAAAGCAAAAGGATGCATTTATTTTAAAAGGTCTTGACGTATAACAGGTGAAAAGATACGGAAACTCAGAGCAAAATGCTACTTTTAGAGTGGATTCAGAGACGCTTCCTCGCTCACGATTCAGTTCACAGCAGTCGTCAAAGAAGCAAAGTGTAGACTTTGATGATGGTGCATGTTTGTATCTCTTAGTTGAGGATTGTGTTTGGCTCGTGGATAAAACCACATGGAGAAACTTTGTACAAATACATTTGCAACAAATGAAGTCCTGTTCATATTGCAGTTATTGTAACCTGTAATGGTTTAATATATTAATTTACACATACCAACAAGTAGCGCACTTACAGTGAGTGAGGTTGAGGAACCAAATGTTGTGTCCGCCACATGTGAGGATTGGAACAGGAGAGCCAGTGTTTCCCTTTCGGTTGCTTCAGAAAGTTTGGTTATAACAGCAGAGGAGCCATGTGTCACCACGCCAGTCAGTGCACTGTGACTGCAGATGTTTTACTGCTGCAATTATGTCTCTCTTGCCTCTTTTTCATACCTCATTCTGTCACTTTACTGCAGAGATCCTGCAGGCTTTCTTTTTATCATTCTTTTAATCTCTCCCGCCAAATGGCTACAAAGAAGTGTGACGGGGAGGAGACATTCCAGTTGGACAGTCTTCAAATCTGTGGTTTATTAAGCTCCTTTACTGCTAGATTGTATGGTCTAATGCCCAGGGGCGTCTGAGAAAGCATTCACCAAAGCTCTAGGAATGTGCTGGAGAGACACTAGAGGTTTCTACATTAGTTCAAACAGCAAAATGACAATAAACTGTAAATAAAGGTTCAAACAAAGTTCCTGGAGTGAAAACAACTGTGTTCAAATAGTTAAAATAAGCTGGTATTGTTTATTGTAGCTTTCATTCCATTCTTGCTTGAATGAATGACTCGTCCAGTCCTTTTGGAAAGCAAAGCAACGGATTGTTTTATTGTGAAGTCTTATTACTGAATAATAAACACATTACCCTGACTTGATTTTTAAAAGTAAAGTATTTGTATAATTATAATATATATATAATTGTATAATTTGTTGATTTTCTAACTCCAGTGCAGTGCATTTTGGATTGACACGCTGGGAGCCTTTAAAGCCAAAAATGATTTAGGGCCCCTGTTGACCCCCAACTTCAGCCCACTGAGTGAATTTTCTCTGAACCCTGACACGTTCAAGAACTGGTCACAGGCAGTTCAGATAGGAGACTGCGCACGGCAGCTTCACTTTATTGTGCCTTAAGCCGGAGAAACCAACCTGCGGTCTTGTGCTTGTACCAGTTGTACCTGCTTCCAGATCGATTGTGTGTCAGTGTACGCTTGTTTAATTGGACAAACTTTTAATTTAGAATGTGGGCTACATCAACAAACAAAACATCTCTCCATCCCTTTTTTCTGCAGCTTATTCAGTTGCTGTGACAACAAGCTTAACAAGGCGCAGACGTCCTCCGGTGCTGCCTGGGGAATCTTAAGGTGCTCCCAGGCCAGCTGCGACATTTAATCCCTGTTGTGTATTTGAGGTCCCGCCTGTCGTCTTCCCATAGTTGGAAGCGAGCTGAATCACGTTATCCACAAAAAGCAGAAATGTCATCCCGAGGCAACCGTACCAGACTCTCTTCGCCTCAGGATTGTGTCCACAAAAATCCCCAAACAATGGAGGCGGCCTGTTTTCTTTTTCTTTTCTTTTTTCTTTTTATGTTTTCCTAAAATTCTGTAATTAAATACAGTATCTAACTAACTGTCGCACAATGGACCTTTGGGCCATTGAAATCCCCAGGGAGTTCTGGGCCACCGCAGCTGCCTGCTTCTTCCACTTCTGACTCATTTCTGACAAAGAATTTGTGGAAAGGGGCCGAACGTGTTCAGCTTCATCCTCGTCATCATCAGTTTGGATTTCTGGTGATCCGTCAGCCTGGGTGCTCCTGACTTTAAGACCCTTCAGCGATCATTTCTAACCTTGTATCTGAGGAACCAGCCTCGCTTCTTTGACCATGACAATATTTAAAGTTAATAGTAAATTATCTATTTGTCCCCCTAAATGGACCAGTGAGCACAGTTTGGGTGCGTTACAGAACTGCAGAGCAGTAAAACCTCTGCTCCGATGCAGGGCGGCTGCGGCAGCAACAACCTACGTCCTTGGAGACAGAGAGTTCGTTACACAGCCGGCATCACTGACCCCCCCCCCCCCCCCCGAGTCTGACAGGTGAGACGAGAGATTAATGGTTTTATTTTGCACTCTCCCAAAAAGCCACTGGCGGTTGTGGCCGTTGGCAGAGAGATCCAAGGTGATACAGTTATTTTACACGTCAAAGGTGGAATGAGGCCTGGGATGTAAAAGCAATTTTTATACAACTGATGAACTTTGAACACCTGTTAGTGTAAACGTGCAGCAGATAAAAATGGATCCGTCCTGTGTTGCAAATTTGGACTTGACTGTCTCAAAGTAATTTCTTCTTCATCCTCACAGCTCCAGGGTGGATTCTCACCTCTCGCCGTGCTCCTTGGACAGCCTCCAAATAGTCCAAAGGTATGAGTGGGAGTGATGGTCAATCCACCTGTATTGGCGGTGCGATGGGGTTTTGTTGTGCTTCATGCTACAAGGTACAACTTGTTCCTGGAGATAAGTAAAGAAAATGGTTTATGACAAGGATGGTTCCTCAAGGTGTGTGTTTCTGCTGACTTCTCAGCCTCATGGGAATGAGACACTAAGCTAACGGACAAAGGTTTTTCATCCTTAGTTTCTCATGTACTGCTTTATGCAATGACAATTTCTAACCGGTGGGGAATCAGGGTCGAAAATGTTAATGATACATTGTGTCACTAACATCCAACTGATATAGTGTATTAATGTGTGCGTGCTGCTAGGAAGCTCTAACGCATTAACACATAGTAAACTATGACTTCTCTAACCATCTTCCTCACCACAAAACACTAAAAGCAGTGTTGCCCATTTAGCATCGTTGAATGAATCATAACTGATGTTCCCCTTACATTTTTACTGAATCCTTTTTTGATTCTATGTTCTCCCTTTGCATCCCATCAAGATTTCAAAATGCTGTCTAAGCCCGGCGGAAATGAAACGTTGCAACAAAGGTCGCCCTCGAAAAGCAGCCCGTAGCGGGGGGGGGGGACTAATGGCCGTGGGCTTTAGCTGTTGGTAAAGGCCTCTCCGGAGGCGTGAAGCTCGTAGATCCTGCAGCCGATGAGCACATGGGTGTCAGCGGGAAACAGGTTCCTGAGATCTATATGCCAGCTGACAGACAGATGAGCGCTGGCTGAAACGGGGTGAGTCTATGATGTAGTCACAAGGTCACAAAGCCGCATCGATGTCTGTGAGACAGCGGGCATGACAGGACTGAACGCACACACACACACACACACACACACACACACACAACGTGAATGCTGTCGTGGTAAGTTATTTACGTCCTCACCTTAGAGGCCGCCGCATTAGTGCGTTCGGTCCTGGGCAGGTAGCCTCAAGCTGCTTGATATAATAGGTACATCAAAATATTGAGTGAAACAGGAGAGTAAAGTTATGAGTCGTGATCTCCAAAGAGCTGAGGGGCTTCGAGCTTCATCGCTCCGAAGGACTTTCACACACGAGTGAGCGTCCGATCCGTTTACAATAAAGAATGTTGACTACAGCTGCTTAAACCATTTAACTGATTCACTAACGAACAGTGTGCGACCACTTTGAAATCACAGCTCGTACCCATTACTACGCACTGTACGTTTTAGTATCCTCAGGAGGAATCTAGTTTGAGCAACTTAGAAAATACTTGTAACGGAAATGTCAAAGTCATGGCAGCCTGACAAATAAATTGAAAAGAGAAAGGGGTTCAATTGTTCAGTGAATTTCAATGGTGAAATAAATAATTCCTCTGCTTTTACGGTACAAAACTTGTATTGATTGTCAGAGGAGCCTCTGTGAACACGTTTTATGTTGTCACAATTGCACATTTTGATTACTACTTTTGTGAAACCCCGGCATGCTCGGGGATCCTTTGTATTTTCCCTGATTTAATTCAGTCTCACGGTCAAGTTCATAACCAAACCAGTTTTCTGGCAATTTAAAATAAATACAATATTGGTGAAACCATCACACATTTGGAATAAAAAGACCTTAACGGATCATTCAACGGCACACCATTAATGAAGAGGTACTGATATTACAAGTGCAGTTTAATCATCACATGGAGAAGCGTTTTGGGGCTCAAAAGGAGCTTTCAGACTGATTTGCAGGTCAATTAATCGATCACAATTTTTCTTTTTGTGTTTTATCAATTACTTTGTAATACCACAGATTCAAAAATGGAACGAAAGAGATGAAATTAAACCTGCACAAAAGAAACCGTGTAATTATCAAAGCCCCCAAAGCGTCAAAAACCCGTAATCACACTGTCAAGCGTGTAGCCTATTGGGGCTCCTGTCATATTTGAACATGTTAATTATAGTAGGTGACATCTATACATTCAGAGGCAAAATTGAGCTTCCAAAACAATCCACTGTTCAAAGATCCGTGCTAACAGCACTGCAGAGTAACGGTGAAACTAATATTGTCTTCAGGGAATTTGTGGACACTTTGCTTTGCTTTTCTTTACTCCACAATGTCCAGACTTGGTTAATTTGGGATGCAGTGAGACTGCAATGAAAAGTAAGTGAACTCTCCTTAATGGAATCATACGTTATTCCATTATGAAAAATTACATCTTCTCTTTACTTCCTGTGCAAACCTGCGCCTTCACATCCAACCCAGCTTGGAGCAAAACAGACTAATTTCCCTCGATTTATGAACTTTGTGTTTGCATCGAACATCAATAAGGCAAAACCCTTAGTGTGTCCCCGGAATGTGGCAAATAGCAGTTACAATCCATTCTTTGTGAAATCCCAGAGCTTTGGATCGGCACACTACACACTATCTACACACCCCAGGGGGATGCAAGTAGTTCAATAGTCATATCTCCCAGTATTTGCGTTTTCCTCTGACAGAGAGCTGGCTTGAGAGAAAACACATACTCTCCGTTTCTCAAGATGTTACTCAAGATGTTTTTGACGTCAGTTGATGGCAGGAAGGAGTTGAAAATCAATGTGAGGTGGTCTTATTTCCCTTGGGTGGCGTGGGGGACTGCTGCTCGTCAAGTAAGTAACACCTGCTGGGCCGTAGATGAAGGACACAGAATTAGGTGGAGATGGTGAGTCCTCCTCCAACTGTGCTGGACCACGCCGAAGAGAAGTGCGACTGCGCTTCATCTCCGCAGGGCGCCAATGAGATGACGTGTGACTCAAATGAAGGTCGTTCGAGTCAATTCCAAAAGCGTCGGCTGTTGAAGCTTATTTGTGGGGAAACTGCTCAAGTCTCTGCAGGACAAAAGGCCATCACAGCCGATGGTTTCTGAGACCCACAACAGTTTGAAGGAGCTGGAAGCGATTTTCCGAATATATTTCTATAAACAACAAGCAAACAAATGCAAGAGTGCAGTTTCTGCAGCGTTTGTTTGAGGTTGCTACGCTCCCGACACTAAGAGACTCGCACAGACAACGAAGCACGGAGAAGCTTTTATTACGACACACACAGAAGAAAGGCAGCTTCATTCTCTGCAGGTAGTTATTACTCCTCTATATTGTCATATTGCGAATACTTTGTCATCGGGAACCTCTAATGAATGCAGGTGTCCTTCTGGCTTCTGTGTCGCTCTTTGACTCTTTTTTTTTTTGCTCTCTCTGTACTGGATAAATCAAAGTCCATCATGAAGATATCAAGATAAACATTAAAGTAGTCTGAAGGTTGACAAGAAAATAAGAGTCATCCATCAAAGGGCTCGGCTACACACACACAGCCTGTCGGAGGAACCCTTGGGTTTTCCATGAACTCCCCGGGCCTCTTAAATGTGGGACGACGGAGCGGAAAATCACCATCAGACGGAGGAACAGCAAGCTGAGGGATAAAAAGAAAAGAAAATCTTAATGTGCTGTTTGTTTTGTCAACTTTTCTGAACAGTTGCACCTTTGGTAAAGGCAGGGGGTATAGCCGAGGCTGATCAGAATGAATCCTTTGGAATTTGTCCTCTACAGAACTTAAATGCATAAAGAAGATTCCATTGAATGTTGTCTCGATATTTCAGTCACTAACAAAACGGTTTGTTGCAACCTCCTCTCTGGCCTCCTCTGTTCTATCAGCTCTCGCCTCAACTGACTCCTTGTCACTCTTACATCCGAAAGCTGCCGCGGAGACTCTCCTCTCATCTCTGTCCTCCTCTCACGACTCTCGCTGTCCTGCTACGACACGACAGGCCGGTAAATCCCCTCCGGCTCCGCGTCTGAACCAGTGCGTGCCGAGCGAGCCGCCATGCGAGCATCGGAAAGGAAATGGCGTTAATATGAACACGCTGATGACCTGCTCGCGTTTCAATATCTTCTCTCCTCTTTTTCTGCTTCTATCTCCGCTGCAAAAAGCTCTTTCTACCAATCTAGAATTGAATCCTCATTTTCTAACCCCAAAAAACTCTTTCCGATCTTCTCCAACCTCCTCGAACCCCCCGAGTCCTCCTCCACCCTTCTTCTGGGAGACTTTGTCAACAATCTTACCAAAAGAACAGCTGACATACACTCCTCTTTCTCAAACACATCTCCTACCACTTGAGGCAAGAGTTAACCCACTCCTGAAGAAACCCACCCTCAATCCTTCTGAAGAAAACAACTACAGACCGATCTCTCTTGAACGTGCTACCTTTAACCAACTCCTCCTGTCTCCACCCTAACAACCTCCTTCGCCCCCACCAGCCAGGCTTCAAGGCAGGCCTTTCCACAGAGACTGCTCTCCTTGGTGTGTCAGAGCAACTCCACACTGCTAGAGCCGCTTCTCTCTCCTCTGTCCTCATCCTTCTGGACCATCAGGTCCAGTCTACATCCAGGGCACGGTCAAACCCGACATTCCCAACCCACAAACTCCGCTCTGCATCTTGATAATCAAAAGTTATTTTCATGGGCTTAGTTGGGGGTTTGCTGTCTTGTCTTGATTTAAGAGTTAAGTAAGGGGGTAAGCAGGATCTGCCAAGCAGGCAGACACGAGTCTGACAGGATGGGGAGTCAGTTTGTCCTGGCTGAGGAATGTAAGGTCTGCGGGTCAACTAGAAGATTTACCAGCCAAAGGGGGGTTAGAGACACACCAACACTATTCAACATACACACTCTGTTTACGATGTTTACGTTAAGTCAGGAGTCTGGACATTGGATGTGACCGGATCTTAGATGCGGGAGGTGGAAGGTCCTCCTCTACGCCAGTTTAGGGCCAATAGAAATATTTCCTTCTCTGTCTTTCAAGGGTTATAAAACATGATGTTCTTGCTGATGTTAGTTAGTTGTTCTTCCGGCCTGTGTGCTGCCTGAACTGCTCCTGCCTTTGCAAACGCAGCGCTGATACTTGACCTGTGATCTGACAAATAAATTTTCCAGAACGAGAGAAGTCATTCGGCTGAATTTTTGATAACCCCGACCAGGCTCCAAATCTTGAACACGTATTCTTACAATTTGGTGACCCCGACGTGATTTGCTGACCTGGACAAAGAAAGACGGGGACGTCCGTTTTCCGGACCGAGCCGAAAGGACCGGCGGCGTGGTTCAGCATTGACAACAGGCGCGCAAACAGAATCAGGTGAGCAGACAACCTTTTGTTCTAAATGAATAAAATGTCTGTGATTGGATACTTCTAAAAAGATTTGTTGTCAACTGCAGAATTCGTCTCTGTCCATTGACTGAATAAGGTCGTTATAAGACCATTAAATTTAAAACTAAATTTGAAAATTTCCTGTTGATCACATGTAAAGTATAAGCACATACTCACACTGAATTCAACGTTAGGGAAAGTGAATAAGTGTCCATAGGTTTAGGGATTTAGGTAAAAATATATATAATCTTAGTCGGTAGAAATCCAAGTTACAATCCGTGTGGTACGTAGATACCTCTGGTAACTGCAGTCCCACGTTTGCATGCAGTGGACTGGCAGTTTAGAATAGTGTAGGGATTTAGGTAGGGACTTAGGTAAATACATGAAGAGTTTAAAAAGGAATGACGGGGCTCACTTGAGTTCCCTGAGGTCGACTCTTAGTCTGTAGAAATCCAAGTTACAATCCGTGTGGTACGTAGATACCTCTGGTAACTGCAGTCCCACGTTTGCATGCAGTGGACTGGCAGTTTAGACAGTGTAGGGGTTTAGGTTTAGGTTTAGGTTTAGGTTTAGGTTTAGGGACTTAGGTAAATATATGAGGAGTTTAAAAAGGAATGACGGGGCTCACTTGAGTTCCCTGAGGTCGACTCTTAGTCTGTAGAAATCCAAGTTACAATCCGTGTGGTACGTAGATACCTCTGGTGACTGGGGTCCCACGTTTGCATGCAGTGGGCTGGCAGTTTAGAATAGAGCAGGGATTTATGTTAATCTTAGTCTGTAGAAATCCAAGTTGCAATCCGTGTGGTACGTAGATACCTCTGGTCCTGCAGTCCTACTCGTGTGATTCTTGGACTGGCAGGTTAGAATATTAGATGAAGAAATAAGGACACAGGGAAAGATTTGTTGTTTTTCATACTGGGAAATGTGTGGGTGGTTGGTGTAACTCCTGGTGTTTTACCGAACCTGGAAGCTGTGCGTATCAGGACTTGAAAAAGGACTGAGAATCCGACAGTGAAAAGTGTTTGACCGGATTACACATCTGTGGGGATATGTATTAAAGGGTAAAAGGGAAAATCATAGTTAAATGATGGTGGTATAAATACGAGAGAAATAAAACAATACGAGTGAACTGGTGTTATAAGCCTCAACAATCGAGCGCTGTATTCCTCTAATACAGTAGAAGGTTCTTGATTGGGTTCACAGTATTGGGCATTGAGTCCTTTCTCTTGTGTTCAAAAACCACGTGTGAATAAATAAATAACCTGTGATGAAAATGGAGGAAACCATAACGATATGGGAGAGGTGTAAAGAAGGCACTCTGGGTTTCGCCCTATTTAAGACTTATAAGAGACATATGGATAAAACCCTAGAAAAAGATAGGAAATGTGTAACAAAAATATGTGAAGTGGGTTGCACAGATGCAGGAAAGAGGAATGTTTGGAAGGGAGACAGATTCTCAACCAACAGGCGAGCAGCTGCAGGACCATCTTAGGATGGCGATAAGAGGAAAAGACCAAGCGCATGCGCTCCTTGCCGTTAAGGGGAGATTTTGTGGAAAAGAGAAGAAAAGTGCAGAAAAGGCAGATGAGTTCTTAGTGGACTGTAGAACATTTCTGGGAGAAATAAATGCGGTATTCGTGAGTAAGACGGCAATGCAGTTGCCGCAAACCAAAGCAGGAGAAGAGAAAGTGCATGAGACCGGTTGTAAATCTAGTGCGCCTCCTCCCTACTCGACAGGCCCATATGCGGAGGCTAATCGGTTGTTAAATGAACCACATCAGATGCCACTGAGGCAAGGGAAAGCTACTAATCCAGGAGAATCTCAGGTTTTGGTAGTTCAAAAAGGGTTGTTACAGGTAACTCCATATCCACATGAAGAGAATGATGGGGTGGAGAAGGTTTCTGCTTTTCTCTCAGAGACGCTACAATATTTGGAGGACAGGCCCCAGTTGGAGCCTGTCGATTGGAGTAATCCAAACACAACACAGGGTCACTCGACAGTCGTAAAGAAGCGGCAACCCGAGCACAGACCTATGACCTCATTTAATGTAGGGGGAAGAAGAGTTGCAGGAGAAGAGACTTTGTTTAAAGTCATAGCCCAGGCAGAGCGGCAATCAATCACCCGGCGTGGACAGGATGAGCGGGGGAGGCAGGTTGAGTCAGAGGAAGATGAGCCTGTCCCCGCAGATGATTGGGACGAGGAATTTCAGGAGCATGGAGCAGCGCTAGAGTCACAAAAACCACAGTCATCTACTCCGATGGAGCGCCATGAAAGAGGGGTTAAGAGGTAATAGGAACAGATATTATCAGGGGAATGCAGCCAGAGCGAATTTGCATCAATGTAATGATTTGAAGTCAAAAATCAGACGGGATGCTCAGGCCTCTCATCAACTACCACTGTTAACGGCTATTTGTAGAGACGGAAGTGAAAAAAACAACATATGCGCCACTCGCATTGTCAGACCTAAGCATGATGAAGCTCGCATTACCTAAAATAGAGAAGGGTGGTGCAGTGTGGATTTGTGGGTTCCTTGCTCAGTGTGCGGGTAGTGTTCCCGGTTTGGGGGATCTTAGAAGAATTTTTGTGGCGTGTGCCTCACTAGCTGACCTCCAGAAGTTAGAGGGGGAAGCCGGGACCTCTGACCTCCCTGACGGGGAGCCTCTGGCAAATTGGGTGTCAGTGCTCTGGCCAAAGCTCAGACTCCAATATCCTGTGAAGGTGGCTACCACAGAACTCACTTATGTTCCCCCACACGACAGTGAGGGTGGAAATAGTTATTTAAGGAGAGTCAGAGAATTATGGGACAACAAGTTAGGGGAAGATGTCATGGATGATCACAGAACCGAGCTTCTTTTTCGTGGCGCCATAGAGTCATCTGTCTCGGAGACAATGAAGACCCAACTAAGAGGAATAGTGGGGTTGTCTGTCATGAATTTTGATGCTTTGTCCTCACAGATTAAACACTATGTGGACCGGAGCAAAGAAAAATATGATAAGGAAAAGGGTGAATTAAACAATATTCAGTTACAATTGGCAAAAACACAGCTGAAGGAAAGCAGAGAGAAGGTGAACCAGGGCAAGAGTGAAGCCAAACAGATGACCCAAACAGCGCCATCTCAGGGGGGAAGGGCCACCTCAATATGACACTTATCCAGACCCCCCTCCCTTCCCATGTGCGCCAGCCTGCCAGCAGCCACAACAGGCCGCGTACACTCCTCCACAGGCTTACTATCCCCAACCTTATGCCCCGCAACCACAACACATGATGGGGGCCCCACTGTACGGTGGCTTCAGGCAACCGAAAAGACAGTGGGGAGGGGGAAATCGTGGCCGAGTTCCAAACAATGGAGGGCAGTTTAGACAACGACAGAATACTTGTTTCAGCTGTGGGCAGCTTGGACATTGGTCCGACGCATGCCCCCATCCACCTCAGGGTCAGAGGCCTCAGTCCAACCCAGCTCAATACCCTTATGATATCTATCCACCACAAGCACCACATACACTACAACAAGGTAATAGCCTGCGGCATCAGGCCCCAGGTCATCAGCAAATGCCATAGGGGTGCCCAGATCCGACGGCTGACGGTAACCTGTTCCCAGAACCCATGGTGACTCTGACAATCAACGGAAGAGACATTTTGTGTTCCCAAAATATCATTATGCAAATGACGAAGGGATGTATCACTGTAACATTCCCGGATGGGACACAGCAACGATGTGCCACACCCCACTCTTATGGCCACCAGTTGCTGCAAGCTGAAGTTCAACAGACGCTGAATGCAGAGGTCTGGTGGGGGAGAGTGGAGGACTATGATGGAACTGTTCTGCATGAGACTGTCCGCCGTTGGGGCCCATGGTTCAAGGTATTACACCCGACTGAACCACCTGCGGATCCTCCTCATTGCACGATGAACTATTCGCTGTCTCCTGATGAGAACTATGACACCCTGTGGAGTGGACTTGAGTTTGAAAGCGAGGTCCATGGACATCCTGCTGTTAAGGTCCGAGAGATCTATGTGGGGAAACAAGGTGTGGCAGCTGCGGTGGAACTAACCTCTGAGTTACAAGTTCTCAAGAGACCTCTGCTCCTCACATCACCTTGCTCATCCAAAGCGGAGGAGAAGCTAAGAACATGGGGCCGATGGTTAAAGCGGGGGTTGATGCCACGGACTGGGTGCCCACTCAAAATGTTAACTTACATTACTCTCAGGCTAATGACATGTACCGTATTGCACATACCTCAGAAGTAAAACTTATACCAGAGAAACACATGCTAAGCCGCACACATGGTAGGGAAAATACTGACCATGAGAACACACAGCTCATGCTAGTTGATTTTCCTGATACATTTTGGACAAAAGGGGGAGCTGATGTGGGATTGATTCCAATGGCCCCAGTGGTAATTGAATTAAAAACCGGAACGGTCCCAATTTACCGTCCTCAGTACCCCTTAAGGGAGGAACAAATCGCAGGGATAGAAAAAACAATTGAAGTGTTGCTGCAGGCAGGTGTATTGGAGAGGACGGGGTCCCCCTGGAATACCCCGATTAACCCGGTCCCTAAACCCGGAAAGCCTGATTATAGAATGGTGCATGATTTGAGGCTCGTCAACAAAGTTGTAGTACCAACTCACTATGACACCCCAAATCCTTATACAATGTTAAATGCAATAGGCCCTGATAAAAGATTGTTCACCTGCATTGACCTGGCGAATGCTTTTTTCTGTGTCCCTCTAGCTGTGCGCTCGAGACAAATGTTTGCGTTTACGTATGAGGGGCGCCAATATACATATACGCGGTTACCACAGGGTTATGTGGACTCACCATCGATTTTTAACCATGTTCTGGAGACCATTTTGGCCGAGTTGGAACTACCAGAAGGAGTTGTTTTACTACAATATGTGGATGACATCCTGCTAGCAGGGACTAGTTCAGAAACGATTATGTCTACCAGAACGGTTCTGCAGTGGTTACAGGAAAACGGCTTCAAAGTGTCTAAATCGAAATTGCAGATTGGGAGACAGAAGGTGAATTTTCTGGGGAGAATTGTGTCACCATCAGGGCAAGCTATGACTGACACACAGAAGTCGTCCATTTTGCAACATCCTCGGCCCACGACGGTTAGAGAAATGATGAAATTCTTAGGACTTGTAACATGGAGCTAGAATAATATACCTGATTTCTCGGTGCAGGTCGCTCCTTTGAGGGCGCTAATATTGGGTGCAGGCTATAAAAACTACTCAAAGCCTTTGGTGAGGACCCGGGAGGCGGAGGCTGCATTTATTGCCACCAAGCAGGCTATGGCCAGCGCAGCCACGTTTCACCCCCCTGACTACTCGAGACCCATCCATCTGGATGTTGTGAAAAGAACGGATTTGTGAATTCCGTTCTGTTTCAAAAGGGGGAGGGTAACATAGATCGTAAGGTTTTGATGTGCTATAGTGGTAAGCTGGATAACGTGGAAATAGGGCATCCCTCGTGTGTCAGAAACGTAGCTGCTATTGAGCGTTGATTAAAACGGCCCATATAACAATGGAACACCAGACTTCTTACAGTCAAACGTGTTCACACTTTCCACGGCAAGACAATCAGTCATTGAAAATTAAGAGATAAGGTTGTGTAAGATTTAAATGAGGAATGAAGGTGATAAGGAATTAGGAGAGTTGTTGTATATATTGTCCATTTTTTGGATTAATGTTTGTAGTTTTTCGAGTTTTCTCCTAAATTCAGAGATGGGCGGTAAATTGTTGAGTGCTGCTATTGAGTGTATAGTGCACGATACACTTGATACAGTATCTTGATGATGGAAGCAAATGTCTGATCAAAGGAACATTTATAGCACCAGTACACGAAATATGGAAACTTGTTACAGACGGTCATCCTGTAATGTTCAACAAGTAGTACACCCTTACATTTGGACACGCTAACCATGAGAGGTTGGTGATCTATCAGTAATGAATGAATAGATTGGATCAAACTGAGCATGAGCTGAGTTGTATCTGCAAGTAACAGACATGTCTCCCACCCTCTGCTTTGCTTTTGGGCTGAAGAGCAATAAAAGTGGAGATTAACACTGAAGGCTGGACTTGGAAGTTTCCAAGTTGAGGGCAAGAGGTATTTGTTGGTATGCGTTGATCCTTTTTCTAGGTGGGTGGAGGTGATCCCCACAAAATCAGAAAGAGCAGCAGACGTAGTAAAATGGCTGACCAGAGAACTAATACCCAGATTTGGTATTCCAGAAGTCATACGATCGGATAATGGTTCACACTTCTCGAACGCTGAACTACAAGAAATAGAGAAAACGTTTGGATCAAACATGAATTCGGGGCAGTTTATCATCCTCAGTCTCAAGGGCTAGTTGAGAGAGCTAACAGAACCATAAAGGAAGGTTTGGCTAAAGTCTGTGCTGAAACGAAGCTGACGTGGGTGGCAGCCCTGCCAATAGTGCTGTATGGGATAAGATCATGTCCTAACTCTAAGTTAGGGATAAGCCCCCATGAGGTATGAACGGGAAGAAAGATGCCTTGTCCGTTAACAACCACTTTGCCTACCACTGTCAGCCCATTGCAGTACCAACATGTGGAAATATCTGACTATATGAGAATGTGTAATAATACTGTGATGAGTATCTCTCAACAGGTGACAGAGATCCTTTCTGAAGAAGAAGGAGAGTGTGCACCAGTGGAGGTGGATGACTGGGTACTACGTAAAGTAGCCAGATTCAGTTGGACTGATCCCCGCTTGGAAGGTCCATACAAAGTTGCAGAAGTAACCACGCTCTGTGTGATAGTGTGCCGAGAGGGGTACCTGATCAATACAAGTTAACGGATCAGATAGCGGCCGGATGGGAATCATTGTTCCCTTTTTATAACTGTAAACAAAAATGTGGATCGACTAAATTATGTACATTTCAATATCCAGCGGCTCACTAATATGACAAGAGATGCTCTGGAAGGGGTGCACAGCCGACTATCGGCCACCTCATTGATGACTTACCAGAACCGAATGGCTTTGGATATGTTATTAGCTGAAAAAGGAGGAGTGTGTGCGATGTTTGGCCAAGCGTGCTGCACTCTTATCCCCAATAACACCGCCCCAGATGGATCCTTTACTAGAGCATTACACGGACTAAGAGCCATGTCTGTTGAATTAGCTGAACACTCTGGTATAGACGGCACCGTCGGTAATTGGTTTGGTAAATACTTTGGACAATGGAAGGGCTTCTTCCTGTCAGTTTTTCTGACCTTAGTAACCGCAATAGTGGTTTTTGCCCTTTGTGGATGCTGCTGCATCCCCTTTATCAGACAACTATGTCTCCGACGCATCACCTCTGCAATAGATGCTAAAATACCCCTGCCATACCAGATGGCTTTGTTACATGAGAGGATCCAATTGTTAGGGCCGGAGGAGATTGGAGAGGGGATAGGTATGGTAAGAACCGACTTCGAGGGACCCGAAGAAGAAATCCTTTTAGGTTCAACATTCCTGTCCGCGTGATCTGCTAACTGTTGCACACATCATATATAGTGGATGCATACACGTAGATGGTGTGATATTTCTAGGCTAGGATGTATTCTGTGTCTATTATACTCGGTTTAGATTTTTTGTACTGTTTAGGGATTTCCATGACTGCTGCATTCACCCGTATTCACTGATATAGATATTTAGCGTTTAGATTGGTGGTTTCTTTTGATTTTTTTTGGTTTACATAATGAATTATGTAAAAAGGGGGAATTGATAATCAAAAGTTATTTTCATGGGCTTAGTTGGGGGTTTGCTGTCTTGTCTTGATTTAAGAGTTAAGTAAGGGGGTAAGCAGGATCTGCCAAGCAGGCAGACACGAGTCTGACAGGATGGGGAGTCAGTTTGTCCTGGCTGAGGAATGTAAGGTCTGCGGGTCAACTAGAAGATTTACCAGCCAAAGGGGGGTTAGAGACACACCAACACTATTCAACATACACACTCTGTTTACGATGTTTACGTTAAGTCAGGAGTCTGGACATTGGATGTGACCGGATCTTAGATGCGGGAGGTGGAAGGTCCTCCTCTACGCCAGTTTAGGGCCAATAGAAATATTTCCTTCTCTGTCTTTCAAGGGTTATAAAACATGATGTTCTTGCTGATGTTAGTTAGTTGTTCTTCCGGCCTGTGTGCTGCCTGAACTGCTCCTGCCTTTGCAAACGCAGCGCTGATACTTGACCTGTGATCTGACAAATAAATTTTCCAGAACGAGAGAAGTCATTCGGCTGAATTTTTGATAACCCCGACCAGGCTCCAAATCTTGAACACGTATTCTTACAATCTGGCAAACTGCTCGTCCCTCCGTCACTGAGAGCAAAACACTCGACAAGATCACAACTCTTTGCTGTCCTTCCTCCGAAACGGTGGAACGAGCTCTCTGAAGACACCAGGACCGCAGAGAGCCTTCACATCTTCTATCGCAAACTAAAGACACACCTCTTCAGACTCTTTTGAGTTTGAGTTTGAGTTTCCTTATGGTTGAAATAAACCTTTGGATTACATGTAATGTAATATAATAATACTGTTCCATTCCACCACTGACTGTAAGATGATATGAGAATGCTACATATCATTGACATAATAAAAATCCTCAAACAAACACTTTAGTCTGAATATAAAGTAAGCTACCTGAAAACAGGAAAACAGGTCAAGCGACGGGGAGACAAAGGCGGGTCATTCGCATTGTGACTCTTTGGCAAAAGGCTTCTGCCGCCGTGGGGAAACAATCGCGGCAGAGACACCCAGTCACCTCGTGACCTCCACTCTGCTCAGCCCCTCGACTGTAAAGAGCTCCTCGTTGCACTGATTCACCAGCACTTTACAAGTCACTGCGCGTTAGGTAACACCTGCATCGGTCACATCTGGCACCGTAACGCACCCTGGGCCCCGGCGATAAGGAAATTGGCTTCAGCTGACACCTAACAGCGAGTCATGTGAAGATAGACTGGCCCGTTGCCACCGTTCGGCCAGCACATCTCACAGGACTGCAAAATAAAAAACAAATACAGGATTTGCTGGCTGAGCACATGCTGGAGCGTAGTCCCAGAATCCCAATTACAGCGTGATAATCTTAAAGCCCCGGCAGAGACCTACAGCACCATTAATCACTGCCAGGTTGTAGGCCGCAACCCATTAGTTTGAAATAGTTTTCCCTTCCACGCCAACACTAACCACCGAGAAGAGCGCACGCATCCGATGTTCAAACCGCTGCGTTTGAGGCCACCAGACGTGCAAACAATGATACCAAAAGGGCCAAAGGTAACGTGCAGCTTTCTGTTAAAAAGAAATCAAATAGTAAACAACAAGCACTTTTCTCGCACACTGTTGCCACGTCAGCATCCCGATTACTTGATCTCCTGCCAGGAGAAACGTTCGTTATGGAGCGAGTGATTTTCTGTGTGATTAAATGATAATCAGCAAAGAGGCAGATAGAATTAATTGAGGCTAATTTACCAACCGATCCATTATTCGTCTGTTTGCTACAAAAACAGATGATGGCGCATAAACTCAAATCGGACAGCTGAGCAAATGAGATCTTCACTCCAGTGAGCTTTTTCTTTTTTTTTCCCATTAACACAAAAAAGCCAGCATAAAAATAATGAAGATGTATGGCTTCTATTAGCTGTTGTGATTTGAGGTAATTGATCAAGAAACAAAGTGCGCCTTAAATAAACGGTGGTCAAAGGTGATATTGTGTAACTACAGCGATCGTTAAATGAGGTGGGAGCTGCACTTTTGTGTGTGTGTGTGTGTGTGTGTGTGTGTGTGTGTGTGTGTGTGTGTGTGTGTGTGTGTGTGTGTGTGTGTGTGTGTGTGTGAGAATGGGAAAAGCAGGTGGAGTGAACTTTTTTCTTAATATTGGTGCACCTGTTTTCTCCTCTTTAGATTTATTCATTCATTCATAATTTTTTCAATTAAATTTCATATATATATATATATATATGTGTTTGGGCTTTACAATCTGCACAGTATACAACATCCTCTGTCCTTGGAACCCGGGCATGAGGAAAAATGAAAAATGAGCGATGAACACACTAACATCTGCGGGCAGGAGATGATGGGATCTTGAGTAAATGCTGCAATTGAGTAAACCAGACCATTTGTTATATTGTGTGTACACTTTGCCGCCATACGGCAGATTTAAAAGAGGATCCATTCTGGGTTTACCTTGAGCCCCTGATTCAATTTCTATGTGTTTGTCACATGAGATGAACACAGGATCGCTGGTTCTTGGGTCAGATTTACAGCAATGACACGGGGAAGCATCCACGTTTACAGCTCAGCACGTATCGATGAAGTTGCACAAAGGAAAACAGAGAGACATCCACTAAACAAGGGAAAATGCAAATCATTATTCCAGCAGTGTGACTCCCATCATTCTGAATTACTGCCTCAGCTTGATTTCTTTGTTCTTTTGTCTATGACGTCGTTATCTCTGTTTGTGCGTAATGGTCTTGATGGGAATACTGAATGAATCTTGCGTTGAGATTTCTTTGCAAAAGGACGGAAATGAGAACACATCAGAAACCCTGAATTCATGAAAGAAAATCTGATGTTCCGCCGTCATTGTTCAACACAAATATATCAACATGCTTTTAAACCAGGGGAACCCTTACAGTTTAAAAATAACATTCAGAAATAAGAACGGCAGACGACAATCCCTCCTTCACCAATTTACCCTGTTAGTCTTATTGTTGCCTCGACTTCCTGAGCTTCTTTTCGTCAAGTGACTCCGATACCGGCCCCTCAGAGGACCAGCAGCACTTCCGAAGTCGTTCCACACCGTGATACGTGTTTTTTTTTCCACAGTCAAATTGGCTTCATCAGACAATCGGCTTGCAAAGCAGCCATTTGAGGCCCGGGATTGAATGTTTATTCATTCCTTTGTGAATAAGAGTGCTGCCCGGGCAGCTTCACAGACACATTCCCATGCATTTGCATTTAAAGTTGTTTTGTCAATAAGCAGAAAGTGCACATGTACGAAAAGAAGAGAAGAAAAGGCAGCAAAAGAAATGTCTGTTGTTAGGCACCTTCAACTGCAAAGAAGGCCAATTAATACTCTTGTTGATTATTTATCAATGGAATTTTGGATAATTGTAAAAAATGTCCAAGAGCCTAGAATAAGAGCCAAGAAAAGACATTTTGATTTACATGATTTCATTCCATTATAAAGTGTATTTTACCAACCTGATTCTGATCTGTTCAAACGTTCAAAGGCCCGCTGTTGAGGTGCTGTTGGGTGTTTAGGCATTCCTAAAATAAAAACTCTCACAGGACAATAATCAACTTGGAGCCCATTGAGTTGTACCAAACTTTTTAAACGAAAAAGAGTTAATTAAAAGTAAAGTAATTGACGGGTGATCTCAGAGGGCTAACTGGTCCAGCCTAATAGTGCTCCAAGATGGATTCCTTAGTCATTTATAGTTATTAAGCATTAACATTTAAAGTCCAGCAGTAGGAAAAAGTCTAATGGTATGTTCAGTTTAATTGATGCACCGCTGGTGCAAATTGTCAGCCAGGGTTTCTCACACAGTGTATAAAACAAAATTTTAATCGCTTCTCTATAAATTTGCTAAAATTCTTTCCCCAAATCTTTTGAAGAACAGAGCAATATATTCCTAGTTATTCAACGGCTGTCCTTTGCTGTGAGGGAATGAGCAGCAGGCCTGTCCAGTCAACTCAAGTTGTGTCAAATAAAGACGTAATTAATTGCAATTCTCAAGCCCACACACTGCCACCAACCTACGACCTGTACAACCTACACTAACACCGCACAAATAGGACTATTAATGCTCCATTTTAATCCATGAGACATTTAATTAATGTCTCCCTGGGCTCTCTGCCATAAGCCCGACCCATGAATCCACTTTAGACCTCTTTCCACCCAGAGTTATGTCTTAGTAGGTTTTACCAAAGGCCAAAGAACATAGAATTATATGCCAACACTCATTGACCGGTGTCCTATTTTAAAAACCTTCTTGATTCTTAGTCTACCCTCAGACCCAATATCAAGAAGATAAATGGACAAATATTTAACAATGGGTTAAGATAACGTGGTCAAAGCACTCCTTTGGTCTCTGGATGCACAGCAGATGGGTGTCGGACACTTGATGGTCCCCAGTGGGAATTCACCAGTAGGCCTGATATGGCGTTATATTTGTGCCACAATCCTGAGCGCGTAATTTTAAGTTTTGAGCACAGAGAACTATGTTGTAGCAAAGAAAAACATTCCGTGCGCGCAGTTTACTGAGGTGCCCTCTCCACAAACTGGTTTTCTGCGCGCAGGCAGCCGTTGCTGCGCTCTCTCTCTCCACCTCTTCACGCTGCGCTCGCTCGACTTGCAGCAGCGTTACATTTGTGCCACAAAACCAACCAATCAGAGAATTAAAGAAGGTCCATTGTGATTGGCTGTTGGTCTCCAATCACAACGCTAGTAGAACTACCTACAGCATCGCGGAAGCTCAGCGAGTTGTTGAAGTTTGCAGCATTTGTGCTAAATGCTAATGGCCTGGATTAAAACACTTGCTGTTCTCATCATTTGCTTCGGTCATGTCTGATGGTGGCTAGCCGGACTTCTAATATCACTCGTTTTCGTCTTCTTTAGGAAGCGTTGTGATTGGAGACCAACAGCCAATCAAAATGGACCTTCTTTAATTCTCTGATTGGTTGGTTTTGTGGCACAAATGTAACGCTGCTGCAAGTCGAGCGAGCGCGTGAGTGAACCGTCGAGCGAGCGCAGCGTGAAGAGGTGGAGCGAGAGAGCGCAGCAACGGCTGCCTGCGCGCAGAAAACCAGTTTGTGGCGAGGGCACCTCAGTAAACTGCGCGCACGGGATGTTTTTCTTTGCTACAACATAGTTCTCTGTGCTCAAAACTTACAATTACGCGCTCAGGATTGTGGCACAAATATAACGCCATAGCCTGACCCCTGACCAACAGCACTCCCCTGTGGTCGCTCTGTGTTCTTACAGTTTCTGGCTGTCCTAACGAGGCTGTCAAGAGTCAAGACTAATATATCCTGCTCGCTTGTTGCTTTCCTACATTTATTGGTTATTAATATATCTGTTATGTGTATCCTCAGCCACGGCTGTGAATGAATATATAATATATACAGGCTTATTACAAAAGTATATGTCAGGCCAAGCAATCCATTAAAGGGCTCAATACCGCTGCTTAGAAGATCTTTTGACATTCAACTTATTATGCTGAGACGTCTTTACGAATCCATTTTGTCTCTGTGATTTCTACACAAGCTATTTTTACCGGGTTGACGGCCAACTTACGCAACGCAATCATTTCTGTGCAATCATCAGCTCTCCAAAATAATTATGTTTTTATGCATTCGGTGTGCAAGTCATTTTAAGAGATGAGCAATCACTGTGCAGATGGACCAATTTTAGACGTCCCCGGGCTGGAAAATGTAGATTAGTATAATGACAAAAGACTCCCGTGGAAAGGCAATTCCAGCTGTGAGTGTGTTTGTTATAATTTTGAGGTTCACAGTCGCAGAGATGATGACGTGTCGTTTGAATAGTTTATGAGAAAATGTTTCCATTGGTGCTTGGAAAAAAAGGACTTTTTTTTTTACATATGTAGTAGTAGTTTATGTAGTAGTTTTGTCTCCGGCCTCCTAATAAATAATACATGTTCTTCATAAGTTGTGACAGAACTGTGTGGTTCATTAGTAGACAAATCCTCCTCTATGTTCAATTATTCTGTAAATAAACAGCTGCCTGTTGCCAACAATAGAGCTGAGGGGAACTGCAGAGTGAGAGAATAATCCTGCCACATACCCCCATCGCTGCATTTATGACCGTGATGTCACATAGTTTCCAACATGGCCCCGCCCACTTCAAACCAGCGACAAAAGCCTGTAAACCTCTCAGGTACAATAACAGACACGGTGGGCTCTGAAGGAGCCCATCGCCATGGAGAGAATCTATATTTCATGCTCTTTAACAATGGCAGTAATGGCACTTAAATCATACGTCTCGTTTGCACAGCTTTGATGGTCCCTTGGTTCAGATATTAAATCACAAGTATTACCATTCTAGTGAAGAGATGACAATCCAAGTGTAGTTTGTCCCAATATTGTCGTTGACAGTCCAAACAATGTGACCACCAGATCCGTCATTCGCCAAAAGTTTTACAAAGTCAAGCTAAGCGTACCTCCCTCCGAGGTCTAGCTCAGTTTTGTGGGGAGATCGGTCACCTTGATGTAAGTGCCCCCCCGCCAGTGTGGATGGGGGGTTACACTAGAGGAGAAGAGGGGCGGACAGAAGGTGAGGGTCTAATTGAAAAGGGGAGGGCAGGGGTAGGGGGGGGGGCTCACTTGGATTATTGGGGACTCATAAATAAACCTGTGACAGCAATAAATATAGTGCAAATGGTCATTAGCGCATTAACCCACTCCCCCCCCCCCCCCCCAAGGACATCACCGACCAAAGGGGAATGGGACATGGGGACCGACCGGTGTCTCACACACCGCGGGGACCTGAGCTGAAGATCAACGATCTGCAAAGAAATCCCCCAGGAGGAGAACAAACTGAACACAGGAGGTGGGAGTGGATGAAGGCGACCTTTAACCCCGCCGCTGGACGAGGTGAACAGGTGTGGGATCGAAGACGGCAGCGACGGGGTCCATCACTCACCTGCTGGGGAGGTATATTGCTTCTTATGTGAGACGTCAGTGATCAAGCCGATCAGGATTTAGGGAGTGATATGAGTGTAACAGTGTTTCTGAGCTGCCCCATAAGCTTGAAGAGCAATATCTGGTCCTGGGTGCTTGTGACAGCATTTTTCATTCCTGCTGACGGAAGAAAAATACTTAAAATTTATAATACAGAATAATGAAACGGGTCGAGGAAAGTTCAGTTAAATAACGAGTGAAATGACGATGCACTTTCCAATCCCGTAAAACTGCTGGTTAGTCACATTTTCAGCGCTTTAGAACTCGCAACATTTAACTTTCGTATCCTATATGATGAAGTAATGGGCAGAATTTAGCACATAAATGAAAAAAGACTCCCCAGTATCTTGTGAGGAGGCAGGTACTCTGACACAACCAGGAGGACACGGTGACTTCTGAATGAAAGGTGTTGCCTGCCGTAAAGAGACCGTAGTGAGAGATGCTAGAAGGAAAGAAAGCGGTGGCCGAGGAAGCCGAGGGAAATGATTCCTCGCTCACCGCAGAAGTGTGAGAAAAAAAAAAAAAAAAAGGTCAAACTAATGGGTCCACTCAGCGTCGTAGATCACATAACGACACACGGGGGGCTTTACTTGTGTCTACTGCTAGGCCAGTGATGGAGCTGAAGCTATAAAGTCGGGTGCAGATGGGTTCGTAATGAGAGCGGCATGCTGGGATGTCTGCCATGCTCCGTGCCCTCTGATAGGAAAAATTAACAGCACACATATTTGGTGGCTGATCGCTGCACTTAAAGCTGCTGATGCATCAACTAAACACTCTCAGGTGAAGACTCTCTTGTGCTTTGATTAAATGCTTGTGGTTAAACTGGAGCTAACTTTTAAATACACCATAAGGAGTTTAAGATTAAAAGATATTAAAAGATGCCCATGCTGACTAGTGCACACAAAGGTGGACTTTTATTGGATGTGAAGCGCTGAACTTTGCTCCTCAGTATCAATGGGACACAACGCTCTTCAAGTACTTCTACTCGGTAAAAACAAATAAAGTGAGTTACAACTGACACACGGCTCTCGCTCATTCAGCAATTAATTGAAGATGAAGGTATCAGATATTCGTCTCCACGTAGACGCAATATACACATTTTAAACCGATTTAATAGTCAGAGGCAACAAAGCTCAGGACTAGTGCAGCATTCAGGGAAAAAAACACTCCTGAAATCATCGCTGCACATACTTTTTAAGATGACATGATTGACTATATGTTCATAAGTAGAGAACCATTGACTCCAATCGTATCGGCCGTCCACGGGGGCAGTAAGTATGAACAGGTGTCTCCTCCAATGGTCGGCTAACTGAAAGGACTAATACCTAAATACTTTCTCAAATACCGCAGGATGTTAAGATATCTCTCTTAGATTCCTGTTAAAGGGGAATGGATTGTTTTTAATTGTGATGCTTCTGATATCGAAAAACTACACTATTAATTACAAAAAAATAAATAAATAATCAACTAAAACACCACTAAAGCCCATACAAAACAATTTGACGTAAGACTGCTCAACGTCATCACCTTGTGGCCATAAGTGGAGGTGCATACCCAACATTGATGTGGCAACAGTGTAACTGTGGCAACCGCTACATCTGTCAATCACCGACAAGTTAGTTTCTGATCCCAATGCACAGACATGTCCATTCCCTTCAGAGCTCTACTCAACCCTCCCTTAGCTGCATAATTACACACTTTCATTTAGGAAAATCACAAAATGCATTATTCATGAGGATAATTACTCGTGGCTCACATTTGCACAAATGCAGGAACACAAACAGCTTCTAGAACAGCGAGTAACTCCAAGAGGTGTGTTATAGTATTTTATTCTCATATTTTATGGAATACAAAGCCCCAACCCTCCCACCCCAAAGAGTGTGCACATCAGATCTGGTGGAAACTATAGGGACGAGGAAAAGAACAGGCGAGAGACCAAAGGAAGTGGTTTCATGGGCGTGGAAGTGTATGACAGCAATTTAATGTGTTGTTCATATAAAAAGTATACCCTCTCATCATGAATGAACCCATTAAAAAAAAAAAGTCCACGTCTGGCTAGTCAGTTAATAAAAAGGGTGCAGCCATGACGGCTACACAAAAAAAAACTATTTAACAAAACACAAGTTTCCTTTTTGTAAAAATAAAAACTTCTTTTCATCGATCTTTTCCATCACGACAACAAGGAAGTGCTCAATCATGCGCAAGAATAATTTAGCTTTACATGACTGTAGATTCAGTCGCCTTTCCTTTGTTTACAAAATCTCAAAGCCGCACAACAGGAATGGAATATTTACCCAATCGAACTTGGGAAGGAAAAAAAATAATTATTACACGCACACAAAAAGAAAAAGAAAAGAAAGGACAAATAGCAGAAGGGGTAAGAAAACAGCCAGAAGGGCTGCACATGAATGCAACCCTCATATGTACTAGCAGCCAACCTAGGTCCAATAATGTAGCCTTCTTCAAAATGGCTCTGAATAATCTGGAGTGTGTTTGACAAAGTAGCCAAAACGCCCCGGCGGATGTGTACTAGTGGAACCACAACGCGGATTCCCATATACTGGAACAAAACTGAAGCACATTTACGAGCTTTCGGAGAAAGGTCTGGCCGAAGGTCTTTGCTAATCTCATGACATGAAAAAACCAACCAGCATGAAGACACCCTGGTACGGCAAAACCACGGACAAGTAGAGTGAATTAAAAATAACATTAGTAACATCACTGCCATTGAATCCATACATTTCAATGGATGACCAAGTCCATTTCAGAAGATTGGGGAACCCCAGAACTGTGTCACACCAATTACCATGACGTGGTTTCTTTTAGTTCATTTTCCCCATGGATGAATTGTAATCGTTTCCTGACCACTACACATCAAAACACACCAGAAAACAAGTTAACCCAATACGATACACACAATCCAAGGTTCACAGTCCTAGAAGGTGCTGTTTGAAAAGAGCCTCAGGTCCCATGTCCACGTGTTAAAGAGTCCGATCGGTGAACGGGCAGTTCCACCTTTTCGGCCAGAGCAATTCATGTGGTGGACGCTGAAAGAAAGACATTTAAAAAAAAAAAAAAAAAAAAAAAGCAGCAGAAGAGAGAAAAGATATGTTCAGGAAAAAAAAATGGAGCTTCACCTCGTCCGCCACATCTTATATGTCTGACAGCTCTTCTCAGTTGCTCTGGGAGGCAGAATAAACGGACCGCGGCAGCTCGCCGTCCATGTCTACTCCTCTTCTTCAATCTGCGCTTCAATCCAACCGTCCCAGGACCTCACACCATGTAGGAGTTCTGGTTCTTCAGCTTGTCCAGCTCTTTGCTCTGCTGCCTCAGGAACAGAATTCTGTGATTGAGGAAAACATAAGTGTGAGAATAATGGTTGGGCCATGATGAAAGTCCCCATATTGATTTATGTAAAACAATATAAAAAGAAAAAAAGATCTTCATTCATTAGCCAAGGAAGATGTAACATTCGCCTCACCTCTGTTCTCTCAGTGTGGCTTGAATCTCACACACTCTGACCAAGGAGCGGAGGTTTTTCATCTCTGTGCAGATCTCAGACATGTACAGGCTGCCCATGTTGTGGAGGTCCTCCCGTAACCGAGCCGCCTGACGGGAGAGGGACGAGCGACCATAGATTCTCAAATCACAAACGTTGAAATTTCATCATGGAAAACAAAGGTGGATGTTGGTTCTCGACCTTGTAAATAAAAGTATGACAGAAGAATGAACATTACGAGGACCGCTTACTTGGTCTTTACAAAGCATTCGACTTCCTGTGAGCAACCAATCCTCTTCAGAAGGATGTTGCTCAGTTGTCACGGAGACGATTTAGCGGTTATTGTTTATTGCACTCTTGCAGAAAGGCTGTGAGATGAGCCTGCAAGCTTCGGAAACAATAAGTAAGTGGACCCTGATTTCTTTTTTTTTTGTCCAAAACTTAAGAGTCTAAATTTGGGCTGGCAGCTCCGTGAGGCTGTAATGCCTGGGCAGCTTTGTGATGACTCCAACACTAAAAACAGACTTTAACACTGCTCTGTCTCACGTGTAGATCTCCGACATGGACAATACCTGTTTCTCAATGTTCTCTGAAGGCCATCCCTGGATATGTCTGATGAGGCTCTCATCAAAATGTGTTGCCAGGGTGGGGGTGAAGGAGCCGGGCTTGTCGACATGGGCGTTGCTGGTGCTGCCGGAGGGGACGTGGGCCAACGCAGCACCAGATAGGCTGGATCCCGTGCACAGAAGCTCCTGACTGATGGAGGGAGAAAAAACGATTACTGATGTGTAGACGGTGGAAATGAAATCCAGCAGCATTCTCCCTCAGTGGTGGAATGCTGCTCTTTGTGCATATTAGTCATGGATGCTATGGACTATTGAGTCCTTGGCATTTCTTTTTCCACATTTATTATCACAGAATACCTCAAACACAGCTCATCATACTTTGAGTCAAGTCAATAGCCAACCTCATCAATGTCCAAGAAGTCCAAGTGAGGCCCTATAATATCAGTCTAACGAACTGATACACAGTTATAATAAACAAGTGTAGTAATAAACTAATGTAACCCTTTTAACATGACACAGATGTTTATAACTGGTTTTTGGTAATTCGGAATGTGAAAAGCCTTCATTTGCTTGCTTTACATCCAAGCAATGGATCACCCCAAACAAACTAGTGTCTTCTACCTTCTCTGCTGGAGAGTTCTGGGGTCCTCCAGGCGCTTCTCTGGAACCTGTGAGAGGGGCGCTGCTCCTTGTTTACCTGAAGACATGCTGCCCTGTAGACAGAAGAACACCCGGCGAGACAGAAATGAATAGGGATGCAAGCGAGGAGGAAAAGACGTTAAAGTGGAGAAGGGGAAATAGAGAAACGGGAAAGTACTTTGGACTTTTATTTGGGCCACTCACCCTCGTTTGTGAAGATGTGACGCCGCCGGGATGACCAGCCAGGAGGGATTTCTGGCTGCTCTGCGGCGTGCCGTTCCGCGGTGAGACGTAGGGCCGCGGTGATGATGCATCAGATGTCAGGGAGACGGGCGACTGACTGGAGTGCTGGGCTGATGGTGGAGAAGAGGCGCATTACTGTGCTTTCCTTTTGGTTTCAATCATCTTCAAATACAGAATGATAACTGTGACAAATATGAAGAATCTGGAAAAACAAAGCTTGCGGCAATTTCTTGCTTGGAGTAAAAACAAAAAAATGGCACACAGGCGAATAGTCAGTTTAGCAACAAGGCTGCCAGAAATCTGACAAAAACAAGCTGTTTAGAAGGATACTCGTAATTTTTTGCCTCTGTTTTCAGCTCAAGCTTGTGTCAATTTTCTCTGGTCGACTGGTTGTGATTGCTATGCGTCGCATCCTCTGCCGCCACAATGGGGGCTCGATGGAATACATGAGAGGACGTAATTGGTTTTTCCATAGTATTTTCCAATTTCCAAGTAGTAAAACCTTGTGCTTCACTTGCAAAAATAAAGTGCTTCATTGACTGATGGTGAGCCACAAATTGTGTCTTACCCTGCATTTGAAAACGTGATTTGCATGAACAGGGAGCTAAAAAAGAAAATAAATTGTTTGTGTAGCAGACAGTGAGAAACCGCGAGGCAGCCGTACCTTGATTGGAGTGCTGAGCAGCTGAGAGCAGAGCAGTGACGTTGAAAGCAGGTCCAGCAGCGAGGAGCTTATGAAGCACAGACCGCAAGGAAGCTTGGGTGACAGCAGCTGCCAAGACTGGAGGGAAGAAGGAGGGAATGCGCGCACACACACACACACACACACACACACACATACATAACAGGTGAGTAAGCACAAACACACAAGAGCTACGGTAAGAAAATAAATAGGATCACAGGGAAGATTCATCTTTCATGTACGGTATTTTTTAGTAAGCGCACGTATACGCCAGCCGCCGGCAGAAGAACTTGATCATTAATGACAAGTTCCCGCCCTGGTTAGTAACAGCGGACAAGTAATTCTCTATGTAAAACGTCGCCATGAATCTGCCGTACACTTTTTGCTGCGTAACTGGGTTACAAACCAGAAGTTTACGTTTCACCGAAAAAAAAAGAAACTTTGCTCAAAGTGACATCTGGTGCGTCTCCCATGTTTCGGATCGCTCACCCTCGTTGAGTTTCGCCATGTCCATGTTGCCGTTGTTCATCTGCAGAGCAGCCTGCAGCGCCGGGAGGAGCTGGTGCAGAAGGGCCGGGTCCTGCAGCAGGGCCGGTGACGGGGATTGAACAGACTGAGGCACCTGCCCCGAAGAGGAGGAAGAGGAGGAGGACATGGCGGAGGGGGTGGAGCCTAAAGCACCGGGCGCAGAGTTCAGGCTCTGAGAAGAGGAGGAGGAGGAGGAGGAATGGCCGGAGTTGGACGCAGCGGACTGATCCCCTGGTGTGGTCTCTGTGGAGAGAAAAGCCTTAGTTAACAGAACGTGTGTGAGAGAAAATCTGTGCAGGTTCTAAGAAAAAAAGGTCCGTATATTCAAGAATTCTCCAGAATAGCAATTAACAGAAGAAGCTGGTCACAATGCTGGACCGGACAACTATTTCAAAACCTGAGCCACATTGCTTTGCTTTTACATTTCTGCCACACTTACTTGTTGAGGCTTTGTCCTGCAAGGCCTCTTGTCTGTAGTCCATGTCCCTGGGGAAACTATTTGCCGCCATCTTGACTGGATCTTTCTGTCGTTGTTCCCTGAGGCACATTAAGCAGAAAAAAAACCAGTGACAATGTGCTGGATTGCAGTTTGTAGTTAGACTGTATCCTCAGCCAATGCTATCTATGAGAAGACCAGTGAGCAGTTCGATCTACTGTACGAATGCATGAGGACGAGCATCTCGATTACTCGGGTCAATGTTGAGTTGTCTCCCGGGGTACGGATGTGTTCATGTCATTTTAAGAGGGCTTGCCTCTCCAGCAGGTCCTTGGGCTTCTCCCACTGGGACACCTCGGTTCTACAGTTGTAGTAGTACTTCTTCCCAGAGGAGCTGATGTGTTCTGTCCAGTCGTCGGCTGGTTCCTGGTGCGGAGAGAGAGGCGAGACATGAGACGTGATTAAGAACAAAGTCTACGTACACTACAAGACCTGTAAAAGACTAAAGACAACTTGACAAAAGTGACAAAGCCTCTTAAGGACTATATGGCCAAATAATCAAATCTATCATTGTCAGCAATTCCCATGCATGCTCTTCAAAGTGACAGCAGGGACGGGCTTCTTCTGGCAACAACGTCTTGTCTCGTTTTTTAGTATGTGTGAGGCAAGCAGGAGGATGCCACTGGTCTTAGGAATGGGGAGTTAATATAAATCATACTTTATTCCAGACTCAAGGTCCGGATGAGAGAAGACAATAAAGTACAGTGCATGAGTCTAGCAATGCCTTACTGAGAGAACACTCTGCCAATGTCTCCACAGCTGGGACTGGTAGCACGTAGGACTAAGCCCTGTGTCTGTTGACCAAAATCCCTTCATAGTTTGAGTATAGCTAGAGTCATTGAGACGGCAAAGTCATTTAAGATTTCTTAAGACAGTTTGGAAAGCAATGACTCCTGAAGCCACAAAAATATCACTGGCACAACTCCCTCTTGGTCTCTGTAATAATATTCTCATGGCATCATTGAAAGCTACTTGCAGTCTCTGGAAGCTTGTTTTTGGGGGCTTGACCACAAGTGTGCAATATGCTCTGAACTGAGAAACCTCCGCTCCATCTGTACACACACTATTGCGTGAGAGAATGTGAGCTTGTGATAATATAATATGTTCACACACACCACTGTGTGGTTTGGAGAGAGTGCTGCTATTGGATGTTACAATGTTCCTGTGATTGACATTTCCTATCGGCATGAGCCAAGACAGACTTAAGACAGCTTATGCCAAACAATCAAAACCACAGGAGGTGGCCACAAATCGGGATTTTTGTAACCACATTGGAAATTTGTTTTTCAAGATTAAAGCCGCTGGCATAAGAGCTATTACAAAAAGTTTGACAAATAAACCTGGCGGCAGACATCACATCCTCTGTGACGGGTTAATCGTTCTTCAAGCCTTAGATGTAAAATCCGGAAAACACAAATAGAAATGGTAATAACTTGCACAAGTCTGTGCTATGTTCTAACTGCTAACAGAGGTGTCACAAAATGTTTCAGACCGCCTTCGATTCATCGCGCATTGACACTACTGTCACTCACTGCTCACGTCTTTGCAGCTCATACAGGTTATGAGTAATTGGCAAATCGGTGTATAGCTCGGAGAGGTGGTGAGGGGGGGGGCTGTCCCGGTGTTTCTCTATGCATTTCGTGATGGAGGTCCGATGATGGTTAACAGATGAGGAGTAACTTTCTTTTTGGCTTCACAATTGTCAAAGCAAAGCAGTATACAGGAAATACCATCGGTTAGAAAGCCTGCATTCATTATAATGATGAACCAACATCCAATGAGACAATGACGAACATTGATAATCTTCCTTCATTGCTCAGTTCAACCAGATACTCTATGTGACATAATCCAACACTTTGATGAGGAAGTCTAATATTAAGGAAGACCCTTCATACATAAAGAGACCATTAGAAAAATGTGAGTTTTTAATGATACAGTGTTTTGGAGACAAATAAATGTCCGCAAAGCTTGTGACACAGACGTCCCTACATAATCACCCAATAGTGTGTTCCAGAGTACACTGGACAACGTCTTACCCGGTCTGCAGGCTTGCTCTGAGTCGCATGCGAGTCGGAGCCGGGGTGGGAGCTGTTGTTGTGAGAATTCTCCTGAGGAGATCCGCTGGTCCCTGAAACAAATCCACTTATCAGGTCACAAAAGATATACATGTGTGATGTGTGGGAGAGGACTGAATCTTAGGAACAGCTACAAGTGCCAAATAACAAACCCTTCCCTAAGGTTTGCGATAGTTTTAGGTTTGGATTATTCACATTTGCACAGCAGTAATAGCTGTAATGTCATCTGGCAGAAAGATTACACAAATAATCTACAGCTTTAAATGTGTTATGTTTTCAATCTGCTGCTTTTTGTCAAACTCTGCTAAACGGTGATATGGGTGAGTGTGAAGGCAGAATATCTGAGATTTTTGTGTCCAAGAAATTGATAGCAGTAAGTTGAAGGTGAGAACCATTAGTTTACCTGCATCCACAATAATGCAATGTGTTTTTTAATTTGTCCGACATTGCTGTATGACCGAGATGCTGCCTTTGCATCATAACAACCATTTAAGACAAAAAAAAAAAAAAAACATTCATGCATGTGAGCAATGGCGAGATCCAAGCTTACCATTTTTCCCCCTAACGGCCTGAGAGGTTTTTGCCTTGCCGTGCGCTGGGCCGTCTCCGTGTCTGCTGACAGGACTTTCGTCTGAGCGTCGCAGCATCTTGAAAGGGGGTGTGGGGTCCGATGAGCCATCCCGCACCTTGTCATAGCGGTTAGGGCCACCGGTCTGGCTCTTTGGCTGAGATTTATGGGTCTAGATTGAATAAAGAACGGCAGAAAGACGTGTTAGGTCGGGTCATTTTTGTCATATTTTGCAGAATGTCTATGGAAATAATATTAGTTTGAAAAGTGGTTCTGTATTAAATATTAAAATATGTATCTTCACTGCCGTTCAGCATTTTTTAAATGTAGCCTACAGAAAGCCACAGGCCAGAAATAGTCAACCGTTTATGGTGGTTTATTTAGTTTCAATCAAGTGACAATAAATGTACGTTGAGAAGTAAATGAGACTTGACTTAGAAGCATTAACTTAAAAATGCTTGAGTGGGGTTGCAGCATCCCCAACATGACACATTTTCTATAATTCTAAAAGGAAAATTCTACACCTTGATCGGCTAAGTTAGTGGACAATAATGACAGTTAGTGACCGTTAACAGCCTCATACCTGATAGGATTGTGAATCCCTTCTCTCGTTGCACCTGTGGAAACACATAGAACAGACGATAGTGTAAGACGGTGTGCAGTTTAACGATTATGTTGTTTTTATTACGGTAACAACACACTTTGAGGAAAAGAACGTTATCTAGCTATTAGCTGCCGTTAGCTAAGTCGATTAGCATTTTTTTGCCACCTTAGCAACAGCTGATTAATTATTATGTCACGAGTATTACAGATCGTGTTGAAATCATATCGCACGTACTATGGCGTATACACTAAAGGTTACCGGTACCGCTTCGGTTAGCTAACGTTATGCTTAGTTATTCGTCGATAAGCTAAACGGATATATCCGGAACCCAAAGCTAATTGCAGACAAGCTGTTAGCTCGTAGCTCTGACAGCTAAGGTTAACAGTTAACGTTTTAGGCAGAAATTAGTAACCGTTCCTCGCGGGGAAAAAAAGGCTTAACATTACGAATAACTTTGAAAATATCTTGGTTTGTGCTGGAATTACCCATCGCTGACTCTTGTTGGTTTCCTTGCATACATCACCATCAAGGCCGTGGTGATGTGTGTGTGTGTGTGAGGGGGAACCGTGGCCTCCTGTCTATCTTCTTTCAACGGTTCTCTTTTCGTCAGCTTCCTGATATCTGGTCTCAAACTATGCTACCAAACGGATACCTACAAGCCGTCCACCGAGCACCAGCACTGCATAGCGGGTGGTCTTTATTGCAAACCACCCTCAGTGCATCACCTGACATGTAGTTACGGTACAGGGTTAGCTCAGCCGTTGTTGCTCAGCGAAAAGCAGTAGAGTCAGGAGGAAACGGCGCAGACGAACGCCTCGGTGATGTTTAGCTAGAAAAAAGAGGTTCCGGTTGTATCTTTCAAATTAAAAGTATTATAAGTCGAATATGTTATAGCTACAACTTTGTTGAGTAAAGGAAATAACCACAATGACGAACAATTCAATTAGATATAAACTTGCACATAAATACAACTGATAAGTAATGTAAAAGCTAGACTTACCGTGACGTTTTTGGTGGTGTATCCAAAATAATTTCCTATTAGCATGACAAAGCAGCACAAATAACTACATAACCTCGTTATAACGAACGGGACATTTTTTCACACAAACGGCAATTGCATGCCTCTTATTTTGAAATGAGTTACTTCATTTCCGACGTGGACGTAAGAGTCACGTCTCCGTTCACTCCAATCCGGAAAGCAATGGCGGATCATGGGGCCTTTGTGCCCGGAAGTTAGCATCCAACATTAACAGCGGCGTCGTCCGGAATCTCACTTCTCTTCTTGATAAGACCCGCCCTACGTAGCATCCAAGTGCTGTGATTGGCCCGCGTCGTAGCTACAGTAAATGTTTGTTAGCGGATGAACAGACGACTGATGCACTTTGAAAGGCGATTGAAGAAAGATATTTTTTATTCTCTGCACAACAGGTTTAAATTACAATGTGCACTACAGCCCTTTTTGGATTCCCGCTCACTAAATTGAATAATTTAGAGAATGTTAACAGATAACAATACGAGCTAATTAGGACACTTTTTTCCTCAGACGGATTAAACCAGAATACCAGATGTATTCATCACATCTGTGTCAAAGTGTGAAATTGAACTAAAATGTCAAAAGAGAGAATACTATTGCCCTCTGCTCCAAATAAATCTCTGTGACATATGTGGAAAGTGAACATAGCGTCCCTTGCTAATTGATTGCTGTATTGATTCCACGTCGGCTCGATTTAGGTCAGACCTCACACACATTGACTGAACAACGGTCAGTTTTTAACAATCTGACGAGTCGGACACTTTAAAAAACTCTCTTCAAGAGTGAATTTTCAAATGTTGTTCATTCTCATGGCGCACTGAGTGATATGGCCTGCCTGAATCTGTGGAATGCAATGCCTCTGGTGAGTGCAACTTTTTTTGTGATTGTCCTCAGCTGCTTTACTTAAAATGTGTAGGAGTTGACACACATGTTCACCTAATCTGTTACCCGGATTAGCTGTGTTAGTTCAAATATATCTTCGCAATATTTTACCTTATCTGGTAGGGAGACATTAGAATATAATAATCAAAACTTCTCTGTAGATTGTTTATATTCGCTATCTGCTAATTGGGGGTATAATATTTCTTATACCCCCAGATTCTGTTTTTTTCTGATAAAATCCTCATGCTTCTCAACGGAAGTAAGTAATACTTTAATATTAGATTTAATACTACATTAAGTGGCTTGATGCCGACGTGTTACGTCTATGCAATGAAGAACAAAAGCCTTGAATACTATTGCTAAAGCATGAACTGTTGTATTACTTCCCAAACATAGCTGTGGAAAATGTTGAAGTATCTTTTACCAGCATTAGGGGGCGGTAATATCTCAGAAGAAGCATCTTCCAATGCATATGAGAAAAAAAAATCATTCCCTTTCCTCCTCATTTATCCCATATATTATAATATATCCCATATATATATATATATATATATATATATATATATATATATATATATAGTCAATTTTCCTTGAATACTTCCTTTCTGTTCTCAGAATGAGGAGGATGCTGAGCCGAACAGAACACAGAGGTACGTCCTCTATTAACGGAAACATATCTGTAATACTGGAAAATAAAGCAGTGGTCTCCATAACAGGGAATCTTTTAAAGGCTTCCGTATAGGAGTCTTTTCTTTTGTTGTTAATCCTAACCTAAAAAATAAGCTCCCTGAGCTCATAACAAGTGTAGGTATTTGTGTGTGTGTGCGTGTTTGTGTTTAAACGTGTGGTCGTCCTGCAGGTGTGTGCAGGCTGATATCTTCAGTGATGTCTGGAACAGAGTCTCATACAGACAGAGAGGAGGACTACAGGTTCCTCCACAGCATGTTGATGGAGAAGAAGCTTCATCTGCTCTTTAAGGTGACGACACATTTGTACAGTGATTTGTGCTTAATTACTTCCTCTGCTTTCAGGGACAACATCCATTTACAAACCTATTTTAGTGTCAAAATCTTATTTTAGGCTACCAAGGTGGAAAAAAAACGTCATGACAAATGAATGGTCATGCAATCAAAGTGCTTAGCTAAATTTATTAGTGCTGTCAGGGAAAATGTGCCATAATTATCCAACGTAACAATGAAACACAATGCATGATCTACATCTTATTGTTCAAAACAAATGGCTGCTGTCGGTGCCACTCTATTATGTATTTTAGACAATATTATCAGAGATGCATAAGTGGTCTAGTGGCACTTTAGTGTTAAAACATTAATAAATGCAGCTAATTTAAAAGCACTAAACTTTTGTATCGACTGTTTGTTAATAGAATGTGAAGAAATATCTCATATTTCATGAGTAATTGATGTAGTTTCAGACCCAGAAGTTAAGTACAATGTATCAACATTTTGTACAATATGTTAATAAAAGTTATTTTCCACCACCATCAAAAATAGAAACTCACTTTCACAGCATTCATTTTGAGATTGTTTTAGGTTGTGTTCTAGCCACGGTGCCATTGCAGGTCTTTCAATAAACACTGTTCTCATATCATATATGAATGAGTGTTCAGAGAATTTCAATTTTTTTTACTGCAGACAAAACCTTTTATTGTGGAACTTTCCTCACTCGACAGATCCACGAGCGGCTGAGGCGCTTTGAGAAGCGTGGCCCCGTCCCGGTCCAAGACCACGCAGCGGGTCTGGCCTCAGATGTAAGTGACTCTCTCTGAACATCATTCGCAGACAGACGAGCCGCTGAGGACAACAGCGGGCGGTGGAGGATTTTTAAGCACGAATGGAATGTGGGAATCCTTATATCAAAATGTTACAGTTTGGAGGACTACAATTCATTTCTGATTCTAGCGACAGCGACACGACCGGTACATCCCCTTCAGATGTGCGTTACATTTTATTCCACCGTCTTCGTGTTCCCAAACCAGTCACTTCTGTACTCTGCGTTTGCATTCGCCTGGTTTCCAAATCCTGTTCCTGGGCGACATGTTTAACAGGCTGTTCTTTTTCAGACTTTTCCCCTTACTCCACGCTTCCATCTGTTCTTCTCTCCATCCCCAGACCACACTCCCCTTCCATTATCCCAGCTCCCCCTTATCCTCTCACTTCCCTCTCTCTTCCACCCAGTGTACTGCAATTCCTGCCATGTTTCCACTCGGTCTATCTAGCCCCACGCTTTCCCCCATAAACTCCACCATCACTTCTTTTGCCTGGGAGTCCGTGAGACAGCCTCTCTCCGCCTGGCTTAAATCATCAGGACCTACTGCAATGGGCCAAACCATGGGTCTGTTTCCCCTCAGAGAGGCTTCTGTTTGCTCACAGTGGAAAGTAATGACCTTCATGCATTGTGTCTCTGGAGTGTGCCTCGACATCTTGAAGCAGTAGGAGTCATTACAGTAATGCGCTCGACAAGACGGGCGACCGAACGCGGCCCATCGCCGCCTCTTCACTCGGCGATGACGCCCAAGGCCGCTTTGTTTTCAGCCGTCGCCGCAACTCTCGTGCGGCCTTAAGCGCTTGGGAGCTTTTTTTCTTTTTTTTTTTTTGTAACTGCTGGTGGGCTAAAAGGCACACAGCCAAAAGAGGAACACGGACGAAAAGTCAAAGAAGAAAGCAAATGTCCTAATGAGGCGCACGCGGTCAAATGAAAATGTATAAATAACGACAGTATGCATTACTGCAGCTCGAATAAGATACGAGCTGAATTTCTCTTCCTGCGTGTTTCTCCGTCTCTCTTGGCTTCTTTCAGGCCGTGATATTTTGTACAGCAAAATTTTTAAAAATACACATCCTGCCGTTCCTCCTCTGTTTCTTTGTTTCCAGTTGGCGGAGGAGCTGATATGCCAATGCGGGAGGGACAGAGTCAAAGAACTGGCTGCCCTCATTTCCAAACCCAACTTTAAGGTGAAAAGCATTTCATTCCACGTGTTCGCCGGAGCTTCACACACGTGCGTCGACCCGAAAAACACTCTCGGCCAAACCAAAACGAGCAAAGGGGCAGAAACGATGCAATGATTTGATTTAAAAAGAAAGCTTACAATTCAATCAAGGCTGACAAGATGGAGTCCTACATGACGACGGGAGCCAAACAGGCAAAGTAATCCACGGGAAAGGGAAGGTTACTTTATCATGTCTTAGATTGTTTGAAGCAGAGGGAAACAACAAGCTTTGTTCGGTTCAAAGATACAAACAAAACAAAAAACTATTCAGCCCAAAAAGCCAAAGTCTCTCTTTTTTTTGTACGAATCGAACAAACTATATAAATGTCATAAATAGTGAGGTTTAGAGGTACCAAGGGACAATTTGAACAGAACCAGGCAAACGTTTCCCTTCATATACCTCTAGCTTCACATTAAACTGTAGCGCCTCACAGCTACCTCTTGGCAAGAAAGCAAATACGTTCATTTCCCAACATATCAAACTGTTCCCTAAAGTGACTTTTTATCATCTGTAATATTACCGCATACCCTGGTTATGCTTCCTGTCCCGGAAGCACGACCTATAATTGCCATTCACGATGACCATTTATGAAGCAATGAATGTAATCACCTCTGAAGACGTTGTTTCTCTTCATTCATCTTCGGCGCCCCGGTGGGTCATTGTCAATACAAGAAACCTAATCGTAAATCATGTGGTAACGTTTTCCGTCATTTATTCTGGACCAAGCCAACACCAGCAGTGTAATCTGAGAGACTATAAATCTATGCAGGGACAAATTCATCGATCTCCCTTTTCTGTTGAAGAACGTTTTGTCCTCTAACAGGTGCTGACATTTATTAACCACACCGGTATTGAAGCTAATCTACTCTCTAATCATGTTTATTAGTGTTCTCTCATGTAGACGTCCAGACTACTCAAATGCATGTCTCCTAATTTCACTCCTGCTGACAGTAATATTGCAGACATACACACACACACACACACATGCACACGACGTTTGGTTTTCCAGTTAGCTGCCGGAGTTGTTTTATTTCTCAATGAGGAGCCAAAGCCAGCCGAGAACTAACTGGGTTTGTTTAAAGAGTTTCTGTTAATGACCTGTTTGTTCTTGGCCCAAACGCGGGAGCTCACACATACTTATGAGCGACTCGGGGTGAAACATTCTGTAAATGAATGTTTGTTTCTTGAAAACCCGTCTATGAAAGTGTCCAGAGACACATTGCTCAGGCTCTGGCAGCTTCTGAGTGCGGGGCAACTGTTGATGGACAACATGGATAAGTAGACTAACTGAAAGAAGGATCGGCTGATGTTAAAATGATGAGCAAATGTTTTGTCTTTTTTTTTTTTTGGTCATTTACAAAATTCTACCCGTTGCGGGCTTTCAGTGAAATCTGAAAACCAACCCTGAGTTTAGCCACGCTCAAATTTAAAGAAGAATTAGATTAAATTAACTGGCATTGATAGTGACTCATGTATCAGTTCCCAGTCCCGTGACTGGAAAAAAATGTTTTTTTCTAAGACGTGTGTGATGTTTGAGGTGCGTGTGACTGTCAGCAGGAAGGGGGGAGGTTGCTTCCAGGGGGCCCGCAGGCAGGCAGAACATTCGCCATGTTGGCACCATCAAAACCAAAAGGGAAGTTGTATATTTTGATTAAGTTGCTGTAGTGAGTTCGGGCAACCCTGTCAAACTACGGGCATCAAACGGGCGGGTTTGTGTTTAGTTTGGATTATACCGTTGCCTTCAGCCGGTGCCGTTCTTCAATACAGAGTGAATAAAGAACGCCGGCCCCGTTCCACATCACAGCACCTACGATTCAAAGGGATCGATGTATCAGCACATATCAGCACCCTCACTGTATTTCTATTACCTCCACAGAGTCTCCTGTCCGTCCATGACGCTGTAGCTCAGAGAGACTTTGAGCCCCGTCTGCCACCATTAAGTGACGACTCATTGGAGGATGACCAGGATTCGGTCAAAATTGTCAGTCTGGTCAAAACTAAAGACCCCCTGGTCAGTAAGCATGTTTTTATGTTCAAGCAATCCAGTTATTAATTAGCTTATTCTCTCAACACGTTGGAAAATTGACTGGAATACTTTCTTGGTGAGAGTTAATTAGATGATTGTTGTAGTATCATTGTTATGCACGTATGCTAAATCTACAGCTAAAGCCAGCTGGAAGTTAGCTTAGCTCTCAATGGAGACTAAAAACATGTGGAATCTCGCCTTCCTCTGTTGAGAGGAGTGTAGATTTTCCTAAATATTTGTATTTGCTTGGCACAACGGGAATGAGATATACCTTGTCTAATTAAATAGTTTGTTCTGTAGCTTTCCCCAAGGCCGACCCATCAGTTTCCTGCATTTCTATTCTCCATGCTAAGCTACGATAACCTCCTGCTGGCTCCAGCTGCATACATGTACATTTCTACATGCCTCTAGTACAGTACCACTGTACTTTTAGCCTGGCGGCCTGTTTCTCATTTGGTTTACCTGTCCTTGTAATAAACGCATTTAAGTTAAGACAAGCATGTAACAGGGCAACTGCACTCAGCAATGTGTAATTTGTTCATTCATCTGACACACACAGGCAGTTCAAAGTAATAAACCAAGGGACAGCTGTTTTTTTCTCTCTGGTTACTGAATTTCTGTCATGTTGTCGAACTGCGTGACGGCTGCAGCCACGCACGCCAAAGTGTAGCAGCGCTCGCAGTGACGGGACACATCAGGAAAGTTCCTGCAGCAGCCAGGAATTTACAGTCAATTCTTCCACATCTTTGTTGCCATATATCTGCTGGGACGCACAGCATGCTTTCAGAATTGTGTGTTTGCACGCATGTGCATTTGTATATCCACAGCAAAACTATGGATGAGTCCCTTTGAGCCGTATTGATTATTGAAATAAAATAATTTCTTTTCTGTGTCTGATGTAAATCAACTGGTTTCAAGGTCTTTAATCAGAGCTGATTTTCTTGATATTACCTGTATGATCTGCCATATTCCACCTTATTCCAAGTCTTTGTCACTTATTCGTGGAATTTTCCTGGATCAAATGTAGCTGAAAGCAAACCAAACTACTAAGACTGATGAATACCTCTGCCAAAGCTGCGGAATCCTTTAAAATTTGTTATGTTAATAATAAATCAAGATCTTTATTAAATACCTACTGGACAGCAGCGGGGTAAATGTTCCACCTTTTATTCCATTCAAGTATCCAATAGTTCATTATTAAATAGCAGAAAAAAAAGACAGAAAAAGCCCCCAAGCAGAAAGTAGAAAAAAAAAATCCTTTAAACATAAAGCTGGATCCACATCAAAAACATTTGTCACTTAGCCAGTGGCTTTATTTTATGGCAAATGTCCTTTAAAACGTATTTTTAGATATCCTGCTGAACAAAACAGCAACAACAATATGGGCAAAGAACATTTCTGATGAAGTTTAATATTTTTCCAAGAAGAATAAATGAGAATAATGTAGTTAATTATAGGCATTTCTCGCTGTGTGTGTATGCTCATATTTAGTGTTTCAGCTTTGAGAACGGAACGTGCTTAGAACCAATAATCGAGAACATACGTTGATCCCAAAACTAGATTGCAAGGAGACTGACCTTTCTGTGACACGGCCTCTTTGATCGATCAAACGTGTTCCCGTTTTCCAGACGACAGGGTTACACCCCAGTATGAGCTGATTGTAGCCAGCTACATAAGATGCTCTTTCCATTGGATTGAGTCCACATCCATAACATCTGTTGAAAATAATGCTGATTTGGATAACCTTTCCCAGCGCTCTGCGTGATACATAAAGCCTCCCCGCTAAAAGGTTTCGTCTCTAAATAGGAAGCTTGTCTCGTCAACATGTTATTTTCACTGTCCATCACTTGACCTCTTTGCCTCTGCTCTTCTGTTTGCTCCTCGTCCTCTCATTCACTAATCATCCTCAAGGGGGCAACAATTAGGAGGGATAGAGCCACTGGGGCTATTGTTGTGGCGAGGATCATGCGAGGAGGTGCGGCTGATAAAAGCGGTATGCTTATTTATTACAGTTATCACGGTGTATTATTGTGTCCAGTCTACTCTCTCACTCTGCCTTCACGCTGTGTTAGGTTGTTACACAATATTACAATGAAAAGCATTTGGTACAAATTTCCATATGTATTTCCAACACTTTGAAGGTCTGATCCATGAAGGAGATGAGCTAAAGGAGGTGAATGGAGTCTCACTGGAGCACATGAAGCCAAAGGAAATCCTTCCTCTTCTGGTTAGTTTCACACACATTTGATTCTGTCATCGGATATTTCTGTTTCTCTCTTGCTCTCAACTTTTCTTTGAAGAAAGAGACATTTTTGCATATTGTTCTTATTGTCAGTAAGTAAGACATAGAATAAAGAAATCTTTGATTTGATTTGACTTTATAGATGATAGTAGGTTGGCTTTGTTGCCTTTGGACAGAACTCTGTTAACTGCTTGTTAAACTAATCTAATCAACTGCTTGGTCCAGCGTCATATATCATCCATACAGATATTCATTGATAATTCATTTATCTTCCTATCCAACCCTATTCAAGAAGCTAAATGCAAATGTACTACTACTACTACTACTACTACTGCTTAAAACTGTTTTTGCACAGACTGGTTCTCAGGGTGAAGTTACATTCAAAATTGTTCCTGCCTCCACCACAGAAGAAATGTCATCCAATAAGAAGGTACCGTAAATATTAACACCATTTTTTTCTGCAACATGTGTCCTTTAAAGTTAGTTGGCAATATGACTGCATGGGGAATATGCAGTAAAACTATATTAAATCAGTGGCATCTTGTGTGTTTGGTTATATTTTGTGTTTTTGCCACAGTTCTGTCACTACAGCAGCTCATTGTCAAGAAGTAAATCCAGCTGAGACAGTCAAGGATAAGAAACCCACTAACCTCATTGATATATTCAGCTTTTTATCATTTTGGATCCGCAATTGCTTAATTTAACATTAACAATGTGCACACCTTATGTGGAAAATCTCTATTTCCACAATCCAGTTTTTGGGGGTTGAGGAAGAAGTAATGGCCACCACCACCACATGCAGTGGATGTCAGGGCTGGAAACTGTTAGAGCATGGAGCATTTGCAGTGAATTAAGACAAATTATTTTCTATGATCATCGCCATTTCTCAAAGATGACACCAACACGTGTGAAAAAGCCCCAGACAAAGATGTTGTGTCGCCATCTGGGATTCAGAAGAACCTCACAAAGCTGCTTTGGTAAAAGAGACGAATGAATGCATTGATATTCGTTGACCTTTCTGTTGTCTTTCCTCAGCTGTTTATGCGGGCTCTGTTTGACTACGACCCTAATGACGACCCCGCCGTTCCATGCAAGGATGCAGCGGTGGCCTTCAAAAGAGGGGACGTCCTTCGCGTCGTCAGCATGGAGGACGACACCTGGTGGCAGGCGTGTCGCCTCGGGGACGGCAGCACCCGGGCCGGGCTCATCCCCTCGCAGCAGCTCCATGAGAGGTCGCCGACCGGCAACATGTTCACTCGCTTGAAAACACCCGTTTTGACGAATGCCTGGTTTCATTTACTCGTACGTGTTTCATTTGTCTTTCTTCAGGAGAGTTGCCCTACAGCGACCTAAAGCCCTGTTCACGCCTCAACGAGTCAGGCAACCGCCAGGTGATGAGCCACAGTGTGTCCGTAAAAATCACCACACCTGACTGGAGTAAAACCCTTTAACCCTTTCCAATAAACATTTTTGGAGCTCCTGTAGCGCTGGGCTGAGAGGTGACAGGTCACGTCTGCAGAACCCGGGTCAAGGTCACGGGTGAGCTCTGCTGCCGACGTACTCACTGCTTTTGTTTTCTCCACATGCTGCACAGATGAGGAGGAAGGTACTGTCTGTTCTATTGTCTTAGCGTGGCCATGTTATTTACGTAATATAATACATGTGTCCTATTTTAGGTTTTTGTATTTCAAAGATTTAAAGAGACGTGTTGTCCAAAAAAGGAGAGCCCTGTAATTCTCCACGCATGTCTTTCCAGCATGGAAAGAGTTCTTTTTAATGTTCCTCCAAGCAAGTTTATGGTATCTGTCCTTCTGCGGAGCGCTTGTTTGTAGCTAATAATCAATTTGTAAGAGTAAGGCAGTTATTAATGTTTCTAAAATGTGGGTATCATTTCTTAATTAGACCATTATTCGATTTTCTCAAAAAACATTATTGGGTTTAGTAAACACGCTATGAGTATAGCATTTCAGAGCATTGCACGTGTCATCCAAATGTGGTTTGTTTTCACAATTTCCTCACTCTTTCCTTTTCCCTCTTCCTATTTTTTTCCAGTCATTGAGGATGTAGACTACAGAGCGATAACAGGGATCAACATTGGTGAGGTCATTGAATTGTTTCACTCAAATCACACTGATACTAGAGAATGTGAGACGAGACAAGAACAAGTCATGGAAATTGGACTTGACAGCTCAAAACAACACACACACGTATCAAAATATGTTTCATTTAGCAATGAAAATAGATGGAGCAAAAACAGTCACAAAGGGAGACCCTGGTTATAGTTACACGACAGACATTCATATGATGATGTCGTTTTGTGGTTTGGGGATTTGAGGGAGAAGGCTAGAACAGCAAATGCGGTTTTAGCCTTGCCATTTATCCCATTTGTCTGGATCTCATGGATTGGTTATGATGTGCTTGTGTGTATTTCCGTGAGTGCAAATGAGCACTGCAGGATGTTCGCATGGGGGCGTGCTGATTGTAAAAAGGCTCCCTACGTCTGTGCAAGGCAATGTAATTACAGATGTTGCACAGTGTCAGTTCCACAACTCGTGTGCATTTAATGATGTGCATTTCATCTTATCTCAGGCCGGCTTTCACCTGATCACATGGTTCAGACTGTGTTTCCTCTTTGTCTGCCACGTAAACCCTCACCAATGATGCACAACCAAATAAAACATGCCGAGTAATCAGACTAGAGTGGCTGAAAGAGAAGGAAAACGGTGATAATGCTTTTAATACTTTTCATACTGACGGGTTTCGTCCATTCTTTTGTGGTGCAGGTTGAGACTCTGATCAAATCATCTTAACTTAAAAAGGGCTCCGGTCCATCTCTCGGCGTTACTGCATTCTCCTAGCAGTCTTATATCTACCCAGCATTTCCAAAAATGTACTACAGTCTTACAGCCGAGAGCATTTCCAGCAACACATGATGAATTTTCCTGGGTGAATTACTCGAGATTGACATTTCCGATATGTTTTCCTCTATACCTTCTTTCATTACGGGAAACAAGATATCTCATATTCTTTATAACATATGTTTAATACAGCACGTATTACTCTCTGTTAGTGAAATCATCAGTTTAAATCCAATGCAAACACAAGTTTGAAATCTCTACTCATGGTGCCATGTCTCTTAAAATGAAGCCCAGAAAGGAAATAGACAGATATGCTTACAAAGTGAAATTGCAGCTGACGTGACGTCAAAGAAAGCCTGGCAGCATCACTTAGCAGCAGTTAACATCATGAAAGAGAGAGAGCGCGCCTGCCAAGCCAGACCGCCGTCGCATGACAGACGCTGGCTGTCAGACGGCCCCGCGAGCGGCGCGTGACAGTCGGAGTTGTCGTCTGTTGACTGAGATTCGTGCCGTTGGGAGCCTGTGTTTATTTAGCTCTGCCTTCATTTATTGGCCTTGTGGTCATCTGAGGACCGTTTGGGCTTTTTTAACAATGTTGGAGAGTTCTTATGTACAAACTTGTAAGATATATGTAGCAATGTAAGTGATTTGTGGAAGTATGTTAAGAATAATTTGGGGTTTATTAATGTGTGATAGAGTGCTTAGTTATTGGAAAATATTGGTCATAATGAAGCTAAATAACATGGAAATTAACCAAATACATTGTCATTATGGATTATGGATGTGGATCGGATTATTAAGTTAAAGTGTTTCCTTAATGCTTGTGCCTACAATGGATCAAATGACAACGTTTATTGTGTCTCTGCTGTTCCCGCCGGCTCTACTAAACAGACTGTTTTTGCCTTGTTTAGCTTATTGTTTTATTTTACAGCCTTCAATTTTGTTGTGATGCGTCACTCTCACCGCTCGCATCAAACCCAATTCCAGTTACGGCAGGTAGCTGTTTTCAGAAAAAGATGAATATAAGAAAATGAAATAAGAAAAAACTTACTCACCCAGCACTTAAAGGAAGACAGATAAAGTTCAGCTGTAGCTGCTAAACTTAGTGGATCATTTAGCAGCTAAAGAGATTCCTCCAAAAGTTGGTGGAGACTTAAAACCAAACTACAAGGAAAGTGAATAATAGACTTGTAGAGGATTTTAGGTCCTTCACTTTCTTTTCCAGCTGGTTTAAGAAGGAGTTTCCGACTTGGGAGAAAGAGCGGCCGGGACGGAGAAGCGGCTCGGTCCAAGAGGTGGAGCGCGGGGCTCCATCCCCGCAGCTCCATCCGTCCTCCTACCTACAAAGAAGTGATCCCCTACCACAGAGACCCCAAAGACCGACACCGTCTGGTTGTTCTGGTTGGTAGGTATGAGCTCCAAAAATATAGTTTTTTGTGTATATATATTATATGTATATATGCATATGTCAAAAGCTTGGAAAATAAGTTCTAATGAATGGCTCCATGGGCAACTGGTGTGATACATCTTCAGCATTTAACAGTGCTATAAACACAAAGCAAGGTAACTAGTGGACATATGCGCAACATTTCACATTGCAATCAGTTGTGTTATTATTTCCACTGCCTTTTTTTGCTCCATGCAAACCATAAAAACAACAATCTCATTTATTAAAAGGAAAATATCATTGAAGCTGTTGTTGATCAAAAGAATTGCATTGATGAAGATTGATGTCCTGAGTGCAAGAACGATCTTTTCCCATCAGTGCCACGTAAACACTGTCAGAGAAATCCAAGTCAGAATATATTGTGTTCTCTTAGGTTACCAAGTGGCTCACCCCTGATTCAATCCTGCAGGCCTGCTCTTTGTATTTTTTGAGCAATATCTCTCCACTGGGACTTTCTGCATTGAGCCGGGCTCTCTAGGTCATCTGTGACCAATGGAAATACATAAAGAGAAAGGAAAGGGAAAGAAAGAAAGAAGAGAAGGGAAGAGAGTCAAAAAGAGCACACAGACAATGGAAATTGGGAGGCAGAGAAAAGAGAACCACAATGAACTGAAGAGGTGCAAAAACAAAACCAGATTACTGATAGTTAGAAGGGATGAGTGGATTTTGAATATGATCCTTTATAATGTCAGCCAAGGGCTCCATCTTCAAACTGAAGGCAGCTTGGATTTAGATTCAGACTTCCCTAATTGAGTTGGGAGTTTACCTCAACTCTGGATTATATTTGACTGTCTGCAGTGGAGGCGCTTTATTGACCAGAAGCCCTCATTGAGAACACACAGCTCATTGACAAGAGTCATAGACGGTAAAACCAAACCCAAAACCAGGACCTGCTGGATAATGTTTCACGCATTGCATCCACACTTTGGATGAAACGATAGACCACCATACTCCAGGAAAGCTGCTGAAAGGGATTGCCAGGCACTTTAAGACCAACATATTGCGTAACTCTTGATAAAAATGATTCGGGGAAAGTATCCACAAAGCTCAATGATGCTCCTCTTCAGTTCTGTGGAGCAGCAGGGAAAGACATCAGCATTGTAACAGTGCAGAGTCTATAAACCTGATATTTTGTAATGTATCAAGCTCATGCAACGCTGCGATGGAAAGGGCAGGTATGTCAAAAATCCTACTTTCAGACTGCGCTCTATTAGTCTGATGCAATGTGGGGCTGCAGAAACCTGCTTTAGAGGAAAATCCCAGATGCTGCAGAATGTGTGTGTGCTCCTGCACATCCTACACTACAATGATACTGATACTGTGGCCTTTTGCAGATGTTGCATTTAATTGTGATGCTATGTATTATCCAGAGCTGCATTTAACGTTCAATAGAGAGACACAGGAGGAGGAAGCAAAAAGAGCGAGGTTGGTTGGAGATTCATTTTCAGACTTAAAATCAGCATGAAATTCGAGCTCTGTCTCTTCAAGTCTCTCCCGCTCCCTTTGTGCTTGTCTGATGAAGAGGACAGATGTGTCACCGGATCACTGAGCCTATTTGATGTCGGACTCGTCGTGAGGAAAACGTTAGCACACTGAGATGCTGAGAAATGAACACCCACATACAGAACTTTTCATTTCCGTCTCAAGGGCCCGGCGGCGTGGGCGTCGATGAACTGAAGAGGAGGCTCCTGATCTCCGACCCCGACCTCTTCGGCGTCACTGTACCGTGTAAGACAGACGTCCAAAAGCGCCGCCGCCTCCCTCGCACACAATGGTTTCTCATCTTCTCACAGCCGCCGCGCTGTTCTCTTTCAGACACCACGCGCGAGAGGAGCAGGCTGGAGACCGAAGGGGTGGATTATCATTTTGTGTCAGTCCACATGTTCGAAGAGGACATTCTCAATCATAGGTACATAAACAGCTGTCGCTCTCGTGGTTTCCTTTCCCATGGTGTTACAAAACAGTCTTCTACTCACTGTAGAAGACACTTTCATGGGAGTGATGTCCCCCCACGTCAACTGCGGTCCAATAAGCATTTGATGCTGTCTTACTGTTGGTCCTTGCTTGTGTTCGACCTCTAGGTTTGTGGAATATGGGAGGTACAAAGGACACTACTATGGAACCAGTCTAGACTCGGTGCACAGAGTAATGGCTGAGGGCAAGGTGTGCCTGCTGGACGTGCACCCTAATGTGAGTATTATGTCCTTTTAGAGGTTTATGTCCACATAGCCATCTGAAATTGGCAGACGGTGAGGAAGTTTAAAAAATAATGAAACAGTACATGTCCCTTGTAAAAAAATCAGACTGGTGTTTCATACAAAATGTTAATCGCGACAATTGCCTCATCGGTAATGGTTGTGTGTGTGTGTGTGTGTGTGTGTGTGTGTGTGTGTTTGTCACCAGAGGAACTTAGGGTCTGAGAGGGAGTTCGGGTAGGCAGAAAAATAGGGTACAGTTTATTTTCGCTATTTAAATCAATCCAGAAGGGAAACCACCGTTCTAATCCAAGGTTTCACTTCCACAGTTATCCCCTCAACCTCAGTTGACAACTAGAAAATTCTGGATTTAATGATATCGAACAATCAAAATATTTCCAGATGGGGGTCCCCGAAGGAAAAACCACGACGTAATGTGTATGTGTAGGGATCTTCGAGACAGAAAAGGTTGAGAACGTCTGTGTACCATGAATATTAATGCTGACATGACATCTAACCTCCTTTTCTTTTGTCTACACTACCACAGAAAATAAAGCACGTGTACACGTCTGAATTCAAGCCATACGTGGTGTTCGTGAGGCCCCCATCTATAGAAGAGCTACGCATCACCCGACGGAGAGCGAAATTCCTCTCCGACGAGGAGGACGAGAACTCAGCCAGGATCTTCACAGTAAGATAAACCAGAATCTCAACAAAAAACCACATGGCGTCGGGTTCAAGTGTGAACTCGGGGGGCTTGTTCTCTGTCCGGTGACATGAAGGGCGGTTTGAGGTCAAACGCCCGGGCCTCGTTGCAGCCACCCATGCCCACAGGCGTACACACACCTTGCCTCGCACATAGCTGACCCCGTGGTTTGCATTTAAGAGGACAGGAGGAGTTACACGGCTGCTCGGTGGGTGGCTTCTTGTTCCATTACTAACATGCAGGTGGGGACATTTCGTCCGGGCGATGGAGGGTTACAAAACAGGTGTATGTGTATTACTGGTTGAATTTGCCAGGTCACTCGTAGTCCCCATCTGGCTTCTCCTTCACTGTCTGACCCCCAGCTGCCAGCGCTGCCCTTATTAAACCCGGGAGGTCACACACCTGTGTGTTGCAGCATGGCTTCGGAAAACCCGTTGCCGTGTACGTCGACGGTTCAGGCCGTCGAAACGGTAGACGAGCAGAGAGGACTTTTTCCACTCAGGATAAACGAAGCCGGATTGCCGGCCGAGCGGCAGCCATTTTTACGGGTTCCGTTGCCGTTACAAACGTTCTAGTGGGCTGACTTCCACATAAAGCACAAAGGAACAGAGAGTCGGGGGAAAATCACAACGTCGACCGCCTCATCGTGTGTAGCCGGTGTAGCATTTAATCACGGCGGGAATTGGCCGCGGCCGACAAAGCGCACAGCTGGCCGGTTAACTCGCTTGTTCGATTTCGCCGCGCTTCAACGCCACACTGGTTGCCGCCTCACTCCCAGATGGACAAGCTGTCCAACTGTCTCTTCCCGGCGAGCTGCGACAAGACTTCACGGGCCCCACTGACCTGTTTTGTCACCATAACCACCAACAACAATCGACGTTTTTTTTTCTCGTCCAAGTCAAAATAAACACAGAAAGCAGTTCAATATTCATTTAAGTTTGTGTAACTTGTTCCACAGCTGGTGTGAAAAGGCCTCCTCGCTCAGCGTGTAACGATGGGTTACGCCTGAATAAGTGAATAGAGGTATTACAACGCTATGATTGTACATTTAATTCACCCAGTCTTTCTCTTTTCGCAGGAGGAGGATTTTGAAGACATGATTAACTCGGCTGAAACCATAGAAAGTCAGTGCGGTCACTTGTTTGACAAGGAGATCGTCAACGGTGATGTGGCCGTGGCTTTTAGAGAGCTGAAGGTGGACCTTGAGAATTTGAAAGAGGCAAAAGTCCAGTGGATTCCTGCAAAGTGGATTTGCTCTTTACCAACAAACGCACAGAGAAGTGTTGGTCATTCGGGTGGCTGGATTTGAACTTCCAAAGACTAAAATATTTTTTAAAAACAGGTATAAATGGCTTCTAGTTAGAATTCAACAACATGAACCATTTCATTTTTGTCATATTTCAAATATTTGTCCTGATTTGTGATGACAACAGTTTTCCACAGTGTCTCGTAGCGTGTTTCCAATTAAGCAAACACAATCCATCCCTCTCTCTCACTCTCTCTCTCTCGCTCTCTCTCTCTCTCTCCCTCTCTCTCTCTCTCCCCGTCTGTCCAAGAGCCAGTTTTCCTGTTGGCATTTGGCTGAAATAACGTCGGCTTGCGGGGCTGAGAAGTAGAAGAAAAAAAAAAAAGGAAACTGTCCAGAGAACCTCTACTTGTGGCTGAGTGTAATCCCTCCCTGCCAAATCGCAAACATCAGCATGTAATTACTCTGACAGCTGCTGCACTTCAATTAACTGTAATGTACACCAGAGAAATATTATTAGTAGCAGTCGGGAAAGCCTTTTTCCAAAAATGCTGTGCAAAATAGCGACACAAACAAGATAACAGTCCATCTAAAACCTGTAGATGATGAAGAAATGGCTGTTTAATAGCGGCATGTTTAATAGCGGCATGTTTAATAGCGGCATGTTTAATAGCGGCATGTTTCAGACCGTGTACATGACCACGGTGCTGCAAATCTACACCACAGACATTAAATTGTAAAGAAGACTTTTATTGACAGTCATTTCGAGACAGTTTTGAATAATTGGAGAGTCGCCATTATAGACACTCCATTAATAAATGCTCATGTTTGAGCATCGCAGCTGCCTGTTGGAGACACATGCAAATGTTTGCCTTCACACAACCTACTTAATCCAATTTCTTTTTTTAATGGCCGCATTCCTCCAACGTTCGTGGTGTTTCCTTCTCCCCTTTTTGGATGCCGCGCTCAATTGGGTGTGAAGGGGTGTTAATGTGTCTGTCATGTCGTGTTTGTGAGGAAGAGGGAGCGGTGTGATGTGTGCAGACGGTAACGGCTTTCTAGGGACGCGGGCCTTCGCAGACGTACGCAAAGAAAGTAACGACCGCACATAAAAGCCTACTGTAAAAACATGGCGAGGCTTTATAATTTGGGAATTAGGCTCCGGGGGATAAAATGCATGCCATTTTGGCCTGAAGTATTTATTTAAGCTTAGCCAGCTTCTTGTCAGCGTCTGAGATGGATGGGTAGAGATGTACACATGGGCGCGTCCGCGTGTCGCAGGGGCATCCGATCCTCTCAGGAAACAACAGACGTGATTTTCCCGGGCCTCAGGAAAAGCGCAGCGGCGTAACTTCACCAAACCGCGGAGGATCCGCGGGCACCGTCTGAGATCATTACGATGCCATTTAAGACATCCAATGAAAACCTGCCGTTTTATTTTCACCTCTGCTCCTACGTGAAACATTACGCAGAAGTATGATGTCAATTGGTCTCGGATAATTAGGCCCAATCACCTAACTGTTTATTTTAAATGTGTTGAAAATAAATATGACTGACTTAAACAATGTCTTTGTCTTTGCATTGGATATTCATAACTTTTAAATAAGCATCACAGTTGTGCACAGGCGGAAGTTTATGGGAGTTAATTATTCGAAAGGTTTTTAGTTCATCACCTGCGAATTGAAGGAGTCATCTACTGGTTCATATTTCCTGATATTGACACATTAAAGCCAGACTATGGAACATTCATCACAATCTTCCTCTAACGGATAAAAAGTTGCTCAATTCAATAAAGGCTTTCTGAGCTCCAGTCTTACTTAGTCCGGTACGACCAGAAAGTTATGATGCTTAATGTCAGCAAACTTAGACTAACATTTCTGACTCAGTTCATTATCATTAGAACACAGTTGGCTTTGACATGCTAACATGTGGTTTAGCTTTTAAATCACATGTTGGCAAGTCAGAGTGAAACATTTAAGGATTCGTTTGATTACGAATTAAAACAGAAACGGAACACGCGTGACTTCACCAGAAAACCTTCTTGTTGCTTTTGGCTTCACGTTATCCGTGACGTTAGCGAAGAACAGCGATGCATTGAAACCTGCAAGGTTCATTATACAACATTTGATCATCTCACAGTGATTACGGGGAAGGTATTAACAGACAATTAGCTATTTATTACACATTATAAACAAACTTTCCTCACCTTTCAGCTTTGTTTTGGTCTCCACCAAATCCTGAGACAAATATCTGGAACTTAAGTCACTAAATGTTCAAGCCAGTTGCTGACTTTGTCCGGTTTATCAACAGGTTTTTATTAAACTAAAACTAATTAAAGATCTAGATTTAGCAAAGCCAATTCCTCAGGATACTTGACAACACAATCAATTTCTCCAACTGACACTTGCTAGATGTTTGGCCCTTACACACAACACACACACACACACACACACACACACACACACACACACACACACACACACACACACACACACACACACACACACACACACACACACACACACACGCACACACAGTTTTACCAAACTGCCCAAACAAAAGGAGATATATGTGCTTCCCCAGATCTTTTTACAGGTCTCTTGACTGCCGAATGAAGGTGTGTTCCCAGCTAATATCAACAGTTGAACCGGTGAACATATCACTGGGGGACGGGAGTAAATGGTGTGTGATAGCATGTAGCATTCTCCGACCGCTGCTGAGGAATGTGAGCCAGGAATTTACTGCACCTAACGGGGATCCTTCTGGTCCATGTGTTTTTCAGCTTTGAAATCCATTGAAACTCAACCTGCACACCAATTCATCTGCAGTACGAACAGGAACGAGACCTAACATCTCATATGTTTAATGGTTGCTGTACGGAATTTAGCCATAATCCTCAAAAGTTTCAGTTTTAGGCAGGAAAATCAAATTTTATGATCAAGTTAAGATTATGCATGGCAAATTCATTGCTGTATATCCAAACAGGCTTACATAACACTGTTTGGATGTCAAGAGGAATGGATCATGCATGGATTAGAGCTCAAGTTGAACTCCAGAGTCTCCAAATACTTGTTAAGTACCAGCATGTTGTCACGTAGTTACACTAATGACAAGGCTAAGCTTCTGTCAGACCCACTTTTGAATAATTGTTTACAGACCTTGTTCCATAATTGAGACAAATATGAGCCGTATAGTCGGATTTGTCTGCGCACACTGCAGAGTGCATGAAAAGATCCAAATTTCTGACAGTCAAATGCGCACTCTCACTCACATTCTGAATAAAAAAATCTGCATCATTATAACAGGATCATATAGGAAACGGTCAATTTAATTTACCAGTGTTTGTGTTAACTGCTCTGAGCTACAAATGAGACAATTTGTAGTGAAATCCACTTCATCTCAGCAGGCATCCCAGCCTGGCACATGACACCGTTTGGAGGTTTTGCTGGTTGTTATCGACCATGCAATTACACCCATAAATTTCCAGAGTCCCCTGGTAAAACACGCATTAATATCTGCTGACATGATTTTTGGTGAAACCGCAAGATATTCATGTGCCTTGTGCAGAAAATCTGAGTGCTTAGCACAGGCTGTAGACAGACCAGAGAAAAATGTCACTAGTGAATCAAATTTTCTGTTCATGTGCAATATTTTTCATGAGCCGGAGTGCTACCGAGATCCACGGCTGCCGTTCTGTACTTCTCCTCGCAGAGCTCTCCAGAGAAGTGATTGGATGGTGGGAGAGCCAATCGGCGGCTGAGCAGCAAGTTATTTGAACTCTCCTCACACAACTCAACCAAACCCGGACAACATCCTCTGACTTTTAAGACATCATTCTCTCACAAGCGTCTGCCATCATCCAGTCTGTTCAGCCACTGCTCCCGTGGGCACAGAAAGAAGAGGAAGGAACATTTTTTTAACCCTTTTCTTTTTATCATTACCTTTACATTTGGTGCATCCAGGATGGGAACCTGCTGCTTCTGTTTACACCTGGAAGTCGACCGATGCACCTGTTGATCAAGGAAAACTCTGTGTGTTCAACCATGATCAAAGTTGCTGAGATGAAGTCCGACACTCTGCTTCATTTTGAGGACCACCTGAGGACAGATGAGAGGAGCAGACTGAACTGTGGAGACCTGCCGCCGAGCAGTTTAACGGACGGGCGGAAGACAGACCTGCTGCGATGCCAGAGCCCTAATGGTGACGGTTCTCCTACCAAGCACAGGAGATACGGGTATGGCTTGTTTGTCTGTGTTGGAAATAATGTTTTAAAACAGCAAAACGGGCGGCTGTAAAAAGTGTATCGGTATGAAAAAAGTGAATTCTCTAACCTGACAAAATGTCGTCCGGGGTCAAGGTTATTTGCAATCCTTTTGAAATGTTATGTACCTCTTTCTTGTGTAAGTTTCGTACTGAACAGAAGGGAGTTTTTGGGTGGTCTTTCTGAATCTACGGGGCGACTTCCTCCAGGTCTCGTCTGGACGGGGTCAAAGTTCGCCACAAGAGACAGGTGCTGCAGGACATGGCCCGACCGTTGAAACACTGGCTGTACAAACACCGGGACAACCCTTACCCGACCAAGACGGAGAAGGTCCTGCTGGCTTTGGGCTCACACATGACGCTGGTGCAGGTGAGAGAAGAGCTTGTGCGAGAAAACATGGATGGATCGAATTAAGTCAAATTGATTTCACGGATGTGTTGGTTTGGTTTTTTTGGGGGTTAAAGCAAAGCCAGTGCTGTTCTATAACAAGGTGCATCTGTGCAGGTCTCGAACTGGTTCGCTAACGCCCGCCGAAGGCTGAAAAACACAGTGAGACAGCCGGATCTGAGCTGGGCGCTGAGGATCAAACTGTACAATAAATACATCCAGGGAAACGCTGAGAGGCTGAGTGTGTGCAGCGATGACACCGACTCCGATGGTACAGGCTACAGCATCCTTTTGCAGTGTATTGAAGTTAATTTTGGAATTACTGTGAAAGAAAGAATTTCTTTTCTTCGATAAAATGAGTTTTGCTTCCTGTGCCGCAGGCGAAGATTGTCCCTTACAAATTCCTATCAACCAATCGGACTTCGGCAGGTCATCTTCCCACAAGACCTTAACAGAGAAGCACGGCAGCATCCTCGCCATGGCGGACTCCGCCAACAGTGACGACGGCGTGTCGCCTCCGTCCAAGTACAAGAGCAGTTTACTGAACCGGTATCTGAACGACACCCTGCGGCACATGATGGCGGCGAAGGCCGACAGCGTCCCCTCAGCCCACAAGAGGAGTAGCCACTCGCAGTCCTTCAACTTCAACGAGTGCGATCAGGGCGCCGTCTCTCCGGGGTCGTCCTACGAAACAGAGGCCAACTTCGTCTACCACATGGGTGAGAGATGTCAGTGTTTGTCACACTGTTAGTTAAGAGAGAGGAGCGTTGAACACAAAATCTTAGAAGGTACTTTGAGAGGAAAATAGGACAGGAACCATGACAGCATATTCCTTGTTAATTTGGAGTTTATGTTGAATTCAAATGGCACTTTAACAACCTCGGTTTGTATTTAACACACCACAGCGCACAGTAAAATAAGAACAGGCCGAACAGAAACTTCCACACGGCCCCTCAGAGCTCCATGTACATTAATAAATCTCCCCCTCAGAAGCTCTGAAGGATTCGATTATAAAGTTACAACAAATCTGGGAGGGAGTTTGACACCTGGGTGCCCTTTCGGACCTTGAGGGAGCCCAGCACACCGACAACACTCGAATCCGTTAAACGGTTAGGAGCCAAAACCTTTAGAAACATTTCTAATAAAGACTCATGCAGACGCTGAAATCCCTCATTTTAAAATTGGACGGAGCACACGCTGGCTGCCACTTCACACCGCAAGTATGATTTCCATATACTAGAATGTGGCATTTGTTCCGCTTCAGCTTCTCGCCATAGTTGAAATGCCCATTCCAGGCACAAGGACAATTACAGAACGTCTGAGACTTTATTCTTCACAGGGTGAGAAGAGGGAACCTCAGCCAAATCTAGAAATGGAGCAGTCTGAAAGCACTGACGACGTCTCGCAGAGTAACTGTCACAGCCGCCACTCATTTTTGAGACAAGCCAGAGCGAGGTCACTAATATGCATTTGGGTTTCCCCGTTGCCTTCAGAGCGCGTAGCTTTGCTTCCCTGCCTCATGTGTGCTTTGGCATGCGGCTTCTGCCAATTGTTGATTTCCACTCAAAATCAATCTCAATGGACATTATATTGTTTCATATTTCATCTAAAAATTCATATTTGAGTTACTTTTTTTTATTATTTGCAGGCCAACATTAAATTCTGGTCCCAGTTTCAAGACAAATATTTAATGGATATTGTGACTAGACTTTGGATCTGTATCGAGGTAACTCATTGTAACCTCAATTTGGCCCTGACATTGGTTAAAGAGTAATACATCATTTAACAGACTTCTATTGTATTCAAACAGTGATATGGTACATGTACTGTTTTTTTTTAGATTGTGCTGTCATGCTGAACATGCTAAATTTAAAATTGAGAGCCTATCTATTGTCTTCGTGGCCGGTTGGTTTGAACGGACCAGACAAAACAGCTAATTAGAGAGTGAGTGTGTGTTATTTTGTCTTGTTTTCTTTCTTCGTGCTAAGCTAAGCTGAATATCTGAGCGTACGGATATTTGAGAGGTATCAGTCTTTTCCGATCTGGCTCAAATCAAGAAAGAAAATAAGCGTATTTCCCAGAAACTATTCCTTTGAAAGTATCATTGCACTTTTACTACAGAGTTTCTTGGGGGTTTCTTGATGTTGTCATAAACTATGTGGCCATCAGCGCTCTTGAAATGTTTTTGAAAACTTTTAATGCATCCCTGCTGGTCGTGCTAACGGTGTTTGCAACCATGTACAACTCCCCCTGTGAAAAGTGAAGTGGAAAGTACAGCTGCCAGATTCATGACACCATTAACACGTTTATACGCCACCTGGAAGACGGTCAAACGTAAACCTCGACTGATGGGCTACTAAGTGATGCCGCTACACGGCGTTTCAAAAGGGCGCTTTACACGTATCAGTCCGAGTACCAAAGGCGGTGAAGTACCGTGGAATCGCGGCCTGTACGTCAGGGATGTTACGATTCGCTGTAGCCTGCAGGAATTTCAGGGCGTTTAGTGTGGTACTCGCATCAACTCCAGTGTTTCACTTAAAAGCCTGGAGAGCCATAAATGTGACCACACTTGTGTTTTATTGGAAACAGAGCGACGAAAAACATACAGCACCAGTCAGAAGTTTGGACACGCTTTCTCATTGAATTGACTGAGAAAATGCGTCCAAACTTTTGACTTGTACAGTATCTGCACACATGCCCTGCTGGGTTTTCCACCCATTTTCTTTCAAATGAAAACATGCATCGAGAGAGGGGTCTCTTAGTAGTGAATATGCAGTAACGTTGAATCGGCATTGCGGAAGCACAGTGTAACGATATTTTCTCTGCACGCGGCTGTTTTGTTTTGCATTGTTGATCCCAACGACACACCTTTGAGATGTAAACATTTAAACACACATTTTTCTCCCACATTACTGTCAACTAAGTACAAAGCTGGAGCCAGCAGTCTGTTACCATTAGCTTAGTAAAAAGAGTGCTATCGGGGAGCGACGGCTAGCCTAACTGTTTTAGGCTAATTTATAGCTAAACACCCTCAACTTGTTGTTGTTGTTTTGACATTTGAGTCTTTGTACAGATGAAACAAATGAGATAACCCATTAAACTATTAGCATTAGAGGTGCAGTATGTGAATTTAGCTTTGTACATTCAAAACAGGGAGGCACGCTGTTTTGCTGCCGTCTTTATGCTAATCTAAGCTAACCGGCTAATTGCTACATTCATATTCAGTGTAATCATTCATCTCATCTGACATTGTTGACATTTACATTTTTATTTCTTAAAATATCTAACTATTTCTTATTTCTTAATAAATAGGGTTTGATAAACTGTGAAATGAATGTCTATGTAGGCTAATATAAAAAAAGGTTAGTAGCCTAACTTAATTACCACTTGTTAAATTCAGTAGTGACTGATTCCTGCAATAGTTTTGAGACTCACCAGAGGTAAAACAATGTTTTTTCGTGGTAATGAATACACCAGAGGCATTAAATAACTTTCTTGGCAAAGGATAGCGAAACAGCTATAGAGGAAGATACTTAAGGATGTTCAGTAGCTAAAAAAAATAAAACAGCAAAATGATTTACTATCGACAAGGAGTTGCTCTTGGCTCCAGCCTGGCTACAGAAATTAGAAACGGGGATGTGTCGCCCGTTAGTGTTGAAAGAGAGTGCGTCACATTGGGCCTCTAATGTCTGTTTCTCTCTGAAGAAAAATTGCGTCTGACCAGCTTCTCTTTTGCTTCAATGAAAAAAGGCAATATTCCACAACTGAAATGGAAAATATGTTAAATGCACAGACATCAAACAGAGTGTGCATCCAATATACTGTAATACAACCGCATAGTGCTATTTATTTATTTTTTTAATGCCAGATGAACTGTAGTTTAAGTGAAAGACCCTTTCTTCTCCTACAGATGAGGTTCATAGGTTTTCGAAACAGTCCCCTGCACATTGGTGTGATTTCACTTTGAGCTCAGGCCTTGGGCAAAAAAGATGGAGATGAATAGGGAAAGTTTCTTTGGAAAGGAATAACATGCGGTGCATCAACTTTATAGGTGCTAGCAGAGCTTTGGAAAACCCAAAACACGGTCAGGGCCCATGACACATTGCAGATATCGTTTATTTTAGGAGAAAAAAAAAAGAGAAACACTACATTGCGTTTGTCTTGGCCAGAGTAGCTGAGCAACGGCTGACTGGTGCATTTGAGTGAGTGAAACCTTTCCTGCACTGTAAAACGTATGCAGAGAGACACACTGGACAAGTAGCAAGTGATGCAAACTCACCGGTCCTGAGACTATTTGCGAACACCGTGACATGAACTGAAAAAAAACACACACACTAAACTAATGCAGATGCAGATTAATCCATGAACACACACGCATAGATACTCCCACACATGCTGATCATTTAAAATACAGTCAGAATATCAACATTGATTGCCCTGCGAACATTCTCGGTTTGCAATTTCAATGCCATGAAGTAAGGTGATTAAAGTTACATTTCGGTGAGTCCTTTTCTTCTCTTTTCAGACACAGTGGACTACGCTTCAGCTGTATGCGAAAGGTATGTGCAATTATCAACCGCTCCATCTGCAATCGAATCAGCTGTTTGCATTTTTCAACTTTCACCAGCTTAAAAAACGATACTCTGTGTAATCCCCTCTCTTGAAACTGAATCACCACCTCTAATTCATCCACATCATTCTGGCTGTATCTCAGGAGAAGCAAATCCACAAATCCTGGTTTGGATTTCAAAAAATTGCTCTCGGGCTGATTTGAGCCCTTTTGTGATTTTTCACATTATTCCCAGGGAGCAGCAGCAGCACAAAGGAAGCGATCAGGGCTGGAGGGAGATCCACGCCGCCGTGGCCCTCACCAGCCTGGCCCAGGGGCAGAGCCGCAAAGCGGACCAGATCGGCTGCACCCGAGGGCCCTTCTCAGTCGCGAGGACCACTGTCACGGACGGGACGTTCGCCGAGGGACCCACCGTCCCTCCGAGGCAGAGCTGCGCCGCGGGGCCCGCTCCCACCAGCCGCATCATCCAGAAGTCTTCTCATATCTCCGAGGTCCAGACTGTTAACGCCAGCAGCGTGTAGGCATGCGATCAGAGCATCTGCTCTGTCCTTCCGTATGATACCACGTGCTTGGGTGCCTTGCAGCCTCAGTTATTTTGTATTGCTGATAAAAATGATTTGAAATATCAAAGTTTAAATAGAAAAAAAAACAACCTAACTTTAATATTTTCTAGTGTTGTTGCCATTTTTTGAATGTCTTCCTATTGTCTGTCTGTTGCCGTAAGTTATATTAACTTCCATGAGACTGGATTGTCATCCAATGCTGAAGTTTGACAGCAGCTATTTGAATAAAGCCAATGTGAAATCTACAGATCCAACACTATTTTTCTCCACCCGATCAAACTATTCCAATAGTTAGGAAACCAACACATATTTGGGAAAACCGACTCCCATGTCTTCTGTATTTGTTGATAGGCTTCTGGTAATTCTCATCTAACTGTGTCCAACAAATGGTTCCTAAAAGTCTTGTTAATGCAGGTTTTTTTCAAAGAAACCTCATAAAGTTCTGAACGTATTTTAATGAGCCGATGTCTGTCTGGGGAACAAAATCACAGGAAACAACATTATGATTATGGAGGCACACAACTGTCAACGGCTTTTCATGTTAAAACATAACGTCAGATATTAAATGACAGCTCAGGAATCGTCTGACCTCAACATGGGGTCATCTGCCAAAAACGCATGTTATTGTTAAGATAAGAGACCAAATTGAGTTGAGGGAGACCTGGTGGACCTGCGGTGAGCGTCCCACATCTGGGGACATCCTGACACCAAACGTCAGCTTGTAAGCACACTCAGTCCTCTGGGAATCATTTACAAAACAAGGTTGCCAAGATTCTTTCCACTCCGGGTTTTGTTCGTTTTTATTTTTTTACATTTTGTTCACAGAATGTTTTCAGTCTTGCATGTGCAACCGGCCAGTCATCAATAAACTATTATGGAAAGAGCACCTCACCCGTTTCCACTGTAAATCCTCTTTTTGATTCGCCGGGTTTCTTCATAAGATGGACGCGTTACGGCGGAGTTCAAACTGCAGTTAGGCAATAATTAGTCGGCATCTTCAGGTTTCCGTTTATTTCAGTTTGAAATGATACAACGGTCACTGCACCGTAACTCCAGCCTATATCATTCAATCTTAAGGCAGATATCAATTTAACAATTCGCTGAATATGATTCAACTGGGCGCACAGCAAAAGCAACAGAAAGAAGTTAAGGAATAACAAGGTCATTTCAAACGAGAAAAAGGAATTCAAACAGATTGCAACAACACAACAACTCAAAGCTCGGGAAGCTCTTAGGAATGCTCTCCTGCTACAATGTGAGATAAATGCCCTCAATGAGCCAACGGGGACATCACATGGACCACAGCAGCACACAGAAACCGCTAAACGCAGGAAGAAAACCAGCTCAGAGAGCAGAGCTGAGACTAAATGTGCAAACCACTTGCTTTTTTAGGCAACAGAAAGCTGTGAAGTAAAGTGAGTAAAAGAGCAGATTTTATTGCAGGAGCTCCTACTTCTGTAAACCTCATACTTTTGCTCGCAGAAGTTATGGTCCAGGTGAGACATGCAAAGACAAAGAAGGGTTTAGTTGCAAGAAATCTTAAAGTTCAAGGCGGCTACTTGTCTTACATATTTTGATGTAAATAAGAAGAGAGGAGAGGAAAAACAAAAATAAGGACATGGTTTAATTTGAAAGCCTCTCTACATTTTGAAGCTTTAACAGTAAAAATAAAGTGGTATGGGTCACCGGGGTCCATTGTGAAAGGTCTTATGTGGTAGCATTCACAGTGCCGTGGTGCATTATGACAGATAGTACTCAAACTCACATGAAAACAAGCCTCTCCCACCACGAGTGATGTGTTATATATGCATGTTTAAAAACGCATGTCTAGAACATTTTAACATTAGAATTAGACATTTACAAGTTTAAGCAGAGCTCTTCTGGGGACTTCGGTCTTGATTATAACGAACTATTTGGGGTAAAATTGTAAAGCTGTGTACTGTAACCTACAAATTGGTTTATGTAATTAGGCACTGCTATTCTATTACCCTGATGCCTTAATGCACAACAGAATCACTGCTGCCAATAAGTGCAATTTGAACCAGACGTGCACTCGTATGACGCACGCCTGGTGTTGTTATGTCGATTTAAAACACTACACCTCCTCAGGCAAGAGGGTATTTTCGCATGATCCTTTCATTCATTCATGATCTAAACAGAAAGCAGTAACAGATGATGGCCAAAAAGGTGTGCAAACAGCAGAGTCCATTCGACGGACTCCCTTTTCTCTCTGCTCCTGCTCTGTAGTCGTTCCTATTACTTTAGTGCTTGTTTGCTTGGGTCCGGTTTCAGGGTACGGAACAGTATCCTCCACATGCGCGCCTGCCGCCCTGCTCCTGGTCGTCCAGACGGACCCCCTGACTGTGGCTCTCGCTCTGCCAAAGCCCCGGAGTTTGGAGGATCTTCTCCACAAGCTCCTCGAAGGCACACTGGACGCCGTCCTTTGTCTTCGCACTGGCCTCTGGACAAAGGAGGAGCGGGTCACTGAGATCAGCAACAGAAAACTGGTACAACCCCTTTTAAAACATGTCACTTTTAAAATCACAGCTATCTTTTTGTAATATAGTAACTGATGACAAAGATTTCTAAATGTCCATCCGTTTTTATAAACATGATGTTGAAAGTTTGAAATGAATTCATATAAAAGGAGTGAAGAGGAATGAAGACATCCCGCAGTGGATTAAGTCCGCGACATCTTCCTGCCCGGCGCTTTTTAAAAACCCCGTAATTTAGTAATAAAATGAAAACTCCATAAATGTTGACACAATTTCCCAGAGAGGGGCAGATTAGAGATGACAATCAGGAACACATGCAGACGGGAATCAGATAAGTGAAAGCCTGCAAGGTTTTAATCGTAACGCGGTTATTTTGAAGTGGCCGCATCTCTCAGCGCGAAACGCCAAAGCAGCAAAAAGAACGCAACAAAACCAAACTAAATGCATTGCTTACTGAGGAATGTCTCGGAGAAAAAAAAAGGGTCTGACTCTCTAGTACAGTACGGCACATTTTTAGTGGTGCTACACAGGAGGTTCCATGTTTTGGCTCTATTAGTTTAAGAGACGAATGTTTGATTTTGATTTCTCAGTTGGACACTTACCAATAAAAAGCATGGAGTGTTTCCGAGCAAATTTCAGTCCCTCATTTCTGTCCACCTCATGGTCATCCTGAAACCAGAGAAAAGATCCAATGGGATTTTACTCCGTGTGGAATACACATTTCATTATTCAACACTTACAGGATTTCTGGTGTATGCGTTTTTATATTTTAATATAATAAATGCAAGCAGAAGGTAGAAAAACAATATTCACATTAAGGCCAACTTTGAGCCTATATTCTTATATTAAGGACCGCATTCCAAGAAATGTCACGATGAGACAGCGACAACTAAAGCTTGTATTGTAGGACTCAAACTGGCGTTAGCAGCACTCACCCGATCTATTTTGTTCCCAACGAGCATCTTCACAAGGTCATTGCGTGTTGTGTAGGTTTCCAGTTCATTCAGCCAATTTTCAAGCTTCGTGAAGGTCTCGCGCTTTGTGACGTCATAAACTGTCAAAACCAATCAAAAAGAGGAAAGGAGTGAGTGGGAATGTTTCACCCGAGTACGATGACATCTTTTGCTTTTATTACCAACACGTCTTAACAGGACAGTGCAGCATCCCAATGACCGTCGATTCACAGTATTTATCCAAACTCAATTATAAGATAATGTCTTTTTGAGTAAGTGCGACGGGAAGCAAAGAGCAGATAAGATTCTTTTACCAGATGGGGGATGTTTATCATGATATTGTGCTTTATGTTTTTTGCTGTTTACCAAGTATAACTCCCTGTGCACCGCGGTAGTAGCTGGGTGTCAGGGTGCGAAACCTTTCCTGCCCCGCCGTGTCCTGCAAAAAGAAAAAGACACTTTAAATCAACGGCAGCAGAAGAATCCCTGACTCCAAACTTCGGAGCAACAGGTACGCTGGCCAGCGTCCCCACTCAGACTGTGACAATGTGCAATGTTTCGGGCAGGGAAATTGGCCTTTGGTGTAGAAATCCTTACGGATGTTTTTCTTAGGGAAATTATTGGTTTTAGTATTTTAACTTTATATGAAAAAGAAAAAAACTTTTCAATTACACAGAACCTTTTCAAATGTATCTACTAGTTATTATTTGTAGTTATTTACTAGTTGTATTCCCAAGTATTTTGAGAGCTGTTTTCCTCAATCGTGAGGGGCGTTTGGCTGTAGTTTATGGCCTCGTCGTGGAGTTTAAGACTTTAAGCCTCATAGCGGAAAGTTGAATCTTTTTTTTCAGCTTCCTTCAGTCATTCTGTCTGTGCAATGTGCGCCACCTTGTGGAGAAACCCTGAACTTCACAATGTTTTTATCCCAAACACAAATAAACTATAAAAGAAAAAAACACACCAGATGACTCCAGTCTTACCCATATGGCGAGTTTGGCTTTGTTCCCATCTATTGAGAGTGTCTTTACTTTAAAATCCACACCTGATCAGCGATGAGACAAAGAAAGGAGAAAGAAAGGAAGCATTTTTAGAGATCCAAAGCGTCGTACATGTTTATGTCTGTGTGTGGCTTTTATCGGTGTATGTGAGTGAGTCATAAACCTATAGTCGCAGGCTGCTCTGGATCGAAGGTGTCTTCTGTGAACCTCAGGAGGAGACTGTTTAGGGAAATGAAAAGGTACATACTGAAATAAGATACAGTACAATAGTTTTTTTGTGGGTTGCTTAAAGGCTCGTAAAACCTTTAGTATATATGGTACGTTAATCATTAGCTGATGCTGAGCAGCAGCATCTCTTGTAAGAACACAAAATACCTGAGAAAAGTTTCTAAACTGACTAACGTTACGTGAGGTTGACGTCATCGGTCACCTAATGACTGATAACAATGGCCGGCAGAAGAGGGACATCGACAACATTAGCGGCTAGCTGTAGCAACAACTGCGAAGCAATGGGGGGAATAAACTTGTCAGAGAATGTCAACATTCACGCGATGCTAGCTAGTAGCGCGACACACACACACCTGGACTTTCCGACTCCGCTTTCCCCGATTATCAACAGCTTGAGGGTCGTCAACACGTCGTCGTCCATATTCCTTGTGGGAGCTGCTCTCACTTGCAGTTGTCGACGGCTTTTCACGGTGAATTGCACTTATCTTTTTTCAAAACAGCTTTCGGCTAACAGCTCCGCTGACAGCCTGCTGGTCACGCAACTTCCGCCTTCGACGCGTGACGTCACGCAGAGCCACGATGGTTGAAAGTGAAAAGAAAACAAGATATGAATTCGTCGTCAGTATTTTAACCCAATTGTATTGTTGTGCACTTGAAGATGAATAGAGTTTTGTTAAAATAAAAAATACAAATTGAATAATGAAAAATGTACCAGATAATGTGTTAAATAAAAAAGGTTCACTACTGTTTTCCAATAATTTATTGTGTTTTATTTGTTAGAAGGTTTCGTTGTGAATTTAGAAAGGTATGTAAGTAAAAAAAATAAGCTTTTATGTGGCTTGTAGTTTGTCCTTGTTTTGTGTTCATGGCTTGTATATTTTATATAAGGCTACATCCCCCGTTGCCATTGTGGGCCAGTTTACCCTGAAGCAGATGGCGGACGAGGGATTAGAGTGAAGTCTACCATAGAAAATTACCTTCAGCTGACTTGTGGAAAACAAAGTAAGTAAAGGTCCACATTACCTTAGGTCTTTTGCTAGGTTTCATCAATCTTCAAGATCCCGTGACTACTGTTACCACACCTGTGAGAAGGAATCACCTGAGGGTTGGAGCAAATAAAACCCTTGACAGTAACCATTGAAATGTAATTAGTGAAACACACAACAGTACCTGTTCTACAATAGACTGTTTAACTGAGGCCGTCCGCATACCTCATCAGTCTCATTGCAGAGTAGACAACCCTGTCAATTTTTCCCCAAGTAGTTTTTTTGCAGTCATGGCCAGACACACAGACTGCATAACCAGTTGTTTGACTACCTCAGTGACTTCCACCAGGCAAATTGGTCCGCCTCTACCAAAGAGGCCATATAAATCTTATATTCCGTTTCAGATCAAAAACACAAAACATTTCTTTGGGTTTCTTTTTATTTGTCAAATGCACAAACATTCATTTACCACATCCATGGCGTTGTTGAGAGACATTCATTCCATGTGTTCTCGTAAAAACAAACTATACATCTATATACACGATGTCCCCATTACATCCCAATCGCATGTACAGCTAAACAGATAAAACTCTCCTAAAAAGTGTCTCAATTCAAAGCAAAACACCGAAAAGGTTATCAACCTAAAGTACGTAGGCCGATAGCGATCTTGATATTTGTACTATATATAAAATGCTAAAATAGAGATCACATGGGCTGCTGCATCCATAACTATTCACTTTAAAATTGGAACAACATTTTAGGAGGCATAACTGCATGTTTCTACCAATAATCTATGTTTAAGAAATGTCATATTTAGACTGAAGAATTTCACTTTACACAAAGACATCCTAAGTGCCTTTATAGACAGAGCAGTGCCAGTAGGCCTTTCATCCACTGCACAAAATGTGTTGAAACAGAAAAGGTATATAGCACAAGATAAACACAGCTTTATATGTATATACATATAAATATATATACTTTTATGCATGCTTTTTGAGGCTGAGCATCAGTAAATAGTCTGTTTGTACACGCAGCATAAGCGCAATAAATTACATGAAGTGAGCATTTTCAATTTATACAGCATGAGTGATGGTGATGAGTTCAACCTGCTCCTCCTCCTAAACCACTCAACATTCCCCAAAAGGCCACCATTACAAATAAGTACCAGGGACATATGCAGTGGTGGACAGGCAAGTGTAAATACATACATATATATGACCCTCCCACCATCTCAGATACAAAGAATCTGATGGGAAGTCAAAGAGCTGCACATCCACTTCCTGGTGTTTGATTAAAACACACGCGAGCTAGAAGTAGAGTGCCGCACGGCCTTGAAAATATACTACACAAATAACAAAAACACAAACCCTGCAGGATAAGTGACAAATAGGAGTTGAAATTAAGCTGAAGTTTTATTACGATTGCACATTTGCTCTTTGGGCTAAGGATCAGCAAAAAAAGAGAAAAGTAAAACCTTTTTTTCGACATTAACATTATTTAACATGCTGCTAATCTGTTTGAGGTGCCTAAATACATTCATGTATTATTTCCTCCCTGCAACTGATTGACCTGAATAACATTCTCAACATTTAATCGGTGAAGCAGTTAAAACAGGAAAAGCTACGTTCAAGAGTCACATGACAGATCGAGGGAATGTTGGTGAGATCACAGAACGGGGACAGCGTGAGGATGCGACGTAGTCCCACTTTGAAAAACACAGACCAAGACTTCTCTAAATCACTGCTCATTGAGCTCATCGAGTCCGCCCCTCCTTCCATGACCCCCCCCCCCCCAACTCTACAAATGTCCCCCCCCCCCCCCTCCCCTGTTGCTACCCTCTCGATTTGTTGCTGTGCTTGGGGGGTTTCACTTGGTCTCCAGGGCCTTGCCCTCCAGGACCAGCCGAATCTCTTTGGCATCCAGAGTCTCATACGTGAGCAGAGCGTCCGCCAGGTTTTTGTGCTCTTTGGTGTGAGTCTTCAGCAGGGCTTTGGCACGCTCATAAGACTCCTGGTGACGAGCAAGAGTAGAGATGGCGAGAAAAAAAACATTTTTTTACGAGGCTGGTGGGGATAGGGTTGTTTTGTTTCAGAATCTACAACGTCACACAGACCTTCAATAAGAGTCGCACTTCACGCTCCACAGCTGCTTGTGCCTCGGGGCTCTGGGCTGTCATGTCAGTGTAAGTCATCACACCCAGCTGGGAGACGGGAAACAAATACATGAAAGTACATACAATTATAGCCAAAGTGCGGACTGTGATTGGTGCGCTGTACGAATACTTCCAACTAGAGGTCGACCAATAGTGGATTCCCATATGTTAGCATACCTTATCACACATTCCATATCTGGTCACCATCATCTTGGCAATCTTTGTGGCACTATCAAAGTCACTTGATGCACCTGGAGAAGAAGAAGAAACTAGAAAATGCATTTCCTGCTGAAAATGCGTTGGAATGCAAAAAGCTGAAAGCTGAAATGAACTTTTTAAAATAGCTGAAAATACAGAAAGTTGAAGGGAATTTGAATACATTTGCTGAAATTATAGATATTAGAAAAGCTGAAATGAATTTGAAATTGCTGAAAATACAGAAATGGGAGAAGCTGAAAGGAATTTCAATAGATTTGCTGAAAAAGCAGAAATGAAAACAGCTGAAATAAATTTGAAATATTGCAAAAAAATACAGAAATGAATAGTGAAAAATTGCTGTTGATAGAGGCATAAGAATAGCTGAAATTATTTTAAAGAACTGCTGAAAATACAGGAAGTGGGGAAGCTGAATTTCAATAGATTTTCTAAAAACAGAAGTTGCAGGAGCTTAAATTTGTTTTAAATTGTTTGTAGTAATATTAGTAGTAGTATTAGTTGAAATTGTGGTGTTAGTAGTACTAGCAGTATAAGCAGTAATAGTAGGTTTAGTATCAATAGCAGTAGAAACAGCTGTAATACTATTAGCCATAGTAGTATTTGTAATAACATTAGTAGTAGTTGTAGTATTAATAGCAGTAGAAATACTAGTAGTATGGTAGTAGAAGTATCAGTTGTAGTACTAGAAGTACGAGTAATATTCGTAGAGGGAGACAGAATGTTTGTTATTCACACTTAAAAGTTTTTAATTAATAGGCCTCATCACAAACATTACAGTAAAAATTCCCTCCATGGGGCTTTTATTTTGAAATTATTGGATTGGGTGGGGTGGGGGGGTGTAGATAGAGGGAGGGAGGGTGAGAGGGTGAGGAAGGGAGGGGTGGTGAGGAAGAGAGGGAGAGGGGAGGAGAATTAGACTGACTGACTGACTGAGAGTGATTAACAGTAAGTAGAGGTCAGGGTGGAGGGGGGAGGGGGGGCGAGTGTCTTTATCATATTGGTCTGTTGACAGAAAGCATAGCTGCGTCATGTGACTCCACTAATCAGGTCACAAGGAGCAGCTTTGAGCCACAGACAGAGATCCTGCAGCGTGTGAGCGAGTAACCACGACAACGGCGCACCTATTGGATTGGGTGGGGTGGGGGGGTGTAGATAGAGGGAGGGAGGGTGAGAGGGTGAGGAAGGGAATGGTGGTGAGGAAGAGAGAGAGGGAGAGGGGAGGAGAATTAGACAGACTGACTGACTGACTGAGTGATTAACAGTGAGAAGAGGTCAGGGGGGAGGGGGGAGGGGGGGCGAGTGTCTTTATCATATTGGTCTGTTGACAGAAAGCATAGCTGCGTCATGTGACTCCACTAATCAGGTCATAGGAGCGAGCAGCTGTGAGCCACAGACAGATCCTGCAGCATGTGAGTGCTCGTAACCACGACAACGGCGCACCTGTGATCATTAACGATCTGCTGCAAAAGACAGAGACATGGCAGCAAGTTACACAGAATCCACACCTCAAACAAATGGGAACCAGCGCAAAACTATAACAGCTATCTAAAAAATACGGCGTTTGTATGAGACCCAAGACTCTACCGAACGCGTGGATGTGCGTTTTATGTCTGTCCGGTAATAAATACGGCTCCTATGGCCGTTTACAAAACGTGTACCTTGTGGATTTTTGTGAGAAATATGTCGGCAGATTTGTATTGGAGCCTATGGGGCTTTTGGCAGAGGTTGTGTCACTCAAACACTCCTTGCGCCAAAACTAAAAAACTCTGGGATTCCATGAACACATTAATCCAATCAGCACAACCATACCCTCATTAATCTGAAGAAATGAAGCCTCTAGAGTGTATACTTTGGCTGCAAGGACAGAAGTTCCATACTTTTTTAACCAGATTTCTGCGCTGCTTCAGCCTCTAGCCCGCGAGCTCTCCACTCTAGCAGACGCAATACACACTCATGTAAAAGTCAGAAACGGAGCGAAAAACTAGTGAAACATAATCAGTGATTATGAAAAAAGTACAATAGATATCAAGAAGCAGTTTTTTTCATAAAATAGTTGAGACTTGTGTGAACATTTGAGAGTTGAAATGGTGTCTGTAGCTGAAAGATTCGCGAAGCTGAAAAATCTGAAAGTTGAAGAAGTTTAGGAGGATTTGAAAGCAAACTCCATTTGAAAACCATGTTAAAATATTAATGATTATTGATTTATATAAATTCAAGCATAAGAGGTAGAAAGCTGAAAAGTCATAGCCCTCAAGCCAGAAAGGAGCTGAACATTTTAATATTTGAACGGTTTAAATAGCTGAAAGTGTGAAGGAGTTGAAAGGTGCCGCGGAAGAAATAGAAGAAGAAGCTGAAGAACTAGAAAATGCATTTCCTGCTGAAAATGCGTTGGAATGCAAAAAGCTGAAAGCTGAAATGAACTTTTTAAAATAGCTGAAAATACAGAAAGTTGAAGGGAATTTGAATACATTTGCTGAAATTATAGATATTAGAAAAGCTGAAATGAATTTGAAATTGCTGAAAATACAGAAATGGGAGAAGCTGAAAGGAATTTCAATAGATTTGCTGAAAAAGCAGAAATGAAAACAGCTGAAATAAATTTGAAATATTGCAAAAAAATACAGAAATGAATAGTGAAAAATTGCTGTTGATAGAGGCATAAGAATAGCTGAAATTATTTTAAAGAACTGCTGAAAATACAGGAAGTGGGGAAGCTGAATTTCAATAGATTTTCTAAAAACAGAAGTTGCAGGAGCTTAAATTTGTTTAAAATTGTTTGTAGTAATATTAGTAGTAGTATTAGTTATAATTGTGGTATTAGTAGTACTAGCAGTAATAGTAGGTTTAGTATCAATAGCAGTAGAAACAGCTGTAATACTATTAGCCATAGTCGTATTTGTAATAACATTAGTAGTAGTTGTAGTATTAATAGCAGTAGAAATACTAGTAGTATGGTAGTAGAAGTATCAGTTGTAGTACTAGAAGTACGAGTAATATTCGTAGTGGGAGACAGAATGTTTGTTATTCAAACTAAGAAGTTTTTAATTAATAGGCCTCATCACAAACATTACAGTAAAAATTCCCTCCATGTGGCTTTTATTTTGAAATTATTGGATTGGGCGGGTTGGGGGGGTGTAGATAGAGGGAGGGAGGGTGAGAGGGTGAGGAAGGGAGGGGTGGTGAGGAAGAGATAGAGGGAGAGAGAGAGGAGGAGAAATAGACAGACATACTGACTGACTGAGTGATTAACAGTAAGAAGAGGTCAGGGTGGAGGGGGGAGGGGGGGCGAGTGTCTTTATCATATTGGTCTGTTGACAGAAAGCATAGCTGCGTCATGTGACTCCACTAATCAGGTCATTGGAGCAGCTGTGAGTCACACACAGAGATACTGCAGCGTGTTTACGAGTAACCACGGCAACGGCGCACGTATTGCATTGGGTGGGGTGGGGGGGTGTAGATAGAGGGAGGGAGGGTGAGAGGGTGAGGAAGGGAATGGTGGTGAGGAAGAGAGGGAGAGGGGAGGAGAATTAGACTGACTGACTGACTGAGAGTGATTAACAGTAAGTAGAGGTCAGGGTGGAGGGGGGAGGGGGGAGGGGGGGCTAGTGTCTTTATCATATTGGTCTGTTGACAGAAAGCATAGCTGCGTCATGTGACTCCACTAATCAGGTCATAGGAGCGAGCAGCTGTGAGTCACAGACAGATCCTGCAGCATGTGAGTGCTCGTAACCACGACAACGGCGCACCTGTGATCATTAACGGCTGCAAAATGCAGAGACATGGCAGCAAGTTACACAGAATCCACACCTCACACAAATGAGAACCAGCGCAAAACTATAACAGCTATCTAAAAAATACGGCGTTTGTATGAGACCCAAGACTCTACCGAACGCGTGGATGTGCTTTTTATGTCTGTCCGGTAATAAATACGGCTCCTATGGCCGTTTACAAAACGTGTACCTTGTGGATTTTTGTGAGAAATATGTCGGCAGATTTGTATTGGAGCCTATGGGGCTTTTGGCAGAGGTTGTGTCACTCAAACACTCCTTGCGCCAAAACTAAAAAACTCTGGGATTCCATGAACACATTAATCCAATCAGCACAACCATACCCTCATTAATCTGAAGAAATGAAGCCTCTAGAGTGTATACTTTGGCTGCAAGGACAGAAGTTCCATACTTTTTTAACCAGATTTCTGCGCTGCCCCACACTCTAGCCCTGGAGCTCTCCACTCTAGCAGACGCAATACACACTCATGTAAAAGTCAGAAACGGAGCGAAAAACTAGTGAAACATAATCAGTGATTATGAAAAAAGTACAATAGATATCAAGAAGCAGTTTTTTTCATAAAATAGTTGAGACTTGTGTGAACATTTGAGAGTTGAAATGGTGTCTGTAGCTGAAAGATTCGCGAAGCTGAAAAATCTGAAAGTTGAAGAAGTTTAGGAGGATTTGAAAGCAAACTCCATTTGAAAACCATGTTAAAATATTAATGATTATTGATTTATATAAATTCAAGCATAAGAGGTAGAAAGCTGAAAAGTCATAGCCCTCAAGCCAGAAAGGAGCTGAACATTTTAATATTTGAACGGTTTAAATAGCTGAAAGTGTGAAGGAGTTGAAAGGTGGCGCGGAAGAAATAGAAGAAGAAGATGAAGATGAAGAAATAAAGATTCGAAGAACAATACTTGGAATGCATCGTTAATGCATTCCAACAATAAAGATTCGAAGAACAATACTTGGAATGCATCTCAATGCATTCCAACAATTAGGCCGTAACCACATTTCCTCATGTTAGAGAATAAAGAGTTTCCTACATTTGACCACTTATAACGGAACACATATTGGGAACTCGGCCTCACCGGTTGTTATGAACTCTTGGCCAAACATGATCTCCTCTGCAACACGGCCGCCCATACTGACGTCCATCTGGGCCAGCAGCTGTGAGCGGGTCTCACTCCAGCGATCGCTCTCTGGGAGCATGGACACCTGACGAGATACAATGAAGGAGATGGAATGAAAAAGGAACGAGGGGATTTATGCAGTTTAGAGTAATGACAGTTTGCCCAGGACCTGGTTTCAAAACTTTACATGAGGAGTTCAACCATTTGGTTTAGAAGCTCAAGGTCTCCTTACATGTCCCAAACTGTGTCCTCTGGGCATGATGGTAGCTTTGTTAATCGGCATGGCGTCTTTGGTGTAGTAAGCCACGATCGCATGGCCGGACTCGTGGTACGCTGTGATGCGCTTGTTTTTCTCATCTATTTCTGCACTTTTTCTCTCAGGGCCTTAAAAGAAAAGACGGCGTGAGAAAAATTATTTTATGGCAACATTCTCAAAATGAATGTATAAAGTATAAACTGTTGCCAGGGGAGATAAAGATAGAAAATATGAAGGTGGTTTTGCAGGAAGATTAATTATATCTCAACAACTGCAGGGAAACAAGTAAGGGGACCATCTTCCCAATCACTCACCCATGAGGATTTTGTCTTTCGCGAACTCCAGCTCCTTCAGGGTGACCATGTCTTTGCCGTCAACTGCTGCCTTCAGGGCAGCCTGGTTGACCAGATTTTCCAGGTCAGCGCCAGAGAAGCCCACGGTGCCCCGGGCAATGATATTGGCCTCAATAGCTGCAAAGATAACACGCATCAACAAAGATCTCCCGGGTATCAAACTATACAGTTTATGAAAAATAAACAGAATTCTCAGATCTGACTAAATGTCATTTGCCAGAGCAATACAATTGAGAGAAGAAGAATATTGCTATTATTGTTTAGGATCACACCTGGATCCACTTTAATCTTCTTCAGATACCAGTTGATAATCTCGGTGCGTCCTTTCACGTCTGGTTTGGGTACAGTCACCTGCATGTCAAATCTTCCTGGGCGGATCAGGGCACTAAAAAGAAGGAGATCCGCTTGTTATAAAGGGTCTGATACTGTGTCCCGATCTGGGTCACTGCATCCAAAAACAGCCTCAGGGTGGGAGTCTATTAGTGAAAGCTGGGCGTGAATGTGCACGGTGAGCTCGGACATTTTCAAGCGAGAGACACAGAGGCAAACATACTTATCCAAAGCTTCCGGGAAGTTGGTTGCTCCAATGATGATCACGCCTTCATTAGGTTTAAACCTACAAAATGATGGCACAGGGTTGATGCTAGTCAGCAGCTCTCCTCCGGCTTTCAACAATGAGCAACTCATACTTCAAGTGACAATGCAGTGCTTTGTTTAATCTTGTTTCCACCAACGCTGTACTGTATAGTATGCACTTGCGATTAAAAGAAGTTTTTGTTATCATTATGTGTAGTTGAATAACTCAAGTCCTGCACTATATTAATATCACATGTTCTAAAGATATTTCTATGGTCATTACCAGATTATTGCAACATCCCCACCCACCATATTGGCAAATGTCCTTTTAATATGAATTAAAACAACCCCCCCAGTTAATGCATTCATAAACTGTAAAAATGCAAAATATACATTTAGAGATTACCCATCCATCTCTGCAAGTAGTTGGTTGATAGTCTGTCTGGAGTACGGGTGCATGGGAGACTCGATCCTCTTTCCGCCCACACTGTCTAGTTCGTCGATGAAGATCACACACGGAGCATTGCTTTTAGCCTCCCCTAGAAAACAGCAGGACAAATACACATATTTACTTATGTAGCACAACATTCAGCGAAAATACATGTTATATAATATAATTATATAATAATGTTTCAAAGTTGTACTCCGAAAGTATGAAAGATATGTGATGTGATGACATTCTGTCCAGTACTGGTACTATTGTCTTAATCTGGAAACGATATCTTTTGCAAAGTTTCAGAGAAGGTTGAATATTTTGATCGGATTAAAAAATTGAAAAATATGTATAAAAGATTGAGGAAAAGACTATTTTGATAAAAATAGGGCGGAATAATAGCTAAAGATTCACGCCAATTACTTTTGTTGCCATAACCCTATAGCTATCGTATAAGTAGAGGTAAAGGATAAAGGATTAATTCAAATAATTTGAAATATCCCACTGAAAAGGTTCCGGATGCGGCTGGCTCCCACTCCAACAAACATCTCGTCAAATTCGGACCCGGAGGCGTAGTAGAACGGCACATCTGCCTCCCCTGCCACCGCTCTGGCCAGTAGAGTCTTCCCGGTCCCTGGAGGACCAATCAGTAGAACACCTAAAGTAGAGAGAGGCGAGAGGAAAAGCGTTGAGGAAGAAATAGAGAGACAAAAAAAAACATCCCAGAACGTAACGGAGGAAAACGTAGTGGGAGAGATACCGATACCTTTTGGCAGCTTTCCTCCCAAGACTGTGAACTTCTCTGGGTTTTTCAGGAACTCCACTACTTCCTGCAGCTCGTTTTTAGCTTCTTCCACCCCTTTGACGTGCTCGAATGTCACATTTTTCACCTGGACCGGGTCCACTGCAGAGTCCAGGCCTGATGTGGTTCGGAACCGTACTATTCAAAATGGTTAGATTAAAGTTCGAAATCACACTGCAAGGCACGGTTAACACTGCTTGTTACTCTGGGATCCAAAGCCACATTGTCAGATTGCATATACTGTAATAGTGGGTCAATATATGCAGGCTAGAATACGCTGCTGTTGTAGGTTAATTGAAGTTCTTTGGTTTAATGGATTAATACATGTACAAGACGCGTGGATTAGTTCAGCAGGCAAACGCTGGGCTTTATTATTATTCACATTCACACTTTGATTTTAGGTGTTATATGAAAGTAAAACGCAGCTTTAGAGTAGATGAGGAGCCTTTACCCGATATGAAGGGGGTCTTGGAGAGACCGTAGAGCCCAACAAGAAGCAGCACCAGCAGGATTAGACGAGTCCTCCTGAGGGAGTCTGAAGCACGGAAACTAGACATCAGCCATGTTTACCGCTTAGAGTGGAATGAAGGTAGCGTGACTTAATTTGAGTTTGTTTGCATTGCAACCTGCCTTGCGTGCGTCGTGTCAAGGCTTGGGCTTTCAGGAAACCCTCAGCGAAGCCCCTCTTGAAAGAATCCTGCTGCCCCTCGGGGACGCTCTTGTCCTTAACCAGACTGTCTAGATTTTCAACTTCCAACCCCTTGTCACGCGTTAGAAAACCCTGCAGTACAAGTTAAGAATTGCCATCGGTACTAGCGAAGCAACAACATGCCTACATTTTAGCATCGTATTCCCTGACAAGGCCATCAGACCGGACGAGCCGTGTAGGCCTGAAAACATTAGATGGCCTTTATTCACAGCATGGTGCAAAGGCAGCTGCTGTCAACCAAGTGTTTTTCTTGTGAGCAGACAATCCAAACAGGCCCATTAACGGCAGCAACCCCTAACCCTCAGCAATTAAGAGCTTTTCTACTCCAAATAAATGGAGTAGCCTAGTCAGATGTTGTTGTTGTTGTTGTTGTGAAGGCCACATAGATCTTAAGATGCTTATTACATTAAATATTTAAAGGGTGTGCTTAATATAATAAGCACTTAAGGACTTACTTAAGCATTTCAGCATCTTGAAGTAGTTACCTTCATAAAAGACGGTGTGAATCCTTCAGAGTCCAGGGAGCGGTCAGCAACTGATTGCAGTCGTCTGGTTTTGCTCTTTAAAGTTTTAAAACTTCTGTTTGGAACCCACGCTTGAAATAGGAAGCAAATATAAGATGTTAAATAGACCACCGCATAAGTTTTAACAAGGTTAACATAAGCAGTGTAAAAGTAAACGTACAAATAGGCTAAGAAATATAATACTGACAGATCAACTTGAATATTAGTTCTCTGTAACATCATGTATGATGTTGTCAAGTAACATACGGTTTGCAGCTCTAGTAATTCATTAGTAACAACCGAATGCAAAGCCCTGGATGACTGCGAACATACTGAGTAATCTATAGTTACCGGGCCACTGCTGGAGCTCTGTGCAGACGGACTGAAGAGGCGAGGGGTGCCTGCTAGAGTACGACATGGCCAGTGCACCACTCGAGAAGCCTGGGAACAGAGAACAAGGCTCAACTGTTGACCCTCAGATAACCTGCGGAGAAAGTGGTAGCAGAGGCCCTGATTGCTGGTTAAGAAGGTTCGTTTGAAGAATTGTACTCGACACCGATGTAAAAATCATTGAACAGGACATTTATATGCAGCTTTGAGTTATATAGTCTACGGTGACAAACATCTGTGCTGGATCAGCTCCCACTGGTCACCTCCGCATCAAAAGAGAGAGAGAAATAGCATTGTCATTTCTGATTGAAGGAGATGGAAGATTTGTTTACCCCTAGGCAATAAAACTTTACAATGCGAGCTCCTTGGGAAAATATCAAGACTCTGCTTCACTAACTAATGTTTTAACCCAAAGCACTATTTGCCAATGCAAAAGCTCGTAAACTCTCTGTCCACTTTAACAGGACCTTGTTGGAATCGAATTCTTTTACCAACAGAACTTAACCCTCATAGATTGCTTTCACTCCTCCCTTACTATTTTCCTGACAGACATCGGATGATGCAGTCTTTCATTCATGATCAATCATTGACAAAAGACTGATGCATTAAATGAGGGAACCTACATTAAACATGTTGAAACAATTAAGTAATGCCTTAAAAAGGGAGTTGGGTAAAACAATATTTGATTATTTTTGCGCGCTTTGAAGTCCGGACATGCTGTGTTCATCCCTAAGATAAAAATGATGAGCCACAGTTGTCTTATTTCCAGTATGGTAGAGCCGTTTATAACAACGTAGTACATTCTCACCATTCTTATTGTAGTAAAAGGAGTGTGTAGACAGATGTGAGGTCCTCCAGGTGGTCTGTCCCCCCGGGGGACGTAGTGTCTCAGGTGGACTCCAGCGTGGTAACACACGGCTCACCAGCTCATCCAGCTGCTGTGCACCCAGATCCGACAAGCCGAGCTCACGCAGACTCCACGGTGGCTGCACACATAGTTACATCACACCACTTTGTAATCGAGAATTGATTTACAGTCCTCACAAAAGTTATTGTGGAATACGTTTTCGTTGCACACGTGGACTTGGAATAACACACGTGTCTTGCTGATCACAGATTCTCTCCGGTTGATGTTATACCTCCGTGCAGTGAAGTTCTGGGTCTGGAGCATGCTCCTTGTGTGTTCCTGACTTGCAGGGGGGGGAACTGCTGCTGCTTCCCACTGAGCTCTTAATGGAGTGCAGGACATTGATGAGGTGGCTGAGAGGCACGGTCACCTGTGATCACGTGAAATCAAACAGTTCAAAGTTGCTGTTTCAAAGTCGGCAAGATGTTAAGCAAGCGTGCACGTCAGTTATTTCTGAAATTAAAAAAAATGTAAAAAGTGCAAGAGCACAACCACGTATCATTTACCAGATGACGTAACGTTAACTTGTTAGGTAGCTAACGTTTAATAACGTTAACGTCAGCTAAGTTAGCGTTAGCTGAAAAGCCCCAACGTCCAGATATTAAATAAAGACAACAATAACAACAATACTGACTATGCCTGCTGACGTGAATATGAAGGGCTTTTAAATCACCAGACTACAACAAACTGTTGACAGCATTATGGGTCACTTTAGCAAACAAGCTGCGGTTAGCTGCACATGCTAGCAGGCGCCAGTCAACTGGAGTGGAGAGCCACAGCAACAGCGGTGCTAATGTTAGCTCGGCCTAGCTGCTCCTGCTCACTTACCTGCGGTTGGACTGTCATTGACAGAGAAAACATGTTGAAGTCTCACAGGCACACAACAGCCGTTAAGCCGCACGAATTGAGCATCCGTCCTTGAGAGTTGGGAGTCTGTATTTCTTCAAATGTGTGTCTCGCCGTAGCTGTCATTGAAAGTGAAACTGCTAACTTCAGCCTCGGCTGAAAATAACCCGGATGTGACCTCTTTCGTAACCCCCGTTTAACGCTCTCCTGCTCTGACCCACTTCAGCTGACTTGTCTGCAGTTAATGTAAAACTTTAACATTATCATTCAGCATATTTGCCACACTGTAAACTGTGATAAATTAAATGCACTAAACACCTCTATTTTCCATGTCATATTTCTAATATAAAGTTAGTTGCCTATTATCTCAATCTTTAAATTCAAAACAAATAAAAAGGAACACTGCAATAAATGTATTTGTCCAAATAATGCATTTATTGGATGTCACCGTGTGCTTCACCTTGTTAGATTTAATAACTGCATATTTGAAATCCCCAGACCGTTTCTTAATTTTCCATCTATGATACTATTGCACAGAAGCCATAAAGTTCATTCTTTGAGATATAAATATAATATTGCTCCCCATCTCTGAAAGAAAATTAACCTTATATGTCTATGTTTTCAACAATAAATACAAAAGTCCTCCGTAATCAGAAACAAATATTATTAACAAATTGTGTAAACCGAAATAAACAATGACATGTACATTAAATAATATAAATGTTGATAACGATGGGGAACCACTTACAGTTAACAGCTACTGCATAATGATAAATTCATTTTAATAAATAGTTGATGTAGTTTTGGGTATATAGAGTTTCTGGGGGTCAGTGAAATATAAATAAGACACCCACCTAATGCTAAGCATACTATAACAAAGAAAATGTGCAAGCATTTATAATGCACATGTTTGTATGGATGCTACACTATATTGCAGAGTCTTACACACCTTTCTGACCATTCATTTATCTAAAGTAAACTCTCCATCTCTACTGGAGCCTCATTAAACTCTGTCTCTGAAGGGGCTTGAGAAAGCTACAGAGCAACAAATGTGCAACGATTCCATCCCAGCTTCATGTCCTTTGATTGATGTTGATGGTTGACAGATGATTCAGGTGATTTTCCTGAGGGGGGATAAATGAAAGTTTTGATAGTTTGCAATGTGGCTATAAAAGCAAAAGTAATTTGTTATAATACACCAGGACATTCTTGCTCGACATTTATCTCACCTTCTCCTCCGCTGTAAATAAAGCTGCACAAGCCAATGGGCGATCGGAGGCCAGAGTGCGGTCAACACGGCAGTGAGTGGAGAAAAGTCAAAAGGCCACCAAGATGGTCTCAGGAACTATAAAAAAATAACTCACATTAAAGTGTTTTTTCTTAATTACTTCAACTTGGTGCTGAAATTAACACAAATAAATAAATAAATAAAAAGGAGCTCTAAAAGACCATTTGTGCAACACGTAGAGAGTCCTCCTGCCTTGGTGAAGAGGATCTTGACTGAAAAATGAAATAAGAAAATATAGATCACTATCAATAAATATATAATAAAATGTATGTAAACTGTGACCAACAATTGTACGTTTCTGTAAACACACTGTGGGCCGTTTCACCTGTGACCCCGAAAGCTCCTCCAGCGCCCGCAGCCTCTGCAACACCGACGCCATGTCACGCTGCAGCCGCAGCAGAGCTGCGGCTATTTGCTCATTGACGTCTCCTCTGGCAGAGCCGGTTGGATGTCCGCTCTGCCACGCATCGCGGCGGGCGACATTGACACTGGTACACCGATGAGAGCTGCAGGTGGTCCTTGTCGACTCCGAACCTGAAACGCGAGTCAGAATGAGGCCGCTGGTGTGGTCTGAAAGGTCTGGTGTGAGGGATTTGGCAGTGAGCTGCCTTTAAAGGCTATTGGAGGATGAGATAAGTACACATCCTAGAAGCAAGGAAAGTTAGGCAAACGGTGTCAGTGTAAATCCAAGTCGTCACCTCTCCCTCTACTTGACGCGGAGCTGTTGTGCTGGCTTGAACTAATCCCTTCTTGAAGGTAAGAAGCTCCCACGAGTACTTGATCCTCTCCTCCCTTAAGGGTAGTGCTGCTCTCAAACCAAAGATCCCTTTGCCTCACCGAGGCAGCTCCTGATCCAGGTGAATGTGTCTTTGATGTGGACATCGCCTTGATTGGAAAAGAAGTGTCAACCTCAATTGAAATGAACATCATTAGGTCAAAAGAAATTCAATTTATTGTATTTATGATTTTTTTGTTATTAACTTTCTTGCAGGGGGTTATGAGAAAATAAGCTCTTCTAACTCTCAGAAAGAATGTAAATAAAGATATTTGTGTGGTGGAGGGACACCAAACCTCTTCCACGGCCAGATGATCTATTGAGTCACAGAATTCCTCATTGTCGGAGTCTGAACGATGTTTTACTTCAGGAAAAGCATCGATATGACCTGAAGAAAAACAAAATGTATATATTATATATATTATACAACAGTTATATTGTCTTTCAAGACGCTTTGTATCTTTGAGTCTTTTTTCTGCACCAATATCATTTTCAGAGTGCGAGGATTCATTTTTTTTTAGGCTTAAATTATTCTTATAGTACAGCAAAGGTTTTACACAAGAGCAACCTGCAACTATTTTGAGGTATACACTACGGGTATAATGCAAAATGGTATATTCTTACCACTCAGGTGTCCATTAAAGTGCATATTGGGGTTACACTGGACACTGGGCTCCATGCAAAAGGCCAGCTCCTCCTCCTCCACCTCGCTGTTGAGTGAGCTGTGTGTCCCGTTGGTGAAGGAGTACATGCTGGGCTCTATGCTGCTGCCGGACCCCCTGGTCTCAGACCGCACCCTCTTGTCCACCATCAGCAGCCTCGGCTCAGGCCTCCACTCTGAGATGGCACAAAAGAAAGAGAGAGCGAGATAGAATAACAAAATGTTCGGTCATATCTCGCTTTGCATATAAAAAAGTGCAAATTACTTTTTCCTTTATCTCACTTCTGTTCCCATTTACAGTATTGGGAAATGAAAATGACTTATGTTAATCTAATTTCAATGGAAATGATGTGGATCCTATACCTTTAAAATGGCCTCAAGAGAAAAAACTTTAATCTTAAAGACAAAACAAAAGTGTGACTCCCAAACCTACCGAAGCGGAACTATGAAGCCGAAAACTGCAGTTACTCAAATGACCACTTGAGGCCCCCTCAGACTCAGTGAATGCCCAAATTTACCGCAGGAATAACCATGACTGGAGCCTGCTACAAAATATGGTTTTCGCCTCTGTAGTTAAATTTCTGAAATGTGTACATATAATAATAAATATAGAATAATATATAACACCTGCATTACTCTATGAATCATGCAGAAATTTGATTGGATTCAATTTTATTGTCAGTACAAGTACTGAGGCAACGAAATGCGATTAGGCTATCGGATAGTACCTTCTTCCTCATCCTCTTCCTCCTCCTTGTCTTCATCGTATGCGTTGTCTTCTTCATCCCCGTTCTCCTCTTCCTCACTTTTCCCCCAATCACAACTTTCCTCTTTTCTCTCAAATTCACTATTTTCATTGCTTCCCTCTGCCTCCTCGCCGCTTGCAACACTGCTGACATGTTCTCCGAGATTTTGAACATCGTCCCACAGATCCCCGTAGCCTGAGCGACGAGGGAAACACTCTTCATCAGCTCTCTATCTAAGTGCACGTTGCGCAGTGCACATCTACACAAAGCAAATAAACCCTCCGTGCACTACGTCAATACCACAAAGTGCAGGTGACACTAATAACACACGGACTAACTACAGCACACATGGCAGCACACAAGCACGTTTCCTCCAACGATCTCGTAATGTTCCGGCGGTGTAAGCAAGGGACAACACTCATCACTCTTTTGTCAAATAAAGCTGTGTTGAAAGCAAATTATACTCAGTTGAAATGAAGTTATACAGCCACAGAGAACAATAAAGACTTGCCTTCCATTGTCGGCTTGACAAATTGTTTTATCAGCCCATCTAGTGATGAAGACACAAGTAAGACAGGCTCAGTATTACAAAAAAATGCCTTCTGTGTGACTAACAAAGGTGGGTAACAGCAGCACTTCATCCCGCTCGAGCAGCAGCGCTCACCTTGGATTGTATTCTGCTTGTAAAATAGCATCACTGGTCACATGCATTACCTGCATTGTTTGCAAAAGGCCTGGTGAAGGGTCTCCTGTCCACCTCATTCTCTTCATCTTCATCTTCTTCTCTGTCTGACTCTGCGTAGAAGTTGCCAAGCTTCTTTACCAGATCGGACACTTCGTCGGACATCGGAATGGTCTCCAAAATCTGAGAACACATAAATAATACATGTTTATGCATATTCTTTAGAAATGGCTACGGAATGGCGTTCGCTTTGTACAGTGCAGTACAACTTTCAACAAGTCACCAGAAAAAAAATGGAATTCATCATTTCATATAGCAAAGGCTGACTGATTCATCCGCTGCACCGTATAATTAAAGCTGATTAAAAACAGCTTAATATTGAAGGACCTGAAAATACAATTTGTTAAAGCAGTTTGATGTTATTTCAAACTAGATGTCACCGTTTAAAACATTTTTCAAATTCACGAAGTGAATCGTTATCAACAAGATTAACACATCTTCACGATAAGGTGCTCACAATAACAATGCTAATCCAGATGTTAAGCAAGTATATTTTTTACCATACACTACCAAGGTTTAGCATGTTGGCATTTTCTAATTAGCAATAAACACAAACTGCAATTGAGTCTTAGTAGATGGTCGGCCTCCATGAGCACATATTGTATATACATAAATATTTACTCTTCAATATGCCACAGAAGTATCTCATCAAGCAAAAAAAAACATCAATGTCTGTTTGTCTACTTTTTATCATTATGCATACCGCCTGTATTCAGCTTTAGTTGTCCTTGAAAGGACTTACCCGCTGGATGTCCTCAACATAATTCTCCATGGCTTCCTTCTTTGTCATACTTCCCAAAGAGCTCCACGCTTCCCTGGTAACACAAAGTCTCAGTTCAACACTTCCCCTCACTGAATAGCTTTAAAAAAGCGGATAGAGAAATGTCCCCAATGTTGATATCTTCTGTATTATTGCAGGATTATTCATACCTGCGGTATTGTGCCTTAATATTTGGGTATTACATTATTAAAATAAGTTGCGGATTATGTACGAAGGCTATTTATGGGAAGTGACTAAAATAGGCTCTGAATGGACTCTGACAGCATGAATATTTGTTAACTTAGTTTGTCTGAAACGTGGAAATGCGCCAGCTGTCTGCATCCTGTGTTGCTATTAGCAACAACTCAGAATTTTGCTGTGGAACAACACAATCGCCTGCGTATTAAGACAACCCGTTATACCATATAGCCTTTCCACTCGGGTCCCAGAAGCCATTGGGTCTCGGAACGTTGCAAGGCCCCAAAGTGGCCTGCTTGTAGTAACCATCGAACATCAGCATCATGTCATCAGATGGCTGAAAAGGACCTGAGAAATGAAAGAAGCAATTAATACATGCATTTTTTTGTATACACCTTCATACATATACGCCCTGTTCTATGTGAGCCACAGGAGTGGTTAGACTTAAGATATGACTGATCTTGTTAATCAGCTCTTTTCATTATAGCAGCTTTATCAATAGAGGGGTAGCTAAGTGACAGCTCTGCATGTAGGTCGACCACCTGCAGTGTTTACACACAAACATGCACAAACTGTCCCATCTCCTTCACACTCGGAAAGAGCAGCATCACCTTCTTCAGGAAAACTCTGGATCACTTTAACTGCAGCATCAAATTTCGCCTCCAGGCTGTGTGTGTCCTCCTCCTGCGCCATGCCGAATCGCAACAAGGGTGAAGTGGAAGCAGTCGTCACATCTTGAACAAATATATGAAAAGATTACACGTAAAAGCAAATTAGAACAGCAGAGGAAAGTTGAAAACAATGTGGTCACTGCTGCTGGTTGTCACTTGTCTTATCTAAGGATGGCACATTGCTGTTTCCTCTTCTGTCTTAAATCTAAACCTGGGGCTCAATGAGATACATTGTCGATTTAGCGCCAATACACTTGCATTCTTTGATTGTTTCTACGGCCGATTTGTTAGAAACTCACCAAAAACTTCACTTTCACCGGGGCAATAATGATTTCATTAGTCCGGTGTTTGTCAGCAATATGCAGCAGAAAGCTAATTTCCACTCCGGTGAGTCCCGTCAAGGATGAGCCGAACGTCTGGTTCCTAAATCCTAAGTCTGGGAAATGTAGTTTTTTACCGAACAAGCTTCGTGTCGTAGAGGGTCAAAGCGTAAACGTTTATTACTCCAAGCCCCAGAAGCCCACCTCAGCCGGGCATTAAACCGCGGTGGTTCATGGGAAGTGTAGTGTTGTGGAGCCAAACCTTATAATGCAAAGGAGCACCGGGAGTTTTTAAGTGCCCTTAAAAAAGAAACAATCGATTTAAGATTTGAGGAAATCGTAGAGTAACACAGATTTTCACTGCGTTTTTAATCGTTACTGTCAAAAGCATAGGCCAAGTTTCATATTGTATGTATCTTTCTAAGCTTCCAAATGTGTTAATGTAGTCCATACTACCCTGTTGCTACCAATAATCGTTTATGGCTCTATAATATTACATTTATGATTATAAAGTGATAAATGAGAGGAACATGTTAATGTTGGTTGTTACTTTAACGGTAAGAATATTTGACCCTTTCTTGTAATTTGTTGCTTTTATACACTAATCCTATTTTATGATGGTGCAGTGTCATTAAACCTCCAATATATTGTTCATACTGTTGATTAGAATAATGGCAATCCACTATTTTACGAACTATTGGAAAAACAAATAGTGTATTAACATAATAATAACCGTAATAATTTTTTTGGCTAACATTTTTACCGATTGCACCAAACGTCATCACAGCGAAACCCCATTGGTCCACTGCTCTTCTCCCTCGGCCACTCAGCCAATCACGGGCGCCGTTCACAGCGTAGCCGCCATTCGTCACGGGCTATTGTGAAACCGGAGGCCAGCGGCCCCACAATGCCAGGCGGGGGAGCCCCACTCTCAGCTACACGCCACAGCATCACCGCCTCGCCTCGCTGAAGAAAAAAAAAAAAGAAAAAAGCCCAGAGAGAGGAGAGCAATGCTAAGGGATGTAAGATGGCAGAGCTACAAATGCTGTTAGAGGAGGAAATCCCCGCCGGTAAAAGAGCCCTCGTCGAAAGCTACCAGAACCTGACCCGGGTAGCGGAATACTGTGAAAACAATTATGTCCAGGTAAGAGGTGCCCGACGGCCGTTACATTCGGCTGGATTTGAATCGATCTCCGCCGAGTGCGGTTGTAGTCGCGTTGGAAGTGAGGGAAACCACAGGAAATGCTGATAGGAACGAAGGGGAACCTTCAAACCGCGAATACCGTAGTGGCCCGTTTTTAAATGTACCCCCCCCCCCCCCTCCAACATTTTACCGGAGCCGTGTTCTCGTTTAAAGGGCTCCGGTTAGTGTTGGACGCTGCTGGGGGGGATAAAGGGGGTAAAGGGGGGCATGAAGAGGGTGTGTCGTTGTTATGAACGAGTGGTTTTAGTCCCGGGCTGCGTTCTGTGAGAGGAACCCGTGTCACGGAACATGATGTCGGGCCCAGTTTGTTCTCACGTTCACATGCTCACACGGAGCCGTGTGGTGACCCCTCCGCATTGGACCCGAACCAACAGAGGCGCCGCGCGTTTGGGGTGAATAACCGCAGAGCTGCGCGTGCTTATTCCCACGTTGTAACGAGTTTCACGCGTTGAGTGAAGCCCCCTATACTCACTGTAACATGTGTTCACACAAGCGCCGAGCATCCCCCAGCTGGCGCGTTGGCTTATTGGTGAATATCATCGCGTAGGCCGACTCCTTTAGAGAGTGGGGAGAGAAGTCGTGGAGGACTCGAGATGTGTGGTCGAGCCACTTGGTGATGCGGGACGTGTTGGCGCACAGTGTTGGGCCCGTGGATCATTTGCCTGTAATCAAATGCATGGTGCAGCACAGGGTGACAGGTGTGTGTGATGCTTTTCATACACACCCACACACACACACACACACACACACACACACACACACACACACACACACACACACACACACACAGACTGAATTTTAAATCAGTGTCCAACAGGAAAACAGTGGCTCCCAAACCAGAGGGGGCCCGAACGTGTGGCCCCGCTGGTACCTTACAAGTTTGACTTATTATTTTATTATTGTATTATTTTGAGTGTATATCCGCGGAGAGGCATGTGTTGAAATATTAAAACATTTGTTGGGAGTGTTCTCTCCCGTTACATTTCATCACCCGGCTACTTGTGCACAGTGAGAATGTATTGATTTGCTGGTTTCACGTCATAGACCGTCGGCAGGTTTCGATGGTCTGGTGTGAACAGAGTACCGACAGACCAGCACACACATGAAACCCGGCTTTCCCCCGCTGTGGTAAAACGCTGCTCAGAGAGCATTCAAGTTTTGCAGTAATAAGCCTCGCTTGTCGTCAGAAAGGCAATGTAGGTTATAGTTCCTACAGTTGCTCGGCCCAGTAGCATCACGCAGAGCGGCCTGACACCGCTTAAAGGTGGTGCTGTTATCACAAGCCACATACGGTCAAGATTTCCATTGATTTTTGAGAAGTAATGTCATGCTACTGTTGGTAAATGTGTCTATTATTAGAAGCAGGGTTGGACTCATCATAGACTTCCACATGTTCATTTATGGATCTTTTTGGACATTTTCTGAATTTGGATTATCTTGTGGACATGGAATCAGTTGTGAGGAACGTATTAATGGCCCCTTTTTGTGTCACTACTGGGCGGCAATGTATGTGGTTGACAAACTCAGCGGTGTAATTCTCCTTCTCATCCCCATCTGTGCTGATTTCCGAGCTCTGCACTACAGTGTCACCTTCAGCTTCAATAGCTCAAATCTTTCCTGAAATATGAAGGTGCACGTGTGCCGCTTCTCCCGAATAGTGATTTCTTCGGGGACGTTAAAATCGTTATCTGGAATCCTGCATGTGTGTGAATCCACTTGACAAACACAACAGGGAATTAAGGATAAGCTGTGCCTGCTATTATAGCGTATATGCTCAGGCTGTGAGCAGTAATATTAGACATGCAATATGTTTCTGTAATACGCTTTCTAATGCAACATCTCATAAATACATTCACAGTATCCACCAGAACAGCATAGTTTCTCGAAATACCACACGGCCACTGATACGCCCTGATATGCAAATCCATTCTTATTCTGCAGTGGAAAAAATAGTTTTATTCTTGGAGGTGATTTTTCTTTTAAATTGGCCAATGAAAAGCTGCCACTACAAAGTGACGGGTGGCATGAAAGCAGAACACTGCTTGGTTGGTACCTTTCTCAATGCCTTTTATACAAAAATAGCCACTCTTTGAATGGGCTTATTGAACAATGTGGCAATGAATACGTTTGAGTTTCACTTTTAATTGAGGTATCAGTTTTTGAGAAATATTTGTGGCATGACACATTGTGTCAGATGGAAAAACACCCTACTTTAAATGTCCCCAATGTTAAACACAAGACCCCTCTGACTCACTGGTGTTAGTGACTCACGGGCTTCATGTCATTCCAGCATCAGACCCGGTGCTCAGTACGCTGTAACGTACAAACCGTTCTGCGCTACGCGTTGTTAAGGTGGAGTCGGGTGCTTAACAGTTAAAAATGGAAGTTAATGAAAAATGTTTAAAAAAAGCCTTTTGTAAGCGGAATATAAGAGAATATAAGTGAAAGCAGAAGAGAGTGAGTTAGAGAGAGAAAGAGAGGGAGAGAATCATAATGAAAAATGTGTATTAGAAAGATGTCGTTAATTATTACAAAGGCTCTTCTACGCGGGATATTGTATTTGAGTTTAAACCACTCTTTTAGATCCCAGTTCACACATTTTCTCCCTTTAATGCGAGCATTGCTCTTTGTTAAAGATAGCGCTGGGTAGATAATGCGACTTATTCCCTTTTCCTTTTCTTTTTGGAATTGGCTCCGCGAGAATAGTAGAATGCAAGGTGTTTTATTAGTCTGCACATGTGCTTGGAAACACATGTCAGAGTTTTCCTATAAGCTCGGGTGTGACGAACCTGTTCCAGTCTTCGGACAGAGATCTGCTGACCGGTTTGTTCCACCAGACATCTTCCAACAGATATTGGTGGTTTGCTCAGTAGCGTGTGGGCAGGGGTTTCCTTTTTTTTGCGGTGTAGGAGTGTAGCAAACAGGCAAAAGGTTTCATTAGTCAACTTCCTGTGAAACTGTGAATTTCCTTTGTGCTACCTGTTCTTAGGAACGCCGGTTTTCTGGCCTTTAGCATCGTAGCACCAAATATTCACCTTTTCATTATAGGTCGTAAGTCGTGCACTGTTATTTTTACTAACTCCACTTTCCAGATCAGTGGGATTTTTGAATTGTTTGAATCTGGGTTATAGCTATATGTACTATGTTGATCATGAACAGCTTCTGTCACACATCAAACATCTGCATGTGATGGCATATGATGCCCCACGTCACACTGTAAGTGTGTCAATTTGTTTTATTTTGGCCTTTCGGTGACACTCATTAGCGAAGCAACGGGCAGTCGTTCATCATCGTATACACAGTTAAGGAATTTCTTAATGGAAAAAAAGAAAAAAAACAATGGGATCAGTTGCATTTACAGTAATTAGCCAGTTGTACTCCTGCTTCCCGTTTCCTGCAGAAGACTGGCAGTCCCCAGTTGGACTGGCCCTGAGTGGCTGCACCCCTGTTTTTCGTTTCCAAATTCTAAATATGTCCACCCAGTCCCTTCGCTATTTAAAGGCCCGCAGAAACAGATGGTTTGGGCAGCCGGCTGGATATTTGGGATCCCAGGAAGTGTCTTGGCATTCCCCGCTCCCTTGGCTCCGCTCCCACCGCGCACCTGTCCCATGTTGTCCATCTGGGTTGTTGATAATTGTACAATTCCTGGCTGCTTTGTATCCACGTAGTCATTCCCTCTGAGAATTATCGACCCGTGTTCGCTTCCCTACAGATCTTAACGGGGCTTTGCAGCGTAGAAACAGTCGAGAACAAAGGGTCCTGTCAAACGCGGACCCCTTGTGGAAAAGCTGCCCTCTCCTCGCTCACACAGCTGATCCGAGTAGCAATAAGAGTGCAGCGTTTGTTTTTTATTTGACTTGCGCTCTTTACTTCCCTCTGCCAGCTTCTCTATTCCTTCCAACCACACATCTGGCCACAGATTCTGACCGACTTGTGTTTTCTCTCCTTCTCGTTTCCTCTTTTCCTCTCCTCTTCCTGCCAGGCTCAAGACAAGAAGAAGGCCCTGGAGGAGACCAAGGCCTACACCACCCAGTCCCTGGCCAGCGTGGCCTACCAGATCAACGCCTTAGCGAACAATGTGCTGCAGCTGCTGGACATCCAGGCCTCGCAACTGCGACGCATGGAGTCCTCCATCAACCACATCTCCCAGGTCAGGTTCACATCATAGCGCCGGAAGACACTCCGGTGGCAGGAAATGCGTAATGTCAAGGTCCTCCCTAATTTCGGGGTGTTCCGCTGTTTTAAATTGCATGAATACAGTGTGATCTACATTTTCCCACGAGAATTGTCACCCACACTCCCATCTGTTCAACAGAAAAACGTTTTTTTAACTTACAAAATGATGTCAAATGAATCAAACTGTTTTTTTTTTCAAGATCTTTATCTGAAAATCTATTCGAGCACAATTAAGCCCAAACCTGCTGGTATTATCCTTTGTGTGAATGGCACAGACACACAGTTCATGCTGGAGCTGCCCAACCACCACAGCCCCTCTTCAGTCCCTCTTGCTTCATCAGCAGTCCTCTCTCTCTCTCTCTCTCTTTCAATCCCCTCTCTCTGTTTCCCTCTGTGTGTGCGCTTCACACTGCCACCCTGCCTGTCAGCCAGTGAATGTCCCGGTCTCCTCCCTGTGTGCTTCATTAAGCCTGTCAGGGATGAAGTGAAATCCTGACACCAGCTCCCTGCGCCCGGGTGGCATTTTCTCAGCGTCCGTTCCCTTTGACAGGCTGCAGGACGGAGTACAGTCAGGGGAAGTTCTAACGAAGAACAACGAGAGTCTTTTATTGTTCTTGGAGACGCTCGATGGATATTTGTGCCTCGGTCACAATAGTTCTGCAGAGACACGTCACCTCACCGGTGTGGTCATGGAAACCATTGAGCCTGGCTGGTCACTGTCGTTGGTACTGAATGCATTCGTCTCGAGTCAATCGTGGGACTTTCTTCAGCCCCAGTCTATCCATATGGTTTAAAATACTGCTCTCTCACAGCGGTCCCTTCGATTGATATGCAAAACACTGGACCTGTAGAACAGGTGAAGCTCCCCACGTCCAGCCCTCATTAAAGTCATTTATTTACAGCTGTACTTCTCATAAAAGGTTAACTGGACGGAAGGTTATCCAACCAACACAGGTACATGACCATTTGTATGTAGAGTCTATCAAATCTCAATGTTGATATCTTTCACAGGTGGAGAAAGGTCTATTCACTTTAGAAGCATTTCATCACAAGCCGTAGGGCTTTGGTTCATCATAACTCATAAAGAAATGACATTTTGTCTTGTGCCAGGTGTTTTTGTTGTGTTTATGTTTTTGCATAAATAGTTAAAATGGGAATAGAAAATGAAGGTTGCCGAGCTGCCAAATCCAAAGCCCCCTGTGTGTAGGATTTAAAGCTGCAGAGGTGGCTGTCACAAAGTTATATCCGAAATGCCACTAAATGCAAAACTAAAGCAGGTTTAATAAAAGCAGAGCTGTTGTGACACATAAACACAAGGGCCATCCCAGTAGTGTCTTTGCTCCTCTTTTCCATTTCCTTGAGTCCTGCTGAATGTCATTTTTTTCTAATTCATTCGATCACAATATCTCTGACTGGCTGCTGGCAATTGATAGGTTTCCTTCTTAAATCCTGAAATATTATGTAGATTATGTTGATTGGATGTCTTACTAAAGCCATGTGTGAGATCATTGATGTATAATGTATTGTAGTTTCAATACAGACGGCATCATATTTTCTTAGAGCCAATAAACTAGACTGAACAAAAATGTACAAGTTGGTTAAACTGCACTAACCAATCATTTGCTAAAACACAGATTTATTCGGCTGAAACTATAATGTACAGCCAGTAGTGAAAGTTAAAGGGGTGGCATCTGCTCACAGAAAGGCACTGCAGCCAGATGTTTATTGGAGTGAAGATATTAAAATAAATTAGATTGACCGTGCAGCAGAAAGAAACACAGAGTGTTGTAACATTTCTTAAAGATGACCTAACTTTGGTTTCACAATGTATGTTTAGAGGAAATGCTGACATAAGGTTGACAGTTCAGCCATCACGTGCAGATGTGCGCCGCTTTTGCCGCACCGCTGCAAGCTCTTCCTCCTGTTGAAGAGTGCCTCTGGAAGCTGCTTTAGTGTGATCACAGTAGAGACACCAGGTGGGTGGTGACAGTTTAGTCAAAAAGGGGCCATTTCAAAATCTAGATAGTAAAAATGTTCTCATCATCTCTGCTATCCCATCCCCACATGCATCTCTCTTTGATCACCACCAGAATCAGCTTCTATTATTGACCCTCTCTATCTCGTGGATCTCAAATCGCCTCGCCCTTCCTGTCCTTCGGAGTTTGTCTCTCTCTCTAATCTGCGGTCCACCTCTGCTCGCCTCTCACCGGCAGGAAATAGGCGTTTCTTTTTTCTTCTTGCAACTTCCCAGCTGAAGCTGGGCGTGTCGCCTCAATTTCCGCTCCTAAAAGAGGGGCGAGCATGTTTTCTATATATATCTCATGAGCAGCAGATGCAGGCTTCGTGGCGTCGGAGGCGGTTCTGCACCTATCCTAAAGAAAACTGACTAATACCTGAATAAATACACGCTTTCATGTTTAAAAATACATGTTTTAATTTAATATCAAATGAGTCTCCTCGACAATCTCGTGTGCACAGAGGCAGGTGCACTGCAGAGAATGATTAACAACATTAATGGAATAATTTATGTCCTTTTTATACACTCGTCAGCATTCTCCCCCTGAAATTAAGCCCTCCGTCCTCCCCCACGTTTCTCCTCCTTTGGCTTCCCCTCCCTCACTTAATCCCTCAATCTTTTCAAGTTTCATCCATCATTCATAAATTGAAGGCCTGTGCGAAGGCGGCGCAGCAGTGAGCCATAATGACTGTAATCGCTGAAGACATGGAGGTCACTGGTATTGTCCGAGTGTCCCGGTGCGAGGGGTTAAAGGACAGCCCCTTCCAATGGGCCCCGGGGTGTGGGCCAGCGGAGCAGGATCGTGGGTCAGTGGGAGTTCAAAGGACTCGCTGGGAGGTTGGAGGATTTATGAGAAACGCAAAGGAACAAATTAGTTTGATTCACAGTTTGATTTAAAATATATTCTCAACTATTGACTGTGCCTCACAAAATGATATGTATATTAACATTAAATATGCTTACATAGATGCTGGATATAGTAATAATAAATACCTTTAAATAAAAAGACTGGAGTGATTCCTGTCTTTTTATTAGTTTAGTTAGTATTTTTGGAATTATATATTTAAAACATGTTTTTAGAACATATCTCACCGGGGAAGTGAGGTGATTGTGCCCTTGAGCTCCTGGGAGGCTTTTAACGTGAAACAGATGGAGGAAGTATTGTGTTTGCATTAAAAGCAAGTAAGAAGCCTCTTAATAAAATATGATTCATTCTCTCTCTCTCTCTCTCTCTCTCTCTCTCTCTCTCTCTCTCTCTCTCTCTCTCTCCTATATGTCCTAAATGAAATCCTCTATGTCTGTTATTATGACCTGTCTAAAAATAAGCCAATGCAATTGCATCAATCTGAGCATTTGTATCCCCCCCCCCTTCATTCTGTCCTTCGTTTCTCTCTGCTGCAGACCGTGGACATCCACAAGGAGAAGGTGGCGCGTCGAGAGATCGGCATCCTGACCACAAATAAGAACACCGCGCGCACCCACAAGATCATCGCCCCTGGCAACATGGAGCGGCCAGTGCGCTACATCCGGAAGCCCATCGACTACACGCTGCTGGACGACGTGGGACACGGCGTCAAAGTAAGATATCTGTCACATCAGACTAGCTCGCACATTGACCCTGATGTCTGTACACGGTTTTCGAAAAAGCACTTTCCTCGCTTCACCACAACCAGTGTTGCGGCAGAATCCCAACGTCATTACTTTAATGTTTCATCTCGATTTCCATTGCTAATCAATTTAACGAGACAGGAAAACACATGCTCAGTGGAGTTCACACTTCCCACGTGCACGTGGACGAGCCGATGGTCTCCTTCACTCACGCTGCGAGCCGATCAATACGCCGGCCTTTCAGTTTATTACGTCAAGACACACTGAGAAAAGTATCAACCGCTCGCCTTCGGGAAGTGTGCGGCGGTCTGCGGCAAAATGAATATTTTTTTGAGAGGTTTCTCTCGTGCCAATTAACATGGACCGAATGTGGAAGTTAAAGGATAAGTGTGTGTGAAGAACCCGCAGTGTGAGACACATTGGCCAAGTGCTACACACCATCACATCCTCTACTGAACTGTGCGAAAATATTCTTTCAATGCTCTTCCGGCTCATTCTTCCGTTTTTTTTTGTTATCCTCTCCCCCATGATCCGTCTCTCCACCCCCCAACCCCGACCCCTTCTTCCCTGCTTTTATATAAAGTTCTGTGTGTTTTGTCTCGAGTGTGTGTGTGTGTGTGAGGTACACACACACACACAGTTTATGGGCATTGATTGCTGGTGTCACATTTCCGCAGCTTGTTTGAGTTGCCCTCTTTATCCCTCCCCCCCCTCGTCTGTCTCTGTGGAGATAGTGGCTGCCCGCTGATATTCAAACATCCGCCGCTTCGAACTCAAAAGCCAGTGTTCCCTCCTGTGAGAGCTGGCGCACGCTGACACAGATTTGGCACGGCCGGCTATGCAAATGGAGCATCACTCGTGAATGCTACAAATGACGGATCTCTGCAGAAATCACTGCATATGTTAGAAGATGTGCCAGTTTTTTCTTTCTAGTTATACCTGTGTAGGGAAAAACTGTTTACCCTGCCAGCACTAAAAGAGGATCCAGACGTGAGTAGAGTGACTCATCTCGGGAGTCAACATTTGGGGGAGGATCTTTGATTTATTCAAGTTCAATTTGGATGAGGGTCAGATCATCATTTTGGGCTGGAAGCAAACTGGAGCAATAAGACTCCCTGGCTACTGGTTCATTTCTGTGTGTGTGCTTTTGTCCATGGATATGCATTCGGCTGCAGACCTAAATGTATTATATATATATATCATGAGATAATTTAAAAGTCACTTCTGCACCACAGATAGATAGATAGAAATGAAAATGATGCTGAGAAGTACATTAATGAATGTCCTTGTTTGTCGGTGTGTTCACACTGGCAGCTTATTAGCACTCCAACATTACAGCCTCGTCCTTCCGCGTAGTGGCGGCTTCCCTTGGAGCATCCGAGTCGTGATCGCCTGTAAAAATCCGTCATCCACATAACTGTGGGAAGTCACCCGTGGACGGATTGGAAGTCAGGCTTGAGCATTAGACCCATTCCCACATGTACGGATGACTGTGTCCCCCCCGCCCCACACTCCTTAGCAGCCTTCACTGGCATTACCAGCAGTTACCAGGGTGACATCGTTTCGACTACATTACAGCCACTCCGACGGCCTGAACACCTCACAGACGTTATTGATGACCTTTACTGCCCAGGTTTTCTTATTTCTTTGATTCCTGCAACACTTAAAACGTCAGCACAGTAGCATATAGCTCAGGCAGGGCTCATTATTTCTAGTCTATCTACCCGTTAAAGTGATTCTCATTCTGATTACAGTCTACAACACGTCTACACACACACAGGGTTGGTCAGTAGTTTCATCTGTGTATTTGATCTGGAGGCCAGTGGTGGTTTTGCCTCTTTTTTGCTCCTTTTTTCTCAAACCCGGTTATTTCTTTCTTTTTGTTGCTTGAAACCTATTTTAGGTGATTCATTTTGCAGCAGGAAAGGAGCCTGAGTCTAAATAGAAGTGAATTACATATTAGAGCAATCATTCTGGTGCTGAGGATTAAAAGATCATGTCGGTATCATGAAAAGCTGTAATATTTGCAGCTTTTCACACACACATATGCACACATTCACACATACTGGCAACTGGCACAAACATCACATGTTAGAAAGGAACACAGATTTTCAGCCTCTCATATTTTCTGTATGTGTTTAGTTGGCAAGCTGGTTATTTCACACTAACGTGTTCCATTACAATCTCCTTCTCTTCTGTCCTTATTTATGATTTGTGATCGTTCGATTTGTGATTGAAATTTGATATTCTGTATATAACTATTTAAACTCATATTAACCTTTAACCAATGGGCATATCTGGTTTTCTCTCCTCCTTTTTGCCTGCTTGCGCTCAGTGGCTTAAGGCCAAGGTAAGAGATGGGTGTCTTTCTCTTTATTTTTCTTTCACTTTGTAAAAAACATTCACATTCATTTCAGGCAACTTTGAATTACTTTCTCATTGTACAAATAGGATTCCATGAAAACGCTGATTTATTACTATGGTGCAAAGCAGCATAATTAAACCGACTGTGTCTCTTCCTGTCACCACTGGTGATAGATTTGATGAACTTAATTTACCTTTTTCATCTTAACTATTGGGAGTGTAAACCTGGTGTGAAATCTCTTTATGTATGTTACAGTAAATGCAGAAAAATGGATAACTGAAACCTTATATTTAATATTTATAGTAATTCATCTTTATACATATTCCTATCCTGATCCATGTACAGAGTGACACCCTTCATGGTGCTGCCTTCTGTTTGCTCTCCTCCTTCATGTCTCATCGTGTCCTATTCGATGTCTTTATATGGAGAAAAAAAGCCTGGATCCCGGTGTTGCCCCCTTCAAAAAGAAGATTAGATTGTACAAAAAACAATGCTTTAACTTCGATTTGCTCCTCTAGCAACATGGGAACAATGCAGCAGGAAGGGGAGCGACACTTTCCAGGACCACCCCTCCCTCACAGAAACCACCAAGCCCCCCCATGGCTGGTCGTGGTACCCTAGGGTAAGAACTTACAGCTGTGTAGTACATTTCAAAATACTTTTAAAACATAGTCTGTGTACAAAACTGAATTAAATGCATTTGCAGTGCAGGTGGAAGCTCTGGACCGTTACACCGATGAACCTTTTCTTTGTTTATGTCAGTTTGAGACTATTCCTACTTTACACGTTGGTTACTGTAAACACCAGGACCACCCGACCGCGGCTCCATAAACAATAGCTGCAAAAGCCCCGAGTGCCTCCTCTCACTTGATGAAAACACTGAGAAGTATCTGTGTCCTCTTCGGCCGTGTTTATCCACATCCAGGCGTAACACTCCTTACAAGACCTTGGAGCCGGTGAAGCCTCCCGTGGTGCCCAACGACTACATGACGAGCCCGGCCCGACTGGGCAACCAGCACAGCCCCGCACGCACAGCCTCGCTCAACCAGAGGCCCAGGACACACAGGTAGCACGGCCGCGGCACTTACACGCAACCTGTGTTCGGATAGAGCTCGACTGCAGAGCCACAGGAGCGAATGTAGTAAACTGGAACTACAATCCACTTTAAACTAGAATTCAGCGAATGTGTGAGGCTGAAACCACTGCAGCCATTTTGACTTGTCATAGCAGGATAATCACGGTTGAAATAGATCAAAAATAAATTATGGCCCCATTCTATTTAGTGTGTGCCAGCCATTCCAGTGAGCCACCACTCACAATGGCAGGGCGTAACAGGGGCCATGAGTCATCGTATTAGTTACACGTTTGTTAACAAGGGACACGCACTCACACTGGGACACTAACGCAGCTAAATGAAACTCAGCCATCTATGATGTCATTATTTACACACCTTAGTGTGTGCTTAAGTGATTGAAATCCCTTTTTTTTGTTCTCTCTTGATATTTACAGCTTTAGATCTGTCTTAAGGGTACACGTCAAGCAGAAGTGAAAGAACCTTTTAGATGAGCCACTGCTGCATCAGCGCTCTACTTTATATTCTTAGCTTGTGTTTTCTTGTTTTACTTTCACCATCCTCGTCACTCAGTACTGATCCATTTGGCTGGAGTGCCAAAACATCAATTCTACTAAATCACCCACAACAACACAGTGACAGCTTTTGCTAAAATGAAGACTGCATTTCCAATTAAAATGTTTTATTTTACTATCAGCAAGTGTTTTATACAGTGGCCCAAATCAGAATATAGCATTGTAGTCAGTATGGCGTTAGACTTTTATATCTCTATATCTCTCTTTTATCACTTTTAACTTGACAATTCGGCATCTACCAGCAAGACGTAATTACTCCTTTAGTCGCAGCTTTAGAGATTTGTCCGCGGTGCCTTTCTGCCTTCCAAACAAGTCCTGGCTGTCGTGTTGTTTTTCTTGCTCCCGAAAATCTGTGCCCTGTGTGAACGCGTGAACGTGCCAGACGGCGCCCGCCCCACATTCACAGAGCCGTGAATATGTTACCACGGTGACGGGGACTTTCTCATGACAGGAAAGACACATGAGAGAGTAATGATGGGATGTCAAATGCTGTTATGCAATGGCAGTTTGTCGCAGACATCCTCTAATCATCACCCTAAAACCCTTTTCCAACTGCGTCCGCAGTGGCAGCAGTGGTGGTAGCGGCGGCAGGGAGAACAGCGGAGGCAGTGGAGTCGGTATTCCAATAGCAGTTCCCACCCCCTCCCCTCCCAGCATGGGGCAAGGTGAGCCTCAGCAGCCAGACCCGTATTGCACATCACAAGACGTCCCTGCTGGGCACAGTAATGCTGTACAGGCTCTGTTTGGCTCTCGCTGGCCTGTTCTTGTCCACACTCATTACCATATACACACAGATCTTTTCTCACTTTCTGCATGGAAGGATAGACTCACGTCTCCTTGTCTCTCCTCTTCCCGCAGCGGCGACATCTTCTGCCTCGGTGCCCCAGGGCCCCGGCCTGGGTCCGATACCCATGTCCCAGTTTGGCACCATCTCCCGCCAGATCTCCCGTCACAACTCTTCCACCACCTCCTCGGCCTCCATGGTGTCGGCCACTGGAACCTACCGCCGCGCCCCCTCCGTCTCCTCCCAGCAGCCCCACATGAACGGTGGCCCGGCCTACCCGCAGAACTCAGGTGACACAAAGAAAACACTCTTTAACGTATGTTCGGAGCGCTCCAGTTTACTAGATGATCGGTGCTTCGTAATAGACTTATCTGATGGTCAGACTAAAGCATCGCCTCCTCCTAAAAAGGATCCCCTGGGTCTAGAAGATATGCCGGGGCTAGCCCTTCCAGCGGCTAATGAAAATGAATAATGAACCATAATTACTGAAGTCATGCTTGTTGAAACCTTCCCACCTCTCTTCCATTACCATTCGTGAATGAGTTATGACATTATCACTTTAGTCCGCTCGAGAGGCCTTCTTGTTCAGGAGCGGCAGGGCGGGCTGCCAGGAGGCATCTCATCTCCGTACGCACATAACGAGCCGATAAGACAAGGGGAAGCCAGGGACACGTGCGTGTCTTCCCTTTAGAAGGAGCATCACTCTAATCCGTTCTCTGCTAATGGCGTCTCTCCCTCAAAGGACAGGCATCCTCCTTGGCACGGAGGAGGCTGTTTGTCTTGTCTGGGAGGAGAGAGACAATGATGCAGAGCCACATCAACGTATGTTCTCTGTCATGTCTACTCATTGAAATTGAAAATATATTTTTGGAATATTTGGTGGATGTAATAAAAGCCTTATTGCAGTAAAAGGAGGCCGGCTCCCGTGCACGAGGGAGCCCGGGGGAGTTCATCGATCTTTCAGGGTGTAGCTGTGGAGGCATATGGCGCTGCGCTGAGAGCAGGGTGGAATAATAAGACATTACTGTGAGCTCACAGAGGCCTTTCCATTACGTGTGATTTATGAGTCACACCTGGCGTGCGCTCGTGTGACATCATGTCTTTATCGGCGAGGAAAGCTGCGTTTGTTTGTTTGTCTGTTCCGTTTTTTTCTCCTTTTCGTTTAAAAATTGCAGCAAAAAGCCTCATTCCAGAGGCAGAAGATGGTTTGGATGCAGGCGCTTTTCAGTAAAGGGTGGACTAAATGTAGCATTTGATCCAGACATACCGCTCTAATTTAGCATTTATTCAGATCAGATAAAGATGCTGCAGCGCTACCTGGGAGGGCTCTTTTCTTGAGAAGACACATATGGCTGCCTTGCTATTCCACACAGCTCCTCAGCTGCCACCTCATGTCTTCAGGTCTGTGTAGTGCGCTCGTTACCCGCAGCCTTTTGCTCTTGAAGTAAAACAGATGCTGATGAGGTTGGTTTTCCGTACTCAGATGAGATGAATGTCTCGTTAGCTGAGCTGGAAAAAGGCATCCCGAAAGAACAACGATTGCAAATGTGTAAATGAGTTGCTCAGCTCTGCTTTCTGCCCTGTATCACAAGCTTTTTGTTTTCTCAAATTCACCTCTCCGTCTCCTCTGTTGTGTCCATCGGCTCTTCCCTCGCCATCGTCTGTCTCCCTTTCCGCCACCTCCGTCTCTCTCTGTCTCTCTGCTGCCACGTCTGCCTCTCTGGGTGTTGCTGCTCCAGTGTCTGTGGCTCCTCCGCCTCCTCCTCCAATGGTCCAGCTGACCCCACAGATCCCTCTGACCGGCTTTGTTGCCAGAATGCAGGAGAGCAGTAAGTAGAAAATCTATTCCAAAATCAGTCAAGCAGATATACCTGTGTGAGTTTATACATTATATCATGCACACACACTCACTTGTGCACACTCAATTGTCCAGAGCGTGAGAAATGACGAGGCAATAAATGCGTATCTGTAAACTCTACCTTAATACAGATTTGTCATATATCGACCGTATTTCAGCTCTCCATAAATGCAAGCGTATAGAGAGACACTTTTCACTATCTCAGCATCCACACGCAGCCTCACTTCTACACTCCTCTCTGTCGCTCGCTACACTCGCCACACCTTTTCCTTGCGCCGCGTTCGGGGTCGAGCGCACGCCCCTCGGCTGACTGCCTGTTGCCATGGTGATGGATCACGAAAAAAAGCGCGCGTCCCATCCTTCCTGAGAAAATGCACCCGATGCCGTGTCCTTCCACCCCCCCCCCACACCTTCCGCCGCCTGTGTGCAGAAATGCAGCTGTGTAGCGATCTGCAACTGTCTGTCGGCGTCCGTCTCAAACGTAGTGCAGACTGCCGGCGCGCTGCACTGGTGGATACGAGTCACAAAGTCAAACAAAGGCCGGGTTAAACAAATGTATGGTCTCAGGAAATTAAACATTTTGATATTATGGGCTGTTTAACCTCTATCCATTCAACGTTTGCTTTTTTATTTGTCTAAGCACACAGAGGCGCACACCAGAAACAGGGAGTCATATGTGAATAGGAGAAGCAGCGACTAGTTAGTATGACCAGCGATACACAGCCCCCCCCACACCGCCCCCTTCGGGGCTGAATAGACAAAGAGGGCCTCAGTAATTATGTTTAAACAGAAGTCATCTCCCTGTAACTTGTTTAAACATTAAAAATGATATATGTATAACCACTTTATACACATTACTTATCAAATAGTAGTACTGAATTGACGTCTTCCCGAATTGTGACTTACTATTGATACAGTTCTTGTGTTGGAGGTAGTCAGTCAGTTATTGTCCTTAGACAGGTAACTGCCTGCACTAATAGAAAGAAAGACAACATCTGTTATATTTTGAAGCATTTTCAGCTCCTAATGCGATTAAAGATCAGTCATTAGACCAGTGGAGAATCAGCTGATTGAGCAGATTTCTGGTGACTTTTTACCAGTTTGTGTAACTCATATGCAGGCTTATGAATTAGTGCGGCACGGATGTGCCATTGTTCTCTCATCTCTGGACATGAATGCGTTTAAAAGACTGTAGCACCGGTGGAAGAGCGTGAAGACCGAGTCGACCTTTTCTCATTATTATTAAGCCAGTAAAATGCATATCTGCCCAATATAGCACCTTGTACATGCAGATGGAGATGACAGATCCTTTTCTGTTAACATTTCAAAACTCGGGGGGGTTAAAATACAAAATCTACAGCTTTGTATCTTGAAAACTTACTCACAATAAGTAAAAATAAGACTAAAACTGTTGGTTTAAATTGCTATTAGCGTAGGTATTTCTTAACCGCAATACTAGCAGGGTTGTAGCTGTTGCAGCAGTCTGGAGGTGTTTCCTGGTACTTTAGACTAAATAGGATACAATTTTATTTAGGGCAAGAAAAAGATACACTAAATGTTATCCCAACAGAGGAGTGTTGGTGGTGTGAGTCGTAGTAGTGGAAGCTGTAAGATGCCATAATAAAGAGAAGCAATGACCCCAAGCTGCCCTCTAGTGAACACTTAAATGGCTCCACACTGACCGGGTTGATAAAAGTCTATATGATGGTTATCAATATGGGAAAATTAATTTGACAATATTCACGTGTGTTAAGTGTAGAACATCATCCCAACTTTGTCCCTCCTCACAGGGACAGTTTTTGAAATCAAATCCTTGCGTTGTCAGACACTGAATGCAAAAGTAGAATAAATAAAAAGAGGGTGTCAAAGAACGAATCGCTGCAAGAGCACGAGGTGAGGAGAGCAGACCGGCACTCCTCTTCTTTCTGATCCTCCACGTCCTCTTTCAGTAACAGACAGCCCCGCCCCGCCTCCGCCGCCCCCGCCAGAGGACATGGGCGTCTTTGAGGAGGGCTCTCCCCCTCCTCCTCCCCCACCTGTGGACTATGAGGAAGAGGAAGCCGCGGTGGTTCATTACAGCGATCCCTACGCAGACGGAGACCCCCTCTGGGCCCCCAAGGTTTATTTAGAGAAAGGTTAGTGACATCTTTCTACGTGTCTTCTGGAGAAGAAAAAAAAAGACTATAATATAACGATAACTTTGCTCCACAGTGGTGGCCATCTACGACTACAGCAAGGACAAGGAGGATGAGCTGTCCTTCAACGAAGGAGCCATCATCTACATAATCAAGAAAAACGACGACGGCTGGTTCGAAGGGGTCGCTAACGGCGTCACCGGACTCTTCCCGGGAAACTACGTGGAGTCGATCATGCACTATGCTGACTAGCGGACAGACGAAACAAAAACACACCCAAAGTGGCACTGCTAGTTTTGAGCGAAGGTAAAACCGTGAAGATGTACAGATGTTTGCCATTGACTGCAGTTCATACGAGCTCCCGTTTTTGAATGAAGTGCCATGGTGGATTTTTCAGATGCTTTTCTTCTTTTAGGGAGCTTGTGCTTGCACGGTTTTATAATGCACCCCAACCCCCCTCGCCCCCCCCTTCCCCCCCTCAAAAAAATAAACAGGGAAGGAGGGTGGTGACGCTTCAGACTGGGGTCTGTTAGTTTACACTGTGGACGAAAGGGAGGAGACAAAGATAAAGCCTTTCACCTGCAGCTGTTACACCCGTGTAGGTGTCATTTTTTTCTCGAAAGACATTGCAGAGTAATTTTAAACAAGCACATCTGGATTCAGTGTATTTGCAACCAGTGTTTCCGATACGCAGTTCATCCAGACAGTAAAGATGAGGCAGACCGACCTTTCCCCTCCTTTCTAAAACCTGCCACACACACACACACACACACACACACACACACAAAAAAAAAAACAGCGACCCGAAAAGGATAAACAGACATCAACAAGTGCATTTAGGACACGACTGAATGTTCGATGCCGTCGATGTCCGAATCGCCAGATGTTTACGAAGGGAACTAAAGCGACCTGGAGTTGTGTGTTCACTGTGCTCTGTGGATGTGGGGCTGCAGAGGAGGGAAAAAAAGGGTTAAACCGAGTGTATAGAATGCATTAAAAAAAAGACAACCGATTCTTCTTTCTGTTCTCTTGTATATAAACTGTAACGTGAGAAGCTGCCAGTACAGTGCATTTGTCGGTTAGTGTGTTTCACCTGTGAGATTCCATCAGCGTGATGCCAAGGTTGGATGTTTTCAATTTTTTTTTAGTTTTTCTTACTGGAATATTCATTTTATCCGTCACTCACAGTGCCATTTCAACTTCATCGGAGCCAAGCGGCCGCGTACAAACCACTATATCATTTTACGATCACTGTCACTATATTCTGTGATGCGGTCCAGCTGCTGTTGCAGAGGTGGCTTCAAAAGGGGAATCGGAGGGAAGAATAAGATGTGTGTTTTCATGTTGTTCTCCATTGTGTTGGAATAGCTGCGCTGAGTTCCTTTCCTTGCTTTTTGACTTTTTTTTTTTTACTCAAGAGTTGCATCTACAGAAGCATGGACTCACCTTCACACTCGTCCAGTCTTTCAGTGGTGTGGTGCTCTACATTGGTGCTCAATAACCATAATCACCAACCCAAACAACCTCAAGCCAAGACTGCTCCAACTACTGCAGAAGTGATTTAAGCCACGCTGCTTCGTTCCAGAGGAGCAACCTTATTTCAGATCTGATTGTAGTTGTCTTTAATCCCCTCTGGGGTTTTTTTTTTTCCGTGAATGTAGACGACCCAGCAGCGATGTGCGAGGTTCTGTCGGCTACTTACGGGATGTTTTTGTCGATCGACACACGGACGTATGAATGACGCCTGCTTGCTGCAGTGAAGGAATGAATTGCAATCAGCAGGTCTCACAAACGGTGCCGATGTGAAGACTTCTGCTCTGATTTCAATTCGTTTTTTTAGGGAAATGAGATGACAAGTGATCGTTTGGTTTAAGTGAAACCCGCTGTCAAATACCATCAAGCTACACTGTTTATCTCAGAATCTATTTTTTTTTAACAATCCACATTAACACAATCATTTATACTTTGTGAGTAACGGTCATTGTAACACAAACTTTTATTTTGGAATGGATACAGATGATTATTAACACAGACCAACAAAAGAAAATGACTCAGATCGACAGTATTCATTCAGCTCGCTGTGCAAAAAAGTCTGAAACAGTGTTACAGTGATTGATTTGCCACTACATCCCATTCTTGATTGTATCTTTTCCATCATGAGGTGATCTTTTGTGAGAAAACAACTTTTTCTACCTAATGTATTTCTAGCTTTGCATTCAACATGTTTTTTGTGTCGGACACTGCTGAGGTTTGTATGTAACGGATTAATTTATACTTTTTTCATAGAGAAACCATGAGACAACCACTGATGACTTTGTAATGTTTACCACTTAACGTCTTGCATTTCAGGGCATCACAGGTCAAGGCGCCTTTCTTTGATGTGTGTTTTCTTAATGATGAAACGTTGGTGGGAAAAAAAAGAATCAGTAACTTAAATGTTCACGGAAGCAGAAACAAATATTTGTCTTCTCTCAGTTTGTACATATTGTGTGTTCATTGAAATTTATGTACAGTCTTTTTTCAATAAACAGCCCATTGAAACAATGAACAGAAGTGCGTGATTTTTTTTTTCGTAAAGCTGAATGAACGTTTAAATATTTCAGTATATTCATCTAGGAATAAATAAAGTCTTTTAGAATGTGATCTATTGCAAAATATTCCTGAAACGCTGGTACTACTACACCTAAGTGCATTATTAAAATATTATAAAATATGCATTTGGTCTTGTGCTCATGGAGGCTAATTTGGCTTAATCCAGGCTGGAGGAGGAGAGGATGCGTCTCAAACGTGTGTGTTTTGAGAAGGAGGAGGAGGAGGGATGAAGTCAGGTGGAGGCTCGTGAGGATAGTCCTCCACATTTGTGGTTTTGGGTGGAGCCGGATTAGGCGCCGCGCTGTTGTATCTGTCTGTAAAGGCGAACGATAATTAGGATCCACTGCAGTCTAAAATTACTGCAAAAATCAAACTTTTGCCAAATGCTTCTTTCAAGTTTCCTCACGCAAAGCTTCCAAGAGATTACAGGTGTGGACTCACCTGCAGCAAAGTGGAGAGGCTGCGAACCGGAAGCTTTCTTCACCGCGGTCTGGTAGTTCTCAAATAGGACGGTCCCATACTGAACACAGACAGAGGACACACACTTTGCTGGAGACCAAATGTCTATATTTGTCTATTAAAGTCCCAAATTTGTAGCTGAATTGCAAATAGATTTCCAACTGAGCAGCTCTCATTAAAGTGATTTGTGATAAGGGCGCCGTTGGATCTGACCTTGGCTATTCTGATGGAGTTCACCCAAAGCGACAGTGTGTGTTTGTCGTCACAGCACAGGAACCTGACGTAGAGCGACTCTCTCTGGATGCAGGGATGCTGGGGAACGAGAACGTGCAGAGAGAACAATGAGGTCAGAGGGCTGTTCCTTTGACACAGAATGCAGGTCCATTCCCTTGATGCAACTACATGGAGCTTGAGAGAGGCATCATAAATATATGTTTATTTGTTAAATATTTCTATATATAAAATAAATGATACATAGAAACTAACTCTGCGGTATGTTTGCAGCACACGTACAAGTCAGCAGAGGGCAGCGGATACCAAGTGTTCTCACTGGGCGCTTGATTAGTCAAATTGAATGTTAAGCAGACAGTCCTAGATGTGACCATTGTTTTTCAAAAGCAAAAATTACCAAAAACTGCTGTTTTTTTGTTAAAACAAGTCAACATCACAAACCTGTAATTGCCAGTAACACTTTTTTGTCTCCTAAAAACTCGCTCTTCATCTGCCACTTGTTTAAAGTCCTCCTCTCGTTATCTTCAGCCTCCCTTCAAGCTTTCCTCATGTTTTGAAAAACTGCCGTGACGCGGAGAGCACCATGGTGGATGCAGTGGAAAATACCAGTGCTCATTGTTATGGTTCTGCGATTTATGTCATCATTTTTTTAATCTTATTTTAAAGTTCAACCCAAATTGGTTTGACATCTTGTTTTTATTGAGTTTTCCCACCTTTTTGATTGTCTGCTCTGCCCGGATCAGCTTCACCTGTGACATGTGATCATTGCACTCACCTCACACACAGGTCAACATGGTCAACATGGTCATAATAAGACCTGCATGCCCTTAAAATGGAACAAAACCACCCACAAACACACACACACACACACACACACACACACACACACACATACACACACACACACACACACACACACACACACACACACACACACACACACGCATACCTGCCTACATGTTGTTCCGCTTACTATCCTTTTCCTCTAATTAAACATACTGCAAAAGGCCCACATTGCCCAACAAAAAACACAGCTTCTCTGCTCTGCTGTGTGAATTGTAGCCTTTTTTTGTTAATGTTTTTGTCAAATGGGAAATTTTCTCACGTTGGAAGTGATTTGCAAGGAGAACAGAGAAGGGCTTCAGTGGGGGTTTAACGGTTTAAACTCGCCTTACAAACAACTTTAGTCATATTCTAAAAATAAGTTGTCTGAAAGTGCACAAGCTCAATTTGAACATCAATTTGTGATTTTTTTTTAAGATCGTACGGTTATTTAAAAAAAAAAAAAGAAGTAGTCCACACCACTAAAAATAGGTGGCGCTTGTTATTTATAGTTTGAGAAGTCTTAATTCTTCTCACTTCTCACTTCTCTTGACAAAAGATATTTTGAGCTTACCTTCAGCACAAAGCAGAAGTCGGAGGGAGCTTTGTATTTATGTTTGTAGTTTTTGGTGGTGTAGATGTTGACCTTTTCAAAACGAACAAAGCAGACGAGATCACTTATGGCCTGCCGGACAGAGAGAAAAATAAAATCTTATAATGTGGAAAATATTATACACTATACATATGTTTATATCTGAAACATCATCAAAATGTGTTTGGAAGGAATAGTGGAAAATGTGCATGGGCATCACAGGATGGAATGTAATTTATACACAATTATAAACATGGTAAACAACTTTCTAGCATTTTTTAAATAAAAAAAAGCTGTTAATCAAGATTAGCTAAACAATGGTATTTTAAATCTAGCATAAATTGCAGTGGTCTAAATGCGGTTCCACTATTTTGTTTTCGCATTGTGAAGATGGAATACACGTTGGCCTTATTGTACAGTGTTTTTTGTTTTCTCTCTTTTCCGCTGCCCAATGAACTCTCCGTTGTGGGTCGTGTTCTGCTTTGTTCTTGTGTCCTGACCTCAGAGGATTCCTGCATCTCTTATGTTTTTGATTTGCACATCTGCTTCACAGAGTTTGCCCTCCATCTATTTTTTTCTTCTTGTATGATTTTTCTTTGGGCGGCGTTTTTCCGCTCAGTAAAAGAACGACTGGCGAGGCCTCAATTCACGTCCATCCTCATCCCTCCGTCGCTCTCTCCTGCCTCTTCTTGGGCGCTCAGAGTTAAGACATTACAGACTTTACGAGGGGAAAACATTTGACTTCTCCCTGTAAAAGTACTGCTGCTATAGTTGTACATCATTGCACTGCCAAAATGTACGCACTTCTCTGATGTTCTCAGAAGAAAGATAATGCTGTAACGTTTATTCACAGTTCTCTCAGTTGCAGCTATCTAAGAATAGTTAAAGTGGGTTAGCTCTGTGTGGTTAGTGCTAATTTGTTGTATTTCTTTTTTTTTGAAATTCTTTTACCCTTGTCTTTCCTTTGGGTACATAGTAAAGGCCCGAGGCCCTGAGCATGAAGTAATGAGGTTTCCAAAGCTTCTTCCCATCCTCCTTTAGGTACAGCTTGCCCTCCAGATCAGGAACAATCACAGTGGAACCTCCAAAATGTTCCTGCAGGTTCAAAGATTACATGAGAAACTTTAAGAACAAGATACTTTTCAATTTGTGGAACAATCAACTTGCAGTGATTTCCACTTTGTTAAATGACATCCAACTTGCGCTAAAGTATTATAGTAATGTAACTGACCTTGATTAAGAGCTGTTTGGCTTCCTCTTTAATCCCACTCAAACATGCTGTCTTCTTTTTCCACATGTAAAAGAGCTGCAGGGTCAGAAAAAGTTCAGTTTTCTGACTAAGCAATAATTGGGATAATACTTTGGCGAGGAAAAAAACAAGTCAAACTCACCTGAGGCTCAGTGAACATCAAATACCTCTGAGGTCTTGACAGGAAATAGATTTTGTTCTCACTGAAGCGAGTCCACGCAGACAGGAGCTCCACTAAGTGCTCATGGTCCTCGAATCCTCTCTCTGAAATGCCGAGAAGACACGTGGGCTGAAAGCAGTGCGGCTCGTCCTTTTGGACACTCGCCGTATTGCCCGCATGGGAAGCGTTCGCCTCACCGATCTGCAGCTCGGAGTTGGTCTCGCACAGGCTCCAGTCGATGCCGCAGTCACAGTGTGTCTTCTCAAAGAGTTTGTCCAAAACCTCTCGTACGGTCTGTCTCTCGTCCACCATCAGCGTCTTGGAGCTGCCGTCACTCATCAGCAGCTTGACTATCAACTAGGAGAGGCGGCTGGCTGGGTTGAACTTTATCTGGAGGGCTGATTAGCCTGCAAACACCAAAAACGCAGACGTACCTTTCTGACTTTGGCTTCCTTCAGCTTCTCCAGAGCCAGGTGAATTCTATCTGCCTTCGTCTGGGGTTCGACCTGGAAGAACAACAAGCTGACGTAATCTGGGCATTATTTTCATGACTCTACATCTTTATTTTTTCGTGATCAGTGACGTATTCAGTTTACCATCTCTTCAGAGGACTCCACGGAGTTTGACGGTGGAGGAAGGGTAGCTGCTGCCTTAGGTTCCCAAGCCGGATCAAGCGTTGCCGAGGCTGCCGCCAAGCTGCCGGCGCCTTGATCCCCGGGGTCGTGCCCATCTGAGGTGGATTCAAGGTCAGCCACCAGAGCATCCAGGTCCTGGTCCTCCATTTCATTAAGAGACTCTGTGAGGAGAGAGGGGAACAGTTGAGGCTCTGTGTTAGAGAAGAGGCCTCATAAAGGTAACGGTTCAGGTTCAATCCCACAGCATCGCACTGAGGAAGAGATCCCCAGAGACAGTTTTTCAGGGTTTTATGCTAAGCTAAGCTAATTGCCTCCTGCCTCAATGCAACAATCTTCTCGTCCAACTCTAGGAAAGAAGACAACTCTCTGACAGATCAAAGGTGAATATTGCTTTACTTTTGTTGAAGCAACGGACTGGCTTGGTCATTTAATTTAATTATTTAACAGGAAATATGGTGTATACAAATCCCAGCCTCATTCTGGATCTGGACATTCAAGCTTCATCTACCCTTCTTGCTTTGGATGAGAGCGTCCCCTCTGAACAAACACTCACTGTACCGTTTAGGTCTGAAAAGCCGATGGAAATGGGGCAGTTTCCCTGTGAGCCGGCGTCCACTTCAGGTGAGTCCGCTGCAGGCATCAAACTCTGCAGTGAAGCATCGAGACGGTGAATTAACAACACCTCCCCAGCATCCACGAATGACAGTGTTATAAAGTCAATTATTTTATTTCACTCCATTTGTTGTTTTGAAATGGATTTTAAGCAGACGTCATGCCCTTCATTTGTGGCCCTGAACTGCTGTGAATGTTTTAATGTTACATCGTAAGCCAGTTTTTTCAATCTCTCTTAAAGCTGCAACTTGCAATGGTGGAGCTGTTGCTTAAATTACACCGGAATCCTTAATGTCAAGGGTATAAAATGATATTATTTGTCTTCTGGCTTCAAGGCAGTAAATCAGAGAATAAGCCGTATTATGGCGGTGAGTGGAATCCCTTTAAATCCTTTTGTTTAAAACACTCTGGGAGCGTCAATGCTTTTATCAACATCGTGCATTCAATTGAGCCAATATTCTATTATATAGCAGCTTATGTAATGTTCCAGACTGATCGTGTTATCATGGCTGTAATTTATCTTACATATGCATCAATAATGAATCAGTTAGAATTGCAGTTATGTGATGAGCAGCTTATGGACGCTTAAGGGACTCAGCAGCGATCACCTGCGGCCCAATCCAGATGCGATGACATCACTCCTTAGCGTCCTCCTGTCTGATGCTTCAGTTTCAAACAAAGACCGCTGCGTGTAATCAGGTAATGTCCAGATTAGTGAGGTAAACATTGAGGGATTTGTTCTGATTCACTTCTTGTAACCTGTTCCAGCTTCAAAGGCACCCGAGGGAACAGTCGGCTGGAGCGAAAGAGTCTCAACTCATTGAGGGCCTCGGTCATGTTTCGAGAAACAATGCGATCACAGTCAGTTCGGCTCGACTACTGTTTGATGATTGGAGGGAAATGTCAGTAATGGTTCTTGGAGGATGAATCCCCATAACTATTACAATCCCTCGACTCTGCTAACACCGTCACAAGGATGAACGGTATTATGTGTGTGACCCCTTTACTTGTCAAAGCACCATCATCAGGTTTCTGACTAAATAGCTCCACATTCCGTTGTAGGCCCTTCAAGTGTCTTTGTTTAGACAAACACATTCCTGCCAGCCTTAGTCACCGTGAGCATGTTGTGTTGCTGTAGAACTCACCTGACTGAGAGTATCCATCTCTCCAAGCAGGTGACTGAACATGGTGTCTATGTCGTCCATCTGAGGATGGTAAAGCATTATGTGGGAGAGATTTTAGGACAGCACAGTGTGCGGTGTAGTAAGTGACTAAAGCAGTCGCATCAGGAACTGAAAAACCGTTGGATCATTTCAGTTCAGTTTAACTCAGTTTCTAACGCACACAACTTTCGACAGCTTGTCGTGGAGAAAGCAGAAAAGTACATCAAATAAAAAATGGATAGTTTCTGTGAAAAGAGAGGGCTCCACTGAGAGTAACGATTTTCATGGGGACCTCACCAGCTTTAGGGTCAATAATACATCTTTTTAGAAGCAGCATGTGAAGCGGCAAATTGAAGAATGAGCTCAGTGCATCGTGACAACTATTTCAGACCGATGCTGGTCATCAATAATATATTCTAAAGCCACAGCAGGACGCTTTGACTCCTCTCAAACGCAAGTAGTCACATGCTCCATCGGTAATATAAATCTTTATTCGTTTGTGTTAATGGTTGCTGAGACACAGGTTGGACCACATGTTTAATCTCAGAAAGAGTGAATGCATTCTCAGCAGTAAAGATTTGCGGGACTCAAATATGCGACGGGCTTATAGCGGATACGTTTGTTTGGCTTTGTTTAACTTCACGCTGATACATTGCACACATTTTAGGTGTTGCTGGAAGAATGCTGGAAGTATGCAAACTTGTTCTTGCTCATACACAGTTACTGTATTTATGCACACACACACACACATGTGCCCGAAAACACGTACAGGATACAGCTCTTCCTGCGCTGTTCACTCTCATTCTGTGTTTATGCTGAACAATAAACAGACCATCCATTAAACTGCAATGATACGGAGGGGGAAGTTGAGAGGAAGGTAGTGGATTAAGTATCGCTTCCATATGAAATTGTATTTTGTTAATCAACAAAGTGAACTCCACCTTTGTGGACTTTCTCCCACATGTGAAAACGTCGAACCGGACTTTTCTTCTCTATTATACAGAGGTGTGTTTATTCAATTCCCGGTGCTTTTCAGCGATGCCCGGTATGTGCTCATCAAAGCAACGTATTCCAAAACCACCATTTGTTTGCACGGGCCATGCTCCCATCGGGCAGGTCCGATTGTTCCTGCCGTCTGCCACCGTGGTCTCTCACATCAACAAAACAGGGAACAGCTAAGCAACCGGCCGACGGGCCAAAACGGTGATTTATTGAGACTTAAATGCAATTTGACAACAGCTTTGCCCGTCGACAGCAAACCACCATGTCCTCTCTACTCTTGTGGTTGAAAGCTTTTTGCTATTTCCTAATTAGTTGCACAACTATTCATTGGCTGCCGTGGGGAGGACATGTGCTTGTCCCAAACAAAGCTGATGTTGCTGCTCAAGTATTTAACCCTCAAAGGGACGAACACAAGAGAGTATATATCATTCATAAAGAACTTTCATTTTAAAGTTCTTACCTTGTCTGTCTCGTTCACACGGGGCAGCATCATAGAGTGTGTGTGAGTGCTAAAGCGCTCAAAGGTCAGTCCATAAAAAACCACTAAGAACATGTGACTTTGCATGCACAGCCGCCGCAGATATTAAACTTCCTGTAATATCAGGAAGTACATTAAACCGTGAGGTTTTCTTCTCTAATTGTTTCGCAGCACTGCAGATTGAGTTGAACGAACAACATTTTTTTTATATTTGATTAATGTTATCTATTCATCTGACTACACATATGTATTGGATGGAAATCCTGCACACAAATAAATGTATTTTTTGAGTGTGTGCCACAGCTAAGACCATGATCTACTCGCCTCTTCTCTTAATTTCTTAAGTCCTACCCGGTCCTTGGTCGAGCCATGAAAGTGTCCACCTATTTGGCCTGGTTATGGAGCATAATTGATTAAAATGTCTCTTACTCTTTCAGTTTTGCGATACATGTTTCAGGAGGGGGATTCATTACAGCTTTTTGTGAAATATAAGTAGTTTGGTGGTATCCACCAACTTCCTGCTTAGCACTTGAGGTCTGCCCCGGTTCTCAGAAACATTTCTCCTTTGCAATTCTTTAAACTAATACTTTAAAACCACGTGTCCCCTGCATTGCAACTGTGCTACTTATCTTTATTAAATTGCATTTCTTGTGTCTGTCATTTTGCTTATTCTTTCTTTTGCACAGAGGTGTTTTTCACGCCTGATGCAAAAAAAACCCTGATGCATTGTCATTTCATTTAAAGGAGCTACACAAATAAAAGCTGTGTGACTTGAGTTAGTGCAGCAACACGACTTGGAGGGTCTGATAAAAGACGTAAGTAAACTTTTAGACGTTATTTTTTGTACTCACTAGTGTTGCTATTATTGTACCTTATTTGCATCAACAAGGGCAGGCTGAAAAATAGAAACAACTGTGCATATTGCACCTCAAGCCGCAGCCAACCACAGTGATCATAAAGTCGACTCAGCTTCTCTCTAAAACAGTTTGGAGAAAAACGCATATCGAAGATGCATTCTGAGACGTTACAGCATGTTTTGGGTAGGCGTCCACAATAAACCTGCAACTCAGAGAAGTTGAGCAGCAGAATGAGCCCATGTGACAACAGCGTCACTGTGAACAGTGCAGATGGTGAGAGAAATGTGTGAATTCTCATACAGACATTAAAAGCCTCCGACGTTGTGACCGTTCGACAACAATTTTTTTCGTGTCTTTTTTTAACACATAGTTCTTGACAGTGTCAGAATCGTGTGTGGTCCCACTCGAGGGAGTAAATGAGTAACTGAGTGTGACCCTGCTATGTGTAGAATGTACATCCGTTCTTTAGCGGCCCTTTACAAAAAACAACTTTTAACGACTAATTATTTAACAACTATTTATTTGACTGTTTATAAGCAGAAGATTCATAACCAAAAGGTGGAGGTTTCCTCCACTGACGTGCACTCTACTCTACACGTTGTGTGTATGTGTGTGTACCTACTTACAGTGTGTGAGAGAGAGAGAGTAAGATCTATTTTGCCAAGAAAATGAGAAGAGCAAGAAACATTTAAGAGTTTCTAATGTGGGTTTAAGGCTTTAATCAACACCGTTGGGCTCAGGGGGGGATGTGAGACTGGCAATAAACTGTAGTAAAGTTGAGATTTTACAGGCAGAGAGGTCTTCAAAAATGTCCCAGAGTCCTTCCTCTGCACCCGTTCCTGGTTCTACAGAAGAGATCAAAGATTGGGTGCCATATAAAGCAGAGACTCTGATTCCAAAATGGCTTGTAAAAAATGTTCCGATCATCAAAATGAAGAGCAAAAGAAAGCAAAAACATGTAACTAGAAATTAAAAAACATATCTGAAAGTTGGACTACTTGAAGCTTTCTTCTGTAGTTCGGCTCACTGCATACAAATCTCATTAATGACCCACGGGACTGTGAAAAGAAAAATAACAAATAAAATAGTCCAAATACCACTGGCACAGCTTTAATGGGAATGGGGTGACTCTGCAGAGTGGTATGTCCGGGAACGCTACGGGTTAATTTAAGACTAGGCGCAAAGCCTGTTGCCAATTAGGAGCAGTGAGCGCCACATGTGGGATAGACGGAGCCATCTCTAGAAGGAGCAAAAGGAGGCGGGAACCGCGGTGTGCGCAATGGAGACAACCTAAATATCTGTGCAACCGTTTGTTCAAGATCAACCTGCCTTTACTTTTTTTAGACATGATAAAACAAGATCTACAGGACTGAAGGATTGGGTCACCATTCGCCCGTGGCCTGGGTTCGTTTGTACCTTTCAGCATTACAACATGGCAGGTATCTCTGGCATATTTTTACTCTGCGTAGCCTCTCTCTTCGGTGGGGCCAAAGGCGCGCCTGATGTGTGCCGCGGGACACGCTGCTTCTCTGGACAGGAATGGAGACCGTGCGTCGGAGCGCAGTGCCACGGGCGCACGGAGGCAGCCGTGTCCCGGCGACAGTTTCCCAGCTCTGCACAATCCAGACAAGGACAAGTCTACCCGAGTTACCAACACGACGCTCATTTCAGTCACCACCAAGCTCAAAGCGCGCCGCTGGCGCCGTACACCGTCATCCAACCGCAGCAGGGAGGCTATGTGCAAACCGCGGGAAATAACGGCAACAGGAGGACGAATGCGAGAACCATCACGGCGGAGGTGTTCCACCCTGGCTGCGCCGGGGGGACCTGCCCGACCACCGTGGCTCAACGCCCGACAAGTGATGACGGCGCAACGCGCGAGTGCAAAGGGATCGGATGTAAGCTGCCTCCTCGGATGCGCCAGAAGCCGAAGCCGTGCGTCGGAGACGGTTGCGGCGCGCATGCAGGAGACGACGGGAGGGGACCCTCTTCACCTGTGCACGTGACCGACACAGCGGCGCAATTTCTGGATGAGTTTCCAGACTTGGCGTCGGAACGTGGCGCCTGGATACAGTTGACATGTGACATGAAACCAGGTCAATATAAGTGTTGACGTGCTCGAAAACATAAAATGTAAAAAGATATACGAAACAACTTTAAACGACAGCCTTCTAAGTGAGAACATGATCTCTTAAATTGTAACCGTTTTCTTCCTTTTCCTCAGGGACGAATGACCTCCCTTCGGAGGACGCGCTTGTGCTGCAGCTGCAGTTGTCTAAGAGCCAGGAGAAGCTGGTTGAGGCCCTCAGGGGCCAGCAGGACGAGGTCCAGGAGCTGCAGAGGCTCCTCGGTGAGCAGCAGGGGACGCTGGTGAGCCAGCAGAGAGAGATACTGGAACAACAGAGGAAGATGTATGACCAGATGGAGCAAGTAAGGTTCTTGGGGTTTGACGACGCGGGAGATCTTGGTAGTCAATGGTTTGAGGGCCTTTGAGAAGCATTGAACGTTTATTTTGGAGAGGTGGATAGAAAACATCGGACCCACGGAAGTTTTATGTGTTAGATCAGACTGACCACTGACCTCTCAGTGTCTTTTTATTTACTACACCCAGGTCAAAGCCCAGTACATCACAATGATGGACAGCCTCAAACAAACATCACTCCAGAACCTCCAGGGGGGGCTAGACCGTCACATGGAGACCGCGAGTGGGCAGGTTAGAGCTCACCAAGCACAGCAGGCTCTCTCGCTGCACAAGGTGGACATGGAGGCCAGCGTGATGGAGGTGATTATAGTGTATGAGAGCCACATAGTGACAGTCAATGTGATTTCAGGTTTCCATCAACAGAGAGCGAACTAACTCGTTGGATAACAGTTGTTTGTTCCTGGAGTCATGCACAAAACTTGCTCTGATTTCTTCTTATTTTGCAAAGTATCTTCATGTGCTGTACAGACCTGACTGACGCTGTGTGACCTGTTTGATGGCTCCAGGTGGGGCGCTCCCTGTTGGCTTGTGGGAGCTGCGGCCCTGAGGAGTACTGTGGCTTCAGCAGCGGTCATCCTCGCTGTGAGAAATGTACCGTGTGTCCTGCCGGCTTCTTCCTTGTCGCCCAGTGTTCAGTCCACGCAGACAGGATCTGCCAGGTAGCACCACAATCATTTGAACATTACAGACTGTTGCACTCACGCTCGTAAACAAAAGTCATGGGATGTGAAAAATTTGCTTAAAACGTGCGAGACAAAGCAACGCCTGTGGTGGAGGGTTCTTGGGTTACAGCATGTTTCCCCACAGAATACTAGATCAGAAAGGATCCAGAGCAGCCATGACAGAGAAGATAGACGGACAGAAACATGCAAACAGGATACTGGGCTGCCTTCTCATTAAGTTATTTGGGGGGAAGGAGGGGGGGTGTAGCCAAAAATACATTTGTGGCCGGAAAACCAAAGCAATCAAAGCTTCTTAAAAATGGATTGAAGTGTCAATGTGTTCATCGTTACAGGACAGAGATGAATGCCTTGAAATAGCTGATTCGTGCAGAGACCAACAGAAGTGTCTCAATACTCCAGGTAACCTGAGTTACTGAGAACGTTTGTCAATATTGCCGGCATGTGTTTAGAACCGTGACGTTTCATTTGGTCTTTCTTGAATTTCTTGAACACTTTTTGGTTTTAGACTTCGCTCCTTGTTTCTCTATCATCAGGTGGATTCAGGTGCCAGGGCATGACAGAGCGTGAAGCCAATTCAGGAATGTGTGGCCACGGCTACTTCTACGTCTTGGACATGGACGAGTGTCAGGCCTGTAATGAGTGTGATGGCGAGCCCGTGGCTTCACCTTGTACCTTTACCAAAGATACCATCTGCTCTGGCCATGCTGCTGCTGGTGGTGAAAGCGCCCTTTCTTTGTCCTGGTCCGGAGATGTGAGGCTGTCCGGCACCAAAGGCCAAATCCTGGCTCACGCCTTTCCTGGCGTGCAGCTTCGCATCCAGGGCAGAGGCAACGCAGGTCTGCTGTCCGCTGAGGACGGCCGCCTGACGCTCAGGCAGCACGGCCTGGTCTGGCTGGATGAGAATCTGTCTGTGAGCCACGGCTGCCGGAGCTTCATCCAGTTGTGTCTCCGTATCAACAACACGGACGGCTCGGAAGGCCGCGACCTCAGCGGCCTAAGGGTCGAGCAGCAGGAGGGAAGGTCGCTCCAGAGCGTCAGCATCAGCGGCGTGGCAGAAGTCGCCCCGGGGAACACGATTTCCCTCTTCCTCCGGAGCGCCAGCCGGCACTGTAACGAAAGCAGCGAAGGCCTGCAGCTGTACGACCCTTTAGCAGCTCCGCTCAGCCTCTTCTGGCTCTCCCACGACACGGGGGCCGTCGCCATGACAGCACAGGCTATTGTGTCCGCGCACTACCACACAAACTATCGGCCGGTCTTCCGCACCTCCTCCACCTCTGACCCGTACGTAGTGGGCCTCACCCACGATGGCCGCGGGATCCGCTTTGCCGAAAGCGGTACCGTGCGCTTTGTGTTCCAGCAGGCGCTGTACTCAATGGGCCAGGCCTGCGTGAGCGAGGGCTTCCAAACGTTGGCGTACCTCAACCACAACGGAACGGGCGCCGAGCTGTGTCGCACCTTCAAACCCGGCGTCCACTATCGGGACACCTCCCTGTCTTTGTCGGGGGCGGCAAGAGTCGAGCCCGGAGACACGCTGGGCTTCGAGATCCTCTCTCCCGCCCAGTGCAACGTCAGATTCTTTGGCGACGAGACGGGCATCAGCATCCTCAGCTTGGTTTGGGTCCCCGCCGCTCTCTCCTCCTCCCTGTCTGCCTCCGTGTCTGACGCCGGCCTTCCCTCGGGAGCAGTTCGAAACAAGCCGCTGTTCTTCCGCCAGACCAGCGCTCAGGTGCCCCAGATGGGGCTGCTAGTGAAGGCGTCCACAGGTCAGAGGCAGGACTTTGTCTTCAGGGAGGGCGGAACCGCCAGCGTGGCTCTGGATCTCAAGCTTATTCACTCCTGCAACCTCATCAAGGTGACTCTTCTCAGGCGAGGTGACGCAGAGGGGTCGGCGGGAGGCCGGGAGGCAGAGGGCTCGCGACCCGTCACTCTGGCCCAGCAGGTTGGTGGTCAGATGCCCGAGGGAAGCAACTGGGCCACTGTTGGCCTGCGAGCGTCTTTCCAGGTCCGTAACGGCACAGCGGCGTTCTTCACACTGGATTGCGTGCGTGGACGAATCAACCAGATCAGCTACCAATCAGGAAGCGGAGTGTCAATCCTCTGGGTTGCAGTATAGAATAAGAAACTCAACCGTGTTTTTTGTGTTTCTAAAAAGATAGACCAGATGTTAAGCAATGTAGATTTTGATGGTTTGATTTTGGAGGAATAGAAAATATGGTTATTGCTGTTTCGTATTGGAGTTTAGTCCATGTTAAGAGATTATTAAAACCATTCTCACTGCAGCCTTTTAGCTTAGCTTAGCATAGAGAAAGTTAGTAACCATGTTTAAAGGTTACCCCCCAAGTGCATGAATAAAGAATGATTACTGTGTTTCTGTAGTTTCAGTAATGAACAGTTTCAGAATTTCAACTAAAACCACCTTCATGTACGGTTAGCTACGCTAGTTAGCATTATCTGATGGAAAGTAACCAATTACATTTACTCTAGAAAGACTAATATAGTAGTGTACTTAATCAAATAAAGATTAACAGTAGGCTACTTTCCTTGATAATGTTGTGACCTTTTAACTGGACTATAGTAATATGTCAATAAGTTGAAGTGATATTAACGTATTTAGTCTTACAATTTAACCTGGAAAACTCCAGGTAGACTGACTGCCCAAGTTGAAACTATTACTAGCCTATGGCTAATTTGATTTTTTAAAATATTTTGTGGAAGAAAAACTCAATATGACTTATTTAAAAAGTATCATCACGCTTCAATCACTGTATTTATATCAGTGCGAGTATAACTATTTGAGCTAACTAAATGATGTCTCTAACCTGTTTCTCAGGCTTTATTCTTTCTGTTTGTTCATGTGCTGCACTTCTGTCTTTTATTTGTGTAATTCAGTTATTCTGTTGACGCCAGAGGACCCTTCAGCTTATCTCCGCTGTGACTAGAGCGGTTTCTTCTCTCTCCATGAGCGGTTGACTGGTGCTGTTTTCATTCAGCTCGTTTTTTAAGAGCATGTGTTTCATGTTAGCCGCCGCTCTTCTATTGTGAATATCTGCTGCAGTGCATGCGCAGTTTAATGACCCATTTCTGCATTTCATGTACTAAAAGAGAGTCATGTGTTTCTGTGCTACACCAATATATTAACACCTTAAGATATGGTTACTGTTTACTCAAATTAGACTGTAACTAAATGTATATTTGATGTTTTATATTAAATCCAATTAAAAATTCAAATGTTTTGCTGGATTATTGTGCTGCTGCCTGTATGTAAGGACAATGCCTGGTGAGAAATGGAGTGCAGTCAGTAATGTAAACTTGTACAGTGACGGGGACATTCTCCTAAATCTCCCATTTAGACACTACAGATTGTGCTTGAAATTGCGAACGTACTGCGAAATATAAAATCAAGTGTGCTAGATAAAGAAGTCTCTAAGAGTAAAATATGTTTATAATAAAAATGTCTCATGTCCTATTCAGCTTTCTGATTGCCAAAACAAGATGACAAGGCCAAAATCCAAAATTTTAGCGTTCAAAAGAGAAGTAGATCAGAACGTCATGGAAGCTACATCCACTTTGCCATACAAAGTAGGAATAGTGTGTTGGAAGCCATAATCGTGCATGTACTAAACCTATTATGAGACTTTCCATATCTGCCTCAGTACAAGCAGAAGCTGCCAGGTGTTTTTTATTGCACATCAAAGAACACCGGTTCGTCATCATGAATTTAAACAGTATAAATGATATTGGCCGGGTAGTTAACCTCTTGATGGCCTTCCTACGCACGTCCACCGACGTCCTTCTTTAAGAGCTGCTGCTCTGCTTTGGCACAAGATCAAAAAGCACATAACAGCCCTGAACATATGCTCTATGAAAACCAGTAGACCAGTTGATGTTGTTGTTTCATCCTTTGAAGCTGTGGCCCCCAGGTTAGTGTGTGCTGTGGATTATTCAGTAAATCGTGATTTTTAGAGGAATTAGTGTCATTGTCATGCAGCTTTTGTGTCTCGAAGGTGCTGCAAGTCTCTGGGATCAAAAGAGTGCCGACATTTCCTGCTCCGGTCGTCTGATTCAGTTCAAGGTTGCTTGACCAGAATTAGCCACGAATAAAGCACGAGCATCCCAGTTTATAGACCAAGCCTGCATCTTGAGGAAAAACACTTGTCAGAAACTAGTGAAAAGACAATAAGAAGACCTAAATCAAGTAACGCAAGATAACAAGAAGATTCATGAGACAAATGAAAACCACCTCCAGGCCTACGGCTGACTTGCTGGGTGAGTTATGGTGGTCTGACGATGATAAACGTTGAAGGAAAAAGGGCAGAGTCCCACAGGATAGAGAGCGGGGCGCTGTCTGCCACGGCTAGTTGCCCTCACACATTAGCACTCTGGGTAATAGAGCACAGATGAAGGGAAAGGCAAACGTATGGGTGTGTCGAGCTGGTATGGGTTTATTTAGGCAAGATATAAGTTATTTTGCATGACGGAAAAACAGATGTTAGTGATCAGTTCCTACCTAGAAACACCATCACATGACTTTTTAGAAGTTTTTACGAGTCTGTGCAGATTTTCATGCTCTCAAAAATGCAAAAGAAATAAAATGTGTCGTAACACTTTTGGTTGATACTTGGACGAATGCATGACAGTGTTGTCCATCAAGCTGTTAAGTCTTGCATTAGTTATAGGCCGCTAATCATTGATTTTCTTTTGAGATATTAGGTAAATGGTAAATTAAAGTTTGTCATTTGACCGTGGATATTGCAGGTTTTAATTTTTTTTTTTTTAACACTGTCCACCTTTGCCTTACATTAACGGGCATGTGTGACACAGGAAGTCTGCCAAAGCGTAGCATCAGGAAGCTGTAAAGGCTACCGGGCTGCATGTGGTGCGCAGACAGCAAAAATGTACAGAAAGCAATTATTCTCAAAACTTTGCCCTCAATGCTCAAACAACAATTACTTCAATGGAAAGATACAGCGGAGGTATGAGAGAACTGGAAATATGGTGAGAAATCTGCATCTGGAAGCAGTCCTGCCTCGTTTTGACTCCATCTGCTTATAAAGCACCCAAAGGCGTCCCACTGTTCCTGTGCTGTCTGGTACTTCTAAAGGTTTTAACTGAGCTGATAACTTGTGTTTGGGTTAAAGGCTAAATGAGGTTGTGCAATTATACTGAATATTAAAGAATTAATGTCCTTACGATTTGATAACGGTGATTTCTTCCTGGAATGCAACATACTGCTTATGGTGAAATACTTCCCCCCAAAGGACAGAGACAATCGTTTTTGTGGAATTAATATTTATTATGACTTCACATTTTTAACATTAGATAAGGTTGACAGTTACTTCTTTCAGAATGACAACACAATTGTATATATTAGTCTTATACACTTCTGTAATCTGAGGTTTAAATAAAAGCAATGATGCTCTAATTACATACACGGTATCAGCGGTCGTGCTACGAGGAAATCCATTCTATAATAGAATTATCAGCTTACAATGCTGATTGCACACTCATATGTAGGACTACAACTATTAGGAAAAAGGCAACTGTGATAAAGTGTGTAGATACGAGAGACAGCGTGTTAGCTGTGACTAATAACATTACAAACAGTTAAAAATCCCACACAACATTTAGGGACATTTACAAAATCCCAAGTACTTAAAAAGAGTAAGCTTTTGATATGCAGGTGGTAATATATTTAGTATAGAGATATAAGATCAAACATAATTCGGCACTTAAGTGTTGAGGCATAAAGTAAACTTGCATTGCGTTCATCTTATCAAAGGCATATTGGAGGATAATGGTAGTTAATTGTCGGTCATGGGCAGAGAAATTAGCAAGGTGTCAAAGATAAGCGGCCACATAATCTATGTTGAGCAGCAGCAGCCTCTTAATGTTTGCAGCTTTGGTTAATTTGGATAAATACATAAACACAGTGCTCATCTGCACAACTTCCACACATTTAACAACGCGGCCATAATATTGTTAAAGGGAATTTCACACACACATTCATTGTATGTTGGAACAGAAATATGACAATTCCCGCTGAATGGTTAACGACTATGAATGCGTTTGTAAAACGCTGTATGATATAACAATGAATTGGGGTTTTTTTGGTCCGTGCTGCAGTGGGAACCGTCAGAAAGACGTCCACGAAAGGGAATGAGTAATATAAAGTATAAATAAGAGGAGGAAGGATGAGAGGAACTTCTGCGTCACATTGGTTAAATGCGGCCTGCAGGAGGAGGTTTTAGCGCAGGATCTGGATGAGGAGGCGCTTGAAATCTCCACCACACTCTGAATCCAGGGCGTCCTTAAGGGTGACGTCGTACTTCTCCAGGTACATGTCCTTCACCGTCTCCAGGTCGATCTGTGGGTTCACAAGAGAATACTGCTGAAACAACTAAATCCTCTGGCCTTTTTGGTTTTAAAAAAAAACCATTAGCACACCCCAAACATACTTTTACAGCACCTTTAAGACCAAAGTAACGTTTCGGTCATCTGGAAATAAATGAAGACACTTGACTCACCTCAGAGCGGCCTACGATCAACCGAATGAGCGTGTCTTCATCGGTGCCCAGACCCTTCATGGCGGCATTAAGGCGCCGGGCGAAATACAGCTGCGGGTTCTTAGCGCACCGGACTTTACAACAAAACCCCAAAAAAGGCAGCGGGTTTATTACAATAACTGATATTTGATGAGTTCTGTCTAAGAATTACAGTAAAACCAACCCAGCGTTATGTAGCAGTCCTTCAGAGTTCCTGTTGCTTCGGAGTCGATGGTGTCCAAAATGTCTGTTCCTGAAAGCTGCAAGACAAAAAGTTAACATCATAACTCAACATTTAGAATATCAAAATGGGGCAGATAAGAAGTTATCATTACCGACTCGTAGATCTTGAAGGTGGCCTGAAGCTGCAGGTAGTTTCTGCGTGTCAGGATGAAGTTGAAGGTGGACTCATCGGTGCCAAATCTGCCTTCTCCTGCCTGACCGTGACAAGAGAGGGAAATGTATGCGGCAACATCGGGGAGCATTATGGACACGCTTATTTATTTCATGACAATAATGCAGCATGTGAGATGAGAGGAACCGGAGGATATTTACATTCTCACAACAGTTAACTTTGTTGGCGTGAAATTTGAGATGAAGCTTCACACCGTAGTTGTGAATTTCCCACAATCCTTTTATGTAATAAAACCACATCTTTGATTTAATAGGATCTGTACTTGGGATTTGCCAGTCACTCTCGGCTCACACGCTCAAACAACTAAATCTAGGATCACATTTCCCTTCCAAACGGTGGTGTGATTTGGGAACGTACCTCAATCAGAGACGTGGCATCCTGCTCGGCTAAACCCTCATCCACCTCATAGCCCTCGTCCCTGCTGGCCTGCAGATGCAAAGGGACACGAGGAGAGCGAGACACAGACATGTGGAGGGGAGGAAAGGTCAAGAGGACGGATTACAAAATAATCTCAGGCATTAAACGGGAAAACGTGATCGGCTCAATTGGAAACATTTGGAGGCCTCTTTGGAAAGACGCCCCTCGACAACATGAGTCACAGAGCTCGTCTTTTCTCTCCGGGGGAAAATAGGCAGAAGCGGTCTGGAAGCGCTGAAGCAGTTGGCACGGAGGACGAAGCATGCCAATGATGTGACGCGTGACGCATGTCTCCGTGGGCGAACAATCATTCATAGCGCCAGAATCAAGGTTATAAAAGAAGGATCAGTCTTTGATTCATGGCTTTTTATTCAGACTTTTACCAAATTGCCCCTAAAATTTTGACTTTTTTGTTGTGCAACATACATACATACATAAATATTTCAATGTTAGCAGTGTAGTCAATGGTCTTTACCTGCAGCAGCGACGTCAGCAAGTTCCTCACGTCTCCACTGGTGTCATCCTCAATGTCTGCCTCCAGGTCACGCTCATGCACTGTGAGGCACATCAGCAAACGCACAAAATCTGTTATAAATTCCTAAAAGCGGAGTGCTTACAACCCATTTTTCATCTAGCTGAAACAACGATACAATGAAACTGTACTCATAGCCAGCAAGAGAAGAAAACATGGCACATAACTCGCGTGATTCATTCCTAAAACACCCACAACATTATGACAAATGTAAAACTTGATGTGTGTCCGTTCCACACACTGGTTGAATTATGGGTCTTTTCAAGTGGAACATCAGATTTTAAACAGCCAAGAGGCTACATGACTGAATGGAAGCAAACTCACCCTTTGCATACGTGTCCTTGTAGCTCAAGATGTCCTGTCAAAAAGAAATAAGACAGTCAGCAGTAAAAAAAAATGTATGTATTCGTCCTGTGATTCAGATCAGTCACAACATTTACATGTTTTTTTTTTTAATGAATTCTGCTGGCAAAAAAAGAAACTATCACAAACCCGGTACACGAATACCTCACTTGTATGTATGAGCCAAAATGCAGCATGAGGTTTTCTTTGAATACAAACTCAACCGGCAGCCACCGTGTAGTAACTAAGGCATTAGAAGAGTAACCGGCAGTATTATTATTAGTATAACTGCATCCCTTGTTGACCGACCTCATTGGTAGCTGTGCACAGGATCTCCACCAGCACGTCTTCGTCCGTCCCCGCCCCCTTCATGGCCTTCCTCAGCTCCTTGGCAAAGTAAATGTGAGGCGGCTCCAACATGGCCATGGTGGCCTTCTCAAAACTACCCGTCAGCTCCTTCTTCAGGACCTCCTCCAACTCCTGAACAAAGACAGAATCAACTGCACGTACGTGCGAGCGTATCTGGGAGCGACGGAGAAGAAGGTGTCGGCAGGTACTTACGTCGTCGTACTTCTCAAAGTACGCCTGTTTGATTTCCACACGCTGAGCCGCAGAGCGATTGGCCAAGATCTGAATAATGGCCTCTTCATCGGTGCCTGGAGGATATACAGTGCGCACACAGACTCACATCAACGCAAGGGCTTAACACATTCATCTACACACACATCAAGCAGGTTGAAGTCTTTAGACAGGCCTTTTAGTCAAGTGTCAGCCGGTAAAAATGGGGAGAAATTAGTGTTTTTATGCATCGACAGATTGCCTGAAAATGTTCTGCATGGTCTCTGGTATCAGTCTGCACAATTTGTTTGTTGTTATTGCTCCTTTCTGATTAAGGAAATATGTAGGCATTGTAAACACATTCTAATTGGGTGATAATGGATGCAATCATTTCACAAAAATAGCAAATACATGACTAAAAAAAAACTGAACCAATTACAAAACTACACGTAGGAGGAACGAGTCACTTACCAAAACCCTTACATGCCTGTCTGATGGCCTTGATATCAGCAGTGACATCGAAGTCCTCATACGGGACTATGGTGGGCTAGAGAGTGAGAAGTGGATGTATTATTGGAAACATACATTTATAAAATGCACTTAGATTAAATCAACAAATCATTATGTCTACCCGAGCCATGCACTATTTGGGATTAAAACTTCACAGCCTGCAAAAGTCTTCTATATTTCGGATCACCTAAATATGTACTATTTTAAACTTTATTTCCGCAAACGTTCACACATGGATCCACTCGGATTAGAGTGCGCATGTGGAGGCTGTGCGGTGTTGCAGCACACGCAGGCCGCAGGAACAGGGCGCAGCCTGTGTGTGATCGCTGAGTCACTGGGCAGCAGCAGCATGGAGTCTCGTCTCCTCGTCTCCTCTCCTCCTCTCCTCGCCCACCCTCCGTTTCACACAATGCGGCCTTATTGATCAGCGTTTCGGGGGAAAAAATTCCTCCCTGCTGCTGAACTCAGCGCCTCTGCTCAACTAAACTGCGCAGGTCTCCACTTCTCAGCACTGATTGTAAAAAAAAAGGGTCTCATTAAATCTGGTTAACTCATGGCTGAGTTTAGTTTTTTGTTTGCCATGATTGAATAAAACACGATCTCTTCCCCCCCGTCGCAGTTTTATTTCACTCGGATTAGGAGTTAGAAATTCTTTTTTTTTTAAAAGCTGCAAATAGGCCATCCGGTGTTCCTACCTGCACGTTTCCCATCTTTGTTCCGGACCACTGCGTCCAGACGGGAGCTGTTCGTTTGTGCTGCTCTGGACGTGATGTGTCACGTCGGGTCGGCTTCTCTCCTGAAAGGACTCAGCTCTGTCCGGTGCCGCAGGGGTGACGTCACTGCCGTTTATTCATTTGCGCTGGGGAAGGGAGGAAGGAAGGAAGGGAGGGAGGGAGGATAGGAGGGGTATTATACATGATTCCTCGAGGTAAACAACACCCAGTTGCCGGATTGGTTCCAGTGAATCATTTTAACTACGTACAAAAACAAATCTGTTACCGAAAGCTGACTTGTGCACTTGTTCGTGTCAAGTAGTCTAATTGGGAAGCCTATTGGTACTCTACACATGATATGTGTATTTTTATTTTATTTAAGGCCCATTGACAGTCGCAGAAGCAGTGTTGTTGACCCTCCTCCTCCCGATCATCAGGTGTCCCTGGTGTTGGCGGTTACCTGTTGCAGGTGCTGATTGGAGGGATCGCCGGCTGGATGAGCCACACCTGAGCCGCTCATCAGTGATGTTCCACCCAATAAATACTGTTTATGTTGGCAGCCAGGCCACACGTCTCCCCATTGTTGATGATGTAAAAGAAGAGCGATGCGAAACGACTCTAAACCTTAACCTTAAATGATGGCTGATTGGTTAAATTGATTAAAGTTCTGGAAAAGCTTTAACCAGGACTTGACTGTTAATGAAATATAATGCTGCTTGAAACGTTTCCAGATGCATCTATTACTTTTGACCCTCCTGCCTTTGTTTCCAGAGAAGCCACTAGCATGGCGTCATGCTTGACTTAAGTGGCCTCTAATCTGCTATCAATACAATATTATAACTCCTTTCAGTCAAAACAAAAGCCGAAAGCAGATTCAGAGCAGCAGGTGTGTTTGTGGTCGCAGGGGGGCAGAGCTCCATGGCGGGAGGAAGATGATACTTATTGATGCTTGCTTTTGTTGAGTCCACCGCCACTGGTTGTTATTATAATCAGCATTATATCACCTGGCATTCTTGCAATAAATGCTTGAATCCATCTTAATCAATGCCCGAATAAATGCACCACCTGTCCAGTCGTGGCTCGCTGCGTCATGGCACACAATTTATTTTACTTATGTAAAGTATGTTGTTAAGTTACACACTTTATTTGTGCTAGTACTTTTTCTTGAACAAATACAACAGCAACCATTAGATTAGCCTAATCTCGCAATAAATCAGGTGAAACATTACAACATAATCCATCATTATTAAATAGTTGTGAAAGCATGACTCGTAATGTAATACTTAAAAGGTGTCATGTTGTGTTTAAATATATGTTACTTGCACTTGACCCCTGAAATGTAGCCGTCATTGAGTCTGATCTCTGCACTAGATTAGGATTAATTCAAATGAATCCACTCAGTGGTTGAGTCCCAGTCAGCATGATCACCTGTTATTAGGTCATTGTCATGCTTTGAATTTGAGAGGTGGCAAAAGTATTAAATATTTACTTATAATTAGCAATAGACCTTTACTTTAAGGTAAGTCCTTTTGCAAAAATATGAAATCATTGTGCATAATTGTGCGTATTTCACTTGCACTATTTGAGTAAGTAGTTCCCTTCCACGCCTGACGAAACAAAGCCTTATTCTCCTCGTGGTGGCAGTGTTGCGCAGGCAGCCACCACTAACAGATCACTAGAACTTGTTTGGTTGCATTTGCGATGTGGCAAACACAAGCGGGTATTTTACGGTTGAAAGCATAAAGGATTGCGTTGATTTTTATTTGTATTCCTTTGTTCAACCTTTTTTACCCTTTGATTTATTATTAAAGCTGGTTGTGATGTGCATTGCTTTAGTAAATTAAAGATTTGTTTATGATTGGTATCCATGGTGATCTATTATTGACTGATCTTTAGAAACATTTCACTAACAATATTGACAAAATCAATGATATGAAAAGCAAACTTTATATTTATAGAAATATTTAATCCAGAACTGAGAACGCGGTATTTACTGAATGTACATGCAACACATTATGAATGTACCATATAAATACTCCCATGTGGACGCTACAACATTTTGTAAGATTTTGGAGAAACACTTTACAGGATAACAAGCATAGAATACATTTAGTGGGCAAGATACAACATTGCATTTTCAAACCATCCGATAGAAAAAAAACGTGTGAAAGTTAGAGAGATGATTGATTGATAGTGATTATTCATGTTTATTTATCGAGCCTTTTACTTCATGGCATCTTCATAAAGTCATCTGATACAGGAAGGTCTTGATAACCACACGATGTCTGACATCTCTATCTGATGTGCTGTTAATTACGTATTAAGTATTTCATAATGAATGCAATCATTTTTTTTATTCTCTGGTGGATTTGCTCATTACTCTGGTACTTTCAGTGTCATGCACGCGTAACTGTAAAGAAGCTTAACCGACTATTGCGTGGCTGTATTTCAGGTGTAATTTGGTGGCTTATTACAGGACAGAAAGGGGCTATGTTTTTTTTTTTTTGGTGAATGTTAAAATGACTATTCGTATGCTCATGACAAAGTGACAAAAAAGCTTTGGCCATGCATAGTTGTTGTTCTAGCGATTGAATATGTGAAACGCTGTAAGAAAGTGTAAAATGGACCACCAAGTGACAGGAAAAAAATGCATTATTCACAGCTTCCTCCCTCGTCCGTCTTCACTCGTCACTGAAAGACCATCACATTATTTAGAGCTGTGTAGATACTACAGCCTCTTTTGAGAAGCGACATCCAGGGCTCCTGTAGCGCGTAAACTTTAAACAAAAATCAACCAAAGGGAGCGATGCACATCGTTTCAGAAGCCGTGTGGTACGTGAGCAGACGCATACCATAAGCAGCGACACGATCCAAAATGACCGTGTGCACGTTAACCGATGAACATTATTAACATCTTCATTTTTGATGCTAGTGTGCCACATGCGATTGCTTTTTTTTAATTAGACAAAAAAAACAACGACTGTATACTTTGCTGAAACATACAGTTTGGCTCCTTTTTAAAAAATACAGTACCACAACCCAATGTTATTCCCACGTTTCACTAATCAAACATAATTTTCATGCCATTCATTATGTATCTGGCCTGAAGCTGAGGCATCATAGCTGTGTCTGGGGCTCATATCCCATTCGCTTCTTTAGGGCTCGTGTTTCTCTGCCACCTGCTGGTTTTCATCATCACCATCTGATGCAACAATCTCCACTGGCCCAACGTGGAACTTCCTCAACGTAACAGGAAACAGTAAGCTCGATAGGCGTACTGTCATTGCTAAAAACGATTGTCCGACTTGCTCGTAAAATACAGCTTTGTTTTCATTTAGAAACTCAACGTAATAAAACATAGTTAAAATGTAAGTTTGATGAATGTGCAAGCGAAAGTGACCTCGAGGTTACAACAATGCGTTTGCTATTCAGCATTTATGTTCGTACTGCATTGATGGACAGCAGAATGAATATTCTTATTCTTCTCGCAAAACCTTTTTTCCCTCATCTATGTCATCCGGAGAACAATGTTTTTGTCCAATGCAACGTGTCATATTGGTCATTCAGTGGCCTCTGTCCTCGGCGCCGTCAGTCTGTGAATACAAAATAATCAAGGATCATCACAACAGTCATCATGCCCTCTCTCCAGAGTCTTGCTCCTCGAAGTCCCAGGGGCAAACGTCGGCCGCCTTCGCCCCGCTGACGGCTCTCACAGAGTTCTCCCTTTTCTTCTCTGTGGGTTTTTTAGTCTGAACAAAGCCGCCGTGCGAGGGCTGCTCCGTCTCCCGGGAGGGAACCTCCGCCCTCCTGACCTCCGTCACCTCTGGGTCTCTGGTCGAGCTCCTCCGCCGCTCGGACGCCGGCCCGCTGCACTCTGATGACTGGCTGACGCGTCTCTTCTCGGGCGCCGGCGGCTTGCTGGAGGAGCTCCGTCTCTCTCTGCTCTTCTCCCTCGCTTTCTCCCTCTCGGCCTTGTGGTTGGACGAGCAGGAGCCTTTCCGTTTCTTCTTGTGTGTGGTGGTGGGGCTTTTGCAGGCCCTTTCCTGCTTGGGCGAAGGCGGGCTGGTGTAATCCCACGGGCAGATCTCCACCATCAGGGAGGGGGGCTGCAAAAGGCTCCCCGTGGACTTGGAGTGGTCTGAGTGAAGCCCCTTGGGCTTCCCGTCGGTGGGCGTGACGCTCCTCTTACGCCTGATCCTGTCCGGCGAGATGGACTCTGAGTCTCCTCCGAGCGCGGGCTGCTCGTCGAAGTCCCAGGGACAGATGTCCGGCTTGAGAGGGAGAGGTGACCTGGGCGGGCGGGGTTTCCGCACCTCCCGCCCCGCCTCCTCCCTCTCTGCTCCTTTATCTTTGGAGCGGCGTCTGTTGGCAGGGGACTGCCCCGCCTTCTGCCTCTGCTGGGAACGGCTACCTTTGCTTATTCCAGCGCTGCTGCTGCTGCCTCTCCGGTCCGCCGTGGTTTCTCCGGGAGCGATGGAAACGTGTTTCTGGGTCTTGGCTTCTGTGGGAGTCTGAGGTTCTTCCAGATCCCAGGGACAAACCTCGGACACGTCGTAGAGGTTCCTCCCCGTCTCGGAGCAGATGGATGGCTGGCTGCCACTCACCTGTTAAAGGTAAACAGTAACATATCCAACAGGGTCTTTTCATGACGCACGTCATGAAACAAACAAAAGAAAGACGCCCCAACTCAACCTCTCTGCCCCCCCTCCTCAACCTCCTCTCTAATCTGTGTATGAGGGTTTCCACCCTCTAAAAATATATTAAAATCTCTGGAAAAAGGTAGTAAGTTGAGGTTGAGGTGCAATTTTGAGTTAAGGAATACTATTTTCAAAATATCTTTGGTCAAAGGGTATTTTATTCCAAACATAAAAACAACAAAACCTTAGATTTGAAGAGCTGGTTAAACAGAATGTATACATATATATATATATATATATATATATATATATATATATATATATATATATATATATATATATATATATTAAAAGGTGAATCAGAATAAGAATCAGAAGCCATTTATTGCCACACATGTTACACATAGAAGAATTTGACTTGCAATGTAAGAATAAAATATAACCCAATAATCGTTACCTAACCCCCCATTTTCTGTTGATGGACTGATAACTGAAGTAAACACTAGAGCTGAAACTCAATCAATTTGGATTTGGAATGTAAATGTTGACCGTACCTGTTGTTTCATGATTCCCATCTTCATAGGCGTCTTGGAGTACTCCACCGACTGGCTGATGATCATCTTGGGGTAATGCTCAGGCGTCTCATCCACCTCGGACAGCGTCCTCTCCTCCTGTCCCTTCTGACTCTTCTTATTGGCGTCCTCCCCGGCTTGCGTCTTGTTGGTCATCCCCGGCATCTTCTCCTTGGCACTCGCAATCACACTCAGAGACTTCTGCATGATGGAGGTCCGCAGGTGGACGGGCTTTTTCTCGTGCGTCAGGTTGTGGGCGCTGGCCGATTTCCAGAACAGTGGAACCGACTCGGTGGACTCGGCCGGTTCCAGCCTCGGCGGGGTGGCGGATGGTTCCAGCTGCTTCTTGGTGTTTTTCCGGCCAATCAGAGAACCCAGAAGAGATCCTTCCCCGCCACCTCCAACGGGAGTCACGTTGTCTCCTGCTGTCGAGTCGGTTTGGCGCTCGGTTTCTTCCTCCTGGTCACAAACATGGTCGTAGCTGAGGGACTTCTTCAGGCTTATTACTTTGTTCTTCTGGGAGTCGTCCCGAGGTTTACCTGAGGAAAGATTAAAACAGTAAATGGAAAAGTTGCAGCCAAACGGCTACTTTCACACTAAATTCTACAATTTCCCCCCCAAAAAGGTGGAGCCGTGATCTCACCGTGATGACTCGGTTCGAATGGGTTTCTCCTCAAGGTGCTGCGATTGCTGCCGTGTTCACTGCCGTCCTCGCGGCTGCACTGGCGGTGTATGTGCATGCTCTCTGGGATCTCCGTTATCCGTTTCATCAAAGTGCGTCCCAGCCCCTTCTTTGAGTTGCGTTTCTTTTGGAGGTGAGGGTTGTTGGCTAGCATCTTCTTATGCTTGTAGACCTCCAGCTGGGCATACAGCTTCTTCAACTCATCCTGAAAAAACGGGATTCAGACCGTACACGTCGGGTCTCTTTTGAGTGATTACATTAGTACTGTTTGATTCATATTGTCATGACGCTATGATCCTCAATGCTACTTTACCCGTATATCCTCAGGGTCCAAGCTGTGCTCACTCCAGGCCGAGGTAATGCTGTTATTGGGGTAAGAGCCAGACCTTCCCATGTCCAGCTCCTCCTCATAGGGCTCAGTGGCAATATCGTCCCTGGCCTGAGTCCCTTTGGAGAAGAACTACGACAAATGGAGAGCAAGAACCAATAATGGCATCACTGAGCCTGCCGCTGAGAAAGAGATGTCTAATTGGTAATGTGGTGTCTATGATTCAATTGAAATGAATAACACAAATATATGGATCTTATGTTATGGAAAAAATCTATTTCTTGAACACTGAACATTTACTGCGTTCTTTATCTGCATTTCAATAAATGCCTCCAACTAAATAAACGTTTAACTCTAATTTCAGCTTCTGTTGACTGCTGGAGCAAATGAGCTGAAACACAACAATATCAACAAGTTTTATTCTTTTAAATAATGCAAGTGTGAGTTAGAAGCAGAGCAAGTACATTCCTATATAATTTACTCTGTGTACATAGTACTATGCAAATCGTGTATATCTATTTAATGCATCTCACTAGGCACTAGTCTCCTCCATTCAAATAACACATTCAATTGAGAGGAGGGAATGAGCACTAATGATCTGTTGGTTTTGACTTTTCATGGCCCACTTATTCATGTTTGCTTAAAAAACAAATCTGGGAAACGAAACGAAGGCAAATATTTAGCGGAGATTCAGGAACAGAAGCAGTGTAAGAATAACTTCCTTCCCTTGTGCTTAATTATCCTTGTGTAGTTAACTGACTTGCACTTCTGAGGTGACTAATTATGAAGCGATGAAGGAACAGAGAGCGCTGAAGGTGTATTGCATTTTTTACACAGCAGGATAATTAAATGTTTTCCATCAGACTTCAGAGATAAAGACACCCACAAGAGTGCTTAGCTAAATTACAGTAACTACTAATGCAATCTGAAGGAGTTTAATGGCAGCAATTGTGCCTGCTTGCCTCTGTGTGTACAACACACGCACACACACACACACACACACACACACACACACACACACACACACACACACACACACACACACGCACAGAGGCAAGCAGTAAGATCAAATCAACTTAAGATGACTAATGGACACACAAGCTACAGTACAGAACAAGCCATCATGGATATCTGCCTGCACTCAATGTAACGTGTGCTTTGCAGATATTAGAAAACATTTAACAGCATAACAAATAGATTTTTGTTTGCCAAAATCTTATCACAATTTGCATGAGGATGCATTTGCATTGCTATCTCAAAAATGGGTTTTTAACAAGGAATTTTTCTCATTGACATCTCATGAAGAAGAATCTAGGCTTTGCTTGTTTCATGGGCTCATCACATGTTTTTGTATATAAAATCCCAATGAAAGAATACTATACACGCCAAATCAACGTACTGTAGTAAGAGTTCCTTCCAACCACTCACCCACAACCCAGTACACTAAAACCTGTTCACGGGGCGTTACCTTTGGAACAAGCAGCAGGCCGAGGGTCACAGTCACAGTCAGGTGAGTGTGAGCAAAGAACAACATGAGCATCCAGTCGGGGTGAAGGCCCGGCACCAGAGTGAACCTGCAGAGTGCAGCGAGAGAGAGTCAGAAGTGTACAGAGAGGTAAAAGTAAAACGGAGGAGAAATTATTAAAAGTGCTTGTAAACTGAGCTCAATAGTGATTGCCAACCTTTTGAACATCAAAATTGAACTTCAGTTACTCCACTGTCATTTTCAGAAAATCCTTTTGTAAAGAGTTTCCAGCCTCAAACTAAGCCAAACTAACACTAAATAAAAAAAGAATAAAAAGAAAAGAAGTACAATGAAAATAAGGAAATGGTATACAGACTGTGTAAACAACTATCTATTTATTTACAATTTATCCGTTTAACCATTAGGAACGATTATTTTCCAACTATGTCAAACATTTGCACACTTTCACACTTTCCTTTGCTAAAACAGATCATATTAAATGACCAACATAAGGTATTGAAAAGTACAAAAGTACCAGAAATAACAGCTGGGGACAAGGACACCAAGGCTGGACGAAGAAAGTCAAAGCAGGGACAGGACTGTTATAGGTAGATGTACATGTATATATATTACAAAGAAATGTCTATATTCAAGTCAAGTGTTCTGTGTATTGTTAATAATACAAGTAGTAAACATTGAGTGGGTAAACAAACTGATTATTTACACTATGTACAAGCAGTTTCTGTAGATTTAAAGTCATCCACAGCTGGTCTCAACTTAGGAAATAATTGTTGATCTCAACACGGAATTATACTATCTGCTTTGGTAGCATGTCAAATGTAACGTGTATCTCGAGCCCGGACAGAGCAAATATAGTAAGGATGGTGCCCTAATAAGCCCTTTTGCATCTACTCAAATAGTATCCGAGATAATGGCCTCCTCCCAAACACAGACTTTATGTGGAACCTAGAGTGATGTGGTTTTTTACGTCCTTGCTGCCCTTCACTGGGTGACTGATAACTTTGAAATAGATTTCACTGCTGGCATTTTAAAGCTCGGTGTAGCCTTTTTTTATTTGTAGTTGGTTTGCTCCCTATCAGTCTGATGGAAATCCTCCAGAAGGCACACGATAAAGAATAAGTCTGCTATTATTGCAATTTTGAAAATAAAACATTCCTCCAATTATTATGAATTAAAATGTATGAAGGTGAACAAAGGCATTTGTTTTGTGCCACCAACAAACAAGTTTTTATACACACAACCTGCGTAGCTTGTGGTTGCTGCTTTTGATCGGGACATAATTTCCATTATTGTGGCATTTTTCATCACACTTTTCACTGTTTTCACAACCAGCAGCACAGGTCATCACTCACGTTATTTCTGGACAGTAAGAAGAAAACACAAAAGCGTCAATAGCTTCTAACAACATGCTCCACAATGGCCGAATGACTACAATTATTAGGCAGAATCAAGCTGTTAAGTGCACTCGGTCCAAAGTCTGTGAAACGATTCCTCCGTGTGTAAGTGTGCGTTGTCGTACGTGTGCTTGTGCACGTGTGAGTGTTTTCCTGGAAGCTTGTCAGTGATCCACCAAGGTGGCTGAGAGGTTATTGGTCCTTTGTGTCGAAATCCAATTCACATTCACGATTCACATTAGACGTCCGAAAGCATTGTGTGCATTGCTTTCCATCGACCCAGACACACACACACACACACACACACACACACGCGTCCTGCTTGAGTCCAGCCTTATCTCCGGGACGCAGCAGGAAAAAGAAACATTTGTTCTATTCCCCAGGAAGCGACAACAGTTTGATTTATAAGAGTTTCACACCGTTGGTGAAGGTGTTCCCGTTGGACTTTTCACTCTCTCGACAGATTAAAAGGATGTGATCTTCTCCTTTTCTTCCGACTGAACACAATAGAGCGCTGCAACAATGAAAGAATATTCAATCACCTGCAGTTTTATCGGAGAGTGTGACAAATGGAATTTTCCGCCCCAGGCTACTCTGGACAACAATGTAAAATACGTGACCGGTTTTATTCCCACTGCAACAGGATGGACAAAAGTATTCTATGCTCCGGGAGTCTTTTGTACCCGTTCATTTTTTTCCCCCCAACTTAGATAGTGAGAACTGATATTCAGACATAAGCACGTAAGAAAACCAGCCTGTCCTCTGATAAGCTCCCACGAGGCAGACAAGGACGCGTAGTTGTGGGTGAGTCGGGATCAGGCGGCGACCCGCGGCTCTAAAAAGTGAAGCCGATGCGCAGCGGCCTTAAACTTGCGTTGTCTTTTGCAGGCATAAGAAACGACTCCTCTGGTTGTAAAAATAAGCCAGGTTGCATCCGGGGAAAGGGACCTGTGCTTCTCACTTGATTCATTACTGTTTACTAAACATGTGCTAGTTTCTAGTCATCAATGCAGCGTGGTGTCGCCATCGTTGGGTGTGGTAGTTGTCCACGATTTTCTCTCAGAACTTCCACCCTTTCATTGTGTGTTACGTTTGTGTGCGACAGTTGTGGCCTTTTAAAAATGTTTTATTCAGTGTTCACTGTTACTTAATTTCACCCTCTCGTGGCCTTTCTGCCAAGATGGCGACGGCCAAAATGTCAAACTCAAGGCTTTAAAGTGGCTTTTCACAAACCAGTGGATGATGTCATAATGACATATATACATATATCTATAGATATAGATATAAATATATATCTATACATATTTAATTCTAGATCTTTCTGTTCAAGTCATTTAGAATATAACGTTAATTTCATACATTTGTTTTTACAAACCTTCCTTATGCATTTTATAACAAAAGACGGGTTTTTCTTTTTCCAACCAGATGTTACCTTCAACTGTGTCACTTCTCATCAACACTGTACAGTGTAGTAGAGCTGGAAGGTGAAAACATGTATTATGCATCTCATTCAAGTTTTCAAGACTCTGTAAGCTGATTTACATGCAGCACAAACATGAAAAGGCTGCCTGAAGGCAGAGAAATAACACCCGTCAAACCAGCCCCCAGTATGCTTTGCGCAGCATTCGACACAGTTTGTTTTCAAATGCGTGATTCTATTTGCTTCCAAAGTGTTGAGACGTTTAGTTTGAGCTCGAGACTAACTAGGCTGGTAAAAACTTTATTGTTTTGTGTGTGAAATGACGAGGAGGAAACTACAAGAATTTTTATTATAATAATGTATCAATTATTAAAGTAGTATTTGTGTAAGTCAACAGTTGCCTTATTACATCTTCTCTCTCCTTTTAGGGCCACAATATCAAATAAAATAACGTTTAGATTAGTTCGCTTTAGAAACTGAGCTGCGTTACTGACTCTCGTTGCCCATGTGTGTACCTGCCATCTGGGACAGAAAGAGAGACAGTCCATTAACGGGTAGAAAGGGTTTATTTTGGGCTCTGGCACTAAATGCTGTGTCTCTGCCTTGCGAAGCAATTTCTATTCACCACTTTAAGTGGTCTAAGCCCGGCGTTATTGTCATATTCCCTCATTACTGTCGCAGAGTTGATCATCAAGGAAAATAAGAGAATTATTCTTCCCCTTTTAACCCTCTGTGAAGACGTCATTATTAGTGCACCGTTCTTTACTCGTTCCTCTCACCCACCTGATGATATGGAAGATGGCGGATATGAGGAGCTCGTTGTAGATGGCCACCGCCATGTAACGCGGCTCGTGGAAGGCCGACGGTACGGTGCGGACTGCGTAGCAGAGGTAGACGCCCCACAGCAGGAACAGGAACTCCGCTGGGACATGAAAAAAAAAGGAAATAACAAGTTCACATGGCGCGTTTGAAGACTGATTTTAAGTGTTTATTGTCTTTTATTGCGTACACAGCCCGCATGCTGGAACAAGCCTATATAATCCAAGAGATGTATCTTCACGTATAAAGTGCCTCCTTTTGACATTGGATATTCGTCTCTCGCTCATGCGCCAAACTCAATAAAGTCATTTCAGTCTGAGGGTGAGATGAGAACAGTAACGCTTTTAATGTCTCCCAGTTAAAAACGAAAGCGTTAAAACGGGGGAACCGGAGGGATCCGGCTTGCACGGCTCTGTCCGAAGTTCTAAAACAAGCCCATCCAGCATTTCCAAAGCCCACTAATTAAAATGTTGCATCTGCTTTGTTCTGCTCAAGAACTTGACAGTATTCAAATGTGACCACATTCAAATGTGTGGTTTAATCCATAAACAAAAGATTTGTGGTAAACACATTTTAATTTACTGCCGGTCATGATGCAACCAGACAGTGATTCTTAATTCTATTTAGTTGAATTAAGTTTTCTTTGAGTAGCGACTAAACAAAAAGTTTTTTTTTAACCTTTAGACAGGGAACATCTGTTTCCCCCAGTTTCCACCATGAATCACCTCACGTATCTCTAAAAATAAAGAACTATTCTTTGTTGCGTTGATTTGGTCTTTGTTTTTATTTGCGTGTTAAATCCTTTCTGCACTGTTGCTCTACAAACACGGGGCAAAGTCACTACTATTGAACACAGCAACACACTCATTCATCGCACACTGTATGAAACAAAGAGTTAAACAAAGTTGATCCTCCACTCTGCGTTCAAAGCGATGATGAAGCTCCAGATTTAGCATTTCCTGATCTAACAAGGATTCGCTGTGTTTCCTCGACAATGTTTTGACACCTTGCTGCTTTCGTCTGATCTCACCAAGGTCACACAGCAGTGCAATTTTACAGTGGAGATGTATTTAGAAATTTAGCCTTTAACACACAGGACGGGATTACATGCGCACAGATGTAGGTTGGCTTTTGGAGGTAGCAAATGATGTCAGCCCTGATATTTGCTGCACTGCGTTGTAGAAAAACATTCTTACTTTACAAAAATAAAAAAGTTTTCTATATACTGCACATGAAAACATCAGATGAGCATCACCGAGCGAGAGGTTTTCCTCAGAGTTACACGCTACATGAGCTTATTGTTTTGTTTGTAGACATAGATGAGCACCAGAAAGTGTGCCAGGAGTGTGTCGGCATGTGATTCCTTAACGTCCGTACTGTGATTACCGGCCATTAATATTCATGAACAGCCCTTGTCAATAAATCATCACTAATGCCTCTGAATCAAGATACATCAAAAGCTGTGTGGAAGAAGCAAGGAATAAAAAAATCCAACTAATGCAGATTTATTCCAGAATCAAGTGAATTGCTTATAGTTGGATTTATAAATATTGTTTTGCCTCAACTCCAATTTGAGACAAAATCGGATGATTTTATTCATTTCCAGACAAACATGTTTTCCCTTGTCGGCGTTACAAAATCACATGCTTTATTAAAATCCCTCAAAGCAGCTTTGCAGGGCGCCTTCTGTCCTTCAGTGCAGCCTCAGCACACACGTGTCTTCTGGCTGTCACAGCCAACACACACACACACACACACACACACACACACACACACACACACACACACACACACACACACACACACACACGCACAAACGTGAGGGATTGCGATGCTCTACGTGGTTTATTCCATAACGTTTGCAGAAAGCCGTCGCAGCAGGAGCCCACCGTCGCTCCCTGTGAAGACGCCTCGTGACTCAAGTCTTGCGTCCTCAGTGTCCCTTCACTTTCTCCTTCTCCTCCTCTCAAGTTCTCCCACTTCCCCAGCCGGTAGAAAACTCTCCGCATGGTTTCACACGTCCCTTCAAGCTTCATGTACTTCCCCAAGCCCCAACTCTTCTTACTGCCGGCAACTTCCTTCTCTCTCTCTCTCTCTCTCTCTCTCTCTCTCTCTCTCTCTCTCTCTCTCTCTCTCTCTCTGTCTGCCTGTCCATCAGTTCTCTGAAGAGGACCAGGCTTCTCTCAGGGATCCATCCTTTGCCTCTTTCCAAACAGGATTAGTCTGCCCTGCTGTCAGGCCGTCTTGGGTGAGGTGCCCATCACGGCCTCCTGCTTCCCGGATCTGTCATTGGGAATCTACTGTTTCGCACACACAAGCCCTTCTGGCTGACCTTCGGACACATGAAGGAAAGAAGCTGAAACTTCTCGGCAAATGCATCTCTCCTTCTTTCTATTCTTGATTTAGCGATGCATTTGATATTAGCTCCAAATCAAGGATAAATGATTTGGTGTTGCAATTTACTTAGAAGTTAAATAATGTTAATGTGCCTGTGTTGTTTTTCTAAGTAAGACACACGATTGAACAATTTATATCTGTCATGATTTATGGAAACATGGGAAAGAAAAGAAAGGGACACTCAAAGTGGTAATATAATGGAGTGGAAATTAAATAAAAGAGAAGTATGAGAAGTCAAGGTGAAAGGCAATAATATAACAAATGCACATTCACTACAGTGTCCAGTGATAAATTAAACCATTTAATTCTTCAATGAATGGTTATCTATAAAATTGGATAGGATTTGTTCAGTTCATCCTTCGAGACATGCTTTTTGGTGAAGGGCTGAAACAAAGATGTGTGGTACCTTCTACCTTCTTTAGCTTTAATGTCGGCAGCCCGAGACATAAAGATGTGCACTTTATCTTCATTAATTTAATATAGGGCATATTCCATTAAACTATTTGAGAACAAACCCTTCAGGGAAAGGTGAATTCAATAATGGACTCGGCCCTTAAAATTGACAGATGCATTCATTTTCCAAAGCAGATTTTTCTCAAAATGCCGCCTCGAGGCCAGACTGCTGAATAAACAGGCCTATTAGAGCATAATCACGTCTTAAGACAAGCAGGTGGCATATTTAGGAGCATTTTTACCTCGCTTGAATTAGTGGCTCTATTTATCTGCAACAAAAAATCTCCTAAAGCAGAGAAGGTTATTGCTTTTTTTCCCACACCTGTTTTGCTGACGGGATTTGTCACTTGAACAACAATGGGTGTATTGTGCAAAAGTCTCCCTGCAAGTTGCTAGAGAAACACTTTTCGTGAATGTGCATCTACAAAGCATTCAACGCAGAGTCAAACAAAGGTTTCCATAAACTGTGTTGGCGAATCAGTAGATGTCACCTGAGGTAACGGGCATTTATTTCCCCCCCGGAAGCCTTTTTACGAAAGTTTAAAAACTAAAACTTGTTCTTTAGCCTCACCCAAGCAGCCTCACAGCTTTAAGTGGTAAGAAGTACAGTAAGCTACAGAAAAGAAAAAAAAGCACTTGCACGCACTCACCGACGGCCATCATGTAGTCCCATCGATCCAGCAGACACATGCTGAACTGCAGGCCCTCCGGCGTGAGGCCTGCAGTGATCACGGCCTGGCTCAGCTGGGGGTTCTGGCACACCGAGGAGGTCCAGGCCACCAGGAACCACAGCACCACCACCAGGATCACCACTAGCAGCCGCAGGACCCGCCAGCTGGTCATGTAAGGCGTCCTCTGGGCGGTGCGGGACAGGAACACCTTTAACACCCTGAGATCGGAGCGCATTGAAGAGAGACAACGTCATCGTCCGAAGCCTTGAGGCGGCTCGGTGTGGTCGTGATGAGCGGTGTGGGTGAGTCACGGATTCTCACCCCCCCGGCTGTTGCTGTTGCTAACGTGCCCACTTGAATTAAAAGGATCAGGGAGAAAAGGGCGCAGTTATCTAGTTTCATTCCGCATCTCTTTCCGATGGGGGAAATAAAGGTAAAAGTCTAGGATGAGATTACAGATTTCTTAATGCGGTTCTTTATATCTAAATATAACATTCCAACAACTACGAACTTGAACTTAATTCATTACTGCAGAGGCAGTTTATTTGTAAGCTGTACAGTATCTCCACCGCATTTACACAAGACAATTCAGCCGGGGTCACATGAATTAAAAATCATTCAGCTGGGATGTCAATTTAAATGGCACTTAAACGCACTAAATGGGTTTAGTCTTGACAAATATAAATGCAATATAAGCAACTTTGCCTTTTCTGAAATGTGGAACAATTTGTTATTTGTTGTCTTATTTTCTCTTTACTATAGCTGCCTAATACGAAAAACCTGATTAAGCAATGGAATAATCTCTATTTGCTTCTAGAGCGGGAACAGTTTTAAAGTGATTTCATGCTGTGCAATCAGAGCTATAGGGGACGTTATATAAATATCCCCATCCAGACACCCGGTTCGCTATCATCTGTAGGCCGTGACAAATCTAAACTCAGATACACACTCGTTGAGACTGGGCTGTACGAGCTCGGCTTCGGGGCACACTTAACACCCAGCGAGCTCGGAAGAAAAATAAAAATCCCTCTCTGCGACACTTTCTCAGAGGACAGAGAGCAGGACAGGAGTTTATGTGTCTCAGCAGATGCAGAAAGACCTTCCCGATGGCAAATTGATATGTGCTTATTAACTGCATTAACTGTGTGTGTGACTGCAGACGGAGAGAAAGGTGAAGTATTGAAACACTACAGCTGACTCAAAGGGCAAGTTAATATCTGGAGAAGAGAGGACGGATGGGAGGACAAAGGGAGGAAGCAGATTAGAGGGCGAGAGAGGAGGGGGAAAGGAGCTAGGAAGAAAGGAGAGGAGATAAGGGGGTGTAAAAGGTAATTTGAAGAAAAAGAGAGGCAACAGAATAACATAGAGAGAGGATGGGGTAGAATAAAGGTGAAGAGTCAAGGCAACAGAGAGGAATTAGAGGAGAGGAGGCAAGGAGATCAGAAGATAGGAAGAGAAGGAGCAAGGAGCAAAGACAGAATCATATAAGAGATGGGAGAGAGGAAATGTCATTTCTCATATGATCTTTGATCCAGATGATTTGAGTCCACAGTACCTGTAGAGCTTGAGGATGACAGTTCCGTACATAACGGCGAAACCCAGGAGGCGAACCCACCTCAGGAGGATACAGCGAAACACACTGGGATGGAAGTACATGATCATCACCTGCAGAGTGGTACAAGACTTGGTGTTCACACTGAGGTACACAGATCAGCCGTATCATTTCTTTTTTTTTTTTTGTTTCTTTGTGACACTCCCAATGTTTCCGCTGACGGAATCAGAAAACGAAAATGGGTCTTGTGAGACGTGTGAGAAGCAGAGGTGGAGGCCTCGCCGATGTCCTGCGCTTCCAGAGCTCCCGCAGTAGTGCCTCAACAGTGCGTTGTTCCTACGTCGGCCTCCGGAACCAAATAGATGTGAGAGTTTCAACGGTTGGTTCTTACCTCCCCGGTGGTATTTAAGGAGCGATTGCAGCAAGTGTTTGCAGGTTTATTTGTATTAACGGTGGGTATACGGCCATCTGATTGGGCCCCGCGTCATTTTTGGAGTATTTTACGACACCTCATAACATGTCGGCCTTTCATTTCCAGCTTGTAGTGGGCTTTATTTCTACCTCTTACTGTTGCGTCATGTCCAGCTGTGCAGATCACAGCTTCCATTTGCACTCCTACTGCAGGTTTGTTCTATTTCATTAGCAGCGTGCACCTCAAAGAGACGCCCCGCGTCAAATCTCCAGTGACACGCGTGAAGCTGTTGATCCATCGCAGGGACTCTATTCTCATTTCCACTGAAGCAAAGAAAATGTGCTTTACTCACCTGGCGGATGCACATCCTGCAGGATGTCAAAGGACAACTCAGTCTTGCACATGCAAGTCACGTTTAATATACACGTTGTTAATCCATGATGTCCATCTTTATACATCCTCCCAAATTGTACTAATTCATTATCTCTGAGATGTAGCCGATACCGAACACACAGAATGGAGGAAAACATTTGACAGAAAAGAAGCGCTTTTTTGGGGTTTACAGTACTTGATTTTGTACTCATTCTTTCTTGCTCTGTTTGTTGTTAAAGCATCTCAACACGTCATGTTCCTTATCCTACTCCATCCACCGGAGGTTATTGTTTACCATGTGACATCATTTCAAATGCAGCAAAAATGCATTCCAGGAAAGTACAGCCTGTGATTCATCCAAACTCCTGGGATGCCTCGGCATTCAAGAGACGGCAGCTATCCAAAGTAATTGAGCAAACAAACAACAGCACCTGTAACCTCTTTTCCGTCAGAAAAGAAGCAGAACATCTGCGGCAAACTGAGCTGAAACCAGCCGACCCGGAGGCTGCAGAAGTATGAGTGTAAGTTATGTTCTAAGTAAGGGGAAACTAATGTAATGTACAACTGTTGGTTGTCTCAGGAAACAAATACAGATTATTCCATTGCTTTATCCTTTTCATCTGTATCAGGCAGCTATAGTAAATGTAGAAAAAAACATAAGACAGAACAACAAATTGTTCCAAATTTTAGCAAGGCAAAGATTTATTGCATTTATATCTGTCAAGCCTAATAAAAGCTTTTGCATTTAAATGCCATTTGTACTTACATTGCATAATAATTCCCCTATCTCACGAGTAGTTATATTCTGATTCTGGTGACAGGAGCATTGTGGGTAATCGGATGAAAACGTCTTTTGGCCATTTAAAAAAGATATATATATAATTTTAATAATAGTATTACTAGGTTACCATCTTAAAAAATGGTAATTAGCATTTGGATAAAAGCGTCAGCTAAATGACCTGTAATATACTTCTTGAATACTTCCACTGTTCTTAATCATGACTGAGTTAGTTGTATTTAAGTTTTACGCAAATCAGGGAAACCTTTGTGCCTCAATCCTTTTCCAATTCTGCCACATAATGCGTAGAAACATGTGCACCTGAATATCAAGCCAATAGGACTCTTTTAGTGATAAAATAATAGCGCAGACATACAAGTAAAGAAACAAACGTGTAAAGAACAGATTAACGAAGCAAATGTTGCCCACAATTCACAGAGCACTCGTGTTAACCCGCAGTCAGGATTACCATCCTGCTTGGCACCCTCGTCTCTTTGCCTCCTGAGCAAACACCCCCCAGCGCTCTGGTATAACCTACATGTCAGACAAAAAACTATAAATCACCTCCACAAACACAGAGAGTAAAAGTAGGCCACGCTGTTTCTTACACCCACATATCAATGCACAAATGCAAATCCCTGCACAAATGCACAAGCACACATTCACAGGATAAACTTCAAATTCAAAGCCAATCCATCCCGCCCGTAAACACACACACACACAAACATACACCGAGAGGCAGACACGGACGGACCCTTTCTGCTACCCGAGCGGACTACACAGTCCCCAAAAGCTACATTTTTATATTTCTCAGAAGAGAAGGTGGCCCTCCTGGTTTGCATCCAACCTCCGCCAGCGCCTCCACCATAAATTAATCAGCAGATTTTATTTTTAAAACAAGTTGTGCTGGAACTTGATGGACTGTTAAAAAATGCATCGAGCACCAGAGCGGAGCAGCTGCGCTAATCTTAGCTGAGAGGGCTGCACGGCCGTGGCTGCAACAAAGAAAAAGCAGCAGCAAAAAAAAAAACGAACGTTAGGCAGTGAGATGAGAAGGACACAAAGACGGGGCGGCGAGAGGACACGCAAAAGGGTAATGAAGGAAAAACATGGGGGGAAGGATGGACAGGGAAGAGGTGGTGATAGACAGACATGGTGCTGGAGAGGGAGGAAGAGACGCTTGATTGTATCCAAGGGTCTGTGAACATAAGAGAACAGCAGGATGACTTTAGGGAAGGTTTTTTTTGGAGTTATCGGGGAAAGAAAGGGGGATGGATGGCTGCAAAAACAAGTCCATTTTGAGCATCACACCTGAGGTTGGCCAATATTTAAACTCCCAAACTGGCATTATTGCTTTAAAAATAAATATTGTTTTGTTTTATTTTGTTCAGAGGCTCTCTGTGGATGCGTGGCAAACTATTTTGTTGCCTGTGAGTTCTGCGTTTGTAATTGAGAGCCGTGGAGTCCGTCTCTAATCCAACCCTGTTAATTGCTCAGCTTAAAAATACCTTGGCTCACATTCTCTGGCTTTCCTTTTCCATCTTCTCTGCTGGCTCCACGGGTAACTAATAGTGTATCGAATTGTTCAAAGCTTTGATTGTTCATTCACAAAGTGGTATTCAATAACTTTCGGAAAGTATAAATGTTGTAAACTCATCTCGTCATATAAATACTCCCTCAAATCAGACTCTTCCCTTAAACATCTGAACTGAATTCTTTAAAAGAAGACGCCTTAACTGCAGGCATCATTTTATAAAATGTTTCTTTTATTATACCTTTGCAATTGTGTGATTATTCTTCTAAACTATTATACGGTGTTTGTTGATATGCACCAATCTCCCAAGACCTGTTACATGGCGCTCGGGCTTGTTCCATCTGTTTCTCTGCTAAAGATGGGCTTCTCACTCGGTGCTCCAGGTGCACTATGGGCTGTGCACACGGGGGCCAAATACACACCCACACACAGCGCACGCTGGCACCAACCTGGACCTGTTTACGCATTCAGACAACACAAAGGCTGGCAATGGCTCACGCACAAAAAGACACACTTGTATTGATCATGCTCACCAAGTCTTTTTTTTTGTCCAGACAGTAATCAGAAGTACAGTACTGTAACAGTACAAGTAAGCACGGTTTACTGCTTTTTTTACACGCTAATATATTCTGAACAGGAATCCATTTTTAATAAAAAAGCGGTAAATAAACTTGCTGAGCAGGAGGTGGGTGCCACTGGAGATCAGAACGCATACTTACTGGAAAGTAGAGCAGTAAAGACCCGAACAAAATGGCTTCCAGTAGAATGAGACCAGATGTACGGATCCTCTGTTAATTAAAGAAAATAAAAGTTAAACAATCAATTAATCAATCACTGACAGGGAAGAATTATGTATTGTGTCTTAAGGGAGTTTGAAAAATAGTGTGCTGTCATAACATATTACTTCAAATATGATATAACGTTTCCTCAGCTTTGTGAATTGGAGTAAAACACAACGAGACAAATGTGAAAATGCATAAATTACAATTGAGAAATGCATAAATTCTTGCTTTAAATCTTGTATTGCTGTTTGTTTGTCATACACACTGGCAGATACATATACTTGCCAATGTTTTGTCTTCCCCTGAAACAAGAATATAAATGACAATAGCACCTTTTCTGGGTTGGATTTAATTATGTTTTTTTATGTAAATTCAAAGAGCTCCAGGGATATTTCTTGTGAAGAGTGAAGAGATTTTGTGAAGCGATTTTGAGGCAACACAAATGTCTATAAATAACACGCGGAAAAACTCAACTGAACTTAGAAGGGGGGGTTGTAATAATGCTACACTGTGAGGATCTCATATTTATTTTACTTCATTCTATCAAATGTCTATTCAAAAATATTTTTCCTCTGGGATTGGATTACATCCCACTGGAATGCCTCAAAGCTCCTATTGTTCCCATGGTAACTAAAATCAAAATCCGATTTTTAGATTTTTATATGCAGTCCACCAAAATTCCCCAAAAAATGGAATTATTTTTCCTTGTCTGAAGCGATTCAGACAAGGAAAAATAATTCCATATGATGAATTATGCATCAACATTAATTAGTGTGCACTGTTGCTTGCAGAGGGTTTGAGCATTGGCCTATATGTGGACACCCATATACAGGCCGGCTGCAAAAGTTGGTTCCTACAATTCCATTAATGCAATGCAATACTGTCTCTTTGTCTCTTTGTTGAGGTAATGCCATACTGTACATGTGCAATCACAGCACGCCAGCTACGTGCTGTTGAATTCACAGCATTCAATCTGCATCCGACACCCTTCCTCAGCGACCGCTTTGTCCCCCTTCACCTTCTTCCTCCTGAAGTGGTAGACCAGCACCATGCTGGCCAGGTCCAGCACCATGCACAGACCCTGGAAGGAGGCCAGCGTGAGCCGCAGGGGACCATCCTCGTGCACCAGGCACGGCGCGTCGTCCCGGCAATAGGAGCAGCCCTCGCGGCACGGCATGCACTTAGTGGACGCGTCCGCCGTCTCGTCTCTGTTAGAGCCCTGCTCCTTACCTGAGGACGTGGACATTTCGGACATTGTTGATTATTTGCATGCTATAAGTTAAAGCAAAGTAAAAGTGTTTGTTCCCTTCTAACCGAGGAAAAAAACATTTGATTAAAATTGCAACTTAGAGCACTAGTCTGATTTACTGTAGTGTTTTCAAGGATGATCAATGTAATTTAATTTGGTGTGGCTTTCACACTGACTTCTCATTAAATGCTCAGTTAATCAATTTGAAGGAATCAAAATCATCAGTCCAATAAATCAAAAGCCCTGGGGGTGATAATTACAGGAATGCAGCATTTAATTAGACAGATGAGGGAATAATGAAGGACAGGACGACACGCTCCCTTCATCACTCTGGGTTGGATAATTGTTGTTATACCAGCTTCAATGCGGTTTACCATATCTCATCCTATAACACATCTCATTTGAGTGGCCTTTAAAACCCAATTTTAACCACATACAAGTCAAGAAAGGACAGGCAATAGCAAAGATAGAATTCTGGAGTTAATCTTTAGCAGACATGGTGCTGCTTTTCTTGATATACAATATTTAATAAGAGCATGGAAGTCCCAGATCTCTTTCACTATACAAACACTGCAACAGAATGAGCAGAAATGACTGCTGGATGTATGTAATAATATACAATAAAAAGACAAATGATGAATAATTCAGGCACAGATTTAAGAAATCACACACAGTGGTTAAAGTTTTTCTAGTTAGTCTCATGTGTTTTAGGGTTTGGAAAAGATTGGAAGCAGGTGACTCGCGCTCTACCTCCTCACCGTCACTGGCCTTACAGCTGCAAATCCCCGTTTATCTTCTTTAATATTCGTGCATCTACGGATGTGAGTTTCACTGGTGTGAGGGAAAGCTGCCCGGAATGTTGCTGCCCACCAAAGACTATTTTCTCCCGGCACTGTTTCATAATGAACCTAAAATAGTTTTCCACCTTTAAACGATTTGGCGGGCCGGCCCTCTGTGGGAGCATTCTCACCACAGCATTGCACCGCGACCTGCTGGTTCTGACCGTGTCAACTTTACATCCCCCCGGCGAGTGATGGAGCCCCTTCCGCCTACAATTCTCATACATATTTCTGCCGTTATGTAACATCCCAACCGTACCTAAAGATTTAAATGTAATGGTTTCAAAGTCTAAACTCTCCACACTTGTCAACAAGTGTTTTTTTTCACTTTAAACCGCACATATAACAAAAGTAGAAGAAGAATCAGGTATTAATAAAGTACTTAAAGGAGTTGAAAGGTTTTCCACAGAATTGTTGAGCAATACTTGTATGTTATGGCTTCTTTGAGTGCAAGTGAAGCGTGAGGGAGACAGTCTTCACCTTCTGTGCTGGGATGTATTACACAGTGAAATTGAATTTACGAGCGGTGTTCAATTACAGAAGGGATCTCAATCAAATCTTTTGCATTTGATTAGATTGTTAAAAAGTGTGTCCACTTAGAATGTGAAGTGATCCAGAGCCACAAAGAACTAGGGCTTCACATCCATCTCCCATATTGCCAAAGGTTGAGCGTAGATTGATGCATGGATTTGATGACATCATCCCTTGAAATTGGCTGTTACTAGGTGACCTAAGCACATTTCAGACCTTGTTTATCAGGACGAGGATCTGGGCGATCTAAAATGGTTAAATATTACTGGATTTCAATGAATTATGTAAATATTTGTCAGTTTGACGTGTGTTTGTTTTGTTATTCAAATCGTCTGTTGAGCTGACCAACTTGTGTCATTGTGACATTCTGATGAAATTAAATTTTTCATGAGGTTCTACTGCGCACTTTATAATACTACATTGCTTTCCCCCGTTTGATATCTGTCCTATTGGCTTGTTGCTAGGGAACAAAACCAAATCTATTTCTAGCATGGTCTGTTTTCTGGGATGCACAAGGAATAACAGACAGGTTCCGGTGGGAAGAAACCAGGGTTGCGGAGTACCGCGACTCAATCTGAGCAATGACTTTTAATGAGTGGGTCGGCATTGGGTCACTTCATAGACTGAAGAGACACATCATGCTGCATTACAATAAAGCTCCAGCTTAGCATATTGCCCCCCCCTCGGGGGACTGTATTGTTTGAGTCATGGATGAAAACCCACAGCAGTTGCTTGATTATCTCGCTCATCGGGGCCGAGCTCTCCGCCCTGCATCGCTTTCAGTCGAGGTGTCAGAATACAGGCATTGAAAATCACAGCAGGAGCATGGAGGTAGAGCGACGGATGCACTAGAAAATAATACGAGCGACGGCATCAGAGGAGAACCTTTCCGAAAACAAAGTTTCGTGCAAATGCTCAGATTAGAAAGCTTTCGGCCCATATTCATTGTATCTGAATAAAAGAAATCGCAGCCAGACAAAGACAGTTAATACCAATTGACCACAAGATAAACTCATCCCTCAAACAGTGACTGCCCAAGATTTGATTTAGCAAAACTTTGGATTTCTCAATATAAATTATATTTCATTTAAATCTTTACTAATATAATATAACTATAATCCTCGGGATGAACATCTGAACTTGCAGATACATGAACAGTACTGCTACTTCATTTCCATATTTAGGCAGGTGACTAAACCTAATTGCGTCATTTCAGCCGCTTAAATCCAATGTCGTTGACTTTTGTTACTTCTTGCTGAAATCAAATAGCTTTTGTTTAAAAACATTACTTAGAATGATGCTCGAATGGCCTAGCAACAGTAACTAAGGGTTGGAGGGTTTATATCTACATCAACATGCGCACTCTGTCAACAGTGCACAGCCCTCAGTCCAACAGGTCTGTGATTCAGAAGCCACCTCTGAATAGAACCATAGCAGACATTTCCACAATAACAACAGTCAGTAAGTCCTTTGACTGAAGCTTGAGGTTTCATAACCTCACAGGTCCCAGGACACACATTCAAAGAGAAGAATTTCAAACTAAATGTCAGCTGAAAAGCACCAAAAATAAAACAGATGCATGTTGTTTTTTGCTTTCATTTTTCATGAATCCCAAAAGCGTGCTTTTGAACAAGTCAAAGTTTTGAGCTCAACGCGATAATATCACAAGAGGATATTGGAGGAACCTACTTTTAAAGCCATTGAGCACCACTCGGCTGGAATGGTAGAATCCGCTCCTGCACTGGCACTTGTACTTGTCCAACACAAATCCATGGCCGGCGATGGGAATGCACTGGGAGAAAGAAAAACAGATAGACGTTAAAAGAAGACAAGAAAAGAGAGCTATGTTCACTGATTTTAGTTGTTGATTCAATATCTCAGGTGTTAGTTGCATGGGGGCAACACTGAGAAGCTGAAATGGAAAACATGTGAAACAGCATGGAGGCGGGTGACCGACTTAGCCAATGCTTCATTTCTTTGCTTCTTCAATCCAAAAGCCAAAAGGGAGTAAAGTGATGACCTTTTTTCTGGTATTTAGAAATTTAGAAGCAGAATGGAATATTATAGCAGTCAACAGGAACAAGATATTCCCAGGACATTGTAATAAGCTTATTGCATTAAATATTCAATGCTTCAATCATGTTACCGAGGCTCCTCCTTCGTTTAAATGCTCCTCTGCAGTGTGAAGCAGAAGACGCTCCTATTAACATACCCCGTGTCACTTGAAATCACAGGGCTTTGCAAAATAACAGGGAAACTAATTAATATCTAAATTAAGAATAAAGGGTTGTTTGCAATTCATACGTGTCGGCAGAAATCCAGTTTGCATCAATAACTGCAAGCTACATGAGCTTACACACCATCTGGAGCAAAAAAACACTCACACAAAGGCACCATGTGGGTTCTGCACTCTCATGGGAACGCACACGTCCCCGTACTTAAATAAAGCTGCAATAAATTTGACATGAATGTTCATGAATAGTGCATTGTGTTGCATTGCTTGCAAAAACAAGTATATTTTCTGAGGGACGGTTACTGGATAACAGCATTTATACTGGAGAAATTTGTCACGGTGGCCGGTTCCAATATGTTATTAATTTTCAAATCAAAACGCCATGCTGAAGGAATTTACATTTTGGGAAACAGGCTAATTAACTTTCTTGAGCGTTGGATAAGAAAACTGTTATCATTCTTATGTCTGTGCGCTAAGCATGGAGCTACATGTACGGGAAGCAATGAGCCAAAAATCTTAGGCTTCTTACTATTATTTTGATTAAAAACAATGTAGTGCAATATATACGCATTTCTTTTTCAATTTGTGTTACTTTAAAGCTGAAGTTTACTGCTAAACTCCTGCACGGATCGGTATTTTCTCAAAGCTGAGAAACAGCCCTAAATCTCTGAACTGGGAAGCAGCAGCAGGGCGGATGAGTTGCTGTGGGTATAAACGCCTGAACTAAAATGGTTGAGAAAATAAACATGCGGTAAATTTCCCCCATGGAAAATCGGCTGATGAATGTTTCCACTTATTGGAGGAGAGTATTAACGTGAAAACTCCTCCTGATTCGGTTATACATTCTCTTATAGCCATTGTAAAGCTAGTCCTGCACAGTGCTTTTGCACAGTCTATTAATAAGAAATGGATTCTTTGCACAGTAATCAGCCACTAAACAAGAGTACACATTTGTAGTTCTACATTTTTAATCAAATTTAGAACTTCCTTAGACCGTGAGTATGCACAATAGAATATAGCCAACAACTTTTAATTAAATTCATTTAATACATAAACTGCATTCATTTGAAAAGGCTTTGATAGACAACATCACAAATATGTTTACGAATGCATTGGCCAGATGTATTAAATACCTGAATGACGCCATTTCATCCTCATTTGGTATGATCATGCTTCAAATATACTGTGTATATCAAGGCTTTTATATATAACACAAACATTTGATATTAAGATATTGATATTTGATGTTATTTTCGATATCATTACATCTATCTTTATCATCTATCATGTTGATGGGACTTTACAACGCTATGGAGGTATTTTAAATGTGGGATGTCAACGTTATGAATGGAGCATCAAAGTAATCTGTACAGGCCTTAAACCTCTGTCGTCCCTTTCACCCTAAATTCGTTTGTATAACAAATGCAACGAGTGTCCTATCTTGGCCTGACAGATCAGATTCCTCATCCTCCTCTATTTGTTCCCTTATTATCTTCTGCTCTGTTATTTATGTTTCCACCATTTGTTTTTCCATTTGACCTGAGGCACGACCTCAGAGGACACAGCATTCACCACTTTTCAGCCAAAGCCTTTTTTACCTTTTTTCACCTTAAACATAATTTCCTCAACCGCTCTTTATTAGTTTTTTATTTAGGGGCTGTACTTCTCTCTTTCACAACAATTTAAATGATAAATCTCTGGGCAAAAGTATTTTATTATATACAAAAGTGAAGAGAGAATTGCAAATAGAAGCCTGTCAGTTTAGAGGGTTTCTGATTCATACGCACAAAGGTAAGAACTAAATTGGCATTGGAGTCATTTTGCGATTGCAATCCTTTTTTACGAGAACATTTTACACCTATTAGCAAATGATGTCCTTTTTTAATAAAGACTTCTCTGTCGACACAAGACATGAATAGAAATTACTCGTGAATAGAAAGAAAAGCGAAATTCCAAGCTGCCACAATGGAGGGTGCATATAGGCTGAGGAAAGCTGGACACCCACACAGCGGTCGGTGCTGAGCTTCTCATAGCCGGGATGAAAAAAGCCTCTCTCCTACAGGCAGATGAGTCATGTAGTCTTTCTTTTTTTTAACTCCAAGTACAATTTGCATACAAAATAAAATTGGCACCTAGCAATCATAAAACAAAAACCCATCTGCTGCTCATCTACTGGCAAATCTATGTGTGTGTTGTCTCCTGTAAAGTCTACAAAACAAAGAAAGGGGGCCTTCATTTGAACTACAGTCTGCTCGTTCATTGTTTTTATAACAAGAAGGAATAAGGGTTTTTTTTGCCAGAATGTTTCTACCTCTCTGAGTGTTGAAGCCGGTGGTGAGGACTCAGGCTCCCGTAGGGCCGCAAACACATTAGGAGTCCAACTTTGAAACAGAAAAGATAAAAGACCTAGATGGATGGATGGAGCACGTAGCGCGTGCATGCATACATAAAGCGCACAAATACTGTATGGCAAATTGAGAAAAGGTCCCAACCACACACACACACTCACACACTCACGCTAAAGCAGACATAAAAATACACCACCAGTATTTGTTGTGAACTTATTTTTTGCTTACTCCAAAGGAAGTGGATTCTCATTACGATAAAATGCACCCAGGGACACTGAGGTGGGCAAGGATGAAATATTATGCTTTTTTTTATCTGGCTCTGTGCATCCAAATCGTTGCAATTATTGAAAATGTCTACACCATCGCAGCGGAAGCAATCTTGGTTCCCAATTCCATTTGAAAGCCCAGCAAATACGTGTAGAAGAAATAACTGCTCATTAATCCGGACATCCCCACTAATTTGAATCTTGTATAAGGAGCGTAACATTCTTTCCAACCTACAGATTTTTAAGAGTATAAATCTCTCAGAACTAGTGGAAGTGCAGATCCCAAAGGGTTCACGGGGAGATCGACAAGGGCCATCAAAACTACATTAAAGCCAATTAATAGTCAAAAGCACACAGCTCCATATGTCGTCTATCACCAGTGCTGCTTTCTCCAGTAAATCACACACACTCATGCCACATTAAGCGCACACAGACACACACACTCAGTCATAGCTAAAGGCTGAGGGTTTCACCGTGCCACGGGCGGCCTCTCTTTCCCTCAGCCACCATGAAAGGGCTGTGAAACAGTCGTTTGACGTGTCTCAGTTTGATGGATCACCTTCGACAGGCCGCAGGTTGAAAGTGAAAAAGTGTTTGATAATTGCTCCGTACTTTGGATGCAGCCAGAGACTCTAATTCCACTTTTTCTCCCCCCCATAAAGCTCGGCAGACAGGGTTCAAGGTTGCATTTTCAATCACACAAAGAGCAAAAGACTTTTAAGAAGGACATCCTGAAGAGAGCATGTTTTATTACAAGCATGGAGACTCCATGCTTGATTTTCTAAAAGATGTATAGTTTTGTCGAAGGCACCTAATCACTCAGACTTTCATTATTTTTTCCCCTGGGGCCAAAGATGGATATTGAGCAACAAGTCAAGACAACATGAATTGCAAGTGATCATATGTTTATTTATGTAAATACAAATGTAGATTTGACGTATACGTGTTTGTGTGATAGAGACATAATGAGAAATTGATCCAACCATGACTTCTTTTTTTGGAAAAAGTTAATAAATGAAACACTATCCAATTAAACTTAACAAATGACAAACAATCCAAACCACTATCACAACATAACAGCCCTGTGAATCCCTGTGAGCGGTTGCTAATCTGCCCGACATGTGAAAATCCACAGGTTTCAGCAGAGCCCGCAGCACAACAACGCATAACAATATAATTATATAAGTGTAAAACATACTTCACATGCGGACCGAAGCGCGAATCCTTCAAAATGAATTATCTGTAACTTTCACATTGAGGACAGCCTCACGTTTTTGGACGACAGGCTGCTGCTTCAGGTTTCTCGCCGTACAATTGAATAAAAAGCTGTGAACATGACACCAAGACGGTGGGTGTTCGCAAGAGAGGAGCAGAGGGAGGCAGAGAGAGAGAGAAAGAGGGAGAGCGAAGGAGCACTCTGCGTCCTTCAGAGATCTATAAATACACTAAAAAGCATTAAATCCTAAAAGCATTACTATCACCATGTCCCCTGGGTGTGGGATCTGCCTGCTGCTGTTTCACAAGACACCCCCCCCCCCCCCCAACCACTGCAACCGTGGCTGCCTGAGGAGAGGAAACCTTGGATTTAAGCCTGTCTGGTATTTCTCCATCAATTTATGAGGCAAACACTGCGATGAATAACCGCTTATTGATTGGTGGCCTGTCGCGCTTACGGTGCTGTGACTAGAGACGGAGTCACCGGCTGAGAGACGCTGTTTGGTCCCTGTTGTGAGACTTGTGAGTAACCCTCGGTCTCCCCACACAGACATCTGAGTGGGTGGTCCCCGGCTGCCTGTACGCGGACTCGATTGGGAGGCTTCATTCAATTAGGATTCAAATGCTCTCGCCGGCTTGACGAGCCCCTCTGCTTCTGGCCGTGGCAGACGCTGAGCTGCAGGCGGCAGATTAGGGGGTGTTTTTCTTCTGTGGAGGATGAATCCTTCCCGACGACTGCTGTCACTCCTCGTCCCTCCCTCCCACCCCGTCTCATCCTGCTCCGCATCCTCGTCCTTCTGCTCTCCTTCCCCACTTCATGCTACAATGCGTCACCAGTCGCAAGAGAAAACGAGAAATGTGCCGGACTTGACAGAAGACGCTACAAAGTATGCGCACTGCTACCTGCAGCTTTGTTAAAAAGAAAAATATTATGAATTTATTTATATACTTACATTTTTATATACTGTTAACGATAGAGCGGGCATTGAAGGGCACATTTCAAATGAAAAGTTGGGGCACTTGTAAGAGTTTAAGAAAGTGTCCCTTGTGTTGCTTCCTGTTAGCAGGGTGTTAAAAAAACATCCCCAACTCTATTAACAGATCAGATCCAGCTCCAGTTTTAATAAAAAATGAACCACATTAGTAATTTTTGGAAACTTTTTCAGAGAGGTTATTTATTTTCTTCTGTAAACTGTTGATGTATAAAAGTTGATGTGAGCTGTATTGATGCGATGCAGCAATATCACAGCCTTGGAATTATACAGAAAATCCAAAGCAAGGACATTAACAGAGAAATAAACCAGGGGGTCACTGTGACGGCATCATCTCTTCAGATGGCGATAGGCTTTACACAAGTTACAGTCATGCTCTTCTATGTGCATTCCCAGCAGCCCTTAGTAGAAACAAGTTTTTTTCAATGTATGTACATTTTCGCGGGCTGTATACTAAAGCTCGCTTTGTGAATATGAGAGTTTACTTACCTACGTTTGACCCCCTTTTTTTCAATGCAGCTTCGAATATTAACACTGGTGTTCTGTTTGATGATGAAGATGAAAAATCTACTTTAACGCACACATCCAGTGCCAACTGGTGTACAGATGCAGTGAGTGTTGCAACACTTCATCCCCGCTTTAGCTGTTGAGCTCCAAACTCCCCGAGGAGAGAAGGAAGAGCCTCTGGCAGAGCAAAACACAAAGGGGAGAGTGAAACCGGGAGAAAAAAACGGAGCAGAACTGCTTATTTTATGTCTCCTCTGCTCCTCAAGTCACTGATTTTAACTATTAGAGATGAAGCAGGTTAAAAAAAACCCCCACATCTTGCGAGTGTCTGCTTCTCTGACAAATGCCGAATGACATATCTAAGAAAGAAACCCCCAAAATCCAGCATATTCCCTCAACCTAACACTCCATTACTGCTATAATTCTGCACAGGCGTCTGCTGTCTCATTCGGTTGGATATCCCTCTCTTTACATGCAGTATTTATACCGACTCTAAGACTTTTGAAGCTCAAATCCTTTTTTTTTTTCCCTCCGCAATGTGCCAGAGACGATAAGAATTGCAAAGAGACTGGCAGTAGGGCAGAGACAAATATTTAATTTATGTCCCTTTTTTCACCTCATCCAGCCTGAGACTGCGGAGCCTCCATTCCTCCATTCCAGGACCACATGTGTATACTTCATTATTATTTTTTTACGTTACGAATAAAGGAACTCACATCACAATCACATTGTGCTCTCTGTCTCTGCCTCTGCATGAAGGTGTCTTGTTGCAGCCTTCTCAACGGTGCCTCGATTCAACTCAAATGATTATTTCCTGCTGTGTTAAAACTGGCAACGGCGGAGCAGGACACGCAGACAGACGTGCGGGTCATTTCTGACTTGTCTTTCTGCACTCCTCCCCACTCCGAGGAGTTAATTAGCTTCGAGAAATCGGCCGCAGAGAGAGAGCAGTGAGGGCCACGGAGACGGCAAAGTGAAAAGCCAGAGAGCGGAAAAGAGAGAGAGAGAGATGAGGAGGGAGGGGTGGCCAAAGATCAGAGGGAGATGTTTGGGAGAACGTGAACGGCCATGGAAACTGCAAATGCTGCTGAGGGGAGGAGGGAGAGCGGGAGGAGAGACGGGGGGGTAAACCCTCCTTGTCTGTCACAGCAGTTTAAACTCATTAGCGGAGCTCTGCTTTTGAAGTCCTTTATCTCCGGCGGCACGTTTCACAGGACAGACGGATAAAACACACACACACACACACACACACACACACACACACACAAGAGACACACAAAGACGCTTACTTACATTTTAAAAGCACACACAGAGAGAAATAAATAAATATAAACCTACTCAGATGCATCACCTCACAAATCCCCCACACTAATCATTCCTATTCTCACAGTACTCGTCTAATTATATAAGCAACGGCTCCTTATGTAAGCTGCTTCCTCTACGACTGACTATCCATAATGCATGAAGTCTTATTTGGTTCATGGTGACACATCCTACCTTCCTCCACAGACTCGCCTCCTATCTGGGAGTACGAATAAAAAAGGGCCGAGAAGAAGATGTAAAAGAAGGAGAGGAAGAAGCTCATGCAGCTGAGCACACGGATGCTCATTTGTGGAACCAGCTAACTTGGTTTCTATATTAAATTGGTTTGCTTTTTCAGTTAAACTATATGTACTCAAGAGCCTAAAGGTGGAAGAATCCCTTTTATGTATAATTACTATGGATCAAATGTCAATCTATATTGTGAAAAGGGAAACTAAGATAACTATTTAACTACTCTGGCTTCCCCTCAACAAGAGGAACTTGAAAAAAAGATACAGTGTATAGTTTGCTTTAAATCGGCTAAATCAATTGCATTAGCATCAATAATGGATTTGACTTACTACAAGTGAAGGCAGATTCGCAGCCATTCTGTCAAAGGTTTGTTAACAGTCACACAGTTCTTTGGCTGATTGAAAGAGATGTTTCAAACATCCGAGTGAACAGTTTCAATTTGCAATGTTTTGCCAACAATTGCCGACGCGGCTGGAAGAGACGGCCACCAACTTTCCCGAGTTGTTCAACTAGAACAGGTGATGTACATAACGTACATGTACATCACATTATAAACTCATAACGTATTGTTAGTGGACACACTCAGCAGCCACCGCTGGCGGTTGAATGTAGTGGAGCTATCAGCGAGCCAAACTGAAAGGAGAGTAAATATTAAACTTGCATCTGTCATTGTGTCAAAGACACGACTCCAGACGAACGCTGCAGGATGTTGCTATTTGTTTGATGGCTCTTTCATTAAGGAACTGCGCGCCAACAACAATCCTCACTCTCATTAGCAACTGGTGGATAAAAAAACCAATTAACGCTCGGACTGTAAATTGCCAGACATTAGGGAATCCTCTTAGGTTTTTGTACCAAACTGCCTTCACAACAAAGCCGAGGAAGCTCATATTCTCTATCGTGCCGAACAAAGTTGTGAAACTGCAGTGGTATCATAATAGTTGTTTGGTAACAAATGAAGTCATTAGGTCTGCACGGCGGTGAGAAGTGTACCGCCGTGGTAGAACTGTGCCGTGTCACACGCTGGAGAGTCTTTATGTGTCTCTGTGAGACGGAGCCCTCAAGGTGCGTTTGTTCTCAGCGGGGAAAGCAATGAGCCTCACACTGACTTTCCACAGCCCATTTCCCCAAAAATGTATTTATCGTGATTTAGAAATGAAAGTGCTTTTTTAAGAGTGTCTTAGGGACAAAAGGCAATTTATGCGTAGTCTGCGAAAACCAGCCTAGCCGTAGAATTCAAATTACCTTTTTGATGATTTGGACGGCACTGTTTTGACTTTGATTTGAAAGAAATCAAGCAATCAGCAATAGATTATATAGATTAGGGTAGAGTAGGCAAAAAAATGAAAATGAAAATGAAAAGAGAGAATGTTAAGAGGGAAATACCACCAGAGGAGAAATTACATGAGGAAGGACTATAACTGTGCTGATTCCCGTTTCTCGTTAAAGAACAAGATGTAAGTGACAGCTCGGAGACGTTACAGACTGTCAACTCCAATGAAACTATGTCTTCCATCACGAGTGGCTCTGTAAAAGGGTCGAGGGTTGATTTAAACCACTTGTCGACTTTTGGATGCATTGCCATTGCTGCCATGGCTATTGACTCCTAAACCTGTGTTTCAAAGCTTTATAATACAAATCACTTCTGCTGAAAAACCCTTTGTTGTAAAATCCTGAGAAACTGTATACATGCAGTGGACCGCTGTAATACATCTACATTTATCCTCTCTTCAAATATGAATTCCTATCATTTCTTTTTAGGGCTGTCCACCAAATACACTATGGTTGGTTTTTAGTTTTACTAAAACTAAAACGATTTTGATGACAAATTGGTAACGGATTAATAGACGAGTCAGAAAAACTGAGTTTATCCACAAAGAACCACATAAAAGCATCACTTTAAATGTTGCATTTTCCAGAAATGTAGAAGACGTCATCCAGCATGAAAAAGCATGAAGAGCCACTAGTAGACTAAACAGCTAAATGAATAATCCATCAAAGGAAAATATTAATGGCATGGTTAGACACAGATCAATTTTATTGGTCAATACAATATTTGTCCCCTAAGACGTTGCAGCAATGCAGCTTTTTAAATGATTTTAAATGATTACTTCTTGTATTCATAACAGAAACAATGAACATTTCTAATTCAAGACAACGCTGAATTATTGACTGCAGCTTAGCCAAACATGGTGTGTGAAGAAGAGTCATCAGAGGAGGAGAGTAATGAGCGGTACGCTCTGTAATGATCCCTCTGAACATCTCTTCTAATGGTCTTTCATGTTCAGGCTTAATTTTATCCACAGAAAATAAGCAGTTGCAATGTTTGCACAAAGCAGAAGGAAAGAATATATGCACGTAACGTATCAAATCATGTAGAAATGATTACAACCAAAATCCACCTCCTATGAAGTAGACTTGAATGGACTGGTTACGACGGTCTTGGTTGCTAAAATGATGGTGCTACAATAAAAAGACACCACACACTATTTTCACACACGAACATATCTGAACTAATATAAGATATAATTCAATAATCGGCGCCATTCAGATTTTGTCAGACAATAGCGATGAGAGAGGGTTGCTTATGACGATGGAACGATGCAGAAGAAAAAACCGATCTAAACGTGGCGACAGACCGTGTTTTCTCGACAAACCGAGAACGGCTGAGGCACACGGACAAAGAGCATCAGTCAATTATTCACCACGTCTTGCAGCCATCCATTACACTGCATGTATTATACATCGCGTGGCCGGCAACATGCCACGCAAGCCCCCTCGGCAGCTACTCGGCCTCTGGTGGAGGAAGAGAGGCTTCATGCAATACCTCACGTAACACACGCGTGCACACACACGGGCGCTCTAACAGATAACAACATGATGTACGGCTGCTGCCAGCTCCTTCGCACCGGTCACACAGGTACAAGCGCCGTACCACAGAGAGGACACGCTCACATACATATCAGCATCACCAGCACTCATCGCCACAGATACGCAAACCGCAGCCCACTCAGCCGACATCAACAGACACACAACTGTGACGCCACTGAGACGATCCCGGTGGCGTTTTTGCCGTGTTCGTGTTGCTGCGCAATGAATTACATTGTCAGCCCGTCAGTCATTACGCAGCTTGGATATGTGTTTATGTCTATGCTTCTCCTCTATTTGCCGTGGGATTTGTGACAGCGTTCATGGTCCCCCGAGGATAAAGTCTATTGATACATACGATCCACTGGCTTCTTCTCTAGCTCCATCGAGAGGTTCGCTTTCTTTTGTGTGAAATGTCTCAACAACTATTGGATGATTGAAGAGACATTTTGCACTGATATCCATGGTACTCCAAGGATGAAATGATTGCTGGGACTTGACCACTCTGGTGACCCCCTTTGACCTTTTGAACAGCACCACTAGCACAAACAAAAACCTTTTGATTATTCAGTAAAATAACATTGATCATCGATGATGAACCCTGATGTCTTGATGATGATCTGCTGACTTTTGCCCAACCAACATCATGGGGTTGATTCAAACAATCATGTTCCCCTCAGGAGGAATTGTTATTACTTTTCTACAATCCTGTACATTTTGATTTGTTGAATTCTAAATATATGCTAAGTTTATTTATTATTTATTTCTAGTCAGCTAACGCGAGCATGGTAACATACTAAACGTAGATTGTGAAGAAAAGATTAAACCTGCTACACATACAACATGTGAGCATGTCACTGTACTTGCATTTACATTTGGATAAATCACTTGTTGAACTTCTCTCTTTTTAACATTTTATACACTGTGGTCGAGTTGACAGACAGCTGTACTCTTAAGTTTACGTTTTTTTGCGATTTAGCTGATGCTTTAAACTAGAAAGCTTTGCAGTAAGTTGGCTGCGTCAGGGACACTTTATAATAAATAGTATGGTTATGAGGGGAAATGGTGAACAACACTAATGTCCAACGGGAAAGATTCTTGAAAAATGCCTCCTTCAAGTCTTTACTTCACGATATTTCAAAGCCGTTGATCATCTTTTTACTCTTTCACCTTGATGCACATTTGACTGCTGTGATCGCAGTGATTGATGTATTTTCTTTTACAAACAAAATGTTCTATGGTTGCACATGTGGTTGAATGCAACAGTGATACTGTTACTGGTGAGCAGACTCACCTCCATGCTAGTGAGATTACAGCGGTGAGTCCCAGCGAACCAGCCGCTGCTGGAGCACTGGTCGATGTCCACATCCTGCAGGTTCACGTCCACACGAATCACACCCCTGCCAGAGAGAGAAAGGGGGAGGGAAGAGGGGAGGAAATAAGGAGAATGGGAAGGATTGATGAGAACAGTTGGATGAAATAGTGAGAAAATCCATATGGATATCGGTGCCAAGATAGAGAAAAAATATAGTGGAGCCACAGAAATGTTATAAAAGAAGGATGAGAGAAGAGGATGGAAATGATGAAGAGGGCCAAATTAAATTAGGTTTGGGTAAGAATTAAACAAAGTAAAAAAAATGACATTACAAAATGAAAAGATTGGATTAATGATAACAAATAACACAGGAGAGACCGTAATATAATGTAGAAAGGAGTCATGGGAAATGTAATATGTGAGTAAGAAAAAAAAACGGGAATGTGGAGAGGTGACACAATAGTGTGAGGTCGAGCAGATCAGTGTGACGGGGGGGGGGGAGGAAATGGAGACGGAGAGAAAAAGAACGGAAGAGAAATAAATGATCAAGAACGAAAGAGTGGCGCTCAGGGGAAGTAAGGTCAATGGTGGACGAAGCAGCGAACGGGACGATGGTTATAAAGAGGAATGAATTTAACAGATGGGATTCGGAAAACGGAAGTAAGAGTGATGGAGGTGAAAGAGAGGAAAATAGAAGCAAAGAAAAAAGGAAAACAGATTTCAATCAACACAACACATACAACATCACACTATCCAACAGCAGACATTCGAAATGCACTGAGAGATATATAACGGTTAAATGGTTTAAAAACAATTTAGGTTTCCTCTTGCTTTTTAGGAAGAAAAGAAAATTTGTATTCTCATTCTCTTCGTTCTTAAACCTCCATAAACACAATATGTTGAGCAACGTTACTGTTTAAAGGAGATGCTTTATCACTGAACACTGTTTCTACGTTGTTAATGTTGTTAGGTTACGGACATGGGGAGACGTGTAACGACCGCTTCCCAAGGAGCCGGCCCAATATTTTGCACCAGCTGGCCTGAATCTCTCCCTCTCTCCGTAAACGCCAAGCTGCTCTCAGCGAAGGGGCTCAGATAAACCCACTGAACACCTGCCGACCACCAACTGCACAAAAACAAAGGTTCCGACAAACTGGTGAGCATAGTTGAGCAGCTATGGGGCCAGATATTTTACTGGGGAGATGGAGGAGACCAAAACAGAGCCAAAAGACGAGTGAATATGGAACTTGAGTTTACCACAGTTATCCAGAAGTCCAAATGAAAAAAAAAAACATTGTCGCTTGATGTTAGATTCTTATAGAAAAGTGTTTCTGCTTTCTAACCTGCACCCGTAAAACTAATGAAGGATTGAAGGGGTATAAAACCAGACATATTATTAGAGATATTGATTAAATACCTGCATCCAGTGCAAATCATTATGGAAGTAACTTGTCTTTGATTTGTGTTTCAATGTAAACGTTTAAAGACTTCAGTTAGACTTGAATTCTCTACTGTTCACCAACACTGCCACCATAAGGTGTTTTCACACCAAACCTGAAAAAGATTCTCACGTTTCCTCTCCGCTTGAAAACCCAAACATGTCTGCAGGACGTTGGCACAGTTCAAGACTCGTTCAAGACTTAAGTTCCCTTAAGCTGTTGACATTAGAGTTGATCTACTGGGTGTAGCCGAACGTGGTTCATCTTTCCCTCTCCCCCCTCTCCCTCACATATCCACATGAAAAAGCATGCTTTGTCTCTATGATTTTCATCTCATTCCCACATTCCCTCTTTCCTCTCTCTCCCTCTCTCTCTTTTTCGGTCTGCTGGGTGAGTCCGACACCACCAGCCTGCCTGGAAGGGGAACAAACAAGCATGGAGAAAGGCTTCGGCACCACCAGCTGTCCTCAAGTACACAACCACAGAGGCAAATGTATTGACACCTAAGTGACAACACATTTTGAGCTTCACAAATCAAAATATGGACATAATGATTTGGTTTGCAGAAACAAATGGGCTCTTTTCTGTGGTGCGAAAGCCGCTATCAGAACCAACTGCACCGGACAAAGACTGAGGTTTAAATTGGCCTTTGAAGGACAGAGAGAACAGGAGGGGAAAAAAAGATGAGAACGATGTTGCTTTGAGGCAGAGAGTATCAGAGATAGTGGAACTATCTACAGCGGCTTATGCTCTGTTCTCAGCCAACCAGCCTCCTATTTTTAGAAATGTCGCCACAGGACCGAGATGAGAGGCGGAAGTCACATAAAGTTGCGGACCACAAGCCACTTTATAAGAAGTGGAGTGAGGAGGAGAATAACATAAATCCAGCTCAGTCGTATAGTTATACTCAATTAACGAGTGCATCACTTTATGAGTCTGATCTTAACCGACCACTTTAGCGTGTTCCCTCTGCTGACATCCGAAAAACTCAATCTCCTCTTTCTACATTTTTCTAGAGCTTTCAACTATTTGAAATGGTTTTCATCAGATGACACTTTCTACTCGGCTGTCCCCAAGATCGATCTGTTGACATGCAAGCCCAGTGTTATGGATTCATAAATGATGAATAAAAACTAAACTATAACCTGTCCGGAGCAGCTGGTGGCTCCGTCGCGAGCTTCACAGAGGGGACTGTCTCTGTAGCAGGTAGTGATGTAGCACTTTGCTTAGGGACATGTCAGCAGGGTGGATGCCTGCAAGGCCCAAATCCGTAGCACTCTGTATTTTATAAATTCAATTTGGATCAATTTTACTAAACATATGCATGGTGTTTGTGAAGTATTTGTGGCTTCAGAAAATGAAAAAAATGTTTGTGCACTTAATCATTTCTGATAGAATTGGACTGGCCATCTGGGAGATACATCTCCAGACAGCAGTAAGGGTTTAATGCACCTGTATTTCAGAGTGTTGTCGTAACGCAGCGCGTGATCCTTCATTGTTATTGAATTAATTTAGATTTTTCTTTTTACAGGAGATCCTTGGTTGGTTTTATGCACCTATAGCATAAGCACACAGATGGCCACTTTACCCTCCACCAACACACGCACTTTGCAAAGCTTGCAGTGCTCATTAGATGCAGAAGAGAAGCGCAGCTGTGCTTTGACAGGTGAGCATATTCTATGAAAAAGGTCTACCTGTGTGCGAAGCCACTTTTGCACCACTTTTGCACCATCTGTTTCTTGCATCGATCCTTCATATCATGATCAAAATTTACATTTAGCCTCACTGAGTATTAATACAAAATAGTACATGACTGTTGAGTGAGTGTAATGTTGTGAACACCTATATTCGCCAAATGACACTGCATGCATCTTTAAGCACAGACTGCATATAGTTTTTTTATTTTTACATACACACGCGAACCCCCCTCAGCTCACCTGAACTCTGGTGCAAAGTCGCTCTTCAGTCCATAGAAGCCAGCAGACAATGTGAGCAGCCAATAGGGCACAAACGCCCCGTGTTCGCACTCCAGGTACGGTGCCGACCACTTGATCTGGTTCTTGTCGAGAAGGTAACTCCCACTCTTCGTGCCCGATAACTCCGGGACTCTTCTGTGCATGTGTGGTCTCCTGCCGTCCCTGAAATCATTGAACCAGTCCGACTCCGGGCTCCTGCTCCTCAGGTAAGGGTGCGCGGAGCCGGTCAAGTCCTGCAGCACCACCTCCTTCTCCGTCCTGGTCGCCTGGAGGAAAACGCTCGGGCCCTGCGTCGGTGCGTCCGCGTGGAACGTCACCACCGCCCTGTGGATTTTGGGGTCCCCTTCGAGGATACTCTGGACCAGCGCGTGGTACCAGTGCACGTCCCTCCACGAGGTTTGCTCCCGGGACCTGTTGGCCTGAAGGATCATGTTCAGGAGGTTTGTGGCGTGCGCCACGGTGTCCAGGATGCTGTGGAGGGAGTAGTGGGAGGCGACGTGCAGGCCGCCTCGCAGGCTGCTAAGCTCGTACCTCCGCGAGCAGTTGACCTGCCTGAGCGCCGAGGAGTCCCCGGAGTGCAGGAACGCGGTCACCACCCTCGGGAGGTCCTCCTCGATCTTGTGCGCCACCACCGCGCGGTCGGTGGCCGGCAGCGGGGAGTAGGTCGGGTGGTGGGGCGCCTCTCTGTTGATGACAGACGGGTGCTTCTCCTCCCGCTCGCTATCCGACCACTCCACGTACCCGTAGTTCGATCCCCAAACGAGCCCTGTCTGCAGGAGCAGCGGGACGACCAGGAGAGCCATGTCGTTCCGTTTTACAGGCACAGAGGAGAGACCGCGGGCACTCGGAGAAGTGTGGCGTGCATAACAAAAGCTACTCTGTTTATTCTTCGCTCAATGAGAAACACTTGAGGAAGCACACGTCAAAGAAAGGACGTCCTACATGTCGTACCGTTAAAGCGACGAAGCCTCTCCACTGACGGTCCTGTGCGCATTTTATCCGCGAAAACGCCGACTTTTCTTTTCCTCTTTCCCGTTTTTCTTACAGTGGCACTGTGTGATCGAAACACCCCCTCGGCCTCACAGCTCATTCAACAAATCCAACAACACTGACTCCTCATCGCCCCCCTTGTCCACCCAGAGGCGTAACGAGCGCTCGCAGTCTCTCTCTCTCTCTCTCTCTCTCGACTCCTTCTCTGAGAAAAAATCCACGTGCACGATGACAAGACGCGCAGCAGATTGTTCTCCAAGTCCCGTCCCTCCCAATATAACCCTAACAAGGCCACTTTTAGGTGTCGCCCACCGGTGCGTGCCAGTCTCCGGAGGTGGGCGGGGCGCGGGTGATACCGGAGCTGTCCGGTGCTGAAAGTAGCCGCCGTGGGAAAGAACCGTGAGGGCAGCAGGTGGCGGATCGAGGCAGGCTGCTCCTTTCGGTCGTCTTAAAGCAGAATAAAAAACATTCGTTTGAATGTGGGAGGGGGTGACAAAAAGCAACCACACAAGCCCGTGTTCACCTTATACCAACACAGTAAATCAGTTAAAAGCTGCTCAGCATTGTACTCAGTGAGCAAAGTGATTTTTACCACTTACTTTTACTCCCTATGTCACAGTTTGGGTTTATTTCCTGTCTTATTTTGTAGTTTTCTGCCTCTTGTCTCCCTGGGTAACTTCCCTTCCTGGCTTTTCCTGCACCTCCCTAGTATATTTAAACCACGTGTGTCTCATGTCACTTGTGGCTCATTGTTATTGTCCCATGTTGTACCCTCTGCGTTCCTGGTCCCCGTCTGCGGTTTGCCCCCTTGGCCTTGATCTTTTGGATTTTGACTATTAAAGTCTTTTTGTTTCCTTGAACTCTGCGTTTGAATCCTGCCTTCCCCGCACCCTGACATCCTAGCTTTGTATTTTGTGTTCTTTTCACCACTTGCCATTACTCGGTCATTCTGTTTGTTACTGTGTTATGCTTGTTATGGCCTGTCAAAGCACCACAGATTAACTGAAGCGTTAATCTGATACAGTGCATCAAATGGGGATGTTCATGGTTGAGCTGTACATGGTCCTTTTCAATAAACTATATTGGATTGAATTAACTTATCATATACGTTTTTGTGTGCAGTTTAGGAACCAAAGTATGTTGAAAGCTTAACATTCCACATTAGAGATGTTGCCATTTGGTTCCTAAAACTATCCATGTTTTACTTTACGGTTTCCCTCGAAAATCAAGCATTTTAATACAGCATCCTGGTGTGCTGTATAGATAATAAAGCACATTGAGTTTATTTATTTCCCGTACCACACCTCCCATTTGAAATGTAACAACACGCTCTGGACTACGCAACTGCATTTAAACTTTTACAGTTGATTTTGCGGTCAGCAACATTTGTATTTTGAACCTTAAATATACAGAAGATTTACAAAAATTGGAAATAAAATATAGCACAAGATGGCTCTTGGTATCTCTCACAACCTTCCACAGTTTCAACTTTGGAGACCTAAACTGAAAAGTGGCTGAATCTGTTGCGGAGAAGAATACCTTTTACTGACAAAATTATTCAGTCAGCAGTAAAGAGGATCGTTTGTTTTGTCATATCGTCCTCCATGATGGGTGAGCTGACAGAAGTATAGTGGCCGATATTGTAAGTTTATGTTCAGGAACTACAAATCAATACATTATGATAGCCATAATGCACACATAAAAGAAAATGGGAACAAGAGAAGTCAGAGAGACGACCATTCGTGTGACATCTGCCTCAGTGTTCATCAGTAAAACAAACAAACAAACAAACATTGATTTGGTGTCTGTCTCGTTTTGCTCATGAGGCTCATCAGGAGACAGCCTTGGATTTTAAATGGGCGTTGCGGCGTACTTCCGGCCCGGGGTGACTCCTGGGCCGTTGCCGTGGCAGCGGAAAGGTGACGACCGCAGAGGCCCCCCCCCCCCCCCCCCCCCCGCTGACTGCTGCAGCAAGAGGTGAGGAAGGTAGCCTGTCGGGACCTGCAGCGTAAGATCTACAGTGTACACCTCCCACACACATACACACCGACCAATCTGTTCCAAATCATTGGAGGTATATGTTCATAATGCCAGATGCAAACGCTGATGATAGAACAGATAACACTGAGAAGGAATTGTCCGAGAAATCACTAGGAACTCGTTCATTCAGTTTGTACATTGGTTCAAACGACTAAGCAGCCTCAGGGCTCCCATCCAAAAAGGTGTGTATGTGGTGGAGGTGGTGAATTGGGTGGAGGAGAAGAGACGGTACCAAGCAGTGAGAGATCATCACAGGGAAGGAGACGAAAGACTGTAGGAAACGATGGCTCCTGCCCCCTCTATTTCATCTTCTTTTACAAGCTGCACTGCCTCCCCTGCCCCGATGAATATTTGATGGGCATTTGCTGCTTCATCTGCATGCTTTACAACTCGAGTCCATCTGCAACAGTGCATGAGAGACTGCCGTTCTATCACACACGCTATCTGTTCTCCCAAAGGTTCCTCATGAATTTCCTCAGAAAAAAGCAAAATACTCATGACCAGAAGAATATATTTCTTCTGGCTGTTTATTTTTAAACCACACCCAAATCTGAGCAAATGAAGAAGCTGTCAACAACATGAATGTGGGAGATTCTTTTAATCTTTGGTTGCTGTGCAGCAAGACTGTTGGAAGTTGCCTGCTGTCTTGGTTGATCCTCAGTTTATTGCATTTGGGTATTCAAGTCTCCATCTTTGACCATGCACCTGCGGATATTAAAAGGGTAACCAAGAGATGAAAATAAGAAAGATGTGATATTTTAAATCTTATTTTGTTCAGCAGAATTCTGAGTCAAATCGGCCATCTTTGTGGTCCTATAAAACAAACAGGGTATCAAGATTATAATTAAAATAGAAAAAAATAGGAAAATAGTATAAGTTTCAAATTGATTTTGTTACCAACGCTAATGCTCTGGCTGCCATGTTATCTGCAGTTGCCTAATGAAGATGAAAAACGGTATACATGCTGATTTCCCCAGGTACAGTTTGTCAAAGGGAGGACAGTTAAATCAACTAATGCTGGTTGAGAATGTTCCAAATGAGTTTCTTTGTTATGGTATCTGATTTTGGCAAAATACTTTGTTCTTTAGCTTTGGACAAGAGTCCCCTTTGTTATTAGAAAGTGAAATAAAGAAAAATACGAATATCCTATTACACATTTGCAGCCTGTGTAAATGCCAGTCAAACACTTTCACATGCAGGGAGAAAACCCATCAGGAATAATACCTGAGAACACATACATGATGGCTTGGTATTCTCAATCTGCATCTAAACCAAATGCAAGTATGATGTAATTGAATTTATAAATAGATAAGTCTTGCTATTGGTGATAAGGTCCTTCTATTGCCTGTAAATCATGGGGGTCCCTCATGACCCGGCCTCAGTTAAAGTACATTATTGTATGCAGCAGTTTAGTACGGTGTTAGTTCAATACTTGAGCAGCAGTTATTTACATACATACATACATACATACATAATTAAATCATATATCCAATTGCGGCTCTATCACATCAGCTCTGTTTGACGAGCATCGCTGCGTATAGGGTGGTTTATTATAATTACACAGCAGATGTTTCCACAGACATAAGATAGGGTTAGGGTCACACCACATGCAGGAGTTGAGTGTGTAAATGACAATAAAAAATCTTTGAATCTTTGAGTGAATTCAGCTTTCGCAAACTCGTGTTTTTTTGAACGTCAATGACATGTGGCATTTAAGATAATAAAACATATTTCCACCAATCACATGAAGGTCGTACTCTCAATAACTTAATCACAACAGCTTTTGAGGGCATTTTGAGGGCATGCCTCATTGTCCATGCAGGAGTCAGAAGACATTCTGGGCCTTTGTCAATATCCCCAAAGAATTACACTGTGGAATGCGTGCGTGCATGTGTGTTCTCAAAGGAGGGGTCATAAATTATCTCCTACTATGCAAGCGTGAACAGGTGTGAAATCAACAACCTCCAGCTAAAATAGGCGCTAACTGCTGTGTACATCGTGTAGAATAAACCATGCTTTCACACAACAGACATCACACAAAAGTCTCTGTCTAACTGATTTTCGAGTTTACTCTTACCCCTATCGTTTTTATTGGACGGGATAAGATGTTTGCGCAGCTGGCACACAACGAGGTGTCACTGTGTGTAGTTTGCTGCCCTCTAGTTGTTGTTGCCCTCTAGTTGTTGCTTAAAATGAGACAATTGCCGCCAGGCGGTTCCAATTGTCTAATTTTAGTGTTATGAGTTATGTTTTATTATACGACGTAGCACAGGATCGTCCCTGAATAATACATAATGATAATACACACTACATTGATACTGAGGAATATTGCTAACGTTATACCACAGATGATATTGCACACAGATCTTGACCGCGTTGCTGTGTGTTTCGTTATTTCCGATAGCACTCAGAGGTAGCATGATTGTGACGGTGCATGACGTCAGAGGAAGTGAATGTCAACTAGCATTTTTCCCTGCGCGACAGCGAAGTTACTTAACTTACACGCGGTGAATACGGTAATGTTGAAGATTTTACGTTTGACAATCCTTTTCAGCCATTTCAATTGGTTAGTTGTGGTAAAGGTTGTAGTCTGTGTGACATAAAAGTAGTTCGATAACGTTAAACCAAATCCTGCCGTTGCAGTTAGTATAGCTGATGCTAGTCGGGCCGTGCTAATAACCGTTTGCTAACGTTAGCTGCTTGGAAGGGTATGCGCAGAAGGCGTTCTGAATCTCGCGGGTTGTTACAAACAAAGACAATGGGATAATACAGAGTTTGTTCATTAACTTTATGCAATGTTAAGTTTATTCACTCAACGTGTACGTCAGCAATGCTTACTATTGCTAAAAGAATTTGCGCTTGGTGTGAGGATAATTGCCTTATCCAACGGTTACGCATACTGTAACTGGTAATTGCCTTATCCAACGGTTACGCATACTGTATCTGGTTATAGAAGGTCGACACTCATTGTGTATATCCTTTTGACATTTCAGGGACATCATCTTTTGAAGATTGCCATATGGATTCTCCTCGGCGGGCGAAGAACCTGAATCGAGAACCAAAGCGCACTCAAAATCGGCCAAGCAATCCTCCCCAGAAAGATGCCTATGCCAGGCTCCTCGGCCAGCACCGCAGCAGCAAGTTCAGTCTGTATCTAGAGCAATACGCGAAGGACACAGAGTTTCAAAGGGAGGGAAATTGGCCGAGTCCCTCGCCAAAAGCCCAGAGTGACAGGCAGAACATACCACAGAAACAAAGGGATCAAGTGCCACATGATTTCTCTGATTCAAGTGACTTTTCCCCCTCTTCAATGAAACGTAAAGGAGAAGAGAGTTCGCTGTCATTGTACATGGAGAAAATCAGCACCCGCACTGCTCAGCAGGACTTTGAAAGGATGCCGGGTGTGTCTGACCGACAGCGATGCGGACAGAGAAGAGACACTGCCACCAGCCAAGATGGAGACGTGGAGTCTGGTGAGGAGCTTGGCTCTTTAAAACCCAATGAATCAAGGAAACACCAGAAGCAGCAGCGGAAAACCAAGGACTCTAACAAAGATGTTCCCTCAAAAGAGACTGACTCATTTGTTGCACGTCCCCAGTCCCCAAATACAGCTGGTACAAGTGGACAGGAGCAGGAGAAGATGAAGAAGTCAAAGAAAAAAAAGGCTCATTCAAGGCAGCCAGAAGAGGACAGAAGCGGAGAAGCATCATTCCAATCTGGGATGGACACTCTGACGTCAAGGCCAAAGTCCCCTCCTGGTATAGAGAGAAAACCGCAGCAGCCAAGATGTAAAGAATTTTATTTTGATTTTAAGTCTCAGCAGGCGTTATATTTTATAATATTAATATGATGTTAAACATTTTTCAGCTTCAAGTGCCAATTCTCCTGCTGACAAGGGTAAGAACAGAGGAGCCAGGGGATCAAAGAGACCGGTTTTTGAATCCTACATGACATTTGAGGAGGTTTCCCGTGGTCTCAAAAGAGGAGAACTCCTTCAGGTAGAAACCCAGAAGTACTATATTACAATCTACAGTGCCATGCAAAGGTGTGGACTCATTTTCTCTTTGAATCATAGAGAAAATGAGTCCAAGATATTACACTTCCAAGATATTACACAAGGTGGTCAATTTATTAAACCAGTGAATATCACAATATTAGTGGACTCATTTCTGAATTCTACACACTTTCTCTGCAGGGAAAATTAAGGATCAACCCCAAAAAATATCATGACAGTTTCATCCCATCTCCTGTAAGTTCAACCCTAAATAAATTTCACAATTAATGTTTTATTGCCTCATCAACTCTCTGGAATGTTTTACGAATTCCCAGTCATGCAGGGGAGTCAGCAGTCTCTTTATTTTTGCAGGATGACAGGCGAGACGTATTTCTGGATGGGATTGTAGCTCGTAACAGAGCGCTGAATGGTGACATAGTGGTGGTACAAATTCTCCCTCGGGAGCAGTGGAAGGTAGACTACGCTTAAGTATCTGTGTACAATACAACTTTAAGTTGCATGTCTGGAGCTCTGTCTGTTTTAGGGCACAGCCAAAAACACCATGATGAGTATGTATTTGTGTATGTTTGTTTAGGTCGTGAAGTCAGATACTGATTGTGAAGGCACAAGTGAGTCAGACACCCAGAAGGAAAACATGGGGCCAACAGTGCAGAAGAGGACAACAGAGCGTACGCCCAGGCCTGCTGGTGTTGAGGATGACCAGTGCAGCGACCAGGACGAACTCATTCGCAAATTGCAAAATACCGCCCTCACTGACACAGGTGCTGTTTTGAAATCTGAGTTATGATTGTAACAGCTGTTGCCTACCAAATCAAAATTGTTCCTCTCATCAAATAGAAATAGGCGAACATCTGGAAGACCCCTCAACCCCACGACCCAATGGGGAAATACTCCAGAAGACTGCTAAAGTGAGCGTCTCAGCTATTAGTTTTGCCATATTCTTTACTCGACCGCCCTTTTAAAAAAAATATTCACATAAAAATGACTACAAATAGCAGGGTTTATGCCTCAATTTCCCCCCAAGTCTTTAATTCTAAAAGCAAATTATTAAAAAATAGGCTGAACCGTCTTCAGCCTATTGACATGGCTGCAGGGGCATGTAGCCCCGTGTCTGCATTAACAATATTCCAAGGAAATCAGGAAAATATTGTCACTCGTATTCAGAATATTAAAGAGTCTTCTTTTTCTTGCAGGTGGTTTACATCGTTGAAAAGAAGCACTCGAGAGCCGTGACCGGCTTCCTGAAATTCTTACCAGACAAGCCTTTCGCCATGTTCTCTCCTGTGGACCACCGGGTGCCACGGATTAACGTTCTCCTCGCCGACTGTCCCGAAGACTTTAGTTCCCGTCCGGGCGACTACGCCAACACCTTGTTCATCTGTCGTATCACCAACTGGGCGGCCGACAGCAACTTTGCTGAAGGGTGAGTGTTTATATTCAAAAGTTGATGCGTGGAACCATTTGAGCAACCAAGCCGACTCTTTCCTACCGTGTTGTCCAGTCAACTTGCCAAGACGCTGGGTCAAGCGGGAGAAATCGAGCCAGAGACGGAGGGCATCCTCATAGAGTACGAGGTGGACTTTTCTGAGTTCTCAGATGCGGTGTTGAACTGTCTGCCCAAGAACCTGCCCTGGACCATCCCTGCTGAGGAGTTGAGTAAGAGGAGAGACCTGAGGTAACACATCTATATTCTGTAATGTATATCTGTGTCTGGGTGGGAACGCCACATGATCCAGCTTTGCACAAAAGGGGAAACGTGCGCTCTGTAGATTCCCATTGCCAGTGCATAACTGGGCTACTGAGAATTTCCATTCAATGGCAGAAAACAAGTATTTTTTGTTGAAAAATAAAGCACTTTTATGTATGGTTTGTAATCTCTGTATTATCATGCATAGGAAGGAGTGCATCTTCACAATCGACCCTTCTACCGCCAGAGACCTGGACGACGCTCTGTCCTGTAAACGGCTCCCCGATGGTAAACTGAAGAGCTCAGTGATGAAATTGAAATAATGATTTCTGATTTATAGATCCATGCACTCATGTGTCATATGAAGTTGTGTCATAGACTGTCTTTCGAAACACAGGTAACTTTGAGGTGGGAGTTCACATTGCTGATGTGAGCTACTTTGTGGGGGAGGACAACGCTCTGGATGCCGTCGCCAGTCGAAGAGCAACTAGTGTGTACATGGTGCAGAAGGTAAATGTTCCTTGACATTTATTTTTTTGAATATCCTAAACGAAATGAAGCAGCGATGAATGCTAATGCACGCACATGTCACGTGTTTTGTCTTGTCAAGGTGATCCCCATGTTGCCCCGGCTGCTGTGCGAGGAGCTGTGCAGCCTCAATCCTCTCACTGACAGGCTCACCTTCTCTGTCATTTGGACGATCACACCGCAGGGGAAGGTACGACCTTTGAAACAGGTTGATGGATGGAGCTGAAATTGTGATGCTGTCTTTTTTTTCGTTTCCTCACTGGTTCCACTTGGCCTAACTCCTCCCCACAGATCCTGAGCGAGTGGTTTGGCCGCTCGGTCATCTGCTCCTGCGTGAAGCTGAGTTACGACCATGCCCAGTCCATGATCGAGGCCCCTGAAAAGATGTTCGCTGCTGAGGAACTGCCCCCCGTGGACCCCATGCACCCCATTGATGAGATCCATCAGGCGGTGCTCAACCTGCACTCCATTGCAAAGAACCTCCGCGCCCAGCGCTTCACAGGAGGAGCCCTCAGACTGGAGCAGGTCAGCCTCCATTGTTTGACCTGTGTCGCTGTGGTAGTTTCCTTCCACTGTCTTTGTAGCTGGTGTTCATGCTTTTTTCTCGAGTTCTTCCAAGAGGATTAAAGATTCAACCAATACTATGAGTTTGCTAACATAATATAACCCAGTCCTACGTAATAGAAAAACGTATGGGAACAAGACTGATTATTTAATTTGTCAGCTTTACATAACTTTTTTTTTTTTTGTTTCAGTTGAAACTGTCCTTCACCCTGGACAAAGAGACCATGATGCCTCAAGGCTGCTACGTTTACCAATACAGGGACAGCAACAAGTGAGTGACGCATCCTCCCCTAACCCTTTAATCTTGTTTTGCTTCCCAAAAATGAAACTTCATTTAAGGTCACTGTACATACTCCACATCTCAATCATTCAGTGAATTATTTCTGGAGCTCTGGTCATTTTAACCAATGTATCGTTCAAATCTTTGTTTGGTTGTAGGTTGGTGGAGGAGTTCATGTTACTGGCTAACATTGCTACAGCCCACCACATCCACAAGAGGTTCCCCCAGATCGCCCTGCTCAGACGCCACCCTCCACCCAAGGCCAAAATGATAGATGAGCTGCAGGAGCATTGTGACCAGTTGGGAATCAACATAGATCTCTCCTCTGCAGGAGCATTGAATGTCAGTACTCGCAGTACGGCAAACGTAGCCCAGTTTCTTCTAATATCTCATAAAAACTAGAAGTTATATTTTGTGACTCGTTTAGTTTGTCCTTTTTTAGTGATAACATTTAAATCAGCATTAAATGCATTTTATTTAATGATTTTTACCGTTCTATGTAGGTAGTTCACTCGGGATCTGAAGCAACAAGTGACTGAAATATTATTCGCGTTACTAAAGTATAGATTGGTATTAATGATTTTAACCTTTCCTTTTCCGACATGCAGAAGAGTCTCAACACAAGTCTTGGAGATGATAAGTATACCAGTGCCAGAAAGGAAGTCCTCACCCACATGTGCTCCAGGCCCATGCAGGTTAGAGGCCCACCTTTTCTGCATCCATCTGTCAAGCTTGTGTGCAATACGTTTGCTTTTTTGTGTTTAATGGAAGTTTCTTAATGGGGGAAATTGGTTGATGCCATTCATGAAAAATGGGCCATCTTAACAAAAGGGGCAGGCAATTTGATCCAAAAGAATATTCAGAACTATTTGATCATTCTCAAGTTTCAAAAGCCTTTTTGTTTTGTCGGACTCAAATTGATTTAATACTTTAAAAATGTTTTTTTTTTTTACGAAACCTTTCCAGTGACTTTTCTGTAAGTTTCTGTATTCCATGTGGGATGTTGTTATTTTGCAGATGGCGTTGTACTTCTGTACCGGTGTTCTCAAGGATGAGCAGCTGTTTAAGCACTACGCACTCAACGTTCCTCTCTACACTCACTTCACGTCCCCTATCAGACGCTACGCTGACATTGTTGTCCACCGGCTGCTGGCTTCTTCGCTGAGTGAGTAAAGTCTCACATTTAAATAGAACACGGAATGTCCCGCTTGCTTCGTACAGTGTTGCAGTTGTATTGAATTGAAATGCACAAGAGAACAAAGACGCCTGAGGTCTCATTGGGTGGAAGCATTGTTGTGTGTGTGTGTGTGTGTGTGTGTGTGTGTGTGTGTGTGTGTGTGTGTGTGTCCATTTGAAATGTGCCTGGTCTTTTCCAGTACTCATTATGTGCATTGACTGTTTACCTGCAGATTGTGGGCCTAGTTTGGGGCTGTCAACAGAAGAAGTCGAAAAACAGGCATCGCACTGCAATGACAGGAAGACCGTGTCCAAGCGAGTCCAGGAGCTCAGCTCTGAGCTCTTCTTTGGAGTGTTCGTAAAGGTCGGTGGCAAAAGCATAGCTGGGGCACATACGTTCTATATTTGTTCTATAACGTTAGATGCATATTAAATACACATGTATTGAAAGGTGCTTCATATTACTCAGTGTTTTAGAGTAATATTGTGGTGGGCTTTGGTGCCGGGTGAAGTGATTTGAAACTTTTTTTTTTTTTTTCCCTCTAAAGAAAAGGGGTTCAGCAGTTAATCTGGATAATATACCTAAAATAAACCGGGGTTTTAACTAGTTGAATACAATAATAAAACGATTCCATCGATACACTGAAGTACTTTATGTTTTTTGCTCCATAGGAGTGTGGCCCTCTGGAGTCTGAGGCCATGGTGATGGGGGTCCTGGATCAGTCCTTCGATGTGCTTGTTCTCCGTTATAGAGTACAGAAACGCGTCTACTGCAAGGTGAGCTCCACTGCATGGTCTAAAGAGCAATATTGTAATAAATTAGTCGTCAAACCCAACCTCTAACTTTAGAGTGCGTACAGTTACATTCTAGTAACAAATGCTTGACGGGCACAGGAAGAGGAAAATGCTCTTCCTCACCTTCCAAGTTCAACCAGCATAAGCAGAGGATCCTGCAGCCACTTAGCGTTGCAACGGCAAACTTCAACTTTATGTCCTCTAGGAAAAATACCACCACTTACTACAGCCATGCCCTAATTTATAATCCCGGTTATTTTATCAAAGCAATGTGCCTTCTTTGAAACAATTGCAGCCACAAAGTTTGTGGCACCCCGGTGTTAATCTATCAACACCGAAACAAGTTCACTCAGGAGAGACTAAGTGAGTAATGGATCGAAAACTGTTTGTTTGTTTATTTCTTCCTTCAGTCTGTTGTGGGTCTGGACTCATTCCACCATCGTAAAGTGGGGAAGACATCTGAACTCACTCTGGTCTGGACAGCAGAGGACCGAGAGAAAGCTCCGGTAGAGCAGGTGAGAACTGCAAAAGCTAGAAAGTGATTCAGTTCTGTCTCAGGAATTGTATATTTTAACATTTTGATTCTAAAAACAATTGACGGCATTACAAATACAATATTTGCAACTTTTTTTTTGAAGAGATGGACCAGTTAGCTTGAGTTAAGACAGACCAAGCAAATTAACAGAATGTACATTGCAATAATCCCTTATTTCTTCGTTCCACCTGCAGGTCATTTCAGTCTTCACGTTGGTGGAGGTGCAGCTCAAAGCTGACGGTGCACCCATGAAATACAGTACTGTGCTCAGGAGGCCCGAGGAGAGCAAGTCAGACTCTGAAATGCGTTGAGAAGCACTCAAAACACAAGAATGGACATTTTGAATTGCACATTTTCTTTTGTTTGGTAGAAGCAGCGTTGCTGTGTTAAGCACTACTGAACAGGTCTCGGTCCGATTTTAAATTAATTTTCCATTGACTTTCGTTCTTAGTGTGAAGGCCCATCCGGTCTCTCTTTTTTTGTGGTTAAATATCTTTTTATGAGCTGAAAAGGGAACTCTGCGTCCCGATTTTCTTTGGTTTATGTTCATTTCCACAATACATGGAAGGACTTGCAACATGAACCCATTTGACACAAAAGGCAAGTTGAGTTTCATTCTGAAGAAATGAAAACATAAATGAGTCTATAATTTGAAAAATGTTGTCAATGTGACATTTAGGATTTGTAGTTTAGTGAACTTATTGGCACACTACCTAATGTAACTCAATGGATGGATTTGAAATCTAATTGTCACCCGGGTCTAATAAGAAAATAACCAAAGCAGCATTAGTTGTATTTTACTGTTTGATTTATTGAGGTCTGTATTGTTGTATTTGACTATTGTACGCGGTTTAATGTGCGAAAGCTGCTATTTCAGTTTAACATCAATATATTCCACACTTACACCACACTTTTGAAGCTGACTTTAGCTGTCCTGACCTGCTATGCTGGCTGTAAAATACCTCCCCGGATTGACAGAACAGCGATCGTAACTTTGTTTTGGGGACAATATAACAAGTGCCATATAAGCCATCCAGGATTTTCTCGGTGTCGTATGTATTTATTGTTTTATACCGGTTGATCTTTGCGACTCTTCTTTGTTTTTTTTGTTGTTCACAAAAAAATGTTTCCTGATTCTTGTGTGTGATTTGAGGGCCTTTTCAGGTCCTTCGTGTCACAGTCCTGAATCATAGGATTGTTCTTAAACGTATTGTTCTTGTATAAACTAAGCCACGTTTTCTGTTCTTAGTTTGCAAGATGGGCCGAGGTGTAATCTTTTCTCATCTAATTCTTACTGCTTTTAAAAGACAACAGGAATTGAATTGCCTTGAAAGTGACTGGTGGCCTCGGGATATTGATGAGCTTGTTTGGAGGCCTTTCCTTTGTTGTTTATTGTGGATTTACAAAGAAGTACTTTGTGGACCTCATTAATATCAACTGTGAACTTTTTAGCCTTAATTTAAGAGAGCTGAAAACTATTTTGTGAAGCTGTACATTTTTTAGTATGTTGTCCCATTTTGCTTTCAGTCTGTGTGCCTCTTAAGTTATCGGTGCCAATTAGTGTCATAAAGAAGCTGCTACCTCTGCACTATTTGTTTTATCTTCATATGTCTCAATGAGTAAAAGGCCTGTCATTTTTTTTTCCAATACCATTGGATAGCTTTTAACTTTCTTTTGCTTCCATGGACTTTTACTTTGTCATGTAAACTTTACATTCATTTTAAACCGTGTTTGTAACTGTGCAAAACGTCTGTACTGATTTAGTGTCTTTCTGTGATTTCACGTTGACAAAAAAAAAATGCCGTTAAATCATTCAAATATAGTACAATGTCTGTCTTTTGAAAAGTTCTATTGAGACATTTAACTTTGATTCATGTCTGTATGGAACGTTCATCTGTACTTTGTGCTTTCCCATGTCACAGAGAAAATAAACGCATACGTGAATGACTCAAACTAGTGTTTCTTTGCATACCAGTTGAAGTTGACGTACTGGTGGCGAGGAGGAAGCACCAAGCAGTGAGTAATCGCGGCTGCCAGTGACACATCGATCACCCCAATGAACTACTTTGTGGCACTGCCCTCTTCGGTTTAGTTCATATTGCAAACAAACTACGTCAATCTGTTGTTTATGACTAGGGAGTGTTTGTAAATAATCCACCATTAACCCACTGCACCGTCATATAGAAGATAATGAAGGAAGAAAAGCGGAAAGTTGTGTCACAGTTGATGGCCGCGCCTTTTATCGCAACAGGTATCCACACCCTGAAATCTCAGCTGCGTGTAAAGTCTTGACTTTACACCCACAACCATATGACTAACTTTACAACAGCAGATAATAAGATGCAGGTTTCCCTTGAGGTACAAAGACCAACTCGGATAACTGACTCAGTTTCATTAGGATTTGTATTTCCAAACTTAAAAGCCCAAAGTTGTCCCTCCTCTTAAATAAAAAGATGGTTTAATCTCATTTACATGACAGTCGGTGAGATTCCACCTCTGATTAAGCCGCCGTCCAAAAGCTGCACATAAATTCATTACGACACTCGTTTTATGACTTACAAGAAGACCATATATATATATAAAGGGTTGTTTGTTATCAATATATGAAATGTGCTCATTGTTTTAAAAAAATGGTCTGAAATGGCATCCGATTTGTATTTTTACATTTGCCATGGTTTTTCTTGATTACTTATCAGAACGCATTGCAGATTTACTCATCAAATAAAATTTGTGTGCAGTCAAGACCAGCCTGCTATGAAATAACCTCTGTGTAAGACCAGTCTCCTCCTCTTCCTTTTGCCTTACAGCGGGTTCAAAGTCGCGCCATAAAAATAAATGCGTCAGTCCAAGGAGAGCTGCGTCCGTTCCTTCATACTGAGACGGATTCAAGAGCTCGTCGGGTCATTCGGGAGCAGGACAGCGCGCTCGAAGAGCTGGAATTAATGAAGACCGCCGATTCACCATAGGTAGATCTCCTCAATTTGAACCAAACGTGATTCTTTTGCCACCATTTTTTCTTTGAAACATCCCAACTCATTATATGGATTTCTTTTTGTAGGAACGCTGAAAATTGGTGATGTTGAGAAAGGTAAGAGGAAAAAAAAAATCAGATATTAGTGTGGATTTTATAGATGAGATTACTGCTCAGCGGAAAAAAAGACCTTCCAGCAGTTTTTCATTCAAGAGAAGGCTTTAAACTGATAAACGCTGGTCATTAATCATTAATTCAGTATGCTGACGGACATTAAAACACAACAGTGGAATTGTTCACCTTTTATTGTGCTGCGTGTTTTCAGGGGGAGTGGGTGTGGGTGGACTCCGACATCGGGGTACCCATCGGAGCAAAGGTCAAAGTAACTAAATCTGGTCGGCGGTTACTGGTGGATGATGATGGAAAGGTAAACACTCGTTGGAGTAAAAGTCATGGGTTGAAGCATCATACACGCGTTTCCAGCCGGGATCTAGCTTCTGTAAAGCCTTCTCGTAAATTTGATACGTCGAGAAGGCCTGGAAGGACTCAAAATTCACTCGAACCTCCTTTCGAATTTGAGGACAAACTAGATTTCAGATTTTTTTGTGGTCATAGTTTCCAAATCTAAGGTCAATGGGGTTCTGCTCCGTAGAATTCTTTTGGTAGTTCCAGTTTCTTTGTTTTCAGGCTGATTTTGTGGATTTTGAGCCGGTCTTGTTGTGTGAAAAAGATATTTGTGATGTGTACGTTCCTTAAACTGTGGAGCTAATATTGGCAAATAACATTAGCACACTTATGCTAAACAAGCCGAGGAAGCTAAATCGAATGCAATACATATGCTGCTTTTAGCTTTATAATGATTGTTTAGTGTCATTCACTTTTACACTGCGATCTGTAGGACACAGCGTCTGTCTTTATTTTCTTAACCAGAATCATCAATATCCTTCTGTCCCCTTCTCTCTGAAATTCTCCTGTGTTTTATCTATGAATCAGTTATTCAATCAGTGAGTGCAGTTGGGGACAGTGTGAGCTCCACAGTGACGTCAGCTCTGACAGCGTTGAGGACGTAGCAGAAAGGGGCGGGGCTTAGCATCGTCATTTTCACGTCTGATGCGATAAAATGAGGATGACGATGATTTGGTGTGAACGTGACGTAAGCTGCAGCTTCATGGTTTGAGGGAGGCGCAGGACCACAAGGTGGTAATTCTTCTTTGACCTCCCAGGAAAAGAGTCTTTCCCAGGAGCAGGAAGCGTCCCTCAAGATCATGCACCCCACATCAGTGGAGGGTGTGGATGACATGATCAAACTCGGGGACATGAATGAGGCCGGCCTCCTCAGGAATCTCCTTCTACGACACAAACGAGACATCATCTATGTAAGGCACACACGCAACAAACAAATCATTTTCAAGTTCAGTTTTACCAAAATATTGTATTACAAATCAACACTGGGTTGAAGTATCTTCTCTTAATACAGTTACATAATTTTTCTGAAGGCTGGTTTATTGTTATAAACAAGATCTGATCCTGGTATCCTATAAATCTTGACAAAATAAACTGTCGTACATAATAAATGTTTTACACCCCCGTGTTCTTCTGTTTGTAGACCTACACCGGCTCCGTGCTGGTAGCAGTGAACCCGTATCAGGCCTACCCTCTATATTCAGTCGACCAGGTGGGGCTGGTAGAATCTACTAATAGCACAACAGTTTCTCATCGTTTTCCTGTAGATTGCATTGGCTCTTCATGTGTGCATCCTGCTGTCCTTCAGGTTCAGATGTACCACGGTCGACAGCTCGGGGAGCTCCCGCCCCACATCTATGCCATCGCTGAATCCGCCTACGGTAACATGACACGTAATCTCAGGAACCAGTGCTGCATCATCAGGTCAGAACGATCACTCTGCCGGAAACGGTTGCAGATAGGCAGTCTGGAATAGAGTTGGTATTCCGTATTTTCACCTCCTGATTCATTTTTTTCTCGCTTTTCCTCAGCGGGGAATCAGGAGCAGGGAAGACCGAGAGCACGAAGCTTATCCTGCAGTACTTGGCAGCAGTCAGCGGTGAGCTCTCCCACCAGCAGATTGAAGAGCAGATCCTGCAGTCTAACCCGATACTAGAAGGTACTACATCAACACAACTACTGCTAGTACTTCAATGATGCACAGATGTGCAACAGCTGTCAGCTGAGATAAAGAAAAATAACTCAAATGTCACTGTTCTTTCCCACGCAGCGTTTGGAAACGCAAAAACGATCCGAAACGATAACTCCAGCCGCTTCGGGAAATATTTAGAGATCTTCTTCAACAAGGACGGAGTGATCGAGGGCGCTCGCGTGGAACAGTATCTTCTGGAGAAGTCTCGTGTCTGCCATCAGGTGAGTTGTCTCTGTCCAAACACCTGTCTCCTGTTATCCGGGGCAGATTTATGCCGCAGACCCATAAAGCCAGGCCGGTTAGATAAACCTGCACTTATCCACGGTCAACAAGCTGCATCCTGTACAGGAAGTCAATCATTCCATGTTGCCTGTCACCACGCTCCTGCTCCGTGCTTAGGTTTGATGATACAAAAAAGCCACATGAAATGTTACTCGCTCAGCCATTTGCCAGAAAAGTGACACCATTTCACACGCCTTTTTATTTTGTAGCAATAATAGCGCATTGTCGTTCCACAACCTCAGGCGCCGCACGAGAGAAACTACCACATGTTTTACTGCATGCTGGCAGGAGTCACAGCAGAGGAGAAGAAGACTTTGAGCCTTGGAGATGCAAAGGAGTACACATTCCTCTCTAAGGTATTGCAATATCTACCTGTTGCTCATTTTGTCGCCTCAGGCAAAGCAAACACATTATCAATCGACAAGTGATCCATCTAAACCTCCCGTCTCATTCGCTGCAGGGCGACACTGTTGACTGTGAGGGCAGGGATGATGCTAAAGACTACAAAATCATTTGTTCCGCGATGAAAGTCTTGACCTTCTCAGAGAGCCAGTGTCAGGAAATCCTCAAGCTGCTGGCAGCCATATTGCATCTGGGGAACATCTGCTTCAAGGGTGAGTGTTAGCGTTTTAGATTTTTCTCTTAAAATAATCATTTTAATATGTCGATAGAAGTGCGGCGGCATAAATTCAGTCGTACGTACAAGCAGTGGGGATAAACAGCCGATGTGCAGGTTATATGTAATCATGTGTGATGCATAAATGTATAAACAGCATTTATTACAGGAAGTGAAAAAGATGTGCTGTATGTTTTGTGTACATTAACCTAAAACAATACATTCCACTTCACAAAATCACCAACGGTTTTGTTCATGATCATCTGCAAAGTAACTACACCTATTGAATAAATTAACTACAACTGTTTCCCCCTATATGTGATGGAGTAGATGTGTAAAGAAGCATGATTTGAAAGTACAGCACCTCCTCATTATAGTTCCTCAGATGATAAACCAGGAAGTTGCTCCATCAAATACTTTTTGTGTTGTTCTTACGTTTGATCATGTGTTCCCACCAGCAAACACGCAAAATAACTTGGAAACCAGTGAGGTCAGCAAGTCACAACACTTCAGCATCGCAGCATCAATCCTGGAGGTGAGTTCGTTTTTCTTTTTGTGTGTGTGCGTCGACACGAGTGAACCTTAACCTGCCGCACCATTAATCTTCATTCTTCAGCATTGAACAAGGAAGTTCCTGTCTGCTCTTTTCAGGTCCACAAGTCGTCCCTGGCGTCGAGCCTCACCCATCGTTCCTTTATGACCAACAGAGAGAGGGTGACCAAACCCCTCAGTGCCGAACAGGCCTCAGACAGCAGAGACGCTTTCGTCAAGGTAATGAAGCCAGTAAATCAATGTTTCATACTTCCTTATTGGATCTTGATTTTCAACCAAGGAGGAAACATGTGCACATTACCCTTTGGATGTTAGATATTGCGTAAGTCATAAGGAAGCGTGTCCAGTTCACCTACATGACGTGTTTTGAACTTTGATTGTAGAGAGAATAATTGAGTGGGACCTAAATAGCAGCATTCATTCAGTATAATAGAAGTGTGTGTGTGTAAGGAAGGGGGCAGAGTTGTTGGGACAGTTGGGATTGGAACAAACAACCATACAGTCACAAATGCATTTTAGTGGTTTATATTCCTTGGTTTCGTGTGGCTGATCACTCAGGCAATCTACAATAAACTGTTCGTGTGGATCGTCGGGAAAATCAACAATGTCATCTACAAGAAGTTGGCCAACAACCCCAAATCCTCCTTCCTTTCCATCGGCCTGCTTGACATCTTTGGCTTTGAGAACTTCAAAACAAACAGGTCAGGACATTTCTTCACTCTCCCTTCCAGCAGAGTGTAGCGCGACTCGCAGCTAAAAAAAAACCTGACGTCGTCCTGCTTCACAGCTTCGAGCAGCTGTGCATTAATTTTGCCAACGAAAAGCTGCAGCAGTTCTTCGTGGGCCACATCTTCAAGCTGGAGCAGAAGGAGTACCGGAAAGAAGACATCGTGTGGAACAAAATCCGCTTTAGTGACAATCAAAACATCCTGGACGTTCTGGCTGTGAAACCCTGCAACCTGCTGGCTCTTATCGATGAAGAAAGCCATTTTCCAAAGGTGACCATGCTGTTTTTTAGTCAATTCACACGCGCCAAAGACTATGCTGTAAAACCTGCTAATAAAATATTTTCTCTTGTTTTTGACTGGAAATATGTTTTGGTGTACCACAGGGCTCCGACCTAACTATGCTGAACAAGATGAACCAGCAGCACAGTGGGAACAAGTCCTACATCGCCTCCAAAAGTGAACACCACACAGACTTTGGGATTCGCCACTTTGCAGGCGTGGTTCACTATGACTCCAAAGGTACAACGGCAAAATGCAAGAAGAAGAAGTCCAACCGAATGAGTAATGTTAGGCGCTTAGCAATGTTCTTGTCTCTGTTCAGGGTTCCTGGAAAAGAACAGAGATGCCGTCAGTTTTGACATAATCAAGATGGTCGATTTGACCACCAACAAGCTGCTTCATCAAATATTTGAGACTGAGCTTTCAACCAACGTTGGGAAGATCGGTAACAACAGCAAGGTCATCATGACACCTAAGAACTCTCTGCGGGTAGGAAACAATAACCTCATCAGCAATTTGTGCATTTTGCTACAAATATAAACCCCTGGTTTTGATGGAGATTCTTTTTGTGGCGCATATTCCAATTTCCAAATCATTGCCCATTTTCCTAACGCGGGTCTCATCTCTCTCATCCGTGCAGGCTCAGAGTGACAGCCGTAAACAGGTGACGACGCTGAGCGCTCAGTTCCGTCAGTCCCTGGACTCCCTCATGAAGGCTCTGTCCGCCTGCCAGCCTTTCTTCATCCGCTGCTTCAAACCAAACAATGAAAAGCAGTCGAAGGTGAATGGCACAAGAGCTTTTTTTTCAGTATGTTCATTAAGCGAATGAGATTAAGGTTGAGAAAACAAACATCAAGACATTTCACGTAAATTAGTTTGTTTCCTAAAATAATGAAGGTGTTGCCTTAACCACATGTTTTAAATGAATTTTCCCATCTGACATCTGTCCTTGCACAGGATAACACTTACCTGTTTTGTGCCATAAAGTAATAGACCAAATTTCCGGCAAAATATCACCTGATGATATAGTTGGGGTCGTAAACTGGAACATTTTACGACCCCTTATCAATTAGTATGGTTTCTCTTCATTCATCCCCAGAATTTGTTTTTTAATCCTATATTACTGTCATGACTGTAGTGAAAGAAATTGGTCGACCATTTTGCCACTGATGGGAGTAACAGTAACTGGATGATTTTTTTGTATATTATTTTTGTTGATATGCTGCTGAAGGAAGAAAGCATTAATGCTGTTCTATAAACTCTACAATATCCTATAATTCATCTCCTGCAGGTGTTTGACAGAGAGCTGTGTATGCGTCAGCTGAGGTACTCCGGCATGATGGACACCATCCGCATCCGGAAGCTGGGGTACCCGATTCGCCACACCTTTGTGGAGTTCCTGCATCGCTACAGGGTGCTCCTGAAGACGACCGTCTGCGACCCCAAAACTGTTAGTCGTCATAATCACACGTTTGATCTCACAAATCCTCTGTGGGCGGTATTCCTTTCTCGTTGCTAAATGTCTCCCCATTTGATACTGTGCACGCGATTATTACGGCCACGTGATGGTTTACTGCCTTTGTTGGAATTTGGGCTGTCATTAGTGTCTCTTCAGCAACTTTATTGTCTCTCCAGGAAACAGCTGCTGCCTGTTGTGAAGCCATCTGCCAGACGGCGATAGAAGGAGCAGACGAGTGGAAAATAGGCAGGACCAAGATCTTCCTGAGGGTGAGGAAAATGTATAACTCCAGCCGTGCTGTTCCAAAGCGTCGACATAGTAGAACATTGCTGCATATTAGCTGTAATAACATTAGCTTAGAAAGTAGAAGCAGCTTAACGGTTGACATTACTTTCTGTCTTTGGTTCCCAGTGTTTACTGTGTGCTGCAGTAAATTTGATTTAGTTTTTTTTAATTGGATGACTTAATCCAAGATCATTATCCCACCTAATAAGAACAACAACAACAACAACGTTTCTCTGTATAAATTAGAAATTAGAAATGCGTCTTTTTTCACTTTGATTCAGGACGCTCATGATGCCGTCCTGGAACGACTGAGGGAACAAAGGCTCGGCAAGATCGCTTTGGTGATCCAGAGGGTCATGCTGGGACACAAAGACAGGTACAGCGTCTAAGGAGAGTAAAAAGGGAACTCTCATAGAGATAATGAGCTCAGAGCTGAACGAGGTCATGGCTACATTCTATTTCTTTATCTCAAAAGGTCTGTTTATCACTATAGATTAGGGACACATTGCGATGTGTTATCAAGATCTGTACTTTCACATGAAATATGGTGTATAAGTTAAAGACGTGTGTGACATAGAGTAACGGAGGTTTCTTTTGCCTTTGTCTGTCTTACAGGAAGTCTTTCCTGAAGAAGCGGAGGGCTGCTGTGGTGCTGCAGAAGAACTGGAGAGCTTACAAACAGGAGAAAATTAGGAGAAAGGTCTGACGATGAATAACCAGTCAGGGCGTGTAGCTGACAACATGCGCTCTCTTTGATGTTTGCATTAACTCCAGCGACCTTGTCCGTTTTTTTTTTTTCCACTCCTGCTCAACCAGATCCAGAAAGGCTTTGAGCGGCTGGTGTCAAAAATCCGCAGTCGGAAGCTGCGGTTACAGCACCTGAGACAGCGGGAGGCAGCACTCACCATACAGAGCCAGGTTCTTACTATACATAGATTCATTTACAGTGTTGTTTTATTAATCATTTTTGATGTCCCAAGTACCTTTGTTGTAATGAAAATGAACATATATATTTTGGTTTCACTCCTATTATTATTGTCAGTGCTTTTGCAACAAAAACATTTAAAGAAAAAGATTAGTTCATTATTTATACTATAATGATTCATTTCTGATGTACTGTAGGTTCGGGGCTACCGGGAGAGGAAAGGCTGGAAGCAGAAGAGAGAGGCAGTCATACTGCTGCAGGCTTGCAGCAGAGGACTCCTGGCCAGGAGAATAGCTGAGAAAAAGAGGAAAGATGTGAGTGCAAAAAAGTCCCAAAACTAGAATTAATTTAATCAATGTTAAAGAATAGGTGTGTTATAGAAATAAACCGTCCCACCTCCTGTTTCTATAGCTTCTCTTCACCCAAACCCCCTCACAGGCCTCCCTTCTGCTTCTGGCAAAAGAGAACCAACAGAAGATCGCCTCAGAGCTTCAGCAGCGCCTGGCAGCTATCGCTCGGTTACAACCAGCGCACCAGGAGCCCGAGCCAATCGTTGAGCGGGATTCAGAGGACGACGCAAGCGATCTCCAGCCCACGCCTCCCGTGGAAGTGATAAAACCGGAATCACCCCCATCCAATGGATTTCAGGTAAGACAATGAATAATTTGCGTGGTACCGTAATGTGATGCAAATACGCATTAGCCTTTTATCACGTCTAGTTTCCCAAACTTACCTTTTTTTCAAGAAGAGAAACGTGCCAACGCCGGTTGAGGAAACATCCGTTGAGACATCAGAGCAGAAAATCGTCACTGCGGCCTCATCAACACCCACCCCATCAGTTGAGGAGGAGGAGGAAGACAACGAGTTTGACGAGGGCAGCGATGAGTTTTCCTTCAACGCGTTCAGCAGCCTACACTTCCAGGGCAACGCCGACCACACGCACTTCAACCAGAGACTCAGGCAGCCGCTTCTGCACCACGACGACGAGGGCGATGCTCTGGTGAGGGGACATGGACCGACAAAGGGACAGCTGTCTTACTGCCAGAGATTTCAAAGACTTCTAGCTTTTTCCAAAGCTCACCCCAGTTTCTCCTCGTTCTTTTCTCATCTTGTCCCTCAGGCTTGTCTGACTATATGGTGGATCATACTGCGTTACATGGGGGACATGCCGGAACCGAGACCTGTGGACGCCACGTCCCAATCGTCCACCATCGCGTCCCGTCAGCTCCCTCAGAGGCAAGGCAGGAGGCTGAGCAGCCTGGTGGGCCTCGACCAGGTAACATGTGACAATCAGCTGCTGCTGCTGTAGTACAGAAGATCCCCCTTGAACGTCAAAGAACAGTCAGTACCGTCTAATCCTCATGTAATCTCTGAATAGAAAATAATGAGGAAGAACAAGAAGAAGCTCGGAGGTGGAAGCAGAAAAGCGTCCATGATTCCGGAGGAGGTCAGCACTAATGTCGCTATGAGTTGAACGGCTTTTTCTGTGTTGATTCATGTGCTAATTCATAGTAATTAATTGCAGCCAGAGAACTTTACAGAAGAGGACAACATTTTGATCGGAGAGGGCCCGACACTGGATCGCCCACTTTCATCTTTGGAGAAACTGCAGTTCATCATTGGATACGCTCTATCGAGACCAAACATCAGGTAGAGAAGGGATGATTGTTGACATGATGGAGAGAGAGAAATATAAATATCTAGATATATAACATTCATATACATTGGAGCAGCATTTTTGCATCCTTGTAGCACTGGATTTATACTATTCCAATGTGTTTTGTTTTACCCATCTTTAACATTCCAATCAATTTCTGAATTTCCAAGAGGTTCTCTTGCACTCATTGTTCACTTCTTCTTATCCTCTAATACGGTCTTGTTTATCGCGGTTTATTTCATGTTTCTTGGCCTGTGCAGGGATGAGATCTACTGCCAGATCTGTAAGCAGCTGGTGAACAATAAGAACAGGAGGAGTCGTATGCAAGGTTGGATCCTTCTTTCCATCTGTCTCGGGATCTTCCCCCCCTCAGAAGTCTTTATGAAGGTCAGTCTGCGGAACGCTTTCATTGAAACAGCAGCTTGAAATCCAAATACTTGATACCCTGTCTAGTGCCGCCTCACCTTGTAGTTAATGCCCACCCTCTGTGTTGATTTAAACAAAAGTATAAAAATAAGATAAAATACCTTGGATGCATCTTCAAACGTAGTCAACTAAAATTGACACCTTTGCTCAGCGTACATACTTACCTGAACGTCATGTATGTTCATTGCAACATAGTCAAGTCAAATGTCTTCTCATCTGCTCATTCTTTTTGGCATTTTTAAATATTTTTCCATGAAATCATTCTTTATTTGGTGATGTATTTAGCTGACCCTGTTCTATTCTTCTCTGTTCCACAGTATTTGGAGCGTTTTGTCTGCAGAGGTCCGGATGGTTACGGAAAGTACTGTGCTGAGCGACTGACTCGGACAGCAGCCAACTCAGCAAGAAAGGAGTTGCCCTGTTGGACCGAGGAACAGGTAGAAACACAGAATTTTCTTTTTTCTAATTATTTTCTTTTTTTAAAGTTTTTTGTTGAAGAAAACAAGCACACCTCACATGTATTAAACTTTAAAATATTGAATTGTTTTACGTAGTCCTCGATAAGCCCGGTCTGAGGGCGCAGGTGTTACACTCCATAACAGCAGGAACCCACATATCAGTGGAAATTATTCACAGGTGATAATGGCAGACTGGCAGTTGAATAATATTCTATAAACTGCTTATTTTCTTTTAGTACTAGTCCTGTAACTTTATTTCCACCACCTAAAGTCACCCTTTTTTCAGCTTCCTCTGTCACAAGCAAAAGCTAACCTCCGGTGGTGCGTGCAGTGCGCTACAAGAACGTGGAGCCTGTGTGTTTATCATCTCGGCCTGATTACAATACAGTCTTATCTGTGTTACCCTTACTGACAGGCTGCAAAGTCCAAGAAGCCAATAGATGTGGCTGTGACCATAGAGGACGATCGTGCCATCAGGTTACAAGTGGACTCCGCCTCCACCTCCGCTGAAGTCTGTCAAGCTGTGGCTGACCAGATTGGTCTTCGGGACACATATGGATTCTCCCTGTACATCAGTTTCAATGAAAAGGTGGGCGGCACTTGCACTCCTGTTTATTCGTTCAGAACTTCTGAGTGCACCTGCTTTTTGTTGACCCATAAAGTGAGATTCCAGTTTCTCAATATCGTTTAAATCGGTGCTCAATCGCAGTTCAAAGGATTGCAGGGAATCCCACTTAGTGAAACCGTCTCTCGTCTCCAGATGTGGTCTCTGGGCAGCAGTGGGAGACACGTATTCGATGCAGTGTCTCAGTGTGAGCAGGAGATGAGGAGGCAAGGCAAGAAGGAGAAGGATGCCCCCTGGAGACTTTCAATCCGCAAGGAACTGTTCACACCCTGGCACGACACCTCAGTCGACCCGATCAGCACCGACCTGATTTACAGACAGGTTATCAAGGGAATCAAGATGGGAGAGTACACCAGTGACAATGTGAGGCTTAGAAATACGAGGTCTTTACTTTGACATTCTTATCATAACTTCATTTCTTCAAAAAGACAACCCAGCCAATTTGTGTCGTCGCTGGTTATAATTTCTCTGTGGAAGACGATAAAAATATCCAATCCAATAAAAATATATTGCATCTCTCAGGACAACGATTACGTCCATCTGGGAGCGCAGAACTATTACATCCAGTTTGGGTCTGCCTGCAACAAAGACAACGTCGGAAAGGTGGTCGAGGAGTGCATCTCCACAACACTTCTTGAGAAGAAGTCAAAGACAAAGTGGATCGAACTCATCAACACAGCGCACATGGAGGTAAAGTGCATGCAATCAAAAAACAGTCCAAAATGAGATTCTTTCCCTTTATTTTCTATTGGCTACTATAGAAAGAGTCCCCAGGGGATAATTCTTACCTCCTGGTCCTGCAGGGTCCGTATATCAACGGGAACCAGACGTCAGACAGCGTAAAAGGAGAACTGGTCAGCAACGCACAACATGCATGGCCCTTGCACTTCTCCAAGTTTTATGAAGCTATGTTGATCTCAGGTGAGTCATCATGCTGCTGATAATACCCACAGGATTTAACATGCAGGTTCAACACCCAGAGGGGTCTTAAATGTTTTTCTAAAACGACGTTGTAAGGGAGTAAACAACATATTGTTACTCTAACTGGAGATTAAGCTTCTGTAACTTTGCATTTCCAGATATGTCCACAGGACCTTCTTTGCTCAAAAGCCGATTTTTTGTGGCTGTAAACTCGAGTGGCGTCTTCTTCATGGACGGCAGAGACAAGAGTCTCCTTCAGATTCCTTACCTCGAAGTAAAGGACGTACGCATAATCAAGTAAGGACCATTTGTAATTCTGCTGAAACAATCATTAATGCGAAAAAAATTGAGTAAACGTGTCAAACAAATAATACTTGGTTGTATACAACCTGTTTAGTGACAGTCATTTTAGTGACACAGGGTCACTGAGTTTGGCCACAGTCAAAGGAGAGTTTGTCCTGACATCGGCGGACGCCGTGGAAATGGCTGCCCTCATTGAGAAAAACCTCGACGGGCTGAGACGGCGCTCCGTGTACGCGCTGGCTCAACAGGATGTCGGTAAACCAGGTAGGAGCCCACAGATCACCGTGGCGGTGTTTCGTCCCACACGCGCAGTAAAAACACAGTTGCCTCTCTTTCTCTCGCCGTCTGCAGACGACCCCGCGTTCCTGCTTTGTAAACGAGGCGACCTTCTGCTAGTAAAAGATAAAGGCGGTTTTCCCGACAAGAACGTGATGAAAGTTACAAACCAGCGGACCGGTGCCGAGTGTGCGGTCCATAAGGATACGGTGCAGTTTCTGCCAACTCTTGAGAAGCCCACCGACGTTATGCTGGTAGAGTTACCCATCTTTTATTGTTAAATAAATGCATTTCGGCATTCAACTTTGGGTGAATACAAATGTAAAATATGAATATAGAAAGAGGGTTATCTATAAATTCCTTTAGTCAAATTGTTTTTAGTATTTACATAATGTCATTTTACGTGAGCTTTTAGGTGTGCGGATAAAGCCGTGGTTCCGTGAGGATGACGGTTTCCCCCCTTTGGTGTAATTAATGAACCACCTCTGACCCCTCAGGAGCTTCTCTGTCCGGGCCAGAGGAAACAATCAACCGCACAAAACAACAACCTGAGAAACGATACGGTGGCCCCCATCTCTTTGAAAGAGTTTGCATTTGATTACTTCAGGTATTATATTAATCACTATTTAGTTATTTTTTACCCATTCTGAATATTAATCTAACAATATGACAGACGTCATCACAACATTTTTCAAAGAGCAAAACTCTCTTCTTGGAAGCTTCCAAGACCGATGCGCTCACGCAGTTTGCTCGATGTCGCAGGCCCGCAGCTAAAGAATCCGGGCGACACGGTGCCGGTAAAGTGGTCGTCAGGGAGAGACTGTGGGCTTGCTCCAGAGAACCTCTCAAACAGCCTCTCTTGAAGAGCCTGCTCGGCAACTCTGATCTCAGCAACCTGGCCTGCAGCATCTTCACTGATATCCTTGGAACTAATGCTTCTCTGGTGCAGGCGAGGGCGAAGTTGGAACGCCCGTTCCACTCACATCCCCGTTTTCAGGAACATAGCCGAAACATTATTCATAGCATTTGATTGTTATACGCTATCATGCACCAAATGAATGGCGAGAAAACTGCGTTACATGAAGATTGTCAGGTATTGTAATAATATTTTTGTCAGGATGAGTCTGATAACCAAATGTGATATTCATTCAGCCGTAAAAGGTGCTCTGAATAAGCAAACTGGCTTCCCATTTAACACTAACAGAAATGGGAACCGGTCCGTTTTTTTCTAAAAAAGGTCATCCAGTGGGCCAATTTCTTTTCCTTTGGCCTTGTGTTTAACACCCCCTGGTCTACAAAACACAAAGGACTGTGTGACAAATTACCCGGTCTGTGTGAATCCTTGACCACGGCTGCCACCTGTCCTGAAGTACATGGGCGACTACCCCATCAAACACGCTCGCAGTCCTCTGGAGCTGACGGACCAGATCTTTGGTCCCGCCACCCAACATGAAGCTCTGCAGGATGAGGTCTACTGCCAGATCATGAGACAGATGACCAACAACCCGAGCAGGTGCTCCCTCCGCCCGCACTTCTGTATGTTGAACCGTTCACACAAAAAGAGCCGACGAATAAAATCCCATATTGTCCCCCCCCCTCCCACCCTCTGCCTGTTGCGCTCGCTCTTCCTCCCTCTCAGGTTGAGTATGGAGCGTGGGTGGCAGCTCATGTGGCTGTGTTTGGGCTTGTTCCGGCCCAGTCCCAATTTGCAGAAACACACTCAGCACTTCCTGGAGTCGCGGCCCAGAGACCAGCTGGCTCCTGGCTGCCTGAAGAGGCTGCACCAGATGTTCAGGTCAGGCTATAATAAGAAATGATTTGTTGTTCCCGTTTCTTTGCACCTGTGAGTTGATCGCTGTAATAGAAATCATCAGCGCATGTTGGTAAATCACAGTGGTTGTGCTTTGTGACCTCAGAAAGGAGCCCAGAAAGCTTCCCCCACATCCGGTAGAAGTGGATGCCATCCAACAGAACAGCACCCAGATCTTCCATAAAATCCACTTCCCGAACGACACAAGTGATGTACGACACAACACCCGCCTCCAGACACTCGGATGGGATATCCATCAGCGTGCACTTGATCATACTATTGATTTTATCTAGCATGATTTAAAAAATATATAATTTCTAATGGAGAGAGTTTTGAAGCTAAAATGTATTTTATTTCGTTATCAGTTTTTGGTGACTGTTTCCATACTTCAATATGTTATCACAGTCTATTTTCATATCAGCAAACGTTTTGTATTCTTTATGTTGTGCAGATATTTGAAGTGAAGTCGACGAGCACAATCGAAACCCTGTGCCGCAGCATCGCCATTAAGCTCAAAGTGAGCTCCGCTGAAGGATACGGCCTGTACCTAAAAACGCCAAACAAGGTCAGGTTGGAAAATGTGCCTGAAGAAGTTGCTTTTTTTTTTTTAGCCATTCATTACATTGTGTTTTGACAAAAAAGACAGAGATGTAATAAGATATGTTGATCATATACAGTCCAAGGTGACATTTCCTTCTATGGATTATATGACTCATTCAAGAACATTGACTCAACAATGGTGAATTAAAAATCTTCAGTTGGTGCCTGATAATTCCACGGATGTACTTCTAACCTGTTTCATAACATATTGACATTATTCTGTTTTTAGCTCGTAAGCATGGAGGAGCAGAACTATTTTTTTGACAGTTTAAGGCAGACTTCAGAGGCTCCAAAGAAAGCGAAGAAAGTGAAAGAAGGTAATTCTTCAATAGTAACACCTTCATATGTTTATAGTCGGTGGTTTTCCTTATTTATAACTGAGGTTAAACATCCCAGGCAACCCAGCCATGGCGCCGTACCGGGTGATCTTCAAGAGGAAGCTCTGGTTCAACGTGAGCCCGGGGAAAGACCTGGTCGCAGATCTAACTTTCCACTTCCCACAGGTATGCAACCAAAACGCACTCTTCACTTGGACGGCTTTCACTCCATTTTTTTCTTCGACACGCGCAGTATGGTCTTGTTTTTGCCGCCACATAGGAGCTGCCCAGGTACCTGCGTGGATACCACAATTGCACGAAAGAGGACATGACCAACTTGGGCGGGCTGCTCTTCAGGGTCGAAGTAGATTCGGACAGGTCGCAGTTCGTCATGATCCCCAGGATGCTGAGGGAGCTGGTTCCTGCCGACCAGTTAAAAATCATGTCCCCCGAAGAATGGAAGAAGGTAAAGGAAAGGACGTGCAGAGGCGGAGCAGACATTTACGACAATTCTTTTTTATCTTTTGAATAACTCTTTTTGAGAGGCACCAGGAGTAAACTGCCGTTTAATCCTATGAATCTGTTAAGGGAAGTTCACTGGGTAAAACTCTCTTTGCTTCTTTTTCCTGCTTGCAGCACATCGTATCTGCCTATAACAGGCAGAGTGGCATCACGGTGCAGGAGGCCAAAATCGCCTTCCTGAAAGACATTTCGAGTTGGCCGACCTTTGGCTGTTCCTTCTTTGAAGTCAAGGTGAGTCCTCAGGATGAATTTACAGCGTGGTTTGTCAGACAACAATTTGAGGAAACTGTTTGGCCTCATTAAAATGTTATGTGCGTTTGACTTTGCAGCAAACTTGTGACTCTAGCTACCCAAATACAGTTTTGATCTCCATCAGCAAGCAAGGGGTTTGCTTAATAGACCCAGTTACCAAGGTAAGTTTATTTAAATGATCCATAACATTATGCATCCTCTTCCTTATTAGTAATGTAACATATGGTATCTTGTCAGGTTTCTTTTTAGTATTTCCTTTCACTTATTAAATCTAGTATGTTGCATATTATTTCTGTATATTAAGCATTAGGGGGAAAGGGGGGGGGGGGGGGGGGTAATTCTCATGTATCCTAATCATACTTTAAACCTTTTAGGAGCTGCTTGTTATGCACCCATTCAGCCGCATCACAGAGTACCAAAGCGATAGCGGCTACTTTGAGATGACCATCGGCACCATGGGCAACATCTTTGTCTGTGAAACCACACAGGTTAGTGGCTGTTTTATATTTATTTTTAATAATGGAAAAATGCACAAGCAAATACATTATTCTATTGATCAGTCTGTTCCTGAGAGTTCATTTTTATTGTTTTTATTAATCGTTTCTTGACAAGGCCCACACAATGGAGGACCTTCTTAGATCGTACATCACCATGTACGAGAGGCAGAGGCAGAACTTCCGACCAAGGAACCAAATGTTTTCCTGAGGCTTCAAGAGCAACGGTGCATAATTTATATGTACTTTTGATTAGTATCTTAATAACTATTGCATTCCTTCACATTAAAATACAGTATACAGAACAAATATATTGTTTGCTTAATTCCATGTTTTCGTATATAAATATATTTTCTTCATCTGAACGCCCTCTTATTTCACTATTTTATTTTGGATTTGCACACTCGATTAATATAATACTCTGCCTGTACAATGAGGGGTATTATTTGTGATTTAATTTAGAAAAATAAAATATATATGAACATACTCAGAATTCTTTCTCATTTAATAGACTGCACACTGTAAACTTGTACCCTAAAGTATGCTAAATACAAGATTCTATCTGTCAAATTCTGAATGAAGACGTTTTCAATCGTTATTTGTCAAACTGTTCATCCACCTCCACAACTAGAAACTCTTCAAAAATATTAATAGATTTATTTATTTATTATTGTTAGAATTTTCCACTTGGAAAGTTAGCCTACAAATGTCAAAGATGGATTGCAATTCATGCAATCAAACTTTATTTAATAAACATTGGGTTTATCATATGGCCCCAAAAAAACATTCGAAAACACTACATATGTTTATACCTTTATATATTGACACATTTGCCTATCAATTGTTTAATGCCCTGGCAATTAAATAACTGGAAAACAATCCAGGGTGTAGCCTGTCTCTCCCCCAACGCCAGCTGGCATAGACTTCAGCCCTCCCACGGCCCGCTAAAGATAACCAGCAAAGAAGATGAATCAATCAATAAATCAATGGTTGGATTATCATCTAAATCCATGAACATGTCATTACATTGAATATTCATATCCACTTACATTGGACGTTGTAAAAATGCATACAGCATCATTAAATGTTGAGAAAAGTGTCTTTTTGAAATTGCTGACTTTAGTATACGATGTTTAAAATGACAAGCCAATTATTTAATGCCCGGGAAACTGAAACTATTTCAACAGAAAACATCTGTTTTTGTGCTTAAACTGTTCTTTGCTTTTTGCTGGATTAATGTTTGGTAATACGAATATCTGTGTTAAGACAGTTATGAAATATTATACCATGAGTAAATATACAACGTATTTTTCTCTTTGATTTGTTTTTTTTTTTAAACTTGTATTGATATTTCAAGAGCCTTCATTGTTTTTGACCTCAGCTGTGTGGCTGGTACACAAGCTGGAGACAAAATCAGCCAACACTTGTGATTTTCCATCAGACATTTGATGCCTCTGGAATGTCCCGACGCTGCTTGAATTTCAGTAAGCAGTCACTCTTTTACCGCAACACAACTCAAACGTCATACCTGAAAGGACATCACAAATGCGTTGTGCGATGTACTACATATAGTAGCACGTAGTAGTGTAATTGTCAACCACTTAAACAACCAGCCTCGTTGCCTGTCAAGACCATTGCTCTGTTACCATGGAAACCATGTGACCAAAAAAATCAGGTTACCGTGGGCAGGTGCATATGAGGTGCAGTATTATCGTCTGTGCCTCAGAGCCAATATTTCCAGATGAAATCTGACTGCAAGTGGAGCAGACACGAGACCCTATAGCAGTGTAATCACTGTAGTTTTAAAGACTATCTGAACCAATGAAATTACCCTGGATATTACTATTCAGATATTAAAGGCCAACATGCCAACAGTATATATATATATATATATATATATATATATATATATATATATATATATATATATACACATATATATATATATATATATATATATATATATATATATATATATATATATATATATATATATATATATATATAAAGTTTAATCTCACTCTGGTTTAAAGTAAATGTATTGTGTTGCATTCAAAATAAATGTAGAAAGTAATGTAAAAGTAAGATGTAGGCCATTCAGTTGAATGTCGAAGTCTGTATGTTTTGTGTCTGATGCCTTACAAGAAGGCAAATGCATTTTGATGCACTGCACCAAATTTGGAACAAAAGACCTTATAGCCCAGATCACATCACTATCCTCCCACCTGCATTAACCCCCCCCAGCCTTATATTTTAAGAAATTGTTATCGAGACCATATATATATATATATATATATGGTCTCGATAACAATTTCTTGTATATGTGTTCATATGAATAAATATAGTTGATATTTTATCAATAAATATATACATACATAAACACGCACGCACACGAAATACGGCGTGCGCGCACACGTGTGTGTGTGTGCGTGTGCGTGTGTGTATGCGTGCGCACGCTCATATTTTCTGTCATTCTCCTCAACCAGAAGAAGACAAAACCTTTCAGCCATTTTTTTTCCGGGGTGTTTGTTGTTCACGCAACAGACATGAGGCTGTTCTCAGGTCGCCGCTGAGATGCGCCTTCCGGTCGACCCGCGGCCGGCTCCGAGGAGGGTAAAATGATCCCAGATCAGTTTCTGTTTCGGTGTCACCGCCGCGGCTCCTTATCGCGCGGCAGCCTCGCGATAGCGCCTCGCCTTCCAGAATCAAAGCTTCCGTTTCGCGAGCTGGATGCTGCTGACAGACGCGCGGCGCGGTCGTCATGCAGAGGCTACACCGGATCCGCTCCAGCGAGTCTCTGAAGAAGCTGCTCCTCCGCCGGACCCGCACGGAGCACAGCGCGCGAGACGTCTAGCGGACGCCAACAACAACAACAACAAACAAACAAAAAGCTCGGGACTCGCGTTTTAGCGGCCCGTTTTGGCAACGGCAGGTGTCCGAACGATGGACGAAAGTTTAGGATTCCCGCAGACGGCGGTGTGTTCGCTGGATCCCATCAGCGGTAAAGTGGCTTCATGAGTGTCCAAAGTAACAGTGGAAGTGGTGGTGGAAGTTTGGAGGCGACGCCATCTTGGTCGCAGCTCTCCTCGTCCCCAACGATTTCTCAACAACATATAACGGCGACCGCAAAGAGCAAGGAAGGTATAATGGCTCGCCAAGTGCACAACTTAAAGCGCGGCCTTCACCTTAGAAGTGGATTTTATTTTCGTGCCGTGCCGCGCTAACGTTTGTTGTAGTAAAAAAAAAAATGGATGTCAAGTTCACTGATGTCGTGAATTCGGAAGCCAAACGTCAGCTGTCAGTTGGGTTGACGGCCAGCCCGAGTAGCAGCAAAGCTATCGTGTTGTGCACAAAGGAAGCGCCGGCTCGTTTTTTTGTTGTTGTTTTGTCCTTCTCACTTTGAAGTGGCCACTGTTTTGTAGCGTTCTCCTTCCCCGTCAACTGGCACCTAGATGGCTGTTCAATAACACGGCTAATGCACGCACCCGTCAATGCATCGACGTGCACGCAGAAACTTGCGAGCAGGCCCTGGCTTTTTGTTGTTGTTGTTGTTGTTTTGCATATTCGGTAGCATCTGACTATCCACGTTGTTGTCGTCGTTTTTGAGACTATTCACTTTGGTTGCCGGGTGTGATGTGCTAGAAGTTATCATCTTCCAGTTACGTGTATTGATTAACCCGCAGGACGTGATGTGTTAACGGGGACATATTGAGACCGCAACGGTGTAACAGATAATTCGCTCTGAATGACTGAAAACGTTACGGAAGCAATTGTGTAATGCGTGCTGGTCCACCGGAGTAAACGCTGTAACGTGAAGCTCTTGCTAGGATCATCGAGCTAAATCTCCCCCCACCCTGTCCTTAGGTAACCCCACACAGGCGTTATGGACTCACAATGTCCATCTTGCCTTTTTAACAAAACTTTTTTTTTTTTAGGGCTTGCCCCTGTGCAGAAGCTATGTAAAGATGTCAGCCAGGAAACGTCCAGCAAGGAAACAAACATTTGCAGGAGTCAGCAGGGAGCAGATGACCTGTGTGTGTGTGTGTGTGTGTGTGTGTCCCTGGAAGCTGGTTGTCATAGAACCAGGCCCAGTCGGGCAGCGTGCACGTCTCCGCCCGATGCTTGTGTTAAAGTCATGGTGTTGACGTTGTAGTGCAGATTTGCAGTGTTATGGTCCACCACCCCTGACGTCTGCAAATCTGCCCAATACAGGGAGGACATTTGGACGCTGCGAAGGTCTGTTTGGCAGCGTAACAAAAGCTAACTCTTGATTCAGCAGCAATCCGGAACATTGATGCAGATTCCTCATTGACTCTTGACACTTTTAGAGAAATGTGACCCTCCAAGCCTCCATTTTAAAAAGCTTCTTGCTCTGCAGGACCGGTTGGGCCTAGCCTAGACTCGTCTCCCTCCCGACTTCCCAGTAATGGAACGATCTTCCTGCTTATGTCAGAAATGAACTGTCACTCATCTGCAGTATCTTCCATCATAGCTAAAGCGCTACCTCTACTGCTCTTTGGGTGCAATCCATTTTTTCATGCAATGGTCTCCCGTTTCTTCTTAGTGCCCATTTTCTTTCTCTCTTGTAATCTGATCCCAAACAAATGTTCAGGGCTCAATAGCTCTTACTCCTTTTTTTTTTTTACTTGTCATCACCGTTTGCTTCCTATGGCGATAATGTAACCATCTAACCTCCCGCTGTTGATCCCTTAATATCAGGCCCCATGGAGGAGCTGCACAGCCTGGATCCCCGGAGACAGGAGTTGCTGGAGGCCAGGTTCACAGGAGCTGTCAGTGGTAACACAGGAGGCAGCACTGGGAGCACCAGTGGAGGTGCTAAGGTAACCGCGACACAGGAAAAACTGAAGCCTCGTTTTTGAGATGTGTCACACACACGAACACGCTGTGGATCCCGGGATCTAAAGAGCTTCGTGAGCTGAAAGTAGGATGCATCGTTTAGAAAACAATAAAATCTCTAACCTTGAGTTCTAACAGCAACACTAGCGACGACCAGTGCTCGCTTGCAGCCAAACGAATGCTGTAAACGAGCTGTAGTTTTTCCTTTAACTTTTATAGCACCTTTCACTTGTGGACAAAATATTCCTATGGTGTGCGTTCACTTATTGGTGTGACTTCTCTATATGTTCAGGGTCTGGCCAACGAGTCCTCTAACCACAGCTACGGCAGTCTGGGCTCCTCTAGCGACAAGGAATCAGAGGTAAACACACACACACACACACACACACACACGTCACTTCTGCAGTGGGTGTGGGTGACTGTATTTTGATAAGACGGAACAAAAGAAATTGAAAATGATTATGTCTTAATTTAATTATACAAATGGCAACAATGAAGCAAGTTGTCAGTACATCCTTGCACGGCCCACTCGTCTTTCTGTCTCTCCCACGGCCTCCACCTCTCCTTCTCTTCTCTTCCCAGAACTCTGATTTGAAAAGAGGGAGCTCCCCTGCCTACTCAGTATGTACTCGTTCTTCCTGCTACTCTTCCCCGCTGACCACCGGTGCTCGAATCGTCTTTTGTTAGGTAAAGCACAAGGGATTTATGCCTCTATTCTTATTTCATATGGATTCACAGACGCCGGAGAAAAAACACTCTGAATCATCCAGGGGGAGGAAAAGAAAAGCAGACACCTATTCAGAAAGCAGTCAAGGTACGACAAACACCTGCATGCAAGACATCTGTAACACGTAGAACACCTGCATGCAAGACATCTGTAACGCGTAGAGCACCTGCATGCAAGACATCTGTAACGCGTAGAACACCTGCATGCAAGACATCTGTAACGCGTAGAACACCTGCATGCAAGACATCTGTAACGCGTAGAACACCTGCATGCAAGACATCTGTAACGCGTAGAACACCTGCATGCAAGACATCTGTAACGCGTAGAGCACCTGCATGCAACACATCTGTAACGCGTAGAGCACCTGCATGCAACACATCTGTAACACGTGGAACACCTGCATGCAACACATCTGTAACACGTGGATATCGATGCCTTCGAGATCGGCCTACGTTAAATCTTTGTTAATATTTCAATGCAGGGAAGACGTCCACGCGAGGGCCCAAGATCAGTGACTACTTTGATGTGAGTATTAAAGCAACTTCCATTCTAAAAAGTTCCTCCTTAGTATTTTTGAAAATAATTTTTAAGGAAATGGCAAAATCTATGCAAAGTTCCAGAGTGGGAATGGTTCCAGTCCAGTCAGGGGTCTCCCCTCAGCCCGCCGCTCTCCACAGAACTCTCACTCTGCCCCAGGCTCAATCGTGAGTTTTTTTTTCCCCCACAAACGATACAATACCTTACATGAGGATCATTAATCCTCATAGTTGCACATGGGGTGAATGTGATTGTCAGTGTTTCATTGGTGTTTAAAAGTCCCTCTTTGTCTGTAGATCCGACAGAATAGCTCCTCTCCTACGAGTCTGTGTTTTGGTGACCACAATCCTAAAGCTTCCTCCAGCAAGTGTGTCCAGGTAATGTGATGCATACATTAAACACTGACATGACACCCTATTGCATTATTTTTAACACACCTCTGACTGATGCATATCTGAATTCTTCAGACGGATCTAACGGGGCTGAAACTTGCTGCTCTGGAGAGCAACAAGAGTCTGGACCTGGAAAAAAAAGAGGGGCGTATAGATGACCTGCTGAGAGTGAGTTCAACATCAATAACCTGAGTTGTGACGCCGAGTGCATGAAAGTCTAATGTACAGCAGGTCATCAAGTCAGATTTGTACTAATGCACTCTCTGCTGTTTTCCCTTAACAGGCCAACTGTGACCTGCGGAGGCAGATAGATGAACAGCAGAAACTCCTGGAGAAATACAAGGAGAGGCTCAATAAGTGCATCACCATGAGCAAGAAACTGCTAATAGAGAAGGTATCTGTCTCTGCCTGCATGGACCCCTCTGTGTGTTCATCATACAAAAAAAACGTAACTCCGTTAAGATGTTTTTGTTCTACTTTGGGCAGAATGAAAAACTACCCGAGTTCCCTCTGCGTCTAAGCTTGTATAGAGACACTATCCTCTAATCGGGTTCTTACTGTTAATGCGTTGGAAGATTTGCAATGTATTACTTGCAAAATAAACTGCCTATTTGCACCTGCTACTAACATGGAGCAGCAGCTTTTCTGATAATCCCTTCAATGTTCTCTGGTGTTTTTAGCTCTGCTTTGGTCCAACCCCCCGAGGGGTCTGTGGGTTGGTAGATCTTTGAATCTCTCCACCAATTACCCGTTTTCAGCATGGGCTCCACACTTATGGGCTGCAGGTGCGGTTAGCTGCACAGTAGTGGTGGGATTTATTGTGCAAGAAACCGTTTCACAACATGTATTTGATAGAGATTATAATATATTATCTTTGGCATTTTTTGTATTGTGGGATTTGTTGAATTTTAACTGGTAAAAAAAAAAACGCCGTCCGGAGCTGCTCCAGCAAGCGCTGTGTTGAGCTTAAGGCAGTAAATATTACTGATTTCAGTCGTAATCCTCTAAAATTAACATGAAAACACCCACATACGTCTGGTAAAGTTGGATGTAGCTGCAGCTGTGATTGTTCCTATATGATCGCAGTGCGGTGAGGACACAGACGTACACCAGACGAATATAATGCTCATTCAACCTTGTTGTATCCATCTCATTAGTCAGCCCTCATTAGTTAGTAGATACTTCAGTCCGCACTGTAGTTCATATATAAAGCAGTTATCTTTTGCACCATTCAACTTACGGTTGCACTAAAGTTATTTTAAAAAGGCCCATGTTGGTGTTGACACATTTCGTCTGGGTGGAGGGAAGTTGTAAGGGGGGATGGCTTTTTGTCACTCGTCACATCTTGTTTCTCCCATGCCCGTTGTCGTGAACAGAGCACCCAGGAGAAGCAGTCGTGTCGCGAGAAGAGCATGCAGGACCGCCTCCGTCTCGGTCACTTCACCACCGTCCGACACGGAGCGTCTTTCACGGAGCAGTGGACGGACGGCTACGCATTCCAGAACCTGATCAAGTGAGTGACGGCCAACGCCTGCTCCCATTTTTACACGAGCGCTGCAGCTCTAAACCTTGTTAAAAGGTCAGTGTAGTGTCTTTTGAGGGGATGCTTAAGTGGATCCTATGCATGCTCCACTTCACAGCCAGGGGCAAAGCATATGAAAGGCTTCTTATTGTCTGCTACAGTATGTTCCGCATGGCTCATTTCCTATGTACACTTCTGTGTAGGCAACAGGAGGGCATCAACCAGCAGAGGGAGGACATAGAGCGACAGAGGAAGCTGCTGGCCAAGAGGAAGCCTCCCAACCCTGCATCTCCCTCCCTCTCGGTTGCCTCCACTTCTGAAGCCAAGCAGCGGAAGGCTAAGGTGGTCAACGGCAACGACTCGGACCCGTTTCTCAAGCCCTCGCTGCCTCAACTGTGAGTACACTCAAATAGCTACACACTCAAATAGGGTAAAACATCTTTGAGTGGAGCTATTGGAGTGTGTCAATAGCTCCACTCAAAAATGTTTTACTCTTTAAAGAATGTGGGGCGATTGTCCCGTGTTTGTATCGTCTGTAGAACTCTTAGGCCTCTTTTTATATCTTTCCAATTCTGGAGTTTTCTTAAACTTGTCTGTCCCGCGATTTTGACTTGTACATATTTTGTCAGACTGACGCTCGCGGAGTACCACGAGCAGGAAGAAATCTTTAAGCTTCGCCTCGGACATCTGAAGAAGGTTGGTAGACGAAGAAAACAAAATCAATCTTTATCAAAGTTTATCTATTGTGTCAAAATGTCCTCTACATTTTAGAATGTAGTCAAAACAACGAATCGGTGCATTAATTCACTTGAATGGCTGCTGCAGTATTGCATTGTTTGATTATATACATGGGTTTTAAGTCCAAACGGGAAGAGAACAAAGTTCACCTGGTGTAATTCTACAGGAGGAAGCAGAGATCCAGGCAGAGCTGGAGCGGTTGGAGCGGGTGAGGAACCTCCACATCCGGGAGCTGAAGAGGATAAACAACGAGGACAGCTCTGCGTAAGTCCGCTCTACAAGTAGCCTAACAGTCGAGACCTGGGCTAAAAATCTGCTTCAATGCCAATGCACACGTTTAAGTAATGGAGGAGGCCTTTTGCAATTATAAGACATAAATCAAAGAATACTGAGGTGTGTTAAAATCATTTTTTTTTTTTTGAAGCAGTGGATATGACACGTTGTGCCTCCTTACAGTTTTAAAGACCATCCCACCTTGAATGAGAGGTACCTCCTGCTGCACTTGCTGGGCAGGGGTGGCTTCAGTGAAGTCTATAAGGTAACGTCTGCGTGGTCGGATTCCATTTTCTGTCCCCTCTCACATGAAGGATGTTTAAGAGACGTGTGCGTGCGTGTGCGTGCGTGTGTGTGCGTGCGTGTGTGTGTGTGTGTGTGTGTGTGTGTGTGTGTGTGTGTGTGTGTGTGTGTGTGTGTGTGTGTGTGTGTGTGTGTGTGTGTGTGTGTGTGTGTGTGTGTGTGTGTGTGTGTGTGTGTGTGTGTGTGTGTGTGTTTTTTTTCTTGTCACACAGGCTTTTGACCTGTTTGAGCAGCGCTACGCAGCTGTCAAAATCCACCAGCTCAACAAGAACTGGAGAGAAGAGAAAAAAGAGAACTACCACAAGTAGGTTTCACACACACAAGTTAGGATGCATAAAGATGAAATGTTTCTCAGCAGCTGGCACACTACTTTGACATTTATTTCCTCTCAGGCATGCATGCAGGGAGTACCGGATACACAAACAGCTGGACCATCCCAGAATAGTCAAACTCTATGACTATTTCTCCCTGGACACTGACACGTGAGTCACCTTTGACCTCTCTCTGCTGCAGTGCTGCTTCTGTGACGTGTCCTGTGTTCATAAGCATTTTTACACCAGTTTGAAAACGGCACGGTGCACCTTCGAGAGGCCCGACCCAGAGTACGTTTTTATTTTGCGTGTGAAGTTCTACACGTGAGCGCAAACATCACCGGCGGGTTATCAGATCGGGATGATCGTAAAAGCAGTTCCAAGAAGAACGTACAATTCAACGTCAACAGGCCGGACGATGGCTGTTTGATTGTTAGCTAAGCGCGTGAACTTTAGTCACCGTAGACGATGCTAGATGCTGTACGTCGGCTCAGATAAACCCATGAAAACATCTTCATGTTGGGTACAAAGGTTGAGCTCATTTAGTACCGCGCTAGCAAAGCTCTCCAGCTCACATTCCCGACTGGAAGCGTTAGTCATTCTCATTCAGTCGGAGAGTGCTGACCTACTGTGCTGACTCTGACCCTCGACCTCCATGCGGAGGAGGGGAAATTTCCCCCCTCAGCGTTCGGTCTTTTTCCGGCTCGTGCATCGAACTGTCTGCGCACTGCTCTCCCAGGTTCTGTACAGTTCTGGAGTTCTGTGAAGGCAACGACCTGGACTTCTACCTGAAGCAAAACAAGCTGATGTCAGAGAAGGAGGCGCGCTCCATCGTCATGCAGATCGTCAGCGCCCTGCGCTACCTCAACGAAATCAAACCCCCCATCATCCACTACGACCTCAAGCCCGGTGGGTCACCGGTTTAAAAAAAAACATATGTTCTGGATGAATTGCTATTGATGCAGAATAACAGACTCACTGTAGTCTGAAGGAATATGGGTCTTTTTTTTACGTGAACCTGATTACTGAGTCTCGTGATGTGATGTGCAGGTAACATCTTACTGGTGGACGGCACTGCGTGTGGAGAAATTAAAATCACAGACTTTGGCCTGTCTAAGATTATGGATGATGATAACTACGGTGTGGACGGGATGGACCTCACCTCACAGGGGGCGGGCACCTACTGGTAAGACACACACGTGTCCACAAACCAACATGGGCTGACAGTTACTTGCAATAAAGCCTCTTTTATGGTCAATCTGAAAGGTTCCACGCACTTTATCCGACTTCGATTCTGCAATATGTAACAAGAATACATTTCATAATCTTATGGAGAGTGGATTTTTTTGAATGAAATGAAATACTCATGAGAAGGTCAAGGAATCTGACTTCTTTGACATTGTATGAAATGTTTTTGATTCCGTGTGTGTGTCAGGTACCTTCCTCCCGAGTGTTTCGTGGTGGGGAAGGAGCCGCCTAAAATCTCCAACAAGGTGGACGTGTGGTCTGTGGGAGTGATCTTCTTCCAGTGCCTCTACGGCCGCAAGGTACGACACCTAAACGTCACGTCTTCCTCACGTTGGAGAAAACTGGGAGAAGGACGCTTGGACCGATTGTCAGAGGCACTTGGTGGTGATTGTGGACGTTTTGTTTTCCCAGCCGTTTGGTCACAACCAGTCACAGCAGGATATTCTCCAGGAAAACACCATCCTCAAAGCCACGGAGGTCCAGTTCCCTGCCAAACCACAGGCTAGCACAGAGGCCAAGGTAGAGCACACACACACACACACACGGCCTTGTATATGTGAGCTCAATACGATGTTTCAGAAATACTAATGATGAGAGATCAGATAAGGACGTTAGTGCTACAGTCCCGTGGTGTCAGAATAATCCGATGAAAGAGTTCCAGATCATATTGAATGGTTCATTTGATCGGTTTGCTATGTTTGTTCCTGTCAGCAAACAGGAAAACTGCTCTCAATGTCTTACATCAGAGTCGGCGGCAGTCGCGTGACTATTTGTGCCCCCCAGACGCTCCTGGCCGCCTTCCTATTTGGTGTTAGCGTTCGGGGAGCTCTCTCTTCAAGCATTCCTGATTTAACTTTCTCAAACATCACGGTCTATCAACAAGTCTATAAACTGCCCCATGAAGTAGCCCTACTGAGTGCTACTATTCTGTTTAAAGGGGGAGGGGGGGGTGCTTGTGTTAAAAGGATGACAACCTCAGTCTGAGGAAAGCGACAGCTGGCAATAGACTCATCGCTCTGTCCTACTCTCATAGCTATCGTCCTAATTTAAGTATTAGTGAAGGAAAACTTTTGAACATTTTTTAAATATCTTCACGGTCATCTTCAATGTTCAGCTATTTCAAATAACATACTTTGCGTCCATGTGGGCTAAAGGTGCAGTTTCTCTGAGTAAATATATATGGAGTCTACAAAAGCACACGGCACCCGCAGCTCTTTTTCTGACATCACCTTCTGATCTGCAGGCATTTATCCGACGTTGTCTGGCTTACCGCAAGGAGGACCGGTTTGATGTTCACCAACTGTGCTCGGACTCCTACCTCCTCCCTCACATGAGGCGTTCAAACTCCTCCGGCGCCCTGCAGTCCTCCGCCTCATCTCTTTCTACCTACTGACTGGCTCTCTCGCATCATTAAAAGTAGCCTCTGGCTGATCTCAAGACAGGGTTGTTGGAATTTAAAGATAATGGATGGGGCTCTTTTTTCTTCTTTTTTTTTTTCACCTGAGCTTTTCCCAAATGGATGAATAAGCAATAGAGCAGAGTTTAACTGAAAACACAAGATGGAAAGGAATGAAGAAGTGGAAGAAGGATACTCCCTTTGCACGGGTCGGCCAAAGTTGTGCCTCAGAACTCTACTGTGCAAGAGAGGGGAAGGAACATAACTGGAAAATAGGGGAGAGCGATAAAGCAGGGCAAGAATTGAAAGAGAGGCTCAGCATTGTTTGGACCCCGAAAAGAAAATGATGAATCTATGGACTTAATTCAATATTTCAACAACCGTAGGAGGTCTTCGATGCCGTGTGCAAGCCCACCTCTCTTGGCTCTACGCCACAATAAATCTCACAAGATGGCGCCACATTTCTTCAGCATGAAGAAGCTGTTGTAGACAATATCTCCAGCAGCAGGAATCGGAGTGAAAAGAGCAAACGGGTGTGCGTTGCAGAGCGAGTATGAGTGACAGAGCGCCAAATGTCGGCCAGCGGCTCGTATAAACTAAACTGCACATCATTGTTACGAGGCACAAAATGAGGGCTACATTTGATGGAGTTATAATCCCATTACTGATAATCCCACTTGTACATGATGGGGTTCACTTGAGAGAGAGAGATGTTGTGACCTCCACGTAAAAAAAAAAAAATGTCTGTGGTTGATTTGCACGTCCGGTCCGGGTGATCTGGTCTCGCACGTTTTGCCGTGAAGTACTGCAGCGCCGGCTTCTTCTGAACTAATCAGGCGCCCAAGTCCTCTGTTCACGTTTTTCTTTCATTGCAAGGCAATTCAGATCGACCGCTGTGTTTACAGGAAGTAGGTCTGTGAATATGTCTTAATCACCTCCGTTGGTCAGGTGAGAGTCTTAAGTATTACAGTACCATGTCTTCATTGGTGTCCTCATCGTCCGGCCCGAAGATGGAAGCTGGACTGACCTGAGCGACTGCATCGGCTCTTACTGTACCGCAAAGACCTGGGACTGAATTTGTGTGTACATTTCACATGCAGGAGACATTACTCACTAGCAGATCCATAATAATGAGGCTTAGCCTTCCTCCTCAGCGTCTCACTTTGCTCTCCGTTCATTCGTGTCTCCTCCTGAAAGCTGTTCTCAGTTTGCTGCTATAAATTTTGCTTTTAGTTTGTGACGTGTGAATGGCTTTTTTTTTTTTTGTTGCCTTGAATATGTGCATACTTGAACTGTGTTAAGAGGGAGCACTCATAACCCACCCCCACTGTGCTATTCGGGGTGTGCAACACACTTTAGTGCCACAAACACCAATGACCACATGTGTTTTGGTTTAATTTTAGGTACAAGTCCAAACGAGGACATACGGGGGCACAGTCCCAGTGTGCTGTGTTGGGAGGAATGGTGTGTTGCAGCATCTGTTTACTGCCACTCCTAAATCAAGTGGATATATCCCAAATGTTTTCACCCTATAAATAAAACACTTACCTGTACGTGGTTGTGACATGACGAAGCCTCTGAACTCCGTCCGATAAAAGACACGTGTGAGTTAGAGGGCTGCAACTTGTGGGAGTTTCTTCTCTCTTTGCTTCTGACTGCTTCCAAGCTTGTGATTGATTTTTTTTTTTTTAAATTTATGTGCCAACAATTACTTGAACAAACCCACCAGGCATGTAGTTACAGAAACATTAAACTGCGGGAAGCGATGAAGCGCAATGAAGGTGGTTATTTTCTTCCACTTCGGTGCGGTAAGGCCTAAAAAAACAACTCCTGTCCAATTGTTTTCTCCCTTCCATTTGAAGAAATAGCTTTAAAAAGTCATGGCAAGTGTAAGTGTTGGCATCAAAGGCTCGTGGTTAGTGACAACCTGGTGTCTACTGATGTGAATACAGCCAATAGGAATAAGATCAAATCACATTAGCAGTGACCTGAGGCCCCGCTGTTCAGATGCAATAAAGTTTCCCTGATAAGACTTCATGCTGCGGGAATCGTGTGGTAGATTATGCAGTGGGACTAGAACAAAGACATGTCGGTGTAATGGGACTTTGCGCCCCCCCCCCCCCCCCCCCACACAGTTTACAAAAAGACCTTTTTGGACCCCATTCAATTTGTAGAGTTAATTATTATGTAATATAAAATACAAATATAAAAACGTACGTGTTGTTCATTCAAACAACCAGCCAGCAGCTGAACAGAACATATGTCCAAAAAATAGTAAAAAGAACGTGATAGAGTTGACTTCTTTGGTATTGTCTTGCCAAAGAAGCGTCTTTGACTGGAATGGACAGCATGTCAGGTTAGTGGAGCTAATGGAGCTAACGTGGCAGAGGTTAGCGATGTTATGTATAAAAGTACTCTTTCTTGGATAGTTATCTTATATTTACTCGAATGCTGAATGAACCCTGATTATTGTCGTCAATGACTTAACACCCGTCATCACAGCCCCATTTGCTAGCAGCTAGTTAGCTTTCCCGGAGATGAGCATTTAGCCTACAAACCAAGTGACGTCAGCTCCGGGATTTCCTCCTACGTTGCGTTCAAAGACCAAATCTGGGCCCCATTTGAAGAAATAAACGCAACACCCTGCGATGGGAAACTCCCATAAAATTGCAATAATCCGGCCGACGCAGAGATAGGAACCGAGCTCATCTTGCAATTTTACACGTGAAATGCAATTATATACATTGAACATTGTAAATAATATATATGTTTTGATTGATTGACGTGGGAATAGTACAGCGGCCGGGCATATTTTGAAATTATATACATCAAAACATTATTGTAGACTGATCCAGGAGCCATCATCCTAAACATGTTTCTTTGTATTTTAAAATGTTGAAATATTATGTTTGCCTTTTATTAAAAAATGTTTTTGAAAAGATACAAAATTCATCCGAAACAGGACCATTGCAAATCGTAGTGTGTTGTCGCCACCTACTGGTGGAGTTAGTTATTTCAGACCTGCGCCACCTTATCAGGAACTAAATTGTGCTACTTGTGCTATTGGTCCCTCAGTCACAAAATGAGATTTCAAGTATTCAACAGAGAGACACAGGTTGTTTAGGACGAACTGAGTCCAAAATAAAGGGGGTATTGGAGGAATAGGCCTTCAGCATGAAGCGGACTGTGAACCAGCTCATTGCACTGTTTTTGAAGCTGCAGTACAAGAGGCCTTATGAAGCACTTTGTGTAGTAGACGGACACCTCGTCTCATTCAAGCTGTAGTAGTCACACACTTCATCACATAGAAAAGCAACATGTTAATAAGCTTATCTCTGAGGTGTAAATCTGGTAGCAGAACCTCCTGTTGGTGTCTTTATATTGGATGAATAGGGCCTCATTTCAAAGGGGATGGTGCTGCAAAAAGCCGGTCTGGATGTCCCTTTATACGAGTCCACAGGACCACGGGCACAGGGGATTGTCACACAGATTGTCTCCTCGGGTCTGAGGTTACGTGACACTTTTCAGGAGACGATGCTGGTCCGACGTTCATCTTGTCGTCCATTGTCGTACTGTCTGCTGTCACGCACGAACCGCCAAGTCAAATTCCTTGTATGTCTGACACATTATGCCAATAAATTTTTCCTGATTCCTGAACAGGATTGTTAGTTTTCTCAGGAGAGGGAAATGGAATAGTACTAATCTACTCTTTTTTTTAAAACTAGGACTGCATACCTGTAACAAAAGCCTGCAGCTTATTTCTGTCTGACAGATGGCAGCAAAGCACAAATCTACCAACGTGATTGTCAAAAAGTTTGAACCAAAGTGATTTCTGTCATCTGTTGTTACCGATGCCACATGTCAGCGTGGTGTGACACGTAACTGTCACACATAGAGGAATGTTTAGTGTGGCAAACACAATACACGACCAGTTAATATTGGCTTTAAAAAACAAACAGATGTGTTACTTCTTCAAAATATAGAAAGTAAAAAAATAAATTTAAAAAAGTCCAACTTAAAATCCAAGGACTGGCTTTGGAACCTCACCTGTGTGTGTGTGTGCGCGCGCGCCTCGCTCCTTATTTCTAGCGAACTACAACTCCCAGCATTCAAAGCGGGCAGCCTTTGGAAGCGGTTCCTCGGCTCTCTCGGTCCAGGCTCGGACGCGGAGCCGCATTTTTCCGCTCCTTTACAGCCGGATAAGGCTTTTTGAAATAACGAGCCGAACAGCGTCATCATGGGCAACGGCATCAACAAGGTACGAGAAGCTGTCCGTCCTCACGCGCACGACGGCTCGTTGACGAGGTGTCCGAGGAGGTGTCCTCTCCTGGAGACTCTTCCAGGGCTTTATTAATAGAAGTTGAGCTGATTGGATTTGGACGGGATTCGTTTAGAGTAAAGAATCCAGCCTAAAGCACGTCAACTAAAGTGGTCCAAGTACATGAATGTTTTGTATGGTGCTGATTTTTTTGTGAAGTGTTTTATTTTTTATAATCATATATAGTCACTTCCCAACTGCGATGTTATTCACTGTTTCCTGTGACTACATTAATGAGCTTATAGTTAACTCTGCTATGAAGCCAACTGCCCCTAAATAAATATACCACAAAAAGATGATTTCTTCTTAATGGAACGTATTCCTGCTCTCACAGGTGCTGCCTGACCTGTATTTGGGGAATTTCAGAGGTTTGTGCTTTTTCTTTTAATAAAAATTAGCTTTGGTTCTTTCATATGAAAGCAAAACCGCATTATCTTGCGGGTTTGTGGTGTCAATTTTGTTTTTCCGTCAGATGCAAGAGACCGGGAACAATTAGCCAGACACAACATCACACACATCCTGTCGATTCATGACAGCGCAGCTCCGATACTCCAGGTGAGAAGCGCTACGTTATTAACATCTTTTCCCTGGTGTGCTACTGTCATTCCTTATTAATAGGACGTGCAAAAATGTCCCAGCAAATGGAGCTGAACGGGTGTTATTGGGCCCTCCCTGTGCAGTCCCGGTGCACTGCACATGACCTGAGCTCTCAGACCGTAAACTGGTCTGACAGGTCGGTCGGGAATCCGCTTCATGTGATGGTTGTGACAGTATTGTGGAAAAATGTAAGTCAACAACAGTTGGTTCGGTCAGCGTGCTGTTGTTTGCCTGCGTGGGTTTGAGAGTAGGCGGTTGTTCTACATCCAGAGCGGACTGCGCCGCCTGGCTTCATTTATTTATCTTTCAAAGTCATTTCATTTGATGTGAAGCCACAGCCGCAAGTGCAGCTTATTTCCTCCCGTTTTTTAAAGGAGGGACGCACAGGTGCTACGAATCTGCACAACAATTTCGTTTGTTCCTCCACCAACAAAAGCCCACTTTGTGTCCACCATCAGAAGCGCACACTTGGGCTGCTATTGATCAGTGGCCCGCTGACCGGTAACTGGTGGCACTTTGTCCCTCAGGAGATGACCTATCTCTGCATTTCAGCTGCTGACCTGCCCTCACAAAACCTGTAAGTACCCAGATGAAACGCAAGCAACACCAGCCAGAACAACGACAGGCTGAGAGAGGGAGTGTAAAACATCAATGTAGGTGTCTGAGGTTCGTTTTTTCCTCAAGCTGATGTGTAAATGATATGCTTTCACAAGTTCAACATAGCTGTGAACCTGATCACAGTTACACCGGTGCATTCATCTGTGTTTTTTCTTTTTTTGACACGGTTGACGTGTACAAATCCACACCGCCGTTTTTTTTAATGTAACGCAAGAGGAAACGGAGGGAGACAAATTCCAGAAAATCAAGGTTTGAACCTATGTCCTCTCCGAATGACACCGTGCTTTGGAGGCCCTTTTAAATGCACGTGCAAAAATCCAAATTCACATATCAGGAGGCCTTTTTAGCAGGAAGGAAGTCTCGCAGCTCAGTTCTGCAGTTTGAACGCTGTGGTTGGTGCTGTGGCTCTATTTATATGCACCACCCTCCACAAATTTGCACATGGACATGCACGTGTGTGCGTGTGTGTGTGTGTGTGTGTGTGTGTGTGTGTGTGGGTGTATATATATATATATATATACACACACGCTAAAGCCATTGTCGCCGTTAGGGCCCCAGGTTGCCTCGCGCCTCTTCGGTTCAGGCCGCGAGGTGTTTGAAACATGTTACGCGATATATGACACCAACGTGACACGAACACACCCCCATAGTTGTCCCTCGTGGGATTAAAAAAAAAAAAGAAGTCCGGTACAAAATGTTTTTTTTTTGTCCACTTTAGATGAATGCTGACGCTCTGAAGTGCCTGTAAGGACAGAATAATCCGTTATCTTGCGGTGATCCTTTAATGTTTTAACGTGGCCCATTGTAACTGAGACTTCTATGCTCCACAGAACTCAGCACTTTAAACAAAGCATAACGTTCATGCACGAGTCCCGCCTGAAAGGAGAAGGCTGCCTCGTTCATTGGTGAGAGCAAGACGCCTTGTTGTACCTTGACCGCAAAAGCCAGATTCAAGGTGTCACACTCACACAAACAGGAGACGCCACAACAGGTTTTCTAGTTGTGTCAAATGGAAACGTTAAATTCATGCTGAGACAAAAAAAACAAACACCTGAGATCAACCAAGTAAACACGTGAACTCATGTGTAACGGCTGCACAGAGGGGATTAAATGATAAGCTGAAGCCTATTCTTGAACTTCCTAAAACGGAGTACAGTAACCAGAGTGAGACACATTGTGTTTGTGTAGTTTGTAGCTGACCGTGTGTTCAGTGGGGGAAAGTTATATTTGGTTAGACGGAGGGTCTTCTCAGAAATACAGGGGAACAAGAGGCTATTTATAAGCTGTGCACTGCTACAGCGTTCTTCACTGTGCATTAAGTGTTAAATCAGTTTTTACTCCTCAGCGCCGACGTTTAACGAGCAATTGTTGGATTTAATTGTGCGTGTAGTTTGGATGTTGAATCCTGCTGTAGATATCTACATACCGGCAGTCTTTGGGCTGTTTTGCATACGTTTTCAATTAGGGTGAGATCCGGTTTCAACCGCTTATACTATTTTACAACCCCATTTGTAATCTGGAAGTCTGTATTTGAATCTAGTTTTACACATATTCAAGTTATCTAACTATTTTAATGTTTTGATAAAAGTAATTCCTGATATTTGATTTCTTTTGAATTCCTTTCTTCAAGCTGAAATGCTAAACCTGATAAATACTGAACGTAAACTTTGAGCCAGCAGTTTAATCCTGAATTTTGTTTAAAAGTCACACTTGAATTAAGAATTCAACAGAGCTGCCGCACACGTATTGTATTGTATTGTCATGCAGGATTTCTTCTTACTCTAAAGAATATACTCCCACTTCCAGCTTGGCGGGCGTGTCCCGCAGCGTCACCCTGGTGCTGGCGTACATCATGACGGTCACGCGTCTGGGCTGGCAGGAGGCGCTGGCTGCAGTGCGGGTGGTCCGGCCCTGCGCCGGCCCCAACCTGGGCTTCCAGCGCCAACTCCAGGAGTTTGAGGCCACTCAAGCGGATCAGGTCAGACGCAGCACGAGAGAGAGAGAGAGAGCGTGTGGAATATAGCATTACATGACATTGATTATGGTGCGGAGAGATTGCAGCGTCAGTATTTAGTGTCCATTGTCATCAAAAATTACATTTTTTTTATGTTATTTTCCTGTAGTTCAGAGAATGGCTACAGAAGGAATACAAGGACAACTCCTTCAGTGATGAGGCTGATCTACGTGACTTGCTCGCTGCGGCGTCTAAAGTCAATGGTGACGGGGTGGAAAAGCAGGAATCTACCCCACCCGGAGACCTCTGATCAGACCTTTCGATGGAGATAATAAGATGATCCCGCCGATCGACACCACGGCGCTCAGGACCCATCTGGAGGTCTACGTTTCCTCCAGAGTGTGCTCCTGTCACGATGTTTATGCCCCCGAGTATCATGGACATTAACACTGAAAGAGACAATTGACACCTGAGGCAAAGATGCCGCTTTAGCTTTGGTTGGTGTTTATGCAGCTTTATCTTTTCTTCAAATGTATGGATGGATGTTGTTGTTGTTGTTGTTGTTGTTGTTTTTTTGTACTGTGTCATGATGATTTAAAACCACGTAGTTAAATGAGTAAAGAAAAAGTGCTTTGTGAAATCTTTGTCGACTTGACGGTGATAAGAAAACACGTGCTGTGCCCTGTTTACGTTTCCTGGTCGTCTTCCTGTTGGTCATATCGTACATGTGATATCCCAAAAAACACCAACCTCACGTTATTTTATCACACTTTCTTCAACATTGTCTTAATAGTCAAGTTAGAGCATTAATAGCCTCCAGTAGCAGATAGCTGGGCTGCACGTGCAATGCCACTGGAGGGCAGTGATACTATAGCGGCATAAAACATATTTAAATTCAGCCATGTGTCTCCAGACGTTGGTTCCTCGTGCATCTATTTGATATTTACCGAATCACAACATCATAAAAATCATATTTAGTAGTGAAAAAAAAAAGGTTGCAAGCGTATTCGTGATTTTCTTTTTTTTTTTTTTAAGACAAAATATATTTGGGGAAATTATTTTTGTTAACAATAATCTCTTCTCGGGTGACTTCTGCATTCCGCGTGGTGTCTGCTCAGGGTGTCGCTGGAGGGATTCCCCACCAAAGTGCTGCGCTGGCGGCGAGTTTCACAGAATTGAGTTTCACAGAATTGAGCGCATCTCCTCTTGAACTTCTCAGAGCGCGAGAAGCTCCTCCCTGCAACAAATCAAGATGTGATAAAGGAAACCGAAGAGCTTCAAAAGGGATTGCAGCGGGGAGAGCTCGCATGATCAACGGTAAGCGGCAGCAGCTTTAAATGAAAGACCGTATCGTCAACATTGAATTTAATAAATATTTGTAATGTACTGATTAGCCCCAAATAGCTTCAGTCAAATGCAAAATAGTAAAACCATTCATCTTTGAATTTCTAGCATTCACATAAATGTTGAATCTTATTGGTTGAAGGTTTAAGAAAAACATTATCAGCATAGATTAATTCGTGCGTGATTATATTATTTCTGTTTTCTCTTAATGCGAGTGTCTGAAATGAGTGACATCTTTTTAACAGAGAGGAAATTTTGACCTCTACCCGCAAGAGCAATCAGCAAGAATAAATGTGTCAAAACCATCATTAGATAAAATGTATTCAAAGGGATTTTTAATATTACAACTACGGGGCTGCTGAGGAGAAGTTACCCGGAGCCCAAACCAACACTGCTGTATCTTCTCTAAAAGCGGTGCAGTTCGCACTACACATGAACCTTCTTGGTTTCATTTCATTGAGTGAATCATTTAACTCTGTTTACAGTTGCGTCGTGCACTTTTGTCTCATTCCACCTCTCAGAAATGAACATTGATGAGGACACTGGCCTGTCAGTCAGCTCCGGCAATGGGAAATTGAGACAGTGGCTGATCGATCAGATCGACAGCGGCGTGTATGCCGGCCTGGTCTGGGAGAATCACCAAAAGAGCATCTTTAGGATTCCGTGGAAACACGCAGGGAAACAGGACTACAACAGAGACGAGGATGCAGCGCTCTTCAAGGTCTGACCATCCCGTCCCACGTCTCCTCATGCTGCACCTGCAGCCTCCAACAATTCCACCATTTCCAACAGTTGTAATGTCGTTACGCATCCATTCTTCAGAGGCCTAATATTGTACAATTGTTTGTACATAACCGTGACTAAACAGGACGTGTGTATTAATCGAATCAATGATTGTTTCAGGCATGGGCGATGTTTAAGGGAAAACATAAGGAGGGAGTCGATAAACCAGATCCCCCCACGTGGAAAACCAGACTACGCTGTGCTCTTAATAAAAGCAACGACTTTGATGAGTTAGTGGACAGAAGCCAACTAGACATCTCGGACCCCTATAAAGTCTACAGAATCATCCCAGAAGAAGCCAAAAGAGGTAAGTGAATGTAAACAGTCATGTATTTTGTGAGAACGGCTTTCAGCCGTCTGAGGCGTCAGATGTAACATGGGAAGTAAAATATTGTTTACAGTTGAAATTTGACAGTTTCTAAATCTAAAGACCGTCGCAGTGGTTCATTTGCATACTTTCTGCTTTCACATAGATTCTGACATTGTAGAAAGACTATTGGTAATTTTTGAACCTACACATGCAGTTGATTCGGATGCGGCAGGAAGCACAAAGGAAGCCAGAGCATGTACCAAAAAAAGGCCCATGCTTTTTTTAGAGGGCTTCGGTTACTAAGTGCAGGGTGCACAACACAATCAGGCGACCTCCAGCCTTGCATAACTAAGTCTGTGCCATCACGCAACAGCTTTTGTCACAGAAGAGCAATTTTTGCTCTCTAAGCATGACGATATGAAATCAACAGGATTCAGCCTGTTGCGCCCACTTTGCAAAACAGTCAAATGAAGAAAAACAGGACGTCAGAAAGGCACAAGTTAAACTACAGTTTGACTATTCCAAAAAGAATTAGGTTAGTTGGGTAAAATTAATGTTTTTAAATCAAAGCACTGACTGTATTGTGGACCCATTATGCCTTTCTGTTTTTTCTTTGCACAGGAATGAAGACAAGTATGGAGGAGACACCATCACATGTAAATCCACTTGGCTATATTCCACCGTATCCGCCTTCCCACGACCAGGTCAGCGCGCTGTTCTCGATCCCAAAACTTAACGGGCAGTGTAACTGATTGCAAACATCTAAGCCATCCGCGCGGTTCTTTTCCTAAGGCCTATATGGCGTCTCAGGAGAGACGGGACTGGAGGGATTACTCACCCTCAGAACAGCAACCTCTCGCCCCTCCGCATCAGCACGGGTCACATGCGGAGCTGCAGTACGGTCAGTTCCACTACCCATCATCGTTCGGCCGGCCTTGGCCCGGGTCACACTCCGAAAATGGTAAGATTCATGCAGGAATATTAAAATTAGGATATAATCATTTCATCTGAGTGTGTATTTACAGTACGATGCGTCTCTTATCTTCCATCACACCTGGTCTATTTTACATTTTGCAACGCAACAAATTTGATTTGTGTTATTATCATTAGAGCCATCATAATGGCAGCACAACATATTACTATTGAGCCATTATTTAATGAAATTACTAAGCAGCAACATTAAACTGCCTTATTTATTAATTTGACCTTCTCTTCAAGACAACATCCTATATAATGATCAAATTATGACCATTATCCATTTGATGTATTCTGCACAGGTTTTCATCTTTCCTTCCACACCTACTTTTCAGAGTCCCAACCACCTGTGTATTCAATCAACCAAAACAATGACATGACAGGTAAAGAAGATGCAAAGACTGATGCGCACAAACCTTCACCCACATGCTGGTTCACCTCTTTAAAAATGTACAACTCACTTACTTCCCTATTTGGAAGAGCAGCAGGCCAGTGAATTGGATGTTGATGGTTTAAAAAGTGATTCTCAGCATACCAATATTTTGTAGATTTGGCCTAATATTTTCCTTTTTCCGGTTTATCCTCCAGCCTGTTGTTTCAGATCCGCTAAACTCTCCCGTCTTTCTTCGCAGATTGCAGCCTCCACGTGTCCCTGTACTACAGAGAGTCTTTGGTGAAGGAGGTCACCACCACCAGCCCAGAAGGTTGTCGCATCACCTCCCATTCCTCCTCTTCTCCATCTTCCTCTTCCTCCTCCTCTTCCCCGTGCCAAGAGGACAAGTTTCACAGCGGGGCAGAAGTGGTCCTTTTTCCCTTCCCGTACCCGGAGTCTCAGCGGCAGGGCGCTGACATGCTCCCCAGCGTACTGGAGAAGGGGGTGCTCCTGTGGATGGCGTCTGATGGCTTGTACGCTAAGCGCCTCTGCCAGGGACGGGTTTACTGGGAAGGACCGCTGGCTCCTTTTATGGATAAACCCAACAAGCTGGAGAAGGAGCAACCGTGCAAACTGTTCGACACACAGCAATTCCTGATTGGTGAGCAAATGCGTGTGTCTGTTGTGCTCCGTTCACACCTGCAGCTTTTGGAAGCGATGGTAGAAACACATGCGGTGTGATGCAGTTCATATAGTCAGACACTGATAAAATATAACTTTTTCTATTAGGCACATTTAAATTGATCAAATAAGTTTTTAAATATGACAAACAACACTTTATATGGGATGTGAACAATGTATTAGTTTACGCACTGCTCGTACAGGCTGGTTACGTAAAGTGTGCATTAGATCGCATGTTTTGTATAGAAAAGAAACATACTTGTGTTGTAATATAAAGTATTTAATAAAGACGACTCCACTGCAGTAGTATTCCAAAATGATGAAGCCCAGTAACCAAGTAAATATACTTACAGCACAGGTGTTTATTCGGTATGTTTAGCCCATAGTTGAAGGTGTCATTGTATTTCCGTATCTATTTTATTAACTGATGTTTGTACAGTTGGTTGGTGTTTAACACTATTGCAACTGTTAAAAACATCAGCAACATCAAGTTTACAGAACGTTTCCCACCTTGTTTTGATTTTTTAAACCAAAAAAACGTTTAAAACTTTTCAGTTCAGTCAAGCTCTAATTTAAACCACTTGACTGCGTCATGTGGAGATTTCTGTCCACCTACGTGAATAGTTGCATTTTTTTCGTTTACTAATCAAAATAACTAGTGTACCAAAAATCTCTCCGCCACTGTCCATCTACAGAATGACGATGATCGCGGTCGTGTCGATGGGAGATGTGACGTTAATCATAACGACGGAGGACATTATGTAGTTGCTTTAGCTGAAGCGCTAAAAGGCTTGTCAGCTCTTCAGCAGGGGGGGAACGAGTGTGTGAAGTCCCCACCCACCGGCTGTGGTCCAACACCCTCCGTGACGAGATGCTGCTTTCTGACACATTTCACACTGAAATTTCCATCGTCCACACCAGTGCTTTCCAGACACTGATAAGAGAAAGTGTTTCTTCTAAAAGGGGATATGCTGGTGTGTGTGTGTGTGTGTGTGTGTGTGTGTGTGTGACTCCTCTTCCTTTGCTTGCTCTTCTTCTTTCAGAGCTTCAAGAGTTTTCCCACAATGGCCGCCATTTGCCGAGACATCAGGTGGTGCTGTGTTTTGGAGACGAGTACCCCGACCCGCAGCGGCCGAGGAAGATGATCACAGCGCAGGTAAACGTCCACCAGCTGCTTTCTCAGCTGGCAGAAAACATGTTTTAATCAACAACAGAAATGTTACAACCGTTACAATAGGAAAAATGGAGCACATATTTGGGTAAATTGAGACCTTATTCTGAATTTTTGTTTACTATGTAAATGTTTAATCTCCGTGAAAAGCAAAGCAAGAGAGCAATTGTTGTAATAAAAAATAACATAATCCCTTAAAGACCATAAATTAAGGCGTCATTGGTGTGTAGCAGAATATGCACCTTTTAACACTCTTTTTCTATATAGATTTAAATCCTGTTCTCTTCTTCCACGTGTATCAATTAGCAGAGCATGATCATTCGCAGTAACGCACATCATTCATACGTGCACCTAATTTTCATTTTAGGTGGAGCCGGTGTTTGCCAGAAAACTGGTGTACTGCTACCAGCAGAACAACGGCCACTACCTGCGGGCCTTTGATCACCTCCTGGAACAGAATCCATCCACAACTATCGACTATTCGCCTCAGAGGCCGTTACAGCATATTCAGGAGTGAGAAGCGCGCACGCACACACACAGACGCACACAGACGCACACGTAATATGCTTGAATGTGAATATCATCCAGCGAGTGTTTCTTGCGACTGCAGTGTGCCGTGAAGGAGGGAAGCTGGCGTGGATCAGAGGGGTAAAGATGGGGAAGACCCTGTTGTTTTTTACTCGCACACCTTTTGCGCGTCGTCGTCTTTGTGTCTGTGACTGTAGAGTTTTTCTACACGTATTATTGTGACAGTGTGAAGGATGCGGTTTGAGGGTGAGGGTACGAGGGGAGCAGAGGGCGAGTGAAACAGGAAGTACTCGCACAGGTGCACAGGAAGAATGGTCCCTAAGACAAACACTGATATGTGAAAGGGACAAAACGGAGCATGATTATTTATTGCTTATTGGCAGTGGACAGTGTGCTCGGTGCACTCGCGCGCCGAAGAGGCACAGAACATTTTAAACTTAGTCGACACGGCTGTTTTTTTATTTAATAGACATGTTGATGAGCAAAATAGAAAAGAAATTGCAGCGTGAGAGAGTGTCAACCATATTACGGTCCCTTGTGAGACCTCAATTTCATTCTGGTGTTGTAGTGGAGGAAGCTTCTCGGCCGTATGTTGCAGGACGACCTTGTGAAAATCTACTGATCGGCTGAATCTGAAAAGTGATTCCTTTAGATTACATCAATCTGACAAAAACAAGATGTAAGTTTATTACTTGTAAATATACTCCTTTCCTCTATGCATCGTTCATTTCTTGCTTTGCTTTTAGCTTTGCTTAGTTTTACTTCTTTAAGTGCCAAAGACGATCTGATTTGAAAACTGAGCCTCTAACAACTCAACAAGTAAAGAAACTTCTGACGAGGTTTTTTTTTTTTTAAGTAGGCTTCGTATTGCTTGGTCACAAGCAAAAGCATTGGCTTACAGCATGAGAGGAAACACTTTGGCCTGAGGGTCCGTGTCACCAGAAACATGGACATGAGACTGAAGTAGACTGGCTGGAAAAAAATCACACTCATCTCGTAACTTGCAAGGAAACTGCACCTCATAACCTGAAACTTTAGGTCTCACAAATGGGAAGAAAAACTACTTTTGTGGTCGGCGTGCGGGTCGAGCCGCGGCGGAGCGCCCTGGTTCCCTGCTACTGTTCACACACTGGATGTGACGTCCAGACCAAACTAAAACCATGACAACCTAGCGAGGAGTGTGTGTATCTCGTAGCACATGCGTGTCCGATAGGGAGGACAATGCAACTCCTCCAGCGGCTGAAGTAACAAAGGCTGCAGCAGAAAGGATAAACATTCTGTTATGTTTTTCCTCTGTGGTCCAGAGTTTCGATCTTTGCTTTTACTTCCTTCTCACTTAAACCACATCACTTTCACAATAGCTTCAAAAGTCCGACCAAAATCACAGGCAGGAATGTTTTGTGCGTGTGTGTGTGTGTGTGTGTGTTTTAACCATAAATAAGATTCTTCTAACATCTTAGTCTGATTTGGTGCTTGGGGAAATTTTTGTTGATGATGATGATGATTTACAGACCCATTCACAATAAAAGCAAACTAACTCCATCTACAGTATGCTGTTATGGTAAACATGCGTGGGTCTGTGTCTGTGTGTGTGTGTGTGTGTGTTTAGCAAAGGGCCATCTGCATGTGTGCGTCTCCATGTGTGTTGGTGGGTACACATACGTGTCACCAGTTGCACCATTACTGTTATCAGGAATTGACATTTATGGACTCAGGATGAAACATGTGACTTCCCCTTTTACAACATCAGTGACTCAAACACACACACACACACACACACACACACACACACACACACACACACACACACACACACACACACACACACACACACACACACAGCTATCCCATTAAAAACACTTTCCATGGTGTATTTGTGAATGTATTTAATGCATTATAAACATACGTAATAATATCCATAATGATTTTAATAATAGTAATAACTGTATAAAAAATAAGACACATCAAACACATAAAAAGGCATTTTAAAAAGACTTACAAACTCAAGTATTATAATTCTTCATAATAAGTAGTCACTCTTTAGTTATGAGTATGCATGTATGTATTATAAACATGTGCATAAATGAAAGTCTTGCTGAAAGGATAAACATGATTTTATTTGAAATAAACACATCAATCTTGTATTTCTCACGCCTGCTGTTTTGTCTTTGAGCTCTTTTTGATTTTCAAACAGGGAACAAGGGAGAAGGAGACAACTACATTTTGGTAAAACAGAAGGCGAAAAAAAGCATATTCACACATTCTTGGTGTTTCCCCTTCTGCAGGAAGCCACATCACTTGTAGTCGGGCTTCAGTTTTTCCGCCTCTGTGAGCCGTTATTCCAAGTGACATCGTCTTATTCCTTCAGTCCAATCTTTGAAAAGGACAGTTTGTTTTTCTGCTGCTCCCAATTATTGCTAAAAGAAGTTTTTCACAGAATTTAAACTACCGTTGAACACATCAAAATGCAACACTTCCTCCTCACCAAGTGGCTATGATTAATCTGTCTGTGCTGAGACTGGGACATTATTAACGTGCACTTCCGAAATGATTGTTGGTTTGTGTATCTATTAATAACCGATGAACCCATCGAGGGTCTGAGGCGAGAACAACTCAAGCTTCATCACAATAGAACTGAAGCAATGATTTGCTGACATCTGCTGGTTACTGTGGTTGTTAAACTCTTGTGAAAGTTAAATATGAAAAACAAAAGCTTCCGCTGCAAAAAAATACTGTTCATTTCTAAAAGATATTTATCCATCTCTTAGGTTGAAATCTCTGAGCGTTATCGAACATCTGATGGAGGAGTCGTGATTTAATCCAAACTCGTCAGGAACCACTCGGCCGATACGCAAAATCCTCCACACAGTTCGGGTTGTCTATTCCGCCCCAGAGCTCCCGTTAAGAAAATAAATACAACAAAAGCTGCTCACTGAGAACATCCTACTAGACTCACAGTCTGTGACCCCGGCTGGTGGAGGTCCGACCTTTTGCCCCGCAGCTGATGACAGCCCTGTTTCACCTTAGTCGACTCTGACTCGTTGACGCCGTGGAAAGGAAGGTGTTGACATCGTTCTACTTTCTGGCGAACTTTGACCCCCCCGAAATGATGTTGCAAATCCACCAATCGTCGCTCTCGTACCCACCGCCGATGTCATGTGTGTTGTGAAGCAGTGGTTGACAAATGACCATATTAAGACTTAAGTGATGAAAATAAGGACCAATAAACATACTTGTGTAGCAATAGCTGTAATGTCACTATCATTATATTATCTTTATTGTTATCATCAATTCTCAGGCATATGATCTACAAGGCATGAGAATTGCTCTCCTCCACCAGTAACCGTTATCGCCACAATGAATCAGTCTTGAATTGTTGTCAGATCTCTGTGTTTATCCCAAGACTCTTCAGATAACAACGTACTTGACCGAATACATTATGATGGCAGGAAGGCAATAATAGTTGTCGGATAAGGAGCAGCAAAGTAATGGAAAACAATCGGATGACTCGGGACGCCAGTGTAAACAGAAAAGGCCGATAAGCAAAACAATGTGGTGGTCTACCTGGCTCTGGTGCAAATAAGGCCGGGCTGCTTGTTTGTTTGTTTTGGCCGGGAACCAGCGGCGGGTTTTGGAGATAAAGGATGTTACGCTATAACGTCGTTAGACGGAGTAGGAAATGCTGCATTTTCACCATAATCGGGATTTCCTCCTGAGACGCACAACAGAGGAACGGCCGTTAACAACCAACCGCAAAGCGAGTGAAATGACCAGCAGGGAGTGATGTGTCACTGGTCGGCTGCTGTTTGAGCTGGAGAGAGTGGAAATAGGAATTCCACACATGCAAAGTAACAGCATGATGCTTTCACCAAACCCTTTAATCCCTGTTAATGGGAAATGCCTCAACGTTCAAAAATACACCCACACCTGCACACGCACACACACACACACGCACACACACACACACACACACACACACACACACACTGAATTATGAATTCCCCCGAAATGATTAGGACTCATTAACATGACCTAACCATGACGTCTCTGGACGTTTCTCCTGAACTGTTCCTATTAAAATAAAGAGTTTGTGGCTTCCCCTTCTTTGCTTTACCATCTCTGCCAACACGGTTGCTTTGTTCCGTGTGTCAGGTGACGGGAGGAACCGGCGCTGACGATGGAGAGGCGGAGGCGGTCGGAGTGACAGCTCGCGGCCTCCGTTGCGTGAGAGTGACTCGGGCTGTTCTCAGACTCTGTGTGGTCTGGGTGTGTGGTCTACAGCTGACGGGCAGGGAGGAGGACGGCAGGACCCTCTGAGTGTGTGTGTGTGTGTGTGTGTGTGCGCGTTGATTTGCTTACTTTATCCAGAGTCGGGTCTGGGCTCTCTACAGCCGTGGCTCGACTAAAAAGCTCTGCCTTCCGCCACTCGGCCTGAAGGGTAAACACACGCTGCCACCACTGTGACGCGGCTCGTCTATGGATCATTTTATCCAAGTATACGTATGAGACCTGATAGACCTCTTCGTTAAAGGGGCTTTAGCTCGTGTGTATTTTCTGAAACTACAACCTTGTGTAGAGTAATTGTTCCTAACATTATTAGATTAGAAATTGACACACAATTCCTTAATTGTACATACAGAGTGCTTTTATAGACTTTTAGCATATTTGCACTGTCTATTTTGTTAGCATTTTCTATAGTGCCTTATTCCTTTTTCATTTGGTCTGCAGACGGATCCAATAAAGTAAAACATAAGCAACACAGGCCTTTCAAAGGATCGTCTTAAAAATCATCAAGTGCAGATTCGCAGCGAAGAACGTGAGACCTCAAATAACCTCTGTAACGCTTCCCTCCTGCACACATTCAAACATTGGACTGCTCCACACTCTTCTCCCTCTCCCACAGCGATCTCAAGGGAAGGCCATGTAACGCAGCACTGCTGGGAACGCGCCATGAAAATATAAATACAACCTCGCCGCATTTCAACCATGTAAATAAACAGGGCCACCCAAATTTCCAATTAGATCTGGTGTGGAAGGCCGGAAATGGGGTAGACACGAATAGGCCGCGCCCCCTTCTCTCACCCCTGCGGTCCAGGCCCAGGTAAGGGGGGGGGGGACCAGGTCCAGGTCCAGGTCCAGGTTGCGGACACGGGGCGAAGGCAGTAGAGAGGGGAATATGCCGTGCAACATCCCATTCACCCTCCCTCCCCCAACTCCACTGTGCTCCTCCCCATGCGGACATGGAAAGAATGTTGGGATTTAATGCTTATACCTGTGAAATCACTATAATCTTGGTTCATTTTTTTGGTTCACTTGTCTTCACCCCCCACCGGCGTTGCTCGTTGGCTCCGCTCTTAAACACCAAAGCCCTTAAACACCAGCTCGCCTTATCAGTTCCATCGAGGCCATCAGGCAATTCCTCCCCGCCTGAAATGAAGCATTCTCGGTGTATTCCACGTTTTCTTGGAACAGCGAGGCCCCCGTTACTACGCTGCTAAGCCCCGAGACCACCCAGTGGCTGGGTGGTCTCGGGGCCGCAGGGCTGCGCACGGCAAGGCCCGGGTTGTTGTTGAGATAAGAAAGACAAGCTTTTCTCTGAGGACGGATGGCGATCTGAGAGAGCGTAGCGAAGGCTCTCCTGATAGCTGCCGGCGGACTCCCTCCCATTCGGGTCAAACTCGAGATGGCCCGTCGATCGCTGCTTCGGCGGACGCCGGTCGCCGAACATCGCGGGGGGCCTATTAGTTGGAATAAACATACAATTTAGGGAAATCACCCCAGAGAGTCAAGAGCTGCGTAATAAAAGTCACTTTCACTCCAGATATGGGGTTCGGATATGTCGCCACATTTCTTGATGACTTTAATTCACCCGGAAACGGTAGAGCTCATTTAGATAAAGAAGAAGAATCTGAAGGAAGCACTCGTCCTCACCGCGTATGCGCGCAGCAAACCTCGACGGGTGAGTTGGCGGTTAAAAGAAAGAGAAAAAAAAAGTCTCTCTGGAGCAAAATTCTCCGCCCGTCCATCATCCATTGTTCAAATGTTTATGTTCGAGTGGTCTCTGACTGCAGTGTTTCTTCCCTCGTAGGCTCCCGAGCAGCTATACAGGAAACACACAGTGTAAACACAGGGCTCAGGAGATCCTCTCTCGCCCTGCCTGTGAGCTGCAGAACCTCAATGTCAACAGAGACACCGGCTGACGGTCACCATTGTCGCAGTTCAGCTAACGTTGATACTAGAAGCAAAGCGATTGGGACTTCTTTGGTTTTTTGGAAGGTTTTCACACGGCTACAGGAAGGTCAGGGGATCGCTGACGTCGTTTGGATTAATCGTGTGCAAAAATGTATTAATCCATCTTTTAGGTGTTCAGATATCTCATATCTCTTCTGATGCTGCTATAGGAAGAGTCATTAGGTTTCATTGTGGTGGCATCGTGAACGTCATATATAGATATTTAGATAAGTGATGGAGTGACCAACATTAGACAAAGAGTTCTACAGTCCATTTGTGTCTTTCATTTACTTTCAGGAGTCCGCCGTACTCAATTGAAAAAAAGGGGGGGAAACACAATATCGCAGGATTATTGCTTAAGTGCACCGCTGCAATTACATTCTTCAAGACGTAAAAATGAAAAGGACACACTGCATTCGCTACCCTAATATTGACCTTCCATTAAACGAGACTTAAAACTTTCTGTCCTGCTTCGATGTTAAGACCTCTGCAAGCCCCCGGGGAATGTATTTTTAACAGCGGTGTGATGGTTTTAACAACCTCGGTTAGAACAACATGCTACTGAATGGTGCGGCGGGGAAACACCCCGATGCTGGATTAAACACCCTGATGCTGGATTAAACGGCCCAATGAGCATCAGTGGGAACAACTCGGAGATGTATTTGTCTAGAGAATGTTCATTCGCTGTGTGATAATAAAGATTAGCAGCGGTTTTGTCCGTCTGTAGAATATGAATGGAGCTCTGTGCTAAACCATAGTTTTTATGTTTGAGTTAATCTTGTCTCAGGTGTTGCTTTGTCTCGTAACAGGGTGCATTGCTGCTAAAGATGCACTAGTGTCTGGAAAAGGGTTCTCAGAGCAGAATTTTTGGGGTGTTGAAATTGTGAAGTGCACTCGTGTAATATAATTCAGTGAGTGGAAATTGTCAGGTACTTTGGAAATATTTTCTTTAACAAATTCCAACTTTTATAAAACTTTTAAAAATGTTTAAATTAAAAAATAATGTAATTTGAGACGTTTTAAGGCGAGTGTGGCTTGAATGCTACTTTTGACTGTTTCTTTTACTTAGATCATAAACATCCCATCAATAGATAATATACTTTTTGGAGAATCTGCAGGTCAGCATTTTCAGAAAATTATTAAGCAAATACAACCGAGACTATTTATGTTGGTTTTCTGTTTATTTAGTGTTTTATTATTTCTAGTGACATGACCCAAAAAAATGCACCAAAATCACCAAATAAATCAAATACACCCTCAATTTCTTGATACAGGTTTGACTGTTACTTTTCCATGTATGAAAACTATAATGTTTGGAAGCAAAATAAGAGTCAGGGGTTGAAGGGCAGAATAGTGTACGTTCCAGCCAAAAGCCTCCTGCCTCCATCAGGGGAATTGAGATCAGGTTCATTACGGGGTGGGTACAAAAAGGCAAGGAGGAAAGATGTCAGGGAGGAGAAGGAGACGCGTCCGCACATCGCCAGGGTGGAGAAAGAATTTGGATAGCGGCCCGGTCTCATTTATTAAGTTTAATTTAGTTTGTCGAACGCTGGAGATAAGCTTGTTTTTTCACGTCGTTTTATTCGTTTTCTAGCAGATTCCCTCTGCCTCTTCACTGCTGCACTGCCATTTTTTTGGTGTCCTCAGTGATATCCTGTTACATAAAAACAGTTTGTTCTCCAAATCAACTGTTCTAAAAGCTTTATTTTCTTGATACTTGATGGTATAAAATAATACTAATAGTACTTATACAGTGCATGATGATCCCTGTGCAGCATGCAATATTAATTATATGCTTACATTTAATTGATATTTGGGGTGGAAATGTTATTTTTATTTGGATTAAATGGTCATATTTCTGTCATTTGTTGTGGTGTGTAGTTGCTTTAGAACTGTTGCTTGGTGATTACCAAATGCAGTGCATGTACACCTCACAACATGTGAGCGGCTGAACAATTTAATTTGCAACAAAAGAAAAGACCATTACAGTGGAAGCTGTGCTTTGCTGAGATTATTACAAGTAAAATATAAAGTATTTCTATGAACTACAATATTTGCACTTTTTCCAAATGCAGGTTATCGAGCTACCAGCTAATCGTCTTGTGACAATTCAATTATAGAAGCCATGATACACGCTTAATGTGACAGAACATTTGACAGAAAACCAGCCGTCCCTTCTGCCCAACAGGGGGCGTTGTTGATCCCCCCTCTGTGACCATTTTGAATGAGCTCACATCAATTGTTCACTGGGAAGCCAAGAGTGTATTGTTAAAAACATGAGGATTCACAGGAGTATGTGAACATCAAGCCTAGGAAGCAGTTAGAATGGAAGTTTGTTTGATGAATAACATTATTCACAAAATACCCCCCCCCCCCCCACTCCGTAATGTTGGCCGGCTGTGCTCGAAGTGTGTGTGTGTGTGTGTGTGTGTGTGTGTGTGTGTGTGTGTGTGTGTGTGTGTGTGTGTGTCCGATCTTGGATCTCACTCTGACCGCCTCGCTCTCTGACACAAAGTGCCACATTAACCCTCCTTCCTTTGGATCATAGCTTATTTACACACGCGAACTATTTACACAGGATTATTTTCAGTAGGTAACCAACATTGTCGAGTTAATAACCAAACCAAAAGGGAAAATGACATGCAAAGTAATCAACTACCTAAAACCCAAATCAAAATGTGTGCCGAGACATTACCAAACCTTTTAGAAAACTCTGCACTCTTTGATCGTATGACAAATCAGTTGCGACATAGTAGCGTGATCCGGGGATAAACAGTTACATTGTTATCACTAGCAGAAAGTGAGAAAAGTCCTTTGACCCCTTAATGCCTCCAGAAGACTAAATCACACAAACTTGAAAAATACCTTGAAAAAAGGGGCCAAACTATTCAGTTCAGAAGTGCAAGTTTTAACTCTCTAGAGTACTTACTGTAAACAGTATGTCACGAGGAAGTATTTAGTATATTTTTAAAGCGATTGAGCAAATTCTGTGACTCTCTGACCATTACAAAAGTAAAGTAAATACACAACTAATATACTACTATGTATTGCTGCTTTATGTCATCAATTTTAAGTTGTTTTTTATACTATGGCCAAGAAACATTGAACTAACAACTAATAAATACCTTATAAGGGATGTGAACGCGGCACCTTCAGGTAAATGATTGTTGAAGTTTTTATAATACAATATCATCAAATGAATACTGCAAAACAGTATGTAGGAAACGAGATAACCAAAACAATAAATCACCTTGATCAGCGTGGTGGTTTGATTAATGAATTCATTTGATGTACTATTTTACATTAAAGTCCACCCGTCTTTATGCTCTGACTCATGTCCCTAATACAGCCGTGTGACTACAACGCAACGTGGGGTTTAACCAGGAAACGTGGATCAGTCACATTATCAAACGCATTGTGTAGAAAGTAGGAGTGACATTCTTGCACTAAATGATTACTGTGGTTACTAAAGCCGTCCATTAAGATGCCATTATTAAGTCACCATGGCATCGGTTCAGCCCGTGTTCATTTATCAACAAATCAGAGGGAAAGAAGCGGCCTCTTAGACTGCAGCGCTGGAGGGCCTGGCAGTCGGAGGCGGAGACCACTGCTGTGCCTCCATAGCGTGACTGGGCAGCACACAGCTGTTAGGAGGTGTGGAAAGGCCTCCCAGCTGTGGAAACAGATGAAAAGAAGCCCTCGCACACAAACAAACAGAAAGGTGAATTGCTTCATTAAGCTTTGTGACACGGTCATGGAATAGATTGCTGTGTTCCCGGAAGTTCTTTGGCGTTGTAAAAGAGAAATCGCTGCTGTAGAAGTACATTTTGACCTTGTTCATCTAATCTAATCTAATCTAATACATAATATATGATAAAAGTGGGTCTAATTGGCCAAAACGCTGAGTTAGCAAGCTGATCACAATGTGTCTACTAAGCTGCACTGAGTTCTAAAGGAAGACGGTTGTGATACCAGCAGATGACAAGTTAGTTACACAAAATTGAGATGACATGTTTTATATCTAAACATATATTATATACCTTCTAGTCTTACAACATTGTCTTTGCTGATGCAGGGTCGTCTCGGGTCTATCAGGTTATTATAACGGCTCATAAAAGCAGTTATTAAAACAGCTTAGCGCTTAGTCTCTCTTTTCAATTTCATGCAGATGGAAGTGAAGGAAGACAGAGTGGAAAACAATCATAAATCACATATCTGGTGTTCATAAATAAACTCATAGTATGATGCACTGAGATTGACCAGCTTTTGTCTCTTAATTTCTCCAATGCCTTTTCACCTTCTCTGTGCACAATGGGAAACGTGTAGCCAGACTCCATCTTGTTAAATAACACACAAGTGTTTCTCTCAAACGACAGTGTGTTCTTAGCATGTTCTTTAAATACATCCAGCATGAACGTTACATTTCCGACTCTTAAGTAAGTCTTCTCAAAGTCCCTTTGAGACGCGTCTAAGGTCTCTCTCTCTCTCTCTCTCTCTCTCTCTCTCTCTCTCTCTCTCTCTCTCTCTCTCAGCGTGAGGCCCGGGCGGAGCCATGCGCAGGTCTGTTTATGTCCGTGAGCTGGCATCGCGTGCCAGACAAGTGTCACCCTTGTCAACGCCAATCCCCCAAGCATAGAATTCCCTTCCATAGAGACGTTAGTCATCACTGTTTACTGGGTCTAACCCATCGGTTAGCTTCTAAGCTTTGAGATCCTTAGAAGAATAACACGGAGGAACTGCAGGGCTGTTTGTGAATGTGAGCCTCGCTGCCTTTCCTCAGATTGTGTGGATGTGGGCCTCACCCCAACCGACAGCCTGCATTCAAGTAGTGCTGCTTTTGTTTTATTCACGCCTGTGCTTAGATGCTGGGTAGGTTTTATTTTTTATTAAACTCTTGTGCAATCCCGTTGTAACACGGAACATTTTATTAGACATTTAATTCCGCTTTAGATTTGTACATTGACCCGAAAGGATAACGCAGCATGAACAGCTTTGCATGCTACCAGGTGGTGTTTAACTGTCAGCCTTTGCCAAAGTCACAACGAGAAGGTGTTCAAAACTGTACAGTTAACGTAACATGTTTTCAGTTTAACGGTTGCTTAGCGGCAGGTGTTTAACTTTGTGTTTTCCACCCAGGTTAAAAAAACAGTTACAGAAAATAATCCAGTGCGTGCGCACAGCGGTGATTAAAGTTATTATAGAGACAGCACTGCTTTGCAATTACACGCAAAAACAACAACCTGCTTTTGACTTTCAATGTTTTTCCTATTAAAGTGTAAGAACTATCTATGAAACATCAGATATTGAATAACTTACTGAACAAAAATGTTTCCGTCTCATAGTCATCATTTCTGTCCGTTATGGCAACAAGGTGCTCAAAGTATTTGTTAAAAATGCACACAATGTACACCAGTACTAAAGGGAATTCAACAGGGCGATTAAGTCAGACTATCAGACTAATTCTGTGGAATATAGATACTGCGACAGACGTCTGAGGTTTACCAGGTGACCACGAACCCGGCTGTTTGATCGTCTTATCGTCCGACCGCCTCTCTACCGGGACCTTTTGGACGTCGGGAAGTCATAAAGTCTAAGACTTCCTAAAGTCATAAGGAATCAGACCTCGTAAAGTCTCGGGATGATTACGGGAGGATTTCCCATCACCGTCATTTGGGACGATAGGAAGGGATTCGTGGCCTTGATTCAGTGTGTACTTGTACATTTGATGCTTATTTTTCAGGCCACCGATGAGTCAACAGTAGTAAAAATGTGCCGGTATGTAATACAGCCTGTTGTCGAGTGAAGTGTCAACAACTTCTATTCAATACCATTAATTGTTAGTGCTCTCATTCCGCTCTCATTGTTCCCTTCTTAGACAAAACCACTTTGTCTTCATTATGTGTAAAGGTCTTCCTCATTAAGATCAGCCACTGAGGATTTACAAAAATGTTTTTCTGAAGTCGACCTAATGTGTTACGATGAGTCACACAGTTTTTTGGCTCTCTGATTAAACATCAGAACCTCTTACAGAGGGAGTGCTGGTTGGGTTTTTCCCCTGTTGTAATTGTTCACCAGGTAAAAGCCTCATTTACGTTTTTCTGTCCACTCAATTTAGTATTTTGCCAAAGCGTTCATCGTCTTTGCATGAAAAGGTCTATGAGTCAACAAACAATGAATGCTCACATTAACGTTTAGGTTATCTGCAGGGTGTTTGAAGAAAGCCCTTTAGGGGTTTTGTTCACTCACTGTAACTTTAATGACACCGTTGGCAGCTGTGCTCTGAGGAATTTTAGCAATTCTGAACGTCTCACTGTTTAGCTCTCGTGAAACTCGATAGACTGTGTAAACCGTTGCCGCTCTCTGGTTCTTTTCAGAGATCAACATCTTTGCACCGTCGAGGATATTAGAATTATCGCTATCATTTATTGCTTTTACATGCGTCGCCTTCCTGCTTTACACTTACATTCTTATGCGATGTTTGCCATGCGGAACACGTATCCAACGCTACGTGATAAAAAAGTGCCCATCAGAAAGCAGAAAGTATGCAGAAAGTGCCCGTGTCCCGTGTCTCTTTCTGCAGTTGCAATGGCATTGTGTTGTGGCCCTTTCCCAGACTATTTTTGTGCCCTTTGACCTCATAGTTTGCTGTTTTGTTGGTATTGGTTGTTTGATGCTGAACGCGGATCAGATTACAAAGGCTTTGTTTTGATCTTGCTCCACAGTGCGGCGGGCTTGGAAAGACAAGGGGTCAATGGACGGGAAATGCTTTCATCGCGCCTGACTCTTTGACTCCAGTCCGCCATTGTGTTTACGGGCCAAGTTCACGCCTCCTGATGGGGTTTCCAGATCTCCATTGAGCGTTGCTCCAATTTGAGAGACATCTTTATTTGCTTTTTTTTTTTACACTTGAACTGACGCTAACAGAACTTTAAGGGCGGGTGATAATATTGTAAATAACTTGAATTACCTTCATTTATTTCTTATTTGCAAGATCCAGACACATTGCAATAAAATGAAGCATCACAGCAGGATTTCTTTTCTTCTCCCGCTTGACGGCTTCCTCGTTATCGCTCCAGTTATATATAGTCTGGGTCAAAGGGAAGACAGTCTGCAGACCCCCAAAGGACGGATGACTCAGTCCTTCAAAGAGACTGAAATAGAAAGGACTATTCACCTCTTTCGACCTCATCTTAACCCACCTTCCCTCCTCGGACCCGACAAACACTGGGCGTACTAAAGACAACATCCTTCTCACGACTTGCTGCCAGTATCCTGAGAAAGGTGTACCCAGGCTCATGCAGAATTTCGCAGAAACCTGAACCTCCCTGTTTAGCAACAGCGAGCTGATGAGTCATGGCGCAGGACTGTGAGTTGGAACGCTTCGTCCAAAAATTAAAAGGCGATTAAAACAGATACTTCAGACTACATTGTTAGCCAGGAGAATAATTTAGTCTGCCGGGAGGCCGCTGTACATTTGACAATGTTTTTGGTCTCCAAAAAATGCTCTCGGCAGTCAAACTGGAGCTTCCGTCTAGCTCGCTTAATATAGAGCTGTTTTCTCAAAACTGGACAATTTCCGGACAATCAGGTCCGGACATTGTTTGGAGTTGTGAGAAAAAAAACGGCTACGGGGTTTTTCCTTTTGAAGCACGTAACACACAACAGGAGATTTGGGTGCTACCCGGGTGGAGTGATGCAAACGTCCCCACGGTCGCGTCATGATGTGGTCATTACGGAGCCCAGTGCCATTCCTTTACTTTTCTCTGATGGCTTTTGCATTGACCCCAATGGAAGTCCACAAACATCGTCCACTCCTCTGTCCCCTCGGGTTTGTCTTCTTCAGGCTTTGGGCTGAGATATCAGGCTGTAAGGAAATCACAAACACAGCGACTCGTCTCCAGTAAATTCTCTGGACAATTCACGCCAGGACTCAATCAGACATTACACAGACTTTGTACTTTGGAGTCGGCGGGGTGAAGTCTGTTTACTATCCCGTCTGGGCAATTGAGGCATCGGTGTTAGTGCATAGAGCCCCGCCGGGTAAGTTAAGGGTTACATTAAATCTTTGATAAGCGGCTTAGCAAAACAGTTCATATTCACATCAACTCTGGTCTTCTAGCGGTTTGTAAATCTTTCCTTTGTTGTGGAGCAACAAGAGGAGGAGAGTTCAATAAAAAAAACATGTCCGATGTGACATGTTTCTCTGTTTCGGACTCTTCTGCTCTCCTTTCGCTCTGACTGTCAAGTCTCCTGTTGGGGCCCAATTTGCCAGCCCAAATTCCATGAAGTTCATTTTAGGAAATCAGGCGAGAAGAGACTTTTCTGTTATTAGCTTGAATGCCAGTTTACCGGATTCGAGTACAGTCTCGATTCACAAAACCTCATCTGGTTTGAACCTTCGCCACACAAATAATTAATAGACCTGGCGGCTTTTAAATCCCTCGTGTTCACATTCTGGAATGTCTATAAATCGACAACTTGTTTTGCGTTTGCCTTATCTGATGCAAATGATCTGATGAACGAGGAATGATTTATGAAATGGGGCGAAGCAAAGAACCTAACGCACCTTTACTGGCATGTGCTGATTGTCTTTGTAAGATTCCTTGAAAGCCAAACCTAAGGCATCTATCGGCTTGACTTTAGTCTTCTGATGTAACTTCCTGTTAACTACCTGGAAAAAAAGCTGTTGCGTTTTTTCTCAGCAGTGGCTCATATAAAATTGACGTTTTTTTCAGAAGTCAGACGACACTGTTGACAGCTTCATAAGTCTCTGTCACATATCTGAACCAGGGAAGATTCCAACGGCAGAGATCGTGTGTCAAGCACGGCCTCCCTTCTCCTCGTTGGGAACATACCACATGGCCGATGTAAATAATAAATATCTTAGTTACCAGTGGCATGTGGTTCTTTCTGAGGAATCATCCTCAGTTATACCTCCGCTCTTTAGAATGGTTATTTTGATGGTTCCTTCGTCCTAATTAACATTTCCCTTTTACTTTTTTAGAACAAACAACCCACTAACTTTATGTGTTGTATTAAAACGTTTCATCACCGGACTGAGAGGATTTAAGTAAGTGCAGGAGCACATACATCACTTATTTATTTGTATCAAGCTACGGTTGGGTGAGGAGGTGCAGCGGTGACATTTCATTTTTAAAGTGACTTCTCATGTCAGATCTAGACTAGCGGCATTCCTTTAAATAACATCCGTCAGTCAAAGATGTATTTCCAAAGAAAATGTGGACGATAAAGAAGGTGTGGGACGGTTCTTTCACCGACTAACATCTGATAAATAACGTGGATGATAATGTTCAGATCTCTGTCTGTCTGGGGAAACTACGTCTATAACTCACCCACAAAATGTCTTTTTGGCAATTTTCCAATGTCTTTTTTTCAGTATCAGAAAAATGTCAGCAGACTTATATAATGAACTGTGGGTGTTTAACAAGCACTAAACTATATGCCTTCACAACAGAAGACATTTTGAGACGTCAAAGTAGGAAATGCACAGGTAAAAATGAACTACTTTTCTGGCGTAACCCGGCCGTTAGGTGCCTGAGGCCGGCTTAGTCTCACACTTTCATTCCAGTGTTTGTGTTATTATCGATGCATCTTTCATCATGACAAGTCAACGTTTTGGCTGTGGAAAAGGGCCTCATGCAATAATCTGAAAATAAAAAAATTGTGTTGTGTACATTAACGTGATAAATCCCACAGTGGTGGAAATGACAATGTTGTCATATCATACTGGCAGTATTGTTTCAAAATGAGGACAGTTTCCTTCAACGTAGTAAACTCATCTAGGCTAAGATGTTACGGCCGCTGTCAATAATTGTCCACTTATTCCAGAGACACATAATTACATCTTGCATAAAAAAATTCTTGATGTTGTTAAAATTGTTAAAGAGTACACCACGATGTGTGTATCTGATATTATAATTGCAGAAAGAAATATTAAGGTTAAACATAACTAAATACAATAACTTCCACAACCTTATAAGACCCTAAAATGGACTTTGCATCAAAACAGAAGAGTTTAAAAACAGGAGAATGGACGCTCTGAGAATCACGTCAGCTCGTTCTAGCTGAACAGAACAAAGACCTGAAGCCGTTCTGCGGTGCAGCCCGAGGAACGGAGACGTAATGTACTAATGAATGGGTAATGTATGGACCCCAGCTGAGACCGTTGGCCTCTTGGCACAGCACGAGGAGGCTCGTTCACCTTCTAGAGGGTTTGTGTGTATCCAAACTGTCATAAAAGATCCATTGCTCTGTTCGGCATGTGTGTGCAATCAAAGTCCTACAGAGACAGTGAACATGCTGACGGCGATGCGCGGCCACACGCCGCTTCATACGTACACTCATCAAACGCGCTGTAAACAATCCCCAGTCATAGACATTGCAAGTAAACTCACACCAGGCGTGAAGCGTTGTGCTGAGCTGAGGTCCAGCTGGAAAGAACAGATCCAGAACAGGTCTGGAAGCGCGTGGCTTGGAAATAAATATCATTAAATTTAGCTGTCAGATTGCATTTGGCTCCGCCGAGCGCGTCGCCATTCATGAGGCCTTGGCTGCATGTCCCTCCACGCAGGCGCTGGCTTTGTGTCTTTCTTGACTCTTAAACGCAAACATTCTACAACAGACCACTGGCAAAAAGAAAGGACTCAGTCACACTCACACACACACACTCCACCAGGGAGATGTGTTTATGGAAAGCGGCAAAGACTACACGAGAAACAGACTGCGCTTTAAGCAAAAAAGCACAACTCATTTATATTCAAAATGTTTGTATGGAACGTGTATTATAAAATCCGTCTGCGTTCACAGAAACTGGCCTGCTGATTGTGAACAAGAACAATCATATTGTGGTGTGGTTACTCGACTGTAGCTTTTTTTATTAGCACAAATATGTTTAACAGCTATTTTGCCCTGTGGCATTTAAGACATTAGGAAGGCCAACCCTGGTAACAAAAGAAACAAATAGGTAATGTGGCAAACAGTGATTATTGTACTTTAAATCTTCTTGACAAGGTAGCGTTCGCTCTCCGATCGACTTCTGTCTCAGTCGGCGTAAATAAGGTGTGTGCTGTTAAACCAGTGTTGGTTTCGTGCAAAGCCGATGTTTTACAAGCAATCACCTGAAGGGAGTTCCTCCTGTCATTTGCACGCAGGGCCCTTTTGTTGTCTTTGCTGAAAGCATTTTCCGAGCACCCAAACCGGTCCTGTAGCTGTAGTAACAGTGATATTATCTAAGCATGCTTTACCTGAAGGGGATCCTGCCACAGAGAAGCAAGGTGAACACAGTTGGGGCTGGCCAGGCCCAATACTAGCGATTTAGATTCAGTTTTTTAACACCTAAATAGTAATTAGTCCTGTTGTTTGATAAAAAGGGCACATTAAATGATGTTGCAGAGCATGTATAAGGATTCCGTTGTTTAACATGATTTTAAAATATCGCATTCTGGGTTTTGTGTAACTATGAGCTTGAGATGATATTTAACTGAACGGTGAATGGTAGACGTGTAATGGATGCAAAGACAGAGACTTCAAATTACATTATGTGTCATTTAGCTGGCGCTTTCATTTCGAACTCCCATGGAGATCCCCCGTCCCGTCTGCGACAGCAGCATTATGTATGTTCATGCACAGGGCAGCAAAGCTTGGCCTCACGTGTAGATTTCTGGTCATGCTGGAATATGGACTCGTTTGTAACAAGGACAACAACCACTTTCAAAAAGCTACTGTGATACACAGTCCACGTTTAAAAACACACTTTCTTCTGCTCCTCTCAAGAGAAATGGATCCATCTAGTTACCCGTCATCGTAGTTCGCCAGAGAGCCTCGAGAACGTGTCACAATGTTTGCAGGGCCTCCTTTTAGATTTGGTCACTTTTTTTTTATCTGTGGGTAACCGGACAAAAGGCCCAGTGATCAGAACATACGAAGAAATTGTTCAGCTGCTTCAACTTAAAGTCAACTTCAAACTGGTTCCCAACAACCGTTGGAATGGCAGCTTCGATATCTGAAGAAGGAAAGAGAGAACGTGCCTTTGCTTGTTTACGTCATTGATGTGCAAGGGGGGCTGTGTCCTCTCTCCCCATCGCCAGATGCAGGGGCTGGCTTTCCTTTTTACTGCTAATATCTTTATCGATACATGAGAGAACTTGACCTTATTTTAAAAACCTTTCTTGTTTTCATCCTTGTCCCACATATCACCTAAACTGAAGCATGATGAACTCATTTGCTGAACAGAGTAACGACAGAGAGTTTCCTACAACAAGTATTGAGGTGAAAGTGGGCATATACGTGACGAAACATGTGGAGCCGTGTACACGTGAAGAAACAAAGCGATTATGACTAAGAACACGCACATGTTTGCGCAAAACCACAAAGCCCCATGGAGCTGGCTCACAACATGATTCCAAAACAGAGCTGTCAAAATACTATAATTAGTGGCTGATGAAGTATTCTGAGGTGGGATGTATTGTACAACAAACTGTACTGAACACACAGCTGCCATAAATAGCATTAAGGAATTCCTGGACTCACCATGAAATTCCCTAACTGTTTTGAATACATCCCAGACCTTAAAGCCATTCAGTTATCTTCACGCTTTTGCCAACATAATCCTTTGAAAACATTCGAACATCACAAACGATCTCCTTCCTCGCACGCACAAGCTTTGTGTTTGCATAGAGAGGGAGACGCACACGCCTTGAGTGTTTAGGTGAACTAACTCCTCTTCACAGGGTTATTCAACTTCTTTGTTGAATCTCCCGCGACAGTTTACATCTCTAAAAAGCTCAACGGGTTTCGGATATTTTTTTCTCAGACGTTAGGTGAAGGATCATAATCGGTTTTCTTTGTAAGACAATTATCTGCTAATAAGTGTTACTTCCAAATAGTTTTAGAACTGAAATGTACATTGATTCACCGACCTGGATCCCCAGCTATATTTGACACAAATCATGATCAATAGGGTAATAAATGTATCATTTTGTATTGATTTGACTTGCTGTTAATATTTACCCTTTGCTTAGTGTAAAGAAAACATAATTCAGCTAATAACAAACTACAACCACGTCTCTTTCTACAGCACTTTGCTCTCTTTTTATTGCATCAACTCATTAATGGGGACTTGTATATCCTGTGTGGATACATACAACGCATAATATATTGGACATGTTTTGAGGGCTGTACGGCAACTAGCCTGTCATCTCTTCCAGCGCGTCATAGTCCCACCGCAAACTCGTAAACTGGTCAACCATGACAGACGATTTGTATTAGAAATCACGGGCGTGTGACTCTGTCTTTCATGAGCAATGGGCCCAGTCTGACTAGTGTTCCTCAATCCAACGCACCCACACACACACACACACACACAAAGGCCAAGGTCAGAGCTGTAGACAAAGTACGGCACTCAAATCCACATTTGCATTTAAAATGTGTCGGTTTGTTCTAATGTGACAAGCAATATAAAGCTTTCAAGGACAAAGTGCTGCTCAGAACTGATGTCATCATTTAATTGCGACACTGTTTAGTATAGCGCACATTGGAAGTTTTTAAATGTCGTGGCCAACAGGTGTGTGCTTTAAACCCGAAAGGTCTTATCTGATAAGTGCTGCGCGGCGCTCATCGTTATCTAACGCACTCATAAATCTCACCACACTGGTCTTGACGGAGAGGTAATGAAAAGGTGAGACAATAAGAACATCCAGTGTGAATGATTGATGGCAGTGAGTCACTGTATGAGGAAAATATTTAAAAATCTACTGTCTAAGATTAATATGGCTGCCAACCTGGGCTTCCATAAATGTTAATAGTAAGGTAAGCGTATAGCCTCTAAACAAGTTAAACAAACTGATTCAAGGTGCAGCTGAAAGAGAAATCAAATAGTTGTTTGCACTTAATTACAAAGGTCTTGTTCTAATGAATGATTGATACAAGTTTTAGTAATGTTTACAGATAAGGATCTGTTTTTGGTTACCAAAATACCAAAATGCATTATGTTCTTTTGTTTTTTAAACAATAACGCATTTCTTAATGCTCAATCTGACTGGGGGTTTTCATTTTGTGATGAGTCACAAAGTCAGCAGATGACATAGTAATGAGAAAAAGTAATTAAAAAGCACCACGTCTGCAGCTGTAATTGTCAATAAAATGTTAATAAAAATGATTCTTTCTAAAAATGATTGATAGAAGCACACTTTTAAAATGTTTGAATAAGTCAACAGTTAAAACACCTTTTGTGATCTGAAAGGGGGATTTTGGCAGCATGGGCACACTTATTACCCCGTGGTTCCACCTGTAAAGCTTTCATACTAGAAGAACTCACGGACACAAGCTGCTACATGCAGGGAGCAGAATGAATACCAGGTATTTAAACTCTTGTCATTATATGGTAAGCGTGTGGCAATCCGTCTTTCACATGCCACCTTTCAAAATAGCGACTTCACCCTGGACTTGGAGTCACAGACAACACAAACATATCTGAAAAATCAAAACATCCACGCCAGCACAAACATTCGCAGCCTGCATGAAAAAAAAAAGAAACTGCCTGACACATTTAGTTTGCATAACAAAAGTTAAACCACCAGGCGCAGTAACAACATATCAGTAGTTTTCGCAATGTCAACATTGGTTTCCAGTTGATGCATGACGTTGTTTTTATTTGCATGTTGGTGACAGAGCAAGCATTTAACCACAGGGATTTGCAGGAAGTAAGACTACCAATTATACAGTTTGTTGAGTTCAACATGACTGCAGGATGAACCTGAGGGAGTGAGTGGGGGGAGAACGTATCCGGGATGTGGGGCTCAGGACTGACTGATAATGAAAGACATGAGCTATTAGGGGCATGATGTTCAATGGGTGTATGTTCACCTGTTGGCTTTGTTGTCATAATTGCACTCCTTGAAATGACATCACAATAGTCGGCCAGCCCCTGTTCCATCCAAAACCTTAAGGAGGTTCATTCTTAAAAGAAAATAAATCCCAACAGCAGATTTGTGTCTACAGACCTACGCGGAGCATCTTTTCTGAGTTTTGTTTTAGTTTAATTAGAATGCAAAGATTTCCATCTATGAAAGGGCGGCTTACGGACTACACTGCTGCCTGAAATTGTACCTGCAGGCGGCACACCTTCATATTCCAAGGCAGCGCCACCTGGTTGTCTCAGGTGAAAAAGTCAGACAGATCCCATTTCACAGGTGAGAAAGTCATAATACATAATATACTGCATAATACTGCTCTGACTCGTCTTTACATTGAAGATTATACTATGAGCGTTTCATGACATTTCAATCAGGATGTTACAAGGTGAAAATGTTTTGTGATACTTCAAATGTTTGGAAATGCTTTAGCCCCGCCCTCTTGGGTTGGCCCCGAGGTGAGCCGCATATAAACAGCAGCTCACGCGGATCAATAGGTGAGACTGGCTGCCGCACTCCTCCAGGTATGAGAGATACGAAGGACTTCATCGGATCCACTCCAAAGCCGTGCGCCTCTTGACGCACGCGAGATCCGTGACATTACGCGGAGAGCACCTCGCAAAAGGGTTTAATACAGCGAGGACGGTTCTTTCGCAAAGAGCATGAAGCTGGAGGTGTTGTGTGGGAGCCACTACGCCATGAAGCATCCCCAGATGTCCGGTGATGCGCAGGGGAGTGCGCGCTCCCCTCTTTCCGCTGAGGAGGAGCTGGGCTCGGACGGGGACTGCGTGACTCGCAGCCCTCCACCTGTTACACCGTGCGCCATTGCCAAGTCCAAGCCGTACGCACGGAGACCCAAACCGCCGTTTTCCTACATCGCTCTCATTGCCATGGCCATCCGGGACTCTTCGGCCGGACGTTTGACTTTGGCGGGAATAAACGACTACCTGATGAAGAGGTTTCCGTTCTTCCGTGGCAGCTACACCGGCTGGAGGAACTCGGTTCGGCACAACTTGTCGCTGAACGACTGCTTCATCAAAGTGCTGCGGGACGCGTCCAGGCCTTGGGGGAAGGACAATTACTGGATGCTCAATCCCCAGAGCGAATACACGTTCGCCGACGGGGTGTTCGGGCGCCGGAGGAAACGCATCGGTAAAAAGTTCCCAACCAGGGAGCCAAAGGTGTCCGAGGTCACCGAGGAGCCGCGGGGCGTTCGCCAGTCCGCGTCCGCCCCCAAAACGGATTCGCGCGTCAAGTTCACTAGCTCCTTTGCGATAGACAGCATCCTCAGCGAGCCGTTCAAGAGGGACTCAAACGAGGTTCGTCTACCTGTGCAGCCCGCCATCACCTGGCCGACCTACAGTGACCTGATGATGCCTCTTTCAAATACGCCCGCTGCCTCATTTCCGTATTTTAAGCCAGCCTGTTATGTGGACTCATTTTCTGCGCATGCGTCAAACATCTATTTAATTTGATGCTTCGAGTAATCAGTGTGCACGTGAGATGGACACTCGGGAGAATTGGAAACTGATTGGACTGTATTGTGCTAGCAATGTGTTACTCTTATTTTTGTACATTCTAATTATCAGATTTGATTTTTGATACGTACTATTTGTGGAGAATGTTACTGGACTGACCATTCATGTTGATAAGAAAACGTGCACTTTGACTGTCATTAAATAACAAATAAAAAATGTTAAAAAAACATACTGATGTTCTGTGTTGTTGTGATGTTGCGAAATTCAAAATAAAGGCAAGTCGTTATTTCTGGTGACCAAATGGACAGACGACCGTTTAAAAAATATATTTACTTTGTGTTCTGAGGGCCAGCTGTATGTTGTAAACACTTTTAGGTTGAAAGGTCAGGTTTTTCTCCTTAAATATTTAGGACGGCCTCCAGTAACAGTTTATTATAACAATGACATCAATACAACACTATAAGAACAATAATGACAATACAATAAAACAAAACGAAAACATATTATATTCTAACAGTTATAGTAATGGTCTTTTGTATGATCCAAAAAGAACTTAGAAGAGTTTCGTTCATCCAATATCCAAGGAGCATCCAATATTTATGCTTCGTGTCTGGCGCTGCAAATAGCTGTCGCCTCAGTCCCCAACATGCGCAGGAAAGCGTTTGTAAATGGGGCATCCTGCGCGAACTCAACTGGAATCCACAATAGGAAGAAATGTCTTCCTAGGCCTATTCTTCTGAGGCTAGAAAGTCAATTTCCTTTCAGACTAGAGCTGTGTATCCTGGACGCAGCGGGGCAGCGGGTTTGATGTTGGTTTGCTGTTGTGCGAATTTACTTTATTATTGGCGACTACTTCACCAAGCCCCAAAAAGGACATGTAGCAAACGTTCCACAATACGGAGAAACATACGTATACAGTATATATTTTTATTATAATTATCTCAATTGGTCCTTACAACTTTAGAGTTTTTTTCAATTCATCTCTCCAGGGATGTAAAACGGGCTGAAGGAGGTAAGCTGACACTTGTGCGCTGTGTGTGGTACATCGACCCGCTTCCTCTCATGTCAGCTTATTACCTTGAACAGATCCCAAACAAACGAACACTGCAAGTCTCTTTACTCCCTGATATTGGTTGCTTTTGTGTACACCAACACATTAAAACCACTGTAGCAGCCATTGTATTTTTTTCTTTTTTAAAGCTACACGAGAACAAAATAAATCATTCGAAGAGTTTCTCTTTATTCGTTCGAGTTTGAGAGATCATCGTTCCGAATGTGAGCCCGATGAATGAATTCGGAGGTGTTTGGGAAAGCGAGTCGTGGGAGGAGATTTGTTTTACTCCACTGCGCCGTGTCCGGCTTCTAGTCTGGATCCCGGCCAAATGGGGAGGGAAGCGATTTCTTGGAGGGATTTTTTTTTGGGTGTGGGGGGGTTAGAGGGGCAGAGAGAGATTTAGAAATTGATAGGCGGTCGGGTTGTGTTTGGTCGGTTGGATATGCGCAAGGAAAGTGGAGGAGACATATCCCCCCCCCCCCTCCCTCTCTTGTGGGAGTATTGCCAGCCATGGACAGTGAGAGAGACGCAGAGAGAACAGCGGATGGCGTTTCTTGATTTCCCCGCGCTTATAAACGCAGAGGGACACTGACCTTTTAATAATAAATCTGTATTTTTATATATATACATACGAAACGTTATTTGCTCAGGTGTTATAGAGTCCCAACAGGGAACGGATTACCCAAAAAAAAGCAGAGGCGCAACCATGACGACCGAGACCTCGAAGCACCGTTTGGATCCATCCAATTCTCGCTCCAGCGCAGCGGCTCCTGCTCTGAATGCAGCTCCGCCGAGCGCGCAGCCAGTGATGGAGAGCGCGCGCAATGCACCGCCCAAATGGAAAAAGGGAAATTCCGGCTTGAGGCGTCCCGAAAAGCCTCCCTACTCGTACATCGCCCTCATTGTCATGGCAATTCAAAGTTCGCCGTCCAAAAGGCTAACGCTGAGTGAAATCTATCAATTCCTGCAGGTCCGCTTTCCTTTCTTCAGGGGTTCGTACCAGGGATGGAAAAACTCCGTCAGACACAACTTGTCTCTGAACGAGTGTTTCATCAAGCTGCCCAAAGGTCTCGGTAGACCGGGCAAGGGACACTACTGGACCATCGACCCGAGTAGTGAGTTCATGTTCGAGGAGGGCTCCTTTCGTCGCAGACCTCGCGGGTTCCGTAGGAAATGCCAAGCTATGAAGCCGATGTACCGAATGATGAACGGTATCGGCTTCGGTGCGTCCGTGCTGCCGCAAAGCTTTGACTTCCAAACGCCGTCAGCCTCACTGGCGAGCCGCAACAGCTACAACGTGGACCTGATGGGCAACACGGTGCCGGCTGGCTTCGAGGGAGGCCACGGGGGAGGACTTCACGTCTCACACATGTCATCGGGCTCCGGGTCATCGCACATGGCCGCGTGTCAGGTGGCCTCCAGCGGGGACTACTGCCCGGACAGCAGCTGCAGCCCGCTGCAGTCCTCCCCGCCGATGGCAGGCACTTTGGACTGTCAGTCTCCGTATGCAAACGCGTCCTCGCACTGGAGTTCACCTGGCGTGTCTTCGTACATCAAACATCAGTCGGTGGCAACGAGCAGTCCCACTTCTTCTGCTGCGCACGCGGGGATGTCCTCGTACTCTCTGGATCAAGGCTATCTGCGCCATAACGCACGGGACTCCACGGACATCTCAGGTACAGCGTTGACATGGCGTCCTGACACGTGACGACGTCCTGTGAATTCAAGTGTATATGGTGAACTGTAGTGAGCTGTTAACTAAAATGAAATACACATTTCTGATTTTCAGCCATCACATACATTGAAGAGTATAATTACCGACAGCTCTATAGAGCTTTGATTGTCACAATGCATTTTTTATTGAATGTAGGGAAAAAAAAGTAAAGAAAAAAGTATCAGAGAATGTGATCGATGCAGTGCAGCAAAAAAACGTTGCACATTTAGACCTATTGTAATTTTCTGTGTTAATGTGCAAAATTTTCTCTTACCATGTCACCTATATATATATATATATATATGATTATATGATAGATTTTTTTTACCATGTTATTGCATTTTCACCCAGGCCTTCATTTAAGGCCTCTGTGATGTGTAAGGTACAAAAATAGCCTAAATAACGAAATAAAAAGCAGTTTATGATAAAGACATGTGAAGAAAGCAACGAACACGGCATTGAACACGCTGCCACAATGTCCATCGAAAAATACTAAAATAATAATTTATTGATTTCAGCTGTAGGTCTTCAACATGGATGATAATCAGGATAATCCAAGTAAAGGAGTTTTCTTGTTTGAAGTCTTTTACGTTTTTCCTAAAGGTGCATAACAACAAACAGGGGAACCACTTCCCACTCCGAATGTTGGTTTATAACATCACAAGCTATTGATACGCATGAACAAATAGTGAAATCCATCGTTGTGAAAATATATACTTTTGATTAATAAGGAAGATTTGCTTTCTGAAAAAGGGCTGCATACATCTGTGCAAAAACCTATTTGCATTCACTATTTGTAGCAGTTGAAACGGAAAACACACACTCTAAGATGTGTGTATGCACAATTCATTATAATTAGAAATGATAAATGGACCTATATGAGATTACATTATTGATAAATAAAGACAACATTTTGCTGCCTCCCAGCCGAAGACTTGCTTTTATAATTATGTAATGAAGATAATCCAGTTGGATGAAAGGAAATGATTGGACTTGATGTGTGTGTTTCCAGGGGGACTGTCTCGGTACTCCGGCCACTCGGCTCCTGGGAGTGAAAGGAAGGACTTGGTTTTGAACCTAAATGGCATCTCTTCCCTCCACCCCGGCGCCGGCGCATCGTACTATCACCAGCTGCACCACCACCAAGGTGTCTATCAGGACGTAAAGCCATGCGTAATGTGACACAACAACAAGGACAGAACGGACTTCTTCTGCTAAACGGAACCGTCGGGTGGAGTCATTTTAACAGACTATTTGGTGACTTTCAGTGAAAGTGGCCAATGTGTTTTCCTTTGGAGTCAATGGCAGTAAACTTGGACGTTTTCTTTAAACTGTTAATGGTTATAAGGAGATGATTTGTTCTGGCACTCTCATACTAATTGATATGAGGAAGCAACATCAACAATGTTACGCAAAAAAAATACGCACATCTTGGATTCTTTTTTTTCATCTACACATTTCGTATTCCTGAAAAATGCTGAGATTGTCGCTGATTTCTTGCATTTGTCCATTAAAGATGTTTTTTTTCAAGGATGATTTTGAGGCATTAGCAATAAAACATTTTTTATACGGGGCGTTTTCTCAGTATGTTGTATATCATGTTGTATATCATGTTATTATTATTATGGTTATATATGTATCCAAAATCATACACAAAGACAAAAGATACAAATTTTCTTAATGGCTTTTCAAAATATGCCTTGAAGAAAAATCAAAAGGTCCTCTTTAAAGACCCCATTGAGCTACACCACGGGTTCATCATCAGTTTAGTACATGAGGAAGGATGAGGTGTTTTTTAAATCAAAACGAATCATATATTTTGTGTTAGTGAAGTGACGATAGTGAAGTTAATAATAATAATCCTTCACACAGAAAAAACAGTTGAATGAACATTTTAAGAATCCTACCTGTTCTTATTATGTATATATTCATAACTAAACTGAAAAGAAGACGGCAAAACATTTCATAACCAACTCTGACCTAGAAGTTGAGATGAACCCAATCGGTGTTGTTTCGTTCTGTTGGTTTTCACGTGACTGTAGCGCCACCTCGTGGTGACTAAAAGGTGTAGTCAGACTTGTCCGTTTATATAACTGCTCACAGATATGGCAACTCTTTGACCAACAGTGAGGTTACTATGGTTACCTGCAATACAGTGTAGCACATCTTTGACCTGATTAATAGTACCGATTGGATCGCCAAATCTTTCCACGTTCATTTTCATCAAAGAAGTCGACATTTCATCGTCAAAAAATGTTTGTACACATAAATGCTTTCAGTTACAAAACATGTTGACGAACACACACACACACACACACACACACACACACACACACACACACACACACACACACACACACACACACACACACACACGCAAGTCCTTTACACACTATTTTTTCAGAATAAATCAAAGTGTTTTCATTTGATAATGAGCAAGACAGCGTGAGAGATCAGATGCAAAGCTGTGCTTGGATTGTAATAATATATAATTGTAATTGTAATATTGAGTCTCAGTCTGAAAGACATTGGTGGATAAGATCAGAAATAATGTAATTCATGTTAAACAATGCGGCAGACATTAGATAAGAAGTAGTTCACTTGATTAACACAAATGAATACCTCAGGTGTTTATTGACAATAGCACTGAATGACGTGTCGGTCATTGGGGTAACTTTGTGTGACAGATTTCTCTCTGGAACTGGAACAATGGTTTTATGGTGAGACAGCATCATTCAGTTACTTAAATGATATCTTCATCCAGTGCAACACGTTGGATATGTGCATTCTTTGATACATGTAATGTCACAAAACAGCAAACCCAAATAATACACAATAAAACACCTCGTCGGTTCATTGTGAAGAATTGTTTATCAAAAAGTCTATAAATGTCATTGAGGACACCAATAGCATTGGCACCAATGCCATACATCGGGTGTTAAGGCTGTACGTTTCTCTTGAAATCGGTGATTCTTAATTGACGATCAGGACAGTCTGAACTCGGCTGCGCTAAACTGCCATACTGATGAATACCACGAGGGGGCAGTAGCGTCTTATTAATATTCTAATAGTCACCACTGCGCGATATGGTAACACCACACACACACACACACACACACACACACACACACACACACACACACACACACATATAGATACACGCTAAATAGTTAATAGCTCACCAGCAATATTCATCTCAGTAGTATAGAGACGCACATATTTCTTGGAAAGGGAAACGTCTGATTTAGTGATGTTTTAGTGACATCATTACCTATATATAGTTATATTGTTTATAGCTGAGGAACCTACGAGTATCTTGGGCGTTTTTTAATGCACTCATCACATGGGTTCATCAATCGTCTTACAAAATGTTTGGTGGCCACTAAACAATGGACTTTATGACGGTTTCAAATGACTCAAATCACAGTGTAGGCTGGGAGCAACTAAGGATTTCTAACTTTTCCTTTGTGACCACTAGAGGGAGCCAACCTCCTATTTTTGAAGAGACTTTAGTAGCAATGGCAGCTAACAGTGCTTTTTAACAACAACGACGTCAAGGAGTCTCACCCACCTAGCTGCTCTACCTCCCTCTCTCTCTCTCTCTCTCTCTCTCTCTCTCTCTCTCTCTCTCTCTCTCTCTCTCTCTCTCTCTCTCTCTCTCTCTCTCTCTCTGTCTCGCTCATCCCGTTAATTGTTTTTATGGGACCATCCATTTGATTTAATTCACAGCCAACGGCCTCATGTACCATCTATAATAAACTAAATAGTTATGTTAATGCTGTTTTTTTAACACCTATAGTCTATTGTTTGTGGAAAACACAAAATTCACAATGGGGGAAGATTAAGAGGAACAAAATAATTAACACTATAATTGAATTGTAGAATCAATTATATTACTTTACAACCACGACGGTGTCTTCATTATATTAGACAAAAAAACCAAACAAATCAACATACTCCCAACGTTGTTTGCTTTATTTGTTTCTTTATTATCTATCGTGTTCTTCGACGCTCAAATCAAATAAAGGAACCTTTCAGTAGAACTGGGTGGGCAGGCCGGCGCATTAAGTAAAAAAGCCCGTGGTGAATTGTGTAAACAGCCCGGGGCGGAGGAAAAAGTTCATGCCCGGGTCCATGTAAGGAGAAACCGGCGGAGCAGCAGGCCACTGCACGGACATTTAATTAATAGGACCTGCAGAGGATTATGTCGATATTAGGACTGTAACTTTGCCTCGCAGTGGCCATTAACAATTTCATGCGCAGTCGCCTTTACAGCAGGCCACGCGGAGGCCTTCAGGGTCGGCTTCTGCCAATCTTTGATCACGATCTTCTTTTATTTCAAACCACAGCTTCGCGATAATAACCATACGGCATTCCGTAAAACACCCGATAAATCCCTGGGGACGTTTTTTTATTTATTTATTTATTTTTAACGAATGGAGTTCCTTGTGTGTGAATCACGAGGAGGTCACAATTCTCGATAAGGCCCCGGCAGATATTCAAACCCTTTTCGTGTGAGGTGTCACCCTCCTCCCGTTTGGTTCGCTGGTGTTGAGTAAACTCTCACACCTCAGGCCACTCGCGGACCAAACCGTCCTTTAATTCCCGTTGTAATGAGAGCTCACTTCGCCGCCCACTTCCCAGCGACGCGTCCCTCCGGCCCGCTTTCATCTCCCGGTCACCTGCTTGCCGGCGTTGGGTCCTTTTAACCAACACGATGCATTTATTGTGACCGTAAAACGGGAGGCAAACGACACATATTAGCGTACTGGTGCCAGTATATGTTCTATTATTACAAACGAGAAAGCATAACATATAAAAAGTTAAATGGCCTTTCGTAAATTGTTATTTTTTCGTTGCTTTGGGGAGATTTGCAAATAAATCCAATGCTGTAACATTATGATGTGTTACAAAGTGCGCGGTTGTGAGTTCGTCTCTCACTTTCTGAGGGTCTCGGCGGCAGAAGGCTGGCAGTTACCGACACCCCCCCACCTCCCTCCTCCCTCCTCCTTAAACGCCCCCAAGTGCGTCCCGAGAGCCGCCCCCCCCCCCCCCCCCCCCCCCCCTCGCTTCCCATTGGACGTCTCGCGCACTCTTCTGGGAGGAGCTTCGCTGGCACCAAAAAGGAGGAAAGAAACTGCCCCAAAAAGTCCTGCGTGGTGACGGATGTCCAAAGTTCAGAACTTTTTTAATTTGACTCCCATAGAGACGCGGGGATGGGGACGGCTTGAACGGCGGCTGAGATCCAGTTTCGTTCTTCTCCTTCTTCTTCTTTTTAAACTGAGCAGCGCGGAACTGTGATTTTGGGAGGAGGAACAAGTGGAGCTCTCTCCGTCTCTTGCGTATTTCTGGAGCTTTTATTTCCAAGCCCGAAGACAATGCAGGCTCGCTACTCCGTCTCCAGCCCCAACTCCCTCGGCGTCGTGCCCTACATCAGCAGCGACCCGAGCTACTACCGGGCCGCGGCCGGCGGGGGGTACACCGGGATGCCCGCGCCCATGAACATGTACTCCCACGCGGCCCATGACCAGTACCCCGCCAGCATGGCCCGGGCGTATGGACCGTACACCCCCCAACCCCAGCCCAAGGATATGGTCAAACCCCCTTATAGCTACATCGCGCTCATCACCATGGCTATCCAGAACTCGCCCGACAAGAAGGTGACCCTCAACGGGATTTACCAGTTTATCATGGAGAGGTTTCCATTTTACAGAGACAACAAGCAGGGCTGGCAGAACAGCATCAGGCACAATCTGTCGCTGAACGAGTGCTTCGTCAAGGTGCCCCGTGACGATAAGAAGCCCGGCAAGGGCAGCTACTGGACCCTGGACCCGGACTCTTACAACATGTTCGAAAACGGGAGCTTCCTGAGGAGGAGACGGCGGTTCAAAAAGAAGGACGTCGTGAAAGAGAAAGAAGAGCGGCTGCAGAAGGACATGCCGCCGAGGGGGCAAGGCCGCGAGCAGGAGCAGCCGGTGCAGGGCTCCAAGCCCGTGAGGATCCAGGATATTAAGACCGAGAACGGGACGGTCACGCCGCCGCAGTCCGACTCGCCCTCTTTGAGCGCGGTGCCCAAAATCGAGAGCCCGGACAGCAGCAGCAGCATGTCCAGCGGGAGCCCTCACAGCATCCCCTCCAACAGGTCCATCGGCATGGACGGCTCGGAGCACCACCAGCACCACGGGCAGGCCTCGACGCAGGGCTTCAGCGTGGACAACATCATGACGTCCCTCCGGGGGTCTCCGCAAGGTGCCACGGAGCTGGCCCCCAGCCTCAACGGCTCCGGCAGGACGGGTATAGCACCGGCTTTGTCCTTAAACTATTCTCCGAATCAGACGTCTGTCTATAGCTCACCGTGCAACCAGAGCGCCATGTCCACTACCTCCAACGGCACCTATCATTGCAACATGCAGGCCATGAGTTTGTACGCCGGGGACAGGTCTAGCCACTTGGCGCCGAGCACCTCCGTGGACGAAACGTTGCCAGATTACTCGGTGACCACCACCTCATCTCCCATGAGCCACGCTAATCTGAACTCGGTGCAGGAGGGCCACCATCCCCACCAAGGGAGGCTGACCTCATGGTACGGAGACCTGGGCCACTTGGGCGCAGCGTACCCGGCGCAGCAGCAGAACTTTCATTCGGTCAGAGAGATGTTTGAATCCCAAAGAATTGGCTTGAATAATTCACCGGTGAATGGGAATAACAGCTGTCAGATGTCGTTTCCACCGAGCCAACCCATCTATCGCACTTCGGGAGCGTTTGTGTATGACTGCAGCAAGTTCTGACCAAAAAAAATACAAAAAAATACAAATAGAAGAACAAATAGGCTCGTAATTTTCCTCACGGTGTTTGAACTCTTCCAAGTAAAATCTAACGTGTCCTCAAGCCCGCTCTCCTGCCGACACCATATGGACTAATATGAGACAGAACAACCCCCCCCCGAAAAAAAACAGAAAGACTCTGTTTTTTGCTCTCTAAACAACAGTGTTACTGCAAATAACACGTAAGTCTCTCTTCGCTTTTGTGACTTTCTGTGATATGTTAAATATGACAGTTTTCATGGACGTGTAAATTGCATATAGTAATTTATTTCTAAAAATGTAGCCAGATATTGTGGACCAAACACCCCAAAAGTGTTTCTAAATTGAATTGCCTTACTTGTCCAAACAATTGTTCCAATATAAAAATTAAGAAAAAGGAACGTGTATATCGCCGTATCATTTTAAAGATTCTTCATTTGTTGGAAAGTATGCTGAAGGATTTGTTTGTTTGTTTAATAAATTTTCATTTTATGTGAGTTAAAGTTACGCCTCGTTTCTTACAGACTCCCAGGATAGTGGTATTTTACATTTAGTCTGGCTCATGCTAGTTTTTTTGTAAAAGAAATAGGCCTCCTTAATAATCTGAATTTACGCTCTGGGATTTAGTTATTTTTTTAATTTATTTGATTCTGTGCGTTCCTCATAGTGCATTTGGCATCAACCAGAATTATTTGTAATACTTCCCTGGCATTTACTTACAAAATATATACATACACGCGTCAAAAAGAGAAACCGTCCGTAGTTTGGTCATTTTGACATTGAAAATAGCATGCACTGTTTGGGTTTGTGTTCCATTTAACATGACTTAAAGGGTGACTGAGATGATGCTGACCCGAGGCCTTCACCAGCCTCCACACAGCACCACTTTGTTTTGGATTGCGTTGTGTGTTTACTGGCGTATACCAGTGCTTACTTAATATCATACCACACATGCCAAAGATAGTCCCCGTTGTCACTTCACTTTTGGTGTTGAATTCTATTCGGCCTGACGTTCACCGTCATGACACATTCTGGTTTTTGTTTTTTTTGTTGGACATTTAATGCAACAAGGAGTATGTATTAAATCGGCCCATTATTCGAAATGTCAGATTGATGTTTATTTAATTTGGCAGTTTCCTCCTCAAATGTTGTTTATTTCAGTGACAATAATGAATGGGAAACTATTTATCTTAATAACGTTAAATGGTAACCCATACATTCCTTTGAAATAGGCTTTCTTATATTAACGGCAATTATTTATACACTTTTATTGTCCCGACGATCAAAGCAGGTTTTTAATTAATATTTTCTATTTATCTTTCATTTGTTCCAAATATGTATCAAGCAAACATTACAACAAATAGAAAGAAATATATTGAAATAATATTGCTTGGTGCGTGAGGTATGCCTAAAATTACGCGTGGCCACAGACCGTAAAAAGACAATGTCAATGATAACTATAATATTTTAGCTTTAATTTTTTTTAGCTTTAATAAAATTATAATAACAAAATGACCACTACTAGTAATAATGATAATACAATTATGAGTAATTATCAATTTGTTAATACTAAAAAATGTTAAAATATGATGACGACAATACTCATAATACTAATTATACCCATCATCATAACAATTATACTCGTCAATAGTTGGCACTTTTACCTTCCCAAGGGATGTGCTGAATTTCCTGTCGAACTTTTTGACAACAATACAAGATGCTTCGTGCATCTTTTTTCTCCCCTTTCAACAGAAACAACAGAGTGCAAGGCAACGTCCTGCACGCACTGACAGACCGAGTCGTAATTCAGTCCAAAACAAATAGAATGTCGATTCCGAGAGACTTTTCTGCAAAATAGAAATAGAAAGCTGGTTGGCTCAGTCCTCCTATTCCCCCCGGAGAGCGCACGCCAACAAGGCACATCAAAACAGAGCATTTTCAACTCAAATTAACTGGAGGCCACCTGCTTATCCCAGACTATACGGACCTCATTGGCAAGGCAGACAACAACAACAACAACAACAACATATATATATATATATATATAAATGCTGCTCTTTTGTCTTTCACAGCTCCCCGATTGCACCAACTATAATCAGGCTCATAAAAGTCGTTATACGTTCCTGAGTTGAGGCCTAATAAACAAACGTCGTGTTAGCCGAAAGATTGATTGCGCTCTCACAGAATAGAGCAGGTCAGGAAGGAATAAAATTCAATCAGAGAGCTGGAATCGTTTTTCATGAGACGGAAAAGGCAGAGAGGGAGACGGGGGTCAATGATGAGGATGTCGGCCGCCAGAGCACCATCAACAATACAACAGGACGTGGCGCGCGCGCACACACACACACAGAGCGGAAGAGACACACACGCACGGATAGAGAGACAGAAGGGGGCCGGGGGAGGGTGGGGGGGGTGTCTCCTTAACGTCGTAATATCCGATTTTTAAAGTTTTCATAAATTAAAGGTCCAATACACGAATACAGAAAATGGTCAAATAGCTTTTAACCGGTGAACTGATAATGAACCGATGCTGTAATTAACAATAAGCCTGCGGTTTTCCACATGGGTCCCGGGGGGCTTCATCCTACCCCAAGGGGTCCCTCAGCGAGATAGGCGCAAACTTAATTTCACTTTCATTTCCCTTCTCAGAAGGAGTGGGAAGGTTGTGTGTATTTCCTGTTACAGTTATGTGCACCTATGCGGTTGAGCTCGCTATTTCTCATCAAAAAGAGCAACTCAAATCAGATGTTACTGAAGGCCAAATCTCGTTAAACAGGCTCCCGTGTCTGTCTTGGGTCTACAGAAGACATTTGGAGACCCCTGTTTGACTCTGCTCTGCTTTTCCCTCAAACTTCCCAGCTACATTTCTGAAAAAATGCAAAGCTTCACTCACTGCTCTGCGCCAAATAACGAAAAAAAAGCGTTGGTCAATATTAGCTAAAATATCAAATCAGTGCATGGGGTTAAAAGCCAATATAGGAAATTAATTTATAATAGTTTCGTCTTTTTTGGTTGTTGTTTTTTTAAGCCAACATTTATTTAGACAAAAATGCAATGATTTAGAGCAAAATAAACAAATACCTAAACAGTCATATAATCTGAATTAAATTTGACATACTTGAGGGAGTTGGCCGAGTTTGTGGAAGTCAGGTCAAAGTTCGAGAACCGCCCATGAAAATAACCAACACGTTGTTTTTAAAGGTGTGGATGACGTGTCGACTGCATGTAGAACCAGCTTGATGGTCACAAAGAGCAGAGCCGTGAAGTCTAGTTTGACCCATTTGTTGTGGGTCACGTCAGCTGATGATGCACAAATCCAAATGGGAAACTCCCATTTACAAACCTTCAGTTTTGACACTATTGGCACCTCGTAAAAATAAAAACCAGAATACTTTGTAATTATTATTTCTGTTATTATTATTAATAATAATATTGATTGACGCGTTGAAGCCAAATGTGATGTATTTATTCATTTGATAGTGTGGTTGTGTACATGGCCGCACAGCAGGAGGAGGCGGGGGGGGGGGGGGGGGGACCTGTAAATGACCTGGAGCCCCCGCACGCAGCGCGCACCTGTGTACCGCTGAGTTACCGGCTCAGCGCGCAGTGGAAAATGCTGCCTTTTAAACTCTCGGTTCGAGCACAAGACCCGAATCTTCACGCGCCATCTGTTTCCAATTTTGGAGTCCGTTCCGACGCGGATTCTGTCCGCGCCGCAGCCAACCGAGGACTTCCAACACTTGTCTCTCACGAGGGGAAATAACGGCCGCTTTGGCTTCGTCTCCTCGTGTCTTTTTTTTTTATACACACAGCATATAGTGTTTTTTGTTTTTTTTAAAGACACGATTCACACGGTTCTGGTGCAAACAGGCAGAGCGATGAGGTGAACAAACACAGCTTTCCGGGGGAGGAATAGTGATCGGAGCAGCGGATTAAAGACGCAAGACTAAAAAAAAGTCCTGCAGAGCCGGTGGGTCGCTGGACGAGGAGGGGGAGGAGGGGGGTGGAGGGGGTCGTGGGGGGGGTATAATGGGGTACTGTGAAGTCAGGTCGACCTGCGAGTAACCCGACAGCCTTGGCGAGCCGGTTTACAAACGAACAGAGGTGCCTTCAAGTGACACAAAACCCGCCTCTCTGCCGCGCGGCCTGCGGTTACTGATTATAGCATCTTTTCAGGCGGCGCGCACTTGAATGCACCAATTATGCAGCTTTCCATACAGTATTTATTGTCAAGGGCAGTTGACGTTATTAATTTATTTTTGGAGGTCTCACGCTGGAGGACTTTGCCGACTTTGTTTTTAATCCGAATGGTCAGGTTGGAAATCAAACTTCACCTCGATGCTTATTGTGTGTTTAGTGGATTTTACGCCCATCATTTTTTTATTATTTGTTCTTAACTTTAGTACAAACCGTGGCTGCTGGTTCGTAGTAAAATAAACATAATTAAGTGGAGTTTAATAAAACAATTCGCGTAAAGTATAATAGCGATACGCGTCACGCAATGGGAATGTAAATTTACTACAGGAAATACAAAGGTCCAATTTAGATGCGTGCCAATAAAATACATCTTACTTAATTCCCAGCTTAACGTGGGTTTACACAGTCCTGATGGCAGGAGGCAAACAGAACCAACTTGAACTCTTTAACTTAAGAGGGCCACTTCAAAGCTGTCAGACTGCTGCCATTTGAGCCCCGGTAGCTGTTGTCTGTGTCTTTCGGGGGTCTCATCTCATTTAATGGTGCCACGAATACATCCACAGCAGCTTTCTGTTGCTATAAGACTCAGGAAAGAAGCTGGTTGTTGTATATGGAATACGTGATAAAATGTTTTAGTGGCTAACTGAATAATTATTGTTATTGAACATCCAAATACTACAAAATAGTTTTTAGTTCTAAAAGAGATCAAATAAAGGCAATGAAAACAAAGGTGCTAAAAAATTCTATTACTCAATTATCAAAAGAAAAAAGAGGCTGAAGATAATACAGATAATACAGTGCTGCACATGTGACATAATTTCCCCTTAAATACAAATATATTTTTCATGAATATTATATCCTTCCCGCTTGTATTTAGCTGGCAACGTCAAATGGATATTTAACAAACTCTCCTTGTTGCCATAGAGAAGTGTGTCGTGCATCAAAAGAGGAGACGGTTCCGGAGCGACCTCTCAATTCAAAGTATACTTAAGTCTGCCCATGCAAGGGAGAAAAGATCGTCACAGCAACCAAAGGCAAAGCAAGAGGAAGAATTGAGCTGCAGTGTAAATTACATATTTCCTTTAAAATTAAAAAAAAGGTTGCTTCACATGAGCATGGACTGAGGACCTTTTGTCTGCGTGTGGCGTAGTCGTGTGCTCCTGAATGCAGAGCGGACAATTGCGATCGGATGTTTTTTAAAAATTCTTCTTCTTGAAACATAATTTCCAAACTACTTGTGATATCTTTTTTCTCCTATAATTTCAGGTGGCAGCAGGGATTGTGGATTAAAAAACAGGACAATGTTGACAAAAGGGACATCCAATTTATTGCAACTTATTCATTAACCAGTGCATGCTGTTTTTTGTTAAAAAAAGGATCAGTGACGATGATCAGGTTGTCAATCAAAGGGGTCAGTAGGTCATGAAAATGATGTGAATAAAAAGTGCTTAACATTCAAATCAGTCAGTCTTTTTTTATCCTTTACGATGTCGGTGACAGAGTTGGTAGATCATGATTAGATAAATGAGGGTCCGAGGTGTGAACACAAAATTCAATCAACCACAACTTATTGATGGTGTGCTTTAAATTGTAGAATCAATGGAAAACTCACTTTTTAGGATTCTCCGATATCTCTGATTACACTGGTTGGCATGATTCCTTTTTCCAACTCAAAATTACGATCGGGTTCTTAATCATGTCAACACACTCAGCTCCCTGCACAACGATTGCGGTTCGCAGTCTCATCCAACGGAGCTTCTGAAAGACCAAACAGGAAGAAACAAGGACCACGTGGGGACCTGAAGGCATGCTTTGTTTTTTTGAGGGACAGTCTTGCACTCATTCATTCCCCATGTTTCATGCAGTTCGTGAGCAGTTCCTGCAACAAGAATAGCAGGAAGCAGGGATTTGATCTGCAATCCCTGAACACCACCACAACAACAACAACAACAGCAACAACGCACACAAATAACACAAGGCGATGGAGTATTTCAATGCAGAATAAGGTGTGAAGTGAAACACAGGCAGGGAAAGCAAGCTGACAGGGAGCTGAGCTAACCACTGTTACATCATACCCGAGGAATCATCACAAGGATCCTCTCTGCAGTACCGGAATAAAATAAAATAAAATATACTGAAAAATTAGTTTGTCATGTACGTGTTTTCCAACCAACATACGAGAAGCACAACACGTCTTTTTTCAGGCTGAAATCTATCCGAAATGTCAGCTGTCGGAGCTTGTGTCAATGGACAATCTAACCTTTGACTTCCAAGAGGAAAACTATTCCTCCCTACGGCCTTTGACAGGGACCCATTGTTTACTCTTCAGCCAGTTAACTAAAGTTACTTAAGTCGTCCTTTCAGCGTTTTCATGCTTGGTTGCATCGTAAACAGCGTTCAAACACAGAGGAGGAGAAAGTCAAGGAGGAGAGTTTGTTGACAGCACAGAAATGCAGAAAGAATGAAGGATTGAGAACAACGCCAGTTAGTAGAAGACCACCTCAACGCCACATTACACCTTAAGAGAAGGGCAGCGATGCAGTTTGAAGATTTCTGTGTACCTTGTTGGAAAATATTTTCTTTAAAGCTAAATAATTTGTATAAATGTGTGGAAGCTAAAAGCTTTCTGTGAACTTCTGGGAAAAGCAATTTAAAAATGAGCTAATATCTAGTAGTAGAAGCACGTATCTAACACTTGTCACATTGTCGAACCAACCCAAACACCAGATAGGACTTAACATTTACAACAACTTCCCATAAAACCCGTTTCCTCGTGTATTTCTGTGAGGGGTGCAGGTGTGAGGTCTTCTCCGTCTGGTGAGAGGCAGCCAGATGGTGTTTGTGTGTGATGGCGAGCCGCGGCGATACAGCGGTGGTTCCTTTCACAGATCAGCACCCATATCTCTGTTCCATCTCCAGGCTCTCGGCTCATATAAACATCCCCCAGTTCATGGGCCTCTGATGTTTTCGCCATTGTGTTTACAGTGAGAAGTCAGGCAAGTACGCGAACTTTAAGACAAAGAGAACAAGGAGGAACGATAGACTGTGAGGCTTGGATTTGTTAAAGTGAAAACCTTGTAAATAAAAAAATTAAAAAAATTCTTTAAAAAACTTTGGAAATAAAGTGTGCTTTTTTTCAACCAAACAGACGGCATTGACAGTCACGTTGCTTCAGGGCATTAGCCCGATGTTCCCTTTCTATGTCTATCCCTGGTAAACATATCTCCTGATGGGTTTAAACAAACCGCCACAAAGCCTGTGAAGGATTTTAAGTACGCTACACACCCTCGGTCTCCACATGCAGTAGGAAACATGTTCAATTACACAGATTCAGCATGAACATGGGCGGACCCCACACAGGAAAAAAAGTGAGTCATGTTTCAGCGTTTGGAGCCCACGACAACCGAAGTGAAAGAGTTCAGGAAAAGTGGAACGCACACACACACACACACAAATTCTGACCAAAAAGTTCAATTGTCTTCGCCATGGAGCAAATGAGATGAAGCGATCTCTTCTGGTAATAGAGCTTTGTCTGAAATTAATCTCGCATGCACATTTCCAATCAACCCCGTGCGATGCCATGACTCCAACATCAAAGCAGGCTCAAAGCAATTCTGTCCTGCCTTCTCCTTTTAAACTGCCTGTTTTTAACAGCAAAAAAAAGAAGAAAAATCCCCCTAACATCAAAGAGGGACTTTGAGAAAGTAATTTAGCCTTATCTTAATTGAGCTGCAATTTTAATAATGACCTTACACATTGGGGCCGAGGAGGAGCTGCAGGCTGCAGGACGAGCGGCTGGCGTCCCTGCTCTCTGCTCCGCTGCTGCACTCTTTAATCTCAGCTGCAGACATGTCACCGGCCAGTGAGTTATGATGACCTAATGTTTTGTTTACTTCATGCTCATAACACGCGGGCGGATCGCACGGGCCGCGGCGTGCAGGGAAAACTTGAAAGCGTTGGAGCTTTCAGGGCAGCAGTCGCCAGTAGTTTTGCAGAAATAAACAGCTCTGAACTTCAGCCACCTGGCACAGCACCACTTTCAAATTGCGGGCCGGGGCTGCCGACCACTCAGACGTTCACATAAATCCCAGGCTATGTGTTTCATTGGCTGTCATGAGGCAACCATCAGTCTGTAATGGGGAGGTAACACACTTGATTTAACCTCTAGATAAACGCTTTGACCTCTCTGTTCCATGCACTTTCTCAATAATTGTCTTTGCCTTTGCCATACGAGAGGGCAAACACATGGAGTCTGACAACCCCCTGACAGTAAGGTCAAGAGTCCAGTACCACAGTCCACTTTTAAGCATCTTTCACTTGGCTACTGTTGGCGGTTTAGAGGTCCAAGTGAAACAATTGGGAGCGACTGAAAATACTCAAGGTTACAGGTAAATAATATGATATATGATATGTAATATGATTGTTCAGCCCTATTGGTCTTTCTTGGTACATTATCTGATATGATAGTTGCTTAAGTGACATTTCTCTGGAAGCAAAGACATGTCTGTGGAGGGGTGGTACATATAAGCAGCCATCTAATCCAAGCAAAATGACTTGGAAAAAAGGTTTATGGCTTTGGATACTACTACAGCCGATGTGCCCACATGCGCTTATTCATTGTTTCTACTGCTGACCAATAATATTGCTGCTGGGAACTGACCTACAAGGGGCCTGAGGTCAAATTGAATGACAAACACTCCATTTGGGTAAAAAGAGATTAGATATACTCAAAGAGTTGATAGTAACAGAGTGTGTTTTGGTACAGATTACATTTAGACATTTATAGGCTATGGTCATGAGAAAAATAAGTTGTAATAATACACTTCAGAACAAAATATTTAAACGCTGGAGAGAAGTAACGAGAGGAGAGATGAGATCCATCAACAAGTTGCCTGTAGCCAAATCGTACCCAATCTGTTAAAGTGTTTAATTTGAAGTGTTTGTCAGGGTTAAAAACAGTGCCCAGAGGTCATGCCCACATCTACAAAAGACGGAGATGTCTATTTTGTAAATATTTTGCTCCTTCCCTGTCTGGCCATTCAAAATCCAATTTGAAAATCCCATCAGATAGGCATTTCCTCCTCCTGCTGCAGCAGCCGGAGCAGGCGACTGCTACATTCTTATCTTATCGGCGGCAACAATCTTGCATCTCGTCGTGCCCAAACAGGGAGAAACAGAATCATATCAAAAGTGGTAATTTAGCTCCCACCTCCGCCACCAATAATGCACATTCTGAAACTACAACGCAGCCTCTTCAGTCATCGGCTCGGATTGGATATTGGCTTCTTGTCAAGCAAAAGAGTAAAAAGGAAAAACCCTCTTCTTGCACTTAATACTCCCCCGGCTTTCCCTTCTTTTCCTTCTCTCCTGGCAGCGTGACATGCATGATAAGAGCGCCGAAGCAAACTGCGAGCTCTGTCTGGACTGTACAGGAAGTGCAAAGGGATTCAGTGGTGCTGTCAATCAACAACAGCTCTGCTGCCTTCAGGAGCGAGAACAATGGCCAGAGGCACGACTGGCACTGGGGAAACTAAGTCAGCCTGCAATCTCACAAGCACAGAAAAGATAAAGTTAAGAGGAAAAGGAAAGTAAGTTATCCAAAAATTACATTCACTTGCATGTACGTGGCTCAGGCACATATAGATGCACCTCTGTTTTAAAAAACATAACAAGTTATTATCACAATCAAGATTACAATCCCTGTGGGTCGGAGTTAAGAGATTTGGTTGGGAAGTACACACCATAAGCTAAACTAAGCTAAGCTAAGCTAAGCTACCATTAGCTCCATGGGTGCGTTGACACTCACAACACTCACCTTTTGAATTTTAACTGGTAGAAATGTTTAAAAAATGAATATTTGGCATCCTTATCCCGCTCTTGATATATAAGGTGTCCATGCAAGTCAGAATCTCCACCAGTTGATGATATAAGCAGATGCAAACAAAGGAAAAAAACAGTGAAGTTTCTCTGTTGTGGCTGTTTGCAAAATTCATCTAAACTACTTTGAGGACCATCCTACTAGGAGCAGTAGTTCACAAACGTTATCTGTGTCGTAGCTTCGTTGTTTTGAATTAATTGTAATTATAACATATAAACTTTATAAAATACTTGTTTTTCCTTCTAAAAAGGGTTTTATTATCTTGGTTTTCCATCTTAAAATAGCAATAATACTAACTTAATTTCTGCAAACACTTAGAGGTGTGCTCGTTTTTGTGAACGATGCTTTTTAAAAATGTAACCCTATAAACTGCTGTATTTAGCTAATGATGGGTTTCATGGGTGTTAAAGCAGGAAAAATACATCTTTGTTCCACTCTTCAGAGCCACAATAGCCAATCTTATTTGAGACGCATGCACAATGTTCCTGCGAGTGGAGGAAGTTTACATGTAGCGTGTGTGGCTGCTAAGCTGTGATCAATCAATGGAAGATCACTTTTCTTGTGAAGGGTCAAGTATCACATTGAGACCTCACACATTCATCCAACCTGGGACATTTTTATGGGTCTTATACACATTTTAGTTAAAAAACAGACATCCCTACCATGGCAGTCTTTAAACAGAAAAGGACATCTAACCCCAATCACCCATTGCCAAATAAAGGCAAGATACACAAGGAAAACAAACAAAGCCCAGAGTCTTGTTACTGTAAAGCCACGTCATACATTACTGCGGAGGAAACGTGTGTCACTGCCAACACAAATACATTCTATCCCTTACTTACCTTATTGCACATACTGGGGATTAACGTATTATCAATAATACAGTAAAACACCTCAGAGCAGCTGTAGCGACGATATATCTAATTGCTTCTGTACAGAAATGTATTCAGGCTTCTGAAACATGTGGGTTGGTGATGGCTAAAATCCCCCAAAGTCAAGGAAAGTAGGGAACACCCATCTACCACCACTCTGACACACACACACACGCCATCTGTCCAAGACAGGACACAGCGCATCCTTTAGCTGACACTTACTGGAGGGGAAGTCGGGCCTTGAGGCTGTTGTATGACATCAGCACAGCAAACGTGACACCATTTATCATCGCCCACCGAACATGGAGACATTCATAACATCCTGACAGGAAGATCTTGTGGAAAGTAATCACTTTGGGCTTTGATAACGACTTGGTTCCTTCTTCTGCTGCTCATTTGGACGGCCTCCTGCTCTCCTCTGCGATTCTTTTTCCCTCACCGTCGTTAATCTTTCATGCTTTGAACGTGACATGTCTGTTTCATTGTGTTTCCGTTCTCATAAATGCCCTGTATCATAAATGCGTGTTCTGTCTGTGATTGATCACAGTGGGAAGAAAGCTACTTGGTCGAGACAAAAAGTTATGGAGCTCTTAAGATGATCATATTCCATACAGTTTGATATCCATACGCCGTAGTAGAAAGTTTAGATGACCAAATCTTTCCAGAGCACAATCATTGGAGTCCAAAGGTTAGTTATTCCTTTCCCGTGAGGAAAAGTTTTTCAGAGTTTTTCGCAGCTCTTTGTAACCGACCTGCTCTGACTTTTGGTCTCCCTTTTGTGCTGGCGGTGAGAGCTTTTGTCATATGTCAGAGGAGCATGGACGGCAGCCAAGCCAAGCTGTCTGTGGGTCTTCCTATTTTGACACCCTAAAGCACCTGCCCTCACTGGAGCATGGCAGGGAACGTCGCGGAGAGAACAATAGAGAAAGGGCCTCTTTCCACCCACTCGGTCCCATCCAGCGCCGACTGCCTGTCACTCAGGTCCATTAAAGGTCCGTGTAGCTCGCCGGCCTCCAACCCTCAGGAGGACACGCCCTAATGGACACGGCCAGTTTTTACACTCACTTTTTCCTCGCCTGCATCTCTCCTTTTCCCCTCAAAGGTCGTAAGGTGGGCGGGGAGTATCTCAGAAGGAAATGCCTGAGCGCAAAAGGAGGGGCCTGTGCCCCCCCCCCCCCCCCCCCGTCCCCTTACTGTGAGCGTAGCCGTGGGTTTTATCGTCCTTATGTAATAAAGTGCTGATAACAAGATCTTTTTTTTCTTGACAAAAACCTGATGACTTAAATTCAGTTGGTGACACACAGAGAAACATTCCAAGTGCAAATGGATCGCTCGTAAAATCAATAACATAGATACTATTGTTTGATGATACTATATGGTATTATTATAATATTATTATTTGGTATTATTGAGCTTTAGTCAACACAAGAAAAATACAAGAGCTCAATATATATAGATAGCTGTCTGGATAAGACTTAGAGTTCAGGTGTTGAGACAAGTACAGTTTAGCATCTTAGCTTAATATAATAGAACGGAATAAATAAGATGTGAAATAAAAGGTTATGGGTATGAAAGCACTGCAGGTATGTATAACATATATAGTAAACTGTTACTATAAGTCACACTAACCATAGAACATAATATATGTATATATACATAGTCTTGTATGATATCACTTTATCAAATTGCTTACTTGTCATTTTATTCTTCTTTTCTTTCTGAAGAATAACGTTTTGAAAAAAAGGTAATTATTTTCTCCTTCCACCTCTTTGTGTAGTGTTTGTTTACATGACCCGGTGTTACCTTGTGTGTTTCAGTAAAGTACCTCACTTCAAAAGTAAACCTGTACTCGGAGTCGGATAATAATTCATTGTGCATTTAAAGTGATGTTGAGATAGAACACGGGGAAATATGGCAGCTGGCAGCTGTAATTCTTTTGCATCTGGAGTTACTAATTACTTTGGAAAAGTAGAGATTCTTTGAATTTCGTTTGGACGTTTTTCACATTAAATATAACCGCCATCAATAAACAAAGTTGCCTGAAATAACCCCACTTTATTAAATATTGCCAAAAATCTCAGTGAATTGCTACTTGAAAGAACTTTTCACGTGGTTCTAAAATCATGATTCAAACTGCAAATAGATGTTCTTCTCACCTTGTACCAGTAATAATCTCTCCCATCCATTACACCACTATAGAGAACCGCAACAAGCGCATAAGCAGAGGCATGCACACAAGAAAGTATGCAAACCCCTGACATTCCAACCCCTAGCCTGGGTGCAAGAAATGATTTAAGGGTCTTCATCTTGATAAATGCATACCTTCACTTTAGGAAAATGAAGGGCCGCAAGAAAGGAAATACGAGGCACCTGAAGCAGTGGAACTAAGGAGGCAGGCCGTAGTGGCGATTCTTCATGCAGCACCTCGTTCGTCTCTGGCGTCGCGAAGACAGATGAATCTCTTTTTTTATGGCATCTCCATCATCGTGCGCAGGAGTAAGGGCGTTCGCTGCCATGGCGATGACGACTCACCCGCATCCCCGCGCCGAACAGGTCTGAAATATCGGGGGTTATGTTTGACTGCGCGCCCTGCGCATCCATCAAGACCACATATGAAAGGACTGTATGATTCATGTGCAGCATGTAAAGCACATTCAAAAATATTTATTCATATGTATCACTCATGGATAGAACTGTGGATGAAATCAACACAAAGCACGTCAAGAGCCACCAGGTTCACCAAAGTATTGAACCGCTCCTTAAAAAGAGTATCATAGACCATTTGTAGACTCACAAAAGATTAACGGATGAAAACTAAAGCGGCAATGTAAATGTTCTTGTCATGTCTGGGATTACACCTACGGGATGAATGGCTAACCTCTGCTGTTATCTTATTCTCCCCTTTTAGCAGCTGAATCACATCAATATCCTTTTTTTTTGCCCCTTCCAAAGAAAGTAAAGCATGTGAAGTAACTCCTCCAATGATCTACTGACAGCCCGAGGCAAGCTTCAACCACGATGCTTTCTATCATCGAGCCACAGCTCCCCTGTCAATCACCTTATTGGCTGCAGTGACGTCTTGTAAAAAAGATGACGAAAAAAAAAAAAAAAAAATTGTTCCCTTGTCTTTATGTCTAGTTCCTTAATATGAAAAAAAGAATATACCGGTAGATATATATATAGTTTTGTATAAGTTATTATTCAATCTCTGCAATACATAAACTCCAGTCAGCACAGATGTTTGTGTTATTCAGTTTTTTCCTTCCTCGAGATCAAATTGCTTTTGAACTTGCTCAAGTACAAGAAGTTGAAGGAAAAGGCAGCCGGATTATTTGCAGGTTGAAAGTATTATGAAGCAGTATTAAAACACAATTGTTCCAGATGCTAAGATAATGTCAAGATAAGCTATTTCATCAGGAGAAATTATAAATAGGCTCATAATTATGCATCACATCAAAAAGTTATTTCAGCTCATCTGATTATACTGAAGTCATTTCATTTGTTAACTGAAAACTCATAAAGAAATGAGCTCTTCTTTCTGATTGAGGTCAACACAAGTTCAAAAAACATCTGATAATAAACTAAAAAAGTAAACTAAAATAACTAGAATAGCCGAGTGGAACAGAGATCATCTGCAAACTACGTGAGCTGAGGAGATGATAGCAGGTCGCCTGCTTTGTCCACGGCAGCTGTCAGCCTTGGCTCGTGGTTCCCTTCTCTGGGTCAGAGGTCATCCAGCTGTGCCCCCCCCCCCCCTCCCCTCGTTCTTCCCCCTGACACAGCAGATGTGGTTGGACCACCATGGCGAGGGCCCTGACCACATCTGGCTCTGATTACAGCCAGACAATCCAGCTTTATCAGCTCCATCCACTTTGCTGAGCGCTACACTTATTCTCTCAGAGGTGATGTGTGACACATTCTCAACTCACCAATACCAGCTTTACGGGGTGATTTATACAGGGAACAAAACTCACGTTATAGGCTGTTGAAGTTCTGTTTTGCTTGCATACAGCGCACAAAACCTGACTTGTTATATTTACAATGGCCATAATTAAGATGTCTTATCTACCTGCATGATAAACCACTTTGTTCTCTTGCCCTTTATTATTTCCTCTTACTAAATCACATACGACTGAACTCCCATCAGTTTGTCACCTATATTTAGCCCGTCTTTAAAAATATTAGCCTCTACAGGAACATGTCCATTCAAATTAACGAAAGAGGTCACACACAGTATTTTGTAGATGGGTACGAATCACCTTCACTTGATGGGATGAGAAATATGTCACACTTGTAGATTTGAGTGGGCGTAGTGTTGCATACACGGATGCCAGGCAGCAGTTTATTTACCCAGGGTGCCTTTGCTTTCATCTCCACCCATTTGCCAATGAAACCTCCGAAGCTCGTAGTTCCTGTGGTTACGTCGACATGTCTGAAATCTCTTCAAACAAACATTTGACGGATGAGACGGAATTCAAAATTTAGAGAAATACGAACCAGAAACTAAGTCTACCATGAAAAATCTATTAATACTGATTGAGGGAGGGCATCACAATGCTTTAACCTTTATGTTGCCTTTTCCATAAGAATGATTGTGGCGCTTGACGTCTCGCGTCGTGTCACATTCGTGTGGCCCGCTGTCGAGAGACGTCGTAAGAGGTGGTTATCGCAAAGCTTTAAACCCTCTTCCACCATTCTATCCGTCCAACCATCACCACCCACTTTAACCTCACTCAACCCCGACAACGGCAGCCCGGTGCTGGGCCGCTCTCTGCAGGGGCCCGCGTGTCAGGGGTCCCCGTGCCGTCCGCTCGCAGGGACACAGGCATGTGCACTAAAGCTGTCACCGCCTCATACTGCCGCTGGGGCTGGAGGTAATCCTCCCTTACAGAAGTCTTTGAATTGAGAGTCGCAATGTGCAAAAGCTGGGGCAGCGTGTCTGGAGTCATTACAGCAGAAAGTTGCTGCAAAGTCTTGTGCACATTGCCCGAACGCGGAACAGCCCACAACAATTTGGCTACAGCGCGACGGTGACTGTTGACTGGCTGCTGATGAGACTCTGGGTTTGTGGGTCCTTTATAGTAACAGGAGCGAACGGGTGGATGTAAATTCCAGAGGTTCAGTTGTATTTGCTGATGGTGACGAGGCTCTTTATTAATGGTAAGATGATAAACACCCAAAACTTGAGGAAACCTTTGTCGCCTAAGCACCGCAACTGTGAATTAAATTTTTTTAAACATTAGTTAAAGCAACAGCAATAGCACAACGAAATGTGATGGTCGAGCTTGAATCAAGGGTCAACAGAACAAAAAGGAATAGTTCCGCATGCTGGGAAATAATTTGCCCTTCAAAGATTTAGAGAGGCATCAATCTTCTCGTCTCACTCTTTGTCAAAAAGAGAATAAGCTAATTTCACAAACCGGGGGTGCTATTCCTTAAAAGATAAGATAAGATAATGAAAGCTGTTGTTGCAGATTTCACACATTTCAAAGGGTTGTTTACCTAAAGTCTATTTTTCTAACTCTAACACCACTCAGTGATGATTTGCATATGACAAACAACTACTCTGACAGGTGATTCATTCACTCTCACACAACAGCTACAGTGTGAAAGCCAACAGGCACCCAGTTGATAATCAGGGATTACCGACACTGAACTCTCTCTCTGTTCAAGTGAGAAATCATTCAAATCAGACATGATGCCAACTGCCTGAGCAGTTTGCCTCTTTCTTTTTTGAAAGTGTCATCAAAGTGGCCCAGTTGGTTAAACCTCCAACATGTGTGATAGTGTTTTTCTTTTGGGGGAGGAGATAATGTCTAAAGGACTGCAGGGAGCTAATTAGAAGCCATTCTCTAACTCAGGGCCAAATGGTGCAATTATCTGGCCGAGTGAGTAGATAATTCCCTCACATTCATCTCTTACTGTCAAGCTCTCACTACCCACCAACCTGCGCCGAAGATTGGATGCCGGGGCCTGTTGACACCTAACCTCTTTGTCCTGGTCCCTGCGTCCATAACTTGTTGGTAACTCCCTGCTGTCTCTTAGCCAGCATGGTGGATCACCTAGCTGATCATTTCTCCCATGGCTGTCACATACCATGGCCTAACCCCAACAGGATTTATGAGTACTGCATCTCAGGTTCACCTAATGAGACTGTTAGACACTGGTGGGAGAGCCGGCTTTAAGGCATGATTAATGCAAACGCCTGATAGGTCCCATGCTTGAAGCAGGAAAAAAAGAATGCAATGTATGATCTCGCTGATTGAATCAAACACGGGGCTGGCAAAGGGACAAGAAGAAAACCTCTGCTACATTCTACTGTATTCTACCTTAAAGGTATCCTCATTCGCTATGCACGACCCTCAAGCAGTTTATTTTCATTCAAGTTCAGTGTTTTGGAACGCTTTGTGAGAATTGTGGGCTAATGTTTTCCGCACACTGCGAGTTGGAGACCTCGGTCCAAGGTTGAACATTTTATTGCACATGCAAGTTTAGCATGAAAGTTCATGCTGCTGACAGAAGTTGCCATCTATTATGGCAACTACCTCACTTAAAACCAATACAAAGAAGCCATCCTTTCAACACGGTTCCTGTACTGACAAGTGACTAAAAGTCCTCACTCATGCAGAACTCCAGTATGTGAGTCATAAGTACAAAGTAAGCATACAGTTTTTAGAGTGGGTGTGAAAACGAATGACAGTAAGTACAAATTCCTTAATAAATTATGCATAAGGCTTTTTCTTGGTCGTAGTCTCTTATTCCAGGCAAAGACATATTTTGGTGGAACCTCCACGTCTCCAGTGGAATCACACAGAGGACAAAAGCTCCAGCCTCCGCCACCACGGAGGGGGTCACCGAGGCGGAGGGCGGCTTTAGGAATGTCTGGGCGCCGCGAATGAAACATCCAATCGCTGAAGGCGGCGGGAGCTCTTAAAAGGCAGCGCCAGGCCGCTCCCACCTCCAGAAATACATGCCCCGTCACACCTGAGTAATCCGTGGCCTCAGATGTGTTGCCTGATAGAACTCCTCATTCCACAGACAAACGTATGACAGACAAATGTCTGTGAGAGCTTCCCTCCTCCCCTCCTCCCCCCTCTCCCTCCCCTACCGTTTTCTCTCCCTCTCATCCTTCCCCTGCACACGAGGTAACGGGGTTGAGGGGAAAAAGGGGGTGACGCATCCTGACCTTGGAATTAGTGGAGCTCTGGGGACACGGCTCGCTGGGTGGGACTGCATTGGCAGCTGCTAGGTTTTTCCCTACCGGGTGTGTACGATTAATGCATGCATTGGGGTTTTGGAGGTGCAGGGGAATGGGGGGGGAAGAGGTGTGGGCGGGGAAGGAGGGTGGATGGGGGGTTAGATGTGATCCTGCAGGACAGGTCTGCATAGTGTGAGGGACTCATGCAGAATGCATGTATATGCTTTTTGAGACATATTAAAATGTCTGGTGTGATAAGGGATCATACTTGATAGATTTACTTGCCGGTTTAAAGTTAGTCTTCTTCAAAGCGTCTGCAGTGCTTTGTGTGACCCTTGTGTCCCACCGCTACACGGGACCGGTGCACCGCTTCCTGCAAGACCACACACACCAAACACTCTGGAGACATGCACATTTCCTCTATTCTTCTCTTGTTTATTGTTTTCCTTGAGACAGAACAATCCAATTGTATCTTGCATGCTTTAGTCATACTACAAATCCTATATTCGTATTTGCAAATAGTCCCTCGTTGTTATATGCATCAATACAACTTTTGTTTCCTCGCAGTATTATACAGGGGGAATTTGTAATGGCTAAACTGGATGTGATGGATCCACTGTGGAAGTAAATCGATGTGCAGTAACACCAATTATACGTGATTAAATCACTGGTTTGGTCCTTTCATAAGAGTGGAAAAGAACATTGTTTGTTTTGATCAAACAACTATAAAAGAATTTGTGGATTTATCTTTAACAACATTCATAAGAGTTTCTTGATCACCTGCGGCTCTTTTGCAGGAGTTCATCATCCGGAGGAACTTTTATTTTCAGCACTTTTAAAAATAGAGCTTCCTGATCTCAGTTTAGCTCAGCTGCTCAGGCAATCAGGGCTGTGCGCACATGTGTATTTGCAAGCACACCGTGAATGTGTATCGTGAGGTGCGTGAACGTGATTCATGTCACATATTAGTGTGACATAAATCTCATGGCCTCAGGTCCAATGTGTCACCAACATGGGAAAATAAATACTAGAAATAAAGGCGCATGGCTGACAAACTGACTCCTGTGTGTGTACTCAGGGCACACAGTTGGATAAATAGATATAACATATCTATCCAACTCCATGTTGATTTGGTGGACAAAAGTAGACAGATAAATGCTATCTGTCACATAAACTGTATATTTATCCTGGCACTGTGTCACACTTCATAATCGTGTGGATTTATCATTCGTGAACAGTATTTGTGATTATGTAAAACATTTTAGGATTATGTAAAAGAAGTAATTAGTCAGCAGAGCCGCTGGCTCCGCAGTGTGCAGGGAAGCTCAGTGGGCCTGTAACTCAGCGAGGCTTTTCATCTGGTATTAATTGAGACATTTTATTTGAGTTTCTCTTCTCTTACATGTAGGTTTGTCTTTCCCTCTGACAGGTGTTGACAAGGAAAGCTACTACACATTCTAACAAAGCTATCGTGTGCTGTGCTGTTCAGCAATTCGCTCATTTTATCTCCCGATCCATTTCTTTGTTTGAATTCCCACTGACGTCATGATGTAGTGTGGAATCGGGGGTATTAATTGTGATTTAAGCCCAGCGTTTTCTCGGCCTCTCATGTTAGGAGCGCCTACAAAGGTGCCCAAGCAGACCAAATCCTGGCTTCATTTCTCCATATGAACTCATTTCCTTGTGGTGGTTCTCGAGTTCATGGTAATGTAACCTGAGGAGAGCATGGACCGAGGGCCTCCAGGGGATGAAAGCATCCAAAAGCCTGAGAATTAACCCCTCAGGTCAACTGCATTATCCACCTCTATTTATAGTTAAACTTTAATTTCTACCGGGTGAAAAAAGGCAAAAAAACAGGATTACAAGGGTCAAAGCGAGAGATTTGCAGTTAATTAAATCAATCGTAGAGATTGACAAAATCTGTGGCTTTTTCCTCTCAATATTCTATCCACTCTGTGTCATCTTAATTAGATTACATGACTAAATTTCACAATTAAGTTTTGTAAAAGTGCCCAGGATACTTTTCTTCTGAAAGATTTTCTTGTTTTTCTCATGTTTATCCGACAGTGCTCACATTATCAATCTCCCATTGTTTAATTAGAAAAAAAGAAAATATATTTTTCATATTAATAACTCGTACACATTTTTTGTAACAAGAGATCTGACTTTGGTCCTCGTTATTTTATTTTAACATTGTTTCATGATGAATTCACTCCATAATCCCTCCTTCCTCAGTTGCCGTGAGGGAAAAAACAAAAAATCTCTTTGATTTTCCCTGAACAGAAGAGTGCCTTTACACTACGGAAGGGCTTTTTCTTACCAATTTCTTCTTGGCTGTTCATGCAGTTTGAAACATATTAAGAGCCGATTCTTAGTATACGGTAAAAAACAATATAGAAATCAGAAACAACTTGCTACTGCTGGCAGATTTCCCGGGAAGGGACGCTGACAACATCTATAAAAAACCACATCCCAGGAAATGCACTGAAATATCTTCACAGCTATTCTGGAATAACAAACATCTTAAAATATTCATTTTTTCACTGTTCCCTGGATCTTTTTGAGCTGCCACTAAGCTCCCATTGGGGGGGAAGGTGGCCAGCTAAATATACTAAAGCTCATAATAATCAGTTATAACAGCTCTGCATGGAACTCAAAGCACATTTATTTAAGGAGAGACACAATCAATGCTTGGTACGGTTTCATTGCGCAATCACTAAATATCTCAATCAAATATCTTGAAAACTCATTATTATATCAAATTATGTTTTACAAAGTATTGCATACTTCAATCCATTTGCTCTGATACAATAGTTCGTTAATCAAGTTGATTCTACAAAAATATGCTAACCAAGCCATTTGGATATTAGTGGGGGGAAACTTTGGTATGAATTCAGACAGTTTTTCCATTATTTTTCCTAATTTTTTAAAGAAAAATAGAAAGATAATTCCACAAGTAATAATGATTACAGTAGTTTTGCATTAGGATTGGCGAGTATGCCACAACTACCTGAAGTGGAGCCGATTTACGGTTATTAGTTCCACCTGTGTTTAAAATGTCAGCCTGTGAAAAGCTGCGCCTGTGAGAGCAAGAGAGAGAAAGTTCCCGGGGTCTCGTTCAAGCACGCAATATAATGAATGCTCATTGAGTACAAATTGCAGACCAGGTGACCCTTTCGTGGAAAAGATAGATACTCATCTGTTTGAGCGTGATAATGACAAAGTGGCAATTGCTCCAATAGTCTGGTCTTCTCCTTGTATTCCTCTCACATACCCCGCCCATTTCTCCTACTGCAGTTTGCAGCTGCCCCCCCACCTCCCTCCAACCCCATAGTAATGCAAACCCCTGCCCTGAGCACAAAGGGAGCCTGTGTGAGGTGTGCACATACCCCCCCCACCCCACCCCCCCCTAACTCCAAGGCTCGCCAGGCTCTCCCCATCAGTGTAGCTGATGTGCTCCATTTGCTGGATGATGGACTGAGCGGGACGAGGCAAAAGTTCACACACACCTTTCCTGTTCACATGGCAGGGAGGCCGGCTCGACCCTGCTGGGGTGTGCAGGGGCCACAACCCCCCCCCCCCCCCCCCAACCCCCTCCTACCCCATGTGCTGCTGCTGGCCCTCCCCTTCCTTACACTACAATTTGTTCCTCTCATTTAAAGCCCAGCCACACCTCTGTTGTCGTAATGCCAAAACTGCTCTATATGCGCCGGAGCTGCCATTTCCTTTCTATGGATGGAGGGAGGAGGGGATGCAGGCGGAGGTAAAGAGAGAGGAGTTTATTTGTATACAGTTATTACTACAAGAGCAAAAAATGTCCGTCGCTGAGAGAAAAAAATGGTATTCCCTAAAATAATGTAGCTACACCACATCCCGTTAAAAAGCCCCGGTTTGCAGTTTGCAGAGGCCAAAATGTGCAGGAGAAACAAAAACAGTGATGCCCGTGTTTGCATCTCTATGTGCTCAGCATGTTCGGGCGAGAGGGGCAGCGGCCAGCGAAACAAATGGCAGAGCCACCGTGCCTCCTCTTTTCCCCACAATTCAGCCGCAAGTGACCAAGCACATATTTAGCATCCCCCCCCCACACCCCACCCCACCCCGCCCCCTCCGCCTCCCCTCCACCCTTTCACCACCACCTTCCCTCAGCACGCAGACACCCACCCTCTGACCCTCCTCACATGCGCGCTGTCCTCACTTACCCTCCTGGTGAACACGCTTCACTTCGGCCCAGAGGAATTCATTTTCTAATTTTCCCTGACTGAGAAAACAATACACATGCCTTAACAATGTTGACATCTCTAATGCCTCAAAACGCAGTTAGTAATGGAGCTTTGATTGGTAGTAAGTGGACTCGGGATTACAAACACACATCGGGAGCTCTCTCTCCATGCTGTAGTTTCTCAGCCCTTAACAGCCAATATATATAAACGAATAAATGAAATAAGAAAAGGTAATTTGTTCATGAATTTACTATGAATATGATAAACCAAAAAAGGTTGGAAAAGTATATATTATGATCGAAATTATGAATGGAGTTTACAAATGAATTTGTGAAGCTGATTCCAAATTTCTTTCCTCATATGAAAATCTTCATGTGCCTAAAGGACAAGAAGCGGCGACAATAATGTTGTGAGGATTGAGTTTCTAATTTCACAGTCTTGTGCGTTTTCTGTTTGCGGTTATACACTAACTATTGGCTAACACATTTGGACTTTATATGTGATTTATTTATATTGCAATGAAGGTCACCTGGGGCCGGCACAAATAACAGCGTAATTTAAGACCATGCACACACAACTTTGTCCTTGTACGTTTCAACACAGTATTTTTTTATTAAGCATCACACGTTTTGTGTACAGATTTTTACAATCGTGACAATATTTTAAACCTTGTTATGCATTTTTTTTTAAATAAAATGTTGTCCTGGAGATACAAGTGTATAATTCTGTGCATATGGGGGGTATTAATTTGATATTCTCATCCCCAGAAAGTCCCTCATTCACAGTTTGTCACTCGCTCATTGTGGCGCTACCACAGAATGACATGTGAGCAAAGTAGAAAGCCTTAATTTGAAGGTCAAAGTTATGAGGAGTGGTTAGAACTGATCAGTGTGGTGACATGTCATGTTTCCTTTGGATGAAATCCGGATAGCTTGCGGTTGTGTTAATCTGTATCTGTATCTGTCAACAACAAGCAGGATTTATATTACTGTCAACAGTAGTTAAAATCGGAAGCAGCTGAGGATCAAAACAAATAAGGCACGCGCATGACAGCAGTGATGCAATCCGGCCCTTTTCGTTCATCCTAAATGTAATAAAATACTTTTTTGAAGTGCAAACGCTGGTTACAGTAACGCATTATGTAAAAATAATACATTTGTTTAAAAACTACAACATTGCAACTAAAACAAAGATAGCATAGAAGCGTTGCAGGGCTGTTGGAAGACACACGTGTGAGGTTGCATTCTTCAGGCTTCCCGTCCCAAGTCCTTGTCTGGAGGCACTCATTAACCAGTTTGTCTCCCATGAACACCTCCGTCTGTTAGGAAGGCTAATTGTTAGCCAGGTTAACGGCGGCAGCAACTCCCCTCCCTCGGCCGGCTGATTTACGGTGGTCAACATTTTTGCTCAAGACAATTCACACCAGCGAACCTGTCTATTACCACGTAATAAAGAGGTAGTGATTCTTTATGAGTACTTTGACACTTTCATTGCAATGCCATGCAATAAATGAACCAGATGAATACGCTATTGAGAAGTATGGCTACAGAATTGTCCATTTGAAAACTCAAAATTGAAATTTTTCGCAGTAACACCTTCTAGCGCTGCAAAAGAAAACAAAATATCATGCTGTGGTTTGGTAATCTACTTTGTCACAGGGTCACTATGAGATCAGCTAACCGGCGGCAGCCTTACATTCACCACACTGACATAAGATTGGTACTTTTTTATTTTGCTTTAAGGAAGAAAATGAAAGACACCATTGCTATTTTTATCATTCATAATGATCAAACCTTTAAGTTTAAAGGACGTGCTTTGAAAATTGGAGGGAAAGTCATGTAATAGTGTGTTATCCCTGATTCATTTGCATATGCAGGACACAGACCCCTCAAATACCTTCTCGCTTAGTGATGTGAGACTTCTGTGTAACACTTGAGAGATGACATCTCCACCACGTCTACGATTCGCTGACCTCATCACGTCCCTCACCATTTATATGTTACCATAAAATGGTCTGTTACTGGCAAACCGGTTCGCTGAATGACTTATGCCTGCCTCAGTGCTGGGAGGCGGCGAGGCAGGCAGTGCAATGCTAGTTTGAGTTCAGTGGCCCACACACACAAAAGAAGAAGAAAAAAAAGACCCCTCAATCATTCCCATGGTTCTTATTCTGGGCAGCAAGCGTGGTGTCTACAGTTTCCCAGGCCCCTCCTAAAAAAAATGACACATTCTCAGACCAGATGCTTCAGACAGCCAGTACAGAGCTGTGATTATTAGCGGGCCTTCTTTTCCTACCCGACGGGGGGGGGGGGGGGCAGGCTAATTTTAACCCACCCTTAAAAGTTTTGAATATCCTTACACCCCTTGAGCACACCAACAACCGCTGCCAGATATTGCAGATATTTCAGTGTGGACAAGCGGGGTCTGGTGGGCTTTGGGCGGCGCAGCCGAGACGGTACTGTGTCATGACTGCCAGCGCTACATCGCCGTTCTCTCACTGCACACAACACGAAGCTGCCAAAGAGGGCACTCGATGAGAGATGGAGAACGCTGTACGGTTGGTCTGGAGCTCCTCGACTGCCTTTTCTAGGTCCTTTGTTCCAGTGACATTCCAAGAAGCTATATTTCCCATACATTCCTGTATGTGTTCGGCAGGGTGGGCTGTGGAGGACAAGCTAGGATCGAGAGCAGAATGAGGGCTGTCAAAGCGCCACTGTACTGGATCTGATGAAGAAAGACAACCGCTTACAGACGTAACAAAATGAAGTCCGGTGCAGAGGACAGGCAGATTAGAAGCTAAAACAATGTTTCTTTTGCAGTTCTGCACTGCTCAGATCTGTTTTATTTTTTAAAAACGTGCAGTTCAATGTCATGATCAAAAAATGATGAGACACATTTAGTAAAGTAATGTCAGCTCATCATATCGGGGTGTGTCGAGACGTCCTGGCTGAAGTACAAGGGGTGTGTACTGCACAGTTCACACAGCCTGCAAAGGCCCTTAGAAGTTTAGCACCGTGTACACTTAGCACGCCTGGCGGTCATTGCAAATCCCTGCTTATGAAGTTAGGTCTCCATCCATCAATACATGGAAACAAAGAAGATGTATAGCAGTAAACGGGCAAAGACACAATTAAGTCCGGGGTCCACCTCCAGTGTCGGCTGCGTAATCGTCTAATACATCGTCAACGGACGTTGAGTTTACCGATGTTCTGCACCCAGAGTATTGAAATCAGCAGAGATAACGGTAAGAACAAGAGAAGTATTTATTAACGATGACATGTGATGATAAAGTCTGGCAGAGTATTTGACTCTACAGGAGGATTTACAATCAAGGATCTGCTCCGATCAGCAACAAGATAAATCCCCCTGTGGAGACCTGGTGGAGGCTGATCGAATGACGAATCTGCGCAGGGGGGAGAGATACGGAGGTGGAGGTGGAAGCGAGAAATAATGAGTGAGCGTGCGCAAGGAACGAATGGCAGATTTATGAGAAATAAACTACAAGCTTAGGCATGCAGTAGTCTACCCTGAGTGAACTTACGCCACAGCTTCATTCGTCAGAATCGTAACCACCCAAAAGTGGTATTAGATCAGCTCTGTGCACACATTTAAAAAAAAAATCCTTATAAACAAGTAGAGGCACAGATTATGCAAATACTTTTTTGCATTTTGCTTGCACATGTCAGCGATGAACCTGACATGCTATACCGTTGTACCGATGGCTCTCTGCCAAACAGCTAGTAAGAATTGCTGCTGCTCCGCAGACCGCTGCAGGCGCCAGCGACCGCGGCACTGGAAATGACTTAGCCAAGGGGAGGGGAGGCGCAAAGGACTATTTTAAGAGTTTTCCTTAAAATATTTCATGAATAATGACAGCAATGGGTGTACGTAGGTCAGTGCGAGTTCATGAGTCACTAATAGTTGCTGAGGTTGGGCCGGAAAATATATGTGATAGATGAAGAGTGTGTGTTTTTGTGCTTTCGCTTTTCTGTAAAGGGTGTAAATGGAAAGAACATGCAAAGTTCTTCTTCTCTCTTCTCTCTCTCATTGCTCACCCCCCCCGTCTCTCCATCTCTCTAGGGGAGGAAGGTCTCAGAGTTTCTCTGGAATGTTGACTTCTCTGTGCCTTGGTCCCCTGGGGGACGTTGGTAGGGGTCTTGACCCTTCTCCTCCTGTATCCCTGGAGCCGATCAGCTAACTTAGTTAGCATGAGATAACTCTCTGCGCCTGCCCCCCTCCCCCCCACTGCAGCCTTTTTTCCCATTGGTTTATCTCACCCTGGGCTAATATGGGACAGGAGCTTCATGGGGAGCGGGAGTACATCCATCACACTACTGTCCGATCTTTTTGTCAATTAGTCTTTCAGGCCTCCTCACTCGCATGTGCCCGTGTCAAACGTGTGGGCTGTAGTGCCAGATGGACGTATGTTGGAATGAGACTAAAACACGTCACAACCATCACCTCCAATTTACATTCCACGCAATCAGCTTAATTCGCGTGTGAGGTCAAATGAATACTATTCAGATTGTATGTGACAGCAAAGTCAGACATTCAAAACACTTACTGGTAGGAATCATGCTGTGGTGGAATACCATAGAAAATACATTAGACTGATGTCCTCTCCAGCTGACCTCTCATCTGCTTCCGTCACCTGGAAGAAGCTGCAGTTCAGCCTTGCAGCTTAAACTGATGCCGTGGGGAGCGATGCACATGTCATCACAGAGGTACAGGTCAGTCAAAGCCGTGTGGTGCGTGTGTGCCGGTGTGTATGGTCACATGCTTATGGAAACTACAGGTCAGAAGTAAGGCAGCCCCTGATAGAAAGGGGAAATTATCATTCAAAAGCAGCGCTAAACATGGATACCAGCACACTCATTATTTAAGCAGAAATGTGTTTTTAATGCCAGGTAATTATTTGCCTGTTATGACATTGTGTTGCGTTGATTATTTTTACTTCCCTTGACACCATCAGGCAGAAGCCACTTCAGTCCGGATGTAGAGTGGGAGGGGCTTTAGGCCCTTTAGTTTTTTCACATTTTATATTCTTTAAGCGTTATATTAAACTTGTTTACAGAATATTGTTCTCACTCTTCACACTCAATTTCATATAATGACTGAGCTAAAAAAAGTTTTTGGATTGTTGGCCAATTAAAAAAAAAAATTAAATATCACACACACACATGTGACGCAAAACTCCTTTTTAAGTTTAAACCTTCCCAAAACATTTCCCTTGTTACTCTTTCAGTGTCATAGTAAAAGGTTTTACCTAATTATGTGAATTTGAATAGTGCATAATCCTGCAGTGTAGCGCCAACACGCTGTGATTCTCTAATGGCTGTGATAGTCCACCCCTCTCCGTTACTTCAAACATTTCATCGTCACCTTTAAAACAGAAACCTTAAACAGAAAACAGACTAATAATATAGCCAGTGGCTGTAGAGTTGAATGGCTGACCCATGCTGTGACCTCTTCATCTCACACAGACAATATTTATCAGGACCATGAGTTGAAGACGACTGATCTGCCTCCTGTTTGTTGTCTATTTTCTCAAGCCTTTCTTATTTCCCTATAAGGTCAGTAACCCCGCAATTTTCTCCCACACACTGGTTAGTATTGCCTTGGCTGCAGCACTGGTCCACCTCTTGTTCTCTGCACCCCTCACATTGCCCGAGGTGCTGCTTGAACTTAGGGACACTCTTCGTCCCCTCAGCGGGAGAACTTGGAACCAGGAGGAAATGGGCTTTTTTCTTTCCCAAGGTTGGGACAAGCAATGCTAGAGAAAACATGAGGATTGGCTTAAAGGAGGAAGCGTGGAGATTAGCGGGGCTAAAGAATGAATGGATAAATGCTGTTTTAAAAGTGTGTCACTGTAGGGAAGATGTCAAAGGCTGTTCGGGGGGATGCGTGCCTGAACGTGGGACTTTGAAATGACTTTGAAAGCTGAAGGGTAGAATGGCTCGATTAGAAGGTCAGAGAGCTTCGAATGAAAGCGCCGTCTGTGAACTTCTAACCTGGAGTCTGGATTTGGTTATTCTGTTACAAGTCCGGTTGCGCCATCGTTTCGGGGTGCACCCTTGTTGTGCCATGCACGCTTAGTATGAAACTCCAAAATGGAGGCTATTATTTCTTATTTACGATTTCCATATTGGAGCAGAAAAACAAAGAAATCTATAGCTTGTTTAAAATGGGCCGCACTATTTTCCCTTCCCTCACTCGATACATTTATTGCTCGTCTCTTAAATGCACTAGCTGCCCGAGGACCTGATATTACTCATAACTCCAGCCACTGCCAAGTCCCGGTCTGTAGGCCATTAAGGTGTTTAAAGTCAGCCATTCATATTTGTGCTGGATCGTCTTTGCTCTATTTGAAATATTCCCCTGGTTTTGCTTCATGAAATACAGCCATGGTGATTGAATGGGATTGCACTGCCTCATGCTTTAACCCTGCTTCAATTCCATACATACATTCATACACCTTACATATTATATAGAAAACATGCACCCTCATATCTATATAGTCAGTGTCCTATACTTAACTTTAGAAGACGTTGAATTGCAGATATGCACAAGGAAGTTTCTTCAGTGTGCGGCAATATATTTGGATAATTAAACCATTCTGGACACAATGGACGGCCATTTTCTTTGCTGGCTTTCTCCAGCCACAAGCTGCTAATGCTGGATCACATGTAATCATTTGTTTGCTTCGTACCAATAGGAAATGTTCTTACAGCAGAGGACTCCGTAGAGTAAAGATGTCAGATAAGCGGCGATCAGTCCGAATCCCAATTACAGTTGAGTTCTAAATTAAAAGGATGAAAAAATGTTCCACTTTATTTATTAGAAAGAATTGTGGCACTCACTATCAAGTTCTAACCATATCCTCATTCAGGAGATTTGTTCAGGCTGCGCTCGTTCTGTTCATAATTTTATCTGCAAGAAGTAATGTCATTTGCATCACGTCTAATTTTGATACCTCAATAGAAGACCTGGAATGTGATTGGTCTTAAATTGTTTATAGAATGCATATCATCATACAAAAGTAGTATGGGTTTTAAAGAAACAATTATATAAATAAAACATATTGCTTGTTATAATCATTCACAACCTTCTAATCTAATGCATAAAACAGCAGAATACATTTTAAATTGTTTAACCACTATCTAGACAAATCATAGAACCAGATGATTCCCGTCAACCGTCCCTTCTCTTTGATTGAGATCAATCAGTGGAATCAGCTGGTGTCGGTGGCATGAAAGCACTCGCTTCACAGCCAAGTCGCCGCTTCTCTCGGCGTTCAAACTCATTTGCGCCGCGTTGGATCGATAAACCACGGGGCATCGCAGTGGAAGTTCAACAAAGCAGTGACTGAAACTAGCGTCTCTGTGTGCTCGTGCAGAAGGGCCCCTTGGGGGTGCTTTACCCTGGAAGACTCTTTATACGAGAGGCTGGGGAGTCGTCCGAGGCGGCTTGAGTTACACCAGGCCTCCGTGACCTCGGAGTCACAGGGCTAAATGCAAAAGTGACAATGTGGATAATTGCCTTCTGAGGATAATGGGCTGCTGATTGAGATCAACGACTTTCCCCAAACACACACACGAGTGGTGCAAAACTAGTACTGAATGAACTCGAGGCTGAATTGCGTAGGAACCCCTTGAACAAAAGGTGGCCTGAAGTAATGGAGATGCTCAGTTGACCTGAAAGGAGCAGAGGGACAGCTTTCCAAACACCGGTGTCACTAAAAGCAAACACGCAGTCACACTCTCATTGATGGCTCACAAACAAGGAGACGCGCAGGCGCTATTTACGAACAGCGCAGACAAGTGGTGCATGAAAACCATGTTCTGCATTATCTATGTCTTGATATTATCCTAAGCATGCAATTTAAGTTCCGATGAAACTAAACCCAGAAGTGTCAGCAAGGCGAACGATTGAACAACTTTTTTTTTGTCAGATGAACTCAACACGCGAATCGTGTGAAACTAACAGAGGAATTTCCGAGACCAACCTTCGTGAAACCAAGACCGACGTTGACTTATTTTACTGTAGTTTTATTACTCAACTCCAAAACTTTCCAAATATCATTCAGGTAACAAACATAGTTATTAAACCAAAATCAATCCTCAAACTCCCAATCGGAGCTTGAAGCGCAGGAAGGGACAGTTGGGTTTGACAATGTGTTGGAAAAGAAAAACCAAATCGTTGCATCTGCTGGTGGATATTTTAAGGCTGTTAGCGAGCTGCACCTCTACAAAACCCACGGAAAACTAGCAGAGCACGATCCATCTATCCTCATCACAAACTGTAAAGACAGACAACAGCTAAAAGAATTGACCTTGATTAGGACTAATGTTTGGGAAAGAGGCAGTGACCCACCGAGGCAGAGTGGAGCTCGGGTGGGGCTGACGAATGGGTCTTAAGTGAGCGAGGTTGAGCGGGTCGGGTATGGAGATGCTTTGGGTCTTTGATGTAAACAAGATGGATATCTGGCATGTTTACGCTTTAATTTGGTCACCAATTGTGAAATAATATGTTACAAATTGAAAAATGAGTATCAGGTGCCGAGTCTGGGAGGGATACTACTGCACACTCAGAGTCCTATGTTACATACAAATGTCAGATATCACTTCCTGCCTCTGCCAGGCTAGAAGTTTGCTCTCCTTTTACTCTATAAACATTCACCCATAAACTCTGTTAATGTATTTTCGTCGCATATATAAGAAAAGTCATGAGAGCATTTACAGAGAGTCCGTGGTGAGGAGGGAAGAGGGAGCCCTAACTTCAGCTGCACGGCTTCTGCCCTCCGTCCTGCCAGATTAAAAACATCTTGCTTTCACTACTGGAGGGGTCACGGGGTCGGGGGGAGAGCTGAGGAATAGGCAGGAGGAGCAGTGGCGGTAAGAGTTTAATGTGTACGTTTGTCTGAATCTTTCTGTGTGCACATGCAAATGGAAAATGTGTAGTTGCATGTAATTGTCCACAGAGCCATTGACAATGATTCCTTTTCACGCAGTCAGCCAAAGAACCAGTTGGCTGATATGACATTAAATATCTATTTATGAGAACTTTTTTTTATGAGAACATTTTGTCCACACGGTCAATTTTAGGACAAAGTTGCTTTAATGAAAATTCTGGGAATTCATTTAATGTTAAACCTGAATGGTTAAACAGAGCTGAGGGCTTTAGGAGTAATATCATAAGCTCAGTTGAAGAGCAGCAAATGTGTTTATCAGTTCAAAAGGACTTGTAAAGTGTCGGAGATCCTGTAAAAACACCAGACGCACACGCACACACACACAGAGAGAGAAACAATCACATCCTACCTGAAACACCCTGCTGTTACCAACAACATGGGAGATAACGCTGTTTCCTCTCCTTCCTATGGGCTTCATCACTCCAAATGTGTGTTTTAAAACCACGGTATCTATTCAAGCAGCTGGAGCTTTGATACAGAAAATGTTTTCCCTCACTCACGGCTCGTCCCCTGCCACAGCATAATATTGACTGTCTATCCGTGCCATCATAATACTGCACTGTATGCGATGAATGATTGTATTCTGAACTGCATATTCCCTTCCAGGAAAAATTCTCAATTTGTCGTTAAACCGACAAAAAATGAAGTAATTCAACATCTAGAAATGAGTGTCAACAACTGAAAATCACTGCTGCAGAAACACAAACTGACAAAGTGTCTTGAGTGAAGAGCTTATTAGCGGAGTGGTCCCAAAGTCAACACGACTGGTGTCTCCATCTTCCAAAGGCTCTTTGAACACGTGTAGTGGAAGTGTCGGAAACAGGTGCTTTGTGGCTCAGGCAGCTCTCCCCGTTTGATATCCTTTATAAGAAACAGACGGTAAGAGTCGGGCGTGTCCATAAACACAGCAAGCCAAAACCTGCAGAGGCCGTGGCATGTCAGTGCCTCTGTGCTAATAGATGGAACACATTTAAGATGGAGTTTTAAGCAATAAGAATGGATTAAAAACATGATCTTATAAATATAAAAATCATTAGAAAAATTAAAATAGTCTTATTAATGATCCAATTATTTGAGAACACTTTGCGGTTAGTTTTTTACTACTTTTTAAATTGTGGCAATAAATAAAATATTGTAAAACGCCAAAAGTGACAGCCGGGTTTCATGTTTTATTGAATGGCCTCAGTCATTTTTGCATCTAAAGAACAATGAGGGAGCTTTTTAATTTAATTGCATTGAAAGCCTGGTTGCTGATTCAATTAAACATAATAGTAATACTGCAGATTTTATAAAAAGGTGACAGCCTCAGTGCCCATATACACAACACGGACAAAAGGCTTTGATCGATTATGCTCCAACATAGATTTAGATGTTTTCATCTGTCGTCTTATGATTTTGATTTACAGTTACAGTGACAACTGCCTGCTCGGTTTGGCTGAAAGTAAACTTACAAATCCCAAATTCTCCTACAACAGAAGTGCGCGCATGCATGTTTCAACCGATTGTCAAGCTATTTCTTTTAAAACACATCTCATACACTCATCAATTCCCAGAAGCGACTGTACGTCATAGATAAAAAGTAAAAAGACATCAAGGCTCCGACGTGTCCCCTCCGATTCATCCCGCGGGAGAAGCCAGAGGCCCAGAACTCCTGTCACGCTCCACCTCCACCCAAATGATGGTGGCACAATAAAAATAAATCGTTTCTGATGATGTGTTAATCCGCCCCGACAAAGCGCCTGGCCTCTGAATTAAGACGTCATTTTTTTATCACTAAAGTGACACCTGTTTATAATAGCAGGCCTGGAATGATTTATGTGGCTGTTATTCTTGCCCTTTGAGCAGAGAAAGCGAGGGGAAAACTGGCCTTGAATTTTGCCATCGGTTGAGCTTGGTTGAAATCTGCTCACAAGGGAATGTCAAGAAATTGTACTGCAGAAATTAATTCATTTGAACAGCTCGATTGGGATCACATTAAATGTGCGGATACTTCCCTAGATTCCTACAGCGCCACCTGTCATAATAAAACCTTACACACAGTCTGAAGTTAAAATCCATGATATGTGATAGATCACTCCAATGATTGAACACCCCGTCCTTCATTTATCAGAACTCAGCCCAGCAGCACAGCACAAACACTTTTAGTTCTTTTGTAGTTTCACCGAGCACACAAAAGCTGCCACCGCCAACGATCAGAATGAGCTTCCCGTTCGGCCGAGTGCTTCGCCTCCGTTGCTGTCAGACTAAACTGCGAGCGAGTCGGAGCAAGCGCTCCAGATGTGGGCCAAGGTGTCCGCCCTCTCGGGCTAATCAGATTGATTAGGAGCAGTAATCTGGCGGGGCTCGCACGGGACCCTGCACATCCAGACGCTGAGCAGTGAGAACTCACAAGATGGCTGGATGTTACACAGACCAGAGCAGCGCAGGCCGGCCTGCCCCACCACTGCACTGGCATGTGAACGCTTTGGTAGAGCAGGGCCTCTGACTATCGCGCTGTGCGTCTGTTTTAAATCAAAACCGCCGACTAAAAAACACCCCCGCCGCATTGGGCCTTCTCAGACCGGTGGTAAGCATATTTTTATCCAGTGTTTTGATGTAGTATTGAAATAATTTGTGCCTTTTTCAACTCAACTTCCTTCCATCGGATGAAACTGCCCCGAAAAAAACTCCAAATCAAAGCAGTCAGCATATAAGAGCGGAGCGGAGCTTCTAAACAGGCACAGCAACAGGAGGTCTTATTCAGCTCCGGTCTGAGTTTCAGTCTTTGAATCCAACCCATTGAAATGGTTGCAGAGAGATGTGGGAACCGAGATAGCGGTTCTGACAAGCTCGCCCAAAGATCGTAAAGGAAATGCTGCTCTCAATGACCTTTCTGTTACCCTCAACAACGCCACATAGGTCTCCTCTTTCTGATGCTGGGCTGGGTCCGAAACATCCAATTCAGTCCCATCCCAGGAACTAACCATCCTCTCATTTCCTGTCTGCACAACAGCCGTCGCCTGTTTAAATTACGCCCCAGTGCCTCTCAGGTTCCCCTGCACATTGCCACTCTCTCTCTCTCTCTTCCTCTCTCTCTCTGTCCTCCGGATCCGGGTCTTTCTGGAAAAAGACCACCAGGCGCTAGCAGCGTATATTGCTGCACTAATTTCCAGTGAACAACAACTGATGATGAAGAAATACTTTAGATTGGATTGGAGAGTTAGATTGGAAAATAGCTGCAAGGAGAGCGTACTGTGAATATAAAGCTCTGGCTTGTTTGGTTAGCATAGCTTAGCACAAAGTGTAGAAAAACGATCCTGGTTTAAATGAACAAAAGCCTCTTGTGTTTGTGTAATCTGTACTAAAAATGCGAAAAATAAAAGCGTTGGTTTTATGGGGGTGAATTGCCAGGATATTTGTTGCCTCTGAGCAGTTGCCAGGGAAACAACAGAGACTCCAGAGCAACAAAATAGTCTGCCGTGGGTAAAATGGCAAAGAGTGTTTCAACACTATTTTACTGGTTACATTCAGTAATAGGGTTAGCGTCCAGCTATTTCTCTCTGTTCTCAAACGTACCGCTAAGCTAAGCCAAGCTAAGCTCACCTGAGATCTATTTTGAAAATACCATCACCAAAAGCCTCTTGGGCAGCAATTGTCTTCATCCGTCAATGAATGGATGCTCAGAAAACATCACCACATAAACACGGTGCACTTTATGAAAACTAATCAACAACACGCCTATAAAAAGGTCAATTTTGGAAAGTGTGAGGAGATACTGGTGAAAACCCAACGCTCTCATTACCTCCACGTTTGCGCCGCAAACGTCTCTTAGCACAGATGTTATCACACAATTTCACTACACACATAATCCAGCCTTCGATGAGATGGACATTGTTACTTTAACAAGGAATGATGTGGCTTTTAATGAAAGTACGAGAGTTTCTTAAGTCCAGACTATGTGGCGGATTCCCAGGAAGGCAGTTAAAAAGTGAATTTATTGTACTCGTTCACATTTCAATGCGTGTTCCAGAGAAATAAGGGAATTATAAACCAGGGGTCTATTTTTCTCCTCTGCGTATGCATACATGTGGAGAAAAATGCAGCCAGTGTTTTACGTCTCCCTCATTGCTCTGACTGCATTCTGTGGACACTTAAGGGAGGGTGTTCTACATTGCTGCTTTTCTCTGTGCATTTAGCCAGTGAGCAGTAATCCCTCACACACTTACGTACCAGACATATTTTGCCGCACAACAATCCTTTCAGACTGAACTGCTACGGTGCCTCCTCTGCTGCTTTGCAAAACCATATCAAATTGTAATTTGCAGAACAAATACTGTAAAGTTTATGTCTGAAAGTCATGATATTTTCTGTAACCATTATATTTAATGTGGATTTATGTGCGCGTGTGTGTATATGTATGCCTCCACAAATTGTTCCACATGCATACAGACACAAGCAAAACACGGGTGGAGGTGGACTTTTAGATAAATGGTGGTGTGTGGGATATTCAAGTTTAGTCTCCACAAAGAACCAGAACAATAATCAGGCCGTTTTCCCCACATGACATTTGTCACAGACCCACTCTGTGGGACCACTTGGTCAAGCCAAATCTGTGTCGGTCCCTCAGGAAAAACCACCCACTGACTTGTCAGGCATGGTCAAGATAACCGGTCGCCAACAACATCAGCTTTGCACGTTTTGAAGCTTCAAGTTGAACCGTAGATCACAGATTTTTGAGTAACATGATGTCAGTGTATTGCACACAGCTTCGTCCTGTGCAAACAGTCAGTCTGTGTTCACTTTATGCCCGTTGTTGGCCAGTTTGACTATTTCTCAATAGTTTGCTGCTGTTTAAGAAATGAATAGGTATAATTTGAGGTTACATTCATCATAACCTTCATTGTGAAGCCTGTAAAGACTATAGTGATATAGTGATATAATTATCTTCATTCTTCTTTCAACACATTCACCTCAACGTTTGCTCAAGATATTCTGGGAGAAATGTAATTCCTGAATAGATTATGTTCATCGGCAATGTCTTTTGTCAGTCAAGGAAATGTAATATTACTATAGAGAGGTTTCATCGAAGGCTTCTTGGTGAAAGGTGAAAGAAAAAACCCCAAATGTTGGGTTCAGGCTCTTCACGTGGTTAAGGTTATGAATCATGCATTGGATAACTTTGGTTTAGGTTCCACAAACATTGCAATATTTAAATCAGATTCTAAAATACTCAAATGAATATATATATTAATATATATAAATATATATACAGTCTGACCTATTTATTTTCCGTCTTTTACACATTTTTCAGTCAGTACAGAGTAATTCTTATTTTTCTTTATTATATTTATGCAAAATAGAGTTTCATCATCATGAGAACTTAGAACTACCCCAGACATAATATTCTATGCCACTGTGGTTAGATCACAGTCATACGGGAATCGCTCTGTACATTGTTGTCTCTGGAAATAGGACAAGAATTCAATTACCAAACCCTAACGTATCATCATGCCGCTGTTCAGCAATGGCTCTACAAATACGTGTACTGTAGTAATGCAGGTCCTTTTTAACCACCAGACGCCCGGCATGGTGGCCAATAAAACCAAAAGTACAACAACCCCTGCTGGGCTTCATGGTCACATTTGACATCAATCACTGATATCCAGGGTCAGCAATGTGATTTTGTCCGCGGGACTCCTCTGGTTGCTCCCTCACACTCCTCAGCAAAACAGGCCTCTGCGTCAATACTTCACTGGGAGGGCACTTACTGGACATGAGGCTGTTACTGCCAGCCGTAGAGATATATATTATATCTTCAAGCAGTAATGACGCTGGAGGTCTCTTTAACAACTCTCTTCAGGCTTCGAGCGGCAAAAGGGCAAAACCTGCAAGTGGTCTTTTTTCTTTGTGAAGAATGAAAGAAAATGCTGTTGACTTTGGAGTCGTCTTGTTTCTCTTCATCACAGGAGTGAAGGGTCCAGTGATTTTTTATTGAGCGTACGGCTGACGTTTTGATTCCAGCGGTGCAGTTTTGACTTTGATGTCAACCCCATCAATTTGTCTTTCAGAAAGAAGGTTGTGACACAGGCGGTATGTGCAATATTTACTGTATATCATGTATAACAGTACTCGGTCCTGAGAGACAACTTAAGTATGAGATATTACAATGGAAATGATCCATCACTCAGGCTCCATAATCCACAGTTGCACAAATACCTTTTTTATGTTGACACACCATCTTGTCTTGTGCTAACTTTATATTGTCTATGAAAAACATTGTGAATCAGGTCCAGTTTAAGTCACAAACAACATTTGTGGGAATTTCCCAGTATGCATGTACCTATCCCCAACTCCTTCTGCTTTAACTTCGAATGCAACAGGTACACCGTTAAACAGTGAAATATGAATAGTTCTTGAATGGTATCATAAAGCTACGGTCACTGCTTTGTACTCTACATCCTCTACTGCTTCAATTCTGAAGCCAAACCGTGGCCATGTGTTTTTGTTCTTACCTTGCGCATGCAAAAGACCATTTGGAAGCAATTTTTCTTTGTTAATATGAGTATTATTTTAATTGTAGTAATTATAGGTCAAACTGTTCGACCAACCGTAAGGTGCTCACCAGCTTTAGACAAGATGACTTCACTCTTTTTCGGTTAATTCTGCTTTAGTTTACTACTCCAACTTGCTATGTATAGTTTATTTTTGCACTGTTGCATTTAAAAAACATAGCTAACTTTGAACCATCCTGTGAGTGCTTATGTCTTACTTACTTGAATGGAGTAGGACTTGTTTTGTTCAAACACAGCTTTGACATTTCTCACATTCAACAAATCAGCATGAGATTGGCAGAAAATGCTTTGTGGACAAAGTTAGGAGGAGCACAACTGTTCTCTCTGTTAACCTCTTTGCGGTTGCCGCTCACTGTGAGCCTTATATTCCTATAACAGTAATAAAGTAGTTCAGCATGAAATTTAACCTTTTAGCCGGGGTGGCGGTAGAACATGTTAACGGTTTTCCTGGTTTAAGTGAAAGATGCATGAAAATGTGTCTCCATTTTTGGTTTGTCCTTGCTACCAGAGACTTGTATGACATGGAAAGCACATTTTCTATCTGCTCGAAGCAGCCCTGGAGGCTCATAAAGCTCTTTAAAGGAGAATTTTCTGCAGAATAGTTTATGTAAACTGTATTAGGGTTTTTGTGAGAAAGTGAAAGTGGTAATTGTCCACATTCCAACAATTTCAAAACATAAACTATGGGACCGTCAGCTATGAACAACCCAGCTGCTAGCAATTTGTGTAGCAGATAATAATCAGGCTACATGCAAAGCAGCGTTCCTCTGTCAGCCATTGAGGCCTCGCTGCGAGGGATTTGAGACATTTTAAAGGAATGGTTGGTTTAGTTTAAATAACCTTGGACAAGAGGAAAAACTAGACCTCCTCTGGCCACATTAACAATCTCACTCCAAGAGCAATCCAGATCATTTATCAAGATGAACGAGAGCAGGAGTAAACTTAAACTGTAGTCTACACAAAGAACACATGTGGCACGTCACATATTCTACACTTTCACAGGCGGCCAGCGGTTAACATCAATCAAAGAGTCCCGTTCGAGAAATGATATGAAACCAATAAGCGAGCTTGTTATGGGCTTTTAATAAAATATCGACATTGTGGTGGTGGTTGCCTTTAAAATATATATATTTTTTAGTTTTTATAAACAGAACACAATTTACCACCAAGGGACAGATTTAAAAACATAACAATAACAAAAACACGTCTAATGACAAGTTGTTTAAAGAAGCTATGACAAAAATCTAAGCTTTTCCACCACATGGAGATAGGAGCAGCAACTGCAGCGTCCTCCTCTGTGATTTATGTCCCTGCTCACCGGGTCCCCCTCAGCACATGGTCACCTCATGAACAGCTGGCCGGGATATTTGATTGGTTGTCGGGCAGGACAAGTAGATTCCATGTCTTTTCATTGGTGCTCTATTCTTACATGAATGATCTAGTTTCATTTCGGTCAGATTTCTCCCTCGGCACGGCCCTCGCAACCGGCCTCACTGTTTCCATGAAATTATAGTATTTCTGCACCAAGCAAATGTCCTCAAAATGGAACTGATGGAGTGACTGAGGAGTAATAAACATACTTTCTACTTTTATTTATGTGTACTGCACATTCTGTGCAAAATGTGCATAGCGGTAGAAAATGCATCAATAAAATGGCCGATACAGTGAAAGAGGGTAGATACAGTATATAATGATGTATGTATATATATATTCTTATATATGTTTCCAGTGGCTTCATTTTATGGATGATGACATTTTCTAATCACAAATAAATATGATCGAATAACTATAAAAATATGTCTTTATAAAGTTGTCCACCATTCATCTTATTGGTGCAAATTGAAAAGTGGGGGTTGCGTTGCAGCCAGAATCATCTGATAGAGAGTGAGATCTATCGGGTCAGAACCAAGCTGCCATCGATGCCACTTTTCTTCCCCTCCCCTCCGCAGCTTTGCCCCAACAGGTGCTGCTTCAGTCAGAGAGATTAGGTGATCAGCGTCCTCAGATTCCTTCCTACTTGGAATGCTGTACACGCAGAGGAGGACAGGCCTTTCCTGGCTTCCCGGAGGGGAGGAGGTGGGGGTGTGGGTGGGGAGGAGGGGGGTTAAGGTAAGGTGGGCAGCTGGATTGAAGGACTGAGGGTGATAGACTTCAAGAGACTGCGATTGTTCCGCATCATTATCACAACAACAGACGTCTCCTCACTCAAAGTAGTAATTTTAGGTCTGTTTGCCGCACACTCTCTGCCCCCGTACTCACTGGGCATCACTGGAGTCTTCCACAAGCCTTGACAGCTGTGAGTACTAACAATAGCCATAAAAGTTATGAAAGCTCATTAGAATCATGTTGGGGGGACTGGCTTTGGGGGGAGACTTGCATGGACAGACTGCCGCTGTTGCTGACTCGGCAATTGGTAGGTGTAAGATCATGGTTTGAGTGGGAAAAAGCATCTCCTAAGGGCTGAAATAATTGTGATCATGGTCAATCAACAAAGTGGATGCAGGTTGATGTTTAATTAAATCCCAAGTAGAGGTTAAAAAAAAGAAAATGAAACATCAAATGATGGTTTACACTTTGTACAACCATTTGTGGGTGTCTTAACCGTTTCAAGAGTTAATGCTATTGTAGTTTAACCACAAGCGGCAGGATATGTGCCTTTAGTGCACAGGACCGGGGACATTTTATGTTCTGCATCTATGTAATAATCTTAAGCATATTAGGATGATCTAAAGAAAAGGGCTATTCTGGTGCTTTGGTAAGTGTTGGTCTGGCTGTCAAGGGGATTTAGCATGGAGACAGTGATGATACAGTGAGGGCACTGGAGGCTCCCGTGGAGATGGGGTTGCGGGCTGGGTAAAGAAGGGGGGGGGCGGGGGGGTCACACATGCTTTGTGTCCCCCCAGGGAGTCGTGTGGGACGAGATAAAAGTGCTGCCTGCTTTTGAGGTGCAGCTCCTGGGCGCCACACAGATGAGCTCATGAAACGCTATGCTGTTCGCCGAAACCGGGGGGGGTGGGGTGGGTGGGGCGTGGAGGGTGAGAGGAGAGGGCACCCCTGCCATCAATCACCCAGGGTGGAGCTGGGACCCCATTGCTCCCGGATCAGCCTGACAGGCAGGAGGAACATGGGGCCAAGGCCACATTAAAGGCATTGAGTGTCCTCCACCCCTCCCCCAGCGTGAGAGGGTGGGGATGGAGTCAAAAGAGAGAGGCAGAGAGGATAACAACCAGGAGGTGTGGTGCCAAGTAACTGGAGAGGTGTAGCTGAGCGTGGAGACAAAGTGAGGAGTCGAGACGGGGCCAGGGGAGGGAGAGCGCCCTGTGAAACTTGAAGACTGAGGCAGGGATGGAAAGAGACAGACGTTGTCAGAAGCCCAGCTTACAACTCAAAGCTTAGTCCATGAACTCATCACCTCTGGTCACACGTTGTGTAACTTGGACAAGAATGCTTTCTATGTCTTCAATGTGTCCGTGCTTGCTCAGAGCCGGAGTCACTCGGGAACAATTTCAGGACCCCGTTATGTGCGCTGGGTAGTATTGCGATACACCCCTACTTGTTGGCAACAGTTGCCGACTCAGGGTGTAACGGTCTGCCAGCACACAGGCTCGCGCTCAGGGTATCTAGTGTTGACAGACAGGTAGCAGACACACCAGGTACCTGTCAAAGTCCATCAAGAGGCAAGTCTGGAAATTCATGGGAATACAGATAATCCTTACAACATGGAGAGTGAAAGCTCAAATTACTAAGAGCGTGGGCTTTCACGCTTTTATCATTCTCAGTTAAAAAATTCTATCATGTATATATATATATAAATAATTTAGCGATTTACAATTGTGTGACTGCAAACAAATATGTGCTCATAATATTTGCATTTTTTTTACAAAGTTGGATCCTACATACTTGACTCAACATGTACATGCAGTTCCACTAGAAACTTATTGATAAACCATGAAAAATGACACTATGAATGTATTTATTAGTTGATTAGTTAACTTCTCGATGCAAACAATTTGTACCTTATTTTTAAATAAATAATTCTCATGTATCAAATAGACTAAATAACAAATATTTGAATATAACACAATTTTTTTTTACACAACTAATTACAAAGCAATAGGAACCAGTGTTCCAATTCAACCATTTACTTTTAATTACAGCATTGCTCAGCATTTAGGAACGTTGCCATGGCGAACCTGTATGGTAACCTTTACACGCTTTTTTAAGGGAGCACCTGTGACGCATAAATCTGTAACAAACTCCCAGACTAGTATGTTACATTTCTAATAAGCGTCACAAAACAGGGAGGGGGGTAAGTGAAAAAGAATGGCTACTGTATGGCTCCGTAATAAGAGCCAGCTGTGGCTGGCCATGTGGGCTCTGTGCCGGGAGCATGTTGCTGGAAGATTTGCACCAGGGAGAAGCCGGGAGGCACATCATAAATTCAGCTTTTTGGGGTATGGTCGCTTTTTTTGAGGAGGTCTGAAACAAGCAAATTGTCTTTTAATTAGTGAGAGATCATTACCGAGCATGAAGCAGATGATTGGACAAATGGATTTCACTTCCCGCCCTCATGGGTACATAAGAGAGTACAGACCTCACTTCGCTTCAAGCCCACAGGTATTACGCAGCTTTGTCCACCTGATAGTTTCTGTTGACACTACCATTGACCTCTGACAGGCAACCTTACACTTACTTGTATCGTATTACACAACAAAAATACATATGCATGTTGAAAACACCAGGAATTAAACTGGATGAACTGTGACTAGTTACATTGGTGTTATTGGATTTTTCTGAATTTTCTCCAGAAAGAAACAGCATAGAGCTTGTAGTAATTAGGGGGCAATATTGTGGCATTTTACAGTACTAAACGTAGTACTAAACCCAAAAGAATTTGTCTGTCCCCTGCCTACATAATGAATGCAGCGAGGGTCTGAAATAAACCATGCATTCCCACATGTTCTTCCTCTCTCAACGCCTCGTGCAAACATGTGAAACTGTGCATAGGTATGAAAAGAGAAGTAAAAAAGAAACATTCCTGTCGGAGCAATCACTGCGAGCACTACATCATGTTTATTAACCGTGCTAAATCAGGGCAGAGGGGAGCTGCAATGCTCCTGAGGAGCCTCCAAAATGACTCCGGCCGGGTGAGCACGACATTGCACATTTGGAGTATGTAATAGGAGGGCTGGGTGTTTCTGAAGCCAGAAATCTTTTCAGTATTCCCTCGTCTCACCTTTTGTTCATCCAGTGCGTCAAGCTAAGTTAAAAAAAAGTGTTCATTTTAAAAATTTGTTCCTTGAGGAAAAAAAAATAGCCACAGTCCTCGTCCAATTTGCTCTTTTTCGCTCTGGTTTTCTTTCTCAAATTTTTTTTTTTTTCATTTGTTTTAATAGAACAAAGCCAGCCGGGAAAACAGTGAGCACCTCTCTTCAGCTTTCTCTACTCCTGCATCTACAGCTGTAGACCTTCAGGGCCCCCCGCTCTCTGTGTGGGCCGGGGACTGCGGCCAGAACCCAGGCGGCCAGAGACAAAATGGTAAATTCACATACGTGCCCTTCTAGCCCTGCACTTCCTGCTCTCCTGCAACTCCATCGGCCCCTGTGTTTAGTAATTACCACTGCGAGCAAATGCACTCTGCCTCAGATACAAATTGCTGATAAGCTGCTTTTCTAAAACAGTGCTAACGGTGATTAGCGCCACGATTTCATACTCAACGCCCACCCGGGATGGTTTTTCCTCAAGTTGTTGAAAGAAGTCAGCAAGCGTTAAACATAAAATTATTACTGTTACCGAGATGAAAAAGGTCTGGTTAATTGAATAAATTCCACTGGTTAAGGATGTGGACCGTTTCAGGACAACTGGTGTTTTAATTAAATGAGTGACCTTCAGTGAAATTCGTCCCTGGTTTCACTTTTATGTAAATGTTTGTTGTCGATAATGAACACAGACGAGTGTGTACGTTGTATTAAAGGCTTTTACGAGGACCATGGTGCTTTGAAATACTGATCAGGAGGAATAATGATCTTATGTAAAATGGACCGTGACTAAACAGCAAAATGATTCATTATATAAGACATGACCATAGAACTTGAGTATTAGATCGAGGTAAACTTCTGAAGTTTGTCAATGAACATAATCCACGGATGTCGGGGTTCGCTTGAATTGACGGATTTTGTTTCTCAAACGCAAACCTTTCAGTTATCGTCAGGATACTCAGGTGCACCTGCTCTTTTCTGTCTTGTTTGGGGAATTCACTTAATGCAGCACTGTTTTATTTTTATTTTTTAGGGTTAGCAACAATGTGCTCTTGTTGGTGTTTGTTTTGAACGGCCTCGATTACACTGGATGCCTCAAATATATCTTTGATGGAGTGTGTCAGGCCAACACACAACGCATATATGTATATGTGTATGAGGTGTTGCATCTGAAGCATGCCTCTGGTTTTATAAGAAATGAGTGGGCGGGAGGTGAAAGGTGCAAGGGAGATTGGCGAGGCAAAGGCCTGCTCGTAAGGCCTCCAGGCCGAGGGATGCTGAGTACTCTTCACCCGGGCAAAGGTTCACTCCGATCATCTGGGCCAATCTGTTCCAGACGTGGTAAATGACACATTATTGGATCCAGACCTGACAAGGGCTTTTGTGTATATTACATTACCAGACACCAGGCTCACTTAAGCTTCATTACCTACATCCCTCCTCCCCACCAAGAAAGAGAAAAAGAAGGCCGGGAGAAGGAGAGAGAGAGGGCAACAAGCGTCTTACCCCGAGCCGTGCACGCCGGGTGCTTTTACCTCCAGGTCAGGCTCTCGGCTCGCCGTCACGCGGCTTTCTTTCTCAGTCTCTTTTCTCTTCCGCGTAGACGCGCTGGGAACCCGTTAAATATAACAACACCAGAATCCACCCTGGAACACCCAAGACGACTCTGCCCACAGGGATTTTCGGGGAGATATTAGAAACACACCAGAAAGGTCACCTCAGCCTGCTTGCTTCCCACACTGTTGCAACCGACAGCATTGGTTGATTTGAGACTGACGGGGCCGTATTCATCAGAGAATCTTTTTTAGCCGGCCTCGTTCAATGTGTTGGCTGTCGTGAGCAACTACTAAGTTATTAGCTATTTCAACGAGGCGTGTCCATCACCAAATGAGGAACAAAACTTTTACATCTGCCCTCAAAATAAAGATTCACTCCCTAAAGCCGAGCAGCAGGAACACTCAGAATAACATCTCAACGGCAGCATGTTATGGTGGGAGGTTTGTGGCTTGGATGCCTCATGGCGGTACGGTATATGTGCCTAGCTGGTGGATTTAGCTAAAGCTTCCTTTATTTGGAATGACATGCGCACAAACACTCACACCACACATCTTTTGGCAGGGATCACTTGGTGGAATTTCCGTTTGTTGCTTTTTTAAAAACGTGTTGCTTGTCAAATTTAGCTTTTGTGGGAGAAGATGTCCAATTCATGATAAAATCATTTTGTTCAATAAGGACACACCCATTGCCTGACATTTACCGCCAAAACCTATGATGATAACAGCTCTCCATACAACACGGACCACCACGCCCTCGTAACCCTGAACCAGAGACCGCAATCACACGGCAGAAGGTCTACTTTCCAAAAGAGCAAGAATTAAAACGACAATCACCATCCTCTGTTTCTGTCTCATCACCTGCCAGGGGGGGTGGGGGGGGGGGGGGGGGGCGAAGACAGGAGATGCTGCAACAGACGACAGACTGGAGATATATGTGCTTCCAGGAATGATAACTGAAATGTGCACTCACAGGCGTCAGTTAAGATATATGTGCCACAAGGATTACTGTTACAGTACGAGGCTCACAGCTGTAGCTTCCTCAGTAGCAGGACGGAGCTGAAGAAACCACATTAGGTACGCTTTGCCATGTGCATCGAGCAATAATAACAGCTGCACCATGCAGGACCTTAAAAGGGTTGATGTTTTTCTTACTTTCTGTTCATACGCCACCTTGGCTTTAGTATATGGACGCATTCATTACTTGCCCGCACATATAGTGGAGTCGCATGCATTTCGGCATGGCGCGCTTTTCAGCGCTGAAAAGTACTACGCAGAGGATGTTGATGTATCAACATCATCTTCGTCATTCGTCACTTTCTATGTGACATCACATATGTCTGTTTTCCGCCATCTCTCATTCATTGCTCTGCCCTCTTGTTTGTTTAAACTCTTTTCCCTACAATTCACTGCTCACAAGGTCCACTTTGAGGCCAGGAACTATGAATACTCTAAATGTGCTTCAACTTTGTTAACATTAGTGAAAGAAATTTGGCACAGTAGTTTTTTTTGTTTTCTCTCAGTATAAAAATGTTTAACCGTGTAGCAGTTTTTTTTTTAAAGAAACCTATTTAAGTGATTTAGGAATAATTAATGCTATATTGTTTCCTCATGACATATAAATGATTCTGCCGTTACCTTCAGTACAAGATCTGTGTGTCTTCATCAATGACCTTGTTGAATAAAATAGTAGACAATACCAATAAAAAGTGTTTGTTTTTCTGCCCTTCACACCGTGTCTGACATTTTACGCCTGTGCACGAGCGTGTATGTGTGTGTGTGTGTGTGTGTGAGAGAGGTAACATGGTCATGGAAGGCGGCTCAAGCTACACTGTTCCAGCTCATTAGCTGTGATTAATCGGCATGTGAGCTTTCCCATGGTCCCCTTCGCCCGGTGGAGACGGAGCTCACCTTGGAGGGCACGGGGCAGCTACACAACCACGACACACTCCCAGACCAGTACAGTTTAATGTATACAAGTACCTCTTGAAGGTTTTTTACTTGCCTACATTTGCACTGCTTCTCGGGGACATGTAGGAATGTTTGAACGGGATTTTAAATTTTGTCACAGATTTTTCCATATTTATTTATATTTGCTGATACAACTAAAGTACATGAAAGCGTCATGATTCATGATTTGAGCTCATAATACAAAGATGTATGTAAATAAGTTTTTATTACTGATGTTTAAAGAATATTTGGAAAAATGCAATTCTGGGATATAAGATACAGGGGTTTGGACATATTTGCAAAACAAGGTAATGAAAATAAAAAGGGTTTGAAATCAAAATAAAAGAACGAAGATTTTATTTAAATAAAATGTACCACATTCAATATAAATCGTATTATTTAATTAAAACTACATGACAACATAAGATCTTACAATACACAGTATACATTTTTCAGCTTTATTGTAGTCACTTTGTTGCTGTCATGCCAAACATCTGGTCAATCTGATTTATCGTGATGAATGAGATTGCATAACCACTTTACAAAACATGTACACAGACTTTACGACCATTGTAATTTTCTGATGCACCTGAGTATCATGACGATAACTGAAAAGTTTGCGTTTGAGAAACATATCCGTCAATTCAAGCGAACCCTGACATCCGTGGATTATGTTCATTGACAAACTTCAGAAGTTTACCTCGATCAAATTTTTTTACATTGTATTTTATATCATGCTTTTCTTCTTAAAGCCACTTTAATATATCACTGGAACGGCGATGAAACAAATTGCTTAGGACAATAATAGAAAATACTGTGATCATGGATTTTTAGGGACTAACCTGAGGAATTCTGTTCATAAATATCTGTACCCACATAGAAGCTCCACTGATAAAACAAAACAAAAGAAATCCGGGTTTGTTCACACAAAAATATACATTGATGTAGGTCCCAATTAAGACATAATAAATTCAGTGAAGCCTTTTGTTTTTTTCACTTATTGGGGATGTATGCTCTCTAATCCATTTGTATCAGAACCATCTGTGTAAATTCATGCCCACAGAGGATTGACACTCACCGGCTACAGTGTGCTTCTATCTGCAGTGAGAAAACTGAGACGAACTTGCAGTGATTGCAGACTTTCCAATGGGGTTCTGTCTCATCATCATTAGGCCCCATATTCCTTTCCCCTAAACTGAATACATCTGGATTATGTTGTTTTTTTGGCTGCACAAACACATTTACTGATGTAAATGGGTTCCTTCTCACATGTGACTTTTTTCGAGTTGCAGGTTTTATTATGATTCTGTAGATATAAAGTTCTTTGCACACACTAATCAAAGTCGAGGAAACAAAACTACAGCGAGAGTCATGTGTGCAACCCTATTATTTTCATTTTTGGGCTCATAATCTAAATCAGGAAGTGAGGTTTTCTTAAACTGTTGAATTTTCAGTTATTAAACAATCCTTCATGTAATACTCATTCATCGTAGTAAAAGCCAAAAGAGGTTACTGTCATTCAAATGAATACATAACAACGTTTATTAGAAGTATGAAAGTTAAGACAACTTTAATAATTTTAAAATTATTTAAGCGCAAGCGTTAAACCTCAGTCAGCTCAAATAGCTCAAATAACTGAAAGTTGTTACTGACCACACATACCCAGAAAAAGCACATACTGAACCTTGTTTCACTTTTGTTTAAATCCGCTGTTCCAAGATAATTCAGACACAAATATGCTTGAAGCTGCAGAGGTCTCTTAATTTCCTGTGTGGGCCACACACAACTACACAGATCTTTTGGCTCCAAAGCTAAGACTCAGAATCCACTGTAACAGCGAAGGCTGTCCCACTAAAAAGCTATCAAAATAATGAATGCATTCATTAAATACTTGGTCCTCTGTGCCCAGCGATGTTCTGATTAATATCATTTTTACCCCAATCCCATGATAGGTAAATAAGAAAAGCATCTTTCATATTTACATGAAAACAATTGACGTTCAATGAGCATAAAACAAAATCATTTCAGCATCACATAAGTTTTTTCTCTTATGTGTCAATGTTGACTTATGTTGATGACGAACCAGGTGTCATTTTTCATAGGTAAAGCAGAAAGACATGGGAGGGGGGGACTCTCAATGACCATTATAGTCCTTATTTTCATGTGTTTTCTATTCTGCGGATGGTCGGATCAGTGACCGTTTACTGTTTCTAACCTGATTCTGTGACCATCATTTCAACATCTTCTGATTGGAGCCAATTAGTCATCAATGTCCAGTTCAGCTCAGCCTGCAACGGACCCGGTCGCCCCAAAAAGTGCTGAGAACCTGCTGAGGAGGGAAGAGAAGAGCAGCAGGAGGGAGGCCGAGAACCTGGAATTAAGCAGGGCCACCTGATCCACACCAGTCGAACCACAGCCGGCCAAACAGAGCGCTCATTGTCTGTGGCGGACACCAAGACTCTGCTCTTTGTCGCCCCCCCTCCTTCCCGCCTCCACACACACCGTCCTTACTGCTAGCTGCAAGGACAGTTCGTGCAGCTTATTGGTGTTATCGCTTACCCTGTGACAGCCGGCTGTCTTGCATTGTTTAAATTTCAAACTTCAATCATTGCTTTTTTTCCCCACAGTCAACACCAAAAACACACAAATATACATTATATAAAGATATAAGATGTACAAATGCAAAAGCGCACACACACACACACACACACACACACACACACACACACACACACACACACACACACACACACACACACACACGCACACACACGCACAGAGGGGAACAAGAGTCAGCAGGCAGCACTCAGGGCTGAATAATTCAGATTTGGAAATGGTATGATTGATGTGGGGCGTTTCATTTCCACACCTTTAAAAGGTCCCTTTTAGCACTGGCAGCAAACAGGCCAAGTGGTCTTTGCAGTTCAAAGCCTGGCGTGGATCTGGCCTTCCTAGTCAGGCTCTCTGGGACAAGAGTGGCTTTATTCTGGGGCTGGGGCACCAGTGGTGGTGGTTGGGATTCCACACCTGTGTTTGCTCCTTACCCAATAATTGAGAGCTGCGTGCTATTTTGAGCCCGGAGCACAAAGTGCCTCACTCATAAGGAACTCGGGGTGAAGAATTTTGGCTCCCAGTTTGATGTGGCTGGAAAACCTGAAAACCCCCGTGGATAAGCCCGGCAGAGTGCAGCGACAGGACACAGGAGTTTGAAAGGCAAACATATATGAAATGTTACATCTACTTATAGCTCCCTTGTGACTGATGCTTTATAATTAGCAGCTTACACATGATCAGTTTTGACTTATAGAATATGTTTGTGTAGAACTTTTACAGAGACTCAAATGCTGTCACATTTTTTTTTTTTCTATAAATGCAAACATTTGGAAAATTCATAATTTACAGTTAACAGTAAATAATACATATTTTTTAAAAATAGGTATAAATTAAACAAAACCTTTTTTTGCATTGGTGGATTTAGTATTGAAGATCAGATACAAGTTAAAGTAAATCTCAGAAAATGCTCTGGAATCATGATTTACACAAATATTAGCACACAAGTGTAATAAATATATAATTAAAAATACTGATCATGTTGAACTGTTATGAATTGTTGATATTTATGCATCTACCAACATGTTAAAGGGTTAAAGGGCATCTTCAAAAAGCTGTACATTTACATGATTTGTAAAAGAATGATCAAATTCAAATCTGCAGACATCCTGACTTTTAGCCCCGAAATAGACGGATCTGCATCCCGTGTTTCCTTTCATTCAATCAGCAACAGATATATAGTCCGAAAGACCAACATCATCAGGGTTTTTTGTCAGGCGTGACAAAGGTCCTCTGGAATAACAGAAAACATCATTCAACTTATTTTATACGCTAAATCTTCGTGTCAGTCAGAAGTAATTTGATTATTCTTATCGATGTGGGGATGGAGCCATGTTTCCCTATTTTGCATTGGGTGGTTTATTTATTCATATTAATCACATTTTATATGATATATCCCGGCTAAGTCTATTATTTTTATATGTAAAAGCGTTTGGTACGCAAATAGTGGATCAAAAATCACATTTCTGTCTGAAATGCAGCAATTGGAGCAGAAGTGGCAGCAACTGAAAATACAAACTACGCCAGGTTCTCTGCCAGTGCAATAAACAGGGAATATGAAAGCTCATAGAAAGGCCTAAAAAGCTGACTTAGTAAGGATAGACAAAATGGAAATGAGCAAAAAGAACAGCATGAGTGAGCCAACACACTATTATGAGCTAAATCAGTTTAGTGGAGGGTCATTCCAAGTGCAAAGTGAACTCCAAGTCAAAACAAACACTCGCTTTGGCTTCTGATGGGACGGCACGCTCACTTTTTCCCACAATCACCCGGAACAACTTCATTCATACCCGCAGAGACCAGGTGGTCATTAAACTCATCGCAACAAAATGTTCCACATGAAATTTATTTTGCAACAAAAATGTCCACTTTTCTGGCAATGCATGTAATGGATATTTCTCAGAAAGTGACAAAGACAGATTTGGATTTGTGTGACAGCTCTGCGCTGCCAGTTTATTATGATTTTAATGGGCAGGGTCGAAAATGTCAAACCATTCCTTAGTTGTCCTGCCACCTCGCCCTAGTTAAACCTTTAAAAGGAGAAAGATGATGTTACCAACCAACAGGCTGGAAATGGGACCAGTTTTTTTTTTTTTTTTGTTAACTGGCTGCACAAGTAGACTGGTAGTTTATTACCAAGAGAGAAGAATTTTGACAAATCATTCAGCTCAACAAACTCGGCCGTGGCAAAGTTCAGCAATTAGGCTCCAATGTAAAGACAGTTGACTCCTCTGCATCGGGTGTGTGTGTGTTGGATTTATGTGCGCTCTCAAGCGAGCGGGCAGGTTCAAAGCCCGGCGCCGGAGGTTGACACACATTCTGCAGTAAATCTGACCAGAGAACAGCGGCGTTTTGCGGGGGAAGGAGGTGGTGGTCAGTGAGAGGAGAGAGGCGGAGTGAGCGGAGTGCTGAGTGAAGGCATAGCTAAACAACCAACCCGAGATGGGGATCAACTGTTTTAAAACCATCTGTGATATTAAAGAGGCAGAAAGGAGAAGGAAGCAGGCTGACAAGATTTTTCAAAGACTGATTGCGAGGTAATATAATAGTAAATGGATTTCAAAGTTACTTTAAAATGATGCAGTTAATAGGTGTTACATTTTGACTTTCAATCCGCAGAGCCTCTGTCAATATTTAGCTTTCTTTTAATGGGGTGACTTTATGCTACTGTCTGACACTGAGAAGGCAGCTACTCATTGGCCGTCATGGTCAAAGTGAATGTACCTGAGAGTAGTTGTGGGTAAACCATTACACTGTGGGAATCAGGACTTTTGGACATAACATTGTGAAATTGTAACTGTTTAAAGAGATTTTGCACAAACGTATTTCTATTATGATTTTAAATTCTTTAAAATGTTTTATAATTTTTTTTTTTAATACTGCCATGCTTGTCAATATGTTTATTCAATTATTTTTCATAAAGAAATAATACTTTGTTCTTAGCATGGGTAATTACTTTGAAATGTATAATATTTGAAGAGTCAAGTCAGCTCTTTGCAGATATCATAATTATTCACATCTTGGACCTTTGAGTTATTAAATAACTCAAAAGATCCAAAATAAAGTAAAAGCTCAGCTGTTAATAAAATGTGTGATTTAAAGGATAAGTGAGGCTTTTACAGTGCATCTGCACCAAATGACCACAGTATATAGATGTTTTAGATCTGTAGGATCGATGCAGTTCCATCAAGCACTTTGCAACGTGTTGATATTTTTGGCTCTCAAAGCTCCCTTTTCGTTCTCGTATGAAAACGGACACTGCCCCCACCTGCTCAAACCTCCACTAAGAAGTCCCGATGAAGGGCAGATTTACTTCCATATCTGCAATGTCTCAAACCAATATTAAGTTTCCTTAACCCATAGAAAAAGAAAAGTAAATAACATGTTTGACAATTTTTATACATTTTTTTGATAAACATGTTACAATATTATAAAAGCTGAAGAAAATCATACTACATCCCACATAAAAACCTGATTACTGTTTCGATTTGTAGTTTGAATTACATATTTAACATCTTTTTTTTCAATTCAGCCAAGGTCATATTTTGAAAGAGTGATGTGACAGCTGTCATTTAGGGAGCGCAATGCAATTAATTTACGGGATCAGCATTTAATCAGACCCAATGTGGCTAATTCTGATCATTTGAAATATGCTTTGATCAGCTCGGGACATACTTTTATTTTTGAACGCTTTAGAACGAAGAACGGTAATGTTAGCAGGCGTTTCAAATTTCATTCTGAGGCCATGAAGCAAATAGAGAAGCAGTATTTGGAGACAGATGTGTGCTTTTTTACGGACCAGGGAACTTCCAGTGTTGCAACTCCAAGGTGAATAAGTCATTTTCTTCACACCACAATGAATCGGTCTCTCGTGGGTTTAGGAAGTAGTTCATTCTCAAATGAATTAATTCAGTCACAACATGAGACGATCGGTGCCCTGGTGGTTACTGGCAGCGGTTCAGTCCACGGATGCAAACTGACCTTCTATCACTCTTCACATGGTCACCTGTGCAACAGCGTTGAGGTGTAGAAATAAACACTTTTATTTGATCAGCATGTCTTGTGTTTCAGTGAAACCTTTTTGGCATTACACGTGTGGTTTTTTCCTAAAAGGTGTAAAAGGTGTAACAAACAGGCAGGTGGAACTATACAGTCTTGCAGGTTTTTATGTTGTGGATTGGAGTAGTTTCTACACTGTGACCTCTTGTTATCCTGCCTTCACTAATTAAGATCAGACACTCGGCATATGGACATGAATGCACACAAAACAGATACTGTCAAACTCACGTTTTATTTTCTCTAATTAGGTATATTTCTAGGTGTTATTGAATGGTGCATTATAAGTACAAATGTTAAGTGTAGTATTATTTAATATTGAATTACATTGTATGGTTTGATTTTAAGACTGTGTCCACGATCTTAAAATCCCTGTTCCTTCAAAAAAACTGCCCTAAAGTCTGGAATCAATTGAAGAAATACAACTAGAAAGGAACTCTATGTGTCTAATACACAGTGCTAAAAATACTACATTTGCTTGTTAACAGAGATGGCACAGATTTTTACTATTAAACTGAAATACTTTTCACTCAAAGAAAGTGGGTTTGGACCAAAGAGTCTGCAATGATACTAAAGAAAATTTAAATCACACATAGATTGAGACTTTTGATGAGGCAGGTTTGCATTTTTCCGCATTTTTATTTGTTTGCATTCGATAGTAAAATATGGAAGCCTCCATTCAGTGACTCTTATCACCACTTAGTAGCAGGTACTTGTTAAAGGCGGTTGAGAAGAATTAAAGCCATAACACTTTGGATGTTCATTCCAGCGGGTTGGTGGGTAGTTGATTGTAATCAGGTCCTAACTGCTGTTGAGGAAGGGCATCTGTCAGCAGACTGTAAGGCAGGAGATGCTGCTAAAAGTGTCTGCAAAAGGAAGGAAGGAGGGAAGTCTAAGACGGAGGGGAGACAAAAATAAGTTTGTCATTTCTTAAAAAAACAAACACCAACAATTAAAAAATGTAAACACAAAATCCCCACCAAGAGTTGACTTGGAAATTTGACTTGGGTCGAATACCTTCAACGTGAAACTGTCACTATAGAGAAAGTGAGGCCCTTATTGAGCATCACATGCTCATGGATGCTATTCATGGTGCTCTCTTTTTGGCCTTATGGCTGTCAGCAGTGTATCTGAGAATGCAGTACAGTGTGTTTAAAACTGCTTTACAGCTTCGTCATCAGTTAAAAGCCAGGGCTGCACGGTTTTTGCACTAAGTTGCAAATGGGCCCCTTGATTTTGCCCGTAATCGCTCCATAGTTTTGGATACAGTGTGGGATTTTTACCCATTATGCACTCCTGCACATACTGCAAATGCTCCAAGTAGAAAGATTATCTCATTTCAGATAGGATGGCATCCAGATAACATTTGGGGGAAAAAAAGTTCATGGGAACTTTGATGAAAATAAACAAGATCTGCCTCTACAAATCTCCTAATCATTGACATGTTTGAAATAAATGTGGTCTCAGTCACACGCAAATCACAGCCTGGTCAGTGCTATAATATGTGGCTTGCAATGATGACATATGTGTGTTGTACTGCTCCTTTATCCTCTACAGGACACGAGAAAAAAAGGTTCTGTTCCGCAGGACACGGACACACAAACTCATGTCTGCTACAACTTTACAGCAAATCATGGGAGTCGACGTCAGCCTTCATTTATTTGTCCATTGGTGGAAACAAAATAGATGAGAAATGAAGTGCTGGGACTGGCCTGACCTTACGGATGATTGCCACCTAAATAGCTGGGACTGAAATTGAGCGTTTTACACACGGGCAGCTTCCCAAGACACAATTTGTCCTCAGCTTCAACGCACAATATGGCATAAATAGTACGTATGCCACTTCTAATACCACTTTCCTTGTAACTCTTATATCCCTCTTTGTATAGAAGCATAAGTAGAATAAAACCACTAGTCCATAAGCAGCCGTGGCAAAGCGGGAAGAGTTTGATTTTGTTTTCAGCGTGAAGTGTCTTATTTGTCTTTTTTTTTTAAATGTGTTCTGCTTAAATTTTTGTTGCATGTAGTTATTTAGCGTAAAAGGGCAGAAGCCATTAGCACAGAGTACGACATCTGGAGGCAGTAAGAAGGCAGTACTAACTAACATTTGCTTTCAAAACGGCTCTTTGTTAAACAAACTACTACGTGTCTACTACTAAGAGTATGTAGACAACATGCTCAGTACCAGGCAGAAAACACTTCATACTGGCAGTGTTGCCAAAAAGCAGATTCAAATAACTTTATATGATAAATACTCTTTGTAATTGCATTCCTTTGCTTTTTTCTTCAAAAATATATCTGTACTTACTCAATTAAGCTAACACCATTAGCCGTTAGCTGAGGACTTTGACTGTAAACTGGGGAAAATAGCCGGCCCAAATCTCTCCAAAGTCACCCAAAGTCTCCCACAAACCATTCTCACAAATTAAATATATTACCAAAATGTTGAACTATTCCTGCGAACCAAAGCTTGCATGAAAAGAAAAAAAAATCAAATGTATTTCTTTTGCCCTGCGCTAATTTCACTTCAGAAGTGGTTCCAACATCTGCACCGTCCAGAAATAGTATCAGCCACATGTATTTTGGGCTGCGCCTGTAAAGCAAACTGTACGTGGCCCTCACCTCGGGTATTTTGTTAGTTTAGGAGCTTAATCCAGAGATACACCTCAGCAGCATCTGCCTGGGACTGGTGGGCTTAGGACTGAGCAGGGATCACTTATAATGGAATCCAATCCCTGGCTGTCTGTTTGAGAGAGCTGGAACCAATCGATCAGAGGGGAGCATCTGTGAAAGAGATGTTCATAGAGGCAGCTTCGACTGTGCTGGAGCCAGGAGGGCTACTGTCTGATGCCCCGGATCTGGCATTACACTGCAGCATTACCACTTGATACGCCGGTCAAGCTGGCTCTGACGGAAAAAACATAGTGAGATGTGAAACGGTGAAGCTGACACATTTCTGCCCCGACTTCTAATTTTTGCCACCGTCGCTGTCTTCGACCCCCAACTTTGCGTTGTCTTGCATATTTTATATCAGTTTCTGCGTTAAGTCCTTCTCCTCTGAACTCAATCCCCAGTCTGGCCCTCTGCTTGAGCCCCTCAGCTGCTGGTCTGCTCTCACACTAACCCCCTTGTTTATATCGGGGACGCAATTAAGTCGAAGCCAAGTAGAGGAGTCCCAGAGAGAGAGGCAAGAGTGCAAGCTTGTGAGTCAAATTTCAACTCCCTTGCTCACACACTACTCCCTCCTCTTTTCAACTCATTTTCTTTTTCCCTTAATCCGTTTGGCTGGGTCTACACTCCCGCGCTCTTTGTCGGCTTAAAAGATATCTGTTCCTCTTGAAAGCAAAATATCTGAAATATTGTTTGATTAATTCCTCAAAAACTCTGGCACTTTCCGATTTATTTGATGTTACTGCAGGTTCACTTGGGAAGAAATTGCTTCATAGTTTGATTTACCTGCTGGAAATGGCTACAGGAAGGCATTACCTCATCTGTGATGTAACTTGAAATCCACACAACGTATTTATTCAACTTCATATTGTGATGAATGTGTTATCCTTATTTGTGTGTGTTTTTTTTCCATTGTCTACAATTTCTTGTAATTCCTTATATTTTTGTCTCGGAGGAACTGGTCTGGGGGCTGAGTTCACGTTTTCCACATGTGTGGTCTGCCGGCCCAGGGGACCTATCCCGGAATCCCAGACACACGTGTGCAGGCAGAAGCAGTAGTGCAACGCAGAGTAGATAAACAGTGCTCTTACCGGCCACCGGGCACACACTCAATATCTAAACAATGGCAAGTTAACTACTTTGCAGGAGAGCAGCAAAAGCAAACACGAATACAAACGCGTCCATCTAGTAATTTTGGTCAAAAGAAAATATCTCACAGAGACACTGCGTCAACACAGGTCATTTTTTATGGCTATGCTCGACTCATAGTTGCGGTGATGCAGTGTACCTACGTTTCAGGCGGGGGGACCTTGAATGTGTTAAAAAGCATCATTCCTCTCTCGCTGGATTTCGTGTTGAGCACCCCCGTTGCCCTTATTCAACATTCCAGCCCAGCGTTGCAAGTGTGCCTCACTTTCTCGGGGGAGATGCAGGAGAAACTCCAGGGATGTGTGCAGCGTTGACGGACAGGGGGATAAACAGAGGGATTGTCCCTGACCTCCCAACACCAGTCTGGAGGAAGACGAATAGCCCCCCAATGGGCCCTGAGCAGATAAAATACACCCTACCGTCTTCAACACCAGGTGTGACAGCCATCAGGGGTGGCCTATCAGCAGGGGGTACAGAGAAGGGGAGGCAAGGGTGAGGGGGCACATTAGGAACATATCAGCAATTACTCTCTGGGTTTATTTTTCTTCCTGCTTTAACGCCTGGATACCAAGTTACATTCATCCTGGGTGTTGATTGTATCTTACGGTCTAAGTGAGAACACTTTGCAGTCATTTGTCGATTATCTGATAATGCACTCGCATGTTAATGTTATGTTACAGCAGTCATTTAAAAGCCCCGCGGATTGTTTGTTTGTCACGGTTTTTCTTCAGTGAATTCGCGGGCCCCAGGGCTTATCCGGTGAGCCGGGTTCCGTCTTCGCTGTGTGCGTACCCACAGTTGCAAATCAACTTCTTTATGTAATGGAATTCGCAGGGTCGAGGACATGTTTACCTCTTTTTCCGGGCCCATTAGGCACTAAGCGGCTATATCATATCTGACACAAGAGAACAGCTTCAATCTGTTTAAGCCATGATCTCTGACTGCATGGGGCCCCTCATCTTCAGAGAGGGGCCCCATGCAACAGAGATATGAAGAGGGATGACGGTCATTTATATGTCCTGAACTTTAAACAATAATGTGTTATGGGTGCAGACATCCCACAGACTGGACAACTAAGTGGGCTCCGCCATGCCTAGTTTGTGCTGCAGAGCAGGACACAGGTTTCGCTGGAAAATGGCTCTGCCGAGCATCTTAGTCCATAAAATGACATGTTTTCTCACTAAACAGTACATGCTAATTCCGTCTAAAAAATGATCAGCAAAAATGAAAGAAAGAGGCTGTGTGCAAGAGAAGCTCGTGTGAAAAAGGGAAGCCCAGACCTCCAATTTCCTGTGTGAGCATTTTCTGTAGAGCGGGAAGGCCAAACCGCTCTGCGGCTATCAGAAATCAGCCCAACAGTCCCCTGAGCCACCCCTGCCCTCGCGATACCCTCTCCCCCCCTCCCCGCTTTTCCTCCGAGCCCAGGCCTCAGGGCCACTGTGAGTTAACCTCGCTCAGCCGTGACCAGAAAACAGAGTGATATCTTACTCATCTAATCCCCCTCTCAGTCATCATGCAATAAAGTATGCCTTGCAACCCTTGACCTCACAAGTCAGAGTCACCCCCTCCACCCTGTAGCAACACCAGGCTGCCAATCCCCACCGAGGGACTTATAAAGACGAGAAACGTCAGAAGGGTTTGAACCACAATTAGGCTTAGAATGAGCATAAAACAAAGCCTTCAAAAGGGCCAGTTCATCCAGTACACAAGTATCTGTAAAGAAGAACAAATAACACAACACTTTGGTCAAAGGTTTGCCACAGTCTTAACAGGATAGTTATTAAGACATTTACGTTTTAGCATTTGCTTTACCAAAATACATTTACAACATTAAACATTGGATTGTTTGCCGATGCTACACGCACATATAGATTTGACTCAACTGTTTTAAACTTTGTTTTTCTTGGCAGTTTAGTTTGAAGGATGGTTCTAAATACTGCAATATAATCCAACAATACTCCCACTATGTTGAAGGAGTCAGTCAGAAAAGCAAATTGGAGCTGCAGGGAATTTGAAATACTTCTGTTTCATTTTGAAAAAAAACTGCATACTTGATGAGTAAATGCAAAGTTCACCCGAAATCCAATGATTCCAACTGTTGAAAGGATTGTTGGTTTCTAGAGAACACAACGTATGACGTGTGCCAACTGTTAGCCAAACACACCACGATCTCAAGGGGTCACCTTCCATCTTCAGATTATACGATGAAGCATTTTCACAAGGAAGCCTTTTTTATTTTTATTTTTTTTAATCTTAAATGCAGATGCACAATCCCACAATCATTGTCTACCTGGAAAATAGATGTGGCTTTACTTTCCATAAATGCTCCCCATACTTTCCTTTACGGCTCCTACTGCCCCTTTTGAAATAGGTTTACTTCACCGAGGTTCTCTCCATCCTGCAGCACCAAGATGCTTTGGACAGATGCCGACTGCAGCGAATGCGTCCCACCGCTGTCCCCGCCTTTACTCATTTTATGTAGGAATATCGCAGCAGGGGACTTTCTGGCAGTGAGGACGTCGGGAATCACAGAGGGTATGATGAGCGCAAAATAAGAACGTGACAACTACAAGACAGACACGAACGCATGTGGAGAGCCTCGTTGCCCCGTGTGTTATTGCGCAAAGGCCGCGTGCCTGCATGCTCCCCTCGGTTACCTTGCGTGTGCACATGTTGATTCACAGCGCATGTAAATGAATGTGTGTGAGCGCAGGGGGGGGGGGGGGGGGGGCGAGAGCGAAAGAGGGTCCAGGTCTCCCTTGCTCCTGCACATCTGGGCTTTATATCAGGCCTTTAATTAATCCTGAGTGAAGGCCAGGCAGTGACAGGCTGACTAGGCAGGCTCCAGTCCAGGACACGGCCTGATTTATTACAAGTGAGCTCCAACCAGCATTGATTTATTTCGGACTCAGGAAAGGGGAAAGTGGAAGGGGTTGTGTTTAAGGGGATTGGGGGGGGGGGGGGTGGACACAGAAACAGCACTGTTACACTGGGAAGGGCGACACCGAGGTTGAGAGTGACTAAGAAAGGTGAGTAACGGAATCGAAGGCCAGCAGTGACGACAAAGGACTGGCGGCTCGGGGATGTTCGGTTTGAGAGTTGCGTACCGAAAGCCGAAGGCTTTCTCTATTTTTAAACTGTTGGCAAGCAGTGAACCTTTTGAGAGAAAGGGAGCAAAGGATGATGGATTTGATGAAGGGAGAGATTATGAAAGTTGAAAAACATTCATCAGGTGGGTTATGTTCCCTCCTAGGCACGAGCTGTCAGTCACAGTGACTCCTCTGGCCTTATCTTCCCACACGGGGGGGAGGGGGGGTGTAAATCCTCCCTCGCTCATTTGACTTAATCACGACGGTCATCTCAACTCAGCAAAACACAGGAAAGCATTTCCCTTCCCCCTTCTCACCTCCCCCAGGACGGCAGGAGCGGCAAAAAAGGATGTTCCTTTTATTGTCTAACACATGCATCAAGTAGCCACAAATGGTCACGCAACTCAGTGGCACGATTGCCGCGTGCATTCCTGTGTTTGTGTATGAGGTTATGTTGCTGATTCACTAATTTTTTTTTTTATCTTTACGACGAGAAAATGACGAGTGCGGCTTAGTTTTTATGAGCCTCGTCTGCCTTGAACATGTTTCCCACTGATAAGGACTTTTACGACAGGCAACTTTTACACCAATACACAACTTCTCGCTTGCAGGGTTGATGAGCCAGATCCAGTAGATGAATCTCTCATTGTGCAACAGACAAATTGGCTATATTTCTAATTTCTGCGGATTTCAGACTTTTTTTAAATTTTGTTTGTTATGTTAACATTAAAAATCACAAAAACCTCTGAAAATCTTTCCCTTTAAAGAGGCACGACCAAACTTTAAACCTTAAGGCCACCAATCAAAAGTCCTTGTATGATGAGTTGGAATATCCATTTGTCTGTCTCTGGTTTTGAAAGACTCTGAATCCGGCGGCCTGCTGTGATTAACGGGCCTTTTTAGCGCTATCGTCTAGACCTCAAACCCCAAAATACCTTTGGGCATATCTGGGCGACACATCATTGTTGTTCTAGAGCTGCCTCCCGCATACCCGCCACAACATGGTCACAAAACAGGGTAGAACTGAATGGACGCCAATGTTCTTATTGACCATCCATCAACTTGATCCAACAGGCTGGTGTCTTGTTACATCTTTATCTGGAGCTGGATTGCATGTTTGATTCTTACCTGCTAAACCAGTGTTGTAATCCCAATTAGGATTGTTCAATATGTCAAAAAAAAAATGTCTTCCATTCAGAGGAATGTTTTTCATTTTAGTTATTGCAATTCTTATCAAAATAATTCTTCAGGTAGGCAATAGTTTAATGTTTTATATAATCAGTGAAGGGCCTGCCTATATATAATCTACAAAATAACATAAATTGAAGTGCTGAAAATGCATTTACTGTTTCTAGTACATTAAAATATGAATCTTTAACACTAAAACTAAAACTCTCTAAACTCTAAAATCAACTTGAAGTGAAGGTATTAAAGTCTTTGCGTACAAAAGTTTGAACTAAACTCAACAAAAACAACCTCTGGTCTGTAAAGTGACTTTTAAATTCAGTCTTTAAGATGCTGTAGAATTAAACCTTAATACTCCCAGAAGGCGGCCGGATTCACGTAGTGCCGAATCCTCCCGCCATCACTTCACGGCGACCAAAAGGGGACACAGAGCGGCAGAGTTGAAGTTCCGGCCAAGAGTGGATTGAGCTCGGGTTGTTTGTGATGTAGAGGCGGGGGGCTTTTTGAGTGGCGTAGACTCATATCTCCGGCCACTTTCAGAGCCCCCGCGGGAAATGGAGAATTCAGCTTTGCCACCCCTTAAGAACATATTTATAAGCAAGCCCTTCTCAATACAGACATATATAAAGCTAATATTGCAAAGAATGTGCTTTTATAAATAGAAAATGTAAAAAAAAAGTTTTATTTTGTTTAATCTTTTGCTCAAATATCCTTGTTTGGATTGTGGGGGGTTGTTGCATTAACTCTGAGGGCCAGCAGCAAACTGAGACTTAAAAGACCCTTAGGGGGAATATTTTGGGCATTTGTTTTAAAGACATTCAATAAATTATGACATATTATGACACCCTAGAAGTGCTGGAGCAAATATTGTAAGGCTGCTTAGACTCACAAACCATATGTGCATTAGTCTATTAATCAGAAAACTGTCACTATGTGACTTTCTAGTCATAGTCTAACTTTCATGCAGACATGTCACGCTTTGGATTTACCAGAATATATAAGTAAGTAAGTAAGTGTGTATTGGGCTGTATGACCAGTATGCTGCGGAGAGGTTGGGTGGTCCCAGTTTGTTTCTACTCCCTCCAACAGCGAAAGTGAACAAAAGAGTGAGTAAGGACGCTTTTCACATTAGCTTCAGGCTAACGTCTGTAGCTTACTCCATAGAACTACAGCGCGCCTACTAACCACGCCCACAATACTACTACGTTAGTATCTAGTGCTACAGGTTACAACGAAAAACAGCCAAATGTATGAGCAGCTTTTATAACTGTGCAGTATTTTGAGATCTAACCGATCTACAGTTGAAGCGATAGCGTTCGCCCACTAAGTCGACTAAGTTCATGAGATCTAAAGTCGTTCTATCCACCGAAAGAATACACAGACGTTTGCTACAATGGAGACGCCTGGTAGTGTTTAACGCTGAGTGAATTATAACAGCCCATGTTTAAAAATATTACGTGATTTTAAGTTGCAATCCCAAATTTTTATTGTAAACAGGAATATAAACAGTGAGTTTGAGATGATCGCTGGAGGGGATCGAAATATAAAACGTCTTAGTTAGACAGATTTGTCTTAATTGTTATGGTCATCACCACTATCTTCATCATGGTCTACACTAACAATACTGTCATCATCATCATCACTGCCATCATTGTGAATGTTTGCTGTCATCACTATACTGTCGTTAGCAAACTCTTGATATCTGGTGTCTTTTTTGGAACAGGCGGCAAAAAAAACGGTCAGCCGGTTCCCCTTAAAATTACCGAGATCCTGTTTCTGTTTAGGTCATTTTTACATGCTTGAGGATTCGTGTAAATCACATTTAAAAAGCATATACAGCTCATTATACCACTGAACCTCTAATTCAGCCGAGTGCACTGGAGAATATTCAGACCTCATTTGCGGTGTAAACATGTCTTTACTTATCCAGATTAACACCGCATATCAGATTACGGTTTCTTACCCAACGTCCCTCAGCAGAGCAGTTTGTAGGAAACCAACAACTGTATCCCAAAGCAACTGGTGGCAGCGCAATATTTTCTCTTAATTAGATGTGTTTTAAGTCATTGCAATCTATCTAGTTCCATGCTCATGTTACAGCAGTTGAGCTTTTTTTTCCCGACGTGTGTCACGCTGAGGTGCGCTCGGCCCGCTCGCCCGGACGTCTCTCGCGAAAGCCCAAGGCCACGAGCAGCGAGAGACCCGTCCATCAGCGGCAGTTATTAGGAGAGACCACCGGTGAACCGGGGGCCATTTGGTGGGCCTAATAGCAACGTGAGTGGCAGAGCTGAGGGACAGGAAGTGTAGCCAGACAGGTCGGTGCTGAGAAAAGCACTTTTCAGTGAGGGGAGGCCTCCTTTTCGAGAAAAAAACCAAACAATGACAGGGCCTATTTCAGGCTCAAACACTTCCACGGCTTACTTCCAGATGATAACGCGGCGTGGTATCTCTGCGCTTTTCGCTCGGGGAGGTGGTGGAAAAAGCCCCAAATAATCAAAAACCCCGTCCAATTTTCAATGATGAACAGAAAGCAATCATGAACTATTGGATTATATGGACTATATGAAATGGATTTTATTTTCTCTCCTTTTCTGTGTGCGGGTGCTCGGTTACAATCGAAGCCAGTTTGACAATAACATTTGGGACCCCATATGTTTTAAACGCTCATCGACATGGGAGGCTTTCACTTTACAGCTCAGGGTTTATTGGGCGACAGCTTAAACGTAGCTCGGGTTTCACACGGGACTATTTCAATGTTCAACTGCTCTTCTCCACTCGTGCGACTGGAAGACGAATGGGAAAGGAGGCATCTTGGCACCGGTAACCGATATAAATTAAGTGAAAAGGCAAAAAAAAGTATAAACTGTGATGAGGGTTTGTAAAGACAACAGAAGAGATGTATCTTGAATCTACCGCCGAAAGACTCAACCTACTGTGCTACACAGCTGACCTTCACTAAGTGAAGATACTTAGATACTTTGCAGGGATCAATTCCAGGAAAAAATAATTGCATGCATATTTGATTGGAGCCTCTAGTATGCTCATTCAACAGTGGATTTCCTACCATGTAAAAACACTGAAAGCCAATGAAGTCATTAGTGGCTCTGACATCAGACTTGTGTGACGCCGGGAATCGCTCCTTATCTGGTTAAATGGACGAACGGCCGAGACAGATTTACTGTTCGGCATGAAGGCAGCCCTGAAACAGGAGACATTACGCCAGTGTTTTTCAATCACTTTAAACTCTGTAATTGCACAAAAGGGAATAGGCGGCTAAAACGATACTCTAATCTAGTGAGAGAGTCACAGTTTAGGAATCCCCACGCTGTCAATGTGAACGAGGGTGCATTCATCTCTTGAATAAGTGGCACGGCAGAGTACTGTGCATTTACTGATGTGGAATTTCTATTACGGAAATAAAAATCTGCATTGTTTTAATACTTACAAAGAGGTCTGGTTTGTAAGTATTGCTCCGGCTATTTTTTATATCTGTGGAGCTCATTAGGCTGTCTGCTATGAGTGACTGAGGAAAGATGAAGTTAAATGACGCTTGACCAGACAAAGATCCAAACCGGCAGCCATGACTCAACAGACACAGGTTTTTATTTACCATGAAACCTGTGAGACAGACAGCAAAAACTAACAAAAACAAATGCGGAGGTTGGCTGAGATTTTCAGTTACTGAAAAAGTGCAAGTCTTGCTCTTCAGCATAATCTGAGCCAGCTTTATACTTTACACTGAGCCTGGCTTTACACTTCTTCATGTTGCTCAAACACCTCGTGGTTTATAGTTTAACAGCCAAATAAACACACAGAAATCAGAAATCATCAGATGTTACACATTGTTATTCTATTTCTAAATACTTCCAGACTTCCCTCTTGAGGCCCGAGCTCGATTGCGGACATAAACCTTTAAGAAAGACTGAATAATTTCCTAAAGCAGAAGGGCACTATAGTTTTTTGCAAACAGCTTTCAAACAGGAAAGCTGGTTACTTTTTTAAGCAAGTGAGTATTTACAACAGCTTGGATTGGTTGACATGTTGCTTTATTGTAATGAACATGACACTGCAGTTTGGTACAGTTATGTGTGAGATTCTGAATAATAATGGAGGTCAACGGCACAAAAAAGCTGGATCAGGCTTTTGCAACAAGATACTTGCAAGAAGGATCATTTCATAAATCTTTTCATTTTTTGAGAATATTTAGGACTAATAATGAAAAAACGAAAGAGAAAGTAAAAATAAGAAAAGTCAAATTTAAGAGTAATGAAAACAATGACCCTTAAAGAAAATAGCTGGACTCAATGTCACATTCTGTGACGTAAATCGTCTGTGTTTTTTATTCCTTCGCAGCACTGCTGCTGGAACAAAAGTGTGTGTTTTTGACCCTGCTGAATTCTGGGAATTTTAGTTGTTGTGTGAGGGTCTCAGAAGTTCTGCACTCCCTCCTGGCAGAACTTCATAAGAGGACTCATGCAGCTCAAATATTCCAGCTTCAAATGATCTAGAAAAACACATTCACACTGGGTGGTTAAATGTGGGCGTGCACTGTGTGTGTGTTTGGGAGGGATGGGAGAGTGTGTGTGTGTGCGTGTGTGTGTGTGTGTGTGTGTGTGTGTGTGTGTGTGTGTGTGTGTGTGTGTGTGTGTGTGTGTGTGTGTGTGTGTGTGTGTGTTGTGAGCTGTTCTGAGTCAAATTTATTTGTCTTTAACTTGTGACTGTAGTGACTGAGAGCACTTCAGGTCCTGCCAATATCAAATACGCTTCCAAACGACTTATCTGTTACACTGTGATTATTTTCTTGGTTCAATTTACCCAAACACAACTCTTTTGCCGCAGATGAAAATTCAAATATTTCTGCAGGAATTAAATCACAGATAGGATTAAAAGGCCCTGCCGGCCACACGTCAGCTGTGCTATCGTGAGAGAGTCCAGAGGGCTCATGATGAAAGTGAAAACTATGCATTCTCACTCACATGATTCTCATCCAACCACGCGAGCCATTTGTAAAAGGTCAGTTTCAGCTCGTTGGGCTGGCGGCCAAAGAATATCTAATGGAATTCAAATCTAGCAACGGAAAATGTCCAACGTAACACAAATGGCTTTGTGAGGCGGTTGCTGGGCGGTGAGTAAATCAGAGGCTATATTGCTTTAGGCCTGTCGACCACCCTGGCTTTCCAGCTCCTAAAGCCCATCCGCAGGCCAGAAAACAACTATGACGCCCAACCACTGAACCCCGGTGTTTCTAGGACTAAATTCTAAAAGTCCATCAGCAGCCCGGAACAAGAAAAACAAGCAGTCTGATGTAATCACTCTGATACCTACAGAAGCTCCTGTCTGCCAACAAATACTTGGGAGGACAAACTGTCCTGTGACTATACGTGACTGCATGTCTTTCTTAAATTAATGACATCATAAATAAGGTATTATTGTTTTCATTCATTACTTTTATTTATTTTATAATGGTTAAGAGAGGGAAGGGAATCATTTGGCGGGTAGTATGAGTCTGTGGTCATTTGTTGTACGTGATGTCTGTGCATTTCTTTGGCATTAAATCTAAACAGAAATGGGTAATATACTGTGACTCGGTGCTGCTGAAATTATTAGATATTACAAGATTGAAGGAAGAATAAAAGAAGAAGACGGCATTTTATTCTAAAACAATTCAAACATGTATTTGTATTTTACTTTTACTGAAACAAGTGTTACAAACAAATAAAGTCTGAATGCTAAAATATATTTTGCTTAAGCAAACAACAATGATAAATTAGAATTACCAACATAAAGGATACCATACAATTGCCACCATTGTATTTACATCCTCATTGTAAATCAGTGCAATCACATCTTTCCTCTCTTCACTGCGTGTTGGTGCTGCGACTTTGTCCCTCTTTAATCCTCTGCTGGTGTCTATATTCACAAATTAAATTACAAAAAAAAGCCCAATTATAATCACAATTTGTTGTTTTTTTGGTCTGTTTTTCTAAAGGCCAGAGCAGTAGTGATGTAAAGTTAATGCAACAAATGTTTATTTTTTTAAATGCTTATTCAAACCGCTGCGTATGCAAAGCAGTTCGCTAACATAGAGCAACCAGGTGTGGTAACAAAAATAAAGGTGTAGAGACCTGGGAGAGCGTCCAAAACCCCTCCGTGGTCTCTTTACTCATGTGAAATGTCTTGAGTGCGCTGGCCCCACGCTGACCACCTCCCCGTGGGTAAAACCGGTACACAGGCTCCGTGCAAAAACTGAGAGGATGAAGTAATTTCCTACTCATGTGGTCTATTAAGTCTGGCAACTGTGTGGCACCGTACCTCCCCGGGCATTTCTGGAGACAATGATGTCATAGCTGTTACCTCAGTTGTACAGCCTAAGTGCTGTAAAGTACCACTGAGGCCACAGGCAGGTGACTCTCAGCATCACTGCTGGCCCCCCGTTTTCATAAAGAAACTCCCCCTCCAGGCCTCTCACAGACAATTATTTGCTTAGAGTTAAAGTTGTACAAATTTCTAGAGAAGCTCAAGCTTCCACCAGCAGAACCTGCAGACTGCACACAGTACACATCGTGCATGTATCATGTTATCATGCTGTCTGGCCATTGCCATTATTTACGATGGCTCCATCCTGCTTGAAGGGTGCAAAGTGCTGCTAATAAACGGTTTAGGGTTTCCTCATCTGCTCGCTGCTTGCCAGCAGCTTTACAGAGGCCGTTAGAGCACTGACAGTAAATAGAGGAGCTGGACTCTTTGCAAATAAATATCTGTGCATTGGGAGGAGGCGGGCGGCAAGAGGGTAACAAATGCACGTAAGGAGAGAGAGAGACAGTCAGGGTGTAAATAACAGGTAAGTCACGGCGTCAACGAGGGAAGCAGAGGACTGTTAGGCCTTGTTGAAAGAGCGCTTGTGCGGAGACACGCCAGCAATAATATTTCACAGGTAGAGGGATGACGATAGCACCCACTGGCAGATGAGAGGATGAGTAGGGGATGAGTGAGAGGTCCCAGGCCCTCGGTGAACTCACTCCACCCACCCACTCCCCACCCCAGTCCACGGCTGAGAGGAGATACCACAGGAGCAGGGAGGCTGTTATTCTCATGAGTATCCCGGTTCATCAGCAGATTCTTATCATGCCTACAGACTCAATCTTTACTCCAGTTCAACGATGCAATCGCTTAAAAAAAATGCTTTAACTTTGACCCAAAATGTCATGCCAGGTCAGCTCTTATTTTTGCGCTTTTCACGGGTGAGAATGAAGTTGGGGAAAGTGGCATATGATGTTTACTGGTGGAAATTCTATCTCCCGTAGGCTCTGAGCTTTACTGTAGCCTGACAAGTCTCATATCGCTGTCGTCATGCTGCCGCTAGCGGTGCATTTAGCCAACAGAGAGTACGAAACCTAATCTGCTGCCTGGCTTAATCTACTAAAAGCATCAGTTGTCTCTGGTATTAGAGGTTTAATAGTTGATAGCGCCACCCTCATCGCCATTCAAGACCATTCTCAACACTGATTCTTATTTATTTTCACAAGATATTTTCCAGAATTTCCCCAATTGGTACTTCTTTTCTGCAACCAGCCTGACTGGCTTCAATCCTCACAGATTATGGCTCATTTAAAAACTTGTTTTTCAAGCTGCAGTTTTTCCGAGGGGGAAAAAAAACAGTTTTGGGTCACAAATTGGATGACAAGATTATTACCAATCTGCGACTTACATGTAAGGTAGAGCTAGAATTAGCAGCCATTTAGCTTAGCTTATCATAAAGACTGTAACCAAGGGGAAACAGCTAGCATGGCTCTGTCCACAGGCGACAAATAGGAATTTAAAAAGTTGCTGTTTCCTCGAAATACATGTTATACATCATATCTTTTGCGCACTTTTGAAAACATGTAACTGCAAAGTGTTTTATTCTTGAACGGTCTGCACAGCATAGGTTGCTAATTTAGTGCCGTATTCGCAACACAGGAGAATTTTCCGACAGGGGAGGAAACATGTGGGCTGCGGGTTCAGTTTAATTGTGTCGGACGGGATCAGATGTCCAGCAGTCCTCCCCCCTGTCCTGAGGGAGATGGAGAGGGACAGAGCCGCCTCTCTGGCTCTGAATTAATCAGCCGCATCTCGCTGGTCAGTGAACTGAAGTTCATTAGACCGCTGGGAGATGAAATGAGTGGGCAGACAAAAAGAGGGAGAGTAGAGATGAGGATGCAATAATGATGATAATTGATGATAATAATGATGATGATATTAAGGGAATTCATTTAGCTCAAAAAGTGAGTCACAATCCTAATTGGTGTTTTATCAGAAGGGTTTATTAATGCTGGTGTTTGTTTCCTGTCCTTAACTTAGTTTAATTTAATTGACTCACTTAAATGTCTATTACTGTTAAAATGCTTGTGTTGTTCAGATCAAACCAAAAACCTACAAAACTGAGTGACGTATAAGAGTCACCATGTAAAAAGAAAGTTGGGTTAAAGCAAACATGTGTGTAAAACATTTGTTTTGAGATTGTGATTGATTTTTTAATAGTTTGACAAAGAAACAAACGTTCTCCAACGGCCGGTCAATGTATTTCTAGTGAATATCTAAAAAAATATTAGATGTTGACACAAGGGCCGCGATCAGATACGAATAAAAGAATGATTAATAAATACAACAATGAGAAACAGTTTTGTTAGATATTTGTCTTCATGTGACGTTTCAATCTCAATATATTTCCATTTAAAAAGGAAGAAGTGAACAGAATAAAACGGTGGAAATATATTTAAGCTTTTAAGAGAAATTGTGATTTACAGTAATACAAAGGTTGCTCTTTTCATTCACTAATTACAAGCGAAAGCTGATAAGATTTTAGTATGTTTTTGTTCTGAGACATCAATATGTTACGTTATTGTTATATATGCGATGGTGCTATTCTTTCTCGGTGTGAGCTTGTATGTTTAGAGTAATGTTACTACTTTGCACGAGTACCTTGTATTATTAAATGAAATATGAATTATTTTCCACTCCAATTCAAGAGTTGGATGTAGAAAACATTTAAATTGAAACATTTAAAATATTTTTGAAATGACTCAAAAGTGAACGAGATACGAGAAAACAATTATGCACATCCGACATCAATCCTTAAACTTGATGTGAGCTAAAGAATTATAAACATGAACCTCAGGAAAACCAATGAATCAAGCCTCCGCCCTTGATATTCTCTATTCAACCCTTTCACCCATCGCTGCGTCCTAGCAGGAATGTGCAGATACAACTGATAAAGGAGGCGGTGAGGCCGAGTGAGGAGAGGAGGGAGAGCTTAAGCTGCTCCTTGTAATAAGCAGCGCCGTAAAACTGTGTCACAAAAATGTTGCCCACTCGTTCTTCTTCTCTCCCCTCCCTTTATTCTTTATGGGTCTGTAGGCGCATTTGTTACTCGTTTGATGGGCCGGGGGAGCCGTCCGGGCCCCGGAGTACAAGATATTATTCTTCACTCGCCCCCTTGCCCCTCAGCCCTCCGAAAATAACAGCCTCCAGCCTACTGTTTAAAGTCTCTCACCAGAGGGAGCGAGGGGGAGGAGAGCAGCGGGAGGGGGGAGGGGGGGGAGGTGGGGGGGGGGCACCAAGAGGCTGAAAGATGTCTCCATAGCTCTCCTCTGAGGAGATCAAAGTGGACTATTCCTTCAACCCCGTGGCACCATAATGCTTCGGTGGAGTCAGAGTGAGAGCCCTCGCTGCTCAAGATGTTGTAACATGGATGATTAGTGACAGTGTAATACTTTGAACATGCTCTGTACAAAGGGAGAACCCAGCTGAGCGGGAGGCTTTAAACCTTTTTTTTTTTTTTTTAAAGGGGGGGGGGGTCGGGTTGTTCCTCAGCCACCGGAGAGCATTCGGGACTGAGATGTACAAAGATATCACATTCATTTTCCTCTTTACATACGCGCCTCGGGACTAAAGTACAACAAATAGAGTGTGGGAGGCGGCGTGCGTGCCTGTCATACTTTCCCTTATTAGAAAAGGGAAGTCTGGGACATGTTTTCCAACGTCTCAATGACATATTTGTACAGGGAATCGTAAATATCTGATCCATAATCATATATCTAATTATAATCTGATTATATTGAAGAAGACATTTATTTTATGTTCTTTTGGATTTTGATGTGAAATATGGAGTCTGCACTGATAATGCAAAGCTTAATTGTTTATTAAATACCATTGTGTTTAAACTTGTCTTATTATGAGATGATTTAGTTTGATAGTAGGAACGTAGAGAACCCTGTACGCCAAACACAAGAACAGTTTCTTCCTGCATGCCGCTGCTCTCTCTCTCTCTCTCTCTCTATATATATATATATATATATAGCTATATATTTGTCAGAAAATAGTATATTCTGCACCAAAGAAAATTCTTCTTTTTTTTGCTCAAATTCCACCGACGTGTCGGTCCAACTTGCTCCTGCTCTGTGACTTTGTGCAGAGTGTTGTTAAAGTCTCCAAATTCCCAGGTTGTGACTAAAGGAACATGCTTTCTCAATGATTACTCGCTGAGGGCCTTATATAGCAAAAACAACACGCACCACTCTCCTGCTTGTGCCGCCACTACAGAGCTTTATGTCGTGTGGTCGCTGCTGGATAACATTCATTGTTCATTGTACTTCAGTTTAGCATAACGCTTTGAAATGTTTTCTTCAGTGGAAAACAGTGAAAGTTAGTGGAAATAATGTAGAAATCAATTGAATACAATTGGTAAAGGAAGCCGATTGTTTGCCTTTATTCTATCTACAAGCTGTACTTCTTTATCAATTGGGGTGAGGCATCCTGGGATCATCGGACATGACGAACGTGAAGAAACCGAAGCATTCCTCATAATTATGTTGCTTTTCTTGTGGCGGTGAAAAATGATTATTCTATGCAGAGGAGACTCTTTCAAGCTGCGGCGCTCGACACCTTTTGCGGTGCGAATGTGTTGTGGGTCCTTTCAAGTGAGCAGAAACATGACCTCCGGTGAATGCTAATTTTGCTCAGCATCTGCTACTACTGTAAATAAAGTCTTTGCTCACTTTTAAGGCACAACAACTTTGTTGACAGCTTGTTGAGCTTCCCCAAATTAGTAAAAGCAAATATGTAAAATTAACACCAGAGAAAATATTAAATAAACTGCACAAGCAGCTTCTAAAACTCATTATTTTTATGTATTTTTTTTAAGTATTATTGTTTTAAAAAACATTCGTATACGTAGTACTTACAATACTTATGATACTTAAGTATCTAAGATGATGACCAAATTCACGTAAAAATAAGAAAACAATCCCAACAACCAGCTCAGGCTGGATCTTAAGTTGCACTTTGCTCACCCTGTTGGACCTCATGCAATCATCTCCACTTCTTCACTATCAGAACTATCAAATCACGTCTGCACGGCGGACTAACAGCTTCACTGCCAGGTTCAAGATACAGGCGACGTGATCCACTTATCTCGAGCGGGCTTTACTTGCCTCACCTGCCTGCCTTTCAAGAGGAACAGGAAAGAGAGACGGAAGGAAACGTTCCCCCCGGCCTCAGGCAGCCATGACAGAATCAACCACTTTACGGCACATGAAGGGCCCATGTGATCACATGTTGGATCACTTGACAGGTGGAGGTGTTTTGGTGGTGGCTTCGGGCCGGATGTTGTGACATCGCCCGGCACGTGATGCGCATGACAGTTGTAACGCACGTGATGTGCCGTGTTTGTGTGTTTCGAAACATCTGCACCTACTCGAGCGACGTCCTCGTCTTTTCAAAAGACCTTTTCAATTGGTTTAAAAATATTCTAAATATTCCTTTCATAAATAAACAAGTTTAAAATAAGACAAGAAATGAGCCTTTTATGGCTCAGAATAGACTTGTCTCTTTCTGCGTGGCTTTCATGTTAGAGGAAGTGCAAAACAATCATATTGTTGCATTGTTACATTTCCTTTTCTCGCTGTGAAAGCCTCACATTGATCTTTATGAGGTCACAGACGGTCTTTTGAACTCCCTGTAATAATATAATCTTACTCCAGCTACCAGTGCGTAGTACAGAAACAACCCCACTGATACGCTTTACAAAACAAAGTTTCAACATGTATTGGGTAATGTAGAAATATAATTGTAAAATTAATTAGTTACATTGTTGCAAGATTTTTTGTTTCGTTTGACAGCACTCTAATCACAGAAAATATATCTCTCTTCTTAACAGTTCTTCAATAATAATATAAGATGAAAGTTTAAAATATCGCCCTGACAGTAAGGCTAAAGCAGGGGGGTTCTAGGCCTCCAACCCAAAATGTTTTCTCCAATTCCAAGAATCCTTTAGGTTTTTGAAATACCTTCCACACTGTAGTCGCTCTCACTGGACCACCGAATGAATAGAGCTACGGTCCTATAGATTCTGGCCCTGACCTTCTTTTGTGGCTTCTACGCTGCTACCACTATTACTACTTCTGCTAATCCCTCAAGAAATCTAATACCATTGAGTAAATATTCTTTTGTTGGCCGAATATCCACTTCGGGGTATTGGAAGATCCCAAAAGGTAGCTTGATTTGCAATTGTAGCCAAAATTATTTTGGCATTGTGATTCAGAAGCAGCAGATTTATCAGCTGAACTCGACCCCGGTATAGAAGAAATGTGTTACCGAAAACAGCCCCTGGACGACATCCCCATGTCTGGCTTAAGCCTTTATATTCACAACATCTGGCTCAACGTCTGCCAGTGTGAGAAAGTATAAGAGAACCTCTTTGTCAAAGTACTCTTTTTTTTAAAAATGGCAATCGTTAAAGGGGAAATTGATGCTTGTATTGAGTTTTTGTCTTACAACTGCATCCTTTCAGTGTGTTTTCATGTCTTCAGTTATAATAAGCTCCCACCTTCTGGTTGCACAAAAAACAACAGATGCGGCAAATGCCGAATTGAAAACTCAAGGCTTCAAAAACCAAGCGTCAGCTTCTCATATACAGTCTATGATTGATGTCACTCTGTAGGTAGGTCACAAAAAACACACTTGAGTAACCAAACAGAACCAGTCTTCCTCTTTTATTGTCTTGTTAAAATCACTGGCCTTTAAACGGCTGTGCTGCAGGACTGTGTAAAACAAGAGCGAGAGAGACATGAGAGGAGAGTGAGACAACGGGGAGAGAGACACGTAATTCATCAGACGTGTCACAATGTTGAGTCATGCACTCAAACTTGGCAGGGACTACTGAGTGATGTGCTGAGCTCATATGAAGAAAAGAAGAAAAAAAAAGAAATCGATGATTATCTCTTAACCGTAGCTGGCTCGCTCTCGCTGTCAGGACCCATCACCCAGGAGGAGGAAAAACAGCATTCTTCTTCTTCTACAGCTGGAATAAATGACCTGACAGACTCAGTTAGAGGCGCGTGATGGGGCACCTGTGAGGGGCAACCACAGATAATGGCAGAAGAGGAGGTTAAATGCTCCGCTATTCCTGTCGGTACAATTAGCGTTCAACCTCGTCTGTCTGGAACACGTAATATGTCATAGAGATAGTGGAGAGAGACATGAAGTGAAGTATGAGGCTCTATGTGAAATATTACAGAAAGTCCCTACTAATGTATTTGCTCTTTTTTTTGTTCCTTGACCCTCTTACCTCCTCTCACCTCCACCCTGCTGTAGAGCCCAGCTGTTGCCGCTGCTGGAGCCATTTGGTGGTAATCAGGTTCAGGCCAGAAGGCCCACATCCTCTCCTTGATTAACACTTCTCAGATTCTAACACAGTTCTCGACTTCTCTTGAATATTCGGCCAGATTTGCTCACCTTCTGAGAGATGAATAGCCCTGTTGTTGACGTGTAAAACAGCTCCAGCTTTGCTACCCTGTGGTAGATCTCTCTACTCCTTTGAAGAGGAGAAATAATGTGCCCTCCGACTCTAATACCACTGATGGGTTTCAATGCCATATTTGTTTATTTGAACATGCCTGCAGTGGAAGTGTTCTACTTTTTTGTAATCAGCTGAGTTTGTGAAAGGTTTCCTGGCCTCGGGTTTTCTACCTGGAGTGGAATCTGGACCGTTCATACGCTCCATTACCACGGCTGTCAGGCCCAACGAAGTCAAGGCACAGCACACAGATTAATCCCTGACTGCCAGTGACATGACATCTGGTCTGGACATCTTAAGAGAGCAACATTTATTCCAATTAAGTATTTCCATTCTGATCTCAGTAGAAATTAAGCGCAATGTACCACGTTCCACTGTGAAAGAGCTCAATGTAAGGCACCCAGCCGGGGCGTGCCAACATTAAAGACGTTGTTGATGAGTTAGTCTGTGTCTTGAGATAATAAAATGTGTACGATAAGAATCTTCTACTGACGGGTTTCCAGCTCTTCCACTAATCGACAGTAGGCGGCGGTAACAAGTCCTCAGAAGTTCGCAATGCGCTAGCTGGTGTTGACGATGTTTAAATCTGGCTTAGCAAATGTTTCAAAGTGAAAGAAATTTATTTTTCATGGCTTAATGATACAAACAAACGTGTAAGAAAGATATTTATAGAGGGGGAAAAAAGTTATCACGATGGAGAAATTCCTTCATGGACGAGGAAGCTAATTACAGAGCTCATCTCATTTATGGCTCTCTTGCAAGTTGATTCAATATGGAAAAAACATTTCAAATGACAATAACAAGGTGTGATTAGAGTCCACACCTATTATATTGAGACACCAATTGGTTTTAAAGAGCCTTTTCAAAAAAGTTGTTTAGACTTTTGTATTTGTTGGGGAAACCTTTAACTTTAAGCTCTTGTTTAAATTGTTTTCCAGAATGTTTTTCAGAGGCTGCGGGATCCTGATAATCTTGATGATCATAATCACTTTTTAACGCCTGCATTGTTTGAGCCAGACGGGATTCAGCCCGGGTTTCTCTCTGTGGATGCAGACATGCGAGTGTGTGTATGTGTGACGTGTCATTAGGATGCAGCCTGCTACACAAACTAGAGGCTTTGTGGTTAAATAATCACACACCGCAGGGGGCTCTTCCCTCCTCGGGCTCGGGCTGTGAAGTTTACATACCTTTCCGTCCTCCTTTTATTTATCAGTTCTTTTCTTTTGATACATTGAACATGCCTAACCACGTTTCCCTCCGGTGACATGCACCTTTTCATTCAATCCCAAACACGGCCCTTTGTGCCAAAGGCCCCCCCGCTGCCAAAACTACTTAGAAGTGTCTTTGAAGTTTTTTTGCCCTGTGTCTTTGCTATATTAACCTTAGACTCATGGTGACAACACTAGAGCTTCATAGTTGCCCCACCGTTAACTCCCAATGCTACTGGCTCATTACACCGTTATCCTGACGGCGAGGCACGCTTTTATGTGACCAACAGAAAGTGAGTAACCTTTTCTCAAATCCCATCAACAGTGTTTGATTACAAAGGGATTGTTTGGCTAATTTATCTATTTATAGTTGGGTATGGCACGAAAAGGAAGTGACCTAAATTCATCTTGGGCTGATTGGCAGACGCATCTGCTCCGGCTCCATTCATCACGCACACACGAAGGCCGGCGGCCCTCTATCCGAGTTAACCCGACTTGTAAACGAAGGATTGTGTTTTTATCAAAATTACAATTTTAGAGGCAATCGTATGTGTGGAGGCATTTTTTTTTGGGGGGGGGTAATTCATTGTTTGGTTTGTTACCCTTGGTTACGTGTTACCTGGGCAAATGGAGTACCTTTATATTAGAGACAGCACCACCTGTAGGACGGCCGAGGTCCAGCCCTCATGAAAACGCATCGTGACTTCACATCCAGGTGAGAGCATGTGGTCAGAGGTCGGTTACCAACTCAAAGTGTGACCACCCGGACCACAAAAGAGCTCCCAGGAGAGAACTTATAAAAACTCCTCACCTGAAACCTCAACTGTTCCTTCTCTCTCTCTCTCTCTCTCTCTCTCTCTCTCTCACTCTCTCTCTCTCTCTCTCTCTCTCTCTCTCTCTCTCTCTCTCTCTCTCCCTCTGCAACACAACACTGACACACATGACCGGCCTGGTCATATTCCCAGCTCTCCTGTAAACAGAAATATGGGAGTGTAAAAGTGACAAACTAGGTGTGCAAGATGAGCCTCGACCATCATTCGCCTAATGGGGGCAGAAGAGGAAATCTGCCAAGATCTTGAAAAGCTGCTAAAGTTTCCATTTCCTCATCATATTTGTCCTCAACATTCTTGCCAAAGCCTGAGATTAAAAAGAAAACGGACATCATTTTCAACGAGTTAGCGGAGGGTCAGAGATCTAGTTTCGCTGAATTTGCATCGTATTACATCTGAAACTGTGATCGTGCATTAACACCAGTAGATGGTATGTTATCTTGTTGAAGCCACCGGGCAGTGAGTCATGTTGCAATTTTACACTGAATCAATCCAGAATAATTCTGTATTAAAGATCACCACACCTCTGAATCATTTTGATGTACGGGGGTTGTGTGTGAATTACGATACGTGTTGTTTACCGCCTTAACTTCCATCTTCAGGGATGAATATAAGTAATTAGAAGTGAACTGAAAACAAGGAGTCATTCTTTGTGTGAAGTGAGCCACAGAGAGGCAGAGAAAGCGAGAAGGAGAGACTGATTTTTTTTTTTTACTCTTTCTGCACAATTTCCTTTCTATTTCCTCCCTGAAGACTCTTGTCTGCAGAATGTGCAGAGTATGCTTTCCGCGGACAGGAGGCTGTGGAACCGGCCAGAACGAGGAAAAAAAGAAGTGAAAAAAGGGAGGGAGAGGGAGAGAGACGCCCCTCCTCCCTCTTGCATTGCTATGCAAAAAGATGGAGTTATTACCCAGAAATCCTCACCGCCGTGGGTTTTTTTCTTCTTCTTTTTTTCAGTTTTTATCCCGCAGTTCCCGGAACACTGAGCTACTATTACAACCAGAATACTTGGACCGCACACCAGTCCCCCGCTCTGACGTCGAGAGGAGAAGGAAAAACAAATGGTCCTCGCTGCAAAGTGCAACCCGTCTTTGTTTCTGACCTACATCACGTCTAACTGGTGTTCGAGTGAGACAGCCAATGGTAGACTGGGCTGAGGTTCAGCTGTGGGTAGAAGTATTACAACGGTCGGATGAAGTTCCCAGCCGGCCCACCTGTTAACCGTCCCAAACATTCGTTTCGCTTTCAGCTAATGACAGTGAGGAGGCTGTTAAAAGATTTGCAGTTTGGCTGTAATTCAAATGCACATTTTCTTTTTTTTCTGCTGATGATTGTTGAAAAAATATATTCATTTTTTACAGTTGTACTATTGTGAATCTGGACAAACATTCACAACCATCTGTTATAACGACATTTAGCATCTGAACAAAGCCTTTTTAAGAATGTCTTTCATACCAAAATGTTGCCAAAAAAATATTTAAAAAATAAGTCAGATGATATTTTCTTTGAGAGACTAACACTGATTATCTTGAAAGTGTATTTTAAATGTATGACTAACTTTTTCAAGTTTTGAAGTCAAATAAGATTAGGACTTAAAATAAGAATGAAGAATAAGTCATGCAAATTAATCAGATCTAATATGATCTTTGGAAAGTTTGTGAACCCAAATAAGAACCCTTAACTACAAATTCAGATTCTTCTTAATCAAACATAAGGAAACAACTTATTTTACTTGCTCCTCAACATTTGATGGTTAAAAGTGAACGTGAGCTGAACCTCCCATAGAGTTACCTTTGTTATCATTGTATCATGTTTGCCCTTGTGATAATCAGTGAAATAATATTTGCGGTCACCTAAACAGCCTTGGTCTTCCATCAAACATCAACAAACCCTTCCAACGAGGCCGAACGGACCACTATGTGTCCTTTACAGCCGTGCTCAGTGACGGCCCTCAGCCTGACGTGGCCCAGGACAGGTGGCGAGAACGACTGCAGTTACTGGCCATTTGTCCTGAACAAATTAAAGCCAAAGTCCAAGGGCCACTTGAAGCACCCTCTAAAATGCAGAAGCAATGCATTCCACAATGGGTGTTATAGCAGAGGAAGTTGAAGTCAAAGAAGGAAGGATGCCCTCTTAAAAAACCAGGAAATGAGACTCCAGGATGCCAACTGCTCACCACCAAGGATCGGGTCTCAGAGCGAGGTACTTACTCGCTCCGCCGCGTCTATTTAGCCGTCAACGGTGGCAACACACCTCATTTCGACGCGTGTCAGACAGTGCAGCAAACAACAGGGATGTTCTGCCATTAGGGGGAGGGGGGAGGCGGGGGGGTGCAATGCTAATTAATGTTCTAAGAGTAGACTACGGTGCTACAGGCGTCTGTGTGTATAATACAAGTTACAGCAGGTGAGCTTTCACTGCTACCACAAATGTTTTTTAGACAACGTGACATTGCTCATCTCTTCCTCTCCTCTCTCTTATTAAGTCACTGCTGACACTGGCTGTCAATAAAGAATACCTTACGGTGCTCGTCAACCGTGCTTCGCTTCGATCCATGAGGCTGAGTAATGCCCCCCCACCCCCCCCCCATGTAAAGGACAAAAGCACACACGCACAGTGACAGAAATCAGGTCTGGATATTTTAACAGTAGGAGGATGCAGGAGCAAGGCCAAGGGCAGTGGGGGGGGGGAGAGGAAGGAGAGGGGTGATGGGGAGATAGACAGAGTCATTAAGATAGCTTGGGTGTCAATGTAATTCATCAGGCCTGATAAGGCCGTGGCCCGCGGCCAAAGAGCAAGGCGTGGCCCCTTTACACACCAATCACTGTCAATGGTAGCGTCCCTCGCAGTCGGTCCGTGTTTTAACTATCACTATTAGATTTTATTATTATATATATATGAGAATGCACAGCTGGCACATTGGATCATTCAGCATCTGATATTGTGTTGTGTGAAATGCACGTGTAATTGCTCTCTTAACATTTTAATCATGTATGAGATATTTACAGTACGTGTGTGAAGTCTATGAGCCAGTACCACGCAAATGGAATCCGGGTTGAATCCTTTTTTACTGTGCCCCTTTTAAGCTGCTATTATATCACACATGCATTTAAATTCCTCACAAACTCCAACTTAAAAACAGTATTCTGTAACTATTGCAAATTAAGCTGAAGATACTATAATGCATAATAAAATCAATTTCAACCCAACTGGTGTTTTTCTGCATTTCTTTATTGATTGCCTGTACATATTTGAAAATATGAATATCCCAAAAATGTATTGTGACAAATATTTATCTCAGTGTGTCTCGATATGTTGTATGAATTACATTCTGTATACACCAATGAATATAAATGCTTACGGTATACATACGGTCTGAAATAAAACTCAAACCTACAACAAAAGTTGTTAAGTGATAAAATAAAAGCACATTTTGACGGACATTTTTGTATTTCCAGTCCTCCCATCCCCTATGTAGTGATACAGAGCCAATGTAAACTAGGAACTGTGCCTTTGCATGTTAACTTTCCACCCATGAATGGGATTTATGAAAACCAACATAGCGTCATTGCTTCAGGCAATATATTAAGTTGCACAATCTGTCAAGCGCGCACACACGAAGCCAAACCGAATCAGTCCAACTTTAACACATTGCAACTCAAAGGACGACCAGTGAGGAGAGCTCTCGTTTTTTTCCTCTCTTTCAATTAAACAATGTTCCGTGTCTCCAGGCGATGATGGATGAATCCATCAGCTGTGTCGTCTCCTGATTAAGTGGCTGTATCTAAACACAACTTCCAATCTAGCAACTAGTCTCGGTAGCAAACTGCAGATGATTGATCGCTCGAAAAACGATTTCCTCCCTCTCTCCTCCCTCTCTCCTCCCGCCCCGTCTCTCTCGGCTTGTCCCACCTCCCCTCTGTCAAACATCATGTGACCCAGGTGCACTGCTCCCCAAGTGGCCTGGCCTCGCAGCCAGTTCTTCACAGTGGAAAGCCGCACAAATGGCCATTCATATCAATCATTACGCACCACCAACCAGGCTTTCTGTTTCCAATGGCTCCCATGCAAAAACACTGCAGGTCCTGTTCTGAACATGAAAAGTTGCTTGTGCCCGCAATTCAAGGTGCTAAAACCGGGTTGATTTTTTAATTTTTTTTCCCCCCTCTTTCTGCAGTGTTCTATCAACGTGGCGGAAGTGAAACTTCGAAAGGTTTTCAACACCGTCTTGATCAAGTTGGCGAAGTGTTTCATACGGTTAGAGATGCTTTGATGAAAGAGAGCAGTGTGGTGACCTCGAGGGGTGCGAGAGGAGGAAAAGGCTCTAGCCCCCTGCCGCATTTAGGAGGTGTGAAGGGCTGTCCAGGTTCCAGTGTTAAGCATCTGTCCCACCAGCAACAAGCGAGGCTGTGTGGCGACCGGCTTACCTCTGCGCACAAAGGATGTCCTGTACTTCCCGTGCACACAGACACACTTAAACCCACACTGGAACACATGACCCCCTTAAGCTTTTCTCTTTGTCGCAAGGCGCACGTATCTGAGCCCCAGCTTACAAATACTTGTTTGCCGACAGCCTGCCGGTTTTCAGAGCAGAGAGGAGTGAAGAGCTTTAACCCACATCTCTTTCCCTCAGGCTGATAAAGTGCTCTGATAAGCCGCGAGGTGCTGGTGAAAAGTGGCTGGCCCTCAGCCCCCAGGGCTACAATATGAAAGAGTGGCTTGTCTGGAGCGAAGCAGAATAGAAGAGATGATGAAGCCAGAAAAAAAAGCCATGGAGGAAAAACAAAGTCCAGAAGAAAGGAATTGGATTGATGAAGTGGTCTGGGTGCAGCGTGCATGTCTGTATATGTGTTCGCTCAGGTATGCATGTGCATACATTTGTGAGAATTTACTTTCGCCACCAGCTGTGGGCGGCGGGAGGGGGGCAGGGTGTAGAACGGGGGAGTCCTGCCATGTGTTTATGTTGACTAATGAGCTAATTACCCAGCCCCTAATCTAGCTCAACTTGTGTCATTTCACAGGAATGCTGCAGCAGTCAAACGCTTGCAGATTATGGGTCATTTCCTGACAGTTAAAGGCAAACTACTACAGCAGTAATTCCTCCCCACACCAGGCGCTAAACCACAAGGGCTACAGCCCCTCCATTTGCTTCTTCATGAATTTATTGTCCTCAAATGTGACTACAGGATTTCCTCGTTAAAAGTAAGCACACACTTTAGCATTCCCTTTAGCATCTCGCAGTTTATTAGTTAGATGATATGACTTATGACATATTTTTTTGGGCACAAATAGTTCTTTGTCAGCCCTACAATTGCATGCAGCACAGACTGCCATCATTTGTACAGATTAAGTATCATACGGTTTGGAATTATCCAAAACATTTTTCCAAATCCATGCAAGGTAGATGTGGATCAATAAACCATATGCACAGCATACAGTACAAGAATATGCTGTTATTATACTACTTATGTGTTAAACTCACATTGTAGTGGTTTTGAAAGGTTTAAGGGAGATTTTTTAAGATTCTCATTGTGACTTTATTGTGAAAAATGTACTATAAATAAACAAAAATATATATGTTATGATTTATTTGTAGCATCGTATATTGTGATTTCTATTTAGAAATTGAATGCAACTTTATTCTCCTTTAGGAATTCCAATATGTTATTTCCGTGGCCCACGAAGGTCAATCAATATTTGTTTTCACAAAAGCCTTCAAAGGAAACTCAGCCTTCGGATGTGGAACTCTCTTCTTTAAGAAAGAGTTTTATGCCAGATGAGGTGGCGCAAAGTCATGTCACCTGAGTCTCTTTCGTCTGAGAGTAGTACAATATTGAAATGCCCCCCCCCAAACAAAGTGGAGGTGTGGAGCTGAAAAGAATTGCCCCTGCTAGCCTGTTCCTCATCTCCGCTGCGAGCGGCTTGAGGCTGCCCATCAGAGGGGCCGACAGTAGCCAATAGCTATTATGTAAACACTGAAAGCTCTTCAGGACTTGGCTGATTAATTGCGACTGTCAGGATATTTCAATTTTTTGGAGAAATATGAGGAGGCTTTGCTTACAGCGAAAACATTACAGTGTTGCTGGAAAGGCTCCATGTTGAGAAATAAGTTTGGGAAGTGCCTTCAAGTGTTTCAGGTCATTGTTAACAAATCCAGTCAGCACTCCGTGAAGTATTGCTCGCTTATATCTAAGAAGTATTTAAAGTATTAAAAGAATGAACTGGTGAAGGAATATTAACTTATAACCAATAAGATGAAAGAAAAAGATTTGAGGAAAGCAAACAAAAGTTGAATGTACTTTGGAGGCTTGAATCAATCAAATCTCTGAGGCAGACAGCATGGGAGGTCTCCATCCCCTCCACACGCCCGCAGCGAGAGGTGTGAGCGGGGATTTGGTGAGCTCACCCCTCCCTCCATCCTTCCTTGTTCATCATCCACCTCCCTGGGGTGTGTGCTGCTCCGCTCCCCCTCAACAAGCTCCCATCCATCACTCCTAAGATTTCACTTTAATAGGTGGTCCTCTTCCTCCTTCACACTCCCTCGCGGGAACATTTGGTTGAAAAAATCAAGATGGCGGATGGTGAAAGTGGGATTGTTAGAAACGTTTTTAGCGATACTGACAATGATTGGTAACTGGAGATCTTAGTTTCCATGTAACACTGGCTGCTTATACTAGTTCTGCTGTTGCTATCAGAGTTTCTCTTTTTCTTTTTACATATTTGCCCATCAGATATCAGACATGACAAATTCTTTACATGTGCAATCATTCATCGGGATTTATTTACTTCTGCACTTTACGAACCTTACGTACTTTGACTCTCTACCTTCGCATTGAAGTTACTGTAGTGTTTTTGCCAGAAACCGACAATGAATTGAATCTTGAATCTCGGTTCCTTACATCGATGACCGGGAAGACGTTTGTCAAACTCGCTGAATGTGTTGGTCTTCAAAGACCGAATAAGAGACAACTACATACTGTATTGGCCTACCCTGCAGAAATCAACACCCCAATACGTTGTACTGGGCTCAGAAGGCGAGTAACTGAAGGCTGGAGGAGCCGGGGCCGAGCGGTAGCTCCTCAATTCAAACAGGAGGCAGCTTGCTTGATATTTAAATGGCCTGTGTTTGTTTTTCTTCTGGTCCCGTGTGTGCACGTGAGCCCAGTATAAAGGGCTGTGTTCTTTTGAAGGGGATAGCACCAGGAAAGCCGGGGGGAAGGAAACCTTGCTTTGGTGTTTTATATATCAACGGAATGACTTCCCTCAAATAAAGACGTGCTCCGTTCCGCCGGTCGGGCTGGAACAAGCTGCTTGTTTCCTGTCCTGAAAACTCGCGGCGTGTTCAGAACAATGCAGCCGGCCACAATGAAGGAGATGTCTCGTCTGGAAGATATGCCAAGGGTGCTTTTGTTTGACCCGCGAGTTCAGGCTGAATCATTTGTTTACAGGATTTGTGACATTTGAATGAAGGCACACGATTGTGAAATTGGAATTGATAGAAATGCCGAAACAATAGATCCGGAACAAGCGGAAGATGAAAGTATTTCCCTTTGAGGCCGTAAAGTCTTTAAACTCAGGTTTTTTTTCAGCCATAAACAGTAGCCACAAAAGAAATCTGAACTCCGGGACAAAGACACATCTGCTGCTGGTGGAATTGTTCCTCTAAACATTCATAACTCGGCCAACCCGCCATGCAACGGACAAAGGCTTCCTCTCTGCCTCTCCCCACTGGGAGCTCGACGTGCGGAGTTTCTCACTCGCGCTGCCTCCTCATCAAATTACAGCCCTGCTCCCTCCTGTCATGTTGGCAAACAAAGGTCTTAAGGCGCACTCCCAGTGTAATTGCCTCTAATCTCAGACATAATGTGGCCTTTCAAGTCAACTAGTCGGAGAGAAAAGGGAGCTGTTGTTCACTCTGCCTCTTCTTTTTTTTCTCTTTTTTTTCGCCACTTGTGCTCTCCCACTTTCACTTGGAGGAGCAAGAGTTTGCTGGGCTCCGTTTCCCAGTCTGAAGCGGGAAAAAATAAGATGCTTTCGTTAGATATAGTCACAATGTAAAAGTTAGTTCTGGAACCTGAAGACATTACCGAACCTCTGCCAAAGAGCACGCGTTTGGTTGGTCAGGAAGCCGTCCCCGGTATCGCAGCAGTTCCTCGGTGAGCCCCTCCACCTTTGGCCTGGATTCTCTCCGTGGCGAGCATCAGGCAGTCTGCAGCTGGAAGTGTTTCTGCGGTTTGGCCAGGTGTCTCTCTGCCCTGCCCGGGACAAGGCCTCAGCGGGGCCTGGGACTGGAGTCTGAGCGCAGGCTCCCGGCGCTGAGCGAGCTGGCTGCCCCTCCGTGATCTGAAATGTCCCGCAGACCCACCTGACTGGTGGTCAGCTGTAACCGATACGACACAATAGCAGCGCCGGAGGGGCAAAGAGGGGGGGGGGTTGAAAATGAAGATGTGTGTGAGCGAAACGTAGAGCTGTGGAGAAGAGGAGAGAGAAGGTGAGAGCGGCTAATGGAAATGTTGGACAAATTCTCCAACCGAAGAGGCCTTTTGGTTAAATAATGGAACGCAGACGTTAATATGGTTTCCAGGGGCTTTGGCAAGCAGAGATGAACATATCGAGTAGAAAACACAGTATCTGATATCTGCGCTGTGTTGGGCTTTTTGAGCGAGTGGGGAGAGAGCGCAGGGTAAGAGGAGATGCAGTGTTTCTAAAACCGTTCAGCGGGGCTTTTTTAAGGAACCCAGCTGTGCGCCCTGGAGGTCCAGAGCTCTAACTGGGGCAGAATCAGCTGCAGCTTCAGAGCGGGGTTCTCCGTGACCTGATGTTCCAGGAGCCTCTGTGAATTGATGGGCCCCAGGAGAGTTGTCGCAAGGGCCCTGGAACAATCACCCATTCATCCCCGCAGCCACAGCAACGGGGCAAACACAAACTAGGGATTAAAAAAAAGGCTGTTTCTAAAATGGGAAATCGCCAAATGGTAATTAAAATCCTTTTTGGGGTTCTTGAGAGTTTGAAATAAATGAAGATAGGCGATAAGTTGTTTTTTGTAAAACTACCAATAGGCTTTCCTCTACCACCCACATTGAGATTTTTAAAAAAGAAAGAAAACCCCAAACTAAAATATTAAGAACATGAAATAACTGTACATTCCCCTTTGAATAACCCCCGTATATTTTTGGATAATGTGGCTGAACTGGCTCGAGCCCATCACGCCTCATGCGCCAGGACTACACACTGCTGTTACATAAGACAGCTGAGCCAGTCCAGACATTGAGACTAGTCCTTATGTGGACGCAAATGGGTGGGTTTCACTGCGTCCCCCTCGCCCAAACCCATTTACCATGACTGTATCAACCAACTTCTCTCCAGAGTCCCTCTCACTCTCAGAGATTAGAGGCCCGGAGGTCAGCTGCACATCAGTTACATTTTTCTGTGCTTCACCGGCCAGTTATTTATAGAGCAAGAACAAATATACAATGGTAGGAGGCTGGCGGTCAGGGTAGGAGGTGTAGGTTGAGCCCGGGAACATCTGTCCTTTCAAAGGCATCTCTTCCTTGGTATGCTCAGAATCCACTCCAGGGGTGTTTGGCGCTTCACTGGTAGTCAGAGAGATGGCATGCAAGTCAAAACAGAGCTGAAGAGGGAACGAAGAACCTCGTCCAAACCCGGCCGGCTGCATAGCGCAGCAACATGTTCCCCTCGACCCCTCACGGTATTTGCAAGGATCGTTTTTTTTTAAGATTAGCTTAATGAAGAGACAACACCGTGTCAGAAGAAACATTTATGAGGCACAAATGGAGAAATTGCCGTTTAAAACCATTGATTATTAGATAATGTGCTAATGGCCATTGATAGGGTTTAACCTGTTACCTGTATGTACAGTATTGACGACAACACACTGTCCAGACTGCTGTTGATTTTAAGATTGGGGAATTGGTTATATGCTTGCAGTATGCACAACAATATTATACGTCAATTACCTTCGCTTTTGCATATTGACACTGACATATTCTCAAGGCTGGAGCAGTATGTGTGTGCGTGTGTGTGTGTGTGTGTGTGTGTGTGTGTGTGTGTGTGTGTGTGTGTGTGTGTGTGTGTGTGTGTGTGTGTGTGTGTGTGTGTGTGTGTGTGAAGCTGACAGAGTCTCTGTTTAGTCTGTCAACATCAGAGATGCTTCATTACACACTCGTAAATCCTGCGCCGACACTCCCAGTCCGACCTCTCACTCTCTCTCTCGCTGGTTCTTCCTGACGTGCATGGGAAACAATCACGCACACAGACACACACAATAGGCTGATGCTTTGATTACAATGTCCACTTTTTTTTGTTTGTTTGAAATGAGCGCGAGTGAATATTTTAACAATCTGCGTGGTAAGATGACATAAATCAGTAATCATATGAAAAATTCTTCATATCTTCATATCATCATTTTATAATTATTTTGCCTTATTCTAAAACATAATTCAAACAAATTATTCAAATTCACAATACAATAATAGTGCAATAAGACTGTTAATATTATATTAAAATGATCATGACTGAAGGAAAAGGTTATTATATTGTCTGATAGTTGTTGTAAAACAAATATTGCAAATTTATTTTTGGGCTCAAGAGAGACAATAAGCAAAACTGGAAAATAACTAATTGAAACATTTCTCTTTTCCTGTGGACCTGATGTCCTCAGTCGTCCATTACAGAACAAGCAAGAAAACGTTGAGGATGAACAGCAGACTAAATAAACTCATTGAAATTAGAAACATCCCATTTATATTGGCTAAGAGGTTGTTTTACTAAACCGTGAGCTGTTTTGAAACAATTCTCGCTATCTACTATAGTATTAATTCTTTAGTTTTTATCAGCCCAATTGTAATTAGAACACCCCCCCCCCCCCCCCCCCCCCCCCTACTTTTTTTGTTTTGGCCCTTTTAACCCATTCAATTCACTCACAACAAATACAGGCCGCAGCACAAACCAGCGAGAGTCACTGGCGTGGGGAAAAAAAATTAATAATTACTAAATAACTAAAAAGCACCATAACTTTATCAAATATCCTTGTATGCACACGTCATAAGAATTTAATAGCTATTTGCTATTTGATTCGTCGGCATTTTTCTAAGCCTGACTGAAACATGTCAAAAACTACTTTTAAAGTAAGTTATGGAAATTAATTTTCAGGAAATTGAATAATATTTAAATGTTGTCCGCTAACTTCGTTTTATTGTAGAAATAATTGTTTATTAGAGGCAATGTGGATAAAATTGGAAAATGAGCATTTAATCCATAACGGGTTCACTCGCCTTCATTGTGCAGCTATTTTTCCGTTGGATTATAATGTAATTGGGTGTATTTCACGCACGCGGCGACGTGTTGCGATAACCCGCATACGGGGACTTTATTGGCCGTAATTAGGCCGCTTTTGTCTGAGGCCTCAAACGCAACGCGCTCTCCTCCAGGCCGGCCGCTGCAGAAGCACCGAGGTGAGAGATGAAAGGATGAAATCCGCAAATCAACATTCTGCCCCGACCCTTGTGCACAGGCATTCCTGTGAAATGAGGTCACTGCATAATCCGCAAACTCAGACGCAAAAAGAAATAATCGCCTTTCCTTTAACACGTCACAAAGTTTCGACATTACACATCGTAGTTATTCAAAAATGTTCACATTGGGAGGTGTTTTCGATTTTAAAAAAACAATTAGAAGTGTTATATATGAGGAGGAATTTATTATTCTTGAACCAACCCCCAGTTACGTCAGAATAATAATCATTTTCTTTACATAAACGGTTATAATTATAACGTTCATCCAGTAGCTCTTCTGGCAAAACGTATTTAAGTTCCGTTGGATCACGAATGCAGTTCATAACTTGGGAAGTCTACAATGTTTCTGCTTCAGAGCTTTTTCAGTTTTTTTTCACTCAGAGCCTCAATTAATTTTATTTTACCAAAAATCATAAATTCTATTTCACTTAAGATTTGAGAAGGTACTTATTTATAGTCATCAGAAACTACATTGTATAGCTGCTTGTGTTGTAAGCAAATCAAAAAAATGTAACAAATCCTTAAAATAATAGTAAATAACAGGTTATACTAGATATTTATAATGCATCGTGATTCAGCATATATCATGAAAAGTTCAGCAGAGCTGTCAAACTGCTGCAGGGAAGGACTCCCCCATAATTACATTTTAAGAGCAGAGGAAGCCGAAGGCCTGAACACCGTCATTCAGTCGGCATTAAATAAACACGAGACCCATCAGTGTCACATATGCCCCTCACACAGTCGCACTATGAATTATGACCTTCATAGCCTGAGATTTTAAAAAAAATGAAGAAAAAAAAACAGAGCTCATGATCAGACTTGAAGAAAACATCCTAAAAGCTATTATGATTTAATTAATAATGGAAGTTGACTAAATGAAACATGTTATCAGTTTAGTGTCTCATCAATTCATATTCACCCCCTCTAAGGATTTTTTTGTAAGTATGACACATTATTCAGTGTGGAGAGAGATCAGGAAGCAGCATGTTGTTACTTGCCCGGTGGAGAAACACAACACAATATCAGCAGACGGGGAAAGATGGAAACAGCTCTGCTCTAACAAATACTTACACGACCATCGGGCAACAAGGCAAAAAACACAAAGGGGATAATTGGAGTAATGTGTTGTTCTCGAAGAGTTTTACAGGACAAACTGAGACGTGATATCCAACACGTCATGGGATTTCTATTCTTCATCCGCCCCCGGCTCGCCTTTGATGCAGAGCGTAATAAAGCTGTAAGGACCTAAGAAGACATGGATTAGCGAGGGATCACACAGATTCAATGACAAACAATTATTGGGCGTGACGTTAAGATTAAAAGCTAAAGGTTGTTCCACAGTATCCGACTGGGACTCCTGCCTCGATGTCAGTGCAAATAATTCAACCATTTTCAGGTTACATTTGGTTTTTGAAAAGCGGATGAAGTGTTTTGTGATGTTATATTGTTTGACTAATATTAACCATCATTATTTATAATTTTTTTCAAATGAGATCATGTCATAAAATGTCTACAGTTAATTAGAATGTGACTAAAAGGAACCTGCACATATTTCTGTCTGTTTAAGCCAATTATTTCAATTGTATATCTTTTTCTGGACTTAAATTCAGATTTACAGCTCAATCCCAGACATTAGCTCTGTCCCTCTCCAGTTGTGGCTATAGTGATTTAGGATGACCTTTATAACCATAAGGTCAACATCAACATTGTTTTAAGGTGTCCTTGTGTGGGTGAGCAGTGCTAATGCTCTGTGACACAATAAAGCATTTTTAAATTGGTAATGAGAAAGGTTGCAACTTTTTTTTCCTTTGCCTAATAATAAAAAAAAATTGTTGTTTTGTTGTCTCTAGAAAGACCCCGAAAGACCCCAAAATACAAGGAATCATACTAAATATCTGTTGTATGGTTTTTATAATATTGCCAGGCAACAAACACACGCTGTGACTTGTTTTACATTTTCCACCCACTAACGAGCCTCCAGAGGGCCCACGCTTATGGTTTCAACTGTGCAACGCGCCAAATATTTAGAGTAATAGGTGGTTACTGTGCTATCTGTGCCACTACAAGCTGTCAATCTGGACCCCGGAGCTAATTAAAAAGGCCCCTGCGCTTTATTTGTTTGCACACACTGAGGGCAGACTGAAACCGTCGGGCGTGGGGGCATGACAAGCACGCCATGCCCCCTTAAATCACTCCCCTGTGCCAAAACGCTGACACCACACAATGACCCTGACAAAACATTTGAGTCCCCAGTGTGGGCGAGACGGGAGAGGGGGGGGGGACCTACTGATTGGTACGATTTAGGAAATGATCTGTCTTTCTGTATCATTTTTCTCCTTCAGCTTCGACATCACCCGGCTCTTAGTGTCTGTGTTACTCATGTTCAAACCCTCCTTGCATTGCATTGCATTGCATTGCATTGCATTGCATGTACCACCGTAAAGTACAAGATACTTTTGCATAGTTCAATAGAAAACGTACTCTGACTTACTGTATTGTCACAGGCCTGCATCCAACAGCTGATCTTTATCCGGCGTGGGGCGTCTTTCCTTCCGATCACTTCTCTTTTCTTCGTCCGGAACTCTGCTCTAATATGCTCGTCCCGAGAAGTGACACAAAAATGGAGCCCGGGATGGAATAAAAGACGCATGAGATTTAATTATGTGGAAGTGGAGTTCATCAGCTGCTGGGGCCTCGTGGCTCTCTGCTGCCACCTGTCTGTCTGTGGAGAAGCACATCAGGACCGGCTCTGAAGATGGACCTAGAGATTTGTGCTGAGTAATGCTGGGATCGCGTAAAACCCCTTGATTTATTATTAAAGTTTTTTGGTGTGAGTCAATGTAAGACTGACAAACCAAAGAGTAAGTCCAAACATGTCAAATATTCAATTTTCCGTAAAATTCCTGCCGGAAAGTTAAGGTTAGATGTTGAGCGACCAGACGTTCTTCAGATAAATCATTTGATTGACTCTCCCGAGGGCTGCAGTCAAATTGCGTTGATCCTAATTAAATCTCAAACCAGTGTTTGGAAATCGAACTCCTGTTACACAGGACTTTACAGCCTCACAGGAAGCCGTTGAAACTGTAACATAAATAGCAATCAAGCAATGAGTAAACCAATCAGCAGCTTTGTTTCAAAATATGCACCAATCAATTAGCAAATGTATTTAGATCCAAATTAAAAGACCAGATCAAAGCATCTCGGGAAATGCCTTTTGGACAATCTACAGTTTGTTTTGCTTAATTAATCTGCAACATTTCTAGATTTATACACGCACAACGAGAGATTTGGAGATTTATTCTTATCTGGCGGTATCTTCTCCTTCGCTGTGAAGATGGGAAACAAAAAGCGGGTCATTACCCCTCTTTAGGTTCAAAGAACTTTTCCTTACGTACTGGCGTCCCACTCACACAGCTGTCTCCCAGACGGCAAGCAGAGAGCTCCATCACCTGCATCCAGCTTGCAAACCACTAACACGTTGAAGTGCGACCCCGGAAGGCCGAACATCAAGTGGAGCGGGCATCGCGGTCCATCCACACAGTGGTGATCTGTTGTGCCAGCGAGGGCTGATACAGTAGTAGCGAGGAACGTTGTCTGAGCATGCGACAACGCTTCCCCGTGTCCACGAAACATTGAAAACAGACCAACGAGGCAACACGTTGCATTGATTTAGTCATTTGACAAATAGCTTTGGAATGCCTGTCCACGTGCACTCGTTTGAATGCGGTTGCCATGCGAGTATTAGGAAGGAGGAAACACGGTTTCTTATTTTAAGAACAGGAAACGAGACAGTGACAGCAGACAAACTTATCACATATTGAGACGATTGTGGTGGCCGCGGTTGGAAACGCTCTCCGGGTGGTGTCTTTATTGTCTCTCCGTGCTAAACTCCTGATGTGGTCGTCCTATTCATAAGATTGTCTTTCCGTCTGCCAAAACCTCTGCAGTCCACATGTTTATAGTGCAGGATCATGTTATCTAGTGTTTTCCAAGGAATCCGGTTATAAACTACCTGTTCATAATTATTTTCAGAGCGGTTGAGAAAACAGGATCAGTCACCACAGCAACACCTGGAAGCAGCACAGGAGGGAGAAGAAGGATCACGGTTTGACTGCAGCAGATAATATCACTGCTATATTTGTATTCGTGTTCGGCCGATGGACAACTCGCTTCAATACCAACCACAGTTTTTATGATCTAAACAGTGTAACACAAGACTTTTGAAACGCTAATGGGGCGAATGGGGTCACGTGACTTTAGAGTCCTGAGAGTTTCTAATTAGTGGAAGTAGGAGTTGCAGCGTGTCAATGAGTCGTGGACAAAGTAAGAGCTGAAGGGCCGACAAAAGAGGGTTCTTCATTATGTAAATGATTATTCCGTGTTCTCCTGGGCTGACACATTAAACATTCACTGATTGCACTGTGGCACCTGCAGAACATTGTTTCTGCCACAGATCACTGTTTAATTTCATCGTCGTTAACTTTGCTTTGTTAGATAAACTGGCATTTTCTTAAGAGGATCCAGTTGTAGAAAGGTTTACATTAGTAGTAAGGGTGTCGTTTAAAGAGTGAGCATTGAAATCAAGAGGGAAATTGTGAATACTTTAGGAAACATTTGGGGAATAGATATATGACCATATCTGTACTAAAAAAGCAGCCTCATAATTGCTTTTGTTGTATTTTCTATATAATCAACACTAATCAAAGACAAAAAAGACTTTAAAAATCCCCCTTCTCATTGAAAAAAGCAGAATATATGAATAAGCAAATATTTGGGGTTTCCAAGTATGAATAATTTCAACTGATGGATGCAATATGTTTCTTGCTCCACATCACGTCACAAGAAATTGGACCAGTTTCTGGCCTCCATCTCAAGTTGTGAAGTCCCACAATTGTGCCTGTTTGTACATGTGTTTAACTCAAATGTAAGACGAGCACACAGAGCTTTTATTCCCTCTGCACATGTCAGACTCTTTGTTCACTAAAGGCACACCGTCAGAGGGCCATCTTGGTGTTACGGTCTGACACTGTGTACTTATCGCTTTAGGCTTTTTTGCGCTGTGGAACCAGCTGTTTTCTGTTTTTTGGGATTTTCTGTACTGCCTTTCCATCCTTTGCACATTCTACCGTCGCCGTCTCTGAATCCGCCTTGTTCTGAACCCACCAGCTCTCCTGCCTGTTCTCCTGTCTGATCCCCGCGTTCCCCTCACCTGAGCCCGTCAGAAACCTCTCTCCACCCGCACTTCATCCACTCGCCAGATCAGCTTTTTCCATTCAAGTCCCACGCTTCACTTTTTGTTTTGTTGAGATTTGCCAAGCGCAAAATAACCCCAAAATAATTTATTCCTTGCAGTTCTTCAACACTGAAAACACTATCTGTATTAACCCGGCTAGCTGTTGGAAAAATCACTGAGGCATCTCACACAGATTTCTTCCATAGACGAATATATCAGGAGGCTCTCCCCCTCCTGATTCATGCCTTGTCTCGACCCTCCCGGGGCCCCAGCTCACATCCAGGTGGAGCTTCTGTTTGACGCCACAGGGCTACGATCCCAACCTGAAACACCTCTTCTTTTTTTTTCTCACTTCAGTGACTCTTTTTCCGGTTACACGTCACCGTGCGCTTTGCCGCCAAAAAAAAAAAGGTGGCAACAATCAAAAGATGCCCCGAGGCGAGAGGGGGCAGAGAGATGTGCAGAACAAAGGGAGCGAACGAGAGATAAGAGATAGTGAAAGCACGGGAGTGAAAAACGTGTTATCGCCCGGGCCTGTTGGCAGAGCTAGGAGCGGGGGGGGGCCTGGAGCGGGGGGCTCGCTGGAATATGTGTGGGGCCATAGGAAGTGCTGCATAGAGGAGATAACAGTGTGTGTGTGTGTGTGTGTGTGTGTGTGTGTGTGTGTGTGTGTGTGTGTGTGTGTGTGTGTGTGTGTGTGTGTGATGGAGGGGAGAGGAGGCGTGGGTCGGGGCGGGTAGGGTGGGGGAGGGTGGGGGGGGTGAAGGCAGTAACAGTGTCCTCAGCCCTGCCCTGCTTTCCTCTATTCACTGCCCGCATCCTGTCTGTGTGCTGCTCCCTGATGGCTCTTCATGAGACACCAGTGAATCCCTCTCCTTCCTGCCTTCACACAACATGCCCGGCTGGGGAGAGAGAAAGAGAGAGAGAGAGAAAGAGAGAGAGGGGGGGGGGGGGGGGGGGGGGGGGACATGTTGGACCCCAGTGGTGGTGATCGCTTGCGCTCTACAAGAAGGCCCAAGTCAAGTCGTTTCGTCCAGGGGGGGACGGGGATGGATAGCGACGACTGTCACTCTCTTTTAGCATAAACCTCAAGTGTTACACGGTTTACTTATTTTTTAGCCCAGCCATGATGCTTTTTTCGTACTCCAAGGTTTTGTTTACTTTGTTTGTTACTTTGTTACTTTGTTTACTAATTTAGTGGTTTTGCTTGAATTCACGTCACACGGGGGTGTGGCCGTAGTTTAGTGGGGGGGTCGACACGATGGGATACATTGTTTACACAAAAGGTATTAACAGGTCATCTAATTAGTACTTCAATCTAATTTCATTGATTGGAAAACTATAAATGACATTTTCCTCTCATCCACCGTTTTCATTTGAACATGTGGTCAGTCCGCAGATAACTTCAATCTAAAAACGTCTCATTATCTGCTATATTTCCATTTTCATGGCTATTCAAGAATCACTTCTCAGTTCCTGATTTGTTCTTCTCACAACCAACGTGTTGTTTAACGGGGAATTGATCAAACAAACAAACACTGTACAGGTTGAACATTTGTAATTGCTCAACTCGTGTACAGTGGAAATTGTTATAGGCTACACCGAAACGCTTCTTTTGAAAAGGGCAGAGGTCGGCTCTCTACTCTGCTGGATAAAAGCAGGTTTTTGTTTTATATTTTAGATTCGCTGATGAAACTCTGGTTTGTCAGGTATAAGGGTCTTAATATGCCTGCTTGTACGTATCCTTATTTTAAAAGTGAGAGAGCCTCACCAGCTGAAAATCATAATCTGTATTGTTTGTGCGATAGAACTTGTTGGCAATAGTTTTATGGTAATCAATTAATATAAATATTTCCTTTCTGCAAACAGTACATTGAATGTAGGTTTAGATTAATGTCATTTTTAATTTGTGTGCTTAACGTATTATCTGGCGATGAGGAACAGCGCAATAAAAAGCCACATATTACTGTGAACTCTGATATGGGAGCATTTTGGGTGGATCTTTCACTCCTGAGCGGGTATTTTTCCCAAAATAATGTATTTCACAATTGACATGGCCCTCGCCTTTGGATAGTTTTTTGATGTAATCTGTCATGCAAAGTTTAACACAGTTTGTAGTTGTTATGGTTGCTTAACTACTGCTTCCAACCTGATCAGGACAACACTTTAGTTAATCGCTTGGTAAATCTGTTCTTCCTGCAGCTCTGGTCCACTGAGAAATAAATAACAATAAAAGGAGAAGAGAAACTGTCATTTTGATAAATTCTTTCTGTTTCTTTTGGCTTTGTGTTTCTGTTGAACCCTCAATGGTTTGAGTATGAAATATGTGCCGTTAGGGAGGCTATAGAGCTGCAAAATGTGCAGCAGTAACTCATCCTTTACTGCAACAGAAAGTCCTCATTTATTAAGGGGTTAACAATCGGGTGACAGCACACGTCCCACCAAAAGTCCAGCCTTCCTCCTCACCATGGGAGGCAGAAGCGGCCGGAGTGCAGCGGGCCCCTGGGACAGAAGAACAGGGTGATGTATGGCGGGATGTTTACTGCTGCCGCGGTTGTGTCCACTCAAAAGCCTGGTAAAACTGGGTGGGCCAACCCCTCCCCCCTCCCTCCCCGCCCTTCGCCATTGCTTAGTTGGTGATGATGATTACAGGAACATCTACAATGTAGACCCCAAAAAAAATGGAGTAGCTTTGCACTTTAGATAACCTGAGAAAGCGCATCATTCACGGCAGTGACAGCAAATATATGGCACGCTGTTGTAAGACAGTATAGTAAAATCCATTCACACAGCTTCTGCTTCCAGGTTGGGTTTTTTTCAACCACATTTGAGTAATAGAGGGAACGGTTGTCTTTTCATACCTTAAAAATCACCCGTCATTTCTTTGGGGAGCGCTTGGGGGGAAAAAAACAAAAAACGGAGCTGACCTTCAGCCAAGCCATTTCTGCAGTGGTGAAAGCACCCAACAGATGGTGGTTAGGTTAACATTAGTCATAATACTCACGACGGAGATGATTATGACAATAATAGCTCCAGCTAGATGACAATCACAGTTACAGGTGGGGGATGCGAGGAGGAGGAAATGTGTATGTGTGCGTCCATGCAAACACCTGAGTGTCTTGGCAACCGTAAGAGGAAGGGTCCCGGTCATCGGACATCCCTGTTGCAAGGCCCACTCCCTGCAGCAGACCCCCTAATCAGTGGGAACAAAGGGGGGAGGGCGTTGAACAGCTCCAAAATAGCATGAGGAGTAGGAGGAGTGGAAGGATGTAGGCAATCTGATGCAGTGCCTCTGAGTGCACTTATAAGTTATGGTCAACTAAAGAAACAGTATGTAGGCAATGAATCTGGTAGATACCTTTGCGTGTGTGTGTGTGTGTGTGTGTGTGTGTGTGTGTGTGTGTGTGTGTGTGTGTGTGTGTGTCTGTGTGTGCATGCGTGCGTAAAAGGTTGTGCATGTGACTTCCTCAGCTGTCCATTATGAAGTGACAGCCTGACAAACTGTGGCTCTAGTGGTCGCATCGACTTCCTGACCCCACAAGCCACAACGTTCTTCCTGATTGACTTTTTCCTCTCAGATGTCACACAAGACGGAGAAAGGAGACACGGTTTCTGGGGAGGACTACAACACCAACATCTGTCGTCTTGACTACGGTGGCGTGGTCAATCGATCTGTACTCCAGCATGTGTGCACATAGTTGCATATTTGCCGCCAGGAATGGTGTCATTTTTAAATATTTCTGCATATTTTAAAAGAAAACCTCGGATGTTCACAGAGATCCGTTTTTGACGACACAGGGGGAAGCTTCTCTGTCAGTCTCTCTATGCAGCTCTCTCTGTCTGCTAAGTCCCTGTCCATATGGAGAATGACCCATCAAAAGCAGGAGATGATAAAATGGACAATAAGCGGGGGCCACCAGGTCCCCCTCCTCTGGGGGCCACAGATTAGGCCTCGTGCACTTCCTTTGGAAAACAGGCACCGGACCCAGAGGAAGCTCCTGTCAGCTGCGCTCCCTCACCTCCGTGGCCTCTCTCGCTCTGACTCCCTCTCCACTGCTCTCCGTCTAACTCTCTCTCTCGCTCATTCTCTCTGTCCCTGAGATGAAACACAGGCCTTTCCATCCACAGCGTGCCACCGTACTCCACCCGGATGCCATAGGCCAAGCCTCATCAGGCTACTGCAGCATGTCACACTGACACTCTCTTTTGTGTTGCTGCATGCCTTTGGCGACTCCATTTGAAAAGGGGAAAAGTAACCTTTTTTTGTGGGTAGAAAGAGTGTAGTGATAGAGATACAAAAATGGGCTGAGGAAGGTGAGGCTGAGAACATCCTGTTCTTCTAGACAGTGGAAGGTGAAGAGGGGTTCAGGTGGTCAAGGAAGGTTGAGCATGGATACGCCCTTTACTGCAGAGCCAAATCACTGTTAAAGGCATTACAGATCCGCCTTGGTTGCCTCCACCCTTCTACCGTCTTGGACGTGACCCAAAAAACGAGTTCTTTGATCTCTAGCAACACAGGAGTATGTTGGGCTGCATTGTTGCATGCATATTTGTTTAGGTAAGAATTTGTGTGTTTTATTTGCTCTTTGCAACACCCTTCCTCAGTTCAGTTTACACAGGATTTATTTTGTTTGTTAAGCTTTTCTTGTTCTACATCCAGTCATTTGTTTAAGCAAAAACTATTTCCTTCATTAACTCTCTATTAGTCAGGTCAAAACAAATTAAACGGAAGAAGTAACATAAAATTATGAAAAAAGAAATTATATTTTTAAGGAAAAGAAATGTACAAATGGGAAAAGCAACTCTGGAGTGATTGCATACTCTTGAATAGTAAAACCATTATCTGCCTCCTAAAAGATAATAATTACTTATCTGCCCAACCTGTGGCACTAATAAGCAACACTTTTCTAACATATCGACGGTTCAGAGCGATCTACAGACTATGTCTATCTGCAATATTTGCGTCATTGATCTGAATCTCTAAATCAACCAGTAAGTTAATGAAGTGTGAAAAATACATTGCATACTAATTGAGTAGGAAGTTGTAAAAATCTCAAAACGCTATTTGAGTACAGTGCTTAAGCAAATGCACATAGTTACTGTCCACCACTGCTTTTAGTAAGCATGTTATCATAACAGATCGAACCGCTGGCCCCGAGACACAAATATAAAACCATAATTGTGATTAACTGCAGTTGACTGTTGAGACCTTCTGGCGCACACCACGCCGAAAACCGTGCCGAGGTCGCAGACGGTAAAGATTGACATGTTTAGTGTCACATGTGCGGTTATTATTCCCTCCGCGGATTGAGTTCTGGTCTTTGTAGACATGGCAGGCCTTTCAGGAGACTGCACCTCTGTGGGTTTCCTTTCCAGGAGAACCGCCACAGGCAATTTGGATCTCCTGCCGGGCCAGGTAGCGCGCCCGCTGAGGGCGGCACATGGAAATCCTAAGTAGGTAATTCTGTCAGGCTTCCATGCGGCCCGAGCGGCCGCCGATTGGCTGGCAGCGCGGTGCCCTCTTCACCACGAGCGCCGCCACAGGTAATGTTTTCCTGAAGTCACGCCAGTGTTTTTTAAGAATTTCCACGCACGCAGGAGAAAGACTTACCTCTTTAAATACAAGCAGTCTTTTCAGCCAAGCCAACCCGGGGGCACTAAGCAGACTGAAGCTCTCCTTGTCCCGGAATTAAAGAGGTGAGGGGGATTAGTGCTCGCCGCAACATTGAGCGACACTGAACCGTGTTTGATTCAATCAAGCGCGGTAGAAAACAGCCGCAGGCGACTCTGACCCATCGCCTCCTGTTTTTTAACCCCGCCACGCGTGCAGCGCGCAGTCGAGACACTTCTGCCCCCCCCCCCCCTCCCGACCACACCGTCACCGAGTTGAGGACAGATCGAGCTTGAGGCAAACGTTGTTATTTTTTCCCCTTGACAAATTTGAGAAATTCACAGGAAAGTCCCATCATTTGTAATCAACATGCGGCTCCGGGATTAAAGGTGAGACACTGCTCCTTTCAGAGGAGCACTTACTCAACGTCTGCATGCTGAACAGCCCTATTTCAACGTCAGTCATGGTTTTTACTGAATGCCGGATCAACATTTTGTTAAGATGACGTTACTGAAGTGTTTCTCACTCTTTCTTCCAGTTCCTGAGAATACCGACCTCACCACTTACAGCATTTATTTAATCTAACAAGCCAACCCAACGTTACCTTTTCAGCGCACGGCAGCTTCTGACTGCGACGTGTCTCGCTATCGCTCAAGTCAATTTCATACCAGCCAGGAGCCATTCTTAAGCCAGACTTCAGCCAGACACCAGTACACAACGGGCCTCTGGGGACGGGTTCGGTGATTTGACAGGGGTCCGGGCCTCAAGCCGGTCCGGCCGAGCTGTGGAGGAACAACGTGATAAATGGGTCTTATCTGGAGGTTGCGGCGTTTGCGAAGCTGACTGTTTCCTTTCGATTACATTAGCAGGCAGGAAAATGGGACGCCGGGGTAATGGCTGGAATTCCATGGAACGAGGGGCAGGCAGCTGTTTTCGTGGTTTGCCGACTGATAGAGACCAGGAGGAGGCACGGAGGCGGTGTGCCGGGCACGGTCGGGGGAGTACTATTTGTGTTTTTTATATGACACTACATTCAAGTTTAAACCCCCTTTTTTTTGTCTTTTGTTTGTATAAATGACTCTATATACTCGATATGCGGCTCTCAGCTGATCATAGCCACTGAAAAAACAAACTGTTCAGAGCCAATAACCTGGTGACTGCATGGGTCCATTCCAGCAGATGGATTACTAGCTACCAACGTGACACCTGCACAGTTCAGGTGTCATCAGATTATTTTTGGCAACATATTGCTTAGAGATATAACGTAACCTAATGAAACATAATGAGAACTTTTAGTTAAAATAACTTATAAGTACAGTGATAGATAATGTATACTAATAATATGTGGTCAGCGTTGGACCTGAGTTGATGCTGCGTTGAAGAACCTTGAATTTGATAACGGTTGATTAAACAATCTTAATTTGCTTTTACCTTTAACGTAACAATATTTCCTTTAACATCAGACAATGCAGACAATGCGAAAAATGGCTCATTGTGACGACTGTGATTACACCATGTTCAAAGTTACCAACCATGGGCCTGTTTTTTTTAATAACTTTACACTAAATGAAAAAAAATCACTACATAACCAAGCGATGTAGTATGATATTGAGGGAAGGGGAAGACAGGGGGATTGTGATAAGAAGTAGCAGCCCAGACAAACATGGCGTGGCCCTTCCTCACTGACATCCTGAGGAGGAAACGGTGGCGCTCCGCTGCGTTGCCTCATCGAAGTGAGCCAGGATCAACGCACATTATCACTTTCCCTTCCTTTTGCTCTTCTTTGTTCGACGCTCTGTCTACGGTACTCACCCTCACGTCTAAATGTGTGTGCTGACTGCTCATCTGTGCAGATATCTCTCTGCACATATCATACCTCCTTTTTTTATTCCACTATAGCCACTTTTTTGAAACCTCTTTTTTCCTTTATTTCCATCAAGGATCCGTCATTCACTTATTTTACATCCAGCACATCACTTATTTTCCACACCTGCTTGTCACTGTTCTGAATGTAAATCATCTACCAAATAACTATAGATATCCACCAGACACGTACGGAGAGCTAGCAGAGGGAAAACTCCCCGGCTCCATAAATCACCATTGAGACAATCAGGCTAATTGCTGCTCAAATGGCTTCGAACGAAGCTCTGATTGAATAAGGTGGCTGGTCCATCTAAGCAGGGCTGTAATCTGACCTCTGGAAAAGGCATCTGAGAGAGTGTGTTTTTAAGCAAGGCAGGTCCGCTGGCACCGGGGACACGGCGGTGAGCGGCTCAGTTTAGCATTACAGTGGCGGCTCCCTGCGGGCCTGTCCCCCACTGTAGCAGCAACCGGAGGAATTGCAGGCACTCTCAGAAAGGGCTGGAAAATAAAGAGTGAGAGCAGAAGAGAACCAGGTTGTGCCAGTAAAATATGTGTGCCGCAAACACCAGGAGTCTACAAAAAAACTTTTGCTCAAAATACAAATGTGCCTGTTGAGTGCTAAGTCCTAAATATTTATGGATTTCTTTTATTTACATTTCTCTTGAGAGAGAAAGTTGATGCACATGTTTTGAGAAAGGCTTCGGCGTCAAAAAATGAAACCGCCACGTTCGGCCGATTTGACTGTGTTGTTGTTCACTTTCCATTTTGTTCTCACATCTATTCATCCTCTGGCGTGGTTATCTGCCCTCCGCATGCCTGTCCAGCACAGCAGGGTTCCCCCGGGAGAACAAACCCAGGGAGGCGGGGTTTGTCCACACAATCCTCCCTCCCTCCCTCCCACAGTCGGCCTCCTCCTCCCCTACTGTGCCCCTGCCTTTATGCCCTGCCAGTCGGCCTAATGACCCGGAGCTGATAAGACCAGGGGCTCCGCGGTGCCCAACGCCTGGTGCCAGCACTTCCCCCTCACACAAAGTCAGGGGTGCTGCGTCGCAGACGGGGCAGGTGATCAAAAGCAGGAGCCCGACTGAAAAGAAAAGAGAAAAAGCTTTCAGACAATGGGGCTCCATGACATGGAAATTTGACCCTTTTTTAAACCCTGATTGGACCTCCGTTCTCACAATGAGAGATTTTCGCACCGCGAAGCTCAGGCGCAAGGGATCACGTTGCTAATCTTAAAGTGTTCATTAAAGCTGCCTTTACGTCACTAAGTTGGTAGTGTCATTGTGGTTAGCGGGGTTAGCAGGTTAGCCTTAGCATTTTGCTTGAAGCACCCGTGAGTACAACCTGACAGGGTTGCTCACGTAGCCACAGAAACGAGCCACTAAAGACGCTCACCGGCGTTTACCTTTATTCACTTGAATCCATTGACCTTTCTCTTATATTTGATCGTCCGTTTTTCACCTTTGCGCCGCCGCCGCCACAGGCCGACCGCGTTGTTTGGCGAAGAGTTTCTAAAGCAGCTGCACCTGTAGCAACCGGGGGGCCTAGTCTAGTTTTTTTCTTTTTCCAGATTAGGATTTTTAGTGAAGTTGTTTGAGCTGAGAGGAGGACTCTTTGTTCCAGTTAAACATGAAACTTATTTTGGCCCGACACCAACACCTATACAGGGAGGTACACATCCTCACACACACACACACACACACACACACACAGATGTGTACACACAACCCTTCACTCAGTCCCTCGCTCAATCACTCAATAATTCACTCAAAAGCACACCTATAAAGAGTGTGTGTGTGTGTGTGTGTGTGTGTGTGTGTGTGTGTGTGTGTGTGTGTGTGTGTGTGCGTGCCGTCTGGCATGGCTGAGTGTAGTTACTATTTGTCTGGCCACATATAACAAGGCTCATCCATCTTCTTCAGGGACTGTTCAGAGACTGTTCGGAGTTTGGATTAAAAACACCTGGGCCTCAGCGCGCTGACTCATGAGGTGGAAACACGCTGCAACCCTGTCAGAGCGGCGAAGCTCTGAGCGGTCAGTCCAACGCGACGTCGGGCCTAAGGAGACGGAGACATGGGCAGAGACCAGGACCAAGCTGGCGCTGCGGCGCCGCGGGGATCTGGAACATTATACCTTCTTCCGCTGACACCCAAAAGACAGTTCAGCATACGAGACTCAAACCTACAAATAAATCTGTTGGAAAAGATTCCCTCATTAGCGATGAGGCTGTGACTCGATATGCAAAGCACCTCCCGCCGGTCGGCGATTGAAGCCAAACATTCGACATCCCCAGCAGTGAGAAGGATGTTAGCTTCCTTTGTGGTCTGTGTGCCTTCCTGCGCTTTTCTTGGCTTTCACAAAGATTAGGTCAACTACAGAAACAAGTAAGGTGAGAGCTGAGGTAGACTTAAAAGTGTGCCCATGTTGAAAGGTTGGTGTAGTCCACGGAGGAAGGAAGAACGGGGCAATCGGAGGGTGTTTCATAAACACATTCCAGAGCGAAAGCAGTAGAGACAATAAAAACTTTGCAGAGGAGAAATTGAACGCGGCGAAAGACGATAAAGACATAGTGTGTGAGTCTCCGTGTGTGTGTGCGTGCGTGCGTGTGTGTGTGCGTGGCTGAGAGAGGTGCTTTGACCTCGGTCAAGTCACTTGACTTCTCGGCACCTCTGCCTACCCCAGCTGTATCAACACGTCCCCACTCTGCCCGGGCAGGCGGTGGGCCGGTGGCGGCGTGTCAGGGGCCTGGCTTCAGCCCATCACACAGAGACTGACTGGGTGTTTGTGCGAGTGTGGGTGGAGGGGATGGAAGGTGGTGGAAAAGGGACCTGCAACCCTCACCGCAACTCAACTCAATGGAATTCAAATCATTCCTCTCCCACCCTCCCAACACCCCCACTGGCGACCATGCCCTGAGTAAACAAGCAGCTGGGGTCAGGGGCAAAGCAATCAGCACCACTGGGTAGCTCTTAATGGATTGCTGTGTTTGCTGACAGGTGGCTTGGTGGTGCCTCCAAATCAATAGGGGGTCAGTCGATGGCCCTTTTATGACATCTAGCAATGCAACAATGATGGTCTGAATGGTCAATGAAGGTCATCTCGCTCTTTGAACCCTCAAATTAAAAGGCGAAAAGTAAATTATAGCTAATTTCTAGCTGGGCTTTTATAGGAAATCCTATTCTAATTTAGCATCCAACTCATAAGAGCACAACAAAATCAGATCACAGCAGTAACGTTAAGAGTTAAAGGCCGCATTGAGGACATGTTAATCAAAGCAGGCGGAGACCTCTCGGAGGAGGTGACTTGGGGCGTCAGTGATGAACGCCTCACAATCCTCCTCGTACCCGGCAGTTCGCGGCGGGCTTCCTATCCCACTTCACTCTCTCCTGACGGCAGCCAGAAGAGGACGTGGATGTGGCTGCAGGAAGAGAGAGAGGAGAGTTGGTTGTTTGTCTTGACAGATAATATGAACACATGCAGAAATATATGGTGTGTCTCTCGTCTGTCACACGCATCTCACAAAAATATAAATAACTTTATTTAAAAAACATTACAAACAGATTTAGATGAGAAGAGATCATTTTGACAAAAAAGTTACACCACAGGAAAACTAACTTTCTATATTGCAGCACTGCTTGAGCAGCTGTTAAAGAAATGATGTATGTTGCATTTGTATCCTCCATGTCCCTTTTCAAAAGGATTTAAGGATGTTGGATGCCCTTAGCGGTGACATTAAAAAGAAGAAGAAAAAAAGTCTGCTACTTTGCTAATCCTCCCTCAACCTCTAATATCACTACAGCGGTAAATTTATCTTGGGGGAGGAGGAATGAATGGGCCCTTTTGTTTTATTATTATTATTTCTGGCACGGGGAACCACGCACACGTCTGTGCAGCGCTGACCAAAGGTCTTTACCCAGATGGCAATGGTGCTACAACTTATTGTACAACAAACACATCTTTCAGGGTTTCCAGCTCGCGCCGGCCTCATACGGGCTGGGACAGCAGCCAAACAATGCATTACCTCTCACCGCCTAACCTCCATTGCTTCCATCCCACATAGTTAGCCCTCCTCTGAACGGGAGCATCCCAATCCTCAGGCTGATTTACTGTCTGAGGGGACGCTACGGGTTTCCTGCTCCGGAGCAGACAGAAGCAGCATTATAGGACACAGCAGGCGGTATCCAAACTTTGGAGAAAGAGGGAATATTCGCTTTTAATTGCTTATCAAATATTGCATTGCATGCGTTCGGATGACAAATGACTATTTTCGAGTTGAGAGCGGCGGTTTGGGCCGCGAGGGCTCGGGTGTGCGGTTCTGTGCAAGTCTGTGTTCTGACAGCTGGCAGCAGAAAACCCCGCCGCTCTCCACATAGAGAAAAAAAAAAAAGCAGTCAATAACAGGAACTCAATCAAACTGCCCTGGTTTCCGGTAAAGCTATGCACTCTGGACTGCCTGGTCTGACAGAGGCTGGCTCGCTGAAAGACTAGTTGGCTGCACGTCGACCCCCACCGCAGCACGGAGAGCTCTTGGTGGGCCCCGTTCGCACGGCGCTCATTTTGTACCTCATCTGAATGAGGTTTCGTCTTTTGTTCGGCGTCGTTGGAAAAAAAAAAGAAAGAAAAAAACACGCCCCGTGCACGTCGCGATGCTTTGCCAAAGAAAGTCCTGATGCTAATGCAAGACAACGACTTGAGTTCTCCCGTGCTGGCTTTACATGAACGGATGAAAAGCAGAACATCTTTAAGACAGAAAATGCAACATGTGAAGGAGACAGCATTCCTGACAGATCAAGACATTTCCCCCAAACTTCCTGTCTGTGCTATGCTAAGCTAAACCAGCTGTTTCAGTAGTAATACAATCAAATTGTTACTGATTTTTCTTTTCATGTCTGTGAATAAAAAAGCAAACATAGTATAATACTCAGACTTTTTTTCAGTTTTTTTAATCAATAAGAAAACAACATTACTTACTTTTTGTCTACATTTGTCTATTGAGACATTCCAGCAGACCGAATTAGCGTTCAGTTGAAGGTTTCAAGCCACAGCTGACTACGTGGGTAATGGCTGATTGGAGTCCAACAATTGCGATTAAAAATGGTGCTGGTTCAAAATGTGCAAAGATGAAAGGTTGGCAAAGAAGCAGAGTTGAAGGCACGGTGGTGGCGGCCTGAGGTGGATGTGGAGGTATACGTGGCACACGATGTCACAGCCAGCAAACCTCAAGAGTGACAAGCAGAGTCGGCAGAGGTGAGCTCTCCACGCTCGGATTCCACAGGTCCTGTCATCACCTCCGCCTTGTTTAGTCTAAATGTCACTGTGTATCAGCTCACCGTAACACATAAATATTCCTCTTTTTCCCCTGGAGACAAAGGAGGAGACGGTGCACGGAAAAACCACATCTAGAAGCAAGCTATAAGAGATATTTATACGTTTAATGTAATATTCTTTCTTTTCAGATTTTACCCTTTAGGAGATTCCTTTTCATTTCAACAAATAAACTAAATGTTTCATATATAACTTTCAATTTGCAGAGGCAATTCGGAGATAAATGCTATTTTCCTTCGCCTTTATTATCTTTTAAATGAGAGGTTTTGTCTTTATAGGTGACACACAAACTTTCTGTGATACAAAAACAGTTTTTAAAACTCATTCGTTTGTGATCTTCACCATTTTTTTCCCGTTCCAAAGAAGTTGTTTACATGATTGCTTCGCACCATGTACGGCCATCGGTGTGGCCATCAGTGCAGTGATAATAAGTTATTACCTTTTTGAATGATGGCCAAAATGACAAAACTATGACCCAAATTGGACATGAAAAGATGTTCCTTCTCATGTCATCATGGCGGCCAGCAGCTCAGTAAGGCCCTGAAACAGCAATCACATCCCTCCTCATTTGGTGACACTGTTACCTACTCACAGTGTTTCTGTACCATTCGGACAGTGTAACCAATAAATGCTGACAACTTTGGTTGAATATATTGCACCATTATCTATATTTTTTTTCTGTTATGCATGGAATTTGATTGATTGATGGCCGGACCCACTTAGTACTGCATACACGTTATAAACAGGTATAGCAACTGCTTCCAACACTTAGATGTTTCTATGTCGGTTCACTTGATGATATAACATATCCTTTTTTCAAATAGAAAATTATTCTTATTTCGTCAGGTTTTATGTTATTTGATCCATATCTCATTAAAAGGAATATCAGTCTTTTGTAAGGCATTCGTTAGACCACAGACATGTAATATATGACCGCGTGCCTTTACCAAGGTGTCCTAATGAATGCTATATGGGTTGCTTTTCTTTTGCACACTTGTTTTACAAAAGAAGAAGAACTTGGTGACTCTGGAATTGAAGTGCAAAGTTGACGCCTGGAGCTCCAGGGACCAGCAGTGCAGTAAGGGCTTCAGGCTCAGTGATATCCTGTCCCTTTTATTAAACTTCACATGTTTAATAAACACCCACTTACGACATGTCATAGAGGCACCACCCTCTGGCGGGAGACTTCAACTACACTCAGGACCTCATATCACAGTGTATTGTGAGTCTTTCGTGAACTTGTCTCGGATGATTCCTGCTTCTTCGGCCCTGCACGATAAAAGAAAGCTGTATACTCAACACAAACAGATGGAGCTCCGGGCCACACACCATCACCTTCAGCGTGCTCACACGGACCACCATCGTCCATCTCCCCACTTTCTCACACTCTTTCTCGCCCTACCATGTTTAGAGCCAAAGCTCGGGACTAATTGAATAAGCAGCGACCCTGTGGACCGCCTCTCTGAGGGATTAGGATATGATCTCAAAAGAGCGCTCCTCAGAGGGCAAACACAGCCAATTTAGAGCCATTTCATGCTCTGCACTCCAGCGCACGAGAGGCCGGCATGAAGGCCACACACAAACACGCACGCACACACATACACACACACACACACACACAAGAGAAAAGTAATTCATGGCCTCGCAAATCAAGCATGCTTCGAATTCTGGTCTTTCTCTTATGAAACACAGCTGTTTTCTTTTTGTCCCGCCAAATAGGACATTAATTATATTCCACATGTTCATATGATAGCAGTTAAACAGTAATTATTACAAAAAAAACATCTCATATCACAGTTTGAGGAAAGAATAGACCCCTCTATAGATTTTGCCCCACTGGTTTGACCCCTCCATCTCTGTTTTAGCAAATGAATTGTGTTAATCCTGTTTTTAATGACGCATGCTTCCACTATGTTTATTAAAGTACCAATTGTGGACTTTTTCTTGCAATTATTGAAAGCAAAAGGGTCTAATTTACAGTCAAGAATTCCTGGTGATCTAAAGCATATATGAACTTTTTTTTTTATATTTTTGTCCAGTTTACATAGCATTTGTGTTGTTAAGTTACTATTATTATTCATGACAACTCTTTATAAAATCCTCATCTTTCATTGTTGCAAAATGTGTTAAATGCTGTTTTTATAAATATTTATTCTTAAATGTATCATAGATACATGACAGTTTATTCTTTGTACCATGGCTGTTTTGGGGTTTTCCCTGTCTTTCTTAAATATGAAATTCATAAACTTTCACATCACTTAAAACACCAATTCTAGGGGCTCCGGGGTTCAGATGAAGCAACTCAAACAGTGTGTGTTTTATTACATGCCTCAGTTATCCCGGAAAGGGGAAGCACATGTCTCGGTGAAACACGATCGAATACAGATTATCTGTGGATATTCTGCTCTGCTCTAACCCTCACATAAAATGAATCATAAAAAAGTCGGTCCCAATTCAGTGTACGTTATTTGTAGTTGTCTTCTTCAGAGAGCGACCATGGCTGTAGTTTATGTCCGCCTCTCTTTTTCCAGCTGCCTAATAGGACTGTGGCTTCCCCCCTGGCAGAACGAGAAGTATGCCATTAGTTCACCAGGCCTGCCGATGCTGTCAAAATACCAGTGAGGAGGAGATCTATTAGATACCTATATTTCCTAATAGAACAGCCCCCATCTCTGCCTTTCCCCTTGGCACACTGAATCAGGAGACAAAACCCAGATGACTGGTTTTGAATCTATGAAAACATGCACTAAGTACACTGCTTTGGATGTGGATTCTAAAAGAAAATAATGAAAAGCCACTAGTGGAAAAAAAAGGAAAAAACGCTTAAATTGAGAAGACACAGTTCGCTGTCGTGGGGAGCTCCAATGCCGACTGCACGTTTTAGTTTTCTCTTCTTCTTTTCCTGTTGATTTTATCACTTTGGGCGCCTTTTTGCAGAAACCTCATCAAAGGGGGACGGTTGCAAGAATTGAACTTTACCTTCTTCCTGTCCCACAAACAAAGTTAATAATTTGTCAGTGCCAGTCGCAAATCCTGCGTGCGATCTCACCTCATCTATCTTCGTCATGGGATTCAGAAATAGTTGGAAGCCTTCTATGGTATTTAGTACTGAGATTGAGTTCCACAATGAAGCGAGCCTGATTCCTTAAGTAGCAGAAGGAATGGTGCAAGAAAGATTTGTAATAAAACCCCGCTCAGGTAAATTACTTTTCAACCTGTCATCACCCGCAAGGGTAATATTATTGGAAACAGGCGGTGTGTATAACATGTGGATATTGGCAACTCCTCTCATGGTCCCTTTAGACTTGGGCACCGGTGAATTCCACTCTTCTTTTTGAATTATCTTTAAACTTGGATTTGGCGGACAAGTTGATGTCTTTTTCTTTCCACTGCAAATTATTTATTAGCTCAGCCGTTTTGGAATGAACTTTACATTGCAATTTTTGTCATCTTAAAGTTCTCTGTTGTCTGTGTTGGAGGAAATACTAATTACACTCACCTATTCATTTTGATGTTATTTTTAACTTTAACTAACAATGGTTATTCAAAGCAAATAAACAAGCTTAAGTTTTACTCTAAAACATTACAAATGTAGTTACATTAACAGTTAATCCCCAATTTAAATAGATCAATTTGACTATGTGTGAATAACAATGTACTGCAGATTTTTGTCTTCATATGTCCACACCTTCATTTGCAGAATAACGGGTAAATGCAGAGGAGTCAAAAGAACAATATCTTGTTTTGAAAATAACTGACACGCAAAATGTAGAGTTGCAAGGAAAATGCTTCAAATGTGTAATTAAGAACAGTTCATGAGTAAATGTTTGTAGTGACATTGAAACGTGATCCAAAACGACGGTTTGGATGGTGAAACCAACGATAATGAACCAATTACGTAGCTGAAATATGACGAACTAAAACCGAAAATAGTTTTCTCAAATAAATCACCAAAATTATTTAACGTTTAGTTTTAAAAAATCCAGTTTGTTTGTGCTCTGAGTAAACTTGTTTTGACTACCTCCTTTGTCTGACCAAAGCCTCATCCAATAAGCTGAGTCTCAGGGCGGTCCGCTGTTTGCGTGAGCTCTGAATCGTCCGGCTTTACAGGCTTTCCTCTTCTCCCGGGCCGCGCGCAGAGGCCCGCTGACTCGACATTCCCATCCCTCCATCCCTCTTCCTCCATCCCTCCATCCCCCTGTGTCCTGTTTACTCTGCAGCCCTGCGGCCGTGCCACCTCGGAGACACTCCAGACCACCGAGGTCCTGGCGACCGCCTGGTCTTGGCAGTGGATGGGCCCTCACCATGGCAACAACTGTGAGAGGTGCTGCAGTGGGTGGAGGAGTGGTGCTGACGGTGGCTTGGTGGTGGGGATTTTTTTTTTTTTTGTGCTGTGGACGGTGCAGTGGGGTGAAGGTATGATTACACGTGACCTGGCCTTGGTAAATAAGACGCATGGGGATGCTGTTGCATTGTGTGATCAGGTGACCTCTTGTTCGGGTTTGAAAAAACAGTGAACAAAAACAAGTGCCCTTGGTGAAAGCTTGAGATACTGAACCTCTCAGTAACACAGACATTAAATAACAACTACTTCTTGTAGATTTGTTACATTCTGGGTGGCAGGGATGTTTCATACCATCTTACTTAAATAGATTATGGGAGATTTGTATGTTAGTACTGTTCTGGGATCCTTTCCAGAGCCCCATCGCCCTCTGCTGGAACCCGCCTGCATTGTTCTACTTTCCTCAAGTCAGCAATAACGTGGTGCTTTTTTCCGCCAAACTGCTGCCTACCACAAAAGCGACTGCAGCTCCAGCACAACATCTATTTTTTGCACGGGTGGTCTCCTTCACATTGTTGAACTCAGTGACAGCAGGCTCTTGTGAATGTAAGAAAGCACTGGTCCACTTTTGAGTAGTAAAAGGAGTTCTGCTTAGGTCAGTCTGTCAGCAACCCATCAGCGCATGCAGCTTCGGCCAAGCAGCGCATGCAGCCATTGAAGTTTTTCAAAATGCTCACAGGAGGTTTTTATTCTCCATAAAAAGGCTGTCGTTGATGAGGGAGTTAAGGGGATATTTGTTTCTGTTTTGGAAGTGTTGCATATGAAGTGTTCAAAGGTTACTTTTCGGTGGGGGGCCGACACTCAGACGAGCATTGAGAGAGTCTGCTGGAGAACAAGGGTATCCAGCTGTTTGTACATTGGCCTCAACGTGGAACCATTTGGCACTCATTTTCGCCAGTGTTTGGAAAGTGGGTTCTCGCTCCCGTTCAATCAGCGGTGTTTTCCCCATGCTGATGTGCGCCGATGTGAGCTGATGTGTGCTGATGTGAGCTGTGCGGCCCGCAGGTTGGGATGGCCTCTCTCCAACTTCACACAACAGAAGGGAAGGGAGTCTGCTGAGGCAGCACGTAAAGGGGAAGGGTGAGGCTCAGAAAGGGCCATGATGTAGCAAATTGAGTTTGTGTACTTTTAATAAGGACATAGTACCCATCTTAAACCGTTCTGAAGGGGGTCTACATTCAAATTGATTGCTTGGTAAATCTGTTAAAAGTCCTGTATTACCCAATTAGCCATCCTCCAAAAAAAAATAGAAGCTTCCCAATTTATTTATTTTTAGTTCAGGTTTCTATGCTTGGACTGGGAAAAGCAACACAAAACAAAATAAAAAAAACGCAGCTTTCAAGTCTCCACAAAAACTCAAACTGAAACAAAACCTGGAACACTGGAGGAAAAGGTTGCCGGTGGGCCTCGACTCCAAAGTGTTTGTGTAGGGTCTTCAAGATTTTGACAGCCACAGGATATGTGTGGGCCATTGTTAGTCACTCTGAGTGCTACCTCAGTGGTACAACTTCCTCCTCCACCACCGACCAGCAAACACGCACAGTACGAAACACACACATCTATTACGACCACGCACATTTCTGTTGTGTGTGATTTGTTTTAAAAAAGAAAACTTTTTGACTAAAACTTGATCCAAATTTCCATATTATTGTCTTACTAAGATCTTAGTCATTACTTTTATTCATTCACTGTATTATTTGAAATTTAAGATTAGGATTTTTTTGGTTTTCATTTACATTTTTTTAATTATATACCAGTAGATTCAAATACCTTTAAATTCAGCTTCTTTTGATTTGGTTCACCCAAAATAAATAAGTAAATAAAACATCTAAAATATAAATAAATAACTAAACTAAAGGAAAGGAAAGGAAAGGAAATAAAACTGAACTGAGATGGATAATGCCCTGAAAATGTATAAGCAATATTTGATTTCAATTTAGTCAATGGATTATATAGAATTACATAATAATGGAACACAGAAATGATAATAACAATTAGTACTTCTACTAAACAGGAGGCAAAATAATAATTGTGTTTATATATTGTATGAATGAATGTAGAATATGTCGCTATAGATCTGCACATTACTATAATAAAGATTTGCTAAAGCACCGGACCTCAGATCTGTTTATAAGGGATTTTAGCTCCAACCTCTTTATGTGACAGAATATCAAGGAATTGGACAGGTCTTCAGCATTGTAACAATAATTGCATATAAATACTTTATTTCGGGACTTAACTGCTAAAATATAACGATGTCATCAAATCCTCTACCAGTAAGAGCATGAACATCATCCAAAACGCCTCTGAATAGACACAGACGCAGTAAATCTCTTCGCCTGCCACACAGCACATAAAATGTCTCCCTCAAAATGGGCTCTTTGTGTGGTCAAGTGAATACGGCCTGAAGAGTGGACCGCAGCACGGTGACTCTTTTCCTGTTTCCTCTGTCTAAAAGCGGACTGGACTGAAATGGAGACAACCCCCCCCCCCCCAAAAAAAAATACTCAAAACCAAGAACAAACCAGCGATGCATTCTAAGCCGTAATAAGGTCAGATGATTGATTCCCTTCGATGTTTAATATACATGATCAAAATAGCAAAAGACATTTATATTGTTCCACTGCCTGATGCAGATTACTTTATTCAACTGCTGTTGTCAAAATATGGGCTGTTTTGCAAAGGTACCAATTTCTCTCGCCACGCTGGTGCAAGAAATAACCAGATACAGAAATCCTCACATCTTCCGCATCACCTCGGTCTGACCCTTGTTTCTCATTTTCAGCATTGTGTCACGCTTCGAATCCTCCCCTCCGAGTCTCGAGCTCCATCGTGGGAAACATTTCACACTACAATAGCAGCAGCCGTACGGTTTGCCATTTGGATGCCTCGTGCCGTGTTTTCTTTGGCCATCCGAGCTGTTTTTGAGAGTCCGACCGAGAACGAGCTGAAGGGTCTTTTCCCCTCCGTCAGTACGGCCCCTGCTGCAGAGAGAGAGAGAGACCAGGACTCAGCTCATCGATCACTGTGCACTGGGAGGGAGGACAGACACTTTGGGTGGGATGGGAGAACATAACAGAGACATGTACATTGTGGATATGTGTGTGAGGCTCATGTATGTCTAGTATTTGCTTGTGTGTGTGTGTGTGTGTGTGTGTGTGTGTGTGTGTGTGTGTGTGTGTGTGTGTGTGTGTGTGTGTGTGTGTGTGTGTGGACGAGTAGATTAAGGAGGTTCCAATAAAACACGAGCGGGGTGTGTTGCAGGCGGGACAAGATGTTTTCATGGGTAAGCGGGTCAAGGGGGGAGTTTGTTAGTCCGTCTGGAAAGTGATAAAATGTGCACACAAGCTTGCATGGACACACAACAACAGAGGAAACGTGCTCCGTCAACAACAAGACGAGACAAGTATAAGAGAGCGAAGCACGTACACACTCGGGGAGGGGGGAGGGGGGGGGGCTGATGGATTAAGGCTCTCTCGGCCGCGGAGCCCCTCTCAGCGGGGCTGGCAGACTGAACAGAGACCCCGTGCAGGCCGAGGGGGGAGCCAGAGGGACGAATAAATACAAAGCTGATGGAAAGGGCCGCGTGTGGGACCGCCTGGCCGGCAGTAGGGCCCAACCCTGGAGGTGATGCGGAGCCGAGCAGATGACCCAACAGCAGGGAAAGCTCCAGGATCATTGAAGGCTTCGGCGTGGCCATTTGATCGGTGTTGAAACCTCCGACTGAAAACACCTGACACAGCAAGCTGCTGCGTTTGCCCCCCCCCCCCCCCCCCCCCCCCCACCCCCTCGTCTGGAAATCTATCCGGGCCCGATTGGTGGGAGACGGCTGTTTTCATTTGGAAAAGTCATGTTGCAGCGGCAAAAATGAAAGTTCACAGAGTAAAAGTATAAAGCTCATCTACTTCAGGTTCCTAGAACAAATGGTGCATTCATTTTACAACGTGAACACCTCATAAGAGCTTCAGGGAACAGAGCTGCTTCGACACATTATCACCTTTTTAAGTTGATGTATGGTCATGAGAATGTGAGCATAAAGTTTTCTATTTACACATCCAGGGGATACGGAGCAACATAGACAGGTTGTGTTTGCATCTATTTGACACTTAAAAGTCAAATATTAAATCAGCTGTGTTTTCGGTGTCTGCGGGGGGGAAATATTTGGCTGTTTAACAGATAAATTATTCACTACATTCACCCCGCCAGTCCTTAACTGTGTCTGCTGCGTGATGCAGAAATCCGTGAAATGACCATTTCACCACGGAAAAAATGTGATTGTACGTATGGCAACAAAACTACTTTGGACTTTGACTTCCTTCTCCACTCAGGCATCTGCTCATTTTAATACTAGTTATGTTTAACTGCGGCCACAAGTGACAATCTCAGGATAAGAGAAAAGGTTTAGGCTGAAAAATGACTTATCCCATCACGAGTGGGATAGTTGGACCGTGTATTCTTACTGGTGACCTGCAGGTCTCCACCAGTGGACGTGACGACACGTGTCCTGCCATTTACTGGTCTTGGATGTGGACTGTTTGCCCCTCACAAATCAGAACCACCTGCCCTGGACCCTGAGAACTGGCTGATCTTCTGTCCGGACCTCCTTGGAGAGAGAGAGAGAGAGAGAGAGAGAGAGAGAGAGAGAGAGAGAGAGAGAGAGCCTTTTGTTTGGACAAACGTCAGGACCAGCTCCGGGGCTCTTACATGAAACAAAGAGGGAATCTTACCCTTATCCTGCAACCCGGGGCCCCGTCACCTCCCTTCTGGGCAGGGCCCAACATCTTTTAATTACGTGCAGGAAACTCCTGTTACAAAGGACACTTTCTTAGTCAATCTGCAGGGAGGCTGCGAGGAGTTCTGGGGTCACCCTTCCTCTCTTTTCTCTCTGAGTGTGTGTGTGGGCGGTAGGTGTATCCACTAACAAACGAGCGAGCATGCCACCCAGACACTCAGGTCACTGCTGACGCTCCTGCAAAGCCAAGGTGTCACCTGCTCCGTGAGTGCGACCCCCCTCCCCATTCAACACACACATCGACATCAAAACGCCACAGCTGGAAAGCAAAACAATTAGCAACACATCTCATGAACTTCACAAAGAATTAGAATACTTCGTCAATATTGGTAATGTTTCACATTAGAGTAGAGAGCTTTTTTCATACGCAGCTTCTTAGCTCCGGTGGTCTCTAACTGACAAGAACTCAGGCTCTATTTGTTATCTTTAGGCCCAATAAGTCCATCTGGTTTTGGTTTGGCTCCTCTGGATCGCCCCTGGAGATGTGGATGGAGGGGACTTAAGGGTGGGGAGGGGTGGTGGAGGGGCAGTCCGAGGAGGCTTTTTTCTTCTCTTAAATTTAATTTCTCACCATTCCAACATGGGCCTTGGTCCACGGATAGAGCGACAGCTTCAACCCTCAGGCTCATGAAAGCTATATGCAAAAAAAAAAATAAGAAACGAGAGGGAAATACTTGGAATAAATCAGAATCACCTGTTTTTCAAATGGCCTGAATGTTCGGTGTATTGGCTATTAACTTATTCTCTCTCTGGCTGGGTTTTAATAGAGGAATGCATGAACCCTCTATGAACCCCTTCGGATCTGGAACAGTCAGTTTGTCCCACCACATGATGTGTAGCAATAAATAAATAACAGGCTAAACAAAGAATACACATCTCTCCAGGAGTAATGTTATTGAAGGACATTTAGTGTTGATGGTTATACATGTACAGTAGCCAGATCCCCATAAGTGACTTTTGGCCAAAGTTTTCTATATATTCTTTTACAACCTTTTTTTCAATTTTTAAATTAATAAAAAATGCGAAGCAAAAAACAAAAGTAAATGGAGCATTTACATTTTTTTTACAACATAGTTTTTTTTTTCCTTTTTTGTTGGCTTAATACACGATTCTCTGGAAACATTCCTGTGGTGGTTTTCCATATTTAGCTGGACATCTCTCCTCTCGTCCTCTTCACAAAGGGAGCTCAAGTAGATTCCAGGTTTTCATAAAGTTGTCTCTCATACATCTTGTCACTGTCCAGTGCATGTTCTATAAATAACAATCGAATGAAAACAAAAATAACCCCAAAACTGTGAATTATTTTGTTGGACTGTACAATTGTATGGGCCTCACGGTCTCTAAACTACTGGATGTAAAATGGGTCAACTACTGGGTTTCTGGGTTTTCTGGTATTTCTGTACAATTAAATACCTGTTTCCTGTGGTACTCCCCAATAAAGTCTGCAATTATCCTTGACTAACCCTGCGGGCCCTGTAAGTAAAGACCCAACTGTCTTTAAAAAGATAGAGCAGGCTGAAAGTTGAGGTATACTTTGTGGAAATGTATATTGAAATGTACACAGGCTCCTCACAAATGTCCTCGCTGTCAATCTTTTTCATTGTCGGTGTCTCAGTCCTTCCTGTGACTTCTATAAAAATCTGATAACCTTTTTTTCCCATGTCTGAGTCAAAGCCCCGTTCCCCTACATCATCATCATCATCATCATCACCGTGTATTTACTCAGGGGGGAAAAACATATTACAACCACTGGCTCCCTCAGATGCTCTTTATTAGGCTCCTTGATCAGCTGTAATTTTATCCTCAGAGGGTGTTTGTGTATTTTAAGGGTTGAACCGTCCTGGCTTAAAATTGTGAAACATTTCAGAAAAAAAGAGCAGAGATAGAAAAAATGCTTCAGGAACAGTGTGTTTTCCTCTTAGTCCAACTTTAAAGACGCTCCTTTAAACTAAAGATATGGGATGACGTGGAATCATGCAGTTTATTAAGGAAATGGTGTAAAACCACCTCAGTTGTGTATCTGTGAGAATTGCTACCTATTCACAAGCAGTGTCCTGTTTAACTTTAATAAAATAACTAATTTGTCTAAAGTGGTACACTGTGATCTCGTAAAAGGGGTAAAAAGGGTCAGAATCTCTATTGGATACTGCAATAACAAGCTATTCACATATAATTTTTACCTCTTCATTCAAAGGCACATTCGTTTTCTGTTTTCATCGACACTGGATTCTATGATATCAAGCTGAACTTCAGACAACAGTAACAAAAGGAAACCCACCATCCTTTGATGCATTATTACAGTTTAATGGCTGTGTGCACACTTCACTAAGACATGCTGCATTTAAAATGGTTAACTCTGTGAGGACGACCTCTTTCACTAGCACAACTAGTTCAACATCAAATAAAGTAACATCACACCTTTAAATTCAATTAAAACCACGTGAATGTAGTTCATACAACATTTCATCAACTTAAGCCACATTAAGCAAGAAGTGTATTACTTTCCGTTAATGAACCTTCACAGAAGGCGTGAACATTTTGATTTGTGAAAAGGCATCTTCAGAATATGCAACTAGAGTGAAAAATAAGATTAAAAAAAAGTTATAAGTCCATGTTTCTAGCTCAAGCTTTAATAATGGCTGATAAAATTGACACATGCAATTAAGATCTACAATTGTGCGCTAGGCTGATAAGACCTTAACTGTTTTGGTTGGCTTTGAAGTTAAAATAGTTTTCCTTCGTAAACAGCTGGACAAAGCAAGAAGAAAATGTGGCTGGATCTGACCAGCCTTTTCTAAGGAACTAAGGTAGCTTCAGTTACGATCTATGTTTAAATAAATAACATTATAAAGTGCACATGCTACAGCTCATGACACCCACCGCACAAACCCCATTCTGTCCGTACATACAATACACAGCCACCATTCTCCAAAATATGTGACATTTAGTATTTTAAAACCACAGATAAGCATTTACTTACAGCCCGAAAATAACTTTTCTTACTAGATAATAACAGGGTGGATAAATGCAACACATATTAATTCAGTCAAGTGATACAAATCATGCTGTGGCTTTCAAGCAAAAGCAATGAACAATAACAGCACAGTGTATTTGGTTATAAGTGGATATTTCAAAATGAAGCCGATGGTAAAATGTAGACCTCAACTTTTAAAGGCAAAGGTGCGACACATGATCAAACTGTTACATGATAATACTAAATGATTCAAAATACTGCGTATGAGGTAACAAATAACAAACACAAACAACCGAAGTAGGAGACTTGCCATTAATGAGAATAAAAAATGTGTAATCACATTTTGATGTTATTTTTTACTTACTTTAAAATGTTCATTACTCATTAAAGTCTCATTTAATCCCAATTAAACTAGATTAAATTAAAAGTGCTTTTGACTGCCTGTTGTTTTTGTGTATCACTGACATAAAACACAACGACAGTGGATCAGGAAAAGGGTTTGTGGGGTATCCTGAATTTTAGCCCATTTCACAGGTGCATGGACTGATTCCTGATTCTTGATTCCTGATTCCTGAAGATGAAGGTAATTTGCGTGGACGGGAAGGTTGGTCCGAGTGGCCACGGCTGAAGCCGTCACATCTTTGTAGCCCTGAAAAAAGACAGTGTACTTTAAATGGGTGTGTGTGTCTATATATAGACACACACACACTAAGAATATATATATATATATATATATATATATATATATATATATATATATATATGGCTTGTACTAAGTTTCTAGTGACTTCTATTCTGCCCTGTAAAACTTTGAGCCATGTCTCCATCTTGTGGATGTTTTGGGTGCATATATATTTCGGCCTGTTTGAAATAATGATCTCTTTTTGCAAAAAATATGAACTTGAGCAGCTCAAACAGAATAACTATTAGAATTATTTTGAGCTAACAGAAGAGGGACCAACCTCAACTGTCAGTAGTCGCCACACACGATGAACGCCGTGATCTGCACATCGTTTTCTGTGAAATAAAGCAAAGAAAAGAACTCAATTAATTCTAGGTTTCTCCACATTAAAACAAACTTTAAAAAATGTGAAATGTTGATATGATACTCAGAGAGTACGCATCATATTTTTAACGGATATATTATATTTTCCGTTTAAATATAAAGTTTTTTTTTTAAATAGTTAAAAAAAAATATATTATATAGTTTTTTTAAAGGTTGAATTTGAATGCTGTTTTGCAGTATTTTTTGTTTTTCACGTAGTTTCTGACAAATGCAAGCGAGGACCATGAATGTGAACCCTACCTTTGTATGAAGACGATGATGGAGGACTGGGCTACACAGCCAAGGATGCCTCAAGGCCTCAGATGCCCCTATCCTCCAACTGATGACACACACACACACAAGGACACACACTGTATGTACTTTGTTAAAAACCACCACACAGCACACACAGAGAGTTGCGATATTTACCTTTTATTCACAATGAGGAGTCTGGAGATGAAGTCCTTGGCTTCTTCAGACGTGTCCGTAAACTCCTGCTCCTCAAAGTTCCACTTGCAGGCCAAGATGTTGTTTAGCGTCTCGTTGTCATCGTCGCCGAGGAAGGGACACAGGCCGCTCAGACTGAGAGGAAGATGAGGTCGGATCCTCAGCATTAGCTTGCGCACGTGTGCGCGCGTGTTTTGTGTGACCACTTACAGCATGTAGGTGATGACGCCGAGGCTCCACATGTCTGTGTTGAACGACACAAAGTCGTAGTTGATGACTTCGGGAGCGAGAAACTCCGGAGTGCCAAAGTTCACTCGTAGCTTCTCTCGCGGTTTGTATCTAATGTCGGGGCAAAGGGGACAAATTCATTTGGTTTTGGTTTTAAAAGCAGTTGATCAATGTGTCAAGTGAATGGAAGCAAATGCTGGTACTTACATCCTAGCAAGACCAAAGTCGATGATTTTGATCTTATTTGTGACTCTGCTCACACACAAAATGTTTTCTGGCTGAAATTTTGAAATAATTGTTGGAGTAAACTTTGAGAATGTGTTACATCTTCTTCTTTTCTTCAAATAGTACTACAATAAACATGAATGACTTTGTTACCTTTAAATCCAAGTGCAGGATGTACATTTTGTGCATGTGCTGCAGGCCTTCGCAGATCTGTCTGATGAAAAGAACAGCGTCCAGCTCCATCAAAGTGTAGTTTTCATCAATGATCCTGTCAAACAGCTCCCCTCCACCGACGCTAAAGGTTCGAGACAAGGACACAAAACACATCAATCTAACACCCAACGTTAAGAGCGCATCAAATTAGGTCATTTTAGCTTAATTAATATCAAGGATATGATTATCAACAAACTTTGCCACAATTCTAAAGGGCATGAGTGAGTCTATGAAGGACAACAATCAGGTAAACGGAGCTGATTTGAAAGAATATGTGCTGGAAATATAAAAGAAGGAGCATACTATTCAAGTACAAGGATGATGTCATTCCTTGACTCATAAGCTGCATAGAGCTGGATCAGGCTGGCATGGTCCAGGTTATTCATGACCTGGATCTCATTCTTCACCACCTCCTACCAAAAACACAGGCGCAAAACGGAAAGACAGACAGATGCAGAGGTAGACAAACGGACACAGTTGCAGACAAACACACAGACAAGCAGCACACACACACACACACACACACAGACACGATGAGAAGTGTCAGCTGTTCTCTGCTATGAGACAATGCATCTTCTCTTCTAGGTCAAATATTTTCTCACCTAAGTGAGAAAATATCCCCTGTGCTTCTGTTCCAAGTGGCCTTGTAGTGCATTTAGTGGGCACTGAAAACTGGGCCCCTTTGCCTCCATAATGTGTTGTGTTTTTCTCACTATCGTATCAAAATGGGGCTAAACAAGCACGACGAAACCGAACGTTACCTTTTCTTTCATACTCCTGGCTTTGATGACCTTTGCCGCCAAAGTCAGACCGGAGGAGTTTTCAACACATTTGTGCACCTGGCCAAAACGCCCCCTTGAGGAGAGGGAGAGCAGAAAATAAAATAAACCTTGTTAGTCGCTTGTGAGTCCCAGTCGGCGACGGCATCGCCTCCAATCGCCACCGTCACAGTTGTGAAACGGGACAGAGGCGGCGTTTCCACGCCTGGTCCATAACTTTGTCGTTTGTCAAACAGAGAGGTTTAAGGACATTGTTGAGCTCAGTCTGTTATTTCATCAGATCTCAGCGGGGCCGTGTCTCCTCTTTGAAGACTCGGATTAACACTCAGTGATTAGCTACCAGCTGGCACCGGGATTCTGTTTCACATACCACCCAGGCCCCGGGTAAAAATAGCTGGAGTGACTCTGGAGTTATGGGCCGAGGAGACGGGACGGGTTGAACGAGGCCCCCGTTCAGCCTAATTGCGTATTAGGCTGAACGGGGGCCTCGTTCAACCGGTCTTTGGTCTGCGACACACCAACCCGTCATCGATAGCTGTCGTTTTTCACAACGGCCCCGAGACAGTAAAAGTACGGGCGCTCACCCGCCGAGGACCTCCTGCCAGTTGATGGTGTAGAAGTTGACGATCTGGTTGGGTTTGGCAGAAACTATGCGGTGGTTAAAAGGAGCCGCTGGAGGAGAAGAGGTGTCTGAAGAAGGATGGGAGGGGGGGGGGGGGGAGAAAAAAAATACAATCCTTTTTAATAGATTGTGAGCAATGTGAGAACAGCTTAATCAAGCGCGGGGAGGCATTCGGAAGGGAGCGCGGCCGCTATAATCGAGTTAGCACGTTCAGAATTAACGTGCTGGGATGAGCATCAACTACACGCATAGCTGCTTTCAAAGCGCTTTAGCACAGCCCATCATGTGGTGGCAACCTGCTTCAGGTTGTACTACTGTGCTGTACCCACTTAACATTATCGAACCAGCCAGGAAAATATCAACGTATTAAGATTTCATTTATGAAATACAGCCCAGCCCGTGTTGTATATCTGAGGCACTTGCTGATGTTGATTTGACTTTTTTAAAGAATTGTGAAGAACATTTTTACTAAACAGGCTATTTTCAAGTGAAACAGATCATCTTGTCAGTGCTCTCTGGTGGACAAACCATGGTAACGTTGTTTTTAATTTACAACACACCTACTTTTATCCACTGCAGGATCTTGTTGTTTATTTACGGTACATACCTGTAATAAGCGGGTATATTTGTTGTTTGAGTCAAAGTAATTGTGTTCTAAAAGTCTCCAACATGTGCATTTTCTAATAGTGGCTGCGTTACTGTCGTATTGTGAAGGACTCTCCACTCACCAATAAAGTACCGCTCTACCTCCCCACCTTCCTCCTCCTCTGCATCCTTCTCTTTTCTCTCTCTCTCCACCCTTTGTTTCAGGTTCAACTGGAATTGAATCCCATCTGCCCTGAAGACGGCCCAGCCCTCAGACTCCAGCTTCTGCTCGTCCGCCTCGTTGTCCACCTTCGTCTTCTCCTCCGCCTCCGCCTCCGCCTCCTCCTCCGCCTCCTCCTCCGCCTCCACCACCACAAGGCTCTTTGTGTGTTCCTCCACGACGAAGAGTTCCTCGGTCACGCTGAAGCTGCTGCTCACTGTGCAGACCTCCGATATCTGGACCTGCTCGACTTCTGGAGATGAAAGTGCATCTTTGCAGTCGTCACTGCTGTGGGAAAGAAACGTTGGTTTTGTTTGTTCGTTTCTGTCATCTCTGTTTGCATAGTTTCAGCTAAATACTGTAGACGTGGCTAAAAGGTCTTTATAAAGAACACATTCTAATAAAAACATCTGTAGGATCTCTGAATTAGAACTATTCAGAACTTTTTACAGAAGAGGCTCTGTTCTCAGACGCTGAGTTAACAAAGAACATTAATCAAGGAATAAGTTTACTATTACTCTGTTTTAATCTTTAATCTATCCCTTTTTTAATGCGTAAAGCATCCAAACATTTTAAAGACTTCCATCAAATCAAATGAAAATATATTGTCAATTTAATATATTTTAAATCGTTAGGCAAACGATTACGACACACCTGAGTGATTACTTGATTATTATGATGAAAAATCATTCTCAGTAGGGTTGAAAACAAACTACCTTGTAGCAGGCAACTGTGGGGCTTCAGTTACTTCTTCAGAAGGAGCATCTTCCTTCTTTTCTTCCTCCACCTCCTCCACGTGGAGCTTTGGTTCCTTCTCCGTTCCCTCTGCCTCGTTCACCTTTTCCCCAAACCCGTCCTCAGCAACCGCCTCAACGACTTTATGTTCGTCGTCCACGGCCGCCTGCGGATCTTTTTGCAGGCCGTCCACCAAATTGCAATCGGGGGCGTCGGGTTGTTGATCTTCTGGGGACGATGCAGCCTCCAGATCCAGATTTCCACCGGTGAGCTGGTGACCTGATTTCTCTGCATTCTCCCTGTTGAGTTTCTGCACCTCTTCGAAAAGCAGTATCTGCTTCTTCAAGGAGATACTTTCTACAAGAAGTCCAAACAGGATTCAGAGTCTTTTTTTCTGACTGCCAGTAAGGTCATTTGATATATTTCACTTTGACATTTCGAGCTTGGTTTCCGTGTCACAGAACAAATAAATGCTAAAGTCGGCCCCACGGTTGTACGTGTGATGGAATAAAAAATGAATTCTTTAAGCTTTTGCTGTTTCTGTGTCTGGCTGATTGTTTCAGATGCATTGGAGTTCGAGCACTTACTCATTTCTCGAGAATAGAAGTTGGTCTCCGCACCTGCTGTGTCCGGAGGCTTCATCTTCTTTTCAGCTTTCAGACCCTCTGGGCTCATTGGGGGCTTGTCTATCCCATCTCTACCTTTGTGGTCCTTTAACTGTTTAATACAAACGGGAAAGAAGACGACACTCAACCGATATACCGACATTCAATACTTAAATTCTCAAAGAAATGATCTCATTTAAAATGTTATAGCAAAGAAATATCTTATATATTGTTATTGTTGTTCACCAGAACATTAATTTCTGCTGTCTAAAATAAAGAATTCAGCAACGTCAAACTGCACAATAAAGCAAAATTTACCAAGTGTAAATAAAGTGTATTTTTTCTCATAAAACAAAATCAAGTAGTAGTAATCAAGTAGTGTAAGCTTAAACATTTTTTTTTTAAAAGAGCCACAAAATCAAAAGCTTCCTCAGTTCCTGTACACCTACAAGCACAATAAACCTACACATTTTCCACATTTGCGAGAGGTGAGGTACGGCTTTGGTCCATGGAGCTTTATCTTGTGGGAAGTTTGTGGAGAACTGCGCTCACATGCAGGAGTTATGTCTTGATTCCCTTTACTCGCTTTATTAGAGGTAGGGTTCTAGCAAAAAGACAAGATGGCAACGCTTAGTAGGGTTACATGAAATAATGAAGTTAGGGTCTTATGTAAAAGCACACAACATTAATCAAAAATCAAACATACAATTCGACTAAATTACAGCAAACAGTTTGCTTTGATGAAGTCACATGTAATTCACACGCCACAACAAACTAATCATACATATTACGTGAGACATAAAATAAAGAGAAACAGAAGATGTGAGCAACACTTACCCTGTTTTCATCTTAGTTATTAGCACATTAACTGCACGTCTCCATGCTCAGACTGACTCGCATTGTGGCATGCCTTTGATTATTCATAGCCGATGGATAGACAGCGGTGAATTTATAGCTTATCACTTGTCGCACTCAGCGGTGGAATGCATGCCGCTGACCCCGAGCGGAAAATATCACAGGCGACCATAGGCTGTTGTTCAGATTTCTCCGCTGAGGAAACTCACTAAACACTCTGCGATCAGGTCGGCATGGAAAAAACCTGTCTCAAACTCCGGGGGTCTCACATTTGTTTTCCGAACGCTGTCGCGAGGTAAACAGCGGCGGATCCATTTACAGTGCAGTGTTTCCCCAGTGACAGCTGTTTGTTTTTTTCTAGAATTCAAAACTCTGACTGGGGGGAGGTTTGGAGAACGCGTGAGAAGGCTGTAGTAACAGCAGTTGTCAGGTATCTCACACCTACGGAGGTGGAGGATGATGGAGCTGTGACCTGACAGGTGCTCTGGTGACCACAGAAATCCCCAGAAATGTGAGTCACATAGAACCTGTCAGAGTGGCATGCAGCCATTAATCATCAGAATATAATCTAGCTACAGAATTAATGATCCAAATCTTATATTGGCTTGAGCTTCCTTTAAAACAAAGTTTAAAAAAAAACTGACTGTACTGTTGCACACTATGACAATAATATCCCTTCAAGTGTGGGATAACCTGACATTACAACTATTCACTTTTCAATGGTGTGTCAAGAGGTATGACTCCAACCTTGATACACTCAGTAAGCTTAGTATAAGAGTAAATGATTGTACTGGTTGGATTCAGCAGATTCAGTGTCGCAGGTCAAACATGTTTGATTGAGCAAATTCACAGCTGAAACTGAAACATTATGTAAGGATTCAGAGAAGAGAAACAATATTTACAGAATACACGTTGCTAAAAGTGCTAAAAACTGACATTTGCCGAAACCTTTAAATTAAACGTGCTGTGACAGCAATATCAGCAGGACTCGCAGTAAACGTTTTGGGGGCCATTCCGCACTGCAGGACGTCAGCCCAAGTCAACAGAATCAGTCAGTGGAATCGCGTTGGCGCACACTTTGGCGGGGCGGAAACGTGCCTCATTTAAGTGAGTCATGACTGAAGAGCGAAGGGGAGCAAGACTGACTCATCACAATTTGTTGACACCCGACATCTGCTCAGAGGGTTAAATAACTTTTAGACCACGAGCACTGCCGCTCCGATCCAAAAACAGCAATTCTAAACCGGGACCCCTCACATTGCCCCCCTCCCTCCTCGCCCCTGGCCTCCCCTCTCGTGCCCCGCCGGGGGGTTCCAGAGTAAGCCTCACGCCAAGGAGGCCATGTGGCACTCAGCACGGGGCGTGGGGGGGGGGGGGGGGGGGGGGGACAGCAAGCAGAAATGTCAGTTAAACTGTGGTTCCACGTAAACCATGAGTGACGTATTTATTCTGTAGTAGCTCTCGTGGCGCTGTGCAATTAGCACAAACTACCTTAAAATCACAGCAGTGGCTTTTTAACCCAGACGCATTACTCAACACACACAAGCCAGGTCCCATTCATAAGCAAAAGTTGAACTGTTTCAGTGGTCAGCTTGGCTGCTACGATCAATTTCACGTCTTCTGCCAAGAACAGCAACAAGAACAAGATCTTTGTGTGATCTGAGAAATCAAAGTCAGCAAGGAACACATATAGCATCTTTTGCAACACTATTACAAGACAGGACGTCCGTGGTGATGGATGGGCTGGAATAGGATGGCAATACAATCTCAACAGTATACAACATTAAAAGCCATGTGTTGTATTTATCCAAAACCTACTTCATGACAGACGCGTTTTCACATTTCCAACTTGAAGGAAAAGACGTTTTTGCCATAACATTTGAGTCTCACCTTGTCAAGCTTCTTGTGTATTGTGTCCGTAGATGATTTCCCCTTAATGGCTTGCTTGCCTTTGCTTTCTTTGGATTTGCCTCCCTTCCGAGCAGCAGAACCTTTAAAAATCAGCTCCATGACCCTAGAACTCTTCACCGTCTCTCCGATGAAGCTGATCACCTGCTGCATGCTGAGGACCAGCTTCTCCATCCCTTCGAGCTTCTGAGCCTGCTGCTCGGACCGCTGGTTCACCACCAACATTATGGTGCTCATCTCTTGGCATATCTCCCTCACCTCCCGCCCCATAACCTGGGTCTGGCTCACCATCTTGGGTGGAATATGGATCTCCTCCTTGTCAACCTTCAGGTTCTCCATATCCATTTCAATACCGTCAATGTCTTGAGACATCCCATCTAATCGGTTGAGGACCTTTTCTTGAATGTTGATGAGCTTGTCCATCTTGCTGCTGAGGGACTCAATCCTGTTTTGGATGAGGTCCATACTTGCACCATTGCCATCTCCTACTGTGTTCATTACCAAGGAACTCATGGCCCCCGGTGATGTAAAAATCACGTTAAGACACCAACTTGGGACAAAAATAGGACAAACAGCGTCCGTAAAACAGACAAAAATACTTTTTCAAAAATCGTAGCCAGCTCTACCCTTCAGTGCAAACTAATTTAGATACCAAAAAAACGTTCTAAAAAGTTGCTTTTTTTTGAGACATCACCAATAGACAACAATCCATACGAAGATTTGAAAGCTCTGAAGCTCAAGTAAAGCCAGCTCAGACTATAAGAAGCCAAAAAACACTTATCTGTTCCCGTCAAACTGTATCCCTAACGTCTGCTCCCTCTGCACTAGAGGTGGTATTAAAAATGGAGTGAGCCGGCGTCCATAAATGTAAATGGACAGTCTACGTCAGCAGGGGTCAAGTGTTTGGGGTGTTGGTTTGGCACAACTCGGGCTGTCGGACATTTGAGAGCCTTCAAGTGTTAAGCCAACCACCGTCACTCCACTGCTGGGCGTCAAACGGGTTACTGTACACGGAGCCTCTTCACGGGGACAATGCTCATTCAGTTTCCCCTCTTTCTGATTCAAATGGCAATGACATTATCTCCATGTGACATATGGAAACGTCTGGTCTACGTGAAATTACAGGTGGGGTAAAATAAGCAATTGTATCGTCATTTATAAATACAAGTTGTGTTGACATTTTAAAGGTCTGAATTGTATGGTAAAATCTGTTCAAATCCCCACCTCATCTTTTGAATGTGTGTAACTTGGACAGTCGGAGGAAACATAAAGGAACATGCAGCTACTGGCTAAAGGGACCCACAGTACAGTAGTCTTACGTTCAGCCCTTCTGCTGAAAGAAGAGATGGGCGACATGGGTGATTTATATGATGCCTACTCACTGACAAAAACATCCACCGTAAACCTCCCTTAAGAGAGTACGTGATCTATTTTAACTCAGCTCGTGTAATGTGACCTTAATCCATGTTCCCTTTAACTCAAAATATGTCTGACTTATTCTCATAACAACATGTGTTTAAGTCAACAGGGAGGGTTGCACAGATATTAAATTCCTAAGCAAACACTGAACACACGCTATTGTCAAAAATATCTAAATGTTAAAATGCACTCGCGGGTTGTTCAGTGAAACTAAGCTAACCATAAACTCAAGGGTGATATGGTTTAGGGAGAAATCCATCTCTGCTCAACCCACTGTGAAATGCTTAGGCGGCAGACTGAGGGGCTTAGCAGTGGGGCAGAGTGGGGGAAGGAAATGAGATGGAGTTTTTACTTGTCAGCTCGTGTGTACTGACAAGTCATCGCATCAGCTCGCATATTACTCTCTTCCACTCGCGATGGCTTCAGCGGTGAGAACAAGAGGACTCCGAAGGGGCAGAAACAAGACGGGAGTGAAATCAACCATCGATCACCCGGGGCAGGACAGGGAGTCGCACCTGTCCTCGGATGCTGACAGATGACTCGTTTGCATCACGAGGAGTCAACTTTCTCGTGACGCGGCGTGTATCCACGCAAGCAGCCAGAAGGATGCACAAAAACAAAAACAAATAGATTCTGCTGTTTTTTTCCTGCACGTTGAAAAGGTTACCATGCATGACTATGATGTCTTTCATTGCTTCCAGGCAGGGGGGAGGGGGATGCACTTGAAGGTCATTGAACCCTTTAGGGGGATGTAAACAGACCCCATCGCCTCTGAGGCGTATTGCATGGAGCAAATGTCGTGTTTATATCACTTACACTTTACAGTGAAACGAATGCCAAGGAAAGTAACAACTTCCATACTGGTGGCCAAAGTCCTCGATGATCCCTCTCTGCTAAGCTCAAGTAAGTGTGCACCCAGACTGAGCCCACCAGCCGGCAGGTGGGAATTCACTGCCCCGCGTAGTAAGTGCATGAAAGACATGCTGTTCAGTTAATGTGACGGCGAAACTAATGGACCGTTTGGAGGCATCGTCAGCTGCACGGATGAAAGCCGTAACAAACAATTGCAGGGTTTTTTTGTGTGTGTGTGTGTGTGTGTGTGTGCGCGTGTGTCCCGGTTGAGCTTTTCTGTGGATTGTCACCTTGCCGTGGTGGAGAAGCTTGTGTGTTCCTGAGATCCCAAGAGCGACGAGGTCTGGAGCTCTGCTCCCGAGAGGGTCGCCCATGGAGGTGTACGGGTCAAGGGGGAACAGCCAGAGGATGAGGACTTAAGGGAGCATCCCACCTGCAACAAAAAAGGGCCTTCGGAGACTTACGGACGCCAGTAGATCCTGACCGATATCTGGCTCCCCCGCGTTAACAAAGTCCCGCACGCCTGGAGTGAGTGACAATGGTGATGGTCGACCTCGCAGTATGAAGACGTACCGGCTTACAGACGTCAACATTGAAAACACGGAAGGGTAAAACGATACACAGCAGAGGGATTAGCTCCTTTGAGGTGTCTTTTTCTGTAGAGTGACTTATTTTACAGAGAAACGGATTATTCGAGCGGCGTACAGTTACTATGGGGATTTAAACCAAGTCCTTTGCATTTGATGGGAAAATTAAAGTTATTGTAATATTTAGGTTGCCTAAAAATGCCTTTACGGTCGTACTTACGACATCATCTGGTTACAAAAAAAAACAGAAAATGGCACATAAACGTGTACATGGGAGAAGTTCACCTTCGGGGCTTTCTGACAGATAACCGTGACAAAACTATTTCAAATGACTTCAGTGATGTGTGAACACTTTGGATCAGGACATGATTATGGCTGAATGAATGAGGACCAAACAAAGTAATGGAGGCTGGATGGTATTACATAACTTAGTTTTGGTTGTTTTTTTTACATAATAAGTCAATAATATCGGCTTGAAATGTGACCTGCATGGCCTTCTGTAGTAGGCTTTTTATTTGGCACGGGGACAAGGTGAACTTTTAAAATGGAGCACCACCTCCCCACCAGAGAACACAATGTCCTAGGAGGCAGCAGGACTGTGTGCTGTGGCGACTGTCCAGTCACCTCACCGGTCTCCACTCAAACATTGCACAGCGTGCCAGCTTTGGCTATACTTTCTCTTGGAAACTTGTTGGCTTGAATGTGCGTGGCGGCAGTGAAACTTAACTCCCCGTGCTAATGTCTCCGACTTCTCTGCTATTCTTTCCCTCTCGTGTTTTCTCTCGCCGCGCGGACGCCATTTTCTGCGGCTGTGCGTTACACTTTTTTCACTCGTTTATGTAAATTCTTTAAAAGCGTAGATTCAATACATTGACTCCCCAGCACGCACACAGTATTGCACATGTTCGTTTTCATTTGTCATAAAAGAATGAACTCTTTACTAAAGTATCCCGAAGTTGAGCGATTTCGTTGGACGTGCACTTATGCCTTTTGAGATTGGAACTACAGCACGTAAATCCTCATGAAATATTATAAATGTTAAACATCCTTTGATCTCAACCCGACTTGACTCATGTGAGGCCTTTTATGTAGGTCTTAGACAGGCCTTCCTTCACGCTTGGAGTTGGTCCAGAATCCTTCCACCACAAGATTAAATGACCACAGGCCGCTTGCTCTGACGTCTGTGGTCGATCCTTTGAGAGACTGGTGTTGACCCACCTGAAGGACATCACGGGACCTCTGCCGGGGGCCCCTTGCTGCTACCGGGCAGACAGGACAGGGGATGATTCCGTCAACATCGGGCTGTTCCACGTCCTGCAAGGGCCCCCGTTTGTGAACTTTCACCATCGTCCCAGAGACATTCCAAAGTCACCCAAGATCACAAACCTCTTGACAGATAGAAGGAGCAGGTGAGGCTGGAGGAAATCAAACCGCCGCCCAGACCATCATCACGGCTCTCACGCTCTCCTCGCTGGTCTTCACCTTTTACACCAACTGCTGCACCTCAGGGGACCCGTCTGTTGAAGGCTTGAAATTTGCAGACGACACGTCCACCATTTCTCAGGACATCAAGTGATCTTCCTACATCGTCAAGAAAAAAGGCCTCAGCAGAAGATGTGCTTCCTGCGCTACTTCATCACTATCACTTCACGTCCATCGGACCAGCAGAACTACAGAGAAGCCTTCCCTCTATCCAGGAAAGATCACAGCGGACCCTTAACACCCTGGATGCCAACAGTTTGAACTGCTCCCCTCTGAGAGGCGCAAAGAAACAGTCTGCGCCAAAACAACCAAGTCACTAGCGGCTGCTCCCAACATGCGATCCCTTAAAATCCAAAAACTGTCAATAACCCTGTAACATCCAAACTTTCCCTACTGCCAATATAGATTCTTATTCTATAGTTTTGATGTACATAATCTGTCACTGTCAATTGAAATACTGTGCATAATCCAGCCCATGTATTTCTATGGGCAGCCAGATGCCTTTTGGCCAATGATTCAGATTCTGAATGCTGTTGCTCGTCTTTAAACAGGCAAACGAAGGTGAGCGCACATGTCCCACGTACTGGCCTCCCTCTACTGGCTCCCAGTATGTTTTAGGAGTGATTTTAAGGTTTTATTTTGTATCTATAAATCATTGAATGGACAAACATACGTCCCATATCAACGTCACTCAGGTCAGCTGACAAGTTCCTTGTCCTCACATTGAGACTGAACAACAGCCTTTGCAGCTCTGGCTCTAAAACTGTGGAACAAGTCGCCTGTTTTTAAACCCAGTCAAAAAAAAGATGTTTTTCAACTCACCGTGAGAGCTGCCTTTGTGTATCACCATCCTTTTCCAGGTTCCATTAACTCACAGACTATATTTCGACTTATGTTTCGAACAGAAGGGGGCATTGTCCATCTGTGTAAAAGGTGCATAGTGAGACTGCTTATTCAAAAGTCAGATTTTATATGATTCTCCACTCAGAAACGTTATAAAATACTTGACTTGAGAGGTACCTGTGAAAGCAGTGGAAAGTGAGTCATCTCAAGAGACAACTCTCCACAGCAAATTTTTATAAATCTTCAGAAAAGAGTTTCAAAGTCAAGTTAACATGTTTAAATGAAGTATTTTTGTTACTGTGTACTACCATGGACTTTGTCTCCAGCACAGTGCGGTGCATGCTTGAGGAAGATATTCCCGGATGCACTATTATTATCAATGTGGAAACGTAAGGAGCGTTTTGTATTGAGGATGTCAAAAGGGTATTAAAGGTTAGCAACAGTACGCAAAGAAAGCTTAGTCGCATACTTGTACATCTACCTCAGTAAATGTCATCGTGGATCTCCTGAATGCCGAGAGAGGAATGGGAACGAGAGAGTTCTCGGCGGCGTGATGTCTGACGGCATTAAGACACAGTAATGTGTGTGTGTGTGTGTGTGTGTGTGTGTGTGTGTGTTTACATGTGTCATTTTTATTTATTCTGAAGCAGATTTTTCCTGCATAATATAGCCTTATAAATTGGGGAACAGGTGAAGTGAAAGGTTTTATTTAATGTGCAGTTTTTTCTCCACCAGATGCAATGGCACCACTGCACAAATACACCGATGATATTTCACTGCGGCAATGCAGAAATCACTCGAGGGCCACAAAACGCAACTATGGCAGTCAAGCTCTATCGTTAGAGCTCATTGTACCTTCACAGCAGATTCTCCAAACGCCGCACTCATAAACACCATCAACTTGTTACCTCATGTTCTCTCCTTCCTGCTGCTGTACATAACATAGTAAAACGCACATCAGTCTCATCTTTCCTTTGCTGGAAGGATTACACACCACATGTTGAGCTATCTAATTAAATTAAATGTGACATTTAGCTGGATGTTAACGTGGTATTGTATTAGTGCAAAGTTAAGCAGATAATGGACAAAGGAAGTATACATTTTAAAGACACAAAAATTGATTAAAATAAACGTGTTAAAAAAGTGAGATTAAATCTAAAAAGAAATAGAAAAGAAATTCATTTAAAATATCTAACCATAAAATGTTTATTTATAGAAGAAATAAATATAAAGTAGCTGTTAAATACGTCCCAAGTAGGCACGAACCTGTATTTATAGTAGGTGTCAAAGAGGTGGTTAAAGTCTATATCAGTGACACTAGACAGCTCGCATCTGTGATGCTTGTTTGTTGTCTGAGGTCAAAGTAATTAGAACAGTATGATTAGTGAGGAAATTCATTTCCACCCGTCGTTGCCATTTTCTCTGTTGTTGAAAACAAACAACATTGAATCTACACTAAATAGCAACAGCAATGACAAAGTTGAGGGAGGGAAATTGCTTAGTTTTGAACAACTTTGTTTAATCAACCTCAAGATTTCATTCACCTGCAAAGCATCACCTTGAATCTGCACATATCTCCACTGTTAAACACTTCTTTTTATACCAGTAAGCGTGGTTCTTAGATGTAGTTGCTGTCTTCCCCTCTGAAGATAGTCCAAACCTTTTTAACAGGATCTAAGGTATTAGTAACAGATCACGGCATTCTGTTATCGTTCAAGTCCATTGACTTTTTTTGCACAATACACTGGATTCCTGTTGCCCTTATTCTTGTAATTGTAAACAACTACAGGAATTTTACGTCTTCACACTTTTGTTCCATAATCTCTCAAATATTTAAACACAATATAACTCCACTGTCCTTTCTTTCCCTTGCCTTTATCAGCGATTAAAAGCAAAACACACATTTTTTGTCCATAAATCTCACAATGCAAAAGGAAAACCGTAACAGATTCAAAGCCCTACTAAATCAACACCACCATTACTACGGAGTTAGTTAGAATATTACTCCACCCAAAAACAACGCGCGAGTGTTCCTCAGCCAATTTCCGTTTGTGATTCAACAAATCAAACAGCCTCGTACGTACCTGAATGGCAGGTGAGGCGGATGCTCTGCGCCTCCTCCGGTAGCGGAGTAAATCACACAGCCTGCTCCAGAGGAAGGAGGCCGCCAGACACATGCTGTTCACCAGCCAAGTGTCCCAGCCAGCGACAAAGCTCTCAAGGTCTTTAGCTGCACTCTTCATTCTGCAGCTGGAGCCGGTTATTTTCCTGCCTTTAACTACAGAGGAGCTCTTGCAGCTCAGGGAGAAGAGATTCAAGAGGAGAGTGAGAAGAGGTGACAAATCGGAACCACCCTCCACAACACTCGCGTAAGCACTTAGAGGACGGGCGGTTTGTCCTCGCGATGAGAGGGACAGGTGCGAGTACAAAGGTGTCAAGCTCACTCAGAGACCGTCGCCCTCTCACATCATCTAATCCTTCCATCTCGCTCCAAAGCAGGACTTTTATTTTCCTCTCAGAAAATATCTGAACGAATGAGACACAAATTGCATCTTCAACAAATGGAGGTAATAATAATGGGGGTCTAGTCTCCCTGTCAACACAGAAACTTGTGTAAACTAATACCCTGTGCTATTGGATTACAGTTCCAAAATGTCACACAGACTATCGCCATGGGGAGCTTCAACTCAAAGGTTCAATTTTATATAACCTTGTATTGTTTAAACCCTGAAGGAGTGTGAAAATGTGAACATAACGTTATTAAATGCCAATCAAAATCACCAATCATGTCAAAGATACATACAGTAATCGCTGTAAGGACCCTTTGGCTGTGAACGCTAAACGGCCACAAGTCCAAGAATGCATCATCTGGTTGACGGTGGGCAATCCCAGCTATGAACAGTGTGTCTGGAAATCTCCACGGCCTCCTCTTGCTTCGCCGTCGGCTCTGCCAAATACAACAATGGGTGTATGGTGCTCTCGCCGCTCAAATTAATCTCTTGGCTACTGTTTGGAGGGGGGATGAAAGCAAAACTGGTCCCTGATTACTCACAATGTCTGTGTTTGCATTATAGTAGACTACTTACGTTAAAGTGACATACACCACCCGCTGCTGGTGCTACTTCAGACTCTAAAGGCCGATTCAAAGGGACAAAATGTATAAATACTTCTTGACGAGAATATCTTTTTTTCATTTCAGCTTCATACTTTTACACTTTTCCAGGAGCAGTGCTTGGTCTTCACTTCCTCTAATTAGGGGAAGGAGGTCAGCCTGGTCATGTTTCAGCTGTTGGCACAAAGATGAACTAACTTCGGCTTGGCCATTCTCTTGGAGGGGGACACTTGGATGTCAGCTATCTCGTTCAGAGCTCTTCCTCAGTATCACTATACTCGGCCTGGACGACCTGTCTGGTGTGTTTCTGTTGTGTCTTGTATTATCAGAGAGGGGAGAAAGTTGCAGTGAAGAACCTTAAGTCTGTTAGAAAATAGCAACACAAAATCTGTTGTTGTTTTTTTCTTCAAATTGTGTTTTTAATTTGTAACAATAAGCCAAAATAGATAAAATACCATATTATTGGAAGTCTGTAGCCTTTGTAGAAATGGGGAGCTTAAAGTCTTAGTAAAGTAAAGTTTGTTAAACAAAGCCAAGCCAATTTTAAACAATAACCTATGTAAAATCCTAAATCAGGGGTGCCCAATAGGTCGATCGAAGGCGCTACCAGTCGATCGCGTGCCATCGATTTTTTTTAATGACGCCAGGTCACGCATGCGCGGTCTCTCGCGGGAGATGACCGAAACTAATGCTAATTAGCTATCATTGCTTACTCTCATTCCAGAGCAACCCAGGCTGACTCCAGTAAGATAATTATTTTTTCAAACTATGGCGTTAATTCATAATCTAACTGTGCTTTAATCCATCTATTGAATGTGTAATATAAAAGAGCGTTAAGGGCGGCATTATAATCAATAGTACAATAGATATCCAACCCGCACTCTCCGCTCTGCATCTGCAAAACTACTCGTCCCTCCCTCACTGAGAGCAAAACACTCGACTAGATCATGACTCTTTGCTGTCCTTGCGCCGAAATGGTGGAACAAGCTCTCTGACGACACCAGGACCGCAGAGAGCCTTCACATCTTCCGCCGCAAACTAAAGACACACCTCTTCAGACTCTACCTCGACTAAAGACTAACAAATTGTAGCACTTAAATTGTACTTGTAACGTCACTCATCTATAGCAAATTGTAAATTGGCTTATTTGAGGAAATTGCACTTTCTTGTTTCTTGTTCTCCTGAGTTTGTACCCTATGGTTGAATGCACTTATTGTACGTCGCTTTGGATAAAAGCGTCAGCTAAATGACATGTAATGTAATGTAATGTAATGTAATATTTCAAATTTCAGCCGACATTTGGTATGCAAGCATGTTTGTGCCCACTTTATTTACCCAAATAGTAAAATAATCCAGTTGTGCCAAAAAGTTTAGACTGTCAAAAACATTGCTTGATAATATATATATATATATATATATATATATATATATATATATATATATATATATATATATATATATATATATATATATATATATTGATTTAGTATTTTGTAAAGGGTTTGATTAATGTCCACTCTTAATTCTCAATAAACATAAATACAATTCAGTGGGGCGACTTTTATTTTGAAATATCAACGACGGAACTCGCAAAGGTTCAAAGGTCTCTTATCCGCTTCCGCGTTGTCCGAATTGGAACGAAGTCGGATAGAAGAGTTTTAAAAATACTTCTCGCAGTAAGTTTACGATGATGCTGTTTGTATACATCTCCCTGGCTTTTAGCTCATTAAATACGTATCTCCCCGTGGCATGTGACGTGCTTTTTGTCGAGAACATGTGACGTTATCCTAAACATTCCAGTATACAGTAATATAAGCTAGCGTGCTAATGTTAGCGCTTTAGAGGAACCTATATTTGTATTACTGTGTTAGCCGACTGGTCACTTAGCAGCAGATTGTTAAAACCCTTTAAGGCTCCAATAAATGAAAGCTGAAAAACCAAATGAAGTCGTAGCTAGTCGCTACCGTGTGTAGCACTTGTCCTCAAGAATGTTCGCTTGTGTTTTGCTTTTGTTTTGACAGGAGCACCTACGCTCAACCAGGCAGGGGAAAACAAAAAAAAGGCAGTGTTGTAATGTCAGCTGACGGTCTCCTGCTGCTGAGCTACTGACCCACCAACACCACCATCATGTCTCTGGGGGACAACCCTCACCTGCTGCTCGGCAGGGTCCGCTTTCTCAACCGCTGCATCGAGTGTTTCAAGAGGGGCGAGGCGTTGCCGGAGTGTCTCTGTTACGTCCCCAAGGAGGTGTGCTACAAGATCTGCAAGGATTCGTCGTCCGCCTCCTCGGCCTCCACCGGAGCGTCCGCGGGAGGCTCCACCGCGGGGAAGACGCTCGTCGCCGTCTTCGAGAGTCCGCACCAGGCTCCGCAGGTCAAGAGATGCGCCAAGTACAACATAGAACCGAGGAAAGGGACCTGCGTGCGGACAACGGGGGAGGAATATTGCAACAGCCAGGGCCTGTGGGTCAAAATCAATAAGGTGAGATTCTCTCTCTGAACAGGAGCCGTTCGATGGCTGCAAATAATCAACATGTGATGCTTTGGCTGTCAGAACTACAGCGCTTTACTAATTACATTACAATGCAAATATTGTCACATCAATATGTATTCTGCAGTATTGATATTACATTATTCGCCTATTTACAATCACATGCTATTATCTCGATTTGAAAGGCTGTATACACATAGTTATAGTTAGTGGAATATTTGTTTTCATGCTACAAACATGCTTTGGCAAAATATATATTTTTAATTGAGTGACTTTTTCTGTCCTATGAAATAAAAGTTAGCATGTTGTCCCTCCAAAATAAATGTTGGTTTATATAGTAAAATAGAAAATAAAAATGCCAGCTTAAAATGAAACCTAACTATTTTGATAATTAGATGTCATATCCCGCACAACCCCATTAGCCCCTCTTCAGCTTGACTGCTTTTGTCACGTGTCACTTGGCTTTAGATGATTTGAAATGCAGTGGGCAAACACACGTTGACATAACCATCCGTGTCCACATGCAGGAGCAACTGGAGGAGCACCGCCCGGCCCAGGAGCTGGAGGAAGGCTGGATCCTGGTGTGTAAACACAAAGAGGGAGGCGACAGGCTGGTGCCGGTGGAGTCGCCGGAAACCACCAGTAGACAACAGCAGCTCTTCGGCTATGACCACAAGCCCTGCAACAGGTGGGAGCAGGTGGTAAGCGTGGAGAACGCGCTTTACATGGGCTCCAAGCCCCAAATCGCTGAGTGCGACGAGGCCGCTGTCCAAAAGCTGAGGTGAGCATGTTTGTAATGTATCGGATCAGAACGTCAAGACTTTTTGGTTTGTCTTTAGACAGGTTATCAAATTGAGCTGTTGTTCCCCTTCAAATACCAAAGGTATGTTCCTCCCACCTGGGCATATGAATGTGACGAGGACTTGGTGCATTACTTCTATGACCACATAGGGAAAGAGGATGAGAACCTGGGCAGCGTGAAGGAGTGCGTCACCAGCATCGATGTTTCCTCTTGTTCGGTGAGTCCAGTGCTCTCAGGTATTTGCAATTCTTTTCTTTTCCTCTTCGAAACTGTCCAGACATCCGGACTTTGAAGTCTGCATCTGTGTGCATTCTCTATCGCCATAAGAATGACACTGAATATTCTGTTTTTTAGCCCCTGACGATATAGCCGATTGCATTCAATTGATTCAATTGAATTGGTTGTTGAAATGAGTGTTTCACTTAAAAGCAGTGTAATAAAACAAGTCAGTCAGTGGAGGCTCTAACACGTGGAATCACCTTGGAATTGGCTGATAGGAGGATCCCACCGGAGGGGCGAGCTGTCTGACGGACGGCGACACTGAAACCTACTGGGAAAGCGATGGCATGCAGGGACAACACTGGATTCGGCTGCACATGAAGAGAGGCACTGTGGTCAAGTAAGCAAGCGGCTGAGCCACAAAGTGGCAGGTCACAAGGAATCGGTGACGACTTTAGTGTGTGGGGGGTTTTTCTTGGCTATTTATTGTAATCTAAACCCGGACATCCCTGTCGTGGTTTAGATTACCTGAGGTTTGTCTGTTTTTCTGTTTTTAGGGAAATTTTACCACGTAGTGAATTTTTTTGATTTGCTTGATGATTAATTTAAACGGCGTAACACAAACCATTTTGCAACAACTTTGACTGTGTTTGCACTGCGAGCATCATTGTTAAACAGAGCGCAAACAAACCTCCTCTCGTCCCGCTTGCGTCCCGCGCTCTGTCCCGCTCTTGTAGACACGTCTTTATCGTACATAATGTGCTTCTCTTTGCTCTCCAGTAAGTTGATATTGACCGTGGACTCTACGGATGATAACTACATGCCCAAGAGAGTCACCGTGTACGGAGGAGAGGGAGACAACCTGAAGAAGCTGAGTGACGTCACCTTAGACGAGTGAGCTCTCTTCTGTTACTATTGTTGTTAAATGCAGTAAATAAATTGAGAAACACAGAAGACAAAATCTGATCTGTTTAACAGAAGGCCAATATCCTCCTGAAATCTTGGTAAAGCCCCATTTATTAGAAATGTTGTATTTATGAAGCACCTGCCACACTGAGGGCATTAAAGAGTGTTTGACTACAGTTGGTTTGAACCACCCCTGGTCTTTTTATGCCTGTAGCAACCTGATTGGAGAAGTATGTGTCCTGGAGGACATGACGTCCCATCTGCCCATGATTGAGGTCCGGATTGAGGAATGTAGAGGTAGCTTTTAAGCACGTTTTATGGTCATTTGAGATATTTTATCTGACTTAAACACTTCAATACACTTTATAGGGGGGAAGGGGGGGTTTGGCTGCGAAAGCCTGCTTACCTCGCCTACTTAGCTTCAGTAGTGTCGTAACGCACCTGAAACAATGCTTTTGGCTCCACAGATGAGGGAATCGATGTCCGGATCCGAGGATTAAAGATCAAGTTATCGTGTGAAAGAGACCTGGGTCTAAACGCTGATGTTTTCCAGTCCTCTAACTTGGTGCGTTACCCCCGTCTGCAGGGCAACACGCCCGAAGTCCTGTACCGCAGAGCACTGGTCATCCAGAGGTAACATTCATCTTTAGTTTATGTCCAGAAAGTTTTAAAAATGTCATGATAATTTGTCATCATTCATTCATCGTATGTCTGTTGTATTCTTCTGTCTTTCTATCCGCAGGTTCATTTGTCTCCTGGACACTGTGCTCCAACACTTGGTACCAGCCTGGGACTACAGTCTGGGTACCTTCAACCACATCAAAGTATGTCATTTTGGACCTTTTAAAATATACAAGACGGACAGTTAATAAGCAACAATAGACTCCAACTTGCTTACCAGATATATAATAAGTTCTATATGAAAAGGCAAACACCATTTGTGGCTTTTGTAAAAAAATGTAACGCTGTCATTGAGTACTGTGATGAAACACTGAAGGTATTAAGTGGAATGAAATAGTATTCTTTCAGTGCTGGTGGATACATTCTATAACTAATATTAATTATAGAATATATGAGAAGATGCAAGGAAAATTAGTTGCTCACGAATATTTGATACCATTCCACTACAGTAAATAGCTTGTAGTACGTCATCGTGATAAAAGGCTGATTCACTGACGCGTCTGTATTTTAAAACTGGAGAGCCAAAATAACCAAAGGACCTTCTGTGGCGCCCTCTAGAGCATAAAGCAGTTCCTGCTGCTGTCCAAACGCCGCTCGGCACTCATCACGCAGTGCCTGAAGGACTCCGAGACCAGTAAGCCAAACTTCATGCCCCGGCTGTACATCAACAGACGCCTCGCCATGGAACACAGAGACAACCCCTCTCTGGACAGCAGCTGCAAGAACACCGTTTTCAATCAGGTATAAGAAAAGAAAACACTTTGTTCGGTTTGATGATATTTATTTATATGAACGGCTTGGAGAAACAAGTATCCGAAGTTTGATGAATTTTTCCTCCTTGTAGGTGTATGAAGGCCTCAAGCCATCCGACAAATTTGAGAAGACTTTGGATTATAGGTGTGCAGACTTCTCAGGCTCATTTCTTGCTTGTACATAACTGAAACTCGAGGGAATTTGAATCTAAATGAACCGTCTTTCCTCTCTGCTCGTCAGATGGCCTGCGCGCTATGATCAGTGGTGGGAATGTAAGTTCATTGCAGAGGGAATCATTGACCAGGGAGGAGGATTTCGGGACAGCCTGGCTGACATGTCTGAGGAGCTGTGCCCAAGCTCAGCAGAGTGTCCCATGCCTCTGCCATTCTTCAGCCGTACGTCCAACCAGGTAAGCACTCCCAGTGCCCGAATGTTTGAACTCGTGAATTTGACTGGACAGTGTCCTCATCGGCTTGCTGGTCTCTCAGGGCTCCTTGGAGGCCAGAGATTACTACGTGCCCAACCCGTCCTGTAAAGAGTTCCACAAGTATGAGTGGATCGGTCAGCTCATGGGCGCCGCACTCCGAGGGAAAGACTTTTTGGTGAGTGATGCTGATTCTTCACCTAATTGAAGGTCGTGAACGACGCTATGGCGAAAGAAAAGGGGCGATGTTGAGGCTTGATTCTCTTTGTCCATCCTTGTAGGTGCTGGCTCTGCCCGGGCTGGTGTGGAAGCAGCTGACTGGGGAGGCCGTTAGCTGGAATAAAGATTTCCCAGCTGTAGATTCGGTTCTGGTGAGGACATTCGTATGGTTACACTTGCTCATTAAGTCTGAAACATTAGTTTATTGTCAAGATCAATATTTTTTATTATTATTATTATTTTTAATATATATTAAATTTGAGTTTACCTAAATGAATAAATCTTATCGCAATCAAATTGTTTTGAATTTGGCAAACGGCCCTTAAGGGGAGCCCCACCGTCTTGTTGCTTTCCCATTTCTGCATTCCACTAGAAAAGAAATGAAGCATCTCTAACTTGTGATGGGGCCACTAGTCCTTCATCGCATCATGTTACATTTGGATTGGTGTTCAGGTGAACCTGCTGGAGGCCATGGAGAATTTGGACCAGGAGACGTTTGAGTTCAGGTTCGGTGAGGAGCTGGTGTACACTACCCTGCTGAGCGACGGCCAGATGGTGGAGCTCATCCCCGGTGGAAGTAATGTGGCCGTTCGCTATGAGGACCGCAGCGAGTTCATCCGCCTGGTGCAGAAGGCTCGGCTAGAGGAGAGCAAGCAGCAGGTGGGACTAACTGTAGTATGAACTCGTCCAGCAGCTGTAGTGTGCGTGGGTGTTTATGTGTGTAGAGCGTATAAATCGACATGGCTGTTTGTGTATCACAGATTGCGGCCATGCAGGCAGGGCTGCTGAAGGTGGTTCCTCAGGCGGTGCTTGACCTGCTCACCTGGCAGGAAGTAGAAAAGAAAGTGTGTGGAGACCCTGAGATCACTGTGGAAGCCCTGAAACGACTCAGTAAGTGTCCAAAGAACAAGCCAAAAATGTAGTCAGGTTATCAAATCCACATGATCAAACATAGATAGTGGATTATTTTCATTTAATTATTGTTGTAAGAACTCATGTTTTTTTGTTTTTTTTTCTCACAACCAGCACGATATGAGGATCGTGAACAAAGTGACGTCCGAGTGCAATACTTATGGGAAGCACTGACAAGCTTCACTAATGGTCAGTTCACTGTTTCCTTGGTAACATTTTACAGAGGATGTTCATGCTGAAAACAAACACCTCTGCTATGAAGAAGAAATTACTGACATTTATGGTGAAAACGTAGTGATCTTTCAAATTTTGCTTTCAGAGGATCGAAGCAGGTTTCTGCGGTTCGTAACCGGTCGAAGTCGTCTTCCTGCACCTATCTACGTCTTTCCAGACAAACAAGGGTGAGTGCAAGTACATCCCCTACATATATATGTATAGTTGAAGATGCTGTTTTCTAGAAAACTGCTTACAATAGAACGTTTTCGTTTTCGTTTTCCGGATTTAGGTCCGAAACCACCGATGCACTTCCACGGTCGTCCACATGTTCCAGCACTCTTTATTTACCCAACTATCCAAGGTAAAGCAGTGTTCTATGTTTGGTTCATGCAGGATGTGTTACAATTCTCTTTTAAAATAGAATGTAAGTGTGTTTTATGGTGCTATACCTAGCTTTCATAGTCCATCCTACACTTAATTAAATTGATATAATGCTGACCCCTGATTTTTTTATAAAACTGCTTTTTATTGAAAGTAAAGTTACAGGAATGACCTCCAATCCTTTCCTATCTTCTTGTTTATTCTGTCCCGCAGTGCTAAAGTTTGTGAGGAGAAGCTACGCTACGCTGCTTACAATTGTGTGGCCATCGACACTGACATGAGCCCCTGGGAGGAGTGATCTGTCGTGCTTCACTGAGCCAACACCACCACTGTGTGAAATCATGGCATGTGTTTCACCATATCTACACAACAGTCAATTAATCCATGCTGTATATGATAAATAATTGGAAATATTACAATTACTTTTGTTTTTTTTGTGGGGGGATTTTATTGTTCTGAATGAAACTGAAAATGAAGGGATGTGTTTTAATTTGTTTTAGAATTTGTGGAAGGTTTTGATGTCAATGGGACATTAAAATGTAGTGGTTTGACTTTTCTTCATAAGTAATGTTGTACAAATAAAACTAAAAACAGCATCCATCCACTCATTATCTCTGACGGTTTATCCTATTCAGGGTTGCAGGGGGATTGACCCTCAAATTCACTGGTAATAAAAAGTGTTCTCAGTCAAACTATAATGCATGTCTTAGGACTGTGGGAGGAAGCCAAAAAAAATCAATCTAGAAAAAACACATGCTTAGAGTTAGCTGAAAAAAATACAATAAACACTTGGGTACAAACTGGAGATGGTGGTTTAGAAATATCATGAACAGCAAATCACTTAATTTGAAGAGGGAAACATTTTACAACAAACAAATCTTGTCATTTATTTGGTATAACTTGGACAAAACAAAAACAGATTTTTGTTAATACTGATTTGATTGTAGGACTCAAACACTAAAATCATGTTCTGTACAAATATCCACATAAATGCTTATAAATAGTAATAAAACCAAAACATTGAATTAGAATTTACCCCAAAGTTCTGTCATGGCCTTTGAAATAGTAGGTTGAACAAATATCCTCTCTGTGGCATTTACAGATTAAATTAATCATAACGATGTATTTGCTATTCTATTTTATTTTATTTACTGTGTATATATTGTGCATTTTTCATTCTCACTTTATTTACTGTACTGCTGCTATTGCGCACAAATTTCCCCTTGGGAATTTAAAAAAAATAATTTTTATCTATATTTTTGTTTCCTTATATTCCACTGCTATGTTCATACATCAAAAGTATTCTATACTGTAATATTATTTGGTGCATTTATTAATTGACTCACAGGGACTACAATCTGTCCAACAAAATCCATAAATTTATCATTGAAAAAACCTATGAGAATAACGTTGGCTGCGAGTCAGTTCTCGCGATAACACGTTTCTTCAAACCTTCCCATGAACCTTTGCGATTCCTCTTTCTAGCCGGCGCCTGAGAATGGGTACGTGTTTTCATGCTCGGGTCGGAGGGAGAATCTTTGTCCATCTGATGTTTTATGAAATGAATATTTCTTTAATAGTTTGCTATCTATTTGCTAAACATTATTTGAAGAGATGCGTCTTTAACTTAGCGGACTACAGTCAGTTTGTTGCGTTTTAATGAAAAGATTTGTGAAGGCTTTGCGAAGTCCTCCAAGATGGCTGCACTCGTTGGCCATGGAGTTGGCGTAAGTGTGATAGAAAAAGGCAAAATTCGCTGTTAATGAGGTATTCTAATATTGAAATGCGATCCAGTGTTCTGTTTAAATTCTGTCCTTCGGGATTAATGTTTACGTTCTTCAAAGCTCCAAGCTATTGGCGAGGCAAAGTCGATTTTAGCATTAGCTAGCCGGTTAACGCTGAACATGTCACGTTGCTATGCTAAAATTCATCGTAATGGTCGAAATAATTATTTTTAAATGAATGTAGCCACTTGCAATCTTGCATATGCCGAACCTGTATCTGTAACTAACGTTTACGTAAGCAAGTCCTAACGTGGACACACGAGTTGCATGTTAGCCCTTAGTAGGCCTACGTTTCTTTTGAGGGCCCAACATTTCTGTTGTGACTGGTGAATTGGAAGCGTTTTGACAAACACGTGCTTCCCATTCCGTTTAATAGAACTTCAAATTAATATAGGAATTCTGACTTTCATTTTGAATAATCGTTAATGCAGCTAACCATTGTACTCAATTCACGGAAGTGCAGGCACCATTCAGCTGATGGAGGGATCTTAGAAATGGCTTGAGCTACATGATGAAACCAATGGAATCCATAATTAATATTGCGGACAACCTATACCTTGGAGAACTGATTGCCCAAGCTCAGAAAATAACACTGCAGTGTCCTTTTTGTTGTATCATGATTTAACCCCCGCTCTTGTCTATTCTAATCTTGTATTTCAGGTATCTCCAGGGATAACTGGCATAAACGCCGCAAGACCGGTGGTAAACGCAAGCCCTACCACAAGAAAAGGAAGTATGAACTTGGGCGCCCTCCTGCAAACACAAAGGTATGTATGAGCCAGTGTTCACCTACTCTCAATCTACTAGATTTTGTAAAGCGTGAGTGATGAAAACATGACCTTAGGTTTGTCTTTTTGAGCCGTCTTGGTTCAAAGTTCTAGACCTACCAATGTTAGGACTTGTCATAGTTACACTGACCCGCTTCAACATATGCACTGTACGGTTTACAGTTCTGTCATAACTTTTATCGACACAAATTAATGTGTGTGTGTTCTCTAGATCGGACCTCGTCGTATCCACACCGTGAGGGTCCGTGGTGGAAACAAGAAGTATCGTGCTCTGAGGCTGGATGTTGGCAACTTCTCATGGGGATCAGAGTGTAAGTTAATTTCCTGTTCTATTTTTCATCACACTGCCTTTGTTACACGTCTTTCTATGATGATAACTTTGTTCAGTTCTGCTACTGATTGCAAATGGTGATAATACGACACCTGAGTAAGGCCTGTTCCCAATGTGTTGCCCTTTTAAAGATATGTTTGACTAAAATAGTGGGAGAATTGACAGCTAATGGCCTTTTAATATATGAATGCAGGCTGCACACGCAAGACCAGAATTATCGATGTGGTCTACAATGCCTCAAACAACGAGCTTGTCCGAACCAAGACCCTGGTGAAGAACTGCATCGTCTTGGTCGACAGCCTTCCCTACAGGCAGTGGTATGAGGCCCACTTTGCCACTCCGCTGGGACGCAAGAAGGGAGCAAAGCTGGTACGTGTGCCAGAATTAATGTTTGTTTTTATGCCGTTAAGTGAAATACGAATTTATCATGGCCCTTCGCCTGGTACTAGTAGGTAGCTGAATTCCCTTCATGGAAATTGGTCGCACCTCCATATATTTGCTGGCCTTTTGCACTAGTCCGACATTAAAGTCTAAAATGCACTTTTCAGGGGATGCTTGATGGTGGGCATATACTTGGTTACAACTTGCGTCACCAACCGAAAAGTAGTTTGATCTCCCCAAAAGTCTTTCAATGAAGATAACTTCAGTTCTGCTACTGAATGACAGTGATGAAAATGAAGACCCCCCCCCTTGCGCTGTTAATGTAGTTTAGGAGAGTTGTGAGCTTTTCATTTGCTTGAATGTGCACTAACTGAAGTGTATTCCCCCCCTCTACTGTAGACCCCTGAGGAGGAAGAGGTCCTTAACAAGAAAAGATCAAAGAGGACCCAGAAGAAGTACGATGAGCGTAAAAAGACAGCCAAGATCAGCCCGCTCTTGGAAGAGCAGTTCCAGCAGGGAAAGCTCCTTGGTAAGTCCACATGTCAAGTATTGTAGTAGCTATCCTAAAATGCTTTAGGGTTATTTAATCCGCATCTTTGTAAAGACTGGTTGCTGTTAGTGGTTAAAACACAAGACTCCAGTATCTTGTTAGATGTGTCTGACCTGTTTCCTGGGGTTCATAATTTAATTTAAATATTCTCATATTTTTATAGCGATGTCATTTTGATAATCTGGTCTTTTGATGTTTGGATACATTCCACTTTATTTAGATATAAATTTCTACGTTCAACCAGATTTAAAAGCACTAGAATACTATTTTCCTTCATGGCATGCGTTAGACTGTCTGATTTGGTGCACGTCTTTCAATGAAGATAACTTCAGTTCTGCTACTGAATGAAAGTGATGTTATTAACTACTGAGAAAGACCTGTTGCCTACATGGACCTCTGCTGCATTGTTGATTCACCCCATCTGGGGAAGTTGGATGGTTGAACTTGCCCCCTATACCTGTGTTGCCACCAAATAAAAACTTCTACCAATTATGTATTACAATGTAGTTCCATAACATTTCTGCAACCTCAAACAAATTATTTGAGTCACTTACTATTTGTTTGCTTAGAATTTGGTTTATCCAGCTCATCACTGATTATTTTCTCCCCTCCTGCAGCTTGCATTGCATCCAGACCGGGCCAGTGCGGCAGGGCAGACGGCTACATCCTGGAAGGAAAAGAGCTTGAGTTCTACCTGAGGAAGATCAAGGCCAAGAAAGGCAAATAGATGTACAGCTGTTTGATACTTCAATAAAATACAAACGCCACAAACTGTCTGCTGACACTTCATGACTGGATGTGTTTAAATCTTGTGACCAGCTTGGACATAACATGTGAGAACATTTTATAAAGTGCATTAATTCTAATCTATATATTAAGTATTAGTTGGTAACCCGTTTAATATAGTGTAAAAATATATTGAAATAATGGCGGTTTTATGTAATTTAAACTTACGATGTATTAAACCAATAAACTTAAGGTGCCTGCATGTTCTACAATAAAATCAAAGTAACTGTTCGTGGGGGAAAAGACTGACAAGTCTGTACTCTGTGCCAATTATTGATATCAAACCAGAAATCCAGCTCCTCGTGCATTGAGACCTCAATTAAAGCCATTTACCCATTTAATACAATCACCTGAATAATGTTATGGATTAGAGCATTTACGTCTGGACCAGATGTGGAAAAACTTCCTTTAATCTTCAGAAGTAAACTTGACTAATTGTGGGGAGTGCTTTGCTGAATGGTTAAAGCCAAAATACATGTCAGACCTGCTGCTTCCTTAGAAACCACCCCGACCCCACCAGGTTGTCTGTCGGGTCTGTTCTGCTCCCAGAGTCGAAACAACGCGCAGAAGCGGCGCTCAGTTCTTGTGTTCCACACATCTGGAACAAGCTCTCAAAGCTGCCAGTCTGCTGAGACGAAGACTTCTGTTAACGTATAAATCTTAAATCTGATTTAGGATTTCCAATTTTAACCCTTTAAAAAGTCCTTTGTGAGTTTGCTTCAAATCCCATTCACAAGCAAATTTCTCTATTCAATAATATTCACAGGGAAATATGTTAAAGCATGTCATCGTAAGTGAATACAGTGGTTCTGTCACCAACTCTTAACTTTTTCTGTCAAGACCCACTTTGGAGGAAGAAAAAGTTCATAGGCCAACGCCCAACTCAATTGTAGCAAATCAGTCCATGTTGACTGGTTACAATTGAGCAAACTGATTTGAGAGTAAACTCTTCATCCCTTCAGGAACTTGGTGTCTCAGGCTCTGCTCTCTCCCTTCTCTCGTTCTACCTTGAGGGCTGCTACTACCGGGTAACCTGGAGAGGATCCGTGTCGGAACCTTGTCCTTTTACTACTGGAGTTCCTCAGGGTTCCTTCCTGGGTCCCCTCCTCTTCTCGCTCTATACCAACTCTCAGCTCTGTCATTCGCTCGCATGGCTTCTACTACCACAGCTATGCGGATGAAACCCAACTAATTCTCTCCTTCCCTCATTCAGGCACCCAGGTGGCAGCACGGATCTGACTGACATCTCTCAGTGGATGTCTGCTCACCATCTGAAAATCAACCCAGACAAGACTGAACTACTTCTCTTTCTGGGAAACGATTCTCCGACCTAGGACTTGACGGTTAGCTTCGGCAGCTCCAGTTAACGCTCGCTTTGACTGCTAGTAACCTCGGCGTGACGCTTGACTGTCAACTCTCCCTGACTCCCAACATTACTGCGACAACATGATCCTGTAGATACACGCTCTACAACATCGGGAGAATACATCCCCTTCTCACTCAGTCATTTCTAACTTACAAATGACATGTAATGTAAACCATTGTAAAAGAGTTTTACAACACTTGCAACAAATGCAACACTTACAGTGGGTGAAAGTGTCAGAAAGGTCATCGAAGGTCAAATGACTTTGAAGGGGCTCCATTTTCTGCATGGTTGTTACCTTTACTCTTTATACGTTCATGACAGAATCTATCAGAATCTATTATCTTAATTAGATTTATCATATATGCAAAGAATGCTGGAACAGAACGAATACTGCAAAAGTGGTTAAACTAGTGTGACGTGACCCCCCCATGATAGAATAAAGTGTAAAGTAACGAATTGGATCAGTTCCACCACTGCAGTACAATATATGAATGAGGCAATAAAACAATATTTCGCAGGGGTTATGTTCCTTGAAAACAGCGTTTTGTAACGAGCACGTAAGGTGAATCTAACTGGGGGGAAAGTCATGTTCCGTATGACGGTGGACCCCACGTGATCAATCCCGCTGCAGTGATTGGCCGAGAGGCGCATAGTTGCGTTTTATAGGCCAAAGGCTTTCAGCGCATTCTGTTTATTGGGGCCGGTGCAGTAACGACATTTAACAATGCTCTTCAATAAGGTACGTGCCGTTCAAATAGCTTGAACTCACTAACGTGTGGCCTACATTCGTTATTTACATCTAGCTTCGTCCGAGTCAATCAAGTGACTGTTTTGCTCGCTAACGTTACGTCACAAGACGTCCCCACTACCGTTCATAACACCGCGAGTAGTAGTAACCTGCCGCATGTTGGTCACAAAGCGACCCGCTCTTATAACGTTCGTTGAATTGAATATATCGAAGCTAACGGACGAATTGCAATGCAGGAAACCTAAGCTGAACTGATGTAAGTAATAGTAGTACACGTAGTAGTAGTGTTAATAGTAGCGTTACCACTATTCGTAGTGATAGCTAGTTTCTAGCCGGCGCCTGAGAATGGGTTTGTTTTTTTCATGCTCGGGTCGGAGGGAGAATCTTTGTCAATCTGATGTTTTATCGAAGGAATATTTATTTTAATAGTTTGCTATGTAGTTGCTAAACATTATTTGAAGAGCTGCGTCTTTAACGTTTTTTGTCAATACTGGCTTAATTGTAGGACTCCGACACTACAATCATTTTCTGTACAAATATCCACATAAATGGATTATAAATAGTAATAAAACTAAAACATTGAATTAGAATTTAGCCCAAAGTTCTGTCATGGCCTTTGAAATAGTAGGTTGAACAAATATCCTCTCTGTAGCCTTTACAGATTAAATTAATCATAATGTAACGTTTCGTGTCAATAAAGAGCCAGGTTCTTATCACTCGGGTTTATTGTTGCCTGTTGTCGGCCACAGCCACGCCATTCCACACACCCGGTCATCAACTTAGTCAGAACAGAACTTCCCCTTCCTGTGCTCCCCGAAAACTACACACATTCCCCGGAAGGGGCGGTACCCCAACCCTGGCCTACGTAACAGTAACATTAATCAGAGCCATATACATTTATGAACTTAAGGCACGCTACAATAATGATGTATTCTATATATATATATTTTTTTTTACTGTGTATATATTGTGCATTTTTCATTCTCACTTTATTTACTGTACTGCTGCTATTACACACACATTTTCCCCTTGGGGATTAATTAAAGTGTATATCTATTTTGTTTCTTTATATTCCACTGCTATGTTCATACTTCAAAACGGTATTTTATTCTATATTGTAATATTATTTGGTACATCTGCATTTACTAATTGATTCACAGGGACTATAATCTGTCCAACAAAACCCATGAATTTATCATTGAAAAAACGTACGGGAATAACGTTGGCTGCGAGTGAGTTCTCGTGATAACACGTTTCTTCAAATCTTCCCATGAACCTTTGCGATTCCTCTTTCTAGCCGGCGCCTGAGAATGGGTACGTGTTTTCGCGCTCGGGTCGGTGGGAGAATCTTTGTCCATCTGATGTTTTATCGAAGGAATATTTCTTTAATAGTTTTCTATGTAGTTGCTAAATATTATTTGAAGAGATGCGTCTTTAACTTAGCTGACTACAGTCAGTTTGTTGCGTTTTAATGAAAATATTTGTGAAGGCTTTGCGAAGTCCTCCAAGATGGCTGCACTCGTTGGCCATGGAGTTGGCGTAAGTGTGATAGAAAAAGGCAAAAATTCGCTGTTAATGAGGTTTTCGAATATTGAAATGAGATTCAATGTTCTGTTTAAATTCTACCCTTCGGGATTAGTGTTTACGTTCTTCAAAGCTCCAAGCTATTGGCGAGGCAAAGTCGATTTTAGCATTAGCTAGCCGGTTAACGCTGAACATGTCACGTTGCTATGCTAAAATTCATCGTAATGGTCGAAATAATACTTATTTTTAAATGAATGTAGCCACTTTCAACCTTGCATATGCCTAACCTGTATCTGTAACTAACGTTTACGTAAGCAAGTCCTAACGTGGATACACGGGTTGCATGTTAGCCCTTAGTAGGCCTACGTTTCTTTTTAGGCCCTACATTTCTGTTGTGACTGGTGAATTGGAAGCGTTTTGACAAACACGTGCTTCCCATTCCGTTTAATAGAACTTCAAATTAATATAGGAATTCTGACTTTCATTTTGAATAATCGTTAATGCAGCTAACCATCGTACTCAATTCACGGAAGTGCAGGCACCATTCAGCTGATGGAGGGATCTTAGAAATGGCTTGAGCTACATGATGAAACCAATGGAATCCATAATTAATATTGCGGACAACCTATACCTTGGAGAACTGATTGCCCAAGCTCAGAAAATAACACTGCAGTGTCCTTTTTGTTGTATCATGATTTAACCCCCGCTCTTGTCTATTCTATCTTGTATTTCAGGTATCTCCAGGGATAACTGGCATAAACGCCGCAAGACCGGTGGTAAACGCAAGCCCTACCACAAGAAAAGGAAGTATGAACTTGGGCGCCCTCCTGCAAACACAAAGGTATGTATGAGCCAGTGTTCACCTACTCTCAATCTACTAGATTTTGTAAAGCGTGAGTGATGAAAACATGACCTTAGGTTTGTCTTTTTGAGCCGTCTTGGTTCAAAGTTCTAGACCTACCAATGTTAGGACTTGTCATAGTTACACTGACCCGCTTCAACATATGCACTGTACGGTTTACAATTCTGTCATAACTTTTATCAAATTAAATTGTGTGTGTTCTCTACAACACCTGAGTAAGGCCTGTTACCAATGTGTTGCCCTTTTAAAGATATGTTTGACTAAAATGGTGGGAGAATTGGCAGCTAATGGCCTTTTAATATATGAATGCAGGCTGCACACGCAAGACCAGAATTATCGATGTGGTCTACAATGCCTCAAACAACGAGCTTGTCCGAACCAAGACCCTGGTGACCCAAGAACTGCATCGTCTTGGTCGACCGCCTTCCCTACAGGCAGTGGTATGAGGCCCACTTTGCCACTCCGCTGGGACGCAAGAAGGGAGCAAAGCTGGTACGTGTGCCAGAATTTTTGTTTACATGCCGTTTAGTGAAATACTAATTTATCATGGCCATTCGCCTGGTACTAGTAGGTAGCTGAATTCCCTTCATGGAAATTGGTCGCAACGCGCCAGTTGCATCTTAACCTTATTTCACTCCATATATTTGCTGGCCTTGTTGGACTAGTCAAACATTGAGGTCTAAAATACACTTTTCAGGGGGTGCTTGATGGATGGCATATACTTTGTTACAACTTGCGTCACCAACGGAAAAGTAGTTGGACCCCCCCAAAAAAGTCTTTCAATGAAGATAACTTCAGTTCTGCTACTGAATGAAAGTGATGAAAATGAAGACTGAGAAAGACAAATTACCTACACCCACCACCCCCTTTTGTGCTGTCAATTTAGAGTAACGCAACTAGTGTTTAGGAGAGATGTGAGCTTTTCATTTGCTTGAATGTGCACCAACTGAAGTGTATTCCCCTCTCAGATCAGCCCATTCTTGGAAGAGCAGTTCCTGCAGGGAAAGCTCCTTGGTAAGTCCACATGTTAACTATTATAGTAGCTATCCTAAAATGCTTTAGGGTTATTTAATCTGCATCTCTTTGGAAAGACTGGTTGCTGTTGGTGGTTAAAACACAAGACTCCAGAATCTTGTTGGATGTGTCTGACCTGTTTCCTGTTCATAATTTAAATATTCTCCTCTCAAATTCATATATTTATAGTGATGTCATTTTGATAATCAAATCTTTTGATGTTTGGATACATTCCACTTTATTGAGATAGACATTTCTACGTTCAACTAAGTTTAAAAGCACTAGAATACTATTTTCCTTCATGGCATTCGTTGCAGACTGTGATTTGGTGCAGGTCTTTCAATGAAGATAACTTCAGTTCTGCTACTGAATGAAAGTGATGAAAATGAAGACTGAGAAAGACAAATTACCTACCCCCCCCCCCCCCCCCCCCTCGCGCTTTTAATTTAGTGTAACGCAACCAGTTGTGAGCTTTTCATTTGCTTGAATGTGCACCAACTGAAGTGTATTCCCCCTCTACTGTAGACACCTCCTCAACAAGAAAAGATCAAAGAGGACCCAGAAGTACGATGAGCGTAAAAAGACAGCCAAGATCAGCCAGCTCTTGGAAGAGCAGTTCCAGCAGGGAAAGCTCCTTGGTAAGTCGACATGTTAACTATTATAGTAGCTATCCTAAAATGCTATAAGCCTCGTTTATGATTCTGTGTTGTCAGAGCGCCGCAGACGCAAGACCCCCTTGCGTGCCTTTTCACACCTTCCTTGCGTGTCGAGCCATTTTTCTAGGCTTGCGACGCAAGCCTCCCGCAACGCACAAGGCATTGGTCCGCTAACTACATCCTTTACGGATTCTCACATTTCCGCTTTCATAGCCGATACCACCATTATTAAAACGAAGAATGTTTACGAGAGAACGGATCAGATTTAAGAACTTTTGTCGGAAGAAATGCGTAAATATGACCGCTTATACAAGCAGTCATTGGCGGGTTGGATTCACCGAGGGAGATCGCACAAGAGGTGCACAAAGTTGTGGAGGAAAAAAACGGGACGAATGTGTCCGCGATGAAAAGCAGCAGTGGCTATGCAGAGGGCAATAAAGTCTAAGATGAATAAATAAACAGACTCTGTAGGCAGTCTTCAACAAAAACGCGTTACTCCCCCTGTTCTGGCAGTGAATTGCTCTGCGACACAGGCAAGCCTTTTAGAACCATGAATTGAAACGAGTGCGTTGACACAGAAGCATGCGCCAGCCTTTAGGGTTATCTAATCTGCATCTTTGTAAATACTGGTTGCTCTTGGTGGTTAAAACGCAAGACTCCAGAATCTTGTTAGATGTGTCTGACCTGTTTCCTGGGATTCAGAATTTAATTTAAATATTCTCATCTCAAATTCATATATTTATATTGATGTCATTTTGATAATCAAATCTTTTGATGTTTGGATACATTCCTCTTTATTTAGATATAAAATTATACCTTCAACTAAGTTTAAAAGCACTGTAATACTATTTCCCTTCATGGCATTCGTTACAAACTGATTTGGTGCAGGTCTTTCAATGAAGATAACTTCAGTTCTGCTACTGAATGAAAGTGATGATAATGAAGACTGAGAAAGACAACAAATTACCTACAAGCCCCCCGCTCTTAAATCACTGATTATTTTCTCCACTCCTGCAGCTTGCATTGCATCCAGACCGGGCCAGTGCGGCAGGACAGACGGCTACATCCTGGAAGGAAGAGCTTGAGTTCTACCTGAGGAACATCAAGGCCAAGAAAGGCAAATAGATGTACAGCTGTTTGATCCTTCAATGAAATGCGAACGCCACAAACTGTCTACTGACACTTCTTTCTAACGGGATGGGTTTAAATCTTGGACATAACATGTCTTAACATTTTATAAAGTGCATAAATTCTAATCTGTATATTTTAAAGTATTAGTTGGTGTTACGTCCCCTGTTCTGTGTGTGTGTGTGTTCATTCATACAGGTGGTACTGATCATCCATGATCTCCGTTCATCTTGGCTCCACCCACTCTCGTTACCCGGTTCAGCTGTTTCCACTCATCTCCAATCCCATCATGCCCTTCTGTCAGTATATGTACCCCTGTGTTTGTTTCACCCAAGAAGGGTGTCACTCCGGTTGTGTGTATGGAGTGCTGGTGTATGGTAGTTATTTAGTTCTGGTGATGTGGTGTACTGTGTATTCAATTAATTGTGTTTTTTCTTTGTTATTTTTCTTACAGGGGGATGAGGAGTAGTTTAGCCCTGCTCCGGAGTTTACATACCTGCACGTAGGGTTACTCTCCTGTCTAACAACACTAGCTACACCTGGCTGGGCCACCTACTGTAAGTTTGGTTAGGGCGCCTTGTTAGTGTGCCAGTTAGTGGTTTTCGTTGGGAGATAGGACAGGTAAGGGGGTGGGAGGCATTTTGTTCTTTTCTTTGCTTTGGTACCGCCAGCCCTCCTCATTTCCCCTGTTAACAGCGCTTAAATAAAAGCCTGCTTACCCTAACTTCAGGTATTGTTGTTTTCTTGCACCTACGACGCCATACCCGTTTACTGGTCACAGGACGTCCTCGGCAGTGGCGTGAATCCCACTCCCCTCCTGGGGAGTCAGAACGTAACAGTTGGTAAACCTTTAATATAGTGTAAAAATATATTTAAATAGCTGTTTGATGTCATTTAAACTTAACATGTGTTAAACCAATAAACTGAAGGTGCCCGTATGTTTTACAATAAAACCAAAGTAACTTTGTGGGGCAAAAGACTGACAAATCTGTACTCTGCGCCAATTATTGATATCAAACCAGAAATCCAGCTCCATATGCACTGAGACCTCAATAAAAGCCATTTAAAAACAATCTGACAATCCGCCTACAATCACCTGAATGTTATGGATTAGAGCATTTACGTCTGGAACTGATTTGGAAAAACTTCCTTTAATCTTCAGCACTAAACTTGACTATTTTAATTGTGGGGAGTGCTTTGCTGAATGGTTAAAGCCAAAATACATGTCAGACCTGCTGCTTCCTTAGAAACCACCCCGACCCCACCAGGTTGTCTGTCGGGTCTGTTCTGCTCCCAGAGTCGAAACAACGCGCAGAAGCGGCGCTCAGTTCTTGTGTTCCACACATCTGGAACAAGCTCTCAAAGCTGCCAGTCTGCTGAGACGAAGACTTCTGTTAACGTATAAATCTTAAATCTGATTTAGGATTTCAAATTGTAACCCTTTAAAAAGTCCTTTGTGAGTTTGCTTCAAATCCCGTTCACAAGCAAATTTCTCTATTTTTCAATAATACTCACCGGGAAATTATCTGTTAAAGCATGTCATCGTAGGTGAATACAGTGGTTCTGTCACTAACACTTAACCCTTTCTGTCAACTCACTTTGGAGGAAGAAAAAGTTCCTAGGCCTACGCCCAACTCAATTTTAGCAAACCAGTCCATGTTGACTGGTTACAATTGAGCAAACTGATTTGAGAGTAAACCCTTCAGGAACTTTGTCTCAGGCTCTCCTCTCTCCCTTCTCTCGTTCTACCTTGAGGGCTGCTCCTACCGGGTAACCTGGAGAGGATCCGTGTCGGAACCTTGTCCTTTTACTACTGGAGTTCCTCAGGGTTCCTTCCTGGGTCTCTTCTTCTCGCTCTATACCAACTCTCGGCTCTGTCATTCACTCGCATGACTACTACCACAGCTATGCGGTTAACTCTGGCAACTCCATGTTAACGCCCGCTTTGACTGCTAGTAACCTCGCCGTGACACTTAACAGTCAACTCTCCCAGACTCCCAACAACACAATCCTGTAGATACACGCTCTACAACATCAGGAGAATACATCCCCTTCTTACTCAGTCATTTCTAACTTACAAATGACATGTAATGTAAACCATTTTAAAAGGATTTTACAATGCATATCTTTTCAAAACAAAACTAATAGATATGTGTGGACCAACTCAATGAGCCTGCTTTCCACCTTACCTTGGTGGGATTATTGATGGGGCGTTTAAATTAGACAAGCAGGTTAGCTCTGTGATTAAGGCTAGCTTCGGCTTCTAGCCAAAGTCAACCGCCTACAGCTTGTGCAGAATGCAGCAGCCCGCCTCCTAACCGGGACAAAAGCATGGGCACATAATGCCAGTGCTTTCCTCTCTCCACTGGCTTCCGGTTAGGTTCAGAATGGATTTTAAGAATCTTTTATTTGTTTTTAAGTCTCTGCATGGACTGGTCCCAGAATATTTATCCAGCCTTATTAATGTGCATCAACCCTCCAGAGCCCTGAGGTCAGCTGACCAGCTGGTTCTGAACGTTCCTCGGTCGTTCCTTAAAACAAAAGGAGATCGAGCCTTCGCAGTAGCGGCTCCCAGACTGTGGAATGCTTTGCCGTTTTCTGTGCGGTCTGCGACGAGCCTTTCCACTTTTAAAACTCTTAAGACTCACTTCTTCACATTGGCCTTTGGCTGAGGTAAATCACCTGCATCGATCTTTTATGTGTTCGCTTTTTACTGTTTATTTTATTTTTTGCTTGTTTGTTTTACGTTTGCTTGTATTGTTTTATTGATGCGGATTGTTTTTATCCTGTAAAGCACTTTGGCTGGCCACTGGCCTTTAAAAGTGCTGTATAAATAAAATTGACATTGACATTGACATTTCCACTACAAATCTTTTCAACTTGCAGACGTGATACGGCCACCCTCAATTCACTCAATGTTGAGCTTTGATCTGTATTTCATTTTGAGAGAGGCAACAGCAGGAAAGTGGATCTCACAGGTAGGAGGATGTGGCGTCGAGACGCAGAATGCCCACAGCCTCGTGTCCGATGGATGGTCGCCAAGAGCAACGAGCATGGAATCTGGTTTGTGCTCCATGTTGATGGTCACATCTAGTCATCTGGGGAAAATGCAACACTTACGGTGGGTGAAAGTGTCAGAAAGGTCATCGAAGGTCAAGGGGCTCTATTTTCTGCATGGTTGTTACCTTTACTCTTTATACGTTCATGACATAATCTATCACAATCTATTATTTTAATTATATTTATCATATTTGCAAAGAATGCTGGAACAGAACAAATGCTGCAAAAGTGGTTAAACTAGTGTGACGTGACCCCCCCCCCCCCATGATGAAATAAAGTGTAAAGTAACGAATTGGATCAGTTCCACCACTGCAGTACAATATATGAACGAGACAATAAAACAATATTTCCCGTGGGGTTATGTTTATTGACTGTAAATATCGTTTTGTAACGAAGGTGAATCTAACTGGGGGAAAAGTCATGTCCCGGATGACGGTGGACCCCACGTGTTCAATCCCGCTGCAGTGATTGGCCGAGAGGCGCATAGTCGTTTTATAGGCCAAAGGTTTTCAGCGCAGTCTGTTTATCGGGGCCGGAACAGTAACGACATTTAACAATGCTCTTCAATAAGGTACGTGCCGTTCAAATAGCTTGAACTCACTAACGTGTGGCCTACATTCGTTCTTTACATGTAGCTTCGTCCGAGTCAGTCGAGTGACGGTTTTTCTCGCTAACGTAACGTCACGGCGGTTTTGGTCTCCGTAACACAAGACGTCCTCACTACCGTTCATAACACCGCGAAAGTAACGCCTGGGCCTCAAGTAGCCTGCCGCATGTTGGTCACAAAGCGACCCGCTCTTATAACGTTCGTTGAATTGAATATATCGGAAGAAGCTAACGGCCGAATTGCAATGCAGGAAATGAAGTAATAGTAGTACACCTAGTAGTAGTAGTATTACTAGTAGCGTTAGAACTATTAGTGGTGGTAGCTAGTTGTGCTGGTACTTTGAGTTAGCTGTGCACCGGGTCATAATTATAGTTAAATGTTCTTAATCAATACACTAACTTAACTTACAACAACACATTTTTGCTGTTGTCCTTCCATAAACACTACTTGTTTACATATAAATAAGATATGTTGATTCTTTTTCAAGTACTTTTTTTCAAACATACTGATACAATAGGCAGTATCAATGTTAGTACTAGTACAAATAACATCCTAACAACACCCGTCCCGAGCTGCCACAAACATTGGCATCTGTCACGGCAGCTCGGCTGGTGACAGAACGTGCCCTTGATAGCTGCCACTGCCACAATTGGAGCCAGCTCCTGCTGAAAACTCGAAGGTCGTTGAACACAACTCATTGGAGGCCAGTTTTGAAAGATGTTGTTGTGTGTGTGTGTGTGTGTGTGTGTGTGTGTGTGTGTGTGTGTGTGTGTGTGTGTGTGTACAAAAGGTGCGGCTACATTTCAGGAATCAGGAATCAAGAACATTTATTACCAAAATATGTTAGATATACAAGGAATTTGACTTGTTGTTTGGTGCTTTAACATTTGTGTCAGTTTTGGGATCGCTTGATAGAGGAATAGTTGCAGCTCATAAAACACCATCTTTTTTAAAAGCCAGCAGATAATCGAAACTTTATGGATTTGGAAACTGCCTTCACTTAAACCCTAAATGTATAAGTGACCCCTGTGCTCTTCATGTCTACCTCTGTGAATGCAATCCATCGAAGACACTAACTGGGAAGAGCTAATGTTTTAATAACTTGTTACTTAAAACAGAAAAATTAGGTGTGTTTTAAATTCTCCTTTCACAGGTTTTAAAAGCCGGTGTGCGGTCTTGGGTCCGGCTGCAGAGATCCAGTTTTGCGGCATCCGGTGCTGAAGCATCTCACTCGGGCCAACCAGCATCTCCCGGCTTCTCTTTTGGTGAGTGGGATGCAGGAACCTACATAATATTAAAGGATAGCTTCACTTTCTGTCATACCTGCTTTAAAGCAATGGCAACTTCCCCATATCTACAATGAACTAGTTATTGGTTGCTGTAATTGAAGCCTCGTAAGGCATTGTGGCCTTCTTTCCATTTTATGCTGAAAAAGATTTGAAACTTTAGGGCTGACACAATATGGTTGAACACTTTTCATGAGTGGCAACGTGATTCGATCAGCATATTGCTTTGAAACTCTGTCAACTTATGTTGTTCTTGTTTGCCATATTTCTTAGTGAATTATTTTTTTGTCATTGTAACATCTGTCAAACTGAGTATATGCAGCTTGAGACATCATCATTCAGGGGGTACGCTTCATTTGGCAGAAGCTCTGACACAGTGCAGTGAAGCAGTGGGCCATTTCAAAAATGATGTGGAAGAAAATGTGTTCCTTTTTCTTTAAAGGCGGTTGAAGTTGCTCATCGTTGCTCTTCTTTCTTCTGCTTTGCCCGACAGAGCTGACGGATGAGCAGAAGGAGTTCCAGCAGCTGGCGAGGAAGTTTGCCCGTGAAGAGATCGTTCCTGCCGCGCCTGCTTATGACAGGAGTGGTGAAGTGAGTGTAGCACAAATATTGAGTTGCAGCTGGTGTGTCGTGTGTGTGATTAAATACAGCTTGTCTTGATAAGTTTGCTGACGTAAAGGCTTTTAGATGTCATTGTACGTTGTACTTTCTGTCTGTATCACTTGGTAAAGTCGTGTGCGCTAAAAGGTCACAAGCATTGTTCAGCGTTGCAAAGCTTTTTAACGTCCATTATTTTAATTTATTCTGTCATTATAAGTTATTCGTACGGTCGCGATCCTGCTGTAATGAGAATTTATCCTCAAGTTGGTCTTAGAACAGACAGAAGTTTGAATAACTATTTCAACCATTTGCTTATTTATTCATCATTTTGCAGTATCCTATGCCCATCATCAGGAAAGCATGGGAGCTCGGTCTGATGAATGGTCACATTCCACAGAAATATGGTATGTTATTTTCTTGCTCACTGTTATTTATTTATTTATTTTTTATTTGAAAAAGATTAATCTTTTGCATGACGCCATCCAGGGTGCCTCCTTTGTGGTCGGCCATGCAGTTCCTGTCACATATTATCTAAAGATAATGACCTAATCAAACCCCTTACTTAATTAATATATATATTGAATTTGCTGTGTGAAACCTTCGCCTTAGTTTGCTAATACGTATTTTTGGTATCCATGACGATGGTTTGTTTTATATGCAAGTTGGTTGAGGTCTGTTTAAAACCCCGCTATGTTTGTCTCTTTGTGTTCAGGTGGAATGGGCTTGTCAATCTTTGATAACTGCATCGTCACAGAAGAGTTGGCTTACGGCTGCACTGGAGTACAGACCGCTATCGAGGCGAACTCTCTGGGAGTAAGTTGCTAGCATTTGCATTACAGTAGTATCTAACTAGTATTTCATCTCTTCACAAGAAAATAGTGCTATCCACCGAATAGAACAGAAATTTAGATAAATGGTATTGCAAAGGCTGGAAATATAAATAAAAAAACACACACATCTGATACCGATTTTTGTGGGGAAATTTATTTTGACACTCCCGCTGATTGTTATGCAAAGTCAGCCGATTACAGTCAAACAAACACACCTTCGTCAAATTATATGGCCACTCATCTGTGCGTCTTGTCTAATGTGATTTCTATTTGGACGATGTTATGTTATTAGAGAGGAAGTGCATTATTGAGGGTAATAGCCCTGTTGATACTGAGGATTGTGATCATTTTCTGCCATATATATTGAAAAATGTGCATTAGTCATAACGCTGATTAATAAAGGTGACCATAGTTCAGTTGAAATAAAGTTATACCTGTTTTTCCCTTTTAGCAAATGCCTGTTATTCTAGCTGGCAGTGACACACAAAAGCGCAAATACCTTGGAAGAATGACCGAGGAGCCTCTTATGTGTGTAAGTATTTAATAAAGTAGCAGGGATTTTTTTGCTTTCCTTACTTTATTCTACTTACTATTCCTGTTCATCTGGCTCAATCTCACACCAGATCTGATGGAATTAACTAAAGTGTGGTGCGTTTTCGGCAGGCGTACTGCGTGACGGAGCCCGGGGCCGGCTCTGATGTGGCCAGCATCAAGACGCGAGCTGTAAAGGATGGCGACGATTATGTTGTTAACGGGCAGAAAATGTGGATCACCAATGGAGGGAAAGCTAACTGGTGTGTGTGTGTGTGTGTGTACACCAACCACATATACTCCGTTTACACATTATGTTTGGCACGCAGTTTTTGGTCCAACCAAAACTTCCCCTTATAACCATATCCAGGAGTTTGGACTGTAATAGTTCTAGCTGGACCTCTGAGTTTGTGTAAATACTTGGAGACACAATGAGAACATAAGCATCCATCCCTTGTTCTGACGGTTCTGAACCTTTTATACCTCTTTTCTATTCCTAGGTACTTCCTCCTGGCCCGCACTAACCCAGATCCTAAATGTTCCACTGGCAAGGCCTTTACGGGCTTCATTGTGGAGGCTGACACTCCGGGAATTCTGATAGGAAGAAAGGTAAGATTAGGCTCAATGGATTTGTCCTCTAACACAAATCAAATCTAGTTTTGTTGGGGATGTCACTTTTAAAATAAGCATTTTATATTGTTATATTTGTACAGCTGACTGTGCTTTCAATGTTATCTTGAAGTAAAAGGAAACTTTCTTGTTTTTCTCGTGTTATTACATGTGTGCACCCAACCCGCTGTGATAGATGAAACGGGGGGAGGGGGGGTATATAGGGATGCGGCTCCAATGGTTCAGTGAAAAGTCACCAAAACCACCAGATTCCAACAATAGAGCCACCCGGGTTTACTTGAGACTTATTTGAGAGGATCATTGTGTTTATAACTCTACTTTTATATTAGTGTTGTGTCAATCATTATGATGGAGGATTAGATTATATTTGAAAGGGAATACGTCTGTGGAGATCTGTTTTAAAATGAACTCTGATGTGTGCAGACGAGATAACGTGTATTTGTTTTTGTGCTTGTAGGAGATGAACATGGGCCAGAGGTGCTCTGATACCAGAGGCATCACCTTTGAGGATGTGAGGATACCAAAGGAAAATGTCCTGATTGCAGAGGGAGCTGGCTTTAAGATTGCAATGGGCGCTTTTGACAACACCCGGCCCCCAGTAAGTATTGGCCTTGGTAACAGTGCACTTTACTAAATGGTGTCCTCTAGCAGCAGAATATTATACCTTTAGGATACATGTGCACATATAAACAAATAAGTTTAAACTGATTTAAATTTGATTTCTATTGAAAATCCGGAAAACATAAAAAATAAAGTTCAATGTTCATTTTTTTTTTTTTCACCAGAGATTACTAACACGTGTGTATTTTACATAGCATCTGACGTCACCAAATGTAAGGACACTCGAGGCAAAGGAAACACCAATGAGTACTTGTATTTGTCATTGAATATTTCTGTCTGTGATAGTACTAATGTAACGAATGCAATGCAGGTGGCAGCAGGAGCAACGGGGCTTGCACAGAGGGCCCTTGAAGAAGCTACTAATTATGCCCTTGAGAGGAAGACTTTTGGCAAAGTTATTGCTGAGGTTTGTTCTATTTCTTTTATCAGCAAAAAAAAACCCTGCGCGTTTGGTCCAAGCCAGAGTTGACTGCATCACGCTGTTGTGGCAACGCTGTCATTCGTGTAACCATCATGGTAACGAATTGTGACCACCCGTTTTAAAGTGCGTCCTCCTGCTTCACAGCACCAGGCCGTGTCCTTCCTCCTGGCTGAGATGGCGATGAAGGTGGAGCTGGCCCGGATGGCGTACCAGCGCTCCGCCTGGGAGGTGGACCAGGGCCGCAAAAACACCTACTATGCCTCCATCGCCAAGGCATTCGCCGGGGACATCGCCAATCAGGTGGCCTCTGATGCCGTTCAGGTGTTTGGAGGAAACGGCTTCAACAGCGAATACCCGGTGGAGAAGCTGATGAGAGACGCTAAGATCTACCAGGTGGGTGGTCCCGGCTGCGCTCCTGATCTCTGCCAACAGACAGAGCTTCATTTTGCTGATTGTTATTTTTGATATCCGTTGCTAGATCTACGAGGGCACAGCTCAAATCCAAAGACTCATCATTGCCCGAGAGCACCTGGGAAGATACAAGAAGTGAACCCTGCACACCTGACTTGTCCTCGTTCCCAAATCACGTGTGTTCTGCTAACACGGTAGTAACGTATTGTTTGACTAGAAATTGTAAAGAATATGCCATTGCTATGATTGTTTGCCTTAACAGAATTCAGATGTAGTGTTTTGGTTTTGTTGAAGATGAGCTCAGAACAGTGGCCTTTATTTGATGACTTGTTGAGTTGAGGATGCCCACATTCAGGCAAAATATAACGTGTCCGTGTCCTGAAAGGCCACAGCATCTATTGGTTGTAAATAATTGCTGCCAGGCACAAACACTGCTGTTTTTGGTAGCCATCTGGACATTACTCTGTTAGGTGGTTTTTTTTATGTGATATCAGTGTAAAACCAAGCAGAACCAATTAAATCTTTATCTGTACAAATCGGTTTCTCACCAGAATGTGTTGCTAGTATTCATTTTGTTCAGAAAAGCAAGCTGTCTGAACCTGTTTACGGTCGTATTAAAAGCATTAAGGGTCATAACAACAGTTCTGTGTTTTAGATGATTGATTTACATCTACCGTGTTTGTGGGATACGTAAAATGCATTTTGTGGTAATCAAACATAATCTCCCGTTTCCTAAATTCAACCATCAGTCTGGCTTTACAGCCTTGTGTATATATTCGATGATTTACGTATCATTTCATGTAATTTTGCAATACAGTTGCACAATTCATCTGTAGGCATTTTTCAACACAACAAACAAAATAAAAACAATTATACATTCCTGTAGTGCAGCTACAGTTTTTAAATGTACATCATAAGAATTGTAAACTGCTGCCCCCCTGTAAACTGTGTGCACTGATGCAACCCTGGTGTACTTTGTTTAAAGCAGAACATTTGCTTTTTACTTCTACAGACTGCATTCATGCGTGTGGCGCTCAGTTGCTTAGATTATCACGGCAGAGAGAACTTCCCGATCAAGTGGAAAAATCTCCCACGTCGGCTATTTATTTTGGAGCTTTTGAGCAAGTCACTTGGCCTTCATCAGATAACTGTTTACTTTAATTATAACTATTTTATATAACATTTAAGAAAACGGTCTAATTTCCACTCATTGCTGATAGCATAATAATTATATATAATGATTCATAAAATTAGGAATATGATCATATGTAATATAACTTTGCTAAAAAAGTGACAGTTCAGTTTAATGATTATAATATGTGTGTAAAGATATAAGGACAAAATATATTCATAAAACATGGAGGGGAAAAAAAACATAATTCCCGATCCGTAGTCCTGAAACTGATTCCCTATTTTGTTAAAGTAAACATTCATTTTGTTTATTTAAATGTTATAATACAAATCAGACAAATCAGTCACATAATGATGATAATAATACGAACAATCCCCAAAAATGACTAACAAAATCCGTTCAAGCCGGAGCACTTTGCACTTTAAAGTCATAAAGCGGATCATTTGCCAAACAGTAGAGGGCGCCAAAACTCCGAGCTGCGCCAAATAGAAGGAGAAGAAGAAGAGGAGGAAGAAGAAGAAGAAGAAGAGGAGGAGGAGGAAGCCTGATCATGCAAACACAGTTAGAATGGTAACCGGTGTCATGTTGTTCTTGCTATAGTTAACGTTAGTCACTGTAGTTTGAGATAACATTGCCTCAATACATCGAAGTGTTCACATATCTTCATTCTATCCAGCTTCAGCGCCACAGTCGACCATTATTGTGTGAAAGCAGCTAAAATGTAAGCTAGCATGAGTGCTAGCATGTTAGCTCGTTGATGGCACCATCTGAAAACAACTCGTTCATTTAGCTTCATGTTACGGTTTTTCTCAGTCGCGTTTGCCAGCGGCATTTTGCGGTGCTGAGGATTACATCGAATTGAAACAAGGCCAGTCTGAATCTGCATTACGTTTTAAATGTGTTGTGTCGTACTGTCAGGGTACCCAAGTGAAAGATGTCATCATTAAGCCCGATGCTCCCAGCACGCTGCTGCTGGACAAACATGCCGACTACATCGCTGCCTACGGCTCCAAAAAGGATGATTATGTGAGTAAACACCCATCTTCAGGGGCTTGTTTGTTTAGTTTTTTTTTATCAACTTTCCAGTTACTTCAGTGTGCTTTTACTTTTTTGTTTCAACAGCACAATGTTCACGCGTTTAAAGGCAGGTTCATATTTACATGTTCCTGCAATATTTTCCTGCTTGTAGATTTTATTCTGTTTACTGCCAACACACCCTGTATTTTGTTCACCTGGGTTTTTACCCTGTTTTATTATACAACATTCATGAATTTGCTATTTTTTTTTACAACGTTGTTTATTATTTTACTAAATAAAGCAAATGGATTTCCTGTTTCCATGGTGCTGTAGAGTATTACGGTCCTGCTCTCCCGTTCGTTCATGTTTCCCGTTTGGGTTGACGCAGGAGTACACGCTGTCAGAGTACCTGAGGATGAGCGGCATCTACTGGGGACTGACTGTGATGGACCTGATGGGGGAGCTGCCCCGCATGAACCGGCAGGAGATTGTCGACTTCATCAAATCCTGTCAGCACGAGTGTGGAGGCGTCAGTGCCAGCATCGGACACGACCCCCACCTCCTCTACACCCTCAGCGCCGTCCAGGTGACGCCATGAAATCCGACCGAATCACAGACTGTTTAATAGTGTATTCTTAAGCAGCCGTGGTTCTGTGTTCTGCATCTGTGGTTTTTAGTGATTGTTCCTCTGGAAGAATCTTTGATTAAAATTGTAAATTCTTCATTTCTGTTTTATTTTGTTTTTAATTTTTTTTGTCTAATCTATTTAGTTTAATCTCTTCCTCAGATCCTTTGCTTGTATGACAACGTGGATGCGCTTGATGTGGACAAAGTGGTAGAGTACATTAAGGGGCTGCAGCAGGAAGACGGCTCATTTGCAGGCGACAAATGGGGTGAGCATTCCTCACAACGGGTGAATGAAAAGAAGACAAGATTTTTAGTAAAGGAGATACAATAATAGTTGTATAGCATTTGTTTAGATTATAGTTTCCTTTTAATACAGTATTTAAATACTAGAATATGTTTGAAATTACAATTAGAATGCGTTATCTTCACAGGGGAAATAGACACAAGATTTTCCTTTTGTGCGGTTGCTACACTTGCATTACTGGTATGTATGTATTTTCACGTACGTACCTCTTTTCTCACGCGTCACAATCTGAAGATGACTCTCGCTTGCATCCTTCTCCCCAGGGAAAGATTGACTCTATAAATGTTGACAAAGCCGTGGAGTTTGTCTTGTCCTGTATGAACTTTGACGGCGGTTTCGGCTGCAGACCCGGTTCAGAGTCTCATGCTGGTCAGGTGAGTCCACCGATGTCCTCGCGTGGGAGTTTCACTTATTCTTTCATCTCAGCAACAATCTTAAGTTGAGGAAATTGCGTCCAACTTGATGAAATCACAAACGTGAGGCTGTCCGCTGGTCTTGTGGGACAGAGTTACATTTATAAACTGAGGCGCCGTCAGTCCCCCGACGTTTACTGAAAGGCGACGGCAATTACATTCGCACTCCTCTCGGGCTTCAACGGGTCCTTCTCAAACGTATTTGTGATTTTCTTCTCCCTTGTGTCTCAGATATACTGCTGCTCTGGCTTCCTGTCGCTCACCGGTCAGCTGCACCAGGTGAACGCTGACCTGCTGGGCTGGTGGCTCTGCGAGAGGCAGCTCCCGTCCGGAGGCCTCAATGGACGCCCAGAGAAGGTGCGACTTGGAAATTGTGTACCTCCATATCATTGTTAAACATTTACCAAATCAGACTATAAGGATTCCTGAAGTAACTCTACTAGGTCTTATTTCCTCTGGTCTGGTTCACCAAACTACAGTTATTGGAAGAGTTAAAACGGCATCATCTGTAGTCTGTAGTTATTTAAAGTTTCCATTACTAGTCAACAGTATTTAACTTTACACTTCAGTCAGATTAGGTTGCAGTACTGACCCACCTCTGGCCTCCTTTGCCGCGTTCAGCTTCCAGATGTGTGCTACTCGTGGTGGGTCCTAGCATCCCTCAAAATCATTGGGAGGATCCACTGGATCGACAAGGCCAAGCTGCGTTCATTTATACTCGCTTGCCAAGATGAGGAGACCGGAGGTTTTGCCGACAGACCGGGAGACATGGTGAGCTCTCGCATGCCACCCACGCCGGCATGCCGCAACAGAAATGGGAAACGTATATTTAATTGTCTCTTGACTGAATCCTGTCTCCTCTTCCACCTCCTACAATCCCATACTTGTGTTTCTCTCCAGCCACAAGTGCAAAGCACAGTAACGTACAGAATGAATATTGGGTATGAATTCACTAGGTACAGAATGAGCGGGATTAACAGTGTAAATATTCACTGAAACTCGGCAAAAAATAGACCACTACCTGAAATTCATAACTCATGCAAATACATTTATATGATCTACATAAACCCGGTTAGGTCAAGTGTGTGCTGACTCCAACGCTTGTTGAGGACAAAGAGCCCCTCACATCGGCGCCACGCTCCACATTTCCCACCGCTTGACTTTGACGCGTACTTTGCATGCCATTATATTTTTGCCTCTTTTAAAAAAGTGTTCTTGAATTGAATTTATACAGCGTGTTATTTATAGGAGGAGGACATGCATTTGTGTCCACGATTGTCATTGCGCCTCCCACTGTTCCCGCAGGTGGATCCTTTCCACACTCTGTTCGGAGTTGCGGGTCTCTCCCTCCTCGGAGACGAACAGGTCAAGGCGGTTAATCCGGTCCTCTGCATGCCCGAGGACGTCCTTCAGAGGATTGACCTGCAGCCTGACATCCTCAGCTAGTCATCATCATCACCCCCCCCCACACACACACACACACCCACCCACCCACTCACAAAGACGCACTCTGCTGAACAACCACGGCTGGATGTCAGCAGCAGAGAGCCGCACACGCGTCTCTGTGTCAGCTAAGGTCTACGGATACCCGTTTTGAGATGCAGGACTTCGTCTCTGCTACCTAAAGCCAAAAAGAGTTGTGTGCAGTGGTGAGCTGGTTTCTCTGTCTTCAAACCCTCAACCGCTCAATTGTTATCGGCCAGAAGACGGAGACCATTGTCTCTCTCTTTTTAATGTGCGTGAATGACAAAGAAGTATTCAATCTCTCTATTGAATTGAAAACACATGTGTGGAACAGACGAACATGAGCACGTTTGCTCAGTGGATTCCATGTTTTGTGGCCTGAGACACTTGACCGGTTTGAAGACGTCACATCTTTCTTTTTTCTTCGTTTGTTTTGAACTAGTGCAAAACTACTACAGCTGTGGTAATTGGTAAGACCTGGCGATGCAACAAAGTAGTGTTGATGTTCCTTCAGCTGTCAATCCATGCAGATATTGTGCTTTTTGCTGGACCTGGTTAAAAAAAGGCAGTATTTTTGTTTAAACGTACTCGTGAGAGTATATTTAACGTCTCATCCACACTCACAGCTACACTATTTATTTAGATCCATGGTACTCTGCTGTATTTGGTGATGCAGCTGGGGGTAAATGCTTCAGATTCCCTCCCAAACTGAAATATTTCTTTTGGGTTTTTAATTCTTGAGTGTTTTAACCATACTAAATTGGTTAAAATGTTGTTTTCTTTGTAATGCCACACACTTGTCTTACTGAAAGCAAATTGTATCTGTTGTTGGATAACTGTTCATGACATCATAATATAAGATAAATAAATCAAGTTGAATATATTTATTCAGTGTCGGTTCTTATGCAAAAAAGCTGCTTTCTGTGGCCAACTTTGAGAATGGAACTTATTTGTTCTCTTGGTTAGAGAATGTAATGTTGAACATTTCTTTTGTTTGTCTGAATTAAAACATGTTTCCAGCTAACATTTCCCAACAATAAAAGTCAGAAAGGCATGCGACATGCTTTAATTCCAGGTTTAAATCACGAAAATAAGTGTTTTTTAAATTTAAAACCGATCTATGGTGTAACTGTGACTCACTTCAACCTTTCTACATCACATCCAATTTGAAGCTGCAGCAATAACGCCGGCACCCCAGAAAAGGCCACAGCTGACACCGAATGAGAAATTGGGTTTCGTGGCCGTGGCAGATTGTAATAATGGAGCGTGAAGATTGATGCGCGCCCGAGGAATTAGAGGCAAGAAAATTCTGGCTTACATGATTTCTTCTTTGTAGTATAGATAAGTGTGGTATGATTCTCCTGCAATGTACAGCCGCATAAGAAAATGACGCTTTTTTTCCTGGGACACTCTGAAAATGACTCATGATTAATGAATGCAAAATGTCTGTCCTATAATAAAGCGATGACAGTACAAAGGTGGAAGATTACCACCTCCATTCACTAATGATGGCTTTGAGGGTGGGGCTACACATTCTTGTATAGGGTCATAAGGTTGGGGAATGCGGTTGCATCCTGACATTTTGGCTCACTTTGCAGCAGTAGGCCTGTGTTCCTTTCGGAGGGGAAAGAAGGTGGGGCTGCATTTAACTGTAGTTATTTTGCATCTCTTTGTGGTCATTTTATTTCCATGTTAACTTCACACAGAGCCTCCGGGGCCTCTGGTCCGGCGATACGTCATCGGGGTCCGTCTGTGTCCATCCGTCTGCTCCTACACGCGTTGTTTCATCGAGTCCATCGAGCGTCTCAGTGCAGCTCAGAAGCCGCAAACAAATATTTCACAGACTTGACAGCCTTGTGCGTTTTCTATTTAGTTGTATTTTTGTAGAGGCCTTAGGAGAGCAGTAATCTTTGCCCCCATCCTCCCGCCCCCCCGGTGCCTGGGCAGAGACAAGCACGCTTGTTGTTGTTAGGCTACCGAGAAACCCCCACCAGCTCTCATTATCGAAGAAAAGAGAGACGACGAGGAAGACAGAGGGTGGTAGAGAAGGAAAAAAACAACAGCGTGATTGAGCGATGGAGGCCGAGAGTGAGAAGCTGCAGAGAGGGAAGCAGGAAGAGAGACGGATTGATCGCAGCCTTCGGCCCTCGGTCTTGTTTTGTTTGTAAGGAAAAGGCACAACCCCATTTTTCCTCCCTCTCCTCTTCTCAGTCTTGTCATCGTCTTGTTATCTCAGCACAAAATGTGGAGGGATTAGTGCAGGCCACAGGGGCTGAGCCAAATGTGGCTGAACCGCAGACACGGCAGACAATCGGCTTGATAAATGTTTAATTAAACCGCCGCAGTGTTGCGTCTGTACGTGGTCGACTCACAAGTTTGGTGGGAAATGGAAATGCTTTTAAAACGTCTCGGGCGAGAGATTCGCGTTCAACTTTTCACCCCCATCTGTGGTTATTATCAGGAAATAACATTATTTTTGCCCGACTCCTCTGGCAGGGTCTGATTTTACAGCTCAATACTCTTGTCATGGACAGAAGACTTGTTTTTTGTTCGGATAAAGTTTGTTTCCACCGGATCGGGAACTTCCCTCGTGTCACTGTTCACAGAGCAGCAGCTCTGCTGGTGAGGAGGCTTTGGTCAAAGTTCTGCTCTCCTCCACCTGTCACACATTCATGTGTGACGGGGCTTTGATAAAAGTTAAAGGATGTAAGCCGATGTCTGAATTCCAACCTAAAGGTCTGAGGATCAGCAGCAGTCCAGCTGAAGGAAAGCAAACGCTGCTCTGCTGAGGCCCGCGCAGACTTTCTGTCTGTCGGAGAATCACTTTTCAGATGTTTCAGTTCATGTCGAGGATGAAAATGACATCGCAGTTCATTTTCAGGGAATGAATCAATGTTTTGGGAGTGTACTCCGTTGTTGAAGAAATGAAAATAAAAAGAACACCGCTCTCGTGTTAGATAAATAGGAAGCGATTACTAGCAGCTTAGCTTAGCATAGCACATAGAATGGAAACAGAGAGGCAGCCGGCATTTTTTTGTTCAAAGTGAACAAAATCAGCCGACCACAGCTTTTTAAGCACAGAATTTAGTATTGTTGTGAGCAGGAAGTTGTTAGTTAATTAATGGAGGCTCCAGGAAATTAAAGCTCACGATAAAGCCACCATTTTTTTCTTTTGCGTGAATCACTCAAAACAATATAAGTTGTTAGTAAGTGAGTTTTAGAGGTGATTTCAGGCCTTTATCTCTGTTTCTGTAACAGCGTTGAGATAAACTAAAATAAGCTGTTTCTCTTCCTTTCATTCATTTGCAGTCAGTTCTCATCAGGCCTAACTAATGCCTTTATTTAGCTTTCATTTCCTATCAATATACTGTTATAACCACTAAGGGGCAGTGAAGCACAAATCCTGCGCACACCAACTGCATGCTGATGATGATGACCATTTTCAGAGGTTTTGTTTTTTTTAGTAGATGATGGAGATACTGTCAAAAAGAAACAATGAAATAACCTTAAAGGGACTCGGGACAGTTTAAGACAAACCATTACTCATATTAACAGAAGGAAAACATCATGTAAACGAACACGTGGCATTTCATGCTTCCTTTTACTGGCAGCAGAGTTAAATCCTTCGTATTGAATCAAGATGATTCATCCCGTCAAGCCGTCCGGGGAGCAGAGAAGAAACATGGAACATCAGCTTATCCGCTGTTTCTGCAGCTGGAGGCATTCTGATGGGCGACTTCATCCTCTGTACACAGCTGCAGTCTGAAATGCTCCACTCGTGCTGAGTGCTGCTTGAGGTGCGCTTTATGTGAGTCACAGCTACACAATACTTGTTCTACAAAGCAAACCACCACTACATTTTAAATGGTTACTTAATTAAAAGATAATCAAGAGCATTTTTCACGAAGCAGCATAACAAAAAGACTGAATGTTATAGAGGGTTTCAGACAGAGAGTACAGCTTAAAAACGGTCTCTTAAAGTCCCAGAACATACTGTACCTCAGTAATCTTTTAAAATGTTCTAATAGCAAGTGGCGGCTGCTGATCTGTCTGACATTATGACTAGTTAAATATGCGAGAAAAAATCCAGATTTGATAAATCTATCCATCTGTCATACAAAAAGCAGTTCTGCTGACGCTTTAAGGGCTGCGTGGGGCAAGAGGAGGGGCACAGGATTGAGAAGATTAAAGCTTTTCATGTTTATTACGTAATCATTGAGCATCGTCCATAGGTGAGTACAGCGAAACCTGCAGGGATGACAAAACACCATTATTATTATTATTTTTTACAGTTCTTACCCTCTCCCCTAAAATGCAGAGTTATTTGGCATAAAGGTTTACATAAAGAAGTTATTGCGTTTGGGTAAAAGTAAAACTCCAATCTACAAATTCACCTCCCTCTCTTTCAAAATGTTGTTTCCAACTTCAGACCCTTCTCATCCACACTGACAGATGGTGAAGAACGACTTGTCTCCATCAGCTGGGAACCGCCAGCGGTGTCTTTGTGCGTGCGTCCGTCAGCACGGGAGGAAGGTTACAGGGATCATCACTCAGGCGTCCTCACTGGACTAAAGCCTGGGAACCAGACCAATGGGGACCATTCACATCCAGCAAATGGGAACCAGACCAATGGGGACCATTCACATCCAGCAAATGGGAACCAGACCAATGGGGACCATTCACATCCAGCAAATGGGAACCAGACCAATGGGGACCATTCACATCCAGCAAATGGATCCCGGTACTCCGAAACTGGAACCAGAGTCTCTCGCTTGGTGTCTTGTATTTTTAGATAGTAGTTAGTTAGTTTTTTTTTTCTTTCGTATTGGTCTTTTTGTCTCTTTTCTGGAAAACCTACATATAAGAAGATGAAGATATAAGTGGTGCTGGGTAATTAACGGAATATCATCACGCATATTATTTACATGATGATTTAAATACCTTGGTTATTATTGTCTATAGCAAATTTTTCAACCTTTAATTGCATTGCATCCATTTGGAATTTGGAAACAAACCCCATTATGTGCACAAGCGCTGCTAGTTGGAGAGTTAAAAAAAAAGAGAAAACACTTGTTATCTTGAAGGCACCGTGGTATACGTTTCCCATCCTTCCCGGGGCTGACAGCTCCTTTTCACATCCAAAATGATGACGGTGTATTATCCACAGTCTCCTAATCGGCCACAGGAAATTTCAGATGCGCGGTCTGCAGATGACCTTGACTCGCTCTCCCTCTCTCAGCGGGATGTGCAACACTGAGAATTTAATCCGTGATGGGGCACTCTCTGAGTTCGAGGATTACCTTTTTTTTTCATGCTCTGTTTGAAAAGCTTTCACAGAGAGAACAGTGAGAGTGGGAGATTTGGTGATCACCCCAATAGAGATATTGATTTGTTTAGACCTGATATCAACCCCCAGGCAAGATTTCAGAGAAAACACGTGAGAAATGTAGTGAGTGCTGACAGCTCATCAAAAGAGGTGTTGAGGGCCAGCGGCCCCGTGTTGGCTGCTCACAGGGTTTGGCTGTTGGCTCCGGTCCACGCTCCCCCTTTCCGACAGCACATGTTTGTACCTCGGTGGATTTCTGCATGTTTGTTTTTCTGGTAATTACATATGCTGTAAATCAAATATATAAAATAAAAAAACTGTGATTGGTTCTTTCATTTCTCACACTCCGTACTTCATGCTCGCTCGCAAACAAGGCCGACGTCTTGAAAAAAATTGTATTTACTGGAGGTGTCATGTCGTCTGGCGGAAAGGCGGCCTGCAGCAGAACTCAATTACAGCCTCCCTGTGTAGGCAGGAGAAACACACAGGCAGCACATGAACAACTGAACTACCTCCTCTCTGATGATTTCATCAGTTTCTGAGCAAAGAATATTGCAAAGGAAACTGCCTACTAAGAAAGTGAAGAATGGAAATATGATGTTTGGTTGGTTGGGTGGGTGGCCGTGTTTTTAGCTCCTTGCCTTGGTGTTTTCAGACAGACATCATCTACTCAAACCTTTTTTTTCGCTGGGTCCACCGTTGTAAGAGTATTCTTTTTTACATATAGTTACAAATAAAGAATCCCTGACTTCCAAAGAGAGTTTAGGAAGCCCAGGATTCTACAGTAAGTTGTTAATGTAACCTTTAAATCTGTAACAACGAGTGTTATTATTTACTTGTCCGAATTGTAGAGGTTGTGTCATAGGCCATTAAGACCGACCATAACAGTAGGTCCACTTAACGAGAGCAAGCATAAGAGCTTCTCGTATCTGCTTCCATCAGGATGTAAACGCGTCCTCATTGCGTCGCCTCACGCTTGGTCTCGGTGGTCCGATTTACTTCCCAAAGTCCAAAGACAAGTAGGCTGGAAAGTAGATTAGGAATTAGGTAAAGGCCCTCAATGCAACTCTTTGGGACAAACAATATCTGCGAGCAGTAGAGTTTCAGGAGCCCTGAACGGCGTCCAAGACGTCGCTTTTGTTCAATGCAACACTAGCAATTGGTTTTTGCATTCACTTCAGCACCTAGGGGAATCGTCCATTATGTCTGCAAGCCCGAGTTTATCTTTCACTAAACTGTCTCCCCGCCAGATAACATGAATTCTCTCTGATAAGAAACACAACTGACGTTTTACAAGCACAGCAGCCTGAATGCAGGTTCATTTGTCATTTTATCAGCATGACTGAAAGAAAAGATTAATACACCCAGTTTGTGCCTCACATGCATCAGGATACGTCCAGTGAGATGATTTACTGTCACAACCGTCACAAAAACCTGCTTCCTCCTTTGGAGAACAACTTCCGCAGCGCATGGATTGAGAAACAAACCACTGGCAAAGAGGGAGAGTTGGGTTGGGTTGATAATAACAAAAATAAATAAAGATTTTTTTTAAATTACCCTCTGAGCTATAAAGGCATAAAAAGATATTTGGCCACAGCTGATCATTAGAAGGATCCATGAAGGGCCTCTTTGACTGGATGGGAAAAACAACACTGAATGCAATGGGAATGTATTTGCAAGAATAATCAAAAATGTATGTTTTTACCCAAGTGACGTGTTTTCCATTTGAAGACTTTATCAATTAGAATTTCATAATTTGTTAAAAACATGGACATTTCAGCCAGCAATAACTTGTTGGTGTGAAACACTGTTGATCTTTAGGATGGAGAGACATGCTATAGATGTTCTCTGTACCCGAATAGGCTGATAAATAAAATTACAGTAATGACAATTAGACTGACAGAATTATACGTTAGCTGAAGAACCACGTGAGGGGAATGGCGAGTCTTGTTGTCTTGCATTATGTTGTTTATCCATTGGGAAGCTTGGGTTTGGTAACGAGTGCACTCAAGGGAAAGAACTCGTAAAAATTAAAATCTCGTAATGTAAAGAACGGAGAATGGAGACCCTTTGATAATGATGCTGCGTTCATTGGTATTTATGTGAATACTACAAATATCAATACTGATTTTATTATTATTGCAAATATTCAGTGGGTTTTAATTTCTACCGCTGTCTTCTTTTTTCACCTTTTTAAAAATATATTTTTAATTTGTGTATAATTTTGTCACGGGTGTTTTATTTCCCTTTATTGTACGGAATGCTCCATGCATTTACCGAGAATTGTTTCATTGTACACAACTTTAATAAAAACAATAAAAATTCTCTGGATACGTTCTCTTAGATTTCTCTGTTTTTGTAAAAAGCAGAAGTCAGGAAATCAGCGGTGGTGACGTAACGCCGGAGGGGGCGGGGCTCTGCGTCTGCGCCGACCAGTAGCAGCGCGGCGTCGTTCCAGTGTCCCAGCGAGCTGAGAGAGAAAAAAAGAAAAAGAAAAGAAAAAAACCGACCGATCAGACGAATAACGGTACACGCCGAATATTTATGCAGCCGATCCCCGCGTGTTCCCGCATCGCACGCGCGCGGCCGCTCGAGATGCGCACGTGAATAAATGCGTTCGGAAACGGGCGCGCGGATCGGCTTCTCGGGGCGGACGAAAAACCAGCGGCCCACCATTGTCTGCGTGGAAATAAGAATGGCCTGGATGTGCAAGGTAAGAGGAAGAGGAGGAGGAGGAGGAGGAGGAAGAGGAACGCACACATTGCAACCAGCGAGGGGAAAGGGGAGGAAAGGAGAATCTCCTGGCGCGGGTCGCCTTTACTGTGCGTGTCAGCAGATGTGAAACGCGAGCCGCCTGTGATGCTGCGCGGAGGCTCCTGCTTGCTGTCCGCTCGCCTGGCTGTTTTTTTTTTTGGGGGGGGGGGGGGGGGGGGGGCACTCTGAATTTGGGGTTTAGGCTCGTGCAAAGGAAGGAACAGAAAAGGCCGTGGTGTTTTTTGTGTTGCATTTGGTTGACGTTTGTGTGTGTTGCCTCATGTTCAGCGGTTCACGCTGTGTGAGGACTTGTGTGCAACATCAGCAACAGCTGCCTTACAAACGAGGAGAAAGTTTTCTACAGTTCCCCAGCATCTCTCTCCGTCCTCTTCCATCCTTTTCACATGTTCGGATCAAACTCAATCATTTACAGATGTTGACATTCACAACACCAGAAGAGCTTAGCTGGTCGTATATTGTACAAACACACACAAGTTGTCAACTTTCCTCTGCTCATTTCTCTACAAAATGTCAGAAAGCCGTGAAATATGTATATAAAAGTTGTTTACAAGTCTACGGTGACGTCTAGTTGTATCAAACAAACTGTCAAAGAGAAAGCTTCACGTTTGATAAATAGAAATGAGCAAATGTGTGGTATTTTTGATTAAAATGACTCGCTGGTTTAATCGATAATATTTCATTTGACATTTTTCTAAATTAGCCGAGTAATAGACTAGTAGTTTACTACAGAAATATTTCTGTTATACATCATTTTCCCTCTTTGTAATTTCTTGATGTAGCGTTTGATTAAATGTCACATAAGAGCAGAAAACAGTCTTTGAGAGTCCACGGTTTCCTATCAAATTGCTTCTAGAGTCTGACCAACAGTTCAACACATAAAGTTATTCAGGTTTCTAATAGTAGATCACAGCTAAGTAACAGCAAAATCTTACATTTGAGGAACTGGAACCAACTGAAATAACTCGCTTGACTTGCAGAAGTTGTTTTGTCCAAAGGGTATTCCATGTGCAGTGATATAAAGCAGAGGCAAGAATCAAATCTTAATATTGTATCTGGAACTGATGATGAATGTTAATGTCAGTAGTGTTCAATAATCCTGGTGACGATGTAACCAAACTTATTTGTGTGCCACAGTTTGAATGACTGAAGCAAACTGAAGGGAGCATACAGTGAAGTCCTACATGTACCCAAATCTGACAGGCCGAGTCCAATCTGTTATAATCAGACTCATTAGTATATTAATCTGTCGGTGATTGAAGTCTGATCGGCGAGCCCCCGTTTGGCTTTGTATGGTAAAGCAGCAGTCTTCGTTTGAGCTGCTGGATAGAGCCACGATCGATTTGGAAAGCAATGACAAGGGAACCAAACATGCACCGTTAGCCCAAAAATATCAGTCCATATGTGTGTTTTTCTTTTCTTAATTGTATCAGATCACGTTTCAGTCCAAGTTGAAAGAACAAGGATTTAATGGTTTATGGCTGAACTCTCCATGCTCGCCCCCATTTACTTAAACACAAGTGCACCAAAGTCTGGCATCTGGATCACCCGTCCTTTATCAATGCAGCAGCAGACATGAAGTCCACTTGGACCCAGGCAGGACCTCTTTTATTAGTTCATTGATCTACAAATGATGGCGGTCAGTTGTTGAATCTTTGAAATGTAAAGTAAATTGCGAAAAATGGTCACTACAGGTAAATGTCAACATTATTTTCCGAGCATTTTCCGATACTACCGTTACTTTCTTTCAAGACAAAGAAATGTAGCAAAACCTTACATAGATACATATATTACTAACCCATAGCATTATATTTTATTTTGCACTGTTGTCTTGTCGTCCATTGTCGTCCACTGTCTGCTGTTACGCACCAAACCGCCAAGTCAAATTCCTTGTATGTGTGACATATTATGGCAATACATGTTTCCTGATTCCTGATCCTGAAATGCGAGATTGGAAGTTTTATTTTTCATTTTTCCTTACAGAAAAAGGTTAAGCAATTGATTAAAAAGTTTTATCTCTAATGTAATGAACAGTGAAACTCTGGAATTGTCTGAAAATTTCACCATGTTCTAAATTTCCCACAAAGTGAACATTTGAAGAACTGCGATTTGTTCCTATTGAGCACAAACAAACTTGCTTGTTGGAATCACTCAATTATACACAATTATAATCACAGTGTGATTATGAGGAAACCCAGTTAATGCTAATATGAAATGATCTCATGATCTAATGCACAGGGACACCTGTAATACAGTAATGGGTGAATCCATCATCATCATCATCATCATCATTGTAGTGGAAGAACCTCTGCGTCATTCTGCTGCATTCAGTCCACATGTTTATTCCTCTTTTAAGCACCTCCCAGTCTCGGTTTGGTCTTGTCAGACTTGATCTGTATTTATTTATTTTTGACCAGTTTCACAGTTTCACATTTGAGAAATAAGTTTTCATTTCATTTAAAGGGCACTTTGTTGCCCGTCAATCGTCCCGCCGCCCCCACGGGAAGAAACGCGTCTGTCAGCGACTTGTCACTTTCCAAACGCTCGGGCTGTTTTTGTTATCCACGACGGGAGATCACTTCACGCTAGATTTGACACTGTAGTATTATATTCTTTCTCATAAATTGGACAAGAAAATGGAAGATATAATTATATGGTACAAACTGCTGAGGGATGGACAAAGTAAATGAGCTGTAACATTTAATTAAATGACACCAGCTTTCTTGTTACATTAGTCAGATGTGCCCAGCGGCTATTAGGTACTTAAATAAATCCCGTTGAACTCACGGTCAGACTGAAACACCCATAAGACAAATGAATCTACCGGCCGACCGGTGCTGCTAATAAACTGTGGATAACCTCATCGGCTATTGGTACGTGATTGAGTCGGTATCTGCGAATACAGTTCATATACTAAACTGAGTGAAGGCTCCAACTAGATCGGCTACATATTTCATCTTTAACCAAATGTTTGTCTTGTTATTTCTAACCATTAACTGTAAAATAAATGCAGTGGACTGAAAAGTACAGAATTTCCTCCTGAAATGTAGCGATCTAGAAGTATTAAAAAGTAGCAAAATCCATCTAGTTAATTAAAGTACTTGATCAAATGTGAGTTATTCCCCCCCCCCGGGGGGTTCAGGTGCATGCGAGCGTGCATTCCTTAAAGCGGCATCCCGTCCCAGAGAGGCTGATGGCACAGAGCTGCTGCTTTGGGTTCCCTTCTCTGTTTACGCCCTGGGTTTTTTAATCGGAGCGAGTTCACACCGTGAAGAGCCTGCGCTCGAGCCGGGAGAAAAGGCTGCGGCCGTTGTCCTCCATCGTCGTCAACGGGTCAGCGTGAGCATCGTGGAAAAAGATGGTAATTCTGCTGCGTGCTCCTGTAGCCGCCGGCGACAGAACAAGGCTGGTTCAGGCGGGTGGGTGCGAGTAGAAAGAACACAAAGGAGACAGATTAATGAATGTAGGCACACACACACACACACACACACACACACACACACACACACACACACACACACACACACACACACAGTTATTTGTGTGTGTGTGTGGAGAGGTGTTGGAACGGGGAATGCAGAGAGTGTCCCAGTTCTTCAGAGTTTCACAGATGAATGGCAATTCAGTCCCCCCGTGTCCCCGTGTGATTGTGTTACAACAGAAGGCAGGCTGATAAAAAGCGCCACAGTTTTGGGAAGAGTTTTAGGCGCCGGCAGGATGTTGAACGAGGCTGCGGTTTGTTTTCAAAGTTTTATCAAATCTCAAATCAAATCTGTTTTTCTTCTTGAATATAAAGTCCACACAAGGTCTTTGATTGTTTCAAAGTTCTGGGTGCGTTGGGTCCTGAAGGAGAACCTGTTTGGCTTGTAATAGTTTTAGTCGATGATTCAACTAACTTTTTCTTTTTTTCAAGTTGTTTTATAGCAAAGGTTTAGTTTTACTCTTCAATAAGTGTGATACAAATCAATAAAGAGTGAAAATCCCTCCAGAAAGGATTATTGTTACAAGTTGTATTTGATAGTCCAACTACGGCTGTAATATTAATACCTGCTGGGTAACTGAATCGTAATTAATAATGGTGATGCAGTTTTATTCATTTTTCTGTTGCGCTGCCTACATTAAACTGGTTATATGTCACGTCGGTGTAAGAATGTTAGTTCATTGTAGAAACTTTGTATTGTTGTGTATTTTGTTTGGTAAGTTACAGGAAACCGTACATTATGCAAACCAAGATACAACGTCTCCATTAACTAGTTTTTCCACCAGAAAGCAACTCGGCCTTGAAATAACTTTTAAGTCATTCTCTGAGATCTAAAGATGAAAAAAACGCCAATAGTCTTTTTTACATCGTATCTCAAATACAGTGGAAAAAGGATCACTTTGAACCCAGTTAGAAAATCGTTTCCACTAATGTGTCCGAGAAACCTTTTATCCTGGTTGAAAAAACAAATATGCCTCAAAGCTGTGGAACAATTCATATTCCCTTGAATTCAAATTTGAAGTTTGACTTTGGCTGAACTCCCGACTGAATGAAAAAAAGAAAAGTCTTTGTCCCTGCTGCTGCCGTCCGTTCTCTAAAACGCCTGTAGAGCCCACATGGGGAACCATTTACGCGCGTGGCTTCTTTATCGTGGTAATGTAGCCCACATCTCACACACACACACACACACACACACACACACACACACACACACACACACACACACACACACACACACACACACACACACACACACACACTGCTGATGGAGAAGCTATCACGGTTTAGCTCGTTCCCACTGCTCAGGGAAGGGGGATGACCTCGCTCCACATATGGCCGTTAATCCAGCGGCCCCGTGGTCGTCGGCCGTGGTCGTTGGAAGCGGGCCGGCGGATCCGTCGCTCACACCAGCAGCCTCGCCAGCATCTGGCAGGACTTAAGACTTTGCCTGATCTCCGGTCAGGTAGTCGCTGGTGACCCTCGCGTGGTTTAATCACGCGCCGCTTTGAGCGCTCATTTTCTTTCTGTCTCCAAAAATAAAAAGAGAAGAGCTTAATGAAAGAGGTTGTAAGGGAACCTACAAATTATGTTTCACTCTGTAGTGGTCGTCCCCGGTCAGCAGCATACGATTACATGGCGCTCACATGGACCCGCTGGGCTGTAACCTCTATTATTACTCTACATGCATTCACAAATGAGCCATCATAAGCTGTAAGGTTCTTAATTAACCTCAGACAGGGACACACACCGGGTATTCATGCAGAAAAGAGTGAAATGAAATGCGATGCCGTTGTTCTCCCAGACAAAGCACATTGCAGAACATGCAGCATCGTCGTTTAAAAAGATGATTTTGGCTCCCAAAGATTGTGAAAGAGAAGATTGTCGCCACTGAAACGGTCTTAAGTGCTGTATTCCGTTTGCAGCGACTCCTTCTGCCTTGTGTTGTGACCCCCCCACATCACACACACACACACACAGACACACACACACACACACACTCACGCACACATCAAAATTTCAATAGTTCCGAATTTCATTTGAATTTTTCATATCAGAATTCCTTTCAATCATTCAAAATCTTCTCCAGCTCCTCCGTGATCTACAGATGCCCAAACAGCTTGAGACGCTCTTTAATCCTCTTTGTGAGACATACGTTGGTGGTCTCGGGGAGGATCATTTTCATATCATCAGCTGGCCCCCGTGTTTGTCTTCAACCTGTCTGATGCGTCAGGGATTAAAGGGTCAACCCCCGTTATAGGATAAGGACCTTTAACACTTCCCTCTTTAACCAGCTTCCCATGAGCAAGTGTCCTCCTGTACGAGCCGTGAGTCAGACGACAGGCCGTCCGTGGTCACATGGCGTCACCCGCCGTGATGTTTTTTCGGGAGGTGATTTGCCGACTTACTGCTGCGTGGAAATGATGAATACCGGATGGGATGACCAGTGTGCGCGTAGTCTGTGTGCGGTGGGGCGTACTGTCAACAAGCTGTTAGATAAATGTGTCTGGTTTGCAATGCGGCAGGATGAGGTTGTGAATTGACCGGTAGGTGTCAAGAGAAAGTTGGTACGATAGACAACCTGTTTGGGCCGCTAATAACAATTACTTTCATGCCGGAGGAATCCAACAGTCGTATTCTTGTTTAACTGATTAATCGTATATTAAACACACATAAAAAAATGAAATGTCCCTTAGCTGTTACCCAAATATATTTATTTACAAAACACAAGTTCAGCAGCTGGAACAAACTATTGCTGTGAGAAAGTCCTAGTTAAAAACTAATGTCCTTATATAACCTTTGTATTTATCATCAGTGAGAGGTTTTCTATTTGCTTTTCGTTCATGCTGCTGGTTCAGATTCCGCCCCAAATGAGAAGTCATGCAGTTTCACAGGAAACTCCTTCAGGTCAGACTCCAGCGGGGCTTCCTGACTCAGTTCCGGCTTCGCTGCGACCTTTGACCCACAGTATCAACCCCCAGCAGAGGTTACACATCTATTTTTTTATTTTTTTAAATCCATCTATTATTTATTTGTCTATTAAAATAGCAGTAATCTGGAAGTGATAATTCATTTTTTTGCTTTTTTTCTGTATCTTTTTATATTTCTCCTCCCTGTTTTAATTTCAGTGCAAACTTTTTGGGGGCTATTCTGTCAACTTTTTAGGAGCCTTTATGTCCTCAATTTGTGTTTACTTCCAAACATCCAGTAGTTACAGACTCAGTCCCAGCCAGTTGGACTCGTTTGAGCGTGTTGCACTATTGCTGAATTACATTTGGCACGTCTCCCCGCTGCACATCGGGCTGTTGGCAAGGCCTCGCTGCCCACCGAGCCAAAGCCCCAGAGGAGAGCGATCAGCAGAGGCCGTGTTTGATGAGGAGTAATGCTCTCACCAGACCGGGACGTGGCTTAAAAGTATCGTCCAATTGACCAAATAAGTCCTACTGAATCGAAAGTGGCAGCAGGCGCGTAGGAAGATTGTGGTTTAAGTATTTGCTCTGCTGAAGGGTCCCCGAGCGAAAGAAAGACTCCTATTTATTATCCAGTGGTGCTTGTTGAGTACAGGCCAACGGGCCTACGACAGGTGGGTGGGGGGGGGTTCTTCTTTTGGGTATGAATGAAATATCATCAGTTTAATGAAATCCCTGTCGATTCATTTGTGGCCCACGAAATTGAAGAGTCCAAACTGGTCCAGCTCATCAGGAGCAGCCCGGCGCCCCTCAGAGCCCGCGTGCATCTTCTTCCAGACCGCTTTTTATTTTGTTGCCTCGGCTCGCCTCGAGCTTTCCGCGCTCCGCCCTCGAACGCGTCGGCGCGAGCAGAAAATCCCTGTAATTGCATTAGTGTCGTCCAACTGTGCCACGCCCGCCTCCCTCCAGACCGGCGTTTTTAAGCTCGATTTATTGCTGCGGCGTGTTCGGATTTATATTCATCCCCTCGGTCGAGTTCGCAGACGACGTCGGAGACGTCCCCAGACGTGATGCCCACAGCTATTGTCTCTCCGCCTCGTGTCCTCCTCGCTCTCTCTCTCTCTCTTTCTCGTAGAGGTGTCAGTGTCGTGCTCGATGGCGGCCGGCTCTGCTCGCGGTGTAGGCTGCTTCCCGAAGGGCTCTCGACCCGAGCCAGCTAATCAAAGTGCCGCTGTTGTCATCCCCGATGGAGGCCCGGTGGTGATCTGGGCCGCCGCTGCCCGGGGAGGCTGATTGCCTCCGTCGGGTTGACGGACACAGCCTGGCAGTTAAGTGAGGGCATTAAACAAAGTGCAAGTCGATTTCTTTTCATGGAACGCAATCCGCTCACGCGTTCCCGGGAACCTTCTGCTGGGAGAAAAAGGAATGGGCGGTTCAAAAAATGTCACAATGTAATTTGGGTAATGTTGCTTCCGCCCACCGGGCTGCTGTTTTTGTGGAATCTGAGATTTGTTCTACTTGTGACAATTAACGATGATGCAAAACCCTCAAATATCTTTTTACGGCTTTTAAACAGAGAATAATTGCGGGAGTTTGGATGGCATGTGTTCAAGCAGTCATATCTAATAAGTTCAATATAATAAATTCCCCCCCACAAGCTGGCATTTTAGTTTTTGATGTGGACCCAGGATGATTAACTTGGTTGGTTAAGCAGTCACTGCTCGAAAAATAAGATGCCAGGGGCCAGTTAACAAACAAGCACTTGTAATATTAATCAGACAAAATGAATAAACATAGAAATAACATTGACTCGTCTTTTGCTTGAAATTCAGGGCTCAGCTTCCTCTGTCCAGGCGTGCTGAGGGATCCTCTCCTTCGATAAACAAGATCCGGGTATATTTCTCTCTGCAACAAAGCAGCACCCTTCCTCCCCTGAGTTCTGCTAACACATTGCAGCAGCACCATAGAGGTTTTGATGGTCTCTGTAAACTAAGTTGTTGTTTTCCACAATGAGCCCCTGCAGAAATAGCTGATCTGTTTGGTTTACCTGGCTGGTTGGTTCATTGTGTTGCAACAGCTGCTCCACTTAAATTTCACAATGCTTTTGGTTCAAGCTCTCACAATCTAAAGAGGATTAATGGAAAACAAAAAGCTGCATTCCATTGTTTTTGTGTTGAGAAATCTCCGCTGCCTTAAACAAAGAGGATTCTGTTGGAATTTTAATCCCTCAATAAAAATTCAGAGTTGGACTTGTATGTTTGTATCTTAAAAAACAACACATTCCCGATAAAAATCTGCATATCCTATTTGTTCTGCGCCTCGGGAGGATGAGAGCAAATTCCTCCCCGTCGGTCCAAAAAAAAAAAAAAAAGATGATGTACTGGAAACATTGTGAATCATCAGTCGAGTGAAGGGTGGAGTAACTAACAATTATTGTCATAATCAGCTAGTCTGGTGGCTATTTTCGGTCTTAACCCAGAAAGATTGATTAAAGCATCTGAAAAACCTTCTGTCGCCTCCTGAAACCAGATTTCCTGGGGGGGCTTTTGCGTGATGTATTGCGGGTAATCTATCTGCCTTTGAGACGTAACATTTTTTAACAGAAAGCTTGCATGAGCCTGACTTATTTGTGCCGGTATAACCAACTGATACTTGGGGTTTTTCTGCAGATGATTGCTGCTTTCTGTCTCCAGCATCCTTGAGGAGAAGTTTCCTTGTCGCACACATTTCTTTTTAACAAATGACGCCTTCAGAAAAAACCTGCGCGAAGGCCGGACGGTCTGCTTGCTCAAGCAAGTCGGCTCCGGATGATGTGCCGCATCCGTCTGATCCTTTCAGATTCTCCAATGTTGGCACTGCTGATTTATACACTCAAATGATCTGTGTGAGCAGTCACGCTGTGTGCAATCGCCACCAATGAAATGGGGCTCCATCGCGGGGTAATGGAGGGATATCGTCAAGTTTCAGGGGAAATATCAGTTGCTAAATGTCAGTAATCCTGCGCTGGCATTTGGCAAATGGAAATGGATTTTCTCCGGTCGATGTTGTTCCCGAAACGGCCACATCTCCTCCACTCTCCTTCGGCCCTTCAGCCTTCTAAGAGACGGGGGGGGGAATAATTGCCGTTCCGCTGCGAAGGGGCACGAATGTGGCATCTTCTCTCGCGAATCGCCAGCCGAGTGTCTGCAGTCGGGTCGCGATGGCTGCCGAGCGGCAGGTTCATTTACCGCGTAGCAGCTTCCTCCTCGGGTCTCCCCTTGACCCCCCCCCCCCCCCCCCCCTCGCCCCCCGGCCATCTGTGACTTTAAGAGCCAGCTACTTTAAGGATCCCATATTACAGCAGGATGTAGCTGGAAGGGCTCTGGTCATAAGTGGGCGGCAGATGTCATTTTCTGTGATTGCCTGAATTCAGCTAGACGTTCTCTCTAAATATAAACCCTGGACAATTGAAGTTTTAGATATTGCAGAAGAGGGAACATGATTATTATTATTTTTTTGAACCACATTAAGTCTCAATTTGCCCATAAAAGAGGGAGTAGGTGGAGCAGGTGGTGTGATACATGGAGCTACTGCGTGTTTACAGTCAGGCTGCCCTCCGACCTTGGGACGCATCAGCTGACCAAGCAGAGCTTCACGGGACTCTTTCCGTGAGAATTCTGCGGCGTGTTTTTCATTAGATTTATTTTTAATTTTTTTCCTCGCCCCAAAACTTCCAGAGCGGGCAATGAATATTGTAGAGTGTTTAATCCTTTATGCTTGTGGGGATTATGTCCTATTTGATATCAGATATGCATTAGTCAAACCGGTTGTGACTGCTTTACGGTCACGCACGCACACGCGCAGACTTTTGCACTTTACATCCCTGTTCACTGATTAGAACAGGATTATTGTTGATGTTTGGATGTTTCCTCGTCATTGTTGCCCCTCCTGCCCGCAGAGTTTCAACCACATGAAAGTGAACTGATTATTTTTTTGGTGACAGATTAAGATTCTCTGTGATGTTCTGCACTATAATGAAGCTCTATCATGCCAACAGAGCAGATTAGTGTTCATTTGACCTGAATTCAAGGATTTTCTTTTCATATTTCACCGCCGATAAGGGTGATATCATCCAGCATGATGATGCTTTGTTACTGTGCTGGAAGAAGAAAACATCCAAACAGCGCTAAGCGGCTGTCTTCGGAGTCTAACTACGTAGGCAACATTCACACAAGTACTGTACTTTGATACAGTTTTGAGGTATTTGTGCTTTTTACTGTGCGACGTTTGACAGCTGGACTTACCGGTTGCTTTTCAGATAAGAACTTTACATGGAAGACTATTTTTATAGCTTATGGAATTGATCACATGGTTAGAGATTAAACCAGTGCTAGTAAGTATAAATTATTCCTAGAAAGAAGAGCAGGACTTTAACAGTCTGCTATTGACAGAACCAGAAATCCCACTTCTGCTCAAATGGGGGTGTGCAAAGCTGCAAAGATTTGACCTGTTCCCCCAAATCATTGCTTTATCTATTCTCATTTCATTTGACTCTTCCTCTTCCCTTATGTGTTGCATGATCAAATGGATACCGTAATGAACCAATACCAGTCAGTGGCAGTTAATAATCCAGGAAAACCCTATTCTCATTTTTAATGATTAATGATGTTTCTCCAGTGCAGAAGAATAGCCATGGAGAGGCTCACCGGGGGCTCTGTCTTTTGAAGAAGTGAGGCATTAACACCTCGGCTTCCCATCCAGATGCCACGCGAGAGCTGTGTGAGGTGACTGCCCCCTCTGCTGGGCTCTGCGGGGACCGGCAGGCGGCAAAGCTCTCCGACGAGCGGTGAACTTTGCTGCAGCAGCTCGTTCATTCAGACGTCCGGGCCTCCAGATGCAGCACGCAAAGAGACGCCTTTTATTCCTTTGCATTAGCTCACTTCTCCATTTCATTAATGCAGAGCGGTGGTTACGTGACAATCTAACCCACCTGCTTATAACATTCCTGTGCTTTAAATACATTTTGAAAGCACAACGTTTAACTGAAATAGGCAGAAAAAGACCCAAAAGACTTGCGTAAATAGCTCATGAATTTATTGTATAGTGATGAACCTCATATCAATGCAATAACATCTAGAAATTGTATTAATGATCTTGCACAGGCCGCGCAGCAGTCGGAGCTCCGGTCTGTTGAATTTGGAGGGGAACTTGTGCGTGACCGTGTAACCAGCAGCGAAGCGTCGACCTCCTCCTCCGGGGAAAATAATAGTTTGTTATCTCGCACTTGGATGACTTTTGAAGCGAGACCTTTGCTGGGAAAGTGACAGGAATCAGGGAACGTGTCTGGACCCCCCACTCTCTGTCTGTGGTTCTTTCTTTATGCTCCCGTCTCATTCCCCCAGAGAACAGCACTAAGGCTTTAGAAAGAGAGGACGAGTAGGAGGAAGAGTGCGAGAAAGACTGTACATATTTTCTCAAACACCTTAATTGAAATTGAATCTCAACTGCTCGCTGGACCGCCGTGGCAAGACTCAGGTTGCCAGGGACGTGGCGTTTTTGCATTGCAAATGTAATTTCTGTTTTTTTTCCCCTCAATGGCCCAGGAGGAATTTGGAAAATGCTCCCAGATATGTTTTTCCATGAGCCACTTTATTCAGGTTGAGCATCTCATTATTCCAATACCCACTGCGATTAGTTTTTTGGATCGCGCTTCAGTGGGGTCCGGTTGTTTACTGAGCTGGAGCGCCCGTCTTTATGTGAAATCGTATTCTCTTCATGCCCAAATAGAGCCTGATGGAGGGGACATTTTGATTGCACAATATGTATGGAGAAATAAAAAGCCTTTCATTCATCACGCTATTGGATGGGCCACTTTCTTGTTTATCATTTCACTACTTTCAAATGCACTGCCTATCAATGATGCAGTAATTTATGCCAAAACGCAATTTGGGATATTTACTAATCTAGGCCAAACACTGAGCAGTCGCATCCTTATACCAAAGATGATGTTGTCAGAGGTGGAGAAGTTATTCAGATACTTGAAAGTATCAAAAAGGCTTTGATCAATTTACTGCAGCAGCAAACAGCAGGCAGAAACACTTAGCAACTAGCCGGGAACAGAATTTAGCCTCTAAAGATATATATATATATATATATATATATATATATTGTGGCGGGGTGGAAGGAACAGACTACACAACCGTTTCAAGTGAAGTCCCCGGAGGGCAAGGTTTATTTACAACCGTTTAATTAGGAGAGGTCCAGCTTGCGAGGTTCTGCGGACCCTGGTGCTCGTGGTGAATCCGCTTGTGGGGGAGTCGGTGCAGTGCTCCAGGGGTTCTGCCGGGTCACTCGCTGCTTCCTAGAGAGACAAGCGCACACAAGAGGGTTTAGCCTTACGTCTTCTCCAGGGGGCCTCTTGTTCCTTCTGAACCTGCAGCTTAAATGCAGCGGAGCTGACGAGCTGCAGGTGTGGCCACTCAGCTCGTGATGAGTGGTGAGCAGGTGTTTCTTGTAGGTTCCAGGGCAACGCTGATGTGGGTTTGGGACGCTCATCACACTCCCCCCCCTAAGCGTTGTCCTGGCCTGGTGGAATAATAGGATGTTAGTAGGGGTGATGTACGGGGTTGGTGGGGAGTGACCCCTGACAGACCCACAAAAGCCGACCAGATCCGAGAAAGGCCGTCCGCATTAGAGTTTGCTGCTCCGGCACGGTGCCGGACTTCAAAGTGGAAGTCCTGGAGTGCCAGGAACCACCGTGTCACCCTGGCGTTCGTGTCCTTGGCGCGGGCCATCCACTGGAGGGGCGCATGGTCTGTAAAGAGAGTGAATCGCCTGCCTAGGAGGTAATACCGTAATTCCAGAACTGCCCACTTGATGGCCAGAGCTTCCTTCTCCACCGCGGCGTAGTTTTTTTCGGCCGGGGTCAGCTTCCGGCTGAGGTACAAGACAGGATGCTCCTCATCTTCCTGAATCTGGGACAGGACGGCTCCCAGTCCTGTATCGGACGCATCTGTTTGCAGCAGGAAAGGACAGCCAAAATCTGGCGCTCTTAGGACCGGCTCTGCCGTCAATGCCATCTTTATTTTTCTCAATGCCTCCTCAGCTTCGGGCGTCCAGTTGATTTTCTCTGGCTGACCCTTCCTGGTTAGGTCTGTCAGAGGGGAGGCTAAAGAGGAGAAGTTAGGTATAAAACATCGATAATAACCCGCCAACCCCAAGAAGGCTCGTACCTGGGACTTTGTACTGGGTCTTGGGGCGGCGCGGACTGCCTCAACCTTCTTTTCCTGGGGTCTGATGACTCCTCTTCCCACCTGGAAACCCAGATAGTTCGCCTCAGACAGGCCCAGATGGCATTTTCGGGGGTTGGCGGTGAGTCCAGCCCTGCGCAGCTCCAGTAGCACCCTCCGCAACCGATTTAGGTGGTCTTCCCAAGTCTCGGAGTGGATAACTACATCATCCAGGTACGCTGCGGCATAGGACTGGTGAGGCCTCAACAAGATGTCCATCATCCGTTGGAAGGTGGCCGGAGCTCCGTGTAGGCCAAAGGGAAGGGTCCGGTATTGCCAGTGTCCACTGGGGGTAGTGAAAGCCGTCTTGGGTTTGGCTGTTTCGGAAAGGGGCACCTGCCAATACCCTTTGGTCAGATCTAGGGTGGAGATATACCGGGCCCTTCCCAGACGTTCAAGGAGCTCATCCACTCGAGGCATGGGGTATCCGTCAAACTCAGACACTTCATTTAGGCGCCGGAAGTCGTTACAGAAGCGGAGGGTGCCATCCGGTTTTGGTACCATGACAACCGGGCTGGACCAAGGGCTTTTGGATGGTTCAATCACCTCCAACTTCAGCATGTGTTGGACTTCCTCCTCAATAGCCTTCCGACGAGCCTCTGGGATTCGGTAGGGCCGTTGCCTGACGACCACTCCGGGTGGTGTGTGGATCTCATGTTGGAGGATCTGGGTCCGCCCGGGGTTGGAGGAGAACACATGCGAGAACTGAGAGACCAGGTGCTGCAGCTCTGACTTCTGGGCTGCCGACAGCTGGGCGTCCATGTCCACTACCGGCGAGTCGATGGTGGCGAGGGCGGCGAGCTGGTCCCTTGTCCCCACCCATTTCTTCAACAAATTAATGTGGTAGAGCTGCTCTGTTCTTCGCCGGCCTGGCTGTCGGACACGATACGTGACCGGCCCAACCTTCTCGATGACGGTGTACGGGCCCTGCCAACTGGCCAGGAACTTACAGGCGGAGTTGGGGACAAGAACCATGACCCGGTCTCCTGGCTGAAACTCTCGTGGCTGGGCGGCTCGATTGTAATACCGTTGCTGCGCCTGTTGGGCCTTGACGAGATGTTCCCGGACTAGCGGCATGACCCGGTCGATCTTTTCCCTCATCTCCTTCACATGCTCTACCACCGAGCGATGGGGGGCCGGCTGATGTTCCCACGCCTCTTTGGCCACGTCCAGGAGGCCTCTGGGCTGGCGTCCGAATAAGAGCTCGAACGGGGTGAAGCCTGTCGACGCCTGAGGCACCTCCCGTATTCCGAAGAGCACGTAGGGGAGCATGAGGTCCCAGTCCCGCTTGTCTTCATCTGCGACCCGCCGTAACATCCGCTTCAGGGTCTGGTTGAAGCGTTCCACGAGACCGTCTGTCTGGGGGTGGTAGACAGAGGTCCTCAGTTGTTTCACTTTAAGGAGGGCGCACAGGTCAGCCATTAGCCGGGACATGAAAGGGCTTCCCTGGTCTGTCAGGATTTCGGCGGGGATGCCCACCCGGCTATAGAGAAGGAAGAGCTCCTTGGCGATGGCCTTGGCCGTGGCTTTCCTAAGAGGCACTGCTTCAGGATACCGGGTGGCGTAATCCACAATGACGAGGATGTGTTCATGCCCCCGGGCCGACTTAGGCAATGGCCCTACGAGATCCATTCCAATGCGCTCAAAGGGTACCTCAATGACCGGCAGTGGAATCAGTGGGCTGGGGGGAGGGGTCCGTGGAGATGTTCTCTGACAAGTGGGGCAGGCCTGGCAGAATCGTTTCACCTCGGCGTCCAATCCTGGCCAGTGGAATCGGTCACGGACCCGCTGAATGGTGTTGTTGGCTCCAAGGTGGCCCGCCAAGGGATGGGAGTGTGCCAGCTCTAAGACCGTCTCTGTCTTTGTTCGGGGTACCACCAACAACTTCTTCTCTTCCCCCCTTCGCTGTGCAACACAATAGAGCCGGCCGTTTTGGACGACAAAATGCGGGAGAGGATGGGGCCCCGGTTGAGTTTCTTTTCCCTCAACCATGCGCACCTGAGCCCAGCAGTGCTTTAGGCGGTCGTCTTCCCGTTGTTCCCTGGCAAACGACCCGCCTCCTGTCACCTGTTGGAAAAGGTCATGGTAAAGGTTAGAATGAGGGGGTGGGGACTCACCATCTCTCCCGCTGTCGGAGGCCAGCAAGACGGGACGATGACGGGTTCTTTTTCCTGGCCGCCTTTGGAGGTGGGCCCGTCGAGGACTGGCAAATGGCACGTTCGCGGCCAGCAGGCGATCCAAGCCCGGCCAGTCTCTACCGATAAGGACTGGTACCGGCAGACCCTTCACTAGGCCCACGTCCATCGGCCATGAGTCAGGGCCAGCGGAGATGGTCACTCTCCTGGTTGGAACATGTCGCGTGTCTCCATGCACGCAGGTGACCGGGATGGTAGCCTTGGTTAGTCTGCGGGGCGAGAGGATATGAGACTGGATCAAACTGACCGCGCTGCCGGTATCCAGAAGAGCTGCGAACGGGCGGCCATCGACTTCTACGTCCACCCTCGGCGCCCCTTTTGGCAAATCCTGATGTAGGATACAGCCCGCTAGCCAGGTTCTTGGAGCCGGTGTGGGGTCTGCGGTGGGCATTGATTCGTCTCTTTGAGAAGGAGGCCCCGGCCTGCCTTCAGACCGCGGGTTGCCCTCTGGCCTGCGTCGCTCCTGGATCACCCTCCGGGGGAACGGCGGAGCTCGTTCTCCAGCACCCTGGTGTTGGACAGCCTCCGCCAGTTCCACAGCTTCGACAAGCTCAGTAATCGTGCTAGGGTTCCGCATACCGACGGCTTGACGAGGGGATCTCGGGAGGGCACGGAGGAACCGATCGACGACAACACGCTCTGTCACAAGGGCGGCTGTGGGATCTCCTTCCAGCAGCCAATGCTGCGCGAGACGCGATAATTCTGCGGCCTGGGCCCGGGCAGGGAGGCGGGGCCTATACTCCCAGTCATGGAAATACTGTGCAGCGCAGACTGGTGAGAGGCCCAGCCGAGCCAGGATTTCCCTTTTTAGCTCCTTGTAGTCGTCTACCCGTTCAGTTGGCAGCATGAAGTATGCCCGCTGGGCTTCCCCCGTGAGGAGGGGTGCGACCAAGCGTGCCCAGTCACCAGGGTCCCAGCCCTCCTGGGTTGCGGTATTCTCGAACATTTGGAGAAAGGATTCCACATCGTCATCAGCTGTCAACTTCGGCAACAGCTGGGTCACCTTCATTCTGGGATCAGGTAGTGGGACATGTCGTGCAGCAGCCGTGCGCAGTTCATTTAACTCTTGTTCAGTTTGCCCTTGTCGCGTCGCCAGATGTTCAGTTATCTGTTGCTGGCGCATGCTGATCTCCGTTAGGCGTGCAATGACTTCATCCATGTCGCCGGGAAAGGAGTGGCTGCCTAGGGGGCTGAGCGAAAAAACGAAAGATTTAGTTTTGTAAAAAAAAAAAAAAGGTTTTCCTCCGGATGTTCCTCCCACTCAGTATGCCTGCATCCTCCACCAGTGTGGCGGGGTGGAAGGAACAGACTACACAACCGTTTCAAGTGAAGTCCCCGGAGGGCAAGGTTTATTTACAACCGTTTAATTAGGAGAGGTCCAGCTTGCGAGGTTCTGCGGACCCTGGTGCTCGTGGTGAATCCGCTTGTGGGGGAGTCGGTGCAGTGCTCCAGGGGTTCTGCCGGGTCACTCGCTGCTTCCTAGAGAGACAAGCGCACACAAGAGGGTTTAGCCTTACGTCTTCTCCAGGGGGCCTCTTGTTCCTTCTGAACCTGCAGCTTAAATGCAGCGGAGCTGACGAGCTGCAGGTGTGGCCACTCAGCTCGTGATGAGTGGTGAGCAGGTGTTTCTTGTAGGTTCCAGGGCAACGCTGATGTGGGTTTGGGACGCTCATCACAATATATATATATATATCTCAGAATTAGGTGCAGACCAAAAACAGAGGTATAAGAAAGTGAGTATTGGACTGATGAATGCTAATGTTGCTCCGTAACGGCTTGATGTGTGAATACAAGCAGCTGCTTGCCAAGGAGTTCACTCATTAACATTAAAGGTGGATGAAATGTCAATGTCAATGATAACTGCTTCCCCACAGTCGTTGCTTAAGGATTGAGTGCAGGACACGAGTGAGTGTACTCATTGTTATATTCCGCTACTTGCTATCTCATTTTCTGCACAATGGATGCTTGGATTAGGAGGTTGCCCTCAAAAACGCTCTGGCGGTTTGTCCCTCTGATATGTAACCTGGTCACACGGACTCACCGGTGGAAGATTATAGCTGCGTGGATCCCAATGATCCCACGATTCTGTCTGAGTGCTGAGATCAATAACTCTTCAAAATGGGTTTAAAAAAATAAATAAAAAAAAACCTCACAGCTTTGATGTTAAACGAAACATCCCCCGGGCCAACTACCAGAAGACGTTCTGCACATAATGACCTTCGCTGTCTGACCCGATGGTCACGGACTCGTCTTCCTTCAGCACAATGTTTTTTAACGTGGACCCAAAGCTCCGATGTTGAAACCTCGTAGCCGCTCGGCGGGGGGACGCAGAACCCCGCTAATCCCACGCCGAGCCTCCCCATCGCCCCCGGGAGCTCGACGCGTCATTTCCCCTGTGATTTGTGGCCAGATTGAGGCTAAAGGAGACGGGGAAATCGTTCCGTCCTCACGAGAACAGATGGATGCTGCAGACTGAGCTGAGATTTCGTTTTTTTTTTTTTTCCTGAAGAACGCTCTTTTTTCTCCATAAGGGGTTGGTTTCATGCTCCGTAATGGATCCCTGATGACTAGCGTTCAGGGAACATTTGCCGAAATGACCTGACATTTCTTTCTTTTTCTCTCTATTGAGATGACATAGAACAGACTGTCTGTCCTCCGAGGAAAGTGATCCATTTTGTAAAGTACTCAATTGAGCACTTCTTTACTGCCCTTTTTCTGCTGCTTCAAACAAGATCGAAGTTGAAACCCCACTGTTTTGTGATCAAAGATGGGCGGCGATGCCACGGGATGATCGCGTGACGTAACGTACATGCAATCGCTTGGAGCAGCAAGTGGTCAATGGTTTTTCATCCCCTCCCCCGCACCTACAATGTTTGATCTTGTCTGTGAGAAGCGAAGCCTTCCGGCGCCTCCCCAGGGACGTCTCATGTAGTAGATCACGATGTGTGGCGGTGCAGGCACTTTGGCCGCGGGGGGCTTCACCAATAAGAGTGAAGCAAAAGTCCAATCTTCTCACCAGCAGATAACTTCAAAAAAAATCTGGCGAGACATCGCTCCTGCAAAATCTGGAGTTTCCCCACTGGTGTTGTCGGTTAGATTAGAAGCAGGTTATTGAAGTTCCCTGGGAAAAAAATGAATAAAAATATGAAAAAACACATGACTCTGCCGAAATCTATTACCACCTCAGGCTCTGATATCGTAGCCAAACCCAGATTGTTTTCATCTCCATCTGATTCCCCATTGATCTGTTCAGCTCAACCCCGCCAACAGCTCCTCTTCTGTGAGACCTTTTGCCGTCCTCCATCTCTTATCCATTATTCATCACTCTCTGGTCTTCTTGCCGGGCCATAAAACCTCTTACAGCGAGACCATGACGCCCCAGCTGTTGCTCCCTCGCTAGAGATGCTGGAACATTAAAATGAGATGAGATTTATGCACAGCGGACGAGGTCCTTAATCTTCTAACGTTGATGCTTCAGACTATCTACAACTATGCCAGTGGCCCTGTGAGGCTCTGCAAACGTGCACATTGTGTTGATACCAACGTGCTGGAGATGTTTTTGCAGTCGGTACAACTTTATGCTTGTAAACCAAATTATAAATTCAATTAAAAGTCTGAAGAATAAATGATGTGGGAGCCGCAAATGTCTCCGTTTAATGAGGCAATTCGTAAAATGTTGTTGAGTTATTGCACTGAATAAGGGGAAATCAAATATTGATAAAGCGTATAATGACAACTATGCTACAATTTTACAGCTCTGCTTTTCTGTCAGTGAGCATATATTATGTGTCTGTTTAAGTATTACTATTACTGCACACATCTTCTGTTTTTCTCGCCTGGTTGTTATGTTGTATATTTGTTTTTTTTAATATAATATATTTTTTGTATTACAAATCAAAAGGATTTGCCTATTCAAAGAATATATTTGTTATATACTGTAACTGTAAAGCCACAACTTTTTAAATTTACTCTTCAATTCGAGCTGTCAAACTTTTTTTGACATTTAAGCTATAAGTTGCATTAGTTGTATACGTTTGTCCTGCTTGTTTTTAAATGCTCTCTCACTCTCACACTCACTCTCTCTCTCTGTCTCTCTGTCTCTCTCCCTCTGCAGAGGAAGTCCTTGATCGCCACCAGTCTGATCGTGGCGGTGTCGCTGTTCGTGGTCGTGGTGAACTACTCGGAGAAGCCCTACTTCCTGCTGCCGCCCGTGTTCGGTCAGACGTTCAGCAGCCACTGGATGTTTTCCAAGCAGCCGTACAAGGCCTTCAAACCTCACCTGGGCTACGTTAGCATCCCCAAACAGGAGGTAAGGGACGCGAAACGACCGAAGGCACACACACAGAAACAGAAATCTTCATTTGTACAAAGTGTTGGACTGTACTTAAGAGTTGCTTGTCAGTCTGATCACTTTGTTCGGCCTTAAGGAAATATTCTACATCAATTACAGCATTAACCACTGATACTTTAACTAGAACATTTTTACATTTTCCCTATTACAGTGTTTGTGCCATAAAATCACACACGGGTTCTTCCTTTTATGATGCTTATTCTATTCTATAACCCCCTGTTAACATTAACCGGCCATCACAGAGCTTCACCTCAATAACGAAGGCCCCTTTTGAAGCCTCTCGTGTTTGTGATATCTTTGTAATTCCAAAGCCCCACGTCCGTGATCCCATTTTTCCACCTTCAAACCGCCCTGTGTTGTTTATTCCCCGCGCAATTTATGGAAATAGAATTATCAAAGCCTTTGAATTCCCACCGCCTAAAAATGTAAAAAAAAACAAGCCGCGTGTTTGTTGTTTGGGAAGGCGGCCTGTGAAAAACAGGAATCGTGCTCTTGGATGTCGAGGAGTCCCAAAGGAGAATTGTATGTTTTGCTCGTAGAGATTTGTGCACATTTCCGTCTTGACGAAGAATGACGTTTTCGGCCTCGTTACATCTAGATTCCGGATTGCGATGGATCAGTTGATCCTTAATGAGAAGCGCAACGCCTAATATTCAGCAGGCTGTTTGCGGATTAATGTGGTCGCGTCATCCTCTGCCTCCGGAGACTTTCCTCCACCGAGCACGGGCCCAGAGGCAATCACACCAATCTCCACGTCTGCACCCCCTTCTGCCTCCAGACAAGTCTGCTTAAATCACTGACCCCCCCCCCCCCCTTTGGAGGCTAATGCAAATCACAGGAAAGCCTGGCAGCTCTTGCCAAATTAGGTCTCTTTTCAGCTCAAGCACCTCAGCAGTGAGTTCTCCGCGCCGAATCAGAAGCGGCGGTGACGGGTCGGAGCGGGCCGAATGTTGAAAGTGTTCCGCGCGCTCCTCAAACCCTCTTACAAAGGATGGAGAGAAATGTGGAGGCCTGGTCAAGGTGATTTCCTGGCGCCAAGCGTCCTGAGCGATTGCGTCCGGAGTGAAAGCCCGCCGTGGGAGCTGTCGGCCCTCCGATGAGCACACGGCAACACCTGAAGGAGACGTAATATTTCTCCCCGACAGTGAGGCAATGGTGCACGATGCACGTTGAGGTGTCATTTTAGGTGTTATAAACCTCCTGCGGGGATGTATAATGCATAACCCGGTAGCACGGGAACGGTCCAACTTATTTTCCGCGTGTAACTCCGTCTGCCTCCAGGCGTGATGAATCGTTCCCACTCTGCTTTCAGGAGGAATAAAAATAAAAAACATTTGTCTCGTAGCACTTTGCATCTGAGCCTCTGGTCTTTTAAAGGCCGAGAGAGAAACTTTACTTCATTTGGTCCTGAGCTGTTTTTTATTTTTTTAAACGTACACGATTGCCAACAGAAGCAACAGAAAGTGTCTTTTTGGATTTCTTCTAATTACTATTAATTATTATAATTATAAAACGAATTATTTGATTGACAAATCTTCTGGTTCTGGACCAGCTGGGACTTTAAATGCATTATTATAGGTATTGTATTCTACAGTCTGCATGCAAGTACGCTGATTCTAAGCAGGTAATGTTTATTCAAGTCCTCCTTCTTAGTTAAGCATATAATATACTAACATTTGTAACTACAGTTTATCTAAGGGTTCTCCTTACAATCACAGGTCTGAAGAAATACCATCCACACTCAAACCTACCAGCAATGTTATTGAATATGCTTTTTGTCAGCTAGAAGAGTTGTAAACAGGAATGCAGAAGAGCAAAGAGAAAACATCTACCAAAGGGCTGTGGGTTGGATTCAAACCCAATTTCGAACTAATGATGCCTGATAAAAACTAAGCAAAATCTGTACCTTATTAAATGTAAGTCAACCTGGTGGACCTGAAGAGACCAGACCTCCAGATTCATTATTTTGGAGCGACCTTTGTCCACTTGCTGCTTCGCTTTTCTCAGCTACGTCTGCCGTTTTCAAAGCTTCCTCCAAGATGCAGGGTCTAAAATCTAATAAAATGTCCCCCCTGCCACTGTGGGAGGTCACTGAACATCTCTACCAGCCACTCAGAAGTGGACCACCCCTGAAATATTAGTGGAGAGCTTTAGACAGCATAGATAAGGAAGACAATTTACCATCATTCCTGACAGGAATTGCTTTTTGGAAAGTATATATCGTAATTTAAGGAAAACTGCACCCAATATATTCACCTGCCACAGCCATCATTTACCATGTATTCGTCAGGGAGAAGTGTTTATTATCTGGCAACGTCGATGCCCAGAAATGTGCCGAATACAGTACAAAAGGAAAGGAAAGAATAGAATTCAGTCAGGGTCTGGAGATACAGACCCCAGCACACTGCCACAGGGTCATAAATGATTAAGAGTCTATATATTGCTTTGAGGAAAGACCAGCTCAGGTAAAAGTACAAAACTATTATTGTCAAAAGTAGTTAAAATAGTTAAAAATAGTTAAAATACCAATGTATCTTTTGGCGGGAAAAGTTGGGGCTTATTTTAATTATATAATACAATCATTGTTATGGATTGTCTCTGACCCCAAGTGCACGACACCAGACACAGCTTAGGTTTAGCCGGAAAACGGCGTAGTTTATTTCACAAAATAACCAAATACGAGAAACAAACAAAAAAAAGGCAACTCCAAAAACTTCTCTAGTCCGTGGGCGCTCTTAGTCCAATCAAAAAAAGAAAACTCACACGATACTCACAGGGAAAACAAAAACTCTGCGTAGGGAATTCCGGAAGGGTTTCCAAGAGGAGCACAGGGGAAGAACAATCAACCCTCTCTGGGGAAACACAGAGCACGAACTCACAGCGAGCCACTGGCAGATCTGCTTCTTAACCTCCCTGTGGGATGAGCTGACGAGCTGCAGCTGTGGCGATGAGCAGAGCGGCGTCAGGTGTGCGACTCTCTGGCTGGTCGAGCCCTAACAATCATATATTTATTGAATATTCTGTTGGTCAGCTTGAATTGACCAATTAAGTATTATGTCATCAGATACATTTTGTGAAGTTAAAAGTATTCCTCTGAGATGTTGTGGAGTGAAGTGTAAAATTGTCCTGTATTTAATTCATTATAAAAAGTTCCACTCCTGAGTGCACTGTGTGTCTCGCAGGAGGAGCATTTGCAATCAATTACTCTTGCAGACAACTTCAGCTAATCAATGAATTTCTAAGTGCCATGGAGGCGTCTTACGCTGGGACTTGGCACGTTAATGTAATAATTATTGCTTATTAATTAATCGTGTTCAGAGCATTTTAATGAACGGCGAGGTTAAGTTCACACCACAGCGCTGTAATTTAATGATGACGAGTTCCTGGCATTTGGCCCATTTTTAAACAACCCACTTTATTTTTGATACACTGCAGCATAAAATCTCATACTTTCAGTAGATTTTGTACTTATCACTGAGTGCCAATTTTAAAAGCGGCTCCTGCATGCAACACTGAAACAGCACCGCCAATAAACGTGAAACTGGAACACGAATCACCGCTGCGACGGCGAAGCGTCCACAACATTTTACTCGTTTAAAGGACTTAATGTTAGCAGATTTGGCGGGAGCGATAGATTCCCATCACATATACAAAATGAAATCGTTCCGGTCTTAGTTGTTAGATGAACTTTGTCTACGCACGTAAATGTGATTAATGTCACGGGGAGCCAGTTATGCTCCTATTCCTGTTGACTACTCGGGGGGCGATTTTATGCTCTTTAAATGAAGCTTAATTAATCCAGGCCTCTTAACGTGTTACTGCAGTCTTATATGAGCTGCGGTAACATGCGCCCCCCCCCCCCCCGCATGCGGCCTGTCAGCCAGTGTTCCCCCACGGAGTTGAGCCATTCTGTGCGCAGAGCTGAGGAGGCGTGATGGACCCGCGAGGCCCAGCGAGGCCCAGCGGGTGATGACGGACGAGCCGCCGACGGCTCGAGGAGGCTGCGGCCGGCAAAATGGAGGTCTGCCAGAGATCCTTTTTCCCAACCCGAGGAGAAGCAACGGCAGGCTCCGTTGGGGGTGTTCAGAGTCCCGAGGTCTTAAACTTCTGCACTAAGCAGCCTTAATAGAACTCACTGGGTCTCGCGGTCGGAATGTGTTTGCACACACGAAACGCAGAACACGCGACAGAGGGTTTGATGTTCGTCGGCCGGAACGCGGCACGAATGCAGTTTATATTCAAACCAAGTGACAGTACAGTTATTCCCCATTAGGCAAATGATCCAACAGGGTTTTAGTCATGACACAATGCTTTTTCTTTTTGGAACTTTCTCTTGCGTTCATTCACTTAAATGGGTTTAATCTCATCAAAACAAACCAAGCATATTTGCTTCGATTAGGCAAATCTCCAATTTCGGATTCAGAGAGAGCTTTCCCCCACTGCTGGCAAAGCGTAGCTAAGAGCTATTATTGAAGATTCATTACAAATCCCCTCGCTCCAGTAAAGTATAATAATATATAATAAATATACAGTAAGATGAATGGCGCAACTCCCTTGCTCGTATACGTCCTGCATAAAACTCGATATAAACTCAGATCCCACATTTAATTCACTTAATCAATGTTAGTTCTTGGCACAGTGGCATTAATCTTAAGACATAAAAGGAAATTATATAGAGCCATGAAGCCCCGATGATTTTCTTTTCATAAATAATTACCAAAGTATTTCATTTCATGGTCTAATCACACAAGCCGCTTGCCAAAGCATAACTTTAATATTGCTATTGAACACATGTAATAGTATATCACAAACTACAATCTCATGGGGATGAAAATGACACAACGTGCATTAGACTGTAAGAACTAAACACTCGGAGGTCATCGGTCAGTAATAAGAAAATAATGTATTGAATCAACTTATATTAAAAGAGCCTGGAATATTTTGAAACTGCCTCCAGTTCCTTCCATCACTCGATGTCTTAATGGGATTGCTCTCTTTTAAGAAGTTGCACAATTTGAGGGTAATTGTCACTTTTTCTCCAAATACTGACAATGAATTCTATTTCTGTAAACAAAACAGCCATACATGTTTGAAAGAGTTGATGATCAGTAACATGCATTGCATCAACTGGTGAAAATATTTCCGGTTGTAAATCCTGATTGGTCTTCCGATTGTCTTTTCCAATAGGAGCCAGATTGGATATTTTTGTGAGCAGGCTGAAAGCCTCTCTGGCTATAAAAAGATGCAGTAACTGTGATATATTTCCTTCCTTTTAGGTCTCTGTTTTTTATTTCTTTAGTTTTCTTGTGCCTCTGTCGTGTGAGCTGAACCCTGCGTTTCGTTTCCTTGCTTGTTGATAGAAGTTATAGTTTGCTAGTCTCTTTATCCGTAGTTGTAACCTCTATACAAGTGTAAGTGTTGCATATTTCATTAAGAATCCTGACCGGAAGGACAGATCTTCACTTGTAAAAGCCACATGAACATCTGTGGACCTGAACTTGTCCCTGTAAAGTAGAAAATTCACTTGAGAGTTGCCCTGACCCTGAATTTTTACTCAATAGGACTTTTTTTTTGAGTAGGGCTTGACTTACACCGGCCCTCATTGAATCCAACCTACCAATCGACTTGGCACAGTTTTAATTGACTTAAACTCAGACACACTTGACCGGCGTTTTCGCCCCTACGGACTCGTCTCGATTCCTGGCGACGAAGCCCACTTCTAACGCGCTCGCTCCCTCTCCTCCAGCCCCTGAAGCTGCACTGTGAGCTCTGCAGCATCGTGTCCAGCTCCGGGCAGATGTTGGGTCAGGCCGCCGGCCCGCAGATCGACCGCTCGCCCTGCATCTGGCGCATGAACAACGCGCCGGCGCGAGGCTTCGAGCGGGACGTGGGCCAGCGGACCACGCTGAGGGTCGTCTCGCACACCAGCGTCCCCCTGCTGCTGCAGAAGCCCCAGCACTTCTTCGGGCGGGGCAACGACACCATCTACGTCGTGTGGGGGCCGCTGCGGAACATGAGGAAGGACGGGAAGGGCGTCGTGTACAACATGCTGCGGCAGGCGGCGGAGAATTACCCCCACGCCCGCATTTACGTCACCACGGAGGAGAGGATGAACTACTGCGACATGGTCTTCAAGAAGGAGACGGGTAAAGACAGGTGAGTCAGATCGGCGCTGCTTCGTTTTGTGCCTTGGCTTTTTGGCATTCCACCCGGCGCTTTGACATTCACTTTGCTTTTTTACCGCTTATGAAATCGACCTCATCGATGAGCGCGGTGTGATGAGCGCTCTGAGCTTTTACTCCTCTCAAATCCTCCCTTTTCAAGAGGCCTTATCAAAGTGAGTTACTTAACTTCACGGCACTGGATGCCATTTTCTAACAAAAAGGCCGTCACGGAGGACGGAGCCGGGGTTGTAGACGTCAACCACATGCCAGTCTGGGGAAAAATCCAGCTAATGAGGCGGCGTGATTCTGGCTGCAGCCGGTCTCTCAACTCTGTGCCAGCGTCTTTTGAATTAGCGAGGGGGAAAAAAAAGGTAAAATGATTGAAGTTAAAGCTCCAGTAATCTTGAAAGTCGGTTAGAGTTATTTGATTGTTGGAGACATTTGGGGCGACGGAATGCGCAAAAACTGTGCTCTGTTATTTGAAGCATGTGAAGGACTACGCGAGCCGGGCGGCAGGCTCGCTATTGCTCAGTACATGAACCGCATTCTTCAGAGCGGCTTCTGCTCATTTCCACAGAGCTCTGCGCTCCTGCGTCCACCCGGTGTCATCGAGACCGTGTCGTCCGTTCCACCTCCGTCGTCTCGCTCTTGTGAAGGACGGCCGGCCGCGTTCAGCCGGACTCAGCTGACCCGTAGACCCGGCGAAGCGCAGCTAGAGGTGTGGGATGATGGAGGATAGCTCGGGGGGGTGGATGCGGGGGATCTGATTACAGGACATAATGCTCGCGGGTGCGATGCAGCGCTTCAATCGTTACTGATTGGTAGCAATGACAGAAAGTCAAGGTGCGAATACGATCTTGGAGAAAGTTTCTACATGGGTTTGCTCCTCAGATCTTTCTGCCTGAATACCAGCGTCTTGTTTTGTTAATTAACCTCCATGGTTACGGCTTTCAAATGAAGTGGCTCAAAAAAAAAAGGGTTCACTGATTCACTGCCACTGCTTGCTGTACTCTAATTATCCAGATAGCGGCGAGATGCAGAGGTAATGCGCTTCGACTTGCTCATCTAGTCTCCATGCAATGCGATGGCAGCGTCGCCAGCAAACCGAGTGACCTTCTCTCTCTCTCAAAAAAAAAGCAAAAAACCCTGCGAAACCGCCGGAGGGCTCGGACGTTTCTGGACAGAGGTGAGAAAGTGGAATTTGAGGAGCCTCGGAGGAGGAGGGATTCCCATAATCTGAAGAAGGCTGAAGAAAGTTGTGTTAACTCGGACAAGCTGGTCTCAAATCTGGAGCAGGTAGAAAAGGATAAATGACACGTTGACGGGCTAAAAGAGAACTAATAAGCAGCCATCTGAGTCCCAACGACAAACTGCACGTTAATTCTGAGCAGACTTTCAATATGTAATTTGTTTACACTGAAAGTTAGAGTGGTTGCTGTGGAAAATGGAATTCCTTTAAACAGCAGACATTTTGACGTTTTGTCATAGTAGGAAAAGTGTTACTTATGGTAAAAGGGAAATGCTTTTCCAAAGATTGCATTTTTTTTCTTTCAAAAAAGGAAAAGCTGGATAGTGTTTTTCTAGTAGTATTTAGTATGGATTTGGCTGACAGTGGACATTGGCAATGACAAAAACAGTAACTCTTGAGGTTATTATTCGTTTTTCTCTTTGTGAGGTGTCAAAATGCAGTCGCAGTGAAATTGACGGCCGTTGGCTGTGGATCATTTTTACAAAGAACAAACAGTAAGTGACAGTCGCATTAAAAAGCATTCTGTTAATTCAATTCAAATCATTTGCTTTTGTATAGCCCAAAATTGCAAATGACAAATTTGGGCTTTACAGTCTGTACACATGCGACATCCTGCGAAATGTCAACTTATATATGCTACCTAATTGTTTGTGCTGTACGTAATTAGAATCGAGTGGGTGTTCTAAATAACAATATTTACAGTAATCTGCAGGTACGATGCTGTATACTCTTCAAAGCCCAATTATTGAATGCAAGATCCATCCATCCATCCATCCATTGTCAAACCGCTTATCCTGCACACAGGGTCGCGGGGGGGCTGGAGTCCATCCCAGCCAACTTCGGGCGATAGACAGGGTACACCCTGGATTGGTCGCCAGCCAATCGCAGGGCAACACAGAGACATACAACCATTCATACTCACATTCACACATCTACGGGCAATTTAGAGTCACCAATTAACCTGATCCCCAGAGCATGTCTTTGGACTGTGGGAGGAAGCCGGAGAACCCGGAGAGAACCCACGCAGACACGGGGAGAACATGCAGACTCCACACAGAAAGGCCACTGGGTGGAATCGAACCCAGGACCTTCTTGCTGTGAGGCAACAGTGCTAACCACCACGCCACCGTGCCGCCCTTGAATGCAAGATAAATATATCAATATAATATATAATATTTACCCACAAAGAGACACCTGAGTCATCATTATAAATCTCTATAAATATCTCTCTATGGCTCCATTGTCACCTGGTGTCGCTCCTCGTCCGACACACTTGATCACCTCGAATCAACATCCAACGGGGGACGAGACACTGACACATCTGGCCCCGGCCCTAAACGCGTGCGACAGCAGCTCTGACACAGGATTCATGTGGCCGCGCCGAAGCTGTCTCCATCATCAGGGGCCGCCTCCCGAGCAGCGCCCCCCCGTTAGCGGCGCTAGATCACGCAACTCACGGCGACACAAATCACGGCGTGTCGCTTTGAAGCGTCGCCATCCGGGCCTGCGTGACCTGGGTCTCTGCTCCCGGTGCTCCTTCAACGCACGTGTGTGTACTGAGCTGTGTGTGTGTGTGTGTGTGTCTTCATGGTTGTGACACTGTGATAGATGGCGCGGGCGGTTTCATTCATCCGAGTGAGTAACTATTCACTCCTGTGGTCTCATGAACCGTTAGAAACGTCTTCACAAGCCTTTGTACTTGTCACTGGGCTCAAACGTGGTTTTCTTTGTACTCGTTTCTTGTTCGGTCAGTTATACCCAATGACTTTTTCCCTTCAAATCCTGTAGTTTCTTCATGGATTTGCCGCTTTCTTTCTTTTTTTTAACACAGTAGTTTCATTGTGGTTTTAAAAGAGGGCCGTTATAACGTTGGTTTGATGCACAGAGGAATTTGACAATTAGATTATCAAATAGTGAGAAATGAGGCCCACAGCTACTAAAGTAAAATCCTGCATCTACATTAAAGCATGAGGAAAAATAATTAAAATAATACATGTGTTATAATAACAGCAGCAATGATACTTTCCCAGATTATGCTGATTTTACTTGTGGGAGGGTATTTCTGCAGTGTTAGTACTTGTAATTATGTTTTATCTAGAGGCATTCACTCCACACGCGACTCCTCTTTCTGTAAATAAGAAGCGATGGACGTCGTGGAGCCGTTCCAGACCTTTTAATCTTATAGACAAACCTTCCATCGACATCTATTCCACGCTTGCACATGGATGCACGCGTCGTCTCACGCCGCCCTTTCTTTAGCCGGTCGTATGAATCATCTCAAAAAGGAGAGCAGGAGATGCAAACTAAATGCGTTCCTATTCAACCGAACCTCACTGCAGGGTGTGAGTCGTGTTTAAAAACCTCCACAGGTGACCTTTGATAAAGGAGAACACGGAGTGCCATTTAGTTATAGCTCGTTTGCTTTTATATACTCCAGTTTATATCACCCTCCAGTTATTCTGCTGCGCATCCAGCAGGAGGTTATATTACTTGTTGTAACGCTCGACACTTTACGGTGTCTCACATCTGGCACGAGCCCGCGAATGTGATTGTAAAATGCACACGTGGACGCGTCTTCTTTTCTCACGCAGACTTGTTTCTTGCTGTGGTTGTCAGACGACAGTAGAGGAACAGGAAATCAGAGTAGCCGCACAAACTAAACGGAAAAATAGAGGATCTTTAAAGGGCTCGCCGGTGCCTACAGTTAAAATACTGCACTGAGTCAATGCAATCGGCGTTGAACTTAATAGCAGATGCTCCACTCTCGCGGGCCTCGAAATACGTGCTGAATTTCATTTTAATCTATTTTTATTAGCGTGAATGTCACGCCTGTGTAATCATGCTTCATAATCTCTAGCCGTCCACTTCATATCTGCGTAAGTGCCCCTGGCAGTCGCTGCACATTTATCCTAAAATAGTTCAAACCACCATTCGGTTACAACAGCCTCTCTGTGTTATTATGGTCTGGGAGATCTGTGAGCGTGAACAGCTCTTCCCCAAAGGGACACGTGGCAGATCGGGGAAGAGCCGAGACACGAGGTCCATAGGCGATGAAGTGGGAAGGACGAACGGGGGGGAAAGCGTCCTCGGGGATTTTTTCTCGGGATGAGGGAGTGTTTTCCCGGTTAGAAACTGACCACATCTCTGTGGAATTGAATAACTAAAACGAAAAAGTCTCTTGTTCATTGAATGTGGAGCTGATAATGCTTGCTGATAAAGTTTTGGCTCTTTATACTAGGAACATTCAGCAGTGAATGCTGGACCTTTTCCCGTGCTTTTGTGCCGAGGGGACTAATGGGCTGAATTCTTTGGAATCGGTCCTGTATTGACCTCCGGGTGCTGCGTCTGCACGGAACTTCTGCGTGAGCGAGTGAGGGATTTGTGCAGCAAGAGTGAGACTGTCAGCTCAGCTAATCACACAAAGAAATGGCCATGAAGGCCTTTTTAAAGGCCCGTTACCGATGCTACAGTTGTTGTTTTTTCATGCTCTCAGCCGGCATTGTGGGCAAAAACGTAAAGTATGGAGCACAGAGCGTGTTGTTGATTTTGAAGGTTTCACTCTCATCTGTTCCACTCAGCTCGCTACACTTCTCCGTGTTGTGTGACGGAGAGAAGCACAATGGCCTCATTTTCTGAGGGCGCTGCTCTCGCACAGTTCGATCGCGGAGACATTACGGAGAAAATCACTTCACACGCAAACCCGGTTTCGTTTAACAGAAATTGAACAATCGCCTTTGTCGCGGCACATCGCCGTTGTGCTCTCACGTTTGAAAAGAAACGTCTCCATCGCAGCTTTGACGTTTTGTGATTTCTCACACAGAGCAGCCGAAAATTGCCGCCCGAGCCTCACATATTCCGACACAACGTGAAGGAATGTGACTTTCTTTTTCAGTGCAACAGCAGCAGCAGCCAAACTGCTCTCCTTCACAGACGCACTGCAGGTTGTGAGTGTCTGTTTACGGTACCCGCACCGTAAACAAGCACTCATAAATGCCTTGTGCATGGAATGTCAAGAGAAGAAGAAACCGGCCGATGATCGAAAGACAAATGTTTGCGGCATCGCCACAGAAGTGTAATTTCATGCTCATCACGACGAGCCGTTCGAAGAGAACAGAGGGCGAGAGGACTCGTCGTGTTTCTCTGCACACGGAGCCGCGATGGCCCGCCGTAGATACGCACCAAAACAAGAATTTGTCACCGAGCAAGCGTGTAATGACATTACATTTCTGTTGAAAGCTCGCAATTACTGTGAAATTATCTTATTAGATGAAGCCACTGGAAACCCTAAAGCGCAAACAGCCGGGCTGCTCGGGGAGGCTGTTCGCATCGGGTCAAAAAAACGGTCGGTTCGGAAGAACAAGGGAATCATCATCATCATCATCCCGAAAGAAGAGGGGGGGATCAGCGGCTCGTTGGATTTTGTGTTCTCGTGACTCCGTCTGAGGAAGAAATGAGGCGGAGCGAGAGGAGCAAACTGTCGGCTGAGGGCACAGTGCAGTCGTCCCTAAAACCCATTTGCATCTCGATGATGTAATGGCACTCGGAGGATGTCAGAGAGACTTTTAGTTGTGGAGGAGCATTGTGTTGGTCGCCTGATTTCCATTCGGCAAATATCCTTTTACCCGTCCGTTGTTTTAGGGGTGTTTATTCACAGCGTCTGTGTTCTGTTTGCACAATGGAAATGCATCACTCGGTGGTGGAAAAAGACAGAAGGGGAGAGTGGCTTTATTCTCTTCTTGCTTTACATTTCCTATGCACATACTTTATTATCTTCAAGTAGGATTTCTTTTTCACATTTTGTGCTACTTTATACCTTTACTCTGCCACAATCCAGAGGCAGATATTTGACTTTTTATTCAAGTCTAAAATTAACATATTCTTTATGATGAGTACCTTTGAACGCATGTGTCAAAATGTGAATGCATGACTTTTACTTGAACTAGTACTTTTACACTGTTACTGTGGGAGCTTTGGTTAAAGCACAACGTGGCCCGATGGTGAGCGACACATCTATCCATTGCTCTGGTGCTGACACAAATTGATGAATTAAAAACGTACAGTTTCTACTTCTTCTCCGCTTCAAGCCTTCTGTCGGCCCTTTTTAAGCCTCTCTTTGAATTGTCACTCCTGCTCCCTGAAAGTGATACATTACTTTGGTAGAAAAGCAACCATTTTGGACCGTGGTTCAGCACGAGATCGCACATTTGAATAAAAGACTCTTTTAGGTGGACCTTAGCAAAATCACATCCATCTCACTCAATCTGGATTAGAGTTTGTTTGTAGCAGCTGGGCCCGGCGCAGGTAGGCGTGATGGTTACCCCGCGGCATCGAAAGCAGTAACTGCATTCTGTGCTCCGCTTTGCTGCACCTGAATTCAATAACCTTCACTATCCGAAATCTCCCAGACACACTCTTGTATCACCAGCCCCCCCCCACCCCCTCAATAAACCATATTAGATTAAACTAACAGACAAATATCACTCTAAAGATATAGAATAGCCTCGTAACACGCGTCAATCCTCCATCAATATGAAACATTCATTTCCAGCAACAATACCGGTCTGCAAATATATTTGTCCGTTGCATTAATTTGTTGTACCAATGGCTTTGCCCTCCTTTTCCCTCTTATTGCTCATCTCCTGGGCTCGTGTTTGACACTTTAACTGCTGCAGGTACTGAATTTTAAAAGTCTACCAACGGAGTTTACAGCTCTCTCTCTCTCTCTTTCTCTCTTCACCCGTTTCATGGATCCTCTGCACCTCGACACTTGTTCTCCTCTGATGTCTAGTCGGGCTAAAGTGTTTCTTCATGCTGGCTGTGCTGTGTAATCACAATCAAATAATCCGCAGGACACGCCAAAAACACACAATGCAAGAAGTGCATCATAATTTGAGACAACACTCATCCCAGGATGTCAAATAATGCACTCACTGGTGCGAGAGCGGGACAAAGACGGATCTCCTGTTTGTTGCCTGAGAAAGGTAGAATGGGTACAGCCCCGTGCAACATCAGACGTAATGCATTCTGTCAGGGACATTCGGTTATATGTTCAGCTCTAAATTGGATGCGAACTAGTCACTTCAGATTATAGTTACACAACTCTATGTGAAAAGGGAAGCAATAACCCTCTCGGCGGCAGTATTACAATCTGCTTGTAAAATTGTCACAACCTTCATCTTCCCAACACGGAGCGTCGCCTCTTCTTGAGGGTTTCTCAGCCAGCAACAAACAAACGCGCCGTTTGCTTTTCCTGACAAAGAGCAGCTTTTCAATCAGCTAATGCAGTTCTGTACGTAACAGCAGTGCTTTTACTGCGTCCACTTTTAAGTGCATTCACACTCAAATCCCAGAAATCCCAGTGAGAGAATACGCTGTTTCTCATGTTGATGCATGGCTTACTATAATTTGGACAATAGTATATTATGCATTTAATTGTGCAACTGGGTTCAGCATTTAAAACTGTTTGCATCCCTCAACATGTGTCATTCTATTAAATGTACATATATATACACATTTTTACAACATTTTTATTTTTTTTCACAGAATAAGCAACATTTTTTAAAAGGAATCTATTTAATTATGAATGTTATGCTTTATAGTAAGATTTGGAATAAGTAAATAGCTTGCTCATATTCTTATCCCTAATAATAAGATGAACATAGATGCACGGATGGATCGTTTCCATGTGCATGAATATCCATACTAACTAAATCCAACTAAATCCATAAAATATGTGGCATTGTATGAATGTGTCAAAAAGTCTTTGACGTCAGAAGAAGAAGAATCACTTCATTATTCCGTCTCTCACACCTCTCATATTTCTGTGCAACATTCTCAAAATGTGGTGTGATGAAGATGAAAATGTAAAATAACAGCGGCGTTATGCTGTAAGCAGTGCCGCATTGTCAGAGCAAGAGGCTTTTGAATATTAAAGTCGTAACACATCTCTTTGCGCGCAGCCATAAATCTTCTTTACTGTTAGACAGGGGATCCGGTGTGGCTTAAGAGCAGCTCCAGCAGTCGGGGGGAGCTTAATAGCGCCGTGGTTATTGGACTTTTGCTTGGGATTACTCCCTATTGTGCAGCTCTCTATGGTGTGAGGGACAATCTGCTCTCAATTATTCCACAGGACAAGTGGGATTAATTGATTATTGAGTTTTAGATCAATAGTAATCAGTAGTTCCAGTGTGTAATTCTCAGGCCTTTGTCTTAATCTCTGTCCCTGGAGAAATCTCTTAAATTGGTCCTCATCTGTTTTGCTAATCCTTGGTTTTACCCCCCTGGTCTTGGACGGGCATCCCATTAACCTGTTGGATAAGCTGCAGAGCTTTCACAGTCTGCCATCTACCTCGGACCCTTTTACTCCCTCTGAGCTTGTTCATTAAAAAATCTACGTAAAAGTTTTTTTTACCACACAAATAGTAACTTCTGCTCACCTCTTCTGACCTTCCACCACTTGTATTTCTGCCAAATAAATCTTCACCGATGGTGTATGACCAAGGTTGACGCTTTGTGATTATGATGAAGCCTTTTCCTTATGTTGCTGACTAAAATCAGTGAAGAAAAACCTCTCAACCTGCATGGAGCTTTCATTTTCCAGACAATTTATTCTCACTTTAAGTATAATGTAAATCGGTCTCCTCTCTTTTAGCAAAATAATTGCTGTTTACTCCGGTGAAGTGTGTTAAGTCCTTGGGCCGGGTCTTTGATGGTGATTCTTTAACCGGAGGCTTTTTGTCAGGGATGTGAAGCTAATAGGTTTATAAAACGAGGTCTGTTTCCTTTTTATCAAAGATATTGTTCTGGGAATTGGAGAAAACTGTTTTGTGAATAACTTGATTTTACTGTAATGAAGTGAAAACCATTCCAGCTGGCACCTACACTACAATATCTTGCCTTCAGGCTGAATTGGAGCTGCGACTAAAAATTGTTTACATTTTTTAAACTTGAGCCATCCCAGCCATTGTCCAGCTTTTAAACTCAAAATTGTCCATAAAACACCCAAATGTCCTTAAAAAATGACCTAAAATAAAACGATTTATCAGCAGTGGTTTGAATTTAGTTGTAAGGTACCATATACAGTGTTCAGTTCACTGGCAAAGAGGCTTTTTTGTTGTTAAAGAAAAAACTGCTTTTTCTTGAAATGAGATTTTCGCTGACAGGTGGATTGTGGGAAGGTGGTTGGTTAACAGGAAGCCTGTTTCCATGGCACCTGAGCACATGCTCATTACCAGCCCACCAGCCTCCTGTGGGAGATTTCATTCATGACGTTGTTGTTGTTGTTGTTGTACGGATGTTGTTTGCTGGCTTCTCAACTTAAGATTCGTTTTGATTGTGTATATTCAGGATTTTTTTGTTTAGTTTTGGTGATCAAAATCAGAAAAATAAGTTATATTAACTTTCATTAGACATCAGAGAGTATAATCAAGGCTGCCTCTATTCCACGTCCTCTTTCTCTGTCGGTCTGCCAGGGCGGCGGAAGCCTAATTGAATTTATCTGAAAAAAGAATGTTGTATCAACATGAGCAATAAACACGTGGAATTGTTTATGGACTTTGTGTGTAGAGCTTGGTCTGCAGTTTCTTTTGAAGTTAGTCAAATACCAACAACAGGATTAATTGTAATGTGATCCGTTCACTTTTAATCTAGCGCTCGTGCACATTGTGGTGAGAGATAATGTGAATATGTTACTAAGCTCACATCACGAACATGACAGCCGATAAACATCGGCTAGCATGCTAATGTTAGCATTTAGCTCACCTCCGTAGCCGAGCACAATCTCACAGAGCTGCGAGTAGGATTGCAGACACTTTATGGTTTTAATGAACCCAACTATTAACTTTTTTGCATTATGTGTGTGGTGCTCTCAAGTGTTAAGGGAATTTAGGACAGACACTTAATACTGAAATTGCACACAGTACGGGAACAAAAGCTACTGCTGACTAAAAATACTGAAATGACTAGTTGGAATTTGCCTTTTCATTCATTGTACAACGCTGAGGATTAACACGTCGGCTGAATATTTTTAGGGTCTGTGAAACATTTGGATTTACTGCTGAGCTCCAGTCGACTAATCTGCCTTTGTCTTTTGAAACAAGAAACACGGTTACATAATCAGGTTGAAATATCTGCCCGGTTGCTTCAGCCGAACACGGGGGAAAGATTTCCTTTGAAGCGCCAGCCGCAGTGTGAGCGGCGCCGAGGATCGACGGCTGTAATTGTGTAGAACCTCCTCTCAGCCGGGGCAGGCGGCTTTTCACGTGGACTCAACTTTTGTCGGATTGGAGATAAATCAGTTGACCAAACAATGGCAGGTATGACATCTCCAGGGGGGAAGAAACGTAGTCGTAAAGCAGACTCACTCGGGTGCTGTGAAATTAATGAGAGAAAACTGGTGGGGTGGTGGTGTGCATAAAAGCTTCACACACCTTCTTCTGCACTGAGAGAATTATTAAAGTGCCGGTTGCCACGCGGAGATCAGTGGAACCCGCTCGCAGTGAGCTCCGTGCGAGTCGGGAGGGATCAAGGATGTGAGGCGGGCGGATGGGAGGCGTTGTGTTATTTCTTGGCATTTGACATTTAACGGCCTTCTAGTTGGTCCTTTTTTTTACTTCTTTTTTTTTGTAAACGTGACAGGGGACGAGTGTTGAGTGACGAGTGTAAAGCAAGCGAGGATGATGAAGGTTCTCCGCCCGCAGGCGTGTCAGGCAACACGGCAGCCAGGATCATGCTAACAGTCCTCAGCATGTTTGATCTGCAGCAGGAGCAACATGTCATGATGCTCTGACTAATTCCGGGACATTTCAGAAATGGTTAAGAATACATCACGCCGCGGTGCGCTAATCGTGTCAAGGTTTTATTCGGCACAGAGTCCTCAGTCTCTTCTGGTCTCCATTCCACTAAAACGGAGCGAAACCTGACTGAAATCTTCACTTTACAAAAGCGTTGTGCGAAATGTCACGACTGCTGGCTCAACACAAGCGAGGGATCCGTCTCTCTGTCTGTTCTTACCAGCCCTCTGTCCTCCGTCTTCCCACTCACGCTCGGATTGGCATCTGCCCGGGAGGCCAATAACTCGGAGGAGAGCGGGAGTCAGGGAGCAAAGGGTCAGAGCAGGGAGTGAAGAGAGATGGACAGGAAGAAGAAGGCCAAAGTTGAAAGGAGAGGAGTAGAAATTGAGTGTGAACAGGATAAAGAACAAGAGGAGGAAACACATCAGAGGTTGGTTTTTGATCTTTTCACAGGGTTTATTGAGTAAAAGATAAACACACTAAAAAAATGGACTGTTGGTGTTCCAGAGGAAACACTTACGACTGTATTTGATTATAAAATCCCAAAGTAAAAAAACAAACAACGTGAGGAGAACTTTGTATATAATATCAGGCAATCAATTGTTTAACAGTAAAACTGTTAACAGCGGGCGCTTAGTTTTCTTCTTGATTGGCTTCTCTCGGTTTCATCTGATTCTGATTAGTTTAGGGAGTCACACTTCATTGGTACATTGATTTCACCCGTTATTTATTTTGTGTTGTTGAGGGACTGAGTACTTTAGTTTAAGATTAATAGAAATGTCTTTTATATTAGTATCTTGTACTTGCTTTGGTGCTACATAACCATGGCAGCAGGGTAAGAAAGTATGATGTGATCTGCTGTTCGGTTGTTTAAGGCCTCAGTACAAATAACGTCCCTTAAAACCAGCTTCCGTTTCTCAGGATTTGTACCTAACATGATTGCAGTATTACTGTAATATTTAGTAAGTAAAATAAGGGGGACCAATTGCGAATGGAAAAAGTAAAACCAAAGTCAAATCAAATGAATCTTCTCTTAAATGTTTTCTCCTAATGAGAAGAGAACATTTCTACCAGTATCGATCTCGGAAACAGATGCTGAGTAAAGGTTATTTCACCAGAGGCTAAACTGGGCGCCAGATTCACCACACTAACAGCAAAAGCCAAAAGCTGCTATATTCATATGTTTAAAACAAAGTGAAAACACAATTGCTCGACTCAATAAGAGGAGAAAACTAATGTAAACACAAAACTAAACTTCAACAAAACACAGGAGAGACCTTGTAAGCATAAATACCATGTTCTGTGCTGAATGCACAACCAGTACAGCCCGATGATATTGACGTTTTTAAAAACGTATCCAGGGATTCATGACCCTGCCAGAAAATGTTAATCTTCTTTGCCTTACTGTGCAGCCCGAGTCCAACATGTATAGTGTATTTTTCTATTTCCATTTCATTATCTTCACTTTTCCAACTTTTACTTGATTTAATCTTGATGTTGAGCCAAGGTCAAGTCAAAGTGTTTATTGCCACGTGCATACTTTGTCAAATGTATGGAATAAAAGATCATTTGTTGTGTGCAAAATGTTGTACAGATGGTGGGTGAATGTCTTTGAGGCGAGTCAAGGGCCTGAGGATAAAACCTCTTCCTCAGCCTAGAAGTCCCGAATTTCCCAATTCTGTACCTCCTGCCAGAGGACATACGTGCACGTGAAGGACTGGGGGTGGGGGGGTCTGGAATCTTTGATGAACCAGGACAATCTTCTATTTTACTGTGGTGGTAATATGTTTAGTGTAGTCGTTGGAGAGACTAGACCATCTTAAAGCCAGCTTCATTCTGACCCCCTTCATCTGCATCAAGCCTGTGTCCTTTCCCTCAGGATTAAGGTCCCCTTCCTGGTTATTATTAGCACCGCGTACTGGTACAAATGCAAACAAAGGTGGACTTGGAGAGAGCAAACAGTCCTTTTTGTAATGCAGGTTGTGGAGGTCACCGCCGGGGGCTTCGCATCGCCTTCCGGCAGAATCAGGAATCGCCTCGACAAGCCTCCGCAGCTGCAATGCTCTTTCTCGTCATTAAAATAAATTGCTGTGCTCCCCGGTTTGTGTAACATTTCCCGAGACAAAAAGCCCCGTTTTCACCCCGTGGCTCGGCTGTGGATGTTGTCCCTGTGTCATCCCAGAGGCTCCTCGGCTGCTTCAGAGACACAGGAAAACACAGTGTGTTGTTCGTCTACACACAATTGGCCAATGGGAAACACGGCGACTCGTCTCGCAGCCTGTTGTTGTATGAAGTAATCACTTAATAACGCACAGTCATTCGCATCAGGCGTTTTCCTGCCGGGAGAAGAAAATAACATGTTTTCATGCAGAAACGGAGGCAAGTCCGCTGTTCTTGTACCCGGAGAGTGGATCATTTTTACAAGTGGGCCCTTCTTTGGAATACCATTGTGTTTACCTGCTACGGCTAGATGGTGCATTTTGGGAAACCTAGTCAAAATAGGACTGAAGATAGGCACGAGTGGCTATTTGTTTGAAGACGGATATGAGGGAGAAAACATGATTATGAGAGAGAGACGTATGGTTCGTAAAATGCCCACCTTCCTCCTCGAGGAGAGGAAGAAGAGCAGGTCTTGGCTGATGAAAGGCTCTCTGGAGTCTGAAGCCACTTGATGTCTGAAGGATGGGTGGGAGGGAGGGTCCAGGTCTCACAGCACAAACTCAACTGGTAAGACGCGGCGCTGATCGGAGATACTTTGTAATCAGATTTTGAAAAAAGAATAGTGAAAAACATTGAACTATTTCATTGAACATCTCGTCGGATTGACTCGACGTGGAGTGTGATCACGTGATGAACTAGATGATGAACCGCTGTCGTACACTGACATTTAGGCAGGTTGCCACTGGAAAAAAGAAGATTGCATCTCAGGTGAATTCTTGGTGAAAGGGGAACATAACGTGGGTGAAAAGATATGTTCGGGGCTCGTGCGTGTACATTTGGGTACCTGGAGCCGCCCCAAGAACTGCAAATTCGCACAACCAAGCCATTCAGATTTGGCTGCCCTTAGTAAGTCACCTTGTGGCTCCTTCAAACATACCGCCCCACATCTTAGTATCTAAGCTTACCTAACTAGCTTCATCATAATTTATTACATGAGAGTGGCGTCGATCTTTTCATCTAAATGGGCGTATTTCACAATCTTTCAATATAGAATCAAAACTGTTAGAATTAGAAGGCTCTACTAATTCACAATGTGGAAACTCACTCACACAACTCCTATGACTCAAAGGTCTTGGTTTGATATCGTCTGTCTTGAAGAACCCATCAGGTGTCTGTGTGAGTTATATTAAGTACTTTTGACAGGTGCCGTATCACATTTGTGCAGCAGCACGGGCACATATAAAGCACATACTTTGACTAAACCGGTCGTCGCTTGGGATTTTTCTCGTGCGCGGACAGCTTTCCCGCTGTGAATGTCGAGTGCGAGTGATTGAACCGAGTCGGAGGTGGAGCATGGCGCCCGCTGATCCCCGGCGGCTCCGGGTATTATTGACTCTACACCCTACTCAGAGTGTCCGACCTAATTCCTCAAAACAGCCTCCCAGTTTCCCAGTGCTGGCGCGTCAGTCCCCATCGCTCCCGCCTCACTTGACTGCGGCTTGTGTTGGTCAGCGAGAGATAAAAGATTGATTTGAAATAGCTGTTCACGTAGCTTCCTTATGTTTGTTCACATTTTGCTCTGTTCGTGCCCAAATACAATTCACGATTGTTGGATTTTTCAGCAGAGCCGTAGCAGTGGGGGGTGATTTTTTGGTCAAGCTTGACCTCATGGTGCTTTTTGTTTGCCGTTTTTGAGTAAAGGCCGGGTGTCTCTGCTTCAACGCAACAGGCAAATTGCATCCTCTCCGTCCTGCGGCTCTGGATGTAATTTTTCGCCTGCCAGAGCAGCTTTACACCGCGGCTTATCTCTGGTTTTAAATTGGCCACACAATAACGCCGGTGTCTCTCTGCGAAGTTGTGCCATTATGGCTGTCGTAGGTTTTACACAATGTCTGCTGAAGACCTTGAAGTCTATCAGTCTGCCTCGCTGCGTCTTCCACACATACGGCTTTGAAATTGTAATTATCAGGTCAGCGCATCCCTCGTCTTTACTTATTCCACCAAGCTTTTGTTTCCCTGGGACATTCGGCACACGTCACGGGAATAGGTGTGTGTGTGTGTGTGTGTGTGTGTGTGTGTGTGTGTCAGCAAGTATGTGGCCGCATTTCTGTGTTTCTGCTGCCGGAGTGGCAAATGGCTAATGAATAATGCAGGGTAATAGTATTGTGTTTACACCTCTGACGCCTGAGAACTGCCGAGCTGTGTATCGCTGATAATGCGCCATTTCCCTTCTGTGCTCCTTCACTCCCTTATTACAACTCATTTCTTTTTTTAAAACTAATTCTGACCCTCTTATAGCATACCTGGGTGTGTGATGAAGTTTGTTGGGCCGCCTGAACTGAAAGTATATTGTTCACTTAAATACACATATTACAGTAGTTACGTTTTGTTGGCTGTTGTGTAAATTATTTTAAGGATAGTGTAGTGAGATATAGTTTAACTCATCACAGATGGTAGACACATGCAAGGAGAGGGAACTAATCCCTTTTTATTACGGCATTGAACATGTTGGCACACAGCTGGAGTTTGTGTTTAAAGCTGTCCAGGAGCTATCAAGGTACTTGAAGAATCAAGTGCAGGTAACTGACTAGACAGCATGCATTTGTAATAATTCATGAATTTCTAAGTATTATTACTGATACTTATTCTCCAGGTAGATATTAATGGACTAAATGCGTGAGAAGCATTTTCCTGACATAGTTGGGATTGCGAGCCGTTATGGCCCACTTCTCTCGCGTTGTTTGAAAATGAGCAAAAGCTTGAGAGGTCTTAACAACGCACGTTTTGAAGCTGATGAAAAGATTATGCATGTTTTTATCGATTGGCCTCCAGGGTTCCTGCATCATTCAAAAGGGGACAGCGTGTGATGAGCTGTTCAACAAACAGATGAAGTTTGCTTCTTCTCTCACCCCTTGAACCTGTTTACTCATTTATAGTGTGGGAATCGTATAAGCTCTTTAACTATAGGTATTCAACATTACTATAGAACGTTCAGTATAACAGGCATTTTATTACACACCTGAGGGCTGTGCTGGGGATGCACTTACATGTAAATGATCATTTTTGATCCATAGCTCAGGCTGTTATACAAGGAAACTTACAACACAAACAGCTGTTTGAATAATTTGAATTCTAAGATAAGCTGAATTACAAGCACACAAGAGCCGTGAGTACAAAGGTCAGATGAATGGAGTCCGGTAAACTCCAGAGAGGCTCCCATTTTCATGCAAATTATTTAAAAGTTATTTTTGTATTAAAATGAATATTTGAGTAAAAGGCTGACTTTGTGTTTTTGCAGGATCCAGTCGGGCTCCTACCTCAGCACCGGCTGGTTTACGCTTATCCTCGCCATGGACATGTGCAAAGAGATCCATATCTACGGCATGATAAATGACACCTACTGCAAGTAAGACACCAACCATCCCCCTCCGTGCACATGCTCCTATACAAAAACTTTGCAGCGGGATTCAAATTCACTGCAGTGCCGGGCCAATCGCAGCCTCCCATAATCACAAACTGCCCTAATACATTTCCAAAACCTCAGTATGGGTTTAATGGCTGAATTTCTATACTGAAATCCATATTGGGTTCTCTGTGCCGTGAATACCATTATGTTTTCCTGCCTAGAATACCCAGCAGGGTAACTGAACTGCCGCGGGTGACTGAACTACTGCACCCAATTCCTTCCCTGCCTCAAAGTTTTATTTGTATACACCGGCCCGTCATTCTTCCCGGACTGCCGGCGAGCGATTGCATTCGGGCTTGTGAGGCCGTAGGAGGGATGACAAACAAGATGCTGTCGCTCCAGGCATGGCTGCGCGGCCTCTCCAGCAGCCCCGGCCTTGTTTGACTTGACGTGCGTCTCGCCGCGTGTTCCCTCCACTCTCCCGACTCACCTGAGCTCTTTCTATCCTCCCCCCGAGTCAAACACTTTTACCTAATACACCGGGGAAAACCCGTCTTTTAGCCTCTCTGGTTTCCCCCGTGCACAGCGGGTGTTGAAACATAAACAGCCCTCGACTCGCGGCTGTGTGATTATTCAACCGGTGCAGAGGGGTGTTACGATTCAGTGAGGCGGCTGACGGGTCCCATCCTGCCTGTCGCCCACTTAGCTCCTCGCTTTTCCTGTGCGACACAGGAAGATATTGTGTTTCTGAAAGAACAATTTGGCGTCACACAAGTTCTATGTGAGGATGTTGTAAAGCTCTGGTTCGGAAGTGACCTCGGGCCGATGGGTGGTGCCGAAAGGGTGAAGTTGAACTTATTTGTTAACGCCGGTGCGCATCACACGGGTTTTGTGTTACGGCCGGCTTGCAGACTGTGGACCCGCTGAAACGGTTACACAATTCGTTTTCTCATAAAGACGCCACTTGCTATTAAATACCAACGGCAGACTGCTCAGTGAATCTATTCTACTGCTCCTGCTCCTGTTTTTATTGATTCCTCATGCTTTTTAATGGTTTGGAGATGCAGTGTAAATAGATCAACTCCAAATGGAATTCCATTACGAATGACTTAACTCCCCTACTGTACAACATCAAGTATAATTTGGCTCAGGATAGGGAAGACTATTGTCAGGGTATCTAAAAAAAAGTATCTGTTGCCATAATAAGATAAAACCTTGAGGAACCAATTTAGTTTTCATCCTCTGTGAAATAATTGATTTAGACAGCAGGAATTTGCAACACCAACGTTTGAATTGTCAATGACATGATGACATAACTGCAGCCCAACCCGCTCCATTAAATTTGATTGTTCACTCTCTAGGCTGGATCGGATAGATCCTGACGCATCTAATTACCAGTTTGGAAACTCGATGACAGTTTGAATAATTATTCACTGAACGCGTGCCTTTCATGTGTGATGCAGCACCTGATGTATTCTAAGTCCGATCGGTCTCCGATGAAAGAGAGTCTCTAGGAGACGGAAGGATATGATGGGCGATCAGATTTTTCATTTTCTTTTCCTTCTTTCTTCCCCTAACCGTGTAGAGCGGAGGGTTACCGAAAGGTCCCCTATCACTACTACGAGGCGGGCAGCCGTGACGAGTGTGCGGAGTACCTGCTCCATGAGAGCGCCCCCTACGGCGGGCACCGCTTCATCACCGAGAAGTCCGTGTTCGCCAAGTGGGCCAAAGCTCACGCCATCAAGTTCTTCAACCCGCCGTGGCAGCTGTCGTGACCCTGGCTGAACTGACGTGGAAATAATGCTCCGCCGGCATCATTATCAGCATCGTCGGCGTCGTCTGGGGACCAGCTGGAAAGCGGGTTCCCCTGATGTGCACGAATATCCATTTGGGCACAAATTCCTCTTCATGTCGATTTTAAAAAGGTTAGACAACAAAAAAAAACAACCATATCTACCGTTTCTTGAAAGTGTTTTTCTGGTGAATGTGAGAGCAAGAGACCGCACAGCTGGCTCTCTGCTCTTCACTGACTCATCGATCCATTCGCTGCTCTGTGAGTTCAGCGAAGGACGGCTCCGAGGCGAACATTAAAGAAAAAATAGAGAAAACAACAACAGGAAGAAGTTACAACCATCTGTCAACTCTCACTGACCCCAGTGGCTCACATGTCTGCAGGCGATGGGCCGGCGTGCAGCTGAGGAAGAGCTCAGCTGCTGCGGACACGTTGAACACGGACGCCTGACAAGTCGCCTACTCTGTTTTATCTGCGTGTCCGTCGTTGTCTGTCAGGCTGTATTTAATGTATAACAAGTATCTTATCTAGGCCTTCAACTCTGACTGATGGGTTATTCCGTTCTGTGTACTCTGAAAAAACGTTTCACAAAACAGCTTTCAGTCAAATTCAACAGGAACACAGTAGATTTGTGGATGTAAATCAGCTTTTTTTATGCTCAAACAGCTTTTCTGGCCTAAAATAATGCTGTGAATTGGAATTTAGGATAAATGTTTGGCCTTTATTTCCATTATCTTTGCAGAGAAACGTTTGCCATTGATAATGTTGGCATCACAGCACAATCACAGACTCACGTACAGAAGGACTTAAATCATTTGTGACCCCGCAAAGGGAAAGATTTATGTGTGCAGTGAAACCATGTGAAGTTAATTATATTCTATTATCATTTTGTGCCTGCAATCCACTCTGCAGTTCATTGCAGAGAAGAAGATGCTCTCTCTGTCTCTTTTTTCGCTCATCCTCTCATGCAGCTTTGTGCCTCTTTGTGTACACTATCACAGTGTGAACACATCTCGCCATTTGTCTTTCAACGGAGTGTGCATGTCTCCCGGTTCTGGTCATTACGTCTCAACGCATCTGTTCCAGGACAGTGAAGAATAATCAGTGAGGGGCCGAGGTGTGTAGGTCTTTGGGAGGTTGACTCCCCCCACCCACTCTCCCCCCACTCTCCCCCCGGAGGACTGGAAGGATTCAAAGGCTTCTAACTTGATGCACAAGCCTGTAATACACTGTAAAATACTGCAGCTGAGCTTCACAATCTCACTCCCACTGCAGAGGCCTGTTTACGATTACACGTCGGGACTCTATTTCGGGCTTTGGGATTTGGTGATTTACAGGTCAAAAGACATGTAGGTTGAAACTCACAGGCTTTTGGATGTCTTGGCAGCGATGTAGCTGCCATAGATGCAGTGTAGTGAGGATTTTATGACCCAATCGCAGTATTTTCAGACACAGTATGTTTGTCTACCTATAGGCTTAATTTTCTGAATTTTATCCCCCCCCCAAAAAAACAGCTGGGGAAACGATTTGCAATAGGATTTCGATGTTTTTGAAAAAATAGAAAATGTACTGAAAGTATAACTGAACTGTTAGTTGAAAAGATAATGTGTGAAGTTAAAAAAATAGAACCAGAAGGGAAACGGGGTGTTTTGGGCTGAATGCTCAAATGAATTGAATTCCTGTTTCTAAAGTTCTGATTACAGCCCCGTGTTTACCAACATTTAAATGACTATAATTCAATGCAAACTAGGTGCCACTAAACATATACAAAGACATGTATATACAATGAATGTGAATACATGATATGACATACAGTATGTATTCATATTTCACTAGAAGCCTGTTAGGAACTCTTCCCAAAGGAAACACGCTCCCTATTTAACTAAAAATGACCTACTTTGTTAAAAGACTCTCAGCTTGAACGTGCTCTGCTGTGAGTGTACCTGTTTGTTCAAAAGCATCAGGCGGCTACCAGCACGAAGGCATTTGAATCAATTAATGTGTAGTCGTGCAACTGAAAACTAAAAAGAACAACATGATGACTCTTTGTGTCTAAAAAAAAGTCTTCACATTTAGATCTTCACAGACAGAAATGTGCTATGCGATCAGACATTTCCTTCCTTTAGGGATAAAATCGTACTGGGCTTGTATGACAGCTGAGCAAACTCCTGCTAATGTGTGATTAAGTGGAAAGCTCCAGAAAAGGTTAACGTGTAGTTATTGTTTAAAACCAAGCTGTCTAGACAAATTTTGACCTGCAAAGTACCAAATCCGTGCTCGCTGGGGTCACGTGGGTTGTCTGCATGTTTGCAGACTTTAGGAAACTGGAAAAGAAGACCCGATCCGTCTCTCTTTTTTACAGACTGAGTAAGGTACCCGAGAAATGACCTACAGCTGTAGACGCACCGCGAGTCCACCTGACAGGAGCTTCTGCAAAATGCATCGCCGCCCTGTTTTAAATTCCACAGTGTACGACCGTAACGCGGTCGGGGGTCATTGTTCAGATTTCCTCTGGGATGCCGCGTGTTCCAGACGTGTGGCGTGTCCCCGCGCTGCCAGCAGCCAGGGATCAAAGTATCCACCTCGCAATATATGTAAAGCAAAAATGTCTCTCTGCATTATTTATCCATGTTAAGGGAAGCCTAAAGATGAAATCTAGGCCTGGGGGGAAGTTCGAAATGACACTTTTTTTTCTGCTCCTGCATATTGCCCTCAATATTGTATACAGTTTTCCCTGCATGTTACATGATTAATGTACATCTTTTAAACATTAGGCCTGTGATTGTGCAGTCACGTGGCAGCTCTACACCTGATGTACAGTACATCCACCATAAATTGTAAAAGCGGTTGTCACCGTTTAATTGTCCCATGTTACATGTTTTATGATGCATTTTTGTTTGTATTTCAAATGCATACTCACATCTTCCTGGTTTTATTTTATTAATGTTGCTTACATTTTTCTGTTGATGCAGTGGTTTATCAGCAGCATCTTTTTAGTTTGCTTTAGGTCGTCTGTTGCCAACGTTTCCTTCTTGTTCTTCTTCTTCAGGCTTTGCACTCACTTATTTTTTCATCCAAAAAACACTCCAATGTTCTCAGGCAGAACACAATGGAAGAATACCCACAGATGTATTATGCAGTATATAATGGAGAATACGCCCTTATACCGGCTCCCATGAATCATCTGTGCTTCACTGGAAGGGGATTTGAGACACAGTTTCTATGAATAAGTGTGAGCAGAATGGGAGGCCAAATATTCTTTTAAGGGATTCCTTAAAAGGTCAAGACGGTTTGTTCTAACTTTAAACTGGAACAGCTTCATATTTTGGAGATGAAAATTAATAGCCTACATTTGGTTATAATAATCTTGACGGGAGTTGGGTGAGAAGTTTAATGATACCAAATCTTATAAGTAAATATGAATCTACATCCGCTTGCTAGGTTAGCTTAGCACAAAGACTGGAAACGGGGGGCAACGGATAGCCTGGTTCTGTCGAAATAGTAGCAAAATCCCACGGAACCTCTAAAGCGCTCTATTCAACTTGATATATCTTGTTTGTTTAATGTGTTTAAACATTTTTACAGGTGGTTATGTGCTGGAATGTCTCTGGCTCCGAGCTGCGGAGCCATTAAGAGCTAGCTTCTGTAACTCATTGTGCACCTCTTAGATCTGTGTTTTTACCTACTGTTAACAAAGGCTTTGTTCTTACAATTGTTACACATGAATGTTTCCGCATTCTGATTTTTTTTCCCCTCTGGTTCTTACCATGAAATAGGCCAACTGCACTTTTACTTTACTTTGTTCTGGTAAGTCAGACTAACAAATTTGTGAGCCAGATTAGCTCTCACCCCACTTCCAGTCGCTGTCTATCTAACTGTCCATCAAACCCAAATTTATTTCCCAAAATTTCTTCACCCTAAATTTGGGTTCATTTCGACTTTCCCCTTTGTTTTGTATCCCCAACTTGAACTGATCCCGTTTGGCTTTTGTGTTATGAGTAGTAAAGCTGGTCCTCTCAACCCCGTACCTTGCTGTATATACGCAAATGATATAAAAAAATAAAAAGCACTGCTTGTCTTCAGCTGCTCTGCAGCATACAGTAAGTGGAAGTGTAATGAGCTCCAATTGTTCGCTTGTATAATGCAAAGGTGAAAAATCAAATTGAAGTTCCTTTCCTTTAAATGGGAGGTTTTCTAAACCTAATTAAAACTTCTCAGTCTGAAGGTCAGCGGAACAAAGGTGTGAATTTTCATATTTCATTGTTCCTAGCCGTTTAAAATGCTCTCATCATTTTTGGCTTTTTCCTGCTGTAATCAGTCGAGATAATTGCTATCTGTTCTATGGTTGAGAGTTAATTTGTTCTCCTCCTGACTGTTGTACTTGCCATTTTCCTAAAATGCCTCAAGTGCTTTCTTACAATGGAAAACAATGTATTTTATTTTTCTCCGTGTGCACGTCTTACAATTATTTTTCATCCTTTTTTATTTTCAGGTCAAGTGTCCTTGTGAAATATGTAACTTTGTATGTGTGCTGAGTTACATTGAATGTAATATAACGGTGAGGTTGTTATTTTGAAGGTTGATTTTGCAAACACACTCCTTTTAATTGGTGGTAAAATTACATCCAAATGCTGCATGGAGTATTGCAGGTTATTGAAATGTACATTTTGCCAATGAAAAAAAACAAACAGTCATTATTATTATATGTATTATTCTGTCATTTGCCTTTCAACATATGATATATTGTGAATGTTGTTATTTTTACCAACATGTCCTTTGTGTCTTTTATTATTAAAGAATTGATTAAAGAAAACCTGATAAACCCTGTTGCATGATTAAAGTTCTCACTAAACAAAACAGGCTCCATCGGAATGTAAGAAACCTGCTGACATTTGTTCATGTTCTATGAATGGAGCTCGAGCTAAACTGTCATCTCCAATCTGGCTTCTCAGGAGATTTTTAAAACATCAGTAAAGGATCACAGATGTGCTGAGTTCAGACACGGAGTGAATACGAAATAGGTTTTGAATAATAATGCTCACGTTCATGGTTTTTATGCTACAGTTATTAATAAAGTATCACGATCGCAAATTAAAGAGACTATTATAATAATAAAAATTATAACAAGAAAAGTGCAGTGGCAGGTTGAGATGTCCTGACTTTATTTCCTTTTAAATAGCTCAAACACACAGTTTCTATCTACATGTTCTACTAATTTTCATCAGCAAGTACATTCTGCAACAAACTCAATGCCAAACAGATTTTTTGTCATCAGGTTTTCATTGAAGCTACTTTTTGAGTACCTCAACTTGAGGTGATCCTTTATTTCTTTCTTTCTTTCTACTTCAGTTACCTTGAATGTGTTGGACTCCAATTAAATTCCAGCCCAACATAATAATTACGAGAATATTTCTTCCGTTGTTTTGGTGGCAGCTGGCCTGTGCTAATGGCTCTTGTTATGTGCACAGCTTAGCCGAGCAAGGTCAACACGACGACGAGAATATTCTCAATTCATTGTTTTCAAATCTGTTCTGCAGAGCGTTTGACCTCTGGAACACGCTTTCAGGAGGACGTGCTCTCCAGGGCCAGATGGTGCATTCCTGTAGCTGTAGGGACACGCATACGGGGGTGATTGTAAAACGCATGACGGAAAAAATATATTGGGGATTTTGGTTCTCTATAACGCTACACTATCACGTTTGAAGCAAACTGTCACTCTTTGGATCAACAACAACTTCTAGCCAACATATCAACAAAGTAAAGAAATAATAATAATAATAATAATAATAATACATTGGGACACTGACATATACTTCCAAACTAAATTTAATCCTATCAGTGTATTCTCAAATAGTCAGTTAAAGTCTGTTCGCAAAAAAATAGAAGGCTATAAAAGTGTTGTGTGCAATGTGTTTGTCAGTTGATGATTATTATGACAGCACATTTTGGCACATTCTTTTACTCTAATTATTTTTTAACTGATGTTGAAAGAAAGGCTCTGAACCCCACACATGTATAAAGTAAGAATTAATGGTTTTGAAAAATAATATCTTGTGTTTAGTGCCAAATGCCTAATTACCAACTTTCATAAGCTGTCAGTTTATTTCTAATCGTAGTATTCTGCTGTTCTCTGTCAAGTGTTCCAGCCTTCGAGTTTCCCAATTAGATCATCATGAATTTATGATAAGTTATTGGAATATATCCATGAATTCTATCCATACAAATCACCACATGATTAGTGTAGATACACCACACGCCTCACATTTATCCACTGAGTGTGTTTTTCTCAACAAGGACTGAAACAAGTTATTCTTGTTTGTGACATTTCATTTGGTCCAATACTCTGCTCCCTTAGAGGACAGCACATCTTACGCCTCCCATCTGTTTTACTCTCCGGTTGCCGACTGAAGACCACTTTATAGTTTGTTGACAGATGCGGCCAATTATCGCGGGTGTGTGCGTGTGTGTGTGCGATACATCAAGTCCAAACACATCCACCTTCCCCGGAGCCATGATACGCAGCTGTAACAGTTTACACTGTGGCTTTGTTTCGTTGCCTCTTTCAAACGTTTGCATCATTGTTTCCACCAATGTGCACGTTTCAAGAGGACTGTGGACCAATATGAAGAGCTGGCCTCCTGCACGTTGAACTCCTGGACTCTATGCAGACCCTGATCGTTTGAGAATTTCACAGCTTTTTTTAATGTGGCCCTTTAACAGTCCAGAAATGTGCGTCCTCTCTCAGTTTGTAGCAGAAATTGATGACAGGATTCACGTGGGAGTGAGACTCCTGTTTATCTTCCCTGTCCGCTAACTCTTGTTTTAAATGATCTGAAACATTGTGAAGGTGTGTTGTGTTTTAATTAACTTCATGCAGGCTTCTTAAAAGCCCTTTAACAATATACCCCTGTAGTCACTCCGGAGCCTCATTAATGACTTGTGTGGAACAGACATCACTTTGATTGCCCCCCCGATTTTACACCCGCCTCCCTAAAGAAATGTGAGCGCTACACTAATTGCCTCGTGTTTATATAGATTACATCCACCTCCTCCAGTAGTCACTCATCCTCCCATCTTCAGTTTCCCCGAGCATATCGAGCCTGTCAGGAATCAGTACTTCCACAGGATAAAGTGTACGGGCTGGAACACTAAATGTCAACAATTTTTAGATTATCTGAGACAACAGAAAAACATTCAACTGTGACTAATGAGCAGCGCAGCTCTGACAAAACAAATCTCTGCACAGTCGTGGATCGCTGCAGATTGTTTTTTTATATACACATTTTCTGCAACAATTTAAGCACTTAGTCAAGTTAATAGCAAGAAATAAGTGTCTTGCATCGACTTGAGTTGGACTGTATCGTTTAGATGACCACAAGCTAAATAATGTGCCCGTTTACAACCAAGTCTTCCCATCCTTTCATCAACCTTGATGTAATCAAATGTTACAACATCCTACATTTCCTTTGGGCCTGAAGCTAATTGAATTGCTCTAAAAGGTTTTTATCTCCGAAAAGCCTCCCATTCGCCCATCAAAATCAATCACCCCCCATCTGATGCCTATTTATATTCCCTCGAAAAACATCTCCCAAAGATTTTATTTATTTATTTTCAGTGCGTTTTCAGATTCATGCTGATGACGTCCTGGTTTGTGTGACAGCCGACAGAAGTGATCAAGCCACTGCCGCAGGTCGTCGTCAAGGGGCATGAGGCTGGAGGTGAGCGCACTCGGTTTCACTCATACTGTGACACGTAGAAGCTCCTGTGGGGGCTTCCCAGTGCACCCAAAATCTTCCAGCGTTACATGGCGTTTGATTATAGACATTTCAACAGTCTACTTCAATGAAGCAGAACGAGTTCTGCCCTCCAAACCCACAAACACGTTAAAATCAGGTCTTTACAAATGCAGCTCTCATTTTTTTTCATCTCAACTTTATTACTTTCCTTCAAATTCCATTTGTGGTTTCATCTCACTGCAAAGATAACATGTAATTTAAATCCTGTCAAATAGCACTGACAGAAAAGAAAGATGACAAATATCAGCTCAAATCCGTTCTCTCCCTTCCTGACCTTTCTACTGAATTCTTTTTTACTTGAATAAGAATTATTCCACCGTCGCCCACATTTTAGCATATTATGTGTCATTATTTTTGCAGTCTGAAAGCTACCTTCTCCAACTGAATTATTTACTTTGCTTCAGAGATCTATTCTTTCTGAGTTTGTTATGAAAACGGATCTTTGCACCACAGATAATGACCCCGACTTCTAAATCTCCCCCTTTACATGACTGTGGTGTGAGTGTAATGGTGAAACTAGTGTGGATATTAACGTTTTGTGTTATATACCAATCCATAGATATTACTGAATAGTTCGTTCAGCAGCACCACATTTTGGTCATTTACTTTCATCCTTTTGATTTACTTTCATCCTTTTGATTTAGCTGTGACGGCTGTAGTGTCATCTCTCATTTTTTCTGCAACGGAAGCAGTGCCTTGAGTTTTGTGTTCCTCTAATTTATGGAGGTCTCCGATCCAATTTATTACACAACACATATTGACTCCATTTTTTTTCATCACGTTAAAAGGTCTGCTTTCATTTTTTTGTCCTATGTGAATAATCTCTATAATATAATGTTCTAGAGTGATGTGATTTAAGTATTCACTTTGTGGGATATCATGTCAAGTGATTCATTTGCTAAAGGTTTTAAAAGGTTATTAGAAATTAGTTTTAAAACTTAGGGATTGATTTTTATTACAATACGGTTACATTTCTACCATAGTGGCTGATTTATCAGGCCGGCTGTTTTAATCCTAAACCGTGCGTTATGATGTCAAATTTAAAAAACATTAATAACCAGAAAATAATCTCTGCAGCTCCCACAATACAGAACAAAAACCCGTTAAACTACATTTGCCACACAGACAGTACATTAGTCCCCAAACTGACACTTACATAACACAATAAGTGGGACAGAAAATGTAAACGGTTGTCTCAGTTCTAACATAGTAACAGAGGATGTGTGTGCTTTTTTCTAATGTACATTTGCTCCATTTGTATCTAGAACAACACACGGATGAAAACAAGCAAAAGAACCACAAATAAGGGGGCAGGACGTTAGCGTTGATTGCTTTAAAGGTCGTATCCCTGATCTTTCTACTGTTGGATTAAAGAAATACAACCCCAAACTACTCAACGGATTATGAAAATGAACATTATTAAATCCACAGTCGTCCACCTGGTGGACTGTGGATTTAAGATGTGAAAGGGAGAAAAAGGATTTTACAACAAACCCATTGAGAGACTGTCAGTTACATTAATTGCAATTGGTCTTTGTCTGATTTCCTTTGGAAGCGTTTTTATTTTTGTGTCGATGCTTAAGCTTTGTAACATTTTGTGGGATGAATAATAGTGAAAGAAGTTTGGTAGCTGTTGTCCAACATCACATTCATAAGTAGGAACATCTGGCCCCTTTCTCGGGTCATATGTAGCTTAAGATTATTTTAGAAAGCTCCAATGCAGGATTTTTGTATTGTTTAGCTATCGAGAGTAACTCACAGTATGAAGGTGAATATGTAGTATGAAATATGAAGGCTAACCTGTCAACTGAAGACCATCTCAAGAAGAAGCCTGAGGGAGAAGCGTGTTGGGAAGCTTTCTCACTCCTAATTCACAACAGTGATAAAAGCCAAGTGTGTTTTTGCGAGATGGAGGCGCTGCATCAGCTTCAAAACCGGGTGCCTCAAAGACTTTCATGTATATGGGAAGGAATCAGTGAATCAATATTAAGAGTTCCACTGATTGATAAGTGTTTATACATGCTGGCACTAATCACAATTAGGGTTTGTCTACTTGAATCTAACAGATTAATCAATACTTCCTGCTAATGTTTGGTGCTGAAACATCCTCAAAGATGCTTAAAAAGTTAGATCATCTGAGATCACCGAAGAGGCAAAACACTCCGACATGATGACCCTTAAACCAGTGAGTTTACTTGTGATTCAACCAACTCTAAAGTTATTATTTAAACAGATTGCACATGTGTCTCTTCTATGACCTCCCTGCTGCTGCTTCTCCATCCCTCGCTAACTCCAACCTCATTAACTCTGCACACAGACTTGAGGTAACAAACAAAGGGTAAGATTTACACTGACCCAGCTTCCTTGGAATTCCAATGTGTTTAATGCTCCGTGATATCATTCGGTGTGGAGATATTTAAAGGTACGCATCATTGAACACAAAACTGCGATTGGTGTGCTTCCATTCTGTACGCCTATGAAATCCTCTCATTATGTCATTTATATATTTAGTGCATTGCAGTCATGCAGCAACATTGATGACCACCTAAGGAGGGAGTGAGGCTCGGCAGCCATTCCCCCCTTGCTGCAGAGCAAAGAACAGGGCTGACATTTACACTGTCGTAGGGGACAAATCTCCTCCCTGAGGACCAGATCGCCAGCTGCATTCGATGAACAGTTTAAATCCCACTTCATGTTCAACTTGTCTTATGATCCAGATGCACATCCTTGTGCAGACACCCTTTCACAATATCAATGTTGGAACAACAACCTCAATCCCTGGAGTTTGTGAACTGTGAGCAGAACGAAAAGTAAATGATGAATTCCATGATCGCATCTTTATTTCTCAGGCCTTGGATATGAGCAGCCAGTACCGGGTGTATAAATTTGAAAATATGTTTAGTTTCTATCACGGCTCAGGGTTAAAGCGTATCTAAGCACACGGGTTTCATTTTCCGTGGTTTCAAAACAAGGGCAGGTTACGAGCAGGATGCTTGAGTGTTGCACACGCAGGCCTCCTTGTTGCTTCGAACTGTGCAGTTGCACATTGCAACTAACTGAGTATCCCTTCATTCCATGACTGGTTACCTGCTGGGTGCAAAAAACAGGACTAGTTCCTCATCAACCTTTGGCTTTTCATGGGGGTCAACTTTGTTAAGAGGACTTGCTCCCTATGTGGATTTAAATGGCTCACTCTAAGCTAACGAAACACAAGTAGTTTAAGTGCATGCATTAAACAGGAATATATTCTTTAACAAAACTGCAAAATATAGAAATTATGTGACATGATATCCTCCTCCAATAAGATTTGGACGCCTGTATGTTAATGAACAGATTGGCTAAAGATTGAAAAATGTTATAATGAAGTTGATTGGTTCCTCGGCCAAATAGAGAAACTGGAAACTATTTGCTTAACTTCCAGATGTGAGTCATTCCCTCAACCAATGATCAGTTGCTTTGTTCTTGGGCACCTCAGCAGTCATTTTTGAGACAGTGAAGACAATGTCTTGCACAGTAGAAACACATTTAATGGTAGCGGTCCAACTTCATAGACCCGTTCCTCTAACCACTGCACCTCAACCAGTCACCCAGGTCGGCTGTGACTGGTTCTCACTGAGTCTGATTTCACAAGCAGCAGGAAGCAGATGTTCACAGTCCATTTTCACCCACGCCAGACATGAAAGATTGCTCTGTGCTCACCAACTCGGTGAAGTTTAGGAAACCCATTGACAGTTTGATGAATACTTACTGCGCCGGAAAATGTGGCATACAGATTATTTTGGTCCTTATACGCGAATTGAAATTGCTGTGCAGCCCCAGACAGCCTTTGTTCTCCTCCTAACCGAACACTAGGAACACAGTTAGAATTTCTGCCTCAAAAGACCCAGCGCCAGCGTCGAGCAGCTGCCTGTCTCTAAGACAACACCGTTCTCTCCGGGGACTCTCGCACTGTAGGCTGAGAAGCTTTCAAAAGCCTCCCGTAAATTTGATCCGTCCAAACCAATCACCGACCGCAAAAGATTACTTCCACAAAAAGACTTGTGCAGAAGCAACGAAGGAATTGGTGGTTCGTCAACTTGTCTGTCTGTCGCTCCTCGCAGACATGAAATTCATGAACTGTGATCCTGCACAACACAACGCAGGGAACAAGACTCGCGGTCGACAGTGGCTTGATTTGGTGCTATTTTGGGGATTGATTCAGCCAAAGTACCGAACATAATTCTCATTTAAATGCTACGAAGCCATGCAAATAGTTTTCATATGAGCTACTTTCTACTTAAAAGATAATCACAGTCCGTCTGTCTGATCCTTAAAATAAAGGCTGCTGTTGAATTTTTCAAAGGTGAAATTTAACAGATTAGATATAATATTATACCCAAGAGTTTGAAACTGTATTTATGTATGATAAAGTTATATTGTATTTTGGTGTATGGTTAAAATGAATAACCAACATCCCCTCTCTAAATCCTTGATGGCAAGGAACCCAATTATTATTACAAATCCTGCAGATTAAACAAAAGAGTATTTTGCTTGGAACTTCACTCTGTCACACGGGAGATGTTTCTTTTCAGCAATGATGCCATTTCTTTGCTAATAGCAAAACTGTTCAAACCAATTGTTAGAGATTCGTCCTTCACTTTTTGTTGAACCTGTTCCCATTAAGAAGAATAAATTAGTGAGAGAGCCGCACTGTTTTCCAAGGTCAGATTGCAGGATTTCTGTTCTATGAAGACCATAATATTTAAAAAACAAACTACTCAGTGATCTATTTTTGAAGAGAATTTACATTTACAAAGATCAGATCAGAAAGACAAATTTCAGTCACACAGCATCACAAATGGTTTCAGACTCCCTGGCTTCCAGTCCTTCCCTCCTGACCTCCAATAACCCCCTGGCCAGCTAGGAAGTCACATCATCTGGCCGACTTGCCCCCTCCCCCTCCACCCTCCCCACACCCATGAGAGCGAGCGTGTCGGGCCCGGGCTAGTGCGCCTCCCTCCGGGCCCGGATGATGAGACGGTGCATTGAAGTTGGCCCGGTGAAGCAGGGGCACGCTGCCAGCTGTGCGGGGCCGCAGCATCTGGCGGGTTTGTTCTAACGTCGGCCCGGTCGGCCTTCAGACAGAATCACCGACGACGCGCGGGGCGGGCAGACGGACTGGCACGCAGTCAGATTATGAAGTCAGATAAACAGTTACATTCAGGGAAGTTAATTAGCTATTACTCACACAGCCAATACGTTTGTTGAGCCAAAGAGGGAGACAGACTCCTGGCCTTCACCTTCACTCAGTTACAGCGGCTGGATGGAGTTAGAGAGGAGGTCTCAGCTCAATTTGTGGGAGTCTGGCCTCTAATGCACCTGCTTGGATGGTGAAGAGACCAGGTCTTTTTTTTCACGGGGAAATTAAGGTGGAGAAAAAGTTACTCAGTGTGGAAATTTAAATTCAAATTGGCCTCCCAACCACTGGAGGGGTTTTCCTTGGATTCCAGCATGACTTTCAATAATGATTAGAAAGGAAGGGGCTGGTAGGGACATTAGAGCAGCACTTTCCGGGAAGCACTTAGGATACGGCTAATGTGAATTTTCATTAGTTGGAATGGAGGATGTACACGTTAATGGCAGCTAGCACTGAAACATTTATGGAAGGCTTGCATTGGATTTGCACTAACAGAGAAGCAGGAATAATGCGGGTCTTTACCTTGATTCGGTTAAAAATTGTTGTGTACTATTGCTAAAAAAAGGAAAAATTAGAATTTCAGAACGCGGAACAAAGCAGAACAGAAAAGGATTGTAGATAATGTATATCAGCTTGTCAACCCTTATCACGGGCTGTTCTTTGTTCTTTATTAATTTGATACGTAACATGTAGTAATGGGTGGGTTTGAGATCGATATTGCATGATCCAACTATATTTTTGAAATAGCGATTTAATCAGCAAAGGTCTAGTTTCTAACCATTAGGGACCCAAACTTGAAGATACTATGTGGAATAAATAGCGGAAGAAGTAGCAGGTGTTAGGTTGTTTGGTTCTGTGTCATATCTGTATACTTCCCTCTCTGTGAAAGACAATTTCTCATTGGTAATTGGTCGTATTGCCTTAAAAAATTGGAAAAACCAGTATTGGCATTTTGCCATTCATCCACAATAAGAAAATAGACGGCACACAGTTAGAAAATGGTTAAGTGTCATGTTTCCATCACTGCGGATCAACGCTTAGGCTGAATATCTGTGACTTTGCAGAGTCACCTGTCTGGAGAATGAATAGCGAATACAAACATTTCCCGCCAAGGACGGAAGCCAGACGGGTGTTAGTGGTTCTTTGTCCAGTGGGAAAGGTGCTATTTAACAGATAAACCGTCTTTTCCATTCTGACGAAATGTTGTTGTCTCACCTCGGCCACAGCAAACCACCGTGTCTCTCTCAGCGCTCGTGGCCCCGTCACACCTGAAACTAGATTCCCTCTTCCATCATGCCTGAGGGAACAATTTAATTAAAAGCCAGCTCAGAGCAGGAGGACACCCATCACCTCATTCTTGACGTGTCCACAGTCAACAAACATGGAGAGCAAATGAATCCCCTTGTGCACAATGTCCCGGCCCCGCTGCACGGTAAATACACACCAAGTGAGCAGACTGTGGAGTAACGACTGTAGTTCACTTGGTAAAGTGGAAGGATTAAGTATTGTTAATTGAATCCCTTCCTGGAAATCTGTTTTCTAATTTGGTCCAACCTTAATGTGCTTCATTTTTTGCACCATCTGGTAATTGAACTCTCAGATTGCCTCTATAATGACCTGTCAGCTGTTGAAATCATGTTAACAATGCCTCACACTGAAAGCTAGTCACACATTGTTGCAGAGATCTTTAGCTGTGCGATTCAGTTTCTAGAACAAAACTGAAAATAGCTAAACATCATCGAATATGTTGGTCACGCAGTCGTGATTTAGTTTTATTCAGTTTGACCAGAGGAGTTCTGAGTCGGCGGTTAAAGTTAAAGGACCAAACCAGCATTTCAAGATTTCAATTCAAGTTAAAGGGCAGCATCGACAATCTCCTGTCGACAGGTTTGGATAGCACTACTGCAGATGGAAAGAAGTGAGACACAACTTGAGGCGATGTTATGAAAATGGAGGTGGGAGAAGCGAGCGTCGGACTCCGTAGCTCGCTGACCGTCTCTGCTTGGAGCGGGAGGCTACGTCGTTGACCTCTGCTGGCGTCTCAAGCAAGGTATCGTGTGTAATGTTTGCAGATACCGTATTGCCCTTTTTGTCAAAGTTGTAGATATTTGTCAAAATGAATGTTCCAGTTTTAAAGGTTTTAGCACAAACGCTTTGGCATTTTTCCTAGATTTTAGTGATTGGACACAAACAGTTAATTGACGCTTCATTAACCGCTTCTATATGTATAATTTGCATGTGTATGTTAAAGTAAAAGTACAGCTTCTAAGGAATTCGTTCCCGAAGTTGTTTCCACTTATTTGGTCACAGTATGATAATCAATCAAGCCGCCAAAAACCTTTTTAAATCAGCTTGAGTCGTGATCCTTCTCCGTGATATTTCTTTGTGTGGAAATACAGGCGAGGGCAACACGCTGTCAATGGAACAAAGGCAAACGATCCCGTGATGAAGTTGCTCACCAGCTCCTAAATAGAAAACGGCACTTTAGCGACTAGATACTTTCACTCTCCTCAACAGCTAGTTCATTTCTGTATGTATAAGAATTATTTGGGGAAAAAAACACGGAATGATTGCAAAATAAGTGCGGAGTTGCAGATTTTCTGACAACAAAACAAGTGCTGAAAGACACTAAAATACTCCATGAGCTACATAATTATGGGCATAGTCGTCTCTGGACTCATCCTTTTAATATTGAACCTCTTATTCAGGTGAAAATATTTACTACATAACATTTCATTATATATATATAAATAAAGACTTGGGTGTGTTGGATTAAGGGAAGTTTCAAACATCTGCTAACTGCCACAAGTAGAAACTGAACAGATGGATATAAATGGAATAATTGGAAAGCAGTGTCTGCTTAAAAAAACCTCAGCAAGTTTGACTCTTTAGTGGTCTTTCATATCTTACTTCAGTTCTCTGGTGAAATGCAGATATTTTCAGAGGCATGTGTGATTAAGGAAAGAAAGTCCTGCTTATACTTGGTAGCAATATAATATTTGAACTACCTAACGATTATGACTCCTATCTCACATTTTCTTGCATGAATCGTTGCTCATCCTACAGTGAGCCTGCATTAAAATGGGCCTGCACAATCGTCACTGGGCCCCGGGGGTACTGAACGGGGTGATTTGGATGTACTCTCTAATTATGCAAAGGACAAAAAGCCAGTCACATTCCCCCGTCAAGGTCCCCCTCCCGCAGCACCATTTGGATCAGCTTTCACTATCATAAACCATATCTGCCGAGGATTAGAGCGAGCATAAAGGGGAGAAACGTAGCACCCATGCGGACCCCAGACAGTCGACCACGCGACGGGCCAGACAAGGCGGTAAGCGAGTGACTGAGCCCTCGCGCGTGTCACAGGCGTCGTAGACACCTGCAGCCATCTTTCAACGGTAACCTCGTCAGCGAGAGCCGCTCCCTCGGCGTTGGGAGGCCCGTTAACATCGATCGACGGGCTCCCGGTGCTGTGTGGGGAATGCATTTGGAATTCGTATGACTGCTCATCTCATGGTGAGAGTATAGAGGGCCGAGCTGCCCACGCAGCAGTGATCGGGCCCCTCATGAATACTCAAGAGTGAAATGACGTTGAGTTAAAGTTCACTAAAACCGTAGTTATTTTTGAGATTTAGTGCACATTTCATTCTGAATGCTTTCGCCCTTCAGTACTACTGTGTGTTTGAAAAAGAAGCCGCAAAGAGAGATTGCTCCAGCAAAGTTATAAACACAGACTTTTAACAGCCAATGGAAGAAGGACAAAATACAGGATTACGATTTTAACACTTACTTCTGTCGCTGGCTTTATAATCGTTGCCACAAACCCACACTGGAGGTTTGATCCTTTTATCTTGAAGCAGAGTCGTGTATAATGTATAAACACCAGCATGCCGTTGGAGCGGCAGCAATCAAAGAATTTTCTTTCATTTAAATCCCTTTTGAAGTATCAAATACCACAATAAACCACACTTATCATCAAAATGTAGGAGGGTTCATTAAAGCTGTTCACAGCCAGCTCATAATTATATTATTTCGAACATTTTGATCCAATTCCAGTCTCAAACTCTATCCTTTACTCCCGGCGAGGAAGATATGAAAAAGCAGTCTAATAACCAGGAGAATTAAAGTGCAGGGTATTAGTCCTGTTTTCTACTAAGTGCTTGATCTACCTTTATTTGCATGTAAATTAGGAATTTAGTTGGAGTATATTAGTAATTTATTAGCATCATGCAGTGTTGTTGTCGTGGACAACTGGTGGTCATCCTCCTGAGCACAGCCAGTGGAGATCAACCGAGAGGCTGAGACAGTTACGCTCATCCACAGTGTTTCATATTGTTTTGTCGCCATTGTTGCCAAACTGATACTAATATACTGAGATAATGTTGACCGATACTGTTAAATCAAATGACAGCAACTGAACCATCAAATAGCAGTAAAATGGCGTAACTGCTGCAAGTATTTTACGATGACATTGTTTAAATCCTGTTATTGCCTATTTGGATTAATTCCTAAAACAATACAATTAAAGCTCAGAGGTCCAGATGCCCTTTCACTGCCCTTCAGTAAGAGCCCACTTCAAAGACGGCCTTTCTTTGAAATGTTTCTCTGTGTGTGCTGTTGTTGTTGTTGTTCCTTCCTCCGTGTTATCGCACATTCTCCTCCTGTGACTCTGATGGCGACACTGATGTGGATTATTGCTTCTGGGACGTCTCCCTTGCATCTCCCGTGAGAACCTGCAGATTATACACAGTCACTGCCAAATGAGTTTGAAGCAGCTCCACTCCAGTTTTAATGCATTTTTATGTCACGTTTTAAGTAGATTTGTGTGGTGGATTGATGTGCGGACGCTGCGGTCACAGCTACCAAAGGATACACCCAGTAATGCTATTGTTAAGGGAACTATTCATAGGAATAATCTGTAAATAGTGTTCAATATGGCTTACTCACACTAGACTCACTGTTGCACTAAAGGCTAAAATCATCCTTTGACATGAGCCTGTAATTGATAGTTTTAAGCTAGTTTGAATTCATAACTCCTTAAGTTAACAAACTCAGACTTATGGCTCATTTCTTCCCCTATGAAAAGGAAAACGTTTTCCACATGCTTTTTTCTTTCATTCATTTCTGACCCGATGTCACTGAGTGACAGAGTCAGTGTCCTCTCCTCTCTACCTTTAGTAAACTATTTACAGCAACAAGACTGTTGTGTATTCTTTGTTTTTCAGCGGCGCTGTGCAGGTCGATCTTAAACGCATCATTTTTACATTTCATCGCCTTTAGTCTTGCTGCCGGAGGTGGAAAACATCTCAGGTTAAATCCCATCACTCTTAAAACATGCTGTAACCTTATTCCTGTTCTTCTCTCACTTTCTCCCAGGTTATGTTTACTGGTTTCTATATATTTTACTACAAGGTTAAATATGTGTGTGTGTGTGTATGCGGTATATGCAGACTGAGAAAAAAATAAGAAACCTATTCGCTACCAAAAACCTTCATACAGACAACAAAAGACAAAAACGCACCACAACAAATAAAACCAGGAAAAGCCACGACATGATTAAACAACATCAATACAGAAAAAACACATCTAAAAGCGTTCATTAACAAATCTAACTGCTGCTGGAAGGAGAAGCCTTCCTAGTTGTTACACTTAGGAGTCGCTCACTAAATGAGCTGCTGGGTCCATTAAGAACACAGCGGATGGCTAAAAGAACAAATTATTTTGGCCGTCATTCTGATTTCTCATTAAAAAGTATCCGTGCATGTTCCTGCAGTGTTTTGGTTTGCTAGTTTTATCTCAATGCAGCTCTTGTTTTGAAAAATATCATGAAACTCATATAAAGTTAATTAATACTGATGCAAAACTGTGCAACTTCTTGAAACATTAAATGCGACACTTACAGCCATAGAACTCCACCCATAGAAAGAAAAGGCAACATATTTAAGAAGTGACTAATTTGGTGTCAGTGTAAACAAATTGCCATTGTGCTACACAGACACTTATAACAGAATCACACACAGCACGGATACGTATCCACTACCGAGACAACAACAATGAAAAGGCAACAGCACAGATTCTGTATCAGAGCTCCAACACTGAAAATAATTTACTTTGCGTTCATGTTGAAGCTAAAATCTGCAACGTTTATTGAGGTAATGTGCTGCATCTCATTTGAATGCACATCTCATAAAAAGGAAGGATAAGACAGTATGAGCACAATAAACCACAGTGTGTTTAAACTAATCTTATTTATTCAACCTCGTTTATTCAGCCTCTACTTACAAGACAAAACTACATAATGAAATGTGCATACGAGGAAAGAGACATCTGGACAGAATCAACAAGAACTGCATTAAAAGCTGTTGAATGAAGTTTTAGTACATCAACAGAGGGGATAATTGGAAGTTAGAAACTAATGTAGAAAATGTTACCTAATGTAATGGAGAAAATGTCTGTTATTAAGATAACTATCAGTGTTGAAGTGAAGCTGAAGTTGATGCACATATAGCCATCAAAATGCATATTGCTATTTAAATTGTCTGGTTTCATCTAAAAAAAACAAGTATAAGCGTATTGTGTGTTTAATTTGCAAGCTGTCAAATAATTGCAGTGGCGTTACGAGCATAATATTTCTGAAACCTGAGCTGTAGTAGCGCCGAAATTGTAGTGGAATGAGATGGAAGTACTCAAACAGTCAAGTTGACCTCAAATGTGAAGAGAAGTGCATTACTTAAGTGAAAGTACCTGGCTGCATTTCATTTACCTGAGAACCAGTGTTTGCTCTCCGGGATCCAGCTGCTGTTTAACTTCTCACACGTTCACGAGTCTCGTGTTTCACGCGAGCAGACGTCACACGACGACGACGACGCGGCGTGTGTTCACCGTAATCCCGGCCTGGATCCCCATCAAACACCGCCCAGCACGAAACAACGTTTAAATAAAATAAAAAAAACGCCTTATCGGCCGCTTCCTGCAGGCAGAAGTCTCGCTTAATTAACTTCGCCGCGCGCGCGCGCGCCTCTGCGCTCATCAGCGCCGTCAAACTCGGGGGGCTTTAAGACCCAGCAGAGGTGCGGTAGCCAACATCTGTCCCCACTGTGCGAGTTGCGCTCGGGCTCCGGGTCTGAAGACGCAACCAGGCGGCGGCGGCATCAGCAGCAGCAGGCGGAGCGGGTTCAGCGCGCATCCGGGATGCGAGCCGGTGCCGGAGGCTGGCCGGTGAGGGGAAGTGGAGTTCGGACGCACTGAGGCGCGGCCGCGAGAGACGAGCGTTCTGCAAAATGAAGACACCTATGGTAAAGGCTTCCTCTGGCGCGCGGCGATAGATTAGCAGTTGTTCTGCTGGCGGCTCTTACCTCCAGCATTGTTCGGCAAAGTGCGCTCCGATCGCCGTAACGCTGCTGTGTGCGCTGCGTCGGATCAAAAGATTAGGATCTGAACAATGGACATCCAGCTGGGCGCTCTGTTTGTCTCTAAGCTCCGGCTTTCTTTTCTTATAATAAACATCACAGCGCGCTCTGTTTTTATCTTTATCTTAATGCCGTTCCATGCATCTAAAAAAGTGCACATGTGTTGTTGTTGTTTTGCTTTAGTGGGTCTTGTGTTGATGCATGTTGCGAAATTGAGACAACAATTAAGCAAACAATGAAAACTAAACAAATCAATCGTGTCATTAGCTGTTTATCGTGTGCACATTGGAATGAATAGCGATGAATAACCTGCAAGCTGAAACTTACATGGTCAAGACACAATACTTTACTTTATCGTGCGTTTTGCAACCGTGCGTGTATTTGCTCCTGCATGGAGGTGAGCAATAACATGCGTGCTCGCAAAGTAACTGGAGATTACCACGCGGGGGGGCGGGGTGCGTCCACGTCACAAATCAGCAGGTGACAGTAGTTTTACTCGTGGGTGACATATGACATCCAGGCAGTGTGCTGTGCGCGCGGGGTGGACCACGTGACGATGATTCACGCAGCCCGTGCAGCCCGAACACGCTCCGCTGCCGCCGCCGGACGAATTAAAAAAAGCATCTGTTTGTGTCTCTGTGTCAGCGCCACGGGATGGCCGTGCTCCTCGTGCTCCTCCTGTGCGCGAGCTTGTTCCTCGTGTACAACGGCGGCTTCAACGGCGCTTCCAGGGACGCCAACGACACGCGCGTCCGACAGCACGAACATCTGCGGCGGCCCACCGAAGCCCCCGTCCGGGTGGCCAAGCCTCATCCGCCGGTCCTCCAGGGGTACAGCAGCATCATCGACCATAAGGTAAGCGCGTGTGCGTGTGCGCAGGAGGTGGGTGGATGGCATCAAGTGGGTTTGTCTAATTTGCTGCCACTTTCACTTTTCCCCTTCAGGTACTCGTTTGTGTGTATTTATGCACCTTCACTTTCTTTTCCTGGAACACACACACACACACACACAGCGCATTGTTGTGCCACACTCAATACCCACCTGTCGTTACTAATAACCGCTTATAGGCTACAAATGAAATCCCTTGCACTCTAATTGGTGAGCCATGCAGGACCTGCAGAGAGGTGAACCCTTGACGTCACAGCTGGGGTGTATTGACTTCCATCTATTTACCAAGCCAGGAGAGAACAATCAATGTGAGTGCTTGGGAGGGAAGGTGCTGCGAGTAAAGGCTTTTTTTTTTAAAGGCTATACAATGCAGGGAATTTGGTCGATGGGGCTGTGGGGCGGTTTGTGTTTTGTGGACGGCACTGCTGAGCCACAAGATGGATGCAACAGTTCTCCAACCATTGGGTCTGAGATGTTTAAGGTGTTTCATAAATGGACAGTTTTGGGGCGGACACAGATTATGAGACAATGAGCCTGGAAACTAAAAGAGACACAACAGGAATCAGATGCACGTCTCTTTGTCTCTTCACTTGTTGTTTTGTGTGGCTCTTTGTGGGCCACTTAGGTCGCTGCATCTCTCTCATTTAACATTTCTTTATAGTTGCTTTGCACCTTTGTCTCTTTGTGGTCGTTATGTGTTACTTCATTATCCGTTTGCATCTCGGCAGTAATGGTGTGTCTCTTTATTTTTGGCCTCTCTTTGCTTATTTTGGTGTTATTGGTGTCATTAGCTGTTCGTGTTGGTTTACAGTGTTTTTGTATTTTTTAGTTGGAGTTCTGTCGCATTGTTCTTTAGTCTCTTTTCTTTTTGCTGATGTTTATACAACGTTTTGATTCTCTTTATAGTTTTGTGTCTCTTTGTTGTAATTGCATTGACTTTTTACCGAGAAACGCTGACAGTCACTTCAACCTGTGTCCTGAAGGTCAGTTCTGTAATCCATCCATGGGCGGACTGATAACATTTTGAATGGTGGTAGTGCTCTATTTTTCAAGAAAATAAAAAGTTGGCTCCTGAAAGCATCCTTTACATCATCATATTTTGTCATAGGTTGCATATGGTTTGCCACTCAAGATACTGTTGCTGTGTGAAAGAGACAAAAAAGCAGCATGAACATATATTTGCTGGATATATATATATGTATATATATATATATATATATATATATTAGTGTATATGCATATCAATGTTTTTTCCTCCTTGCTCGTCGTTTTCATGGTGCCGGTCCTGGATGCAGCCGATCGTCTCATATATACATTCATGTACATTTGCACACACATGTTAGGCATTAGTTTGGTATTTAAAGATCATTTTAAAGCTGCACTCAGGGGATTTGTGATGTCGCTGAAGGGCATCAACACAATCCGTCAGAAAATGCGACTGGTTGAAGCCAAATCCACCGTTTTACATTAATTACATTTTTGATTTAATGTTGACTGTAGTCACTGCTGTACTGCAGTGTCATTTCTGTACATCTATCTGACAGTTGAGTTATAGGCACTTGAGAGTGACGTTGCATGTGGAATGTGGTTCTTGATTCCTTTTTTAAGGCAGTTTAAATCTTTCAGAGACAGCAGATTGACGAGCTGAGGGGGAAGAGAGACATGCAGCTGGAAGCTAACCTGGATGCTGTGGTTCGTCTTCAACCACCTTATCGCCTTAGCAACCAGAACATCCTGAAATATTTATTGTAGAAGCTTAAAACCAACCAGGTTTGTTATGAGTTAGGAATGTGGCCTCGAGAGTTAGAATAGTTCCAATGATTGACTTCCTGTATCCATGTGGGTCTTGTGACTCCGTTGACGTGGAGCGTGGACTCGTTGTTAGACAGAACGTTGAAATGCGTTTGATATATTTGCTGCGGCCCGTACGCCAGAGGCTGTTTTTCGGCTTTTGCTCTTGGTAACAAGAGTTACTGCGTCAATAAGGAATTTGCACAAATAGTTTTGAAACGAGTCATTCGTATTTCCAGACAGCTGACGGCAGCATCTGTTTTCTCACTGCCTGAAATGCCAATATTCAGTGACGGTGTATGTTTTGATTTGATGAGGATTTGCCTGTAATGCGTCAGTAAACCCAGCTTTGGATGAGAATTGATTTCCCCCCTCTAACGGGAGCAGCCGAGCACCCCGAGTAAACCACCAATTTATTTTTTTCTCTTGGCAATAAACCTATTGACATTTTAGAGAGAAGGGACATCAATTAGGGCACCGGCTCCACTGAACATCATTTATGCTTCTTCAAACCTGCCGTTTCATCACCCTCGTCACTCAGCCTGGTCAAGCACGCGGAAGCGCTTAACGCAGTCCAACCTTTTAAATACTTAGCATTCAGATTTCTGAGGCATTGCGTTTGACAACACGGGTGAACTTTCTCAGTGATGTCGAGAAAGTGAGAAAGTTATCTGCCTCGCCTCGCGCGGCGCGGAATGATTGGTGCTCTGACAGAAACATTTGTCTTCTTCATCTTTGCCGGCTGCCCTCTCTGCCATATTGGTCTCTCCCAGATATCAGCTGGCGGACGTGCAGGGTTCACCGCCAGTTTCACCTCCAGAGCATTAAACTCTCCACACCCAGATAACATTTCAATGCCTTTAAGTGTCTTGCTGAATTTTGGCCAAGACAAAATGTTTTTTTGTATTTTATTTATGCCTCTGAAATCCATTTAAATCCTGTTTACCCAGTATTTTCATGCATGTTTGATTTGGGTCAGAATGAAGGGTAATTTATTTCTAGACACGCTGAAGCATTTGTTGGCCTGGACTGTAGTAGGAGAGAGTAGATGAGCAAGCAACGAAAGAAACTTGTGAAGGAGATGAAAAGGGAAGGAAACTCTTGAAGAATAGGGCAAAGGGAATGAGAGAAGAGGACAAAACCAGCTAAGGGTGAGGATGGAATGAACAATAAAAGAGAATACAGGACCCGAGAAAAGGTTCATGAGAGAATGAGACAAGAGATTGAAGGGGGCGGAATACGAGAGCGGAAGACGATGTTAAATCCCACGGGGTTCCCTTTTCTTACGGCAGGATCCTCGGTTTCATTTTCTCAGTGAAGAGGAGCGGGCCGACAGGAAATCACTCTCATCCGTCTCTCCGTGGAGATGGAGGGAAGAGTTGGCGTAACAACCCTCCCCCACGCGCCCAGATTGCCTTTCTGACGCAGCTATCATGCAGATTCCCAACTGATATCATGTGAGACCGGTGGAGGAGGGTTGGGTGCAGACGAGGGGAGTCCCATCAAAGATCAGGCACCATGGAATGCCACGAAGTTGGCTGACTTGACGCCTCCAACGAGACGCGAGATATTTTTATGTGATTTGAGTTTGAACATATACGACATTCAGAGCATGAATAAAGCCGTTGTTTGTACTGCGCTGTTAGCACCATTAGCTAAGAGATACTGAAGCATGATGAGATCCAATGATATGCTCCCAATGTCATTATTATTATTATTCCATGCATTCCTCTTTTGCAAAGACGTCAATCATCACGCAATCCACACTGCACCTTTACTGGACATTTGATTCAGCCGCTGAAGTGACACAAGAAATTTACAAAGCAGAATCTTCTGCACAAACACTGGACAGAGTTTGTTTAGACATATCCGTGCTCTGGCAGGGTCACACTGCTTAAAGGCATTTTAACAAGGAGACAAAGGAGTCAAAGGAGAAGTCATCCCTCTCCAAACTTAAGCTTTACTGACAGCTGGAGACGGGAGATCTTTAACATTTCATCTCAGACAGTGACATCTTTTATTCTCTGAACAGCAGCGCAATTTTTTACCTTTCATTAGGATTATGCTTTGGTACCAGCCAATTTGAGAGCAAGACAAATGAGAAGTTGCACAAGTAAACTATGTTTGTGACAGTGGTAGAAGAAATATTCCCATTTTTTGCTTAAGCAAATGTACTAAGGCAACACTGGGACACACTGTACTACAAGTCAAAGTATTATCAGCATAATTTACTTAAAGTATAAGGAGTGACAGGACTAATTGCGCAGTAAAATGTTTCCTGTCAGTACTGTACTGCTATTTTTAGGTTATGTTTTACTGCTGTAGATGTTTAATGTTATGCTATGAATGAACCACTCGATACCGGCTCCAAGGTGTTTTTTAATGGTTTATTTAGATTAAGATTTCAAAAAATGCAAAATCTGTCAGATAAATGTATTGAAGTAAAATATTATATATTAAGTACTTTGTATTTGTGTTTACGGAGAGTGCCTGAGTGAGTTTAAGTTTAACACTGGTGGGTGTGTGAGTTTGTGTTTTTATTTACCATTTTGAGTTTTAAGCCACAACACAAACTTCATGTAACATTAGCTGTAAATTACAATTATTTGAATGCCCTGTTAAAATAAAAACTAATGCTCGGTTCCGACTAAGAGGAGAGAATAGTGGTTTCGTTATGCCACAATTGGGGCATAGTCTTGGATTTCAACTTATCTCCGGTGCATTCTGCTCCTGCCAAACATAACAGCTTCAGGCACTTTCCAACGCGGGGCCTGGAAAGCAATTATGGATGAAGAGTGGGATGGGGAGGAGGGCGCTGCCTCTCGATAAGCATTCCCTCAACGCAGCAATCTCACACTCGGGGCCTTTTGGCATTCTTTGGTTAGGGAATCACCGGTAAAGTCATACATTTTCAGCATAAAAGAAGTCAAGGGATGTTTCTTGAGCCGTGAGTCATGAGTTGAATGGTGATTTCATGCCTCTGCATGTTTTAACCTTTGGTGCTCGGTAAGATGTAGCCTGTGGGGCGCTCTTGTTATGTGGCCCCATGAGGGACCTGTGAAGGAGCTGAAAAGGTTAAACTATAATAAATGGATGATACCTTTTTTGGCACAGCGTCAGGAGATAAATGATGAGGCACAACCGGCAACCGATCGGATTAGAAACGGGATCCCAAACGGTTGAATACCACGGTTATTAAAAAGAGGGGTTTGCCAAAACAAAGAGCTGCATGGGCAAAGAAAAGAGAAAAGGACGAGCGGAGTTTTCTTACCGAGCAAGTAAGCTGCTGTAAGCGAGTGTTTTGCTGCTTCGACATTAAATCGATGTCGTCCTTCGGTCGCAACGATCCCAGTTTCAGAGCACACTTCGATGCGCGTCCCATCGCCAGGCGCCCCCGTCATTGTTGTTCATTAAATATCCTCTGATCTCTGAATCTCACTGACGAGCCAACTGCACACACCTCCACTGGTGTTATGGAGTAAGCATTTTTTCCTTCACATTATAAGGAGCGACTTCCTCCTCCTCCTCCTCCTTACTTTCTGCCTGAGGAACTACACATTCATTCTAGTTATCTCAACAGCATGGCGTTTCATGGGAGCCCGAGTCTCTGTAGTGTAAAACAGGTACCGTCCATACTCTCAACTTTGTGTGACGCATCGTCTCATGCACTGGAAATGTCAAAGTATGCATCCAAATGGGGAACAAATGAGTAAAGAAAATTGGAATAAATGAGTGTAAAAAAAAATCGCAGATGCTTGAGGGCTCGCCGAATGGTTCAAAATGAATATGGACGTACTTAAACACAACATGAGGGAATCTGTGTCCGAGGAGTAGAGTCAATACCTTCTGTACACTCCGGAGATTTGTTGAGTCTTTGCCGAGGAGATGTTAAGCTGTAGGCATTGCAGTTGCTTTACAACGTTACCGATTACCCCATTTACCCGTTGGCCTTTTGCACTTCTTCGCAGATGTCAACCAAGCAGCGTGCGTAGTAGATACACACATTATCTCTGGCCGTGCAGCAATGTCATTGCGTCTAGAAGTCGCCTCTCGCAAGTAAAGTATACAAAACTTAAAACTGCACCTGGATGTAATCAGGATTCGGGTTGCTTTAAATGTGCGCAAAGATGCGACGACGGAGATGAGTGTGATTACCATGTTAGTGTCATCAAGACATAAGACATAATTACAGTCTGGGTTTAGTCAACGTAGAATCAACAAAGAAAAAAGGAGACGTTTTGAAAGGATGAAATTGCCTTGAGACGGCCCCCCGTTGATTGTGTGCCACTGCCGTGGACATAGAGGGAAGTAGTCGTTTTAGGAGGCGTGGAGGATAGAATTTGTGCAAACAGCTTCCCACACACGTGTTCACGCCGTGTCAGTCACTGTGGAAAGCGGGCGTGACTGTCGGTTTGTTTCTTTCAGGAAAGACTTTTTTTTTTCCGCCTGCAGATGCTGCAGCACCTCCCTCTCCTCCAGCCCCCTGGAGCATCCAGGAGGTTCGTACACACTGCAGTTTTGGCCTTAGATTTTTTTTACTTTATTCAGATCTCGGACGATCCTTTTGTAGGAAGCGGGTCAACATGACATGTAGGTTGAAGTTTCTATAATTGATTACAGGCGGGGAGGAGGCGCAGGGTGTAGTCGATGTGTTGTGACCCTCGTCGGCTCAGCTCAATCTCATCAAAAGAGCTCCTCATTTCCTGCAGTTGAAATTAAGAATGGATCAAGATGGGAGGTTGGAGGAAACATGTTTCTTCCTTGTAAATCCTGGATAATCTAGCAACGTTATTTTTACGACCACACATTTCTAAATCCGTCATTTTGGCATGAAAAATGGTTCTAAATACGATAATAATCATAAGCCTTGGCTGCCGATGACATGAAGAAGAAGTTAGAGGTGTGAATCAGAGCGCATGCAAATTCAAAATCCTTTGTTGAATTTGTGAGCAAAACGCTTTAGCTGTTGAAATAGTTTAAAATCTACTCAAAAATTGACGTAATCTGCAGATTATTTGGTCTCAACATCCTGATCCTGAGCTTTAACTCGCTGTTTTATCAAAGACATTTTTTAATGCTGTTGTTTGTCTTTTGGAGAGATGATCTGAATTAAATGAAATGGTAATTTACAAGTATTGTATTTAAAGTATCAGCTGAGCCACAAGACATCTTAAACTCCAACAATCAAGGTCGGATTGACTAAAGACGGTAAAATAAGGACAAACGCATTACTTTTTCAATGCGGTTTCTATAAAAGGATTATGAAAAGTAGTTAAAAATTGTTACAAGTCAGAGGAAAAATATATATATTTTTAATTGTTGTATCATAGGCAGCATATATGTTGGTATTTCACACCCACACAAACTTGTATCGACTAAAAATATATTGTATGTGAGGCCTTGTTCCCTCTTTTGATTGGCTTCTGCAAAGCATAATTAACCTGCACTGAAAAAATAACATGCATCAACAAAAAAACTAATTACAGCCCCACAGCTTCTCTGCAAGATCTATTTTTCGAGATATCAAGTCCAATATCAAGCATTCATTTATGTTCATTATAAACCAGCAGGCAGGTTGATTTGAAAACTGCTCGAGCTCGAGCTTCTTTGTAATGAAATTAATGGAATTCATCGTTTGCCGAAACAATCTGATAAAAACCTTTGGAACAGCGCTTGAGTGTCTTTCACATCTTGCCAGCAGGGATCAAACCTCTATTCTTGGGGGAAATCCCTTGGAATTTCCGCCTCTTCCCAGAGTGCAGTAATTTGTACAGTTGAGATAAACAAAAGTGAAGTTGCTTCAACGCTTATCATCACTCGGTGGTTTCAATCGATGCGCTCTGCTTTGCTAATAGCAGTGGTGCCTAAATACCTCCAGATCACAGAAAAGTTTTGAACAAAAAATAAAAAAATTGTGCACGTTTTTACTGTCAACCACAATGACAATAAGACATCTGGCAAAAGTTAATGATATGAACGGAAATTAACAGATTTCGGGGGGCTCATTGCGGAAATCGAAAAAAGAGTTTCTTTCTGTTTATGAGCCAAAGATGAGTCCATTTCCTCGGCTCGTAGTCGGTGTTAATTCCGTCCTCCATCATCATCTTGTTAATTTTGCAACAAAAGCCTTGATGATGATGATGATGCCTCAGATGCTCCGCTAATAGCTGAGAGGAAAGTTATTAGCAGCAAAGTCTTTAATATCCCTTTTAGTACTTCTAACAACATTTATTTTTATTTTACGCCACTAGAACAGACAAAGCAACATTTTTCTGACATTAAAATGTGTATAAAATAGTATTTACGGATTATAATTTCCCAACCTTTTTAGAACTGCCACAACATTAACAGTTATTTACCTCCAGACATTTCACATTGAGATTTGTTTGAAGACCAACAAAAGAAATCAATATTTCACTTCGAAGCAATTAAATGAGAAAGGCCCATAATGAGCAGAGATTTATGGACCGTAACTTTGTTATTTTCTTCTTTTCTACTCAATTAACCGTCTCTCACTCCTTTTAAAACCCCTGTTTGGAACCAACAGATTAAACTACTTAATTGTATATGAGGTAATAGTTTCGCCTCAGTAGATACAATGTTGTAAAAAACTACTTAAGCATTGATTGGTATCAAAATCAGTATTTCATTTCTAACAGGATACTACTATGCGGAATTTTTCTTTTGTACTTGCATTTTTACCTCTTTTGCTTGACTTTTAACCAAAGGCATGTATATTGTTGTGTTGATCCTTTTGCTGAAGTGGATTGTCTGAGCACCGCTCACCTTTTTCCTCGCTGTGCGGTAACGTGAAAATGGCCGATCATTGCTCATTAGGAGATAGGACGCCGCGCGAGCGACTCCGCGACAGAAGACTGCTAGCATGCGTGCGCACATTGTTTGTGTTTTTAGGAATCCCTGTAGGCAGAGCACACGGAGGATTAGACTAATGAGCGCGGTGTTTGTGAGGGAGAAAAAAGAAAAGAAAAAAGAAAACAACCTCTAAACAGCCAATTACCGATGTGAGGAATTATTTCTGTCATCCTGGAGATAAATGCGTGCGAATGTAACGCTCATTTGAATGTTCCCAATCAGCAGTTTGATTATTATCACATCTCACAAAGAAAATGAAAAGGCATTACCTTGACAATAAATTATTCATTTCATTAGTGTTTGCTTTTTCAACCCAAGTCTGTGGGAATGCAGCGGAAAAAACATCAGCAATGAAACGTACCGTCAGTGAAAGTACATCGGAATTATCATCAAAATATACTTAAGCTGTTAAAAGTAGGCAGGAAAATGCGTCATGTGACATTAACGTGCAAGCATTAATGTAACAGATTATGGTCGAAATGCACTTATTGTGAGTCGCTTTGGATAAAAGCCTCAGCTAAATGACATGTAATGTAATGTAAGTGTCATGTACAGTAACTCCAGGATGTATAAGTGCCATTTCAAGAGTTTCAAGGTTATTTTGATGATTATGAGGATAATATCGTGAACTGCAGCTATTTCACAAAGGATAATCGTGCTTTGACATATTTATACATCGCCCCATCTTCCCACGTCTTTTATTCGCAAGATGTGAAAAGTCAAACAATTTATAAACCACCGGTTGACTCAATAACGGTGTAATATATTTTATAAGCTCCCCGTGGGTTTTATGAAATCTTCTTCAACAGAAAACGTTGACCGTTACAATAACTCCCTCTGAAGTGCCATGGAGGGAGGTATGGAGTATCTCTACTTGAGTACAGTACTTCTTTTCTTGTAATACGTTACTTTCCACCACTGCCGGGACACAAAGAGATTAGAAGACCCTCGCGTGTCCTGCTTGCAGAATATGAGTCCTGTGGCCTCCCAGGAACCTCTTGAAGATTGCCGTCGCTGGCAGCTGGTGTTTTAAACACTCACTCTTGGACGGGCACTAGTTCCTCTCTCTCATCCTCCTCTGCGCCGGCACGTAATGGATAAACTCCAACTCGAATATTCAGCATCGAAAATGTTTTCAGAGGGAAGCGGAGCTTTACTCAACATCTGTACTGGAGTATTGGGCATGTATTATTGATGTCTTCTTTTTGTTTTTCTTTGGCTTGTTGCTGTACTGCATATATTATTGAACACAACAGTAATTGCTCATTTGGGATTTATCTCTACGAGATTTATTACACGCCAAGATTTAACAGCCAGTCTCCAGTCTGGGAGAAGTTTCTCGTGCTGGTGTGAAAATTGCCTGTTTGTCCTTGTTCACAAATAACAAACTTGTCATCGCGAGTTTGACAGCTAATGGTTCCTTATTCAAATTCGTGCCCGCTGACCCTCACCGTGCGTATATTCAACATCACGCTAGGTTCATACTGTGCCTTTTATCTTTCAGTTTCATTTTCAGTGTATACTTTAGCAGTTCATAGTGGCGGAAGCCGTTGATCCCACCAGACTTCTCTTAACAAGATCATCGTTTCGTTATCAATTCAGTAAATAGTCCACCGCTCACCACTGTACTTGGCGATCACCGTCGCCCACAAGGGGAACACATCAGCCTGACTGATAAATAAACAACGTGCCGATGAAGGCGAGCTCACTCGTGAATTACGGGGTGATCTTCCTCAAATGCAGATGTCAGGTGTTAGGACCAAAGGAGGAATCCCGCAGATGTTTTGAGGCCACCGCTATCGCCTAATCACCTCATCAGTCACCGTGACTTGAGTGCGTCTGTGAAGCCAGGGCGCGTTTCTAACTTTTCAGATAGACGCCCCTGAAACCTTCTGCCTCTCCGAAGGCTCTGCCCCAGTTTCGTTGGTCTCCAAAGTGCTTCTTTGTCTGACAGCCACTCCTGTCTCACTGCTCCTCTTTTCCATCCATCTGATCGCCCATCATTCCTCTCCCTTCCTTTTGTCTCCCATGTCCTCCCCCTCTCTCTTTGTCTCTTTGCCTCCCTCTCTCTTCCTAATGTCCTTCTGTCATTTCCCGCCTGGCTTTTTTCCCCCTCCTCCATCTTCTCCACCTCCTGCTAGATTTCAGAGCCCAGAAAGTGAGATATTCTTTGGCCTGGTAAATTGCACCTCATGTTTTGTATTCATGCCAAGGCAATCATTCCTACAGGAACGTGTCTGTGTGTGTGTGTGTGTATGTGTGTGGTCCTCGCAGCTGCAGCTCTCTCCTCCTCCGTTGTGGGTGGAGGTTATGGGGACAAACCGTGGCTGCACCATTGTACAGTCTGCACCAGCGGCTAGCAGCCTTATGTGGAGGCAATTAAGGCAAAGGAGTGTGGTTTGTATCAGGCGCAACCCCTTTGTCCTCCTACTCCCACTGGCTTGACACGTCTGGCTGCCCGGGTGCGATCCCTCCAGCTGCTCATACTAATAGAAAACCTGCCGCAAGTGTTTCTCTTCTTTGGGCGAACCTGAACGAGCGGGGCCGAGGGAGAAGAGGAGGAGGAGGTTCACGTTGTCTCTGGGAGGAATGGGGGTGAAGCAAACAAGGTGCAGCATTCTTGCTCTCACCTCGGCAGGTGGTGAGGAGAGTTGAGGTTTGATGATGGAGCGCCCGGGGTAGAGTCGGGTCGTCCGTCTATCTCGCGATCTGCAGGGGTGTTTGCTTTTTCTTTGGGACACAAGGGCATTTTAGATGAGCAGGAGAGCAGAGGAGAGTGAGACAGAACATCATTTGTGAACTCAGTGTGGGTGGGAACACACAGCAACACCTGTTAAATATAAAATGGAGCCTAGTATTTGTGATTTCACTGTGTTTTTTTCTTGTCACAGAATTGAAAGTACAATTAAGCAGGAAAATGTCTCTCCTGGATTTTTCTATATTTTATAGTTATTCTGTAGTCATGGTTTTACTTGTGAGCTCTCTTCATAAGTTGCATGTGTAGGAAGCTGTGAAAAGGTCAATCAACAGCATTTGAGAAGTCAAAATTATAAATCCAATTATTTTGCAGGAAAATATGATAATTTTAGAGCCCATTTTTTTGTCAGAATTTATTTCTACTTTCCTACTTTGGTAATAATCTCTGAGGTCAGGACCTCCATGTTGGAACGTTTGGATCGGGAAACATTGATGTTTATATGCAAGACAATTTTGCTGCTGTTTCAGTGGCTAATGATTATGAATATAACTTCAATATTTCTGTTTACATGCAGGCAGCCTCCACCATGTATAACTTCAACCGCCTTCTTGAAAAGCCTGGTCTTGTAATGTGTTTGCGTATCCAAAAACTTGTTGATGGTCTTTGAATAACATTTAAAAGAAGGAATGTTTCTTTAAGCATCTTCTCCTTCCCTTTGTGTCTATTTCTTTCTTCGGTCTGGACGGCTTGTTGCATGTAGAAAAACTTCCAAACTAAAGAGATATTAATCCACAGTTTTCTTACTTTTTTAACTTAGGACAGCCATTAAGAACGATTAATGGTACCTATGCCATTAGAAGGAGTGCTCATCTGCTAACTAACACAGCAATTAGACTAGTCATACAATCTCTAGTTCTGTCAAATCTGGACTACTGTCCTGTTATCTGGTCTAGTGCATTATAGGAAGAACTTAGTAAACTTCAGCTGGCTCAGAACAAAGCGGCAAGACTAGCACTCCACTGCTAGTGTGGAGGATGTGCATGCCGGGCTGTCGTGGAGGAGGGTGGATGAAAGACTGGCATGCAGCCTTATGCTGTTTTTAAATAATGTGTATTTCTCACAGAAAGCCGTCGGTTTGTCTTTACAGTTCTCACATGCAAATGAGAGACATGGTTATAATACTAGACAGGCACTAAGTGGTCACTTTACTGTTCCTCTACTGAGAACCAGTGCACTTAAGCAAACAGTAATGCACCTCTGCACTACTCTGCACTGTATTTGACTCTTAACAAGAAATACAGGTGATTTCAAAAGGAAACTTATGGCAGCAATAATCAGAAAGGGAATCAGTAATTAGGTATTATTTGAGGTATTTTTGGACAAACAAAAATGTATTTTTGTTTGGGATCCTTAATAAACATAATAATAAACTTAAACATAAACAGTCAACTTTGGCTGAGAACCTCATGAGAGCAAACGTTGTCATTTGATTTTCCAAGATGAACGTCATGATTTTGATTGATTTAGGACTCATCAATTAGTCTTTTGGAAGTCTGTAACCAAATCTGCTCATTAGTTGCTGCCAATTCTCCATATTAGAATGTATATTCAGTTTAATTTACTCCAAGTAACCATTTAGTTGCACTGCCCTTAACTTATGATTAATGTCATTCTACATTCTACTACTGAACCGTCCCTCACATTCACATCGAGGAGTCGTTACTAAGTTGTTGTGGTTTTGGGTTTGATTGCACTTTTTGTTTAACAGTGTGCTGTCATATAGTGCCAGGTGTGCACTTTGTGTGTTTTCGTCCTGTGTGTGGAAGAGTAAAGAGACTCGCACGTCCTGCGCTGCATTGCGTCCCTCATCCAACGGCGTACACTTTGCTCACAAACATGTACACACAGGGCACATTTTCTATCTCCGCTCTGCAGCGCTGTATACATTTCTATTTTTTTCTTCCTGACACACTCGCTCACACACACTCACACGGTGAAGAGGCCTCTTTACAGTCCCGCTTGCTTTGAGGATCAGAGCTCGGCCCGCCATCTGTCCCCTCCTTCAAATGCTCCGGATGTTATCGGCTCTTCTTCCAGCCGGAACCCGCCACAGATCATCAACCAAAAGCCAAACCTTCTACCTTCATCAGCCAACTTTCAGCGGTTTCTTTTTTAGGCCAGATGCTGTTTTCTTTTTCTTCTTTTTTTCTATGCCGAAGTAGATAATTGCCCCCCATCAAAGATGTCTTCTTTTCAAGGCGCTCACAGGAAACTCTGCCCTAATTAAGACCACAGCGTCGGAGCAGCAGGAGCTGTCAACCTGGAGTACCACCGCTGATCGCCGGGATCCCTAATTGCCCCTGTTTTTCGATACCCACCCTCCCTTTCTGTTGCTTCCTCCTCTTCTTCATACCCGTCTTCATTAGTCCTCAGCGGCGGCGGCTCCACCACCTCGGCTCTCTCTAACGATCGGACGGACGCGCAACGCCGGACAAACGAGTCCAAGCAGGCCGCTGTGCTCATCAGCGCAGGAGAAGCACGTCTCCTCTAAATAGAGCGCCTTTAACCAAATTCACTTTTTCTTCTGTTGTTGGCTCCTGCTGGTGTGCGGCTCTCAAGGCCATTTTGTTTCTCTATTTCAGTGAATTTATTTATGTCCCTCACGCCCTTCTGTCCTTTTTTTTTTTTTTTAATCATCGCCCATCATAAATTGCACATTTTTTAATAAGTCATATTTTTCTTTTTGGTCAATGTATAATTTAGTCTCTTTTTTTGTAATACAAAATTACAGTTGGTATCTAATGAAGTCCTTTTTTGTCATCGTCTCATCTCAGGCATTGAGAAAAGGTTGTTGACTCATATTCATAGTTTTTGTTAGTTTGCCCACAGTGGACAAAAACTGCAATCAAAATCCAGTAAACAACACACAAATGACATACAATAAATAAATATATATATTGAGAATTGACTCCTCTTTTCTTTTCTTTATTTTTGAACCGTTTTGCTCCAAGCTGTCAATAACTTCTGACCATGTGTGGAAGACTTCTCTTGGAGGAGGCTACAGAAAACAGAGTCTTTAGGGAGTGCAAAGGTCGTACCTGGCGGCTGAAAATGTTCTATTGGGTTGTTGATTCTCGATACTGGACATCCAGACAGTGTCCTGCTGGGCTGCATGATTGCCGCCTCTCAGCCCTTATTCTCAGTTTCACGTCCCCGAAGACCCGGCATCCTCACTGAGCCCCCCCGCCCCCTCCTACTGCATTCATTCACCCACACAAAATCAATAACAACTTGGGAATGGCATCTCTCCGCTCTGAGGGGGTCCGGCACACGTCAGGCGTAATGCTTCACTGAAGTTTCAGTATGTCTTTTCCTCGAGGGGCCGAGCTTAGTTGGTGAATGGAGAGGGGGTGTGAGGGGGGGGGGGGGGTCTGGTGAGGAATTAAAGGGGATTTCGTGCCCCCTTAAGACCCATGTGAGTTTTAAACCACCTATTCGATGCCAGCATGCACTGCCAGACCTGCACCCGTGGGACCCATGCACAGTGAAAGGCTCTGAGCACCGACTAAGAAGCTAACCAGGTCCGGCCGGAGTGCCCGACCTTTCACAGTAATAATGTGTTCCTGAACTACAAATACCACTCAGCACTACCAGGCTTGTCCAGAGCAGCCTTACAAACCCTGTAAACACATTTTCAGGGACAAGCATCATGTTCAATCAGCGCTACGACATCAGAACACTCTCGTTGGTCCCCGCTGACCCCGTCGCCCTCTGCACTCAGGGATCCCGCCTCCCCAGGTGTGCCGGGGGCTCGGTCGGCCTCTCACCTCCCCCTATCTCTCTCTCTCTCTCTCTCTCTATCTCTCTCCACGCAGCTGTGACAGCGGCGTTTTCCTCGGGGGAGGAAGCCTGGCAGTGTGAGTGGTGGTGCACGCACCCCCTGTGAGGAAGCAGCGTGAGGAAACAGAGGAGGGCGACCTCGGATGTCCGGGTTGTCGCTGTGATAGGTGGAGCAGAGATGTGGGCGCCGTCTGTCTGCGTGGTGGTTTTGTACGTTTTACTAGGCCGTAGGATGGATTAGTGGGCTTAATGGAACCAGGCCAGGCTCCCGTTGTGTTGCCACAAGTGGGACAAGGTCACCCCTTAGGCTGGAAATCTCATTATTAGATGAAAAACTATGTTTTCATGGTGTGAGCCTGTAATAAGTTATTCACTGGGTGCAGATTCTCCAAAGTGCTGATTTAGACCGTTTCTCTATTTGACATAATAGTAAATTGAGTTTTTATTATTTTGATAATAATTAGTTGCAACTTTAAAAATATCATATGTTTAATAACTTCTATCACTTCAGTAGATAATGGACTGATAATGGTATTTTGGTCCCCAGAGGAAAATTTGTGCAAAACTGCACATACAGTTGACATATCTGTATATAAACACACTATATACATATGCACTTTATAAATTATATATATATATATATTTTAGACTTTAATAAAAACTCAGCAGCCATAGTTTAAATGCAGCAAACATGTAAATTATGATCGAAATTGTAGGAAATTTATTTTGGAACGATGACTTTTACCCAGCCAGTTTTTTGGTAAACTAGAGTTTCCATCAGCTCAACTCAAACCACCGTACTGCATGGGTGACCTAACTCCGGCTGAAATGGAGAGCCTTGTCCAGACCATCCGGACGATTTCTTGGTAATAGGCTGACCGAGCTCCCTGAAGTGGCCAATTCTAGGCAGCGAGGCCCACTTAAATTCTCTGTGAGACAGAGGAAGAGAGAATAGTGTCTGTGGAACCACTTAAAAGCCCCGGGGTGAAAATGGGATTTCAGACCTGCTCCACTGGTGCTGCGGCGCTACAGCCAGACTGGCTGTCAAGGTGCTGCCAGGTGGCTGAGGGGAAAGGGTGGGGTGCGGAGCAGATGGAAGGATGGGGGCTGCTGCTGGTGTTCTTGTAGACCGCCAGGACCTCATTAGCTCAACATTTCAAACACTTTGGCACTGAGGGGACTCTCACTGCCTCTATACATCTTCTCCTCTTTTGTGATCTTTTCTTTTTCCTCTTTTAAACGCTTGTTTTTTCTTATCTCTGTATTGTTCTCCGCCTGCTTCTCAAGGTGTCATTAACCAGATGAGGCTGTTCAGCTGTTAATCTGCCACTAAGTCAAAGTCAGAGCATGAGGACAACAATGACACGCAAACACATCCAGCTATAATCATTTGTTCTGGTTAACGCCATGAAAATGTAAATGTATTATGGCAATAAGAATGTCTATAACCATCATATGTCTGCTGGGGACATATTTCATTGGGCATTAGAGGGCTCTGCATAGCCTAGTTTGCATATCATTGCTTATCAGGGCAGGGGGAATACACAGACAACCCCACATGCACACGTATGAAGAACGTGTCTAGCAGCCTCATGCACACACACACACACACACACACCACAAACATGCAGATCGGCTTAACATACGCGAATAGGTTTATGTTAATGATTGATGTGCTTGCACAAGGCAGAGCTGAAGGAAAAAACAGGCTACGTTCTAAATTGACTGTATATGTAGGTTTAAACAGTAGCTGGGTCTTCAACGTGATCATTGTACGCATTAATGTAGAGAAGAAATAGCAGAATAATCAGGAAGATGGAAAAATGCAATTACAGCTATTGCAGGTAATTACAGCTATAATTCAAATGAAAAATACTACATGATGCTAATGTTGGATTTGGTGGATTGGGAGACCTTTCACATTTGTTTTTACACAGATATGACGTTACTGCTGAGTTCTCTTGCTGCAACCATTATAGTTGCATCAATCATTAAATAGAATAAAACAGCATAAATTGCTTGTATTGTCCTACAAACAGTCAAAAACACAAATACATTATTTTTCATTAAGATATTGTGTAAAAAAAGGCAAGACATTGCTTTATTCCTGAATTTGTTTGACAATATGCAACGCTGACATTATTCAATTTTAGGTCTCTGCTAGTGTTTGTTTATTTTTATTTTAGCAATACATGATATGAATTAAAAAAATTAAAAAGGAGACCAAAATCAAGCATAAAGAAAGAACAGAAAGGTTGTGCATATGGGCTCATAAGTACCCAAATGTACACATTTATTCTTACATGAAACAAATCAAATGCACATTGAGTTGAACAAAGCACATGACCAGCTGTATTTCATCCTGTTGATAGTAGACAAAGATAAAGTATTAAAGTTTGTTTTGTATTGGTACATTAATCCTCATATTCATTACGTGGATTATGTTAATAGGACCTTTCATAAATATCCTAAAGAGTTCCTGAGTTTCAAATATTGAATTTGATGAATAGGTTTATACTTAATAGGAAGCCAACATGAATTTGATGAAGCGGGACGGTTGTTTGGGGGGTAAAAACACATTCCTCTGTTGTGTGCGCGTGGGAGAGAGATGTAAGGTGAATCCTTTGTAAGACCGCGGGGTTTCCACCAATCGCAAAGCAATATGACAAGCTGCATTTCCCCAGGAGGCTCTGTCGCAACCCATTTGTCAACAAAGCAATTCCAGCCTCAAACACATAGCAAAGCTTTTTAACAGAGTCCCCCTAGGTGTGCATTTCTGTCTGCTTTGCATATTTCTCTATAAACTTGGGCTAAACACAACTTTCAAAGTAGTTTTGACATCTGGGGAAAAAAATAGTTTCATACAAATACATGCACGGTGCAAAATAAATCATTCTCATGGCTTTGCTGCGAGTGGGAATGACGAGACCTCAACAGTGTGATGCACGGTGTATCTTTTGTATGATAAAGTTATTTTCCGTTTTTTATGTTTTTGCCGCCAATCAGCCTCCCAGGATGCACTGCCAGACCTGCGCCCTGGTGACCAGCTCGGGTCACCTCGTAGGAGGCGGTCGCGGCGAAGAGATCGACCGGGCCGAGTGCGTCATCCGCATGAACGACGCCCCCACCGCCAGGGGCTACGCCAGGGACGTCGGCCGGCGCACCTCCCTGCGCGTCATCGCTCACTCCAGCATGCAGAGGGTGCTGCGGAATCGCCACGAGCTGCTCAACGCCAGCCAGGACACCACGTTCATCTTCTGGGGGCCCAGCAGCTACATGAGGCGCGACGGGAAGGGCCTGGTGTACAATAACCTGAGGCTGATGAACCAGGTGCTGCCCAGACTCCGAGTCTACATCATCTCCTGGCAGAAGATGCTGCAGTTTGACGAGCTCTTCAAGAAGGAGACCGGCAAGGACAGGTGAGGAAACGATAACCACAATGAGAGTCTAAGAACGCAAGAAGTAAGATTCTATCCATGCGATGGTATTTAGTCAATGTTTAATGAATGGAGGAGTAGTTCAACAGAATTTAAAACGGCAATTTTTGGGCCGAGGTTCAGATTAAACTTCAAGGAAAAGAAAGTATCTGTTGTATTTAACCCACAAAATATGAAATTTAACAGCTTCACCGTTTGCTCGGGGAAACTGTGGTAAAATATCCATTATTTAAAAAAGCTTTGAGTTTGGCGAAGGCCCTCATCTTGGATCACGGCCGTCGCCATGTTATTTTTCCAATGTTGGAGCTTACTGCTACTGTTTGAAAGCATCACGAAAGGTAAATAAGTGAATTTTCAGTGTGAAATTATAACGTGTCTAACAGAAAAAAAATCAGTTTTGTCCAATTTTAATCTCCCATTGAGTCCAAGCTGAGCTCTCCGTCCCGCGGCCATTAATGCTCCACGACGATGCCACTCTTTGTCCGGGGCGTCACTGGGAAATCCCCATGTAGTGGATTTGGTGAACGGCTCAAACAGCCGTCCTTTGGCATCATTGGATGCTTTTATTGTAAATGTTTAGCAAGAGGATCCCGATGTACTCTCATCCTTTTTATAGCATTAGGCAGTAATATCTGTGAGGGTTATTTGAGGTCAACTCTGCTCTCTGGAGCGTGGGAAGAGAGAGCAAATCTTAAAGTATTGCATTTATACATCGAGGGTTTGAACGTTTTAAAGGGCGCTGTCGGTATGAAAGAATATTACCACCTGTCGAATGAATCCTACTGTTTTAAGGATTGGAAGCCCGCGTGAGCCGCGTTAATAGATGAGTTTCTGGGTTATTATTTGCGCGATTGGCAACCCTGCAAGCCTATAATTGTGATTATGGGTTATACAGTTGCAGTAAAGGCAATTAAAAAGGGCTGGGTTGCTGTCACATCCACCCATTTTAATATCACTGCCAGAAGATCAATGAAAAACATGTGTTTCTCTTCAATCTCTGTGTTTAATTGCCAGAATGAGTCTCAACCGGTGATTAAAGGCAAATTAGCTTTTAAAATTAAAAAAATGGATTGTATGCAGTATTTAATGCTCCCATAATGCGTTTTTCAATCACGTCCCTGTGTTGCATCTGTCAGGTGTCCACTTGATAGATTTGTTGTTGATTACTGATGTTTAATGTGTAAAGGGAAGCTTCTTCAGTCACCAAAAATAGATTTGATCCCTTTTACCCTGAAGAACACCAGCTTGAGCACTGGTAAAAAAAAGATGACAAGAGAACCCCAAAATGCAGCAGAGCACATTGCAGCAGTGGAGTTTAAAGAGCCACTAGAACCGGACTTGCATATTCCTCTTTTCTTCGAACTGAGTTTAGGAAAACTCTCAATTTAGGAAATAAAAGCTCCACTAAAAGTGAAAAACTGCAGTCTTCTGCTCAAACATTATAAAATACATGATTTTATAATACCACAATGTACATTTCCTCATTGGAGTAGACTGTGATGTTCAACAAGTGATTCGGCTTTAACTAATTGCACTAATCACACCTTCGTGTGACCTCCACCCCTCAGCAGTTACATAACAACCATTATAATAAACTCACCTCTTCAGAGCTGAATGCACCACACAACAACACAAACCCAAGGAACGGCACAGTTCTCTCGCCGCAATCCGGTCCCATTTCCATTTTCTTCAAACTAAATAGAGCATCCCGCTGGCAGGGGGTGATTTTTTATCATTTTTCCCGCGAGGCAAACTTATTCTTGTATCAGTGCCATTATATTGAAAATCTTTTTTTTTTTTATCTCACTCTTTATTGGAAATAAGATTTTAAGACACAAGGATCATCACATAATTAAACTGCTCATTAAATGAGTACTTAAGCCGGATTTCCAGTACCGAACTGGAACACATGGAGCAATACGGCTCCTGTGCGCTGGGATTGATCCGGCTTCACACTCACAGCTCGCTTCCAGTCCTTTGAAAGACAGCCATTGAAGCTAAGCGCTTGACATTTCACACCACATTATTCATCAGCATGTTCATCAACAAGGAAACGAGGAGGACTTCTTAAGTGAGATTAGCTGCCTCCTCACTTCGACCTGCATGCATCTACCACACGCTGCTTGGGGGACAAAATGTTGCTCTTTGAACTTTTCTGAAGTTTTCTAATTTGCAAAAGGTCTGTGTGTGTGTGTGTGTGTGTGTGTGTGTGTTTGTGTGTGCACGCGTGTGCGTGGGTTTGCTGTTGTCATAGCAAAGCCCGGCGGTCTGGGTTTGCATATCACAACAAATCAACATGTTCCAGACAACCTGGGTCCTTTCGTAATTAAATGAAAATGAGAAGCCTGTGCTTCGGCCGCGATAGCATCACTTTGGATGCGCTGTTGTTTGTGGTCTGAGCGGATTCTATTAAAGATGAAAGTGTTGGTACTATTCATCCCGCTGCCGCTCGGTGCCGATTGATTGAGCGGGGAGCTGTGGGGTCGTTTGGCGACACAGTAAAACAGCGGGAAACGGCGCATCTGTGGAAGCATGTAAAGCTCTTGAGATTTTTTTTAGTCGGTAATGTATTTGGGAACATTTTGTTATTCTTTAGTTGCAGGCAATGTTCTGCCTACCTGCGCACTCGACCCCTGCGCTCTTTTTCAGATGTTTATGCTCATTATGATCACTTTGTGGGAGTTCTTTCAGGGCGGTCGTGAGGGAAGGGCAGTCAGTTTAGTGCACTCTGAGACCTTTCTCTCTCTCTAGAATTGGCTTAACGGGCTTTATGTTTCCTGCCTGACGTGTAAAATAAGAGGAACCCCTTTTCAAACATCAAGTTAAACCCTCTACTTCAAATGTGTCACCCTCTTCTACCGGAGGCGAGCAGCGTGCAGAGTCTGCCAGGTTGTTCTTGTCACACATTCCTTATCTCGCCCTTCTCGCTTTGTCTCTCGGTCTTGCTTGTAGTCGAAACCGCCGCCGCTCTGGATACTCGTGCATACGTGTGGAACAGTCGAGAAGCAACAAGCTATCTGCGATCACAGCAGGGTGACATGGCGGCGCAGGGAACAGGAGATCCTGTCAAACTGGGTTTGACCCTCGGCCTCCCGACTCCCTACTCACATCAATCACACAAGTGCGCGCCTCCTTATTTGCAGACGCAGGCCAGTGTGCCACCTGCAGCGTCACATACGGCAGCAAGAGTGAACAGCAGACCCGGATTCACGTCCGTTTTTGGACAAGCTTTGTCCGCTTAGCATCGCTGTACTGGCGCCGGGTCCGGCTCTGAAACCTGCGGCGGTGTAGTTCGTACCGTCCTCTCGGATGGTCACCAAATGTCCAAACACTGATGCCCCGAAACATCACAAAAAGACAACGGTTCACACTTCTAGTGGGTCTTTAGTGATGATTTAGAGGGATTACTTTTCTATTAGTTCATGCATTTTATTTGAGGAGATCGTATCTTATACCAGATGATACTAGCACATCAGTGATGCCAGCATATCAGAACACAGGTTTGCGCATATCCTTTGAAAATCTTTTCAAGCAATCGAAATTATGGATTTTTTTAATTGACATTGGATTTCCAATTTTCTAGTTTTTGTCTTGATTTGAAGTTGACATAGTATTTAACAACATTTAATTTGTCCAACACAAATTTGATCGTTTCTGGGACCAAATTTCAAAACAAATTCACTTTAGCTGTAATTTGTGATTAGTATTAATTAGCTCATTTTAGCATGCTAAAATTCAATTATTACGGTAAACATTATGGAATATTATATTAGTTTTTTTCTCCAAAAGGTTATTAATGTGAAGCCAATAGCATTACCTGCCAGCCCCTCATCTCATCCCCCATTTAAACAGATTTTTGTCTCCCTTCAACCTTCACTTCTTAAATCATCTGAAGTCTGAAGGGTTTCCCCCTGAACCATGAAGCAATCGCTCTTTATCCTGAGTTTGCTCTTTCTGCGTCCCGGCACGCGTTCTGCAATATTTAACTGTGATTCGTGCAAAATGAAATCTTTACCGTGGCAATGAAAGGTTGCACTATGAGCCAGTTTAGTTATTGAATGAGGGAGTTCAGTAGAGGGCATTTTGTTTCTCCTCTTCAATGGTGGCTTATTTTTCTAATCAAGGACTCTGTCGGAACAATTCTGATTCAGGTTGCAGGGATTATTCGTCTCGTGAAATCTAAACCATATTTGATATTTTCAAGGGGACCATCTTAAAATGTGCTGATACAGCAGAGTCATAATGCCAGTCAGGATTCTGTGCGGGACATTCAGCTATGATTAAAGTTACTGAGTTGTGTTTCATTGACTCATAGTTAAATATTTCCTCACAGCGTGTAAGGGAACAACAACAATTTCGCTTTTTTTCCCCCACTCAAAATAAATTGTTTCAATTATTACAGATTGTTCCAAAAGGCTGTGTGGAAGACAACGGCTAGACCGGACAGTTTGGCAATGATTGCATACGTGGCTGCGGGCCAACTAGCCGGAGATCACAATCATTTTGAGTTTTCTGTCTCTACTGTTTTGTGGAAAACGCAGCCAGCAGCCACGCGGGCCGCTGTGTGAGTCTGCACGTAGGACCAGCGGTGCTTTGTCCTTAATGCAAACGTATCCTTTCATTTGGATGTATTGCTTTGACAAACCCATAATCAAAATATCATAGTTTGGGGGTTTTAGTTTTAGTCACTTTTAGAATTGTTGGTTAAAGTTGTCTGATTTTTGAGGTGATTGAATCTATTGAAAAGCAATAAGGATTATAATCATAAAAAATGTAATAAAGTCAGGCTGTAATGGGGCTTTTTTTAACAACCAAATGAGAGTCGCCACTTTGATGGACATTTAGATTTAGAGGGATCCAATAATGCAATGAAAATATCATTTAATATTTCTTTCACATCGGCATATCTGAGAAAACTGATAATTGCTCATTTCTTTTCAGGAACAACTAGGAAACGAAATGAAATGTGAAAGCAGGCTGATCGCTCTGCAGCTGAAGCTTTGTCATTTCCACTAACTGCAGTAAATTTGCAAACCACTCTCTGATTAAGGGTTTGATTATTTGACAGTTCATTTGTATCGGTTGATGTGTTGGATGGATCTGTATTTCAATGAAGCTGCGACACTTGAAACGTGATCTTACAATTAGAGAAATCAAACTCTAGACATAAATAAATCTTTATTCTTCTATAAAACGCTGTGATAGCCCACACTGAAATCCATCCTACTTCTTCTCCCCCTCCTCTTCCTCCCCCTCCTCCTCCTCCTCCTCCTCTTCTCTGCAGAAGAATATCAAACTCGTGGCTCAGCACCGGCTGGTTCACTATGACCATCGCCCTGGAGCTGTGCGATAGGATCAATGTCTACGGCATGGTTGCACCTGACTTCTGCAGGTGAGACGGTAGAGCTGCATGTGAACCATCTTCATCATTTAACCCACGAGCACCGTCACAAAGAGTGTGTAAAGCAGAGCGTTGGGTTTATCGAAGTTCATAGCAGCATATCCACCTAATAAGAAACATTTAAATTGTAGATATATTCATGCAACTGATGGCAGTGTGGGTAGAGCGGTTTTTGAGATGCCTAGAATGCCTGATTATAACTTTAAAAATAAAAAAAGTCAGAAGTCAAAACTCCGGCAAGAATTAGACGTATTGAAACGGTTGTTTTTTTTGGTTTATTTGAGACATAAGAGGGAGTAAAAGCTTAGGTTTCGATCTGCTCCATTTTTCTGGGCGCCGCAAATATCATTGCTTAGTTTGTCAGCGTGAAAAGGGGATTTGTCGCCCACATTTAAGGTTTTCTCTAAGGCCTCTCTATCTGCCGACAGGATTCCTTCTCTAGCCGTCTTTTAAACAGAGCTTCAGCTTACCCGGTTGAAGTCCCGTGCTACGCTGCTTAAGCTCGTGGCAATCAAACGGTCTCCCTCTGCATCCCCCTGGCTTCACTACGGCGATGTTTGCTTTGTTTGTCACACATCACAGCATCCCTGCAGCCCTTTTCCTTCTGGGCTTTTATCCTCCAAAACAGCATCCAACAATTGAAGAAAACACAAAGTGGATTGATCATCGACCACTGAGATCTGCAGTTGTTTCCAAAATAAGTTTGTTTCTTGGATGAATTTGAGTGAAGACAGGCCTTGTTTATCCTTTGTTACATATTTTGTATTATTCTGTTTGCTTATGTGGACTCCTGAACATCTGGCCTGCACACTGGAAGGCACTTCATGTTAAGAGGGTCACTAATATGAGAGATAATTCCCACTGGTTGAGCCCAAAAGGGAAGCCTCAGCTTACTTGAACTATTGCTCTTTCAAAAACAGCCCCTCGCTTTTGGATAATTCAAATGCATTGCGGTGATATTACTTACTACTAAGTAAGATTCGGAATTCACAGCCTCCTTACAATGAAATACTTTTAGAATTATTTTGTCTATTGTGGAAATGATCTCAGATCACTGTCATATATTTCTGTTGTATATGTGCTGCGTGTTTTAGTGCAACAACCCAGGAATATGTTTGTCAGCATTATAAAACAGTTCATTAAAAGCTGATTTCCATCAAAAGATGTTTTGGTTCAAACACACTTTCTTTACATGAAAATGTTTTTTACATCGGAAACATTAGTAATGTTAATCTGCTAATGAACCTTACTATCAATGTTGTCTCTGTATCAGTGTCGACTTTACATTTAAACTAGAAAAGGCTGTTTGGGTTTTTTTAATCCACCAAAAATCAGACAGCGGAAATTATTGTTTGTGTTGTTGAGTAAGACTTGTGGTAAAGTAATTTTGAGGATATATTTCATGATATTGTATGTGCCAAACAGACATCACACTATAATACGCCATCACCATTACTAAGACATAAACAATTTTAATTTAATGTATTAAAATGAGCTGAATTGCACTTAACCAATGTCAAGACAAAGAAATGATTGCAAACAGTCCCTGTTTCCCCCCCACGAAATGAAAACACTCTGTGGTGTCGCATGAAACTCGAGCGGCTCACTAAAAGCATTTTTAAATGTCACCCCCCCCCCCCCCCCCCCGTCCCCCCCGCAGGGAGCCTCAGCACCACTCCGTCCCGTACCACTACTACGAGCCACGCGGGCCAGATGAATGCGCCATGTACATCTCTCACGAGCGCGGGCGGCGGGGCAGCCACCACCGCTTCATCACCGAGAAACGGGTCTTCGCCAACTGGGCGCGGACTTTTGACATCCACTTCTACCAGCCGGACTGGAGCCCCCCGCCTCTCCCAGCCAACCGGACGCTGGAGGCGAGCGTCACGCCGACGCTCCTGGTGCCGCCGAAGACGTGACCTGTGTTCCCGGGGGAGGGGGGGTGGGGGAGGCGTTTGTATTGAAAGGGCTACTGGACCCTTAACAGAGAGGATGGGGAAAAAAAATCTAAAAAATGAAGATGAAGGGTCTTGTTCATCGCGCTGGACATTTGCTATGAACGTTTCTCCAGCTCCACCACTGCGTGTGTGTTTGGTTAACTGAGCTGAACCAGTTCAACGTTGTACGGCATTGTTAAGTAAGTTTGTACAAGGAGGCAACGTCATCACAACCCACTCTCATGCATGCAGTCTACGCTTTGTGTGTGTGTGTGTGTGTGTGTGTGTGTGTGTGTGTGTGTGTGTGTCACAGAGAGTACACACTTGAGTTTGGTTTCTCCCCGAAGCCTCCGTTGGATGAAGGATCCATGCAGGACTCCATGCTTACGTTTCACTCAATGGACAACATCATTATTCTGCCTGTGAGACAGTGGGAACTGGATACTTATTAACAATGTGCTTCACTTTGGCAAAAGGATTGAGGAGGTCAAGTTGAATGGGATTCATTATTGAGATTCCTGTGTCCGGTAACAAAGGCCAAAAACTCCTAAAAGGCTGAAAAGAAAATCCTCCTCGGCCCCGTACGGACGTGTCAGGAGGCTTTGTCGGCGCCTGTCGCTGCTTAATTGCTTGATTTAGTGAGCCGCGAGCCGCATTTCCATGTAAATGCGCAGCCATGTCACACAAGACAAGTGTGAGATTAGAATCGAGAGCAGGGACGCAGCGGCCTCATCCATCCTGCTATACAGCATTCGTCTGCCTCCCAGCAGGAGAATTACACCGTTTTCTCTCCGTGTGCGATCGGTCAGTCTCGCGCTCCTCACTGTGTTTTTATGTGCACTCTTCTCTCATTTGATGGAGTACACACAGCTTGTAGACCGCCCCGTCCTCCATCCCCCTCCTCCTCCCTCCTCTTCGCTCCATGAATAAAAATCAGGTGTCAGTGTGGAGAAAGACGCGTGTTTAACTTAATGATTTATCCTGGTGCTAAGTTCCCTATTGATTTTCCCCTCATCTCTCCAATGTGAGCGATGAGAGGAGGGATGCGGTGCGGCCGGAGACATGCGTGCTCACACCACCAGAATGTGTTTCGTGTCACATTTCCTTGGCGGAGACGGGGAAGCGATTCAAGATCATAGACACCACAAACAGCTGCAGGGGTCCAGCTGCTGACTTTGGGCTGTGGTTGAGACCAAGGTGTGCGCTTGTTTTCTAGAGACCCATCTGTGAAACAGTCTGTTTTAGCGAAGAGATAAGCACTCAAATGTTTCCGTGTTTTTGCCTAATGACTGAGCCACAGTGTGTTGTTCTGCAGCCGTGTGCTTTCATTTTAGATTGTTTCTTTAAAAATGTAGGAAAAACGAATTTGCAGTGATATGAAACCGACTAATGGCAAATCATTGAAGCATTGCTGTTGTTAATGTGTTATCTTTTCATGCCGCGCATTATCATTATGCTCAATAAAAAATACTTTTTATCGGCGCTCCTGCATTCAGCACAGAAATGCGGGGAATGAAACTGTCGCATGTGTGTGACAGCCTCCCAGACATAGAGATGAAACAGTGGCGCTGTGGAGGACGGGAGGCCGGTGACTCACCTTCACCCTCCACCGACAGCAGCTGCCGTCTCCACTCTTCAATCTGGTTCTTCCCGTCTGGTTGCGACATCGTGCCGTGTCACAGTGAAATAAAAATGAAAGACAGGCGGCATTACGAGGCCATTTCCTCCCACAGCTCTGATAGATCCCGGAGCGTCCTCACCGGCGAGTGTCTGACAAAGGAAAATGTGTATTTGAAGAGAATTCTGGTGAAGCATTTACAATGGATCACGGTGCCGCGGTCAGGTGACGAGGGGACAGCCGAGTGCACCGCAGACGGACATGAACACTTTCGTTTGGCAGGTGAGCCAGATCAATAGAATCTCCTTCATAGGCATTTAGGAGGATCAATTGCTCAAATATTGAAAGTATAACGGAAACACTTTTTCTCTTTACTCTCTAATATACAGCAGAATATTACCAGTTACCAAAACAATGCATCTGAAATGAAGTTTTTTTTAATTTAATTTATAAAGTGTCTGCAACATGAGTTAGACACAGTTAAATATAACTGTCATAGTGGTCCGATGTGTGTTAGAATTATTATATTGTAGTTTTCTGTACTTTCCAGCAGTATTAAACTAAAATATCCAATTGCATCGATTACTTCCATGTGATCTGGGTAACTATGGTGCTGACTGAAACAGAGGAAGATTCCTTCGTCAAACGCAGAAAATAACGACAAAACAGCATAATGAGACTTATTTAAATATCTAATTAACACAAAAAAAAGATAATCCAACCATAAAATAAGAACTGAATGCTAGCTTGTAATAGCACCACGCCATACACAACTCTCTTGTCTTAACTACTAAAAATACATTTGGGCCAAAGTCGAGGAAACCTACTGCGTGGTTTCCTTTAAAATGTTGGATGGTCGCCACCTCAGAAGTATAGAACTATCACGAGGTGATGGCGGCTTCATGAGGGCCGTGAGATGGACCTGAAAGCCCCGTAAAAAGAACATTGCAGTCGATACATTACACATAAATTGACAATCCAATTTCACCTCATGGTTTTCTGCCACATGTTAAGGCCTTCTGGTTGGAAATAGTCATTTATACAACTTCATATGTTTGGACCAGACATTTTGCTTCCATCAGTTGAATCTTCTTTGATTTTCTACCTTTGGTCAATCTATAAAAAGTACATTTTGCAGACATTTAAATTTGGAAAATACGCTGTTCTTATTACAGTGCTTTCTATTTGAGACCATCATTCAAATTAGACCCAGTCTTGTTTTTTTTCCTTTTTAAAATGTTTCATAGAAAAGGCGACACTTAAAATGAACACTGAACAAGCATTGCCGAGCAAAACGTGTTCCACAGAAATTGCAGATGAGAAATGAAAATCTGTCACTGAAATTGGATTAAATATTCCTGGGAACGAATGACATGACAAAGGCTCCCTGACAAGGAAGAAGGAAATTTTGAGTTTCCATAGAAATTGGAGTTGTCAGGCGCGCACACACACACACACACACACACACACGTGTGCTGGAGTATGTTTCTGCACAAATCATTAAATCCAGCAGGCTGTCACATGGGACTAAAGATGACATTGTTCAACTTCAAGACAACACACACGTGTGTGTGTGTGTGCACGCCACGTCTATGTTCATTGCCGAATACCGACGCTGCTCCATCACTGCAACAAGCTGTGTGACACATTCGGAGCATCCTGCCCGACTGAGGAAATCACTCTGCCTCTTTGGAGACGGCTGCTCAAATATGGTCCTGTCACTGGTCCCCCCCCCCCCACCTGCCCCCCATTGAGTCAGGTGTGAAGGAAAACAGACGCAGATCTTGATTAGCATATAGCGAAACCATATTGACAGAGAGGAGAGTATATTCTATTCTATCCGAGCACAAACTCATTTTGAAGTGGGTTTAGAAAAAAAAAAGTCCACCTGCGATAGGTTGGCTCTAATTTTATTGCATCTGCTGCCAGGCTGCTGTTTACGGACTGTACATTGGGGCTTGGATCCAAAGGCTGCTCGTTCTTCTGAAATAAAAGACTGGAACTGAAGGAAAAATGCATTTTGAACAGCCTCTGTGGATTGTTTGAAATGTTTTCAGTAAGAAAACAAAAGAGCAGGTGTGCGAGTCAGCTCGAGTGGTGCCGCTCTCAAGGATGCGCTTGTGAGCTCGGACTGAGACTCTGCCATAAAGGATAGAAAGAAAGAAAACTACAGAAACCACACGACAATCCACTCTTTTGATTTAGTGTCTCATCTTTAATCAGGGTATCAAAATCCTTCAAATGAAGAAATAAAATGACCTCGCCCTCTCTGAAAGGTAATCAGAAGGAAAAAAGATGAAGAAATAAGCATCGCATACATAATGAAAAACAAAAAGGAAAGCAGCTGCCTGCTGATACATATGGTTTGATTTCCAACACAATCCGTTTTCCACTTTAGCCGTGAGGGGGAGTGGCGGCGGGCCGGCGGGCAGCCTCTCGCGCCAAAAGACGGACAACCCCGGGTTCAACGCGTGTGCTCTGAGCATCAGTCACTCCCCCCCAAACAATGAGTCGGATGCAGAGTGGTTACAACTGCAAGGAAAAAGTAGCGGGCGGGGGGCTGAAAACACGTCCCGGCACAGAGGAGATTCATTTTGGGACGGCTGGCGGCTTACTAGGTTATCACTCACTTATCGCCGCTGTAGCGCGGGACGCGGAATGGCCGCGGAAATAGCTGTCCATCACCCAGAACACAATCAGCGGAGTGCGCGGCCGGGGAGCTAATGGATGTTTCCAGGAGGGCAATTTGGTGAGCGGGAAAGTGGATGGATCCATCACGCGGGATGGGATTATGTGCGATTGTTATCCTTCACAGGCACGATATGACAGTCAAGGGGTGTAATGTATATGGACATGGGGGACATTAAATAGTAATCTCTTCACGGCCCACTCACGGCCAATAAGCCTGCCCGCGTCCCACACGCTCCTTTTTCTGACTGAGCAGACGTTGTGAGTAGCACTTAAACAAAAAGGGCTGCCGCTGCTCGTCTATGCAGAGTAGCACGCTCTCAAAAATAAATTAAATTCTTATCTGCAGACTCAATTCAGTGCTTTTTTTTTTTTCACTAAATCAAAGCAATTACTTGACCAAACAGAACTTTTGACACAAATAAAAATAATTAGAAGTAGAATTCCTTGTCAAAAAACGGATTAAAATAGACGTGATGCTAGTGGTAACACAAATGTTGTAATTGATCAGCATGGAGAAGTCATGCAAACGCCACCCCCCCCCCTCCAAAAAAAAGAAAAAGGCACCAATTGCATTACACAGGTTTTGGCCAGGCATTCGTGGTGCCATACGTCTACTTTCCATTTTCAGGAAAATAAGCCTGTCAGACGGCGCACCTCTAATACGCCTGAGGGGGGAGGGGGGGGAGCTCCGTATCTGCAGCCGTCCTCGGATATCCAGTGGCGTACGCGATGCGGCCTCAGAAGATGTGTTTGAGGTGCTTCATGCCGTACGTCTTGAAAAACACCAGGAGGATTAGAGTCCACAGGCCCAGGATGAAGCCGTCGGGAGGATGCCAGTCCTTCTGCTTCGGTTTCTGAGGTGGGGGGGGGGTCGATAGAGAGATTGCAGGTTAGCGGTAGTATATTTCTTCAGTTGAGGCCACTGCTGATTGTTCTGTCATTCACACAGGCAGGCAGGCGCGGAATCAAATATACACTCGCTTCATCTCACACACTTGTGCACAAAACACACACAACGGTTCACACAAAGAGCAGAGGGGGGGATAAAGCTCGTCAGTACACCTCCCCTGTCTTGTGTTTGTCCCATTCACTGCCACATCATCACTTTGTGTGTCATTATACTTTTAAATCTCCTCCATATTAAACATGCATCTCACAAAGAGACGATTTATATGCTAATGCGGCGACAATATTCTGCGAAGAGATGAGCTTTAACCTCTAAAAAAAAAACTCTTCTGCTGCCGACAAAGCTACGGTTGGGTCGTGAGGGGCGCACTCAAAGAGATTTCTGGTATCCTTTGCTATACATGCTGCCTTTATCGAATACAGAAATCCCAAGTAAGAAAACGGCATCCCCCGAAGCCGAGACCCCGAGAGACACGGAGGAATAAGACAACAGCGCGCACTACAAACTGTACTCACGACATACATTACAGTCAAGCTGCCACACAAATCCTCATCCCGCGTTGCGATAGTGTTGCTGAGCCTTACAATGGTACCTAGTGTACATTTACTCTCTCTGAAGTACGTCCACATGGGCCCAGCGGTGTCACGCAGCAGCAGCAGGAGATGGAGGAGATGGAGGAAGGCCGACAGCAGACTGATTGTCCCGTGAAGCTTAGATGCGGGTGTGAAAGTCCAGGGTTGTTATTTACCAATTGTAAACCCTGCGAAGGGAAGTTAATGGTCTCAAAGGCTAGTTTCATGTCTTCTTCAATACAGCATGATGTTAATTTGGTAAATCATGGTCGCTTTGGGGCTGGCTGCCTTGTGAATGATGAATGCTGACACGGCTTTCTCCGGTCTGGGATTGGTACGAGGTTCGAACCCCGGCTGCTCTGTGTCCCAAGTGTCCCTGAGCAAGACACCCAACCCAAAACAAAACCATGGGTTAAAAATGCAATGCAAGTCGCTTTGGATAAAAGAGTCAGCTAAATGACATGTAATGTAAAATAAAATATTTGCTGTGATTTAAAAAAAAACCTCTTTTAAATGGAAGTATTTGGGAAAAGGTTTTTGGGGCCCAAAGCATTAAATTAAGGACCTAAAAAAAAATGGGATTCTGCCACCTGGACACGGGTTCATTCTTGGAAGCTTATTCCACGGTGGCAGAACACAAACCAATGGGTGAAGATACGTCCATGTATCAATCTAAACACTGGCCCATTTAATCAGCAAATATTGTCAGTTCATGGTGTAACGTCTGCACATTAATATATTGCAGAATTGAGGTTGAGAAGTACCAAATTAGCATATGCACAGTGGACAGTGCATGTGCAAATAACAGATTGGCACGTATTGCAGAGTTTAGTTAATTATGCGCGGCATCTGAAAAAAGTACGAAATGTGTCTTTGGCAGCTAATATCTTCATAGAAATGGCCAAGGACATTTAAACACCTCGGCTATATTCAGTTTTCTGCAAGATGATCATCAGCCAAACAACTCAAAGCAAAAGACAGCTTTGCCTGAAACTCATGCCGTCCTGAACAGATATCCATCTCCATTTCTTAGAATAATGAATAGTTACAACGTGTAATACTACTGTTGCTTGTAGTTACCACTGGCTGGCGACTTATTATAATGTCCTATTATTTTAAAAGCTGACCACAGGACCTCAGTGCTCGCGACAAGGTCAACTCAAGGCTGCCATTTCAACACAAACGCAACACCGCTGCCACTTTCCAACTCACAGAGACTGAAAAGAGCATTCAAATTGGATTACGTCTGACCCCGAATGTGTTTAACAGCTCAATCCAGACAAATCAATAGAGCTTCAGTGCCAGCCTGAATGCTAAAGCTAAGGCAACTATGCATTTGAGCCTCCTACTCGTCAGCGTTGGGTCGGGGCCAGAGGTCCAAGGCAAAGAGCTTCTGATTTAAAGTTGCATTCACAATGCAGATATTAGTCAATAATCTTTGCTTGTGTACAATGTGTATTGGCCAACTATGCTATAAGCACATGTACAATTTTACCAGGGGAAAGAGAAGCCTGAAGAAGTTCAATTCTGACTTTGAGAGGCGCTGCGGCACATCGATTGTGAAAAGGGCCAATCGTCCAGACTGCCACAGGCACTTATCCCACATACACTACCGTGTCTAATGGAAACCAGGCTGCAGGTTAAGTGCTGGAAAAAAACTCAGCTTGGCGCCGAGACAATGAAACTCAAAATATCAAGGGACGTTTTCAGCATTGAAAAGCAGGCAGTCAGAATCACACAAAGTGGTTTTGTCCCAAAACAGCCCTCAGTCCAAAAGGCCCTGAAGAGCACAATGAGGTCCTTACTATGAAGAATGGGAACCCACCTGACTACAATCGTTCCCGCCGAAGTCGGATGAGAGGTTTCAAATGGAATTACGCTCTCCCCCAAACATATTGCTGGGCATTGTGGCCAAATCGCTCGATTTTTGTTTCGTCTGACTACAGAACTTTCCTCCAGAAGGTCCTATCTAAGGGCCTCAGAGACGCAACCAGCCGCAGTCACTCATAACCACTCACAAGAAGTTAAGAGGCCGTGCTATGGAGCTCGTTTCATTGACACAACTTTCTAAGTCACCAAAATTGCCAATTCATGTTGCTGTATGTATATTTTTGACCCAGCCGATTTGACCACTTTTTCTGTTAACCCATAATAAAGTCATAAAAGCACCAAACTTCAATGTTTTTTGTGAGAAAGAAGTATGTTCCAATCACTCTATCAGAGAAAAATCAGACTTAGAAATAACGGGAAAGCCACGACATTATGTTCTTTTTAAGTGTATGTAAACTTTTGACCACAACTGTATGTATATTATATATGTTGTAACAGACCTTGTGGCTCCCTAAATCACAGATGTGTCTGCTGCAAAAGACAAAAGCACATTTTTGGGTACGGCTACTGTTTGAAAGTGGATGATACCAATACCTGTAACTTTAATACATTTGTTTACTCCTTCATTCAATACCTATCGTGTAGAAATATTCAGCTGCGTTAAATCCCGCCATGTCTCTTTTTTTTTTTTTTTTTTAAACAGGATTGAATCAAGGTATTGTTTCCCTAGAAATTGAAATTTTGAATCCATGTGTTACTTTGATCGATACCTTAATAAAAGGCATTTAATACCCGTACTCAGCCCAACTCGCAGTTTCAAACAGGTCGATTTTTATCCGTCTGTTCTAGTTTAGCTGAAACTCTCCAAATCCAATTCTGCCTTTGCACAGCGAAGGATTCCAAACAGCACAAATGCAAACAGAAAATGATATATCCCATGTGGGGTTCCTTCAGCGCTTACTACATTTAATGTAATTAATGAAAAGCAATAAATGAGACTAGTTAATGAATCTGATCGGAGTTACATAACACAGTGTTGAGATACATTCAGCTACAGCCTCGGTGACAAAGTGGCCCGGCAGGAAGACAGAAGGGAGCAGCTGAGGGTTAAACATCTGGAGGACGAGGCAGAGCCCGGCGGGGGACATTCAGAAGAGAGGGCCGCGTGGCCTTTGGGGGCAGTTGGCCTCCATTACAAGGGTAGGAAGAGGTATGTGTGTGCGTGTGTGCGTATGTGTGTGCGTGCTTCTTCCTTAGGAGGAGCAGAGAGATGGATCGACTGTGACAGGAAGTCACGTCAGCACCGCCGGCAGAGAGGGGAGCATATGTCAAGAGGGAGGGAGTGACATTAGAAGAGAAGCAACATCAAGTCACAGGATGGAAGGTAATAACTACAACCTCTTTTTTCAGTATGAACAAATTTTTCAAATATTGTGGTTTTGTATATAAAATGTAGCCAGACTATTTTTGTATTTTTTAGTTTTTGATAAGATTAAAAAAGGTGATCAATACAGTGACACAACCATCAATTTGAGATTTAAATTATTGAACTGTTTTTGACATGACTTTGACCGACCTCTATTCCCGACTTAAATCAAACTCCCATTTCGATACTGACATTTTTGGTAAATCATTGGCCTACATGAGCCACGCTACCCATATTTGTGTAAAAGAGTTACCCTGCCCAGTTATTGGTCCTTGTGAAAGAATTCGGCATGGCAATGTTCCAACATACAAGGACGCATCCTTGAATGAGCTTCTTTTGTCGGACCGGCAGCCCAATGCCCACACATTCATTTCATAATTCTATAAAAGATAGAAAAGCAGCTTAAAATTGTCATACTTTTAATCATGTCTGAAAACGGGCTAAATCTTTGGAGCCTTTGCTTGATAAATGACTCCAACGCATAATATTTAATCCCAAATGCTTATTTTCTGCTAGACAACTCATTGCTTTAATGACCAGTTGATAAAGCCCTAAATTAAATAACTACTTTAAATATCCAATTCGGCTAGTCTTTTGGATAGAAATCATCAGTAACCAGTCTACTCTGATGAGTTTCCCACTGAAACAGAGCGACTGCGGCTTCTTCTTCAGAAAAAAAAAAAAAACATTACTGAGGCAGAGAAAAAGAATCAGCGGCGGAAGAGAGCGAGGAGCAGAAAAGAAGGGAATGTTTTTTGACCTTCACAGACTGAACCATTCACTTCATTTCGTAACTCTGTGTCTTACGTATTCAAGTAAGATCAATTAGCAGCCACCCGTCTGATTGATCGGGGCTAATTAACACGGCCGTGCAGGATGCTAATGGTGGTAGAGGGAGGTCTGAAACTCTGCCTGACACGAACCCTCCAAGGTCAAAACTGCCGCAAATTCATGTTGATGACAGAACAGCTGCCATAGTGCGATGCCAGTACACGCCACCGTACTGCCGCGGCATTTGGCTGCTAGGACAGGGTGTGTTATTTTCCCGTTAAGCACGTTTCTGCTTATTTGCTTATTTGTTTTTTTTCCCCCCCCATTATTGAACAGCAGCAACGTAGCGAAGCCGATCTGGCGGAGAAGCTCGTCAGAGTGGGGTTGGCCTCCGAGCCACGCGACCCCAGCAGCCACTTCTGGAAAGCGGTCAATGTCCCCGGCTCGGTGAGGAAAAGAGGGATCTGGCAGCGGTTGTGAGAAAGGAAAAAGCATTCATTTTATGGTGCGGCGTCGAGCCGCCGAAGGTACAAATAACAATTTGACGCAAAAAGACTAGAGCCACAAAGCAGGACAAAAAGTAGAATCCACAAGGCAGTTGAAGAAAAAAGGAACTTCTGGTCATTTTCAGAGCCGAGCATATTGTGATTTGGTGTTGGCTGCGTGATCAGACGTGCGAGGTTTGGGAAGAGAAGGTGGCAGGAAGACGAGACTCAACCGGTCACATCTAGCGGGGGGAACTGCCAACAGTGACAGGACATTAATCAACCGCTCACATGTAAGCTTCCACATACCCAATTACAGGAGGTTTGTGCACAGACCCCACGTAGCAGAGGCTTGCACGTGCACTCGTCAGTCAAAAGGTTCAAGCCTCTATTCACAAGCCAGGGGCCTTTTTCTGCTGGCAAACGTAAAAAAAAAAACGGGGGTTCTTAGAAGATAAACACAGTTAGAAGATTTGATTTCGTCGGCAGCACACAAAGGAAACCGGGACCATTAGGGAATATTCTAAACATCAAGTCATACGAGATTCAATCGCATCCAGCTCTTCAGAGGAGTGCGTCTGATCAGCGGCGACAAAAGACGCCGCCGGAGTGGCGCGGGGACAAAGACATCTCCCCGAGTGTTGCACACAATAGCACAACTAATCAACGAGAGGAGAGCCGTCAATAGGCTTTATGGACATTGGTCATTCTGCTGCAGTGCAGATGGATTATGGTGATAGGGGGGGAGAGGAAGGGAGAGAGAGAGAGAGAGAGGGGGTCATTCCTCATCACTCCCGTCGTCAACCCAGCAGGAGCGCCGCCCGATAATCGAAATCTCTGACGGGGGTCGTCGGGTCGATGAATGTGTTTGTGGGTTGTTCAGGTGGTTGCATCGAGGAAAAGAAAAAAAAAAGAAAAAAAAAGCGGAGCAGCGTTGACAGGAAAACACGTACAAAAAGGTGGAGACCAAACTAAAAAAAGAAAGTGCGCCGTGATATGAAGCAAAGCAGCAGGCAGCAGCGGATGGGGTGTGTTTGTGCGCAAGCTTTCAGCGGTGCGATTGGTTCTGTGCATCGCAAACAACAGACGCCGCTCACTCCTGACCTGCGCTTGAGGCCCTCATCAACCATCAGTTCTCCAGAGTGCCGCTGGGTGAAGGAGGCCGTCCCTCGTTTCCCATCATTCCCCCGGACCTGTGGTCAGCTTCATTGCCGCGGGCCAACTGACTATGACTCCTTTTCTATGCACCAAAGTCCACGTTGAACCCAGCAGCAAGACCAGGACTTTTTCAGATTTTTAGTGAGTCTTATTTTTCTTTTCTACACTTACTTTGTTCAGATGGAGTTGACCTTTGCGATCAATAGCGTCTGCTGTTGTTCTGGAAACCCCACAACAAATACTTCAATCCACCACTATGGTTATAATATTGCAAGGCCAGGTTATGTACTTGGCCTTAGTTCAGCAACTGTAATGACTTGGCAGGATTTTAAACATTAAAAGCAAGACACCGTCACCCTTTCCTCAGAAAGGAGGTAGTATCGTAGTGATGACGTCCAAAACTTTATAGTATTTAGTTATAGTTAAACCATTTATCTAGTTATCAAGTAAGTTGAGAAATAAGCAATTGACATACTGTTATGAAGACATGTTGGCGATCAGTAGATCAAGCACACTTATTATTATTATCATTATAAGCACATTTATTATGATAAATTTGGACTCACTTGGCAAATCCAATTCCCATATTCCCTTTATGTCTGTTCTGCCCTCCAACTACTCCTGAGGGATCTGTCTCTTTAGCTGCTAGATTCTCGATTATATTCACCAGCTGCTCCCTAACTTTGGATGTCGGCTGTTTGGCGCGATTGAGTAGTGTTCTGTGGCTTTAACAGCTGACTGCTGCTGAAAAACAACATTAAGAGTAAATGAAAAACATACACTCCGGTGTGTAAAACTGTTTCCACACAATTCAAAAGAGTTTTGAAGTATGCGTTTCTCTTCGAGGCAGCGGAGCCCCGTGTGTAAGCGCCACTCACGTCTGCGCTTGGCCGAGATTACTGTGACTTCTTCACCTCACTGGCACCAGTTGAAAGGGAAGTATAAGAGATAGCGTATTTAAAAGGCTCTTAATGGGAAAAAAAATCTCACAATAGTGGTGCAGACGTCTATTCTTAATGCAGAGCACACGTTGTAAAAGGGGGAAAGAGGAGAAATAGCCGTTCATTTGTGAAGGTCGACCCAACTGCAAGTCGCAATTCATGTGGAGATGAGGTGAATGCACGATTCCTCGCCGCGATCCTGCCTATCCGTCCTGCTGCCGTTGGCGGTGGCCCTGACGCACACCGAGGCCAGCAGCCACTTGCATTTCACACCCAAGAGCCGTCACGGCGGAAACGACACAGAGACATCTGTTGGTGGAGGGTGTACATAACTGTCCGTGTCCGTGGACACACTTTGAATAACAAAGACACGGGAGCTAAAATCAAATGTTCAACTCATGGGGTTTAGATTCTCCCCAGGTGATCTTGATGTTTCGGGGGTGGGGGGGGTGGGGGGGGCTCTTACCTGGTGGATTATCTCGGACACTGGCAGCTGGTCCACATATGAATAAGACTCTTTTTGCAGATCTTCATTCACGAAACTGAAAGAGAAAATACAAAACAGCACTCTGTTAGCATTTACCTGGAGAATGTTGCAGTCCAGAGTCAAGAGCAAGTAGAGCCCCAAACTGCCAGACCTCCACAACTACCCACAATGCACTTTTTTTTTGAACAACAACAAAGCAATAGGGCATCATCTTGGTGGCTCTTTCCCAGTGTAAAGAAATACAAGCCCTGCTTTGTGCTTCTGCTTTGTCTCTTTCTCCGGCATCATCTGAATCCACCTAAAAACACATTGGAAAACGGTTTCTTCAGGACAGTTAGTAATAACACAACTTCATCTAAAAGGCGCTGCACTTACAGATATTTAGCGTTGCTCGTGATGGGCTGTACACTAACTCTGAAGTGTAAAAGCAGCGATTTAAGTCGTCCATGAGCAGCAGCAAGGTGAAATATTATTAAGTGGTGTGGTTAGAATAAGGCTTTAAGAGGCACTTCACAAACGATTATCTTTAAATTCAGTCATCTCACGTAAATACAACTTATGACTACAAAAAACGAACAGTAATATTTGCAGAAGGGCACAATGGCGTTTCTTCATTCTGAGGAAAAGGAATGGCTTCCTGGTTCATGGACACGTGAAAGGTAACCGATAGACAGATTGTTAATGTGAGACTAGACGTATTAAACCTGTGACCTTTTGAGACACAGGACTGGTTATCCGGTCGCGGAGCTTTACTGCTGCCATTGTTGTCCAAAAGCTATTATAAAAAGGCGTTAATGAGCCACACTTGGTTCCCTGGTCCATCATTATAATTCCGATGAGGACAGGGACTGTAATTAATTTTGAGTGAACCCCAGACACCATGCTGCTGCTGTAAATACTCACTAGAGCACCAACTCTGCATCTGAAGATAGCTGGCCACTGTGGTGTTGCGGCCGCACTGTGTTACGCTAAATCCTGAGCTGTTTTTAACAGATGTAACTTTGTGTTTCTTTAATTTTTTTTCTAGAAGAATTCCATACTTTCATACTACTGGAATGATCATTTTCTGTCTCAATAGGAAAGAGTTAAAACACACAATCAACCTATTGCATCAATTGAGAACCACACCAATTGTGACATTTTTAAATGTTTGTACCTTTCTGTGCATCTTTTTTGAGACCAAGTTTGTCTCATCACAGGCGCGGGCGCACGCACACACACACGTGCACGCACACACACAAAAAGGAAACGCTCGGCTGAAGGTCGCGGTGGAGTGGAGGTTTGATGAGAGGCCGTCTTTGGTTAATGAAAGAAAGTTCAGGTCAGACAGCTGCTGACAAAGGGGTCCACATCCCACAGTTAGCCACCGCTTGCTGTGTGAAGCAACCACTCTCCTTTTTCTCTTCTTTCTTTCCTCCTAGTTACTTTTGTTCAAATTGTGAAGGAAACTGTCCTAGCTGGCAGGCAGAGATTTCCCCCACTTTTACCTTCGCTTAAGAGATGAACTCTAATTGGATTTAAACCATTTTCCACTTTTTACAACGTAAAGAGACATTTTGGGAGAGGATTTTTCAATCCACTTAGCTTATTCTAATGGATTTGACTTAACCTCCACTAACTCTAGCTCCGGTGTCACTGCTGCCACAGGCTGCCGTCTTTAGGTCAAACAAATTTCTTTTTAACATCTGCTCTACTCGCGACACGAGTCGATTTTGTGGGTCCGTCCAGCGCTGCAGGTTACACATTGCATACAGATACTTTATTACTGAAACTGAGCCTCTGCTTGATAATTGATATTTTCCTTGGAGTCACAACATGACGTTTTGGTCAACAAGTACAAATGGCTTCAAGTGAGTAAGTACACAATATCATTATACAGTTAAGCCCGTGTATAATGAAGAGGATTGAGGGGGTCCATTAAAACGTCTCCTCAATCAAGAGCAATTCACTTAATAGAAGAGCTTGTTCTGAGGGAAAAAGCAGCCGTTTAGAAAAGGTTGAGAGGAGAGAATAAATCAGGGGTGCAAGAAAATGACTTGCAAGAGACTCACACGTGTAACAATCTTCTTTAAATATCCGGCGCAACTCACCTGAGTGACCCAGATGAGCTCATAATAATGAATTGGGCTGGAACATACAATTATTTTCATTACTGATAATACTCAGATTAGTTCCCAATTAACTGATTGTGAAACGGATTAAGTAATAAATGCACATTATGATTAAAGCCTGGGGGGGGGATTGAAGTTTTATTTCTGCTTTTACCTGTAATTTAAATCCTTAGATTTGTGCATTAAGCTGGATTTTCTGTTATTGAATTTCATCAGCTTGGTACATAGTTTCATTGTCGTGTTGTCGTCGTGTTGTAACAACATAAATCTTGTTAACAACAACAAGCCATCAACTCATATCACAAGGCTGTCACCTTGAAAACTCCAATTCTGAAATGATTCGCACGACACCTTTAAATTACATTTGATAAGCAGCATGCCGTTTTTTTTCCCAGCAGAACAACATCCTTGTATACTAAACTCAATTCACACTATTCCATTACCCACCTCCCCTTATTGATCTCACCCCAACAGTTAATGATAATGTCACCCTTGAATGTGACAGACCAAATGACGGAAAGCGTCGTTAGCCTCAATAATATCTAACTTTCACAATAGTGTCTTTTATCATCCCTCAAAGCAGAAAGGTGCTACTAGTGCTTCGCTGCATCACTGAGCTTGGTTCCATTAAACATCAAATGAGTTTGGGGATTGCTGCTTTCTTACATCAGAATTGGAGATAGAACGTCACCCTCCAAGACTGAATTAGGGCAACGGCTCGATAACGCTTGTGGTGTGTTTCTGGCTTGCATCGGTGATCAGCCAACATAATGTGTTGAGCCTGATCAATAATAAAGTAATAGGAGGAGTCGTGTGAAATGACTAACCAGCCTAAGGCCAAAACAGTTGATGACCAAAATCGGTATGGCAATTGCCTCTAATTACTAATTAGCAGCCAAACACATTAGAATATTTCACTAGAACACCTCCCAGTGGTTTAATTAAATCCCATCATAAATTAAATTAATAGAAGAGGGGAGCATAATCAGGAAGAGGATTAAGTTTCTTTCATATCTATTTGTATTGCTCTGCAATCTTTTCCTTACTCGCACCCCAATGAGTGTATGGAGGTCTGTTTGCATTTTGGTGCATGAGCAGTGAGTTTTCCTAAAACATCAGGTCATCGTCCTTATTTATAGGATTAGCGTGTCTGGGAATTAATATGAGCTGGTCAACAATATGTCACCAGGCACAGAGGATGCTTGAGTTATTTTGCAGTCGCTGGTACAGTTGGTGAATCATCCTGAACATTTTCAAAGCAGTGAGTGCTTTTCTCAAAACAATTTGTAAAAACTGCACCCCATCAGGAAATAACTGCATACGCTTGGCACAACAAGAATTGTTAGTACATCCCTCAAACGTTAGTTTGCAGGTCAATAAACATTTCAGTGTCGTTGTTGGAAAATAAGCCCCAACGCTTAGCCGAGCAGTATTTTGTGATGTACTGTGTGGCTACGGTTTTGATGGCAGTGATGAAATACATACGGCATAGATCAATTTAAGCAGTACAGAATTAAACGTAACTGCCTAAGTGGGAAAAAGGATTACATGAGATTGTGGACAAGATTCACCGTTTGTAATAGTTCATCTGTTGATGACAATCTGGTTCAATTGTTGGGCGTGGAATGACTTCCGCAATGAACTAACAGTAAGACAGGTTAAGAATTTAAAAAAGGGAACCAGTACATACATACATTTTGATCAGCGTGTGGTAACGTAGTAAAAAGACAATTGTAGATAAACATTTACATTTACAATGGATCAAAGCATTTGCAATTTCTTCAAAAGAAATTTAAAATGCCGGGATGATGTGCACATGACGTCGAGGTTGAATCACAATCTTTGAGAGCTGCAAATTATAAGAAAACTTAAGACTTTGACAGCTATCTGCAGACATCTAGTGGACAAACGGTTTTATCACATGATGCATTAAACTGATGCTGATTCAATGTGGATGCATTCCGTTTGGTAAACGCAGGGTGGCGCCACAGATGATCTTTCAGCGACCCTGCTACTCACTCAATGGCTCCCATGAAGAGTTACTAAACTATAGCCTTAAGCCAAATGAACTACACTTCGCTGTGAAATAGAGGTAGAGGAATAATGGTTATGAATAATATCTAAATCAGCTGTATGTTTATTTCAATAATGTTATTGGTTCGCCTTAAAAACAAAGCCACCTGTCGGGTAGTCATAGCAACGTCCACCTCGTCTGCTGGAGACAAACCACTCAACATGACATTAGCAGAGAAATCAATTGCACTAACGGGAGACGTTTTAAATAAAAATCGAAGTCCAACTAATTCCGCTCGCAGGCCTTCAATTAAAACCAAGAGGCTGACCTCAATTAAGGTTTTTTCTCCTCCACCTTTCTTTACAGCTATTGCAATATCGTAGAGAAAACTGCAGGTAAACATTACAACTTCATTTTGTACTTGGCAACTGTGCTTTGGCATTCCATCCAGATGATCTAAATAACTGCAAATACAAATACACCAATGACAAAAACAATCGAACTCCGCTTACTTTTGCTCCACCTGCTCAATGGGGTCGGTCAAGTTGACGGTTTCCATGGTGATTTCGACTTTGCGCACACTACCAAAGAAATCTGTTATGAGGACACTTCCGGGGTCCCTCAGGAAGAGATCAGTACGGTGGCCCGGGGTGGACACACACTGACTCTTGGGACACACTTTGAACTGTGGAAGCAGATAAAATACGAGCAGTTTGTTAGCAAAATGTAACTTTGTGAAACACAGAGCTCACAAAACAAGCAAAACAAATAAGACTAATCTACGTAGGCAAGTACCTACTCATGCTGCCGTCAGGATATTTAGCATTAATCTGTAGTAGAACCACAGATAATAAACAGGTGCCTCTTGTGGCTGAAACTGCATAGAGATGTAAAAAAAAAAAAAAAATTTAAAAAGGAGTGTGGAGAAGATTAGAGGCAAGGCACATTATTAGTGCAAGTCATTGTTGATACACATCTTCCTGCTCCTGCTTTACCACTTGTGGTGGGGTTAATCCTCTTAAGTATGTGATTCATCAGTGTGTTGTCCATTTGGAGAAAAAAAAAAATAGAAAGAAAGGAACAGAATCCGTTAAACCGAGGTAAACATTATCTATCAGCCAGAAGGAACTAGAAAAGCACATAAGTGGTGAAGGCTTTTGTTGGGACCCTTGTATCAAAGGGTAAGCATTTGCACACTGGATTAAAATGGAAAACTTAAGTTTATACGGACAATCCATAGAATGGATCTTTAATCCCGCTAAATAACAACAAAGAACAAAGGGTGCATCCCCAGAGATAGCGTTGCAAAGAATAACGATTATCAGATGGAGCACTTCGATCGAGCTCAGACGGAGAGCAGCAGTAAGGATTCAAGGTGTTTGGATTGCATCTCCTGATGAGGTGGGGTTGAGTGATCTCTGCAGCCAGTCGATCTCTGCAGGAGTGTAAGATGAAAAGGGTGCTGCTGAGACATGGCCCATAGCAGCGTGTACTCTCCTTCACCACCATCATCATTATTATTATTATTATTATTATGTCTTAAAGGCCAGCACCCCCAGCACCGTATCAAGACATTCTGCTTCAAGTGCAGACTTTCATCTGGCTCCTTTCAGACTGGAAACATTATAACATTAGACAAATACTTTCATAGCAACCGAGTTGACCCCGTCTAGTCAGTCCTTTGACACTTTAGAAATAATTATATGAAGGTTAATTAAAAAATAATTTCCAATTATCTTTCGAGTTTACCAGTTAATGCTAATCATTAGGGAAAAGGCAATATTAGCAATTTCTCAAAAACCGAATTGTATTTAACCAAAATCCAATTATAAATCAAGTAAGTGCTTACAGATGTCGAAGAGCTAAAATCATCACGCTGGAGAAGTTGATTCAGTGAATGTTTGGCTTCAGAGCTGACCTCTGTAAGCGTGCCTGGCTCACTGAATCAATAAGTCAATCTAATTATCACTCGTTAGCAAGCAATAACATTAAAAAGGTTTATCATCGATGTGCCTTAAATACTTCCAATTTGGACGAGTTAACAGAAGATTTGAAAGTATATATATAGTTTACAGACTAAATCTATTAATAGAAATGATATAATTGATAATGAAAAGGTCAGCGGCTGCTGTTCGGCACAGGTGTCCTCTGGGACGTCGCATGCACAAGCACACACGTCCTCACCAGGTCATTCATGTTGGACTTGCTCGCAGGGTGGATGTCTTCCAGGAACTCCAGCAGGTAGAAGGTGTAACGGTCCATCAAATGGACTCCTATGGCCAAATCTGGCTGGTGCTAGAAACAAAAAAAGGAAGCAGAAAATAAAAAATACTAACAAAAGGCAACACCTTTATCAGCACAGTTGCTGGTTGCGTTTTCCTTACCAGTTAAATAATAATTTGCTTTGAATCACTGAAACAAGGCAACAGTAATGTGTCATCTCCTACAAAGAAAATCCGTACCCTCACTACACAAATATGACACCGTGTTATAATTCACTATTATAGCATAGTGGGCTGCTGCCGGCGTACTCCTGTGTGTAATGGATTCAGTGTCTTTTAATCATTGCTAAGTAGGAGGTGTGGTTGCCAGCGTGACACTTGTTGCCAAATGACAATGACAATCCCACTTCCTGGTTTGTTTGCAAAAGGATCCTGATTGGACTGCAATCAATTCGGATGAAATAAATAGCACCAGCACTAATTGCTGGGTAATACAATTTCTTTTCCACTTTAGCCTAACCCCAAATTAATGAGGCAGAGTGTATAATGCCAAGTGACATGGGTGTCATTCTGTAACGTGGAGAGGGAACAGAAAGTATTCCTGCGTCACAGTTTAAATGCTAACAAGTCGCTGTGCAGTCTGAACAATTCATGTTCTTCAAGTGTTTATGAGGAGCTATAACAGGGAATCCAAAGTATTTAGGTGATTCATCTTCACAATATTGTCACATTTTACAAGTATTTTTGATACTGCAAATATATTCTTTTAAACTATTAAAAATATTAAACAAATATTCCATCAATTCACACATTTTAACACACTTGAAGCTCATGTATCGCCATAAAGACTCCAGACTACTAAACCCAAATAGAAACTCCTCTGCTTGATATATTGTAGGTTTTCTATATTATGTTACTTGTATACGAGTGGGTTAATATACTAACCCAGGTGGACTTTTTGATGTTGGAAGTTGTTTCTAAAAAAAGAGCCCTGTCCTGTACGAGCACTCAACACATACAAACATGGTATAGTGCTTAAAGACTGAGGCTAGAACTACGAGGTATAGAGTGGCACCAGAAGTGAATCACAAAGAAGAAATGGAGATGAAGGATCCAAAATTCTCCTAATCAAATTAATAGCAGGTCAAAAATATATATATTGTATTCACATTTACAGAAATGGGACTCCTGTTTGGAGAAGCAGTCACAAGGGGAATCAGTCTGCAGATGCAATGTGCTGTATCAAACCACACTGCTTATTAAAGAAAAAACAGACAAGCTGATGGATCCTTTTTAATTTGTCAATGTCCTTGATGATAACTCACCGACAGGGAATCCTCTCCCACTTGACTGCTGGCCAAAGCCATGAGGTTTGGGGAGTAGAACCTTTCATACATGGAGGCCCCTTGGCAAGTGTCAATAATGAAGAGCAACTCATTGTACCTGGTGAGACAGACACAATCATGTACATTCTCAAACAATACTGATGAGAGAATACACAGCTGGCATACCGCTCGTCTATTCGCTCCAATATAACCGGTTATATTACAAACCTTCAAACCATCTTTCATTCTGCAGTTGCCATGGTGACCAAGAAAAACCAACCGCTTCATCCGCTGCCGCTAACACACCAACGCACACAGATTCTCCCTCCCTTGCTCCTGTCCTCCTTCCCCCCTTTCTTCCTCCGTTAGAACAGAAAATGTCTTTTTAACTTATTTCCCGTGTTTAGGCAAACACAATAAGACAGTTATTTCCAGTTGACTAAACTGAGGTGGTTTTCGGGGATGAAGGAAGAAAAGGTGGCCAAAGGTGACTGTAATTTGCCAGTTCTAGTCTGTTATTATCACTTCCTCAACAAAGCTGCCGTCACTAGGCTTTTATCAAGCAGCCTGAGGCCTGATTGTAACCTAGATACTCCTTATCGATAGGTTTGGGGGACAAAAGGGAAGCTGGCAGCAGAACAATGCTTTTGCTCAATGAGTGCCTTGCGATGCACGAATTAAAAACCAGCAGCATTAAAAAGCATAAATGTAGTCCATTTATGAAAAGAGAGGGTCGCTCTTTGATAGGAGGAGTCTTCTTGTTGTTACAGGACGCGTTTCATTGACAACTTCATGTTCACAGGCTCACTTTTCCAACTTTCAGACCACCACTGAACTCCTTTGGTTGAAGGTTTTCATATTTGTTAGACTGATTGACACGTTCAACAGGGATATTGACGTGTACGCTGTTGCCATTGACCCTGGGAACACCTGTACATCACGGCAGCAGGAAGAGAGTTTCCATATGTCATACTTTACATACTCTGGACAGTTATGGCCATCAGGGGGAACAAAAGACTAGTGTCTCTTCACATGGACCTTTTCCATCTCAGTTTTATGTTGTCCTCCGTTTATTTACCTTCTTTTCTGCCACATCTGCTGGAAGGCATCAGCCAGTTCCACATTACTTATCTCCTCAGAGTCCTGGAACTTCAGAAAGCCATTCCCGCCATGGCCTGTTAAACAGACATGTCGTTAGTGGCTCGGCCCTTTCTGCCGCATTCTATTTCGACCCAAACGTCACTGTGAGGGTTTAGCTGAGACAGGGGTTTAGACACAGAAAGGTATTGACATTGCCTGAGCCTTAAAATGAATGTGTCTATCAATGCACATTCCGTACAGAATGAATAATATGAGTGGGAGTATTTGAGGGTGGATTTTTGACCTGTCAAGTATATAAGGATGTTGCTGCGGTCATCGGAGAGAAGGCGCTTTGAGCGAGGAGTGCTGGGTGGAAGCCGGCCGGTCAAAACGCGCAGGAAGTTCTCCACTGTCACCTGAATCATTAGATGGCAACACTTTCCATTACCAAGCATGGATTGGAAAGGATACAGTATGTAATGTGCATCTTCTAGTCCAATGAAAATAGAAAATGGTTTAAGAAGACAGAGTTGACATTGGTTAAATGATCAATGTTCCTCTTTTTACAGGCTCAGATTCTTTATCAATGAAATCACAAAGGTAACTTTTCATCTGCATCTGTTGGGACAGTGAACATTACCTGCTTCACTTATCATTTAATTACACTGAGAGAATCAATCAATCATTCTATTCTTTTTTTTTTTCCCTGCTGAGATTAATCACCTTTTCGTTACCGTTGGACTGCAAACATTCATCGGTAGACCAGTGTTAATTCATATTTAAAAAGAACAGACAAAGCAGAGTAAATAATACGTCACTAACTGTAATAAAGAGAGGAGTTCTGCCTTGTGGTATCGAACAAAACGCTTGGGTTCATATCTATTTCAGAATGCAGATGATATCGAGTCATTTCCTGACGTAAACGCAGAACAAACACTCAAAAAAGACTGTTGACCGTGACCCAACAGAGTGAAATGTGAACCGACCTCATAGCCACGGTAGTCCACCTCCACATCATCGCCGTACACATTGAGCTCCATGTTTTTGTGGCTGAACACTGTGGCAGGTTTGGGGTTCCGGTGGTTACAAGCCATGTCATCAGCCAGCATGAGAACTATGTGGCTGGGGGGGGGAAGACAGTAACAGCGATCATTCAAAGCGAAAAGTTGGAAACTAAGAGAAATGCCTAATGCCCTCCTATAATCAAGGGCTGATTACATTTTCATACAATATGTCATCTTATTGTGTGCAGAATCATATGACTCCACCATAATTTTCCCACGGAGAATAATAAACAATGATAATAATAAAAGTCAGTGCACGTGAACAATAAGTAGTGCTTGGCCAGCAGGTGTTTCAGAAGTAAAAAGCCTCATCTTTTTCACGAGAAGAACCCGAGAGCCGCTCCCTTTGTCATTGTACACAAAAATACATCACATTCACTCAGACTGACGACATATTTTGGCCATGGAAGGGAAGGACTCAAACTGATTACTGCGATGGCATAACATTTAGGGCCCCCCTATCAGAAGTGTCTACTGTATCCTCAAAACCCCCAGTTCGAGTGTAGAAAGGGGAACATTTGTAACAAGCACTCAATTTGTCTCTCACAATCAACTTCTATCATGACACATAAAAAGATGTTACAGTAAATGCGGTTACCTGTCAGGAATGCCCAGCCTCTTGACACTTCTGTAGACGGACAGCGTGTTGGCAACATGGCGGTAGTTGAACCAGAATCTGGACGTACACACCTGTGTATGAAATACAGCAGGTGTGTTAGGTCGTCAACGTGTTTCTGCTGCCCCCGTTATTAATGCAGCAGACCAATTAGCATGTTAGCGTTAATAATAATCCCAGAATACACACCAGAACGGCCCAGTTGTTTGTGTGACCACTGCTGAAGAACTGGCCTGCGTTCTCCTGAGGAACAAGTGGAGAACGTTTTTTAAAATGTAACGTTAGTTCGGGCTCGTGAAAACCAACACACTACTCAGCAAAACAGGTAGTGTTAGCATGAATGCTAAAGTGGCTAGTATGGGAATGTCTTTACAGGTCAAATCAAACATAAATCAAACCAACTGGCGGGATTCGTGTTGCAGCACGTGGTAGAATATACACTCACCTCAATATTGACACTGTTAGCCGATAAATGTGTGGCTAATAAGCTCAGTAAACCTAGTATTTTCATTGTGCAGCACTGTTAGCTGAGTGCATCAAGGAAGTGAAAACCGGCGACTCCGCCCTGTAGGTGCTTCCGGTAAGAGGCATTTCAAAATAAAGGCAACGATAAGGAGTATTCGAGTGGGAAAAAAAACATCAAATTATATTGTAAACAGAAAGCAAAAAGGGAAGGTCTCAGTAAGCTGCTTGATATCCTTTAGGTCTTCAGGTGTACACGCCATACATCCTCCCCACTTTACGGAAAGTGTGAGGTAGTACTGCGTTTTCTAATCTTCATGCAGGGGAGAAATACAAATATAAATATCACATAGGTTTCATTTACAGTACATGCAAAGCACAAATTACACACATACTAGTTGTAATCACTATTCTGCGAAAGTAGATTATTTTACCATCCTCATTTTGCTATGAAAATGTACTTATAATCATGCATGCTTAGAGAGAACTAAAACTATATTGAGGAAAAAGTATACAATTATTTATATTGTTGTACCATTGACCCACCAATGATAACCCACCATTTGTGGGTTATCATTAAATGAGCAGAGTTGTTGTGGGAGGGAGCACATTTGTTTTAAAGATTAAATCAAGAACAACAAAAGCAAAAGCAAAATACCAAAGAAAAATATTTGGTATTGTAATGTCTCCATTCAGTTCCCTTTAGGTTTTGTGATAACATTTTTATTTCTGAACCGTTCATTATTGAGTTCCCAAATGTCCAAGAGCTAGTTAAACCATGTGTTTACCTCGTGACCTTCATTAATGGGCATGGTGGCTTTTTCTGCACGTTTCCTTGTGGCATTGTGATGATTATTGTTTGGTGTTGTGGTTTCTTTTGCTATATGTGGCATGTGAAGGGACAGCATGTCCTATTCCGTCTATTATTATTTGGATTAAAAAGATTAGCCATCAAGTGATGCTGTCAGTTTCATATCCAAATGCCTGCAGTTAATCGGTTAAGGGCTCTTATCCGAAGTGACATGTGCATCACAGGCAGCAGATGTCAAATGTCATGTAACAGCTGAAAGAGTTCAAGTGTCTGAGAGCCCTGCAGCACGAACAATGAAAAAAATATCCTTCATACATAACATATAATGCAAGTGAATGGTCTGTTTGAAAAGAAACTTCAAATTGCCTTTACAGATCGTCCAACACGTCAGTACTCCAGACTTTTCTTGCTTCTGCTGTTTCTTGACCTGCAGCGACACAAAATCAATGCCCTCTCCAAATGTATTACATTAGAAAATAGAAGAAAAACACATGTCATTGACCTAACTCACTTGTCAAGAGGATTAAGATTCAGAGGTAGTAAGAAAAGAAAGAAAGAGCAGAAATATAAAGCAATGACCAGGAGACACCCGGAAGGACTAGTGAAAGGTAACCGATAACTCAGTCCATATTCTTTCGCCATTTCTCAATGCCATTTATGTGCGTTAATGTATAAACATATCCCACAGGTTTCCAGCCTGAGTGTCACGGTGTGAAACACGTCTCGTGGAGGCGGTGCGCGCGTTATTTGGCGAAGCGCGGAACCTCTGTGCCAACGTTAGGGCGCACATGGTGCGCGCTGGAAGCAGAGCGCTGTGGGAGGGAGGACGGATGAGCCACGCATCCGCATCACCGAAAAGGAGGGTGGCGCGGTGGCATCGCCTGCAGGAATCCAGTTGTAAAGTCCTCACACAAGGCAAATATGCGCTGAGGGTCCGGAGACCCAGTTGAGCACCACGCGGCACTGAGACATCGGAAGAAGCGTGAAACGAAAGCTCCGAACAAGTTGTGATTTCTGAAGGAAATCCGGCTGGAGATGAATACCAACGATGCCAAGGAGTATCTCGCACGGCGGGAGATACCCCAACTATTTGAGGTGAGAGATGGCGTGCGCTTTGCGGGATGAGGCGATACTTGCGGGTTTGAGGCGCGGCGAGGATTGGTGTTACTTATCGATGACTGTCAGAGTGACGGCAAAGATCTCTTTATGAAACATGGCGAGATGGAGGTTTGAACGGGGAGAGAAACGCGGCTTCAGTTGGTTTTTATGGAAATAATCACACATAAGCTGCAATCATAAGGCAGTCCTCTTCACCGGTGCATCATTTAAAAAGGAATTTGTCGTAATTATTAGCATAATAAATAATTCTCCGGTGGAGATTGCATTCTTTTGTCATTGATTTTTTTTTCAATTACCAGAACACTAAAAGTCCACCTTTGGATTTTTGAAGGAAAATTATTTAACACTTTTATAATGAACATTGGTTGGGGGTAACCAAAATTATATAAATGATGACAAGGTGCTTACAAAATTAACTGAAACCTATATTAAAAGACAGACAGCAAATACTCGTTATTAAGCAGCACAGACAGAAATATAAGTATTCATTATTTCCGAGGGGATGGAAAATTGTCTCATCCACTTAATTAGACTCAATCCTAGTGCAGTTAATGTATGCAAGCAATCATGCTTGTTTATTTACAGCTGCAGTTCATAGCAGTGAAGTGACACATCACTATCATCATTAACTGCGCTGTGATTTGACTGCTTCTCATTTCAACATGTATTCATTATCAGCTCGCAGATCCAATTGTTTTTGGCTGGGAGATGCTTTAATTGTGTTTTCATGCCGCTGCGGGAGGATGGAGATGGAAGTCTCCGGTGAAGCTATTGTTTGAGAGCGCTCAGCGTTGAGGGGGCAAATGTCACACAAACACACACTTGTTGTGAGTTGTGTTTCCGGCGTTCTCACATTCATCACAGTGGTTTGGCTTTCCACCTAGATAATATCATCCCAAATGAAAACACAGGCGTCCTCATGACCTCGATCCGATTTCATGGGCTTCTGACAAAACGAGATGTTTTGTTTTCCGTTGGTGGAGCCGGGGCCGAGACGGGGCAACCAAAATTTGCACTTCAAAACTGCCCCTCGTTTCCGCCACAGGACATCATGTTTTGACACAGACGTGGAGATGCCAGAAAAAAACCCATTCTATCGTTCTTCTCCCACCTCCATGTTTTCTCCAGAGCCTGCTGACAGGCTTGATGTATTACCGGCCCGATGACCCCATCGACTACTTGGAAGGCTGTCTGATCAAGGCCCGGGAGCTCGGAGGACCAGATAAGGTGCGGTGGGATACCTTCGTGGGACAGGATAAGAAGTCCCTTCCGCCTCTCAACGGCGGGCAATCACGCAGGTCCCTCTTCAGAAATGGTGAGCAGCACTCCAAGCACGTCGGAGCTCAGGCTCCGTTAGGTGAATCGCTCGACTGGTCGGGCAACAGGAAAATTCCTCTGCAACAAGTTTGACACCAAATAACCGTTAAATGGGGAGATTTAAAAAAGAAAATTGCGATGTATTTGCGACACCTGATACGATTGTGTAACAAATCCACTGCTTCTTAAATTTTCTGCAACATTTGGTACAAAAAAAAAAATCTTGTTCCCGATAATCGTGACATGGTGACAGCTCTATGAAATAATAGATTACGTGATTATTGGAGAGAGTGAAATAACAGAGGAATAAAACAGCCATTTGACCTCCTTGACGTTGGCACCAGAACGTCTTCCTCTCCAACACAAATACAAATGGCTCCCAGTATAACCAGGAAAGGGTGGAGACATTTTATTAGCCCCATTGTAGAAAGTTGTGCAACCCTTGCATATAGGAACAGCTTTCAGATTGTTATGAGATAGGAAACTTTTTTTCCTGCAGTGCAGCTGCGTGCATTGATACGCTCGGATGAATTTAGTTTCCCAAAAAGCGCAGGAAGCATTTGTTGAGACACCAGAGGACTCACAAACACACCGTAATACAAAGTTCAAAAGCAAACCCGGCTGCGGCTCCCAAAGCCGTCAAACTGTCATGTGCAAAAAACAGAATCCAGTGTGCAGATCTTTGTCTCGAACACGCCTGCGCTGCCTTCACTGTGGCAGCCCGATACGGCGCGGTGAAAGACAGTTGAACATGCGTATCGTAGTAGATCATTCACATGGGCACAACAAACAACTCACTCACTCAGGCATCGCTCTTTGCGACTGTGGTTTGCAGCAGGTTTTACAAATGTAGGAAGATGCAAAACTTATTTTGCATCTACAGAGCAACATTGACAATGGGTCTCACAGGCTAATTCCATCTTCTGTTCGTGCTGCTTTATAATCTTTGTGAGGAGATGATGACATCAGTCGTGTGCGTGTGTGGGTGCGTTTGCGTTTCTGCTCTGATCTCGTAAACTGCTGAACTACACTGCAGACAGATTTTGGGGGCTCAAATACTCAACGACCTCTGATTGTTGCATCTACTCGCTTTCTCAAAAGAGCTTTAAATAATTTGATGCTGCCCCTTGATTGAATATTATCTGCGGACTCCTCCCTTGCTGCTCCAGGCCTGTACCGGGGGGGCTGTTTGGTCACTTTCAGTATTTTGAACTATATGTTCGGCACACACACACATACACACACACACACACACTGCTGACTGCATTGTTGCCATTCAGATGCCGCTGGGCAGAGAGAGAGACATAGTTGTTCTTTGCCTTTTTATTGGGCATCGACACACTTTAAGTCCCAGTTTGGATTGTGAGACAAAGCTGAGACGCACACCTGCACAGATGTGCTGCAGACAAACGCGTCTGAAACGGAGTTTGAAGGCAGTTTAACCAATATTGGGCCGGGCCTTCAGTGAAATATTACTCCTTTCTACCGTGGTGAGGTCTATTTTAAATTTAAACGTCTTTGTTTAATGGGTGATAGCGGAGCAGCAATGACAACAATAACTACCATGATAGAATAAAGGACACGTTTGTGTGGTTTAAAAGAAAAGCTCACAGGCATGAACCTCAATCACAGTAATAATGCAGATGTGAACTGCTGTTTTTTAAATCAACTTTGCGGAGGGAGCAGAATGCTTTGTGAAATTCTGATGAAGCCCAATTAGATCCCTGAAAGATGCCATCTGCCGCTTTTAGACGCTGGCAACTGCAGACAAATCAGGGATAGCATTCCCTTTCATTTGCAGCATTCTATGCGTTTGAGTGAATTAGCGTCTCTGTTGCCTTAAATTGAAAGGAAAAATCTCTTTGTATCTCTGCGACGTGTATTGTCATTAGTGAAAATGATCCATTTTCTCACTCATAGTATAAAGTAAAGAGATAATGTTTATTCTGCATTTAAATCAAAGCAGCTCTGCTCCCTTTAAAGAGCAAGCGATGAGGATTTCTTGAATAACTCTTTGAATTCGTCATATGTTGCTTTCAGCGATTTAGAAAATGTACTGTTTCATTGTCAACGTAAGCATGAACTATTTTATTTTTTGTGTTGAAATGATTTGTAGTGTGACAAGTGCACAACATACTTACTTAAGAAATCCAACTTGAATGGAATACTCTGTTACTTGTTTCTCATCTATACATCTGTATATGTGTGTGCGTGTGTTACAGTGATGCCCGACAGTCCCAACTTCCCCTACAGGCGGTACGACCGCCTCCCTCCCATCAGCCAGTTTTCCATCGAGAGCGACTCAGACCTGTCAGAGACGGCGGAGCTGATAGAGGAGTACGAGGTGTTTGATCCATCCAGACCGCGACCCAAAGTCATCCTCGTCATCGGTGAAGGACCAGTGCACCCGACCAACACACACACACACACACACACACACACACACACGCACACGTTAAAGCTAGAAACATCTGTGACCTGACACAGCAGCAGCGTGAGGAAGCTTTAGATTCGAAGCTGTTCACGTGGACTCCTGCTGACCCATGTCGAAAGCCGACCTTTCACATAAAATATAAAAACATTTATATTTGTGCATGTGTGTGTGTGTGTGCGCGCGCATGTGTGTGTGCACTAGCTTTGTGTTCTTCCTGGTATTTCAAAGAGTAGCCCCGCCTCCCCCTGCTGGTATCAGCGGGGTAGATCTCGTTGCATGTCACTGACTGCAGACACTCCCGCTCTCCTAATCTGGTTTCCTTGATGGGGCCTGCATTGACCTGTCAAAGAGATGCATTAATCCAATGAATTGAGCACAGCAGGAGCACAATAAGAGTAATGGCACAGATTGAGCTGATAGGGATAAAACCTCTTAAAATCATTTAAGGTTTAAGTAATCAATAAAGAGACCCTTCTGACGCAGTAGTTTTGCACCTCAGCTGTTCGCTCTCTCGCTGTGTTAGTTGGGAGTTGTTTGTCCCCACAGCACAAACGCCATCTCCGATCTCGTCTTCGTGGGAACATTGTGCCCTGTTTTAAGGGCAAAACGGGGATGGCAGCAGCTGTCATCTCTGTGAAGGATCATGGCTAATGTTTTGTCAGTAACGTTGGCAGAGAGAGAGGCGTACCGACACGTGCGGTCAGGAGGAAGCGGGGTCGAACATTACGAAATACTCACATGTGAGATAAAAGTGCACGTTTGCTGAATACATACTAGACACGCTGATCCCTCTCGCTCCAGCAAAACGTTCACCGTGCCTCTTCAAAAGACAACGTGAAAAGAATAACTTTTCCTTTTCCATAACAAATACTAATCTTAGATGATTAAAATCTGCCTTTTTCTCTCTTTACACAAGTTCAGGCTTTACTTTGGATTCCGGGAAGGACACATTACAATAACTTGACTGTAACTCGGCTGTCTAAAATATACGATGTACTTGAGCTCACCGCTTGCTATTCTAACTACTATTCTGGGAAGCACGCTCCGTTTCCTCATCCCAACAAAACCGTTCCGGGGAGTCAGACCTCAATGGAACAGTTATAACATTTCTGTTATAACAGCAGCATCTCACAGTAAACACAGTGAAAGCAGCTTTTACTGGGACCTATGGAAGCCTTTTACAAACCTTTAGGATGATACTGCAGAACAATTAGGTGGGCAACTTAATTCCAAATGTTCTTTAATTCAACCTTTGGAGGTATTATTACAATCGAATGCGTGAAATCAGGTTGCTGGAGGATGTCAAAGAAAGGGTGTGTGTTTTACCAAACATCCAAGCGAAGAGACATCCTCTTCTGTTGTCGCTCCTCTGCACATCCTTCTTCCCGTTGACATACAGAGATAATTAAAAAAGAAAGATTTGGTGGAAAACGTAGGAGGTTCACACACCTGTTTCTCTCATCCACCCCCACATGCCCTTCTCCCCCACGCAAAACACACACGAGCCGCAACACACAGTCACGCAGGGAGAAACACGTAGTCTCAAATGTGCAAATACAAGCAAACACACACACACACACACACATAGAAAGTCTCACGTAGTTAGTGATGTGCCCACGCCAACACCCCCCCCCCCCCCCCCCCCCACACACACACACACACACAGACGACAAAATCTCTCCCAAAACATCAACAGCTCTCCCTCTGTGCTTAGGTGGCCCCGGCAGCGGCAAGGGAACACAGAGCCTGAAGATTGCCGAGCGCTACGGCTTCCAGTACATGTCCGTGGGCGAGCTGCTGAGGAAGAAGATGATCCATAACGCCACCAGCAACAGAAAGTGGAGCCTGATTGCTAAAATCATCACCAACGGAGAGTTGGCACCACAGGTAGCGGAGGAAAGGCGACGGAGAGCGCGTGTTGCATGTGTGTGCGGAATAGGGGGGGGAATATGGGACGGAGCGAATCCGGTCGTCTTTATCACCGAGTGTGAGTATGAAAGGACTAATTAGCAGAATCCATACGACAGGCCGGCTGCAGAGAGAGATGCTTCTCTGTTGTATTGCCGTGCTTTGTTTTTAAGGTAATGACTGGGGGAGGAAAATAAGCACAGACGCCCTTGGAAAGAAAAAACGAACACAAGGCCTTTACACTTTGGGTGAAGCGCTTCTATTTTACTGTTATAAAAAAAGAAGTAGATATGTTTTAAAGGATTTCCTTTCATAAACCAATTAACCAACAATGGTATTTAAAAGGAATTCTGCATGGACATTTTTTGACCTAAAAGGTTATGAAAGGTGACGCAGTTAGATTTGAGACTCGCAATTTGAGGTTAAATATCAAAGGCTTAGTTTGGATTTTTTTAAATGGAGCCGTATGAGATGTTCATCCATCGTCGACGGCGATCGGTGATCTGCACGGCCAAAGGTTTGAGAACCAAAGAGGGGTTCCAGCATGGGAACAAAGCAATAGATGTACTGCTGTTTGAACGGAGGAAGCAGTGAACCGAGGTTAACGGCTGCAGCAACACCTGTAAGTGTTTTGCTCACACTGCTTTGCTCCCTCCAAGGTGTTCTTACCAGCTTTTTCCAGGGTTTTCAACCTGACTCCAGAGGCCTCCCCCAGTGGATGGAGCAGGCTCAACTGGTTGTACGAATGGTCTTTGTCACTGGATAAGGACAAGGATCTATATTTCCATACTTAGGTTGCATGATCTTGTTAGGGTTTTTTTCCTGAAGAAGGCTGTGGGATACAGACAAAAGATTATAGAAAAAGATACATTTATTTGAGATTATTTTGCATGCGTTCCCAAAATCAAGAATTCATATTTATTTCCCAAGAGTTTAATATAGAAAAGAATTCTTCCGAAGCGCCGATTGCTTATTGTTTGCCCTTCGGGTTCGATTTTATGACGGCAGATCAGGAAGGAAATAGTAGTGATAAAAAACTACTGACGATTTGAAGAGGAAGAGGTCCAATCAGATTGTGATTTGTCACACATATACATGAGCACAGACGCGCACAAATGTATGCTGCAGCCGGAAGATGGACGATAAGAAGGCTCAGTGGTTTATTATCGGTTACAAGGTTGTAAATTCGCTCAAAGTCGCATTACCACCTCCTTCGTTCCATAAATAGTCACGTTTAAGGTAAACTCTTTCTTGTAAGCCTCTTATTCTACAACTCTTATTCTACAACCAAGTCATACGTCACCGATGATTCTTTGATTAAAAGTTCTGGCTCTCGTTGAGAGCTTAAAAGTATCTGGAATGTATCTTTAACAGATTTAAGACAAGTGACTCAGGGTGTCTGGGTACATTTTAATGAAAACACCTGGGGGAGGACTTCGTGCCTGCCAGTCCTTTGCTCCCATCTCCTTGTGAATAATCTTTAATAACTGCCCACCTGATCATTCGCCGTCCTCTCCTCGCCGGTCTGGTACCATCTGGCCGTTCACCAGATGTCAGTCCAACAAACAGTGTGATAAACAACAGAGTGGGCCAAGCTAAAGACACATTAGGTGCGACGAAGTGACTTGTGTGTCTGTTCGGCTTGTCATTTCCTGGCGGATAGTTTAACAAAGCAGAGGAGGATTTGGTTTCATAATGATTCTGTGTGTCATGCTGACAGGAAAAGGCAGAATGCTCCCGTGTAAGAGTCTTGGAGGAGCTTTAATCAGAAGCCCTGATGACACTGTGTAAAATGATTGAATGATGTGTTGAGTTACGTATTACAAATTTACGGCTTCTTTCGTGTGGGTTACCTGGATTTTATTCACTCCCTTATCAATCTAAAGTAAGTTTAATACGTTTCCTTATTAAAAAAAGCGATTCTTGTGGCCTCGAGGATCTTCTGTAACTCCCCAGCTGTGAAGTCTCATCCGTCTAATTCAAGATCCAGCAAAAACACAGAAATACACCACTGACTCTCTGACAAACGCCAACTTGACGTTCCTGCTGCGAGGTCATATGACTCAGTATTTTTCTGCACTTGTTCCCTCAGAAATCCCACAGGTCTCAACATAAGAGGACCTCGGATGTTTGACTGCCTGGTTTAAAATTAAGACTATTAGAACATTTATAGACTCAGACTGTGGAAAAAAATGTACTGTTATGATGGTTCAGCAAGATCTCCTGTGTGGAAAAGACACACTTATACCTTTCAAAAGAATAGTTGTTTTTAACGCCTTCAAGCTTTACATTGTAGCTGTTAGTAGCTTCTCCATCTCTCCATCAAGACCACACTAAAAGCAAAGCGACAACATTACAACCACATTAATTGTTTTGTGACCTGATTCGAGGGTCAAGCATGAAGCCGACGGCTCAAAGTTCCCTGCTTGACTTTTGACCCTGACAGCAGTGTGGAGCGCCGTGGGGATGATATTGAATATGATCAGACGTGTCATTATTTTCAAGCACCTCTTCAAATAGTAATAATTTGAGTGCACTGTGCAGGAATATTTAGCACAGGAGCAGGACAGGAATGCTAAGTGATACATTACGTTGGAAAGTGGCGGTGCTCTTTAATGCATATATATATATTATGTATCCCTCTACCAAATGAATAAATCACATGGGGAGAATTGAATGACATATTTCAGATGCAGCCGATGATTCAGCTGTTGTATGGGTGATGCTCTAGTGCTGTAAATATATTGTCTCCTCAGTGGTCAGAGAGGATTCTTTGACTAGCATTCCAGCGAGAGCTCAGAGCTCACAGCCGTGCAGTGGATCAGAGTTTTGCTTTTTTCATTTTACCTACACTACATTAATCTGTTCGCTGGAATGTAGAAGAGCTTTAACCTCTTTGTGGTGCATCGGGCTGCTGAGTTCCATCTGTGTGTGCAGGGTCATTAAACGGCTGTTTTACTCAGCGTTGGTTACAGATGTTATTTTTAGATCAGAGCTCTTGTATCTCAAATCTCATATCGCACGATGCATTCAGCCGCGGGAGAAACATGCTGACCTCCAGCCATTAGGAAGTAATTGATGCTAAACGATGCCGGCACTATCCGGCATTAGGTGCAATCAAGGCAGTTCTTTTCTGCCGCATTTCGATATATTCATGTACAATCAGATGAATGAATTATTCGTTATTAAGGTGTTTTAACTCATCTAACATTGTGATGAATCTGAAAATTGCTTCAAGAAATGAACTGATCTCCTTCTAAACGATTAGAAATCCAACTACAAACATGTTTTTCTTTAGAATTTGTAGCTGAAGAGAGAGAAATCCAACAATCCAACTTTTCCCCTACTAATATGGTAATTTCCTTGTTTATCTATAAGTAACTACGGATCCTTTTGCTTTCCCTGTTTTTCTCAGGAGACAACAATAACTGAGATAAAGCAGAAGATCATGAAGATCCCAGATGCCAATGGTATCGTCATTGACGGGTTTCCTCGAGATGTGGGCCAGGCTTTGTCCTTTGAAGACCAGGTGAGTTCAGGTTTAATTAAATACACAGGATTACCTCTGAAGGCCTTTTTACACTTAGATGCTTGAGTCCATACCAAGGTATCGAGCTGTGAATCACTTTGTCATAGTAGAGAGTTTGTTTTATATAATTGATGACTATAAATTGAGATTGTACGGAGAACTATTTCTATATTATTCTCTTATTGAGAGTATTATATGTCTGATATTGTTCGCATCTGATATATGAGCCATCGACCAGTCAGTTTGTCCAGCTAGCGTTGACATTGACTTACATCTCAAAGGGTTCTGCTCGCTGGTCCTGCAGGTAAATTATTCAAGAGTGAAAATTCTGCGGGTAAATTATTCCGCTGTTCCAGTCGATGCTTCGTGGTGCTGGAGGTAACGACACACTGAGCACGGCCACTGTGCCTTCAGACCGGAGGAATGATTCACCGAGTGTCCTTTGCGAGCCCTGAAATATCTGGTGGGAAATACGGCCGTATTGTTTCTACAAGGTTAGAAACTACAGGCTGTTGGTTTGGGGTGTATCAATTGAGCGCAAATTGAGATTGGCTTCATGATGTGGTAATTTTAGTCTGTACACGATGACTAACATTCAGCAGAGCCGAGCCGATTCACGAGAACGCTGTGCAGGAAATGTGTCTGTTCTCAGATTGTTATTTAGTGTAAATATCAAAACACTTATTAGTGTGGTTGAAACTAGATTGTCCTTATGTTCCATATTCTCCACCATTGGGTGGACTTAAAAAAATTAAATTAGTAATTGATTTTCGCCCCTAAATTTGCTAAGATTTCCCTTGTTTTTGTGTTTTCAATAAATTGTTGAGCTATTCAAGTTGCATTAATAAAAATGACTTGAAGAAACGTTGATAAGCTGGAAGTATATGAATGACCTGTTCAGGGTGGTTTGGTCTGCTTGCATGTGCAGTGAAGTGTAAGTTTGTAAGGGAACCTTAGGGCTTCATAGCATTATCCTGCACTCCTACAATTCAATGCTGTTTGCTTTGTGCATATTTATTCACTTTTGCAGCAAGGTTTCTGTCAGTGAGGTTTTCTTCAAGCGAATGATTGCGGTGGGTTTGTATTTCTTAATTACCTGCTAAAAAGGCATTAGTCTGAGTCATAAATGAGAACCTCAGTGTCCCATGGCTTCCAAAATGCTTTGGGAACGATAGTTAGTTTTTACCTAAATCCAAGTTAAAGTACAATAACATCCACACCATCTTTTAAACTCATCTATTGGTGATCAACATGTCCATTATTTACCGATTGTAGCTAATTATTCTATTTCTTTACTTTCATATCCTTTAAGTAGGTCTCAATTTCCTCCACACTTATATTATTCTAAATAGTCTTGTCCTTTGAATCCTCCTGGCACACCTGCCCTACTGCACAGCAAACGGATGTAGGCATTGTGTCTTTGACTTATAAGGCAAACCACTGTGGACGGCTAACCCTCCATCACGTCTTCGTTACAGCCTCTCGTCTCTCCGGTAATTGTTATGTTCCTTCTCGCTCTCTTTTTGTAAAGAGGCCAAGTCTCGGCTTAATGAGATCTTGTAATGTGGTTTTCTGCTGTGTCAAGATCCACCTCGTCTGACAGCTGATTAGTGCATGTTTTCTCTCTAAAAGCTGCATGAGGAACGGGAGGAAAAAGGGTGATATTTGTGGCTGGCTCGTGTACAGAGAGAGTGGGATTTCAAACAAATGACGACGTTATTATCAGAAACTCCAGCGATTACAAACATGAAGAAGATTACGTGTGAAAATGTTGCCTTTGACACAGTTAGTGACAAACTCACTTACAGGCATTTCCACGTTCAAGGAGCCTGGAAGTCTCGTAATTAAAATGCAGCTTGCATCTCTAATTTTATAAACTGGTTGATTCAATTTTGTAATTAAAATTAAATTCAGCGTAAATATTTCTCGTTTTTTGTGTTGTTGTTATTTTAATCGTTGCCGTAAAGGGATCACCGAAAGGCTGGATGACAGTTTGTAAATGGGCCCCGGGGGATAGATAAGGACCAGAGGAAGTTCACTGGAGATTAAATTACTTAGATAAGACAAGTATACAGTGTTTTTATAACCAAAGGCTCATATTGTTGTTGCTTATTGGACAGGAGACCGCTCATCCACTAATGCACAGATACGGAAGCAGCAGCGTCTTTATTATTATAAAGGAGCTTTTTTGCAGCTTAGGAGCAAAGAAAGGAAATAATAGCTTCATGCTCCCTGCCTTCCTGTTTCAGGTTGATAGTGGAGGCTGGACCATAAGATAGCATTGCTCTCCTGCTGTCCAGCCTTTACCGTTCAGATGAATGGTACTGATAAAAATGTTAATTAATTCGTCTAAATTCCCATTACTTATTATCATCAACTTGTGAGCTTTACAAGCAGCAGAAAGCGGTGCCCCATGTGACACCCTGCTACACACAGGTGCCCCCACCTTATTGGTAAGGTTTGGTTCGTGCAGCCTGCAGACGTGCACCACTCAACCTCTTACAGAAGTACTCAACGTTGTTTTCCATCAATATTTGCCTCAAAAAGACAATAAGTGGTAACGGTGAAATATTGTATATTAGCAACAAAACATTGAGGACATTTGAATATGGGGAAAGTGCATTAGTGCAACCATTTAACATGTTTATCATGCAGAGCACGACAGCCAAATTGAATATAGTTGGGTGTACTTTATTGTGCCCCCCTCCGCTTCTGGAACCAACCTAGTTCGCTAATTAACATGTTCACTGAAGTGTACAAACAACAGTTTGGGTTTTTATCTGGTGTTTTGTGCTGGACTATTGACTCTGCGCCAGTTACTTCTGTTTCCCCTGTGCACTCTCGTAGTGATAATTTCATCTAACTGATGCCCAGATTAGCCCAAAGTAAAAACAGAAAATAGAAGAGATACCAACCAGCAACTCAAAATGGCAAAACATTAGGTATTTACGTTATTGCAGCTGGATGAAGGTACAATTTATTTTGTTATAACTTTAGAAAGTCATTTCCATGTCATTTTTGGTGGACGTGCTTTACTTGTCCATCTACACATAGTAATGTCAAATATGTAACTGGTGTTTTAGGATTGAGGAAATGTTACAGATTATTCTTCTGTGATTACATATACACTTATGAACACTTACAAATGTGCATAGTTCTATAAATAGAAACCAGTTACAGTTCAGAAGAACAGATCAAATATTAACAGATATCCTTTTTTCTCCTTATACGCTCTCACTGAATCTTTTTTAGATCTGTTTCATTCCACTTTGAGCACATTTTGTTACTTTCTTATGTGGATTTGATGTTGATATTTTACTGGTGATCGAGACTAAAGAACGCAAGTATATTTCCTCCGTGTAGCTTGTAATGCATCACTTTTCTTCTTAGAACATCTTTAGTGATCTCTAAAGATCTCTCTGCATGCAGAAGCTCTCATAGCGAAGGCAGAACAAAGACATTTCTGATGTGTCCTCACGCTGCACTTTGTGGTTGTTTTTTTTAATTATTATTACAATGTTTTTAAAAATAGCAGCAACACCTTCTGTTATCTTCAATTAACTATGCCAGATATAACATCTATTATAATACAATAATATTATAGTTTGTATTATCTACTGAAGGAACATTGCATTTGATTACTTTATTTTGTGTTGTATTCACATAAACTGACTGATGCACATCAAGTAGATGTTTTATATTTCAGAGAAGAGGTTTTGGGGACCCCATGCCATCCTCATACAGCGTCATAGCTTTTTTTTTTTAGAAAGCCAGTCTTGGCTTTAAAATATTCCTGCACGTTTTTCTATGAAGTTGGTCGAGCTTTAATACACATGGTTGAAGCGCAAACCAGTAACTCTTGAGAGCTTCACTCCCCAGAATATCCACAGAGGCCTTCAAGGGGTTAAATCTGAGTAGTTCATTGAATTTCAAAATGAATCTCAAACACACCCGCTGCTTCCTGAAGCATCGTGCATTTATATTCTAGAAGGTTCATTGTTTTATTTTGCATCCCTTATTCCCGAGCAGCCTCTGAGGACCTGCAGCATCCGTTGTGATCAGTCTCCCACCATCCCATGCTGCTACTTTGCCCTTTGCAACATCACAGGAGCCATTTATGTGCTTCTCCCGTGAGGCACCACTCCTGTTTATAGGGGCCCAGGGAGACCGTCTGACCCTCTATTCTCCCATACAGGCTTTCTAAATCCACTCCTATCGACTGCGAAGATGTCATTCGGTCTATTCATGCCTGTCAATTTAACTGCACGCAGACCTTTCAATTTGGGCAACTGATCAATCGTAGTCTTAGTCACTTATTGCTGAAAATGGCTAAACGTGCTTTGGGTTCTGCCACTCAAATATGAGGATTTGGTAAATATGGTTGTAGTTTCAAAGTCTTGAAAAAACAAGCAAATTGGACTGTTCTGTGACATTTGACAGGTCAGTCAAACATAAAATCGAGACTGTATTTATAATGAACATAGTTGTACTACAAAGCCAATTGGCTTAGTGACTGGTGAATCCGTTTGCAGCTCGTAGCTCTTATCTTTTAAGTAATCATGGCTTTAACAAAGGACAAAACAGAGTAGCAGCTACGTGACTTTGGATGTTCAGTGGAGACCATAACTCTTACAGAGGGAAGAGAACATTCAGCTTTGGGAGGAAATACTTACTGTATACTGCAAGTGCAGTTGGTTTAATCTACTGTCTTCTGTGAGACTGAAATTCCTGCAGGTTTACGAAGGTAAATTGCAAAGACAGCAGTGTTACATAATTCTAATTTTAGAAAGCTTGGGACGTTTTCATGCTTTGTAAGAAAACGTCTCTCCTTTAATATTGAGGACATTGAGCCACCTGGACTAAAGAGTGAGCATTAAAAGCGTGATGGGGACATTTACAAAAATCTGCGCTGGTTACCGTTCGTCATCGGACTCTTTTCACTTTCTTTTGGGAAATTAGTCACTAAAAAACCCTCAACCAAAGTATGGATTAAAGGTAGGATTATATAATATAAACGCCACTGTTACTGCACCAGTGCCTGTTTAGAAAGTGTTGAAATAATCTGAAACTAATTTAATTAGTTGAGAAAACAAACCTGCAACTATAAAGTAAGTTTCAATTCTCCACTCACGTTTTTATTTCCTTATGCTGTAAAAAATGGACGATTAAATCAATTTGAAGATGTCCCCTTGAGCCTCGTGAAATTGTAATGACAGCTTAGTCAAACATTTACTGTGGATTAATTGATAATGAAAAAACTGTTCCCCAGACCCAGCTGCCTGCTTAGAATGAATACATGCCCATAAACCCTGAAAAGTAATGGATTTATGTACTTTAATTCTGTTTGTTTGGATATTGCGATTAATGCCATTCAAACCTCCCGGGGACAAATCAAAAGGCCGTCTTTTGGGGAAGTTTTTCCGTATCTAAATCCAGGCTCTCTAAACAAAGGGTGTCTAATATTCCAGACAGATTGCAAAGCCCTCGAGGGTCATGTAAATAAAACTGACTTTTTGTTCTCCATGAGAAGAAACAACCCCCAGACACTCCAGTTCATGTGGACAGATGGAGACGTCTGATAGTCAGCAGCTCCGCACGGTTAGAAAGGCAGAGCAGAACAACAGCAGCCCGCACTGTCACAAGGAATCGGATATCTCTTTATCAACCGCAGATTTAACCGGATCAATATCCGGAAAGAGTCCACCGTGATTCCTTACACGTAGAACAGCTGGAATAACTGACTTTTCTGTGATTTTACACAGATGTTGTTCACCGAACCAAATTCAAAACTCGGCACAAACATCTGCATAAAGTTGTTCCGGCCAAACCATAATGAACTATTTAAGTGTGTAAATTACTCAAACGTTTAAAAGTGCATCACATATATTATTTTATTTTATTTATTTTATTTTATAAGTGACAGGATCAGTATCAAGCTTACATTTAGCTTCATGGACGTCATTTCAGAATCGAATGTTGGGTTTTGCAAAGGAGTTGAGTAAACATCAGCTTCTTTAAAACTGTGTATGTGCAGGATGCACGCACGCGTGTGTGTGTGTGTGTGTGTGTGTGTGTGTGTGTGTGTGTGTGTGTGTGTGTGTGTGTGTGTGTGTGTGTGTGAGCTAGTCCAAACATGCTTCCTGGCCTGTTAGTGAGAGAGAGATAAAATCACGGACAAAACTGCTAAAAACAGATGATTTTATGTGATGTGACGATTTCACATTTTAGGAGAAATTTTAATGACGATAAATCTTGAGTGTCTTCTTGTTTCTAAAAAGCAGCCGCCATCTGACGGGCTGCACCGCATTACAGCACAACTGGAGAAAATCCCCAATGGGTATGAATGTTGTCCTTAAGGAACTAGACACTCAAATTCAAATTCCTTTCTCTATTTTGGTGTGTGTGGTAAGAATTCCGTACAGGACATTTTCGTCTCTGGGTGTCCGTCAGGTGCCTTTCATCTGACAAAGTAAGAACACAAACAAGTACAAGTACAGAGTACAAATCATATCAAAGAATTCCCAGTGGCGGTGAGCCGGGTGACTAGTTGTCAGGTCCAAGATGATTTAATACATTTAAGAGGTCAGAGCCACAGAAAGTGAGTTACTTCCCTTTGATGCGGCTTCCTTTAAATAGCCAGCACACACCTCAGCATGTTTACTGCACATACTTGTTGGCTACTAGGGAATGCTTTTGTGTTTGGGACTTTGTAAACACAGAAGCAGCCGAGCTTCTTATTGTGTCACAAATTAAATCTCTATCGCTCCGTCAGTACTGCTGTGGTTGGCCTAACCTTTTCCTTTGAATGGATCAGCTAGTGTGTAATTCTCCCGATTGCAGTAATTTGAGCTAAACGCTCTGAGCTTGTGTGTTAGTGGTGACGCAGTTGAGGTTTTAGAGCCTCGCCAGTTGGACAAAATGTTGGACATTGATGGGCAGGTGGAACATTTGGTCAGGTGGTGACCCTGCATGGCCGCACCTGCAGTCAGTGTTGATGAATTGATGAAAGTTGTGTTAAAGCGCTCTGATAGTTCAGCAGTTTCCCGCGATATAAAAGTACAGGTTCATTTGCTGACATCGTTGATATTAGTTCTTGAAAAATAAATGAAGGCAGCAACTATCAATATTCTTATATCAGAGATTGGAGAGCTTTGCCAGGACCAAATGCCGATGCAAAGTGAACAAAAGTGAATAAATAATGTTTGCATCCGCCCCGTTATTTAGATCCGCTTCAAAATGAGCTCCACGGCACCTTCCAACTCGCTCTCACTGCCAACTCGTCGAATACCGACGGTTGCTCGGTGTCCTGCAGCATCAGATGCCGACGCGCCAGCCTTTTAAATAACTCTAATTTGATTCAGCAGAGACTTCATTGGAATTCATCAATAATTTATTATACGGACATAAAATATGAAGGAATATGAACTCTGTCCTGAAATAGGATTGTTGTAGGGAAGGGATGCTGAGGCCAGATAAAGCCTGATCCCCTGCAGTCCAGACCGGTGGTGACCGGCTACAATCACTGTGATGCTAAACGGAGGTCACTGGAGTGAATTGAGCTGAAATAACAAACGACAGCAGAAGAGAGGTGAACATTTTAAAAGTTGGACGGCAACAACGCGATTAGCTTAAGGAAACTCTGCAGAATCTGGTAGTTCACCTGTTGACTTGAATGTCCTCTCTCTCTCTCTCTGTCTCTCTCTCTCTCTCTCTCTCTCTCTCTCTCCCGGTAGATTTGCACCCCCGATCTTGTGGTGTTTCTGGCCTGCACCAACCACCGCTTGAAGGAGAGGCTTCAGAAACGAGCCGAGCAGCAGGGACGACCGGACGACAACCCCAAAGCCATCGACCGGCGCCTGACCAACTTCAAGCAGAACACCATTCCTCTGGTCAAATACTTCCAGGAGAGGGGCCTCATCGTCACAGTAAGACGCGCGGGACGGCTTGCGTGTCCGTGTTGGAAAGCGACCGTGTGCCATTTTCAATACTTTCAGCTAATTTCTATTTATGTTACCCGGTGTGGCACAAAAAAACTCTTTATTCATCTTGTACACGGAGAATCGGGACATGAAGCTAAAAAAGATCCTACTTTTGAGTATGAAGTTAGTTTAATGTAATATTTCAATGTAGCGTTATAGCCTTTCAATTTAAGTCCAGTCTTCCGACCCCTCCAAACACTTGTCATCATTCACACCCGTTCATCCACTGATGACCGGGGTTAAAGTGCAGGGTGCCACCTGCCCATCAAAAACCTTTCTACCAATTCACACCTGTTCTGCCACCGCGGGAGTCGCCTGCGGGAACGATTTAAGGTTAAACGTCTCGCACAAGGACACATCGACATTAGCTGATCCTCTTAACCAGTGAACCCCAGAGACTGGGGGGTCGCAAAACAGTTTAATAGAGTCCCTAAATAAATTGGCAGAACATTTACATCAAATCCATCCAAAAAAAGTAAAAAGTGTCCGTTTTCATTGATAACAAAGTTATGATCAGAGGTATTTATCTCCAAAAGGGCTAGTTAAACTGTTTAAGGTGATATCAGGTTGGTAATTGGTAATGGAAGTAAGGAGCGTCCATTCACGCACAAATTGTCACTTCACACAATGTATAAATGGGTCGCTGTACTCTAATGAACTCAAACCAAACACAAATGTTTTGAAGAGTATCAAGTGTATCTGAGCACAAACGGATTTTACAGATAACACACACTAACACGTCCTCCACAATGGAGCCAAACGGGAAATTGCAGCAAAAGAGAGACAATAGTTTGTTGAACTGAAGCCATCCTGTCGAAAAAGGGCCGAACGAGTCCGGCTCCAGCTTCCTTCCCACATGCTGCCAGATGTCACACAGATACAAACGAACAAAAGACACCTGGCAACATGCTACGTGGGGCTGTATCCCTCCAGGGGCTGGTTACTAGGTATTTGATTATTACTAAATAAGATACTGGCATTGAAGCTAATCAGTCTTAATTAAAGAGAAAAAAAAAGAGATTTTGCTGACTTTTTGTTGGCAGCTTGTTTGAATCGCACCTCTCACAGACCTCAGCCCCAAACAAAAAGTAAAAGAGTCAACTAAATAAAACAATAATTATTAGGCAGGGCAGTGTACCGAGATGTATGTATGATAATCAACACTGTTGGGAATAAAAAAGGTCTTCATAAAGGAACCTAAAAGCGTACATTACAAGATACCATGGAGGAAGTGACCGAAGCGGATAATAGCAGCCGACGTCGTGGCTGGTCTCAGCCTCACAGACATGGTGAGCAGCACAAACGTCAGCATTGAGCCGCTGCGCCTTCGCATCGGAAGGGGACAGCTGGTGCAGGCGATCCATGCACGTCCAACTGGTAAGAGGTCCGGGGGTGCAAAGCCGGAACCGGCTTACACAAATCCTCTGGCCCGGGAACAACTCAGGCTCCATTTTTGGTGAAAACACTTGCATGCTGTTGAATTATTGGAGTGAATGACTTGAATTTAATTACCGTAATTACAGAAAATGTAGAGCTCCTAGTCTGTGCTGGAGAAGTGAATCCGTCTCTGGAGAGCCTCAGGTAGCCTCTGTATGGATTAAGCCTCTCCGTGTTAAGTGGGAACACATTGTGGTTAGAAAACCCTTTTCTCTTCTCATCCTGCTGGATGAATTGAGAGCTCTCATGGGGGTTTTTGGGGGGGGGGGGGGGGGGGGTTTCTGCTCTCTGCTCCTTTTCTACAGGTGGGGTTGCTAAGCCGCAAGCTCAGCAGGGTCCTTTTTTTTTTTAGGTAGTTACCATGGAAACCCTATGAGGGCGTTGACTGTTGGTTATCTTCTATCTCAACCTCACATTCTGCCATTTGACCCCCAAGTCGGCGGTTGAACCCTGCTGAGATTCCCTCACCTGGAGGCAGAGCTGTTTGATCCGCTGTGCATATTAGTTTCCCTCTATGCACGAGGTCGCGCTGTCATCGTCGCTGACGGAAACAAAGGAACAGCCGAGGGGGTGGGGGGGAGAGGTGGGGGGTTGAGGAGAGGAAGAAGAGAGGTCTGCTTCAATCGGGCCTCTCGCTCGCTCACAAACCACGTTCTTCACGGTCAATCACGGTCAAAGACAGGCGGCCCTCTGAAGAAGCTGAACGGGTCCAATTGACACAGTGGGGGGGGTTAATTAATCGAGTGTCATTAAAGCTTCCGGAGGGGGGGGTGGAAGGTAGAATATGGAATAACCCAGAGAGTGTAGCGCCCAGGATCATAGCTCGGCCCTTCTGTTTCCTCATGTAATGATCTCGTGTCACAGCGGCTTAAGGGAGCGAACGCGTCCGCTGGTGTTCGTGACGTTGAAGGTTTCGGGGTCATGACTTCCGCCTACGTGTGTCTGTCGTCCCTGTCGAGCAGAACGGATTAAAGGCCACAGAGTACCGAAGGTGATGTATTTTATTTATTTATTTTTTCTCCTTTCAGTTGGATGCTGACCGGGATGAAGAGGAGGTCTTTTGTGACATCAGCACGACTTTGGACAACAAGCTGTTTCCCTCCAAAGAGCCAGCAGCCGGTGAGATCTCTTTAAAAAATGAGACAACGAGAGATTTTTTATGTTCACACCCCTTTACAAAGGATTATCTTGGGCAATATTGCAAACTAATAAGGACAAAGGATGTGAATATTGTTGCTTGTCTGGGGTTTTCAGAGATGCAACACAGGCTTAGCATATTCCAACATTTTCTTCAGTAAATATCCCACTTTTTGAATTTTTAAGCTTTAAAGTGTCTTAAAAGACACTTACTGTATCTTTCAGTTTGAGTCTGTAAAATGGTGACATTGTCTCCCTGGTAAAAGGTACCTTTATTCTTTTGTTGATTCATTCAACAATTGCTCAAGCGGGGTAATTTAACAGTACATTATCTCAATCCTATGAAGCAATTGGAGGAACTCACAATTTAAGTAAAGGCATTTTCTTTGCAAAATGTGTACATTAAGAATATTTTGATGCCAATACCTTTGTACTTTTAAGTTAAATTTATAACAGTATTTCCACACATAATGAGTCCTGGGTACTTTTTCCACCACTGTATAGTAGTAAATATTACACACCTGGAGAAGCAGCCAGTATTAGATAGCAAGACTATCAGAGAAAAAGGCTTTTAGGGTTTAAGTTATAGCAAAGAAAAAAAATATGTTGGACTGTGCTCCATGTGTACTTGGTTGCCTGAGTGTTTTTGTATGTATCATTTATAGGGCAGCATCAAGCCAAATGATGAGGAAATGTAATATAATAGATAAGCATCAAAATAATGTTTTAAGAGCTCAATGTGTTCATTGTAAAAGTGTTCCTCCAAAATAATCCACGCACACAATAAAAGGGAAAGAACATGCCCCACCAGCTCCCTGATTACCACAGGAGTTGGCATAGCAACGGGAGAAGCAGGAGTTTGCCAGGCTTTGTGAGGAATACAGAATCAACAGGGTCAGAGTTTGTCTTTGATCAGTCAGATGGAGACGGTACACGTGTGGTGTAAAACCTGATCATTTTCATCTTTTTTTTTTAAACGTGTCATATTGATTTGCATTTCCGACTGAGACAACCTCATGTTTAAAAGATATGATCAGTGGCTTCTCTGAAGGTGTTTCTGCAGTGATTTCATAAATTGATAGAGATAATTAAGGTTTTGGCTAAAAGGAAAGAGAGTTAACGTCAGCACGGAACTGAGCTGTCAGGATCAGCCATCATTTCGGTTGCAAAGCTGTCATTATTTTTCAACCTGATTCCAACGGATATCACTCATCATCTCGTTCGCCTTGTGGTGAAGAGTTACTGTAAATCAAAAGATTGATCGCACTTTAATTTCTGTCTGTTAAATCAAAGTCTACAGTCAACGGCCAGTTAGTGTAGCTTGGCACAAAGGCTTGGACAGTGGAGAACTCTGAGCTCCGCCGAAAGGTAACTAATTCAACCTGTACCGTTAAAGCTCAGTAATTGAAACAAAACAGCAATAAACCGTTTTACAGCAGGTAAAGACTGTTGGTTGGTCTGGATCATCATCCTTATCCTGACATATGAAGCCAAAGCTGATGATATTTTCCTTAAACAAGTCAGTTTGTGCATAAACCGATTCTGGCCGAAGCTCTTAAAGCAAAATTGTCCCGTTTGCTTTTGCAACATGAGCCTGCAGTTCTGGTTTAACTTCAACTCTTTATTGTACTTCTTTTCTTTAAAAATAATTAAGTATGAGCTTCAATGCAAAGGATAGAAAGGATCACTCCTCTGTTGCTTTTTTACTAAGACTCTTCTTCTGTTTTTGCCTGATAGACGTGTAGTTTTTTCTTTTTTTTCTTCTTCTAGTCCGCGTTGAGGCTGTAATGAGAAGTTGATGCAAACCCCACGGGGTTACAGAGCGCACCAAGAACAACTTGTGCTTTATAAATAAGCTTGACTTGGCTCGTTTTTGCGCTTGTGTTGTGCCACACGGCTCGGGAACACTTGCAGCACAGCAGGAAGCTGCGTAGGAACAAGAGGAATACATTCTAAATTAATTATTATGCAACACCCATTAAAAGAACATTTTAATGGGTGGATTTTTTTATTTTTAAAGGCATTCTATGCAACAACAGCACTGTCTTGATAAAGTGAACAGTTTTGAGCCACGACCTGTTCACTTAGTAGGAAACTGAGCAGAAAACATGAGGCAACATATGGCAGGGAGGAAATCTCTTGCCTCTTGTTTTTCTGATCAGAGAGCAGTGAGCAGCCAGAGAGAGCTGCCAGCAGACAAGTAGGACAGTTTGGATGTGGCATCACTACGACACAGCTGGTCTGGATCATTTGTACATTAAGTGATAAGGGGCCGATAAGGGAGCTGAAGCTGCATTCTGGTACAACGCATCAAATGGTGACATTTATGTTTGAACTGTACATGGTCCCTTTGAAATAAAACAAATAAATCATTAGCATAATGGGACCGAGGCTCACATTCATAGCACATATTTGACATCCAAATTGCCAGCTGTCAAGCAGGAAAGGCTCCATGCAGCAGCAGCAGCGCGCTTCACGGCAGGATACTGGAATGCACCACAACTACCACCTATACGGCTTGACTTGCACAAAGCATGCACAATTTGCCAAACGAAACAAGAGAGTTCAAGCTGTTATTAAGACAAATAATCCAAAAGCCAGTGCTTTTGACTGACATGCTAATGTTTGCAGGATTTGTACAAAACAATCATTACACTATATTGAAACTTATGTAAAAACTAGATGGGCACGCGTGAACAAGAGATGCAGAGAGCTGTGCATCACAAAGACACGTCCATAGAACACGTACAGTGTGTAGCTGCACTTTGAGATGCATTTAAGAGCAGCGTGACCAGTAAATTTGTCAAGGTGTTCTCCTGTCATGGAGCAGTTCCATTCAGGCATAAAAAGATGCTGGTGGCAAATTTCATCGGCCTATTTTTGCCCTACAAAACGTGTCGATTCACATCTGAAATGTGAGTCACGTGTGAATCTTTAGCTTCCTTTGATTATCTGACAGATTTGATGAAAATGCTGCAATCATCTTTACGCAAAATGTGGAGCATTAAAAAAGAATCAAAGATCCATTGAAACCACTCTTCCTCCTTGAGTTTTTCTCCGAGCTCCTCTGTGCCCTGTTTGCATGGCAGGACCTGCCGGATGTGCTTTTAGTCCACGTCGGTGCATGTGAGCGTGTCCCACTGGGCAGCTAATGGCCGTCATTCTGCACAAAGCTGCACAAAGCTAACATGGCAGTTACGACTCCTAACACACAAGCGACCTGCTGCATTGTTGCGGACGCGTAGCTCCAACGCTGTGGTCCTTCCCGTGGACTGTGTGTAAGAATTGGAAGTAGTCGTCGTGGCATCTTCCATTGATCTGTAGACTGCTGCTGCTGTTAAGCATTTTGACTGTTGCGGTTCTTGTATTTCTGTGAAAAGATGAGACTTGATAAAACGACCATGTGTTATTATTTCAATGGCAATTGGGTGAAATGAAGATCCATATTGCTTCAGCGAGACTTTAAAATGATCAAACATACATGGTACAAGGGGTACAAGGTATTTTTCATATTACACAAGCTCTAAGAGTATTTTCCAATGAAAGTAGCGAAAATAATTATCATTATCAACGTAATCCTAAACATTGCTAATGTTAGCAATGACTCTTTACTTGTGGGAGACTCCACACAGGCAGTTAGTCATTCCAATCATTTATTTATTCATTCATTGCTGTCTGGATGTTGAGACAATTCCAACAAAAAAAATGTATATATATTTTTTAAAGCTTTTGAAGGAGATTTAAGAGCGAACTCCGAGTTTGTTGATGGTTGTGTTTGTTCGGTCTTCAGGTCCCAGTGAGCTGGATCTCAGTCTACTGGGGGAAACCAGCCTGGCAGATGTTGCTTGCAAGTACGACGAGGTAAGATCTGTGTCTAATTCTTGAATGATGACGGTGATTTTGAATTTGTAATACTGAAAAAAACGGCAGTCTTGGTGCCAATACCGTATTTCTACGGCCGTGTTTAATGTGTTGAAATGCTGGAAGACAACAACTTTTCCCTAATAAAACTCATCTAAAGAACAGATCTTTCCCCCATTCTGCCGCTTTCACTCCCTCCCTGATTTCCACGGCCAACGGTGAAACAGTGAAGGCCGGTGATTCAGAGATGGAGAATGTTGTGGTTGTGTAATGCTCGTTCGAGGGTGCAGACGAGGGTCGTTCCTCCACGCTGCAGTGAAGCGTAACTCGGACCTCCGTCTCACTTCCTGTCCTCCGGGTGCCTGGAAACAAATTGCTCGTCTCTGTCTCTTTTTCTCTTCATCTTCTACTCAATTGTCTGACTGAAGGATTTCGTCCTTCCTGCGTGTGAGTGTCGCTGCCTGAGTAGCTTTATTGGGTCTCAGGCTTCCCACCAGGCATCGCTTCCCCAGAGAACGAGCTCTTTTTGTTTTCAGGCCCACACTTCTCCACATTCATGAATTCACAATTGGGAGCTACTGACCATTTACTTTTAGGCCGCTCAGTATTTTGCTGCTGGTTGAGTAAAAAGGCAGACTCTGCAATATTTGCTATCGTTTTCCTCATCTCCCTCTCACGTACTTTTCTGTTCTTTATTAACACCTGGCAATTTTGTTCTCCCGCGTATCCGTATAGTTTATTTAAAAATGATGTCATTGTTTTTTATTACCTTGGAATGAAGCGTTTATACACCTTCATGCACATACGGTCCTCTTCACAAACTTACAAATTAATGTAAACATGTTGACAGGACTTGTTTGGCCGTATTGATCAGTGCCATGCAGTCAGTCAGTTGTCCACAGAGCTTTAATCTCTACCAGCACTGTGCATAAACATGTTTACTCTCACCGCAGGGTGCTTTGTACAACAAACATCAAGCTGTGTGATTACCTAATAAAAGCCTCTCAGTGGCGACACATGAGCGGTGAACTTCAAGTGGGGATGATTAAATAAGGAGTTTGTGACGGCGGGCGATGAATAACTGACAACTTCAGAGGCAGCGTCACTCCGCGATGCCACGCCTCCTGCGGCCACGCTCTTCTCTGCCAAGTGGAAGGAAGGCGCCGCGCGGCCCCGTCGTCCCGAGTCGGGGGCCTCGGGTGCGAGGCGGCACCGAGAGGCCGAGCGGACACCTCGGGTCTCCGGAGGAAATGTTTTCCTTCAATAATTTCTTGATTTTTTTCCATCTGCAATTTATTTCTGGAGAAAGAAAATCAAACATTGATGTTTCCTATATTTCATAGTTGATTTAAAAGTGCAGTTCAGAGGTAGAATGTCACAAGTATTGTACTGTACATTTTAGTTGCCTCACTCGAGTTTACAGAATGGGTTATTTCCCAGTGTTTTTACATTTTTACATGATAGTTAGTTTTTGTGACTCTAAAAAATATGTAGTTATGTTATATATAGAGCTAATTTTAGATACTTGATAGAGTAGTCTATTACTGAATATCATTTGAATATATATAAATATACATATGGATCTAAAAGATGTAAAAAATTGTACACAACACTCATGTACATTCCAACAGTGAAAACTATTAAAGGCCACATAGATGATCATTTAAAAAGAACGTCTAAGAACCAGTAAGCGTCTTGCAGCTGCTTTCTGTAAAAAGATGATGATGATGATGATGATGATGAAGAGGATGATGATGAAGCTGATAATGAGAAGCACTCTGCCGCCCACCAGAGCGTCTGCACAGTGCTTTTGACGGACGTGACAGTTTGATGTTGTGGTGCCGAGCTTTGAAAATGATGAGCTGAGGCTGACAGCTCACCAGGAGAGGCTGAAGCAAAGGAATCATTCGCAGAAATCCGATAAAAAGGGAATTAGTGTTCGTGCTATTTCATTTGTATGACACATCTTAAAATGTTTTTAAAAATTGTATATTTAAATACAAAACATATGATAAGGGACTAACTAACTTTTAGGATTTGGGATATTGGTACAGTTTATGATGTACCCGTGTCCATCTCTTATCATCAACATCATCTTTTACAGAGTGTGTGTTTATGTGTGTAGGTGTGTGTATGCGCGTATTTACATACATATTTTGTCTCCTTTACGTGTTTTGCCAGGCGTGCTGCGCATGCTTCTCTCCCTTTCTCTCTCTGAGTCACCACACCAGTTGGTGTACCCACAAGCCGAGCTGGCTCGTCGTTGGCACCCAGCACTCCCCCACACTGACGCCATTTTCATTTTTCTTTTTTATCACTCACAGAGCTCCGCTTCCCCTCATCCTGCGTCTCTGCTGTTGTGTTATTAAATTAGAAGACGGTTTCTGAAAAAAATCCTAGATCGGAAGCTTTTACAAATGGAAATGTCAGGGAAGGTTGTTTGTTTATTTCGGTCGGGCGTCTGAAGGAGCGTTATTCTGAGAGCAGACCGACTCTGATCTGTAACTTCACAGCCGTCACGGGATGACACGAGTGAAGTGTCGGTTTTTAACTCCACGTTACCAGCTTTCATTGGGAATTACGTCATGCAGCGCTGCATTACTCAGATAGTTTCATTGGATTCATCATAATGCTACATTTAGAGGATCTTGTTATTCAATATGTATTAGATGGTATAATATAGTTGTTTGTCCCCCTCCTGCAGCACAACAAGTAGATGTGTTTACTGGATATGTTTTCTATGTCCCCTCTAAACATTTAAGAATAATTGATCAGTTTTATGATAATTCAACATCATGGTTAAAAATGTGTTATATTTAAGCACAAAAACAACTTGGTTGGTGTTCGTGAAACATAATGATTGACATCAACTACTTTGTTAAAGGTGGGGGGAGTTCAGTCGTCATGGTTACATCATCGACTGTCAGCAGGAGACTAGAAACAAGTTTTTCATCATTGTTTTTTTCCAACCTCGTGGTGAAGACGTAATGTCACAGCATCGCAGTTGTGATATTGTTTTTGTTTTACAAATACATTATTTAGGTTTGTCCTGCATTAACATCCATTTTCCTTTTAAAAGTCCATTAACATTTTGAAGCCGCGGCGGAGGCTCAAAATTTCAATAGAAATGAGACTTAACTACCGAGTCAATTGGGGAATTTTTTGATCAATGGTTCCCGAATGATTTTCCCAAATTAAATCAGAAATAATGTATTCATATTATTTAATCATGCATTCAAATATAATTAATTTGTTCTCTTTATTTGGTCATTTATGTCGTCAAATTGCTGAATGCATTCAAATGAACAGTGTTAATGTATCACTTAAACTCCATTTATCTTGGTCCTCCTGACACACTCACTGCGGCCCTGTTGAACTTGATACAGTATTATTTTAATTGTATAAATACTTAAGATGTCTGTTAAACATCATGATGTGTTTCACATCCCATAAGCATTAATATAGAGATAACAGACTTTATTGTCTAAAGGTTCTGGAGCCTTTAATAGCTAAAACAACGTTTATTCACTAGTCATTTGGGCCAGAGATATGCAGATGACCGAAGCTGAGGGGAATAACCATGGAAACGTGCAGCAATGATGGAACGGGGAGAAATATCTGAAAGGGTTGACTCAAATGAATCATTTCATCCTCCAGGAACAGATTAAAGAAAGTGGCAAACATCTTTCAGGCAATTATCTCGGCCCCGCTTTCACTCGTTTGTTTGTACTTGATTGATTCAGTCGATGAGGCTGCTGGCGGTTTGATTCCTCCTCCTGACTCGGACCTCGTGTTTGCTCCGGGGACACTGAGGGTTGTTTCTGCATTTGCTCTCTCTCTCAAATTTCCTTTTTTCGCTCTTTCCACACTGTGGATTGTTTGAACAATTTTCTTGTCTGTGCTGTTATTTACTCCTGTCTTTACAAATATGTGGACACAAAGTGCCGGTCTTGATGCTACAATAACAGTGTCAATGCACAAAGCCACGGCCCTGTTTTCCAAATACATTTTAGTCTTGTCTGTGCTGTTGATTTAGGGAAGTGAAGTGATTTTCTGAGATTATTCTCTTGCAAAATTAGACAGATTATTACAAAAACCTCAAAGGACAGCGAGAGCCACGTTTCCTTGGTAACACTCAATGAAAGCTGCTGATCGGTGCCACCAGTTGACAACCAAAAAGAGGGAAACGTGGCTGATGAATTGTTTTTTGTCAATAATGTTTTGGAGTGAAAGGAGAAAAAAAAGGTTTTAAGTTACCTGATGGAAATATGTTTAGCTGAGAGACGACAACATGCACCGTTTGGGTGGCGAATAGAGCTGCTTACCTGCCAGTGATTTACTGTATTATTAGATTTTTCTGTATAAGATCAGAGTAGAAATTTCCCATTATATTTTTTTTAAGGTTACATCTTAAAATGATTTTTCTGTCAGAGCAAAATTCCAAAAAGAAGAAATGTACATCATCGTTTCAGCCGCCGTCCCAGCAGACTTTTATCTCTTTAATCAATCAGAATTGAGTCCAACGCACATTGACGACGCAACTAATTGAAGAAGAAAAAAAGACAGAAGATAAAGCGGCATTTGAAAAGTGAAATACACAGATAATAAAACAAATGTTTTCTCCGTCGACATAGGTGGACGAGGAGGAAGATATCGGGTATGCTGAAGGAATCACAGACGGTAAGCGGATGTTAAATGATTACAACTAATGAGAGTTGTGTCTTTCCTCTTTGAAACATCGCAAGCTGACTCCATTCAATATTTGACAGCACACACACACACACACACACGCACAAGTTTGATCCCAGTAAACGTTTGGGGTGGCATGTTAAACGTTGTGGCCCCGCTGCTAAATTATCTTCCCCTCCCTGCAGTCTGTGTGTTTTCTATCGGCATCGCTTTGCATCAACTATTGATCGTGTAATGGGGGGGGGTCCTGTCTGTAGGACCTGGGGCCTCATTTATAAAACCTTGCGTAGGATTTGCGCCAGAAGGGGCGTACGGATGAAACATAGGACGTGCGTACGCACAGAAATATTCAGACTTATAAAACCGTGCGCACGCACGTCCTACGCAGTTTTCCCTTAATACATCACAATCACTTCTAAATGCAGCGCAGCTTTTGCGGCTTCATGTCACGCCCATAGTTGCCCTTATATAGTCTGTGGAACGCCCACAAATTAATATTCATCGAATCATGGCTAACACTGAGAGGAAAACGAAGAAACGTAACTTCACTCAGTGTGAAGTCGAAATTATCATTGGAAGGTGGAAAGGAGAAGTAAAATGCTTGGAGGGCACAGTGTGGGCATCACTAATGCCAAAAGGGCACCACAGCAACGCTGCAGCCTCACAACCTCGGACCGTGGCCGAAATAAAGAAAAAATGGTCTGACATCAAAGTGGACGCAAAAAAGCGTTTAGCGCGCCATCGCCAAGGTGTGTCTGCCCCGGGGGGGAAAGGGGACACCGGAGCTGTCCCCTTTTGGTGAGAGACTGGCGGCAATGATTGGGGACCGGGGACAGGGTCTGGGCCAACATCGGCGTCAGGGGGTCGAGGCACGTTTGGAAGCTGTGCCACATTATGTAGCACAGCACACGCCAGCACGATTTTGCACACCTTTTCAGGAGTAGACAATCTTGGAGCCACAGACGGAGATTACAAGCGAGAGTAACGGTATGTACAACATTTATTTTTAACAATAAGATGCCGACTTTAGCCTGAGATTCATATTTAGCCTTAGCATGTTGCTAACCTCCTAACATCGACTTTGCTGATAATCGATCGCATTGCAGTATAAGTATAACGACGCCATTTTTGTGAACACTTGTATGTATGTTTGAGTCATAGGCAAAAACCACTCACAGTATTAAAACTAGAAAATCTACTAACACGTGACCAGTAAGTTGTCTGAAAAACACAATTGCATGAACCTAAAAAGACTGAAAAAAACCTTATAAATAAAGTAGCCCTGTCCTTTAAGTGGTACTTTGAATTAATAAACGCTTCACAGCTACAGCTCAACTATTTCTATAGTATTTATACAGCACGGTACACGTGATAGAAAATATACCTATACCCTATTGCCCATAGATGAAACGTATGTATTTTTTTTTAATCTTTACAGGCAATCTTGCAGCTCAAGGCGGAGGTCACGGTAATGTGGGCATACCCACGATCTGACCACTGGTGGGACACAATTGTTGCGGATTTCACCCCGTTACCATTCATGCAGAATTTCCGCGTATCCCCAGGATCATTTGAGTACATCGGCTGTCAGGTCAAGCATGCCATGGGGAGAAGAAACACAAACTACAGTTTGTGTGTCCCAATCCGAAAGCGTGTGGCTATTGCCATCTGGAAACTGGCCACAGGTGTTGAATACAGGACAATTAGCCATCTTTTTGGAGTAGGCCTCAGCACTGTATTTAGTTGTGTTCAGGAATTCTGCAACACAGTCATCACAGTGCTCCTTCCCATCAACATAAGATTTCCTGATGCTAAAAAGTTGCTGGAAATGGCCACTTTCTTTAATAATCGTTGGAGAATTCCGGTGTGTGGGTGCAATTGATGGCAGCCACATTCCAGTAATTGCACCAGAGGACTATCCACGAGACTATTTCAATCGTAAAGGCTGGCATTCTATTGTTCTGCAAGCAGTTGTGGATGGCAAAGGTCTATTCTGGGATGTTTGTGTTGGCTATCCAGGGAGTGTGCATGACGCCAGAGTGCTACGACAGTCACATTTGTGGGAGGCCTTAAGTGACGGGGAATTACTAGGGCAAAACAAAGTGACTATCTCTGGCTGTGATGTTGGACATTACCTGATCGATGATCCGGCATATCCCATGCAGAATTGGCTCATGAAGCCCTTTTGTGACACTGGCAGACTGACCCCCGAACAGCACACATACAATTACAGGCTGAGCAGTGCACGATCGGTTGTGGAGATGTCTTTTGGGAGATTAAAAGGACGATGGAGGTGCCTCCTAAAAAGACTGCAAGCTGGAGCTGAGCAAGAGGATGGCACTGACCTGCTGTGTCCTCCATAACATTTGTGAGGAACATGGTGATAATTTCAGTGAAGAGCACCCAGACAGGACTCTAAACATAAAGCCTACTGCTCATCAGGGCTGCATTAATGATGCATTTTAACAGAGGGAACGAGTGATTCTTTGAATACACCAAAGCTATATTTGTTGCAATATTTTTGTAACCCTGCAGTTTGTGTTTATTGAAATCTACACTTTTGAATTGTATTACATTCTCATCCATTAAATGAACTATGTAATCTCTAAAACTTGCATTTTGTGAATCATTTATCAATCATCCTCAATCAACAACACTTCTGGCCGGGATTAAAAACAAGCAAGTTTTTATTAACTTCCAATCATGAAGTAAGTAAGATTTTAATCATATTTCATGTCGAAATAATATAGATTTGTATATGCAGCTAATCGCATCACTTGGCTGTTTAATGTACACATTTATATAAAAGTAAATTGCATTAAAAACACAAACCATAATGCAATATTTGCCTATTAAGTGTTTAAGAAACTGGACCAGATATTTGTATTACTAAACATGTTTATTTAAACAAAAACAAAAAAACTGAAATCTTATAAAAAAAATTAAGTTCTGTAGGTAACAACTGTAAAAAAAAAATTTAAATGACATGAAAAGCGACAACCAAAATTATTTTTTAACTTGTGCCTCCAATACGGCCACCATGCGCCCCATGAGTCCACGCAGGGATTGTGTGTCCGCTCTCATGTCCTGACACAAGGCATTATCCATTGCCTTGCTGTGCTGCAGGAACCTCTCATCTGCCCTTTCCAGATATTGAAGGATTTCCGAGGTACCATCTCTCTTCCTTTTTCCTGTGTAGAACAATTATAAAAAACCAATACAGATCGTCACGGTGTTGTCATAGCATCGCAAATAGTTGTTTTCAGCAGAGAATTACGCAAATGCATCGGCTATATTGATTACATTAAGAAAATGTATAGCATCATAATACATCAATATCACCTCAGAATTTGCTCATGTCCCGTAATAAACAGAATATCAACATTATACAGTATATAGCAAGTTAATATCAGATTGACTTCATATTCTATTCTAAACTTTTATAAAAAGACATTTTTGCTTTTTGTTCAAGGTAATATAATTGAATTTTGACATAAAGCATGTTGTATTGCTGTTCAGAAGTTAAATGAAGAAAAACAAATATAAAACAATGTTTCAGTGCATGACAGTAATATACAATGTGTGTAATATATATATATATATATATATATATATTACAGACACATCTCAATGTTTGCATAGTGTATGGTGTGATAATTTGAACATCCCCCGTTCTGAAGATGCTTCTCCAGAGCTGCTACACGACGGCACGGGAGAGCTGCAGCCCACCGGTGGCGGCAACTCAACGTTGTCTTCACGGTCGTTGATGGCAGACAGTTCTATAAAAATAAACACAAGACGACAGTGCTTTAACAGCGGAGAAACATGCTAAGATAAGAACAAGTCAAATAAAAACTGAACTTACCATGATCAGTGCAACTTTGCTGCAGCGAATCATCCAGCATTATTGTGGCCGAGTTCAGCGCCCGGTCACCTGGCATGCCAGCCTATCGCCGAGAACACAGTCGAGAACGTCGAAATGTGGATTTTGGCGTGGGCGCCCATTGCCGCTTCGACCGAGGTCCTTTTTTTGGTCCCTATAGTCTTTCTTTAGTTTTTTTTTGTTTGTTTGTTATCTGGACGAGGCTCCGGTCAAGACCAGCTACAGCCATCTCACTCTGAATCTGCTGCATCTGGGATGTATGAATCGTTTCTGTGTGTGTGTGCGTGTGTGTGTGTGTGTGTGCACAATATGCTTTATTTGTGTTAACGAGTGTATGTGTTCACTTCTTTCTTCCGACAGGTTATTGTACAGAACAGAAGAAACCAAAGGTCATCTTCATGATGGGTACGTGCATGTAGACACACACACACACACACACACACACACACACACACGTTGAGGATAATAATGAGCCGCTGGGTGGGCGGCAGATGTTCTGTTCGTTTCAGACGACAGCAGCAAAGTTAATGAACGCTGCTTATCAGTAGAATACGTATTATTATTGAAGTGAATAGAAGAAATGGAAAACGTTAAATCCACCGCTATTAATAACTTCCCTCACAAAAAAGTATGTGTCAAAAGCAGCAAGTCTTTATATGTTTTTTTTTTAATTTAGAGCTTATTTGTCGGATAATTCATTTAGCTGCTCAGGTATGTAAATATACTTATTAGTCCCTCTGAAAGCCGAGTGGTCGTTTTTATGTGATCCCGTATTATGCATTACAGTCGTTTGGGACTCACAGAATTACCAAATCATGACTTTGCCACTGCAGAAAAGTACTGAAATACTGTTACGGAAGATTATTTCCACACTTTTCCGCATGGCTCAATGAAGAACAACTCGACAAATCCCCACTGATCTGTGCCAACACCATTTTGCATGAGTGTTAGAGAAACGAGGAGGTTGAGTTAGAGTCGGGCTTTTCCTCACCAGGAGCAGATAATTGGAGGAAAATGCCAACGGCATAAATAAAAACCCTCACCTCGTGTCACCGCAGCAGGTTTTATATCACAAAATTAAAGGTGAGCCACGTTGGCAAAGATATTCCGTTTCATTCCGTCCTTCAGTCTGAAAGGACATTCATCAGAGCAAGAAATGCTCTCCGGCTTTAACTTTTATCTGCTGTTGTTGCACTTATTTCCCCCCGAATGCACATAAACAACTTATGGAAATGTAATCGCAATTTGGTCAATTGCAATTTTCTAAATGCAGACGGTGCAACATTTATCAAAGTAAGACACAAGGCGAAAGTATAATATTTCTGGTAGTGGGTAATTTTTTTGATTTTGGGCCATTTAGTTAGTTTTGTCTTTTTTCAGACTTGTGAAAAGAAAACCTCAGAAATTCAAGATTATTTTTTTTCTTACGATATTCACCTTTTCACTAGATTTAGTTATATAGCTCCCTTCCAATCTATATTCCTGAAGGTTTTTGCTGGGGGGTATGTTCATGTATCATTCATAGAATTTCATTCATTCATAGAAATAGAATTTCAGGAATTTCATTCCTGAAAAACATACAAATTTATTGATATATTCTTTTTTGACAGTGTTTTGGTATTTCTGGAGTGACTTCCTACTGACATTATGTGTTTAATATTAAACAAGAATTTGAACCTGGCTTTACCCAATGTTCATATTTGGGTTTGTAAGGATTCGGTGGTGCACCAGTAACATTTCTGAAAACATTCAATTCAAAAAAGTACTTCAATACATCAAAATTGTTATTCTAAAAAAATGTATCCTTAACTTCAAACCAGCATTGGCGTCCAGCAAGGGAATAAATCTTAATACTGCTTTATTTATAGCATATAAATAAAGAGAGCCAACTTAGCTATTCGCCTGTGATGACTCATCATTTGATGGAGCGAATAGTTTGTACGGCACATGACCTGAATCCCACCCGTCAGGTGTGTGTCCCCATCGTGAGACAGGTGGCCCTTCCAGTCGGGTTACACGCAACGCTGACTTTGAAAACAAGGTTGACCGGGTCACGAGGACTCGTCTCTTGTAAAGTCCCCCCCCCCTCGCTTACCCATCATCAAACCTGCTCCACTGCTGCTGATGCTGCAGCTTCTGGGGGTTTATCTGTCAGACTCTTTTATCTGGTAAAGTGCTCGGAGGTACTTCGTGCCCGTCTGTCTCCCCCCGTGAAGCGCCGATGAGAGCGACCATCGCGCCTTCTTTGAGATTTGAAGTTGCAGTAAGTCGGGCAGTAGGTTGGGGAAAACAGAAAATAGCAGCATTACACAAGAGTTCGGATGCCAGGCTTTAATGTCCTTAAATCAACAAACCAAGATGAGCTCGTCATGTGTGACAAGCTCATCAGCTCAGCTATGGTAATATTTGTATTATGTATAGTGATTCAATTAAAGAAGCTTGATATTTCTTTTTTTCTTCTCTCACTTCCGTCTTCCTCACTTCTACTTCTTTCTTTCGTTCTTTTGCCAAGAATGTTTTTCATTTGACTTGATGTCAAAAGCTGAAGCATCTCAATTAGTTTTAATTCAGAAAATTAAATTAGTAAACACTACCTGTTCAGCACCGAAAAGTAGACAATCTGGCCCACATTTAGCAGCTAATGAGTTTAAATGTTTCTATTGGGAGTTTGTATAGACAAAATAGATGAGCGACTGTAATTAGGTTCTCTATACAAACGTGATTAAAAGTAATTCACAACTGGCCACTGGCCAAATGAACTGCTTTTTCAGATCTAGGTGAGGCTGCATGATGCCACTTTAACCGGTGATTAAAAATATCTCTTTTAAAAATGGAGACTATATATTATACATTCACTTCATCTTCTGTCTGCCAGGTTATCTAGAACCGTCTCTGCCAGCCAGTTGAAGCAGCAGGTTTAAGTCTAAGCGAGTCTCTAACAAGCCTGGGGGGGCATTATTTTACTCTTGACTGAAGTGTGAAGCAGCAGAGGAATACCTCTAGTGAGCAGGGAGGAAGGGGGGGGGGGGGGGGTATATACAGCGGTGAACATGTGTGGAATGTACAATGAATGGATCCATAATTCCCTCCACTTCTATTTCCTGCCCCCCCCCCCCCCCCCCCCCCCCCCCCTCTCCCTCCTTTCCCCGGTCGACTGTGGGTGAGTAGAGACACTCGCTCGTAGCACGCCGTGCTCCCACAGCAGAAGGTGACGCAGACTTTTGCTTTTGGAGGGCAGTGACTCGCCGAGAATACTGATGAGTGTGAAGCACGTCTTTTATTGCTGTGCCAATGGCTGGTTATGATAAATGACCAGTGTCTACTGAACACAGCTTCATGGCCATGTAATGCAGTTAGCCTGCTGCGGAAACATCCTCAGACCTCACAGCGGAGTGCTGAGAAAGTTGAGATTGCAGTGTGTTTATCTGTGGGGTTTTCGGTGTGTGTGTGTGTGTGTGTGTGTGCACGCTCTTGTACTTCTATCTTTGTGCGGACCTGTAGCCCTGGAAGTTGAGGGACTCTTGGGCCTGCTTTGTGACTTCAGGTTTAAGAATAGACTGGAGAGGTTATGGTTACGTCAGATGTCAGAGAGGCAGGACTCGCTGTATTCTTTAGATAAAGGGAGGTTATTTTTAAATTCTCCTCCTGATGCAGTGGAGCGATGTGGATGCTTCTCCTGGAGCTCCTAAGGCATGTTTAATTTAAAATGTAGTACAAACCAGCTAGTCTCAGCTTTTCAGCAAAAGAAAAGAAAATCAATGTGGATTCGAGCACTAGAAATAACAAGCCAACTTTAAAGGAGGAAAAAAAAACATTGTGTCTTTCTCTCTCTCTCAGCCGGCCAATCAATGTGTGAAGCTAAGTGTGTTATCCAAGTATGAAGTGGCATGAAGTGATTTAAAAGTAAAGAATAGTTCTTCACATTTCTACAGGAACCACTTCACTGGTTACGCTTTGGTGGGAAAGTGTTGCGTCAATGTGTAACCTCACAAGTATAAAACCACAAGTCTGTGTGTGTGTGTGTGTGTGTGTGTGTGTGTGTGTGTGTGTGTGTGTGTGTGTGTGTGTGTGTGTGTGTGTGTGCGGGAGTGAGTGTTGATGCCTGTGTGTGTTAAAGTTTCCACGGAGGAGATGATCCATGACACTTGCTAATCAGCAATGACTCAAACCTGTAATGTGCACACAATCACACACCAGCAACCTTAATACCTTCTTAATGCAGTAATTATATGTGATATATACGAAGGAAGAACTGAACTGAATAGATCTTCGCAAATCCGGCAGATATCAGATCCTGATATTTAAGTCGACATCAGCCGTCGTCCTCGCCGCACTTTGTGTTTCTCAGCATCTGCCTGCTTGAATCTGTGTGTGTGTGTGTGTGTGTTCTCTCAGGTGGTCCGGGCTCAGGGAAGTCCCTCCAGTGCGAGCGGATGGAGGAGAGGTTCGGCCTGCGTCACGTCGCCCTGGGTGACTTGCTTTGTAACGAGCTGCAGTCTCACGGCGACAGAGGACGTCTCCTGCGGGACGTCCTGGAGAGAGGCGAGCAGCTGCCAGAGGTCAGTGTGGCGAGTGCATCGTTAAAGTGAATCAAAAACGTTAACCTTACGAGACACACGCGTGTTAGATTTTCAATACATTGTACATGGGATCTGTACCGAAAAGTCCTTTGTTACTTTAATAAACTGAGCTTTTCGGTCCCTCTTTTCTCTACGTCCTCTGTCTCAAAAAGTAGTTTAAAGTGCAATAGAAACAATCAAGCTGGAATCAGGCAGAAAGCGCTAAGAAAATATTTATGTGGGTTTATTGTACATTTTAAAAATTGCAGTCATCAATACATCCATGAGTTTAAAAAAGAACACACTCTGAAAAAGTGGTTTGTTTTGAAATGAAAGGAGGCCATTAAGACGCAGGGATGTCAAACTGAACAGAAAAATAAGATAAAAAAAGACAAGAAAATAATAAAAGACTAAAGATGTCACAGAAACACTCACACTGTTGACTGACAACCGACTGACAACTGATCACTGGCAGCAGTGAGCAGAGACAATACGTTAAAAAAAACAAGTTATCCAATACAAGAAAAATCCCCCCACAGCTCTGAGGCTGAGAAAACACCGTATGATGTTCAATGCACCACTTTTTAAATCTCGAAATATTGGAAATAAAAAGAACTCACCGGTGAGTATAAGAACTGTAACAAAGTTCAACGTTATGAAATGTTACTGTACTGTTGCCTGGCAACACAGAAAGTAAAATGTAATGTTCTGTGTAACTATGATCCCTTTGCAGACCACCAGCTTCCCGTCTAGCCACATGTGTGCTTTCTATACGGCTGCATATACAGTGGAGAACAGTCAGGAGAACCAGCCTTAAGAGTTCAGAACATGGGATTATCTTCCCTGATGGAAACTCACAAGTTGACTTTCAGCTGCATATTTTTGAGCTGAAGCCGAAGGTCCTCGTATTTAATGTGTCAAACTGCTAGGAGTGGAGCGTTCCTTGATTTCCTGTAGCGGCTTCACATGATTTAATGCGTCTCCTGGCAGCTCAGGGTTTCAGCCCGGGGATGTAAAGTTGGTCATGAATACTCGGCTAAGGTCGCGTCCGGCTTCTGACAAGGTCCTGTCATTGCAAAACGTAAATTCATCCCCCTTTTCTTCCTTTCAATCCTGGGATTATACTATAATAAATCCTACTGTTGCTGACACTATCCCAGAGAACAAACAGGGAACTTGATGCTTTTTGTGGCTTAGAGCAGCTTTTTGTGCTTACAAATGTACAAACGCTTGCATCTCTCTGCAATTTGTGGTTTAGGTTTATTCACACATGAAGCATCTATCCGTGTTCATATGGTGATCAATTATTGTGCGGTTTGTGTGTCCGTGGCGACCAGGACACACTGCTGGAGCTGCTGTGCGATGCGGTGGCGGCGGCGGTGCGGCAGGGGAAAGGAATCGTGATCAGCGGGTTCCCCGGAGACCTGAGACATGTGCAGGCGTACGAGGCCAAGGTCAGAGCGCCCGACAGACGGGGACAGACGGACAGACCCAATCCCAATCTCCCCCTGACAGATTCACACAATCTGAGGCGCGCTCACGCGAACTCAGTGGGGGTCCAGGGTTGTCCCATTGTCAAATCGTTGAGTGTTTGAGGGCTCGCTGGCAGACATTTTGAGCCCCATTTGAACCCTTTTTGTAAATCAGCATCAGATGCTTATTGGGCCCAAGTGGATTACCCACAAGTCATTGCAACGTGACATTTATTACGGGATAACCAGAGAAAGCATGGAGGCGTATAGAGGACGGCACACGTGTATGACGGCAATGCGTCGTATTAAAATGAATAAAAATGTCGAGGATTAAAGATTGAGAAAAAAACAAGATATTCATAAAATAGTTTTGTTGTTGAAGCACTTTTGGCAAAGAGATATTTTAAATGTCCTCTCATCTTATGAGGAAAGAAGTTTCTCATAAAGATGAAAATAAAGAAGTTCCAATCAATGAAAAGTATTAAATAAATAACCTCGATTGTAAATCATTTTTTGACGTTGTCATGGCGACGTGTCATGTGCAGCTATTTAAATCATTTAAAGCACTCTCTCACACTCCCTGAGGTGTCAGGGTTCAGGGATTATGGGGGGGGGGAGATTGGGATTGGGCCGCAGACTGACAGACCACATGTGGTCGGGAACATCCACAAAAAAGGAAAAAGTTTTTTCTCTGCAAAAAAACAAACAAAAGTTTGTTTACTTATTACTCGTGTGTCAGATGGGGGAGCCCGGCGCCGTGCTCCTGCTGAGCTGCTCCGCTGACACCATGTCGAGTCGGCTGCAGTGTCGCGGCAGATCCACCTCGGGCCTCCACAGAGACGGCGTCCTGCACCGGAGAGCCGAGAGCTTCTGCGGCGCCAGCCAGGCGGTGGCGGCTCATTACGAACGCAGGAAGCTGCTGCACACGGTAACGTGGATTATTTCATTTGCTGCAGCAGAATGAAGCTTCAGGTTCCATTAAGCCCCCTCGGGTACAAAAGGCCTCAGTGTTTTGTATGTTAAACATACTGACTGAACTTTTCTACTTTAGTTTATGTGCAGGATCAGAATAAGTCAAATAGAGCTCATGGTGATGGACTTATAGGGCAAACATTTCATGTCAGGGGAGCTATTGGAGGAAAGATGAGCAAGTACGTTTTTTTTCTTAAGAATTCATTTAAGGTTTTTCCTTCGATGCGTTACCAGTTTAAGGCATTAACATCAACACCATGTAAAGAAGCCCATTTGCCTTCTTTTCCGAGCTTTTATATTCCGGGTGAACAGTGTTGACCTGTCTTTTTTTTTTAAACGAGCCGGTCAAAAGGCCTCGTCTCAGCCAGTGTGTCTCCGTCCGCAGGTCGACGCAGAGAGGTCGCCGGATGAAGTGTTCGCCCAGATCTGCCAGGCGATGGAGACCTTCTGATTTCTACAATTTCCTCTCAACTTCTCTCCCTCCCCCATCTCTGGATTCTCCCCCACATAAACGTCACACCTGCCACCAGACATAAGCTTGTTGAACTGTGGTACGCATGCCCCCCTCCCTCAAACGCTCCCAGCAACGGGCGAACCCTCCCGCAACGTCACATTTCTGCTTCGTCGCCCTCTTACGTTGAACTCAATATATGCTGCAGACCCTCGCTGCCGAGCGCTACATAACTGCTGTGAGAAAAACACCCAGCATTCCCTGCTGTGACCGAGAGCGTGTTCCTAGTAAAGGTGTGAAATCTCTCAAATGTCAAGTGGGCTCATGCACAACATGCTTCGTAATGTAACAAGCATGCAAGGTTTACGATCAAGCTTCACTGCTTTCTGTGCGTTAAATCTAAATAAATAAAAAAACTGAAAAGAATTACAAGTAATGGAGAATATTGCGTTTGTATGTTTCCAAGCTGACGGTTCAGGTGCTTGTTGCAGTCTGGTGTTTGACATTAAATAAAGACAGCGCATTTGCTAAATGGTGTGTTGTAAGTGTTTCACGTGTGTGTGTGTGTAGTGAGAGAATAATCACAGCTGATCGGAGAGCGCCATCTTGTGGCGAGGCGGTTGCAACAAAAATGTCCTATCTTCAAAACCGCTCACCGAAACCAGCAAACGGCCATAATCCTCAGTCGCTGGAAATGAAGAATAAATAAATCTAACTAATATTTTGTGGGTGTTTCTACATTGCTGCGATTGCAAAAGCGCTCTTGATTTGGGAAATACGTCAAAAAAAGACTTGCAGTTTCTCCAACACGAGGATCTCCTGCTTTTCTCAGTTGTAGATCAGGTAAATTCGGTATCCTATCGGTAAAGTTCTCATCGGTTTTTAGACAGTTAGCTGGACAAAAGAAAATTGAAGAGAGAAATTTCATTAAATGATAATGGTGAAAATGATGCATCCAAAATGATTTCAAATGTCTTCGACCAACAGTTTGAAACCCAAAGATTTCAAAATAAGGTAAAACATTTTCAGAGAACATTGTCTTTTTTTTTTTTACTTCAAGTCAATTCAATAATCAACAAAACAACTTGAGTAGAAACACTACTTTCACATACTTTTATTTCCACGGTTCTCCTCTAGCATTTTTTTTACATTATTAATTTTTTTTTTTTTTTTTTTTTTTTTTTACATAAGAACAGACTGTTCTACACAGATATTGAAGCGGGGCAAAGGGGGTGAAGGAAAGAGACGAAAACCATACAAAATGGTGTCTACTCAAGCACAACAAAAGCTATGTGTATAAAATTGTGTGGAGGCACCAACCACTACCTCAATTCTTTTTTTTAATTTTAAATAGATTAATAAAAATACAATCTTTTAAATGGACCTCTTAAAGTGGACTGCAAAATGAAAGAAGATCTAGAGGCATGACGATGATTATGAAGGAGAATGTGGGTCGGTGGCGCCGGGGGGAGGGAGAAGTTGTTCAGGAGGTCGAAGTACCTCCCCAAAAAAATGTTTTTTAAATGGCACAGAGCAGTTAGCGCGGGCTACTTTTCACCATATACTTGTACACTCGACATGTTCAACAACGGCACACATTGGGAGAGGAGAGGAAGAGGAGGGGGGGGGGCTGGAAAAGAAAAATGAAACTTTCCATAGGATCCCATTGGCCTGCCTTCAAAAACATTTGCTCTCCGTGCTGTAGTGCTTCCCTGTCTGACGTGTTTTAGTGGAGAGAGCAAATGGAAAGGAAACGGAGATGAAAGTGTGTCTGTGTTTGAAAGGTGAAAGAGAGCAGCGTTGTGCGACAGTGCTAGGGGTCGGCTCCATGCTGAAACACACACACACACTCCGTTCTACACGCACGCGCTCGCACGCACACACAGGTCCGTCTGCAGAACGTCATGTGGCTCAGCAGGGTGTCCCACGCCGGCCTCGGCGCCGCCCACTTCCTCCGGCAGCAGCTCCCGCTGAGGGAGGCGGGACTCATAAATACTCATCTACGGATATCTAGCTAGAACATTTGTCACTCTTGCATAACACGGAGACCACATATACACACACACACACGCACACACAAACCACCCAGGTGTATCTCAGCTGATGACATCACAGTCCACTGGGACCGTGCGTCTCCTTCGCGGTGGCTCTGAGCCAGACTGAGCGCCAACTCTTCAGTTTCGAAAGCAGCAGCGGGTGGAAGGGGTAAACCGGAGGGCGGTGATGAGGGGAAGGGAGGAAAGCCCCCCCGGAGTCACAGAGCTCGGGAATGTCGGTGCGTCTTCTGGGGTATTTTTGTGTTGTTTTTCAAATTGCGGCTCTGCTGATTAACCTGGCCGAGGTGGGGGCGGGACCCTCTTGCTCTGAGGAACCAACATGGCCAAACCTTTGCTTAAGTCAGAGATGCCAGTTTACCAACAGCCCCCCGCCCCTCCTCCTCCTCCTCTCTCCAGCCTCCCCCCCCCTCCAGCAGCACGGGGGTCGGCTTTCAGGCTCCCGGCTGTCTGCCTTGCCTGTTGGCCCTCCTGCCTGGCGGGGGGTGTTTAGCGGTTATCGTGGACTTGGAGGATAGAGCCATGCACAGAGTGGCCCGTGGGACATGTGGAGAGAGCGCGGAGCTACGGACGCCTGGGACCCTGTCATCTGTTGGCTGGAAAGTAGTTTGGGTCCAGGTAGTTGTAGCCGGCGCTCTGCGGCAGGCAGTAGTCCCTGTCCAGAAAGGTGTCCTGCTGGTGCACCGGTTCCAGGTGGTGGTCCGGCTTGTGAGTCTCGGTCTTCAACAAGCTGGACGACGTGCGGGGACAGAAGGAAGAACTAAACTATTACATACTGACTAGGCCATTTATTTTATCTTTTGAATATATATCATGTTTGATTACTACAATAACTCAAAATAAGTAAACAAACAAGACTATACTTCCATACAACATATTGTATCACCAGTATTCACTTTGAAAGCATCTCTTAAGACAATTGCATATTTTGTCCAAACACCAACGACCAGATCTGTGCGTGGTGACGTGAGGGGAGGCGGAGGGTCTCACCAGTCGGAGCAGTTGGAGCAGAAATCCACCGAGTTGTCCTGTGGACAATCCTGGCAGTGCCACCTGACTCCCTGGATGGGCTCCATGCCGCAGATATCGCACTGCACAAAATCAGAGCAGTACAAAACCATCACATTTTGTCAAAAGGTGATCAATAACATGAGCGAACACTTATTTGTTAGGACTATAACCGTGACTATAACCATGCCTGAATGTGGTTGTTCCTTGAGGAAGATAATGCAGTAGCATTGTTAAGTGTGATATTATTATGTAAAATGTTGATCAATCTAGAAATGCTCTATTTTGTTACAACGCTCAAGGATTTCCACGATGCAGCCAGAGGCAACATTGATTTCTACCCTTTCAAAGCCTTCTCTGGTGGTGTGCTGCATTGTGGACTCAAATCAACCTCACACTCATAAACAGAGCAATTCAGAAGCCGGTGCCATCATATACTCATAGGTTCAATGGCGGCTACGCAAATGCAAACACAAGATTTGTCCACAATGAACAACTGTATAGCCCCTCTGATTCAGGATGTAATCAAATTGAATTTCCCTCCTACATCTGGGCACACTTATTTGTGGATGTCTCGCTTTATTGATGCACAGCAGTCTTCACCTTGTAGCCTACATGCCGCATCCCCGCCTTGTCCTCGTGGATCTCCTGTAGCGTCTGTTTCTTTAACCGCTTTAGCTCTAAAAGTTCTTTGTACTCGGGCAGGTTTCTCAAGTCCATCGGTATGGCCTCTTCATCCTGAGTGTGCAGGAAGGAGAGCGAAACATAAGTAAACGCATACACAGAAAGAGGGAGAGAGAAAGAGATGCTTTGTCTGTGCGTCACTCCAGCGATTTCATAGAGGTTTTAGTTCCACTATTGATCAAAATGATTTTTAGCTATCTATTAAAGGAGGTTTTAAGGTTTTCTTTCAGTGATGGTGGAGTAAGCACAGATCTATTCATCGTAAACTAGTACACGAGTGCAAACCGCTGCCTCCGTCATATCAACTGCTAGTCTCCATTGTGAATCGTGCTTTGTGACTTCAGTGTCAGAGGTTCTGTTACTGCGGCGGTGAGGAGGAGCGCAGCCTTGTGTTCTCAGCAGGAGACGGCAGCCAGGTTCTACTTAAAAGGTTACTGTGATCACAGGGAGGGAAGGAAAATGTCATTGCTTAGGTAACGGCGAGAATCTGGAGCCTTGCAGTACAAGTGGAAGTAGGAGCGAGCCGGTCTGCACCTGCTGCTCTGATTTAGCAGTTGTAAAACAGTACAATTTGTGTGGGATTGAAGGGAGGGGTAAAAAGGGCATAGACGTACATGGCCACAGGCCAAACGCTTATGTCATCCGAAACACATTAAAGTAGAGTTAAGAGGGCGAAGTCAGTGACGTGAAGGCGGACGTGGCGGGGAGCATGTTCGCAGTTGCTTACTTTGCCTCATCTTGAAATGGTTAAATAAACAAGTCCCTAACGCACATTACACGCAGCTTTTCCACGTCTTTAAACACACAGGTCACTGCTTATATGAGGATGGGGGGGGTGAACGCAGCCTGCTCGGTTGTCAGTGACACGGAAACAACAAATCGAGGGATCAGCCAAAAAGGTAAATAAAAGGTAAATAAAAAAGGCGTAGAGCTTTAAAGAAAGGGCGATTCAGATTTCAGGCGGTGGCGTTCCGTGACTGACCGAGTCGTCAGCAGAGGGGTCCTGCATGCTGCTGTAATACGCCGAGCGCTCGTCGTCCTCGTCCATGTAGACGGGCGGCTCGTAGGAGGTCAGGAAAGTAGATGCCCGGTATAGGTGCTTGTTGAGGTGGTGCTGCCGCTTACTGGACGCCTGTGGAACAAAATACATACCCTTTCTTAGAGGTCAGTACATTAGCAGGCAAGTTTGGGCAGATTCTTAAAAGAAGGGGCAGGGAAATACTGTCCAATATTTATATACTGTGCGTGACAATAGTATGTGACACGTAGATTTGAACAGATTTTGGTCAATTTGCCATTGAAGTATAAGTTAGAGGTTTTTAGTCCATTTTTGCAGTGCCAGAATTTATTTACTTGATACTTTGGTTCTATAAAAATTCAAAGTTCAATAAAATGATACATACATTTTTCATAATACCACAATGAGTTCAGGGCAGTGTCCTAGCTAAAGACACAACCTAAAGAGTGTCTGTTGTTGAAGTAGGGAGTCTGGTAGATGAGTAAAACGTTACCTTCTTAGTGTACATGCACAGGTTGGGTGTTCTTCCAGGCACAGGGATACCAGCCTTTGTCAGTTTGATGAAGTACTTTTGAACCCGACTGGCAACCTGCAACGTTTTAACACAAAAATGTCAGTGTTAATGATTTCCAACTGAAGTAATTTAGGTCACATGAATGTATGATGCAGCTACTCGTAGGGGGGGGGGGCTTTTCTTTTAGTACTGGAAAATAGACATTAACATTCTGTGGCGGTGATTTCTTTCTGCTCAAATATTCTGAACTAGCTGTGCGAGGAGTGTGAATCAAACCAGCATTTGGTTCGGGTAATCTTCGCTCTCTTTGTCACCTGCTTTGCTGTTCGGTTGCCGAGCTCATCAGCAATCTTCTGCCATCTTCTGGACTCCACTTCCTCGGGGGGGAACTTCAAGAGAAGCTGCTCCAGTTTTTTCTATCAAATTAGGAAAAAGAGCAGCAAAACAGACAACCATGTAAGGACAGATTATTTTATTAGCCACCGATTGTCCCATCGAAGACATGCTTCATGTATTTAGTATGATTTTATCCCAAACCAAATATTAGTTTTATAAATAGTATATCCTTCAGCCCTCGTTTCAAAAATATATACTAGATATATATTCTAAAATACAATGTGGTGAATGGTGTTATGCAAAGTTCTAAAATATATATATATATCTGTAGAGTACCCTGAAACTGTTTGCACACACTGAAATGTATTGCAACATATTGCTCACTTTCTACCTACCTGTTCCTCCACGGTCCACAGCTGGTTAAAAGTGTCAGACTTGTTTGGATGACAAATCCTTCCCCTGATCATCTATAGAGAAAGCACGAGTGACAGCCATGTTAAAAAGATGCAAAAAAAAATGGGCACGCCATTATTTGAAGAGATCTGTGCATGTGAACCGCCCGACACGCTGAATCAGTCAGGGACAGACAAAGCCCAGCTGTCGGATGAAACCCAGGAGGTTTCATTGGTGAGAAACAGAAAGAACAGCAACACTTGTGAGTGACGAACAAAAACCTGTTAGAATTCACAGTGTAACTCTGTAGAGGGGAATGCAAATGTGGCTGCAGAGTGTAAACAGGAAGAGCATCAGAAATAATCAAGTTGTTTACTCAAAGCTGAAGACTGAGCATCAAAATAAAGACCTCACTGCGTATACAATGTGGGAAAATACACAAACAGACACACACACACACACACACACACTCACAACATGGGCCAAGAAAAAGACATAATCAGAGGTGGGGAAGAGGCGTCTCCCTGTGTTTCCATAGATAACATCTTTTGTGCTCACATGTGCCGCCTGCTTAACTCCGCCGAGGACTAAGAAAGGGGGGAGATGAGGTTGGCGGAGGCCTACGGGAGGAAAATGGTAATAACCTGATGATTTGTGGGCCACTGGTGACTCACCAGTTACAGTTGGGGAACGGGTGAAGCTAAATCTGCACTGATGATATGCTGTATGTGTGTGTAGCAGTACAGGTAATCTTAGCAAAGAGGCAGAGCCATACCTGCTGTTGCCTGCTGTTCTCTAGAGCGTCACTAGTAGGCAGAGAGGAGTACATGGTGGACGATTCGCCTTCCTTCTTGGGCTCCACGGGACTTTTTGGTCGAGCAGGCAAACCTGAAGAGAGGAAACGAGCAGGATGGTTGGCAGAACAAGCTCTACAGTGATTATTTAGACTGAAACCAGAAAAATTACTCGACAATTACGTATATATAAATATATATGCCTTGGTCAAAGATCAGCTTCAGCCGCCTGGTTTTCCGCTTCTTGTCACAGAACTCCCTCTCAAAGTCACCGAGGCCTGAGGTGTACTGGTCCCACCCGATGTCAGGGAGCTGGACGACTCGCTGAGGACACGGCAAGTCCAACTTAACCTGGTGGGAACAAGGATGGGAGGATTCACATCGACTAATAAATAACAATCCTCATTACCACAAAGCATACTGCAGCGAGGTTCGCCATTGAAAAAAAAAAAATGCTCAAAAGCTTTAAGGTAGGGCAGCTAGACTATTTCTCTCTTGGATATGTGTTTACCCCCGAGGTTGGCAAACTCTTGAGCACGGGATCAGTTAAGGTGGGCCGACCCTTAATGTGGACCAGCTACTTTAATGACAAGATGCACCTCAGAGTTCTCATCAGATTTGATCAAAAATTTTACAAAGTTCCCTCAACGGGGTGTTTATCTGATAGCACAAATGTATTTATTTATTTATTTAATGTTATTGAGTAAGCAGACAAAAATGTCTATTAGAAGCGAACATTGGGCCCAGTTGTGGTTGTACAGAACAACCAGCGTGAGTCCCACAAGTTTTTTTGATGTTACTCAGGAACCGCTGTGTGTCTGTTACCCGTTTCTGCAGCTGCTCCACAAAGCTGATGGGATCGCCGAGTGCCTCCCTCTGCTGACGGGCCAGCGTCTCCAGGTCCAGGATGGCCTGCGTGCGCTGAGCCTCGAGGACGCCGATGGTCTGCAGCAGTCTCTGATAACTGACACGAAGGGAGGTGAGGTTAGACAACAGTTAAGGGGTGGGGGGGAGGGGGACATCAGCATTATTCAACTTGACACTTGCAATGGTGCAGTGCATCAAACTTTCAGACCCCAGACGATGCATAATTCATCCACGGCGCTGAGGACATAAATACTTGCGCAAGGCATGAGCCATTCTCTTTTCCACTTAGTTTGAAATATAACAAGTTCCCCCTTTGTAGGGTAAAAATGAAGCATCTCCAGCAAGCTGCTTGTGCAAATAAATACTTTGAGTTACTTTACTAAATCAGCAAATCAATAACTGCAGCAGATAAATGGAACAGAAAAGGCACTTAAAACACTTAAAGCACTTTTCTTATTAGAATTGACATCACATTCAATTTCATTGCAATATCAAACCCTTTGCATGACAAACGTTGGGTTTTGCGGTGCTCAACGAGCCTTTCGTGCTGTACAAGTCCGACCTTTCTACTCACACCCTCCGGGGCAAAGGAAGAGATGCAAACTGAGCTGTCAATCACTAAGCGTAGTACTGACTCGGAGGCGAACAGAGCAGGAGAATGTGACAGTCCAGCATGCTCCTATAACTTAAGGCAAGTGCTCAGTGAGGCAGAGTAGATAAATCTCCCCTAACAGGATATTTAATGAAAATCAATGCAGAGGAAACAATTTATTCAACAGCTGTGAGTGGTCACAAAATCCAACAAGAAAACCACACAAACAAGTCACCTGTGTTTAACCTCATATCCCTTCTTTGGTTACGGACACCATTATTTTACACTGTGTGGAGCTGTGTCGACCTTGCAAAGCGCTGAGCGCTCTACTGCAATGCCAAGCGGGGAAAAAAACTCATCTGTCTCTGAAGCAGTGGCACCAAAACGTATTACTGCACATTTCTCGTGCTGCAGAGTGATTCCGAGTCAAATGCAAGATCTCTGCAAAAGAAAGCAGCCAGCATGCTGCCTTGCTCAGATGAACAGATGATCTGTTCATAAATGGGTGTGAAGGGAATGGGGGAGGACTTGGCTCTGCTTCATGGCTCTCTGAAGTCCCACCATATGTCCAGGGACAAACCTGGTGCACCATTGCCACCTACTGGGCCTGAGGTTCACTCAATAACAGAGGGGCCCAATAAATAGCGGGCCAGGACAATAGTGCTACGGTGATATCTGATTTTTAAAACTTATTCACTTAAAATAGGTCAAAATAGACAAATCCATAAAAAGAAAAATACATCATGAATTATGTTTAGGTAAATTCTACAATTCGGCAACCCTAAAACGCCCCGTCAGGTATCCGTAAAAATGACTCATCGCTGTATTGATTGGAGTGTTCAGAAAAAAGAAAAAAAAAACTCCTCACTCAGCACAATCTAAAACTTGGCTTGTTACAGAAACGTCACTTGATCGAATTACCTAGCAATACAAGAGCAATGAAATCGCACCCAAAAGCTATTCTCAGAATTTAAAAACATTCAGACAGAAAAGGACCTCGGCCCGAGGATCTCTACGCCGCTGCGCCTATGCAGACGCACCATGAATCAGCTGACCTGCCACAATGCACCCGGCTGAGCGCACGCAGCACGGGAAACGCCCGCCAACATAAACATCCCATCTCCTTTGACAACGCGGCCTGGACTAAAAGCCAGCAAAGAGAAACCCTGTGAACGGACCAGCAGAGTGATTTTAACATCCAGTCATCGTGGGCTTAGAGGGAAGCTGCAAATTGGCAGCCAATTCACAGGAACAGAATGAAAGTGGAAACTAAATGCTGAATCACGCGAAAACCAGAATACAGGAGCTGGTTAGATTAATATTCCCATAACTGCAAAAATAACATTGATAATCTAACATCCTCTCCATGCAATAGTGCTGCAAAAATCCAGAACCACCTTTTTGTAACGTTTCCTAATATTAGTTTTTAGAAAATGAGGGGTGGGAGTGTGTGCAAAAAGGGTAAGATTGTTTATTTTCTGAATTAAATATAGATAGATAGATAGATACTTTATTGATCCCTCAAGAGGGAAATTTTGGAATAGGAGTTAACTTGTGGGTGGAGGTAGTTTTCCTTTATAGGCAAAACACATGAGACCATTAACACGGCAGGAACGATACAAATATTATCCTACCCCTCACATTTTAATACATTTTTCTTAAAAACTTGAATCTCTTCGGTTAACAGTTGAATTAAACAATGAAAAAGATTCAAACGAGAAACAAGCTCAAACATATTGAACCTGTGAGGAGGGATCACAACAATGCAGAGCTACAAAAGGCTGGGAACTGCTGATGTAGCCTAAATAAAAAAAAATTAAAAACAATGTTTTGAGAACAATGAGAATAATAAATATTGTATATTTTCACACTGAAGGATTACCGCTTTCTTTTTGCACATCCTCATTAGGTAAAAAAACGCCTGGGTCATTTGAAACCAAACCCCAGAAGTAATGCAATGATCACAGAATGCAATGATCATCGTGTGTGAGCGCAAAATCACAACAAAAGAAGAAGAGGAGAGAGCGCAATCCCCGGGGAGCTCCCACATACTCTTTGTTGTGTTTAAGAGCCAGGTGGTCCGACTCAAAATAATACACGTCTGGCTCCTCCTCTTCCTCCTCCTCTTCTTCCTCCTCTGCTGCTGCTGCTGCTGCCTGGGTCAGCTTCCTGCTTGGCTCGGCCTCACTGCACCCCACAGGTACAGTGTGCTCGCCACCTGCCCCGTCCTCGAGAGCCACGGAGACCGGCTCCTTGGTGGAGGGGCCGAACGAGCCTGGGGGAGCAGGCTCCTCCACCATGGGGCAGTACTCCTCTGGCCCAACTGGCAACAACTCCTCTTCCTTCAAGGGACCATTGTCTCTCGGAGGAGAGCTGAGCTTGGAGGAGGCGGCCGTGCCGCCGGTAGAAGCCCTCCTGGGTGAAGTCCGCAGTGTGTATCTGTGTTCGTAGAGATCCATGAAAGAGGAGGGCGTGCTGGATACCGAGGGATTGCACTCTGGCTCTGTGGGGGAGGGTGGGGTTGCTAGTGGGGGTGTAGTTTCTCCTGAGTTGCTGTTAATTGGAATACTGTTTGTGTTGGTGGTAGCGGAGGAGGTGGAGGCGGCGGCGGCAGCAGCTTCCTGCGCTGGTGTTGGCGGCCGGCCGTTGGTGTCGCTCTCACTCGCCGTCACCTGCTCCTCGTGGGCCAGAAACATTGGGTCGCCCACCACGTCGACCTCCACCTCCTCCACCACCACCTCCTCCTCCTGAGCCACGATCAACTCGGGCACAGGGTCCTCTGGAACGGCCTCGAATGTTGGCGTGGGCGAGGCTGGCGATTCCCCTGAGCCGGAGGCCTCCATCTGCAGAGGGACAGAGTTTCTACAAGGCACAGAGGGGTCAGGGGATGAGGGGACCCCTGTCTGACTGCCGTTGAGCAGCGCCGGGCAGTTGGTGACGGGGTGGGGGTTTGCGCTGGGCTCTTCAGTGAGGGTGCTCGGCTCCTCTGCTGTATTCTCTCCGAGTCCATTAGAGGCCCTGTGGGCGTCCGGGGGCCGAACTGCCCCTTCGCACTCCACATGACCGTCCCTCGCCTCGGTCGGCTCCCCTTCCTCTTTACTGTGGACAGGTGACGCAGGAGCCGCGTTTGCAGAGTTCGTGCCGGGAAATTCCTCACAGCTGTTGTCCTTGCTCGGCTTCGGGGCAGAGGCCGGGCTTTCGGACTTCAGGGGCACCGGGTCCTCGTCGTGTCCCTGAGACTCTCCAGAGCGGGAGCAACGCTTGGCCCTTTTGATTTGAGGAGAGACATCCCGAGCACCCTTCCCTCGCTCACAGTTCTCAGAATTCTCTGGACCGATGTCCAAACAGGAGACTGCCCGCTTCCTGGAGCTGGTCCATGACTCCGCCTCGGCAGAAGAGGCGTTCAAGTCAGTTACCTTGCCCTGCAACGAGGCCTGCTGCCGAGTGTCCTGCTTTGACTCCTGCTTAACGTCTTGTTTGCCGTCCTGCTTTGACTCCTGCTTAACGTCTTGTTTGCCGTCCTGCTTCGACTCCTGCTTAACGTCTTGTTTGCCGTCCTGCTTCGACTCCTGCTTAACGTCTGGTTTGCCGTCCTGCTTTGACTCCTGCTTAACGTCTGGTTTGCCGTCTTGCTTCGACTCCTGCTTAACGTCTGGTTTGCCGTCCTGCTTCGACTCCTGCTTAACGTCTGTTTTGCCGTCCTGCTTCGACTCCTGCTTAACGTCTGGTTTGCCGTCCTGCTTCGACTCCTGCTTAACGTCTGGTTTGCCGTCCTGCTTCGACTCCTGCTTAACGTCTGGTTTGCCGTCCTGCTTCGACTCCTGCTTCTTCTTGGGGGAGCGGGCCCTCGGTAGCGGAGGTAGCGAGGCCTCCTCCGGCTGGGCGATGCTGCGGTTCCTGAGGGTTCGACCACAAAAGTTCTCGTCCAATCCATTGAGCCCCACTGACGACCTTGTGACGCGCGAGGAACGGGACGCGGCCATGCTACGGCGGGTGCCTACAGCCTCGTCATCCTGGTGCTCTCTCCTCTGCAGCAGAATGCGGGCACCTGCAAAGTAAACACACAGACGGATACGTGAACTTTGTCAAGTCAAAAATAACCACTAAATACTGCAAACCTTTATAGCTCAAGTGTTACTTCTTAGCAATGATTTGCATCCTGGAGTTTTTCAAAAAAGAACATTCACCAAAAGTCCCTTCTTAAAAACAGCGTGGGTCATTTCTACGCTCACCACAGAGGGGTAAGGATTTCTCCTGTAATTGTATCCCAGCAACACAAGAAAGACGGCATATGGATTCTTCCGCAAAACAAGACGGAGCTAAAAAAATTACAACAAAAACGTGCCAGGAACAATTCTCAATCATGTGCTGGTCTGTAAACTCTTGTCGTGAAGTTGTAAATGATTTATCACAGCAGCACAACTGTGAAATCCTTTTTAATTTATTTTCTGATCGGACATCTGACCAATAGTGTCTTAAGTCTTGCTACATTTGTTTATTTTGGAGAATTCAATACAATATTGAAATATAAAATCAGATGTTTTATATAAATTCAGGATAAATAATAGCTTGTAAGTTTTTAATTGAAAAAAACAAATCTTTATTAGTTGAAATTGTTGGTTACAGATCCACTTGACAAATGTCAGTATAGATCCTCCATATAATCAGTGAATCCAGGGAAAGCATTTTCAGCAATGGAAAGCCCATAGCCGGCAAGCAGACGCCTTGTAAAAAGGTAAACTACCTGCATTAAAACCAAATCCATGTATGTTTCACTGAGGTCGTATCAATTTTCTCCCTGCAGAGATTACTGCTTATTCTGTTACACAAAGAATACAGGTTGACTGATTTCTTTCACAGAAGTTACACTGTAATTCCTACACCCAATTCAGCGGGGATAACACTGCCGGCTGTTTATCTCCTCACAACAGGTGTGCCAAAGGACCGACCGGCTGCAATCCTGCCACAATTTATCACCTATACAATATGAAATATTTATACAACCGTAGACAAAACTTAAAGGCTCTAGAGTGTGGACAACCAAAGGAGGCTAATGGTCGAGTCCTAAACCTCTGACACAATTTAAAAAGGCACAGCATGTCTTCCAAAGCTCAATCTGTCTGCTTGAGGAATCCCGCTGATAAAAGTACATTACTGTGCAACAAAAAATAACAACTGGTTTACAGTGAGACCGGAAGCCGAACACAAGAAAATGAAAATGCTAGCAGGCACTAATATTAAGTCAAGCAGAGATAGTTTATACCGAATAATCAATTTCACACAACAGATAACCTTCATGCAATTCCAAACGTAATCTCAACAATCCACCATAATTTCACTTTCACTACAATTCCATCATGTGAACACCTTCAATTTTCATCCCACTTATGTTGAGGTTGTTATTGAGGCAAAAAAACAGAGCTATCTAAACTAGCCATTTAAACCTCACCAATGATGGTGAAGTTGTGTTCTGGGCCGTGTTTGACCGTACCATCATAATAGAACAGACAGAGAGCGGCAATCATAAAAAGCGCTGGTTGTAGTACGTGGTTGTAGAAGAGGAGACCAAGTCGTAGCGTCCCGTTATGTAGCGGATATAAACGAGTGCGGTAAATGGCATCGACAACACGGTACTCATTTGTATTATTCCAAAGAACATAAATCTTAGGCCAACCCTGTGTTCAAAACTGATTTAAAAAGCTCCACGTTTCCTTCCCCTGGAACAATGCCTCACCTCTCCTAAAATGCGCAAACACAGCAACATCAAAGCCAGAGGCTACCTTGGCAACATATACAGTTTGATCATATTCCTTCAGGGAGCGAACAAAATAGTCACCTGGAACAAGCACCTATTACTCACACTCCAATGAAGACTCCAGCTGAGAAAGCTAATGTGATTTGTGCATGCATAAAATAAGAGAGAGAAAGAAAGACAGGGGGAGCCGCTTATTCGGACTGACCACTCACCCTTACACTTAAAATTGACAAAACTCATCATCTCACCGGCGTTAAAAAACTAGAACTAATCACTAATTGAAAATGATCCGGATCACAGTACAGCCAAAGATCTTTAAATACTTGCTCACACTTCTTTGTCCCAATAGTTAGCACTTTATTGACGCAGTCGGCAGTGCCTCATTTAATTAATAAAAGTCTATTAGAGATATCAGAATAACAAGTTGTGATTACTGAATAGCCCACTTAAGCTCGGCTAAGATGAATGAAAAACATGTGGTGTAATGTCAGATATTTTGTAAAATAGGAAAATGATTAGTAATTAAGCAAGAACTTGGCATTGGCAGAGAAATTATTTGGGGGAAAAAAATCAATAATAAAAACATCAATCTCCTTTCTTATGGAACAGTCTGAAATTACATGAACCCACATATACTGGAATGGGGGGGGGGGTGTCATTGATTCTATTGATATTATAGAAGTGGAAAGAAAAAAATATTTTAAACAAAATTGGGTTATTCTTCTTTCTCAAGAACTACTGAATGCTTTCAACCCCTTATGTGTAACAACTGAATAAATTCGATGCAGACTAAACAGTATGTGGTTGAACTGCATATAATCATGCCAGCAGTACGGCCATAATGTTTGATGAGGGGGTCACAAGTAGACATTGCTTTGTTTTATGGGGGTCAAAAGCCAAAAAAGGTTGGGGAACCACAGCGAGCATTTGATAGTTTTCTCTCAGCGGTTACTTTCACATTCCCACCAACAGTTAACAATATGAAGATACATTTCATAGGTTTGTGTCCATCCCTTGTGTCATACAAATGTAACTATGACATCACAACGAATAATTGGTCCTAATAAAAACATGTATTGCCAAATATCTTTTTTTAAGACCTATTATTTACATGGCAGTTAAAAACATGTAGCCACATTAACTGTCACTTCGTTGCACACTAATTCATGTGTGTGCACGTTGAGCATAATTTAAAGCCACCGATCCTAACGTTTGGAAAACAACAACAACAACAACATGTGCTCACAGGCAAGCGGTTCAACCACGAAGGTTGAGCGTGTCGAGGCCGGATGTTAACAGTTGGAGCAGCTCCTCAGACAGCGGCCATGTGTGATTGTAATTCTCAAATCAAACCACTTCCTGTTGCTCGCAGACGCGCGTGTTCGGTTGTGACGTTATGTTAACACCTGCCGATTACGTTCCCATCGTTAGCCCAACACTGGGATTCGGACACGGGTCACTCCACTGAGATGTTTTAAGTGTGTAAACCACAGCTGCTGACACGTGAACACAAACGACGTGTTTTGCTTAACGGGACGGCAATTGTTGGCAAAGGTGTCGCCCCGAGTTCAAAGTGATGCATTAGTCTTACGATCAACCAAACAACCTTTTGTGATGTTTCACCGTCGAGCTGGACCCTTCGTCTCTATTACTGATATGTAGCTCCAACACGCCCAGAGAGCCTCCAAACAAAACCCCTTTTAAAAGTGTTTTTGGTAAAAAAAAAAAAAAAAAACATGCCGACGAGAATCGCTCAAACCGACATCCTCGGCTTAAATCAGCTGCTGCGAGCTGCTCAATGGCGAGAAAGTTGGCCGCTGTTTTGACTCGAGACCGGACAACGTGCCGCCGGCTGAGCGAGAGACGCCAGCCCGCCGCACGCGAGGTGAACTCAAAAGTTCTGTCAGATAAAAAGTCCCAACTGCACGTTTTTAGGGCGAAACAACTGGAGTCAGGCGCTCGGGGCTGGGCGGCAGGCTAGCGGTTAGCACGGAGCGACTTCCAAGGGAGCGTTCTGAGACCTGACGTTTAGCGGGCTAACGTTAGCGAGTGAACTTACCGTTAGCCCGCGAGGCTAAATGTAAAAAAAAAAAATAACGCTTCAGACACCAGAACTGCCGACTGTTGCACCCACGAAATCCATACGTTATGTTCAACGCTCCCCGGGACCACCGAGGAACAAGTACACCGCAATCTAAAAGCCCTGTTCGTTCTCCCCTACGCGGACGACTAGTTAGCGAAGTTGGCTAATGTTCCATTTGCTAGTTCTTCTCGGCTAGTTTTCCCATAAACTGCATCGTGCAGACAAGTATCGTGGCGGTTCCAGGTGTAAAGCTAGCGTCCGTAACCTCGGCTACATGCTAACTGAACTAGCACGGCAACCCGATAGTCATTAAGTACACCAATAGAAAAAACTAAAACGAGGAGGGAATAACTACGAGCGTGGTTTCGCTTTGGTTTACATTTTAACGGTTACGCAAAGAGAGAAGCGTCGTGGTCAAACCCAGCGGTATAACGGCAGTTAGTAACCAATTAGCAGCTACGGCTAGCCACTGCACCCTGGTACCAGCTAGCCAAGCTAGCTGATTGTTACGTGCATAACTTTGCCGATGTATGCGCGTGCCGCTGACAATGCCGGGCGGACCTTTTTGGTGGACTAATAAAGTAAGTTTTGGACATTCTCGCAACTAAAAGCGCCCAAGTTAAGGCACACTTCTAAATATCGTTTGTAGCCCGAGAATTACACATACCTCACTTCCGTAAATTTGCTGCACGTTCGGCCGCAGCCATGTTTTCAATCCAGTCAACTGGCGCTAGCCGGGGTGTGTGAGCCGACTCCACCGCGCTCGTCAAAATGCAACACTATAATGTCATTATTTGGCCCCTGCCAAGAGTGCATTCGGTCACACACTCTTCGGGTCACCTCGATTAAGTGATGACTCGATGACTCAAAGGCGCACCCCCACCACCATCCCCCATATGTTGATAATAAACAGAGTAGGCGACTTTTGTAAATGTATGTCTTCCCATTCAAAAACCGTTAGAAAATCAGAAATGGTGACAAAAATTAAGGTGACCACAGTTTTAATCGTGTTTTCATCAAGATTTAATAGTGTCAGGCAGCAAAAATCAGGATGGATCTCACTCAAGTGACAGCTATATGCAAAACCTCACAGTAAAGCGTTCTCTTCACCCATTCAGCCAACTCATGAAGCGACCCTTTCACCATACTCAAAAATATTGCCTTTAATTAACTTGATTGCTGCTGCTGATTACACAGCTCAGTATGCTTTCGGTAGCTGTACAATTCAGTAAAGAGAAATCCAGATTTTGTTATGCGTGCACATTTTATAAGAAGCTTTGCATTTACATGCAGTTACATGTGTTGTTAAATTGTGTTTGCGTGTTAGCACATGCATTCTTAACAGACTTTGCCTGCCACACATTTCCTAGAAAAAAACAACCTATTAACATCTTATTATTATTATTATGCTCCCTTCTGTGCCAAGTTACCAAGTGCTGAATCCTGACCAACATACTATCAGTACTGGTACATTCAAATACAAACCAGACATTTGCATAAGCATGCCAATTTGTACTTCTACAGAACAGTGCAAAACACAAAATTAATTCCTGAGACTACTCAGTTATTAGTCCCTTCATAACTTAGTGATTTTCATCACTTTACATATCACATTTTACGTCTTCTGGGCATTCATTGGACACAATTCTCTTTAAAACAGGATCAAGTGTGATATATCTACAGCAAAATTGTGATCCAACAATACAATACAAATGGACATACAATATGTGCTCATTTGGTCAAGAAGATATATGGCATTCATTCTGTGGAATTTTTAGCTGCACATAATTTAAATGCTTGGTTCTTAAAATAACCCAACACACGAGTGCTAATAGAGCTAATAGTGCTAATAAATTTAAGAGCTCTTCAAACAGATTGGTACAACATGACAAACCTCTTCGGACACGTTAATTCTACCTGTCAGCAGTCAGACTGTCCTGTAGCGCTAAAGATGAGGTCCTTTGTTTGACTGCATTTGAAATAAAAGTCAAGTGCAAAATGAAAAGGCTTTTAGTTTCTTGAATGTTTTCTGCAGAGTGCTTGATTAAACAGAGCGTGTTTCCATCTCGATCTTCTCCTCGGACTGTGACGATTCTGCTTCTTGGTGGCTGATGTTTGGCCGAACCGTCACAAGTGGACCGCCACCGTATATAGAGTGCAGGAAGTTCCACGTCTCCTCAGAGATCTGCCCCGAGTCGGCTCCTGCAGGGTCAAACATACAAACTTAAATATTACTAATATAATACAATAATCCTCAGAAGGTAAGCGACCACATTTCTAACAACAACAAAACAAGTTTTATTTACCTGCCCTGTTTTAAACTAACATTTTATTAAATTGTTGACAAATATAAAAATGTAGAGACCTAATGATACAATCCGACAATAACGATAACCAGAGTATTAATAACGATAATAATGAGTACCTTGTTTAAGCGTTAAGTGACCGTTCTTGTTTACTGTAATCTTGGAATTATCAATGGGCCCCGGTGGATCTGAAAGAGGAAGAAAGACAACTAGCTGTCATAATTATAAGCAGCAGTAACATGTATGCAGATTTTTCACTGAGATATCTTTCAAACCTAATTGTTTCAAAGACCAATGATGTTCAAATGTGTTTGTCACACTATGATGAGCAATCTCTGCTCCCCACTTGCTACAGTGAGAAAACAAATATTAGCATCGCCGAAGTCAGAGGCAAAAAAAAAAAAAAAAAAAACCTCAGAGGTGTTAGATATAAGCTGTTATAAATAGATGTGACAATACAAAGCAAGACTAGCAAAAAAAGAAAAAAAAATCTGATAGTGAATGCAAGGAAATAAAAAATATTTTGACTCTTCTTTTCTGCTGCAGCAGGAGGGAAACGTGACTCGGGGGACACGAGCAAAGTCTTTGAAGATAAACCAAGTGAAGAATTGGGACTTCTCGGCTTCTTTTGAACATGAAAGGCTTTAGAAAACAAGAGCCCTTTTAAGTCCCATATAAAACAGCTTATTTCCCAGGTTCTCCTATACATGTAAATGTTCAGACCTGACAGGACCTTTGTTTTAAAATGTAAATTTATATTAAATAAAAAAATCACAGCAGCTTTGCCATCACCAGATGTGAGTCACAGCAGCATAGTGGGAACATTTAGCCTTTAAATCAAACATTTAAACAGGATTGGGGGAGGAAAGGCAAGACTTTTCTCCAATTACCATTGTCTTTTCCTTTGACAAAGCCCTCCCACTCACGAAACCACTGCATGCTGATGCAGTATATGACCACTGGAGACTCCTCCTCCTGGAACGCCTTGTTCCGCTGAAAAGAGAGGGGGGGGGGAAGAGAGGAAATGGGGGAGGAGTGAGCAGTAGAGAAAGGAGGGAGGAGAAGAGACGCAAAGAGATGAGAAACAGGAGGGGTGAGGGGGGAGAGAATGAAAGGATTGAGAGGAGAGGAGATGGAAAAACTAATCAATTCTCTCTGGTAGTTATTTCAATTAGAACAGAGTCTTAGCACTCGACTGCACCAATTCCATCTTTCTTGGAAATTACACAATCCCTGTTCCTCTTGTTATCTTACTGAAGCTCTCTTTCTCACACACACACACACACACACACACACACACACACACACACACACACACACACACACACACACACACACACACACACACACACACACACACACACACACACACACACACACAATCTCTCCTGCTGAAGAGCCATTGTGTGAGTGAGCAGACTGAGCAGGCAATAACAGCTGCATCGGTCCCAATGATGTATGCATTAATGATGAGGCTTTCATCGGGCTCACACCTCTCATCTCCTGCTGGGATGAAGAGCACCAACACATGCAACCCATCAACTGGTTCAATGGACTGGAGAATAGGTCGATACACTGTCGTGAGAACTGGGCCACAAAGAGTCTCAGACGCACAATGCAGACCAAAGCGCCTGTATCCTGCCTGTACATATTGTTATACACATTCGTCTTACCCTGACAAACATGTCCAGCTCTGACTTGCGCCGTTTTTCCACTTTTTCTATTTCAATCTGGCACGTGTGGCAGACATACAGGTGGTTGACAGCCGGTCCTCCGCCGTATCTGCAGGGAACGGCCCGCATTAACTCGCACAGAAGAAATTGACTTGACTAAAATTATACCGCAACAGACCTTCCAATTCCTCAATCAAAAGAGCGAAATCTATTGCACGTACCTGCTGTAAAGGTGATCCCACACGTTCTGCGGCAGCATTACTACCAAGTCATCAATAAATGTTGCTTTGTTGGGAGGCACACCTGATTAAATACATCAAAGCATCAATGATTAGAGGTTAACAAGGTAACAGTTAAAGGTCACTGGCATTATGCATTGATTATTATTATTTTGTTGATTAAACAAAGGAGCTGGTAGAAAGATGCACAAAACCCCAAAGTGCTCAGACCCTTGCAATGTATTATCTTCAGTGTAATACCCCTGTCCTCTCACATTTAGCTTTGTCTTGGGAAATGTTTGGGACATTTTCATCTCTTCTAGCATCCAAAAACAAATGATCACTCTCACATCCAAATTACAACCATGAACGGTGACTGGGAATCACAGGCACACACTGTGCCTCATTTTAAGGAATACAGAAAGATTGGGACCGACTACATTAGAAGACAAAATTTCTTTTTGAAAAATGTACAGGCAACAACATTTTTATGGCTCGACTTCTATCTATACTATCGCTAATAGTACGGCTGAACTATTTTTCAAAGTCATTATATTTGGATTGTTTTGAAATGTATTTTGATATTATAAGGAATGATAATTTGTATCTAATTTTTAATGGAATTTTTTTTACATTTTTGCAGGGATTGATATCAAACAAACATGTTTTGTTAAGTCTGTAGAATATGACGTGTAGGCCAGGCAGCACAAGAATATTTAATCAAAAATAGCATACAATTGCGATTGATTGTGCAGCTTTAACTGATTGCTCCTGTATGCTTATTCACAGAATGAAACCCCTTCTCTGCTGCCATTGTGTTCTAACAGCTTCATGATAAATCTTTCATCTTTCAAAGCCATTTCATTTTCAATTCCTTAATATCCAGCGCTCTTTCTGAATAGAGGGCAGAGAAGAAAGCAGCTTGATTGGCACAAAAGCCTTTTATAATTCTTCCCTCTTCTCTGCTAAAGCGAGAGAGGAGGATCATCTGCTCAAAGGGAAAAAACAACTTTTTGAAGTCTGTTGTGATGTGAAGGGAATACTCTGCAGCCTTTGTCAAAGACAAACATCCACAGCAAAAGATAAAATCAACATCTCTGTTTTTTGAAGGGGAGAACACAATTTCTTCCCCTGAACGTTTATGCATAAAGCAGAAATAATAATATAAGAAAGGATCCCTGGTGCCGGACTCTTTCCCTTTCTGAGCAGTTTCAGTATGACGACAACACAGCCACACGCACCTCCATGCAAACACAGGAAGTCGTCATTGGAAATCGGCCCCGGCTCAGCAAAGGTCTTGAACTTGTTAAGCCACTGGCGGGAGATGTAGAACTGCAGAAGGCTGGGTTCCATCATGTTGAATAAACCTGACACCCTCCTCCGTTCCTTCAGTGCATCCTCGCTGCTCTTTCTGGGACACGAACAGAGCCACAGATTAATCTGCTGCAATTGAGTGATCAAAAGTGAGATGAAAGTTATGAGTTTACAAAAGCAGCACAGTGAGTCTTAAAATATTTCACGAACACAAGGGTTCATCTGAGCCAAGCGGTGGAGGCACGTTGGCTTACTTATAGAAGAGCACATAAGCCTCGGCGTTCTGGACACAGGATTCGGACACCTCGGTCACGCTTTGGTCGTCGAATTCATACCACAGATTGTTCAAATCGTTCCTGCAGTACGCTATGTAGTGGCCACCTGTGATCAGACCGGGGGAAACGTGTTACCGCGGCATTCAGACACCTAACAAGTACATAATACATTTGTCTACAGGCTGATGAATGCGGGACGGTCGTTCCTGCCAACTGAAGGCAAGACGCCGCGGTCGCAGTGGAAAGGGGAGTGACTGCGCCCACTCACTGCTGGCAGTGCCGTGGTGACAGATGACTGACAGCAGGTCATAGTTGGTGGTCTGGGCGGAGCTGTCTTTGGCCAGGAAAGGCTGCAGGTCCAGGCCCTCGAGCGGAAAGGACACGTGGGTGCAAATCTTGGTGGAAAACATCAGTTCGTGCCTGAAGCGCTTCAAATGTACACACAGGATCTGGAGCAGGGGAAAGGCACAGCTTTTATTAGAAATGTTGAGATAAGACCGTCGGGGAGAAACATCCGATGTGTCCTTTTACCTCTGGCAAACTTTGCATTTTACAAAATTTGACTCCGTTTCGTAATCTAAGAAGTGGGTAAAATAAGAAAGAAAAGGGAGATGGAAAATTATTATATTTCCAGATCATATGTTTTCCCATTGTGAAATAAAATCGGTAGTCAGAATCAGGCACTCACTTCTTGCATTTTTCACAGCTGTACATGTTGTCTCCTGGAAAACAACAAGCCCACAGTTATCGAGTCATCAATCGAAATGTTTGTGCCGGTAGAACACATTTACGCCCACTTGCTCACCCTTTAGTTCATCTCTGGCAAAGAAAGCTGCGAGACAATCTTGTAGCGTAACCACTGGACCCCAGAACCAACTAGAAATAGAACAGAGGGGCGGATTTTACACACTACGGGTAAAGTAGAGAGATATTTGAGCTACACTGTGTATAATGCAAATAACTAGTGTACATACGAGAACGCCTTGACGGCAAAATATTCTCGATTCTATCCTTGAGACCCTTGTTCATATAGAATATGGAGGCATTCATTCCAAAAGCAACAACTACAATGTATTACTACGTAGTATTAACACACCTCTTGATGTATTCCATGACAAAGGAAATCCAGCCCTGCGGGGCATACGCTTCTCCACAAGAGCCGGCCTTAACCAGGGAGGTTTGGTGGGTGGAGGAGTGGAGCTTGGCCAGGTCTTCCTTTCCTGGGATGGGCAGCGAGATGTCCTGGAAGTTTTCCAGAGTAACAGACACCTGGAGCACAAATATAACCATGTGACATGCGGGGCGGATTTACGGCGACAGCCTGTAGGGACATCAGAGCTCATCACATCGTCAAGTACATTATTTTCATTATGTCACATCTGTAGGACCTTGAATAAAGAGACACAGTGAGCCGATCCCATTTAATGTCCACACTAACCCGGTCACAGGTGAGGCACTGAACGGAGCTGACGATGGTCCCATCAAACACGTCGGAGATGACACTGCGGTATTTCTTCTGACGCTTGCTCTTCGGTGCGGAGAATGTAGTCACTGCTGGGTGAAGGCAGAGAGGGAGACAGTGTTTTACATGTGGTCTAACTACTTTGAAGAAACGCAGGTTTTTTTTTAAATCTCAATACTGTTGCCTCAGATTATGCAGAAGTACCTTTCTTGTGTGAAGGGATAAGGCTGGACCAGCCTGAAGCAGCTTTGGGCGGACTGCTGGACATTTTGGGAATGTGTCCCTCTGTCGGGACCGGACTCTGTGGTCTTGTGGAGTTGGATATTTGGATGTCTGGGAAGGAATCTGGCAGAGAGCAGGACAAATATTAGATCATTTAAATACCATAACGTTGGTGGTGATTATCAGACGGTCAAGTAGATGGCAGGTGAAATAACCTGATGTTCTTCCTTGAACCTTGATGGCTCCCTGGCTGCTGATAATGGGCGTTGTTTCGGTGGTGGTGTCCACGTCTTTGTCCATGTCCACCCCAGTGCTTCCGCCCATGACCCCATTAACTCCAGAGCGGTAAAGGTCATTAATCATGTTCTTCTCCTTCTGCCACTCCCTGTTGGACTGGATTTCATTTTCCTCAGTAATCAGCATCTCTGCCTCGTTGGTGTCTTCCTTGGTGGCGTTACCGCCCTGCACCTCGTTATCGGCCCGCTCGCTGCTGCCACAGGACTCGCACGACTGGAAGTCGTTGTCCGACTGACTGCGGTTGTCCGACTGACTGCGGTTGTCCGACTGACTGCGGTTGTCCGACTGACTGCGGTTGTCCTCCTCGGGACCGTCGTCCACGGTGACGCCGTTGGACTGGTCGTAGGGCTCTGGCTGCGCCTCCTTCAGCTCCTCGTGAAGCTGATCCATCAAGCAGCGCAGGAACTCCTGAGAGTCCTGCAGGCAGAGTGGGAATAGTAACAAGCGACGTCAGCGGAGCTGTGAATATTTTAGTCACAGCGATCTGAAAAGCTAATCAATTTACTGCCTGAAAAGTTGAACAATAATGCAGCAATAATTCTTCCCGCTAAACATTCCAAAAACATTTTTTAGTCTTCCAAATTACAACCACTGACCGCCTCGTTTATCCCGATTCCCAGTTCGCAAAACTCCAAAACCAAATACTCACAAATGTGCCGTCAGACTCAATGAACCTCAGACATCTAATCTCCTTCTCAAGCCATATGAGCTCTCCTCCCCCAGAAACTGGAATGTTTAACTTCCATCACGGCAATGCTGATTCCAAAGCGGTTGAGCCCAGCATGCCGTGACAAATGAATATCCCTCGGCTAACTCCTCTCAACAAACGCTGGTAAGCCAAGAGGAAACAGGCCCTTGTATCACTCCACCGCTTTGGTCTATAAATCCTGTATTTACACACACTGGACCAACGTAAAAGGCCTTGTGGAATCTTTTCTATTCCAACGTTAATTGTTTCCTTTAAGCTCTGCCTAGAATCAAATCAAGCAATTCAACTTTAGTCTGTTAGTTAGGTTTGATGGGAGCATTTGCATGTGAATAACACTAATTGCGAGGCAAAAGATTCTGCTTCTGTGATTTCTGTAACGGACACAGAGGGATATGGAGTGGAAAAGAAAAGGGGAAGAGACTGTATACGATCTGGGGCAACTTCATAGTCGGGGCGTCGGACACATAATAATCCCAGCTCAGCACAAATTCATTTTCAAGGATTTAATTCAGTTCAAACCATAATCCACGTTTTATATTCATATCTTCTGCATAATATTCTCATTATTTGCAAAGCACGAGGGGCGAACGCAAAAGAAATCCACTTTTTAGATCACGACAACTGGCCGGCAAATGTATCTCTGTGAAGAAGAGTGTTTCATCTTTTATTCATGATGAATCTGTGCACATGCACTCAAATGTATTTCATCATCGGCAATGACCCACCTGCTGAGAATATCCTCTGAACATGGGGTTTATGGCTTTGATCCCCTGGAACAAGTTGGTTGGAACCACGTAAGAGGGTCTGCAATGTGACAAAACACAGCATGCTTTACACTTATATCACAACATAGAGCTGCAGGGATGAAGTATTTTTGAGGGACAACCTGAAAGTCTCCCAAAAAAAAAAAAAGTCAAGGGTATTTTTCCACTGGATTTTGGATCATTGCAGAAAATAAGCAGGCTTTTTTTTTTAATTCTGGGGGGATCCGTGCTTTTAAAAAACTAATTAAAAAAAGGGAAACACTCCAACCTGTTCTTGTGCCAAAGGTCCGACACAAGCTTCTGGTAACTTCTGCAGAGTGCAGGTTTCTTGTCCGTCCTCACCATGCCACCACATTCGAGAAAGAATTGCGTCAAGGGCGGGCTGCAGGGGAAAGAGGGATAAATATGTCAAAACATATACCAGGTGGGCACCAAACAAGCTTCTAGTGTATTCTAGTCAGCAGATTGATTAGATTACCAAAACATTTGCACATGATCGGTACCAGAAAGAAGCAGCGCTCACACAGACAGACATCAAAAGGAAAGTTTCAGAAAAAGGTCCCTCCCCTGGGCAGCTGCGTGACTCGGGTGGAACTTGATTTAGATTGCAAATTTTGACCCACATCTTTTCCCATTTGGGCTTGTACCCAGATTATGCAGGTGTCATTTAAAATGTATTGTAGTAGATAGTATTAGAGAGGAAGAAAAGGTCAGCTGTTCCATGACAAAAATGTAATAAAAAAGTAAAAATGTTAAGTAATAACAGAGGTTTTGCAGTGGAGCTCCAATTTAAGTACCAAACAATCCCTTAACAAAGAATTAATGAGTAGGGCTGGAAATTCAATCCACTGTTTTTTTGTTTTTTTAATGCAGCAGACTGCAAATGAAACAGAAAGCATGTGCAGTTTCACGTGGCGACAAGGAGACGGGACAGAAGCTATCAGCAAACATTTTTAACACAAGAGGCTCCAGGGAACCACGAAAGGCCGTTTCTGGCATTTTTAATCCTCACCCAGCCACCACTTTTCAAAAGTTAACGTAACCCTGGCTGTTGTTTCCAGTCAACAACAACCAGTGAATAATAACAGCAAATGGCTGCTTAAAAAGAAGCAGCTAGTGCGTGGAAGAGGATGTGAAGCAACACCAGAGAGCGAGCGGCGTCGGCGGTGTGACAGGAAGCCGGCTAGCAGAGGACTCACCAGTTGGACAGGGCCTGCAGGGCAGCGTTCATGTAGCAGGTGTTGCCTATGTTCTTCAGCCCCGTCAGGCCTGAGGGAGACGGAACACGATGGAGACGTTAAAAACAAGCCACTTAGGCAAACATAACATATGGCGTTTGGTGACGCTTGAGGTAGTCTCACAGCGGCAGCGAGGCACTCGGCGACCTGGTCAGCTCACTTCGATGGGGGCACACAGTTGTAAAGTTGAAACGACAGATTCTGCGCTTTGAACTTACTTGAACTTGAGCTTATAGCTGAAATTGAACTGTAATAAACGGCGTCTTTACTGACTTCCTAACAGTACAAATGAAATATGAGCAGATTGTGATTTTTTTTTATTTTTCTCCCATTCAGTTTGTGTCAACATGCACACTTCCTCTGTATAAGCTGACCTCTGGCCCGCAGTTCATCCTCCTCCTCCATGTCCATATCCAGGTCTTCACAGCCTCCATTAGGTGGCACTCTCAGGGAGGTTGGGCTCCCAGGGGCCCTGCTGTTATCCTGGAGAGACAGCACAGCAGCACACACACACAAAGTCATAAACCTCTAATCTAGTAAATGAAAAACTACGTACAGCTTGACTGACATTTCAACTGTCCCTCGGGATAGGATGTCGGAAATTGTTATCGTACAGTTCTGTTAAGTACAATGGGAAAGGGCACACACGCTAACACACACACACACACACACACACACACACACAGTGTGGAACGAAAGCATTAATGCAGTAAACATGAAGAGAGAAACCGTTCTTTGACCCCCCTCTATGACTCAGCAGTCATATGAAGCATGTAAGCTGCGGAGAGACAATAGAAGCTGGCTCTCACCTGTCCAGCGTTCTGCGGAGACGGGAGCGGTTTGCTGGTGCCGTGGGGAGAGTGAGGACCAAGCTTACGCTCCAGGAAAACCTCCTTGCCGCAGGCGTAGCACCACACCCTGAGCGTGGTCAGGTTCACTGTGAGGTTGTGCCTCGTCTCCTGCGCGTGAAGTTGATGGAAAAATAGGTTTGTGAATAGACAAATCAGACTGTGTAAACAAAGACAAAAACAAAAAAAAGACAGTGTCTATTGAAGAACAGCTGACTAACCGCGTGTACTTTCTTATCAATGAGGGGCGTCTTAACGCTTTACTGGACAACTGGTTGCTCTGACTCTTACATAACAAATACGTAAGTGTGCCTGCGTATTTCTATGGTGTATCAACAGATCATTGATGGGAGATTCTGGCACAATCCAGATAAACAATGATATTTTCTTCAAGCACAAAGTTTTCTGCCTAAATAAAGTATTGTCCGATCCTCCCACATTCTGTCTTAACATACGTTACTATGGCCAAGCGTGCAACGCTGAATAAATGAAAATGTGCGTTATGAAATGTCAGCGTTACTGAAAATACATCAATACTATGCAGAGTTTCTACAGACACTGGAGGACAGGAGCTCTGCACTGCACATCAACCCGGCCTCCGACCGGATTAATCACATTGAAATTATTATGTTCTCAATTTAGGAAGAATAGCCACCTACAACCATGTAGGCAATGTATCAAGGCTGCAGGTAACATGCAGTATACTGTCAATTCATTATTTGGTCTGTACATGTCAGAATATTGGACCTATTTTACTTATTTGACTTTCTTTTTGTTGATATTCAAATATACAAATGTATTCAGTTTAAGAACATAAGAAATAAAGAAAAGAGAATTCTTCACAACTACCAAGCGGGGGACAACATTGGTTTTGGCATAAAACTGTAGCATGTAGGATTCAAAACTAGGGCTCCCACAATTCCCTTTCTTGTAAGGTAAATTAAAAATATAATAAACAGAATTTGAAATACACTATAACGGTAGATTTTGAAGCTTATGGGACACCCGTTGTTAGCTGAATGTCTGAGTGGGGGAGGGGAAGGGGGGGGGGGGTTTGCAGTAAGGCAGACTTCTGCTGCTGTGGAAACATGGCCGAGTTCTGCTGACCCACTGCTGCTCCGACGGACACCAGCAGGCTGGCGGGTCAACAGGAGACGGAGCAAGAGCAGCAGGCAGACACCCTGCATTATTCATTGGGGCTGCATTAGCCTTCACAGTGGTGTGGGGGGGGCACGGCTGGCATGAAACTGTCCAGCTATAATTATTTATGAAGGAAAGCATACCATGTAGGGCATCAACAACACGCTGGATTCATGAGGCCTAGATGATGGCTTTTAGCCCACGTCATGTTTTGTATTACAGCAAATTGCCTGAAGCTTTCATAATGTTCATTTGTCATGTTTATGAACGCCTCGTATACTATAACGTTCACATCTTTATTGACTTTTACATTCAAGTGAGACGAATTCCTTACTGATTCCTTGTGCACAAGGAGAAAGGAAAATGATGCATGTCTAATTGTGTCAGCGGCTCATTTAAATACTTTTTAAAATAGACGCTGATGTTTGGACAAAACATCTGCCTCAGTGAGTGATCTTCTGATTGGGAAACGGGCAGGTCGGGTCTGGCTTTGTCTGCAAAATGAGCTCATGTCTCGTCTACGAGACCCTGCGAGGGATGGGAAACACCAACAGAGAATACTCATTCTCACGGGCTTTTATCTCATTGAATTTGCAAGTATTCGCACAAACGCATTTGTAAAACCGCTCAAGGACAGATCAACACATCTGGTGTTTTCAGCGGATTGCTTGTAGCCCAAAAGCAACTGTGAGGCTGAGGTAACCTTCCAGTCCTTTATCTGCAATCTGAAGAAAGTTTACCATTCGCTGAGTTTGTTCATAATTACTTTATTTGTAATATGATCTCATACGCTCAAAAGTTTCCACTTTTGAAATTTGCTGTAACTTGTTTTGAAACAGTCACTCATATTTACTTGCAGTAGAGTTTGACTTGCAGAGGCATCTGATCTGATCCGACAGCAGTCTCTCATTGCATAGTCAAGAGATTTCATTGCCGTCCTCCCCATCAGGGCCGCCATAGTACTAATCAAGCATCGCTTTCATTTGTACAAGAAATAAAGAAGGTTTCTGTGAAGAAAAAAAAAAGGAATACAACAACACTTGCTGCACAAAGAGATGTCCTGGGTAAGCTGGCACATGAAGTGAACTACTGATGTCATTTAAAAATTGGTCTGCTAATATTAAAGCTCTTTACTTGCACCCTGTATGAGTTCAAGTACTTAAAGGGATTGTGCTTCAACAGGCCCTTTCTTTACAACGCAGCTATGCAGTTACCAATCACAACCCCACTTGGCCCTGGCGGTCTGGAGGGAAAACACTGGGAACAGCAGAGGCTGAGCGAAGCTTCAGGGCAGCAGGGAGGGGCCGACACAGTAACCGTGGAACTCACAGTGCACTTCCCAGGGGGATTGGTTATTAATAATGGACGATCCACTGCTGAAAATGCACTTAAAGTAGAGATGTAGACAGACACAGCTGGCTTGATGGTTTTTAATAATCTGTGCCATCCATAAGCTAAAAAAATAAATTAAAAAGGCTTTCAAGACGTCCTCCCTGTCAGTAACATCCCTCCCGTCCCCCGAGGAGGTGTCTCACCTGCGAATGCACGGTGCTGTGGTCGGTGTGAGATTCTCCACAGCCAACGTATGCACAGCCATTCTGGAGAGGAAAAACAAAACAGAGGTTGAGGGAATCCAAAACACAAGTCGCATCAAATCAACAAGTTTTGTTTGTTGGGGCCGGCCGGTCTCACCTCCAAACACGCCCACAGATTTGGTCCGCCGACTTTACAGTCTTGGCATTGGCCCTAAAAAAATTGGGTTGTTGGGTTAGAGTCACATGTTATAAAACATCATCCTGTCATCTGCAGGTAAAGTATAATAAGATTATAGAGTCCTTCTTAATACCAAGTAGATTGCTATTGGATGTCTATTCCATGGTTATAGTGACCGAAGAAGGAAAGTATGATGGAAAATTTAGTCAAATTAATGTGACCTGGACCCAGATGGAATGAAAAGCCTCCTGCAAAAACGATCGACTCTAAGGACAATCACACTTTCAGTTTAAAGGTGTATCCCTACAGCCAGCATTCAGATACAAATAATAACTAACATTACTGTGTACAGCGGGAAAAACACAAGTGTAAGATATTTAAAATTCCTTTCGAGACTAGATTTTAAAGACGTTCAAGGTCAAATGGATTATAGGAGGGTTGGAATGTTATGCGTGGGGTGTGGACGGGACCGTGATGACTCACGTGGGATTTCTGAATGAGTTCCTCCTTGGTGATTTCCCCCACGCAGTCCAGGTGGGGGCAGTCACAGCCAGAAGCCGGCAGCATCGCTCACCAAACGGCCTGAAAGAGAGAGTTGGACAAAACACAACATTCAGTACGCAACTGACATTTTAAGTAGGCGATTTATACAAGCAAGCGGGATGTCTCCTTTTGAAAAGAATATTTATCAACCCCATATCTGCCCCTTTATGGGAATGAGAACCCCACGAGGAAAAAAGAAAAGAACAAAAAGAAGTCAGCCTACTGTAACCTGAGTCACCTGCACTGAACGTGAGGGCTTTTTTTGTCATGCCAGCATGACCTGAAGAATTCCTCTTATCATCAGTCGCAGAGAAGCCAAGCAGCTCACGCCACTGCTGTCAGCAACCGACATTTGACTGGGTAGCTGTGCTATGGGCTAACTCCAGTTGATGATGACGCAACGGCTCACTGTCGGCGCCATGAACGATTGCAGCGCTGATAGTGCAGGAAAACCAGAGACGCACAAACAATTAGATGTATGAACAAGTTGGAAGAAATTGTTTGCGAACAATACCCGAATGAAGAAATTCTGCTAATCCCCAGAGCTCAAACAGCAAATCAAAACGCACGTCTATCTACACGTCAGCTCCAGTGATTGTATTCCACTCCCCATGGCAGCAAGATCTGAAAAGGATGGCCGACTCTGAAGAGCGCTCCATAAATAAGAGTGTTGGTCACGCGCTCTAACAGCACCATTCAAATGGATTATACTTCTGAAGGAATGCATGCGCCTGTAGCTGGATATGCAATAGTATTCGGATTATACTTTATACGTTTTTGTGCAGGTAAACTTCATATAGTGGTTGCAGACACCCAAATATGGCCAATTCTTTTGAGTAGGCACGAGGACCACGCCTAAAGCCTTGTGTTCAGCGGCATCTTAATAAATGTAAGTTAGCCACAATAAAATGACAATCAACACGGAGCCAGTAGAGATGAGTGGCAGGAATGTTAATGAATTAAAAAGGCACTAAACCACGATCCTTCGGTTCAAGTGATGCCTTGTGGTAGCAGAAAAGAATAATTGAATTGTCCCGTTTGGTCCACAAAAGTGCATCTCCAGGAGAGTTAGAAATACAAGTGCAATATTACATTGTTTTGGGCAAGTACACTTTATACGCCAGCCATTTATACTTTAAAAATACAATTCTATTGGCAAACTTTAAACCAATTTCTCTGTACTGCTGGAGACAAGCTGTGTACCCCTCCTCTACAGGAATGTTCCACATGTTGTTCAACCTGGTTGCTCAGAAGATGCTAATTCTAATTAAGACAAAGCGGATCCGCTTTATCAGCGTCACCCCGACAATCTTTTTTAATATTGGAGAAACCCTCCCAAGCCTTCACATTACCTAGAGTGCTGGAAAATGTGGTGTGTGTCCTTTTAAAATCTGTTACAATCAGAAATTGCGCAATAGCTCAACGATCGACCTCTGTTGTTCCTCATTTCAAAAAGTCCCACGCACTGGTCCATGTAGCCCAAGGAGGCTTCAGGGGAACGAGGGAATTACACAAAGAGGGACAAAGGACACCCGTTATTATGAGTCTGTCAATCAAAAGTTGTGTCTTTGAAAGAACTGCTCCACTACAAGGCAATCAACTGTCTCAGTTCAAGCATAGATGATCAATCTTAAATGGCAAATTATACAAATGATTAATGTTTCGCTTTAAGAACGACCAGCTGGGGAACGGCAGTGTGTGAAAGAAAATGGAAGGAAGCGAAGCGGGAAATAAGTAAATAATAGTCATAATAGAGTCAGAGGTTTATACAGCTGCTCATATTTCTCCTTTTACCTGAACTATTTAAAAAGTGTAATATAACATTAATAAACATCCTCTGTCTGAAAAGGCCTCTTAAGACCTACAAGTTGTAACTTCATTGTGTCTCACACACTCACAAGACATCGGATCACTGAACATAGGACCACTTTACTTATGGCAAGCTTATCAATGTGTTTTTCATTCGAATTCATCACTAAAAATGGAAAACCACTTGCTGCTGGAGGCACATTTGAGAAAAAAAAAATAACCATTAGCGAATACACACAGAGATAAAGCGAATTAGCCGATGGGTTTTACACTCAAGCTTTCGGAGAACGACATTATCTCTGCAACAATGCTGCCCCTTTCATTAGCGTAATAGATGACACAGTCATTCGTGGAACTTCTACTGTGCCTACAGGGTCGGGTACAGTACTGGTGGGTCGGGTACAGTACTGGTCGGGGCGTGAGCCTATAAAGTAGACCGGGGACACCATTTAACCCAGTTAACCCAGACGTGAAACAGTAGCGCATAACGCTGCGAGGCACGAAATTCACCAAGCTAACGTTACGTCCTTACGTCCCGTCGTTGGCATAATTCAGCAAGTAACGTTAGAGCGACAACAAAAGGGGTTTTAATTAGCTGCCACGTTAAAGAAGAACAGCTGTGGATATCGTTTTCAAGCTAGCAAGCGAATTATTTTGGCTATATAGTGTGTGTTCAATCGCGTTATGTGGCTTTGGCCTTGTCCACTTCTCAAACCGAGCTGTCAAACCGGGCGAGTCGTTGACAGCGTCACGGGCTCGACTAGCCCTTTTTTTCGTGGTTGGTGCTGGACGGCTCGTCGATATTTCGGGACAACGAGTAATGTTTTACATTGCAGGCGTGCCATAAAAACGTGCCGGGACTGTTAGAAGCACGAGCTGGGTACATTTAGACAGGGGGGGTGGCTCGCTACTTGACAACCGACGTGCTAACGTTAGCCGGCTAACGCTTCTCCTGGCTCCGGCGCTGGCCGTCCCACGGTGACTGCGGCGGAGTGAGTAGACGGCTAACTAGCATCCAGAAATAACAGACCGCCTTCGAACCTTACCTGCCCGAACGAAAGCAGACGCGGCTCCTTCTCTCGAGGATCGAGGCTGTACGTTGATGTGTAAACGCGTAGATTCAGCGTGACTTTAACGCCATTCTTTAGAGGGCAATCCGTCACATTAACGATAGCCGTTGCCCGTTCCCGTCCCTCGGCGTGGTTGCTAACGTTACATCTGTCCCCGCCTCTTTTCCGGTTAAAAAAACAACAACACATAAACCCTTCCTATCCTATTGTCAACATGACTATCGATTTTTACATTAAGACATTTTTGAGTTTAACTCTATTGTATTTGCATTGCATCACAATAAGCCCAATTAAAGCAAATATTAAATAGCTTACCGATTTTGTCACCGGAAGCAATGACATGCCAGATAATGATTGACGGTTCAAGTCATGCGCAGTAGATATGTGTCCAAACTAGAATTTTAAACATGTATTACATTTCCTAAATTAAGGATGCGTGGGCTGGGAGGGCTGAAAGGCACCCATCCCAAGCGCCACCTAGCGAGTTAACGTTAATATATAAGATAAAAATGCTTTTTAAAAGAGATATTAATAAGAAGTGATGGATATGTAAATAGTCATTACTTTTGTAATAAACATTACTTCCTCTAAAAAAGGAAACAAAATGTGACATCATGGAATTCAAAGTAGTAAGTCATAACTTACTTAACTTACTTACTTTTTTTCAACTTTTGTCAAATTGCGTCGTCACAATCTTTTGACATGAGCTACTAATTCCAATTTGTACTGTACAAAGTACTCACGTATTTTGTATTTCATAGGGGCGCTTCAAAAGTGAACATTTTGTCTAATAAGTACAAAGTATCTATTTTCTTCAAATCTAAAAACGTTTATTCCTTGTGAATATTGGACATCATATTTATGGAAGTCATAAATGTACCCTTTGATATTTTGTTTTCAAGCTGGCCCGAATAAAAATAAGTAGAACTAATGAAAGAAACGAAATACACGTCGAGAGTTACGTAATCTTACGTGAATTTGATGTATACACCGTTTTTTAATTTACATTTGTATTATCTATATTCAAGCCCCCAATCAGCCGATCACACGTTTAACAACAAACACACGTGCCGTGCTCTAAGAAAGTCTAACGAGGGCGCTAGAACTCCATGAAGGTTTACAACGCTTTTATTTTGAAAGTCCCGCTGGCGCCGGTCGCGCGCCGCTCGAGTCCTTCACGGAGCGGCAGCTGAGGTCAGCCGCAGGAACCGGGCGAGCGGCCGGGAGCTTCAGTCTGCGCAGGAATCCTCTACAGACACCGGTGACTTCATCTCACGTTTTCCCACTCAGTTAAAAACAAAAAAAGAAGAAGAAACGATTACCGACATTGACGAGTTTATTTCTCAGGCTGTTTAATTCAAGCCGTTTTAACAAATGTAGCCTGGCTAATGCTGCTAGCCTTTATTAGCCTTCTTAGATAAGTTAGCATTAGCTTCTCAGCCAGGCCAATGACCGTTGAGTGCTACAAGTTTCCAAACATGTGCTAATAGGATTAAGCTGTCTTGTCTTCAGAGCTACGGCGCTTCTTTCATTTACATCCGCCTTTTTGTCCTTTAAAATATTATTTCAGAGAATCCTTTTTGTCCTTTAAAATATTATTTCAGAGAATCGGCTGATTTATTGGAAAATAGGTGGTGGTGTGGTCATGAATGAAAGCACACTTGTACAGGTCTTTGTACAGGTCAGTCTGACCACTATAAGCACATGACGGGCTTACTTAAAAGGGGCAATTCATAAGGCTTTACACACAATTATATGTATATCTGAGAAGAGGTCTGTCATTATTTCGATCTCTTATTCATTTCTCTGAATCTTACTTGCTAGATGCTGGTACTTTAATGGCAGCAGGGTAGATCCCTCCTTGCCTCTCTACTCTTCCCATTGTTTTCTTGTTAGTAACATGGATATTATTTCAAAATACACTGTCTTTCTAGAAAGTTTCTAAACTAAACGACTTAACTCAATCATTTGAAAATATCAACAACAGTAGCGTGACATCGTGAGCAATGTTCAATGTTTTGAAACAAATCAACATTCATTCAAGAAAAGACTCAAAAGGGAAAAGCATTCATGTGAGGAGCCACACGAGCCTCACGCTTTGTGCAAACCTTAACTGTACGTCTGTGTGTCGTCTCTCAGCTGTGGAGACACAACGCAATACTGTATGTTTTACCGAGGAATTTAAAGCCTCTGTTTTTTCTTATGCAATCAAAGGTGGTTGGAAATACCTTTGTGGGGTGTGCTGCTATTCCTCCATCAGTGGTTGACTCACACAGTACTTTCATGATAGTTTTCACGCAAGGCATTGTAAACAATGTTTTGGCACTTGTAGGAGGGTTATACGCCCTTCTCTGTTTCATTTAGGCAAGCGTTACTACTTGCACGTACTGTATGGGAGAGGCTTGGCGTAATGACTCATTATCTCCCATCCTGAGCCTCTGAAGTTGAATCCTTGCGTGCCAACCTCCCCCCTCGTTCCCCCCCGCAGCTCCTGCAGAATGGTGACGAGGATAAGAGAGTTGCCAAGTCATGGATAGATCGCCACCATGACACATGAGACCCTCACAAGCTCCCAGCTGTCCCTGAGGGCGGCTGCCCTGCGGATGGTCGACCTTCCGCTCTGCGTGTACGGCTCTCTGGCCCAGGTGAGGGAATGTGTTTCAATGTGGTGGACACTTGTCAACTGCTTTTTTAAATTTTGTTTATATAGTTGTTAGGGTTTTCTGTATCCATGTTACGATCATGTGCTATTAGTCTGTGTCCTGTTGTGAGGCTTCTTCAGAAGTACTACAGACTTCTGGAGAGGCGCTTACTATTCTAGTATTTAACTTTAAACTTAATTACTTATTTAAGATGAGAGTGAACTGCATCAAACGATTCACGGGTGTCTTTAACATTTAACTGTTTTTATTATTTTTACCTTCAATATTCTGGAGTCTAATTCTTTCATTTAACTAGAACACTCGTTGTATTTTTTTGGAGCTCACTGTAACGTAAAAACCCAACTCAAAGCCAGACCATAATATTATGTTCTATACTCTTAGACGGTATTGTTAAATGTGGCCCGCAGCTGAGGTAAATGCCATCGCTGATGAGAGGGTTGTAAAACTGTTGATGCAATATTGGCAAAGAGCGTAGATGGTCAAAGTCCAGCATCTGACTTTCCACCAGCAAGAATACCGGCCGTGCTGTTGACGTGCTCGTCATTTATTCTCCCAAGTGTTGCACTTGACGTTATCTGAGAGTCTCTGTGGTCGAGTTTCAAGGATAAATTCATGAACCTGGAACGTTCTCGTCGTTTGCTCTCAATGTTTGTTGGATTCTCTTGTTACAGTCGACTGCAACAGTGTCATCGATGTAAAGCTACTTTGCCTCAGACTGCCGCCGTTGTCAACATTTTGTGCACATTCAGTACTTATGCCAGCGAGCCCCCTAAACAGATAGATCACCTCCACTTGTTTGTCCCCCCCGCCTGCCCTCCAGGTGAGCATCAGCGCGGGCACCAAGAAGCTGGTGGCAGCCACGGCCTTCGGCGCCGTCTCGCTCCTCTTCCTCGCCCGCCGCTTCCAGAGGAGGAAGGGAAGAAAGAAGGCTCAGTGGGAGCAGGATGCCTTTGAGATCATCTCAGAAAAGGGTAAAAGTGCCAGGTCGCTGGCCTGGGATCTCCATTTAAGTTTGTTAGCGAAGCGGCCGGTCTGTGATGTAATCAGATTCACGTGTCGGGCCGCGTTCGCCGAAAGCTGCAGGTTAAAGCTTTTCCTTCTTTAATCTCTTTTAGGGGATTACAGTTTCCAAGATAAATTGACACACATGTTTGAATGGAGTGAAATGTGAAGCTGATTTTAAAGGGAAACGCTTAAATAGTTGTGTCACACTCTTATCATACCTGGTTTATCTGTTCTGTAATCCACCAACATGCTGATCTTTGTGTGATCACTTTATTCCGATTCCCGTCTGCCCAGATAACAGCGCTGGAAACGTCACACTCTCCCTGGACTCCACAAACGGCCACCCAGCTGGTCTGCTTCTCAATGCAGGACACCACGGGAAGCTGTCCGGCTCTTTGCTGAGCCTGTCCTCGGTGAGACAGACAGACGTTCTTTTGAAATGTATTTTTTTTATGTGTCATGTCAAGCATAGAAGCATAAAGCATCTATAATCAGAAAGACACAGAAGAGCACTGTACATTTAGAGATGGATGCCTGCAGATGGTTTCCCCCTGAGAAGCAGTTCACTTGTTTGTATTTCCGGCTATATTACGCATTTTAGTATAATTTACTCTTTGGTATGTGCTGTGTAGATGGAGTTGAGTAATTGGACCTGCCGGTGTCAAATGTCAGTTTCATTGACTTTAACTAGAGGATGCAACGGCTCAAGAAATCCTTGGTTTTTGAATTATTTTTTTTTAAACGCTGCACTGCTTCGCCGGCTTTTAAAGCGGCATGCTGGCAGGCTTGGCCTGCCTTTTTGTACGTGCTGCTTCCGCTCCTTGAAGCGTAACCGCATTATTCTGCTCCGCTTCTGCAGGTGAAGAGCGTGAACTCATCCAGCGGCAGCACCCGTGCAAATGCATCCACCTGTTGGGACCGAGGGGGGGAAGCGGATATCTGCAGCGCGGTCAACTTACCCGTCACCACGCCTGAGAACCTGTACCTCATGGGTAAGGACACACAAGAAATAGTTTGAAGTTTTCCAAAAGGAATTTCTCAGAATAATCAAAAATATGCAATGGACCATGTGAGATTGAGGTTTTTGTGTGTGTGTGTGTGTTTGCAGGGATGGATTTATTTGAAGAGGCTGTGCGGCGGTGGGAGGAAGCGCTGACCTTCCGCAGCGGGCCGAGCGAGGACGACGCCAGCTGTGTGTCCGTCAAAGCGGGAGACGCCATCGCCGAGCAGAGGGTGGAGGTGAAAACGGCATTTAAATTTGTAGATTTGTTTTCAGTGGGTTGTGGTTACGTCACCGTGATGCAGCACCAATTCAACACATTTAGTGCACAACTAACTGATTTAAAGATAATGGAGTTCTCAATAAAATGCTTCCTGATCACCTCTTCTTGGCTCATGCAGACTATTCTGCCAATACATAAATTATCCATTTAGAATTGAGTACGGTGTGTGTGTGTGTGTGTGTGTGTGTGTGTGTGTGTGTGTGTGTGTGTGTGTGTGTGTGTGTGTGTGTGTGTGTGTGTGTGTGTGTGTGTGTGTGTGTGTGTATATATATATATAACCAGTTTTAATGGCTTCAGCGGTCACAAGCCGTATTTCTGTCATTGAACCTCCTTTTATTTCCCCCGTTTTTCTGCATTCAGGACGTCCTGAGTGCGGAGTTCCTGCTCAGGCTGAAGTCGCTGCTGCAGAGGGCCTACAGCCTCCAGGAGGAGTTCGAGGGGGTGTTGTGCGAGTCTGAGGCCTCGTCCCACAGCAACAGCCAGGGTTGAGTCACTCCTTCAACATCGTGTCACCTCCACGATCGATGCGGCACCGCGCAGCGAATTATTCTAAAACGAGCGTTCTCCATCACAGATGTAATGGCCGAGGTTTTGTCCAGAGAGGAGCTGGATGACTGCTGTCTGAGAGACTGCAACAGCATCGCCTCCACCGACTCGTTTGTGTCTGCTGCCGAGGTGAGAGGAACTCCGGTCATATTTCAGAAAGCGCATTCGCTGATGAAAGCAGAGATAGTGTGTTCTGCATCTCACTGACATCTGAAGAACTCTCCTTATGCGTTGATCTCTTTTCGTATCGCTCGTTACAATGAATAAAAGCTTCGGGTGAGCGTGTACCCTCGAACCGGTTTTCACTGCTCACGGCCCACGTACTCGAACTGGGTCGCTCGTACTTATAAATAGACATTCTCCATTAAACAACACGCAGCTCGCCGTTACTCTGCAGCTGTTTTCCCCTCGCGACACGGAGAGCTCTGTAAGAGAACGCACAAAGGTCAGTTCCAGGCAGTGGCGTAACGTAGTAACGACTAGTATTATTTATTAATCAATCATACATATTTCGGAAACGATTAACTTAAGTCTTGTTTGACTCTCAGCGGGAACATTTCTTAACGTATAAAAACCGTATAATAATACAGAGCACAGCCACTAGTGTTTACGATAACCCTGATCTTAACAATGTACGTGTAAACGTGTAGTTGAACCTCTGCGTGTGTAACGTCCTTTGGCGCCTCTTCTTCTGCCTCTTATATCAGCTGACGGAGCACCGGGAGCTGCGGAGCGTCGTCGCTCTGGGCCATCACCTTTTCTACGAGGAGGCGCTGCAGATGGCCGAGGATGGAAAGATCTCCTGCAGGGTGCTGCGGTAATTCAGACACATCACACTCACACTGAAAACCTGGGTTTTTATTTTTGTTTGCCGAGATTTTGATCTGGATTTTCCTCGTCAGGACGGAGATGCTCGAGTGTCTTGGAGACGTGGATTTCCTGGCTAAGTTGCACTGTGTGCGGCAGGCGTGTCAGGTACGTCTGATGAATTAAAATAATACGGCGGCCTTAATGGAGACAAAGTCATTAAGAATCGCCTCAAATAAGTTGTATTCTCCCCCCCCCCCCAGCTCATTTTGTGCGAGAGAACGACCCGGATGTTTCTCGCCGACACGGGAAAGAAAATCCTGTCTTCCATTATTGTGAAAGCACAGAAGGTGAGACGGGGGGGGGTTGAATTCAAGTCTTCAAAGATATTGAAGCTATTCAAGGATATTTATATATACATATATTATTTTTTTTTTAGAGCCCAAAGAGATTCGAGGAGGTGTTTGAGGAGATGATTTCCTTCCTGGAGAACACAGAGCACTGGGAGAACACCGAGGTGGAGCTCGCCACGCGAGGGGTACGAGACATATCGGCCCGACTCTCCCTGTCTGATCGGAAGGTGGAGCCGAGAGAAACTCCCATCTCACTCACCCCTCTCACCACTCTCACCAGGTGAAGCACCTGAACTTCTACGACATCGTGCTGGACTTCATCCTGATGGACTCCTTCGAGGACCTGGAGAATCCACCGACCTCCATTCAGAACGTCATCAACAACCGCTGGCTCAACACTTCCTTCAAGGAGACGGTGGGTGAACGCAGGAAATGCTTCTATCAAGGGGCCAGAAATGACCAATATTTAGATTGTTGATCGTGAATGGGCGTTTACCGCATCGTTAGTTAGTATAGAGGGATCAATGTCAGTGTCAATGTAGTTTCTTGGATCAGGAATTTTTCATGTGTTCGATTTTTGACTATTTGAAGGATCGAACCTGCGTGTTTTTCACAGGCGGTGGCATCGAGCTGCTGGTCAGTGATGAAGCAGAGGAGACAGCACATGAAGGTAAACGACCCCCGCAGAACGTTTTCAACGGGATGAACAAGTCTGACCCCCTGACTCGGGTCACGATCGCAGGTCCAGCTGATGGGCTGCAAACAATAGTGGTTTCAGTGAGCTCTCCTCTTGGTCTCAGGTGTCGGACGGCTTCATCGCTCACTTCTACGCCGTGTGCGAACAGATCAGCCCCGTCCTGGCCTGGGGCTTTCTGGGGCCCAAGAGCTCCCTGCATGACTTCTGCTGCTTCTTTAAGGTCGGTATACCCAAAATAGAGACGCTGATTTCCGTTTTCTTTGGAAAAAGCAGTCAAATGGCTTGGATTTTTTTCAAAATGTAAAATTTCTGAATGTTGCTCTGTGAAGGTGATCAGCATTCAGAAAATACGGATAAACTAGTGCAGTAAAATGGATTTTTTTTTTTTAAAGCTGACTTTGGCCTCATCTTTAAATATTCAGAATAACAAGTGAATATAAGCCTTTATTGATGTCCATTTAAGAAAAAGTGTTAAAATGAAGTTTGGTAGTACAAACCGGTACGTGTGTGAATTGTCCTCCCCGTCTCTTCTGAAACCATCTTCCTCTTCCTGCAGGATCAGGTCTTGTACTTCCTGAAGGACGTCTTTGACCTGGACAAAGTGCGCTACACTTCGGTGGAGAGTCTCGCGGAGGACATGCTTCACCTGCTGCACCGGCGCTCCGAGCTGCTGGTGGCCTACCTGGGACCCGACTCCCTGCGGACCGTCGGCAGCTGCAGCTCGCAGCAGGTGCAGCTGGTGCCCAGCGGCCTGCCAGAAGCTCGCGTGCAATAAGGGGAAGGACCCGCCGTGTCCACACACACACACACACACACACACGGGGGGGGAGACAGAAGATTGACTTGGGTGAGTTCTCACACACAAACCTGCCATAAAGACTTTTTTTCCACAAAACTGCTGATCCAAGGACTGAAATGTAAAACACTAATTCACCGCGGTCACACCTCCCATCATGCTTTGCGCTCTCATGCCGCCGCCGTGTCTGAGGATGAATTGTACCAGCAGCCTTGCCTTCACACGAGATCATCTTCTCCAGTGCGGCCTCCTCCTCCTCAGCGCCCGGTTTCAATGCCATAGAAGTGCACATTTCAAAATAAAAAAAATCATAGCAATATTTTTAAACTTTCTGTGGAGCATGTCAAAGTGGCCGTCGATCATTGATACCGCTGGGAGACTTGTCTGCTGCTATTAAGAGAAATTTGTTGTGGAGAATATTTTAGTATTTATTTTATTATGGAGTTTCTGGATTTATTTTCTAGAAGTTGTAGTTGGGCCTGTATGGTTTGTGATAAGCTTCAAACATAGTTGTATGAATGTGTCGTAAGCTTTATTAGATGCATTCACACATCGACATTGCAAAACCATTCAAGTGCTTTGTTTTTGTGGCGAGCACACGATTGATCATCATGAGGGACTCTGGGATAATGTAAAATGTGTTGGGAGTTACTTAATCCGTTTTGGCAGCACGATTCAAACCGTAATGCAATATTTAAATGACGCCTGGCTGTGGCGGCCTAGGCGGCCTTTAATCCCGCCCAGTCAACGGGATATGAACGATTATACTACAATCCTGCAGCTGTTCAACACGCGAGCCTTACTGTTAATGCACATAAGCCTCGTCTTTGCCACTGAATGTAAGTCTTAAATACAGTAAACGCCTGATCTGTCACTGCCGTGTGCACAATGTTAACGCTTGGAGCAGCAGCTACTGCAGGAATAAGCCTGCTGTACGAGGCTATATTCCAAAATCAACATATGCATTTGAGTAATCGCGTCAGTTGTATTTTTTTCACATGTGGTTTTAAAGCGTTACTGGTGTAATTTGAGCTTAACTGATTCATGAGTTTCATTTTTGGACTTAACTCATGCTGCACTACGCCACTCTGTAATTTCATTATGAAGGGATGTTCACTTCTCATTTAAAGGTCATGATTCTATATTAAGCAAATAACTGCTGTCGTTGTATTGCAATAAGTAACTTGTTCTCTCCAGTATCAAATAAAAGCCATTTGAACGAGACTCATTTGTTACAACTTTATTAATGAACATGGCAACATTTCAAAAGTCATACAATGGATTCAATAAGCAAAAAAACATTTGGTAATACACACAATCTCTCATTTACCTCTACAGCATGCTGCTTGTTTTGTCTTCTACACCCCCACAAACTTAAAACACTGAGCATTTCAGAAAAACGGTAACCCTTTAACTACACAAGTGATTTAAAACTGACAACCCCCAAATTTTACTGCCAATGAAGACTGTGCATGTCATTTAAAGTATATCACTTCCTGTCCTCGTCCAACTTTCTAAAGCACATTCCTACAGATTAGAAGTTATTGAAGGAATTCAAAGACGAGACAAGAAACCATCACATAACTCTAAATACACTATGGCATCATGGATTCTTTTTTTAAACATTTATCTAACCAACACTTTGCAATCAGAGCATTTTGATTTCATTGCGTTGCTGTTTTACCTTATGACTGGAGCTCTTGAACGGTCTACGTTCAGCAGTGAGGATTGACTCAAAGGATTCCTCCTTTTGGGGACAAACTACGACGGCGCCTGATTCTAAGACCTAAAGCTCACAGCGTCTCCAACACTGTGAGCGAGAAGTGAAGGTTGCTTTGCACTGCACATGAGGGCAGATTCACACCACGACAAGATTATGAAGATAGAAAAATCAGGTCATATTACACCGTCGGAGCACATTGCAAACTTCTTGCAACATGTTTGCATGACATGCAGTTCTCAAGTACCAGCGGCATATGGTCAAGACTTACCGGGATAGATTAAAAAAAGGCTATCAAATATTTAAGCACAGACGACAACATTTCCTCATGGAGCCTATGCAACAAGTTTTTCTGGGTGGTCACTCCTTTAAAAAGTCAAACGTCATGTAACAAAAGGTCATGTCATGCAGTTCATTCATGAAAGCAGATCTTAAAAAGACTGTTCATACTATGGAAATAGTGGACATTTTCTTTGACAGCTAAGCATAAATGCATTGAGGCATGTTAAAGACAAGAGGGTATGCATTTCTTTGCAAGTAAATTGGTCATGTCACTATAGACAAAACCAGTTTCCTTAGGGTTCGCTTACCTGTGTTATTGCAGCAGAACCTAAGGTGCAAGGTCATGGACGACACTGCAAAGATCAGATGTATATATATATTGCACTGTTTGCCATCAGTGAACAATGCTTTAAAATTAACAGCCTTTCACAACAGTGCTCATTCAGAAAAAATGTCATCATCAATACTGGGCTAGTCAGAAGCACTTTGACTACTACCATTCCACATGCTCATGTAGGACATTGAAAGAATAGCAGAAGAAGCCTAAGCATGCTACACTGGAGTTATGCAGTTGGGCTTTTCTAAGCATTACGTTGCAATAAATGGTTTTCTTCTAAACAGAACAGTCAACCGAGACAATGGCACTTCGCAGATACGGTATTTCAGAAAACGCAAAACAACCAAATGGGCAGCCTTAAAAACAGTTCCTACCGACAGTGAAACAGAATGCTGACATTCAAACCCTCAGATCAGAAATCCCAACCGACACTAAAATGCTACCAACAAATAGTCTAACAACCTACAAGTATCGATATACTGACGTCTCAAACATGTGGTACAAGAATCCAAAGTACTATCCCTCTCCTCGGAACATTTCATACTTACCCAGAGACAAGGGGGAAATGGTCATGTGTGACAAAAATACTACATCTTTTGCAGATTATAAAACATAAAAAAGGCGAATATCTCATGTCACATGTCAGTTTTGTACTTACAGTATTAGGAGGCCTCAACTGAAGGAAGAGGACCGCTTAGCCACCCCCGACCCTACAACATCTATGTTCTTATATTGGATAAACACTAACAGAGTGGGGACAGCAAAAACGATTTTTGCAATGTTTTTATATTAAAAAAACATTCTTTTAAAAAAACAGAAATTCATACATGAGAGTTAGTTTGCACTTTGGAAAGAGCAAGACAAACGTTTCAATGCATTTGGGATTACAATGGCAATTTACCTGACTGTCCTGGAAAAAGAACAGCACAAAAAAATATATATATGTATAACACTAAAAAATAGGCAACATTTCTTGCAACCACGTTTTCTGCAGAACAGGTTAGAAAAAATACGTGCTTACCGCTTTTCTAAACTTGCCTGTGGAGGAGGAAGTGTCTATATGAAGGCAATATACAGTGCATACTACCTCAACAATGTCAGCAAACCAGACAATTAAAAAGGAGCAACCCAGCAACGCAGTTAATGCATGAATTACGTTCCATGTATATATATATATACACACACACACACACACCTGGCAACATTCTAAATGAAAAAACATCCGCCTACTACTGAAGTCAGAGAGCAAGGTCAGGAAACAAGTGTAAATAAATGTCTATCAACAAGGACGGTTGTCTGAATCGCTCAGTCATTGCACGCACAAAACCTAACAAGCACGCAAAAAAATCTAACAGTCTTAGACAGTTGGAGAGAGACAGGACAGCACAACTTTGAGTTAACCATTTTAGAGAACTAAACCCACACATGGCCTGCAGGTTTTGGTTTTTATACTTTCCCCCCTCCCCCCTAAAACAAAAAACACAGAAATTCCTCTAAACCATTTTATACCACCCCAACTTACCAACACAGGAGGTTTCAGTTTGTTTTATTGCAAAAACACAACAGGCAATAGCATTTTAAAACTGAGATGATTTACATGGTAATGTCTACAGTTTAATAAACATGAGTTCTAGCCACATTTAATGTAGATACAGGGCTGGAATGACCATATGTATAATTACCTCACTAAAAACAAAGCATTTACAAGAAAAAGGGAAAACAAAAAAAGGAGGACGAGTTCGCCGGGTAATCTGCCATCTATGTGAAACACTTTCAAACCAAGGAAATTTAAGATCTTCATCAAGGCGTCTGCATCCAAACATTTAACAAAGGATTTTGTTTCGACAATGTAGCATTTACTTTATGTCCACTTCACATTACTGGCCCTGTGCAGAAGAAATACATAGAAGATACATTGCATGTTAACAGCAGAAACAGTAGACTCAGCTTCCCAAAATAAAAAAAAGCTAAAAACCTGTTTAGGGAGGAAATCGTTTTGGTTAAGTGTGTGCGTGCGTGCAAAGTTGCTGCAGTCACTGGAGCCCTGTAAACCCTGACGAAGGAACGCGGTTACGGCAGCAAAGAATTGAGTATGCAGTGGATGTGGCGGGCGGATTCTTATCGGGGGTGTACCTGAGGGGCTTGTGGTGCTGCACCCATCGCCTGAGGGTTGGCCGTGCCGTAGTACGCTGCCTGCTGGCGATAGTACTCCGCCCAGGCGGCGCTGTAGTCCGGCTGGCCGCCAGGCTGAGTGGCAGCCGCCGCCGCTGCCGCTGTGGCCTGAGGCGCCGCTTGACCTAAAATGGGTGAGATGGGGATGCAAATGGTTGGAACCGCAAATTTCTCAAAAGTGATTGTTGACGCATCCTGATCGAAGCGTTACTAAGAACTAAAATCGACGAGTACAGCGAGGAGTGTTCTGAGACGGCAGATTTATAAGAAGGGGAACGAACCCACTACCACTTTCTTTGGGTGGCGGGACAGAAACCTTCTGCCTTTCTGTGGGGCGGCTGAGGGAGCAGCCACTCTACTGCAGAGGGCTGCTGGAGGAGCACAGCCACCCGTCAACATCAAGTACAGTCATCTCACAGCCAGAGGGCAAGTCTGACTCGACTATCTTGTTTATTTACTTTGGAACATTTCCATTTGTTTGGTAATTAAAGTTAAATAATTAAGACCAGGATTACACTTGATGCCTAAACAGTTTGCGCACTCACACACACACCTGTGTTATAAAGTAATTAAGTGTGATCATCAGCTAACAGGAGTTCCTACCTTGTTTCTTATAATACTCCTCCCAGGCTTTTGTGTAGTCCTGAGGTTGTTGGCTCTGTTGACCTGCAAAGAGCAGAGAAACGTGTGTCAATACATCCAAATGAAAGATCTGAAATCTTACATGGTTTCCTATGTGGTTTTAATTGATGATCAACAACTCAAGCAATGTAAATCTACACTCAGTTCAGTAGCAGTTACATTCGTGGCACATGGAAAAGCTCTGCCACCAGGGCTCATAAAGCCCTGATGTATTCTAGGAAATAAGCTACTCTTAAGCTCATAAAAAGGTGGTTCTGTGTCGACAGCTCAGCCCTGTAGAAAGGCAGAATGTTGAAGTCTAAACAGCACAGGCATTAATGTCAAAGTGGCAGCACACAGGCCAGCAATAGTGTTAACTGCCCAGACCTGGAAAAAGAAGAGACTTGACTAAACGCCCTGTCGCTGTTTAGACTGACTTGTGTTAAGGTGTACACTGAAACTAGGTTCGTATACCCGTTTTCTTGTAATATTCCTCCCAGGCCTTGGAGTAATCTGCCTGTCCACTCTGACCTGCAGCCTGTTGGTCACCTGTTAAAAAAAACGGTAACTTGTAATTAGTTTATTATTATCAGAAGTTTGTCCTCCACCTGCCTGGGTCGGGTCTTTCAGATTAAAGATGGCGGAGGACAACTATCCTGCCCCTAGGGTAACAAAAAGGAAAAAAGGTTGTTTTGTTTAAATGATGCTCTGCGAAAGGTGGAGCCGGGCCAACAAGTTTCCTGCGAGTTACACCAGGAAGACGTGCTCACAGAGCACTACCAAAGTAAAGCTGGAAGCCTACACTGCTCTACCCTGCTCTCAACCGTTCTTGCTTCTCCATCTGCTTGCACAGACACCGCTATTCGAGAAACACGTCAGTCACCTTGGCCGTTGGTCTGAGTCGTGCCAGGAGCTCCACTTGTCGGGGTCATGGGAGCCTGCGGCTGCTGGCTGTACTGAGCGTAGTAGGCTGCCCACGCTGCTGCGTTGGCATCGGCTGCTGCTTTATCTTCACAAGGCAACGGTTTTGTTACAAAACAAAGGCTAAGATAAAGGCTAGTAACATACAGTTCTGGCTTGTCATTATGTAGACTGATATTGATCTCCGTTATCAACTTCTGAAGTATTTGGCAAGCGGATAATCAGGAACACTTTTTTTTAAAGTTCCGTCAAACTTATCAAGAGTGTAAACTGATGGTACTCACTTGGGTCAGGTTGCCCCTGCTGCCAGTGTGGGTAGCCATTGCCCCATCCCTGAGGCTGGTAAGGCGCCGGTGGACCACTGAAAGAAAAAACAAAGCCATCAACCTTCCAAACCAAACCCGGTGTATAAAATAGTCTTGATCCTCTCGTATGAGTTAGACAAATTGCCAAAGCACTCACTGCGGTCCTGGAGGTCCCTGATTGTAGGGCCCAGGGTTGTATGGACCCATGGGAGCACCGGGGGGGCCTGGTGGTCCAGGAGGGCCGTGTGGACCTGGACCTCCATGTGGACCTGGACCCCCGTGTGGGCCACCCATTGGCGTCACAGGTCCCTGAAAGCCCACCAACAGTTAGTAAACAGGCTTGTAAAAACTTCTTTAAAACAAATTTTTTTAAAAGGACAATTTAAAACTGAGGTGTCTCACCCCAATTTTCTCCTCCACCAGCTGCCTGGCGTAGTCGATCTGTTGAGGGGAGCCCCGAACTGTGAACATTTTGATGTTGGGATCAGCGTTGGGTGGAGGATTCCTCTGCAGCTCGATCCTGGCTCCAGACTGCTGACTGATGCCTTTGATCGTCTCTCCACCTATAGAGTTCAGAAACGACGGTTAACCACAACAACACCTTGTGTAATGGATATATTCACATGTTAGGCATATGAATCCTGAAACCACCATATTTTTCAGTCTCATGACCATTAACTAGTTTTCAAAAGTCAAATGCAAGCACGTTTCAATATGCAGTTTAGGCTTCTCCAGCTCTGGAGTTCATGCAATCTGCATTGACGGGTCACTTGCCTTTTCCAATAATGAGGCCGGTCTTCATGGTTGGGACAGTGAAGGTAAACTCCTGCAGGCCACCAGGGGGCCCCATGTTCCAGTTCCCCTGCCCGCGACCACGACCTCTGCCACCACCATGTCCTGGAGGCCCGCCAGCTTGGACGCTCCGCAGCAGATCAGAAATGATCTCTGCGGCGTGCTGCGCTTGGTCGGGCGGACCCATGATCTGGGCTATCCTTTCTGGTGTGCTGCCGTCGTCTTTAAAAGGAGAGAACATGGCGGTTAGAGACTTGAGACATTTACGTTGCTGGATTCAACTGAACTTTTTCGGAAAAGTACAATGGGTTGTGCTAAGGTCTCAGATAATTTAGGGTTGGTGTTATCCATCAGCTTCTCAGCGTGGTGCATGAGTTTTCATCACTGACCAGACACGTTTCAACGTCGACGAAATGACTTCTCACCTGGTTTAAACTGAATCCTGACGCCTGTGTCGTTCTGTATTTTCTTGATCATTTCTCCGTTTCTGCCAATGACGATTCCCACTGCAAACCGGGGTACAGGAACCTAAATGACAGCAGAATAAAGGCAAATGTTAAGTTACTGAATAAACCCCTCATCTCTGAACTGAGAAATCTGACAATTGATGACTTAACACTCACATCTAAGCTGTCTCCTCCTCCCCCTCCTTGTCCCCCATTGCCGCCACCTCCGCCTCCTCCTCCTCCTCCAACTCGAGAACCATACTCGCCCCTCTGCTCCCTGAAGCCTTGATCTCTGATCAGCTCCATCACCATTTCTTTGGCTTGCTGAGGAGGAAAGGGAAATGTATGTAAATACAGCACCCCTCGGCTGGTTTCCAAGGAGAGTTCAAGGAATCAGGTAGATCATACCTTAAAGATATTTATAGATCTGTGATTTTTGAAGAACAAAACTCCAACAAGCAAAGACCCACCTGAACTTTAAAAGGCTCTCCTGAAATGCGGAGTGGCTTGTCAGCGCCTGTGTTTTGGGGTCCATCTTGAATCATGACCATCTTCACGCCAGCTCTTTCCTGCCATAATAGAATCAGTTAGTCTTTGTAAACTGTGCCACCATTTTCACGACCACTCAAATACTGAACAGCTCACTGACTGAAGACTCACTTGAAGGCTTTTGATGGTTTCTCCGCCCTTTCCAATGACTAGTCCGGCTTTAGAGGCAGGGACCATAATCTCCTGGACAGTCATTCCCGGACCGTCGTTGTGGTTGAATGCTGGCGCTGGACGTCCTTTATCAACGATCTCCGTTAGAAGCCTTTTTGCCGCCCTAAAGAGGGAAAAATTACTATCATACACAGAACAATATTCCTGACATGGATCCAATGTACTTTTTAAAATAAACTAAGGCTGGAAGGGGACTGTTGGGTGGAAAGTTTTAACTTACTGAATGGATTCTGGTCCTCCCGTTAATGTCACTGACCTATCTGGCATTCCACCACTGTCTACAACACAGGAGAAATAAATGAAAACATACCCACAATAAACCAAACCTATTGATTTCCTTGAATTGCAGAGATCCACAACATCAACACTGAACTTACCAGGAGCAATCTGTATTTTACAGCCCGACTCCTGCTGCAGACGTGATATTTGTTCGCCTCCTCTTCCAATAACTAAAAGAAAATGCGGCATTTCATTCCGATATCAACCACACCAGGAGGCTTTTGCAATTTAGTATTGTTTTTTTTAACTACTTACTGAATCCCACCATTCCATCTGGAACCTTGAATTCCTCAGATATTGACCTGGAAATGACAGAACAATGTTAGCTTTGTAATTAATGACCATGTGTGGCATGCTATTAATATGTAACTCAAGTATCTACCTTGGTGGTCCACCCATTCCTCCCATTGCTGAGAAGGCTGCAAAATGAGAATTTACAGTACATTAGGAGAACAAATACACAACATTTAAGTTCAGCACATGCAACAGACAATTCATGCTAATTTTTGGGCCAATTACTTGGTTTGGGAATCATCACAACAGCCACATACATAACTAACTACAGCTACGTCATCAGGTCACTTACCGTCGTTTGTAGCCACTTTCTTCGTCTCTGGTTGGTCTGTGACAACATGACATAATAACCAGTATAAGTATCTATCGTTATACCGATGATTACATTACTACTTATTTTTCAGTTTGAAAACAGCTTTCTGCCTGAAATGTAAATGGTTTTAGCAAACAGAGACCTGCATTGCCACCATACATACAGAGCTGGAATATACCCTAAATTGCCTATAGACTGTGTTTAGTCTCTGTTGAAACTGTTTACCTGCCTCATGATCTATATATATTGTGGTGCTGTGAAATAATATTAAGTTTCACTTTACAACAGTTATGCCCCGTGAATTTAGAATTTCTTGCAAGATTTTTATATTAAATAGGACTTATTTGTTTGAAACTTTGAATGTTTTTTGTCATGAAAAAATATATAAATTTGCAAAAACAAACAAACCAATAATGCCTCCACCTTAGAAAGTATAACGATAATCAGTTAACATAATATATACAATATAACTAAATATTTCATAGCTAGGCATTGATATGAAACCACTGTATGGACAGAGTGAAACACACAATATCATACTGCATTGGCCTACACTTTAAAACATTAAAAACGATAACTGCACACGTGGTTAGGGAGTAATTGACTGGATGTTAGACTACATTAATTCAATCAATATACAAAAATAGAAGGAAAAAAGTACAATTAATAAACACTTCTAGGCGAATACCATTTAGTAGGTGCTACAAACACACAGGCAAGCATCAACTATCAAGACTTGCATTGAATCGATTCGAGCCACTGACCGATATTCAGGTTAGGCATGGGAAAATACCCACCAGCGTCCTCCAGGGGCCTTTTCTGACCCCCGTAGCCAAATTCGTTAGTTGGGGGTGCCGCAACGCCATCTCCCCCAATCTTCGCTGCAATCTTAGACGGAAAGGGAAAAAAAAAGAAAAATTAGGAACGACGTGTCCTTTTTAGCCGTTGGTGTCTGGCGCCTGCGGCCTGCAACCCTCGACTTCTGTCCGGAAGTCTGAGCCAACAAAGGAAAGTCAATACTTCCACTTAAACCGCCACTTAAATGTCGAGGTTGTTACACAGAATATGTCAGTTGTGTTTTGCAATAGCTGATAGCATTGCATTATTAAACGAGTCCAATTATTTAAGGCCGATTTTCTAATATATGCGTTCTGCCCTGTGGCGTAACGTCAGCTAATCGCCGTTAGCTTAGCATAAGCCGCCTCGTTGTCGAATCGAACGGCTGAAAATGCACCATAACTCGCCCATACGCGCGCCACCTCGACATTATTTTTGCACCAGGGTGAATTTATTGTTCTTCTTACCTGTCGAGCTCTCTGAAGAGCGTCTTTAAAAGCGTCGTTCATTCCGGCACCGTTGTTAGAGGACGGGGGAGCCACGCTGCTGTAGTCAGCCATATCTGGTGCTCTTCTCCTCCTTCGGCGCCACAAGATGGCCGTTTACATCCACGGGAAGTGAGCCGGAAACCTCGCAGTTAAACGTCCTCTCGCGATAACGACAGTTGTTGTGTACTCGATTGTTTTGGTCTCGATTGTGACCATTTCTTGTTGTAAAGGAAGATGCACGGCCACGGTTATGAAATAACATTTTAATGTAATGCTCACATTTCACCACATTTGCACAACCTCACACTTTGTTACAGTACAATTGTGATCTTGGTCCGTGGCTATACATTCAGCTGGCTTTTAAAAGAAAAAATGCAAACCAAAACTTAAGATTAAGTCGGATGACAATTGCATATCTTCAGTAACTTTTCCATGATTCCAGTTATTTTATTGCCTGTAGTTACCATTAATACAAGTTCACAGTTTTCGATGAGACTTAAATTGAGGTAAGCAGATTTTCAAATTGTCTAGTTAGAGTGTAGTTTATCAGAGCGCATGGAATAGCCCTGACAAAGCTGGCTCCCATTCCATTATAAAATCCTCTAATGCCACGTCTTTCATATATTCCTACCAGTCCGCCTAGCACACCCGAAGCTGGACGTGAATCTGAGCTGAAAGCTGCAAAACAAGACAAATGTCCATGAGTAAAACAGGTCAAATTGCTTCAAATTATCTCAAAATGTGGGGAAAAAAATGTTTACCCTGTGCTTGCTGCTGAGTCCTGATAACTGCCAATGGATAACTGATAATTTGCCCTGAAGCAAAGGCGACAAAACTGAAGAAGAACAGTTTGGAGTCACTGTTGTAGGCTGGATCACGCTGTGCCCAGTTTATGATCGACTGCAACCAGAAGCAAAAAAGTTAAATACATCTTTCAGACAAACTTGAGTTGTATCTTTTGGGGGTGGGGTGTTCTTCCGTCTGACCTGATGAACTGCGCACTCCACGCCTGCGTAGGGGATCATACAGAGGACGCTTGGCTTGAATCCTCTGTAAAAGCTAGACAGTGACTCGTGTCTGTAAATAGATCGAGCACAGGCCCAAACGCCATGGTAGGTGACAGCTTGCTGCAGATTCAACCTCACCTTCAGCACCTGTAGAGGATATAAAAGGGCCGATATTCCTAGAATAAACCTCCATCAACACACGCTAATGAACAATGCTACATTAAAGAAAATTCATTTTTCAGGCACAATAGTCCAACTTTCCACCATCTGGGTGATCACAGTTACAGTAAAAAAAAAACAAAGATTAATCTTTTACTCAGGTTTCTTCACAATGAAATTAAGACACAAAGCTTTCTGATTTAATGGGGTCAAATGTTGCCATCTAGATTGTGATGAATTCACCAAGCATGCTAATCAATGAATAACACAGACGTCTATCTAGTGACCATTTTACAACCTCATATGTAACTACGGACAATGGGACACACCCAAACTCGGATTCTTACATGACAATTGAGTTGCCAAGAAGCATGATGACCCATTTCGCTTGTAAGAAAGAGAACTTTTCATATGTTGATTGAGGTTAAACAGCAGGCAGGGCGCCGGCTTCTGCTCAGAGTGAAGCATCTCTTGGCCTCAGTATTGCATTTGGTCAAATGCGGCAACGGGTACGGAGATTTGTTATAAAAATCTGGGGCTTTATGTTTTTTTAAAGCAAAGTAGTGGAAGTTGTTTTACGGATATTAGAAGGAGAGGGTTTCTCAACTAAATACTGCAGTTTCTCATTATCAGAGTTTGTGATCGGAACAACTGGGAGTGTAAATCTTAAATTCATTATTATGTTACAACTTTTTAAAAAACTTTTTTATTATGCATTTCATGACATTTTTCCAACACGATAGTGGTGGCAACTTTTTAAAAAATCTTTTCAAGCATAATATTACATATTATTTCATATAAAATAATATAATATTATTATATCATGATTATCTGTAAAGTAAATACAGGTGTCAATAAAATGTATTGGTGCAAAAAATCAAATATTTGTAGTGAAGAGGAAATATAAAGTAGAATTGTAAAATGGAAATACTAAAGAACAAGTAGTGAAAAAAATGTAGAAGTAATTTACCATTTCCATTATGTTAAGATATTTTATGAATATACCTGGATCCAGGGAACGCTGACATTTAACATTGTATTTCATCTTTAACCATCAAGCCACTGATCCGGTACCTCTAAAGGATAGAACGCAGCGTGAGCGGCAGCACCGGAGACGCAACCCAGGCCGAAACGCTGCTGCACAGTCAGAGTCTCCTGAGCGCTGTTCTGGGTGCACACCTTCATCTGGACAAGGCGGAGAAGCTCTGAGTGAGCTCTTCAATTGGAAACAAGATACCGGTGCGTTCATCATTTAGACTGGAGCGTTTTTCTCCGTCTGTATGTCTCACCTGGGCGTAGATCAGACACTGCAGCGTCGATTGTGGCGTTCCCTTCAGCACGTTGACGGCGTTGCCTTGCCACATGGACCGCAGGCCACCCGCCCGTATTTCCTGAAAGCCTTGGGAGAAGGCTTTGGATCCATGAACCTAGAGCACACAGGAAACGCTTTCATGCTGGAACAGATGCTCCAAAAGTAAGAAGGTATCAGGTTTTTATCTCTAACTTAAAGCCCAACTCAACCCACAGTAATAACTGTGATCCTTCTGTAAAACCTCTTTGGTCAACTTCGGAGAAACATCACTAGATTTTAGGGCTTTTTCTACTTTAAAGAAACTATCAAAAAAAGCACTAACCACATTTTCTTTCTTATATTTTTTCTCCACATGCATTCAAATGAATGCTTCTCCACTATCAGGAAACGGCTAATTATGTAAATCAAAGTAGGCTAGCTGATAGAAGGCTACTTCTATTCACAGACACATACATATTTCTGGTCTGAAACTGTAACATTGAAACTATGTTTCTTTGATGGGATGTCACAGCATAAATAAATAGTAATAAACGTATTTGTGGTGGGACTGTCCCACGAACGGATGATTCAAGTGAACAGCATGTATGCAGGGAGATGTTCCTGAGTGTACTTGAAATGCGTATCAAGTTGTTCTAATTCACTGTGTTTTGAATATCATACATCATTTTGGGGGGCTCAGACCTTTAGATGAAATCTGACCTGCAGCTGGGTCTTGAGGCGGTCGATGGGCGCCGTCACAGTTCGGGATACAGCATCGGCCAGACCCGCAGCAAGAACAAACGTCCTCCATGCACCCAAACCAGAGGCCTCCTCTGGGAACTCGATGGGCATCGCACGACTTTCACCCACATCGAAAACCTACAATTGCATTCATCACCCTTTAATCATTCTGTCGCTGCTCGTGTTTGAGTGGATGTGTCACAGCATCACCAGAAGTAACATATTGGCGAGGCCGCCAGCAGAGCCCACCAGACTGTGTTTCCATGACGACACCAGCTCCCCGATGCTGTCCACGGGGTTCAGGATGACATAGTGCAGGAACTCAGCCCAGTCCACCGTCATCGAACTGTCCTTATCCATCCTGGTGGATAAACACTTTGTTTTCATCACATACTGTAACGAAAGAAGCCGCGTGACAATGTGCTAGTACCGCTTTAGAAAAAAAAGCATAATAATTCAGGTTTAAACGCCTTCTGGAAGTGTCTCTTTTCAACAGTGATGAGTAACTGATTTTATGACAGTTGTGAGAGGAGTAATCAGCTAAGACCCAATCCATCTATTCTTTTGCAACTGCAGGCTTGATGGCATGTTCAAACTTATAGTTTATGAGGTGTATATCAATTCAGGGAACGTGATAAGATCAATAACCAGACATAGAGTAAACTGGGATGGCATATCAACCCATAAAAACCTGTTAAGAAAGAATCAATCTGCTCTGAACTCATTTAAGCCCAAGACTGTTTTTATATTTGACATACAGTAAATTAATTTAGCTTTAAATACAATGATGAATCCATGAGGTAGTGGGCAAAAGAGGCTTACATTTGAATAATTGTTGGAATGCATTAACGATGCATTCCAAGTATTGTTCTTCGAATCTTTATTTCAACTTCTTCTATTTCTTCCGCGGCACCTTTCAACTCCTTCACACTTTCAGCTATTAAAACCGTTCAAATATTAAAATGTTCAGCTCCTTTCTGGCTTGAGGGCTATGACTTTTCAGCTTTCTACCTCTTATGCTTGAATTTATATAAATCAATAATCATTAATATTTTAACATGGTTTTCAAATGGAGTTTGCTTTCAAATCCTCCTAAACTTCTTCAACTTTCAGATTTTTCAGCTTCGCGAATCTTTCAGCTACAGACACCATTTCAACTCTCAAATGTTCACACAAGTCTCAACTATTTTATGAAAAAAACTGCTTCTTGATATCTATTGTACTTTTTTCATAATCACTGATTATGTTTCACTAGTTTTTCGCTCCGTTTCTGACTTTTACATGAGTGTGTATTGCGTCTGCTACAGTGGAGAGCTCGAGGCTAGAGTGTGGGGCATCGCAGGAATCTGGTTTAAAAAGTATGGAACTTCTGTCCTTGCAGCCAAAGTATACACTCTAGAGGCTTCGTTTCTTCAGATTAATGAGGGTATGGTTGTGCTGATTGGATTAATGTGTTCATGGAATCCCAGAGTTTTTTAGTTTTGGCGCAAGGAGTGTTTGAGTGACACAACCTCTGCCAAAAGCCCCATAGGCTCCAATACAAATCTGCCGACATATTTCTCACAAAAATCCACAAGGTACACGTTTTGTCAACGGCCATAGGAGCCGTATTTATTACCGGACAGACATAAAAACACATCCACGCGTTCGGTAGAGTCTTGGGTCTCATACAAACGCCGTATTTTTTAGATAGCTGTTATAGTTTTGCGCTGGTTCTCATTTGTGTGAGGTGTGGATTCTGTGTAACTTGCTGCCATGTCTCTGTCTTTTGCAGCAGATCGTTAATGATCACAGGTGCGCCGTTGTCGTGGTTACGAGCACTCACATGCTGCAGGATCTGTCTGTGGCTCACAGCTGCTCGCTCCTATGACCTGATTAGTGGAGTCACATGACGCAGCTATGCTTTCTGTCAACAGACCAATATGATAAAGACACTCGCCCCCCCTCCCCCCTCCCCCCTGACCTCTACTTACTGTTAATCACTCTCAGTCAGTCAGTCAGTCTAATTCTCCTCCCCTCTCCCTCTCTTCCTCACCACCATTCCCTTCCTCACCCTCTCACCCTCCCTCCCTCTATCTACACCCCCCCACCCCACCCAATGCAATAGGTGCGCCGTTGCCGTGGTTACTCGTAAACACGCTGCAGTATCTCTGTGTGTGACTCACAGCTGCTCCAATGACGTGATTAGTGGAGTCACATGACGCAGCTATGCTTTCTGTCAACAGACCAATATGATAAAGACACTCGCCCCCCCTCCCCCCTCCACCCTGACCTCTTCTCACTGTTAATCACTCAGTCAGTCAGTATGTCTGTCTATTTCTCCTCCTCTCTCTCTCCCTCTATCTCTTCCTCACCACCCCTCCCTTCCTCACCCTCTCACCCTCCCTCCCTCTATCTACACCCCCCCAACCCACCCAATCCAATAATTTCAAAATAAAAGCCACATGGAGGGAATTTTTACTGTAATGTTTGTGATGAGGCCTATTAATTAAAAACTTCTTAGTTTGAATAACAAACATTCTGTCTCCCACTACGAATATTACTCGTACTTCTAGTACTACAACTGATACTTCTACTACCATACTACTAGTATTTCTACTGCTATTAATACTACAACTACTACTAATGTTATTACAAATACGACTATGGCTAATAGTATTACAGCTGTTTCTACTGCTATTGATACTAAACCTACTATTACTGCTTATACTGCTAGTACTACTAATACCACAATTATAACTAATACTACTACTAATATTACTACAAACAATTTAAAACAAATTTAAGCTCCTGCAACTTCTGTTTTTAGAAAATCTATTGAAATTCAGCTTCCCCACTTCCTGTATTTTCAGCAGTTCTTTAAAATAATTTCAGCTATTCTTATGCCTCTATCAACAGCAATTTTTTAATATTCATTTCTGTATTTTTTTGCAATATTTCAAATTTATTTCAGCTGTTTTCATTTCTGCTTTTTCAACAAATCTATTGAAATTCCTTTCAGCTTCTCCCATTTCTGTATTTTCAGCAATTTCAAATTCATTTCAGCTTTTCTAATCTTTTCACCAAATGTATTCAAATTCCCTTCAACTTTCTGTATTTTCAGCTATTTTTAAATATTCAGTGCAGCTTTCAGCTTTTTGCATTCCAACGCATTTTCAGCAGGAAATGCTTTTTCTAGTTGTTGGAATGCATTGAGATGCATTCCAAGTATTGTTCTTCGAATCTTTATTTCAACTTCTTCTATTTCTTCCGCGGCACCTTTCAACTCCTTCACACTTTCAGCTATTAAAATCCTTCAAATATTAAAATGTTCAGCTCCTTTCTGGCTTGAGGGCTATGACTTTTCAGCTTTCTACATCTTATGCTTGAATTTATATAAATCAATAATCATTAATATTTTAACATGGTTTTCAAATGGAGTTTGCTTTCAAATCCTCCTAAACTTCTTCAACTTTCAGATTTTTCAGGTTCGCAAATCTTTCAGCTACAGACACCATTTCAACTTTCAAATGTTGACACAAGTCTTAACTATTTTATGAAAAAAACTGCTTCTTGATATCTATTGTACTTTTTTCATAATCACTGATTATGTTTCACTAGTTCTTCGCTCCGTTTCTGACTTTTACATGAGTGTGTATTGCGTCTGCTAGAGGGGGACCTCGACGGCTAGAGTGTGGGGCATCGCAGGAATCTGGTAAAAAAAATATGGAACTTCTGTCCTTGCAGCCAAAGTATACACTCTAGAGGCTTAATTTCTTCAGATTAATGAGGGTATGGTTGTGCTGATTGGATTAATGTGTTCATGGAATCCCAGAGTTCTTTAGTTTTGGCGCAAGGAGTGTTTGAGTGACACAACCTCTGCCAAAAGCCCCATAGGCTCCAATACAAATCTGCCGACATATTTCTCACAAAAATCCACAAGGTACACGTTTTGTCAACGGCCATAGGAGCCGTATTTATTACCGGACAGACATAAAAACACATCCACGCGTTCGGTAGAGTCTTGGGTCTCATACAAACGCCGTATTTTTTAGATAGCTGTTATAGTTTTGCGCTGGTTCTCATTTGTTTGAGGTGTGGATTCTGTGTAACTCGCTGTCCTGTGTCTGCACTTTTGCAGCCGCACAGGTGCGTCGTTGTCGTGGTTACGAGCACTCACATGCTGCAGGATCTGTCTGTGGCTCACAGCTGCTCGCTCCTATGACCTGATTAGTGGAGTCACATGACGCAGCTATGCTTTCTGTCAACAGACCAATATGATAAAGACACTAGCCCCCCTCCCCCCTCCACCCTGACCTCTACTTACTGTTAATCACTGTCAGTCAGTCAGTCAGTCTAATTCTCCTCCCCTCTCCCTCTCTTCCTCACCACCATTCCCTTCCTCACCCTCTCACCCTCCCTCCCTCTATCTACACCCCCCCACCCCACCCAATCCAATAGGTGCGCCGTTGCCGTGGTTACTCGTAAACACGCTGCAGTATCTCTGTGTGACTCACAGCTGCTCCAATGACGTAATTAGTGGAGTCACATGACGCAGCTATGCTTTCTGTCAACAGACCAATATGATAAAGACACTAGCCCCCCCTCCCCCCTCCACCCTGACCTCTACTTACTGTTAATCACTCTCAGTCAGTCAGTCAGTCTAATTCTCCTCCCCTCTCCCTCTCTTCCTCACCACCATTCCCTTCCTCACCCTCTCACCCTCCCTCCCTCTATCTACACCCCCCCACCCCACCCAATGCAATAGGTGCGCCGTTGCCGTGGTTACTCGTAAACACGCTGCAGTATCTCTGTGTGTGACTCACAGCTGCTCCAATGACGTGATTAGTGGAGTCACATGACGCAGCTATGCTTTCTGTCAACAGACCAATATGATAAAGACACTCGCCCCCCCTCCCCCCTCCACCCTGACCTCTTCTCACTGTTAATCACTCAGTCAGTCAGTATGTCTGTCTATTTCTCCTCCTCTCTCTCTCCCTCTATCTCTTCCTCACCACCCCTCCCTTCCTCACCCTCTCACCCTCCCTCCCTCTATCTACACCCCCCCACCCCACCCAATCCAATAATTTCAAAATAAAAGCCCCATGGAGGGAATTTTTACTGTAATGTTTGTGATGAGGCCTATTAATTAAAAACTTCTTAGTTTGAATAACAAACATTCTGTCTCCCACTACGAATATTACTCGTACTTCTAGTACTACAACTGATACTTCTACTACCATACTACTAGTATTTCTACTGCTATTAATACTACAACTACTACTAATGTTATTACAAATACTACTATGGCTAATAGTATTACAGCTGTTTCTACTGCTATTGATACTAAACCTACTATTACTGCTCTACTGCTAGTACTACTAATATCACAATTATAACTAATACTACTACTAATATTACTACAAACAATTTTAAACAAATTTAAGCTCCTGCAACTTCTGTTTTTAGAAAATCTATTGAAATTCAGCTTCCCCACTTCCTGTATTTTCAGCAGTTCTTTAAAATAATTTCAGCTATTCTTATGCCTCCATCAACAGCAATTTTTTAATATTCATTTCTGTATTTTTTTGCAATATTTCAAATTTATTTCAGCTGTTTTCATTTCTGCTTTTTCAGCAAATCTATTGAAATTCCTTTCAGCTTCTCCCATTTCTGTATTTTCAGCTATTTCAAATTCATTTCAGCTTTTCTAATATGTGTAATTTCAGATGTATTCAAATTCCCTTCAACTTTCTGTATTTTCAGCTATTTTTAAATATTCATTTCAGCTTTCAGCTTTTTGCATTCCAACGCATTTTCAGCAGGAAATGCATTTTCTAGTTATTCTATTTCTTCCGCGCCCCCTTTCAACTCCTTCACACTTTCAGCTATTAAAATCCTTCAAATATTAAAATGTTCAGCTCCTTTCTGGCTTGAGGGCTATGACTTTTCAGCTTTCTACCTCTTAAGCTTGAATTTATATAAATCAATAATCATTAATATTTTAACATGGTTTTCAAATGGAGTTTGCTTTCAAATCCTCCTAAACTTCTTCAACTTTCAGATTTTTCAGCTTCGCAAATCTTTCAGCTACAGACACCATTTAAACTTTTAAATGTTGACACAAGTCTTAACTATTTTATGAAATAAACAGCTTCTTGATATCTATTGTACTTTTTTCATAATCACTGATTATGTTTCACTAGTTTTTCGCTCCGTTTCTGACTTTTACATGAGTGTGTATTGCGTCTGCTAGAGGCGGGGCCTCGCAGGCTAGAGTGTGGGGCAGCGCAGAAATCTGGTTTAAAAAGTATGGAACTTCTGTCCTTGCAGCCAAAGTATACACTCTAGAGGCTTCATTTCTTCAGATTAATGAGGGTATGGTTGTGCTGATTGGATTAATGTGTTCATGGAATCCCAGAGTTTTTTAGTTTTGGCGCAAGGAGTGTTTGAGTGACACAACCTCTGCCAAAAGCCCCATAGGCTCCAATACAAATCTGCCGACATATTTCTCACAAAAATCCACAAGGTACACGTTCTGTCAACGGCCATAGGAGCCGTATTTATTACCGGACAGACATAAAAACACATCCACGCGTTCGGTAGAGTCTTGGGTCTCATACAAACGCCGTATTTTTTAGATAGCTGTTATAGTTTTGCGCTGGTTCTCATTTGTTTGAGGTGTGGATTCTGTGTAACTCGCTGTCCTGTGTCTGCACTTTTGCAGCCGCACAGGTGCGTCGTTGTCGTGGTTACGAGCACTCACACGCTGCAGGATCTGTCTGTGGCTCACAGCTGCTCCTTGTGACCTGATTAGTGGAGTCACATGACGCAGCTATGCTTTCTGTCAACAGACCAATATGATAAAGACACTAGCCCCCCTCCCCCCTCCACCCTGACCTCTACTTACTGTTAATCACTCTCAGTCAGTCAGTCAGTCTAATTCTCCTCCCCTCTCCCTCTCTTCCTCACCACCATTCCCTTCCTCACCCTCTCACCCTCCCTCCCTCTATCTACACCCCCCCACCCCACCCAATCCAATAGGTGCGCCGTTGCCGTGGTTACTCGTAAACACGCTGCAGTATCTCTGTGTGTGACTCACAGCTGCTCCAATGACGTGATTAGTGGAGTCACATGACGCAGCTATGCTTTCTGTCAACAGACCAATATGATAAAGACACTAGCCCCCCCTCCCCCCTCCCCCCTGACCTCTACTTACTGTTAATCACTCTCAGTCAGTCAGTCAGTCTAATTCTCCTCCCCTCTCCCTCTCTTCCTCACCACCATTCCCTTCCTCACCCTCTCACCCTCCCTCCCTCTATCTACACCCCCCCACCCCACCCAATGCAATAGGTGCGCCGTTGCCGTGGTTACTCGTAAACACGCTGCAGTATCTCTGTGTGTGACTCACAGCTGCTCCAATGACGTGATTAGTGGAGTCACATGACGCAGCTATGCTTTCTGTCAACAGACCAATATGATAAAGACACTCGCCCCCCCTCCCCCCTCCACCCTGACCTCTTCTCACTGTTAATCACTCAGTCAGTCAGTATGTCTGTCTATTTCTCCTCCTCTCTCTCTCCCTCTATCTCTTCCTCACCACCCCTCCCTTCCTCACCCTCTCACCCTCCCTCCCTCTATCTACACCCCCCCAACCCACCCAATCCAATAATTTCAAAATAAAAGCCACATGGAGGGAATTTTTACTGTAATGTTTGTGATGAGGCCTATTAATTAAAAACTTCTTAGTTTGAATAACAAACATTCTGTCTCCCACTACGAATATTACTCGTACTTCTAGTACTACAACTGATACTTCTACTACCATACTACTAGTATTTCTACTGCTATTAATACTACAACTACTACTAATGTTATTACAAATACGACTATGGCTAATAGTATTACAGCTGTTTCTACTGCTATTGATACTAAACCTACTATTACTGCTAGTACTACTAATACCACAATTATAACTAATACTACTACTAATATTACTACAAACAATTTTAAACAAATTTAAGCTCCTGCAACTTCTGTTTTTAGAAAATCTATTGAAATTCAGCTTCCCCACTTCCTGTATTTTCAGCAGTTCTTTAAAATAATTTCAGCTATTCTTATGCCTCTATCAACAGCAATTTTTCACTATTCATTTCTGTATTTTTTTGCAATATTTCAAATTTATTTCAGCTGTTTTCATTTCTGCTTTTTCAGCAAATCTATTGAAATTCCTTTCAGCTTCTCCCATTTCTGTATTTTCAGCAATTTCAAATTCATTTCAGCTTTTCTAATATCTATAATTTCAGCAAATGTATTCAAATTCCCTTCAACTTTCTGTATTTTCAGCTATTTTAAAAAGTTCATTTCAGCTTTCAGCTTTTTGCATTCCAACGCATTTTCAGCAGGAAATGCATTTTCTAGTTGTTTTTGCATTCGCCTTTGAAATGACCACTCCTAACTCCTTAAACAAACATATGATGTCTTCTTGGTCAATCACTCCTGATCAGAGAAGAAATGCACAAAATTACAAACAGGTACTGCTCGTTCAGTTATCATATTTCTGGGAATCAATGATACCACTGCAAAGTTCACAACCTGCAGGTGTTTGTTGTGTAATCTGTGCAATAAACAGAGTGTATGCATGACTGCCTTTCTGTCTGTCCTTTCGGAACTCACGGTCATAGTTTTATAAAGAATATGCCCATGTAAGATCATCAGTAGTAGATCACAGTGTGTTACAGGGGATCAAAGCAGGAGGTATAATGCTTAAAAACATTGCAAAAGCATTACATGGCATTTGTGTTTAACCGCTTGCTGCAATTTCTTGTCTTTCTTAGAGGAATAAAACATTGTTCAAGTATGTGACCACTCACCACACTTATTCTTGTCAAGATCATGAAAGTGAATTTTCCACTTCCTCTCTCTGTCCATCATGTAGTTGAGGAACTCATTATAATCCAACAGGCCATCTTTGTTTTTGTCATAAGAACCGATGATACTCTAGGAGAAAATCAGCATGTTTGTGTTATTAGTGCTTGACTAAATAAATTAGGTTAGAACACATACAAAAACACCAGATTGTTACCTGGACCTTTCTGTCCACTAACAGGATCCCGTGCTTTTTCATTTCATCTTCGAGCTCCGACATTGATATTAATCCATCCTTGTTTTTATCGAGTTTAGCAAACAAACCACGGAACTGATCCATGGTGCGTTTAGGATCAAATTAGCTCCAGCAAAAAAAAATTAAGACGTAAAAGAAAATGCAGCGTGCTTCATCAAGTCGGGATTAAATGCATTTATGATGTCCAGATATTATTAACCTGCGGCTGTGCTGGGACGCTGACTCATCGCAGGGGTTCAGTGGCGATGCTGCATGGGCGCTTTCATCAGCAGCTCAAAGAGGAAACACCACGTTCTCTGGTGCAGCAGGTGGCGCTGTGGCCGCAAGCGAGCCGAGCACATCGTCCTGAACTCCTCCACCTTTGTGAGGGGTTCCGCAAGCTCGTGGGCAGACGTCGAGTAATCGAAGGGAAAATGTATTTAGACGTTTTGAAATTGAGCAAAAATAAATAATTTTAAAAAGGAGGCAATAAATAAAACAACACATACATAGAATAACTAAATATGAAATAATTTATATAAAAAATAAATAAATAATAAGATTTGTAAATATACTATTCCTGTACTTGTCTATGTTGGTGTAGGTTTAAATGTGACTAACTGGCCGACACCGGAACCACAATCCCTTCCTGCGTTGGGCTTGACGCTGTGAATGCAGGGGAGGAGGGAGCTGTGTCTATTTAAAGAGGGACATCCAGTCCCGGAGAAAGAGCAGAGGGTCCAGAACAGCCTCTCGATGCCTTTTCCCTCCTGCGCTGTTTAACAACCGGCTTCTCGTCGTGTCTGAGTCCAGACTGCGGAGGCTTCTCTCCCGGTACGACCTGCCGTCGACCACCGGCCCGGCTCCTCTCAGTCTCCATCCTTTATTTAATTAATTAAAAAAAATAATCTTCATCGTCATACGTGGAAAGAATGGGCAAAGATTATTATAAGACGTTGGGCATCTCTAAAGGAGCCACGGACGAGGACATTAAGAAAGCGTATAGAAAACAAGCGTTGAAATGGCACCCCGATAAAAACAAGTCTGCAGCCGCCGAGGACAGATTTAAGGACATCGCTGAGGCGTATGAAGTCCTCAGTGATCCGAAGAAAAGAGAAGTTTATGATCAGTACGGAGAAGAAGGTAATGTGTTGTATTTTTCCCAATTTGCATTGAATTACATCGCGTAACCTTGTGTGACGTTTTTTTTGTAATTCACAGTGAATATACCGTTAGTAAACGCGTTATAAAGCCTGGATGGTTGGATGTAAAACACAGCCGGCCTGTGACCAGGTTTCAGGAAACAGCTGTTCAGCAGATCACAGGCCTGCGGTCCTGTGTATTTTAATATGAGGATTAGCTATGACACTATATCTGCAGTTATAAGCCTCTGCTATAAGAATGGCCTGTCATCAGTTCCACCTCAGGCTATTCTTCAAAATGGGTGTTGTGATGAAGAAACAGTAATTTGTTGTTTGTGATCAAAGTCTTTATTTGGAGAATGTCTTACCTACGATGAAGTATCTGAACAGATGGTCATCGGTGGTGAGCATGTTTGAGAGGGAAAATGAATTAATTAAAAATGAAAGGGAGTACACTAAAATAACCTTTTCACTATTTCATGTAATGGGCTGAACCTGATCAGTTAAGGGTTAATATTTGTGGAGCAATGTGCAAAGCAGCCACATTTTTGGGGACCTGCAATTGTGTACAAGTCTCCCTTAAATGCTTCTTCAAGCCATGAAACACCCTTTTTTGGTCATAATGTGAAAGTGCTTAGATTGCTATTGGACAGACTAATCATCCGTAGATGGTTGTTGACTGTAATATCCCCAAAATATGAATATGTTGATCAGGTAATGGTAATAATGGATTCATGTGGTGTCAGATACCATTATTATTGTAAGTAACAATTCAGTACATGTCTAACTAATTTTTTTTATTTTTTTAAGTATCGGATCAGTTCTCTGTATTGTCCAAAGCCAAAAAGTCGGGAGTAGTTTTATCAATCATCATATATTTTATCAAGCAGAGTCATCATGATACAGATTTTGATATCCCAACGGCCAATGTACCTGTTAAAAGCGAGAGTTTGTGCCAACTAGCCATCATTTTCTTTGAAGCAAATAATCTGCTCTTTATTTTGGTTAAATTGGCTTGTTGTTGGGCCTCTAACACATCTACATCACAATAACTGCAAAACATTTTCATCACATTTTCGGAGAGGCCCAATGTGACATGTGTTGTTTTGTCTGGCCAACGTTCCAATACCCCAAAATGCTCGGTTCTCAGACACGCAATTTTATTTTAAAAATGGATCAGTTGATTACTGTTCTCTTGATAAATGTTACTCCCACAGACTGTATTTGAAGTGGGTTGGTAATTTCATGGTTGGTATTAAAGGAGGTCGGTATTGGGGCCTGATATCCTCGGGATGGGATGGTCAAAGTGAAGTCCTTCCTTCGTCGACTGATAAGTGTCAATGTCCGTGATCTTCATCTCCGTCACCCATCAGGTCTCAAGGGAGGAAACGGCCCCTGTGGCGACGGGCCAGGCAACGCCTTCACCTACACCTTCCATGGGGACCCTCACGCCACCTTCGCCACTTTCTTCGGCGGTTCCAACCCCTTCGAGATGTTCTTCGGGCGGAAAGCCAACGGCCGAGACGACGACGACATGGAGGTGGATGGAAACGACCCCTTCGGCTCCTTCACCAACTTCAACATGAACGGGTTCCCTCGGGACGGGCACGCCGGCCCCGGAGGGCAGCAGCGCCGGAAGCAGGACCCGGCCATCATCCACGAACTGAGGGTCACCCTGGAGGAGGTCTTCCACGGCTGCACCAAGAAGCTGAAAATCTCTCGCAAAAGGCTGAATCCGGATGGCAGGACCATGCGCAATGAGGACAAGATACTCACTATCGAGATCAAGCGGGGATGGAAGGAGGGAACCAAAATCACGTTCCCGCGGGAGGGAGACGAGTCCCCCAATACCATTCCGGCGGACATTGTGTTCGTCATCAAGGACAAGCCGCACCCTCACTTTAGGCGGGAGGGCTCGAACATTGTGTATCCTGTGCGCGTGAGCTTACGACAGGTGAGGGATTTTCTTTTTTTGTAAGCACACTTCTGACTGTTGTAGTATTAATAGAGTCTGATAGATGGATTAGTCACACAGACACGCGGGGGGATTTGAGAAAAGCTGATATTTACTTTTAGAGTGCTGCCGAAGGCTCCGGTACTCGAAAAGAAAAAGCCTGGTCTCGATCACAAAAGCCGTGGGAATCGTTCGGTTTTCCCACGAAAGTACCGGCTACCCGAATGAGCATAGTAACGAACACACGCACACTTTGCGTGTGCACTTATGCAATCTTGATGAACATTGAGAAATAGGTGCACAGAGGCCGGCTGCCCACGTGCACACATTACAAGATGTACTTGCACGGTTCCTCCTACTCTCTTTAACACTCTGAGATCTCACTGCCTCATCTCTGAGTATGTGTCCAATCAATAAAAACACAGCATTCACCTTAAATGTCACCGAAAACATGCTTGGGAAAAAAAGAACGATTGTGTATCAGCCTGATGTGGCATTCTTGTAGTATGACAAAACAATTCTGTCCCAACAAACACAAAGTGGTTTATTCTAGAACTGCGGAGGAAGCATCACACAGTAACTGAAAGACAAGAAATGGGAAGGTTGTTTAAGTCCAGTTCAACTCTTTGAATAAAGAGATTACAAACCACCTGTTATCATGTGATGGTAACTGAACAAACTTCTTTGACAAATGAACACTGTTTAAGTGAAAATAGTCGCATTATTTGTAAATGAAAGTATTCTCCTGACAGAAATCTCTTATAAAGGTCCAGTGTGGCCCTTTCAGTGTTAACTAAGAAGCTTGAGCTACAAGGATATTTAAAGCTGTAGAACTGCAGATACTCAGAAGTCAGTTTGAGGAAACCATTTTGCCAATAATGTTAACAGATTTTAGCATTCAAGGCAAAAGTGTTTCCTTCTTTGTTAACTTTTGACAGGATTGTATTGTGGAGACATGAACATTGTTGTCGTACAGCAGACGCTGTCAAGTCATTAGTAGAAGTAGGCTGGGAATAAAACTGACAAAACTACAGATGCTTTTATTTGACCCATCTGTGTCTTTGGCTTCGTGCAATGAAGAGAAATGGATCACAGTCAGCTGCTTTGATTATCAGGACAATGACAGAATATATATACAGAATAAATTGCGATCACAATGTATCCAAATCCTTTTACGTTAATTATACCACATATTTATCATGTGTGATTTACACTGCAGATCATCTGTCGGGTGCCACTTTCCTGATTTTGACTCTGACTTTGTCTTTTTTCAGTCGTTGTGCGGATGCTCGGTTACCGTGTCAACGATAGACGGGCAGACGTGCAACATGAAGATCACCGATGTCGTCAAGCCTGCCATGAGAAAGACTGTCGCAGGTCAGGGCCTCCCCTTACCCAAAAACCCCGAGCAGAGAGGAGACCTGGTGGTGGAGTTTGACGTTAACTTTCCCGAGGCGTTGCCCGGCAACGCCAAGGACGTCCTGAAGCGGCATTTACCTGCTTAGGACGAACGGGACGGACTGAACGACGGCAGATACAAGCATGACAGCGCCTGCCCTTGTAACACAAACACACTCACAGACACACGCACACACACACACACACACAGGGACACTTGACAGATGGACCGCTAGGACGAATGTGCAATTATTTTTAAGCTATATGGTGTTTTTATAAACGCCATGCATGCTGCCAAGTTGATATGTAGGTGCAAGACTGTTTGGGTTGTCGATATCTGAAAGAAACACATTTCATGTCCGTGGGTCTTTCCCACAATCACTTTATCTTTTTGTCTGTTGGAAATATTTGGTAGTTAGTGAGTGTACATTTCCCTAAAAAGAAAAATCCCAGTGATGCTGGGTATAATTGCAGTGCCAAAAAGTACATGTTCTTGCTCTCATTTAGATCTGACAGGCTTCAATGCTTTTTCAGTATTTATTTTTGTCCGTAGAGAGAAAAGCCTCGATTAGGAAGCCGTCTTGAAATCTTCGTACAGTTTGTTCAAGAGGGAAGTGGTTGAATGAACTGGCTCGTCATGCGCGCATTTTAGAAAAACGTACATGTACAGTATATTGAACTTGAATTTTAAAATAAATATTTCCACATGAAGTGATCTCGAGCCGTTTCAGTTATCGACAGTGTTGGGAGTAACGCGTTACAATGTAACGCATTACTATAATTCCAGTACTTTTAGCGGTAACGAGCATGTAACGAAGTATTTTTTAAATAAATTAACGCAATTACAATCACTGAAATTGAAATTAGTTTGTTACTTGCGTTACTCTTTTTTGTGACGCGAAGCGGAGGGCCGGCAGATAGTAAGTAAATAGCTGCCTGTCAGCACAAAATAGTTGTGGACACCAAACGTTGTGTGTCACAGAATAGTCGCCGTATGTGCATGAAAACAGCATCGCGTCGCTCATGACGAAAGAGCGCAGGCCTGCGGATGCTGCAGGCGCCGCTCCACGCAAACAACCAGGGCTCCACTTTACACGGACTGCAGTGCAGCCGATAAACCGGGCAGAGCTGAATAGATTGATTGCTCCGTATGTTGAAGATGAGATGCATCCTGTCGAGTCAGTTGCCTTCAGGCAAATGCCTGAAACAGTTATTTTGTATTAAGTTAAGTATTAAAAAGGACTTTTGTACTATTGCTTGATTTGAAGGGCTGTTGCCCTGTTGATTACAATAAATAGGTCTTAAAAATATGTTTATTGTGTTTGACTGTTCAGTACTATTTATATTCATTACATTTAAAAAGCAGACCTAAAAGTAACTTAAAAGTTACTTCCCAGAGTAACTAATTACTTAATTAAGTAATTCAATTACCTTTAAAAGAAGTAACTAACTGTAACTAAATACTCATTTTCAGTAACTTGCCCAACACTGGTTATCGGGAGCCATCTTGAACCATCCTCCATTAAATATACAGACAATAGTCCCCTTTAAAACAGTAAATGCAGCCTATGTCTATTTTTAGTCAGTGAACATTCTGCATTTAGCAATACCGCACAAAGAGAGCCTCAAAGTAATATTTCAAATATGTATATTTTGTTGTTGTAAAACTGTTTTTTTTCTCATGTGCAATTAAAAAAAAACATTGACTGATATTAATACTTACTAATGAAAAAACTATAGTGTGTAAAAATAGGTGCCTGGTCTCAGCTGCTGGCTATCAGCTGCCCACACAGAGGCCTTCACTGCACATTTTCCCACAAGGGGACGCCACATCACTCGTCGTGGCGGCTCCCGGCTCAGGGGCCCACAGAGACGGGGTCCCTGTTGGACATAGAGGGCCACTCGGTGCTTGTGAGTTTGAAGCTCAAAGCCAGACACAAGCTGCTATTACATAGACATAGACATTTACTTTTAATCTCATAGGCAAGTATCGTGTTTTTTTTTTTTATCTACCTGTAGCCCGTAGGAAAAAAAAATGGAGACCTTTTAGTGCACAAATTGTTCTTTGAGCAAGCAAAGACTTGCACGAAACGCCCCCCCGCGGGCTCTATAATAACTTACATGCACATACATGTGTGTGAGAGACGCGTGCAGAGGCTGAGTAACTGTTATCTAGGCAGAGTGGAGGGGAAGCACACGGGCTTCTTCTCAATGTGAGCCTAACACGAAGCTTTGTTTCAATTCAATTGTGTTATCTTAAATAAAAGTATGTTTTTTTAGGGGAGGGGCGGGGGCTCCAATTATATTATTGAAAACACAGCTGTTATTCTGAGCTATGTGAGATATGTGCTGCACACAGGACATGTACAATGATTATACAGAATATGATACATTGCTGTAGATTCCCAACAGTATGTGTAGGAGCAACCTCGTCAAGACATACATTAGTAAAATACACTTTATACAGCCGTAATACTAATAAAAAAAGATCTTTTTTTTCTTCTTCTTTTTTTGATACTTTCTTAAGTACATTAAGCTGATAATGTGTAATGTTTTATAATTTTCCTGAAAACAGATCATAAATGGATGATCACTACTTTTGTAGGTAGTACTTTATCTAAATACTTCTTCCAACACTGGTCCAATTTGTAGCTACTCCCGTATAAAAAAATAAAAAAATAAATGTTTTCCTGTATGTAGTCCTTGTGAAAGAAATACTTATGGTTACATTACTGAAATTTATTTTATGACATATCAATGTGTAAATCACAATGATGTGGATGGTGGACTTTATATACTGCTTATTAGCCTAACCAATAATAACTTATAATACAATATATAAGTGTATTATATTTTGCATTCAGAATCAAAACTTGCTCAGTAATTCAAACTAAATTAAGACTTTAATTTTAGGCCACTGTAACTTGAAAACTTGTTTGCCCAACACACCTGAGTAATTGTTTTCAAGTGAGCACAGGTGCACCGGGTCAGAGGCCGGGTTCGTTCCACTGCGCCTGCGCGGCGCTGACAGACAGACCAGCTATTGTTAGCCGCGCGGACAGGAGCAGCCAGCAGGTTGTGTCAGAGTTTATCCTGCACTCACCACAACCTACCTGTTGAATATTCACGCCGTGTATTTCGCAGGCGAGGTCCGAGCCTGTGTCGATGAATAAATCTAAGCCGTGAGGCAGGTTGATGAAGAGGAAAAGTCCGTCGCGGAAGGAAGGAAGGAAGGAAGAAAGACGTTGAAGAAAAGCTCGGACGAAAGAAGGAAGTAAATAAGGAGAACGCGACCGTTGGGTTTGGGACTCAACAGGTTGGCTGCTTCAATGTTCTAACCGCGGCTCGGAATTTTTAAAACTCCTAACTAAACGTCGAAAAAAAACTCCCACAACGTAAACAACAACGAAAAATGCCGTTGGGACCATGGAGGAAGAAAAACAAATCGAAGGAGCATTTGGTGGACAACGAGGAGGTCGGCGGCGGACACGCAGGTTCCGCGGGCAGCTTTGCTAAGTCCGGCTCGAACGGAGCGGGACTGCCGCCTCCGCCCGCCAACCTGCGGCCCAAATTGGTCTTCCACACGCAGCTGGCACACGGAAGCCCCACCGGCCGGATCGAGGGATTCGCCAATGTGAAGGAGTTATACGGGAAGATCGCAGAAGCGTTTAATATAAGTCCACCTGAGGTAAGTGCTCACCTGTTGCTACATGAGGATTAACACGGCAAGGAAGCTATGTGATTTAGTGCTGCGTTCAAGTACCCAACTGAAAGTAATGAAGTATTCCCTCTTGTATTAAATTTGTACGCTCAACTAGATTTATGTACAATTTTTGAGGTACCGGTACTTTTTTAAATATTTTTTTTAACTGCAACTTTATTCCCAGCTATATTACAGAGCCAAATAGTGGTTGCCTTCGTTGTGATAACGTGATGGATTAAATTAGCCCATAGTTAAATATTGACCTCTTACAAACAAACTCCAGTCGGGCAAGGAGCCCCGTGTCTCTTTCATAATGAATTATCAGCAGTTGTAATAAATATTACCTTTTTTTTCTTTTTAAACTCCAAAGGTTACATATAGAAAAGTGTAAAAAATCTAAGCGGGCAAATGTTCACAATTGTTTAAAAACTAAAAGCGAGAATGGATGAACGCTGAAGGTAGAACCTTTTTTGAAATGTGTCAAACCATTTTAGATTTTTATTTTTATTCGGGAGAGCCTGTACACTACATTTGAAGGTACTTTTACTGATTGCGGAGTATTTTTGCAGTTTGGTTGGTAGTGCTATTTTTGCTTCAGTATTTGCATTTGTATTTGCGAATACGTGTTACAGTGTTTCTTAGAGTTTGGCCCCAGTGGTGGCCATTAAAAGTCAGCTGTATTGTGTGGAATCTAGGTGGTGTTTGTAACGGCTCGCCCCACCAGCCTGTACACCTTCAACCCCGCAATGCAGAGACCGATTTGTGTCTTATCTTTATTATGAATTCACTAGCAACCCGACAAATTGACCTTGATTTTTTTTTTTTTTTAAGATAAAAGTTCTCCTTCAGCTTTTAAAAAAAAGTCTACAGACTTTCAGGTATTGAAAACAAAAGCACAGTCTGCTCAAGCTCTTGTTTTCTAAGGGAAAGCGCGAGTGGCATGTTTGGCTTTTGTCAGCCTGAAATAAGACCAGATAGGCCTGTGGAGCAGCCTGTTATCCGCCACGTGTGCTGTAAGAGCTGCAGACAGAAACTCTTTCCCCCATCGTGAAGCCCGGTCGCTTTATTCAACGAGTTAAATAATTGGAGAGGAATTTGTTTCTCTGGCATTGGTACACAGTGAACCAGAAAATGGTTCACAAATAGATGTGCACGTGATAAGTGGTGGGATGCTTTCCTGAAACTCGCCACAGTCTTTCAGATTCAATGGAGACTCGCAGCGATGCAGCCGTTCTCTTTATCTTGGACACCAGCCTGTTTTTCTTTGGATATTAGTTCAATCATGTCAATCAGTGACACGCATTAGTACTGTTCTACATCTGTCTCGACTTGTTTTACTGCTTCAGGCTTTTCCCAACAACAAGTACTAGACCAGAGCCAAAGACATTTGAGGTTTTAACTGATTTCCAGCAGCTTGTGTGAGAGAACCCGATCCAAAAGTTCCTCCTCTGTTAAGGGATCATCTGTGTTTTTCTCTAGTTGCCACATCAATATAAAAAAAGGTCCCAGCTGAAATAATACCTCAGAACCAAGCAGGTAAAAATAACAACCCAAATTTCAACATCCCTGTCGCTCCCGTGAACCAGTTCTGTCACATCGGCATTCTTCGGTGTGGGAGGTGTGCGTGACACTGGTCTATTCAGACATTTGGCATAGATAGTTGCCCGTGGACAAAGTGAGATACAGACCAATGGGGCGTGAGTTGTTGGGACTCCACAGGAAGTCCCTCGCGTCCGGCTCAGCGGGCGTCGCTCGGAATGGACCCAGATAACTCGGTACCCGGTAACGGCCACAGGCGTCCCAGAGGATCCGTGCCGCGCCCGCCCGTGGCCTCCTCCCTCCATAAACACCACCAAGCCCCTCTCTGCCGCCCGGGACGGATGTTACCAGCCGTGCCCAATGACTTTGATATCTCCATGAGTTTATTTCAATAGCTTCCACTTTCAATGGAATCGTATTGTAATCAAATCCTGTTTTTAGAGAAGTCTTGATACTCATTTTTACTATTCAAATTGATATTGACAAGCACATCCTCTCCAAAAAGCAGATCAATCTCCATTAAATAGAACTATTCTCTTAATGTGATTACGATGCATTTGTGTGCATGCATGTGAACAGTTGGTGTGTAGCTGAAAATAGTATATTGTTTTGTACTTAAGAAAACACATGTGATATCGTCACAGCATTTTGATTGAACTTTAGTAAGTTTAGTGAAATGGGCTGATGGGCTTTATTAAGGCAGCAATCTATTTTTAATATCTTAAGATGTCCGTTGTGCAAACACAAATCATTAACACCCCACGAATAACTGCTTTACTATTTTGCACAGCACTGAAATTAACTACCGGAGAAAAATAGTTGCTCTCCAGAGACCGTAGCTTTGTAAACCTGTTGCTCTGAGGTTACTTCAGTGCTTCTGGGAACTAATATGAATTATGTAATGAACAACGGTTTTGTCTTTTTGCTCATTACTTTTAGTAATAGTCCATATTTCTTTCCATACAGACATCACGTTACGTTAAAACTTGTCCGTGTTCACTGTGAGCATCTATTGTTGATCCTTTAGTCGGACACAAGTTCTTGTACAACAGTAAGCAGTCAAACCCTATAATAAGACGTTTTAATTTTCCAGCCCTGCAAAGGCACTTTACATGTCAAACACAGACAACAGGAAGCAGAAGGGATGGGAAGGAATTTATTGAGGTGAGAAAACATTACAAATATAACCGCATAAAAACTAAGCGCAAAGGCTTTACGCAGTATATGTTATGTTTAATCTCAGCCAGCAAGGCACACATGTGGTTCCATGAAGAATGAGATCTCGGGTCAAAGTCTGGTTATTGGCCCTGCGGCTGTAGAGTTTGAGGTGTGTCTCTCCCTCTGACTTCATGCTGGCCACAAACTCGGCCATTTGCCTACAATTTGAATATCTGGTTTGCAGCCTAGTGAAACGCACGCACGCCTCTTTCCTTTTTATTTCTTTTGTAGGTCTGCAGGTGGTTGTAACTTAAAAACCTCAACAATAAACGTGTTGTCGACTGAATGACCCCAAACGAACGGAGCAATAGGTAAAGGTGGAATTGATGGCTGCTTTCCAGGTGTTCCAAAATGATCATTTAAATCCGGATGTAGGATTTTGTAAAACAACAAAGAAAATGTCCACTTAGGTAAATGATTACAGCGGCTTAAATGCTGATGAATGTGATATCGTCCTGAAAACACGGCCACACAGCCAACATCAGCATTCTGTTAATAACTAAAATCACCTGACGCCGTTTACTGTTCAGTTTCCTAGTTTAACAAAATTCTTAATATAGTGTAGACTGAAACTGGTGGTAATTCATTTAGCATCGCCTTTCTTTTATGTGGCCACAATGCGTTTTGCTGAAGAAGGGTTCAATAAATACAGAAAATCCCAACATGGACAATCCAGCCATCTTCTGGAGGATGAAGATCCAGATCCATCACGTGGAAGATAGAGCCTACGGGGGGAGAGGTCCCCGCAGGCCGGTGGTCCAGCACGGGGTCAAAGGGGTCAGAGAGGGGGAAGCACACGAGGAGTTTGAGACACAAACAACAAGAGTGTTATACAGTTTATATTACTCTTGTCTGCAGGGCTTCTGTGCTTAAATGATACACGTAGCTTGAGACTCCGCTTCCAGCTGAACGAGGGAATGAGCAGCTAAGTGGACGTTTGGCCTTTGCCGTGTGACGTGGCGCCGCTGCTCAAAGTCCCTCTTGAGAGCGGACGCCACTGCGGAGTACGGAACATCTCGTGTCCACCTGTACAAATAAGGAAACTAAAGCATGAATTGAGCCACACCCCGAGGCGGGTAGGCGCCGACCACTGCAAAAAAAAAAAGGAAATAAAATCACAACACAAACGGTCTGCGGTCGAGGCCGCAAACTACTAATATTTGATGGCGTCAACGGACGGGTCTTTTGTGAGCACCGTAAAGGCACCAACGTCATGTGTTCTGGCCTCTTCTTTCACTCGCCCTCTTTTTTCGTCCGTGGTTGCCGAGGTTCGGGTCCGTGTGGGAGGTGTAACGTCGGGTCTGGAGGAGAGGCAGTCGCTCTGCACCCGGCCGTGTGAACACACTGCGGCTTCGAACGCAGCGGGAGGAGAGAGCGAGAGAGGAGTGCTGAGTGCTCAATGCGCTCCGCAGCCTTGGTAACCAACCAGGGGGTGGGCGTCTGCTGCTGTCACTACCACTCGCTCTTTTGTAATTGGGAGGCGTGGGGGGGGGGGCGCGGTTGTGGAAAAGAACCATCAATTCAGATACAGTACACCCTCCCTTTCCTCCTCCTATACTGCCCTTTCTCTCTTTTTACCCGCTAGCGGCCTCCCTCATTATAATCCCATTCTTTTATAGTCTGGTAACCCTGGGCAACACATGAGGCCGCATTAGCAAACGTGTGAGCAGCCGGTTGGTACACCAAAAGACGGGCAGGGGGGACAAACAGGCTGAAATGAGTCAGGCCTCGCTGCCAGTTCAACCTCCTGAACCAGTAGTAATCATCAAATCTAATGCTGGAGAGGGTGGGGGTGGGGGGGGGGGGGGGGGGGGGGGTTATTTCTCACGGCCCGACTTGCACCCTGGTAATGTACACACAATAATATGCATATGGTCGTAATGGAGGATGTGGAGATTAAACTAAAGCCTTTCCTGGGGTGAGTTGGCGCGTGTTAAATGATTCACATCCAGCCGTCTCCTCCTCCTGGGTTTCACTGTCCGGCCTGCTGTTAAATCAGGCCTCTTATGTATCGGGTTCCAGGTGTTCACGTTTCCTCCACCTTGTCCTGCTAATACGCGGCGCCCGCAAGGTGTGAAGCCCGATCTTAACATGTCTGCAGGAAGGAAAGGTCATTTTCCCCGTTTTGCTTCATTACAGTCTCAGCACTCTACACTGACAGAACACACACTGTTGCCAACGCGGGGGGGTTTAACTGCATAACTTGGCTGTTGCAATAAAGATGGAGGCCCCTGAGGATTTCTTTATTAAGTGTAGGCAGTACTCTGTCATCTTAACTTTTAAAGTTTTTCTTTTTTCTTTTATATCTGGCTTTCAGGCTGACTTAAAATGTTTTTTTTCTTTATCTTGTATATAAAATATGTAGACATTTTATGGGGTTTTCTGTTTTTGACAAAGACAAATTATCAATAATAATCCCTGAAGACCTTCTGCTCAAATATGTGCATTATGAGTATTTTGTAATCTACATCTGTGTGTACAGATTTTATTCTGCACCCTCAACACCCACAAGATCGACATGGAGAAGCTGCTGGGGGGCCAGATCGGCCTGGAGGATTTTATCTTCGCCCACATCCGAGGGATCAAGAAGGAGGTGGAGGTTTATAAGTATGAAGATGCTCTGGGCCTCACCATCACAGACAATGGGGCCGGATATGCGTTCATAAAGGTAAGGAACTGAACTCGTCAATATTTATTCCACCTCCTGGTTAACAGCGCTCTCTATTTACGTACCATACATGGGAATTAAAGTGAAGCAAAATTAGTTTGCCTTTTGACTCGATGTCTTGTACCAATATGTCAGTGCAACTTCCAGTATCAAGACCTCAAAGGTTGGGAATAAGCGTAAGCTGTGTTTATTAGTTGTAAACTAACTAATTTCAAACTAGTTGGTTTGTCTGCCACGGTTCTATAGGTAGTGACCCATGAGAGGATGTGTCATTCATTTTGAATACCTAATCACATAATGTCAAGTCTCCATCATAAATTTGTTAGTTTGATTGAAGATGCTCTTCATTACTTCAATAGTGGGTATCTCGGCATATCTCGAGTACATTTTTAAAGTAACTTTACAAGCTTGCTTTCGTTGTTGAAATCATAATTCTGCTTGGTATTTATGCCACTGATGATGCAGACTGTTAATGAGCTTATTTGGTCTCGGTCAACTTGCGCCACCATAACACGGTGCTCACGTGTGCCATCATGTGAGGCCGAAGCGGCACTACAGCCGACAGTATTTATGACGCACTAAAGCAGGAGAAAAGTGATAATCTGCTATAACACAGGAGGCTCCTTTTTCAGTATCTAAGTCAGTCTGTTGATACACCCTTGGTTTGTTTTCGCTCTCGTTTTGATCTTAATTTCTGACTGAAGCAAACCTCTCGCGTGGTGTTTCACAAATGCGTGACGTACGTTTGCCGTCTTTTGAATTCCACACGTCTCTCTGATCTCCCCTGCATGGCAGCGCATCAAAGAGGGCAGCGTGGTGGACGGCGTGAAGGTGATCTCCGTGGGCGACCACGTAGAGTGCATAAACGGGCAGAACATCGTGGGCACGCGGCATTATGAGGTGGCCCGCATGCTGAAAGAGCTTCCCAGAGACAAGTCCTTCACCCTCAAGCTGGTGGAGCCAATGAAGGCCTTTGGTGAGTGAGACCGATCCATGCACATCGGCACACAACAAGTGACCCACAGCATGCGAGCCGGGACGCACAAGATCGCGTTGTGTATTTACACAACCGTTTCCCTGATCAAAGGAACATCAGAATGCGTGTTCAGAAATGCTAAATTACACCTTTGCTGATTTCCTTTCCGGGCTACAAATAGCTTGTAGAAACCATAACTGGTCTGTAGCTGAAAACGAAAAGTCTTCGTCCACCAGTGTATTTGGGCAACTTGCAAAAATACAAACTTGATGTAGTTTCTCTTCTGGCTGCCAGAAATGCTCGAGCCAAGGTCAAAGGGCGCTAAACCCGCCAGTGAGAACAAGATCGGCACAGGGAGGGGGACTCTGAGGCTTCGCTCCAAGGGCCCAGCTACTGTAGAGGAGGAGGTAAGTACCCTTTTTTGGGCATCCTGCTGAAACCTGGGACAATTGTTCTGGATGTGCTTTGAGAAAGAGAGCTCCTCTTTTGATACTTTCACGAGGACCGCTTAGATGTTTTTTGCTCCTGACGTGGTCTCGAATGCTGCTTCTGTTGAAGATTCACTGATATGACTAAGTGAACAAAACGAACCACCCACTAAAGATGATGCCTGCGGATCCCCACATTTACGATTTGTCAGCGTTGTAGTGAAGTACACCTGACCGGAGGCCAAGACCCGAGTATATATCGAGAATGAGTAAAGACTGATTTGCAACATCCTGGGAGATACTTGGCAAGGGCTTAACGGCACCAAATACAGGAAAACAAAGATACATTTTTTTTGTTCTAGCCAACAGAGTTTGAGGAGAAGGCAGTAAAGAAAGTGGACGACCTTCTAGAGAGCTACATGGGCATCCGAGACACTGAACTAGGTGAGTGTCAACTCTTGTGCGAGTAACACAAATAAACAATTTTATATATTCGTTTTTCACTAATTTTACATTGAGTTGATTTGCCTCTGCGTACTTGCGGCGTAGTAATATTTCCTGCAGGTTAATTAATTCATCTTTCTAGCATACTTGTCTTGTATTAAGTGATCTTCCATTATTGTGTCGGGGTTTAAAGAAAGAGTCTTACATTCTAATTAGTCTGAAGTGGCTTCATAAGTCAGTGCTCTACGTTCGGTTCCAATGCTGGCAAACATTTAATCATTGGAGCCAAGTTGAAGAAGTGAAATGTCCTGCTCCCTCAACAGCCTCCACGATGGTTGAGGTCGGCCGTGACAAGAAGAACCCGGATGAATTTGCCATGGCGTTGGACGAGACCCTCGGAGACTTTGCCTTTCCCGATGAGTTCGTCTTTGACGTCTGGGGCGCCATTGGAGACGCCAAGCAGGGAAGATTCTAAGTTTGCTCCTGTCTCCTCCACACTCCCACACTACCTCCCTCATCTCCTTTTTAATATCCTCGGAAGCAAACTGGACCAACGTCAACCAGCACAAATAGGGGTGGAAGTGTTCATCATCACTATGATGGCGTGTAAAGATATCCACGAAAGGCAACGTTTCCTCCTGCCTGATGAACAGCTGGTCAATAATTCATATTCCCTGGTGGTCTAATACACTGGTTATGAAATATTACATGCGCACCTTAAATTTGAAAACTATCCGTTTCAATCACTTCCTTAGCTGTGTCATTTTGAGCATACAGATGTGTCGCAGTTTTATAGATTATTTTTTTTATATGTGAATGATTTTTATAGCAGCAGCTATGTGTAATTAGTGTACTCTTGATTCTTTTTAAATATTTTAAATGACCTTGCATTGAAGAAATGTCAAGACTTGGGCCATGTTTACTTTTCTTAAAATTCTTTGTGCACTTAACACATCAGCTTAAGCCCTTTTATCGAGAGACGCAGCAATACAGAACAGTGGTTTGTGTCTTTAAATGCCTTTAGCCAAGTTCAGAGAGGCAGCATTCCTCTTTCCATGTTTAGTCTGTTGGCATGTCCTGAAATTATTTTTTTCCTGCAATTTCTTAAAATCAGATGCTGCAACACATTTATACACCAATACATTGTAAGAAAGATTGTACTTTCCTAAATAGGCCATTTAAGGCTGTCTGGAATGGAGTTAATCGCAAGCATGTCTTAAGTGAATGCAAATGCACTATTTAAATAGTTAAATGATAGTGTCTGCTGTTTGACATACCATAAGGGATCACTATTGTTGGCTAGACAATAAAACTTGATATACGGTTACATCTGTGTCTTGAATTCGTGTGGCTCAAAGTCCTCCGTACAACAAACTTTATTAGCACACTTGTCTGTACATGTATAAAATACATCTAGACACAGAACCAATGTTTCCTTCATTCACAGCTGGCAAAAAGAAGCGTCACTTTGCACAATGTAGCTAAATGTTGATACATTGGCAGATTAACGATTGGATGATCTAAATCCGAAATAGAGAGCCCACATTGTGCACGGGGAAATACATAATTACATACCGTAGGGCATCTTTGGAAGCACGTCACAGCTTCTGGGTGAAAACTATTGGTTAAAGTGAATTAAGCAGTTAACTCCACGGTGGGCTTTGAAATGATGTGATGCACTTGGTAATTTACTTAAAGTTGGCATTTTCCAGATGTCAAGTTCTCATCCAGCAGCATATGAAAATGAGTTCCCACTGTTATATAGGTTATATCCTCCTCAGTGATGACAGTAGAAAATACAGGTGATAAGTTAGTAGGAAAAAAAACATACAAGACATAAGGAATAATCGAGCACCGATCTTAATGGTTTTCTTCAGTGAGCGTCCCCCTCCTCACACACACACACACTCTAGAATCGGTACAACTGGACGTTTGGGAGAGTAACCTGATGCTCAGGTAGAGGAAGTGTAGCCCTTACAGCCGGATGCCTGTCCCTCCTCTTCCTCCTCACAGCTCGTCTCCGGTGTGGCCCAGTTTGAAGGCGTCGCCCGTCAGCTTCTCCTGCGCCTCCTTCATGCCGGACACAACTGAGCAGAGAACACGCGCCGTGGTTACCAAGGCGACGGCCGGCGACCGTTTTGGAAGCTGCTACATCGTGCTGTGACTTTCTCAATAAAATGATCCTGAAGAGGTGGATTCTTTACCTTGTTCTGCGCTGCTGTAGAAGTACTTGTAGTTTGGATTCCCATTTTTGTTGGTGATTTCAGGGTGGACTTTACCGCTTGGATCTTTGGGTCAAATAAAACATTTTCTCAGTTCAAATGAATGTTAAAATTGGTAAGAAATGTTTAAAGTTTATTTCATAATGTATTATCTCAATAAAATGTTTAAATATGCTTCTTAAAGGCGAATTTAGTTTTCAAATCACAAGTTGTTTCCAATTAGCTGTTAAAGGTAATTATTTCATCTCAGACTAATGTGTGCGAATAAAGCATTTGAGAATCTGTAGCCAGCATTATTACCATCTAACTATTAAGTCATTTCAGCTTTAAATGGTATTTAACTGATATTTCATTTTTTAAATTAGATCAACATTGCTGCATAGAATTCCTGTGACTTATCCTTTTGACCCTCAGATAGTTTGTTGTATTGAACACCACATAAGTTTTTCCTTTGAGTATTCTTCTGTGCACGTTTAGCATGTGCCAGTTTCATTGTTTTTCCGATAAGCATTGCAGTTCATTTACCGATCCTTGACTAGTTGCTTCGCTTTAAAATTCTGATTAAGCAACATTTATGCTACCGAAAGCTAATTCCAGTCCACTGAAACTTTGTTTGGCACTGTGTGTTCTTGAGTAAGAAACTATGTCTCTCCAAAAGGAATCCCACTAAGTGTTTACACTTAGTAACTCAATCCCTTCGTACCAAGGAAAAGAATCCGAGGAATGTATCCTCCATCGGGGGTGTAGGCGTCATCCTTTGGCTCCTCCTCATCCTGTTCAAACAAGAGGTTACTAATCATTTACAGGACTGCAATCAAACCTCAACCAACTAATAATATACCCTGTTATTGTGGTCTACAAGTTAATTAAACCCTGGACCGAATAGTGCCACTCAAACTGTCCTTACCTCGAGGTTGATCATCACAAAGTTGTGTGCAAGTTCAGAGATATCCTTGGACTCAGCAAATTTGGGCTTCAGCGCTGATGTGAAAAGAAACAAAGATATACAACTAATTGTCATGAAATCTCCAAATCGGCTGTAGTAACAGCTTTCTGAATTCTTCCAACATTACAGATGGCGGTTGTGTTCCTCGATTGTTGATTTTATCTGCACAGTGACCAATGTCCTTCTGGGACATTTTAATAGATCACAGACATCAGTAGTGTTAATAGTTACACCTGTAAGAAGTTAAAAGTTCTGCTGTGAAATTTGACTTTGGTCGTTTTTCTCTGTTTGAAGGAGTAATGGTGGCCTGACCAAAGGGCAGGAGTCACTTTTACATTTAGGTCATGATCAAGTTGGACCCTTTCAGGCAGGAAATGCGCAGAATTTCCTTAAATGAAATAGTGGACCTTTCGTCCCTCCGACATCGGTGTCCCACATGTAAAAGTGGCACATTAACAGGAGAATGACAGCGAGGCGGTCACGGTGGAAAGGGCGAGAACGTGGTTTCACCTTTGCAGGCTCCGCACCAGGTCTTGTGGATGATGAGCATGATGGGCAGCCCGCTGTCGACGCAAAACACACAAAGACATTTTTATTAAGGACAAAAACTGAACGCCGTGCACTTAAATGAATCACTGAGTGAAAGCTACGGGCAGCAGCCTCCTCCGGTTATTAGTGCTTGTGAGAGATTTAGGATCAAAGGCATCGCGGCAGAAAGGCAGCTCATCAAGAAGTGTTATATATTATTATATATAATATTTCAGCTCTCGGCGTGAACTCGCCTGGCCTCGGCTTCTTTCTTGCCGTCATCCAGCGTCCTCCAGTGGATGTTTTCTCCAAATCCTGTGGGGAGGAAATGAACTAATGAGCAAGCCAACGTGGTGTCACTGCGATTATATTTCGACATCAGGGTGGGTCTGCCCTACATACTATATCAATAGAAGGAAGTGAGAAGAATGGTGGTAATTTAATATCAAGCTGTGCTCGCTCACCTATAACGGCATACGGTAATTAACTCCTAGGTGTTTATGGTGGGAGTGGGACAAGAAAACAATGCAATAGATTATGTTCTTATCTTAGTTTAAAATGTCTGGATGGGCTTTTGGAAGATTTTAAAGTATTCATGTCTCTTAAAAATGGCATGAATTCATGAGATGTGATTCTTTTTTTAATTCATTGCAATGCAGGCCCAGTGTGAAAATTCAAGCACACTATATTGGTAAAGCCTTTCAAGCAGTGCAGATATCATGTGTGTCAATAGGTTCCTGTTTACTGAATTTATACAGCTCCTGCATTTTTTGGGCGAAACCTATAAAAATCCGTATTTTTATACTTCAGCCGTTTTACCACTGAATGAACTCTATGTAACCTGTTTTAATAACTTATAACTAATGCGTTTGGTTTAGAGTTACATATGAATCCATTTCAAATGGTGTTGACGTTAGTTCATTCATTCATTCATTCATTTTGAGAATAGTGTTAGTCTAATTTTGGCAAATTAGCTGTTGATTTACAGCATGTTACATATTTAATTTATTACGAATGACTGTTGGCATAAACATTTATTATTATTTAAAAAAAATGTAACTCGTGCCTCAGCTCAATTGAATAATCATTAACCGTCAACATTTAACGAAAGTACACGTATGCTGTCACTTAGGGGTGAAACCTGTGAAACTGGAAATAAAGAGCTGGCGTGTCTCATTACACAGACGTCCACTTGTCCCGGACACACGCTTTGCGATCCAGGATACTCATACAAAGACAGCTGCGGCGGCGGGGACTCTCTCACTGACCAGATGTCCCGCTCGGTGTTCTGCATTAACTGAAACAAATATAAGCTCACCTTTCCCACTGGCTGCTTCGACGACATCTTGAAAGCACGTCAAAGACAACAAAACGTGCAGGGACGAAAATAAAACGATGTTCACAAGAGACGTTCGCATTTTGACTGTCCTTCTTCTCCCTCACAGCTAGAAGCTAGCAGCACTTCCTGTTGGTGAACCGGAGAGCCGGACGTCCAACCCTCACGTTTCAAAGTAAAATTCTCGTCCGCTGCAGTAGTGAGGTGTGTGCGCATGTCCGTTAGTTGCCTGCTCCTCCTATTGGTCAGCTGTGACTAATTTTCCATGTTCATGTGACGTCACATCCTCACAACCGCGTGCTCCTGGATGTAGCGTCAAACTAGTCAAGTTAAACACTGAAATGTCAGAAAGAAAAACGGAAATCAGTGCAAAACAAAGGTTTAATAATCACGACAAATGTAAAGAAATATATATATTTCATACAATAACGAATTAAATCCTACTAAAATGTATTAAGACATGTATTCTTAGCATTTCATATAAATATATGCTATAAATAAAACAAACATGTGCTTGCGTGATTCGTGCTTATTTTATTCTGAAAGTATTGATAGAAAGTATATGATATTGCTGCTATCTTGATACAAGAATAAGCCGCACCGCCTCAGCGCTGCTACCGTGCCGTTAACAGTTCAACGGGCTGTCCTTTAAAAAGGTAAAACAACATATAAAAAGTAGTTTTATGGTTAACATCTCAGCCTGTTTGATTAAGCACTTAATTTAAGTTGAATTTAGGCTATTGCCTACACAGTAACGAAAAGCTAGTTAATGCTCGGGGGGGTATCTTGTCCAGCCACCATGCTAATATTAGCTGAAATAGCAGTCTAGCTAACGTTGGTTAGCAAACCAACTAGCAACCACCACATTATACTTTAATGTCATTTTAAAATTGAGTTCCAGATGTGTTTATTGATTCTATCTAATTCATGCCAGTCCATTCTGATAGTTCTTAGGTCTTCAGTATAACTTTCAGCCAGTCTGCTAGCTCAATGCTAAAATGTGTTGAGGATTATTGTAACATTAGCTATGGTGGCCTGACTCATGTTGGGCTCATTTAACTTCAACAAGTTAAGTGCACACTGACATGTATGATGTATATAGAACATATTATTTAACGGGATCTCTCAATTGTTTTTATTTAAAAGATGAACGGGAATATCCTGTTTTTTTTTAACGTTTTTTCATTCACTAACAGAACACTATGAATCAAGAAAAGCTTGCCAAACTTCAGGCTCAAGTGCGGATAGGTGGAAAGGTACAGTATACTAACCGTCCTATTTTTAGAATTTAGCACTACCAGTAAATCTCGTGTAATCTGTTAACAAATGCCCTGTATAGAAATCAGAATCTGAGTTTTCGGATTTGTGATCGCCTCGGTTGTTGATCATTTTAAGGAGTCTGATGGCGTTCAGCACCTGCCAGTTTTTTTCCTCCTGACCTCAGCATTCCCTTTATGGGGGAGAGGTCTGCCCCGTCCATCTGCGGCCTCTGTGGCTTTGTACAAATGCATTTTGAGGTCTTCAGGCGCCCACTAGGTGGCGTCATTTGTTATTTCCTTTTTATCACACCGTCCTTGTGACCTTTTCCAGATTACATTGACGTTCTCAAACACAGTACATTTACTTCATTTGCATTTCACCAGAAGTACAGTTTTTTTTCTACAATTATCCCCAGTTTTTTTAATATATCTTTTTTAAATTATACTGAAATCCAGGATTTAAAACATTACGTGTGTAGTGGAATCCCATTTGTTGGTTCAAAGTGTAAAAGTTCAGTTTTTTTTTAAATTGGACTTTTTAGACCAATAAAAGGTGGAGACGTCAATGAACGGGGAACTTTCTTCATGCTAAAAATGACCTTGGCGTTCCCAAGTCCCATGGACTTTTAAAATCTTATTTGTAATCATGTAGCTGCGTTAAAAGGCTTTTACCACTTTTTGTACTTCGACAAGGAGATGTTGCTTGGACCTCTTTGGTTATCAGTTCTTTGTTAGTATTTAGCTTACTATTGAAAACGAGCATCGCGTTTTCCTTTTAAATCAATGTCAAATCCAAGTGGTGCTTGTATGCTTGGTGCTTAAAAGACACAAGCAAATTGGGTATCAAAGATGGGAAGGAAAAGTGTTTCCAAACCGGCATCCAAGAACCCGATTATCATTGGACTTGACAGTTAGCTATTTGATCTTTTTTTTAGGCATTCACACCTGTTCTTTTCTCAGGGGACGGCCCGCAGGAAGAAAAAGGTTGTTCACAAAACGGCAACAGCTGATGACAAAAAACTCCAGGGCTCCCTGAAGAAACTGGCAGTGAACAACATCGCAGGGATAGAAGAGGTGAGCTATCAGAGGAAAACTAATGTCAGCGTTTCACCAAAGCTGCGCTCTTGTCTTTCTTTTTTTTTGTGTCCGATATGGAAAGATAAAAGTATCTGAGAGCCTTTCAAAAAAAGTGCACTCCTATCACGTCGTCTCATTTATATTTATAGTGCTTTTATCCAACCCGCTTCCACATAGTGATTCAGATAAATCAAAGCACGAAATACAGATACAACCCAAAGATAAGATGCTAACCTGATGCACACAAGTCATTAAGTCTCCTTCATTCATATTGTAGCTCAATTTACCTTTTTTGTTTTACAATAAATGATTAAACGGACACTCACTGTAAACCAGGCAAAGAACCAATTTGGGACACTTTCTACCAATTTTATTTATTTTCTTACTACCCATTGAGGCAAATCTGTGATCCAAGGCTACATAATTAAAGTAATAGCTGCATGCTCTGTAGACTGTTGACTTTTGTGTAATTGACCCCCTTTTTCAGTGGAATATTTGTTATGTCACTCCCCGCATCACTTTCACACCTAAAACAGACGCCCAAAAGAATCTACACTGTTCTTCTGACTCAATATGTCGACGATGCAGAATCTTGTGACGGATTATTTTGGCTCCCGATCTGACCGCGTGGCCCCTTCTCCTCAGGTGAACATGATCAAAGACGACGGCACGGTCATCCACTTCAACAACCCCAAAGTGCAGGCGTCTCTGTCCGCCAACACCTTTGCCATCACGGGCAACGTCGAGATCAAGCAGCTGACGGAGATGCTGCCGGGCATCCTGAGCCAGCTGGGAGCCGACAGCCTCAGCAGCCTGCGCAAGCTGGCGGAGCACTTCCCTCGGCAATGTGAGCGCACCCACGTCGGGGCTCGTTTAATATCAGGAACGGGCTTATGGGTTTTAGGGTCCGCTAGGTCGCGAGCCTTTACACATTATTAGATGAGGCCGAAGGCTGCTGCGGGGAGAGTTAATTAGTTACTGTTACAGTGTCTGATCTTCCCTGTTTTAGCAAAACACCACATTTTTATAACAAGAATTTGGCGTAAACACTAAATCTGCAGTAATTATAACGGCTTTTGTCCAATAATCACTTGTTTTGTCTTATGTATTTTGCAGCAATGGACATGAAGGCAGTCAAGGAGGTAATCGAAGAAGAGGAGGAGGAGGATGATGATGTACCAGGTATTGATGCAAACGTTTTTATGAACTGAGAGCGTTTGAAGTGTTCTTATGGTACAACAGTGTTTTTGTTTTTACAACACCTCTGTAGATGGTTTGTTTCCAAAATGACAATACATCTGTTTGGGAGGACCATTTCTGTCCTCGAAAAAAAGGACCGTTTGTAGCCTTTTTACATGGTTTATATCAACGCTTCAGTTTGCGGAATGTTAACCATAAGAGTCCCAAATGGAGTGTGAAACAACTCTGATGCACCTGTTCTCTTTTGTCTTGCAGATCTTGTGGAGAACTTTGATGAAGCCTCAAAGAACGAAGCAAACTGATGAAACCTTTTTTCTTTTTTTCCTTTTTTTTGCCCGCCTCAACCGTTTTATTTTTTACCTCATGGACTCACGGAGGGTATTTCCTCATGTGGAGACACGGTTGTTAAAGGTGTGATGCATCATCATCATCATCATCATATTCTCTGGAGACGCAAACCGCTGCAGTTTAGCCTGCCGCAGCACAACAACAACAACATGCAGATGCAGTAGATTTTCCTTTCATAAGGCTGTGATATTGTAGACTCCTCGAGGAAGCGAGGATGCGCACGACTCTCGGCACCCAAATGACTCCAACTGCTTTAGAAATAGGCTTCCCACGTATCCAGACGTGGCTAGTATTTAAGAGATTGTTTATTAAATCACAATGAAAGTGAATTCTTGTTTCACTTTACGTTATAGCAGTGATTATGAATTTAATAAAACCTTTTTGGGCTATTAATGCATTGTGTTATTACTTGATTTCTGAGTTGTTTTTTTTGGTCCGACTTGTCTGCTCGATACCAGACGATGATGCAGGAGTATAACATTATTGCATTAGAGTATTACATTACCCTATTTGTCTGCTTGGAGAAGTGGTGTTAGATGTCTGAGTGTGTGTGTGTGTGTGTGTGATGATTATTATTATTATTATAGATTATTTATTGGATTAAGCCGGGAACAGACAAGATTTTCAGTGGTTTGTATTGATCTAAATATTACAAATGGAAAGTGGTTTGTGTTCAGCGTATTGCCCCCCCCCCCTTATTTGTATTATTCCCTTCCATATTACTGAAAAAAATAACAAGCAAGGAACGTTTTTAAGTATCTGTCCAAAAAGGGGCTTATTTCACAACTATGTTTTTTGAGTATCAGTTACTGTTGGATAGTAACAATCGTCCATGTATTGATCATTATCTGATCAATGCAACTAAAGATGACAATACACATAGTTGGGTAAAAACGTATGATTGGGTGTGTAAGTAAGGACTGATGTAAAAAAAAAAAAATACTTTTCTTTTAACTCCATCACTACATCCCTTGACCCACATCCCGTTTCGATCACCTCTGACGCGCCGCTGCTGCATCGTGCTGATCGATGAGCTGCTGCTGTCCGGCTCTGCACAGCGCGAGAGGTCCTACAAGGTTACCGGGGATGAATGTGCCATCTTGGCTCCAGTGTATCTTGTCGTGGGGGCTGAGGGACGAAGATGGGAGGGGAGGGGGGAAGCTGTTAGCTGCGGACCCGCCCCGGGGCTCAGCACACCACCTTCAGCCTAGTTTGAGCTAAAATGTCCCTGCCGCTGCGGCTGGACACAGCGGAGCAGCTGGATGGAGCTGAAGCGCTTTCGGGGTGCGTCAAGTTGCACAGTGAAAACGCAGTCAGGACCGGAAACTATTACTACTTTTAAGGGGATGATTGGATAATGTGTATATTCAAGTCAAAGCCCTGTAAATGCAGGTGATTGAATGATTAATATGACTACTATTTTGAAGTAATTTTATGCTAGTTCACTTTCAAGCGTGTCAGAGGCAGATGTTTTAGCTTTCTTGAGCTTCCACCATACTTTCATTATACTGCATTATCCAATAATTTAATTTACAATAAAACTGACCAGGTGCAAAATATGTGTTTTTACTTTTCATGCTCTACCTTTTGATAACACTGGTGTACTTCTCCAGACGCATACTAGGTACTCTGGTTATAATTATGTTTTTTGCATGATATACATTTTTTAGTTAAGTTAGAACTACACACACTCTGCTTATATGTATTTTTATTATTTTCAATTGTATTTAAATGTAACAATGTGCATTGTAGTACAGATTGTACTTCAATAAACCACCCGAATACATTTTCCAACGCTGTTAAATGCTTGTGTTGAGTGGTCGTTTTAAACATTTGAAAGCGGGACCTTTATTTTGGTAAATACAACCGGAAGCTGTTCGTGTCCATTCTGGTGGACTTGTCGGTTCTCCTTATTTTTTTCCCTACATTGAACCCGGAGGGGAGGGATCCCTGAGTGCTGTCGCACAACTACGGTCGACTACAGGCTGTACTTTACGATTCGTGCCGTTCGAGTTAGCGCAGCGGAGGTTTTTACGCGAGGAGACTCAAAAATAGCCTTCAAAGGCGATTAAGTATGACGGATATCGACGGAGGGGCTCTGCGGGACCGTACGTAAAGATGAGGATGCATCCGGTGAGTAACTGAATCTGTTCTCACGTCGCTGCTGTTGCTCCAACGTTCGCAACCCGCCATTTCAACGGCAACTGTCACATCACCTGAGCCCAAAGTCGGCGGGGAACGTGTGACACCCTCGCCCCCCCCATTTCTTGTTCTTAATCCCGGTCTGTTTCAAGCTATCGTAACGAAGCGGTGGCGTCACGGTAACACTATCTGACGCTGAATTACACAACGCGTCAACACGTTATATTCTCAACGCTCACCAGAAAAGACGCCAGCAGTGCGGCGGAAGGTTGCCGTTTAAAGTGACCGCGAAGGGCTTTTTTTTTAGTTTTAGCCAAGCCGAGGTGGACTTTGTGTCGAAACAACCGTTGAAAAAAAGTGGCACAGACCGCCGACTCGGCAGCACGACTACCCGCTGCAGAGCCGCGCCAAGCGGCTCCCCCGCCCGCTGCCGTGCGGCGGTGCTTTTTTTGGGGGGCTCCACGTTTATTTCCAATTATCACCATTTATGTACTTAACTGTTTTTGGAAACTTCCTTGTGACCTTTTCGGTGTGTGGTGTGTGCCGGGGGGGCGTTGAATTCGTGCTAGCGGTCCCCCCGGCTAATACAACTAACGTGAACTATTAAGTAGCGACACGGCGCTGTGCTGTCGTGATTTAGCAGCTGTTATAACCCCGCCACGTTAATAACACAGAATAGCCCCCCATGGAGCCCCCCAGTCTACCCGTGACTAATATCCACCTCCCGAGGCTTTGTTTGGCCTGTAGGCCACTTTTATGGTTGCATTATTTAAACTAATGGTCATCCGTTTGTTGGGCCCATCTCTGGTGGTGAAGCTCTGGAGATGGATTCACCAGAGACTCAGTGGGACCCAGTGGCCCCTTAGATAGTCCCCACCGGTGAGGAACGACCTTAAGGGAAAACGTAATAATGACGCCAGTTATAGTCTTTTGTATTGTTTTCTTTTGTAACCACCTTGATCTCACTGCAAACCCACTCGGGTGACGGGTCCCCCCGGGGGTCGATCGGTAAGACTGATCCAACGCAGAGACCATTTAGACGTGGGTGACCGTCACCTCTCCCCGAGGAGCTCGGCCTCCTCTCGTGGCTCTTGTGAGTGTTCAATGTAGATCAAACCACATGGGAGACGAGAAGAAGATAATAGCTTCTGACACCTGCCGTGAAGCGGAGGAGCTCTTTTGTAATGGAAGAACAGCTCCTCTCTTTATTTATCCCTTCTTTCAAATCTCAACGGAGTTAACATTTCAACCTCTCCCGTCAAAGAAATAATCTTTTTATTCCTTTTTTTAATTACTGAGGAGAGACAAACATTTTTTGCAGGGTGCAGTTTATGTGCTTTCCTGTACTTTCTTAGATCCATAGCAACACTTGAATGGAATAACAAATATCCTTCCAGGAGAAGGTAGGCCAACTCCCAGACATGAGCGTTACATAACCATGTGTCCCTCGGTCAGGCGATCATGTTGTTAGGAAAGTGATGTCAGTCCATTCTTAAAAAGGGGAAGTGATCATTTGAGGTTTCCTGCACTCGCCCCGAGTAGACGTAGGCGTCTGCGACATGTCTGTGTGAGGTATGGATGTAATAACGCTGTTTATCGGGACGTGAGCTCGCGGCCCTGGGGAAAAGAAGAATGCTACGAGATGTAGTCTGTTTTCTTGGAGAATTATTTGGAGAGAACATCACTTTATCAAGGGGAACCTTCCAAATGGGAGGATTTGTACCTCCAGTGACCCGCACAGCACTGTTAGTAGGGTGGCTATTTGTGTATTGATTTCTTTTTCCTCATGTAATCGAGCAGTCTATATCATGTCCGACATTAGTGCTGTTGCGTATGAAGGAAAGAAAAGCAATTCTTACATTTGAGAAGCTGGAATTGAAAAACATTTTGTCTTTTACCCCAAAATGTCCTGTAATAAAGAGTCAACGCTCTATGGAACCATCTTGCACAAACCTCCCTTTTAAAAACCATCCTCTGTGACGGTTTGGGAGCGAGCAATAATAAAACTGATCAATTATTTTTTCTAGATGAAAAAAATCTTCGCAAACCAATAACCTCCAATAATGACCCATGAAGTCGGCCTCACTCTTAAGTGCTGTCTGAAGGACACTCCAGAAAATAAGTGAACGAGTGTCATAAAAGTTTGTTTTTTTTCCCAGCAAGTTTTGACTTAATTTGACAATCGAAGATATTTGTCGAGGGAACAAGTTGCGTTGGGAGGATTTCGAGATGCATCCGATGCACCAAATGTCGGCGGTTATTTGAGACTTTCCGTTTGCAAAATTAAGCACTACGTTTTGAGCATGAAAGTTTATTCCAAACCTTGGCACTCGTATGTGGAACATGACAGTAAATGGTGCACTTAAATGCTGTTTTGTTGTGACAAAGATGATTGTTATTATCAAGGATTTCACAACACCATTTTCTTGCTCCCATCAATAAAAATTTATAAACCCTGAATTGCACAAAATGAAGTTTATATGAACATATCCATATAAATACCAAGGAGCAGGACGCCAGTGGTTGTTTAGCGAGGAAGTTCCACTCGATGTGCGAGGAGGTGACTGCAGGAAGCGGCGATGACTTAATGAACTGCTGTACCGTTCCACTTTGTCCGAGCTTTCTCGCTGTTTACGCCCGTGTCTTATTTAATTTGGCGGCCTTGCCCGGATGTCCAGTCAGGCGTGGTTTATTGCGTTAGTCGTCTGTTAGGCCATTTCATTATTAGCATGTCTGGCTTACACCGGCGGCCCGAGCCCGGCTGCACTGATGGAGGAGCGGCGGCCGTCTGCTTGTTTCTGAAAGCAGAGACCGCCGACGTGTTGGTAAACGTTCTATGCGCGTTCTACGCTTACACGCTCATAACTTTTTTAAAGTTATCCCCTTTTTCCTGCATGATTTTTACGATCATTGTTTTGACACATTGTGATGTATACAATGAGACGGGCCAACATTTCAGAACTGTAATAATGGCCGTACGTTTTAGGCGTGGAGTCCAGTGTTGTATAAGAGCCTTTGTAGAAAAGCAATGGTTTCTTTTGAGGCTGTGTCGTTTCACAGCGTTGTTTTGAGCTGCACGCTGCCATGCGCATGATAATAAATGTTGCGTGATCATTTGCTAACGTCCAATGAACACGAAGTACAGCTACACTGGACGCACTTCGTTTTGAGCCGATGATCGCGCAAGAGGAAAAGTCCCAGGGTCCCCAAAGTAGTGACAGCAGCCTCCTGAGGGGGATAATCGGTCATAATGTGTTTACTGAATTTTACAGCAACCCATCTCGTTGTAGATGAGATGTTTGAGTCTGGACCAAAGTGGTGCATCCGGGGTTCGCTTCTAGCATTGGCTAAAAATAGGCAACTTTTTTTTTATCTTACTCCGGTTTCACAATGTTTCACATGAATGTTATTGGCTTCGCTGTTTGTCAGATTCCCAAGCACTTTAAGACCTTATCATGGACTCTATTAAATAATATGAAAAGTCTTTAAAATAGTTTAGAGGTCAATTAGAGTAACCGTCAGAATCTGGATATTCTGGCTTTGCTGCATGTGATGGCTTTGGTTTGCCATTGGTTGAGTAGTTGGAGCATGTATGAACACGGCGTGATATTAACATCATGTGGCTGCAGGACCAATTGTGTTATAGTCCTACAGAGTCTCTGACTGACATACTCTCGCATGCACATATGTCTCCTTTTTTTTTTAAGCATCTTTCAAAATTTACATTTCTAAAAATACAAGTCTTTCACGCACTTTGACTAAAGATGCATTATTCAATGCCGCCTCTGCAGAGTAATTAAATCTTAATCAGGGATGGCCTCCTGCCCTTGTGGAGACGTGTCTGTTTGTTTTTATGCATTTCAGGTTCTTACAGTGCCGATTTCCAAAGTCAAGGATTGCGTATAGGCTTCCCTCCTGAACTAAGAGGTGCAGAGTTTTCTTTTTTTAATGGTAACGTCTATTTTGCGGGGAAGCCGGGTGGTATAAGATGTTTATCTTATATAAACTTGTTGCTACGGTCTTGTATTGGAGGTTCTCACTGGTTTAGAAAGGCTTAATTCATTGAATGTAGCTGAAATCACTGTTGTGCTGTTGAGTAGATAAAAGCGAATGTGATCATCATGAAGTATTTACTAAAACTTTAGTTGGTCTTTGAGCGGTGACGTCATTGAGTTCTTGTGCCTCATCTGAGTCAACATACTCCTTCTGGACTGTGCAGGCCTGAAGGTTTGTAGTCTTAATTTAACGTGCCGTTGCTTTGTTTCATTCGCTAACAGACTGTTTATTTTAAGCCTGGTTTGTAGCCTCCCGTCCTGCGCCTCCACGGTTTAGTGCCGACGTGAGGTTCACGCTCGCACCTTTTAAACTAAGCGAAAAACTCTGCTGCTTTCTCCGAAGCCGTGGCTCCGCGGAATAGCCGGCCTCTGACTTCCACACACTGTGGGACTTTCTTTGCCCGGCTGTAACCACACCGCCGCTCATCGTGTCGCCAGCAGCAGGCTCGGCCTCACAGGCCGAGAAGCAGCTCCTTTTACTGATCCGGGTTTCCCTCCGCGTCTCAGGTGTGGGCGCTGGGCGCTTGCCAGACTGGGTGAAGTGAGAACGGAGAAGAGAAACCTGCTGAGAACGAAAACCCACCACCCGGGACTGCCGGGGAGGACCTCTGTGCAGGTGAGGACTGCGGGAGATATGTTTTTAATATAGGAGCAAATCACTGGGGGCTTTTAAATGATATTAAACCGAGATATGAAATGGGCGGTACGATTCAGGTCACGCGGGGCATCTCCTTATTAACGACCCGTTCCTTCGTGTGACCAGGTTCACACGGCCGTCGGCAGGGGGAAGCTTCCTGACCCATGGAGAATTACTTCCAGGCCGAGGCCTTTAACCTGGATAAGGTGCTGGACGAGTTTGAGCAGAACGAAGGTGAGGCAATTAAAAAAAACAAAAACAAAGAATCTGAGACAAGACGGTGAGAAACAATGAGTCATTGTGAATGACAATGGGACGGGCTGTATCTGTGGTGAGGTAATGGTACCCATGAGTAAATCAGCGATGTTCGTTACGATCAGCCACCGCCCAATGACTTTGAGGAACGTGTGCAGTTGGTTATTGAGGGCGTGCAGAGAGGGAATAGGACTAATTGGATTATCAATTTCCCTTGGGCTTGTGTGGAAGTGGTGCAAGAAAATAGTATTTTCTTCACACTTAATGCTGATAAAAAATGGGCGTTGACAGAGATATTTATGGCTCTCGTAAAGTAAACACACATTACGGAGCGGCGTATCTGCAGACTTTCACCTTTCCAGTACAAATAGGCTGCCTTCTTCCTGATTTATGGCTGATGATCCCCAGAGAATAACCAGTCCCCCAAACGCAGCATATTTGATGGTACTATGAGCTCAGGGTGTATTTTGCCTGTGAGTAATTATCTGTGTGTCCTCCGCCAGAGATTCCAGCTTGTGTGTGTCTGTGTTAGAGAGAGCTCAGTATGAATTCCAGTGAAGGGAGGAGACATCACTGTGTGTGAAAGTCCTTTTGAATATATATATATATATATATATATGAATTTCTGCTTGTATTACTCAGCATTCACGTGGCAGCTTTACTGATGGCTCCCAGTGGGGGGCGAGTCACTTGGCCCACATTCCATCCACACACTAATTCCCTGTTCAACGCCAACCTCATTTCTTAATTTGTCTCCTGGTTTCTCGCTTCCATTTTTAGGTCCTTCGATCACCTGAGTGTGTATGATTGTACTAGTTGTCTTGAAACAGTCAATTTGCTTTTGTAAATTAAAAAAATTTAGGGTGAATTATGTATGGAACAAATTCTATTCAAAGTGCAGCAAAGCGACCAACCCCACTTCAACTCTCCACATAAAGACAAAGGTCATGTCATGCACATGAGCTGCAAATAACGGTCTGCTCCCCTCTCTTCTCTCTCTGCCAGATGAGACCGAAAATCCTATTCTCTCCGATGCCAAGTGGACCCAGATCCTTGCCCCGCCGGCCCACCTGCTCTCTCTGAACCCCGCCCTGACGCACGCAGACCTCAGCCCGCAGGAGAGTCCTCTGCCATTCAAAACTCTCCCCGATTCGTTGCCCGGCGCCTCCCCTAAGCAGCATCCCGGTGCCGAGCTGCCATCCTGGGTGGAAGAGAGGCCGGCAGACGTCCACAGCCCGCCATTACTCCAGCCCAACATCGGCAAGCTGGTGGGCACGGACGACCACTCGCCGCCCCCGGTGACGGCCTGCGCTGCTGTGCAGAATGGCTGCCCCGCCAGCCCTCAGCTCAGCGGGCTCAGCGAGGGGGCCCGTTCTCCCCCGGACGACCCGCCTGGCGCTTACGACCAGGAGGCGAAGCCTCATCAGGTGGAGAGAGTTCCCTCAGCGGGAGGAGGAGGCTCCGCTGTCAATCACACTCACTTTACCTTCGAGGTTGTGTTAGGGCACGAAAATGAAACCCCGTCTCTGAAAATTCATCCCGATGTGCAACTGACACCAAACCGGGGAGATGTTACGGGAGGGGGCAGTGCTGATGTTTTGCACCGAAATTGTATCGACAAAAAAACGGAACACTTGGAAGAGGAGCAGGTAGAAAGCCTCTTGAATAGGGGGACGGATATCCAGGTTTGTTGTGAGGTGAATGGATTATGTCCACTTTACAAGGTCGGAGTGGCAGAGATAGAGAGGACATGTGGTCCAGACGGACAGCCTGACCAACTGATCAAAGTATCAAGCCTTTCCAATGGTTTGGAGCAGGAGAGCGGTAACCATTCCAAGCTTAACGAGACAGAGGGGCAAGAGGAGGGTTTCTCTCCCTCTCCCGTCCCCTCAAAAGAGGACTCTGTCACTGAAGAGAAAGAAATGGAGGAAAGCAAGCAAGAGGGTGGAGATGGAGGAGGAGGAGCAGCAGCAGCAGCAGCAGCAGCAGCGGCGGCCGGTAGCACCCATCCCAAACCCCACAACAACCGGCTGCAGCCCGTCAGCGTCCCGTACGGAGGGGCGCGACCAAAGCAGCCAGTCAGCCTCAAGCTCCAAATCCCACAGCCGGTGGTGGGGCAGGTCCAGAATCAGCTCGGACCGTCGGCCACCAGCAGGAACAAAAACCAGGAGAACCAGTGTCGTAGAAGCGTGGCCCCCGAAACTGTGGCCAACGGGGCCGAGCAGAGTGCGGGCGGGGTGAACGGGGATGCCGTCGTCCACTCAATGCCCCCGGTGCCCTCGGAGAGCCCCGACAACGACGTCCAAGCGGGCCAACAGGGCGCTGTGTGCAGGCAGCCCGTCAGCTCCTTGGGGGAGGTGGCCCCTGTGTGGGTGCCTGACTGCCAGGCTCCCGTCTGCATGAAATGTGATGTCCGGTTTACCTTCACCAAGAGGAGGCACCACTGCAGGGCCTGCGGCAAGGTCAGTGGACCGCTTTTATCTGAACCTCCAGAATAAAACCAAACAAACAATGAACTACCAACCTGTGAAATTTAGTTTAGTAAATAATGGGTTGTGTGTGTTTATGATTGCATAATAATTCGACAATGTGCTGTCCGTGGAGAAAGCAGCTACACTACAAATAATCTCATATCTAAAGCATCAATAGAAAGGGTCATGGGTCCTTTGGAATTAAAGCGACTATTTTGTACATTTTAAAGTTATCCAGAAATCCATCAAAGGAATGTAAACATTTCCTACCCATAGCAGTTTGGGTCGTCTACATGGGTGAATGATGCAGTGCATCCATTGGATGTTTATTGCATTTCAGATTAAGGGCCATGACTTTCAAAACTCTTGCCAAAAACATGCTTGCTGTTACAGCGCTGTCATCATTATTTTGTATCCACCTTCTCCAAAATGTTCACACCTCTCCTGGAGTTTTGTCAGAGGACATTCTGGGAATTACCAATGATATTGGCCTTTTTAAGGGCAGGTTCAGAGTACAACAAGACTGTACTTACTTACTTTTCTCTGGATTAATTCAGTTATCAATCTCTTAATTGTGTAATTACGCTTACATGTAATCATTTGGCAGTAAATCTTAAAATAAACTCAAAATAACACAAATTACACAACTGCAACAATTTACTTTAACAAAAGGCCCAAAACTATCCAGTCAAGGAGAAAAGCACAAGAAATATCATTCTTTTCTTTTTTTTTTTTCAAAAGCATGATGGGTATATTCCACTCCCACAATATTATTAAACGTGCTTTGGCAAGGAGGTCAATCAAATGACATCCTTCAATGGATGATCATGGCGGCTCTTTAAGTAAAGACGTGGTCGCTGACGCTGCACTGGAACATCTCAGGACTGCCACTTAATTTCCCATGGTGGTAAACCGACCCACTCTCTGTCACTTGAGCGGGGAGGAGCTGGCACTGCAGTAATACCGACACCACAGACAACAGACGCAGTGGGATCCTCAGTGCACCCATCACCAGACCGGTAGACCCACGAACCAGTTTTTGATGGTGCTTGTAGGATCTGAATGGTACTGGGTAATGAGGTGCAATAAATGGAAAGTGGCCTGTGCACAGCTGGTGCTCATTGACGCCCTGGTAGAGTACAGGAAATCCATAACCATGAAATGGTCCATTTGCACCACAATTGCAGTAAATCCCAACTGATTTTTAATTCTTCCCCTTTAAAAAAAAAAAAGGAAATCATTCTCTCAGTTTTGTAAAACAATTTGCAGGAATGTTTCTCAGTTTCCTCAACCTTTTCTAAGAATGTGGTACTAAATCTTTTTCTTTGTCCACATGTTTTTTTGAAGGTGTTCTGTGCGACGTGCTGCAGCCTGAAGTGCAGACTCGAGTACATGGACAGGAAGGAGGCTCGCGTCTGTGTCACATGTCATCCTGCTCTGACGAGTGGTGAGCATCCAGTACACAGATACTTCTGTCCAATTTACATGTTGCATATGTGCATTTTCTTTTAATACGTACATGCAACTGAAGATGCTGCTCAATTTAAATTAAGACATTACATCATTCATAATGTGATGGTGAGTAATTTTGAGATGTTTTGAATTGCAGGAAAGCTTAACTAAAGTGTGGCAGGTTGTTCAGCACCTTTTCTGCTTTATGATTAAGGCATGAATGTGATGCATAATACTGTATGTATTGGGGCAATAATCCATACAGTATTACAGTGTTGGCTATACGTTTTTATTTTTTCACAATGACCCATTCCAAGCAAATTACTGTTTATATGTTGGATTTAATATATTGCAAAAAAATTCTCCCACAGGTTTAGTTTTTACACACACAGGAATTTGGTGTCGTCTGTCTCTCTCTCAGCTCAATCATGGGAGACGCCGGCAACTGGAAGCAACCAGAGTCCGAACCCAAACAACCCAGCGGAGTACTGCTCCACCATCCCCCCCCTGCAGCAGGCCCAGGCCTCCGGGGTGCTCAGCTCCCCTCCTCCTACGGTCATGGTGCCTGTGGGAGTCCTGAAACCGTCCGGCAACGAGGGTACAACCTTTACAGAGAATTTAAAAAACCCTCACTGCTTTTTATACAAGTGCTGGTTCTGATAAAGGTTTACTTGCATAACATTTTAACATAACCTCATGGTGTTTCTCTCACCTTTCAGCCACCTTGACCCGGGAGCAGAGGAGGGTGTGGTTTGCTGATGGACTGCTACCCAACGGAGACACGGCAGAGTCCCCTAAACCGCCGGCCTCCAGCTCAACCCCCTCACAGTCTCTGGCTATCTCCATGTATTCACACAAATCCTCCACTTCCGAGTCCTCAGAGGTAGGCTCGGCACGAAAAAAAAAACATTGACCCGCAGCTAATGCTATTACGAGAGCTTATTATGGGTGTATTAGCTACTCTGAAGCCACAAAGAACTCTTTCTGAGGGATTCTTGGTGATTTGCTGGCTGGGTCACGGACTGGAGAGAGTTTAAAAGAAACATTCCATGTTTGCTTAATCAGAATTAGAAATCCCACTTAAAGTTTGTCTCCCAACACATGAGAGAACAGCAATTGGAATGTGGATTGTTTTCAGTGGTTGTGTTGCTTGTATGCTCATTGGACTTGAATGCCACATCTGAGGATAATTCATGGTCTGTTAAATCATTGTTAAAGCTTTGAAATGGCTCCATCTCCAATGACCACGTGATGCTCTGCAAAGAACTTGGTTATGAAATCAGACTTGTACATGACGCCATGATATACGCCATAAGTTATACTGTCATGGATTTGTTTTTTACATTCATCATAATCCAACCCGAATGCAGAAATTGCTCTAAAAGCAGACTTTTTTTTTTTTTTTGGAGACCGCACATTTGTATCAGAAAGTTTGCATTACCAACTGGTCCCTTAGAGTATGAGAGAAGCTCATCAGACACAGTCACACAAAACATGCTGTCAATTGAATGATACGGTGTGTTCAAACCTTTGACTTGTACTGTACGCACCCGCCCCTCCTCTCCAGCCCCAGGCAGCCCATACCACCACTGCTGCGCTGGTGGGCAGCCCCGTGGGCAGCGCCCTCAGTCTGATCCCAGAGGACGGGCTCCCTCCCATCCTCATCTCCACCGGAGTCAAAGGAGGTACGGGAGGCCACATCACAGGTGCTTGCCCTCATCCTCACCATTCTGCTGCCTCCTCATCGCTTCCGACAGCCGCTGTGTTTGTGCTTGTGTGTGTACTTTTTTTACTTGCGTCCTGTATTCACGGCTCATGATTCGACCACTCATTGCAAATGGGGGTACGGAGCGGGGGGGGGGTTGTCCATGGGAATGCAGAAGTTTTCCCGCATCTAGGTCTGATCATCATTTCTTTCTCTGACCTCACATGTGACTCCTTTTATCATCCTCGCTCCGACGTCTGCTGTTGGTTTATCTAACTTTACCTTGGCTCCACCCTCCTCCCTCCATCCTCCTCCTTATTGTGCTCAACCCCGCTTGCAGACTATGCCGTGGAGGAGAAGCCGTCAGAGATCGTCCTCATGCAGCAGCTGGAGGAGGAAAATCCAGACCCTCTGGTCTTTGTGCTCAACGCTAACCTGCTCGCCATGGTCAAGCTTGTCAACTGTGAGTATTTTTATGTGTGGATTTGATGTCATGTTGTTTTTATGACCGTCACTCCTCAGTGATTTTACAAAGTTTAAAGGTTCTTCACATTGGACGTTACACAAACTGGACGTTAGTGTTCTTCTCAGTTTTTATTGACTCAATGTTATGCACCTCGTAAAAAATAGGAGCCTTCTAAGGAACACATTTAATTAAGCGTTAAACATTTTAGACGGTCGTAAATAGTGAAGTAATCGTTTGCTGTCATGACTATTATGTAAAACAGTTTATACAAACACGTCAGATTTGCCATTCTGAAGTGTGAATCTGTCTTGCCAGTTATCTCCTGCACATGTGACGGACCAGTCCCCTCGTTTTCTCCACCCCACAGATGTAAACAGGAAGTGCTGGTACATGACGACTAAGGGCATGCACGCCGTCGGCCAGGCAGAGGTGGTCATTCTGCTCCAGTGTCTACCTGACGAGAAGACAATCCCAAAAGACATCTTCACCCACTTTGTGCAACTCTACCAGGAGGCCCTCAGTGGTAAGCACACAATCACTGGCTCCACCAGGAGGCCCAACGAAACTATTCCACCTCCACCGTATGCGCTCACTAGTAGTGCTGTCAACAGGTGAGGCTCCCTGTCAAGTGTTGCCCAGTTAAAGGAACGGCTAACCTTAAAGTAATGTTGAATAATGTACAGGGGAAGTGTTCATGCTCTACTTTTTTGTTCCGTGGAGAGGACATTAGCATCCGGCTGTCAGGTCGGCTCCCTGCAGGCTCGACATCTCTCCAGCGCTTATTGTGCGTTTTCAACTCCGTATGCTGCGGTGCAAAATAGGCTAATAGTGGGTGACTTTGACGGCTCTCTCCCCTCAGGCTATTTCCTTTTTTATAGTCACACTGGGGCAGTTTCAGGCTGGAGCAACAGAGCCATATTGTGTGAGTCATTTCTGATTAACTTGCTGCCTGTCAGGTCTCGGGAAGAAGTGCTGGCTCTAGCAAGTTCCAACCACTGAGCTTTGTCGTGTCATTATCTGGTTATGTGGCATAAAGCAAGCTATTCCTCCCCCAGATAATTAGTAACATGAAGCCGTCCTGGTAATATGAGGCTGCAGGGTGAGCAGGCAAGATACCTTTTGTATTCACTGTTGAAGAACTTAAATCAGACAAGGAATGGCCTCTAGCACCCTTGTAATTTCAGGTATAATGCATATTTTGTTTCAAAGGTTGGCACTATCTTTCCCCCTTTTGTGTGTCTTTTTGTGTTCATTTTTTACCCTGCTCAGCCTTCCCCTCCTTCTCACATCTCCTTTATCACTAACCTCCCTCCACTTTCTTCCTCGTCTCCTAAAGGCAGCGTGCTGGGCCACCTGAGTCACTCGTTCTTCACGCAGAGCTTCCTAGGCAGTAAGGAGCACGGCGGTTTCCTCTACATCAGCCCCTCCTTCCAGTCGCTGCAGGACCTTCTGCTGCCCAACCCACCGTACCTCTTCGGCATCCTGGTACAGAAGTGGGAGACGCCCTGGGCCAAGGTCTTCCCCATCCGCCTCATGCTGCGGCTGGGCGCGGAGTACCGATGTGAGTGCACCTGCGCTGTGGGGCTCACGGTGTATAGTGATTTTCTTTGAAAGGGTTGACCAAAAAAAAGATGACACTTCTCTGTCACATGTTGGAACCGAACATCACAGTTTGATTTGAAGAAAGGGAAAGCAAAGGGTGCGAGTGTGATGGGTTCTTATGGTAAAATATTACGATCCAGCTTGATCTTGTAGAGCTTAGTATGTCAATTGTCAGATGAAGCTCGTAGACATCAAACCGGCTGTACTCAACATTTCTCGCAGCTTTTCACACGGACCAGTAGGTCTTGTGATTTTATTTATTTATTTTTGATCACCACCAAATCCCCTTTTCTCACAGCCAGACCTCCTAGCACGAAGCGCCGCCTGCCTCTGCTAAGCCTCTTTCCTGCCTCCAGCCGGCTTGGATAGAATGCTTAAATAAAAAGCCACATTCCGCCGAGGCTCTTAAGCACAAGATGCTGCCATCACCATGAATTCAGTCCCCCTCACAGTCAGTGTAGCTCTCTTACCCCGAGCAATAACAGCAGGAGCTCGGGTTGCTCGTCAGCGAGTGGATCCCGCTAACTGCAGATTGAGGTTGAGATGGATTTATTTATTTATTTTTTTTAATTATTGCTAATGAGATCTCATTTCCAGCTGTTTGCTCAGATAAGGCTAAAAATAGTAATCTAAGGAGCTTTGGTTGCTTGAGGAAAAAGACAAACCGCATTCTTTTACAGGCACAGTTCAACGTGTTTCGTAGCTCATTTGCATTTATGAGTAAACCAGAAACACAAGCTGTGCTATTTAATGAAAGCATGAAGAAATCCTGGAAATGCTACATGAACAAACACTGAATCTAACTAATGTAATAAAAGTAAATCCCTTTCTGTGACCACATTTCTGACCGAGGTTTAACCTCAAATGTGAAGATTACTCCCAAACGAACTGAGACACCCGGTGGCCTTGACTTTAGAAAGAGGACAACATGTTTGTAGTTTGTATCAGTTCTCCTGTCAATTAATCCTCAACTGAAACGCTTTGTTTTGCAGTTTACCCGTGTCCGCTGTTCAGTGTTCGCTTCAGGAAACCCCTCTTTGGAGAGACCGGTCACACCATCATGAACCTGCTCGCAGTAAGTTGCCTTGTTTCTGTCAACGTTTATTTTCAAGGTTGAAGCGCCTTCATTTATGCATTTTGAAAAAAACGTGATCAAATGTGGAATCACGGTTGGGGATACGTGGAACAATTCAGCCAAACAACTCCTCTTGTTCGCTTTATTTGTCAGATTACAGGTAAAGTATCTGCGCTGCGTTCTGTCGGCCCGCAGGTCCGGAAGAACTGACTAACATCAGGAAGAACATTATGATTGTACTTGTTGTTAGACATAGAAGAAAAGATTTCTATTGGCCCTAAACTGGCAACGAGGAGGAGCAGGTCCTCCCGCCGCAATACAAGATCCAATCACATGCATTGTGTGGTCTCCTGACATTAATGTAAACATAACTAACAAAGCGTCAGTGTTGTGTGGTGCTCGGTGTGTCTCTATCCTTATCAGACCTGTGTCTGCCTGGTTGACACATTTTTTCTCAAACTTTTTCACTGAAACATGTAACTTGAGTTTCTTTGTCCCGGTCTCAGGACTTCCGTAACTACCAGTACACGCTACCGGTGGTGAAAGGTCTCGTGGTGGACATGGAGGTGAAGAAGACGAGCATTAAGATCCCCAGTAATCGGTACAATGAGGTGAGTGTCCCACGTCTGGTGATCTACTAACACATAACACACACTAAATTAAACTGGCACAGTCCGTTATACACAAATGTGGGTATGCGTGGTTACCAAAACCATGGATGAGGAAGGAGCCTCAACAGAGTTCAGATCAAAGCAACGGGAGACCTTCCTTTCACGTTGTGACAGCTTTTACATCAGTAAATCTCTTGTTGTCTAAACTCCCTAAAACTGCTGCAAACCTTTCACTTCAAGACACGAGCGAACGGCCTTCCCTTCTCTCCTCGTGTCTCCAGTCGCATATCGGTATACCCCAAAGTCACAGATCATTTTTCAAACAAAAAACGAAGCCCTCCTGCAGACCGATGACATCACCGGAGGAGGCGCCTACGAAGCTCCCTGATCATTAACACACAAACCGGCGCGTTCACTCTGCGTAGGTGAGGTGTGACAATCCCTCCCGGGTCCCTGCAGCCGAACATTGGGCGTGGGCTGCCGACGTGTTCTAGTGCCGCTGCCCGCGAGGTGTGAATGAATGCTTGAGCAGAAGAAGTGATACGCACAGAGGACTATTTTTGGCTGGGAAGGAAAGTGGCGGTGGAGAGAGAGAGCGCGCTGCCGGTTGTAGCGTTTGGCGGCGGCTGCTGTTGCAGCAGCAGATGGGAACCAGATAAAGTAAAGTGGAGAGCGTCTCTCAACAGCTTGCAGGAGAGCCTTCAGCGCAGCGAGTGGTTAAAGCCCTCCAGACTTTCAGTTTTATTTTGGATTTGGCAGAGGACGGCTTCAGAGAGAGCGCAGAGAATTTAAACCGAATTATGCGGGATCTTTCAACTATTGATAACCGCCCGTGTCGACTTCTTTCTTTGCAATCTGTCATCTCTACGCCATTTGAATGAGTTTCCCCACAAGCCCAAATCGAAAGGCTTAACCAGGCCGCCTTCGTTAAGCCCACTTTCCTCGGCTCGCGCTTCCAGGGGGCATCTCATTTAGACCTGGTTTATTGTTTGTCTTTGCAGCTGATGAAGGCGATGAACAAGTCCAACGAACACGTGCTGGCCATGGGCGCGTGTTTCAATGACCGGGCCGACTCCCACCTGGTGTGCGTCCAGAACGATGACGGGAACTACCAGACGCAGGCCATCAGCATCCATCACCAGCCCCGCAAAGGTGCCTCCTTTTCATAAAAAAAACAAAAACTTGTTTAGTTGATCTGTGATGTAGTTGAATTGTGATTATTTTTCCTTTTTCCTACAGTTACTGGCGCCTGCTTCTTTGTATTCAGTGGTGCTTTGAAAGTGTCGTCGGGCTTCTTGGCCAAAACCAGCATTGTGGAAGGTGAGAAATGTGACAAAAAGACGTCCTGGCTGTAAACGTCCTGAAATATTGGTTTAGAATATTTGTACATTTGTATGGTCTCTATTAACACACAGGACACACACAAGGAATAAAGCCCATATTGCAACAAGTTCATGCTGCACAAAGAGATAAATAAACTAACCAATTGTTAAAGATTTTATGCCTATTAGCACAATTCTGGGTGTGAGACAGATTCATGCCACATGCAACTTATTCCATCAATTTAATTCATTTTCCAGATAATTAATACGCTGGAATTTCACTCAAAAATAGATGAGCATTATTCAAAATGACATACACTGCAAAATAGGAAATAGGTTTTCAAAATTGGTTTTATTATTTCTGACAGCTGGCTACAAATAACAGTTCTTTTGATTTCATCGATTATTGATAATTCAATAATATATATAAGGATTCAAGTTATTCAACGTCCCAAAACATAACCTGAAGGGGTTCGGAAGCAGAAATCGTGATGGCCCGTGTTCTAACTTCTCTCCACCCTTAGACGGTGTGATGATCCAGATCACAGCGGAGACCATGGACTCTCTACGTCAAGCCCTGAGGGACATGAAGGACTTCTCCGTCACGTGCGGTAAAGCCGACCAGCAGGAGAACCAGGAGCTCGTCCACATCCAGTGGACCGAGGACGACCACGACTTCAACAAGGGGTGAGAAAGGATGATGACGAGGCCCGTGTCTTCTAGCTTTGTTAATACGTTGTTTTTTTAACGATCTCGTGCAAATGAAGGGTCGACCGAATTAGATTTTACCTTTTTTTTGCGCGTCGCAAACAAATGTGATTCTGAGACTGGAACTGATTTCGACCTGGTGAGGCGAGATGCTTTTATGTCACATACGATTGCACTCACCGCTGCTTTTACTACTTTGCTATAAAAAACTCATTATGCATGCTTGAGGGAAATCTTCGAGTGATGCGCTTTGACGTGGCTTTGCGATGAACACCAACGCAGTCAATTAAATGTAACTTTACACTATTAGATGTAATTGAGACAGTTTCAACCCTGATTTCACCCGAAGTCTTTATCAAGTGATTGGCTTTCCTTTTCCTCAGGCCTCTTACAATGTTTACGCCTCAGTCGGAGCCGGAGGCCTTCAATTTCTGGTCATTCTCCTGAACCTGATACTTCAGAAGGACCCAAATATGATCGAACATTTTTAATCAAATCTTCACAAAATACTATACGATTACATTTAAGTTCACACTTTTAATATACTAATGTTTTTTATGACTTATTTGACCAACTATGCTTTAATGCCATACTATGGCATTAGTTACTCAAATGTCCTGTTGTTTTGTGTGTTGTGGTTATTTAGCGTCATTAGTCCCATCGATGGGAAGTCTATGGAGTCCATCATCAGTGTCAAGATCTTCCACGGCTCAGAGTTCAAAGCCAATGGCAAAGTCATCCGCTGGACCGAGGTACGCCGCTGACCCTCGTAAAAAGGCAACACCACGAGGGTGCAGGTTCCGTCTTTTAACTGGGACCAGCAGCAACCAACCATTTAGGTTTACAATTAAATGTTTCCACTGCAGCTTAACCTGGTTTCTTTCACTGTCCTTTACCTGTAAACAACATCTCTTGCACCATATATTTCCTTCTTCTTCCTCAAACTTTCTGAATCATCAAAGAATCCAATACAATTGTCATTTGTTAATGCTTATTTCAACTTGCATGTTTGTAAAGTAGTGATTTTCTATATATACTTTTTTTTAGGTGTTTTTCCTCCAGAGTGAAGATCAACCCAGCGACCCGGCCGACCACAGCCGGCTGACGGAGAACGTGGCGAGAGCTTTCTGCATGGCGCTTTGTCCCCACCTGAAGCTGCTGAAGGAGGACGGCATGGCCAAGCTGGGACTGAGGGTCACTCTGGACTCTGACCAGGTGGGACGGCTCAGATGTTACAGAGATCTTGTCGTCTCGTTCATACAGATTGTAGTCAATTTTGGGGACTATCTACTAAGAGCAGTCTTTTTTTTTTTGTGGGATTGTAGTAAAGGAAACCGATCAATTTGTGATAATTCCGTGAACAATAAAGCCCTTTAAAATCCGCTGTTCTTTGCATCCTCGTTGTCACAGGTGGGTTACCTGGCAGGGAGCAACGGGCAGCCTCTTCTGCCTCAGTACCTGAGCGACCTGGACAGCGCTCTGATCCCCGTCATCCACAGCGGGGCGTGTCAGCTCAGCGAGGGCCCGGTGGTCATGGAGCTGGTCTTCTACATCCTGGAGATCATCTCCTAGGAGTCCTGGGAGGAGGGGGGGGGGGGGGGGGGGGCGTCACAAAAAGAGAAGAAGAGTTGGCAGTTGCCAGGCGGAAAAGCCTTCCTCAAGTCCAACCTATGCATCCAAGGGCCGCCTGGGGCCCCGAGGAAGCTCTGAGCAGGGCCACCTGTGTGTTCTGTGTACCTGAACCTCACCTGACGGGTACGTCTGGTGTTCATTCGAGGTGCTCCGAGCAGGAATTGAACACCGGCGATCATACTGTTCAGCCCCAGTGTGGCGTTACAGTGCCTATAAAAAGAAGTTTTACTGTCTGTGCAACATTGAAGCAAAGTGTATTTCATGTGGAAAGTATGAATTCGGAACATCAATCACAAAACCATGTTTGCACAATAAGATGCTTTTAAGTCAGACTGATAGAGTTTTGTCTTCTCACTAAATGCTGAAATGGTTCTTCTGACCAAACACAGCGGTTTCACATGCGTTCTCCAATCAGCTGTTTTATTTAAAAAAACAAACAAGAAATGCAGACTTCCAACAGTAAGAACTAAACGGCTTCGTACAACAGATGAAAACGAGGCCAATAGTTAAGCAATCAAGTATTTTATACTTTAAAAGAACGATGTCTGTGGATCATTGTCAAAAACTACTTTGATTCAATGTTGTAAAACCATAAAACTTCCAGGGAGAATAAACCCTTTTCATAGGCGTTGTATGTAGCCCACCCGTTACCCGCGTGTCACCGTGGCAGCTGAACCCTGTGACCTCCGTGTAGCACGGACGCTCTCAAACAAGAGCGACTCTTATTCACCGCCGGGAAGTCTGGACGCTTTCCTCTGACGTCCAGATGGGGGGATGGAAGGTGATGTGGTCATTTTTATTTCGCTCTCATTTCTTCCTCTTTTGCACCACGGTGCTCAGTGCCTCCAGCAGCGAGCGGGGAAAAGAAAAAATGGAACATGTTTAGCTTCACGCGTCAATCACCAGATACTTCGGTTCATTAACCTGCTGTACATATTTTTATAGGCGTAGTAACTTGTGCTCCGTTTCAACTCTGCATCTGTAGCCTCCATAAGTCCCAGACGAAGACAGAGGGGATCGTCATGAACTCCTCGGACTGACGCTCTGTGAAAACCTGTTACAAAAAAGCCTTTTCGTCCTGCGATGGACCGCCGACTTAAAACAAAAAGGTTCCAATGCTTTATTAATAAACTTGATCTGTACATAAAGCGTTAAGAGGGAAATCTGTTTTTAAATCTCATCCATCAACTCTTGTTGGAAAAGCCACTGCAGTTATATTAAAGAGAATAACTGAAGATGTAAAGCTAAATATATATATATATATATGAACTGTATTAAATTGCAGAAGCAGTGCACTGGATTCTAAGCCATTAACAGGAGAGTGGAGGCGAGCGCCGGGTTGCCGCTTTGTTCCGTAAGAATGTTGGTTCTAATAATTTAATTTTTTTCAAAGGCAGAAAAGTTAACTGTAAAGATCCGGGGTTCCTGCAGAAACGACAGTCTGACCGACCTGAAGCTGAATGTATTCCATCTCACATTTCCCTGCAACTCTATCGTCCCTCCAAAGCCCTGAAATCATGAACTTCCCGCCGCAGACGCGTCCGACCTGCTTTGGAACCCTGTCGATCGAGGGGGAAAAAACAAAACGCCTCAACCGTTTGAGTGCGTCTGTAAACCGGTGGCTGCAGCCCGTCTCTCTCTCTCGCTCTCCCTCTGCTCTGGACTGCTCTCCTTCAGCAACGTGGACCTGCGGGGAAAAAAACAAAAAACATACGAATGTATTCCTCCTGTTTCTGCTCAGATCTGTAAAATGTGTGTTTTTTTTTCAGTTTCTGGCTAGATTAATCACCAAAAACCACTGTGTCGTGTCAAAACACTCTGTACAGTAATCATTCTGCATTACGGCAACTTCTGCATCTTTAATCGTGCTAATGTAAAACCAAGTCTCAATTCTAAATCTCGTTGTCGCAATTCTGAATCCGACAATCACATTAAAAAACCTGCGGACGAGCCGATGCGTTTGAATTCGATCTGCAGCTGTTCTGTATTTGTTACTTGATTTGAAGTATTTTAGGAGCCGCCGTAGCAAAGTATTGGGATTCAAAATGTTCAGTAATGACCGAATGAGAGGTCAAAGGTCAGCAGTTCTGGGTTTATTACTGTGATGAGACCAGAGTTGGTGTTTCTCAATCACTGTGTCTCCACTTTGTGACGTCTGTCGGCCGCCGCCGGCAGTTCTGTTTTTATAAATTAGCGTTAATGAAGAGGAGACGCGAGGGTTTATTTTTCTGTTACGTTTCGTTTGGGCATTTTCTGTGTGCAATACGTCCTAAATCCAAAAGAAAAAAGGTGCAATTTTGTTTGACTGAAAAAGTAGCAATTTCTTTCATTTTGTATTGAGTTGTAAGATTGATCTAAACCTATAACACTGCATGCAAACAAGCTTTTTAACAGTTATCTTTGAATTTGTGGATGAAACAAAGAAACTCCACTCATCCAGTTCCATCATGGCCTCGGTTCTGTTTTAAGTATTTTTTCCTTTTTAATAAACAGTCAAAACCCTGTCCTTTCCTTCCCTTCCAGGCCCTAAATGTCAAGACAGCTGATCTTTATCAAAAACTGTTGAATATGTAAAATTAAAATCTATAGAGAAAATTAAAATGAGTAGTTTTTGCCTTTTATCCTTTGTTTTTGAAAAGTTGTATTTCTGAATTGTTTTATTTTTTTACTAAATAAAAAATGCTTGCCAACGGTGAAATACAACTTTTAAGTGGAGCAAATTCAATCCAGAATTTAAAAAAAGCCGTGATTCTGTTTTAGGGATTATTATCAGAGATTATTCTGTAAATACAAAGTGTGACAGCATTGGACTTTGTAAACAAGTGTTTTAACCAAATAAAATGATGGGCAACCGTTTTCCTTATTCGTGTGATAAACGGAAGGTTGCATTCATGTTTTCCTTGTAAGGAACGGAAAGGCTGTGACCGTCTCGTCTCATTTTGTCACATCGTATTGACAGTTCACCTGATTTTAAAAATGGTATTAAGTGTCTCCTTGTGCTTACGACAGTAAAGGGTCCGCTCACTCAAATTGAGAAGCGTTTAATTTTTTTCTGTAACAGCAGCGTGTCTTTTGTTCTGGTTACTCTTTATATTTCAAACCAGCAGCTGTTCTGCAGCGCTATGGACCAGCTGAGCAGCTGATGTCCATTCAGACGTTCATTGGTGTTCTTTAAACTATTAAGTTCAAAATTATTGCAACACAATTTTGTTACTTTTCAAATGAGATAAAACTGCATACGTTACATTTGCAGCAGACGAGGCAGAAAATCTCCCTGAAAAAGTGTCACTTCAGGGCCGATCACTCACATATCTGAGCAGAGGACCTGCTGTTCCTTTGTGTAACTTCGTATGCGTATTTCTTTGCAAAAACAAGGTGCTTGGAATACTAACAAGGTTGTGAAATTTGGCATTTTACAGAAATTATCTGCGATAGTTGTGGAGTCGCTGCACCCTTATGATAAAGCCCCAGTATTGGTTACAGCAAGCTGCCTATTAGGTACATATATGTGATGTGATGTACAACAAATCCTCCTGGAGAAAAGCCCAAAAGCCAACAGGAAGTCTGTGATTTTGTGTTTTATGACCTTTTTAACCGTTCCAAGGCGCAACCTACATCCCGGGATCAAAAAACTAAACTAATCCAAAGGATTCGTGGGCACAAAAACAGAACAGACTTTGACGTAACTATGTACCAAAAAAAGTGGGAGCAATAATTGAATATAACGGTTTTCAAATCAACAGCACAGAACCGTTTTCGCTTGTTCCAGAGCCACGTAGAGTAACTGAATGTCAACATGACGCTTGTTAAAATCAATTAAATCGTCAACAAGCATAATTCACTAAGTACAAATCACACAATATGATCACACCTTTTAGCTTTAACTAATGGCTTTAAAAGTTTTTTATTTAGTTTTTCCACATGGATGTTTACAGTACGCCATTTCTCCTGGACCCTTGGCTCCTGACGGGCAACGGCCCCAATGGTGCTCGCAGCTTTAATGTTAATGTAAAGTGCTTCATCCCGAGATCTAGAGTGTGTTGCATAGTAATAAAAAGTAGTTTCTACACATTTTGGAAAACGCTCTCCTTTGACAGCTTGATGAGAAGATCGATACCACTCGTCTTGAAGTTCACTTATTGTATAATAGTGAACTTAAGATGTGTATTTATGTATAAAACATTTGTATCTGGCTTCATATTTAACACATGAACATAAGTGGTATCAATTATTTTCATTGAACTGTAAGTGCATTTCCAAAAAGTTCAAACTATTCCTTCAAGGATTTAGTCAGTTTCAAACAAGTTTACTTAAAAAAGATTACCATCTTATTATCTGTGTAATTGTGGATGTTTTCCTTCAGCTAAATTAACATTTAGATTATTTAACAATTAAACATTAACATTAAACTCCAAGCAGTTTTGATTTGCACACATGTGTCTTATGCATAAACCAGATCGATCGATCTAACTAAATCTTAAGCCACAGAGAAGTGAGAGTGCAGTTAAGTGACCACAGTCAGAGGACTTACTAATCAAAGTTAACAGGTGCCAAATAAATATAAAGGGCGTGTGGACTTCAGAACAATATAAATCGTACCTTGTATAGCATCATAATTTCTTGGCTTAACTATTTTAAACCACCAAAGGGTTTTCTGCTTTTACACTGAAAATCAACAGAAACTTGTGGAGGAAAAGTGGTAAAAACGTTTCTATCATCAATTTAACTCAACAAACTTGGCCAGTAAAAAAAGGACATTTAAATGAATGCATGACTTTACAGCAACAGTGATTACTTTGGTATTAGTGCATAGGTGCCGTTCTAGATACCAGAGCTGTGGTAATATGAGGAATATCTACACTCTTTGATATTAACTTTAGTCATCAGGTTAGCTCCGCCTCTCAGCGAGGACACACTGCCTGCTGTGCTCCGGGAGACGGACGGATGCCTGAGGAGACTCTTCGGGGTGAACCCATCGTGGTGGTTTTCTCAGATGTGAGAAAGCTTCGTCTTGTTCTGCCCGCGAGTCCGTCCCGATGCTTCGCAGGCTTCTATCTGCATTCAGTCCGTGTGAATCGCCAGTGATGAGACCAGTGAACCGTTCGGACAACAAGTAATTGTCCATCAGCTGAAGACAGATGCCGGCCGGCCATAAATCCAGCTTCAGCGTCGCGTCTCGGGTTCAAGTCAAAGACCCGCGTAGGTAAAGTCGACCGAACGACGTCCTCCTCCTCTCGAGCGTCTTTGATTTTGTCTTTCATCATCTGCGAGACACAGAAATCGTTGCAAATCACGTGAATCAAATGCAGCATCCGACACAAACATTGAAAATAATAGCAGACGAAATGCCGTGGACACGCATGTCCCACGTATGTCTCGTGTCACCTGCGACTAGTCGATCACCAGCCAGCGCTCAGTGCTCCTCTGCATGTCCTGTCCGCTCAGAGGCTCCCGCAGGCGGATCTTGACCTCCACGCGGCCGCCCGTGGCTTTGCGGCCGTCCATCACCTCCACGATCTCCCTGATTTCGCTCTGCGACTCCAGCTTCTCCAGCTTGACGAGGGCCGTCCCGACGGGCTTGTCGCTCCGCAGGAAGCCGCTGGGAGACCAGACACGGCGTCACTGCCACAGTCTCAGCGCGACAACAACACGACAACTCAGGGCTTTCTTTTTTTTATTTTTTATTTAAGCGACACTGACTGCTGAATGCAGCCGCAAAGTGATCGAGCGCGGCTCGGCGCCTGGAACTGGAAATGAGACGAGCTCCTGCTGAAGCCGCGTGAGGTCGATGCCCCGCGGCGAGCGCAGCTGTGTGCGACTCACCCTTTGTGCAGCAGCTCCAGCTTGAGGCCTTTAGACGTCACAACCCTCCTGAAGCCGCGGTGGTTTCGGTTGATTGACAGGCTGAAGCTCTGGTTGTATTCTGCTTTCAAAGGAGATCGCAGATTAAATGACGAGAGATATAAATGCAGTGAAAACCGACTTGGCAACAAACCTGAATGTGACTCTAAATAAACTGCGTTGTTAAAACGGTGCAACGATTTATTTTGAAATAAAAACACATATTTTCAAACAGCTGTTGAATAAGGATATTTACAATTGTTATAGATTATGGATTTCCCGCACCATAGCATCACACTCATGACAATTTTGTATTCAAAACTCAAAAGTGAATCTTAAACAGGTATTTTTTATGGTCGCCCGGTCGTCAGCGGCGTTGTTCATGTCTCACCTGGCGAGTTGGTGTTCTTGATGACAGTGGTTTTGTGTTTCTGTGGCTGCTCCTGGTGGCGACAACACAAAAACAAAAACACATTGAAGAGCAGAGAGGCCTCAGCGGGCTGCGGCGGATCGAGCAGCACAGAGTCTTACCGCGCTGGGGTACGGGAAGTCAAACTTCACGTACGCATCCAGATCGTTTGTTTGAATCCCTGAAAGCGAAAGTTGATCACAAACAGCAAAGAAAATACAAGATGAAAATAATTATTTCAGAATCATTTATTTCAGCGCTAGCAGACGTCATGTGGACTCAAGAGTTCATTGAACATGGAGCCCACTTGTTACTGATTACTGATTTTACCACTGGGAGCAGGAAGATTCATCGCTTTGACGATGAGGACAACCATGTCTGTGCTGCTCAGGTCTGGAAATATCCTGAAAAGGAAGAGACAGTAGGAAGCAATGAAAGAAAGAAAGAAAGCCAGAGACAAAAGATAAATAGATGAGTGATTTATTGATTCTCCATCTGCTATGAATACGATGGAGTAAACTCCAAATAGCAGCTTTAACATTTTATATCCTCAGGTTTGACTTTAGTATCAGGACACATCACAAGTGATGCATAGTCGTCAATACGTCACACTTCGTAGAATTGCATTTAATTTAATTTTATAAAGTGGCCATGGGGTGTTTTGAATATCTGAACGAAGAATCTCTGACGTTACTCCGTCTTTTCAACCTGCTACATTTAACGAAACAAAAATATTAAATTCAAAATATTTGCAGGATAACACCTACCGGACAGTGTGAAAGGATCTCTCCTCAAAGTGATGTTTAGGGGGAGACAGACCCCGGGACTGAGCCAGCTTCAGGACCTCCAGGCTCTTCTTACAACTCTCCGCCATCTTCTCAAACCTAAAGCGCACGCGCACACACATTTTACATTTTACTGGTGTAAAACAAAAAATGGATAATCCATTTAATCCCCAAAGTCGTTTTTGTTGATGGTAATACTTGCAGCCTCATGACGGAGACTTACTTTGTGGTTTCGGTGACGTTGCCCAGGTGTGTGAACTGCTTAGAGTGAGTCATACATTTCTAGGAAATAGCAGGAGAAGAACCGCTGTCAGATATCTCGAGGGACCATGAATAAGAACAGCCAGAAGCAGCGAGACAGAAAAGCAACAAACAAATAAATGAATATGAAGAAGTCTACTTCGGTAAAAAGGTAAATATATTAACAAAATAAAATGAAACTAGGCACGTTATTCTGTCGCGCCGATTGTTTCACCTCGTACTGCTCTTTAAGGATCTTGGCCAGTTGCGCGTAAAGCTCCTCGGCCTTCTCAGACACCTGCACGTCGCTGTGATGAACCAGGATGAAGTCTTCGTCTTCGTCACCAGGCGGCGACGGCACCTACGGGTCACATGCCAGCCGATGCCGTGACTTTCCGTATGACATTTTTCCCGTCATACTAAGCTACTGCAGGACTTTTTGGTGGGGATATTTTTAGTAGACACTTCTCACCGTTTAACATTCAAACTGAGCGAGCAGCGATCTAATTCCGCTCGCTTTCAAATGATGCGGCAAACTAAGCAACAACTTTGCCAACAGCGTAACGAATATCACGGTAATCATAATAATCAATTGCCCGCCTGCTCACCGCACTGATGTCCACCGTCTTGCCGCTGCGGGCGGCCTCAATTATGGGGTCGAAGCGCCTGGCGGTGCGGAGGAGGACCTTGGCCTGCTCCATGTCCTTTTTCTGCTTGGCCTGCAGAGCGGCCTTCATGTACTGCTTCTTCCTGCCCTCCAGGAAGTCGAGCTGCTGACCCGCTGCGGGACGACCGGAGGCAGAAAAGCAATGAGAATGTGAGCGAGCAGATGTTTTCTGCCTGTGAGGATCAGGTTCTTCTCTGCAGACGTGCTACACGTCAGCAGTTCATTCTTTGTTTACACGATAACTTGCAGCGGGGCTGCAGGTGGAAGGATGTTTTAGTTCTCGCTTGACCGTTTTTTTTACTTTATTAGTTTTAGGGCTGCAACTAATAGCTATATTCTTTATTAATTAGGCTGACAATTCAAATTTTGTGACTTTATTATAAATTAATAAAAGTTACATCACATCTGACAGCAAATCCTCACTTTTGAGAAGCTGGAATCAGAAAATTTTGATTTTTTGCTTTAAAAAAAATGAACAAATCAATGATGATTTAATAAGCAGTGTTGTGTGTGTGCGTGTGTGTGTGTGTGTGTGTGTGTGTGTGTGTGTGTGTGTGTGTGTGTGTGCATTTCTCACTTATCATTTCATTTCAGTTATCTTAATTGATGTCTTATTTGTTTTCTTTTATAATAACTAATTAAACTACTGGATGAACCGGAGCAGCATTTGGAGATTTAAGCGTTTTGCTGATTTCGGTCTCTTGTGCGCTTATTGTCCAACTTACATCACAGGACTAAACCACAGTCATTTACTGCTGCAGAATAAGAACCTGTCGAATCTTCCAATGACTCAAATGGTCTCTACTGACCTGACAGGGAGATTCCGTCCTGTCCTGCAGCGGGGAGGTCCAACATGGGCTTCTTTGGCCCTTCTGGAGCGGCAGGCTTAGACTACAACAAACAGAAACCACTGCATGAATAATCAGCAGTATTGGAATATATAAAACGCGCTGCCGATAGCCCACCTCTTCCTCCTCATCTTCTTCCTCCTCTTCTTCTTCTTCTTTCGCCATTTCGGCGTCATCGGTGGAGGAAAGCTTATCTGCGGCCTCCAGAGCAGCAATGAATCCCTGCTCTGCTCCGGTGACCTTCTGCCCCGGGATCGGAGGAAAACCTGAACAAATAAAAAAAAAAAAAAAAGAACATTTTGAAAAAACTAATTTGCAGTCTGGCTGGCGTTACGGTTGTTAAACGCTTTCATTGGGTTTCATTTGGTCGGGTGCAGAAACGCGGCATGTGTCACTGACACAGCGACTCACTCACAGCTTTCATAGTGATGCGTTACAAACACAACCGGAAACAAATTAATTTTTTTTTTTTTGTGGAACTGAAATATTATTCGTACATTACAGGTCGACTCAAAAACACGACTGAGGACAAAAGAACCTCACCAGGGGGAACCGGCAGCTCATCGAAGTCGACCGCTTTCCCTGCTTTGTGAGCTCGGACTGCACTCTGGTATTGCTGCAGGGGGAGAAACGTTGAAAACGCTGCGGTTTTGGCATAAGAGGAGGAACGATCTGATGCCGTAGTGCTTTAAGTGGAGCGTTCTGAGGAATGGTGCCGTTACCGTTTGGTCTATTCCTGGTAACACCCGTGTGCCCCTTTTCTGTATCCATGCACATTTTCATCCCATTATTATCATTATTATTATTCACTGCACTCACTGTACATTTTATTTCTTACTGACTAAACTACATTGAAAACGCTGATTTATTTTTTTGTTATAATGCACCAGTTTCATCCTATTGATCGGACTTGTAGCTGATCGATAATCGAGCACGACAGAGCTTCAGCATCGGGACTCTCTCCTCGTTACCTTGGCGATGCGGTCGTGCATGCGGGCCTTGCGGTCGTCTCCGCTGGCTTTGGCCTGATTGGACGCCTCAACATACTTGGCACGTCTCTGCTCCAGAGCATCCAGCACGTCTTTGGGGGCCGAAGGGGCCGACGGAGGGGCAGCGGCTGAGGGCAGCAGTATTTACAAAGACTTTCTTAAACATTGACTTTCAAGAAATGAATAAAATTAGATGCAGAATTTGGGTTCAAGCGTAGGTTTAGTGAATATCTTGTGGTTTTAGTTCCAAGCATTGGGTCACGTCTCACATTAGCTACTTGATATAAAATACTGTGACGGTTAGGAGGAATTGCACAGGCACACAGTGACTGTTTAAAAGAAGGAACTTGATCTATTGCAAGAACGCCGGCAGAAGGAATACACGCGGCGATAATATTACTACCTGGTGCTGATGTAACCAGTTGGGTGACATCTATGTTTGATCTCGAGGGCGGTTCCCTCACTGCAACGCAGCCTCCTCCTGCAGCTGAAATACAATAAACAAGAGAGCGATCAAAACATGCAGAAGCAGAGACAAGAGGTTTCTGTCCCGAAAAACAGGTCGCTTGTTTTTATACATGGTGGTGAAAATACTTGCAGCCTCTGTCAGGATTCCAGGGCTCGTGTTTAAAAGAAAACATTTTAAATCCTTATTGTTCTGCTGTGTCTCGACATGCTGCTCCTATTGTTATTCACCTGGACACCTACAGACTCCAGCAACATTTCTCTTTTTACATGAATGTGATCCACTTGTTTTATTTGGGTGATTTTTAAGTTGTACTTGTGCGTTACAAATATTTCTTATTTCTTCTCCTTTTATTCGTTCTGTACGTCAGCAGGAAGCCGCAGCATAAATAGCGTCAGCGTGGTTGTGCATTCTAAACTTATTTGCTTGCATGTTGTGTTCCTCACCCTGTGGAGATGGAGGAAGGCCGCCCAGGTCGACGGCTTGTCCCTTTTCCAACGCCTCAATCACCAGATCGAACCTCTGCAATGCAAAATGCAACAAACTCTCAGACATAATGACGCCCTTTGTCTACGTCCAAATTGTTGGCATGTTTCACATACTTGAGAGGGAGATCCTGGAGTCAGAATATGAAGCAACAGGCCCAGACGAGAGAGCGCCACATTTTTTGTATTTCGCAAGCATCAAGCTAAGAACTCTGCATGTCTATTGGTCAGAAATGCAGCTGCTGCTTCGTTACCGCAGCAGAAACACGCGGTGAAAGTAAAACTAGTTTGAATGTTTGGATCAGACAAGACTGCTTATTTAGCTTTTATTGAAAAATAGATACTTGAAAGACAGGATTAATGAATTAGTTTCCCTTTATTAACGGTTTCAGCTCACTGTACATTGGATTTGATAGCAAGTGAAAGACTTGCGATTGATCCGTATTCTATTTCGTCACATATGTCCTACTTGTTGCCTGCATTGGTTTAACGAAACCATTTAATCATTTATAGTTTTATGTTTAGATATTTACAAAACAAACGTAAATATCCTACAAGGAAGTTGTCAGATAATGCCATTAACCATTTTTCCAACACACGGTAATTCCTGACACCATACTGATGATAAGAAAATGATTCGCTATGAAATGCCGGCACATAACACAGAAAACCAAGAAAGGGGTTTTACCAGCAGGGTTTTGAATACATTTGAATGTCCTAAAAAAAGAGATTCAAATTTATACAAAACATGTTTGTGCAGACAGAGACTTGGTGCCGTGGTCCGCCTGCTCACCTTGCTGGTCTTGAAGTAAAGCCTGGCTTGCTCCACGTCTCCCCGCTTCTTGGCCGTCAGAGCGGCCGCCTTGTATTCCTTCTGCCTCTCCAGAAGCAACGCTTTGGTCGACTCGTTTGCTGTGGATTCACGGGGGGCAGAATCACAATGAAGTGATAATGATCGGTCAACCACCTTTCCATGTTTAATGTGTACTTTCTCTAATATCCTCTACGTTGGCTAATTTAACTTTGGATATTCCGGCTCACACGAACCATCAGGTTCCCCGCTCCCCTCCTCGGGAGACGGGACGCCGATCAGAGGGGGCAGGGTGGGAGGGGACGACGGCTCCTCTTCACTGCTGGGGCGGGCGATCTCGGGCGCTGCTTCTGACTCCGCCCCCCGAACTGAAGCAGTGGGTTCGGGAGGCGAAGGCGCGGGGGGAGCCGGTCGACGGGGAACAGCGGGCGGAGGGGCGGCACTCGGGGCCCCGGCGGCGACAGGAGGAGGGATGTCCGCCTCGTTCACGGGTCTCCCTTTTTTAATACCCGCCAACATCGACTCCAGAGTCTGCAGGGAGAAACAATCACAGTCAGAACTATAGTGACTGTACCGGGTACTGTGTGTGCGTGTAATGAAGGAAGCATCACAGCAGTCAGGTGATTCCACTCAAATTACGATCAAACAGGAAAATTAGTCAATATGAAAAATAACGGGGGGGAAATATATTGGAATATCATGTTGATTATCATATTAGATGGTTAACATGTGTAAATATAAAATAATGTTATACCCATGAATGCCCTTCCACTGGTAAAGCACAGCCAATGTATTTATTCATCATAATAAAAGTTATGGCTTACAATTGAAAAAACCCTATTTACAAACTGGTGGCAAAAACGCAGAAGTAAATGTTTTGGGACATTTAGAAATTCAATTCAAACCAGATTAAAACAATATTGTAAAATGTCAAAAATGCAATTGCGCCCCTTCGCCGTACAACTTTCACCGGCAGTAGTTTCACTGACCTTCAGGCCGCGGTCGTATCTCCTGACCTTGGCGGTCTCCCCTGCAGCTTTGGCGTTTTGCAGGGCGGTCTCGTACATGAACACTCTCTCCTCCAGGGCGTGTTGGAGGCTGCCAGGAGCTGCTGAGGGGACCGTCACCTTCTGCTGCTGCACAAAAACAACAACGAAAGGGGGGCAACAATTCTTATTGCAATTTCCACATTATTTAAATCTCATTTTTAATCACTGGTTTACAATACGACACGCTAAGTATTGGAATTAATAAAGGAAATGTGTTTAGAAGAATGCTCATTCCTACTAGGGAGATCTAGAAAAACAAGTCATTGTGTAAACCAGCAGGGGGAAAGGAGGACAACTATCATCCCTTTTGTGTTACTGCCGACAGCTAAAGTTTCAACACATATTTTGGTTAGTGGGACGTTGAATGTACCTGCGTCAGAGGCGTCTCTGGCGTGTCAGCTTGAGAGGCGAGGGCAGAGGATGTGATGGGAGCGGGTACGACATCCTCGGCTTCCTCTTCACCCACCACTTCCTGCAGCTCCGCCTGTTCGGGGGGGGAAGAAAGCAACAGATCAACCTCCAAGTTTGATGGTTGTAGTTTTCCGTTTGGTAAGACACCCGTGAAATCTGTGAACCAAAATGTGCAGGTGGAATGAAGGTCCTTCAAATCAATATGTAAACCACAAAACAGATTATTTAAACTGCAATGTTAGACCTGTAAAATATTTTCGTATTTTTACACAACCAAGTGAGGTTGGGTTTTGTATTTTCAACAGTTTTTGGGGTCCTAAGGTGGACCCCTGATGGTCATCCCAACTGCTTATATTACACATATTATGTACTGCTGCCCCTGTCAAGCTCAACTTAGCAATAAATATTTTCCGGTTGGCACAAAACAAACCAATAGATCTTCGTCGTCTTCCAGGTTAGTGTCGTCGTCATCCTCATCGTCATCTTTCATACACTCGTCCGCCATTCTTGCGATATCTTCCATGGGCAGCGGGCCTACGACACAAACATAATGCAATTATAGTGAGATCAACAACATATAATAATACATGATAATATCGGTATATCGTAAAGGGAAAAAGGGTTGCTCTATTAGGAAGCAAAAAACACGGGATAATAAATATGGAAGAACATTTCTTGCTCACGTAGTTGCAGAGTTTTTCCAGCAAAATGAATGGATCATATATTACACTATGTCGTTAGATGGAAGTGGATACAAAGAATGTGTCCAGTGAAACACTTCTATCTTGTGCAGGAGCTGAAAACAGGACTTCAGAAGCGTTCCCTGCGATTTTGGCCATGTTCATCTCACTGTCGCTGACAAAGTGTAATGCAAGGTTAAATGTCCGGCTTTCACATTTTAATAAAGGAAGAGAATAATTGAGAGGAGCAGGAACAGTGTGAAGTGAGTCTTTTTATAAAAGGTGTGTTTAAGGAAGGGGGATCTCCCATTTTCCAGCCGCGTCCACGAGGAAACACTTTGGTCCCTAAAGAGCTTCACGCCTCCGACCAGCAAGAGGGATTCTTTACGGTACTTGACTCGTTTCCGCTGAACTCACTTTTCCCTTTCTGCTTTGGTCTTCCTCCGCCCGCGGTTTTATTTCCAGTAATAGCGGCGAGTTCCGCCTCCAAGTCCGGGTCGTCCACGTTTCCCTCCATGGCCATCTGCTCGGGGTCCAGGTCCACGAACAGACCCATCTGCAACCAGGAAGTGAGGGATGAACTTCTCCCTTATGACAGGCATCTCCTACAAACAAACACCCGCTCTGATGTTGTTGTTGTTGGTGTTGTTACCTGCTTGGCTGCAGCAGCGCCCTGGCCTCTGGGCTGCGGTGCTCGCTTCTTTTTACCAAACATGTTGTTGTTGTTGTTGTTGTTGTTTAACCAGCCCCGACACTCCGGCGATCCCAAAGCTGCAAACAAAAGCACAGTGAAAGGGCCTCGTCCCCGCGGTGATGTCCTCGGTGTGGTCACAGCAGCTGTCGGGAGTCATGTGAGCGGTTGTCATGTGGCTCCCGGACGGACGCAGCGGCAACGCGCTTCCCAACTGACGGATACGTTAGCCGCCGAGCAGCTAGCTGTTAGCTGTTAGCTAAACGCGTCTGTCGCCTTTAAGGGGCAAAAGTTTGTCCCGCGAGGAATTTAGACTTCTTGTTAGCGCGCATCCAGGGTGCCTCTGTCCAGCTTCTGGACGCGAGCTGTCTTTACCTGCTGGTTCAGCGCATCGTCAGATGGTTCTCAGAGGAACAGTTTCATTTCTCTGGTTTGACACGGTTTGTTGGAGTACGCATGCGCAAAGGCGATAGCTCGGTTTTAAAGGAACAGTTCACGGATGGCTCTGCACTCCACTCAGGTGACTGAATACAATGCACAGATCAGTATTAGTGCAAATTGGATCCATTGCTATGTCACATTTTATGGGTTAAGGATCGTCCTGGTTTTAACTTTTGCAGCCATCTCAAGATTTTAAGTATTTTTCGATACATCATTTATACAAAGACACTCAACACTCAAATACAGGAAAATGAAAACCTTTAAAATTCCATATAGAAATAAATAATAATTTATATATAGTATACACAATTACTACCGAGAGCATATTATCATTATTATATTAGCAGGATTTTTTTATCAGAATGAAACAATATTTTAAACTTCTGAGAATAATCCCTCAGAATTCACACATCTATGAAAATATCAGATAATAAAAAATAAACTAATTAAGATAAAAATCTTTAAAAATAAAATAATTTCATGACAGTGTTTTTGTGCTAAATTGTTTGAATTCATATATTGAAAAGAAATTCATCTCTCTAAATCTTGTGAGGTATCTGACCGTAGTTCACAAACTAAAATGTCACAACTACTTAGTGAAAGAAGATAAAAAATGTTTTATTTGCGCATTAATAGTATACAACATCGTATAGATAAAGGATTGTGACAATATATACTCTTTCACTGACACAGGTCCAGATCAGGAGGTTTATGCTGAAAACTCGTTATAAACAGTTTAAGAGATTTAAGAGAACCAGATTTGTTTTATACTGTTGGAATGACATTCAAAATGTTTACATATGGCAGCTTGGTGACGTTATGTTACAGATCCTTGTGGTTGCTGCTGAGCAATTTGGGGAAAGACGTGCCGATGGATCTCCCGTGCCGATAGACAACCAGCTCCAGCACGTACTCGTCCACTTTCACCACCACGGACGTCTTCTTCTCAGTCGACATGAGGAAGATGATGGTGAAGAGAGCCACCTCAAACTCGGGACTCACACCAAGGAAGCAGCTGCCAAGCGGCTTCACCAGACCCTTCCAGCTGAACTGCAGGTTCAGGACGTGGTCATCCTCGTCAGGCTGGAGATTAATGAAGAAAGAAAAAGCATTTTCATTTTTCTGCTCAGCGCGTTCAGTTTCTTCACAATCCACATGAGGACACAGTGCTTTCTTACGGTGTTTTTGCGGTCTCTGGCTTTGTAGCCTTTGTAGTCAACATGGCCGTGCTTTTCCAGCAGGTAGAACTGGACCCAGTTGTGGAGACCCATGATCTCCTGTCCAAACTTGGTTTCTCCCACAAACACATGTTCAAACCCACAGGAATCCTCTCTACAGTAAAAACAACAACAACGTAGTTCAAAGAATGAGGGATTATGTCTCAGTGTGCGCTTGCATTCATCCCGAGATTAGAACCGTATTCCTTATCTTTTATGTTTGAGTTGCTGACTAGATCAAATTTAAAAAGGTGCTTATAAAAGAGCAGTTGAAAATCAAATACATTCAAAATGTCCTTAAACAGTACAGCGAATAAAACTGAAATTAAACCCATTAACTCAAAAACACCGTTTCATTGGCGTGAACTGCTTAAAAACTACATATTTACTGTTGTTTGGCCTGTGATTTTTCTGTATATGGCCACAATCAAAAATGGTTCGGCCTTCCCCGCTGTGGATGATCAAGCATGCGCTGTGTGATATCCTCCAGGATCGTAATCTTTCTTAATCCATAGCTCCCTCTGCTGTTATCGGGAAACTCACCCTCCACTCTTGTCCCTGTGGTAGAGGCGGAACCAGATGTCATACAGCTGCTTCTTGAACTGCTCAGGGTCTGACGGCGACTGCCGCTTCCTGACCAGGTACTTGTGAGCGTGCTATGACGAAAACACAAGCAGTACGAGGAAATGTCAGAAAAGGTGTCGTGCAGGAATTACGCTGGTAAAAGAGAGGGTTTGTCAGGCTGAAGTGGTCTGTATTATTTATGAGACTGAAAGTTGGTTAGTTATTGTCTTGAAATTTTGTAGTAATTTTATTGTCTTGAAGTTTGTAGTTTTCTCCTCTTAATAATTTGTAAGTCAGATGCCGCTCATGCACTTAAAGGGCTTTTATAGCCTTATCTCTGTTTTTTTCTCTTTTGGGCGTTCCCACAAATACATCAAAAGAAGTACTCAACATAAACATTGGTAAAAAACGTACAGTAAAGTATTTTTATATTTTTATAAGGTAATCTTAGTTTCATAAAAATGTCCCGTCGTGCTGAAAGATCATCATCTGGTCTGTAACTAAATCATTATAAAAATGTGTGTCAGAGTGGAAGACATCAAACCGTTAAACATAATAATGTTATAAAAGTGGGGGAATGGATCTCTCTCCCAGCTATTGCACCTTCATGACATCGGTCTCCATCATGGAATCGATAAAGAGCCTGTTCTCTTGAAGCTCCTCTGACGTCACCCTCTCTGACACGCCTGTGGACGATTCGTAGTTGTCCAGCAGGTTGACGAAATCTGCATTTGAAAAAAACAGCATGTTTTGAATGTAAGTGCTTCTTTAGGCGTGGGTGGGAGGGGTGGAGGGGGGTTGTTATGAACTGGTTCTTACGTAAATATGTCTCGATGCTCCGGAGTTTGTCCTCGTTGACATATTTGAAGAGCGGAGCTCTGGCCAGGTCTCTGGCGTAGTTGCTCCCCTGTGGCACAAAACCTGCACTCCCCTGAGCGAAACGCACACACACACCAATACACAGACGTCAGCGTGTCAATTTATATCAGAGTGTTTGACATTGCACTGCAGACTGGTACTGACCTGGAGGGAAATGATGTAATCGGTGCCCGGTTTGAGGCGGTTGGTATCCAGGCGCCATATTTGGTTTAACACCTCGGTGAGATCCTGAGTGGCTTGTTGACTGTGAAACAGCAAAAGGAGTAAAAGCAGGAAACTGAGTGTCCAACTCATGCCAGGTCTTAATGTGTCCAGTCAGGATGCCTTTCAATACTCCACTGTAAAAGTTTACAAGAACTTGGTGCTGATTTTTTAGGTCAGCTTGTTGACTTGCTCCACTGATGAACACGGGCTCCTTTTTTAAATCAACAATGAGCTCTTTTGGTTTTCTGGTGTCAATCAGGAATTAGCTCTCTAAGAAATACTTGGCAGGGTTGAGGATTTTTTGGTGTTTCACACCCAGTATGAGTTTGAAAGAAGACCTTGTTTTACAGCGACTGATGAATTCCTGGGTTTAATAGTGGTTCAGGAAAACGCTTACACGTGTGTAGCTTGTAGTCAACAGGAAGTCACAGTATCAAATGTCAGACAAACTTCTGGTTGCTCAGTTGTGAACAGCCTTTGATGTTCAACATGTTTGTTTATTGTAACGTCATTTATGGTTTGCGCAGGGTTTGATTTTATAATAATTTTGTTCCCATCCTTCTCCAAAAGATGCCAAAGGGGGAAAAAACTGAGAGCAGATGGGAAAACCTCCACAAAAATATCCCACCTAACCATAACCAACATTATAAAGTCGCTACTTGCTTCAATCAGCACCTTAACTTATATTAAAATGTTCAAATAATGTTTTATGGTACAACTGACACTTTAGTTATGACACCATGATCACTTGCGTCTTTTGGTTTCAGCTCCATCTGATCTTGACTCTTGTCGTGTGATAAAGCCACTAGTATTTCATAACTGCCAAACCCTTTCTGCCACAAAACAGAACAGCAGATGACTCATTGCAACAAAAATAAGTTGAGTAAGGACGGAATCGCAGGAAAGAGCTCACTCAAATAACAGAAGCTTCTCTGTTTTTATTTTAGCCTGGCTTCTGATCACGAGGTATGATCACGTCATGACTTGCAGCAGAGTGTGTTTCTCGTCTAGGCCTGTTTGTGCAATAATGTATTTAAACACACTAACAGACAGAATCCAGATCTGTAAAAACCTGCAATCTGCTCTGAGAACTGCTGTTACTCTGAACCAGAAAGCAGCATTAGTAATAAAACCTAATCTAATGTAATTATTAACATCATGAAGGAAGTTGTAAGTGATACTGTTTCAATTTGGCTGACGTGAAACCTTTTTGTTTTAAGTAGAAACAAAGCGGAACACCAATCACAGAATAAGAAACGTGTAAATAACAGGAACTGAAAAATATTACTTTTTTTAAGTAATCGTGATGTATCCGCTACTTATTCCAAAAACGTACCTCCTCGACATGACTCCGTTTAGCGGAAGAGAGTTGAAGGCGGCAGGTAATTCAACGCAGCTCAACGGTGAACCGTTTCACTCGGACAGTTGTCTTCACACGCCCAATGGAAAGCAGCCAATTAGAAGAGCGAAGAGGCCACTACCGCGTCATGTTGGGGGCGGAGCCCATCCTAAAGGTGTACAGTGGGCTTACAGAGAGGAAATGCTGCTTGTTGCCAAAACAGAGTTTTTAATACACGTTTGTGTTAATATATAATGTATAAATAGACAGTTTAATCAACATGTAGTCATTAAAAAAACATGCATATAGACCTACGTAATATTCCGTGCGTCCTATTCTATTTTGATGTAATTTCAATTAATTTATTTTTAAGTTAAGAAATTTAACGTTTTTCTAGAATGACAAATGTATTATTTGTATTACAAATATATTTATATAACAAATTATTGCGACCATCGACAATTAAATATTTTTTTCTATGCATATTATTGTCCAATTTTAGAGAACTGCAATCACTGCATACTTGAAAAGACACATTTTCAAAAATATAAACGTAATTGCATTGACACGAAAAAATAACTCGGGCTTTTATTATGAAAACCACTACTTGGCGGACAGGCGGAAGTCGTCTTCTACGCACGCGCAACAGTCTCCACGTTGTTTTGGACTTGGAAAGTGGGTTAGAATAGGGGCAGATATTCATATTTAAAAAGCTTCCCCACGTGGCTTACGTTGTTTATTGTCTCGATGAGTCTCGTGCAGGTCCCTGCTTCTACTCGCAGAAGCCGTTATTAGCTGTTGTCCACATCGGGTGACCGAAAACAAGTTTAAAGAGCGCTGCTAGCTTAGCACTGTGTAGCTACAACTTGCAGCATGGCGTCTGGGCTGGAGCTGATTGCGGGCAGCTACGAGCAGATAGCGTTTAGTTACCGCATAAACACTGAGGAGAAAGTAAGTTGCACTGTTGGTTCTAACTGTAACGGTCCCTGGGCATGATGGGCACTCTGTATGGTAACACCAGGGTCGTACTACGACTACATTATCAAAGCTTTTTAATGCTTTTATAGTTTGCACATCTGGCAAATACTGTGTTTGTTTGTTTTTTATAGCTGAGTTCAGCATTAAGGTTATTGCAAACGGATCCACTTAGTTGGGTTTTTTGTTCGTCGTGCAGGAGTGGACATCCGAGGCGAACTTCACGCATCACGCCCACACGGCATCCATATCAGCTGTGGCGACCAGCGAGAGGTTTGTGGCCACGGGAAGCAAAGATGAGACCATCCAGCTGTACGACATGAAGAACAGGATCGAACACGGAGCTCTGCTGCAGCACGACGGTGAGTGGTTACATTCTTGGAAATGTCTGTGGTTAAATCCGCGTGAGGTCACGTTTTATATGGAAGCACCACGGATGCATTAGAGATGGAAGATGTGTGGCTGGTTAGAAAGGCAATTACATTTTGTTTGTGTGTTTTCGTGTAGCTAAGACAATTGGTACATTTTTAAAATACAAAAAAATAGAACATAAACATTTTTTTTACAAATGGCTTTTTTAATTCTCTCAAACTTAGACCGAACTTAGTTTCTTAATTGCTGGAACATCATCTCATTAGAGATTTCATCGTAATAGATTTTGTCAAGAATCAACGCACTCGCCTGGGGTATGCGGACCTGACCCTTAACCACCTCGTATTTCACAGGTACCATCACTTGTCTGGAATTTTATGGGACGTCTCATTTACTGAGCGGCAGCGAGGACGGACTCATCTGTGTGTGGAGCACTAAGAAGTGGGAGTGTGTGAAATCAATCAAAGCTCACCAGTAAGCCGATGTGAATGGTCATGTTTGTGAAAATGATTGTCTTGTACTTGGCTGCATGGGACGAGTTGAAATAACTTTCTTTATGTCGCTTTCCTCAGAGGTCACGTTACGTCGCTGTCCGTCCATCCATCTGGGAAGATTGCACTTTCAGTTGGGACGGATAAGACTCTCAGGTAAAATTCACACCTCTGCTGGAAAGTTGGACAATAAATGTATCTGAATCCAACGTGGCTCTTTTTTTTTTATTTATTTTTTTTAGAACATGGAATCTAATTAACGGAAGATCGGCCTTCATCAAAAACATAAAGCAGAGTAAGTCTCTCATTCTGAAGTTACAGACTTTTTAAAGTTCTTTTAATAATATTAGTACGTGTGAAATTACTTTTCTTAACCCTCTTCTCACAGATGCACACATTGTCAGATGGTCTCCAGACGGGAATAAATATGTGGCTGTGGTAAGCGACAAAGTGAACATCTACGACCTGGTGACGGCCTCTGTGACGGGAACCGTCACAAACCCCAAGAGGATCTCGTCGATCAAGTTCTTAAACGTGAGTTTTCTGACTAGGAGCTTACGCTCACATTTCAATGCAATGTAGAAATGGGAGTGCCTCAGATTCTTCGTGTCTGCAATACTAGATTCAGTTTAAGTAAATATAATCCTGTTTGTATTTCAGAACTCCATCCTGGCAGTCGCAGGAGATGATGAAATTGTGAGGTTATGTGATCTGGGAAAAGAGGAATGGGTGTGTGAGTTTAAGGCTCATGAAACCAGGTAAACACGAAATATATTTATTTTTTTAATGTTCTTTACAGTTAATTATGTATGTCAATTGTTTTGGGACTGCATTTCTAGAAAAGACCTGATGGGGCAATGAGTTTTTTCATTTTATTTTTTATCCCAAATAGTATCTTAATCTCGCAGACATGTTTATTTAAATGTAATATTTGGTGAGAAATGGGTAAGGAAAACAAACAAAATTCTTTTGTGATTGTAGGGTGAAAGATGTTGACAGTTTCGTGATGGAGGATTACTGCGTGCTGGTAACCGCTTCAAACGACGGCTTCATCAAGATGTGGAAACTCCATTTAAAAGAGGCACGTCCGTTACTTGTAACTTCAACCAAATTTAACATTTACTTTTGCAGCTATATTTTGTTTTATAATGAAATCTCTATTCACGTCATTACCCGTGGACATATTCAACTGAGAAAAGCAGAATTTTTTTTTTTTTTTTAAAGCAATCACTAAAAGCAAAAGATGAGCCAAACCACGCTGACCTGGCTAGCTGCAGTTAATCTAGCGATGCACTTTTGAACAGGAGCTGGAGCCTCCCTCCCTCCTCGGGGAGGTGAACACCACGGCCAGACTGACCTGCCTGGCTGTGTGGAAACCTTCATCGGTGCAGCCGACCGCTGAGGAACCTGCGGCAAAAGCAACAACATCTAAAGGTAGTTGTCCTGCAAACAATAACTTTTATTTCATTTCTGCATCATCATATTAGGATAGAGATTTTGTACTGAGAAATGTGATTTAGGTATTTTTTGAGTTGTCGTTCTGTTGGTGGTTCAGCCTTCTCTTAATAAAACCCAGATAAATCGTGTTTGCTTCTGTCCACAGAACTCATTCAGGAGCTTTTGAAGACAAAGCGAGTCCGAATTGCAGCAGAAGAAGTAGTCATTCTAGAAGACGAAAGCAAGCCCAAAAAAATTAAGAAAAAGAGAAGCGAGAAATAAAACGGAAGAACAATTACTATGTTTTATCATTCATGGACTGTTGTATATCTGGACTTGGTCAATGCGCGTCCTTTTTGTGGTTGCCACAGGGGGGTCATAAAGCACATATTTTGTGAATATATATTTGGTTGTCAACATTTAAAAATAAGAGATGGCAATGCAACATGAGATGTGCAAGAATAAAAACAGTTTTTTAACTCAATGAGCGCATCTTATTTTGAGCTATATTGTCTGAACCATTAACATTCTTATAAAGGATCTATTAATGAGGGTTGAGGGCCTTTTCTTTGCCACTGTTAAAGACAAGTGAGTTGTTCTAATGTACGTAGCCTTTTTATTTTGAAATTACACCGGAAGTGAACCAATCAAAGCGAATGTTCGGAAGTTGCAGACTTCGGGTGGGTGGTGTGTCTGTGTCACGTAAGTTGTCCACTCGCTGGCAGAAACTGCTCTGCCTCGGGGCGGTCGTCGGCCATGGACCGGCTCGGGTTCGGCTACGCTGCGCTGGTGTGCGCGGGAGGAATCCTCGGATACGTGAAAGCAGGTTTGGAGACGCGCACCGACGTGGTTCGTGTTGGTCACCACGGGGCTTTAAAACTCCTGTTTGTGCAGCAACGTTTTTACATGACACGATCACACGCGTGGAAATCACGTCTGTACGTTTACCACATTTCACCAACCAGTGCAATATGAATTTGGAGAATTCGGTTCAATGTGACCGTTAACATCTTCGTGTCATTCTACAACTCGTGTCGAAGTTCTAATCGCATTTTATCTGGCTAACCAGACGATGGAAATCGCCCTTCATGCGTTCTAACCAATTTCCATCAGAAATCCATCCCGGTTGGTGCTCACTGCTATATTTTCTTAATCAGTCGGTATTTGTTGAAAACTTTTTTTTTTTTTGATTCAACATGATTTTTATCATTGAAGAGATGTTGTGGTGCTGACATGACATATTTGATAATAAAGCCCACTGCTCTTCCCTCCACAGGCAGCGTCCCCTCTCTGGCTGCAGGGCTCCTGTTTGGCCTGCTGGCTGCAGTCGGTGCTTATCTGCAGTCTCGAAATCCCCAAAATGTCTGGCTCTCACTTGGTGAGAAAGTTTGGGTTTTTTTTTGTTCAACTGTGGCAGGTCAGATGCAGATTTCACTAACGCTGTTTCCCTGCAGGCACCTCGGGGACTCTGGCTGTGGTGATGGGACTGAGATTTCTCAACTCCTGGAAGTTCATGCCAGCTGGTTTGATGACTTTAGCGAGGTAATACATTTTTCGATATCCTGCACCATGTAGAGTGTGTTTTTTGATGAACTAGAGACAATCATACATTTTGAACTTTTTTTCTCAATTTCAATTCCTGATTCAAATGTGTCTTTTTAGTGGGCTGATGCTGTTGAAGATAATCGCTGGAATGCAAAACAAACCACGCAAGTCTTAAATAGCCCACTAGCTCCCGACTTGTGTTTTTACAGTAAAATATATGAATTGTGCAATCAAATACAGTGCATTCACAAACATTCCATTTATGTGACTTATTATTTCTGGTTCTCTATTTTTAAAATGAATAAAACTTTTTTGTTCACTTTGGGGATGTTTTAAAGTTTTGTAAATTTGTAAAACATTCACCCACAATATGTTTTCTAAGATATTAAAAAAATCAAATAAACTAGAACTTATGGGCGAATTGTACGAATTGCAGGACAGATATGAGATAAAACTTGCAGGAGACACTGCACACAGGACTTTTTGCACACCAAGAATTGGCCTCTCGTACCTTTTCTTCCTGACCTGATTGGTACCAAAGAACACTGAACCCAGAATGGTGTGACTCAACCATTATTCTCTCTGAGGAAAATAAAACTCTCTCAGTCCTGACTCACGAGCAGCGGGTCCTCCTATCAGTGCCGGTGCGCTTCTCTGTCTGGACGCTCCTGTTTGAGGCTTCTGAACAGCTGACATGCGCGTCTCGGTCGGGCTCTTGGCGTTAGCGTTACTCACGAAGGAGTCTGAAAGACAATGATTTTAAGATTTCCACAGTGTCTTATCTTCAAATAACAGCTGGGTAGAGGGATCATCAGACTAAGTTGCAGACACCAACTGCATATATGTTGTTTTGCAGTCCTATTTGAGAAGAGATTAAGATCCTGTAGGTTTTTGTCTTTTAGAAGCTGCGTGTCTGAGTTTAGAACAACTTTCGTCTAAAAGAACGAGAAAGAGTGGACGAGGACAAGAGAACACAATGAAAAGTAGATGAGAAATTTTAAAGGGTACTTGGTTACATATGAGTTTTTTTGTCTTGAGTTCTGTAGCAAGTAATGCTTTTTTTATTAGGTGTAACCGTGGAGCCTGCAACACAAACAAAAACGAAAAATATTAATATTGCGAGGTTTAAAAAACATACAAATTTCTGCAACACAAAAGTATTATACATTAGAGTTGAACCAGATCAAAATTAGTGTAGAATAAATGGTATTTGTTTGTTATTTTTATGTTATGTTTGTATAAATGTTTATAGGACATAGGATATGATGCAGTACACATCTTGTAAAGAACTAGAGAAACCATAGTCGACATTTCTCACCACGGCTGAAATGTAAAATAAATTCATGAAGTCATTGGCGGCGCTTTGCCTCAGCAGTACACAGAGATGTCCGGTTCGATATTACAGTAACTGCAAACGTAAGCTGATTGATGCTCACTTGGGTCTCTGAATAGATGCACTCAAAAAGCATTTGTCTCCATATGTTCATTCCTACCGATCTGTGCTGCATCCTAATGGGTTTCTGAATGTACCTGAGCTGCACTTGGTCTTTTTTGGGGGATCTCACTGCAACATGTCTTCCATCAGTGCGATTGCCTCGTTGCTGGCGTTGGAGATCAGAGATCTGAGGCTGGCGGGCACAAACATTGGGAAGCAGACGTTCATCAAGGCGTGCAGGTCGTATCCCTCGGGCCAGTCTGACTGAAGAGAGTGAGCAACGAGTCACCGAAGCATCACAACAAAAGAAAAGGAAGTGAGGTTAAATAGTCTGATATTAGCTCCATAGAATGAGAGGACGTCCCCATGATTTGAGAGATACTGGTTGGTTACATCCTCCATGAAAGCAGAGATATGACGTGTCCCACTGCGTTGGGACGGTTTACCAGCACCTGGCAGGTCTTGAAGATCTCGTCCACCTCACTGTTGCCAGGAAACCGGGGTACTAGTGTGTAGAGCTCCGCCATGATGCCTCCCACGGCCCAGATGTCAACGGGGAAGCTGTAGGATCTTTACTAGTAGAAGCTCTGCGGCTCTGTACCTGTCAACAGCACAAGAGGATATTTATGGCACATTTGCGTTAAGTCATTTAGTATAAACACAGAATAAATGTTTGTGTCTCTCACCATCAACTATTGAGAGTGGGGTCGGTTCAGTCAATTGATAAAAGAGCATATTTGGTGCTTTGTCATTGTAAAGATGGAAAATCCCAATTTAGCAGTCATATATTATGTTGTGTTAGTTGATAGGAAAATGATTAGTATGCTAATGTTGTGTAATAGTAGCCAACTGAGCCACAATAATAGTGATTATCAGTTCATTTTCCCAAACAGATTTTTCTAGTGAGTACCAATTTAAGTCTTTTTAGGATTGAGCTAATCTACTTTATATCACAGCAGGCCTTAATATGAGTCGTAAGTATATTTCAGGTCTGACTGCAGACCGTGTCTCGTTATCATTGCTCCGATCTTGTAGAAGAAATTTGTCTCACCATCTTGTGGACACATAATCAGTGAAAGGATTCAGCGGGCGGGTTTCTCTTGCTAGTTCAAAATCTGCAGTCTTAACCAGCTCTGGCCCATGCAGAGCAAGTTCTCCGGTTTCATGTCACGATGACAATACCCTGCAAGACAAGAGGCAGTCGGCTAAACCCGTGCTGATGCTCAGAATTGTCTTGATTTGACTAAATCAAACAAAAACGTTAGCGCGTATAAGTTTCTACCGCTATCAAAACCACCGGTACTTTATACCACTCTGTGTCGAGGCCAAAAACAAAAGGTGTTTTAACCAGTCAAGTCTTGGAAAGAAAAAGTGAAATACAGCAGGAGTCTCTTACCGTGCTTGTGCACAAATGCTAAGCCAGACAAAACCTGGAACAGAACGTTTCCTATCTCATTTGCAGAAAATATCTTAACTTCCCTGGCAGCGGCAAGTGGTAAAATACAAAGAGAAGAAAGAAGGAATGAGAAGAAAAACGCGATTAGGAAACAATCACGCATTATTGAATTGGGAAAGAAACCAGCATCGACAAGCACCAGAACTAGTGCTGATAGAAGAGAGATAAACATGTTCAGTTAAGCTTTGGTACCATTCACACCTCCTCTTCTCACAGGAGAAGTGATTCATTTTGGGCTAAAGCAAATCCTGTGATGCACCATTTCTTATGTCCACCATTCATGTGCTTTTGGGTTTTCTATTCGCTGAATTCTAAACTATTTATACCAGGACTGTGCGGACAAGGTTGTTGAAACAGTATTGTAAAAGACGGAAAAAACACCACGAAGGCTGTTGAAAGGCTGGATGTCACCTACCATGTCTATGAATAAAGGACGCTCCCTGTAATATCTGAAATGTCACGTTTCTGACGACTGTCTCAGGGAACAACTTGTTTCTGCAAAAACTGAGAACGAAACATGACTCAATGTGACCCGGATACTTGCAGAATTATACAAGAAAAATAACACATTTTGCTGTGGGATTTTTTTTTCTTTCTTTCATGAGTTGATAGAGGTTTTCTTTCATATACTCAAAGACAAAGTCGAGGAGGTTGTTTTCTCTGAGGACTTCGTTAAAACATGTATGCCGTACACATAAGACATAATTTGCATTGCTAGTTTAGCGAAGATACATGACTATTGCAAATATGTGCAGAAGGATTGGTGATTTAAAAGATATTATTTCAGAATATGGCAGTTATTGCTGGCAAATTGTATCTAAAAGCTGCGGTTTGAACTAGTGGAGATTTCTTGTCTGACCATAATTACTCTCACTTCCCTTAGATTCAAACACTCATCCCATGAATAAAACAGACATGCATAACTATTTTCAGCGATACGAATAGGCATTTCAGTTTTATCATCAGGCTACTATTGCTGTTAGAGGTACCATGAGCTAATACAGGTATTCACAAAGGGGCAAAGCGTGTTTTTACATTTTTTCATTTGAAGGATCAATTGCTTAGACTATGTACAGCAAAACTCTGACTGGGTCATTCCTGTTTTGTGTTGCCACTGTATAATATGTCTTGCTCTCTTCATGGTGTCCATGGGATACCAAAAAAAAATGTTGCGTCATTGTTGTACCCATAATAACATTTGTATATCTCTATGTAATATATAAATATTTAGAGGTGCATCATTATAATGTTTTGCACGTGTAACCTTTTGTAACCTTTCGTCTTTCTTTGGTATTATACTCCAGGACAAACACTGTGCGGTGTGCTTTCACTTCTTTCACTGTCATCGGTAGTATCAGCTCGCACTGTAGCATTACATTTACAAACACTGCCTGAAGCACGCTCGTGAAACATTCATAATTCATTTCTTGCCAAAAAATCTGAATCTGCTAATCCTTAAAATGGCAAGTAAAGATGTAATGACAATGTATAGGAGCAATAATTACCGCTAATGTAATAAAAGTAAAAAACATTTATTTGTTTGGTCAATTTGCTTAATGCTTTGAAACCAAACAAAGCACTTTATCCCTCAGGCATGTTTTTATTGTCTTTATGGCCACCAGCTCCCCAGTGTCATTGCTCTTTCCCAGCTGCTTCAGCGCGGCTTAGCGGTTCATCGTCCACAGACCGCCGGCCTCTCCCTCCCCGAGGAGCCTCGTCAGTCCCAAACAGTCCAACAGTTGGTCATTGTAAGCACAGTTGCATCTGTTCACAGATCAATGCCCCCACATGCGGCTCTGCCCTCTTGTTACCGTGAGGCCACTCAAAGGACCTTTAGTCTATAAACACAGGAGTATAACATGAGAGTGTGATGAAGGAAGGTGGAAGTTTGCCTGGCGAGGGAGGAATGGATAAGTGTAGCTGTCTTGTTGCAAAAGGTGGATTAAAGTTGACGTGTGATGAAGAAAGAGTGCCAGGAAACGTTCTCTCACAGAGAGAACCTGGAAAATCGTTTATCATGCTGAGTCCTTTTTTTAAGGTGTGATGAAGTTGCCATGTAGGAAACCTAAACTACATTCAAGAATTTGATTCTGAATCAGAGGGCTTTACTGGTGTTGTCTAGCACTGATCACAAACAGGTGAGCCAGTGGTTTTGAGGCGTTTTGATGTCATTCAAAACAACTCGACTGCCATTTGGAAGATGTTTTTGGCCACAGAAATATGCAGTGGCGGAAGATAATATTCCCAAATGCTTTTCTCTTCCTTCCAACCCACTCACATTTTCCAGCAAACAGGAGCTTGACTTGAATGAATTGGGAAGAGTGTATTTACAAATCACATAATACTGTGTTAGACAGGTCCAATTAGTTGAAGACGGCACTAGTCAGTTAGAAGTTGTAACTAGCTGGCTTGTTAAGAATTGATAGTTTGTTTTTAAATCTCATCAGCACAGTGTTTCTTTATTATTTATTATTGTTTTCTAAGCAATTCAGTTTCTTTGTTGTGAAAAAGCCTGGATGCAGATCTTGAAATCAAACGTTTTTCTCTCTTTTTTCTACCAAAATATTTTTTGCTGTTGAGAAACATTGAACAGAATTTTGCAAACTTTTATACAGTCAAATCATTTCATCACAGTCTCAAAACTTTATCATACAGCGTCAACCAATTTGGCTGGTTAGCAACAACTAATATTAGCAAGTCTGCTAACTACTAACTTACAATAGATTCAGTAATGTTAGCTAATGAGCAAAAATAAGCTAACATTACTTAGTTAGCTAGCTAGTTAACGTTATTTTACACTATTTTTAAATTATGGTCTGTTAACCAGATAATGATTATAGTAGTATTTACAATCAATTGGATAAAGTATACCAACCAAAGGAGGCATTTATTGATGATGAAGATATGAAGGTGATGGAGAGATGCTGCCAGCGAGGTCCGTTCACAAGAGCAGCTTCCGGTCTCCCTAGGCAACGAATGAAGATGTTTGTGCTAATAATAAGAACAACACTACGCACCACAATACACCTAGAGTAGCATACACAATATTAAGAAAATAAATCCGTACATAATTCAATTAATAATGATTAATGTATCGACATTTTGATGTGTATAAATTTAAATCAGATTAAAATAATGATTTCTGAGCTTTGATCTGTAGTACCATCGTAATGGTATGACATGGTATTGGCTCCACCTAGTGGTTCCTTTTTAACCCTGCATCTGGTTGACTGGGCTGTATGTCTCAGGTAAATCCACCTTTTTATGAGCCTTGAGGAGTTACTTATGTCACAAAGGACCCACATCAGTTAATACTCAATGTCAGTAGACATCACCTAAAAAAAACAGTCACTGGGGATATTTCCGTTGGGTTACTAAACAAACTAACTACAAATTATTACGGCTCACAATATATTCCACTGTAAATGTTACTGGATTAGGATTACAAATAAAAAATGGCCTTGTTTTTCTGTGGAGACAAGGACCCTTGAAATGTCCCTGGTTCTCAATTTGAAAAACGGATATTTTTTGTCACATATAATTCAAAAGGGCACTTGCTTAGAGGCTTAAAATAGATCCTGTATATTTAGAGATCCGGGAAATGACACTGACGAAGAACAATAATCAAAAGGCTGGTACAACATAAATACATTTTTGTAAATTAGTCTGCACAGTACATGTCGGTTTTATTACAGATATTGTAATTATCCTTGTGCGAATCAACTAAAAAAACGGTGTTTTGTAAATACAATTTTGATTCTATCTTCCATTTTCACAAGGGTTGCCATTTTATTAGACCCGTTCGTCATAGAAAGAGCACGCATCTGAGAGTCATCGGTCTGATAATAAAAAGCAGGTTCACTATCTACAGTTGTCTCCAGGCATGCATGCGATGAAATGTGCGGAATGAAAATCATGACGAGCATTCTCGAAATGGCCATAGTGTAGTAGCGTGACGTGCCGTGCATTGCACCTAACAACCGTGCAGTCAGATTGTCGACTGTCTGCGCAGCGGATTGTGGCGTTTTTTTCCGAAGGTTGTGCTTTTGGTTACTTACGGTAAGATGGACCCGCAGTGTCCACTGAAGGATCAGGTGATCCGCTGACTACGAAGCGAAGGCTGACTGGGGAAAATGCAAAATGACATCTAGCAAATGTCGGGACGTAATTCATTCATATTTTCTTCTCAATTTCGGACTTAAATCGCACCGCCGGAGCTCCGATGTGACGATGGCTCGCTGAGGGCTGCCGGCGCGACCGCTACATTTTTTTTTACATTTTTTGTTGTTGTTGTTGCTGTTTTTAATTTATGAGAAATCACATTCACGGACAAACATTGGTTTCAACATGGGGCTGTGCTACAGTTTGCGTCCCCGGCTCTTCGGGGAACTGAGCGGGTCGATCTCCAACGCGACCTCGGACTCGGATCAGCCCGCGGAAGCCGCCGCGCCGACCCGCCACGCGGGAGCTCGCCCGGAGGAGACCGCGGGATGCGGGGAGACCTCGTCGCTGCGCGGCGGCGGCGGTCCGGTTCGCCCCGGGGACCCTGCCCGGCCGCCGGCCGCCGGGGAGCTCCGCCGCGGGGACACCGGCACCGACGGTGTGCTCATACAAAACGGCGGTGGCGGAGGAGGAGGGAGCAGCGGCAAGGGGACAGGCAAGGACCGCGGCCGACGCTTACAGCTGCCGCAAAAGACCAGCACGCAAAAGCAGAAAAACTGGGACAAATTGCTGGTGGAGGAGAAGGAGGCCGAGAAGGAGGCGAAGAAAGTCAGTAAGAGCATTGACCGCGCGCTGAGGGAGCTCAAGCGGGAGTACAAGCAGACGCATCGGCTGCTGCTGCTCGGTAGGTCGAGTCCCCTCTCCGGCGTTGTTGGTGCTCTAGGAAGCCGCTGTTGTTTTTTTGTTTTGTGTGCGTGTTAGAAACCAAAACGTACCGGCCTTTTCCACCCCCCCCCCCCCACACCCCCCTCTGCCGGGGCCTTGTTGCCACATCTGTCGGTTTAGCTCTGGAATAAACTACCTCCCGCGGCTCTCGGTGGTATAAAACGCTGAAGATGGACGCGTGGACACGCGGGGGGCCCTGCTGTCCTCAACGTAGTACATGGAGCCTTTAACATGAACTTCTAGTCTCACTTAACGTGCAGCTGTTGAGTCGCATCTGGAATCCAACGTTAGTACAGTGAAGTAACAGTACAGCACAGTGTAGTATTGAGTACAGGGGTACAGGTGTATATACTATTGGTTGAATTGTGGCGTTTTAACAGTGTTTCCTCTCAATTAGGTAGTATAGCTGAGTATATTGTAGTACAGTGCAGAGGTTTAGAGTATAATCCAGTTGACTTTTGTGTACAACGGTGTAGGGACCACTCAGCTTGTGTTGATTGGGTCATGTTTACACATTGTTTATTAGCGTAGCATGGTACACTACAGAATAGCATTGTACAAAGATTTTATTATACAAAGATGTTAATAGACCACGCTTTCTCAAAGTAAATGAGCATTAAATAGTGCAACGTAAGAGTTTCTGTTTATCTATAGGGGGTTTCTCACCAAAGTTAGAAGTGGCTGTTGAGTAGTTAAATTTGGAATGTGGTATAAATGATGTTGGTGTACAAAGATAGTAGTAGAGAGAGAGAGAGAGTAAACATGTGTAGTACAGCGTAGAGAAGAGCAGAGTGTTGTAGGTTATATAATAGTGGCCATTTGTGTAGAGTAACATCAGTCCAGGGAAAACAGATGAGAGTCAACACTTTACTTATACATGTAGTACAATGTAATATAGACGTATAGTGACGTTTAGCTGGCTTTGGTTTAGAATGATGTACTTATTGAGACAAAATAGCTTTTGGCTTCATGGCTGTTTAATATGATATAGTATAGTGGCCAGTGGACCTCAGAAATAACACATGCTTTTGAATATCTGAGGCACCTTTACACTAAAGTGATTGTAGTTCAGTTAAGTATAGTGGCTGATAGTATAGTTCCATTACATTACATTACAAGGCATTTAGCTGACAAGAGCAACTGACATTGCATTTTTAACCCATGGTTTTGACATTTTTCCCAGGGAGCAATTAGGGGTCAGGTGTCTTGTTCAGGGACACTTCGACATGGGACCTGGAGCAGACAGGGTCCGAACTACCAACCTTGCGGTTCCTGGCGCACACCTCTCTACTTCACGCGGCAGTTTTATAAAGCTTACTTTAATAGACTTTTGTTTGCATTACAAATATGTTTAGTTGATTTGAGAAAAGACGGAACAGTGCAAAATAATACACACACATGGTATAAAAAAGATGCATGAATTGACCAGAAATGCTATTTTTCATTAAGGTCCCACAAAAGGCTTAAGTACATCAAAACAGGACCTTAAACCGGGCGTGCTGTTTAAAAAGCTTGCTAGAACACATCACACATGTATCACAGCTGTGTTAACACGTTAATCATCAGTCGTTTTACTCGGTTTACAGAATACGTATAAGCTTTTAGTTTTCTGCATTCAATTCTGCTCTCTTGAACCTCTGACAGACGCGGAAAGTGCAATCTTTTGTGTGCAATTTTTGGCTATATAGTCTAGAATCAACAAATCCTATATGACAATATGTTTTATTTAATATGTCAATATTAACAAATACAATCGCTTCAATGTTATGAGCCTTTAAAAGAGGAAAAGAGAACACTTTACAATATAAAAATATTTTTCTCATCTCACACCAATGATTTAATACCAAATATTGTTACTCAGCCCTAGGTACAGTATAGTGCAGTATAGAATATCATGTTATAGTATAGTATGGTATAGAATAGTATAGTACAGTATAGTATGGTATAGTATAGAATGGTAAAGAATAGTATAGTATGGTATAGTATAGTACAGTATAGTATGGTATAGTATAGAAGGGTAAAGAATAGTATAGTATGGTATAGTACAGTATAGTATGGTATAGTATAGAAGGGTATAGAATAGTATAGTGTGGTATAGTATCGTATGGTATATTATGGTATGGTATAGTACAGTATAGTATGGTATGGTATAGTATAGTATTGTATAGTATGGTATAGTATATTATGGTATAGTATAGTATGGTATAGTGTAGTAAAGTAACGTGCAGTGGCCAGTGCAAAGTTAAAGTATATTCTTCATTCAACATAAATCATTCTTTCAGTAGTACAGTATTAATCGTAGAGTAGTGGAACAAATGAACTGCACAATAACAGTCAGGTAATTGAACAAATACGTGTACAGTATAGTCGATTAGAGTGTAGTATAGGGAACTGTAGTACAGTATGGTCGAGTGTTGTACAGTTTAATAACGATAATAGTTTAGTAGACTATAGAGCAATGTGTCGACCACTTGTCATTGTTGTTCGTAAATGGGCTTCAGTGTTGAACAGATGGAAATATAACAAATTAATTCCAATTCTGATGATTCATTTGGTGAAAATATATCCCTCTTTCTGATTAAAGATTTATGTATGCCAATCATTTCTTGCCAAAGCATTTTGATACAAGTGGATATTTCTTCCCTGCTGCGATATGTTCATACTTCCATAAATAATCAATGTTCAAACCTTACAGGCTCTAAAAACATCCAACGTTGGAATGATGTTATTTTTGGCATTTTATTGATGAAGTGATTAGAATCATATAAAACATGAACTCATTGATGGAGTCATAAAGAATTCCGCCCTAGATGAAGCCCTTATCCGTTTTGCTTAATCTTAACAGAACAGATGAATAAATAGCGGGCCGTGTACCAGTATTATGTTGTATATTTTATTAGTTCACAGGAATCTCATGATAGGTAGTTTATTGATTGTTTTTCCAGAGCCTTTCCAAATATCAGTCAGCAGCATCCTGAACAATACTGTTGGCTTGGATTTAGCTTGGAAGTTGTATTATTCTACCACACATACAGTAACCTTCGATATCTATATATATTGCACATATATATATATTGTGCATATAGGCTCAGTTCTTTAGTTTCCATAACAAACAATGATTCTCTTTCAAAAGAGAGAGCCTTGATCAGAAACAGGAGCTTTGAATGTCACCTTAGCCACCCTGATGAGAAAACAATGTTTTTTTTGTGTGCGTGTGCAGCATGCATGCATGCGCGCACAGCCCCACACCCACAAACACGTAACAACACTTAAAGCCATATTGCATGTATTTGCTTTACTTTACCAGTGTGATACCTCGTTACTCAATATCATGAATGGTTACCAGTTTAATTTCCTCAGTAAACAGTTCCCACTAATTACACACAGGAAGAACTGGCTCATCCTAAGGAAGTCACATAGGGAAGTGCTGAAAGCTATACAGTGACTGTGACCTTTGCCCCTGTGTCAGTTCAGCTTGTCCTTATGGTTCGGGCGGCTTTTTTGCACCACTTTAAAATCACAGTTATTTTGTCCTGGTGCCCCCAGAAGCCTCGTTCTCCAGCGACAGGCCACTTCTGCTTTTTCCTCAAGAAGCATTTCCAGGACTTCATATCCTCCAGGTCTCCAATAGGAGTCTTGTTGCATGCCAGAAGACTGAGGTGGTTTGTGTTCCTCTGAAAGTGGACACCTTTCAAATAGTGTTGCATTTCAAGGCAACGTATGCTGGCTAATCTGGGTCACTTTATCTGTTTGTATTTGCTGCAGGTATTTGGTGGAATAATGATAGCCATAAGGAGCTAATGTTTATCCTCTACGAGCTGCCATGTTCAACTTGTGCTGGAGCCCAAATCCATCCGTTTGAGTCATATACATTTTATAAACGAATAATGACGCATTTCAGCTCTCAAATTCTGGTTAGTTTCCTCTATAAAGTAACGCATTATTATGGATCATAATTGTCTCACTGCAATAGGTCTGTTTTCATACACATAAAGTGTAGTGGTTCATTGGACTAACTGACTGAATACTAATTAGGTGCAGGGATGCAGCCAAAAGGAGGCTTTATAAATCAAAGTTCAAAGGAAAGTGATTTATTCTGTAAATTAGGGTGTGACAGTATTTTCACATGTACTTTAACAGTACATGGCTCTGTGTGTGTTTTTTTTGTATTTATCAAGTTGAAATGACGCCATTAGTTTATCTGTAGGATATTTTCACATTCAGTTAAGTCATATTAAAGCAAATGTATTAAAGTCCCTGGTTACAGCTCCTCCAATAAACACATATATTTGCTTTTGGGGGAAATTGTGAGGGGGCTATTTCTCACTGCAATTGATGAATCAGTTTAACAATAGATAGAAATATAACGTTTTTATTGTAATACATAAATCAGTACAACTATACAATTACAAATGAACAAATCAGCCTTCGTATACAACTTTGTAAGTTTGTGTTTTAGACATGGGAAGTCATGCACACGTACTACATGTAGTACATGTTTTTATTGTTATGAAAGGTACCACCGGATTTTAACATAACCAATACTTCTCTTATGAAACCGTGTGCCATTTGAAGACAGGACTGTTTTCTAAAAAAAAACACTTACAAAAGTCAATAAAACAGTTATGACAGAGAACAATTCAGAAAATCCAACTTTTCTTTTCATAGGAATCTTTACACTTCTGTATGGGAATACAGTGATAGAAACTGAAGGACGAGCTGCGATTATTTCCTGGAAATAAAGTCACTATTGTTAAGTCTCCTGGATCCCATTCTGCACAGCCCTGAGATAATATTTCTAACGACTCTTAGATGTCCTTAACTTGCTGTTTCATATCTCAGCCTTATCAGCCTTCATGAGCATGAACACCAGCAATGTAGCACTCAAGAGGAGCGATGACTGAGCTGAGGCAGGCAGGCCAACAAATAGCAAGTCACTGATCTGTCTGTGTCCTTTATTGTGTGTGTGCAATAAGCCGTAGTTTGGAAAAACTCGCTCACCAAAACGGATTGGCCCTATGTGGCCCCTCCCCTTTAAATACCAACAGAGTAAGGTGAACTTTGCTTGAGTCTAAACGGGTTTTATCATTGACCATTGGTGAACTTTGCTACAAACTGTGTTCCCAGTTAATGTAATGACCAACAGGTCATGCCGGCGTATGAATTATTGTCATATTTATGATGCTGATAGCGGCTGAATCATAGTGGACCACACCGCAGCAGGAGGACATTGGACTGGGATTGTTCCCCATGATTCGCCTTGTGTATAGTTTTGACTTTATCAAGATTGTCTGCACCTTAAGAGAGTGCTATAAAGTTCTCTCAAGCATTGTAAAATAATTCAGGGTGGCTGTTTTAGTAGGATTTCATTTGGAGCCATGCCTTGTTTTTACAGTAAATGCTTTGAATTGAATTGGGCTTGTGATATGCATGGAAGATTTATTACTAAAAAACACGCCTTTTTAAGTGTCAGATACTGCATAAGGTGTATTGCAACACAGCCAGAAAATATTTTAATAATACTATGTAAGTGCAATATTTTTGCAAAGCCTCCAAAAATAAACTGTATTGTCGGGTTGATCATTGATGAGCAGCTATTGTTAAGGGTGTCTATAGTAGCCCTACAGGTGTAATTTCAATCTGAAAACAGTTAAAACATCTTTGTCAGACTTTGAAAATAGAATTTTTTGCAATAGAGTATTTTTAGAGTGTAGTGCTGCTGTGTTTACTTTAGCAAAGGGCCTGAAAACTTTTGTCCTGTTCATCAGATGAATTTGAAATCAAATAAACCTTAACCATCCTTAAAAAAACACACAGACCCTTTTTAGTCTCGTTGGGAGGAAGCCACAGCAAGCTAAACATACATATATGACGGTACTTCCTAAAAAGGAAGGTAATTTATGCAACAAAAATTGTGAATCATTCAAAGGGGGCTGAATGCGTTGCTGCCTTTGACCACTAGAGAGTGATGTGGGCCACTCGCTTGTGTTGACCTTGCTTCCTGAAGTGGGGAGACAGGACTTTTGGGAATTATTTTTGATGAGCGTGTGGTGTGGAGGGGGGTCGAGGGAGGGGATTGTACTATTTAGTAAGTGTTCCGGTCGTGATTTGCATGCCACACAACTTTGTTGCACTCATTTCGCTACATGACTCCAGTATTTGCATTTTGTTTGCATAATGGAGACAATAACAGCACAGTCCTTGTTACATGGTACACAAATAGTCATTGACGGATGCCTCATGCGTTTGAGTGATCTATGAGGATTAATGATAAATGCAAAGTACGGCACGCTCATACTCGTAAATGTTTTTCCTGACCTCAATTCAAGACTGTGGCTTTCAAGTCAATTTATTCTTTGTCTCACACATATTTACATCAATATTGGCAATGTATCGCTTATTGTTCCCTACAAATAAGATAATGCTGGTGTACATGTAAATTGCAGTTGTTGGTTACGGTTAAGCCACACTTACAAACACATACATTGGTGAAGACATTAGTTAAGACAAATAATACACTTTCAGAAAAATTGGCGTGAGATGTTTTGGCACTAAGCAATTATATCTTATAAAACGGGAAAAGTTGTCAAAAGTGAGGTATATCAAATGTCTACTCAAGAAATCATCCAGATTGATATTATAAGTTTTATGTGGTCATAGGCATTACTATGATACTTTTTTACTCCCGGTTGGGTAGTTTGTTGATGACTGTGTAGTGAAATAATCACATTGAATGTAATTTTTATGTTTAAGGGGATGACAACAATATTACAATAAGTAAAATAGTAATACAAATCTATAGTTCCTATATTTTACATATAGGGATTGGAAATGATCTTTACACTTTGGCCAGTGCGTCAAAATTGCCTGCTAGTTTAGGGAGGCTCTTACATCTTGCTTAAGGCTACATACATACATTATGACTGGCACATAACCTATGGGACTCTTCTTGATTAACAATTACTTTCTTACCTGCGGTGGGAGGGAAATATATTTTAATCAAGTAAGCATTGTAATGCAAAAATACTCAACAAAATGTACTCAAAGTATCAAATGGGACAGTATTCGTGCACATATTATTGGATGGTTCTGACGCATTAACGCGTAATAAGCAATTCACTGAGGTAGCTGATCAAAGTGAAACTTATTTAAACTTCTTTATGTACTGCTAGATAGTTTACTATAACAGTGCATCATATTTCATGAATTGATCATGTTTTTTTGTTAAGTCTGGGAGAAAACTTTAGACTCAAAATCTCAAAATGGACTCATACTTCTACTTGCCATAGTTCAGAAGCCTGTATTGCACTTTCATTCCACCCTGGGCACCACCCGTACCAGCCGAAAGACTGATTTTTCATAGTGACAATTGTGATTTTTGGTATTTGAAGTTTATTTTGATGCTAATACTGTTGTACTTTAACATAAGTAATATGTTTAGTGCATAACTATAGTATTTCTACACTGTGGTGTTGCTGCGTATTCTAAAATATCAGATCTGAGTTCTTCATCCACCACTGGGTATTTCTCTCTGCACTAGTAGTCATCAATCTCTCAGAGATTACTATGAAGGCCAGTATAATGTACAAACAATTGGATTCTAATCATTGACTGAACTTTAATTCCGTAAATGTGGAGCTAATTGTGGGCGTCGTAAATACCACTGGGGAATTTAATCTATAATAAAACTCCAACATTGATTTTGCAAAGTAACTAATATGCTAAAAATTAGAGGACTACAATGATGGGCCCCAGGCCTGCAATGAATAAAGTAAAAGTGTCACAAAATTGTAGTGAAGGCACTTTATTACTCTCCAGGTCAGTATTGGCTTATTAATATATAATAATATGTACACGTACATGTATAATAATGCAGTATATACATCCGAAAGGGGCCATTTTCTATAGTAGTGTACTTCAAGTCCATTTTTGTGGACGTGTGAAGTGAAGGCTCCGTGCACTTCCTCCACCACCAGTAGTCCTAATTCGCTCGAAGACTACAACGATGGCCCCCAGCTGAAAAAAAAGCCCGGTGCTCACACACTAAACACCAAACGGGTCGCCAGTTTGTGTCCGGGCCGCCGCACTGACTGGAAGCCTACACGTAGAAGAAGAAGAAGAAGAAGAAAAAGACGTAGAAGAAGACGACGAAGAAGAAGAAGAAGAGACCCAGCCTCTTTGGAACCAGCAAATAGAGAGAGAGAGAGAGAGAGAGGTGGAGAGAGAGAGAGAGAGAGAGAGAGAGAGAGAGAGAGGCGTCCGGGTTTCCACCCCTTTTTGGCCGAGTAGTTTGATAGCAAGATAGCGGACGGACTAAAAACCCCGGTGAACGGCTCGTCTCCCTTTTTTTTCTCTTCCACACGAGTTATAAAATGCTCTATCAGCGCGGGTCGTTAATGTTTCAGTTTAACGCAGGTTTGTTTTCCACCACCTCCACGGTTCCACGGTTACTTCCTGGTGCCACAGAGAGAGGCAGTGCTGAGTTAAAGAGACAGAAAAACTGATAGAAATTCAGATAGAAAAAAAAATACTGAGAGAAGAGAGGGGTTTGGAGACGCGATAGGAACAGTTGACTGGATTACCAGAAATTGAAAACCCTCTCTCTCTCTCCTTATTTATATGTATTTTTGATATATCTTTGTGGAACCGAGTCGTTATTCCCCGTCGGTTTGTAAGATAACGGACGGTTTGGATGACGGTTGGCTGCGGCTAAAGCGGAATTGCATCGGGGAAACGTATTCCTCCCTCCGACGGAGAAGCCTCGCAGAGATTTTCTCATTTTGTTTCTTCCTTTTTAATTTTTTAATTTTTATTTTACAGCAGACTCATTGCTGTGTTTTTTCCCCCCCAAACCACAAAAAAATCCCCACCCCGGGTGTTTATTTTATACATATATTTTTTAACGATTCCACAAGGAAGGGGCTTGGGCGACGGAAGATGGGTTGTTTGGGCAACAGCAAGACTGAAGATCAACGCATCGACGAAAAGGCACAACGAGAGGCTAATAAAAAGATCGAAAAGCAGCTGCAAAAGGAAAGGCAGGCGTACAAAGCCACGCACAGGCTGCTATTGCTTGGTAAGGTTGATTTGAACGTGACGGCTGGTCTGAAATGTAAGCTAACAGTAATCCCTTTCGTTTAGCGAACACGTAGCCCCATTTGACAGCGCTTGCGATAATATGTCATGGGGGTGGATGTTGATGGAAGCGGAGCAAAGAATTAAACCGGCTCGGTTCCTAAAACATCCGCGGTTCTCACGCTAACCTGTACGCCCCCCGTTCGCCTTCATTTTGGTGGTATTTTAATGTATCTCTCTTTTTTCTTGGTGGGGGGGGTCTGTTTTTTTTTCTCTCTCGAAGGTGCGGGAGAGTCCGGAAAAAGCACCATTGTGAAGCAGATGAAGATTCTACACGTCAACGGCTTCAACGCGGAGTGAGTGCTGGCTCGATACGGTTATTAAATGGCTACGTTAACGTGTCGACAGTGATGCCGTTTGCTTATTCGTACGGCTTCCCCCTCCCAGTGAATAACACTAACCGAGGGCCGGAGAATAGCCTGTGAATGGATTTTCCCCAGGCACTGCAGCGCCTGTCGGGCCCAGTATCCCATGCAAAGCAGCAGCTAATATCCCCCCCGCCTCCCTCCTCTCCCGTGTACATGTACAGTTATCATACATATTTGAGGATTTCAGTGTCATAAAGAAGCCCGGCGATTCCCCGTTTCCTGTTTCATGTGAGAGGGTGAAAGGTTGTGATCGACACAGGCCTATTGATGATTTGTTTTGCTGCAAGGCCTCGCATAGCATCGATTTCACCAGTGGTCTATTTTAAACGGGCCCAGTACATGTCAAGAGTCCTGCAACTGTACGACAATCGTACGTGTGCAGAAGGGTAAATTATCTTTTTATTCGTGATTAGGGAGCTCAAATCTTTTAAGATTAAAAAATGAGGAAATCCATGACCACAAGCAATGTTGTCATTTAACTTTGACATTTGCCTGCAGCCTGGTACATACTCGCAGCCTTGACACTTGTACTGTATGTATCATTGTATTAAGAATACAGGCTGACCTGGCTGTAACCCCCATCCTAATCATAACCAACTTGAGGATAAATCATTTGTGGTCTTCTGTGTTGGATGGTTTTGTAACTGCTGCCCAACACATCCATTCTGTCTCCATACAGAGAAAAGAAACAGAAAATCCAAGATATTCGGAAAAACGTGAAGGATGCCATAGTGGTGAGTTTCATTGCCTCCTAAATGTGCTCGATGTCCCTGTTGTAACACCCACTGCAATTCCCATTTTACTGATGATTATTAGTCTTATACAGGCTTACGATTAGATTATTAGATTATTTTCCTGTATTCATCATGCTTAATGCTTGTTTTTTGTTGTCCCCCTCCCACGCCCTCCTCACAACTTCTGCTTTGTAGACTATAGTGTCTGCAATGAGCACTTTAATACCTCCTGTCCCGCTAGCCAACCCAGAGGACCAATTCAGAATCGAATACATCAAAAGCATAGCACCTCTCTCCGACTTTGACTACTCACAGGTAAGACATTCATAAGGTTTGTGTGCAGATATGAATAACTGAGAGAGAGAGCGACTGGGATACTACATGCTTTTTGTCTTTCAAAAATGCTACTGTGTTTGTGTGGGTGTTGGATGTTATGTGATGAGAGCATTCGCTGTTTTTATGGCCAACTATGTATATCTTGCTGTTGAAGCGGTGGGACGTCAGATGTGATTCCACAACAGACTTAATGTAGCCTCTCCTTTTAATTTACTCCCTACGTGACGTAGTGGGGGTCTTTTTAAAAAAAACAACAACAACTATCAACAGTAGTTTATTCAGGTAAAATGTTGCCTTTTTAGTTGGAGCAGATGTTCTGTGTGTGGATTTAAATGCTAAGGTGGAGCACAGCGGTAGCACTAGATCTGGTGTTGGAAATGTAGATAATGTTTTACATAGTTTTGAAAGTGTTCCTTGTTTCACGCCGGCCGTCTAGCTCTGTGCAACAGGAATGACCGAGCTATAGATCAAAGGTTTCAAATCCATTTTTTGGGGGGTTCTGATAAGCTTACGGGTTTAATAAGATAAGTACAAACATGCTATTGTGTATTTATTCAGCACGGGGGTTAGTATCCTTTTTGTGTATTGATCTTTTAAATCAATGTATTGTCTATTGATGCCAAAGCTTCCCCAGTTGCTAGTTATGTGGTTTGCCACGTCTTTATTTGACATTAATTGTCAATAAAAATAAATATTACTCTCAACCCACCCTTTTTTTTATCTTTGTACAATATTTGATCAAATGTGCAGTTATTGCACCGTATTGATAAGATGCAATAGAGGAATCAATTTCGCATGTATTTTAAGTATTAAATAAATTCTAGCATATGAGTTTCACAACAAGACCCCGAAATCTGGCTAATGTGCAGGCCTTGTGCTCACTGTTTAGTTTTCTCTCCCAGCTTCCCCCCTCGGCACCTTTTATTTAACTCTACATCTTAAGAATATCCATTAAAGGGATTTGGGTGTTGATTTCCTGATGGAGCCCACAGTGAGCGTTAGCAGGGCAGCGGTAGCCTGTGATGTTGTGTGTTGTGCTGTTTGAGGGCCGGGGCCATTGGGAGTGCCGGCGTTGAGTTCCCAGGCCCGGGCCACACCGAAGGGAACAACATGGCTCTGTTTGGAGTGTCTGTGCTTGTCATCAGTCTCAGGCTTCACTAGTGCCGTCAGTGTCACCACTACATTGTCACGTAGTGCCACCGGGCATGACATCCAATACAGCAGCGCAGGAACACTGCCAATCGGTGACCTGTGGCTCTCACTTGTTGGCGCCTATTGTGAAATGTGGAGATATGTTTTACCTGGAAACCTTTGGAGAGATGAAGTCCCGGTGAAAAGGGTTCAGAAATTTTAAAAGGGAACTTTCTTTTGATAAACATGATTTTCAGTGCACTTCGCACTGAAGTCGGCAAATAGTCTTCAACATCTGACATTTCCCCGACGTGAGAGATTCATCTCAAACTGGTTCCACCGCAGAGTCCAGGGTGATATCTTCAGACGTCTTGTTGTTTCTGACCAAGATTCCAGAACTTTCTCAAGCAACTTCTAAATGATCAAACCAATGGTATTGGTGCTAATTTTCTCAGTACAGTCATCACTTTCAAGATGACCTTGTCATATGACGTACCTTACTGAGACTATATGAAAGTCTTAACACATCACTGAAATGCTTAACTGCATTGTGGTGACCATGGAGATGAGTCATTGAACTCGCTTTTATGAGCTGCCTCTCTCTCAAAAAAAAAAAAGTCCTGCCTGTTCAAAGCTTCTTTTGCTGGGAACATTTACCGAAACCAATTTAATCAAGTCTGCTCTGTACTTTCAAGAAAGAAAGAAAGAAAGAAAGAAAAGTTCATCAGGCATTGTGAAAAAGATCAAGCCTTCTTCTACTCTGGGATACTGTGGTTCAACTCTTAGGACGTCAAAACAACTTTTCAAAAAAAATCTGCTGTGTTCTCAACCTTCTTTCATGGCGGTTTTGTGTACTCGCCCTCATGTTGTTTTTACAGTTGTTGCTTTTTGCTGTAGTGATTTGACATTACAGGTTTGCCTATCAAATTATATAGGTTTATTGGGCATTTTAATGTGGCGTGATCCCATAGCTGTGCGAAAAGTGAGCCAGAGAACAATGTTTGGTTGTGCTGCGTCTGGTTTTGTCAAACAGAAAGGCGACAAATAGAACTAAGGCTGCATTGCATCATGGTCTTATAAAGGAACGTTTGCTGGAGATGTTGTTGTCTCTCCTACGTGACTACGTGATGGATTTCTCCTCCCTATGGTTCCTGTATGTCAGCCTTGTATATCTGACATACCTTTGTCACACTAGTATGTGGAACATGGGCCTGGAAGCATTGGCTACAATTTCCCTCAAGTACTGTTTAGTACTTGATGTTTCTGGCCTGTACACTATCACAAAAGCATCCTTTTTTGGGGGTGAAGCCGTAGTGGTTTGGGATAACAGTAGGCCCATGGAAAGGAAAGCACTGAACGGTCTTCTATGCAAATGGAAACAAATGCCACCGTGGAAGCGATGCTAGCCGCCCGTCCGTCGCCTGAAGTGGAACAAATTCAAATGAGTGCCTGTTTTTTGTTGTCGTTTTTTTTACACCGTGTAGCCTTCTCTCCCATCAGGCATGGTCATGCCCACGTGAGGTCCTGTATTTTCGATGCTAGAAGTAGATGGTCACTGTAACGATTGAGCACCACTCGAGACCTGGTAATGTTACTTCTATGCACTTACAAAACCAAAAACAACCTTTGTCTTGTGAGTGACGGTTGGTTGTGGAAGGTGAGCTTTATATTATGTTCATCCCCAATCTTTTGTTTAACTAGTTCTGTGTTTGTGTTTAAACTTCTGCACAAGTTTAATACACGTGCTGTAACCTTAGATGAATACGATGAACAGTCTCAGTCCTGGAGGTTTGTTTTTCCCTAAATTGATTGACTGAGGAGCCCAGATGTGGGCCAAAGGGTGGTGCAAAGGGCTGCTCCGCTTTTGGAACTGTGTTATGAAAGATGACCAGTTTCTCTTTATCTAATTGTCCTTTTTGCGCTCTTTTAAAAGATTTTGTATACTCCTTTTACTCTACAAGCAACAACAGTGGGATCTGTTTCTGTGCTTGGTGACCATCTAAGACGGGTATCTTATTCCAATCCAATAAATGCCGTGTTGATGGACAGCTGAGGCAAATGGAGGGAATTTGTGGCTGTACATTTTGACCAAATGTCTCATGAAAACTTTACCCAAAGGAATTCCAGTGTCCCCTCGCGCCGGGTGACGCAAACCATTCGCTCCGCAACTTTGTTCCGCTAAGTAAAATCCGATTTAGGTCATTTTGTTTCCTGTGTCAGACCGAGCTACATGATTGAAGAGAAATATTACATCACAAATAACTTGATTACCGTTGAAACTAGGGGAAGAACTGCGAATTGGCCTTATCAGAGCCACCAGAGAATGCGTATTTGTTGATGGAGGGGTAGTGGAAGGAGGGCGGCGGGGCAGTTTGAAAAAGCCTATGTTAAAGAAAAATTCCCTCCTGGACTCTTTCTGTGTTATCAGTTCCTCTGTAGGGCACTGCAGCACACACTGCATTTATTCAAAGGCCCAGTGTCACACGCCTCTGTGGAAAAGAGCCCCGAGGACCATACTCTGCCCCTTTCCACCCTCCTCCGCCCCTTTCCACCCTCCACCCCTTTTCCGTCTTCCATCCAGTACCAACGCTTGGTAGCTTCGCCGGGCTCTTCTTTGGGTTTTTGAGCCCGTCGAGCCCCACAGAACCAATTGTTCTCGGTGCCGTTGGACCTTATTGGGGTTAGTGGAGGTGGTCGTGTAAGTTTGACTGTAAGAAGTGGAAGCATATACGAGCTACAACGCAGATATGGCTTCGTTTTTCTTTTTTTTGAATTAAGACTTTGGTTAAGCAGGTACATTCAAAACCGATCCATGGCTGTAAAATTGAGAGTAATCGTTTGACGTGGAATACTTTGCTGAAATGTACCTAAACACACCTAACATGACCACATCCGTGCCTGAAGTGTGAGTCTATATTTATCTGTAACAAAAAACAATATCAAAGTCTCTCTCTCTCTGTGAGACTTCAGTGGAGCGTCCATGTTGAACTTAATCACGGGATCCGCCCGAGAGGAGATCTCCAGGAGCATGTGATCATTTATCAGGCTCCCTCTGGTTCGGGGCTACTTTCACCCTCTCGCCGGTCAGAGCGCGGAGCCAGTGCTGAGTACAGAGAGTCATGTGGTGGTTCCTGGCTGGAGGAGGAGCCGCTCCATCTGAAAGACATGAGCACAGGAGGCGACGGGGGATATTAGCCCAACCATCTCCTGTTGAGGGCGTTCAGAGGGTCCTGGGAAAAAGTCATTTATGAGATGAGCGCCCTTCATAGAGCTCTGACTGACTGGAGAAAACCCCAAATGTTGGGAGGTGTAATGTAACTAGGGTTTATCTGTTCACTTTTAATTTATGGCTGCAAAGTACAACCGTTCCGTTCCTTTTAAAGTTACAGTTCAGACAGCATCTTGTGAGAAAGTTGTCAGCTTAAATTCAGTTGTGTATCAAGGAAGTGAGAACTCGAGTCAGCAGCCTCCGCTACTGCAAATAGCTTTTTTGTAAATATTTGGAAAGATAAAATCTCTACTTCTGTTTCCACATTCAAATACTTTTTACACTGTTGCCGTGCTGTCCTTGGAAAATTGGAAAGATATCACATTAAGTTAGATGTGACTCTTTTCCTCTGTAAGGCAATACGTTAGAAACATGCCCAACACTGAAGGGCATATATATGACCATTTATGATTTTATTTATTTTTTATTCTTTTTAGGCAGAACTACATAACATTTCTTTAGTATATCCACCAGCATGCTTGTTCAGCCTCCCTGGCCGTAGATCAGATTGCTGTATTGGGTCTGTGAGGGCAGGTTTTTGTATTCTTACACCGTTGATGTAACGATATGCTGGTTCATTTTGACATCAAGACGCTGGGAAGTGGCCCACAGTGACCGTCCCAGGCTGTGATGTTTTTTTTTTTTTTTTGTTTCAGTCCGACTCAGGCTGGCTGTTTCCTCCTGCTTCCGCTCTGTATGCTAAGCTAGGCTTATCGCATCCCTACTCCAGCTGCGTTTGAATTATGCAGACATGAAGATTCTATTGGAAAAAAGTATGCGTGTTTCCCCCCAAAGAAGAGCTACGTCCGTAAAATAAGATATTCTACTCTTGGCCCATACTGATGATGACTGTCTTTGGCACCCAGAGCTTTGGTTACACAGCAACAGTAGAGGACAGTGGTTGTGATGGGCACATGTGTGTACATTTAGATGAAATGTGTGTAACTGAGTAGTTCTCTATATGAATACATAGATAATGTGTAATTTCCTTTGGTCTCTGGTGTCCCATTTTCTAAACACATGTCTGCAGTTACTCAACGCAGTTCCTTAAATGCATAGTAGAAAAAAGTAGACTTTCTTTAATGGAAAGAATGAATCTTTCTTTATCATGGTTAATTATAAAGCTCACAGTGGTGCCTCAACAGCATCAATCAATGTCAATTCATTCCAAGCACTCTGCCTTCCCATCTTGATCTGTCAATATACCTTTTTATTGTCTGTTTCTCAAAAGTTTTTCTTCTTCTTCAGGAGTTCTTTGATCATGCAAAGAAGCTGTGGGACGACGAAGGAGTGAAGGCGTGCTTTGAGAGGTCCAACGAGTACCAGCTCATCGACTGTGCACAATAGTGAGTCCAAACATTTAAAGTTTGATTTTTAAGCTTTGGGCCCTCACACATCACACAATATTGTTATCAAGAAAAGTGAGCTTTTTAACCCCCCCCCCTCCCATGCCCTCCTGCCCTGCTCTGTGTGTGTGTGAGGTGTGATGGTGCCATGTCCTATATGACTGCGGCTGACATGTGTTTACTCTTGGCGTGGCAAGCAGCGGTTGTATTTGTCCTTTCTGAAATTGATACAAATATCTCCTCATGACCGCGCTGTAATCGCTGGCATTGTATTGATGTAACCGTATTTATAAAGCTTTAATAATGCTGTAATCAAAGTAGTGTTGCTGACAGTGACAACCTGCGTGTGGAGTTGAGCGACTCCATTGCAGTGTCGCTAAGGCTGTTCCAAAGCTATGTGGGTCATGGTTTGATTTTGGTTACAATCTGTATAGAGTTTTACAATGGTACTCCAGATACTGTGTGTTAGGAAATACTGATAACTGCAGTGTGGCAAGGCGCTGAAACTGATGCCTCGTTGCACGGTGCCCCAGATTGTATGAGGCTCCATCTTCACCCTGGGCCACCATAGGGTGCTGGTAACACACAACAGAGGGCCCCTGACTTGCCAGTAAAAGGAAGTTTGGATATGCAAAGTGACTCACCGATTACGGTGCTCTCCTTTCGACTTCCTCTCTGACTCACCTCTGGATTCACATTTAAATATGAGGGCATGTAGAAGGTAGAGGCTCAGGCGTGCAGCCCACTGGAAGTTGATCCTTCTTTCGTCCACGGTTTGGCTCCCCTTTATCTCTCAGGGTTCTGTCAAAGGAACGCTTTATCAGCGACTGGAGATACTGTCTTGTTGTCAGCGATCTGTGAGCCCGTGTTACGCAGACGTGGTGTTGAGATCTTTCAAAGGTGGAGTCGCACGTAGACAAACAGTCTCTGTACTCTGCTCGGGGATATCTTCCATTTCTTGAACATAAATTTGACTTCGGGTCAAGTCTTCCCCTGATTGCCCTGCCTGAAAGCAGCTTCCATAGAAAGGAGAGAGATAGTCAGGTGGTGGTTGGAGGAGTCACATGAATCTGTAAGGTGGAGCCGTTACAGTCCAAAGCCTGTGTTTGTCTCTGTTGCTCCGAGTCAGTCTGTGTGCAGTACGACGGCATTATATGCAAAAAAAAAAAAGCATCTTGTGTTTATTTGAGTCCATATTTCAGTAGCATGACACCACGTAATATCCTGGTATCAACCACACTTAACATCTTCTTTCTTAATGTCCCCACAACTCAGTCAATGCAATGCGCTTCTGACTGTTGAAATAAGGAAGAATATTCCATATTGTAATAACTGAAACCACTGAGGCTTGCAACTAGCTGAAGCACAGAGAATACTGCTGTCCTGTGACACCAGTAAACATTAACAGAGTGGAACGCAGACAGTGGGACGCATACAGTATTTAAATGCTTTGGTCTCTGAGTGCATGTATTGGTTTTGAACTGGCTGGATACGCTTTCTGGCCGTGTTACAGCCAGCCCATTCCCCTTTTTTCCTGGAAAGTTATAACAGATTTACTCTGATGCTTAATTAGTTTGCTCTCACAATTGCCATCTCTGATCCCAACCTCGTTCTCTTAAAAATCATTCATTCTTTGATTACCTGTCTCCACGGCCCTCCTGGCTGTCCTCCTGTCGCTGTCTCTCAGGCTGTTACGTTGCTGCTCCTTATTGGTTAAGAGCGGGTGAGCAGTTGTATGTTTGGCCAATAAATCATCATCAAGCTAACAAATCTGTTTTACTGGTGTGATAAAGGCGATAAAACATTATAATAAGTTACAGCTTCATTTTGTCTAGTCTACAAGGGCTAAAAGTTGAGTTTTCAGTCCGCAGCGATGGGGTCAATAATTATGAGGGTGATGGTCATTTGTCCTTTTTTAAAGGGAGTTCAGCTGAGTGACAGTTGTTGTGTTTTGGTACCAACTGATTTTCCATTTCTAAACAAGAGCGCGTACATGTGATGTAGTGCAATGAGTCTACTAAGAATTCCCCTTGGAATATAATAAGTCAGTCCCAATTCCTTCCACGCTCTTTGGAGAAGGAAACCTCAGTGTTCACATTTCAAATTGATTTTGAAATCTCACTTTGCAGTCTCATTGCAATACGCCTCTATTGTCAGTGTGTTGGATTGAGGTCTGGAATTTGTCAGTGCGTGGCCGCTCACTTACTTCCCCTCTTAGTTTTAACATCTGTATGAACTATGTGGACGGAGGGCCTCCATAGATCCTCTATGCTTCATAGAAGCAGACCTGGCTGTGTGTAAACGCCCTCACGCACACACACACACACACACACACACACACACACGCACCTACTGTTGTTATGACCACTGAAATACATTAACTGTTGTCAGCGACTACCCTAGAAGTAGTGAAACACTGCCAGAAGGCTTTAGGAGCCGACTGGATTGAAAGGAAGGGAGCAGAGGTCATAACTGTGGACTCGGGCTGTATTGAAACAAACTTGTCATGTTTGGAGAATGGCGTTTGTGTTTTTGTGTTGTTTTTCGGGGTCTATCTGCTAGCTCGTCCCTTCTCTTCTCATAGCAAGCTACTTTTCAGCTTAGCACCGACCCGACCCGCTTATTTTGTCTTCCACTTTTCTTCTCTACACCTGCTCACCTTTTCAAATTCTTGTGTTGTAGTTATGTCGTAGATCATTCAGAGTATATGTAAGAGAAAATTGGCCAACACAGGACTATTTATAGGAGAAACCGACCGGCAGGCCGCTTCCTTACTTGTTAACCGTCGGCACGGCAGAAGTTTTGTGGTAAAAACCACCAGACAAGATCGCTTGGTGAGATGTAGCTATATGTGGCATTTAGATTTTGTGATGGCGGATTATATACCTCTGCCTTTCCATCCGCGTTGTCCTTCACAGACCTTGTTACACTTTTTCCAGCAGGCCTAACTATGGCTGGCCCATTTGACAGAGGCACAGGAAATAAGTACGGGCCGATGGCAAGCGCTTGTTATGCCAAAGAGCATGTCCATATCGATGCTTGTGGAATCCTGTCATGCATCGATCCGCCCTCTGCATTGCACATTTATACGTTTTAAGAGCACAGATATGGGTCTGTCAGTTGATTGATTATGAGCTATTTTCAGCTGTGGCTGGCTCGTTCCATTGCAATGCCTTGGATGTGACAGCAAAATCAAACACTTTTTCACACGCAAATTCAAACTCCCAGGCATCCTGCTTTTTAAAAACGTTTCTTCCTGTGGCAAGCGTTGTTGCAATCCCCCAGCAAATATGACACAATTTGTGACATAATTGATACACAAAGGTATTTATTACTGTAGTGGATGTTTGTTATTCGGTGTAAGAAGCCGCCTGGGCCGTTGTAGAGCTCCCCCGGTGTTTGTGTGGGAAGCCTGGATCCAGCAGCAGCTACTGGGCCAGAGGAGAGCTACACTGGGTGGAGCCGGAGTGTGAGATTGTAACTGAAATGAAATGAGGCTATGAAACAGCTGAGCGGTACAGCGGGGGGTTTAATCCTGCAGTGCGAATGAGTCCTGGGACAGCGATGGCGCCGATGCCGGGTTAGCTGCAACAGCCTGCTGGCTCTCCACACGCACTTGATTTTTTTAAATTCAGATTTTTTTATTTTTTATGATGTACCTCCAAAATATATTGGAGTGACGAACCATAGCCTCCCCTTGATGGTGTTGAGTTAATGGGCCTCTGGGGATAAGAGAGACACCATGCTTTAATGTCTACAATGCATTGTGGTCATTGTAGTTTACTTGCAGTATGAAATAAGAAATGTTTGAGTGATCCACATGGATACTAACGGCCTTAGCTAAACATTCTTTCATTCAATTACTTGATCGAAATTTACTTTTTCATCTGCAACTACTTAGTGTGGATACTTATTTAAACTTTAAAGTTTTTTTTATTTATTTAATGCCCAATGTTGTGTCATTTGTGATGGTACATGCAAAATCTTTAGGCTTCGGGCCACTGGTAAAAACAACACGGTTCTTGAATTAATCAACAACATGTGGCAAATTAAATAATTAATTGTAAATGAGAATCCTATCAATGCATCTAATCCATCACATGTGTTACGTGGCACAGGGCCCATGATAAGTCCTAATGTTACGTGGCGTAGTTGGTCCCGGATTGAAAAGTGTGGCCGTGACCGTACAAATTTCCAGGAGATGGGACCGCAGATAGAGACCACGTCTGAGGCCGGCGCTGGTTCGCGGCTGGCGCTGGAGTCGGCGTTGGGGCTGGGGCTGGGGTGTAGTGCTGGTCACGGGACTCTGTCACCAGCCGGCGGGCCACTGACACAGTCATCTGGGGCAGTAAAGTGCTAAGAATGGCCGGCATTGTCAGCCAGCTCCGGCCCCTGAAGGGCCTGCAGAAACAGAGGGGATACGCTTTGCAAACAGTGGATCTCCTCAATAAGGAGCCTCTTCTGTTCACAGAAAAGCCCGGGAGAGAGATATTAATACACAGGCTGCATGTCACTGCTGCCTTTCCCTGTCACCAAAAGTTGCTTCATTTCTTAATGTTTAGCTGCTTTGATGTTACGCTGTATAATCCCAACAGATTTTGTGGATTGTGACGGGGTTACAGCTCTCTTCACGTGCCCGAACTGATCCGTGCGTCGCATATATTTCAATGTAATTACTTCTCAGATTAGTTGCCAGGTTTATTTTTTAACACACTTTATATTGTGTTAAACTTCATGCAGTGTGTTGAAGTCTCACATGACTCCAGAATGAAATCGGAAATCACTTTTTTTTTTTAAATTTACACCTAAAAAGGGAGAGAGTCTGTTAGATAATCATTGTGTTGGAGCAATCTGAAGACTCAATAAAACTAAACTGAACAGAAACACGGGGATGGTTGTGTATGGAGAGATATGAGCTAATCAGAAGCTCAAGGAAGAAACGAAAACAATTGAATTTAATTAACCACTTTGGTAAAAGCAAACAAACCTCAAATCAACAATTTTATCGAGGAAAGTGCTTCTGAATACATTTGACTAGATTAAGTTTTTATGTTATCTATAAAACTAAATAGTTTCAGATCAGTTTAGTTCCCTTAATCCTTTTCGTAAAAGTTATTCAAAATAATCTTTTGGCTCATAAACAAGTTTACTACACACATCATTGTGTTAACTGTGTTAACTACACTAATCGTACCAAAATGTTCATACAAAGAATGACGAAATGGCTTAATCCACAATAGCAAAAACCTTGTGTCGCCCGCTAAAATCAGATGACACCGCTGTCAGCTGACTGAGGAATAATCAAAGAGGGCCCTATGGAAGTGTGTGTTTGGTTATATCCGCGCGTGTGTGTGTGTGTGTGTGTGTGTGTGTGTGTGTGTGTGTGTGTGTGTGTGAGTGTGTTTGTGCATGATTTCCGTGGAAGAGGAAGGAGTGGTTTCGAGCTGCACCGTAGAATCCAATCTACTGGGAGCTCAGTGGGACTCCGTCTACACAAACCACTGTCCTTAAGGTTGTTAGTGCCCCCTGTGGGACCAACCCCCCCCCCCCCCCCCCCCCCCTCTCTCTCCCCCCTCTCACCCACTTTTCCTCTCTCCGTCTATCTATTCAGTCCTCTCTGGAGGCCAGAAAGTAATGGCGGGGAGGATGTTGCAGAACACATGTTGTTCCCTATATGAAGCGCTCTCCAAAATGTGTGTGTAAGTCTTAACGTCTTCGAGTTCAGTAGGGCCCGAGATTTAGTGTAACTTATTAATTTATTGTTAATGGCTCTTTCTGTCCGTAAGCAAAGGTGTTTAAAGTACTGCGGGTGTCGTTTGAAGTTGTAGATGCCGTTTTCTTTTTTATAAAGCTTTCAGTCCTGCCTGGGCATTTTGAAATAGTTAAGAGAGCCTAAAGCTGGCCAGCATAGCATGCTACATGTCACAAGATTAGATACACTGCCAGTGTGTTTTCATTTAGTTTCTAGGCTCTGAAAGCCGCTGTTTAGTTTAGAAATGAGTTGGATCACATTTGAAAGCAGGCCCTGCTCTATTAGAAATACAATTTAACAATTGGATTAGTAGATCTAAAACAAAAAGCTAAAAATACAGTCACCACGGTTGTGTTTTTTCTCCCTTTACATATCAAATGAGCAAAATTGGATTATGTTTAGGTTGTTTGTACGTTCTTGTTAATTGTTAATATTGTCTCTCTGAATGTTAATACGAACAGTGCTGCGGAGGGAAATGGGAATTTATGTTCCACTTAAAGAAGGGGAATTGTAGCTATAAATAGAATTTTATTTTTGGGTTAAAATGTGCGTCCATTTTAAAGGACAGACAGAGACACAGCGCGAGGCTGGTGAATGGCGGATATCTGCGAGTCTGTTGCTGTGTGCCGACAACACACACACACACACGCATACGTACAGTACACACACAACCACATACCTTTCTCTCTGTTATACACACACACACACACACACACACACACACACACACACACACACACACACACACACACACCCTGCTGTTGACCAGGAGTGTAAAGGCACAGACTGCTGGAGGACAGCAGTGGCGCTGCAGGTTCTCTGCTCAGAGATTGTGGAATGGTCGTCCATAGCCCCCCCTCGCCCCCCTTCTCTTCCTCCTCTCTCCCCCGCTCTCTCTCTCTATCCCTCTACACTGAGGCTCCTCTCCCTCTCTCTCTCCCCCCTCTGTCGCTCCCTCCCCTTCCACCCCCCACCCCCCCCCTCCCACCCCCCTTAGAGCTTATGTAAACTAGCTGTGGAGCCAGGGCAAGCTGAGGCTATTTTTAGCAGCAGCACTGCAGAGCAGAAACTGGCGGAGGGTCACGTGTGTGCAGCCGAATCAAAGGGAGTATCCCGGCAATGCGCTGTAAACAAAGGGAAGGTCAGTAGCAGAAGGTGAGACACAAAACGCCTCTGTGTTGGTTTTGTGTGCGCGAGCGTCCACGCACTGGCCGGCCATACCTGCTCTTCTCCTAAAGCCCTGACATTAAACAAATCATTGCCAGTGTACGAATGCGCTCGGATCATTTCCTGCTCTCTCTGCGCGCCCCATCCCCTCCTCCCCCACTCTGGTCTCACACACACACACACACACACACACACACACACACACACACACGGCTCAACCATTTCTGCCACTGCTAGAGACTGAGTGGTGTTCGGGAGGGGAGGGGGGGGTGAATTGATCAAAGCAGGGTTTGACACGCAAGGAGACATTTTGCTGTCTAATCATGACAGGGGCTCCCAGCTCCACTCTCTCTCCCCCTGTTGCTGCCGAGTCCTCCTATCACGGTGAGCAGCAGCAGACTCGGAGCCATGCAAAATCCATCAGAAAACCACAGGACAATGTCTGTTTCGCATTGACATGTTTTGCATCACACCGGGGGGGGGGGGGCTTCGGAACCCACAGCGGCGGGTTGGCCCGCATGTGTGCTGCAGGCCTGGCTAGCAGCGAGGCTAGCCGTTAGCCGTGCCCAGCCACACCCAGGCAAAAGGTCTCCGTCCAACTTGGCGGCTAGTCAAACAAGCTTCAACTTTCACCTCGTGTGGAATGTGGGCGAAGGGGGGCACAATGTTATTTATAGAAAGCGTTTATATTTTTCTGTCACAGCGGTGTGTTTGCCAAGACAGTTCTAGCTGTTGGCTGTGTCATCAGGCCAGTCTGAAGGGGGTAGCTTGGAGGCTAACTTAAGTAAACATTTGGCTCTAGCGCGAGGGCAGATTGGTTGGATGATTTATTGCTGTGGCCATTCTTAACCTGAGATTCTGCAGCTTTTCTGTACTTACCATAGATAAGGGGCCCATCTTAAATTGTCCTGACAAAACAATACGTTATGTCAGGGGAACATCCGGTTCCTCTCGCGGTTGACGTTCTCGACAGTGATGCTGAAGTCTGAAACAATATTTATTTAGAAATGTAATTCCAGTCCACTTCTATTGTGTTTTTTCAGCTGCTCCAGGTTAAATAAAGGTGTAATGTACTTGCATGTTCTTTTGTGTTACTCGCTAATTTGTTTTGCAATGTTTGCTGAGGCAGTAACACCCAGAAACGTGTAATAATCTATTTTGGTTACCAACAAATCATTTTAATAATTATAGTTATTTCTTAACCAAAAATATCCCATTGTCTAAACGCTCTCTGAGTTGCATGTGACGAAAGGCCAGCAGCTCATACAGTTATGTTGTCAAAGGAGGCATTGAAATATATACAACGTTAGAAAGACTCTGTGGCTTGAAAGAGGCTAATTATGCATTCAGTGAAAAGCACAATTAGAAAGCCACACCACCTGTATCTCCAGACAACGCTTGCTGTGCTACTTCTAGCTAATTATAACCCGAATGTAAAGATGACTTGATTTTCAGTTGAAGGGATCATCACTTTGCAACTGAAGTGAGGAACTTCGGCATGTTGGAAATTATCTCTGTCACTTTTAGGGTTGTTGAGGGTGGGGTGAGACTGGAATGTAAGTGGATTTTAATTTGTTGATTAGGGTTAAAATTTGCCAAATAGCAAGTTGACCAAGATTCCTCGCGTGGGTTGTTTGTTACTACTTTTCTCACCTGTAATATCCCATTAATCACCAACATGTGGGGTGGACGTGTTGCTTTCTCCATGGAGGTTGTTACGACGTTGTCCACAACATCACCACAGGTTGCTGTCGCCACCTGACCATAAAGAATGCAGTGGGCTTTACCGAAACCGGGCCCCTCTCACGGGACTCCTATCGATGGCTCGATGGGTTCAGCTCTCTACGCAATTAACCCCTGCGCGTCTAATTCATCGCTGATTACTACAGAAGACTAGACATTGCATTCCTTCCCCTTACTGGAAATGTGAATTATTTTTGGTTGTTTGCTTGAGAGGGTGAAGAGTCTTCATAAGCTTAAATTTGGTGTCCACTCCAACCAAAGACACACTCACAGTGACACACATACCATGTAGAAAGCCAGCACCAAGCATGGTTCTGCTTTGTGTTGATGTATGGGAGAGTCTGGGAATGGAAGGATACAAGTGTGTGGCCTGGCTTGGGAAGAGACAGGGGGATAGAGAGAGAGAAAGCTAAAGAGAGAGGAGCGGTATGGACCGACTGGGGTTGCCATGGGAACCCAGCTGCTAAAAGCAGGCAGGGTCAGTGTGGAAGAGAGGCTGTGTGCGGCAGGAGCAAAAAAGGATGCCACCCGGAGGCCTGTTTGTGAACTACACAAACAGCACACGGGCCTCAACAACTATAGATCTGCTTCAGAATATGCATGTTTAAAGGTAGTCACCTTTTCTTTAAATGCGTGGATTTGATTCTAATCGCTACCCGGTTCAGACGGCACGGCTCGGTTCTCCTTATGCAATTGGCACTGCTCGGCTAGATTCCCGTCTGATATTTATGGTTATTGACTTTTGATTAGGGGAAAAGAGGAAAAGCTCATTTTCACTGGGTCACCGGTTGACTTCCAAGCGGAACAACTAATTTGACATGGAGGCTTTGCTACTCGATATTGCTGATTAGTCTATTTTTATTTTGTTTTCTATTTTTGGCACAGACTAATCCAGCAGCCGACAGATAGCATCATTGATGTTTGGCCTCAACATTATTTAGAGTAACCTATCCGATAATTTCACTGTGAGAAGCGCAGCTGGAAGCTCCACTTGGGACAGACCTGACCGAATCCTTGAGTTCCCACTGTAGCTACAGGGAGCTGAGTCTATTCTAAGCAGGCTGAATGTAACCGTCCACATAGACGTTGAGCAGATACAAAAGGGCATTGCAATGTATTTCACATTTTTATACAACACTTTTCAAAACCACGACTTGATGCGGGCCTGGAAGGCGAATCGGTGGCCCTGAGATAAAGCAGGCACTTTTGTTTACACAAGATTTGGTTTGACTTTCACCAGTGTCTCCGTTCCTGCTCCTATATTTAGGAAGTACCCACTGAGCTGTTGATGGATTTGTACAGTTTCAGATCCATCTCCCAAACTGCACAGTGTTCCTGTTTGGATGGATGAGTTGAACCCCGGGGCTCAGATCTTTCCAACAGGTGACCAGGATCCTGCACAGCTCCACCTTCACCGTGTCTTGCTGGGTTTGTGTGTGCGTGGGTGTGCGCGCAGTGGCAGTTCCAAAAGTCGGGCAGCCTTTGATGTGCCGTGCGGCTGGGTTTGTTGGGCTACTGGGTGTGTTTTGTTGGACCAGATGGCTGAAGCAAGAAGGAAGTGTTTTTATATTGGATCACAATTCAAAATCTTATAAGGAATCCTCAAAGGAGTGCTTACATTTCTTATATATGTAATTGATTCATTGATCCATTTTCTACTCATCTGTTATATATCGTTTTGTGTTAAAAATAAACTGCTTCTTAATCGATAACAAAAGTGACTGTTAGTTAAAGCCGTTGCCAATTGAAATGATGATCCTGTTCCCTTTCAATCTGTTTATTTAGTGTGCTGTTTAATAACGAGCAGTCATTGTTGTTACTGTCATGGTTCTGCTTTTGCACTTCCCCGAGGTAATTTGTTTGTCAAACAGTGTGGTCGGTACAAGGATGCCGTTAGGCGTTAATGTTCTGCCAGGAACTCCGATGTACTTGAGGTGGTGCTCTTTTGTATTTACATCCAGCAATGCGACAGCTATGTTTCGATCGCTGCTCTTGCTCTGATTGCCTACCCATTTATTCTAAATTGTCATGATGAAAATAAAAAAAAAAGTGAGCTGCAGTAAATATAAGAGAAAGAAAGACAAGACAAAAACAATTGAATACAGCTTTACCAGCTGGGAAGAGCGTGGTGGGCCTGCTGCCGTGTCCAGCAGTGAGTTTTAAAGGACTGTCAAATGGGGACTCAAGTGAAAGTCCATTATGCTGGCCTGAGCGCTGGCCTGAGCCGTTCAAAATATGGAAACTATTGATCGGATCCTCTGCTCTGCTAATTAAAGATGGTCCACTATTTGTAAAAAGTCAACCCAATTATCAAATGAGCACATGAGGCTGGGAGCTGTTGTTGGTGTGAAGGTTGCCGATCATTTGCAGCTGACTTTTCCCGTCTCATTTCAGCATTTTTTTTACTGTCATTTTATCCAAAACCTCTTTTAAAAAAAAAAAAGTTTTGGAACGCACGCCCTTCTGCATTCCAATTGTTTGCAATATTGAAAAGAAATTGTAACTGATTAGATCACTTCTTCTCCAGTTGGCTACTTTTGCAGCTTCTATTTGTATTTCAACCGGTTTGTTTATTTGTTTGTTTTGGGCTCTCCGAAAAGAGCTCGTATCAGCGTTGTGGTTCAGGCAGAAGCCCCTGTGGAGCCGTGTGAAGCCTTTTAATGCCCCTCCCACCCCAGTACCACCACCGTCTTCCCTCTGCTACCTCTATGTGACCTGGACCTCGTGGGTCCTGAGGTGTGTACATTTCATGTTTTATGGAAAGATGAGTCCAACAACACAGAATGGTCAGGCAAAGTCCTCACAAAGACTATACATAGCATCACAGACCTGCAGGACGAGTACAGTCTATTTTAGCTGAATACAGGGACGACCAAGCTGCGCAGACAGAAAGAGAGGGACTCTTAATAGTCAAGACAGTAAGTGCAGTTGGCCTTTTTTTTTTTGTATCCCACTTGCAAATTCTGTGTAAACTGTTATGGACCAGTAGAAGATAATGTGAAGTTACAGCTGGATTAATGGTTTGACAGTTGAACAGAGTGGAAAAAGCAATGTGACAAATTGATAATAAATAAACGACTGTATATTTATCGTAGGCATATGGAGAACAAAGTCGAAATACTAGTGGCCGTCAAATCCACAAATACGACAGTTCTGGGAGGACTTTGGAGAACCCAGACCAAACTGCAGGTTTCATTGGACCTGAAAACCCGCTCCTCCATTTGTAGAGCTGGACCGGAGCACCGATGGCCTCTCCCAACTGCAGCCAAACCTTTTGATAAGGTAGACCTGCTAATTATTTTTTCTGGATCCAGGACCCCCGTTCTTTTTTTGTTTCCTGGGTACAAGGTCTATTTTTGGCTCTCCAGTGCTCTACCAATAGGACCGTGTCACATGGCACTCAGTAATTATAACCTTGCTAGGTTTCTGCAAGGAAGGCTGACTAAAAATACTCCCACATTGTCGCAGTGATGAGGCGAAAGCGGGAGATTTCTGTAGGTTTAGTTGATGTCTTTGTGTGTGAATCAGTGTCTGCTCAGGGGAGACGAGTGTTGGTGATACTCGACTGTGTGACGTTTTAATAGGTTTGCTGTATGTGTTCGCCTCGGTTCCCAGGAAGCCCAAATTGCAATGTGGATATAATTAATTGTGTGATTTGCTAATTGTGGTGCCTGAATGATGCCAACGTAAACGTGTGTGTGTGTGTGTGTGGTTTTCCTATTTGGTTCCTAGTTCCGGCTTCTCAGTTGGGAGAATTTGCTTCTCTCTGTTTTATGTGATGATAAAACCTGCATTATCTACATCACCTTCCTTGACTATGCGATCCTCCCCGGTCGTCGCCCTCTGTATTTAGTTATTACAGACCTCTAAAGTCAGTGAAAATCATGTTAACTTGGGTATTTAATTAAATAATTACCCGGGTAAGCAATAGGGAACATTTCCATATTGGTTTAAATAAAAAAGAGTTTTTCCCCTTCAGACCTCTTAACATGATGAATGAATCTTAGATTAAACTTCTCACTACTTGTCGATGAGCAACTATGGTGAAAGGATTGCAAGGAGTTATTGCTTGCTTTGTATTCAAATGGTCACAAGCGTAGGGAAATCTAAAAATATGATTTGATTTAAAAGAATGCTGCTTAAATATTGTTGGGCTGCAGAGATGTCTATGCATTGTTTTCTGTTGTCTTAAGACAAAAACATATTTTTTGTACAGATCCCTGCAAAACTATACACCATTATCATTTTAATATTTTTTTTATTTTCAATGAAATAGAGAAAAATAGTATGAAAATGATCATTACCTCTAATATCAGTAAAATAAATGGACCAATTGTTGAAGGTCTTAAACAAGGTAACAAGCGTCCGAAGGTCCTTTTGTAAGATAAAGACAGGTGTGGAGAATTGTGGGTGTTTCTCAGCTTGGGGAGACTTGGCACACATACGAGATCTGGTTAATAAGTACATAATGTTGTGAGCACTAAAATGAGGAATGTATAGAGCAGCGTGCATTTATCATTTCTGTGAGATTGTGAAAACTAAATCAACAAGCCAACAAAAGACAGAAATGGATCTTTTTGCATAACATTTTATCATAAATTCAACCTTCTGCCTCCTGCAACACTACATGCATCTATAGTGTGTGAGATAGCCTAGTGCTCCTTCAGAAATAGCCGTACTTCTGCTTTTGTGTGCAGAAATAAAGTCGGTGTGACGAAAACAGTGTTGTCAGAGCATATGCAGGTTGTCTGTGTTATCTAATGCTTCATAACTGTGTCCATTCTGCGCTGTGTGTTAAGGGTGCGACTTTTAGGGGTTGACTTGAGAAAAGAACTGACTGCCAACACCGGCTGAAACCATATTAACAAACCTGACGTGCTAATCTCCTCTGCATGAGGTTACGGTAGAATAGTGTGATGATGTCGGTTTGGTCCACATCCTACAAACCTTCACTCATCAACTTCAGCTTTTTTTCGGGGGAACTCTTCTCCAGCAATAACTGGTGCACTTTTATTTCCTCTGTTGTATATTTTTCTTTGTTTGTAATATTCTCACATAGTAGTTCTGTTCATTGTTCATGTCTGCGGTTCATGGTTATCTAAACTTTTGACTCTTGACTTTGGTTCTTTTATCTGGGTTGTGCCCCTGTGGAAAAGGGATTCAAAATCTCAACGGGATCATCCTGGCTCAGTAAAGGGTGAACAGAAAATGAATACATACGTATATCTATAAATAAATAAAAAGGTGTGTATTTGTATGTGTATATAGTGGCCCTTTGCCCAGCGCTGTTGGCCTTCCTTTAATTGTGTGATCCAGATCATCCAGGGGCCCGTGTGACCGCGTGTCCCCGCCTCGGTGTCCTGAGCCTGCTGTGCTGTGCAGAGGCCCCGCTGCCGCCGCTGCACATTCTCTCTCATAGTGAAGAGACGGCAACCGTCTAACCTCCACAATAACCGCCTTATGTAATCACTCTGGCTAGAGACAGACCAAAATAGCCCAGACTGAGCAGCCCTGCCCTCTTGTGGCTACTGGCTGCCTGAGCACAGGCCTGCCGAGCCTCTACCGGCAGTCAGAGATGGCGGCCGCCTTTTGCAGCATCCGGTGTGGCTCACATGAACCTCCAAAATAATATTTTCAGCGCAACCTGCACACGGGACAAGTTTAATGAATGAACGGTTGCCATGTGGTGAGGTTTGGATATTGCCGTTAAAGAGAGCGGTTATAATAAATGGAGTTTGTGTTCGGTGAAAGTGGTCCCTTGGTTTCTTTGTGAGACGATCTGGTTCAGAAATCAGTACTCATGAATGAATGTAATTCATTTCTTAAAGGGAATTACGCTGAATGGTTGTGTGTTGTTGAATTTTAATAACGTTCACGTTCCCCCAGCATATATAAGAAAAACGATAAACTTTTGATGCAAAATCTTAATGTGTATTGTTCCTCTCTTTGCAGTTTCCTGGACAGAATTGACTCTGTAAGACAGAACGACTACACGCCAACGGACCAGGTCATTGCACTGTTCTGAACCCATTAGTCAGTAAATTGCTTCTGTTACGTTTTACTGAAACCGATACGTCTTCATGTCCTACAGGACCTGCTACGCTGCCGAGTGTTAACTTCAGGGATTTTCGAGACGAGGTTCCAAGTAGACAAAGTGAACTTTCAGTAAGTGACAAACGTGTTTTCTCTTTGCTTTCTAATTTGTTGTAGTTAATTATTTATTGCAAAGAAAGGCTCCGTCCATATTTTTTATGAATCCTTATTAAAGCAAGTACTTTGTTAGTAACTTCTGGCTGTATTCACCCTGTAACAATAAAGAACCAAACGCTGAACCAGCTCAGCTGCCAGAAACTGGACTTAATTTTATCACCCAAAATGTGAGATGAAATCTCTGGTTGACCGGTGTGATTTCTGAGCACAGTGGAAAGTTATGAACATTCTTTTCATTTGAGCAACCAGTAAAGGTTTCATCAAATGTGGATGATAGCCCATTTTGAGTTTCAGACACAACCAATATATTCTACCATCTGAAAGAGGCCTTTGTATAAAATGATGTGAATGAAGCCCTGGGACATGACTTCCCCCTTTTCATTATTCAGCTTTGATGACTTTCAAATATCCAGCCAGGGTCACACAGCGGTGCTGAGTATGTGCAAATAATGCTGTCCTTCATATTATTTATTCATTAACTGATTATTCATGTGTCCAGGCTTGTCCCATTCGGATCTATAATCTCATGTAGCAGGCCGATGATCAGGAGCCAATTTAGCTGAAGACCGAAAAACAAATGTTTTGTGACCATCTAACAAATGTTTCTTTATATGAATAATAATTCCAAACAACACTAGCGTGTAAACATTCTCAGGCCAGACGACTGCAGCACAACATGTACCTTCCGTCCCACTGGCAATATGAACTCTTTGATTAAAGAGGGCAACTGTGAGTGTGTTTGTTGTGAGTCTGACCCAGTATTATGTTTCCTCCATAGCATGTTTGATGTTGGAGGCCAGAGAGATGAAAGGAGAAAATGGATCCAGTGCTTTAACGGTGAGACTTTCAGCCTTTTTGTCCTTGATCGCCTTCGAATAGCCTTTGCCGTACGACCCGTTCACCTCTCATCCCATCTCGTGCGTCTCAAAATGACTTTTCTGCCTCTCACACGAGCTGTCCTGATAGTAGTTCCTCTCCTCTCCTTCTAGACGTCACCGCTATCATCTTCGTGGTGGCCAGCAGCAGCTACAACATGGTAATAAGGGAAGACAATAACACCAACCGGCTACGGGAAGCCCTGGACCTCTTCCGCAGTATTTGGAACAACAGGTGAGTTTTGAGCCTGTTGGTTGTTTCCTGTGTTTGTCGCTGCTGCGCCGTTCGGTTCGGTGAATTAAAATGCTCGATGAACTTCCACTACAGCAGCGATCTCGAACCACCTGGACTCCGAGCGCAACCTAGACAGCAGATAACAATAATAATAATAATAATAATAACAACTAATATTATATTGGAATATAAATGTCCTCAAGAATTTACAAAAGAATTACCATCGTAATGCCAACATGATTTTAATGACGAGTTTGAATATCTACACGCCAGTCTTTATGCATCATCAGACTTGCTAATGGAAATAAAGAAAGGTATTCTGTACCCCCTCCCTGAATAAACATAACTGGCACCGCCCCGTGTCATAGAAACTGAACCCAACGGAACTCTTGAATTCAGTGATCACATTTTAAGTTTTACCTTGAAAAATCCCAAACATCTAAATATTCTGTGCAACAACATTGTGGTGGTGTAAATTCACATAACAGCTGACATTGAAATGTCATCACCCCCCCTCCTGCGTCCATTCATCTCCGTTTTGTCTTCTTCTTGGTTTCTAGATGGTTACGCACTATATCGGTCATATTATTCCTGAACAAGCAGGACATGCTGGCTGAGAAAGTATTAGCTGGAAAATCCAAAATTGAAGACTACTTCCCCGAATATGCTCGCTACACCATACCAAATGAAGGTTTGTGCCCCGGTGAAATACACAAAGGAATGATGGAGTTGCTCTTTACGTCAGTTAATGTTAAACTGTGAATCTCTCGTTCCATTAGCAACTCCTGAACCCGGCGAAGACCCAAGAGTGACGAGAGCGAAGTTCTTCATCCGAGACGAGTTTCTTGTAAGTAGACGTCTTTATTCCGGGAATGTTTTCTAGTGAGCTGAAGTCAACAGATGTTCTGCCATGAAATACCTGAGCCACCATTTTAAGGATCACCGAGGGGGATTGAAGCAATTGTAGGCTCATAATACAGATGTAGTATTGAGTCAATCTTTTTCTTTTTTTTTGGGACTCTACTCATACACTCTTTTTCATACAATAACTTGATGCATTAGCCGCAGAAAAAAATAAAGGCTCTGTTTCATTTAGAGGGGAATCTAAGGTTTGGAGTCAGGATGTTTTTTATCATCTGCGCCGGAAAGGTGCTTTTCATGCAGATGTTTATGTAATCTGACAGAAACCATATCATTAAGATCTCCACCGAAAATACCCCAGTCGGTGCGTGTCGGGGAACTCTGGAGTTGAATAATGGCGTCCTCTGACAACTCGGAGCGATGCAACATTGTGGCTGATGTTCCACTTCCTGTTTGCACACAAGGAACCAACCACTGCTGACAGCCTTCTGCACGCTGCCCCCGAGCTGGGCTGCGCGTATTTAACAAGCTTAATTAAAAGTATAAACCGCTCCTAACGGGCACAACTGCTTCACTTATCTTATTGTCCTCGCTGTAAGTGTCCACAGCCTCACACACGCACACGTAACATATCTTCTTCCGCCAACTGTTGATTCTAATTTTCAAAAACATATTATAAAAAGGTGAATGAATCTGAATGTGTATCTTGTTATTAGGTACCAATTGGTCCTGTGAGGCCACGGTATGTGACTTCTATCTCAGGCCCATATCACCAGATAATTCAAGCACAAGTTGGAAAACTACAATATTGAAAGTGAAGCCGCACCGATGGTATGCAGATAGTTAGTTTCTGTTTCACAGACAACCTTGAATGTTATGAATGACAACTTCGAGAAGTTGCAGGGACAGGAAGTGCTGTTATTTCACCTTTTTAAAACTAAGGGGGAAGTTTTCTAATTCCAACGGTCAGGAACGACAACAGAGCAGCTCAACTGTAGATAGAGGGACTTGTTAAAGGTTCAACGTATATTTCATCGCCCTAAACGCTCGGGCGCCTGTCTCTTCTCCTCAGCGGATCAGCACTGCGAGTGGCGACGGCAGACATTACTGCTACCCCCACTTCACCTGCGCCGTGGACACAGAGAACATTCGGCGGGTGTTTAACGACTGCCGGGACATCATCCAGAGAATGCACCTGAGGCAGTACGAACTCTTGTGATGGGAGACCGCCTCCGTTAGCCTTCTGTGTTTTTCTCCGTCATTCTGCATCCTCGACGAACTCCCTTCCTTCTCTTCCTCCTCCCTCATCCTTCCTCCTCACCCCTCCTCCCGACCCTCCCCCGCCCACACCAGAGAAAACCCTCAACAACCCCCTTACCACCCCTCCTGTCGAGGACTATGAAGTACTACTGAAGTGTGTCAAATCCTCTTCTTCTTAACTTCTTAGCATTTTGTACTATTTTTTTTTTTTTCCCTCCCTCTCTCTCTCTGAGAACGATTCATCCCCATTTCACCGACCGTGAGACGAAGGTCGGGGAGCAAAGTTGTTGCGTGCCGATTCTTGTTTCCTTATTGTTTTAATCCTTCCCTTTTGAATGCCTTGATATTTTTTTTTGTCATTCCACTAAGCCTTGGGCTACCTCCTTTTTTTGTGTCCTCCTTTTTTCTTTTGGCTTTGTCATTGGACCTGGACTGGTGGGTGTGGATACAAAAAAACACACCTACAGGACCTCAGTGTAGAGGCAACGTGTGCGAGTGTGTGTGGGAGATGAAGAGAAGGAGGAATGCCATGTGAGCGAGTGTGTGTGTGTGTGTGTTTATTTTTGTGTGTCTCCTGCTGGTTAAAGCTGGCATCGCCACCATGACCTTTGACCCCCACCCCACCCACCCTCCGACCCTTTTTTTACCCCCCCCGTCATCCCCTCCGGGCCGGCTTCTTCTCTCCGCGTGGGAGACGACTGGACGACACCGGGGAGCAACGGGAGCGGACGGAGGGGAACCGAGTGGATGAAGAGATAAATGCACTTTGCATCAGGTTCCTTAATAACTTTTTTTGGGGGGGGGAGTGGGGGGTTGTTGTTGGGTTTTTTTTTTTCTCCAGAGGAAGCATACACACAATGTAGCATCACAATATTTATTGCCCTGTCACGATGTTAGCTTGCCGAGCTGCAGGGCGCATCGAGCAGCCGAGAGACATGCGGAGCGAAAGATTAAAGTGGGAGTGGGGAGGAAATACGACGACACGAAGAAGGATTTAAATGAAGGAGAAGGGTTAGAGCTCTCTGAGCTCTCTGCACCTTAGCCCTGCTGCCTCCACGGACTCGGACCAGCCTCCTTTTTACCACACAAACCATCCTTTTAGCTTAGAAATACTGATGGGAGGGGAGGGTGGTAGGGGACGGGAGAGAAAAATGTATTGTTCTTATTTTATTTTATTTTTTGTTAACTTGTACACTGTGCAAGGTTGAATTATCCTGTACAGACTGTAAAATGTAATATTATTTTGTACAACTTAATTGAAAGAAAAACAAATCTACTTGTAGATCTTTGTGCCTTGATTATGGCTGTACCTGTAAATGAGCTCAGATGTAAGTATGTTTTCGACTGCGCTGTACAGCTTGATGTCAATCTCTATCAGCAGCGGAAGACTGCGGGTGGGGGACTTTCTCTGTAGAGTTTAGTTTTTTCTGGTTTATAAAAAAAGGAAATGCTGTTTAGTAAAAAATAAAAAATAGGGAAAAAAATCCTAAAAACCTGTATACATTATGCAAATTAACCACTTACCTGCAGTGAAGACCAGATGTTGCAGCGCCATGCCTTTTTTGTTTCTCTTTTTTTTTCCGGTTTTCTTTTTCCTCCTTTTTATTTCTTTTGAATTTCACAGCTTTAAACAAACATTGGAAATCCATTGAAAGTGTCCAAATTGCAACCTGGTGTTGTTTTAATAGGAACCAACGTTTTTTCGATATGAAGTGTGTCTGAGATCTGTACTGATGTGCGTGCCTGTGCGCATGTGTACATAAAACAAACATAGAGTCACAGACGCATTTTGTGTGTGTGTGTGTGTGTGAGAGGGCGAGTGCGAGTGTGCGTTGTGTGTAAAGTTTTATAAATGTATGTACATGTAAATTTATAGGTCTATATAAATATATATGTACAATTATACATGTTTAATTATGTGTGTGCCTAGGTGTACATACCTATGTATGTATACGGTAAATATGTATACATACACACATAGGAAAGCATGTTTAGAATGGAGATGAATAAATGAGAGCGTGCAATATTAGTAATTCTTTGGTCCTTTGGAGCCATACCCGATGGCACAGGCACTATGAATGTGTGAGCAGCACCCAACAAGACAAGCTCTTCTCCTTGTACAAACAGCATCAGCCTTTTCTTCTGCTACAGTACACGTCTATCCCCAAAAGAGAGTGAACTGACTGGAGGTGCAAAAACCTTGTTTGGCCTGGGAGGATGATTAAATGACATTTTTATTTTCTTTAAATAAAGAGGCACATTAGAGGACTTTGCTTTATTTCCATCTTGGTGTCCCGATTTGTTTACACTGCGTTCTTTATGTTTCTGTGGATGCGTCAGTGGCGTTGATGTGAGGGGTCGCACATAACGTAGAATGTAGTGTGTGTGTGTGTGTGTGTGTGTACTATGTGGGGGGGAGTGGGTACGGTTTGCCTTCTTACCCTGTTTCAGCAGAATTGTTTTGGTATAAACACTTTCACTTTTTGACATTTAGACGTGTTCGAGGAGGGAAAGCACAGGTTTCTACTAATAACATTAAAGCTGGATCCATTTCATTCCCTCCGAGCAGTGACAGTGAGCCAGCATGAACAATACCTGGACCCTGAAACACAATCAAACCAGCTTTCATTGTATTACTTTTTGCCTGAACCTTTCCCGCTCTGACAAGTGTCGTGAAAAAAGGCCTTTCGACAAAATCCTGATAAAGCACGATTAGTACGATTGGGGTGTTTGAATCTACGGGCCACTCACGGGCGTTTTGAGTTTCTCTCTGATTGGACGTCATCACGGGTTAAAAGGGAGCCGATCTCCGCTGTATGTCCACTGTATGATGACGGTGTAAACGGGGGAGTCAGGGAGAAGTCAATCAAGCAAAGAGGAGACGTCCAATAAACGCTCAGTTATTGAGATTACCAGTGCTGCTCGGCGTTTTCTACTGAATGTGGTCAGATTTTTAAATAACTAGGGATTAAACTGAAAAAAGTAAGGTTGTGCATTTCAATACTTCCCTCCTGATACTGATTGTAAAAAATGTTCCCTTGTCCTATTGATGTAAGATTAAACCTGTTGTTGAAACGGAGGTTAGAATTGGGTAATGTAGGTTCATCAAAAAAATATATTTTCTCTAAATGAATTAAAAACTAGGCATTATTCTTAAATAGACCTGAGACGATTATTCAGTTAGTTCAATCATGATTGATATGAGACTATTGGATGACAATTTTAAAAGTCAGGCTTCTCAGGGTGATGTTCAGCTGTCTCTTTAAATTTAGTATGTAAATACGAAGAATAAGTGTTTATTTTGGACAACTGCTCAACCAGAAATTGTGACCCGTATTTTCTAAATTGTGGAGGAAAAAGAAAAGAATCCTACTCATTGAGGTCACATTTAGGATCAAACACTGCTGCTCATCGACTCGCAGCATTGCAAAATGTGACCTCCAACGCACGTAGATATTATAGTGAGAAATCCCCGATAATCGACAGATGAAATCCTGCAGTACACGGCTTCGTGCTGTCCAGGACTAAATACAATGTAAACAAATGGAAGCAAATGTGAACCGTTTCAGGAAGATGTACCCAATATATTTTACAACTTTTTATTTGACATGATTTTGTGTTTGCAAAAAAACGCTCATTTGTGTTTCAATCACATTTATTTTACAGTCGTTTACGTCTCTGATGCCAAATTTCTGGATTTGAAAAGAGGACAGTGTAGAGAACATTACGTGATATTTTATAATCATCCATTGCGTGACATGGCTGCTGATGATTGATCATCCTTCTCTAGCTGGAGCCAAAACTCTTTGAAAAGCAGAGCTTTAGATTCTTATTTATTATTTACAGTTCATTAGAAACGTTTCAACAACTGACCCTGACAAACATTTGGCACGGAAAGTGATCAATAAATATATTCACATATGCATCATAAAAACATCAGACATCAACAACAGAAACAAAGGGAGGTGAGAGGAACGGCGGGTTTTCATCAGATCACAGTTTAAATATGTGCTGAATTGTCTTGATGTGTGTCTGTGTGCCTGAAAAGCTTTGTTTTTGTGAGCCGCATCCGTCTGCCGCTCCAAAGGAAGATAAAACACGGCTGATGATTTGTAACAACAAGTAGGCTCAACATCTGTCTTGTCCCCGGAGGCTATAACCACATTATCATATCGTATTATTAAAACACGCGCTCCTTCACTGTACCGTAAAAACGTTGGAAGAACGAACCCAGGGTGTCACAAAACTTTGTGCTGAAGTGAGAAAAAGTCTCCCAAAGTCTCCCAAATCCTCCCGTCTTGCATTGCAACGAGGTCCAGCGCGCCTCCGTCCTCTCGCAGGGCCTGCCCTGGTGCACTCTGGGTGACCGTGGTTCACATGGACTTGTGCTTCCCCAGCAGGCACAGGCTGAGACACTGCAGCAGGCCTTTCATCCACAGACAGTGGGCCAGGAAGAGCAGCAGCATGCAGGCCCCGGCCGAGCAGTACACGCCGATCACCGTGCTCTCCTCCGGCAGGAAACATTTGGACAGAGCGAAGCCGCCGGGTGACACCGACGCCTGAGAGGAGGGAGTCGATCAGTGTGTTTCAGGGGGATCCTTTGGCTGAGGTGGCTTCTTAGGGCTCCAGAGGGCCACCAATAGTCTGCACATTTGCTTGTTAATTTCACTCAGTTGAAATACAATCCCTCATTTTCTTTTGTTTCTTCACCATTACACAATTTAATACGACTTTTCAAAATCTCGGGCTGTATACTAGATTTTGTATTTTGTGTTCACAAGAATATATTTTAAAAATAAATCACACCACTAGTTCCATTTGTAGCAGTTCTGGAGATGTTATGTCCCATTATCTTTATTCATTGTAGGTATTTTTTATTACAATATGTCTAGAGTGCTCCGGGAACCGTTTGGCTGTATGGCTGTCGTTTTTTTAAAGCATGTTTTGCAGTTAAAAAAAAGAACATTAAGGAGACTGACATGAGGGATGCGAAGATCCTGTGATTTAAGTGTTAGCTTAAAAAAGACAATTAAACTAAAAATAAATATTTGATGACAATCAATTTGATAGAATCACTTCAATGTGGTCAACCACTCAAAAGATAAGGCCTGAAAGTACTGGAATGAAGAAGCTAGATAGTATTAGTGGTGCAAGCCAAAAACTACACACACTATGAAAATATTAATTATAGCTCCTAAAAAATCATTAAAGAAATGTAGTTGTTTCTCTACACAAATGTGGACTTTACTCACCAGGATGAAGCTCGGGTTGTTCCTGTTCCTCCAGCTGAAGGACGGCACGCTGATCTCAGGGTACTTGTTGTCATGGAGAACCTCGCATCCGCTGTGGGTGTGTCCACTCAGGATGAGGCGGGGCTTAAACCACTGCAGCAGCTGAGGGGAGAAACCCCACATTTACCCTCAGAGGTCGGTTGCTGCTCTCTTACATCACCCGTTTCATCATCATCATCGTCGTCGTCTTCATCATCCAGGGTAGAGAAATGTTCTTGACATGTGCTCACCCTCTGCGAGGCCTCCTTAGACAACACGTCGTACTTCTCTCTGAACAGCAGGTGTCGCTCTTCCGGCGGCGCGGCGTCCAGGCCCGTGCAGCTGGCGTCGCTCACTCTGAACAGAGGGTAGTGCTGCAGGACAGGGAGGAGGTTTAAAAAACAACAACAACAACAATGAAAATAAAAGAGTTGAATGAAAATTATGCGTGACAAATAGTTTGTTTTTATTTATCAGCAAGAAATTAATATTAATATATCTTTGTTGCTGACTTGTTTTCTGGTTTGAGCTTCTTAAATGTGTCTTGCTCAGGGACACTTTGACATGAAACATGGGGCAGCTTGGAATCAAACCACCAACCTTGTGCTTCACAGCACACCTTCTCTAACCCCTGCACCATGACAACCCCACATTTTTGTATTTTGGACAATTATAGTAATTTGAACAACAGTATAATTGTGCTATACTGATTGATGTGTTAATGCTTGTAGCTGTGAATCAAATTAAGTCAAAATTAAGTTATGTTTTGCACATTTATCCTCAATTCATGTTTGTTATCTTCAAAAGAAACGTTTGGATCTTCGCAAAACGATGTGTATTTTGACCAAGGGCTCATCATTGACAGCATTCATCTAAAATAAATGTCTAATTGTCAGAAAATAATGGCAAATGTCTTCAAATACAGAGCAGGTTGGTCTCTGCTCTATTTGTGCAGACATGGAGGGAGAAAAATGTGCACAGCGGTCTACCTGTAGCATGATGGGGGGGGAGGGAGGGTAGACGCGCGTGGCCTCACAGCTGTCCGTCACCCCGCCGCCCGACTGGGAGCTCTGCAGAAGAGACCAGACTGTCTTACTCCATCACGTCCTCCAACATCTCCTTCACTACTTAATCGCCCCCCCCCCCTCCCCACACACTTTCAATGCCTTCCATCAATGCTCAGAAAAAAACACCGGCTCCAGACATGCCTGAGCTTTGAATAGAGGTGTTATTGACTTTGAGTCTTTCACACCACATGAGCAGCAGAGTGTGTTCCAGGTGCCCGACAGCTTGAAAAGTGCGCCGGCCAGAAATATTTCTCCCACCTGAAGAGAACAGTTGAGGTCCCTGGAGAGTTTGATCAGCTCCTTCTCCACCGACTGGCAGATGGGGCACCCGTCGCCGTGGAGGGCCACGCTGTTCACCAGCAGAAAGCTGAGGAGAGCGGGGGAAAAAACACACGCAACGCTCAGAATGTCATGATTTGACTTGATTGTTGAGGCAGCAGCAGACAGAACGTGAACAGGCACGTGTAGAATATGTACATGTACGACATTCTCGCCTGTTATGGGAATCGCACAAGAAAAATCTAAGAAGGTTTTGTCTATGTCGTCAAACTATATTTAAATTAAAATGCTAAAATACTAAAATGTTTGAGCCTTAAATAAATGACGGAATCTTCGCTGGAAATGCAATCATTGAAACTAGTTTAATATACTTCTTCTGGTTTAACATGAGAAGGAACGTGCATTAACAAACTAAAGTGACTTGATGGATTTTTGCAGTTAGTTCATCGGCACACTGTGTGAAAACAGGAATGAAAAGTGCCATTTGTTCCTGTTAGCAGACATCCAAGATCCCAGGAACAGTCAACTCTCTGTTGTCTTATTGGAAAGCACTTTTTTTTTGTCAGAGACTGACGGAGGAGGGGTGGGGGTGGGGTGGAGGGGATCAAACCCATGACCTTCCAGTCTGCTCAGTCACATTCCTGCGGGGTCATCGTCTTTCACACCCGACCGCCACTCACTTGACTCCCTTCTTGGTGACGATCCTGGTGGAGGAAGCGTTGAAGACCTTCTCGAAGCGCTGCAGCTTGAACCAGTCCATCCTGCGGGGAGACGGACAGCGCGCTCACCACATGGAAATAGAGACAACCAACACGCTGCTCAGTCTGCCTGTCTGCCCGTCTGTCTGTCTGTCTGTCTGTCTGTCTGTCGCACGGCGTTACATAAGAGCCCGAGTCGTTTCACCTCCTGCTGCCGGCGTTCCATCAAAGCTGCTGATCCCACGTTAATGAATCACAGAGGCGTCAGACAATAAACTGGGGGATGATTTGGTCCCCTGAGGTCTTAAGAACGACACGTCTGGTGTGAAGTAGGGTTTGTGCTGGAGGGGGTGGACATGTTGAACACAACATTTCTGCAATGCAGACGTGCAGGCTCGAATATGAACACAAAGTAAGACATTATTTTAAGGCACTGTTTTGTAAAGATGATTCCTTTTCGTCTAGTTCATCAGCTCTTATCATTTGCTGGCTCTGCTCTGGGGCCCCCCAGTAGTTCTTTGGCAGCCAATAGTCTTCTTTAGGCATAATAACGTTATCGGATATGTCTGTAACTGAAAAATACAAACTTAAAATGGAGAAGCCAAAGTCCTGCTTTTATCCGAACTCAAAGTGCAGTCTTGTCAGAGGAAACCTGAGCCTAATGAGGAAGACCAAAGGTTGACAGCACAAACAATAATGCTGTAAAACCTGTTCTTACTCGTAATGGAAGCCGATGTCATGGTTGCCGACCAGTACAACCAGTTCGGTGTCGGGGGAGTGTCTGAACATCCTGTGGAAGCGCCGCACGTCGTCCTCCCAGTGCTGCAGAGAGAACAAGACGAGCACACGGTTCACAGCACGGGCCTTTAATAACACCGCCCTCCCCCGGGAAGCTCATAAGAGTTAATGGGATCTCCGCGGGTCACCCAGCAGCCCCCCCCCCCCCCCCCCCCTCCCATGGGTGGCTTCGATTCAGACTCCGGATTCAATTCTGCACCTCCAGGGGCCGAAGTCGCACACTGGGGACCTTTAATTACATCCGTGCTGTGGGTTTACGTGATGTTTCTCCTACTGATGTGTCTCTGAGTGACTCCCTGATGCTACTGTCAATTAAGTGATGCAGAACATCTCTGGGTTATGCGGAGAAGATTGACCTTTTTATGGTTAGTATCATTTTAAATTAGCGAAGCCCTCTTTGTAAGGTTATTTCTGTTGAACTCTCCAAAAGGGAATTGTTTAATGTACAACTTCTTGTACACAAAAGGATCTGTGAATTATCTTGACTCTTCAGACTTTGCTCTCTGAAAAGATACATTGCTGGTGAGGTTTTAAAATGTATTTTAGTCCCATTATATCGAAGAGAAGGCAGAAACGTCAGTGTCTGCAAAACGTACACTAAGAAAATCCAGACTAATAAAAAGCTATAGAGCTTTTGTACATACAAATTGTACATATTTGATTTGGGGTGAGCTGTGGTTCTAAAACGTGAAGATGGTCCCCCCTGCCCTTTCTTTTCTCTTATTATTAAGTTTTCTTGCATGCACCCTCCCCTCCAACACACAAAAAGACAAAGCAAACTTTCACTTCCCCTCACAAAACATGCCCCAACAAATCCAAATCGGACGTTGGGAACACAATACGATTACTGGAGATGTAACAGCCACCAAATGATATGTCCTGTTTTAATGAGGCTTTCCTCTGTGCTTTACTCAGCGCCTCATCTCTCTTCACTCCGACTTAACGGATCACACACGATCCAGTAACAGATGTGTGAGATTTCCCAGGGGATGTTGTCTTTCCTAAAGCAGGACGTTGTGCCATGGTGGGCCGTGAGGATGCAGGTCGCTGCTGTTGGTGTTTTTTTACTTGTAAAACCTGCATCCTCCGGTGCCTGGATGGTACAACATGCTGCTGCTGATGCTGCTGATGTTTGCCCAGAGAGCACCGGGCCTCTGCTCTGCATCCACAAACTGCTCCTCCACCAACAGCTCCATCATCACCATCATCATCATCATCACTACCATCATCATCGTCATCATCGTCATCAAAAGCACTGTGGGATTTGCAGACAACGCAAGAGAAGCGCTACGTTACCTTCGGCGAGCTCCACTTGCCTTCGTCGAAGATGTCCCCGAGAATGAACACTATTTCGGGCTTGAGCAGCCATAGAGCGGTCTGGAAAGCCCTCTCCATCTGCCATTCCCTGTGCGTTTGGCGACAAGCAAGCGTCATTTCGTTGTTTTTGTTTACAGTCCCGCGGATCCGGCAACACACACACACACACATGTACGGCTATAAAAAAAGAAAGAATAAAAAGACATTACCTCCTCAGCTTGTCGAACCAGTGTCCCCCGACGGCTCCGAGGAGGTGGGTGTCCGACAGCACCATGGCGCGGACCGCCGAGTCCGCGGGCCGGCCGTCGATGCCCTCTCCCCCCCGCGCATGGCCGGTCTTCGGCCAGGCGCACTTGAGGATGGTCGGGAAGTAGATCAGGTACTCGCAGAAAAAGAAAGCGCCCACGACCAGGGCGATCAGCACCACCGCCGCCGTCCACCTGACGCTGAACCTCGGCATCTCGTCGTTATCCGGCGCTCGGGATGCCCTGAAGTGGCGCACTGGCGGCGATGGAGCGCTCCATCGGGCATCTTCCCCTCCTCCAGACCCCACTGCTCAGGTCTCCAGCCGCGGGATGCTCAGGGCAAGTTGCCCCGAGGCTGCTGGCGATGCAATTAAAAAAAAAAGGCTCCTCGTCGAGTCCCGAGGAATCAGCATATGAGATAAAAAGTCTCTATATAAGTCTCTATATAAAAAATTCTCTATATAAAGAAAACCCCTCTGCTTTTAGAGAGAGAGAGAGAGAGAGAGAGAGAGAGAGAGAGAGAGAGAGAGAGAGAGAGAGAGAGAGAGGAGCGGCAGACTGCCGCTGATGCGCAACCAAATCGCTCCTTTCAGGTCTGAACAGTCAAGCTAGAGATACTTACTCCGGGGGTCATTTTTCAAAATAAAACGCAAAAATAAAAACGATGCAATGATGATCAGGTTTATTTATTGGCTTTTTCAGATATAAGATGGTGGTTGATGACTTTTAAGAGCAAGCGTTTTTATTTCTTTCACCATTTGTGAAAACTACAGACAACTGTAACATATAGAGCATGCGAACAGTACTAAAAGAATAACAGCTGTAAAATAGCATTAGTTGTGACCAGTGGCTGGTATTTAAGTAGAAGTTCTGCATTCAAAATATTCCCTAAAACACAAAAAGAAAAGCATCAAATTATACTTTAAGGTTCAAAGGTAATTCCACTAATTATAAAGAATGGCAGTCATTTAGCTATTAATGTGCAATCACTAATATTGTGTCCTAACATAACATTTTATGTTACACTCTCTTAACATTATTTGTCAATCTCACGGAACAGCACTTAAAAATGAAAAAAATGAAAAACTAAATAATTTTTTTAAAGGTTCAATTTCCGGTATGTTTTTTGGTTAACACCTGCTAACTTGACTGTGCGTTTGATGCGAGGTGGAGGAATGCAAGACAAGATAAAGACTAACAAAAAAAAAACTTAAATTAAAAGTTATAGCAAGTCAATTCTGTAAACACTGATATATCTGATCAGTGATACATGTGACTTCCAACCACACAAATAACAAAAGACGGAAAGGAGCCAATACCAATGGGCCAAATGAGATTAAGTGATTAAGAGTAGGAATCCCATCAGCAGAAGACTGCTTGTGTGTGTGTGTGTGTGCAGCCATGAAACTACAACCACAGAGGAGTTGGAGTCTCACAGGAAACTCCCACAATGAAACTGTTCTAATAACAGCATTCAGCTCATCGCCAAACCAGTTGGTTTGCATTCACGGGTTATGCACGTTCCTTCTATCCTCTGCTTAGGTGGGCCCCTTAACTCACATCTTGTCTTCACCCTGCAAGATTTGACTCGTGCAGAATTAGGAAGCTGAAGGAGTTAAAAGTAGAGCGATGCAACAGCAGCTCAGAGAGGAAACGGACGCCTGACAGCATAATTACAGAGAGAGGCATCTCGCTTTTCACACTTGAGATCTGTTTGTGATCATGAATGATCCTTTTTTTTCCCTCCTCGCCTAAAAACCCCCCAAAAAGAAGGGTGGAGACCCAAAGCTCTGCACCCCTCCAGATGTTCGGCCGGCCTTTGCTCCACTCGCCACTCACAGCCTCAGAGGACATGAAGAGTTCCAAATGTGCAGCTTTGGTTTAACCCCTGTAACTGATTAACAGAGCGGCATTAAGGAGAACGCACTAAAACCAACAAACCACACTCACATTCCTAATTTGGAGTCGCTCTTCTTTGAAAAAAGCAAGAAAAATAACTGAATCCCACGTTTAACTCCAAGTCAGTTTTATCTACCATGGAGGACAATGAGATCACTTCCTGAGTCAACATTCTGACAAGTTGCTGGGTGGGGTTAAACATTCACACTTTGAGGCCGATGTCTGTTCTTAGGTTGGTATTCAGTAAACATTAGTAACTGAAAGGATTGCTGTGAGAGGCCAGAGAAATGTTTCTATATGAAGCTTTGAGTAAGGCGAATAGTAAAGTGCGTTTGTGGGACACTATTTCCAGCCTCTTTGACACTGTGTCCAAACCGCTGTGGATTCATGTTACCTCTGGACGTTCAGCTACCAGACCCTCATTATAAAAGGGATCGTGAAGAACCAGCAGTTTTTGCACACGGTGTTTTTATTTTCCTCCTATATTTTGAGCCTAAAATTGAATTCAGGAGAAGCAAGTCAGCTATTCAGGTTCTACTTTCTGGCTTTGCAGCGCGTAATAAATGATATGTTGTTAGCAACTAGGCCAAAAAAAAAAGCAACTAGGTCATTTTAAGTTCTCTATTTAGCATGTTGCCTCTAATTTGCTTTTAATTTGACTACCTGGCAACCAGCAGTGACTCCACAAAGTCACAGCTCATGTCCAAGAAATAGTTTGGCGGAACACAAATAGAAAAAAAAAATGAATGTGTTCCCCAACACAATCCCTTCGTTATCAAAATTAGTTTCAATGTGTAAAAAGAAAAAGAAAAAACGAGCCGTGACAAAGCTGTTGTGTTTCAACTATTTTAATGCGACAAGCGGATCTCCATAGGCACAGTTTTTCTCAATACCCAGGTTGAACCAATTTCCTTTTCCTGCTTTATAGGCGGAGGTCACTATTCTTGCCCAGCCGTGTTCTCCCTGCAAACAAAACAAAATTAAAAACAAAAGTTTTATTTAGGGATTGTACAGGCAGTGTGGGGTGCAGAGAGAGAGAGACCAACCCAAAACTCTCCCCAGGAGTTCCTCACGATCCAGTACTCGGTCTCGTCCTCCGCCACTCCCCAACCAGCCACAGAGACGATGTGATTGGGCAAAGACAGCGGGTGAAACTCTGAGAAGATCCCTCCGCTGTATTCCTCCAGGCCCTCGGTGGCCATCAGGGCACAACTGAGAGAGAGAATGCAGGGTTTCTGAAATCCTTCAATCTCCTCTTTCTGTTCTTTTCACATTATTGTTATCACTGACTCGTGGCGATAAGTAATAGAAATAGCTTTTTCTTTGCTTTTTCTTCATCTTGGAATATTATCAGCGAACTGACAACGGACAAAAATGTTTTAAAACCCAATCTACAGGTATTACAGCAAAGTGCAATGATCTCAAGTAGTAAAGGCTATCAAAGCCAGAACTTTGTTAAATAGTAAATAGTCATAGTAAAGTAACAACTAATGAAGACTATTGAGCTATAAATTGAGAGGATAAGGAAATATAATTAAATTGTTGGATGATATCAATTTGTAAAGTTGTGTTTAAAAAAGTAGATACATGGTGAAAAATGTGTGTCAAAGTTTGATAGAATCAATTCATGTCAATCACTGTACTTCCAGACGCATGCAGGTAAATGAAATAAAAGGAAACTCCTACAAAGATTTAAATGATAAAAAATATGTACCTACTAATAAAAACGGCCCTTCAATGAAGAAGCGGATTAGAAAATGACCGGGGGGGGGGTGGGGGGGGGGACTTCCTCTACCTGACGGGCCCGTTGGCGTAAATCTCCGCTTTCATCTTGTCTCTCCCAGAAACTTTCCCGTAGTCGCCCACTTTCCACACGGTGTAGTTCTTCACGACGGCGCACGACTCAAAGAAGGAGCAGGTGCCACACTGGTTGAACTGCTCACACTCTGAAACAAACAACATCAACTACAACGTCACGCTCGCTCTGCAATCCCACACAATATCCATGAAGATACATTTCTTTAATCCTGCAGTCCATGTGATCTGCATGACACTACACACCGATGTGTGTGTGTGTGTGAACGTCAGTCCTGATGGTGCAAAGTCCATTTACCATTTAGCCATTCGAGTGTCTCATGACAATATAAAGGAGGTCAATCTGCTGCTATATATATATATAACAGCAACTTCACTTCTTCTGGAAGACTTTGCACCAAAGTGTGGAACCTGGATGAAGGGAACTGATCCCGGGCAGCGTTGGTGAGGTCACCCACTGATGTCTGGTGATGAGGCCCGGCTCACAGCGGGTGTTCCACTTTATCGAAGGTGTTGGACGGGGGTTGAGCTCGGGGCTGTATGAGAACTACTTATTTCCGGCGCTCGCCTTGAGCACAGGGGCACACTGTCATGTTGAAGAATCACCGACGGACAGAACGGTTAGAGGGAAGTTGGAAATGGCATGTTTTTGTACTTTGATTTTTGGCTTGGTAGTTGTTGCAGGTTTCATCGGGGATTCCTCTCTGGTGTGCGTAGGCGTAGACTCTCAGGTGATCTCCTCCGTAACAAGAGCCCGCCCCCCCGCAGTCTATCACGTTCTGCACGGACAGGTAGGCCGACGGCCACGTTCCCCCGCGCTTGATGTTGATGCGGTCTATCACGGCGAAAAGAAGAAGCGAGAAAAACATTAAAATGGCAAACACATCAGCCCAGAGCTTCTGTCTATCCCGCCATCCCCATCCCGCTTCCTCCCTCCTCCTTCGCCCGCCACGTGGTTACCAGCTAGTGCACTGGTGGCTCCCATGGCCCAGCAGGACCCGCAGTACTGGGGGATGTGCTGGTTCCGCGTGACGCTAACATAATTCTTCCCGTCGATGTTCCTCCAGTCCCACGACGGGGGGAGGTCCGTCGCGTCGGCCTTCTCGTGTGGGCGGGGCCGACTCCTGCAAAACGTAGAAGGACGAGGCTCGTGTGTGTTATAAGATCTCGTAACTGGGATTTCACAAAGAAGTAGAAAAGTCACGTCGTATCCCCCTCCCACTGTCTCGGAGGGAGTCACAGCCGAACGGCCAGCAGCGATCCCCCCTTTTTTTCTGGGTCTTATGGTTCTGGTGGAATCACAAACATCCTGCAGGGACGAGGGTTTGAGGCCGGCTGGCCGAGTGACTCGTTGGGTGGGGCCGCTGAACCTGGGCTCTGCGGGCTTTGGTTTTATCCTTGTATTTGTTGCAGCACTTGTTTATGAAACGTACCGTTGGTGAAAGTAAATCGGAACCTGTTTGTTTGGTCTTGAGCAAACAGCTCTGAGCCCTGCAAGCGTCAACGTGCTTCGGGGTCACTGAACTAGAATTAAGGATGTCATCTTCTTTGACGGTGAAGCCACTCACCACTTGTATTATTATTTTGTTATCTAGATCTGTTCTGTGTCTTAAATGACTCGGTTGGCCAGTGGGCGTTTTGTTTAGAGGAACTTTTAATTTGTTTTTTGTGCTTAAGGTAATTCCAGGTCTGTGCCTTAATCTGGTAATTTGTAAAGAAGCATCGAGTTCTTTGTCAAGGAGCTGGTCATGTGTTAAAACACACACACACACACACACACACACACACACACACACACACACACACTTTTTATTTCAGTATTCTAATTGCTAGTTTGTCATCCTTAAATTGATCTCTTGGAGCGGAAACATTAACCTCCAAATAACGTCATCAAAATAAAGAAAAAATAAATACATTAATAACATATAGAATAGAAAAATGTATTAATAATTTAACATTATTAATAATAAAGAATTAAAAGTAGCATAACATGGGAATAAATATAGTAGAGGTTAAAGCCCTTGACAACGTAAACATACGCGTTAACATTACATCACAGCCGAATATGTTAAATGACTAAACACATTAACGTTACTTTAACATTATGCAAGCTCGCGAAAATAAAATGTACACTTTTCTGCTCTTACTTGACGGAGTCCGGTCGGTCGTCATTAACGAGTTTATAACACGGTTCGGTTAGAAGTCGACAGGAGCCGATGGGCAACGAAAGTGAAGCGAAGCAGAACAGCAGCGGTGCGTTTGTTGTGAGAGGCGCCATGTTGGATCTCCTCCCGTTCCTCTGGTCCACAGTGACGCGCGCGCGCTGCGCCCCCTGTCGGCTCCCTGTGGTCAACACCGCGTCACACGTAAATAACACGTGTCCGACGTCGCTGCAGGGGAGTGAAGGGGTAACTGGGGTCTTATGATAATACATCATTTATGTGATGGGTACTTTATTATTCATTTTGTTTGGGTACTTTATTATTCAAACCTATTTGTTTGTTTGTTTGTTTAAAGTAGAAAAGGGGGGTTTAGTTTGCAGCCTGGGAAGAGAAAATGATTGAAAGAAAGGCAAAGGAGCTTCTCTCTAAATGATTGTGGAATTCATATGTGAATTAGCTGAAAATAATTTAGGGTCCATCAAAATTGTTCTCCGGTACAGTGGCTTATATTAACGATATATATGCACTTAGTAAATTAAACAAAACTTGAGTGGTTAAAAAAAAGAAAGTATATGAAAACGTTAAAATTAGTGTTGTTGTTTTGTATGAGATTTTCTCCCTCAAAGATAAATAAGTTAGCCTGTATCTGCTGACCCCTCTGTGTTTTTCACCACGCTGATCAATAAATAAATGTTGTCTGAATAAAAACAGGTGCTGGAGCGATGCAGGATCAGCAGGAAACCTTTTGACAAAGTACTTAGTTCCCAGCTACAATCACATTAAACCTAATGCAGCGCCTGCTAATTGGTTGGGTTTTTAAGATCATTTTAAGCTCCTAACAAGGTTAGCCTATCGCAGGTTGAAGCTCAACTTCAATCTCTGCCTGCTTCTTTTCGAGAGGAGGAAGCAGCAGTGTTTGTGCTCTTAATGATCAAACTTGAATCGGATTAGATGTACATTAGGCACCTAATGAACGCTCAGCTGAAGCACGAGATAAATCCCCAGTTATTTGTTGTGCGATCCGTCCTCACGTTGGGACGTTGCTGAGCAGCTCCCGTAAAAGCTGTTCAGCTGCAAGAGGAAATGAGGTTCATGTGTTTATGTTATGGTTCCCTTGCTTTGACAATGAATTAGCTGCTTCCTGTTTGCTCCATAAAAGCTTGAACGTGTGTGAAGGCGAATGGTAAAACGTAAAGTGACTCTATGGCTTTTCATTCATTACAATCTTTATTGTTAGCGTATGTCCTGTTTTTAAGAAGAAAATGTAAACATTTCTGCATGCATTTCTGTACAACTAACAAAAATAAATCGTTTTTGGACACTAAAAAAATATTCAGGGGTTAAATAATCACAGAAAGATAGAGAAAGAATTCATTGGTTGCGGTACGAGTCGTCGAGCGAGACAGAGGTAAAGACGGTAAACATGAATAGCACTTCATCACAGTGCAAACTCTGAAAAATGACTTTGAACATCAGAAAATCAAGACCTGTCACAGTGAGTACAGGGAGGTTATGCATTCCCAGAAGAGTCACTAACCTCAAATCATTTATCAGTCTGAATTTAAAGCTTCTGAAAGCGTAACTAAACAAACCTGACCCCGGCCCCTATGAAAAGTTAGAAAAACAGTAAAAAGCTGTAATTCTGGGGTGAAAATACTAATGTGACCAATAAAACACTGTACGTTCCTCCTCAAGTCACTTGTTGCTTGTTTTCTCCCCCGAGGAGTCCATTGTGTCGTGAAAGCACGGATACCAGACCAGAGGAGCGACGTCCCAATGACCTTTGACCTCTTAAGTCATCGCACGAACCGTCCTCGGCAACGCGCGGCGTCAGGCTGCCCTCTGAGTGCCGTTACTCTGTCGGGATGTTGAAGTAATGTTCCGAACAACCCTAGCAGGAATATATAAAAGCTTCCAAAGTTGCTTTACGATGAGGCTGACATCCTGGATGACTGCATTAACACGAGCATTTTCCAGTGTGCTCATGCTGAGGAGATAGAAGCCTCGATGACGCCGCTAAACAGACGTTCAATCAGCAGCTAATGAGAGCCCTTATCCATGATCAATTCCTAATTTGAACCATCTTGTAATGCTGGTTTCTTCCATCCAGACAGACCGGCAGTCAGGTATTACATCTGTATTCCAGGTGGAAATGACACTTGAGCTTCGTACACTAGCGGCCCGGCTGCAACAAATACAAATACTGGATGGATGGAAGTCAAATGTTGTAAAACATGCTTCCCAGAGGTTGAATCGCACTGACTTTTCCACTACAGCCACAATGATGCCACAAAAAAATGATCTGATGCAAACATTCGTGCCCCCTCTCCGGTCAGGATTGATTGTAATCGGTAAAGTGATCCCTTTACTATTCATTTAGCGCTACTATCACATCTAAATTTTTTACAATTCCAAAGCAGAGTTTCCCCCTGTTGGTTACGCGTGCAAAGATCACAGATCAAACCAACACGACGACGAGTCACACGTATGCAGTTTAAACAGAAACTGGAGTTACGAGGTTTTCATACAACAACAAACGGGATACTTCTGTCTAAATTCCAAAGAGGCAATCTGCCCACAACCACCACAGAAAAAAACACTAGAAAGGCCACTTAAGCAGACGCACCTTTTGAGTGCATGGAAAGTGCATCCATGTAAATATTGAATACACACACAGTTTGGATTTCACTCGCGGATCAATATTGAAGCAATCTGGACGTTAATCTCATTTGCAGTTCGGTTTTCTTCTTTGCAAAAGCTGCTGCAGACCGGCGGTGTGGGAAATTACAAGAAACTCAGCATTCATGAAAATCTTAGGCTGGACTGGTTTCTGTGACAGATTAGGCCGCATGGAAACCTTTTGAAAAAAAACTAAAATAGAAGATAACAGTGAAAGTCTGCTGTTTAGAACAGCGAGAGCAAAAAGCTTGAATATTGACCTTCAGTTGAGATAGTTTTGTCAACTGCAAAGCTAAAGAAAAAAAAATGATTGTGTGTTTGTAAAACTGCTTTTGCTATTTCATTACCATTTATTAAAGGTTTAAGAAATAAAAAAAATATCTCTGTTTAATATGTTTACTAAACCCGATGTCTTTTTTCTCAAACATCTAATTTTGTAATTGATTTGTAGGACACAGTATGATTGCCTAAACCGCATGTGGCAGGATTAAGATGATCTCTTTTTGATCCCCTCAGTTTCCCCAAAACATGCACTTTTCAACAGGACGACTGTGAAGGCCGCAAAACTAAAACGATCCAGTTTTTTAAGTGATACAAATAATTCCTGTTTCCGACATAATAATTCTGACATTAGCGTGAGGAACAACTGACCCGAATGTTCACTGAACCGCTGGCTGATGGATCAATATCTCTCTCTCTCTCTCTCTCTCAGAAGGAATCAGATGAGCATCGGGTCAAAGACAAACGTTACTTAAGATTCACATCCATTCGAGGGATTAGATCAGCGGGTCGGGACTTCAAACAACAGGAACAAATCAAGGGCTGCTGTGTTCTGGTGGGGGGGCATGGGAGCGGGTGAGGGGAGGTGGGGGCGGGGAGTGGGTTATTGATCACGGCTGGCTGCAGCTCGGGGCCTCGCGGGTGACTCTCTGACTGCTCCCACGCGAGGTCTGGATTTCCAGGCAAAAAGAGAGTCTTCGGGGCGGAGAGGTTGGCAGACAGCATGTTGATGCTCTCTTCAAAGTCAGCTTTTCCCTCAGCAGCATTTAGCTGTTTATTTTTCTTGTTTTTTTGGTGGAGTAAATCCATGTTGGTCAGTCGGCCAAATGGTGATTCATCACGTCCAAAGCGCCTCCCATTTTTTTTTAGAGGTGGGGGAGTCTCATTTGGCTGCTTTGGCCCTGACGACTCCTGTCATACCTTAATCTCCTCTTGCCTAATGCACTTCAGGGAAACCAGCATGGCTCAATCGATTTCCATTAAACATAACAGATCACGCTCAATGGGTTGGTTTTAATCACATTTAATCAATTCCTTTTTAGCAAAGTTGTAAGACCTTACACTGCCCCTGCATACAAAACAATGTATATAATGTCAGCAGACATTTCTGTGTCCAATCAAATGAGGGGTCCCCTCTGACAGGGAGGACAGTGACGACGAGGTCAGAGCGCTTAAAAGGAGTCGGGAAGTTTGGATCCTTGCAACAGGTTTCATAGACAGTTAGGAGATCAGGGGTCAGGGGTCAGCCAGTAAAACAACGTGTGTCATTCATTCATTCATTCATAATCATTCATTTGTCATTTTAAATATGACATTCAAATTTGTGCTTTCTTATTTCCTTCAGGAGAACGCATGTTTGATGACAGTGAGTCATCATTAGTCATCCTGTCTGCGCCATGTCACCGGTAAGTTTAGACAACTCAGCTTAGGACGGGTTCTCAGCCTTTTTTGATTCACTTTGGAGAAAGCCAAACTCAGTCTAAACTAATCCCCTCCTGAACCTGATACTCAAACCATAAGGATAAGACAGCAAATAGACATATTTAAGTACAAGAGCCACTTTTCACTGCACGTCAACCCACTGACAACACCACAATGATGCAAATCAACTTACATGTCCGCTGTATTTTGATGGGGTTGAACTTGGAAAAGTCACAAACAGATCTGAGCCCTTGTGGGCTTCAGAGGTTTTGAGTCATGATAAATGTTTACTGCCTAAAACTGGATTAAACGTAATCAGAGGAGATGTTTTTGCTACAATGCTCTTAATTATTTCAAGAACTGAAATCATCTTTGTTTAAAAAAAAGAGGACATTTTCCTGCCTGCAAGGAGAACTTTGACAGGCCTGTTTTGTGGTAACAAGGATTAGACTGAAGTGGAAGTGCTTCGTTCAACCAGTAAGCGGCGCTGTTTCTCACTCAATGGCCGCGGGACAGAGGACCTCAGAAGAGGCTGTGATCCGAAGTCCCATGATATTTAGAAAACCTCTGCGTTGGATGATCGTAGTAATTTAATGCCCTTAGGCTTAAATATTGAATACAAAAATACAAGATTTTATTTGATTGATCGTCAAACCAAAGTTGTGTGTTTAGGACGTGTTATTATTATTATTTTAATATTTGAGGAATTCTCATCCCACCTCCGCGTCCCACCTCTTACTTCCAATTATCCCAAAGGGGGCTGGACCGGTTACCAGATGAGGACTTCTGATTGGCTGCGTCGGTTGTCAATCACTGGCTCTGTCCTGCAGCCCCCAGTCGGAGAACACGATCCACTCACCAGAAGTCACAAGTCAAATTTCACCAAGCGGGGAGAGAGGAAGGTTGTTTTCAGACCTCACTAGACTCAACGCGTCTCGTTAATGTTCACTTTATAGTAAATAAAGTAAAATAAAAAAGGGAGGCTAAGTGGACTTCAGGACTTGTTGGCTCCTTTTTTTTTTTTTTGGCTTGCGGCGTTTTTCCCACGCGGGGCGTAACGCGCGCCCCGAGCATCAAACATGACTTTGACGCACCTGAGAAACTTAAACCAACCATGGTGACATCACCCCCCCGTGACGTGACGTGTCCACGGCGGCGAAACCGGCCGAATACGCGACTCTTCGGTGTGGAATAACCAGCGGAGCCCAGGTGTCCTCGCGCAGAGCCGATGTGGCCGTTTGGGGGAGCGCAAATCTCAGCTGAGCTTTGACCAGGCGCAGGAGTTTTGGGGGGGCGAGGAGGGGGGGAGGGATGCAAGAGAAGCCCTAGAGAGAACAAATCCCCGGCTACTTTTCCCCCTGAATTGAACCCGGGCCGGCCGGAGCCATGGCCTCCGAGGTGGTGTGCGGGCTGGTCTTCAGGCTGCTGCTGCCGATGTGTCTCGCAGCTGGTGAGTGTTGTATTCTATTTGAATTATTGCTGTTCTTTCGCTCTGCGGTGATGTGCAAACCCCGAGGTGACATAATTGGGATTGGTGATTGACCCGGTGATGCCAAAGGTCACGCATTTCGTTAATCTATTGCTGAGGTGCGGGTGCACCCTAAAAGTGAGTGTCACACATGGGCTGTTATATGTGAATAAAAGACCAGAGCTCTGGTGTACCTGCTGTCTAGTCTTTATTTTATTTAGTAAAAGGAATGACAACGAAACATCAAGTGCATATTTCTCTCATTCTCTCATTTAAATAAAACATAAATAAATCAATGAACTGATAATAGTTTATTTTACAGAAATGGCTAAGCTGCCTTTGGGGCTCAAACTGTTAAAATTGCAGTTAAACTGTTATGTACATTTTTGTTGCATTATAAACGAATGTTGTTTCAAGCGTGGGTTCTGATTTGCTTTTTTTAACCATCAGTCTTGTTATTGATTGTTTTGCTGCTGACTGGACATTCAGTAGATGCCTATTGTGTTGATAGTGTTAATTAACATTTCGATGGCCGTGTTAGAGCCACATGTTTTATGCAGATTTATCAGATGACCCACTGCCAAACGCGTCGGCTTTATTCGGATTCAAGGGGGATTTTTATTTTCTAAACAGGCTTTGCAAAAGTCTCCGAAGACACTCTTAACCGCTGATTTAGAGTTTGTTGGCACGGAGCTCGAGGCGTGATCACACCGCGCTGACTATTAAATTCACACAATTACTTTGTGTTTTAATCTGTAATTCTGTGGTAGGCCGCAAGTGAAAAATGATGAGTGTCTGACCACTGTGGTGTCTTTGTAAGACTTATGGGCGTGAGGTACTTTTACAGCCAACAGCAGGCTTTCTATGGAGAAGACCCACTCAGTACCACCATAATGCATCACTTGACGGGCCGACGGCTCCTTTTATTTCCAAAAGCAATTGTGGGGCCACGCATCGTCTCCATTAATACGTGGAAAGTCGTTTTAACAGTATGAATTAATAATACGGTTGGGAGGGAGGAAAGAATTGCCTTTCCCTTTTATCGTAAACATACCTTTTAATATTTTATGTTTTTTCAAAGTGCAAATGAGCACTTGTCATTTGCTGCTGCTTTTCACTGTAACTGACAGGATGAAGGAAATGTAGAGCGGAAAGAAGGGAAAATGTACAGGAACCGACTGCGTCGGGGGGCGAGAGAGGTTATTTCTGCCATCAGCATCACCCGATCGGCCGCTTACTCTCCTTCATTGATTTGTTTGACAGCTGATCTCTTTCATTTAAAGTGAATGGATTCCGATGTTCGTCAATAACCGTCAACCCATCAGCTGTTGTTTTTTTTCTGTATTATTTGCAACACTTGTTGCTGGAAGATCATTTGAAGCTTAATTTCTTTTCTGCCTCTTAGGGCTTAAATGCACGTGTTCACATTTCTGGCTTTGGTGCAAAGTATTTCCTGGCCTCTCGGGAACCACAGAACGGCAGCAGGACAGATGTTATCTGACTCCCCACCGTTACAGTGCATATTCTATGTAGTGCGATACACGTATATGCACGCCGTCTCTTACTCGTGTCCTACAGTGAAAGACTTCTCTGCTGACATAACAAAGTCTGTGCTTCCTGTTGGCCATCTGACAGCACCTCTATTGAAAAGCAGAGGACTGCTGGGCCCATGTGTACACAGTCTCCTCTACCACCCCCTAACTCACTCACACACACTCACACACACACACACACACACACACATTTGCACACAGCTACACTTTAGCTGATCAAACAGGACGCTGTTTACGTGTGTACCGGCAGAGTTTGGAGCGTGAACACGATTATGTGAGGCAAGTGTCTGACCCGATATCGAACTTCTGCTGTGAATGTACAGATGGAGCTGGAGCTCCGATGTGCTGCTGAGTCTGAGGCAGGTTGCTGCAGGATGAAAATATGATGCTTTAGGTTTGAATTTGGACAAAGTTCACTGAGTTATTGTTAGCAAAACTTTAGTTGACTTTGTGACCTAGCTGCTCTTGTCCTTTTGTATCGCTGCTATAGCCTCCTGCTGCTTTATATTTACCATCATAAGCACAAAGGTACACATGTTTACTACATGGTACTACATGTTTTTCGAAAATATATTTTTAAGCAAAGAGGCCCAAAAGTCTACAGTCATCATCAAACGTGAATCCCTTTTTTCCTTCAACCAAACTGTGACGATCAATACTCTAAATTGGTTGCATCACTGGATGAAATGAGCTTCTTTAACAAGGCAGATCGCATCACCTGAAAGGCTCATATTTTCCCCCAGTAATTAGTCCGATGAAAACAATAAAGCTCTGCACAGTGGTGCTAATGTAAGTTAATGTGGTATGTTCTTCATTACGTTCTTCAGAGGGGTATAAATTCCTCTGTTATCGGCCAGTACTTTGTCCGGCCAGGCACCGCACCACCTTATCTTCTACCGTGACTTTTATGTTTTTGGGCTCAAACTCTCAAGTCAGCTGGTTTTGATTTCACATTCAAGACTCTGCCTTTTGTGTATCGGGTATAATAACTTCTCCTGGGAGAGACCAAAGCCTGATTCAGACGTAAATAGTAGGGTGGATTTGCAGTAATCTGATGTCTGCAAACAATGGCGGTTTATTTTTTTTACTCCCTGTGTAGAAGAAATCCTCAAATGATGAGTCATCCAGCGAAGGCGGAACGGTCGGGAAGACTGCGGTCAAGTGTCTGCAGGCAACACGGGGAGAAGAGCCATGTAGATAAAGATAGATGACCCGAGACAAAATGACTTACTATAGATTCAAACGGATAAATAATGTGAGCTACAGGCTCCGGACTACCAGCGTTGGCAGGTTTTAGGGCTTATTTCATGCTACATTAAATGAAGAAATTGTGCTGTTAGCCAAAAAAAAGTAAGATTATATGTCAACTTATTGAATTGTTAGGAAAGGAAACAATAATGATATTATGTTGGTGATTGGACAGTCTGGCAAATCAAGTGTTTGTGCAAACTTTAAAAAATCCCATTATCTAGAGATATTGGTGGTTTTCACAAAGTGTCAGGATAACATTGACTCACTTTTGAAAGCTTTCCCTTGCTCCGTATCCGAGCACAGAGAAAAACTGGGAGGTTCACTTACTGTCGAGCTCCAGCAAGGGAAAAGTCCGAGCCAAAAGTCAAATGTCAATGAATAGTTCCATTGAGTGGCCAAAGTTAAATACAAGCACCATTTTCAGCAGTGAAATGTCATTTTTTCAGCAGTTCAAGACCAGTAGCAACCCAGACGAGCAGATCTCTGTGACTTTGGCGGTAACTCATGCAGCCGACCTGCTTGTAAACCCCCGCGCTTGTTGATATAACTGCTGAGAAAAATTTAGGAGTGTGTCCACATTTTGTACCAGGTTACTGTGTACTTCAATGTATTCCCTTTCCTCCTGACCCCAAAATGAGGAGAAACAAGAAATGTTTGACTGGAAGGCGATAATTATAAGTTTAGTGCATGCTGAAAAACGGCGAGTTGCAACCGTTGCAAAGGTGAAATATAATTGGAGTTGATTTTACAGCCGTGGTTGTAAAAAAATAAATAAATAAAAGAGCTCAAGCTGCGTTTCTTGCAGACTTCCGAGGGGAAACGGGTAAGTGTTCGCTACAGCGTGCATCACTTTGGACCCGTTAGCCAGCAGGTTGTGTGATGGGTTTGACTGCAAATGGTCAATCTCACTAAGAAATGAGGCACGTTACCGATCAATACATCACTTACTGTTTTTTTTAGAAGTCATGTTTACACTTAAGTGTTGTAACTTTCATCATGAGATCAGAAGACTTCCTTTGTGTGTGTGTGTGTGTGTGTGTGTGTGTGTGTACGCGTGTGTTCTTTCTGTAAAGTGTGGAGTTACATAATTTAGTGTGTTATAGTGACACTTAAATGCTGAAAGTGAGCATTGCATTTAAGCAAAGGGTGCAATTAAGAATTATTCATTATTCATCTATTTATTAAAAATGTGTCTGATTTTGTCGTCTAAACGGCAATTTACAATCGAAATAAAAGGGAGAAGCGCTTACGTTTGATAAGTTGCACCCAGCTGTTAATAATCGTTATTTGTACAGGTTAATACAATGAAAAAATATGAAAGAACTGGGGAAACTGTTTGCTTATAGTGGAGCAATGTTCTTTAATTTGACTGGTTGCCCTATATCCATTCCTTAACATGGATCCCTGGAATAAATTAAATGATATAAAGAAAATAAATCACACGGAAAAATGTAACGTTTTATTGGTTCTCAAATCTCATTTGAGGCCTTGATCACAAAGACTAAAACCGTGTTATCTCATTTTCAGACACTGGTGGTGACATTTCACACTCTCTGTGCTCCATGCGGCCGTGTTCCATTTAATGTTTTGCCAACCAAAACTTGTTTTCCTGTTTTCAAAACACAGCGGCCCCATCTCAAATTTGAAGGAAATCCTGTGCGTGTGTTTGTTGTTGTAGAGTTTACTCATAAAATAACGATCCAGTTTTAACAGTGATCACAGCGCAGGAAAATACTATGAGGTTCTTTGCTTCGTCAAACCTTAACTTTTGATGTGAAGCTTTGCTTTGCGGGGCAGTAAACCGCAGGGAGAAGCTGAGCTGACCGCAGGCTGCTCAGTTAAGTGTCTCTCTTAACACCCGAGGACTATCTGGTGCCTATTTCACTTCCAAACAAACACTAAGCCCGGTGCTCCTTTTGTGATGAAGGCCAGATGAAAAGATGATGAGGTTTGCAATTGTTAAGATTGGTTAAAAGGAATGTTCTGGCTTTTTATGACCAATTAGCAGCTCTTCCACATCAGGAACATTTTAACGAGTTTCACCACCGTGTTTCTCCCAAATCAGCTGATGCCAACGACGACTCCTGATCAGGCGGCTCGTGGTCCGCTGCCAGCTTCTCTCGCGGAGACGAAGACGCTGTTAAATCGGTGGTCTTCAAATGGCTTGTCAAGAGGTGGATTTGCTGTTCAATCTTCACTTGTGTCTCTGTGTTTGTGCAGCTTGCCTGTTCAGGTACAATGCCCTCTCCTTCGTCTACCTCATCTATCTCCTGCTCATCCCGCTGTTCGCAGAGCCCACGAGCACCACAATGCAAGGTAAGACCTCCGCCGTGACGCCCTTTGATCCCTCACTCGTCCGATGGCCTCGGCTGTGTCTATCGCCCGGACAATCTTGAGCGGTTCTCAAAAGCCAGCCTGTGTGAGCGGCGATATTGTTCCCCCCGTTAATGTAAACCAGCCCCTTCGTCCCCCCCCTTGACTTTCCTTGAGATGAGGATGGATTTGGCACACAGTTCAGCCCATGAAAGGTAATATCGGTTTGTACGGGCCCGAGTCCATCTGTTATAATAAAAGTGATCCAGGGCCGAGCAGGACGGACATAGAAAGACGTGATTCTTTTGGAACCAGATGTAACCTCCACCGGATGGAAATGGACATGTTAGGCTTAGGTTTGGTTTATTTGCTCAGATAATCGTCCATAAAGATGATAAAAACTGAACACACCCACTGTGCGGTCAGAAGAAGACACCAAAAGGAGCCCGTAAAATGTCCTTAGGAGGAAAATAAAGAGCGTTGAGATGAGGGCGTTCTGATAATGGCCAATAACCACTGAGGAAATAAAAGTTTCTCCCAAGGCTCCATAAATTCCTGCGACGGCTTCCTTTTTGTAATAACACAATCTGCATTCAATTGAAGTATTATTAGTTCATTCAGCTGAAGCAAAGTTTATTAATTTGGCTCTTTGGTATTTTGGTTTAGGAAATAGCTGAAGGGAAGGAATATAAATATAACCTGAGCCTCCGAGGCCAAGTGAGGGGGACGGGTCTCCTTTCGGGGGATGAATGTGGGTTCGCGGCCGGCAACTTCAGGAGCGCCTTTATGCACTCACCTCACCGCAAAACACTTCACTTAATATGGGGTTATCTGCAAGAGACCACATGCAGTGTTTAATAATACATAAACCCGTATTGGTGGAGGAAACGGCAGGCGGCCCGAGAGTCGTCTCCAGCAGAAATAACAATCAGGAAGTGAAGGAGTGAGGAAGGAGCAGAGAAAGTGGACCACTTACACCTTCATCAATAGTTAAAGAGAGAAGTCTTCTAGTGAGGCTGCTGACTTCCAACGCGGGTCAACGCTAATTGACATGAATCCGCAAAAGACACTTCGACACCAATCAGACGGAAAAAAAATCAAACCTGAAGCGTATCTCTTAAAAAAACAAACAAATTAGCTTCCCTAATAATTTGGTTATGACAACCATTATATTTCACATAAAGTTAATTCAGCCTATAATTAGGTGTCATGGTAATTTAGAGAAGATATGCCACTCATTCTGCCATTGAAGGCAGTGTTTTCACTGCGTGGTTAGATTACATTGTCTTAACACTACAGCTGCTATATTGTGACAAATTGACATTATAATATCTTTTTTCCCTAATTACCATTTGATAATGATTGTTTGTCATATTAGAGGCAATAATCCTTTTTTTACATCATTATCACGACGACACCTTTCAAACAAATGTTAAAGGATGTGTTTACACTGTGGAACGATCATATGTACGAGCAAAGCACAAAAGAAGTGGAAATTACACATGTTTAGACGTTGTTCCAACAGCTGCCTGAACATCTTTGAGCCTCAGTCATCAGGGAGGGAAACGGCAGTCAGGGATGAACAGTATGAGGTTGTTTCAATGACCCTGGTCTTAGTAACCGGTTGAGTCCGCTTATAACATGATGGAAAGCGTTTAAGGTACATTGTCTGGTTATTGAAATAAATTAATTTAGTACAATTTAGTACAATTTTTATAATTCCAAATATAAGCTTGTTGAGGATAATTGTGACAGTATTTACAACATTCAATTATCAAATATCCATTTAACCTTTTCTAGTTCTAATGTAACTGCAAAGTGATCAAGTATACACATTTCTCCGTGCAGAACTCTTCATTCTTCAATGTTTTAAGAGGGAGTTGAACGAGGGATTGTAAATCTGTGCTTTATTTGGATGCTATGTTTCATTTCGTCTTGTCAATCTTCAATCTGTAAAGTTAATTTAAACCAAATGCTTGACATGAATAATTCATCAGGAGTCATTTCCTCGAAGACGCCGCGGCAGTGTGGTCTGCACAGAGATGTTCAAGCGCACGGGAGGAGACTAACAATCGCTGGTGGTTGTGATTTACTCTCTAATGTTGTGATCGCAATATTTGGCTCTGCACACCCTTAAAGGCATTCAATTATCAGTGGAGGTGAACAAAATCTAAACTGTGTCTCTCTCATATGGGCAGCAAGCATTTGTAGAGCTGTACGACTCATTGAATCTTCGTAAATAATTGATGTTATGGCTGATTGATGAGGTTTATGTTGTAGCTGGTAGACCTTTTGAAGGAGGATGTCTGGTCGTAACACATCTTTTAGTTTGTCCTTTTTTTAAAATCCATCATTTATCATACTTTTTTGTTGTCAGCGAGGCCGTGGCGGAGATATTTACTTAAGTAAAAGCAACATCACAGTGTTGAAATACTGCGTGACAAGTAAATGTTCCGCATCAAAAATCTTTCTCAAGTGATGGAACCAAAATATACTTAAAGTAATATTAATTATGCAGAACGGAGCATTGGAACAATTTATCGTCACTGATTTAATATTTGATGTATTTATATATACAAATCACCAATGATGCAGCAGGTAAAGATGAAGCTAACTACTTCATATAAATACTTTTTATTAACAATCTTAAAAAGTAACTCGTAAATGATGATGTCATGGACAATATTGGTTTCAGTCTTTCAAAAAGACCAATTGATTGAGCTGAAAACATTTTATTTTCCCTCTCTGACGCCACGATGTGGTTAAACTATGTTCTTAAAGTTGTCAAATGGCTCCTGGTCTCTGATTGATAAGGGGAAAAACTGCAATTGTTAAAACTGAACAATGGCCACTGTTTTAGCAAACTTTAAACATACTCTTGGGATGATCATTTCTTTTCACTTCTTCATTTAATCCGCTTGCCACGGCCTATTGTCACACACATTTGATAAGGTTCGCCGTCGATGGCCTGAGGCTGCGCAGCGGTGCTCCACCTCAGCCAGGATATTGTGCAATGTACTCTAGTAAAAAACAAAAGTTCCCTGCAAGGATGCAGTAAATTTAATGAGACAGAGATTTTGCCCTGCGAAGAACCAGCGAACAACACAGCACAGAGATGTGGGACGATTTAAGGACTGACGATAGGCGCAGGAGGAGCCACTGCCATCATCTCTTGACCAAAGAAGAATCCTTCCATCAACGTTGCTCTTCCTTGAGGTTCATTAGTTTTGAACTCACTCTAACTAACACGAGTGTGGGTCTCTGAAATCACTACTGTAAGTACGGATCACCATAAAAACTCCTGAAATGATCCCAAATACCTGTAGGTGCGCTATAAAAATAGCCATGTGTTGGACAGCTGTGGCAGACGGCTCATCCTTCCCTCCCGGCGTCAGTAACGGCCACTTGACAGCAGAAAGCCAAGAAACCGAAGCATCAATTTGGCTCCTTCTACGATAACTTATAGAAAGTTAGAGGTCTTGTGGTGCACCAGAATGTTTATTTGACTTTTCCACAGAAATAAGCTTACTCACGTACTGCAGTGTTGTCAGCTCTTAAGCCGGGTTACGTATTATGATCCACAGAAACAACTCACTAATTTATTAAGAACCGCTCCTGACCTCCCAGCTGATCACATGAACATTGATCGTTGTTTTATCAGAAATACTTGTACTACAGCGCTAAAAAAGCTTGGCAAGCTTCTCAGGGGCTTGAGAAACCCACAAAGAGACCTTCTCCGGCTTTCAATGCATGAACGTCAGAAGTAACATGTGGAAATCGTTAAACTAAGTGGTGTTGGTGAACTCACTGTAGCTGCTTTTCCTTCCCCAGGCCACACAGGACGCCTGCTGCAGTCCCTCTGCTTCACCAGCATGTCCTTCCTGCTGCTCCACATCATCTATCAGATTACCGTCAACAGCCTCCTGTCCGGGAACTCCATCTCATCTGACTTCAACTGTGAGTAAAGGACGCCGCAGCCGTCATGGACGAGGCTCCGGAGGTGCTGACGTTGGTTTTGCGTAGAAATCAGAGCGTCCTGCGAGGTCGAGAATCCGCAATTCAGCTTTTGCTTTGTGCAAACCTTTTGTTTTTAGGGAAGTCAACACACCAATGAATCCTTTAAACTCATTTGCGGTTAAACTCCTGCAGATAACAAACTTTAACTGGATTTCACATAGTTGTTGCCTTTCATTCACTGTGGTATTAACAATGGTTGTGCCAGTCCACCTTGTTTCATATCTGAGCATTTCTGATTACTCTGTGCGGTTGCTATTGCGTACGTTGTTTCAATAACAATAGTGGGGAGCACTTGGTTCGCCGCGCACAGATCTTTACTCGACGCTTTTAACTGAAAAGAAGAAACCCGGGCCTTTTTTTAACTTTTCCCAACCTCCATCGGCATCCCAAACCGATCAGTCACAGTTCTTCAGATCCTCTAACGGTGTCTCTGTGGTCCAGCACATGTCACGGGTCTTAATCGGTCAGAGACGGGGGTTGGATGGTCGAGTATATACATTTTCAGGTGGTCCGAACAACAATCAGACCACGATTCCTCGACAGGTCCCTCACACTGAGATCAACGCTGTGACATCTCGAATGTTCTCCAGGGACTGTGTGCACATGTGTGTCCCATCCATCACCCTGACCGATTGGTGCTTAAACTCTGACCTGAGCTGATTGATGCAGTGTCACAGAGTTGTGCATCACCAAAGAAAGTTTCCACACAGAAGAAAGGAAAGAAATGCTCCATTTACAGCAGGAGGTAAAATAGAGAGTAGACTAAATATTCACTCGGGGAAAAATATTTGCTGAAAGGGGGCGGCAGTTTAAAAAGAGAGAAAGATGAACTAATCTCCTGAAGCCACAACATGTTCTTCAATCCATAACTTTGCATTTAGCCTTTTCATAACAATGTTTTGAGTCATACACAGTTGTCAGAAGGGAGGCACGCACATCAGCTGCACTAAAAAAGAATAGGAAGATAACAAGGATCCTTGTATCTCTGAGTTCTGCATAAAGAATCTAGAATCTAGACTTCAACAATCTAAAGAAATCTAGATTGACAATAAACTAATAATATATGAAAGAAGTACGGAAAGTCAGTTGCACGTTCTTCGCCTAAACCATCAACGTGCCAAGTATGCCTACATATTTGTTTTTAAAGATGAAAATCATACTGTCACAGCAAATAATTATCTCAAAATACCACGTTATCTGCCTATTGTTAACTGTCATTCAAAGCACTCAGGGTTTTGCTTCAACCGTACAACATGAAGCTCCATTGGCCCTTTAATGTGTATTAATTAATACACACTGGAGTCATTATCTGAAACGTTTAACAGCAAAGTCTGGTGAAAGCAGCGGTGAAGCAGTAAGCTGGTTGATCATGCCGGTCGTTTGGCAAACAATAGTCAGTGCCATCCTGTTCCTATTTTTTTTGGCTACACATGCAACAGGAAGCCACTTGATGCGCCTCCTATATTCTGAGATTTCTATATCTGGCACCCCCCCCCCCCCACCAACCCCCGACCCTCGACACCCTTTTCCTTTTGGCACCCGAGTATAAACAAGAAGTCCTCCTTCTGCGGTGAAGCGGTTATCCTCCCTCCAGATAGCTTCACATCATTTCCCTCCTTCCCCGCGGCCAAATACGCCATTAGAGCAGTAGCTGAGTTTGGTTTGAGTGAAGAAGCCCCTTCTCTAAACCGGCTGACACCCACAGGTGTTGCATCAGGCCAGTGAACGGTCACCCGATGAGCTTCCTTTTTAGAATCATCTGTCTTTCCTGTGTTTGTAAATGCAGTTCCCACCACTTTGGGTCACAAGCAATTCGTACTAAATGTCAAAGAACACCAGATAGAAAATACCTTCCTGTGATTGTCTCTTTGGCAGTCGTGTACGACGCCCGTGTACGACGCCCGTCCATCTGGAGATAAAGAAGGTTCAAACAAACTATGCAGACGCTTTTTGCACGTTTGATTCGGATCGTATCTGATAGCGATGGATATTTTGCCAGCTCATTGAGAATAAACTGGCTGTTTTGGGACCAGTTCCTCTGAGGTAGCCTTCATTTTTAAGTCCCGCAGACGGCATTGTTGACCTCTGCAAACACACATATACCCACCATTCTCTAAATATGAGACATTTACTGAACTCTCACTCTGCGTACCGGTCGTCCTGATCACGGTCATAAATGTCGACGCTGCAAATCACAAGTCTCTGCGGGAAAAAGGGCAACAGGCATTAGGCCCCGTAGAAGAGACGGTGCAAAGAAACGCTGTGCTGGGAGGTTAACGGCCCAGCGAGTACAAAGGGTGTTTTATGACATACACGTAAAGTCCCAGGACGGGTTCTTTCGGTGCTCTGCTGGAGGGGGGGGGGGGAAGCGGCCTCGCCTTCGATGGGCAGAAAGTCTCAAACACTTTTCCGGAAGGCTGCACGCTGAGTTCAGGCTGCATCACGCAGCATTCCTCTCCTCCGCCTATGGATCCGACTGCACGCAGACTTTACCTCGGGCCTTCCTCGTCGTCGCGCACAACGTCGGTTCCCTCTTTCGCCCGTGATCTCAGTCCTTGCCGGGTGAAGCTGCGTGCTGCAGATGTTTGCAAACTTTAAATGGGGCGTTAAGTTATGTGTCCGTGGCCTTTTTATAAACCTTTTGTGGGTGAGTAATGTGGATTAGAACAACATTAGTGAACCATATTTCCTGCGCATCAGGCTCATTTGAAATAACACAAACTGTAAAGTAGCTACTTTTATAGACCCGAGGCTCCAATAACTGTAAAATAATGAAAAGCAAGTAGCTGGTAATAATAAAAAAGTGTGTGCCCCTTTACTTCTAGCACCACACCCATCCCCGATCTCCTTCATTATGGTGTCCTGTACATGGGAATGTTGTGGGACTGCATGTCACCTCTTCGTTTCAGTCCTATTCGTGTCAAACTGTCTGGTTTCCTCCTCCCTCCCTCGGTCCTGAGAAAAAAAACAGAGTCCTTAGTGTCTTTAACTCGCTAGTTAAATGTTTGACTTCCCTTACCAGCCACCGACCGTTAGTATTTATTTGCCTTATCTGGCATTGTTTACTGCCCGTGGTTTAATTTGGGGAGGAGGATTAGTGCGACGCAAACACGAGGTCTGTGTGCTGGCTATAAAAGTTAAACAATGAGGTAGGAATGCCTAAATAATATTTAAAGATGCCAAATCTGGTGTTATATGGGGGATGACTAACAAATTGATTACATGACCTAATTGTTTGATAAGATATTAATATTGATGATATCGATCAATAAGTCTTTCAGCTTTGGCAGGAATTTCGGTTTAACATTTAGTAGGTTGAGGAGGATTTTTCTCAAAAACATCTCAATTATAATAACAGAATAAAGCAGTTATTTAGTATGTGTCATAACCATTAGGCCCAAAATACATTTGTTATCATTTGTTATCATTATATAATATATTATTATTATATATTATAACTATATATAATATAATATTTAGCAATATAAGATGATTTTACTTTTAGAATAATTTAAAATATACCATTAGACTGGAGCTAATAAATATCAAAATACATGTAGAATAACTTCTGTTGCCTCTTTAAGAGTTGCACCTTGTGGTGTGTTGCATCACAGTTGGGTCTCTGAGCACTTTAAAGCGGGAGTGGACGCGAGGAGGCGGACGGAGGACGGCTCTTAGCGTCGGATGTCAGAGGTTATGTCAGAGGTTGGTTATGTGGACTCCTCCCGAAAACATACGGTGTCCTAATTTATTTAGAACCAACCGACCCTCCGCCGTCTTCCGCTCTACCCCCCCGAACACGCAACACATAGCGTGAGCTCGGGGAGTTATTTATTCACTGATGAGTAATAAAGGAACGTTGAGGTTTGCACAGACAGTCCATTAACGTTTTATTCACCTGGGGTGGAATTCAGAGTTTCCTGTTTCTGACAAAGTGCCGAACCGCCTGAGTCATTTCTTTACAGCATACTTGTAAGTCTGTGCGTCATTTCGGAGAACACCTTCTTATTTTCTTTGGACAGTTGTTTTCTGCTTGTAGCCGTACGTATTGTAGCAAGTGACATTTACTATTATTACTATCTATTAACGATACAATCACCACTTAAATTGAAAAATATTTGCTGTAGTTTTAACCCTTTTAGACAGTCATCGTCCCGAAGTAATGGTTGACTTCTTTCTTTTCTTGACACTTTTATAAGAGATATTTCACATTTTAGCTGAACAATAGCAGCAAAAACCTGTTTTTAAGTGAAAAGGTGGAGTAAAAAAATTATATATTATTACTAATGGTTTTATCAGAGGGGAAAAAATGTTTTTCTCTAATGGCTATTACGACAATTATTTACGAATCATAAACATTAGTTTACCTGCATTATCTATACTTGGAACAGAATGTTTTTCCTTGTTTGAAAGTTTTGTTTAAATGCTTGATTATTTTTTAAATTATAATAGAAAATTATATTTTAAAATTAATAAATGACTCACTAACTCGCTGTTTTTGTCCAGGTTCCAACTGGGAGAAATCCATAAGACAGGTTGGCTTTGAGAGGTAAGATAATAATGAATTCAACACTTTCACAACAAATACATTAGTAATTTTATTAAGTAAAATGTAGAAAACTGATTTTCTTAACAGCTTGAATCTTTCCCACAATTGGGAAATACCTCTTAAGTGATGAGCTTTTGTTGATGAAAGGGAGGGGCAGCAATATAAACAGAACTTTTTATGAGGATTTCAAAATCAACAGCAAAAAAAAGAGGGTTTTCCTCCATCATTTGTGCAGAGTGTTCTAAATACAGCAACTCCACAATAATATTAAACACCCCTTCTTTGCATTTAACCGCGCTGGCCCGCAAAACCCAGTTATGTCTGACCGTCGGACCTACTTTTCAAAGCCTTTGCCGCTGCGTCCGTCTCCTCACACCGCCGTGATCGCGTTAGATGCGGTTTCCTAAGTACGGGAATGTCCCAAACTCCATCCTTTTTCCAGTACTCAACACCCCTCGGTGGACAGAACGCTGTAAGTGGCGGAAGTGGAGCATAAACATTTGATCCCGCCTGCATTTACCTGTTTGTGTTGGTGATCATGTACAGTATATACACAACATTTACAGCTGCAGAGGCGGATGCTGTCTCCCTTTTATGGCCCATCTGGGGGAAAATGCAGAAGCTGATGTCGGATCTACGGAGTCTAAAGCAAATTCACAGCTGTTTTTTACCCACACAGATCCTTGAGTATCCTCAAGCTTGACCTTTTCAAATCCCTTGTAACTATCAAATATTCTTATGGTTTAGAACGTATTTTGTGGCCTCTGTATTTGTCATTTTCCCCCTGCAGCTTGAGGCGGTGAGGACAGGCCTTTGCACTGCTAATGTTATTGTAGTAATCATTACAGTTGCTGGCTCACTAAACCCTTTCTGGCTCCGATAGTTTCCATCTCTTTTAATCACGTGAGGATGCACGAAGCTTCGCGACAATAGAGCGCTTGGAAACAGACGTCCTTGATTGGATTAAACTCCAACTATTTATCTGGCTCTGTGTTTTCCATCGTTTGATTAGCTCTTCATTTGTGAACATGTTAACTTTTATAAACTTTAAATGCACTCAAGGTCAGAATGAGATGGGTTTTGTTTAAAAATGTCAAGTTGCTTTAAACATTTGGTCAGCTTTCTCTCTGCAGCATCAACAGTATGTTTTCTTTATTGTAAACAGTTTAATAAAACAGCTCATTATGAAATGCTAAGAAAACCCTTTGGTGGCCAAACACGGGACGTGTCATCGTTGTAAAACTGAAATAGAAATTGGTTTGGATGGTGAGCTTTAAAGATTTTGAAACCTGCTAGCCATTTCAAGGACAATTTTCATTTGCTTAATTGGAAATGCAATCATGACACCTCATAAAACTTGAGGCAGCATGAAAACATTTTAGTGGATTGAATCCTGGTGTTTGCGTAGCTCTCCTGGCAACAGTCGTCCGCCACTGTTAAGCTTCCTGTTTGAACAAACTTTCTCGTATTTAGTTAAAGGTGAGCAGACTAATCAAATAACGAATATTACAAAAGCTTTGTTTACTCACATCAATATAACGACAGGGCAAACAATGGCAGTCAATCCAGTCAATTAATGAAAAACCCACACAGTGTGTAGCAGAGTAAAGCGTATCATTATCCGCTGTGTTTGAGAATAGTTCAAAAAGGTAAGATGTCTATGTTCATCAACATAACTTAATTTAACACATTCGACTTGTAAAAATTGAAGGTAGTTTCATAGCCTCTGACTCTGAGCAGTTTAGTTAGGGAAAAAATCTCACAAGTTCTTTTGAACAAAGGAGGCAATTTCCAAGGGAAAAAGGAAAACCCACACTCTCTCACGGCTTTTTTGTTTGAATGGAATTTCACTCACTTTTAAAGCACCAAGCCTGATTTAATTAAACTGGGTGGTACTCCATATAAAAGCTAAAGAATTCAACACGTATTAAAACAGCAGCTAAATAATGGAAAAAGAATCCCGATTCCCATGTGAACATATGCGTGTTCTCTGAAAGATGAAATTTCTGCAATAATGTCCACATTATTCCCTCCAGTTCCACATGAACACAGATTGGGACAACCACTACAAGTTATTGGTCGCCGTTATCTAAGACTCCTTTCTTGTTCTCTGCCCCGTTTTCCCCACATTTGGTCGCTCTCCCGCAATATTGTTCCAAATCCCACATTTCTTTTGGTGTGCTTGCTTTCTTTTTAGCGTGGTTTCCTCTGTTTGTCTCCAGCGTGATCGGTGCAGATCCGGGCAACGGCATCCGCGTGTTCATCCCCGACATCGGCATGTTCGTGGCCGGTTTGGCTATCTGGCTGCTGTGCCGCAGTCTGGTCCAGAAGAGGCCGCCTGAGGACATGGCCCAGGACAACGCCGACTTCGAAGCCGAGGAACAAGTGGGTTTGATTTATGGTGACAAAACATAACAATGTCCGAACTTTCCATCCACGCACATGATTTTATTTATTTGATTATTTAATAGACGTATAATAAAGCAGGTTGTCTTTGAAAGAGGGAGGCCTCTGTTTAGTTTATATTTTGTATTTATTGTTGCATTATTTTTCAATTTATTTGCAGTCAGCAGTCCAAAACAGAAGATATTCACTAGAATTTTATCAATCAGTAAATAAAGCACAAAATCCTCAATTATTGTATTGTATGGTATTTTTCCGTGACAAAATAAAACATTTTGGACATAGTTGTTCTCTTAGAATAAGCGGGTAACTTTTGAACACGTATGCGCAAAAAAGTAAGAGGAGTAGGTACAATTTTCTCAGATTAGCTAGACTTTTGCTAAAAAACGAATGACTCAAATTAAGAAGCAAAACATTGAATTACGAATGAGGCACATTTGTTTAAGCAGTAGCCCATAGAAATGTACTTCATACTTCAATCAGCACATGTTTAGAAAGGTGTTTTCAACACCACGGAGAGCTCCGACCTGCAAGTCGTTCTAATCTGGAACCTGATGTGTCTGTGATCCCAAAGGAAGACGAGGAGAAGCTGAGCCTCGACGACGACATCCATTTAGGGGAGGACTTTGAAGCGGGATACGAGGCCGAGGAGGATGAAGAATATGAGGAGGAGGAAGAGGAGGAGGAGGAAGAGGAGGAGGAGGAAGAGGAAGAGGCAAAGGAGAGCACCAAGAGGAAGATCCTACGGATTGTGGCGGAGGCTGCGTCCAAAGTGAAGGAGATAATCGGGAACTTAATCACGACGGCAGGGAAGGTGGTGGTCACCATCTTGTTGGGCATGACAGGTGATCTTAAAAAAATCAAAAAGGAATACATTTAGAAAACATTTAAGGAACAGTAAAACGTTTAACAAGTAGTGGATTTTTACAAATGAATACATCTATCTGCTTACAACAAACCTTTTGGGTTTTCTTTTTTGCATGGGATAAATCCTGCAAAACCAGCTCAATAGCTCATTAATGGATCATTTGCACATTAAAATGTGAAAAATCTGCGTTTTAACGTTTAGGAAATGAAGGAAAGAAATTGTCCACCATTTCCGACGTTATATAATTAGATCCAATAACAATGAAGTGTTGTGGTCTATTTGGATCAAATATTTACATTTAGATTTTATTACAACTTATCCTATGTGGATAAGTAAATGAGAACTCTGACTTTGTGTTCCTTCTCTGGTGTTTTCAGGTGTCATGCTGCCGTCGTTGACTTCAGCGGTCTACTTCTTCCTCTTCCTCTTCCTGTGCACCTGGTGGTCCCTTTGCCGGACCTTCGACACGCTCATCTTCAGCTGCATGTGCGTCCTGATGGCCATCTTTAGTGGGGGACACCTCATTGTCCTCTACCTCTACCAGTTCCAGTTCTTCCAGGAGTCCATACCGCCAGACGATTATTACATCAGGTGATACACATGCACGCTTAATATCGCACACAAAATCGTCTGTGTTCATTTTCTGCCGGTGTCAAGGTTCAGATCAAAACACGTGTTAATTACGTTTGGATTATTTTCCCAATTCAAAACTGACATCCTTTTTTGCTCCTGAAATAAATGGAATACAAACTTAATCAAAATACTTTTGATGCAGCAGTGGAGCTTGAGAAAATGTACTTTTGTTAGATCTCATGCCTCTGTGATGAATTGTTGCCACTTGCCTCCTTAAAGTAACACAACGTGATGACACTCGCTCAGCAGCAACCGCTCATTTGGCGCTACAATATTTATTGCACCCAAGGCAAGTTTGTTTAAATGATAATAAATATTTCTTATCTGTACAAACAAGAAAGAAAGGGCAAACCCAGTTGGAGGGAATGTCAATCAAACTCCTTCTCGCAAACTCATCAATTGGCGAAGCAGCGCTTTCCGGCTCTTCGGTACAAGCGGTGTTGTTTTAATATGCATGAGAGAGGAGACAATCGTCTCTCTGTGGCCTCTGCGGCGGAATGTCGCGGTCGGAGCAAAACCACATCGTTGCACTTCTTGCCGACTTAAGTTAGACACAGCTGGGATGAATACAAAGTGTGTAGCAGAAAGTACCGTAAGTCACTAAACCCTGTGTTAGACTGAGAACCTGGCATGCAAAGAATGCCGCTTATTTGCCAGTTGCTAAAATAATCCACAAAAATTTAAATCCTCTATTATAACAGTGGACAGTGGTCGTATCCAGTCTCCATTTGGGTCTAAATATGCGTCAAAAATCGATTTGGTTATTATGAATCAGATATTTTTACATGAAATTGTAATCACGTAAAATGTAATGTACAAACATGTAATATGTTTTTATTATAACATGTATTTCCTAAAAGCCATCTTCACTTTATTTGGAAAGAAAGTTAAAGGCAATAGGGAACTGAAATCTAATGCTTTCTTGGTTTTTGAATTGGGCCATAAATTACTTGTATGTATGCTAACCATAATCTCCAAGCATCTGTCTCAATACAGCTGTTGTCTCATTACAGCTGTTGTCTCATTGTAGCTTTTCACACATGTTATCTCAGTGCACTCGGTGTAGCAGGTTTTTATTGATCTCATGGTTTCTCATTGGGAAGCTGTGCTGCTGTGTGTCAGGGCCGAGGCTATTTACAGCCATGTATGGAGGAAGCGGCCTCGTGTCCCTCACCATCCGTCTTCGGCTTCAGAAGGCCGATAAAGTGCAGTTGTAGTGCTGTATTGATGAACATCTTGTTAGAATGGTCATCAATAGTCTTTTTAAACCGTTAACGCTCTATTAACTAAGGAGTAAATCTGTCGTTTTCCAGTCATGAGGCCAAAACTACCTGAAGAGCCCTCCAAATTATGAATAAAATTTAAGAATAAAATGTTTCACATACATACCTGTTTCTCCAAGAGCAAGAGCACAAGAACATTTTTTAGGATGAATCAGAAGGTGTAATCAATACCAGCCTAAATAATTACCAGAAATGACCAATTACTTGAATTGATCAGTAAATATGTGAGTGAATCAACTATTCAATATCTGAATCCTTAAGTTAAATAAGTTAGATTTTTCTTGGATAGCTCTTTATATGACCAGGCCGTGTCATTGTGCATTCATGTTGACTTTCCACAACGATGAGGTATTTCCGTCCGCCGCTACGTGGACACTGAGGCCCCCCCCCGATGTGATGATAAAGGTAACACGCTCTTCTCTGATCCGCCTTGTTGCCTTGCACACGCCGTCTGAGGGAAACTTACAAACGGGAATTCGTGCTGCTCCCGCTGGACAAAAGGCCGTCCCGTTGCTCGCCCTAATTGTGCTCGTTGACAGTTGTCTCGGCCTTGCCGTCGGCCCCGTGTCGAGTGAGGCCGTTGAGAGGCCTGGCTTCCACTGCACTTCCTGCCTTCCCTCCTCACAATGGAAGTCCCCAGTCATGTGACCAGCGGGATTTCCCCCGCAGCTGCCACAAGAAACCTTTCAGGAAGTGGGATGAGGTCAGAGGGGAGGAGGGGGGGGGGCTTTGCCCCTCCGCATGGCAGACACTCAGGAGACATCTGAATCTATACGGTTGTCACCGGAATACGTCGGTGCACTTCCTGAGGGGATGATCTTTGTTCTGCTCAGAGGAAGAGGAGTGAATCAAATGGTTTCCTTTTGTGGCGCAAAAAGATTTTTTTTGTATTGCTGCATTTTTTAGATTCCAAGTTCAGTGCGTGGAAGGAAATGGTCTTTGCAGGAATGTCATCAAACAGAAAGTCCAGATTAGACTACACTTCATTTCAGAAGCTGCACTTTTTTTTTGCACTCCTTACCATCGCGCTGACACTCCTCAGATAAGGTCCCCGGCCTCCAGGTTGCAGAACCCCTGATGTTTATCCAGCACAGACAGCATGACTCGGCAGTTCTTACAGTCTTTTGTTGCGTTTACTTCAACCATCCTGGCTTTGTTTCTTAAATCGATAATTAGTTTTAAGGAAAGAGGCAGCCAAAGGCCTGGATTTACTTTAGTCAATTAAACAATACACTTATCTCAACGAGAACCGTCCAATCTGCTGATTGAAGATTAAGTTTTAATGCATTGGCTTCTTCTCAACAAAAACAATCTATTTTTTTCAATGACTCTAGAATAAAATTTTGACTTCTACGACATATTCATGGAACAAAGGTTTGTATTTTTTTCTCAGGAACGAAGTCTAAAGCATCTTCATAAACTATTTTAGCGAATTGGGAGCCAAACAGAAAAAGGCTGCAACTATTTTGATTGTCGTCCGAACCGCCCAAATATACAACTGGTTATAATATCAGCCAATGCCAATATTTGCCATTTATACAAGAAAAATTATTTTTCTCTGTTTCAATCAAAAAAAAATTGTCGACCGACGAAATGAATAACGGACAAATGATTGCAGCTCTACAACGAAGATATATTTTCTTGGAATAATAAGGTTGTATGATCTTCTTTACAAATGAAATCCATGGGACAATTTCCCTTAAATATTCACCTCGAATAACACAATTCCAAGCGTTTGTTGAACTATGTATCCTGTATTTTAACACAACTTCTTGCTTCCTGGTTTTCTTCAAGTCAATCCGTTGGTCGTTGTTCCTGTCCTCATCCCTTTGTCTGTCCGTCTGTCTCCGCAGTATATTTGGCATCTCCCCCATTGTTCAGAGCAACTGCTCCTACACATGGAAGCTCATTGTGCACCCGGAGCGTAAGTGGAACCACTTTGTCAATCCCATCATCCTGCTGATGCTCTACTACACTCTGGCCACGCTCATCCGCCTGTGGCTGCAGGAGCCCATCGACCAGCTGACGGTGAGGACAGCATGCGGAGAAGCAATGCAATTAACGGCACATCCTTCATGATGTGCCGTTAACTGCACCCAGTTCACACCTCCGGTTGGCCTTTATTCATTAATTGGAGAGATGAAACGTAACATGAAATACAATACAAAGTTTAACAAGGAGTAAATAACAAAAAATAATCAAAATCACAGCTGAAGTACATAAGAGCCACAGTATCTCAGGGTGGATTTCTTATGTAAAACCAATCAGATTGGACGAGAGGAGGGTCCCGTGAAACTGAGAACTGAAATGGACACTGAAACCGTTTGATTAAACTATTGTTTGTGATGTTAAACATGAACGCGTACAAATCTTGGGTGGATGCAGGCGGGTGTGAAAGACGTCTCGTGGAATTCAACAAGCACAAACGCCTCCATGCGGCTTCTCAGTTAATTCTAGACAGCGAACTGAAATGGAAGCAGATTGAATTAAACGGGTAGCCGGGTGGCCTCGTGATCAGAGGAGATTTTATATTGACGGAAGATTCCAGGTCGATCGATCTGTTGGTTGGATCTGTCCGCTGGAGCTCGGCTGTCATCTGAGATGCGGGTGGCCTGATTCTGACAAAGCGCGAAGGGAGGATGCATCTCGGTACCAACGTTAAACCGTTAATTAACAACTGTGAGGAAAATGCTTTGTGCTTGGGAGTGGTACGAATGTTTACAAAACCTAAAACATGACAAAATGAAAGCAAAAGGTTTACAACACTGACGTGACTAAATTAGGGAGTTTGTCATTTCAAACTCTGAATGGAGGATTTGGGATCTACTTGGTAATGACGATAATAAGTGGAACTACTGCGCTTCTCAATGAAGGTGCAACGTTGTAAATGGAGACCCTCACCCCTGAATTCAACCCGTCTTCCTTCACCTCGGAGCCACTGTCCTGTAATGGAGTTATAGATTAGTGTTTTTATAGCGGGGTCAATACTGCCCCGTGAACCTGCACGCCTGTATGCATTATTGATCGCTCCACCGAAGGGTGATTGCGTGTGTAAGTGTGTGTGTGTTTTCACCTACTCTTACACTTTGGACAACGCTAATAATAAGACATGATTACGGCATAAATCCCCGGCTGACGGCTCTGTTCGATAGTGGACGCGGCGGATTATGAAAGATCTGGAGCCTCTGTTACCGTTTCTCAATACAGTTAATGCTTGAGTTCAAGTTCAATGTGTTTGATCAGCAGCAGTTTGACGATGCAGTAAAAACTGTGAAGACATTCACGTCTTAATTAAAGTAGCTAAGGGCATGAGATGCAAGGAAGCGATGCGTGACACCAGACGTAAACCAAAGGAATGCCAGAAATGGCGCTCACTCAAGTGTCAGCACAACGTTTTTTTTTTATTTTTATAGAGCAAACGTTTTAATGGTGCAGTCTGGATTTCATGTTTTATTAACAAATGATCGAGTTGAAATCACAAGTGTCCAATTAACTTTTATTGTCTAAAGAACACAATGTCCTCATCGGAACTGCACACACAACTAGAACCAAGTTAAGAGCCCATAATGAAAACTGGGAACTTGAGATGAAAGTGTTTATTGTGAATACAATGCAGAAAGCTATGTTGAATAATACGATAAAACTACATAATTTCCTCTCTAAAATGTCACCCACCTACTCCTCAGATTTGCCACTCCTACTCTGTAAAAAAGTCTCAAATATGAGCTGATTAGAACTGATTCTTCACTATTTTGTGTCTGCTGAAGGATAGCGGACTGACTTCAAAGTCCAGCGGTGAAGACGCATCTCATCCAAACTGTCTATCTTTGTTATTTCAGGACGACAAGGACGGCGACATGTGCGAGGAGGACGATCTGGATGGAAACACAGCAAATAACTCCAATGCCAACAGGAAGAGGCAGCTGTGGTGGGAATCCCGCCAAGGCACGGATGAGAAAAACGTACGTCAGGGTTCACACACGCACGAACAACTAAGTATTTATTATTGGACAGGAGACATATTAATACTAATGAACTGATTACCAATTCATTCAGTTCAGCTTTAGGAAAAAAACCTTGAAAATCAGCTTTCTTTAGCTGTAGACTCAAACTGTTATATTGCGTCTCGTTTCATCCGAGCTTTCTCCTTCCTAATGGACTCGTCCCTGGAAAGATTTCAGCAGAAAACGCACACACATTCTGACCTTGTTCCCATATCAAGGTCCGTAGTCTGTCTCCACCGGGCACCTCCTGAGGTTTAAAAGCTTTTAGGGTGTGCAGACACAGATGAGCGATGGGCTCGATTTACAGAGTAGTGCTGCTCGACTTTGTTCCTGTTTATCCGCGACTATAAAGAACAAGGAGGCCCTTTGACTTCAGCAGCTCATCGATAACGCACCTTTCCTTGTATGCTCTTTTCTCCTCCCAGCTCCTCTCCATCCAGGATGGCTTCAGTACAAATGAGGTGGGGGCTGCTCTGGATGTGTCTTAAATCTGTGCATCTTAACCCCCCCCACACACACACTCCTTTGACCCTCAGTCCTGTTGCGGGAAAATAAATCACTGCAAAGCGCTCTTCACACTGCACCCTGGTAGAACAGAGAGTTCCTCACAGTGGATGTTAAGCTGCTTTTTCGTTTTGTGTCTGACAAAAAAACTACCGCTGATTAAGTGTCTTTTGAGTCGGTAAATGTCACAAAGATAACAGTTGTGCAGTGCTGACGTACTTTTGTAGGCCATCCTGTAACTCTCCAGGTTGTTTTAACCACAGACAAAATTTTCTACATCTATTCAAAAACCCATGGTAGGTCCACCTGCCGTGTTTAAAAGTCAGCCGAATGTCAAAAAGCGTGTCTTAGGCGACTCTAACAAGTCAGAAAATTGTATTTCCCAACCTGAGGACTGCAGAGAAAGGTGTTTTTAGAAAATGTTTGTACAAAACGCTTTACAAGTTGTAAAGCATCCTGTGTGTCGTTAAAATAAAGAATGTGCAGTGTGCAAAGCAGAGGAAATCCCTGTACTGCCCTACGAAGGCCAAAGGTTTTATTACTAAGCTGTAACTGAAAACAACAAAAACAATCCGCAAAATGAATTAAAATACCTTATTGGTGAGTCATTTGATCACACTACAGCAGTTGTACCTGTTTGCGTGTGTGGGGCAGGAAGCAGTACAGTGATGTGATCCCATAAAAAACCTCTTTCTTAGTACTTTTTCTGTAATTTGTGATGACAATCCACAGGCTGCACCTACCTCGAACGGGACGTCCTTTGACTTCCTCACAACTGATAATGGACCAGTGGGTCTGGACTTGTATTCAACCCCTCAGTATAAAATGGGTCAGCCCAGTGACGGACCAGGTGAGCTGTCAACTGCCCCGTCTGTCTCAATGTCCTTAAAACCACCACACTGAATGTACAGCAACATACAGTTACTCTTAACACAGTCCACAATGTGGCAAGAATGTGTCACGCTTTTTCTTCTAACGGTGATTTGTGTTTCTGTGTCGGACCAGAGAAGAAGCCAGAATGTGCGTACGACGTGTGTTTTCCTCCGGAGGATTCCGCGTTCGAGAAAGAAGAGGAGAAGCCCGAGGGAGGAGAGCACGGGATGAAGAGGGGGGTCGGCGCGATAGTCAAAATCTTCCACTTCGTCATGAAACAGAGCTACATCTGTGCTCTCATAGCCATGATGGTGAGTGATGCATCCCGCTGACGGTGCACTCTGGAAGCCAAAGAAGCTGCCTCATTGCGGGGTTTTTGTTGTGCGTTCGGATGTCCGAAAGGAAAACATCCCAAACTGCTTTTATTTAGGAACTTGTAACGCACCAAATACAAACTGTGGCAAAAACAACTCTCTTTAAGTGGTGTTTGTTTGAATTTCCCAAAAATTAAATCCCATAAGTACTGATTTTGTTTGGTTTGGTTTTTTTCAGCATGTGTTTTTTATTTAAAGTTTAATTTGACAAAAAATAACACTTTCATGCCTGAGCGTGAGGAAGGATGTGACTAAAAAACATCTGTTTCATTCCTTGTGGCATAGACATTGAGACGCTTGTAGAGGATGTACACATTTAGAAACATTACATTTAGCTTTTAATCAGTTAATCATTTCTTTATGAAGCTCCCTGTAAATAACATGTAAATATAGTAGTAATTTAAGGAAAGGAGTACAGGCAAGTTTCTGAGAGAGTCATTTTAGTTATTTAGATCAAATATATATATATTATTATATATATTATTATATATATATATATTTTTTGGTGAGCTGTCTTGACAAAATCCGTTTCACTCAAAGCATGATGGGTACTGTAGTGCTATATGACATGCAAATGTGGAGATTTTACAAAAATAAAAATAATAAATATAATATAATAATAAAAAATAATTTAATTAAAGTGCAGGATTTCTACTTGTATTGGTGTATTTTCACAATTTGGCAGTACTAATTTTGGTTAGCAAATACTAGAATAAATGACATATCCAGCTACGTCATAAGTCATGCGGTGCCTCTGTAAATTATCTTTGTATTTTATCTTCGGCTCTTCATCAATAGCAGAGTTTCAGCATTTGTTCAATATGCTCTGCGATTCGGTCTCCGCAGGCTTGGAGCATCACGTACGTCAGCTGGCTGACGTTTGTCTTCCTCATCTGGTCTTGCACGCTGTGGATGGTGAGGGACAGGAGGCGTTACGCCATGCTGTCCGCCCCCTTCATGGTGGCCTACGGCAACCTGCTGATAGTTCTGCAGTACATTTGGAGTTTCGAGATCATGGATCACTCCAAAGTCCTCGGGTTCTTTGTCAAGAAGAACAATGCTTTCCATTCACTTTCATCCAAGGTTTGAGCGTGGAACACACAGCGTTTTCTTGATTTTAACATCGCCAGGATTTTTTTCCTTTTTTAAATCAATGCACTCATTGAAACTGATCATTAACTTGAACCTGTAATCTATACTTTGTGAAAGGATTTCTGATGTATTCTACATGCAGCTAAATGAATATACTCAAACTGTTTCTCTCTGATAGTCAATTACTTTATTATTTTTGAAGGTCTCAACGACCAAACTATGTCTAGAATAACATGTTATACGCCAGCTGATGAACATTTTATTCATTGCGTGCAGGTCCTTTGCCTGCTGAGCTTCTGGCTGCTGCTGAGACAAACGCTTACAGAGAGGCAGGAGAAACAAAAGGATGACAGCTCTGGTCTCTCAGATGTCTTTGTGGAGGATCAGAAGAAGAAGGGTAGCCCTGGACTCTTATTTTATTTAGATTATGGTAGAAATAATCTCTCTATCATACCGTTCTGACATGGACCATTTAGTCGCTTGTTGGCATCATGGGTCATGTAAATATTTCACTTGTTGCAACCTATTTAAATTTGAATTACTTATGTTGGCTTTTTCATTGCACGAGTCTGAGTTTTCTGAATCCCTGCTGTGTTCTATAGAGGAAGAGGACTCTGAGGAGGGAGGGGAGCAGGACATAATGCAGGTTCTGGGTAACATGGTCATGGCTCTATTGGTGAAATACTGGATCTACATCTGTGGCGGCATGTTCTTCCTCGTCAGCTTCGAGGGAACAATCGTCATGTACAAGATCATCTACATGATGATGTTCCTCTCCTGTGTGGCGCTCTACCAGGTAACAAAACACCTGTGATCATCAGTACCTTGTGCACATACTTCATTTAGCCGCATAATAACAATCTCAAATTCCGCTCAGTTATCTTTTTTTCCCAGTTTCTTAAAATATATTCTTCTTTATTTTCTTATTCAACCGAGTGATTGAAGACACACACAATGTTATATATATTATATAAGCTATATCACTTTCTTATAGCTGCTCTAATGTGTCAAATCTATGCAGATATAACAATGGTCAGTACTTATCTATTAACAATTCAGAGACATATTTCACATCTCTGGAATATTTGGTATTTTTACTTTTAATTTACTTGATGAATTTAATGGATTGTAGCGGTTCAAGTCAGAGAATTTGGAACCCCTGAAATGCAATCATCACAATTGTTCTTATCTAGGTGCACTATGAGTGGTGGCGAAGGATCCTGAAGTACTTCTGGATGTCGGTGGTGATGTACACCATGCTGGTCCTCATCCTGGTTTACACCTACCAGTTTGAGAGCAATACCTTTTGGACTAAAACGTTAAACATGGAAACAGAAAGGTGAGCTTCTCTGAATCACCTGCAGTTTGAATTACTGGTAGTTACAGACACGCTGAGAGGCAAGTGAGAACAGTTCTGGTGATTTTCTGATCTAAACTGTCTTCTTAATGGGCTCCACAACATCCAAGTCGGCAGAATTTATTTTGACACGTAGAGACTTGTTGTTGTCATTCTCATTTTGGCCACAAAATGCTGAGGTAACCAGGGTGCTGAATAAGACCGAGCATTCGTCTTCCATCTGATTGTTGATTTCCTAATCCTGTATGAAAACAAGGAACGTAATATTGTTAGTAAGGCAGTTAAGTAACATTAGCTAGAATGTACTTTAACCAGTATTAATAACCCATAAGGCAAAATGTTAATGTTTTTTGTCCTATTTACCAAATGGGGTAACAGTGAACCTCAGCCTCTTGTGGGCGAATCAAGTATCACAACAACAAACTCTTAACCATCTTTTTTTTCATTGATGGAAAAAAAGTACCTTTTGAGAAATGATCCTGCCAATAAAATTCTGCTGTAGAAAACACAGGATGGGAAAATAAGTTGGATCAGTGTTAGAAAATGGATCACCAGAATTTTTTTTTTGCCTGCCTTGGAGGACTTCCGAAGAGAGTTTCTTCGACACAAAGTTGTCATGACTCTCCCCTGTAGATGAATCTAAATGTTAAATGTTTGACTTGAAGATCTTGCGGGGTAAACTTTTTTTTTTCAACAAGTCATCAACAATAATTGTTCAACAACCAACAATGACAGAAAAGCATTTCATTATTTAAAAATATATTTTATTCACTTTTTTTCTGTTTACAGGTACCTCAAAAAAAAGATTTAGTCTAAAAAGCTAAAGTCTGATGTTTCTTCTCCCCGTCTCCCTCTATGCAGCTTGGAGGATCTTGGCCTGTTGAGGTTCAGCCTTCCCGTGCTGTTCACCAGGATTTTCATTCCCACGTCTTTCCTGTTGGTGTGTATTCTCCACCTGCACTACTTCCACGACCGCTTCCTCCAGCTCACCGATCTCCAGGCCGTGGTGGCCAAAGAGGAGAGCACTATCTACAGGTGAGACAAGTTCTCTTTATTTTCTTTACTTCAAACCATAATTGATGCGTTATTTTTACCCCATTTTTTTTTTGCGTTACTTTATTTTTCTTCATCTTAATTGTGAAGGTTCATAAAGCTGATTTAATAAACTGTGTATTTTGAGTTAGCAGTGTCAAATATAAATGCACTGCGTCAGGAAAAGTAATTAACTGCAAAAAGTCAGTGCTAAATAAACGGGAATAAAAGGGGATTTTATAAACCAGAATTATCTGCCGACAGGACAAATTTAACCTGCTGAGATTTAAAGACAATGAAAATATCAGATATCTGATATAAAACGAGAGTGGCAAGGGTAAAAACAAGTACATTTATCTAAATACAAAGAAAATCTTTAAGATGTACTGTATTTAGTCCGCTAAAATAAGGCTATGTGAGATGCGTTGTATTCAAAATGCCCCTTAAGAATACATACTGACAATGTATTCATGTTGAGCGTAAACGTACTGGTCTGGATAATCAACCTTAAAACACCCGTTATAACCACTGTTGTCGTCGCACATCTGTCATTGTGTGCTTTGTCGTGTTCTCGGTGTTACAACATTCAAATTTCCACAGTCTTTGTCGCGGTGCGTGTTTAACTCGGCGCCGTCGTTGCTGTGGACTTTCCACTGTCATTAACCGCCGCTCGCTTAGCTCGTCTTCGCTCTTTCTTCCCCCTGTGACCTGCTGCCGTCTCTCCTCTGCCACCCTTTCCACACAGCCACGCTAAAGTCAATGGTCGCGTCTATATGATCATGAATAGGTGGGTATCTGCTCGCTTTCTGTGGCATCCATCGCCATCCCACTTCACCTCTGAGCCTCCGCTTCCTCTTCCTGTTGCAATACAGATGGTTTTGTCTCGCCCCAACTTGTCTATGAAACCCCTTTTTTTGCCGATGATGACATGTCTTCTGAAAGATCTTACTCCTGGAATTAGACTGACATGAATGGTGTTTGTTTTCAGGTTTTTGTATTATTGTTTTGCTTGTAGCCTTCTTTTTTTCAGGGTTCACTCTTGTATTTCTGGATCTTTAACACCCTCTAAACCCAGCTCCCCCCCCCCCCTTCCCCCATAAAGTCCTTGGACTTCTCTTCCACATCTCTTCCAATAGCGTTTTACAAACTCAAACAAGCATGTTTGAATTTAAAGGACTGTTCTTCCCTCCTAATATCTTGCCACACCCATTTCTCTGCACTGATTCTAAGGAAAGTATGACCCCCCCCCCGAACCCTCAAAAGCTCGCTTCACCCCCAAACTACAGAAGCCTTTTGGCTGTTCCAATGTGTTTAAAACTAGGTGGATATTTTCATGTGTGTCAGCCTCCCGTTGTGAGTTTCTCTCTGTTCATCTTGACTTCTGTGTAACTTTATTGTTCTGAGCAGCATCAAGCAAAAAATTCCCACTCAACAGAGCAAGTAAGTGTGACCGCTGGATAACGAAATGCTTGCCTTGACATGCGGCCGGTTCGTGCAAGCCAAACCTGACCTTTGACCTTTCCCCATTGCCTGAGAAGAATTTTAAGGGTTAATGCCTCCTTTAAGATGCTAGCATTGCTCTGCTGTGAGACAAAATATTCCTGAAACACTAAAAAAAAAATTTTTAAACGCAGATGGTTTTGCAGAATGTTATGAGGAATGTGCACTGCTTATTGGTCGGTTTCATGCCTGATGAAATGCTGCTCTGTTGTTCATTTAATGGATATGTTTGCCGATTCCTATCTCAACATTTGCATCAGAGCCTTTTGAAAATCACCCGGAGTCATGTGTATGAATGTGTGTTGTACTAAAATACTTATGCGGACAGAATGCATCCAACGAGAGAGGACCGGGACAAAACTATGCACATAAAAGACATAACGTGGAAACAATAGGTGGATTATTTCCCTCTAGCTAGATTTTGATCACTTATTCTCATACATTAAAGTTAAGGTAAGAGGTTTTTTTTGGGAACGATAAATGAGTATGTCACATTATTCATATGTAAAATCTTCTCTCTCGAACAACATAAGTTTTAAAAAGCGCGTGTGTGTGAGTCCGCGGGCACGTGTTTGTAATAACTTATGTGCACGTCCACAGGCTTGTGCACCAGGACGGCAGCCTGGCAGACCTCACCATGCTCAGTGGCAACTCTGCAGAGGCCACGATGCTGTCCGGAGAGGAACCGGAGCCGCCGGAGGAGCAGGGCGAGTGTGGGAAGCAGGAGAAGGAGAAGGAGCGGGGCCTGGTGGTAATGATCAACGACGCCGGCGTGGCGGCCGAGAAGCCCAGGAGGGCCTCTGACCCGCGGCAGTCCAGCACAGAGGAGAGCCAAGCCTGCAGCGCGGGGACGGAGCCGGAGCCGAGCACCGAGCAGAGCTCAGGTGCTGAGCGGCTGCAACTTTCTGGGAAAATACACAACATGTAAAATACGTCCTGGGTCGAGGCCCCACATTTGCTGTTCTGAAGCATGTGCCGAAAGCTGTATGTTGCATTGAGTCTTTAAAGGCCAGAGCTCTCTGGGAGAAGCTCCGTCTGCGGTTCAAGTATCTGCTGTCTGCACTCAGCCTGCCATTAATCATCTTGAGTAAAGCTGTGAAAATCTGTTGCGTTGAAGATTTCTGGCTTCAGTAAGATTTACCTCTGGTTGTCTTCTCTGTCCGGGAGTGTAGCTCAAGTGGTCACTTTCACCCGTTACGTGGCGCAGCTAAAGCCAACCAACGCTGCACTATTAGCATATTGACACGTCCAGTCACACTGGTCTTAAATTAAAAATGTTGCTTTTATACACAGACAATAATGTGATAAAACACTGCAGAGCCTCTCAGTTTATAATGAGCTTTCTTATCCAAACAATGGTGCCTCTATAAAAACCTATGATTTTGTGAAAACATGCTCCTACCAAACTGACTCGAGGTTTTATATCCTTTGTGAGACCATAAAAGCAAATATGATTTTGCCATTCTCAGGTAATTAAAGAAACTTAATATCTGAATGTGCCTGTTAATGCAGATGTTAGCCGTGCTTTCATAAATCTCGACATACTGCACGCCTGGAAAATATTACATTAACAGTAATTTTACAGTTTCAGAGAACCTTTTAAAACACACATAGCATGGGGTAAACGGCATACATATTAAAATATATCGTTCCCTCACCAACAGGCAGATTGTCAAACATCACATTTTAATCTTTGAACAGAACAATAACGATTCTTTAGTTATTCACATGTTTTCTGGATGGATTTTAATGTGATACCACTTTATATCAGTTATATGTAATAAATGATTTAATGATGTATGGGGCTGCCAGCAATGGTTATTTTATTTCCATTATGAAAGAATATTCCTTGTTTGACTTTAAAATGTTGGCATATAAGAATTCCTAAAGCTTAAGGTGACATTCAAGAAACTGAAATTGTTTCATTATTATTTTTTTTGTATTACTTATCGTCTTTTGAAGCAGCAACACAACTAGACAGGATAATCCCAAAGGAAGTAGTGATATCTATAAATTCCGAGAACATGCTGCTGTAATTAAGATATGAAACATTTTCCATTTGCACCTACTGCTGTTTTTTAAATGCCTTTGTCTCTGCTTCTTCAGATCTGAAGAATAAATGGCACCTGGTGGTGGACCGTCTAACCGTGCTCTTCCTCAAGTTCCTCGAGTACTTCCACAAACTGCAGCTGTTCATCTGGTGGTTACTGGAGATCCACATCATCAAGATCGTGTCCTGCTACATTGTCCTGGTCTCTGTCAAAGAGGTATGAAAGCTCGAGGCGACAACATGGATCAATATCTGCAACGACAGCAGGGAACCACCTGATCAGTTTGATTGACCGATTTGACTGCTCAGCTTCTCTTGTTAAATACTGTCAACTTCCTGGCCATTGATTTGTTTGTAAATGAAATACTATCAGGTTACGATCTCCTATGACTAAGCTCACTCTATGAACGAGTTACTTCAGTTAAACAGACTGGCTTGATAATAGTTTGGGGGCATCGGGGCAAACTATAATAGCGGTTTCTTGCCATGGAGGCTCTTTGAGTTTGAGAGGTTCAGTCTGAATAAGCTGAATTGGCTGTTAGATTCCTATTAAAAGTTGTATAGATATGTCTACATTTACATAATGATCTTTGTTGACCCCTCACATTATTCTCCAATTTTTTTCCTGTTTTCATTTCACGTAAATTGCTGTGTCAAAATGTTTCGTAACAAACCATAATAATAATAATAGTAATATGTGTTGTTATAGACCGAAGATAAATAAAAAGAGAATGTCGGTTAAAAAGAAAGATGAATGTGGGCTGTTACTCCTTTGTCTTCATCGGCTAAATGCTCTCACGTGCAGGTGTCTCTGTTCAACTACGTGTTCCTGGCGTCCTGGGCCTTTGCGCTGCCTTACAGCCAATATCGTCGCCTCGCCTCCAGTGTTTGCACCGTCTGGACGTGTGTGATCATCGTGTGCAAAATGTTGTACCAGCTGAAGTCTTTCGACCCCCCTTCCTACTCGAAGAACTGCTCCATGGTGAATGTGGCTAAACGCTGTCTTTACGATCCTTCGCCTCGCTGACAACGCGTGTCTACTGCATTCGTACTGTTCTGCTTTCTCTTTTCAACAGCCAGCCAACTACTCACAGACACAGGCCACTGAGTTGGAGGAGTCCCTGCTGTACAGGGGACCAGTGGATCCAGCCAACTGGGTCGGCCTGGAGAAGTCCGCTGACCTGCTGGGCTACCTAAGGGTGAGCAGGGGGGAGCTTTTGCAGCGTATCCACGTCGTCACAGCAAGGGAAGAACAATTTATACAACCATTAGCGTTTCAAAAATGGAATTTGTTGCAAAATTCTGGGAAATATTTGATCTTGTTTTCTGTCGCGCCTGACACAAATACTGGAAATGGGGTGAAACAGCTGGCCGGGCTACAAAAACAGTTATCGATCAACTGAAAATGTTATTTTAAACGAATGAACCTTCCTGATCATTTGTGAATTTATTGATTGTAAGATAATAAGCACCAGCATTTTGGATGCACAACATGGAAAATGTAAAAAATGACGATCACAAGTTAAAAGGTAAAAGGTAAAAAAAAATGTCTCCATAATTTTTTACCTGATGAATGAGCAATCAGTTGTAAAACATTATAAATACTTACAAATATTCTCCCCCTGTGCAGAACAACCTGATGATGCTGGCTCTGTTAGCATTCGAGGTGACCATTTATCGACACCAGGAGTACTTCCGACTGAGAAACAAGCTGTCGGCTCCGGCTGCCAGCATTATCTTCCATGACATCACGCGGCAGCATCTGGACGGCGGCATCGTCAGCTTTGTTAAATACTTCATCAACTACTTCTTCTACAAGTTCGGACTTGAGGTGGAGAAAGGCTTCCGCGACACGTATGATTCTGCCTTGGAGCATCGCCTCACGTTTGTATTCCTTCCTTTGCTTCTTCCCAGACGTGCCTGCTGCTGGTGGTCAACGTCATCGGGCAGCGTATGGACTTCTTCGCCATGCTTCACGCCTTCGCCTTGATCGCCGTGATGTACAGACGCAGGAGGAAAGCCATCGCTGAGATCTGGCAAAAGTATTGCTGCTTCCTGGCCTGCATGCTGACCGTCCAGTACTTGATCTGCATCGGGATCCCGCCAGCAGCCTGCATAGGTTCGTGAGACCAACAATTCCGGACTGCTATGATTTTAAACCACGATCGACAACTGTGGTCATTACTGATTCATCTAGAATGTGTTTCTATAGTCAATTGTGTTATCATCTGGCGTATGTGTTTGCAGCTGTAGTCTTTCATAGTCCCAAACCCACAATATTGAAATTATAATAACAACAAATAACAGAAAATTAGCTGATATTCACATTTTATTAACGGACAATGACCAGTAGTGTGTATGGATTACGCAAAGTGCTTTCAGTTAGTGGTTGTTTCCTCAACTCTTTTTATCACACTACTATGGTTTGATATCTTCGTTATTATGTCTACTGGCTCCAAACCCTCTACTCTGTGTATTACTTTAAATGAAAGCCGTCTGAGCAAAATATGTTCATTCATAAATTGAGAAAGGTGCACGTTTCCGTTTCAGATTACCCCTGGAGGTTTCCAGACTCGACCACGGACTCCAATGTGGTCAAGTGGCTCTATGTTCCAGATTTCCTGACTCAACCCAATCCTACGTTCCTCATCTGTATGTCTCACACGTTTTTCGTGGTCGTCCTACTGACGATTGTCCTTCTAGTGTCTTGTATTGGCGGGAGTTTTGCTCAGCGCGAGTTGCACTGCTCCCCTCTTCTTTCCTAGATGACTTCATGCTGCTGCTGTGTGCCTCTCTCCAGAGGCAGGTGTTCGATGACGAAAACAAGGCGGCGGTTCGCCTCATGGCCGGAGACAACGTGGAGATCTGCAGAGACCTGGACGCTGCCTCCTTCAGCGTCCACAACCCCGTCCCCGACTTCATCCACTGCAGGTACAGCAATTTACACTAAATAAGCTATTACGGCTTTATGGATACAGCGCCTTTTAAGAATAAAACTCCTGTGTAGATATTACTGTTTTGGTCCTCGGTCTACTTGATGCTACACTGTTATGTAGTTGTAAAGCATCAAAGCATCATTTTCTTAACATCCCCCTTGGTAGATGTTTGCCCATATTTTACATTTATTCCTGGGAATGAGAACTGACTGGTTTGCAATATCAGCTTAGATATATTGACTGGTTTGGCCGCCGACCCAAGCGGCCAGCAAATCAATCAATGCATGTTCATAACAAAGATGGCGCCGCCACGCTGCCAATTTACCAAATGGGGCTTTGAAATCAGCAGCAGAGCAGGCCGGTGACATGATGATTGCAGGTTTATGATATTAAAGATGTTGTTCTCCTCAGTATTGGCAACAACCTCCGAGGGGCAGTTGAGTGAGACGCTTGCTTGCTTTATCCAAGAGAATGTTGAATAACCGGTCTACAAACATCCATTTTGGCCTTTGTCCAATATTGTAATCTAGACCTAGATACTTATTTTTGCACATAAAAAAAAAAATAGTAAAGGGAGGTTTCTAAGAGGCTAAGGCAGAGCGAGTAAGAAGGACAACGAGAGCATCCTGACTTGTCCACAGTCATTGATTATGTGCTCTTCACATTCCACTGTTTTGATGCACAAAGTGGACAAGTCTTTTATTAACGCACTCTGCGTCCATCAACAAGCCCCCGTAGAAAGAAAGAGAGCCGCAGTGCCCGTCTGTCCACGGCACAGCAGCTCTGCACTTATTCCATCGTTTCCCTCCAGGATCGAATTACGGACACAGGGTGGGCGGAGGGGGCGGGGGGGGGGATCCATAATCTACAAAAACACTCTGTCCGTCACTCCGCAGCTCAGATGCTTTTGCCCTGTACTCTAACTCAATAAATAGCTTTCAAGTATGGAAAAAGGTATTCTCTCCCGCGGTGAGGAAGGACACTCACTCAGATATTCCGGCCCATCGACGCGCCGTCCCCGAGCCCACTTCATCAGAGCCGCTTCCTAAGCAGCAGCTGCTGTTGTGGTCTCGTGTTTTTGTCGCAGGTCTTATGTTTTCACTGCACGCGTCATGTTAATGGTCCCTCACGCGAGGACGCGTGGTCCACCCGCGTGCTTTTAGCATGTTAGACACACACTCAGGTACATGAAATGTACGTGGATGTGTGCTGAGTGACAGGTGTCGGGTTTCACCTCTGGTTCATTGATCCAACTGTTTGATACTCGCAGTGTGATTGATGGGCGGATTATGCAGACAGCAAACAAATGAACTGAAATGTTGTTTAGACTTTCATGGTGTGCTAAGCATTCGTCTGCTGTTTACTTCCACCGTCATGTGATCACGTCATCAGCTCACAAACTTTGCCCATCCCCCAATTCAGTGGCATTTCTTTATTCAACACAAACAATGAAGCCAAACTTGGGTTCATTGTTTGGTGTTTATCATTTGGTGTTTGTATAAATATATGTAAGTGAATGAAAATGAATTTCTGACCTTTGTTGTTTATTTTATATCACGTTTAACTTTTTAAAGCACAACATTTTAGTTTTCTCTGGCGTTATGGACGTGGTTCTGTTGTCACCAGGTGAAAACAGGCAACTAAAAATCGAATTAAACTAATAAAAGAAAGATTTAAATAACAATGAACAAGTGTTGGAGAAGTTACCCAGATCTTCTATTTAAGTTAGAGTACAATTATAGCAGTTTAGAAACATCATTATAAAAAAAACATGATTTATGTGTTGAATTCCATTTTGTTTTTTGGGGGGGAAATAGCTGACGAATCATTTTCAATTCTGTCTTCTAGGTCCTACCTGGACATGCTGAAGGTCATCACATTCAGCTACTTGTTCTGGTTTGTACTCACCATCATCTTCATCACTGGCACCACGCGGATCAGCGTCTTCTGCATGGGCTACCTGGTGGCCTGCTTCTACTTCCTGCTCTTTGGTGGAGAGCTGCTGCTCAAACCGATCAAAAAGATCCTCCACTACTGGGACTTCCTCATCGCCTACAACATCTTTGTGATCACCATGAAGAACATTTTGTCCGTGAGTGACCTATCTCAGATGAACGGGAGAATGTCTGCACGGGCGAAAAGTAGACTTGGTATAAAATTCTTTGTTTGTGATATTTTAGTTCTCGCCCATACTGCCTGTGTGTGTTATGAGAAATCAAAGCTCCTAACGAAGACGTAGAAAAAAGTGTTTTTGTGTTGAAGTAAGTAATAAAGTATACTTGTTTTCAGATACTGGCTTGTGGATACATCAAATCTCTCATTAAACACTGCTGGTTGATCCAGTTGTGCAGCCTGGCGTGCACCATCAAGGAATACAAACCCACAATCACCGAACAAGACAAGAGTGAGTGGACTCGACATTCAGCTTATGATTTCCAATAAATGTCACGCGAAGGTGAGAACTCCCCTTTAACGTGAGGAGCAGCAAATATCCTCCTTTTGGTCACGTTGGTCTGAGTTGGTGCTTCAGATTGTGTGTCCGTGAGTGTGTTTTCCAAGGAACCTAAATTAAACCCACACCCTTGTTGTGCCTTAAAGTGGTTTTGGCACAATTATCTTTCTAAATATTTTTTTTTGTCATCATTGGCGTGACTCAAAGCTGTGGAGAATTAACCCTCATAAATGTCCTCTCTTTAGAGTCTAAAAGCCTCTCTTTCATCTTTAGAGCTCTGTGAATTGCCCGGCAACGAGGCCGGGATCATCTGGGACAGTATCTGCTTTGCCTTCCTGATGCTGCAGAGAAGAGTCTTCATGAGCTACTACTTCCTCCATGTGGTGGCTGACATCAGAGCTTCGCAGGTGCTGGCGTGCAGGTACGCAGACGAAGCCGAATCAAAAGGTCTACGAAGCAGATTTATTGGATGGAGAGCACAAGAGCGCTCCGATGCTCCGATGAATCCATTGAACGGTTGTGTGGCAGTGTTTCAGCTTCCAAAGGAAGGGAGTGTACTTTTGTAAAGCGGGATCCGGCCTTCTCACTCCGATTCTGATTGTTCTGATCGTTTTCATTGTGTCTTCAGAGGAGCAGAGCTTTTCCAGGCCACCATAGTGAAGGCGGTGAGAGCCCGACTGGAGGAAGAGCGCAAATCTGTGGAGCAGCTGAAGAGACAGTGAGACTGTTTGACTTACTCCCATGTGGTGTCGACGTGCACTGCCTCAGCATATTTTGACATTGCAATATATGAAAATAACAGCAAAAACGATAAACTTGAAATAAGAAAACAAATCGTGGTCACGGTCTAAAGGACACGTATTGATGTAAATTGTGTAAATAATCAAAGGTCATCTTAAATCACGCTCTGCACCTTCCCTACACTCGTATTTATATATTTCTTTTTACAAAGATCTATTTTTTATAGCTATGGCGAGAATGTCTTTTTGATGTTGCTTTTCTCTCATGGGAAGGATGAGGCTGGCATTATTCTACCAGACCAAAATCAGCAATATCTATGGCAATAAAGAGGACATGGTTTCTGCCGCACACTTCTATCGTGTCATAAGTGATGATTAGGAGGGGATTACATTTTGCTCATTGCGCCTTTTCTAGAAAATGGAATATAATTAATAAAACAACACGGTTATGTCTATATTATGACCTCTCTATTGATCACCTCCCAAATGAGTTCATAATTAAACATGCCATTTTCAAAAAGCCATTTAAAATCCATTCTGTGGTAAAAGCAACTGCTGTCTTGGTTTTTAATGTTTCCAGGAAGCCATAGTTCGATATATATAAATATAATATATATATATATATATATATATATATATATCATACTACACAGTCAATGTATCCCCACCACTTACAGTTATCTCGGGAGTTACTCATCAGCCCTGAAAATATCCACCCACCCGCCCTAATGAGCACTCCGGTGTTTCATAACGTACACTAATCTGTATACGAAGCGCGGAGACGTTTATGGTCGGTCTGTTAGGCCGTCGGTGATGTTCCTCTGTGTCGATACTCTGTGTCTCTTCACTGCCTCTCTGATCTAATCAGGATGGAGCGCATTAAGGTGAGGCAGCAAAAGTTTAAGAGGGGCAAGGAGAGGATGCTGAGCATTGCACAGGAGTCTGGAGATGGACAAACCCTCATCCAGCCCGAGGAAGAGGAGGAGGATGATGACGGTATGACGGCGGTTGGTGTTGAGGTTAAATGTGTGCTAATGGTGTTAAAGGCAGATGGGTGAGACTGTATCAATACCGCAATGCCAACCTGTTTGTCTTACTCATGTTGTACGATGATGTATTTGCAATAGTATTTGATCTAAAAAAACAAAATTTAAAAAGCAGCGTAAATTAATAGAGTAAAAAAACGTTTGCCTTGAAGTCAATTTTCTTATGAAATGTTGCATTGATGTATTTGTGAAATTTTAGGAGCACAGCGAGCGAAAGCCAAGACCAAAAAAAAGCAGTGGTGGAGGCCGTGGGTTGACCATGCTTCCAGTAGGTTGATCCCCCAACCCTCTTTTTTTTCTCTTCCTCCACTCTGATTGGCCCTTGTGTCCTTGACCAGAACGCTGAGGATTCCCATACTGCCCCTGGGCTCCGAAGGCACCAACACACAGTAGTCTCGCTCCATTCGGACTTTAGTCCTTTCTGTTTCTATTTAAGGGCCCTTGTTTCTACCTGCGTCTCTCATGTACACTATGTGTAGAGAGGCTCTTCAGTTTCAAGATGATCCGTTAAGCCGCGTCTGTATCGGTGCCGTGGAGGGTCGCCTTAAATAGACACGATGAGACTTGAAGAGAAAATGACTAATGTCTGAAGGTTTGCACTTGTTTAAAACCTAATCCTTGATCTCACCTAAAGAGCCCACAGTAGAGAATCACTCTGTTATAAAAAGAATCATGCAAAGATATGAAGTCGACTCGCCTTTATTCTCAGTACTGGAATAAAGGGTGAAAGAGTTTGTTCATTCTTTGCCTGTGGACATGATCACCAAACAGGAGAAAATAAAAAAGGGAACGATTGGACAAGTGATTTGACGAATGGAAAGACGACTTTTCCACGTCTCTTTATGGTAAACAGAAAAACACCCTCACCTCTGTGAGCCAATACTGTGGTCGCCTGTTTGGGTTGAACTCATGTCTCCTGTCGCTCTACTCCCACACATGACATTTTCAAATTATTTCTCCATTTCACGTCTTTGTCATGTGATGTTTCATCTCCATCTCCCAGCATCCTCCCTCACCTCCCCGCCGCCCACCGCGGTTCTGTTCAAGGACATAAGTCAGCCTCGTCCATCCCACTTAACTGCTGTAGACACGAGTCACCTGCTCTGTCGAGTAGCTTAAAGGCGACTGCGCTTTCTGGAATAATTTCTTATTTAATTGAAAACCTTAATTGTGCTTTGTGCTCATGGTTCTATCATACCAATGTGTGTTTTCTGTCTTAGATGTTTTTTTAATGTGTTTGTATCCCGACTTACTGTCTCAGTTAAATGTTTAAAAGAGGAAAAATACTTTTTACTTTAAATTCACGGTAGGTGGTTTGATTTTCATGCTTCTTCCCTTAAGCAAGGGAACCGTTTTCTGAGCCTCATTTTAAAGGTGTTCACTGACTTCAGCCTAGTTTGACTGAATATAACTGCACTTTACATTCTGCCCCCTTCAGTGGTTAGAAGTGGAGACTATTACTTGTTTGAAACTGACAGTGAGGATGAGGAGGAAGAAGAGGAGAAAAAAGATGATGAACCGCCAAAGAAGTCTGCATTTCAGGTGACTTTGACTCGTGGCTAATCAGTTTCAGTTTCAAAAGATTTTAATTCGGTCACTCTCGCAGTTATTTAATGCAATTACAATACAACATTGCAAACTATTAATGAAATAAGAGGAGTAACTTCTGATAGAGACTTTTTAATTCATTCTTTTCTGCATTTTGATCCTTTTTTTTTTTTAAGATAATTGTATGTAATAATGATGTTTCCTCTTTGGGCCTCAAACTGTTATTAGATTAAACCATGTGAGAATTTTATTTTATAATCTTCTGTTTTTTCAAATGTAAAATCATTAATCTGAAAATGACTGCATCTGTCATAAATTTCATTCAATATATCTTTGAAACTGCACAGTAAAATCGCCAGTGTTAATACAACACTTAAAGAGTCAATTTTAACACTACCTCAGTGAACATATGGTCCCTATCTACAGAGTGTTAAATGTACACTGAACACAGAGTTAAATTTCCAGAGTCAATTTTACTCTGGTAAGAGTTAAAATTTTACACTAGGTGCAGTGTAGTGTAATAATATTAACTCTAAGAAGTGTCAATCAAGTTTTACACTATGTAAGAAGTAACACCCATAGTGTTATTCACATGTAACACTAAAGAGTTATAAAAGAAATAACCTTTCCAGTGTTAAACCTACTTTACACTATGTTGATTATGAAATCACTCCAAAGAGTGTTGATTTTTAACCAACTCCTACCAGTGTTGCATATCTATGCAGGGGGAAAAACACACAGACAATTGTATCCATACTGTAATACATATTTATTCCAAGTAAACATGAAATATTGGCATCAAAAGTAAACCTAAAACATGTAAAGCTCACATCTTATCACAGTGGCAAAGATCTTGGTTGGTGCTGGATGACAGGAATGTTTTGATCAACATGATGGTATCTGCAAAGACAGCAAACTGAAATCAACATTATGATCTACAACACCATACAAGCTGACAACCTGAAAATACCCTATTTCAGCTTTAAAAATAACAAACACAACTACATTTTCGGTCAAGTACATCAACTTATTACTTACCACCAGAGCACCACAGTACATTAAAGAACAACCTGAAAGAAAAAAGGAAAATATACATAATAAGTATCTACGTAGACCCCTCCGCCGTAGCCTGACGTGCACCTCCGAAAAAATCTAACTGCGAGTCGAGTTGACGTGGACCGCAAGTGCTGTGATTGGTCCGCTCAGAACGTAATTTGCGGCAGTTGCTGACATTCGAAAGTATCGAAAGTGCACTTGCTCGTCCAGGTCCCTCAGTGGGTGAACCAGTGTTGTAAATTCACGTCTTCTCCGTAGCCTGCGCTTCAATATGAGATTCGGCTCACCAAGGATTCGGCACCCGCAGAAACACACAGCCACACCCGCCTAGCGGCATGGGGGGGAACTGCAGAGCAACGGAGAACTTGCTCAATGACGGGGTTACGCCGCCGTCGTAACGTGGAAGCATACATTAAGCTTACAGCAGCTACAGCCATAGACATAAAGAATATACATCGACCGCTGCTGCCTAGTGGTGCTGACGAGCCGCGGGGCCGCCAACTTGGACCGGTCACCCGCTCCTCTCAGTGCCAGCTGGCGCAACGAAGTGTCAGCGCATCACTCGCTGAATACAAAAGCGGATGTTCACGGGATTTTGTAGGCATGACACCGAAAACATGATTCGGCGTATTTTAATATTCATAGTAGGCGTAACAGTAATAATATTCTGGTATATAATATAATAAAAAATATTTGTTTGCGCCTCAGCAGCCAATGCAGCGTCTACTCTTTATATATCTATGGCTACAGCAGCAGCTAACGGGAACCGAGCCTCTCGGAGCCGCGGCTCCGTTCACGTTAACTGGGTCGACTCGGTGCATTCCGCAGTCTGCCGGTGAACTAGCGGGTCCTATGAGCACGTCCGCATGTCCGCGACATGTCCCGCTATGCTCGACCAAATTGTGACGTGACGCTAAAGCGATTTGCTCCGGCTCAAATAGAAATAATAAATATGACTGCTTCAACGAATTTTTGTCGTCATTTTACTGAAATAAATGTGCAAGCATGACACATAACACACCACGACAGCTCGTCCTCGCTGACATTAACGTTACCTCGTGTCGTTTTTGTTCAGTTTGGTGTTGCGAGGTCAGACATGTGGCTGCTACATTTAAGCTAACCACCCACCCGATAATCACGTTAGCCATTTGAAATTCGGTATTTGAAGACACGTACCCAACATTGACTAGTGTGGTGAATGAATACGTCCCTTTATTCTTATACAGATTCTACTGGAATGAAGAAAAACAACGGGAATAGTTTATAGTAGAAAGACTTACCACAGTATTTCGATGCGAGGAAGATGGCGATGCCAGAATCCACATTCTCAGTTTGACCGGGAAAGTTGGTGGGCGGGGCTTTCCAGAGTATTTTTTGTGATACTCTGGAAGGTATCTTGCTCTAATCAGTGTTGAATCAGGGCCTGAGAGAGTCAATAACACTGACAGAGTAAAACCTCTGTTAACTCCGATTATTTTCACCAACACTGGAAGTTTTCTGGTTCAATTTTACTCTGTCCATTGTTGGAAGAACTCCGGAAGAATTAAAATAGTTTGACACTGCCTTTTTGACACTGGCAAATTTACTGTGTGTATAATGTTTTTCAAGGATCAAAGACATAAAAGTGTTTTGAATATTTTAATTTAGGAGATAGAAGTAACAATGTATAATAACCTGCATTGCCTTACACAATTAACCTCTGTTATTTCTAATAATATGAAATCCTTTTCTACTAACCCTCCCCCACTCTGCCTCTTTGTAGCGAGCTGTTGGGAAGTTTGTCTCTGCTCTTCTGGCTTTGCCCAAGTCTGTCATTAAGCTGCCTAAAACTATCCTGCAGTATATAGTCAAGGCAGGCAAGGTACTCACCCCCAGAACTAATTCACACAGATCGCTTGCTGTATGAGCATCGCTTACAGTAACAAACAACGCTGCGAGAAACTGCCTCTCCAGTTCATGTTTGGTGTTATGCTCCTGCAGAAATAACCAAATGCTGATCACAACCTCACGCCGCCTTGCTAGATCTGTGTCAAAAGCAAATGCTAATTTGGCATAAATGATCAAACATGAACTGAATTAGAAATGTTTTGGCTTTTGCATGTTGCTTTGACTCGAAGTAGGCTGCATGAACCGGAGCTTTATTCTGACATTATTTTGGGTGGGTCTTGTGTTTCCTGTCTGCTGCTGTGACCTTTGCATTTTGTGAGTCATTATGGTCTGTGAGTCAGTGTCAGCAGCAAGTGTTTGGGCCTTGACTCTGTGTTTGTGCACAATTTTGTTTATTGACAGAAAGTATCTCAACATAAATTCAATGCAGGGTGTAAGAACTAGAACAGTAGATCCCCGGTAACATTAGATATGTGTTTTTACGGCTTTTTTTAAGACTCTATGTATATTATATATTATATTTTTGTATATAATATATAATTTAATATATATATATATATATATATATATATATATATATATATATATCTTTTTATTATAATTTAAAAATAATAATAACAGAAATATTCAGTTTATTAATTTGAAATGTACATCATGTGTGAGTAAGATACAAAAAATTCTAAAACCATAATTTACCTCAGTGACTCATATTCTTTCATCGATACTAAACTCCTTCTTTCTGCTCTGTAGTTTCTCTATCACGCCTGGATCACAGACCCCAAAGCGGCCCTCAAGGCCCAAGGGAAGGAGAAACGTAAATTTTGGAAAAAATACACTAAAGGAGTTAGACGCCGAAAAAGCAAAAAACACGGTAAGCAAATATACTCACATGAAATATTTTACTTTTACTTGTGAGTGTGAAGGAATTTCTCTTCCAAAATCCCTCTTTCGACCCTCATGAAGTGTCTTTACTGTACTTGAGCAGGTAATGTGACCGTAGAGGTTGGTGATCTCTCAGATGGGCAGGAAAAAGATGAAGAGAACAAGAAATCTGGTGGTCCAGGTTGGTATCTCCTCAAAGAACAGATGGACTTTGTGCTCTTAATTTCCTCCTCCTGTATCCAAACCTGCTTTAACTATGGATTAGAGAACCTGAATTTTGAATTTAAATTTGTTAATATCTATAGTGCGTTAGTTTTTATCCTTTTTCTTTGGGGAGGTTAATGGACAATAATCGAATGATTTAAGCATGTGTTGCATGTTATAAAATGGGGGAAAAAAAACCACCAGGTTATTTTCTGAATGGCTTTTTGTTTTCCCTAATTTATATGACACTGATTTACTCTTTACTTTTAATATGCTCTGAAAAGTTTACTCAATGTGAGTATTTTTGTGTTGTCAGACAACATCATCAAGCGAGTCTTCAACATCATAAAGTTCACCTGGGTGCTCTTCCAGACAACGGTGGACAGCTTCACCAAGTGGATGAATGACATGTGCAGGGAGTACATCGACATCTCCACTGTGCTGCGCATAGAGCGCTGCATGCTGACCAGAGAAGTCAAAAAAGTAAGTTTTTAACTCGCAATTGGTCCTGTGTGCACGTTTGCGTAGTTTAAGAAGGCCTCTTCTCCCACCAGGGTAACGTGCCGTCTCGAGAGAGCATCCACGTCTACTACCAGAAGGCCATGAGGCTCAACATGTCCAGGCAGGCCAGTTTGGATCAGCTGAGCGAGGACGAGTCGACCTTGGGCTCCACCGGGGTCCGCAGGAGGAGGAGAGCCCACCCGATAGGGAGCCAGGACTCCTCGGCCTCCAGAGACTCCATCTCCAGGTACACTTTTTCTTGCTTTACCCATGTGTAGAAATGCAACCATTGCCAGTTGTCAGGTTGACCAATAACATGCCATTGGGCCATTCATCCTCATTCTTTGTCACATCCCGGGATTGTTGTGGTCATGTGACAAATCATATTCATTTTTATTTTATGTTAATCATGTAACACTCTCATCATCTCTCAGTGCCTTCACCGACGCAACCACGCTGTTTTCTCGCCAATCCACCCTGGAAGACCTGGATGGAATGCCGGAGTGCATCCCCAAAACCAGCGAGCGAGCCCGGCCCAAACTGCGTAAGATGTACGGCCTGGACGTGTCCAATTCGTCAGACAGCTGCAGCAGCTTCATATCCAGGTGCCTGGTCTCTGCGTCATCCATCTACACACATGTGCTACTTCTCATTGTCAAGGATGGGAAAAAGGTCCTCACAGGTCACCTGACTTTTTTTTTTTGTCATAAGGCTTCTCCAGATATTTTTTGGGGAATTTTTGATTCAGCTGAATCGTTGCATGGCATTTGTTTATAACTCACATTCTGTCAAAAAATTCAAATAAAAAAAAGCTTTTTGTTTTTTTATTCATTTCAAAATAGAAGGTATTCACCCAATAACGGTGATATGGATATCCATTTTAAAGCTCTTGGATTGTTTCTATTCAGCAATACCCCGTCTGTAACATAGGATTAAAATACCCCTTTTCTTCTTTCAGTGATCATTGCGACACATCGTACTTCAACAAAAAAAACACTGTTTAGTTGTAAGCAGATAAAGTTGTTTACAACTGTAATTGTCAACAGCTTCAACGAAATAAATAGAAAAGTGCACTCCATGGAGTGCACATCTCTTCCTGGTGCGTCTGCAACAACTGCTGCTGTAATGTTAGATTGAATCAATACAAACTACACTTGCCTCGTCTCGACCGCGTGTGTATCCGTCAGACGGGTTTGCTCCTAGCCGCTGAGCTGCAGTTCGCTGTGTAACCGTTCGTGCTGACTGAATATTGCTTCCACTGAACAGTAACACAATGCAGCCCCTCTATTGTCTTAAGTAACAGTCTATGAAATATGTGATCGCTTAGGTATGTTTTCAAAAAGCGTCAATTGCTGCAACCACAGCAGGAGTTTAGCTGTAGACACAACGGGTACACAAAAGGCAGAATGCGTAGTATCCTATCAGAGATGCTTGTGAATGACAAGATGGTATTAAAGAATGCACAGAGTGATAGGTGATGTCATCCTTGGTACAAATACTGTTCACTAAACACTTCAGCATGGATTGATAGATTTGAGCGCGTTTAGTGACACGACCGCTTCTCTCCTCCGCAGTGAAGCGACCCAGTGCGTCCCGCTCTACTCCAGACAGGGCACCACCGACACCATAGACGAAGTGGAGGATGAGCAGGATCAAGGGGAAGGCAAACAGCGGCAGCAGGTTCCCTGGGAATCCCAACAGCTGGATGTGAGGGATGGGCCAGAGGGCGGCGGCTGGAGTGACGCCGAACCCAAAGGGAGAGCGGAGGAGGACGAGGGCCGCGAGGGGCCGACGGGTGAGCAGGTACCGAAAGACCAAGCGGGGGAAGAGGCTCACTGGGAATCCTCGTGCCCGGATGAGAGCCCCTCTGTCCCACCGGTGGAGGCAGAGTCCCCCACTTCTGCCCAGGAGAAAGACCTCACCACCGAAAGTGAGGACGGAGGAGAGCCACGGGACTCCGCGGGGACGGAGGGGCGAGCGGGGACCGCCCCTGACACGGACGCTTCTAAAACGTCTGACGGCGACGTGCCCCCCAGTTACAGCAAGGCCGTGAGCTTTGACCGCCTGGAAATTAGCGACGACGAGAGTGACCGGGATAGGAAGAGGCGCATGGTGATGACCTCTGACAGTCGCTCAGACAGCAGGTCAGACATCATGTTGCCCTCCATGACCACCGAGCTGACCGCCAGCGAACTGCTGCTCAACAAGTGAGTCACAAAAACGGATCAAACCTGTTCAGCGTCAAGCCTCACAAGAATCACAATCAAGACCTTTGCTGCGAATTCATTTCGTTCCTTTTACACTTTTACAGTGTTACACTGGCTGAGTACATCGTAACAACTAAAGTGTAATATGAGCCAAGCTTTAAAGTTGTCTCTGCTGAGGCAGTCTGTGATTAAACACTTCGGAGAGACTAATTATGAGACAGTGGACCCCTGGGCGCAGACGTGCTACAGACCCATCACCCCTCCTCTATAGGAAGATGATGCACTGTTTTGCATCTCTTATCAACCGATTTGACTCTTTATAGTCATTTTGTGTTTCTTTGGAGTCATTTTGCATCTCTGTATAGTCGTTTGCTTTCCTTTTGCGGCTTTTCACAACCTGCATTATGATGTGTTTTGCAATCGGATCACATTCGACCACATGAAAGTAAACGCGTAAATGCGGCATCAACACATTGAAGAGGGTTTATGATTCATTCTGATGAATTGTGAATCAATAATTACACAGATAAACCCTTATGTTCAGATGAATAATCAAACACCAAATCATTCCATCCCTTTTACGTCTGTTTAGGATGTTTTACGACAAGGAGCTAGAAGAGTCGGATAAATTCTACCAGAAACAGCCTCTGATCCTCCAGCTCTGCTACGCCCTCTACAACATGCTGGTGGCCCACTCGGAGATGCTGTGCTACCTCGTCATCATCATCAACCACATGGTGTCGGCCTCCTGCATCACCCTGGTCCTTCCCACCACCATATTCCTCTGGGCCATGCTGTCCGTTCCCCGGCCCAGCAAGCGCTACTGGATGACCGCCATCATCTACACGGAGGTAGAGTGAATTGAATTTATATAATATTAAATGGAAAAACATCCAGACGGCTTCACTGACGCTCACTTTGTTTATCCTCCAGGTCACCATCGTCATCAAGTACTTCTTCCAGTTTGGCTTCATCCCCTTCAACCAGAACGTCATCGATAGGAATAAACCAACTCATCCCCCCAACATCATTGGAGTGGAGAAGAAGGACGGCTACGTCCACTACGACCTGGTCCAATTACTGGCTCTCTTCTTCCACAGATCCATTCTGAAGGTTTCTGCAAACACACAATAATAATAATGATAATGATTATCTAAATATATGCAGTAGTAGTAGTTACCAGAACACAGTGTTGTTAGACGAACTTAAATATTGTCAGCTTCATCTGTTACACATGAGCAGACTCTTTGTGCTTTCCATAGATACAACTTCTGTATAGGCTTCCCTTGAAGGGAATTAACAAACAATAAGATTGTACACTTCGGGGCTCCAACGTTTGCTTATTCATGACACTTAACAGACATTTTAGAACAACTGCTCTTAACCAGATGAATCTCTTGATCTTAATATTTCTGCGTATGCACAGTAGATATAGTATATATTTATAAATGCACAAAATGTTGTTTTTTATCTAAGATGCCGCCTTGCACAGAGGATTAGCGTGCTGGCTCATATTCTTAAATAAAAGGCCACTTTTGCCCAAATCTAGATGACACTTGCACAGACATCTCGCTAGAACATTTCTCACCACCTGTTTCTTGCAGTCTCACTTGTTTCCCAACAAATAAAAGAGACTCTCTAGACTGCAATGTGACCTTTTAATGATGAGGTTTCATTGTACCAAACCTTCAACTAATCTGGACATAAAATATGACCCGGCCTTCACAAATCCCCAACATTTTCCTCCTCTTTTCCCTTCCAGTGCCACGGCCTTTGGGACGAGGACGACACCAAAGACAAGAGGGGGCCCTCCCGTCAGAGTGAGTCGGAGGACGAGGCGAAGGACCAGGAGAGCGAGGCGGGTTCCGAACGAGCCACCTCGCTGACGAGCGAGCGGCGAGGCTCCACTCACACCTTGAGATCCATAAACTTTGGCACCTCCATTGATTCAGGACAGGTGCTGGTGCACCACCCGCAACAGCAGACCTACCAGCGCCGCAAGAGCTCCAGCGGAGGCTCGTGCGTCTCTCACCGATCGCTCCGCTCGTCTGCGAGGTCCAAGAGAGGTGAGGATCTCTGTCTGTTTCATTCTGTGTGCAGCAGTTAATAATAGCAGTGAAACGCACGTTTCAGGGCATGACAGCGACTACCGTATTTTCCGCACTATGAGGCGCACCTTCAATGATGAATTTTAGAACACTTTTCATATATGGGGCGCACCGATACTGCAGATACTGCAGTCAAACGTTTGATGGGTTTGCGTTATGCGTCCACTAGATGTGCTAAAGGGAATGTCAACAAAACAGTCAGATAAAGTCAAACTTTATTAAGCGTTCTGACAACTCCGTTCACTCCCATGGCAACGTTGTTCAAACGTTAATGTGCATATTAACAATATCTCCCAGCCTTGCTCACTCTTCTCCCAAACGTGGAGGGGAACTTTTCCCTAATTCAGTAAACACGTCGTAAAAGAAACAGTCAGATACCACTAAATCAAACGTTAGTGCATACTCAACATTGTTCAGTTACGTATAACACGTAAAGCTCACTTTTTTCAGTTCATTCCCCGTCCACGAATCCCTCAAATTTTTCTTCTTCAGTGTCCGAATTGAACAGTTGGGCGACTACGGCATCCAAACTGCCCCGCTCCCTCTCGTCATTATCCAAGTCAGTGTCGCCTGCCTTCCTGCCTATCCTGCCTATCCTGCCTTCGTGAAAGCTTGGATCACAGTTGAGACTGATATATCCACGATCCATTGGCAGATAGTGCCGTAAGTTGCCCGGCGCAGTCTCCCCGTCTTGGTGAACGTGTGTTCACCTTCTGTCATCCACTGCTCCCACGCAGCTCGCAGTCGGATCAACCAATTAACCAATTGATCCATATATAAGGTACTCCGGATTATAAAACGCACTGTCGTTTTTTGAGAAAATTAAAGGCTTTTAAGTGCGCCTTATAGTGCGTAAAATACGGTATCTAACAATCATACATGGAATGGATCCTCTGAGCTTGTTTTTTGTGGCCCGTAGTCTTTACAGTTGGATTAGGTTTTTGTGTTTAAGTGGCTCACTTACCGCGTGGAATGTGAATTGTTTACGCAGGCAGCACAACTTCCCACAACAGCAGCCACAAGGACGGCAGCGAGGCCAGCGTCCCTCAGAAGACCCGCAAGCAGATGGTCGGGGAGAAGCTGAGGGAGCAGCTCCTCAAAGGAAAAGCTTTCGCCATAAAGCGGTACGTTCACGCACAGCTGGTTTACAAAAGTTGTTGTTATTTTCACTCCACTAAAGGCCGCTTAATGGCCGACACTCCTGACTGCGATTATACAAGAGCGTTTGTAATTTTATGAGCAGCAGTAATGAGAACTTTGCTCAGTATTCTGGATGAATAATGGAAAATGATGTCAATGAGACAGCAGCTAAAACCTTTTAACGGTCTAAATTTAGACCTTTAATTACAGCATTCCCGTTAGAACAGTCAGTGTAATTTTGGTAAGTGCTGCAACAGACGATCAAAACAAACATTACATACAACTAAATGTAATCAAAAGTGGTTTCTGAGATATTACGTCAGCACCAGTAGTTGATACATAGAGAAAGAGGTTACTATGGGAAAACTTACTAAATACTCAATATCACTTTTCTCTCAAAATAAGGCACAGTGGTGTCTGACAACTTACATGTATTTCTTTATGCTTTTAAACCTGTTTGGCCAACTTAGTCTGAATTAATGATGAATTACGGACAATCAACATCAGACTAAATGTGCAATAAAATCCTTAACCACTGGATTTATATTCTTATACCGAAGATAAAATTCAAAATACTTGAAAATTGGTAATTGAAGCGCTCCTAGTTCTCCCAAATTATTCTTACAAGCTACTTAAGAAAGAATCTGTTGTATGATGTGAATGTTTCTTTTCATCACAGGTTCATGGAGATCTACCTTCCCATCAGACAGTTTTTCTATAACTTGATCCACCCGGACTACAGCGCCGTCACAGACGTCTACGTGCTGATGTTCCTCGCTGACACAGTCGACTTCATCATCATCGTGTTTGGATTCTGGGCGTTTGGTGTAAGTTTGAGAATCGGCTTCAAATCAAGAAACGAAAATACCATCTGAGTTGAAATTTATTTTGATCCCTTCTAGAAACACTCGGCTGCAGACATCACCTCGTCCCTGTCGGAGGATCAGGTCCCGGGACCTTTCTTGGTCATGGTCCTGATCCAGTTTGGGACCATGGTGGTGGACCGGGCCCTCTACCTCAGAAAGACCGTCATGGGCAAGGTTGTCTTCCAGGTCATCCTGGTCTTTGGTATCCACTTCTGGATGTTTTTTATCCTGCCAGGAATCACAGAAAAGTAAGAACTCAATCCTCAGTTATGTTAAATAAAATGATGTTTTTAATTCATTTCAAATCATTAAGTCTCCTGATTAAATTTCAATATTTAAAAAAAAATGTTTAGGGGGTCATTATCCTTGGTTAAAAATCTGTTTACTTTTTCTTTTTACTATTCAAATAAAGAGAAACAGGTTATGAATATGTAACTGATGAAAGTAATTTGAAAGTTCTTTTCTTTGAAATAGTGTTTTTTGTAGAAAACAAATGCTGTCTTATGCTGTCTATAGGTTACTTGAATTTTACAAACTGTTTTGATTGTGTTCCCCTCGCAGGCGCTTCAGCGAGAACACAGTCGCTCAGATGTGGTATTTTGTCAAGTGCGTCTACTTCGGGCTGTCAGCCTATCAGATCCGCTGTGGCTATCCCACCCGCGTCTTGGGAAACTTCCTAACCAAAAGCCACAATTATGTCAACCTCTTCCTGTTTCAAGGGTGAGTTCTTGGGCAAACAGGTAGACGTTGTCCTATCAGAGGTTGAGAGCCAGCTGCTGTCACAAGAATGGAAGGAGACGGAGAGTACCTATTATTATTTATTTATTTATTAGATATTTATTTTGGTAATTTGCTTTTGTATAGATCAGTAAAATCACCAATTTGTTGACTTTGTACAATTTTGTACAAGCTCTGTACAATTTCTAACATTTAATTGAGTAATACATTTAAAAAAATAACTTTTTTTCTTTTAACTTTGAACACCGTTGAGATTTTAGATGTTTTTTACGGCTATTGACATTAAGCCATGTGATCATTTAGAGGGAAAAAACATATTTGGTGGTGCTCGAATAAACTGCTTTTTGCAAATGCCAGCAGGGTTGTAAACCACTGGTTTAGACATTAACAATCTGCTGAATTGGAAAAGTATATAACAACTATGATTCGTCTGTTTGCAGTTTCCGTCTGGTGCCGTTCCTGACAGAGCTACGGGCCGTGATGGACTGGGTTTGGACTGACACCTCGCTGTCTCTGTCCAGCTGGATATGCGTGGAGGACATCTATGCTCACATCTTTATTCTGAAATGCTGGAGGGAGTCTGAGAAGGTGTTTATCTTTGGAGAAGGGGAATCGCTTTCACAGTCTGCCATTAAAGGAATTCATGCAGAAATGTACTCGAATGAGTAGAAAGCATTCAGCCATTAACATGGCATCCGCTGTGCAAGGCTGTTTCGCCTTGTATCATCTCACATGTCCTTTATCGCACCTTTCTGCAGAGGTATCCCCAACCCCGAGGCCAGAAGAAGAAGAAGGTGGTGAAGTACGGGATGGGAGGGATGATCGTGGTGCTGCTCATCTGTATCGTCTGGTTCCCGCTGCTCTTCATGTCCCTCGTCAAGTCGGTAGCCGGGGTCGTCAACCCACCGCTGGACGTGTCGTTTGAAATCACCCTGGCTGGCTTTCAGGTGGGACCACAGATTCTCCTATTTCAACCAAAACAAGCTGGCTTGGTGCTTTAGCTGCCAAAAGAAACAATCTTTCTAAAATTTAATGAAATCCGGCCGTCTTAGAGCATTAGAAGTAAAAAAGTTATTTTCTAGGTTGTGCGTGCATTCCGGCAGCAGGGTTTAATGTTTGATTGTGTATCACTAAAAACCACCAAACTATTTTCTTTCTTCTCACAGCCCGTCTTCACCATGAGCGCTCAGCAAAAGCAACTGCAGAATGTGACAAAAAAAGAATATTTTCCTTTTGTGAACAGTTATAAAGCCTTTGACGTAAGTATAAGAACTATAATACAAATACAAATGTAAACTGTTGTGTTAGTTGTTGTTTCTAAATCGGTTATTAAAGCCGTTGCTTTGAGGACCAAATTGAGTGTAAATCCACCCAATAGTTGTTGATACATTTCATTTAGAACCAAAGTGGGAGTCTGTCGTTGGCGAAGAATTCTACACAACGCACCTTTTTAAAAATACTGTTGTGATCTTTCTCCTGTGTTTAGGACGCCTTGCAGTGGCTGGAGGGCTACATGCCAGAAGACCTGATCATTGCAGAGCTTAAAGGCAGCTCCAACTCCCTGTGGACGATCAGTCCCCCCAGCAGAGCCAACCTGATCGACATGCTGGGCACTGACGAGGAATTCCCCATCACCGTGTCCTGGTCCGTGCAAAGGTGCAACCCCCTAATGAAAAAGAGTCCTTTCATGTATCTCAACTACGTGACACAAAAGTGGATGAATTATGAAGTATTTATCTCGTGGGATTACAGAAATGTCAAATGCAGTAACACACCAGCTCAAAGTGCAAAGAGCAGCAGCACGGTGTGCTGTGTTATGTGTATTGTGAGTGTGTGGCCTTTAAATTAATAACTGGAACGTTGTGCTTCTCTTGTTATGATCTCAGAAACCTCACTTTTGGTGCCAAGGCTGAAATAGCGTCAGGAAAGCGAGTGACCGCTCTGGACCCACCTACAAAGAAGGCGCTCATAGCGGTGCTAAATGGCACAGAAAATATTTCACAAGTGTGAGTATTTCAGCGGCTCCTCTTTTTGTAACATAATAAAATGTGTTCTAGTGCAATAACGGCTTCTCTTCCTCCTCAGGACCCTTAAAGAGATCTTCCCTCGTTTCATTCGAGCCCCCAGTGACTCGGATGCCAAGTCGGTCGATCATCTTTATAAAGGTGAACATCCCTGTTTGTAGATTGGACTTGTTTTTCTTTTTCGTCACTTGATTTGACGACAGCGAAGGTCATTTAAGTGCCTCATTAAAAAAGTGAAAATTTCCCCTTTTAAATAATTGACAGCTACTCTGAAAGTGCCTTTGCAATAGAAAGTGATTGATTAATGTTTGTACGTGAAAGCCACTAAGTTTGGAGTAGAAGTCTCAAAACGGCTCCAGTATTAAGCAGGACTGAATGTTGAGAGAATAATCTGAAAAATGTCAATCAAATGTAAAAATTCAATGCAAATTGCAAATTGACCTTGAAAAAATAAGTAAAACGTGCCCAGCATATCTCATCGTTAATCCCCCAAAATCCCCCAAATCAGATACACAACATTTTTTGGAAGTAACATAACACTGCATTCCTTATCTTTGTAGATAAAAAGATGTTGGACATAACCTTGACATTGAAGAGAGCTTCGAAAGTCGGAGATCAGATCCAGGAATGGTGGATTGTAAACCAGACGGAGCCGGGCCCGATACAAAAGAGGGTTGCCAACAAGTTTGAAACAGGCCTGGAGCTCTACGTATTTAGCGACAAAGTCAGCCCGCCCAGTTTGGGCTTCCTGGCGGGATATGGGTGTGTGGTGATTTTAAAATACAAAACCTTATGTCACGTCTGTGATACAAAAGATTAAATCCCATCCTCTCATTTCCTGTTTAGGATCATGGGCCTGTACGCGTCTGTGGTTTTGGTCATCGGCAAGTTTGTGCGGGAGTTTTTCAGCGGCATCTCCCACACCATCATGTTCGAGGAGCTGCCCAACGTGGACCGCATCCTCAAGCTGTGCACGGACATCTTCCTGGTACGAGAGACGGGGGAGCTGGACCTGGAAGAGGACATGTACGCCAAGCTCATCTTCCTCTACCGCTCCCCAGAGACTATGATCAAGTGGACCAGGGAGAAGACTGAGTGAGGAGGCGAAGGCCGACGGAGGTCGGAGCTCATTCAGGAAGTGATCGATGGCGCGATCAGCTGTTTCGTCAGCCGAGAGGGCAGAAAGTCAGCTGAGGACCAACCCTGTCCTGTTGTCTTGAGCTGCGATGGCAGCGATACGAGCACTTGACTTATTGAGTATTTAATACTATTAATTGATGAAAAGCCACAATTGCCGTCATATTATAAAGAATGGAGGACAGATTTGCTGTTGTATTTATCTCACAGAACCTGGCGTCCAGTGGATAAAACGAGCAGCTGGTGTCATGTTGGAGACGGAGAAGTCTTCATTGACAATGTTGTTAAATTATTTAAAGTTTTATCCCTAACATAAAGGTATGTTTTTAAACACAAATGCCCAGAACAGTCGTAGCGCTTCATGTCCGTCTTAAACATTTTCACAGTCGCGTGGTAGGCGGAGAGAGAAACTGGCTGCAACATTTATCTTTAAGGGCTTCCCATCAACAAATACAATAACAAGCACAATAATGACCACATGAGCACAATCTCATATCCTCTCCCAACTGGAAAGCTTGGACTGTGGGACTGTGCAATATTGAGCTCTCATTCCTCAAGACTTTTTAAAGGATTTGGACTAAGGGAAAAGGCTGGATTTGACCAAGAAACATGAACATAAAGACCACCTTTTTTTTGTAGGTCAGAGGTCACATGGGGTCCTCCCGAGAGACACAACGCAGAAAACATGAGACCATCTTTACTCACATCTTTACTGCCTTATTTTGTTTTGTATGAGGAGAACTGTTATCTACCACATGCATATCTTTCTCAGGAAGAGCTCTTTTCACAGATATCCATGTATAAGTTAAATGTTACAATATGTACGCTGTGATGGATCTAAAAGAACATGACATGGTCGAAAAAGATGGGAACTATTTAAATGGCATGAATTTTAATGTGGATATTGCTCAGGAGGACTGGCACTGAGTATGAGTATACTGCACAGAGAGTACAGTTTAAGGCTGAATTGTTGACTGTTTTTCTCTTAGAGACTATTTGCCAATAATCCATGTTCGAGGTCATCTACAGGTTGGCAAGAATCGAGACCGGCAGAGGGCTGTTTTTGAATCAGGGTAACATGCATTAGTTGGTAGATTCTTGCCCATCACATGTGAACCTCTTGCTGTTTATAACACTAGTACTCGTGAACACTGGCGCGTCGTGTGCATTCAGTCGTCAAAGAAGAAAGGAGCAGACTCAAAAAAGATTCCTCACATGAAGGGCTGAAACACAAAGTCCAAACTATGCATTAGAGGACATTGTAGCATGATAGAAAAAAACGTAATTATTGCCATGACTAATTTTCATTACATGTAGATACAAGTTTAAGGGGAGACCGGCGGAATGAAATGTGAAATCGTACCAGTATGTTTAAGGTGAGAGATCTGCAAATAAAACATCTGGAAAGGTTTGAGTTTTTGCATTCTGATGCTGTTTGCTTTTGAGACTGTGAGTGAGAAGCCGGAGAGTTTGTGTGTCATCAACAGTATTTCAACCGGATTTTAATGGAAAACACGTGCGGCTGACTGAAGCTTCTCCTGCATTTGTATCTGTGTGGGACAACGGTGATCGATGTCATCCGCAAAGTCAAGGCCATCCAGCTGTTCCCACAATGTCCACCGAATTGCATTTATTTCCCCTGCAGTTTCTATCTTGAGCCGGTCGGTCGCCAAAAGGAACAGGAGTGTAACGTCCTGCTTGATGTCCCGACGATGAAGCTCTGTGACAAATGACTTTGCATGACGTTGCATCCATTGACTTCTTTATTAAGTGTGTAATCGTGTTTGGAATGCCACAGTGGCCCTTCAGGCGCCATCGTGTTGTCCTGTCTCAAATTTCAATTGGTTTCTGACTCGGTAGACGGTTCGATCTTGATATGTAGCGTTGCTGTTTGTGGATGAGTGTTACGTCCCCTTTTGGGGTTGTCTAGGTGGTGTGTGCGTGGGGGGGGGTCGGGGGACGAACACAGGTCAGTCATTTGGAGAATGTTATTTAAACGGGTGGCAATTTTACACAATTTATTATTATCAAACAGGCCATTCTTAATATGAGGTTGTACTCTGAGTGGGGGAGGCAGGGACCTTTGGTTGAGCCAAACAACAGAAATGAATATAACAAAACTCGGCCTGACCTCTAGAAACAAAATGGTTATGCACGCTTGTCTAATTTTCTTTGGTAAAACAAAATACAGCGGAGGCATCAAACAATAACCTGGTGTTTCTAGACACTACGTGAGAATAGCAATATACAGGGACCCCAGACTCACCTGAGGGCTATTGCACAAAACTGGAATAAGGGATTAAGCCGGGATATTCAAGTTATCCTGGATGAATTTAGCTTTGACTTTGTTGCACGAAAGCAGGTTGAATTAAACCCAGCCAAGCAAGCATGGCGATTTATTCTTCATCAGCTGCCGCTTTGGTGCGAAACAAACGTGTTCAACAGTTATTCCGTTGTCTTCTGAATGTGTTCTGATTTATTTTTATTAACATGCATTACTTGTCACTATGGCTGTCACGAGTTTGATTTTAAACCCAACTACTGCAGTTGTTTAGATCAGTGGTCCCCAACCCTTTTTTACCGTTTTCATGTCAGACGATATATTGCTCTCCAATCAGCCCTGACAAGCCATCTGCAGGTAAGTGGATGTATATCAACAATATATGCACTATAAACGTTTACATGATTTTAGCAACACAATTAAAAAAAAAAAAATCAATTAATGAATTCATTTTTCAAATTTATTTACAAAGATTTTAAATGGAGGGAAAGATGTGAGTTGTTGCAATACTCATAATAACTTTGATCTATATTTAGCTTGACAATATATTTAAACAATTGGTCCGCACATACAATATTACGTTGTCTATTTCTTCCTACAGGGAGAACAATGGCTCCCAGCAGCCAAAGTCCAGCAATAAATACATCTAATAAAATAATGTGTTCTCTCTGTGGCACCTTTATCAACACATCTCCAAATACTGAGATACTTGTTACAGTCTGGGGACGTTTGCGCTGGAAAGGTTTTTTTTCATCAAATTTAAAGAATCTAATCTAAATATGGCATGTGTAGTGTGGAATGGATTGCATTGACTTTTGTACATTTGGACTTTTTGAAAATCATTGACTTTCCATGTTTTTTTATGTCGAATTTAGTCTTTTGTTAGCACTGTACAAGCAACTCAAAGCTACATTTATCTTTCTATTTTCACGAAAGGCTGCATTAATGTAAAAATTAGTCTGGTTTGGATCTTGCTAATGCACAGATGCTTCTCGGATAATGAGGGCATCACAAAAGCAGCATGTATATGTGTGTGTGTGTGTGTGTGTGTGTGTGTGTGTGTGTGTGCGTGTGTGTGCGCATTAACAGGGCGAGGGCACTCGTCTCATTGAAGACAAATCGGTCTTGGGAAGCTACAGATTCATTACATGTCTGATGTTCTTCCGGGAGTCTGCTGAATTGTTTAAAAAAATGCACAGACGATGAAATGCCACACTATGGAAATGTTTATTGATGCATGTGAAGTTTGGAGATATGCTTTTGAAGAATATACAAGTGGGCAACGGCACAAATAAAAAATGTAAACAGTCCCTTTATTAACTTTAGTGATATTGTATGAATGATTTTAATTGGCATGTAAACTGTTTTTGTCCTTAATAGCAAGCTTCTTATATTAACTGTATGGTTCCATTTTCATGTCTAAGTCAATTTAAGTTGAGGATTGTACGGCGGAAACAGGAAATAAACACACAGCTATGGACTATCTTTGTTTAAGGGTAAGAAGCACACACACCTCAAAAACAGTCAAATTGGCTACAAGCTGCGCCATCGGGAAGAGTACTGTTATTGATATTTTTTTCAATAAGCCCTAATGCTGAAGTATCAATCATTTTTAAGCCTTAATATTCACAAATCGTACATTATTGCATACATGCATTGACAAACTGGTGGGCATATTGTTACAGTAACATTTCCAACGGGTTGCAGCCAGGAATACTGAATAATTTAACTGTACAAATAAACACCTATACACTGATCAATTCATAAGATACACTTTTCTGAATTTATGATTTTAATATAGTAATCTGAAGACTCACAAACTATGAGAGCAAAATGTACAGCTTCGCGGAGACAAGAAATAATTGAACATTTACATACAACAGGCTTTCACACATAATAGAACGTTGAAGATTTTTCATTACACCAAAGATTATCCACCTCAAATTAAAACAGCTGCTTGAATTAGGGTCGTCGACTCTGCAGACTAACGTCGTTTTTTTTTTGTTAAATCAACTTTTTTCCTTGCACAATAACTATTAAACAGCCAAACATCTGGGCTTCAGGGCAGAAAGGATTTGTCAAGGTTTCTAACTCGTACACAGAGGGTGCGGTGGAGGAGCAGCAGATGGGTAGAGTCGGCCCTTCGGAGGCTGACGGCTAACACAGGCCTCCCTCATAATCGTCCTCTTCGTCAGCTGGTGCACCATCAGCGCCGCCTTGTGGAGCAGCAGCTGCCTTCTTCTTCTTTCCTCCTCCTCCAGGTACTCTCAAGGAAATGGCCAGCTTGGCATACTGTGAGACACCAGGCAGTCAGTCATGCATGCATACAACATGCATAACATATGTGAGTTTTTTGAGTGGCCATTATAGTGTGGTTGTAAAAGGTACTTATCCACAGTCAGTATATTTATGTGTAAACAGCACTCACGTCATTGTCCATGTACTTCAGTAAAGGCGAGCTGCACACGCGGTGGACCTGGTCCTCGTCCTGCTCGTCGTAGCCCTGCAGAAGTGTCTCCATGGCAATGCAATCTTCGCTTCCACTGTACCCGGGCAGGCTAATGACACCAAGCAGCACTTCAGGTCATGACCCTCAGTTTTCATTACAACACAAACCTGAGGTTATGTCCGGGGTAAACAAACTCTCAGGAGAGCCCTTATAATACCATCGACTGGAGGAGTTTTAATGTGTTGCACAAGGAAACATTGTCTCCTTGAAGTTCCAGCCGACCACAGATTTAAGAAACGAACGAATATGAATAAAAGAAGATCATACCTGTAACTTTCTCTGACACATTTATCAGCTGCTACGTAGTCCCCTCTATGAAGATGAATTAGTACTTGAGCTGTTGTTTTCTAAAGAATGAAAAGCATAGACCTTTACTTTAACATTTCTAATGGGATGAGGATCAGGATTACCTATAGAACAGGCCCTAAACATCTGGTAGGATCTCCAGTCTGCTGCTCAATATTTCACTCTACTCTACTTCACTATCATTAATAATTCCCTTTATGATACCAAACCAACAATAAATGTATCCTACTAACAGCTACGGCCACTAAAATCTCTAAGCATCTACGAACTCATAATACTGTCGCATTTTGTAACATATTCCATCAAATATGTTGAGTTTATACTGAACAACAGTGTTATGTTTAAACTGCTGTGGTATATTGATGGTCTGAGAGGAATAGTAAAAATTAAATTCTAGCCAGCTGTGGTAATTTTCTACGTTTGATTAAGGTGCATTAATAATTTGAAGACATAAAAACAACAATCGAACCTTGAAGCACATGGGGAAGTTCTCAATTTCTTTGTACATGTTCTTCTCTTTCTGCAGGGCAACTGATGCTTCATCCAACCTGGTGAAAAGAGGCCGCGCAGTGAGCAATGATGACAAGGGAGTGAGTGATCCAAATTAAGGTTTCGCAATTATCTTTCAACATGCTTAAAAGTTATTTACATCAGTATTTGCTGTGTTTTATGAAAAAAACAAAAACATCATCAGAAACAGGTTTGTGCCCTTCACCATACTTATTTATACATATTTTTCATTGCCGCACCTTCTTAGCCTGACCAGAAGTCTGGAGGCTTTTCCAAGCAGTTCAACTGCCTGACGCAGGCGGTCCTCATTCTACAGAAAGAAAACATGGATTTTGATAAGTGAAAAAAATGAGTCGCTATCTATTAGACAGTTAATCCTGATTTTGTTGGAGACTCAATTTCACCTCAAAAACGCCAGCCGCCTTCTGATACAGGTCCACAGCTTTCTCTAGGTTTATAGGCTCTATCAGTCTGATGAATTTTTTAAAAAAATTAGAAGAATATTTTTTCCACTGGATGGATGGAATTTCATTACAAGTAAAAAGGTACAGTGACAGACAATAATAACACCCAAAGTTAACGGACGAGGACGAGGTCAGAGCGACGAGTCAACTTCTAGAAATAAGGGGATATTTTTACTTTCCGGCCCGGTCCAGAGCCATGGCAGCAGTGTCCGGAGTCCCGTTCTCCATGTACATCATACAGGCTTTCTCTATGTACTGGATCGCCTCCGGCATCTTCTTTTGCTCCTGTTGCAATACAGACGCAGCCGAATTGTGATTCTGCTGCAAGACGCTTTACATCCACCCACCTGTTATTGAATCCAAGGTTTTAAACTGCACTCACCTTCATCATCATACCGGCCTGTTCGATAGCCCTGCGTGGAGAAAGACACTTAGAATACATGGAGCGTTTTTCATGCTTACTGCTGACTTATAGCAATGTGATAACACAGGGTACTTACTTTGCAGCATGGAAAAGCCTGCGGGACGAGTTAAGGAAACAAAGGGAACAGAAACAAACTGCAGTATGGTGTCATAAGACTGAACGCAGTGCAGAATGGATACGTCTTGTTTTCCGTCTGATATTCAGCCTCCTTCAGGTAGGCGTCCTTTGCTTGGTCGTACTGCTTCGCGTTCTTGAAGCACACGGCTAAAATAAGAGGGAGACAGGTCGTTTGCGATGAATATTCAGGGCATTTGTTGGATAGTAAGTTCATATTAAGGAATGACATGGATCTGAAGTCACCTGCTTTGGCGTATTCTGACGCAGCGCTGTCAAAGTCCGGCTTCCACTTCGTCAGACCTGTTTTTAAGCTACAAAGACAGGATTGAGGATCAATAATAGAAGAGTTATAGGAGAGCTATAATGGGCCGACGATGCAGAAAGCGTCCATTTATGTCGCATACGTACCGCGGTGGCCTTTGACGTTACAGCTAGCTAACATCAACAGAAAGACAAACCGGAAACAAATTACATTATTCATCGTAACTCACCATTTTTCAGCCTTGGCTATGTGCTCGTGAGCTTCGTTTATCTTCTGAGCAGCCATACTGTTGGTTAACTCGATGGGATGTGACTTGTTATCAATAACAGCAATGGACGTTGTTTCGTCGACGTCTGGATTACCAGGATGCTGCTCTCGGCCGCTACGTCATCCAATGTCGCAGGCTACGGGTGCCGCCGAGCACCAAAAAGAAGAAGTAACGCGACGCAATCTATGTATAATATATGAAACAAAAAACATTATGGAATTCTATCTGTATTATGTGGCATGGTTCGGCCACAGTTCCAAGACAAAGTTGGCACCTAGAATTTAATACATAATTTAGGTAATTTACAACGGAATACCAACTTCAAGTTTGAATGTTATCAATACTTCCATGGTTTAGGACAGCTCAGTCCCTAATCAACAATGGCGCTATCCGTTATTGTGTTTGGATGAGAAGTATTACAATTTAAACAAATACATGGCTGGGTTGACGAATCAACAGTGACAACTTGTGACGGTAGACCGATAGTTTCATTCGTCCGTCGTCCGTCGAAATTGGGATCTCGGTTTGATTTTTCAAGCTATGCATTAGGCAAGGTAGACACACATGTCCCCCTCTATAGTTTCAATGATGCCATGCCAATATTACAGTGATGCCATGCCAATATATTTAACATATTATGATACTTCGTATTTGTCATATCATAGATAATAACAAGATAATATAGGACTAATATCATATAGCATTATGTAGGAGTAATATAACAAACATGTAATCATACTTAGTATTTTCTAATATTATATAACTTAATATCATATACTGTGTTTTCCCTACCATTGTATCCCCCGGCACGCCCCAACACCCACGCCCCCCTACGGTACGTCCGATCTTAAAAAAAAAAAAAAAAGACCGGCAGACGGAGATAGACAAATTCAGGCACAAGATGCAGGACAAGGAGACAAAGAAATAGGAGAGAGAAGAGAAGAAAAAGGAGACCATCCAGGACGTCAACAACGTGCCTGAGACTAGACACCTGTAAGAACAAATTCCTTCACCTCCCACTCCATCCTACCTCATCCATCTACCTTGGAAAAAAAAATCAGAAAAAAAAGGTCTAGATAAAAAAGATCTAAAAAACTAAACAAAAAAAACAGAGGGATTCTCTGGCTGCTTTAAAACCTAACTTGCTTGTTAGGATTTCACTTGTACTGTACTGTTTCATTGATTTATTGATTTATATTGCACATATTTCATTTCATTTTTTTACAACCTGCTCTGTTTTGCACATTTCCCTTACTTCATTTCTGATGGAACTTTTCTGTGTGGCATCCAGTTCTAGCTGAAAGAACTTTGTCTTTGGTGCGTCCCTTCTTTTCCCCCGGTTGTTGTTGTTGTTCCTGTTTATGTTGCTGCTGCTTTTCCATGATGTTGAGTACAATCTTCCCAATAGAAGCTTGTGTCAGCATCTGAACAGGTGGAGGTGGGTGAACAATTGCAACCGACATTGCAACAACTGGCACACTAGTGGTCTCACTCGACTCTGTCAGAGAGTGACAGAGTTTCTGCCTCTCTTGCAGTTTTTCTGGACTGACGTTTAAAGAGGAACTGGTGTTCAACAATTTGCTGAGGTGCTTTACATATTGTAGAATATGTAGTTTTGTTGTTGGGTGGAGCATGCTGTTGGGGTCTGTATAGGAGTTGTGAACTAGATCAGCATAGTCCTGGTCCACAAGCTTCAGCATATCTTTCTGCTCACGGTGTTTGTTGAGCAGCGGGTCGATAACTGCCAACGACGGCGGACGTGGAGTTTCTACAGGAACAAAAGACGGAGTATAATAAGTCATTCTGACCTATAGAATCAAATACTTGTATAAAAAATATAAACGTTCATTAAAAGCTCATGAAAGGGCTTCCGGTGACGTCATGATGGAAAGAGCAGGTTAGAGACGAGGCTCCGTCAGGAAAAAGTTAAAAAACAGTGACAACTGCAGATATATAAAGCCTTCAGGGTGGAAAATAACTCATGAACAAGATGACTACCACATCCAAAACGAGAGGACAAGGAAAGTCAGGATATTTGAAAGAAACTGACAATAAACAACCGAGCACAAACAGCGCTAGCTTAGATGCTACTAGCGGTAGCCGCGAAGAGCAGGTAACACGTGAGGGCGAAATGTCCTTAATACAAGAAATGAGAAGATTCCGCGACGAAAACAGCCAGGGACATAAACAAACAACAAAGACCCTTGAACGTTTGGAAAAAACTATGACAGATATTAAGGAGCAACTCGGTGACCACCAGCAGAGGATCGGTGAGCTGGAGGGGAGGGTGAGCGCTGTGGAAGATGCGGGGGCAGGGCAGCACCGTGTGATAAGGTACCTGTTACAACGCGAAAAACAGCTCTCAGCTGTTTGTGACGATATGCAGAACAGGCTGAGAAGAAATAACCTTCGAATATTTCAAATACCAGAGGAGAGTGAACATGGAGACGTGGTCGCGTTTGTGAAAGCCTTGCTTCCCAAAGTATTGACGTTACCACCTAACCTGAACATTCAAATTGAAAGAGCGCACCGCTCACTTCAGTCCAAACCGACAGATCCAGCGGCCCCCCCCAGATCAATCATTGTGAGATTCCTCGACGCGGGGGTGAAAGATATTGTTCTGCAGCAAGCATGGAGCCAAGGAAATGCGGTGTTTCAAGACAGAAGGATTTTCTTCGATCAAGACTATTCTCCTGAGCTGCAAAAGAAACGAGCGAAGATTCACGCAGTCGTCAAGCAGCTAAAGCAGAGGGGCATTCAGGCAAAGTGCCTGTATCCAGCTCGACTGAAGGTCAAGATGGACTCTGGAGAGAAGACTTTTTCCTCGCTGACAGACGCCGCGGATACTTTGAGAGAGATGGGTGTAGAGGTGCAGTGCGGAGAGAGAGAGCGCATCGAGGAGAAACTAACTGGAGGATGGAACATCAGCGCGAAGAGGAGGAGAACCAACGTGCTGGCGTTAGCTGACCTGAGGGCTATGGTTCAGGAAGAAGATAAAGATGAGTAGTCTGTGGTATATAACACTTACAACCAGTTTCAGGTACACAAGGTCAAGTGTGTATGAACAATATATAGACTGAAAGCAATAATAGCACAATACAAAATAAAAACGCAAAGTTGTCACAAAGGTTTAAAAATAAGAAAGAGATCTGACGGACTCTTGAGGTATACATGAGTGGTCCACACTCACTAAGACCTTTCTTACATGTTAGTGTAATTTGGGTCACTATTGCACACTGGGTGCATTTCTCCACAGAGGGATTAGGTCACCACTCTCTGTCCCATTATCACCGGGGGTCAGGCATGGTTGTAGTTTATTCGCTATGTCTGACTGGAAAATTGGAAGTTCTGTTCTGTGTTCATGCTGTTAGTGTTGTGTTCTATCTGAGGCAAGGTGCAATTTGTTTTTTGTTTAACTTTGTACATTTGCAGTTAAATTATTTTATTTGCTTTTATTTAACAGATCTTCATGAGAGGTTTGGGCTGTGTTACATGATTCAGTACAAATACAAGGATGGCATTACTTAATTTAATTACCTACAATATAAAAGGAATAAACAACCCAATTAAAAGAAAAAAGATACTAGGACAGCTGAAGAAAATGCAGTGCTCTATAGCCTTACTTCAAGAAACTCACCTCACAGAAACAGAACATCAAAAATTAAAAAGGGAATGGGTGGATCAGGTGTACAGTAGCTCTTATGGGAAACGTAAAAAGAGAGGTGTAGCTATACTATTCGGTAAGTCTGTGTACTTTCATTGTGAAAATGTTTTCCAGGATAAGGAGGGTCGCTACGTTATGGTCATAGGGAGGATGGCTGGTTTTAAATTAACTCTTTTGAATGCCTATGCACCAAATGAAGATTGTCCACATTTTTTCAAAAAGCTTGCACATTTGGTAGCAGATCATGGGGAGGGTCTTCTGTTAATGGGTGGGGACTTAAATTGCGTACTGAATAATAGAATAGATAAATTACCATCATCCTCAAAACCTCAAAGCAGAATGTCAAAAAGTCTAATGAATATGATAAAGGAATTGGGGTTGATAGATGCTTGGCGACATCTTCATCCAAAAGAGAGAGACTTCACCTTTATGTCACAAGTGCATGGAAGCTATTCACGGTTGGATCATTTTTTGGTGTCCAAAAAGGACACATACAGAGTTAAAAGCTGTGTTATTGAGCCGATAACCATCTCAGACCATAGCCCTGTACAGATTACACTTGATTTGGGGTTGGAGCCAAATATGAAGTATTGGAGAATAAACGTTTCATTACTGACAGATGTTAATACAAGAGAGGAAATAAGGTCGGCAATAGTGGAATATTTTGCTTTAAACGACAATGGAATGGTCACACCTACGGTTTTATGGGAAGCAGGAAAAGCCACAATAAGGGGGAAAATAATATCTATAGGATCAAAGTTAAAGAAGGACAGACTTAAAAAACAAGTAGATTTAGAAACTGAGATCAAGAAATTAGAAAACGAACATAAACAAAGTGGAAAACAAGAAGTATTTAATAAACTTAAAGAGAATAGAGCCAAGTTAGATGAGATTCTGACATACAAGGCAGAGGGTGCCCTTAGGTTTGTTGACAGAAAATACTATGAATTGGGAAACAAGGCTAGCAGGTTATTATCATTCCAACTACGAAAGGCACAAGCTAGTCGAACAATTCCTAAAATAAAACAACCATATTCTAACGATGTCGAAACTAGCCCAAAAGCAGTAGCAAATGCCTTTGCCAAATATTACGAACAGTTATATAAGGGTCAACATCAGGAATTAAAAGAAGAAAAAATGCACGATTTCTTTAAAAACCTGAAATTAGACAAACTGACGGAGGATGAAGCCTCTGCGTTAGTAGAGCCAATTAGAGAAAAGGAGGTGAAAGAAACGATTATTAAATTAAAAAATAACAAAACGCCAGGAATAGACGGGTTCGCAGGAGAATATTATAAAGTGTTTGCTGATGACCTCACTCCAGCACTATGCAAGTTGTATAATTATGTGTTAAATTCAGGAGACCCTCCAGAGTCATGGTCTGAGGCTATCATCACAGTCCTGCATAAGGAAGGAAAAGACCCATTGCAGTGTTCTAGTTATCGACCTATTAGCCTCCTGTGTGTGGATTATAAAATATTAACATCTATTTTAGCAACTAGAGTACAAAAATACATTAGGAAAATAGTAAAATCAGATCAGACAGGGTTCATTTCAGGTCGCCAAGGGACAAACAATATAAGGAGAGCTTTAAACGTGCAGTCGCTCATGGCAAAGGGTAATCAAACGTCAATGCTTCTCGGCTTAGATGCCGAGAAAGCATTTGATCGGGTAGATTGGCGGTTTTTAGAACAAACATTAATTGAGATGGGCTTCAGTGAAAAATTTACCTTTTGGTTCCGGCTGTTGTACAAGAATCCCAAATCAAGAATTAGAGTTAACGGACAATGCTCTGACTTCTTTGATATAGGGAGGGGCGTAAGACAGGGTGATTCTCTCTCTCCCATTCTTTTTGCTCTCAGTATCGAGCCTCTGGCGGAGGCAATTCGTCGGGACGTCCAGATTGAGGGGGTGGAGGATGGTGGGGGGAGAGTTCACAAAGTCTCCCTTTTTGCTGACGACATCCTTCTCTTTATAAAACATCCCCTTACTTCAATACCTCGACTAATGCAATGCCTAAAAGACTATGGAGACATTTCTGGATACAAAATTAATCAAAATAAATCAGAGGCAATGATGATATCAGGAATATGGCCTAAACAACTAAACGAGAGGGTGTCATTTCATTGGTCTAAACATGGATTTAGATACTTGGGGATTATTATCACACCTGAAACTGCAAGACTTTTTGAAGCAAACTACAATAAGCTAATTAATCAAATAAGGAGTGACCTAGTTCGTTGGGAGGTTCTTCCTCTATCTATGCTCGGCAGAGTTGAGACTGTAAGGATGAACCTGACCCCACGTCTTTTATTTCTGTTTCAATCATTGCCCATAAGAGTTCCAGCTTCCACGTTTAATATGTTAAACAAATTAATTTCTAAATTTATATGGCAACACAAAAGACCGAGAATTAAACTTAAAACACTTCATCTGGCTAAAGATAAAGGAGGCTTGGCCTTGCCAAATATAAAATTGTATTATTGGGCAGCTCAATTATCAGCAATTGGGACTTGGATCAGTGGAGATGAAGAAGCAAAGTGGACCCAAATAGAGCAAGGGGAAGTTAGGGGTGCACAACTGTCTGTCCTACCCTTTATGGATCTAAAACACGTCAATAAAATGAAGATTGAAAATGAATGGATAAAACATACAATCAAAGTATGGGTGGAAGTAAAGAAAATGCTTAAAGATGTTGGAACAATTTCTCGAGCTATGCCCATAGTGGGTAATGTAGATTTTCCACCTTCAATGTGGGACCATGGTTTTAGGGGATGGGCGGCTAAGGGCCTCTTTGTTTTTAACCAGCTCTTTGAAGAAACTCACTTAAAGTCTTTCATACAACTCCAGGAACAATTCGATCTTCCCTCAAGTGATCTTTATAGATATTTGCAAATTAGACATTACATTACAAACCATAAGGAGAGGGAAAGAATCTGCAAAATCCCAAACAGCATTGAACAATACTTTATCTCGGTTTCTGAAAGACGCCTCCCTGTTGGCAAACGGGTTTCTCATCTTTATAAAAGACTGATATTAGAAACAGCTGGAAACACGTACAACATTAAGGAAAAATGGGAAATAGAAGCTAATACAGTAATAGAGGAAGAGTTATGGGATAAACTCTGCTACAGATGTCATAAGGGAATTAATAGCCAACAATGGAAGGAATTTGACTGGAAAGTTAAAATACGCTATTTTCATACTCCTTTGGCTATTTCAAATTTTGTAAAAGACCCATCTCTAGCTTTATGTTGGAGACAATGTGGTAAAATAGGGGACCATACACACATATTTTGGGACTGTCCAATAACCCTTACGTACTGGAAAAATATCAAAGAGGAGATGGAGAAAATTGTAAAAAGAGAAGTACCATCGAATGTACAGTTCTTCTTATTGGGTGTTATATCAGTGGATGTTTTCAATGCTGACCAAAGATACATTTTACGTGTACTACGGTTAATTGCGCAAAAAAACGTTACTGTTAATTGGAGGTCTGTGAAATCACCAACCGTTACTGAATGGAAACAGAGACTGAAGCAGATTTATTTGATGGAAAAAATGACTGCATCATTACAACTGAAAACTGACCTCTTTATCCGGAGATGGCACATGGTTAAAGAATATTTAAATTTATAAATGATATGGCTGTACATTGTGGTATTGTGTCTGTTGAGATATAGGGATTCATATTAGATGCAGCAAGATATACATGTATGTACACAGTATATATCTTTATAATAATTATGTTTTTTTTTGTTTTTTTTTTCCAAGCCCTAGTCTCAGATAATGTTCCATGTTTTTGTTTTTGTCATGTGAAAAAATATAAATAAAAAGTTCAAAAAAAAAAAAAAGCTCATGAAAGACTGGTATTTGTATGTGAATGTTTATTCAATAACACCCTAAATATATTTTCACATCTTGTAAAAAAATGGAAAAGTGACACAAATGTATGGAGAAAACTGGAACAACCTTGATGGTGCCAGTGAGGATGACAGACTAGGTAGCGAGTGGATCACTTTGAGGAGGTGGATTCGGGGCCTGGGTGTGATCTGTCTTGCTGTTGTGCTTGTCCCAGTCCAGAGGAACTGAGCAAAGGAACTGTACAGGGCGTGATGCTCCGACACACACTCACGGAGGAACCGCCTCATGCAGTGAAACAAGTCCAGCTTGATATTAATGTTTGCATTAAAATGTGATCTTGAAGCACATGTGTTTCGGAGGTTACCAGAAGTGACATTGGCAATCTGTTGTTCTCCAAGAATCCCATTTCAGATGTTCTCCTGCAGACGACTCTGCCACCTTGAGTGCAACACAGCAATCCCTGAACGAAGAAAAAATATGGTGGATATGGTCATCAAAATAAAATTGAATGCAAAGGGCTTTTCTTTAATAAAACTGAAAAAAATGAAAAGTAATCTAAGTTGTGACTATGAGCTGTTTGTGTCACCAATGATGGTCAAAAATATTGATATTATTTACCTGTCTACCCACTGTTATTGTGCCTTTTCTATGCCTGCAGCGCTGTAGCGCTGTGCCAGTCCCTCGTACATGGGCTTCAGGAACTCTCTCAGTACGTACATAATATGTATACAGAATATAATGTAATATACTATATATTATTAGCATAATAAATATACAGGGTATAGAGTAACATATACTATATTGTTAGTATTTACAGCTCAGCTAAAGACATGTATCGCTGGCTGTTCTCTAAGTACGTTTACAGTTTATAATGTTTAAACAGTATAAGATGAACAGCTAATGAGAATCTGTGTTAAATGACGTACAACAGCAAACGCTGGATATTTATCTGAATAATTATTACACATGTCCTGATAACAGGTGTGATACAGTGTACATACACAATTGCACATAAATTCATACATATTCACTATATATGTATGCATATAGGTGTATATCAGCGCAGGAATATACCCAAAGTTGTTTGTTGAAACTACCTATTGAAGGTTGATCAAATGTATGCAAAATAGTTAATGTACAGCAGACTAAAAAGTGGACTATGCATTAAACCCTGAAACACTTGAAGGGGATGTAAGTGAAGGGTTTTTGACATTCTTTAGTCACATTTTCATCTATTTCCTGTTTACTAACTAGAATACTAGTGCATTGTATACAGTTACGTATGTAGACTAACACATACTTTCTATAGCATACTATGGTCGTAACAGGTAGGACTTTATATTTGTACATGTTTCTTTTTTTGAAGATTTGAAGATACCAGACAACATTTATTAATCTGACCACTGTGGACATATTGGAATGTGCCATATTTTTGGAGCAGACACAGTTTTGGTTTTGTGGCTCGTGGCTCCTTGGAAATCATTGGTTCGAAAAAATCACTGCAAACCACAGATCTGTGCTCTAGGACAACATTTTATTGAAATAAAATGAGAAAACTACCGAGAGGCGACGGAAACGGAAGTCTGTTTTGATTTGGTGGATGACGTCACGGTGGCTAGTGTCGCTAATGGCTGGGAAACAACAACTGTCGGCGCGAGACAAACTTTGCCAAACTTGTACTGGGACGACGGAAAGTTGGAAGTAGCGAAGTCTTTCGTTCGTACAGCAGTTTATCCGCGTTTTTCTGATTTTTGTTAGTTATCACAAATGCGGAATTACTGATGGATTCGAGGTATGACATACCGCGGAGGGCCGCCGGTGGCGGCGGGGACTCCTCGAATTCGTCCCCGGCTCTGGGGGCGCAGTCGCGCCGCAGGAAGATGCCGCCTAGACCCGCTGATTTTAAACTTCAAATTATCATCATTGGCTCCCGTGGGGTCGGTAAAACCAGCATCATGGAGAGATTCACCGACGACACTTTCTGCGAAGCTTGCAAGTCGACCGTAGGTGAGGACAGCGGGCGTTTACGTCAACTTTTTATTGACAGCGTTCAGCGGGGCTCTGTCTACTTACTGGAGGGACTATTATTAAACCACCATGAACTAGACGTTGTTTTCATATTATCATACTGTTTAACGGGACGCAGCGGAACTCACTATAATGGCTGAAGCTTGCTAACTTAAGCTAACAGAAACAACAACACCGACGCAGCTGTCAGATGTGTCTCGGCTTTTAGGCTGCAATGAAGCAAGTAACGTGAGATAAACTCAGGTTTAAGACTTGGGACAGTTTAATGGGTTATTGTTATATATATATTTTTATAGGGTATGTGGAGCAGGAATTAAAGTAATTTATAGCATCTGCAGCTTTCCAGTAATGAATTAGTTGACTTAATCATAATATTATGAGCTGTCACATTAATGTCCCACATTTCTACATAAACTTATATCGTCACTTTATCTTTAAGTTTTGCTGTATTTTGTTTTTGTTGAAGCAAGATAACCTTGTACCGAACTGCTGTGCCATAGTTTTAGGCTGCCAGCCTCATATATACAGTATAGTTGGGCAAAGAGTCCCGTGACCCAAACAACAGTCAATCCAATCCCAGAATAGTCACTCACAAACAGCTGCTGTGGTAGAGCTCCATTTTGTGCCTGGTCACTCCAGTGCCACAGTGTGTCACTAATATTGTCTTCATCCAAAATGACATGTCATTTGCATTGAGGGTTGTCGAACAGCACAGGAAATGCTATGTGTGTCCAGATGTGTGTGTGTCTGATTTCCCCCTCCGCAGGAGTTGACTTCAAAATCAAGACGGTGGAGCTGAGAGGGAAGAAGATCAGACTACAGATATGGTGAGTAATTGGACAGATGTCTCCGGGCCCCTTTGCTCCTCTGCACGGGGCGTTTCCTGTGTCCGTCCTGTGACAAAGCAGGACTACTGCTCCAACAAAAAAAAACTGCCGTTCAGCTTTGTGAAGCAGGCGATGCCTGTGCAAATAAGGTGTCCTAAAAATCATTACTGCATGTTTGTCAACCATTAACATGCAATGTAGCATTTTCTGTCCAAAGTCCAAAATTAAAAAGCGTTTGGTCGAGTGGAGATATAACTTGAAAAGTAATGTCCAGCAGCACATGATCTCACGCACCTTGTTCTTGTCTTAAGTTGGCAGTCACTTATTCTTGGTTACATGATGTACTGCTGTTGTTACATTTAGTAGTTTTTCCTAATTTGCGTCATACTTTCGTAGTTATGAGGCAGAGGGGGGAAAACATTAATATTAGCTCATGTGACTTGGTCACACCTTTCAACCATGTCGTTGGAGGTGCGAGTGGGAGTCAGATTGTACTTGTTGGTCGGTGTGCGTGAACCGCATGTGACATCGCTCCCTCCCGATGCAGGTCAACACTCTAATCTGAACTGCAGAATTGATATTTCATAGGAGATACTTCACTGGTTGTGTGTCTGCATTGATTGTGTGCGACGGTGTTGGGCTAAAGCAATAAGCACTCTGTCGCTTATTTTACTAACGCATCATTCGTGTTCACCCACACCCGTCCACCCTCTCCACCTCCACATCGCCACCCTTTACCACAGCCCGCCTTATCCCCGCTCCTCTGCCCCCCTCACCCTCCTCCCCGTCCCACCACCGCGACACGTCCCGTCCCAGATGCCCTCTGTCCATGTGTTTTGTGTCTCACGTTGAACTGCTCACGTCAAGCTCCATCTTTGCCGCACACCCGGCCCGATTTAACCCCGCCGTTGTGCTGCTGTCTCTCTCGCCGCTCTCTTCTGCTCATGAGCCTGACGGTGACTCACAAAGGGAACAGGGAGAGGCCGGCGTGCCGAAGGTACAGTAACACCGCGCTGTGAGTGCAGCTCAATCCGCTTGTTGTGCTGCTAAAATTAACCCAGAACCAGATGATCGACTGAATCATGGCGTCGACTTAAAGAGTGCGCTCCCAAATGGAATTGAAAATATTTTTGATCCTGTAGGTCGTTAAAACGGAAGGTTGCTTTCCCAAATCCCATGTTTGAATTGGTTTAATTATTATGCTTACTGTTAAGAAATGAATGATGGAAAGATTACTAATTTACAACATTTGTAAATTCTTTTAGCATTATTGACTAATGGCTCGTCCCATAATTGATTCTCCTCGTTTGTTTGTTTTTCAATCTTGGCTTAAGTTTAGTAAAGAAAAAAGAAGAATTATATTTAATTGTCATCTTTAATGGGTGAAAAATACCTTTTGTTCGAATCAGTCAATCACCTGATCGGTAGTCGGAGAGAAGCCTTGCTGACTTGAGATGATGTTGCCCTTCGTTCATGTCACCCAGGGACACCGCTGGTCAGGAGAGGTTCAACAGCATCACATCAGCCTACTACCGAGGCGCCAAGGGAATAGTGCTGGTGTATGACATCACAAAGCAGGAGACCTTTGAAGACCTGCCCAAATGGATGAAAATGATTGACAAGGTAAACAAACGGCAGAATTCTATAAACTCTTTCTTTACCGCGTTGTCTTTTTGAGTGTTCCTTCGCCTTTATTTCACACAATTTTCTCTTCTGTAGTGTTAAAACAATTGGATTATCTCATACATCTAGCACTGGAGGTTTACATTTTAAGCCGATGTTTATGTTTGAGTGCAACATATTCCGTAAAATATTTTTGGTATTGTTGCCATTACTTTTCTACTACTACTTTTCAGAGTTTGTGACAATGAAATGTACCGGGACATTTTCTTACCATTGATAAATTAAAATAAAATGTATACAAGTATAAAATGGACACACTCAAAACATCTTTTACATTCCTATATTTCTTATTTGTTGGCTGACATAGTCACCTCAAAGATAGATCTGCAATGAGCCTTTCTGATGATTTTCCAAGTCAGTACCAAATCCCACAGCATAAAATGTTTAGTTGAAAGAAAACAACCTCAAGGGTGAAATTGTTGTGAAGTTTCACTCTAGCTGCCGTACTGTAGAAACTGCAGCACCAGTTCTTATGTTGACCGTATGCTGAACATCTACCGCTGCAGTAATCTGAAGTGTCTTCTCTGGGCTTTCTGTCTCATGTCAGTACGCCTCAGAGGAAGCAGAGCTTCTCCTGGTCGGCAACAAGCTGGACTGTGAGACTGATCGTATCATCTCCAGGCAGCAGGGAGAGAGGGTGGGTTCAACACGCAACGCTCTGGCTCACCATCAAATTACAGAACCAGGACTTCTGCGTTTTCATGCCCCTCTCCAGAAACTGATATCATGTGTAACATCGCAGTGAGCTTATCACAAAATCCCCTTTAAATCGGCTAAGTTTGTTAAATCTAAATTAATTCTGTGTTTGTGTTGTAGTTTTGCTCTCGAATAAGTGGAATGCGCTTCTGCGAAGCGAGTGCCAAGGATAATTTCAACGTGGACGAGATCTTCCTGAAGCTTGTGGATGACATCCTTAGCAAGGTTGGTGTGTTGGGTCAGATAATGAGCAACAATCTGTAAATGTTGTAACATTTGAGTCTATCTCTGTTCATATTTAATGTTATTTAGTTGTGAATGATTTTATAACAGAGCACAACAGTAATTCCCAGGAAATTATCAAGACACTATTTCGTTCTGTATTTCAGAGCTTAAGTTTTAGTTAATCAGCTATCCGTCTCTTTCCTAAACATTGAAGTTTCTCATTCACTGAGCTCAAGAAGTCCCTGTTGATGCGTTCACCATGACTTCTTCTCTCTTCCTGGTGCAACAGATGCCTCTGGAGGTTCCCAACAGTGAGCTTTCCAACAGCGTCCTGTCTCTGCAGCCCGAACCGGAAGTGCCTCCGGAGTTGTCACCTCCCCGCATGCGCTGTTGCTGAGGGTCAGAGTGCTCCCCCATCTCTCCCTGTCACACTGACACACACACACACACACACAGACACACACAGATATGCAGAGTACCAGCCAGGCCACCAGGGGGAAGCAAAAAGCAGCCGTTTGGTGTCACTAACTGTTGATGTAGGATGCATGGACTCTCAACAAGCAGTATTATCCTCCCTTGTTCTTCTCCTGTTTCCTAACTGTTCACCATGACAACAACCACACTAACCCTCATCCTACCACCCCTTTTGTCCACCACCCTTGAGCCCGACTACCTCATTCCTCGGACCGTCAGGCTGAATATGCCCCGCAGGTGCCTTCGAGGTAGACAGAGGTAGCAGTTGCAAATTGTACGGGATGGCTGATTTATGAGGTTCTTACAGCTTCCTGTTGAATACTCATCACATATACTGTACACTTAGTTCGCCATTGTCCGAGTTGCCGCGGTGGTCTGGTATTTCTGCATCATCCAGCTTACAGAAAAAGCGATAACAATATCTTATGTCTCCTCGGTTTAGTTTAGATTCTGGTTCTCGGTACAGAAGTTTTATATTCTGACTGACGGGCGTTTTCTCCAAGTGATAAGTGGACTTGAAGTAAACAAAAGCACATGATGTAAATACGGTGTGTTGCTGTTATGACTGGACAAGGTGCAGATGTTTGCAGCCAGCAATAGGTGGTTGTGTTGTGGTGGATCATATTGCTTTGTATCCCTTCTCCTTAAAGTGTTAAAGTGGCTGGAACGGCTCATTTCACAATTTGTATACATGTTTATGTTTTGCACTACAATCCATCTCACCAAGTGAAGCCGACATGCAGAAAACGTAAAGTAGAACAACATGTGGTGAAGATCAATGATGTCGCCAAGGGAGTGGCTGTTCTGATCTCCCTGTTGAAGTGGGATGGAGATGCAAGGAGAGATGGGTAATGTAGTCTTTGAGCGATTTGTGTTTTGAAAAGGGCACATTTTCCATGTGTGTTTCTGGCTTATAGAGGAAGTTTAAATAGTGAGTAGCTGGTGGGCACACGCATGGTTTTAGCCTTTTTTGGGGGGTTGTTACTAATATCACAAATTTTGGCTACCTTTGTTTTGGGGGGGGTGGTGGTATTTGAAGGACTCAGGAAACTTTGATTGGCTCATATCTGCTCATTTTGACAGATTTCTATTGTAAACTTGATTTGAATTTCATAAAATCTTGATGGAGAAACATCTTCATATAAAATCTGTCTGGGACGATGTGTTTCTGAAGGATAAGAAGAAGTCCACAGATTTAAATATCTGATTTTGCAGTTTGTTACAGACCAGTGTGGGTGTTTCCCAGTACATTTTTGAAAAAAAACACTGCGTTGCATGTTAAGCCCTCCTGTGTTCATCGTTATTAATCCATTTAATTCTTCCGTCTTGTTTTGGTAAATTAATGCAAGATTGTACCACTGTTGGTTGTTCTGTTTTGTTTTTACATGTTAAGTAGTGAGGACTCGATCTAACACGACATAAACAGACTTTGATGATTTTGTTTCTGTTTTATGTTAAAGTCTGAGGACTTAAGCTGGCACATGATGAATAATTGGATTGTCCCTTGCCAAAACAAATTGTCGTTCCTTTTGTCAATGACATCAAGCATTACCTTTAAACAAACAACCATACAACTTATCTTCCAAAATGTTATCTTGTGTCTTGTAATGACAAACTTCTTCTGACATTGTTTTGTGTAGTGAAACCTTCAATTGTCGCACTAACCCTTTGGTCTTTATTTTAATAGCCAAGCCTTGTTCTACTCAGTGTTATAAATATACATTTTAAGAAATGTTTTTATTTGAAATACGTTGTCTTTTCAGAGGAAAGACTGTGCTTTGCATTAAACCTGTTTAAGTCATTGAAAAAGGTTTTGGCATGTTTAAAGCAGATTTGTGGTATTTATAACTTGTGGCATTCTTGAACTAATTAAATGCAATTAAAGATATCTATATTTATTACCATATTATGGTCTTGATTGATTATTCTGTTTTCTAAATGGGGATTCGTTATAGCCCAGCCAGGGTGCTTGAGGGGATCCCGGAAATGATCATTTGCTCAGTTTGAATGTTATTTCTCTTGAGAAATTCAACTTCGTTTAGGTGTCACCGAGTTAGCGCTGAGGTGAGTACTGGCCCCTCCCCATTCGATCTTTACTCGTCACGCCAAGGTGTTCATTAGCCAATAAGAGTGCGTGTGATCGGGGCATGCGCACCACAGCGCGTCTGACCAGGTCCCGCCTGGTCCCACAGAGAGAACCAGGGGTGTGCGTGTGCGCGTGGCGCAACAGCGCATGCGCCCTCGCACAAAATCACGGGCGTCGAGCTTTTCACACCGCAGTGATTGCAGCCCGAGTCTCGTGACAAAGTGGAAGGAGTGAGAGGAGACACGAGGACCAAGGAAGGGGCGGAGGGTGGGGTGGGGGGGCTCATCCATCACAACCCGGGTGCCACCGGGATGGAGACCCGAAGAAGAAGAAGACCACCGATGTGACTCAGAATGGCTCCTTTTTTCTTCTTCTTCTTTTTAACTTGAGCCTTGTCTTGCAGAAGCAACCTGCCCGTCCTTCCTTCCTGTTCCCAGTAATCCCATTTTTCTGTTGCGGCTTTTCCTCCACGGGGGAGCGGGGGGCTTCGTGGAAGGAGGGGAGGGGGAGGACACACAGTGGCAACCTGGTGAATGAATACGAGATGGAGTGAACGCGTCCGGCGCAGCGCAGGATGCGCATCCCCGGCCGGGAGCAAGGTAGAGCAACCCGGCCGTCTTTCTGGTGTCGTGTGTCGGAGGTTTTCCGCGGTGCCGTGGGTTGATCGTTCCCCTCGCCGCCCTCCTGCCGCCGGTGTCGGTGTATGATGGAGAGCGCCGATGGCTCCGGCAGCGACACCAAACCGCAGAACCACCAGTTGGAGAAGAAGAGATTGAACCGGGCGCCTTCCCCGGCCAGACCTTTCCTCAAGGATGTGCACTGCCGCTCCACCAAACCGCCTGGCATCGTACCGAAATCCCCCAAACTCAGCAAGCAGCAGCAGTCCGCCCCGGTGCCCTTGGGCCATCCGAACCGCAGCTCCAGGCGCCACGCGCCCGGTGCTAAAGAGAAGCCCGTCACGACCAAAAGTCACACCAAGTCGTCCGTCGTGAGGAAGCCCTCCAAGGTGCCTCAGCATGCGGCGGCGGACCCCAAAGCCGCCGGCACCAAACCGGACAGCACCAGCAGCCCCATCCTCGCCAAAGGCAAGAAGGGGAAACTGGCCCCGGGGCCTCTCGGCCACGGATCCCCGATCCGGGTGCCGACCGGAGCGCTCCTCGGCCGGGTCAGCCAGACCGACAGCAGCTCAGACCTGTCGGACTGCCAGTCCGAGCCCCTGTCGGACGAGCAGAAGCTGGCACCGGCTGCTGGAAGCGACGCAGAGTCCGGCACCGGCTCCAGCGACCGGGATCAGGTGGGAGGCGATAATCCTCTGCGGGCAGAAGCCTCCGGAGCGGCCGCCGCCGCTGCTGCCGCTGCTGCTGCTGCTGGTCCGTTGCGCACAACCGAGGCGGCCGCCGCCAAGGGAAGCATGTCTCAGGCTCAGCCCGCTCCGGGGAAACGCAAGAAGGAGAAACCCTCACCAGGTGCAGCGGTCCGACTGCCGGGCACCAAAGATGCGACGGAGGAGGACCTGCTGCGGGAGGTGGAAGATCTGAGATCCGAAAACGACTACCTCAAGGTACAGTGTCGTTTATTCAAAGAGACGGGGGGTGGCTGTGTTCGTTGCAATGTGTTTTTATATAAACACATTCAAATACAATGTGAAAGCAATGTTCTTGCACGCTCGTTTAATCTCTGTCCCAGAGGCAGCTGTTCGCAAGAGACAGGGTGTCCCTTTGCAGGACAGGTCCCGGGTTCCGTCCTCAACATCACCTGTTCGTTCCACCTGCTCACTAACGGGCAGCAGCATCAAATTGTATAAATTATTCAAATGTCAACGCATTCCCGTTAAAGCCCAGCTGTCCCCCCCATGATGTCCCTCCATGGACTCTCCATCCATCATGTCGTCTTTTTTTTTTTACTCTTCCCTGGCTTCCCTGTGGGTTTGACCTTTTATTGATGGGAGTTTTATTGATAGTGGATTCTCCCCCATGTGTTGTGCAGACTTTCATTTTTTAAAATATTGCTGTCCCACAAGACTCATTGTGACACAGACTGATACCCCCAGCCCCCCCTTCCCCATTCCCCTCCCATTAATTTGCATCACCGAGAGTAACACAACAACATGTCAAATTGTGCACCGAGATGCACAGTAGAATGTAAATTAGGGTTTTGTTTGCAATAGTTTAATTTCTGCATCCTGCATGAAAGTCCTGCTGGAGACTCCATGCCGGATCCCCCTCCCCCTTCTTTAAGTAGGCTACCCCCATAAATTGGGGAGTGGAGGCGAACCGATAATGCGGCAAACGATCTTGCAGCGTTCTATTGTCTTTTTAGATGGTTTAGTCTGAGTATTATTTACAACTTGATCACGCATGTCTGTGCCTCCCCCCCCTCCTTCCCTCCCCCTCTCTCTCTCTTTGGCCCGGTGCAAACACAAGAGAGTTAATCAGCTTTACTGGCTCTGGCTGTAATGGCTTCATCCCGCAGGACTTGATAACAGTCGGATGTCCCGTGTGTGTTGGGTTCAAACGCCCTCTTCCCTGGTGTCAGTCTGCCAGCTGGGACTCTTCTACCTCCCCCTCCTCCCGTGCATCCCCCAAATGTCTGGGAGTCCTGCCACCGCTATACTGCTCATGGGGCAGACAGTTTAGTACATTTATTTGACACTTATAAGTTTCAATTAATCAAGTAGTCAATCGACAAAAACAAACTATGTATTATAGGAATCGATCCACCAGTGTAAGTCTTAAGTTTTTATGATATAAAAATAAGACAAATGTCATGACTTTGAATTTAAGAAGTTAGAACCAGCAAATATTGTTTTTAAAATCCTCAATGGCTTATTTGACTGCAAGTGATTCATCATTTCAGTCATTATTTTCCAAGTCCACCTCCTCAAATGTGAGGACTTCCTGCATGTCTTTGTCACCTTTGATAACAAAGTGATAATAATCTGGTTACAGGCTATTGGTTAGTAAAAACAGCTTGCATGAAGACATCATCTTGGGTCGGAGGAGATTGTAATTTATTTATTCACAATATGTTTGACATTTCCCAGTGTATATATAGATATTGATCAATAAAGGGCTGCTTGGCTAAGACATCACACGACAGGTGAGTTACAGGTGATGACTCGGTACTCCGCATAAACACTCTGTGTGTTATTCTCTAAATATATCCGCTCCTGCAGGATGTTGCTCTCACTCAGTTTTTAACCAGGCCATCGATTGGGCCGAGCGCACACAAGGTCACTGACGCCGTCCTCCAGGGTCCTCCTCAGAAAACCATGCTTTTCAAAATGAGGATACATTTTGTTTTCATTCATCTACACCCTCTTCCAAACTCCCCATTCAGCAAACATTTGCCTTTATATCAGGTGCCAGTCAAAGCCTTTGAATATGCATCCCGGAGAAAATCTCCTGAGCAAACAGATGAAGCGTGCGCGGGTACCGATATCAGATATCTGCTCCACTGACTCTAAAAGCAGGATCTAATGATATAAGTCACATTGGAAACCATCTATTCAAATGAATTCTATATATATAATTCATACTGCCCTTTGCTGTCCTTTGGGCCAAGTTTTTAACAATTTGTTGCTGCATTAAAAAGGTTTACTCTTAAGTTGTACATTTACATTTTTCGGATAAAAAAAAAAAAGTACCTGCTGTGTGAAGCAGAATTATGACACGAAAACACCATAAGCAGTCGGCACTATTTGCAGCAAAAAAAGAGAATAATACAAATGTTGTATTTTAGTATTATTGCATGAACGAAGGTGCTATAAATGTCACACCTTGTGTGTCTTTCAGGATGAAGTGGATGAGCTGCGAGCGGAGATGGAGGAGGTGCGAGACAGCTACCTGGAGGAGGAGGTCTACCAACTGCAGGAGCTGCGGCGAGACCTGGACCGCTCCAACAAGAACTGCCGCATCCTGCAGTACCGCCTGCGAAAGGCCGAGCAGAAGAGCCTCCGGGTCGCACAGACCGGCCACGTGGACGGAGAGATGCTGCGGAGTCTGGAGCAGGACTTGAAGGTATGTCTGTGTGTGTCTTTGTGTTTGCGGATTGACCGGTTTTATTGGCAGTCCTGTTTCATTTGATACAATCAGGAGATCGACAAAAAATATATATATATTCCCAGTCGCTGCTCCACTCTGAGCAGCTTATTATGCATAATTCAAACTTCCAATGTTTGATTTACTGATTTGTTTTGTTCCGCTTCAATCGTGCGTCCAACCATACGTTCATGTTCGGATGATGAAATATTTACAAATCTCATCTGTTTAAACTTTACGCGTTTGTCCGACTGCGTCGTCTCAGGTGGCCAAAGACGTGTCGGTGCGTTTGCACAACGAGTTGGAGAGCGTGGAGGACAAACGCAGCAGAGCTGAGGACGACAACGAGCTGCTCAGACAGAAGATCATCGAGGTGGAGATCTCCAAACAGGCGCTGCACAACGAGCTGGAGAGGACCAAAGAGGTGAGGGGATGATGGGCGGACACGTGGTTTTGATTTAACCAGGCTGTCGTATTTTCACTTTGGGAGATCCTAATCGTTTGTTGCGCCTGCAGGATCTATACAATTTATACAATACACACAGGGACAACCGTAATGTTGAGAATGTGTTTTGGCTCCGTGTTGAGTGAACGATGGGGAAATGACAGCTGTGTGGTGTTTTGGTGACAATGCGGTTTGACCGGGATGAATCTGCATTTAACCCAGAGATGAAGCAGTGGGATCGATGGCGATCACCAGCCTGATCGGCATCAGTGAATTCGTTAAATAATTTCATCAATCACTTCGACGCCTGTCGACAGCCCCATCAACACAACTGTGCAATGGTGTGTGTTATTTAAAAAAAACCTCGCCGCAATGTGAATTGTCCGCGTTTCAAGAACACGCGAGGCAGTTAGATGGACGCTTAGATTAAAAAAAGTGTTCATTTTGTACATTAAAACCATCAATTCCTATGGATCTGTTTCCAATATTATGAATGTGCTTTGGGACCACTGCTGCTGTCCAGCTTTGAATGATCTTAACAGGTATAATATCACTAAAGACTCTTAAAGTCTGATATACCCGAGCCTCACCTTTTTATCATCATCATTATTCTGCCACTTGGTGTTGTCGTTGACATGTTGAACTTTATTACCGATACTGTGTGCCCCTATTTCACAATGTGTAATTTAGCCTTTAGCGCCACTGTTGCTCCTCAGTGGAGGGAATACTTGAAGTAAGGTGTACTTTCAGGTAATGACCTGAGCGGAGGCTTTTCTCAGTGCTGCCGGGCTTCAGCTGCTTAGACTAATCTATTTTGACATCAGCAGGTAGAATGACGTGTGGCAGCAAAGAGGAAGTAGGCCAACGCCGGACGGGTCGGCATGGAGACGTGGCTTTTCGTCTGCTACTTGGAGACGCCGTGTCGTCTCGCTCGGCCGCGGGTTAGATTCTCAGCTCGCGCCCATGGCGACTCCGTCCGGTGCAGGACGCCCTAAATAGCTCTTCTGTTTGTTGATCACATGACCGCAACTGTCTGCGTTCGCAACATTGACGCTTTTTAAAGGCAACCAAACAGCCGAGCCGACTGAGCTGCGTGCGCTCGGGCGAAGACAGAAAATCCATGTCTAGTCCAGATGTGCTGGTGCAGCAAGTGCAGTGTCCGGAATCCTTCGTAGTCGCTTGACACCCGTGACCTTGCATAAGAAAATGATTAGCGAACAGTAAGGCTGAAATGAGAGAAGCCCCTCCGACCCCCCCAGCAGTTGCATTTTCGTGGCTGTCTCTATCCTCCAGATCCGTTGTTCTGAGCAGCGTTACGACACAAAGGACCCCAGGATGACACACGCACTCTTGTATGCAGATAAACACGTGAGGGAGAAGACCGAGATGGCGGCGGCTCCGAATGATTGCAGATTTTTATTGTATTTCCAGACGACTGCCCCAGAAAAAAAACAAGTCCACTCTTTGACATCACACGTTGCCCCGTCTCCTCCGCCCACGTCCTCACCGCGACGCTGCGTTTTTTTGATGCGGCACCCAAAATATTGTCATTCATTCTACATGTATTGGTTTGCACAAGGCGCGAGCGGCTTTGTTCTTTTTATGGTTGGTAGCAGTGGAGGACAACGGTACTTACGGACATTTAGTTTAGGGATGTATTTGACTGAATTCATCTTTGAATTCATCACAGAGATAAAGAGATGAGCACATTTTACTGACAGGAATGTGTTGGACCATTAACAGTAAGCGGTAACACACCTTAATGTTACAAAAGGCTTCTTCAGTTACTTTACTTGTTGAACTTTCCCACCACGGCCGTAAACGGGCCGCTGACCTCAGACACTTCAGCCCCTTTTCTGCTACTAGAGGCCCCACAGTGTGACTCCGGCCCAGAGATTGGCACCCCGGCATGGATTAATCCAACAAGAAGACCTGTTATAAAACAGCCTGGCGTGTTTTCGGCACACTCTGATCGGAGGGGAGAGCGAGGGAGACAAAGAGGCAGAGTGGCAGCGACTGGCTGTAATCAGATGGCTGTAGGCCCCCGTCTGCCTCCGATATGACCGATGCTTACGATACAGACCTGATATCGAAAAGCCTCGCAGGGCCGGTTGACGAGACTCTCCGCTGTTCCAACAAGCGACATTGTTGCCGCTGCATTCGTTCGGTCGGCAGGAAAGCAAACAAGCGCTCGGCGGAGAGGTGTTTCCGTTCCCTCTGACACTTGAAGAAAGGCCCACTGATTCCGTGTAATGAAGTGGAACTAATGAAATGTCAGCGTGCACAACACAAGCGTCAGGTGATCTATTAGGTGCTCTCTCGCCGCTCTGATAAGTTCATCTTTCATCGCGGCAAAATGACAATTCGGTGTGTTGTGCTTGTTGACATACCGCAGCATTGACTTGACAGCAAAAAGCCAGAATCAACATATTTAAAATAGACTTCCCGCAAAGCATGTGTAGGGGTGTTGGCAGCTCAGTGGCAGTCATTTGAGAGATATGTCGTCTGGTGATATCGGGCATCTCCTAGCGTTGCCTCAAAGGCACCGGAGGGAAATGCCTCCAGTCTCGATGAGTCGCGTCAACAACGTCTGAGCGAGACTCGCTGCAGACGTGATTAGTTTAATGTCGGATCTCCCAGCAGAAAAAGTGTTGGCTTCCAAGAGGATTCTGCACTTCTCATGTGTGCTTCCCACTTCTGCTTCACATCTTCCCATGGATGTCTCTCCTGCTCTCTTCTGAGGAATCTCATTGACCTAGTTAGCGTCTTGGGTCTGACTCCACCGATGGGAGGAGGAGCAGGCGAGAGGAGAGGAGCAGCATAGGGACTCTGCTGTAAATTCAAATCTGCTGCAGTGACACAAATCCATACGAGGCTGATTGTCACACTGCAGCGGTGCTGTGAAATCGCTCTTAGAAAACGTTACTACTAATAATACTACAGAGACCTCACCACACCAATTTCACAGAAGGTGATCTGCATTGTAAGTTTTAAAAGGTTGGTATGCATACATGTGAAAAAATAGAAATAATAATTGATTCCTGAAATTTGTGTCCACATTTATGTGTATGTTTCTATATTGAAGGACACTGGGAAGTATTTTAGAGACCGTAACACTGTTAATCCAAAGCCAATCTATCACCGAATCATAAATTCTACATGAAACTCTGCTGCGATGTGTTAGAATTCCAAAGCGCCGTCCTTTGATGTTTAAAACCCATGAAAAATTGAATCGTTCCTCTCTGAACATGTTTTGCAAGTGTTTTAACTTCCGGAGGTATAAAAGCTGCCACTTTATAATCACAAAACATCCTGAGGCATTCACTGCTGCTGCGATCAAAGTCTTTCAAGGTCTTCTGACACCTCAAAAACACAAAGTCACTGTAAACACAATATTCTGTGTCACATCCAGTTAAAGTATCAAAACTGGTAAGATACTTTACACATTTGACATTTCGGTCAGTCAAGATGTCTTTGTATATTCTCAACTGTTTCAACATTGATCTTGGTACAACATGTAAAGGCGCAAATGTCCTCATTGGGGATCTTGAGGAAAAGTCAGGCTATCTCCAAAATCGGGATAGGATTATCCCCTGGGGACCATGAGTCTGTACCAATTGTCATGGCTGTCTATGTAATGGTTGATCAGGATGTACCGACGTGGGTTTAACACGGGTTAAACGGGTGGAAGTAGATCTGAAAACAGCAGAACATTCAGGATCCATCTAGTGTCTTGGACTTTCCTCTAGTGTATCAAATGTTATTAGCAGTTATATTTATGAAGGTTGACAGCAGCTCGGCAGAATGTATGTCAGACTGAGTCATGTTGTTTCTCACCTCTTCTCTGAGCACAACGAGTAGACAGACTGTCAGATTTATTGGAAGTTATAGACTCCAGTAAAATATAGTCACGGCAAAACTGATTGAAAATGTAGGGTTTGATCTGAGATATGAAGCTGAGTTTGTGGCCCACTGGGATTTATACTACAATAAAAATCGAAGCACATCCTCATATTTGCATTTTAACAATTAATCTAATGTTCAATGGGAAAGGCATCACTTGTGGACAAACCAAGATAATTATCACCAAACTCTCTGACATGGAAAACGTGCAAAGTCAGCAACTTGCTGATGAATTAATCGCATGAATTTAGCAGCTATTGTTATCACGGGTTGGCTGACTGAATATTGATATCAATCAATATATGTTCATTAAGAAGATAAAAGCCTGAAAATCTTTTTCTGGAGTTCTTCGATTCTCTGTGACTAAGTTAGTGTTAGTTAATATTTTACAATAGGGTCCACTAATCTAATGGATCTCTTTTTTTTGGTTGATTCAGTTGCCCTGGTAACAAAGTATTTTATCTAATAGCAGCTCCCCTTTAAATAAAAACAATGACAATATTACCACCTCTTGTTCGATTTCTGAATAATCCAGATTTGATCACATGTTCAGTGTCGACCTCGGTTCTCTGGGTCAAAAAGAGTGCGTGTGCATGAGTGCATGTGTGCGTGTGGGTGAGATCCTCTCCAGGCCGATGGTCTCGGAGAGTTCATTTGATGTGGCAGGGGTCAGAGGCCGTCTGAGTCACGGAGGCTTGTCACCGCGTTGTGGCCAAAAGCAGCCGAGTGATCCAGCGTCAACAGGCTGTCTGGTTCAGAAGAAAATCACATTCTCTGTCATGGAAGAGACCAAAACCATAAAAACTTAAACTCCTTTTGCTCCTGAGCCAAATGTATCCATTCAATCGTAAGAGGCCTCACACGTGCATACGTTCTCTGAATGATCTGCACAATAAGACCCACTCATTCCTAATAGAAATAGAAAACTGGTGTTGAATGCTTTCTTTTATTATTAGTTTATTTTTTAATTGCCTCTTTACACACCATCTCAAAGCAGCCACTCATTTGCAGTTACTGCAAGAGATATCCACATTCCTTTATCTCCTTTATCTTTTGTTGTTGATATTAAGTGCTGATCAAAGCAGTTTTAAAAGATGATTAAAAAAATTAATAATTATTGATCATAGCTCTTCAAAAGAAGCGCGCGCCCTTGACCTAAATTGACCTCTGGGGCAATGTACAATATTTGGCGGACAGACACCATCACACACTACTGAGAGCGATCGTTTTTGCAAGAGTTTCACATAATTGTTTGGGGAAAATCCTGCTCATTCATTCATTCATTCATTTATATAAAAAAGCTATGACACTCATAGTGTTACAGTAACTCATTAAGCCAACGTTGGTTCCGACATTTTTAAACAGCATCCACACAGCTCTACACAGACTAATAAAAGTGAGTTCATGTAGATCTCAGCTAACATTTCCCCTGGCAAAACTCCCTCGTAAAATTATTATAATTTTTTTCTTCTTCTGGAAAAATGCTTTTAACGTCTTTCTTTCCAATCAGATGAGGTCCCCGTAAATGCACAGAGCCGTGTTCGCTCAACATGGCAGCCTCTATCATATGCACAGTGCTCTATTTTGGGGTGCGATCTGCTGCTCTTGGAAGCAGTGTGGGGAGAATCCCCCGAGCCTCTTCTCCATAATGTAGGAGCGTGTGTTTGAGCGTATAGACTCCCCGTCTGAAGTGAAGCCTGCTCGTTATAGGGAAAAAAAAAAGAAAAGGCCGAAGTGGGAGACTGGTGACGCAGACAGATGGTGGTTCTCCCAGCAGCCGGGTTGTATGTCGCCATTATTAAATGATGTCTTCAGCACTGAAGAAAGCGGCCTGCCCACACGGCTTCTCGCACTCAGAGGCGACGACATCTTGGTAAATCTGGAATCTCCTCCTCTGCCTCTGCTCTACTGAATAGCTTTTATTTTGGAAAATAATCCCATCTCCCTGCATCTCTCGTCTGTTATTTTACAAGTTAAAAAACAAATCTTGCCCCACCACTTCACTTAGAAATCCTAAATTGTGGGTATAAATATTTTGCATAAAGCAAAAAACATGTAAACACATTTTAAACATATTGTTTCATGTTTTGCTGACAGGAGCCGTGTCCTGAATCTTGCTCTCTGTCACCACCAGTTTTTCAATTATATAGAATTTCTGCTGCTTCCGATGGGATTTCTGTAAACTTTACCGTGACTAATAAGAGAATCCTTAAAGCAACAGGTAGGTAAATGGCATTGGTGGTGGATGGTTTTATCCACATGAATCTATAGTACTGTAAATGCATAAAACACTTTATTGAAAAATTGTATTTTAAAATGCTACACTTAATTAGTTAAAGAGGACATTGAAGGATTCAACGTAACCTTTCATTTTGAGCAAAAAATACTTAATAAAAAGGTGTTGTTTTTGTGAGGTGACAAATGTAACACCAAACGCATCCGAAAGCAACATCCAGTTTGATTTAAGATGTGAGGATGGTCAAAGGTTTTTTGAAATTACATTTTTGAAACATTTTAATAAATAAGGGATTTTCTTTCTGGAAAAAAAAATCTGTGAACCCTCTTTGGATGTGACTCATCTAATGAATCATAAGGAAAAGCATGAACGTCCTGTGCAGCTGTCGGAGGAAAACCTCCAAAGCTTCACAAACTCCACTCCAGCTGGTAGCTCTCACAACTCTACGACACTAACGCGACGATACGACCCACCCTGTGCTCCAGGTAACGACCCTTGACCTTTTATACGGGTCTCGGCTGCCACCTGAGCTCAGCGTTTGGTTCCCTGTGGTCCTCTGGGCTTTGCTAATGACATTTCATTTCAAACTCTTTGTTGGCTCCTCTCCTACCATTCTCGATCCCCAAAGTGAGGGACCCTCCCTCTTATTAGCAGCCTATTGTGAACCCTTTGGACACACACACACACACACACACACACACACACACACACACACACACACGCACACAAGGGGACAGTGAGGGAGAGGGAGGCGGAAAGTGGCGGCGGGGGTGAGAACGACCTCATTATCAGCCGTTCAGCCCCGCAGTCCACTTGGACCCCCTTTAACCCTCGTCCAACCCTCATCCATCCGAGCTCCTGTCACAGAACAGTGCTCTGTTGTCTAGTTCCCATGAGCAGAACAGAAGAGACATGGCAGCAGCCCAAAGGGAGGAGCCGGGCTGCCTCTGCACAGTCCCCGATAGAGTGATAGAGGTTTATGATCAGAACTAGTTTATTTATTTTTTCATGTGTGCCTTATTGGCACATATCTCACAAAAAGAACTGACTTGGCTCATAATAATTATGAGATGATCTTACAAATGGCTGCAGTCCCTTGCTAGATTCTAATGATGGGCTGAAGGATAATGAGCTGTAGATAAAGGCTTAATTAAAGCCGGCAGCCATCTTGAGAATACTTTTTACAGCCCGATACAGCCGACTAAGTAGGCTTATTGTCTCTTCCACTGTTACAGTGGAATGAGATTTGAGCCAGTGAATTCAATAGTCGATTTCTCACCATTTGTATGTTATTCATTTGAATGCTCCCTGACATCTGCTTCGTCAATTTCTGAAAGGCTTACAATTAAAATATGATTCGTCGGATTTGTGTACCCAGATAATACTTGTTGGTTTTGGGCCCTTTTAATGGGATAAAATCATCAGCCTTATTGTTGATTTCAACAGGTGACTTAGTTTTGTTGTCATGGTGATGATAACACCGAGACAACCCACTACAAATTCAAATTCTATCATGCTGTTCTGTCATTTAACTTACGGGTGACACTTTACAGTGTAAGTCCGGTCTGACAAATACTTTCAGTAGTGGAATAAATCACCTGCTTTGTTTATGGTCTTTTTTGGAATTTGTTTGTTTGTCAACAGAGGGATTCACTCATGTGTCGCTAGTTAAAGTTAAATGCATTTATGACTAAATATGTATTTAATATATTTAAAGGAAGAATAACACTAGTTCTGTGAAATCTTCTTTCAAAGGGAGATGCTTGAACCTCAAGTGCACAAACTGGTTGAAGACGGGTTGCGTACATTTCTAAAAATAATAGATTTTAACGTGTCTCTGTCAGTGATATTTGCAATGACAAGAACAGCGCGAGAGATGGTGGAGAAGTGTCTTCTTCCACTTGAACAATTCGTCAGCATTATTTTGCCCGGGGGGGCTCCCGTTAAGTGCCACTTTCCCGACTCCTGCGTCTACGCTGTACCATCACGACGAGAGCAGAGCGGCATCGGCCCTCGCCACGTGGCTCCGTCTCTGCGAGTGACACGCCGCTGGCACGCTGCCGGTTTGACTTACCGGAATACTCAGCCGACCCGCTGCACAGTTTGCAGGCAGATGACACAGCAGCTCTTCCCTCCCCCCCTGGCCTCCCCGAGCCGCTGTGTCATTTATAGCTTTTAGTGTTGCTCCGCAAACGGGACCACTTTTTTTCAGCCTCCTCTTGGAATCGGGGGTGAGGAGCCGTCGTTGGGAGTGCAGGCTCTTTGTATGACCTCCACACACAGCAGTGAAGTGGATACCTTTCTGATTTTTGTTCCTTGGGTTGATGTTATCATGGTATTTGCTTTCTTGGTCAGGGGTACATAAAAGGATCAATAGCACTTTCATCGATATGAAATCGCCTAATGCGCCAAGGATGCAATTAGCTTAGCTTAGCACAAAAACAGGAAATAGGGATGAACGTCAAGCCAGGCTTCCTCCTAAGCGGGCCCACCGACACCACTCTGTGTAACTGTTTCCTGAATATTTCTGGTGGTTGTCTTGCAACCTCACAGCTCTGAGGAAAACTCCAGTTCAACAGGAAATTGATCTAGTACATTATTTCTTTCTTTTTTGTTGCAGTTTTCTTCCTGCACAGATTGAATGAATGAGATGCAACATTTAGTTTGAGACCTGGAGGTGATGGGTGTTTACTTTTGATCCGTAGGATAAGCTACCTGCCTCGTGGCTCATTCTCTATATAGTGATGCAAAAAAATTCTTAACTCAGGGCCGGAAATCTAAAATTGCACTTGTCTGTTCATCCTGCCGTCCCTTTTTATAACAGAAATATCAATCATCACTTCCACCTGCTGGGCTCTAGCAGTGGGGGACATTGGATCTGCCTCGCACAGCCACGGGGGGGGTTGCCAGTTCTGCACATATGAACCACATCAGCGAAAGGGCAAAAGCAGCTCACTGTTTAAAATGGATGCATCTAGCATGTCATATTCTTATTTAAAGTCAGTTCTTGATGGAATTCTAATTACAATAAATATTATATTGCCTATAGTTAGAAATTGATTAATAACAGCGGTTATTTAGTGAACAAGTGAAGGCATTCAAATTAGTTTAGTTGTTCATTAATTGATTGACAACTAAATAGGTGAACATGGTGTATGGAAAGAGTTAATTCATAAACCTACGTAACCTGAAGGCAATGTGGTCAAACCATCTGTTACTATGGCAACCAGAGATGGCCAGCCCGGCCACGCGATGGGACATTAATTACCGTGAGAGGATTTCCTGCTTTATTACCTTCATCCGTGTAGTGTCTGACTGTGAGCCAGCAGAGACATTTTTAGCGTTAATTATAAGAAGTTTAAAATAACGTGTATCATTATCATTTATACACATCTACTAACACAAAAAGCATGACTAAAGGGAAACAAATAATAGTGTGAAAGGAAAATGTTTCCCAACCAGAGGCTCGAGAGCCCTCCACAAAGTCAGAAGATAAACCAGAGGCGTCTCAATAGGAATTACAGTGTAAGAAAGAAGAGAGATTTGGCTTCTAATACACAAAATACCTACTCAGACTTTTATCTAGCATTTTGTGTTTGTTTCTTTTTTACAACTAATATTCAGATAAAATGTCCCGAGAAGGAAAATAATATTATTGACAAATGTGACAAAGAGGTGTGAAAATGCTTCATTCTCAGGAGTCATGACTACAGACAATGATCAGCCGTGGCAGGTATAGTGTTGGCAGCGGAAACCGCTGCTTGTCACACATTTGTGTGTGTGTGTGTTGTGTACAGGTCACACACTCTCGAGGCCGATACATGAGGGCTGTATATGTTCTACCTCTTATCTGTCTCCTGTGGGCCAATGTGCTACTCTCTTGACTCTTCGCCGCCTCTCTCTTTGCTTTATTTAATCCCCCTTTTTCTGCTGCTTTCAGGAAATAATTCAAAATATATGACTAAAGCAGCGTAATATAGCACACATCAGGCAGAGCTTCAGCTAACATGAATATGTGTGTCATGAAGGGATCGTGCGATGGAACTGGTTGTAATTCTACATTTCAGAGAAGCTAAACCTGCTCATGGGAGCACTCTGTGAAGTGTAGCATCGCCTCACTGCGGCCCCCTCCTCCCCCGGGGACCTGCTGATTCAGCACTATGCACTCGACGCATTTGAAAAGCAGTTAGCCTGCAAGATAGTGTCATGCATGCAACACGGATACAAATAAATACACCCATAATGACTAGTCCCAAACTTGATTCGCTGTTGTGCACACACTGCTTAGTCCTTATCCCCTAATCAACGACATTGCTAATTATTATTAGCAGCTAATTGCCGTATCCTGTTGTTTCATTTCAAATGGAGCGTGAGACAACAACAGCAACACTGGTCTGTTCTGTGATGGGGATTAGTAGAAAAATCCTCCTGATACGGTCAAACAAATGCACACATGCAGCAGAACTATGAAAAGACGTGCACACTGACTGCAAAGGGATGAAAACAAGCATCCACACGTTCCTCAACACATGAGTAAGACTGATGACTGCAGCTGCACACACGTGTGTAAAAAACAAACCAAAAAAACACGCGTGCACACCGGCTGAGCAGCGCACTCTACTGGATTACTGAAATTCGGTTAACTTCGATTGATTTAGGGCCTTTTTGAAACATCACAGCAGTAGCTATTCACAGCAGCCTCGCTGCTACAGGTGAAAGGGTTTGTGCACCATTTTCAACAGTAAATTGAATTCCAAGTGGTTCGTATTTGGCTGATGAAGCATATGCCAAGGTGGTATATTTAGCCCATGCAGGCTTAGTGCAAGTACTGCAAGCCAAAGATCGATCGTCCCTATAAAAATAACACAGCACCATAAATCCTGGTGTAGCAGGAATTGAGAGAAAAACTCTTGTCACGTCAAAATGTGTCCTGGGGTCGAGAAAAAATTAAATTAAATGAGAACATGTGACAGTTATACCCATTCATCCAAGTGTGTGCAGTATTAATTAATTTATTCAAACGGATTAGAGCCCAGATTGAGCGCTCATTCATCCAGATCTCACTAATATAATCTGCCTCTAAACATTTCATAGCGATTTATCTCTCTGAGCTGCGCCGCCGGCTGAGCGCTATTTATTCTGTTGTGCTGGAGTCTTAGGCTCTTCTGTCGGGCCTGAGAAGGAGTTTATCTGCATCCAGCTGCCCGCCGTCGCAGCTCCTTTTGTTCTCCCTCCCACCCCCCACCAACCCTTGGTGCCGCCTCCATTGCGCTGGGCTCCCCACACTTATTGTTAAATCCTGTTACCGGAGCCAGACGCCACTTTCTGCACTCCGTTGCGGTCTTTGAGCAAAATCATAAATAGGCCAAGCTGTTGAGTTACAGATGCTGCCGAAAATACACTTGTGTGCTGTGTTCCCATTCTTACTCATCCTCCACCCACACGTTGGGATTTTCTGGGTGACGCCACTGTGGGACGTCATCAGGAACTTGTTCCAAAAATAATTTTTGCCGGTGAATGCAACCGTTTTTCCAAGATGATGATCGCAGCAGCAGCATAAAGTCAGCTTTGCAGCAGCACCGAGCAGATTCTACCTTTTTATTTTGTAACTATTATGTCGTAATGGCATGTAGACACAGGGATGAATGTCTACAGTTAATCCATATCCAGTCTTTCCTCTGGCTTTCAACTTAAATCCAAATCTTAAATCGACCCCAACCTCAATTTTTAATTTCATAAAATCTTACTTCTCATCTGAGCCATAAACCATAATCCTCAACACAAATGAGGCTTTTTAAGATGTTTTTTTGCAATGACCTCACTACCTCACGCTGTCTCTCAGATGGATGGAATCACACAAACCTGTAGCCGCCCCTCTACATCTCAGATGCCACCATGATAAGGGTGTGCGAGGAGGAAAGAAAGGAGAAAAGGAGAAGGGAGGCAACTAAAGGGGGAATAAGACCAAGTAGAACGGTGTGAGGAGTCCAGGAAGGAGCTACTGGAGAAGGCCAGAGTGAGTTATTCAGTCATCAAGGGCCTGGTCTGTTCAGTCCGGGGTAACGGCTGTGTGACTATAATCTACCAATCCACAGACCCGGGGGAGTAAACCTATCTGAACCAGTACTACATCCAGCTCCCACACCAGCTGGAGCTGGCTGTTAGCCCGCATGACTCACCAGTGGTAACAGTGCACTCGGGTGGAGAAAGATGTTTGTGCTGTTTGTTTTTTTTTGTTGGTGTGCATGAGTGCAATTGTGTGCGCTAATGTAGGACGTATGAGTGTTTCTCTTCTAAAAGTCCAATCTCCTCGCTCTACTGGGCGTTCAGAGTATAACCAACAGTTGTAGCAGCTTGCTGATCCAAGTAGCTTCCAATCAAAGTTTTTAGCTGTTATCTATAACGGAGGCTTTAAGCGAACTCATTGTGCGAGAACAAGATATGACAGCTGATGATGACAAAACCTTGGGAAGGTGACTTTCATGAGCTCTGTAACGTGATCTATCGCATCACTGCTCATGGAATTGTCTCTGAGCCTCACGTTGACTCTCTGTACACAGCAAACGGGATTCCCTGGTCGCGGCAGCTTGAGGTTGTGCGGCGCTTTGCTCAAGATGTCGTCTAATCCGCTGTCTCCCCTGAGAGATTAGCTCTGTCACCAGGGCTGGGAATTAGACCGCAAGTGGCGTTGGAGATACTGACACAGACACAAAGCTGAGACTAGACCGGGGGGGGAATATGGGAGGCGAGCGGGACGGGTGAACGTCAAATAAATAACTGGAAAAAACTGTGAATTGCGGTGTGTCATCGTGAAAAAAATATAGATTTCATCACTTCCATTTTATTACTTTTGACATGTAACATAATATTTAGAGTATTGCATCGCTGCTTTGGGTTGCACCAGCAAAGAAGACAGAAAATACTTCTATGTCTTCTGCAGTAACATGTTGATAAAAGACAATGACAAAATATTGAGCAAAATCCCTCCGTATAAGAACTTCTTCTGAGTTAAAACGACAGCTGCTTCAGGAAGGTGAAATACTGCGTGTCACCGAACTCTGCTTGAGTCTCTTCCTGCAGCTGTGACCTTCCACAATATGGTTGCGTTCATCTTTTGGGGCTGTTTCTAAGTGGCCGCTCCCCTCCTGCTGCAGAGCCAGCGACTGAGTCAAGGTCTGTCCCCGCTGGGGGCGAAACCCGTTCCCCCTCCCACTTTCCAGCCGTCAGCCCATGAATGATTCACGCTGTCCTACTGGTCTACTTTGGCGGGCAACAGAGCGAATAGTTTGTTTTGTACAAGGCCTTAAAATGAGGGGGAAGTAGAAGACGACCATTGTATCCTAAGACATCCGCAGCTGAAACCCTGATGAATAAAAGTCTGTGCGCTGAGCTCCTAATTGGGTAAAATGCTTCATTCTCGTGTGGTAACAATCCACACAAACAATTAACTCTCATTCATGAAAATAGTCTAAATCATTTGCCTTATAAATGACTTTTACAAATGGTATTTTAGGGGTTGTTTTTCTGTGTAATCTAGATGTTGAATGATAATCATTTTGGAGGTCTTTCTGAAAATACTGATGTCATTTTTTGTTTCCTACAGAAGAGCATTGCTTTACTGATCGCCAGAACCTTTAAATAACTCTGACAGGGAAGCAATCTGTTCCTGGAAAAGGTTCACACTTGGAAGCTCTGCCCTCACTCTGCATTTATAGAGTGGGATTTCTTCCTCTCTGTCTCTCTCTACATTTCCTCTCTCCTTTCCTTTTTCTTGTCTCACAGACGTAATCAAATTGAATGATTTTATTAGTTGCTCAGACTAAGCCGGCGTGCAGAGGACCCTGTTTCATCCGGGCTTTGCGTGCTGCGCCTGGTACAGTATTCGCTTCAGGACAGTTTTCCCCCACTGGACAGGCAGATGCTTTTCCCCCCCGGAGCGTTGTGGAAGCAGCATGTGCCACTGAGCCGGGATAAGACGTCTGTCACACTGAGCTCTGAATGGGATCTAAAACACGCTGGTGCTTTACACTTGGATGCAAAAAAATAGACACAACAGAAAATCATCTGTAATTTGAGGTTTTGAGTTGTTAATGCCGAGCTGATCATTTCCAACATGTAAATCAGACGGTGTCCGTCCTCTCTGCTCGTCCGCTCGCAATCAGACCGACGCGGTTAGCAGATGTTGGCCTTTGATAGCGGCTATTACCATTACGACGACAGTGATTATGTCATGTGATCTTCAGCCTGCATTGGAGTAACTACTTCCTTATTAGACGTGGATTTGACCTGATGATGGAAATGTTACGTAAGACATCCACGTAGATTAATGTTCTTCTGGCCTTTTGCAGAGTCTGCTTCATACAAGACGGTGCAAATAGTTACAAATGTATTTGTTCCAACTGATTGGTGTTATGTCTTTCTAAACACTGGCATTGAGATCTATGGACGTCAACCCAAAACTGCAGAGATGCTTTGAATTCACAAAGCCAATTTTTTCGCTTTTATCATTGTGCTGTTTTGTTTAATTTATGTTTCCCTTGAGGAGTGAAAGTGAATCATGTTGAACATGATTAAAATGTTTTACATCCTCCTTCTTTGTTCTTTTCCAGACTGCAGTGAGGAGACGAGGAAGCAGGGAAACATTTAAAGATAAGAAGTCCACGAGTCAGGTAAAAACATTTTTAAAGATATTTTTTTCCTCAGAACTCATCATCATAAAACATTTCATGCTGTGGGCATAAAATGATCAGCTTTCTTGATGTCAACAAATCCCCTGAAAACAATACTATGTACCGGCTGTGTAGGCGAACCTCTGCAGTGTATAAATAAATTATATATATATATATATATATAAAACGTTTTAATTGCGACTTCCTCATCGCTATCCCCCTGCTAGGAGGACAGTGCAGACCTCAGATGCCAGCTCCAGTTTTCCAAAGAGGAGTCCGGCCTGATGAGAAAGAAGATGGCGAAGCTCGGTCGGGAGAAGGACGAACTGGAGCAGGAGCTGCAGAAATACAAGTCGGTCTACGGGGACGTGGACAGTCCCCTTCCGCTGGCCGAGTGCTCCGGCGGGGGTCCTCACACCACCCGAGAGGCCGAGCTGCGCTTACGGCTCAAGCTGGTGGAGGAAGAGGCCAACATCCTGGGCAGGAAGATCGTGGAGCTGGAGGTGGAGAACCGCAGCCTGCGGGCGGAAAACGAGGACATCCGAGTTCAGTACGAGAGAGACTGCTTTGGGCGGGAACCGTTCTCCAGCATGCCCTCGTCGCCCTACGGTTGCGACGCGCTCGATTCGGCGAGCGAGCTGCGTCGCCACCTGCAGTTCGTGGAGGAAGAGGCCGAGCTGCTGCGGCGCTCCATCTCCGAGATCGAGGACCACAACCGGCAGCTAACGTCGGAGCTCAATCGCTTCAAGTTCGGACCGGGCAGCGGCAGCGGCAGCTCTGTCGGCGAGGAGGCCGGCGAGGGAGGCCTGTTCAAACCCGGTAATGGAGGAACCGGCAACGGCTCCAGCAGTGGGATGATGATGATGGAGGAGCTTAAATCGGCCCGCATGCAGATCAACGAGCTGAGCGGAAAGGTGATGAAGCTGCAATACGAGAACCGGGTCCTCGTGTCCAACGTCCAGCGCTGTGACCTGGCCGCGCACCTGGGCCTGCGCACCGGCAGCCCCCGGGACAGCGACGCGGAGAGCGACGCAGGGCGCCGAGAAGCAGCCGAGGAAGAGGAGGCCGGCCGTCTTCTCCTCCTCCACCCCAAGAGAGAGGGGCCGATCGGGGGCGAAAGCGACTCCGAAGACCTGTTTGAGAAAACCGCGACCACCTCGGGGTTCGGAAGCGCCAAGCCGTCGGACGGCAGCGAGCTGAGCGCCGCGGAAATGGCCAACCGCCGGAGGGAGGAGCGCGAGTCGTTCACCAACGTGAAGCGCGAGGCGGATCGGCTCGGCAAGACGGTGGACCGCCTGATCACGGACACGGACAGTCTGATCTTCGAGGGCAGGCTGCTGGTGACGACGGGAGAGAGCCCGGAAGAAGCGGAGGCGCCTGGATCCAAACCAGACACCCAGGTCCTGGACACCATCAACACTCGCATGAAGGCTTTCCGCACTGAGCTACACATCTTCATGGAGAAGCTGGACCACGTGGGGGAGGGGCTGAGAGAGAGGACGGACGATCTGTCCCCCATGCCGAACCTCACGGAGTCCAGCAGCTTCCTGTCTACAGTCACCTCCATGTCCCGGGACTCTCCCATCGGCACCTTTGGAAGAGACCTGGCTACAGACTTCCAGGTAAGTCCCAGGGATGAACTTCTTCATCCTTTTCGGCTGCTGTTGGTGACGTCCCTCAGCATATTGAGAGGTTTTCTTTCCCTGGCTGCTTGGTACTTTTGCATGAAGAGAAATCTCGGAATAATAATTGAGGAGAAAAGCACGTCAGCAAGTATGGCAGTTAGCGATGATGAGGAAAAAGTCAGTACTTTATATTATGCAAACAAGTTCTTCTTTTAAAATCTTCCATCAGGACATTGATTGGCATCGAACTTCAAAAGCAGCCCTTCTGATCTGTCTATAGCATGAACGAAACACTACTGCACCAAGTAGCTTCACAGCAATACACAAAGGTCATCCAGATCAAATAGCAGACAACCACGAGAAAACCCACGTGTGTATTTGTAAATGTGACAATTCATTTAGGTTTAATTTAAAATGGCCCTAAGTGTGCAGTGTTAGTTCAGTATTCAAGGCCCAAGAAATAAATACATGAAATAAAGAACGTGTCTCTAATTAAAGACCGTGACAGAGCTGTGCGTCTCCACCAGGACTCACACCGTCCACAGCCATGCCTGTCAATGTGAATCTCATTAAGTTGGAGGGCAACATGGCTTCAGGATGGGTTCGGATTCTTTCAGGTCTATCTTACTTCAATATTTATATGCCAGTATGTTGAGAGATCATTCTGACCTTTTTATGAAATAGAGGAGAAAGACAATAAGATGGGGCGCTCTGTGACGTATAACTAAGGTGTGCTGTAGGAAGACCATAAGTTTAAAAATGTTAAATGCCATTAGCCGCTACTGGCTTCTAGTTGAGGTTAAGTGTCTTTGTGTTGTGGAGGCGGCAGGTTTTGAAGAGAATGCAAGAATGCATGAAGTAAAAAGAGAACAGGGATCTCTTCTGCATAGATTTCAATTGCTTCTCTTGTTCTTTTGACGGTTTATCGCAACTATACTGTTAATATTGGACTTTACCAGTTTTAGTTTGCTAAATTTGTGTCCTCTCTAAGAGGTCGGACTTATTCTAACTTGGTCTTAAGGCAAGATCAGACTGAACAGGAACCTCCGTGGAACACAGGCCGGGAAGTCATGATCCTCTATGTTTTATTTTAAACAGGAGTCCGTATAATCACCACAGATATATCAGAGCATCACTAGCTTGATTGAGGTTGGACAGACTTGAAACATCCGACCCTCTTCTTTTTTTAAGCCCCAATTAACAACATAAAGAGACGTCCTAATCAGCGGCCGCGCTCCGACCTGAGCCACCCAGCTCTACCGCGCTGGCATTAACCCGCCGCCCCTCCCACCAAACCACCATCGCCATCAGCTGCCACATTTACATCTGCATCTCCATGCACATCCTCACAGCCGGCGGCCCTGCCCGCCTCTCTTTCCCTGCGCTCACTCAGCAGGGTGCTTGACCGGGTGCTCGGTATGAATGGAGCACTAAAGGCGTAGTGGCAGCTTCTTCCATTTGGCCTGATTCAAAGCTTTTGCCGTCGTGTGCATGATGCAAGTATTTTTCCCCCTGGCAGCTTTGTTACGCCGTGCCGTCGTCTGCGTGACTCGTTATGAGGCACGAATTGGTGTAGCTATTATGTTGGCACCACAGATCAACGCTGACAGACACGTGGGATTGGTTACTCCACGGCGCGTTGCCAAGGAAACCAACCGTAATAAAAATAAATGTGTGCACTGTCTAAAATAACCTCTGTTGGATAGAAGAGAGAGTTGCATGGCGCTGCGGTGCGAGTGGCCTGTGGAAGAACCCCGCTGGCTGTTCTTGTCTTATCGCCTCGTAAGTCGAGCATGTCAACACACCGTCTACTCTCCCAAAGCAGGTTCATTATGTCCGACGGAGACCTCGGCAGCGCAAACGTTTTGGCACTTCAAGAATCCAATCCGCTTTGTAGCAGTGAGAGAGTGAATCCTCCGGCACGCCGATTCTATCTGCCAATGACTTGTTTGTGCTTTGCTCCTTTGCCTCCACGGCTCTCTGGTTAGTCTGGATGAAGCTGGGTGGTTTTGGCGAAGCTAACCTCCGTACTGACGACTCACGCCTGTTCAAAGCAAAGAGGCCTTTGTCCACTTACAGCCCCACTGCAGCAGCAAAGACCACGTGAATATTATAAGGAAAAGGAAACATCTACAGAAGATTGAAATGTTACCTCCCTTTTATTATTGGAATCCTATAATTTTATCATTTTTATAGCATAACAACAAGCCCCGTATGTCATAATTACGATTTACAAACAATAACATTTTCATCTCATAGTTATGGAATGAATTTGTGTAACTATGACTTCTTAAAATAATAAGTATCCTGCCGTTTCAATCGTTGATGATAATGATAATGATTTTTCATTAGCCAGATCATCAAGTATAATTTGCATGTTGTAATTATAAGTTTTAAATATGTGATAAAAGCACAGATATGTGATAATTGTTTCTCATTAGTACCAATGGTTTATCTTGTATATAAGACATTGACATAGTGTTGGAAAACCTATTGCTTAGTTACAAGAAGCTGATTGGGAAGGAAACACAGAAGCTTGCACATCATATCCCTTTTGCTTATCCCATCTGGTAGAATTCAAGTGCGCAGCTCAAAGAACAATAATCCTAATAATGACTTAATGTTGTTGTAAATACAAGATAAAAGTTTCAAGATATTAAAGTCAAAATAATGAGAATATGTCATAGTGCCGCACACTAACATAAAAAGAAAGAATCCTCACTGCCAGTTGGAACAAGTTTAACGACGCCTCCTGTGTATTTCAAATGCTGTGTCTTCTGAAAGCGATGTGCATCGTACAGCCTCCAGGTGAAACCTCCCTTAGCTGACTTCTTCTTCTTCACAACACGCAGCTTTGCACAGGCATGCGTTGTTGGAAAGCTTTGGCGTGCTAGCTCTCCCGCGCTGCAGTTTTCCGCGGTATCTCTCAGCTGTTGGTTTGGATTCATGTATCCCTCATTGCATGCGCTTCATAACAAGTGTTTTGCATTCTCCCCTCCCCCCCCACCCCCTCTCCCCCCAAACCCCTTATTCCCTCTCTTTGTTCCTCTTTGTGTTCCCGCCAGATGTTTCAGCCCATGATTTTGTTCATCCTCATTCTTGTTCTCTTCTCATCTCTCTCATACGCCGTCATCTTTAAGTTGGTCTTTCTCTTTGCGCTTTTTGTCTTACTCTAGTCAATTTGCTCTTCTTCACACCGTGTAGTCTGTTCATTTCCCCCCCCACTAGCTTATATTCTTTACCCCTTTTCTGTTTTCTTTTTGTAAAATTTGTCCCCGCGCGCTGTTCCACTCGTCGTCCCCCCCGTCACGCTGTTTGTTGTCTTTTGGTCTGTTTTGTCCACAATCCACCTCACACATTGTTCCTAATACCACGACCATCACCTGCGCCCCACGTCCTGCACCTGTCCCCCCATCTCCCCATCCCCTCACCCCCCTCCCCTCCCCTCCTCTCCCCCACCCTTCCCCCACCCCACGTCACTCACAGTCCGTTCAGAGGGATGAGCTGGAGTGGCGTCTAGGACAGGAGCGAGGCGTGGAGCCCCAGAGCCAGAGCCAGAGCCAGGGCCAGGCCCCGAGCAGGGGAGCCAAAGGACTCACTAGGTACCACAGGCCCCTGGCTTTAAGAGCAGAGGTCAGTGCCTCCTCCCTCCCTCTCTCAATCTCCCGTTGACACTGGCTCCACACTATGAGCCCCGTACACGGGTCTTCTGTCCACCTGGACTCTCTTTTCTAATCATTTAAAAGGATTTCAAGACAAAATCTGATTTGGTTTGGTCTGGTTCTCTGTGTCCTGCAGCTCTGCAGAGCTTGTAGACGCTCCCAAAACCGTGTCATTTTTGGTTAAATTTGTTGCCGTTCAGACAAATTATATATGAATAAAAATAATCTGATCATGATTTTACAAAATGCAGCTTGAAATCATTGACACACCTTAAATGAAACAGAGTAACTGGTACAGTATAAGTGTCATTATACTGAAAATGTTGTTGTTTCTCTTTTAACGATGGCGGTCAGTTCACTTTAACAGATTAAAACCCCCAAAAATATATTTTTATAAATCTCTGACTGCTCAATGTTTTGCACGTATGTACATTTAAAGTACTTTTTTTTTAAAAGTCTGTTTGTGCCATGAGTAGCCTTCACAATCTCTACCGAAATACACAAAGTGATGCTTTGAGATTTGTTGCTTATGATCAGAAGGCCGCTCAGCCCAGCCTGTCTTTACACTCCAGCTACGGCCCATTTTGATTCCACTTTCATTCATTCTGCACTAAATATACACTCCCACAGCCACTGATTTATATTTATTTCATTTTATGAAATCTTTTATTCAACATTTGGCGACCACCTTTTAAATTCACGCCATGTTCCCTTAAAATGTTTTTGTAAAAAGTCCAGAGTTGTGAGGAGTTCTTAAATTATAGGATGATTGTTTCAATTGTTCCCGATATCTGCTGGTGGACAGTTTAGTGCCCTCTAAAACAGCGTGAGGCGGCTGCGGTGTACGTATGCACTCAGTGTATCACAGCTGAGCGTGCACTCTGTCGTGAAGCCCCTCTGGCAACACTCCATCACCACCGGCTGCACCGTCACTGGTCGACTCTGCAGATTAAACGCGTGTGAAAGTGCAGTTCAAACAGAAGTGTCACCGTGCACAGCACCAGAGGGTCGCGTAGCCACGTTACTGCAGCGCAGTGCAGCGCAGACCTGCTAAACTCCGGGATCCACGATTTGCCGCCTCATGCTAATGTACGCAGACAAATTGCCCGCTGTTACGCAATGCAGATTTCTGCCAGCGGTGATGTGAGGCTGTAACGGTTACACACACACACACACACACACACACACACACACAACGTGGATTCCTTTGTGTCCCCCGTGTAATCAGCGAGGTGAAATGAGCGAATGTGAAAGCGGCTCGAATGCGGCGGGATTAGCTCTTCGCTGTGGGCCCTGCGGGATTTGACCTAGAGGGGATCCCGGGTCAGGGCCCGCAGCCGAACAGCTCGCCCTGCTGCTGGAGGGTACAGTTAACGCCTGCTCAGGCGGAAGGAGGAAAGCTCATTAGAATAAAACCACGTGGCAATTTCCAAATTGTTATCTATAGGAGGACGGACAGGGAAAGTCTTGTGAAAGACTCGGTGAATCATTGCATTCAAAACCATAACCTCATTTCCCTCTGAGCATTTATTCACCTGTAGGAAGGTTCCTACAGTTGATTTCGGGGAAATAATACCACGATTTAGAGGAAGCTCGCTGAGCCTTTCAGACGTTTCGTTTGGTGTGGTTGGATAATCGAGTTGGACGTGGTTTTGAGAAACACACCTATTATTTCTGGGCTTCCCGGCGCTGCTCGGTGGGTTTTAGATTGGCAGTGGAGAATGTAGACAACAAATCCAGTCAAGCGTAACCCATCTCCTTCTGATTTAGTTTGTCTTCTAAATACAGCTTAACAGAATGATGGTGCGGCGCCAATATGTGATGTTGTTTTATCCAAAGTGTTTTAAAGTAACCGTGCATGTGCCGTTGCGGGCGCAGCTCCGGGACGCGCCCGCTTCTGACCTCCAGTTTCGTCTGGATCACGAGCGAAGGCTGAGAGCAGCGGCGGAGGAGCAGGAGGCCGTCGTTTCTTTCCCTCAGGTACAACAAAGGCAGCCGGTCACACATTGAGCGTGTAGCAGCACCGAGTTCTAACATGATCAAGTGTCGTCACTGGAGAGGAAAGAACGTCTTGCTTTAATATCCACACCTGCATGTTGTTTTAGATTTAGAAGGATTATCTTCATTATGTCACATGCAGTTCACACTAATTCACTTTTTGTACTTGAATAATCCTTTAATTTGAAAAAAAGTTTTTTTTGTTTTTTTTAGCCATTGCATACAAAATGTATAATGTAATCTCCACACAATAGACCTGCTGCAACATTGCAGGAAGTTTTTTTTTTATCCAACTTATAGAGAAAAATGACTTTCAACGTTAGTGCCTCACTCACTATTGTTATTTATCGACGACGAATTCGAATGAAACCTTTTCCCGTCAAAGTGAAAGCGCGTCTTTCTCGCCGGGTCCCCTTTTTCTCAGCAGGAAGACGAGCGACTGCGTCTGGAGGCCCAGCGTGGAGGTCTGGACCTGCAGGGTCTTCAGACCCACGAAGTGCCCTGGCCTCAGGAGAGAGCCACGCTGCAGCAGGAGGTTCGCCTCTTCAGACGCAACAACATCATCTTCTATATGAAGCTCAGGTGGATCCTCACGCACTGGAGGCTCGGCAGCAAGGACGACTGCGGAGAGGAGACGGGGAACCCGGAGGTGAGACGGAGGTTTGATGAGCGTGAGACACATTTAGTTATCCCAAATCCTAAATCCCAGTTTTCGCTAATGCAAACGCGGGAGATTTCTACGGTCTTTGTGTTTACATTGAATGGGTTTGACATTATGATCACAAAGCTTCTGTTGTCATCACTTTATTCACGAGGCATCTTGTGAAACCGGTTTGGGTGTACAGATGGTGCAGCAGTGTGCAGCCCATGCGTCCTCGCGTCCTCGCGGCAAGTTAACCATCCGCCCCTTGAATTTTAATCCCAACAGAACCCTTTGCTCAAGTCAAGGCAGAATAGTCGTGCAACACCAAAGTCTTTTAAATTGAATGCTTGTTGCGAAGATGGGATCGAAAAGTACTGAGCATATGACAACTGAGGGAAATCAGTAGTTCCTCTCCCATTGCATGCTGGGATAAAGCTTAGCGACTGTGAGCCTGAAACAGAACGTGTTGGTACAGAAAAAATGACAACACAGGCTTCTCGTGGCCGTATCATCTGTTCCAGTTGGAGAAGTTGGAGGGCTTCCCAGAGCTGGGAGTGATAATGGAGCAGGCGGAGGGGGAGACGGATCAAGATGACAGACTGTGTTTACCGCAAACTCCGGAGAGCGTCCGGGACCCGGGGCCCATCGTCCCTCTGGCCTCACCCGATCGACACCTGCAGCATCACAGACAGGTGCAACAATTACAACTCCTCCCCTTTCTTTGGGAATTCATTTGATTCAAACTAAATTGCCACTACAAACCTAATCCAACCTCTTTTGAAAGTATAACGGAAACTGACACATTTTGTTTCATCACGCTTTGGAAATTATATATTCTTTGTTGTGCTTGTGCTGGAGGAATTCTAACCACACAGACACAGTTTTAAGTACATTAGTCCATGCCAGGCAGCCAGGGTACTTATTGCGCTTGGATTTTCACAGGAAAGTGTTTAATGTCAATTTAATGAAGCCCTTCCATGCTGGACACATGGACATAATACAAAAATGAAATGTATTTAAAATAATAAAGAAGAAAAAAAAACAAGTGTGAATCCTATATCTGTATTTTCAAAAAATATGGCATACAGTTACATATGTATACACTCACACACATTGAACAATGCAACTGTAAAGTTATAATACAAATTAGTATTCTGCTTTACATTTTGTAATACATCATTTGAAAGTGCCTCCACCATTTCAAGTGTTGATAATAATAATAATAATAAATGTTTATTTCTATAGTAGTATTTCTATTTCCTCAAGTCAATCGGTGCGCTGAGCTTTTACATTTCTCATCGTGTTGGATGTTTGCCATTCTTTATTATTATTAGAGCAGTTTGGAATGGAATGCAGATAATATATTTGGCCTACATAACTAGTTAGAGGCAATAATTATTTTTGAGGACACAAACCCATTTACGTGCAAAGGACAAAAGGAGCTTCTGTTCTTCAGGCTGACGAAGGTTTGGACCAGTGTGTTGAAATCAGTACGTCCAGCGCCCAATTTACACACATTTGCACATAAGTATTTTCTCAGAAGGCCCAAGTACTGTAATTTGCTGTGTTTCTATTTTTTTCACAATATAAATGGTTTGTTGCTGATCTGACATTGATGTTTTACTTTGTGAGAATTTATTTCTTCGGTTTTAATAAGCCTTCCCAGAAGACTATATTAAGCTTCATGCATGAGAAGAAGTAGTAATCATTTGCACACATGAGGACTCCAGATGATCGGTCCTGCAGCCGGGGTGAGATAATGGTCTTTTAAGCCACAGAGAGATCATTGAAAGTTTTTTTGTTAAGACTTAATAAGCAGTTTGGCAGCTTGGTGAGAGAAATATATATGTGACTTATAACTACGCATATAAGTGACGACCTCACTGTGTCGTAATGGTTGTCAATCAGCTTGAAATACCTGGAAAAGGCAGAATTAGATTTAGCAGGGATTTTTATCCCGGCGGCCGGCACACTGGTGTGCAATGTCACCAAGAGTTAGCAGGGGGTGGAAATCACCAGCAAGAGATGCAAAAATGTAATCGTTGCCTCCTCTGATGGGATTAGTTTCGTCACATTGTACATTGTGGTGTACAAATAGCTTGTTGTTTTATATTCAAGGTATCCAGTCCATCTTTTGAACACTTGTGGCAATAGTTAGAACTATGTTTGATTATTTTTAATCCTCAAAGAAGATGACTGCTTGTCATTTGGGGCGTTCTAGTAGAACTTGTGGTTAAGATGTACAGTGCATTGTAATTTAAACTAGTAAAAAATCTATAAAAACCTTCTGCAGTACAGCTTCCATGGAGCTCGCTACCAAGCTGCACTACTGGTACTAAACTGCTGGCTGGCAGACCTGTTAGATATAAATCCTTTTTAAAGCTTATCTTTTTAGATCTAAAAAAAAGTTCAATCAGGGATGCCGTGCAATGAAAAAGATTTTCTGATCGTCATATGATGCATATTTAGATACTCAAAAGAACAAAAAGGAAGGTTGTTGAATCTGCTCTTACAGAAATGTGGTCATTTTTGTTTTTATTTGGCAGCTGAGCTCATATGGTGTTCACAGCAGCGTCTGCCAGAGCCGCTGTAGTGAAACCTGGAGGTGATGTTTTACTCACAAACCGCTTTGTGCTTCACTGCCCCTTCCAAGACACTGTCACAACCTCTCTGCATCAAACTTTTACCTTAATAAATACTTAAATTACTGCACTAATCAGACGCATTTTACTTAGTTTCAAGATGGGAGCGTACGATTCCATGCACACCCATCAGTGGGTTCAGAGGTTCAGAGCGTGTTCCTGAAGGATGGTTTTGTCTGAATTGTCTTTGGTGCAGTTTGGGGAGAACCGTCACGTGCTGCAGGCCCTGCGGACGCTGCTGGAGGAGTTTCAGATGGAGCTGCGGGAGGAGGGGACGCGGCGCAGCCAACTGCAGCAGTCCTACGCCAATGACAAGGCCGCCTGGGAGGTCAAGTGGGCGGAGATGAAGGGCCAGTTCGCACAGGTACAGATGGTGTCTCAGCGCCCACCTCAAAGGGACGGGACACGCTAGAGGTGCTTTAAATAAGCAGCAAGGTGACAGTAAACATGTTGCCTTCTCCATGGACAGAATCCCACTCGGGGCAAAGCACTAACAAGGGGAAAAAATGGTTTTCTCTTTTTTTTCCACTCCCCTAGTTACGTAGAAATGGATGGACTGCAATTTATAATCAACCCTCAACAGTTCAATTAAAACACGAAGGACAGCTTCCAATGAGATGAGGATATGATGAATTGCTTGATGGGCACTAATGAGTCTGTCTGTGCAAACTAATTCATTCACTACCGTTCCGGCGCTTCTAAGTGAACCCAAACGCGGCTTAAAGCACTTTCTTTTATTCCTTATGGGAGTTTAAATACTTTGTAGATTAGGTTCAGAGTGCAAGATAAGAGAGAACGACTACCTGATGCCACTTATTTGGTACGGAGTTCACAGATTGTTAGGTCAATATTAAAAGTGTTTCAATTTAGAGTTATAGTAAAGGCTTTCAAGATGTATATTTTTCAAAAATGGCATTTACAACATTGTAAAAAGAAAAATGTTTAGAGAATTATGTCTTTTGGTTAAGTAACCCTGTTCACATTACAAAATTAATCAATCTGTCAGCAGAGAAATGAGCCAAACCAACATTTGTTAGATATTCAGATCAACATTTAATGGCTTTACATTTAAGAGGTATAGACAATTCTTAATGAAAAGATCAATACTAGAACTGAAGGAAACAGTGCGGCCCGCAGGGATTCAGTTGTGATGTTTTTTTGTGTAGTTGGATCCTCGTTGTTAGTTGTGTCTGATTCAATTTTGAGATTCAGGACAGGTGGCAAACAATGTGAAAAAGAACTTGGCTCGTAATCAATTTGAGGGGATTGTATATGTTGTGTCTTTCCCAAATGTTTTGAAAGATGAATTTTGAAACCAACCAGTAATATCTTTTCACAACAACAAACAACAAACTAAGCAGTAGATTTATAGGAGGAGGATTATCTTTTTAACTCTAATGCTATTAAACGTAATATATTTTACCTGGTTTGTGTCTTTCCGCAGAGCAGCAGTCGCTGAGGGCATCTATACAGTTTCCTTTAATAGCTCCATGTTGAGTTCTACTCCTGCTGCACTGAGCTTTGTCCTGATTAAGACTTCTGAAATATGCCCTTAAACTACTGTTTTTTTTTTATTCAGGATTATTTCTCAGCCCAGCAGAGCGGAGCAGAGATGGAAATTACACTCAGCTGCGTCTTTATATATGGATTCATTTTTGAGATATTAATATCATGCTGGCTCATGTTTCCTTCCCTGGTTTGGTCGCTGGTGCTGTTCAACTCAACTTCAAAGGGACTTGCTATATTTATAATGTGGAACATCTTGGTTCTCAGCATTCGCTGCACATGTCGTCCTCGCCGGTATGTAATCAGACAGTTTTCAATCCCAGCGTAAAAGCGCACAAGACAAATATTTGAATGGGCGGTGTGTACGCTGAGGTTTTGATGCAGGCTTTGACTTGCTCTTCACAACAGCTCCAGTATGCAGACTCTTGTTAGTAACATGTTGGAGTTGTAGCTTCCCTCCGTCGCTCTGAAGCTTTGAAGATTTCTGAAATTCATCTGAATCAATCGGTCCACGTCCTTCCGCCGGCGACTGGTTTGAAATATACATTTTGGAGAGCGGCCCTCACCCACGTGGGTCTCTGTCAGCTACCAAACGAACTACTGGTGATTCTGCCTTCACCCAATCTCATTGTGTTCCTGGAATCGAAGGGATTTGGGATTTTAAGCGTATTCTTACTGAGAACAGCCTTGCATTAAAACAATACAGAGGTCCTCCTTGGACCAGGATATCTGTGTTTGAGTAACGCAATCCACAATCCATCCATCATCACCTGTGCCTTTGCTCTTCAACCAGCTGGAGGAGGATGCACAAGGCAGGGTGCGAGGCGAGGGGAAGGGAGGCGAAGGGGAACCGGCCGAAGAACCCCAGTGGGCCTTGGAGCTGGAGCGCGAGGAGCACCGGCGTTTGCTGGCCGACAGCCACAGCGCGTCCCTGGACCTCCGCTGGAAGCTGCAGCACGGAGAGACGAGGTGGAGCCGCGAGAGAGGGGAACTGCTCGGGTGCTTCGACCGGGAGCGGCAGGAGTGGGAAGCCGGCATGAGGGAGCTCCAACGCAAGGTGGAGAAGGTGAGAGACGAGGAGAGCCACAGGAGAAGTGGATTCATTTAAGAGGAGGAAATTAATCAAATGGTTTTTGACGAAACAATCTCACCAGAGGGTCCATTTAACAGCTGTACTTGAGGATTCCTCAGCAGATGCAGTCGGACCCGTTTTTGTGCAGTTTTAAATGTTAAAATTTCTGTTTTTATTTCTGAGCAGTTTTTGGAAATTCTAGTCCACATTTGCTGAAACGGGTGACTTTAAATGCTCATTTTCAAACTTGGAAAAAGCAGTTGACAAACAATCACAAACCAAGGTGCATGTAGTAGCTGATCTGCAGCTTTAAATGACATAACACGGTTGTAAAGTTCCAAAAACGCAAAAGATGTAATGAAATTAAGTCATATATATATGTAATATTTACATTTGAGTACCTGAAATCAGCCATTTTCAGTACACTTAGCTGCTTTTCAGATTTTTTTATGCCATATAAGATGTTTTCGGAATGTTGGTGACTGAACAAAAGACATCACCCATAATAACATTTCTTACAATTGATGCGCAATGTATTTTTAAATAAAAGGGAAAAATTATCTGATGTTGCAGCCTTGAAACTACTTTAACCTTCACTTCTCTACAAACTTTACAGATCAAACAGCACAACAAACCATCTGCAGCATTGGCTTGTGGATGTGTATGTTTGTGTTTGTTTGTGTTCATACCAGGGCCCCCAAAGAGAAACACTGCATTTCCTTTTTTCTTGCTTTTGAACATTTCTGAGTTCATCCCAAGAACATATTTCCGTGCTGGGGAATATGATGCGTATGAGTATTTATGTATAAAGCGGGCACTGGAATACTAACACCTTCTGAAAACTAAAGACAAACTGCTGATGCACCGTTGAATACAGACCCAGAGCAGGAGGTGGAGATGCATTATTCAGCTATGCATATTCTTCAAACTATAAAGCACAGGTCACCAACGGAACACCAGCGACTGGGTGAATGTTGATGAGGGATGTGGATAAACCTCCAAGGCCCCAGAGACCATAACGTGGCAGGAGGATTACATAGTCTACAGTGTCTTATATTAAAGGACGGCAATGGTTTCATAAGGGAAGAGTGCCTCCCACTGTGTATATGAAGCATAGTGTAATTGGAAAGAACCTTACAAGGGGACAGATAAGCCCCCGGACAATATTTGGGGGGATAGTTTTCTATATTGGTCCTGGCGCACGAATAAATAACATGAAAAGTTAGTACAGAAATGCCAAGAGATGTAGGGATCCATATCAAAGTGCCTGTTTATGAGTTGATGGTGGCGCATGGAGTAAAGGGGGTGCGCCGGGAACCGCATAGGTTGGCGGTTTGAGCCCCGGCTGCTCCATGTGACCATGTTAAAGTGAAAGTGTCCCTGAGCAAGACACCTGACCCCTGACCCCCTTGCTACCTGGGCAAAATTGTAAAAGTCATGGGTTAAAAAATGCGATGTAAGTCGCTTTGGATAAAAGAGTCAGCTAAATGGCTTGTAATGTTTGTGAGTAAAAAAAAAAATTAAGCAGATTAATTAATATTAATAAAGATTATTAATTAATGCATTGTTTTACAATCACTTTTATTATTGTGCATGACTGAGGGCTTAAATATCAATGTAAATATTGACCTCGTACAGCAAGTAAGAGTCTAGTAAGAGTCGGGCTATAATGTTTTGGAGAAATTAAAGGAAAGACAGAACTTTACAGAACTAACAGAGAGGAATATAGAGAACAAATGTAAAGAATTTGGATAAAAGTTTATCCGGCGAAGGATCCCCTCACGTCTGTACGTGATATTCTTTGTGCAGATGCAGAGAGAGCTGAACAGCCGGCGTGGCGAGGACGTCAGAGATGGTGGTCCGGACCACAGAGGGGGGTTCTTTCCTCAGGACAGTCCCTGCAACGCCCCCCGGTCGCCGCGCTCCCCCTGTTCCTCCGCACCCGTCCCTGCTCACCCTCCCACGCGCTCCCACTCTGACTCTGAGGCCATGCTGGAGGAGCAGGGGGCTGCGATGAGGCGGAAGGGCCCGAGGGAAAGCCTTTTCCTGGATGCGCTGTCTCTGGACCCCCTCGGCGTCCTGGAGGTCCCTTCCCCCTCCAGACTGGAGAGGGAGAAGAGGTTCCCCTGCATGAAGGAGGTAACGTGCACCTTTTGTACTTAAACCATGATTTATCATCGTTCATTCTGTTCTATTTTGTGACATTTTAAAGATGACATCATTAATGTATTGATGGCAATAATATTTCAATTAGTAACAACTACAGATCAAATCACTCATTGAACTCAGAGTATTGCTTGAAAAGTATCAAAACGCTATACAAGTTTAACTGTCTTTTTTATTGTTTCTGGGGGAATTTTTCCCTGATTTTAGAGCCTGTAAATCATCCTTCACTGAGCTATTTTCGACATGATTGAAGTGTTGATTGTGTTGTGCTGCAGGCCCTGAATGAGATTTTGGAGAGGGAAGTAGATCTTGCGAGCCCGGATGAGGAGATGGGCGGTGGCAGTCTGCTCAGGTAAACTTAGGAATGCTTCTAAGTAACTAAGTTCAAAAGAGTGTTTTGATGTTTAAATGATTCCGTAAAATGTATTCTGCTGCATGCAAATAGATTTCAACAGTAAATACGGTCTTACTGATCATCCAGCCCCCTGCAGCATTTTTGTTGCACATACAACAACAGAGAGACCGGCTATTGATTCCTTTAACTGTTACTTTGTGTGTAAGTTATAAAAGTAAAAAAAATCTAAACACATATTTTGGGCCGTCAGCAGCGGGGATATAAACCGTGTGTGTGTGTGTATGTGTGTGTGTGTTTGTCCAGAGCCAAGTCTGTGTGCTCCATGAGTGACTTCCAGCGGTTGATGGACAGCTCGCCGTTCCTCCCTGACAAGACTCGCCACGGCGATCTGGGCCAAGACGACGTCACCCCGCCTCTTTCCCCGGACGACCTCAAGTACATTGAGGAGTTCAACAATAAGGGCTGGGACTTTCCAGCCTCCGCCTCTAGCCTGGATCCTGCCCTGGAAGCGTGGACGGACAAACCCCCCGAGTCCCGGGGAGGGGAACTCGTTCTTGAACCATTCCAGCCCGCCTCCTGGTTCCTCACCACCAGCGCCACCTTGACCACCAGCACCCTGAGCAGCCCCGAGCACTGCCACAAGTCCCCGCTTAGGGGCAACGGAGCGGGGGCGGCAGGGGTGGGAACGGAGCACTACGGGGTCCACATGCTCCACAGCCCCACCCGACCTGGAGCGGCTGATCGCCCCGCCGCCCAAGACCCGGACTTCCTGTACGCCAAAGGGACCAAAGCCAGGGGCGTGGGAGAGGCCGGGGCGGCGGCCGGCGGGTCAGATGAGGTGTTCGGCAGCGGGAGGTGGGCGTGTGGGCTCCTTGAAGGTGGGGGGTTGAGGACTTCTCCTAGCCAGTCTCCTATCTGCCCCACCGTGGGCTTCACCTCCTCTCTGGAGCTCCAGCTCTCCAGAAACATGAGCGACGACATGAAGGAGGTGGCCATCTCCGTGAGGAACGCCATCCGATCGCCGCCGGGGCCCGTCGTCAGGGACACCGCCTGCCAGACCAACGGATTCACCACGCGGGGCACCCAGACCACCCAGACCATCAGTGTGGGTCTGCAAACGGACCTGCTGAGGAACCTGACCAGCAGCCCCCACCGCTGCCTCACGCCGAAAGGGGGCGGGACGCCTATTTCTTCCCCGTCACGCAGCCTGAGGAAGGTTCAGTACTCTCCCGTCGTGCAGAGCAAGTTCGAGCGACCCTGCTGCTCGCCAAAGTACGGCTCGCCCAAGCTTCAGCGCAAACTGTCCACGTCCAACAAGGCTGAGCTACCCAACCCCAACCCCAACCCCAACCGCGCCCCCACCCCCACCACACCGCAGAAGGGCAACAGCGAGTCGGCGTGGGCCCGCTCCACCACCACCCGCGACAGCCCCGTCCACACCACCATCAACGACGGGCCCTCCAGCCTCTTCAACATCATCGACCACAACCCGGTGCCCTACGACTCCATGGCCAAGTTCAACAAGTCGCCGAGCCGCTCCCGCCCCGCCCCTCCCTCCACCGCCGAGCCCGGCCCGGCCCCGGGGGCCCTCGCGATGGACCCCAGGGGCGGCGAGTGTTCGCGGGCGGCTCGCGGGAGCTCGCCCAGCCCCGTGCAGCCGGTCGCGGAGACGCAGGGGGACAGAAGCGCGGAGGTTGCGAGCATGAGGCAGGACCTGTCGGCGCCGCCGGGCTACTCGCTGGCTGAGAACGCCGCCCGCATCCTGAACAAGAAGCTGCAGGAGCAGAGCTTCAGGGAGGAGCGGCGGCTGCAGGCCGGAGGGCAGAGCAGAGACGGCAGCAGGCAGGCCGACGCAGACAGAGGACAGTCCGGATGCATGGAGGTAATTATGCAGACGCACTGGATTCTGCACTTCATCATTCATTCGATTCGGGGGCCCATGTTTCATGACGCAAAAATATTCATGACTTTGCTTGGATTTTCCTTGTAATGGTTGAAGACAGACTTTCAGGAAAAGAAAAAAAGATTAACAACTACATTATTATATCACTAAAATGTTGCTTTTTTCTCAGATGGAAAGCACTGACTGATGCAATGGTAATGTCAAAATATTTGACCCTATTCAAAAATACTGAACTTTTCTTCATGTCTGTATGTAGACGCACTTTAAGGTGGTTTCTTTTTCTGTACTTTGTCTTTTATTTCTGTGCTTTCACTTTCACTGGGGCCCGACCAAAACCTCATTTGTGTGTCGGATAAGTGGCGAAGTCAAATTAATGATCTGGGTGAGATCACAGTCACATAATGTATCATTAGTAGCAATTCTCAATGCTCAATCAGCATTTTAAGGGCCTCCAATTTGATTTCCCTCCTGCCAGAACAAACCAGAAATAGGTTCGTTAACAGGTCGGTCGGGCCCTTTCCACCACCCATTCAGCTAACCTGTGGGGAAAAAAAATGACAGACAGAAAAACAGCTTTCTGGTTGTGTTTAAATGATGAATTTGTGTTTAGCAGCACTTCCAAAAAAGACTGAGTTTTAAAAAGAGGTCATGCTGTAATAGCGCGATGCATTATAACAATATACCAAGAGACTTTGTTATTCTTGATACCACAGCACGAGATGTCAGCAACACAGTCCCACATATGCTGGTTAATATGTCCACTAACGTGCAGGATTCACCAGCTGCTCCTCCGTGATCTGCAGAACAGACAGTGAGTGAGATTAGAATCAGATTTCTGATTTTATGGAGTGTGTTTTCTGCAGTCATTCCCTCAGTGAAGCCTTCTGGGCATTTCGGATGGAAATAATGGATTGCAATTTGGAGTTGAGCACGCAATAAGTTAATATCATAATGCAGACCTGGATACGGTTGATATCTTGCTTTGTATCCTTTGGGCCTCAAACGGACAGATATACACAGAGGAGTGGGGGGAAAGGAAAATGTCATCAAATATCCATTTAAAATGTCAGGCAATAAACCAAATGAACTATAACCAGAGCTGAATTTAGCAGTCCAGTGAATAAATAATATAGAAATAATAGTAAAGATAATTTTAGCATATTGGGGGAAAGAAAGTATGATCACAATCTCAAAGAGCTTTATATGTTGTCTTTAAATTCCTTGTTTTGTGTAACTGAACGATTCTGAATGAAATAAAAACAGTGAGCGCTTAAAGTCTGTAACCAGCAGTCGCTTTCATCATTACAGTTGATGAGTTATGGATCATTTTTATTGACCCATTTTCTGTCAATCATTTAGTTGCTTTAACTCTTAAGGAAATATGATCAAAGGTTCACATTCAAATCCTGTCAAATTGATATAAAATCAATTTAGTGAAATAATTTGAGGTCTAAAATGAATGGGTGTGTGTTTAGTTTTTCTTTGTTTGTCCGCAGACTGAAATCAGCCACCTTATTTCTTCTGGTACACCTCTCGGCCTTTGAAATGCCAAACTTATCACACTTCCTCTTTATCCAATTTTACCAATTAACATTTTCCCGCTCTATGTCCCCCCCCCCACTCCCCCCGCTCTCTCCTCCCCTCTGGGTTTTATCCCTCCCTTCCCCTCCTTCCTGTCCGCTGTGCTCTGATCCAGAACCACACTGTCATACTAACCACTCCTTGGGGACTCTAACTCTGCTTGTCTCCGTGATGTAAGTTCCTCTTCCTCCTCTTCCTCCTCTTCCTCTGCGAACCGTTTTGTGGTGCGGTTCACCTGCCACACGGACCTCTCACCTCCCGCCCTGCAGACCCCCCCCCCCCCCCCCCCCCCCCTCACCCTCTTCATTAATGCATGCTTCACAGGACGGCAGAGTGACAGTGTGTGAAGCCATCGGAGTGGTGTCAAAAGTTGTGCGACGGCCATACATTTGTACCGTTTGTGTTGATGCGCGAGTGGTGGTCAGTTTCTTTGTTATAGATCATCTGTTTTTTTAAAAGGACCATAATGGTGTTTCTTTGCATGTTTTTGGCCATTAATCACATAAATCACATCTGCTGTTTTCTAGTGTCATAACATACATGTTGTGGTGATTCGATTTTGATAAATCTTCCGCCAGAACGGTATGAAAGACTCGCATGAGTGTTAATCACTTCGCGTGAACGTGTAAGTTCGATATGTATGAAAGCTTTCTGAAGTTATTTAGTCGTTCTCACTGTTCACAATGCAGGAAATTCTATTGTTTGATTATCGGACCTAAATCAGGTGTAACCTTTTGAAAGAATGAAACAAAGATTGGTGGCAATATAAATTGTATGTGATTTGACATTAACGGGAAGGATTCTGCAAAACTGCCGTTATGGTCCTTTAATTCAAACTCTGTCCGTGTGATTGAAAGAGTCGTCCCAACGTGTCTCAACCACTGACCAGAAAACATCTGCACCATTAAAGGCGACACAAACAAGTCAAGTCTTTTGGACATTTCACACATTCCTCAGTGCAGGTTGTCTTAAGGGGCCTGCATGTAACGATAATGATAATAATAATAATGGCATCTGGATTATTCTAACATTGTGTTTCTACCAGGTGCTCCTCTTTTCTGTCACCGCGTGTGCGACTTGATGGACCAAGGTGTTTCCTTGTGTTGTGTTACTATTTACACCCTCTTGTCCACACAGTGCTTTCTTTGCTCCCCTCCCCTCAACCCTTCCCACCCGCCATTTCCTCTCACACTAACAAGCCGCCGTTAGATTAACGGAAGACGCCCGCTGCCCGCACTCATCACTTTCTGTGCACTGTCTCCTGTCGGGCTGGTGATTGATGCCTGGTGGATATTAACTGCTTTCTCTGGTCTGTTGTTGTGCGCTTGAAGGGAAGATCCACCATCAGGTTACTCGTACACTGTTATACAACATGTTATCAGCCTGTATTCTCATGATGCTGTGTTCATCGGCTTCCCTCGCCTTTAGTTCAGTTGGTGTTTTTCAAAATGATGATGCTTAAATGCTTTAAAAAAAACAAATACACAGAAAAAGAAACTTAAAAAAAAATGTTGGGTTGGCTTTCAGTTAAATTAGGAAATGAATTCAAGTTTTAAACACAGCTGATAAAACTTTTAATTTACTGATCGATTGGCTAAATGTATTAATTATCTAATAAAGTTGAAGCTCCGTCCCCCTCATCTTTTATTGAAATATCCCATTATAAAAACTGACTTATCATACAGATGATTAAACGTGTTAACTAATAATAACAGTGTAAATTGGATTTACAGGCGATCGCATTATCAGTCGCAACAGTTTCCAGGTATCTAACGGTGGATTTTCCCTTCGACTGAGAAGTCAGAGCGGACGAGAGGATGTTCATGGTCTTCTCTCCAGTCGCTGACCTCCTGTTTCCGTCACTGCTGCATGATCCGTGGTGTCGTGTGATCTGACGCATTTAGCCTCTCACAGGAAATCCCCCCTTTGACCCACAAGCCGCCCGTTTAAAGACGGCTTGTATTTCCGCTGTGTGCGTACACAAGCCATCGATTTTATACACAAACTAATTATTTATCGACGGAGGCCCCCGTCCGTCCGTCTCCGTGACTTGTTTTCCCGCCGGTTCATCAGAGCTGCAGTTTTTGTGGCGCGCCGCTCACCGGCAGGGATTTTCATTTCCTCTGACTGGTGTTTGTTCAGTTCACCCTCTCATGCCACCGCCGCATACGTTCAGCAGAGCTAGATAGATACTTTGTGTGCTGGAAGTCTTTGCATCCTCCAGCCAAATGCTAACGCCTGCAGATGAGCTGTTTATAAATCAGGCCAATGATGAGATCATTCACCCAATCACACTCTGACATCCTCCTGACGAGGCCACCTTTCTCTCTTCTCATCGCCCTCGTTTCACTGTTTTCATCTAGTGGACTGACCCATAAAATTGTGTTTAATTTACTCACCATTAATTTGTTTTTATGCCTCAGTAGAAATATGCAAACTAGATTTGTTTGCATTCATCTGTCGTTGTCTTTTGTCAGTCAAGCAGTACCGATAAAAGCTTGTGTAAGCTGTTCCTGCTTCTCGTTGTGATTTTCATGTGGTTTCGCTTGCGACTTTGAAGACGATGATCTCAACCAGTGCATAGATGTGCATTGTTAAATCCTCTGATCGGCGAGGGACTGAACGCTGTCAAAGTGGGGCAGGGCACCATTAAGCTAACTAGGCATTGTTAAATGGCAGCTGTATATTGCACAGCTCCCCTGCTTATCTGATCACATGATTACCTGAGCAGATGGAGAGTTAAACTGAGTCGCTGTGGCTTTAATTGTTTCATTTTAATCTAGCTTGTTTTTTCAGTTTCATCTACAGTTGTTGCGTTTGCTCATCATCCCTTTGTATTGGCTATCAGCATTATATAAATAACATATGAAGCTGTCTTCAATATTTTGTCTGTAATTTAACTTCATTAGGAGAACAGGAAGTGAAAAATACAACTACATCACTAACTGTGAGAAGTTTGTTTGAAGGGACGTAAACAATCAGTCAGTGTAAAGCTGGAACATTTTTAGTTACAATATTTTTACCTGAAAACTGTTAAATGTTAATTTAGCTCTGAAGCTCCCAGTACGGTATCGACATAGATGGACTTTATCAGTAGACAATATTTGAGTTATATTACTCAGCCCAAGACTAGAGGTCAAAAAATAAAAAATCGTAAAATCGAGCTAAATTACTTCTACAGTATTTAGATTTTTGTTAGCGTATCAGTGAATTTCTATCTAAACAATACTTGTAACATAGATGTCTTAAGCATTGTAACTCCTTGTTGATTTAGACGTTTCCTATAAAAGTCTTGAGACAATAAAAGTCCACATTAACATTGGATTGTCATTTTGACATATTCCGTACTTCTTTGGTAAGTGGAAGATTAACCCCCCTTAATTACATCCTCATCCTGCTTACTCTTTCAATTTCTTTCATTCATGTTCACATCTTTTAAATTCCAGTTCATCTCTCCCGGTTTACCCCCCCGCCCCCCTCTCACTGACGGCTCCCTGTCATTGGCAGGACCTGCCTCGCTCTCCGGTGGCTCCGCCCCTGGACTCCCGTTTCCTGAGACCAGCCCGCCCGGCCAACCGCCGCCCCCCTTCCCGCTGGGCGTCCCACTCCCCCCCCTCCTACTCCTCCTCCCCCAGGTGGAGAGAGGGCACAAAAAGGAGGTTCACCTTCCCGCCGCCGGGACACCGGGAGACCATCCCGGAGGGGGAGGAGCCGGCGTGAGGCCGTCCTCTACCTCCTCTCTCCCTCCTCCACCTCAGCGGGAAAGACCCAGTACCTCAGAACCCCCCTTCAGGCTCCATCCATTGGGAGTCACTAGATTTGAGGGAGGGGGCAGGGAGGGGGATACACCCAGTAGCACCAGCTGACCATCGAGGAACCAGAACTTTTTTTTTTTTAGAAGAACCTGGAATGTACTGTAATATCATCAAAAAATATTTCAATGTCCGTAAGAGGTGCCTGCACACGCTTCCTCATGACGGCCCACGTGTGCGTGTGTGTCAACTGTAGGTCAGCCGTTGCATTTGTACGACGTTTACACGATTCGTTCTTCTCATCTGTTTACATCTTGCTTTCTTGCTTTTACGTTATCCCACATCGATCCGTGTAGAAACTATTTTTGAGTAAAAAAAAAAAAAACGTCTGTATTTTGGTTGCCAACTTTTGGTGCATGACTTTTCTGTTTGGAGAGCAAACAAAACAAACTACTTCTGCTTCACCGGGTCTGGAGCGGAGACGCGTGGTGTCGCTTCTGATGCTGATGTATTTCTGATCGGGTGGGGTTGAACCTTTGGCTCTGTAGAGAAGTGGAAGATGGTTGACAACAAACTGAATAACCTTATGCATATTTGGAAGGCAGTTGTACAAATATCGGTCAAATATTTGCATGCCTTTTGAACACTAGCACTTTAGTGCATGTACATATGAGCTCTCGTCATTTGTGATCACTCCGCTGTGGGGGGACGGGGGGGTGAGAAATGTGATGGGAACTCTGAAGCTGTTGTTTTTGTTGTCCAAAGATTTGCATTGATTAAAATAATGAGAATTTTTAGGTGAGTTATCGTACCTACCAGGCGGTCTTTGTTACCATTGGATATGAAATACGTTTTCTTTTGTCAAGAAAAAAAGGATTGTGGAGAAAAAAAAATGAATGTTTTAAATGAAAAGTCTATGTAAAAAAAAATTTAAAAAACTCTAACGATCTGTAGTCTTATGTAAATACTGGTAATAAACATGAATGTGTATTTACAAGACATCCTCCTCAGTGCGTTTGTTTGCATCAAGCAATGACCTTGAGGTCTGAAGATACAGCCAGCGTGGAAGTACAAACGGTTCCTCAAACAGCCACTTGAGGCTCCAAGGTAGTCACTCCCCTTGGACCCTTATTTTGAAATGCTTAACTGTTACAACTAAACTTGTTCACAACCTAATAAAAGACACACTTAATGAGTCATGTTTAACGCTAGCAGCTAATGGCCCTGGCTGGCTCGGCCTCAGTCCTCTCCAGCTACTCTCTCTCCTCTAGATTTGGACACCGTTGGTCCAAATAACCAAGATGGCGCCGGCCAAAATGCCAAACTCGATGCTTCAAAACTGTTGTCCAAAGACCAGCGATGTTTGTCTAGATGATTGCCCACACCTTCATGTACACTGTACATCGGTTGGTCTTGTTTTATGTTTCTCCGTCCACCACAAAGGTTCAATTTAGCTCCTGACAGATTATACGCTCTTTCATGACCTGAGTTTCTCTTCTTGGCACAGACTGATCCTGGATCATGTGCGCGTGTGTGTGTCTGTCTCTCTGTGTGTGTGTGTGTGTGTGTGTGTGTGTGTGTGTGTGTGTGTGTGTGTGTGTGTGTGTGTGTGTGTGTGTGTGTGTGTGTGTGTGTGTGTGTGTGTGTGTGTGTGTGTGTGTGTGTGTGTGTGTGTGTGTGTGTGTGTGTGTGTGTATTACAGTGCAGACCATAGGATTACAGTGGGTCATGAGGGACGGACAGACCCACACACACAGTAATGTGAATAAGAAGATTGTCTCCTCTCAGAAGTCAAATCCTGTTGCATCATGGTCATAATTGTGTCACCTTACTGATGTTAATCAGCTTGTCACGCAGGATAAAGACCATCAAAATAAACCTAGACTAGTTTATTTAAAATGAGAAGCAGTGAGAAGGCTTAGAAGGCCTCTACTGATGTTGTTCATATGGGTTATTTGTTTACTCATATGACCCATGGTAAAGTCTGCGGCAATAACAGAAAATGATCTGAGTTGCCTAAATGGAAATATGTCAGCCTTTAGGTTTCAGTTTGTCAATAACTGGATTCTCACATTTTATTGTACTTTACATAACAAAAACAAAGATTATTTTCATTGGAGACTGTGAATGCCAAAAGTGTTAGGTAGAATTAGTTCTTTTTGCACAGTTTTGTATTGATTCTACAGGGATGTATTTGACATTTACTTAACATTTAAAGCAAAAGGTCGGCAAAGAAGTAAAGAAACCAGTAGAAATGCTTTCTGTTCCAAGACAAGATTGTGTTAGTAGAAAGTAGAACATTGCTGGTCTTCAGTACTGCAGCGCTGCTGATTACCACTATCAATAAATAAAACCAATGCAGGTGATCAAATTCGCTAATACAACAAAACACATGTATGTTTAGCTACCAGCTAATAGAGACAAATAATCTGGATGCTCATTTTCAGCTTTTCATGAGAAAAAACTTAACAGAATGAAACCTGTAAATCTTAAAACTCTTAAGTGTTTTATTGGCGCTGAAATCTAATTGTTGGAGAGCCGGAAAGAGGAAGTGATAAAGACAGAGGGCTGAAGGCCCCTGTGTACCTTTCATTGAGTTAAAATGATGAATAATTAATTGCACTCTGGGAGCTGCGGATGGCATCTAGCGGGTCAGCGGGGGGAAGAAGAAGAAGAAGAAGAAGCTGTGCTTTTACTTCCATCCGCCCAGAGAGGAACCACCGCTGAATAATTTAGAGCTCAAGTCCCTCCGCGCACATCCAGCACACTGCCGCTCTCTAAACACCGGACTCTGCTGCAACAACGTCCGACGTCGGCTGCACCAGGAAGGATGCGACCTCTGGGAAATAGAAGTCCCTGCCAAATATACTGCAGCAGCAAGACAAATCTTTAACATCATTTTCACACAGAGTACCTGTAGGTGGCATCTCAACCTCAGCTTTTAGATTTCAGCCTTTCAGGTATTGACAAAGGCCGGACGACCGCGGTTGAGCTGAAAGTATTTACATCTTTTTTATTTTCAGGTGCTTCAGCTCTTGCTTTACTCTTGAAAGCTTCTTTGCACAATGAAGACATGCGTCTTTAAGAAATGGGTGACACATATAGTGTATTTCTAGGGCTCACTAATGTCCTAAAACAGCTGTAAGTTGTGACACCGCCACAAATATGTCAACTTGATAGGAGTTATCCACAGGTGAAAGGGGGCGTGGCCTGTGGAAGACATTGAAGGATAATAAAGAGTGAGACGCAAACCAACCCATGGCTGGATTAGTCTTTTTCTACAAAAGTTTGATTCCTTTTTGCCGTTTTTTTCCACAATTTTTTCAATTCCTTGTACATACAGTACTTTTGCAATTTGAAGGGAGGACATGCTCTTTGTTTTCGTTTGGATTACTTAATTGCACTGTGTGATTTGATTACATTTTATAAACTCCCATCCTGTGTTACCAACAATGGAGCTGAACAGCAATAAGAACTGCTTAATTCAAAGGTAAATAAATACAAATGACGCCGTCACCCCCTCTTCACTGCATGTGGTTATGATTTAACAATCCCTTCAAATAACACCTTTTACTCGCCCCGTTCCCTTGAATGCTTAGAGAAACCTGTTTTTCTCGTATGCCTCCACAGTGAATAAGAATCCAAAACAGAATGATTGATGAATTGATAACAGCAAAACTATCTAATTTTAACTAATTTAAAAGCCTGCTAAAAGTATACTGTACATGAATCCTCTCTGAATAGTGAGTTTACATTTATTGAAAATGGAACCTGTTGTCCAGACATGAATAAAGTGATTTTAATAAATTGCGCTGGTCGCTCTGCGTGTCCTGCTGACAGAATTAACGTTCTCGCGGCTCCACGCCGCCTCGTTCAGCACGCAATCTGTCAAAAGTTGGACCCCGGAATTGCACACGCCCGCATCTGTGTGCGTAGGCCTCAAACAGACAATGGGCGACACAATGGGCCCGGCTGGGCCATTAGCTGAAGCGTTGTCATGCCAACAATACAAAGAGCCCCACGCCAGACCTTGAGCCCGGAGGTGACATCACGTTGAGCGAGAGCTTCGCCCGCAGGCCTCTCGCTGCTCCTCGTTCTCTGTTCCATCGCTGCCACTGTGATGAAAGAGGATATTGCAAATCCTGCATTTATGTCATTAGTAATACTGATGCATCAGCATGTTGGCAGAATAGCGGAGCTGGAGAGAGTTGTAACTGTAACTGTGTTAGTAGAGAGTAGACGAGTCAAATCTTCTTTCATGTTTCATCCACACACTCATGTCACAGCCTTAGAAAGCGCATTGTTATTATCAGATGAGCAAAACCTTGGCTAATTATGTAACCAGCGTAAAATCCACTGCTATCTCCTGGAATACATTTGAAATGGGACACCCGGCCCCAGACAGAAAATATCCCCAATTGTATTTTATAGATTTATAGATTTTTTTTATAGATTTAAATTTAAATGTAAATTCTGAGTGTGTTGAAACTTGTATAGCTGATGAATGAATGAATTTATGGAATAAAAATAAACTGAAATGTGGTGGATAAAGTAGAATATTTATATGTACAGTAGAGTTTTGACATACGGTACCATTTCAAATTCCAGTGGGCTTCAAATTCGGTTAGACCATCTGTGTGTCTTTAGAAAAGCAGAAACAAAAAGATGCCATTCATTTGGTGCCTCCTTGATTCCTCTTTTGTTTGTGTATTTTCCTTTGGACAGGCCCAGTCTCACACACACACACACACAGCTCAATCCCAGCGGGCTTTGCCTGCAGGCAGAGCGGGATGTAAAGCCGTGGAACCTCTGGGTCCCACAACATCTGAGTAAGTGCCCCCCTCTCTCTCTCTCTCTCTCTCTCTCTCTCTCTCTCTCTCTCTCTCTCTTTCTCTCTCTCTCTCTCTCTCTGTCTCTCACTGTCTCTCTCTCCCCCTCTGAGCCAGTGTGATACCACATCAGAAACAATGACGGAGGATTTTGGGCCGTAATCCTTCGACAGATTGCAGTTTGCGAAGGTTGGAGAAGAGTTATATTGCTTCACACACAATGTTCTGTTTGTTGCCCTAAAAATAATTTGAACTTTTTTCATTCAAATATGAATCAATTCCAGGATAACCGTCTAATCCACAGGACTGTAAATTCCACATAATGTCCCATGATATATGAACAGCACAGATGTCTGACATCTTTTGTTCAATCTACTTCTGTTATTTTTCTCTGGGTTGGTGGAGAGTATAGATTCGGATTACACATATTAATGTGTGTGTGTGTGGAGGTGGCATTATTTCTTATATCTTTATGATATCAAAGATTGCATATGAACTATAGAAAAAAGAGGGAACACGTTCCCCTCTCAGCATATTGCACACAAGCATTGTAAAAAAGTCCCTCTTAAATGGTCACAATGATTTTGATGTTGCTTTTAAAGAGACAAAGAAAATCACCAAGAAAGGGAAGTCAGCTTCCTCAGGTTACCAAACTACACAAACTGTGGTGGTCAGAGGAGGAGGGTTTTGGTTGCCATAGTAACACCTCCTCGGCTCTTTGGAGTGATGATGCAATATCAATCGCCATGTTTCTGCGCTCCTCTCTCCTCGTCGTCCCCATCTTGCACCTTAACGCTGTAGAGGACACAGATGAGATGAAACGAAAAAGAAGTGCGCGCACTGTGAATGACCCAAGATTTACAGGAAGATGAGAGAAGAGACCACCGAGACACTTTCATAGAGACTCCTTTCAAAAGAATCCAGTGCACTTCTGATGGAACAACCCTTTATTTGGTTCTGCATCCTTCTTTGCTGTAATCACAGCTGCCTGCCGCACACAAAGTGTGTGTGATCTGTGCATCATTAGAAGACAGGAGGCAGGAGAGTACGTTTCACAGTAAACCATCAGATAGCAAATGTAGAGGAGGATTCCTGCCACATGAGGGGGCCAATTAACTGCTGAGCTTGAAAGGAAACGGACAAAGGCAACAGATAAAACCCCTTCATTCTTACGTCATAGAAATGTATCACACATTGAAAATATACATTGGAGGTCTGTTGAGAAAACAATTTCTATGACTAGTTTCTTTACACATTTTAGCTTGCAAAAGCAACCACAGATATTTCATTCAAATCAACTGTTTTCTACTCTTTCTCTTCTAGGCATTAAAAAAACACAACATTTAAACGTCCCCATGGCAGCGATATCAGATCCCAGCGCCTGCATTCACTAACCAGCCGTTTGTGTTTTGTCTTAAAGCGCGCTGTAGAGCACGATGTGTTTGTTCAGGCCGGGGCTTCACATCTCTGGCTGAACAGCTCCTCCACCAACTTTGGGTCGGCCAGGGTCGAAAGGTCGCCCAGGTCCTTGTCGTTGCGGGCGATCTGCCGGAGGATTCGCCTCATGATCTTCCCTAAAGGGAAGCCGGAGTTTAAGTAAACGGATGCCACCGAGGAGGAGAGTAGAGGATGGATGTTGGTTTTAAAGAAGTGTTTACCCGAGCGGGTCTTCGGGAGTGCTGGAGCATTTTGAATGAAGTCCGGCGTGGCGATTGGTCCGATTCTCTCTCTCACTGGAAAAAGAATGCAAAGGATACACAGTTTTATTTTTTGCCATATTTTTATTTGTGCATATTTAAAAAACATCATCAAATGCAACTGATGATTTGTTTCATTGTCATTTCAGTTTGTCCGACCAACAGTCCAAAAAACCAATGATATTTTATTTGCGATTGCACGAAAAAAGGAAAGGAAAGGTTAATAATCCACATATCTCAGAAGCAAATATAAAAAACTTTAACTTTAACATTAATGCACCCTTTATTAACAGTTATTGTTTTTCAGCTTTTGACTTTTCCTTTATTCGATTCAATGTATTCATTGCACCTCAAATCCGATTGAAGAGATTCTTCCAAGATAAACCAAGACTGACCGTCTGAACGTAAACCGTCAACAAAACATATTTCCATCCCTGTGGATTTTACTCTTTCAACCCGTCCCCTGCGTCAAAGCCTCACCCAGTCTCCTGAGCTCCTCCACCAGTTTGTGGTTAAACTCCCTGCTGGCCTTCAGGGTGACGAAGCAGTACAGACACTCGCCCTTCACCTTGTGCGGCCGACTCACCACCGCGGCCTCCGACACGGCCGGGTGCTCCGTCAGAGCGGCCTCCACCTCCGCTGTGCTCATCAGGTGGCCTGAAAGAGGGATAGATAATTCAAAACAGAGCGATGCTTGAAGTCCAGTCAAGTAGGTGCCAGGGCTCCCCTCATTCACATGTTCAAACTGTGTTTCAGCAACCCATAGCTGGTTCCTGTTTATTTTTTTATTTTTTTTCCAGTTTTGAGTCAGTCATTTGTTGTGATTGTCTTCTACGTTGGATTTGCATCTTCAGGTGTTATTTGTGACTTGAAGGTCTGACTATGATTTACTATGAGGATGCCTTCAGACTGGATCAACAGCAGCCAGTCACACAGGCAGAGCTGAGACGTGTGAGCTATTTATTCAGGTAATAACTGTCCCAGAATAATTATTATTAAGAAACACAATAACACTAAACAAAAGATACTGTGAGATTTCACAGGAGCAGATTCAGAATTGTTTTAAATAATGTTTCATTCTTTATATTTATTCACAGGTGAATTACTGCTCCCTTAGTACCTCGGTATCGTAATAACCTTTTCCAATAGGTTACCTGACACATTCAGCATGTCGTCTATCCTCCCCGTGATCCAGTAATAGCCGTCTTTGTCCCGCCTGCATCCTGAGAGAAGAGAAAACCAGGGACAACATCGTGTACATTTTTGGTATTAAGACACTTCCAGCGTACAGTTTGCATTGCGGTCTTGTGAACTTGAGAGTCCAGGCAGAAAATGTGATGGATGTTTTTTGTGGCGTACCGTCACCAGTTACATAGAAACCCGGGAACTTTTTGAAGTAGGTGTTCTCGAAGCGCTCGTGGTTTTCGTACACGGTGCGCATTATTCCGGGCCAAGGACGCCTAAATACCTGCAACGAAACACAGAAAACACTTATAAAACATATAAGACTGAAATAAGAATAATGAAACATCACATTTACAATTAGTATTAATTTGAATAGAATACGAATACATTTTAAAAATATTTTTAAATGAAAAGTCCCAAGAAATGGTTATTCAACAAAATGAGGGTTATGGTTAATTCATCTTTTATAGTTTTTAATGAATGAATGAATCATTCCAGTTTTAAGCGTAACGCCTTTGAATGTTTAGGATTCATAGTATTTTGTGAGTATCTGTTGATGCTGCTGCACATGATTTCCCTGCCACGGATGAACATAGTTGCACTGAATTGAATTGGTACTTACGAGATAACCCTCGCCCTCGCCTTCCAGTTCCTCTCCATGTTCGTTGAGGATTGTGGGGTCTACTCCAAAGAAAGGGAAGGTCTGAAACGGGAGATGTGGGTTCAATGTAACATGATTTGTATTAAAGAAAAAGAAGATTAAAGATTTGTTCAACATTCACGTAAAAGTATTACAAGATAACCGGTGTTTTCACTCACAGCAGAGCCTGGTTTCAGTGGCGTGGCAGCAGGCAGAGGAGTCAAAACATGACCTCCCTGTAGACAGATGAATTGATATTTACATATTGAGGGAACTCGTGTATTTGTAGCTTTTTATTGGAAGGGCAGCTGAGCACATACGGTCTCTGTCTGCCAGAAAGTGTCGACGACGGGACATCTGCCCTGACCGACGGCCTCGTGGTACCACTGCCACGCCTCCGGGTTGATCGGCTCGCCAACGGTGCCCAGAATCCTCAGGCTGGAGAGGTCGTATCTAAAGGGTGATAACGCTTCCCTCAGATATCTTACATATTATTAATCATTATGTTTTATGGATGCAAGATGACAAGCTGTGTCGTGACCGTCCCGACGTCCGGTTTCTTATTGTGCTAAGCTAACCGTGATGGTTCCAGGTTCATGTTTAGCATTCAGCATGCAGGAGTCTGTGGTATCAATAGAGAGCATTGTTTTTGAAATATAACTTTGTTTTGTCCATCTGGTTGTCAGCCAGAACAAACTCAACCCGAAGATACTTTATTCTATTCATTTTAGCGTACATGCGTGTGTTTGGGAAGTGGAAAGTCGCATAAAACTTGTATGGGAGTATATCAGCTGATTTATTTCAGTTATTTAACGTGGCTCACATTCGTTTTAATCCATCTAGATTTTAAATCATTTCCGTTTTTCTTGGAGACACATGTGAAAAACGATATATTCTCCAAGGGGGAGTTACTTATGAACAAATGGTCATTGGGTAAAGTGTTCTTTTAACTGAGTTTAATGTTGAAAATGCTTGAAAAAGATGTATGAATTACGAGCGCGGTCAATGTGTCAGCCAACGGAAGTCTACATTTTTCTGAGCTGCCGTGGCGTTCAAAGGATGCTCTTACTTCTGCAGAGGTTCCCGTCCGTACTTCATCAGCAGGCGGATGGCTGTCGGAGCTGTGTAGAACTTGGTCACTTTGTACTTCTCAATGATCTCCCAGAACCGGCCGACATGAGGGTGAACCGGAATACCTTCGAACTGGAGAAAACGCACACGTTACTCAAAGGAGCTCTGGAAGGGGGCCCCGCGTGCGACCTTTCAGACTTACGAGGACACTTGTGGCGCCGTTTGCAAGCGGGCCGTATGTGATGTAGGAGTGGCCGGTGATCCAGCCGATGTCGGCGGTGCACCAGTACACGTCGTCATGGTGATGGTCGAAAACGTACTTGAAGGTCAGCGACGTATAGAGTAGATACCCGGCAACAGTGTGCAGGACACCCTGTACAGAACACGAGCTCGGAAACATGAGAAAGGAAGCTAATGGCTCAGCACAAAGCAAGAAGAAAGCAAACATAATGGGGCCGATGCAGAGGTTAATGTGTATGTGTGTGTGTGTGTGTGTGTGTGTGTGTGTGTGTGTGTGTGTGTGTGTGTGTGTGTGTGTGTGTGTGTGTGTGTGTGTGTGTGACAGAGACAAAGACACAGGTAATACCATACTGTCTGATGCTCTGGCTCCTCTGTGGTGTGTTATAATAATGTCTACACACAAAATGCAAAAGCATTATGTCCAAGAGAGCCCACTTAACACTATTAGATCCTTGTCAAAGTAGAAAATAAGATGCTGTGTATTATTTCAAAGATGCTATTACGTACAATGAAAATGTAAAAGGAGAAAAATGTTTGGCCTTGCAGATTTCTGTGTAAAACTGGTTTCATTGAGAATAGTTGATGTCTACCTTGGGTTTCCCAGTGGAGCCGCTGGTGTAGAGGATGAACAGCGGATCCTCAGCATCCAGCCACTCGGGCTCACACTCTTCAGAAGAGTCCCTCATCACGTCGTCCCACCACACGTCACAGCCTGAGTTCCAGGAGGTCTGCGACGCAAGACAAAAAACATAAACTGCCATGTAAGTTATTAGAAGATCTACTTCTCCCGGCATGCGCTTTAAACATAACGTGGTGGTTAAAAAAAACACAACCACCTGTAGTTTGTTGCATTCAGCTGCATGGTGCTTGACGACGAGGCATTTAGTGACACTAGATGAGGATCTGCGTGAAGAAAATAACAAAAGGTTTTGTGAAAGCAGTTGAGTCCATTACCAGCAGCTAGTGTCAATACAGTAACGGTGGTTGCTGAGAACCGAGAACCTCGTTGGCATTTCAGCAGGACCTACTTTTCCCTGCACCTCTCCAGAGCCTTGTCCGCAATCTGTTTCAGGTCGATCAGCTTCTCCCCTCTGTAAACACCGTCTGTATATTACAAAGGGACGGAGAGGCGGTGTTTGAACCATCAGGAAGCGTGTATTTAAGAAGTCTTTGCATCTTTTCATCCATTGAACTCTACAACGCGACCCCATTGGCGGACATGTGACACACCTGCTGTCACCAGCACGCCGCTCTGGGCGTCCACGATCCTCTCGCACAGTGACTCGGAGGAGAAGCCTGCAAACTGAGCGTGCAGAGAGAGGGAGAAGAAGGAACGTATGACGTTTGTGGATCAATTTTGGTTCATAACAGCCAGGTTCATACTGACCCTTCCTGGTTGGTAAATATCTTTTTGAGTAACACTTGAAGTTCAAAGGGCCCTTTATGCTTTTCATCCCAGGATGCTTGGAATGCCCGTTCAGTAATACATCCAGGATTTATCATCTCACAAACTAAAAGTTGCTTTCATAAATTAACAAAACCCTTGACTTTACATCTCTTCTCTACTTACTGTTATACTATATTTTGGATTTTATTTATTGATTAAAACGTACGGCTACGGTTGCTGAAGTTCGGCAAAAGCTCCAAAGTCTCGGTCTAATACATGCTGTGCTCTCTCTTTAACATCTATAGATAGCAAAGTCACCTTGTTCAATGTTACGTAATAGACCAAACCATTATTACAGTAATCTGCTTCATCGACCTCCAGACGCTGTGTTCTGGCCAAGTTTAATAGTTCACAGAGCATAAAGTTTCCTTGATGATGACAATGTGAATGAGGAGACTGAGGACTCTGGACTCACTGCATAACTGGCATTGACTGTCCTGCCTGGCTCCGTCTAGGATTTAATTTCACGGAAAGCTAATATATGGTTGATATTAACAGTCACACGAGAATCTAAGAGGCCGACATTGTGCCAGATATCTTTATATTATTAAGTGATGTTGATATCTATGGAGCCAAATCCAGGTCAAACGTTTTGTTCATTTGAAAAACAAATGTGAACCTGAAAGTTAAAGTTTTGTTGTTGATCATTGTAACAATGTATTCAAAATAAAAATAAATATACGAAAAATATTTTCGGGATGAATATAGTTTTGACTCAGCTCTCTATTTTTTTTTAAAATAAAATATATATTTTTTCAATCTTCACTTATATTTATTTTTTGATATTCACCCTATTATATTTTTCATTTTCAGATTTTATATTTTCAGATTTCAAGTATAATGAAAAACAAACCTCAGAGTTGGAAAATGGTCAACAGTGACCAAGCACACATAGTCACTGACACCTAAGTCTGGCAGAAGCTCGCCATAGAAAGTCATAAAGGGATCTTGGAGCAGCCTGGAGATATTTTTAACAGGGCTACTAACCCTTTGTAAGGACGAGGAATGTTGAAACGCTAAAATGGGGTTGGCTTCCTTGCAAAACCGCAAAGACTCTGTCGCCCACCCGAGCTAGATACAGCCTATAAATGTCTGACCCACATATCGAGTGCATGTCTGTCAGTGCCGCGTTCACACAGACAACAGCTGATGGGAGCACGGCAAACACTGCTAGCCTGCTGTACATGTTTAACAATGCTCACATATCCTGTCACTATTCCATACATACACACAGAAATATTTTGAATGAAAACCGGATCATACTTCTTACCACAATGGAGTGAACAGCGCCGATCCTTGCACAGGCCAACATGGTGTACACCAGCTCTGGGATCATGGGAAGGTAGATAGACACCCTGTCTCCCTTTTTTACACCTTGTAAACAGAAACAAGCACATTTGATCTTTTGGATAAAGCTCCATCTTCTCAAACCAACAATGGCAATGTAGCTCTATGGTGAGTTTCAGTGTGAATATGCCAGATGCTGCATGTCTTAATATGCAAAAAGTGCATTGGACATACGGCATATCTGTCACTGTCATTGTGTCCCTCTCATGGTTCTATAAGCTTAAACATGTTGGAATCAAGCAATAATTGTGCCATGTGTTCATGTATGTCTGGCTTTACTCAAACTTTGAGGTGCTGAAGGGGTTTTGAAAGAAAAAAAGAATCTTCATGTTTAGCTACAAACAGATTTGCATGGACATAACTTTGTCTGGTCGAAATTTCTCACCCATCTGCTTGAGGACATTAGCACAACGGCAGACCTGGCTCAGCAGCTGGTGGTAGGTGATGGCCATGTGGTGGTCAGGGGAGTTCCCCTCCCTGAGAGGACGATACACAAGGGGAAAATACAGAAGCCAAAACGAAAGCCCAAACTCTCCTAAACTTAGCATCACTCTTATCTGCAAACTAGACACTCCGAAATGTGACTACTTGTTCATGGGCAGCAATTCAGCCAGCGAAACCTATGACAATTGAGCGCTGACACGTCCTTGATCTTATGCAAATGGTAGATGCAGTGACACGATCACAGAAAAACGAAACACACTTGAAATACTTTTCAGTGTCTTATTTTCTTCTTAAATCTATATTCACACCATCCTACCATTTCACTTTTTTTTGGTAAATGTAGCATGACCATGGTGTAAGCTAAGGTCGCTTAAGTAAACAATCTATCTTCTAACTTATAACTTGAATGTAACCGTGGGACTACAGTGGATGGACCATATTCTTGTCATGTGACGTGCTAAAACTGGCATAACAAATTCTTGAGCATGTTGGTGCTGTGATGTAGTGCAAACAGCCTTAAGACACTCGTGTGGGTGATGGCAATGCTCCGCTCTGCCCAGATTCAATGAACCCACATTACTGCTGAGCTTGCAGAACCATTATTTGTTGTTTGCTAAGCCTCTTCTATTGACAGAGTAAATATGCACCTTATTATACGGTCAAAACTAAATAAAGCCTCTTTTAGGTTTAGTGGAAATCGCAAGCTTGAGAGAGTTCAGTGAGGAAATACACGAGCCCAAATCATGTGAACTTTGGGGAAAAAGGATCCGGTTGTGGTTCTTTGTTTATTTCGAGCTGCGAAACATTGAAGCACTGACACTGTTGCACTAGCTGACGTTTGCTTCGGTGCACTGGTTCAGCACTGGAATCCCTGACATAACGCCAGGAACTAATTCCCATCATGTCATCATCCATAGGGGACAGAAACGCTTACCAGTAATAGGCAACCTTTTCACCAAGATTCCTCTCCCTCACAAGCCTGTCCAGGACATTATAGCAAATGTTGGTTTTGGCCCCTTCCATGCATTTAACATAAATGCTCCCTTTTGTCACATCAAAGTTGTACTTCAGCATTGGTCCTGTTGCTGGCTTCTTCCAAAAGAACTCATTAGCAATCTCTTTCCAGAAAGCTGAAACAAAATAATATTTCATGTAAGTGTTTCTTGCTGCGGAGCGGGCAGATAAACACAGAGAGGTAAGGCATAGTCAGGCTCAGGGGGAGGTGGAATCCAAGAAACTCTGCAAGTACTGCCTTAAAAATACAGACGTGTTTGACCTACCTTCTGGATTTTCAAGTGACTTCCTGTACAGTGCCAGATACGAGTTAAAATCAGGCACATGAGCATCACTCTTCAGGTCATCAGGAGGGTAGTATAATTTCCCCTGGGATTCAGGAACAACCATTGTGGAAGGACAGATGCCTATTTCATCTATCAGGGTATATCAGAATATGGGTTAATCTGGAGTCACAGCAGATCTGTCTGGATCCTCCTGAGTATAGTAAGAACGCTACAAGGCCTCTTGTTCTGAAGCAACCCAATTCGACATAGAGACCAACCTCTAATCCATGAGCTGCAGGCTCACTCAGTCTGTTCAAGGCCAGGTCAGCCAATCGGCCTGCAGGGTGCAACACTCCCACTTTTTCATTGGATCAGCACCCTCTGGCCTGTTGATGGCACTATTTTTTTTAAGAAGCAGGACGAATGCCGGGCATTCATGTAGGCATAAGACAGTTTGATTTGACAGGGTGGATGATGGGGAGAGAGGGCCGGAGAGGGGCAGAGAGAAAACAGCTATTTACACATTTGTTATGCAATCTAATGGTTCATGTTAAGCAGCTTTTAACAGACAATTCCAAAGCAGAAAAAGAGTGAATATTTTTTATTACACATTATTACATTTTAATATAGTGAAATGTGTATAAAAATGATATAATATCACATCTGAACACTTGTAAAATAAAACAATGTTAAAAAGTGCTTCTTTGTAATGTATATTATATTATAAGTTACAAATCAAGATGCAATTCAAAATAGTATTTGATCTTCGTTTATAAGGTTATATGATGTGAAGTGACAAAGCATTGACGATCAGGGATTTTGTTTACCTGCTGTGAATACATTTTTCGTTACTCTCTCTTTAATAAGGCTGGGTTTCTGTCTCAAATTTCACTCTGGGCTCGATTCTGTTGCTCTGCGACTTACGTGTGACGTAGTGGCCCACGCCAGACCTTTGTAATCGAGCGTGAAAGCGCTTGTGTTGATGTCGGCTGCTGCTGTCCACTGCGTTTGTTAACACACTTTGGAACCAACCTTCAAGCCCCGAGATGTTCTTGTCCGCTGTAGTTCGCTCTGCCGTATCGCAGACGGTATGTTTATGATATTCGTTACGGTTGTGGATAAAAATGTAAAGTCCCCTTTCCAGCATTTGGAGAAAAATGCATGACTCCTCACAAGGGCAAGTAGCGGAGGCCGCTAAGCTAGCGTTAAGTAACGTTGGGGTAACATTAGCCTGCTAGCTCATTGAGCCTACTGCTGTCAAACGTTTACCAGGTGATTGTTGGACAAAATTGGCAATTCAAAAGAAACATTAGTATGTAAGTACATGAGCGATTGCGTAGTAGAAGCAATTTGAGTCAAAACCCACTGCTGTAACTCGCTCGATGATGTAGTTAGCGTTAGCTGTTTTGTTAAGTCCCCTTAACTTAATAGATTGCATGCTATGAGGGTTTGGGTTAAGTCTAGGTTTACTGCTTTGATTTTCTTCCACTGTTTGGTTACAGTAGACTTATAATAATACACATTAGACTTGAGAAAGGGGTAAAAGCCCCCTGTTATTTTATAATAATCTTATATTTCTCTTAATGATTCACCTATTAAGATTCAAATTAGTATATCAAGGATGTATGTGACTATTTTACACCAGACCTGGATTTCTGTAACATACCCGTGTAAATGTTAATAAAGTAAATCTCTACAAGTTATTGCCTCAACTTTATAGATAGATAGATAGATACTTTATTGATTGAACGAAACATGCTCCCTCAAAGGACTCTCTTTGAATGTTCAGTATGTATTCGCACCCTAAAGGGTATTTTATCTGACTCCTTTGCCTCTGTATTCGCAGGCCAGACAGGTCAGGAGTCTGCATCGGTCTGCTGCACGTGCTGGAGCTGGTGGCATCTTCGTGGTGAGTTACATTGTCTTTGCCAAAGTCAAGAAGTTTGCAGAAGAATTGGGGTAGCTAGCGCAGAGTAGACACTATTCAGGGCTCGTTGAGCACTGTACAATTCACTTTCAGTGTAAAACTGGACACCGTGCTTCACATTCAATCAGCAGCTAAATAGAGGAACATCAGGATAGTGGATTGTCATATTGTCAATAAGCTTCCACCCAATTCTGTGAGATGAATGGTCCCCAAAGCTCAGCAAATGGGTACAGAATATTAGGGATTTTCAGTTCTGTCAATCTGATTTAATTTGAGCTCTTAAATAATGGACAATTTTTTCATGGAAAAGCAGTGAATGCACCACAGACAACCTCTTTTTTATCTGGTGGTCAGAATATTCTATATTGTCTAGATTAATATCTGTCAACTGCCTTTATTGTAAAACCTTTATTGGTGTGATAGCCCAGTTGTAATAGAGTACATGCACATATTTTACACCATTATGCCTTACTATCATCACTCCGTTATGTCTTTTGAGTGGGGAGAACATTTGGCATATTAATATACTGCGTTGAAACCTCATGTGTAAAATGTTTTTTTTATGGTGTTTTTAAATGGGTGAAGAAAACCTGTTTGGAACTGAGATAATATATTTTTATGAAATGATTTTACTCCAGAGTCTACACACGATACTGATAAATACAAATAGTTTACAACCACTACCTTAATTCAGTTGAGTTGTGGACTGCACTTACCTGTTATTTATTACCTTACCTGTTATGATATTATTTGCCTGATTTAGCGATATGTTTGCTTTCATTTTTGCTGTAATAATCCCGACGGTGTCGGTGTTCAAAAGCTCTTAATTTATCCCTGTAGCTTCCATGAGAGCCCATTAGAGCCATGCTGTGCAACAAAAACATCACATGTGGTATTGTCATGTAATGGAAACACGCCATGGTTTCATCGTCCCTTGATGGTAGAGATGTTTTTAATCTGCGATTGCAGTACAGTACGTTTGGCTGACTTGTCTCTGACTTGAACACTTTGGGAACTAGGCATCCTGTCTTTATATAACTTTACCTCCAAACTACATTTTATTTCATGTTATTTTTATTTCACAAAGGATAGTTGCTGCTCACAAGGGGGCAGTGTGTGTGTGTGTGTGTGTGTGTGTGTGTGTGTGTGTGTGTGTGTGTGTGTGTGTGTGTGTGTGTGTGTGTGTGTGTGTGTGTGTGTGTGTGTGTGTGTGTGTGTGTGTGTGTGTGTGTGTGTGTGTGTGTGTGTGTGTGTGTAAGCCCAAATAGTTGTTATCTTGGTGAAGTCTTTCCAACGGTCTGGTAGCAGCACCTGTTTTCCCCTGCGGCATGATGGCTTATTCCAATTTGATCAGATCTCGTGAACTACACACATGCATGTTACTCACATGGGAGTGGAAGTTGTTGGTTAGAAACATCCATAATTTTGAGGCATCATATCCATGTACAATAAACCTTTTTTTTTTTAAAGCTGGTATAAATATAAGCTGTCTGATGAATGTTATTTGAAGATGAAAATGATAGTTATATCTCTGAAAGAAACCATGTTAACTGTCCTCTATAAAACCTGTGTTTTTTCTGTTTTAGCACAGAGATACTCCTGACAACAACCCAGATACTCCTTTTGAATTTACAGAGGAGAACAAAAAGGTAAGGCCGATATCTGTGTTGAGCAGTACATTCTTTTTCTTCCAGTATTGATCATTTATGATTTGTCTGTACGAGTCTTTAATTAACTAGTTGAACTGTCCTGTGTTTCAGCTGGACACATATTTGAATGTTTTTCAAACCTGAAATATGATTCAGGGGTTTCACATCCATATATATGTATTTTTGAACTAACTATTTGGTTTCATTCTGCTTCATATTACATTTTAACACTGGTATCATTCCATATACCAGAATTAATTTGTCCCTTGTTCAGGGAATGATTTTCTATAAAAATGTTAAAAGCCTTTTTTTCCTCTTTGATCCCTTGTAGAGGATTGAGGCAATCATTTCAATGTACCCCGTTGGACACAAGCAAGCCGCCACCATCCCGGTGTTGGATGTAGCCCAGAGGCAACATGGATGGCTCCCTGTCGCCGCCATGAACAAGGCAGGATTTCTTCAGCAATTTGTTTTAAATTAAATTACTTTTTAATGGAAGGCCATACAATCCCATGTCTTATGTGTCACGGTGTTTGTAATTCTTTCAGGTGGCTGAGGTTCTGGAAGTGGCTCCAATGAGAGTGTATGAAGTAGCGACATTCTATACAATGTTCCTGCGTCAACCCGTGGGAAAATACTTCATCCAGATCTGCACAACAACACCCTGCATGCTGTGCAACTCCGACAGCATCCTGGAGGCCATCCAAAACAAACTGGGTAACATTTTCCATTTAATATTGAGGCACCAATGGAGGGATCAAATCAGGGATAAGATGATTTAATGTTTTTTTAAATTACGATTTTCTTGAGATAAACAGAGGTTGAGAACACACTTTAAAATACACAGTTGTTTCTGCAATTAAACAGTGAACAGTAACAGCAAAGAAGACAACATATCGTCCTTACATCGAGCCAGAGAACTTCTGCCAACTTACTTCAGTGTGCGTAGCATTTAATAATGCATCCCCATATTATATGTTATATTATTTCAAACCCACCAACCAGTGGTGCTCTACTATTAGTTATAACTCCCTTTAGCTGTGTAATGTCAGGTAACCCTGCTAAAGTTCAAATGAGATGTTGTTTTGGTAATGTAATCTGCATCTTTTTTAGAAAAGATTAGTTAAATAATCTTTTTAATTGTTTTTTTTCCCCCACAGGTATCAAGGTTGGAGAAACCACCCCTGACAAGATGTTCACCTTAATAGAAGTGGAATGCCTGGGTGCCTGTGTGAATGCGCCAATGGTCCAGATCAATGACAACTATTATGTGAGTGTTTGTCTACCCTGTGCGTATGGCCTCCTGAATGAATAAGACAGTCAATTATTTACTGAATTAGGTTAAAACCGGAAATTAGCTTTTCAAATAATGTCTGCAATACACCTCTAAAGCCCTTTTCAGGGGTCCCACCCTCTTTCTCTTTTCTTTGGAAGCCAATGCAGATGGGATTCAGCCTATGCTTGTAGGCTCATAATGAATAAATAGAAACCATGGCAGAAAAATAATCGGAAAAATGGGGCTGGATAACAACGATAAAATTTACGAGCCAGACACAATACAAAAATCTTGCTTTTTTTGGAGTTGTTATAGTATCTGAAGTTATCCGGCACTCAATATCCTTGTGAGGTTTAGTTGCTGAGCAAAAGTGAATGACTCATTTTAAATAAATGTGGCTGAAAAGGGAGGAATTATTTAAGATTGCGGAGGTGTGATCAAAGCAGGCAGGACAGGTGTAATGTGTTGTGACATCAAGAGTAAGGTGGTACAGAGTTTAGCATTCGATGTGAACAATTGGCCCTCAGTAATGCATGCATTCAGTATAAGAATCATTCCATCACCAATTTCATGGATTTTGAGTTGGATTTTTTTAAGCTTTTGTAAACGATCACGTGGCGTCAGCACTGAGGCATCATTAGTGTAGCTGATATGCCCGTCAAACAGCATGTCTGATCGCTCTGTGATGTCCAATTGATCTTCTTAATCTTAATGTACACTAACATTTGTAATTTTGTTGACCATTCATTGATTCATAGTTGCAAAACGCAACCTCTGTGATTTGGTTGTGTATAAAAAGCATCTATGTAAGCGGTCCTTATTTGGTTACCCGGGCTAGAAAATGAAATTCATTGAATTATTTGGCACAGTTGTAACGATTTTAGCAGTGACTTCAGGAACACCATAATATTATCTTTTTATAAGGAAATACATTAACAGTTCCATTATCTGTTGTAGTGAATACACATTTAGACATGTTGACTATTTAAGTCATTTTATCTGCTAAAAGTGATGTTATTCTATTTTAAAATAGTTACGTAGGGATTCTGATTTTTAATTGACAGGTCAAAACCTACTTTGACTGAATTTGTATATAATGCTAATAGTTTGCTGAACTAAATTAGTCCGTATCACAAACGTTGACACAGAGGCTTTTATGTTTTCCCTACAAAAACACAGCATCTCTTCACACTGCTAAGAAGTTAATTCTCTAGTGGAAAGCGGTGCACTTTGTGGCTTACGTCTCAATGATCCTGTTTTTTTCTCGTTCCCAGGAGGACCTCTTGCCGAAGGACATTGAGGACATTATTGATGAGCTAAAGGCAGGGAGAGTCCCACCACCTGGGCCCAGGTACATACAAAATCTGATTTTTTTCCCGGTTGATTATCAATTTGGTTGTTGATTTTAATTCATGGTTAGTTTTGTACATTTACATTAAAACTTATTCCATTTCCCCTGTCCTACAGGAACGGGCGTTTCTCCTGTGAACCAGCAGGTGGATTGACCTCTCTGATTGAGCCTCCTAAAGGACCAGGCTTCGGTGTGAGACCGGACCTGTAGGCTTTTTTTGGCCAGCATTTGCTTTTGTTGAAAGCAACTTGTCCCTGAAGCTAATATTATGCTTAATTCAAACACGTTGTGTAAATAAATTGTTCATATACCTGTGCTCACTGTGTCATGGTGTCACTTACATGTCAAATGTATTAACAATTTGGTCTGTGACAACAACTACAGTTCCATTAGTCGAACAGTTTTGCTTTATACTCATCACTTGCTCTAGGAATCTCATACTGTAATTATTTTCTGGAATGTTTAACAAGCATGCACTTGATGAAATTATTCTGGCAGGTCTATTCCAAGTTAATATTGCTAGATAATACTGTGTTTTTTTAATTTTAGACTGCCTTAACAACATCTGGCCATCTGCAAAATAGATGAATAAATAAATGAATATTCCAGTTAGGAAAAAAATACTTTAATTAGTTGAATATTACAGAGCTTACCTTACAATGCTGTGCTCTAAAATAAAAGCAGCGTATGTCAGTTTGAATCAGCACAAAAAATGTGAGAGCTTTCTCCAACAAGCTCGTAAAGGGTTTCACTTGACAACTACAATCACAGTGAGCACATTCAAATTCCTTTAAAAGAGTCATATGTGTATCAAGTGCAATTGTGGCATATTAAAAGTCCATTCACCTTAAACAATTTAAAAACAATACATCCAAATGTGTTTCTTCTCAGAATTCTCAATGATGTCAAAGATAACATCAAGTTATTCATATTAATTTACTGAATACATATCAGATGGGCTTTTTACAATCTTTTCAAAGCTAACAAATGCCATTTCAGAATAAATAATAATAAATAAATAATAAAGGGCATCACTAATCACAGCCACATGATACATTTTGAATTTCCGTTTCAACTGGTAAAAATATAAATGATTATGTCTACAAGTATAATGTGGATATTATTAATTGGAGGCAACCACTTCATTACGGAAAAAGACACTCCGGAGTCTCACTAATACAAATGTAATCGCCGGTATCCTAAATGAGCACTTTGAGGAGTCCAAATGTAATTATAGCGATGTCAAACGATTCATGAATTCCACATATATTTAAAGTTAATCCGGTTAATCTTTTATAATTCCCTACACAGCCCTTTTCCTACAATTGCTCCTGACATTTCCATCTTGCCCCGGTGGCGTTTCGTCGTGTCTAGCCGGCGCCCCTCCCCCCGCTCCGGTTTCCTCTTGCGCCTTTCAAACCTGCTCCGCAACATATAACGCTGTGCGGCATGACGCATGCGCACAACGCGCGCCGTGATGCAAATGTCACTGCGCAACCTATTCGCAGCTGGTCTATGCATAATGCGTTGGCGGACGTATAAACGGGGCGAATTCACACGGTCGGCCGATTAATTACCTCGACGACTAAAAAAAAAAATACGACGCCATGCTCACAAGAGATTACAAATGAGCGGCCATTCCTCTGGTAACCTGCGGCGCGATCTTCGAGAAAGTTCCCATTAACCGCAAACACGGCAGCGGAAAAGATGACGTCAAGTGCCCATTACTGTTCTCCCTCTCCTATTAGTTAAAACGGCAGATTTAAGCACCCACGGGCGTTATACACGCCACTAGCGGAAAAGGGTGAACGCGCGGAGAATGTTCTCAACAGTAAAAAGGCGCAGTTTTACTCACAAGCATCGACAGAAACGAGTTTAATCGTCTACAAACGTACCCGTCTATAGTCTATCCAGCAGACGGGAGACGTTTCAAGCTCGGCGAGGCTCGCGCGGTCACGTGACTCCCGTTGGCCAATGACGACGCCGCTCGCGTGTTTTGCTGGGCTCTTCTCGGAGAGGACGGGCGACGAACGGCTGGGATGTTTTCAAAACCAGCGATGAACGTCACACAGCCGTAGGCTACGGTTAAGGACCGATATTTAGGAAATAACAGTTTATATTGCTTAACGTTCACCAGAACCCGAATGAGTCCGTGGGATACGCGCGAACCAGTTTGAAGGTAAGCGCAACACAAGGTTTGGTTGCCTTGTGCTGAAAGGAGGGAGGGGGGGCTAAAAATCCAAACGTTAGTTAACGTTAGCCATCTGGCTACAGCGAGCGTGCTAATGGTAAGCTAACGCGAAGTAAACTGCGTGCTGAATTTGAACGGTATGTGTCTGCGTGGGGGGCTCGGTACGGTTTGTGCGCCACGTGCGTTATACACATTGAATACCTCGTCAACTGGAAATCCACCCGTATCTGCGTCTAGAAACTCGCTGCCCCTTGAAGCGGGAAGACATAAAGCCGATAGGAAAATGTCGGGGCGAAGCACCGTGAGCAGGGTTAGCCCCCAGCCAGCGAGACACTGTCGGGCTGGAAACCAACCAGCTAGCTAGCTAGATTGAACGCCGGGGAGGGGGGGCGTTATGAGGGCAGCGAAGGGGCTCCGGTGGGCTTTTGTCTCGGGCTGCGATGTGCTCTCTCTCGTCTAGTATTACCATTAAAACATGGAGCTTGGATATCACTTAAACTGGCCGCATAGTGACAGCACACATGTGCAAAGGCATTTTCACGACGTAGCGTGTTTGGAACCCTGGCTGGTTGTGTTTACTCACCACAGTTCAGTGTAACATTTAAGCGCACAACACATTGCAGGCGGCGCGTTGGACGCAAGAACGAGACGCGGTGCGGTGGGTGGTGTTGTCTGCAACGATACGACCAGGCGGCCCAGTTCGTCCACCCGCAGCGCAGTTGTTGGGATAATTAACGTTACTATTATACATCTTGCGTTACGCATGTGGTTACGTTTAGGCGTTACATAAAATGAAGTAGCATAGCTTGATCACTAGGAGCCAGCGCCTTCTACAATACGACTGTGACATCTTGGGGGTGTGTTGCCCGATACAAAAGCTGGCTGTTTTTAGATGGCTGTCAATGCGGCGACCACATTTACGTTTAAAGCACACAAGAGACAGACCTGTATGATATAATGTGTGTGTATGTATATATTAAAAATACTAAACATTTTTAGATGTAAAACATATATTTGTTTTTGTATGGCAAAGCGAGAGACACCCCTCAAAAACGTTCAAGGCTGCCAAGTGTTACCAGGAATGCAGACGGGGTTGCAGATGTTAAGGCTTTAAAAACACATTTTGCCACATAGTTTTTAATTTCGTGATCACAAGGGGAACTGGGCTTTATTTTTCTGAACACTACTTGATATATATTTATAATATAGCTAGCATGTTTTTTTATGAAGTTGTTTTAAATGGCAGGGCTGTCCATCTCGTTATCACACCGTAAAGCAGAGAGGAGGAACTATCAGGTTAAACTCAACCGTATTTAAATAACAGGAGAGAAAAGCTTCAAATCTTTTCTTTTGGTGTACACGTTTTGTAACTTAACCTCCAACAAGAGTCCAAAAAGATCCTGCAAATGTACTTGGCCACTGATCCCCACTATTTTACTTTTTTGTTTCAAAATATGTCCAATTCACTTTTTTTTTTTAAGCACCTTTTGTAAAAACATTGTCCATCCACACTTGCACGCCTGAAAATACACATCACACAACCATTCACGTGACGTATCATTGTACTTTCCATGAAAACCTTGTCCCGTTGGATACTTAAACCTTCTTCTGTATTTCCAACACACTCAACAAACTTAAACTCAACAAACTCGCGGAAAAAAAACAAGCTATTTGTTTCAAATCTACTCCTCAGGTTTGTCTACTCAATCACTCTTTCACGAAATTACAAATCAACTTTTACTAGATGACTCGCTGTTTTCCCCCTCGGTTTCGTTGTTGATTTTTCTCCCACTCGTAGCTCTGTGAGGTCACATTATTTTTACAGACCAAAATAAGCCTAGATAGGCAAGGGAAAGTATTTCTTCTTAATGTCCATTGCCCCCTCAAAGCCACAAACATCCCTTTTGTAATGTCCGCTCCATACGGCTTATTATTAGTCTGCTGCACGTGCAGCTCGCAAAGCCCTTAAAAAGTACCATGCCATGTCTGCATTTCTGGCTGTAGGTGGATTTAAAAAATGCAGAATTTAAATGCATAACAGCCGTTATCATAGACAACAAGGTCATCAATTTGTCTAATTTGTTTCCCACGTGGTATTAACCACTAGTATTTGCTCCTGTAATCATGGCCGTTATTTTTTGGTGTGATGAATCAATGATACGCCTTGCCTGCGAAAGATTCAATCATTCGCAGAATTTAGTGTCTGCAACATCGTTACCCAAGTACCTTTTTTCCCTTTCTAGCGTCATTCGTGCGTGTATAATGGATCATTATGCTTTCTCGAAAAACTGCTGCCAGCTTATGCTATTTGTCGTTGAAACAGTGGCACACGTCAGAGTATAGTGGAAAAGTATGGGATGACGTTTGGCTTAACTGTTTTGAGGACATTTTACCTTTACCCTCAGACTAATATTCCGATACATCTTCTGTCTATTTATGACTCAATCTTCAAGAATTGGTTTCCAATTCATCAAAATATATATATAGACATCCATGCATTCTTTGACAAATGAGCATATTTGAGTGGGATTGGTACACGCCCCCATGGCCACTGTTTTTATGACGGTGTTAACGGCCGTGGTAACTTGTTTATTGTAAGTTAATGTGGTATTACTTCAAACTGCATCTTATGATGCTCCAACTCCTGCAACATTGCTATTAAAGGATGTGTTTAACGCTCACTATCCAACTGGCTAATAATCGGAGAAATGGACAGAATGAAATGATTTGTATATGAATGGAAAATTGCGGTAGTCTGAAGAGCTTTGACATTCAGCCAGGAAGTCAATTTAGTTAGTTTGGCAATATTATTGTCTTAGCTTATCTTGGCTACATTCAGTTCCAACATTCATCTGATCTTTCCCTTACGTGTTGAGTGTGAGGTTTGGCTGCTTAAAAAATGTGATTTTCCTCAAATTTTGGCCAAATCAGATGAGTCTGCAGTCGCGTTCAGTTTCACACGTGCCGTCCAGGCAAATGTTCACACGAGTAGAGAGAGGTACTTTGTGTGAAAAGGCCACGCAGATGCCTAATAAGAAATACAGCCCATGCAAATACACGTTAAGCCTCTTGGTTAAAGAATAGGGTATTGCACAGGGTTCTCTTAAGCACGAACAATTATGTAAGGAGATATGGTATCCCCTTGTGTTCTGCTTCAGGAGTTGTCTTTTCAGGCTGGATAGATTAGACACAATGCTCTTGGGCAGCTTATTTTTATAGCACAACACTACTATGTTGCATACCTCAGTAGATTGATGGATGTGTCTGTCAAACTTGTTTTTCATGACACATTTTAGGATGGTATATTGAGTAATTTCAGAAAAAAGTTGGCCTGGTAGCTAAGTGACCTTCACAATGAGGGGGGTGGTTGGGTATTTATCCACGCATCCATGTAATGGAAAATGAAGTGTTTTGTTATATACTAATCATACTACCTGGAATGTCTGTCAGACAACATAAGACAGTTCATTGGCATTCATTCCCGTTATGCATTTGTTCATGTTTTACAAAGAGTTCAACCTGAGCCAGGCCATCAAATGATAATTGAAATCCTATCAATTCCATACAGGTTTAGTTGATCACCACTAAAGGCACTGGTATGAAATAAGGCCGATACGTTTAGGTATTAGATTTCGTACGGTAAGAGAAAAAAAAAAGCAATTAGAAAAGCCTTATCCCTCCTAAAGTTGATTGTGAACAACCTTTTGCATGAGAGGTGTAACCTGGATACATGTGAGACATTTGGACCAATATTTCGTCTTCCAGGTCTGTTCCCACTGCAGCACTTCCTCAGCAACACATGGCGGTTATGGAGTCGCACTCCAGTAAAGTATTATTGGCCTTTAACGTACAATAAATGCCCTTCCTCTTTTTTTTGTGTTGACAGATCCCAACAAGAAAACAGCCTTAATGTTGAACGGTGGGAAAGGTTCTAGGTTCTAATAAATAAGCGCTGTATACAGACGTAATCGGGTTCCTTTATTTGAGACCGCTTAAAATCTGCTCAGTATTACCAATTTTTAGATTACGTTAATTGTGTTGCCGTTCAAATGCTATGGTGAAAGAAGAGATGAAATGCCTCAAGCGCAGCATGTGCAGTTGGTTCTGTTGGGTGCCGATCTTCGTTTTGAGAAGCCTAGCAAGTGAGTTTGTGTGTGTCTGTGTGTGTATTTATGTAGAGTGGGTGGAGCCTCCTGATTACACAACATGTACCAGTCCTTACCATCAGCTGAATGTGTGTAGCGTATGAATGCCATATCTGTCTCATTTTATTTTGAGACTGACAATTTGAGAGACGGTGACCTTCCTGCAGGAGGATACACCATGACACTGCAAAGGGGAGGGAGGGGAGGAAAATATGGTTGTAATACTGCAGTGTTCTAGATTTAGTTATCGGAGTGTAATATTTCTGTTCATGAATAAGCACCTTGCTTGTGACAGGCAGGGAGCCTGGAAGGCAATTTGACAATGGGCATGTGGTAGCATTCCTCTTTGCTGGGTTGCTTTCACTTGACTGATGCCAAAGAAAGTGATCATATCCTGTTTACTCTGGCTCTCACAGTCACCATGTTTTCTGAGGAACAAGGACCCGCCTGTTACAAAATAATCTAATTAGTATTTGTATGTTGTTGTTGTTTTTTTATCACAGGATTTGTTGGATCGTTCCCTCAAACGTTTCTCTGACCTTTTTGCCCTGAACCTTTTTTGAGAATGGTCAAATTATGTTCGCCATCGTCAGTGGTGTGGTTTACTACTCATGTTGCTGCTATGCGTGTCTGTGCTTGTTTCTTTACACGTAAACTTGAACCGAAGCTTAAAAGCAGCACTGCCAACTATGAATAATCAATTTTCTGATCAGTTGCAGACACCGTTGAGAAAATGACATGTAGTTACATGAACGTTAAACCGGTTTAGTTTCAAAGTCGTCTTGTTGGCACAGATGTAGCAGACGCGACCAGATTGGATGTAACTTTCACCTCTGCTCTTTGCTGAAAGGCCAGTGTTTGCTTTCGTTAGTGTTTGCTTCTGCTAGCATGACTAGCATTGGCAACAGGTCCTGGCTTCTTTGTAACCCCTGGTTTATTTTCTTGCTGCCGCTGCTAGCTGTTTCCCTTCTGTCCAAATCAAGAAGCATGTGAGAATCCTAACGTTAAACCAAAGCTTAAGCTCAGCGCTTTGATAAAGAGGGGTAAAGCACAGTTTGTTTCTCAAGTTGACAATGGCAAAAAGCAGCCACAGTTGTGTCCCATTAAAAGCCCCCCCCCTCAAGTGCATTGGTTAGTACGTCTAACCAATGTATTTATGTGTTGAAGGATGTTTAGACCGGAGTTGGTTTGTTGGCATTAATAATCAAATGGCAGTTGAAATAATTATTTAGACCTGAGGTCTTGCTAATATACAGAGTGCTATCATTAATTATGCAACAAATATTCACAGCATTTAATTGCTGAGTTTTTCGTGAAGTGGAGGAACTTTGACAGGACCATGTCTTTAAACTCACAGAGCTTTATGTTTTTAAATGGAATACTAGAGAATATAGATCAATACAAAGATATCCAATGTGAACATGCGCATTCTGATCGAGCCCTGATTATAGAAATACTTTGTCTGTTACGTCCTCAACTTTCAAAAACTGACTAACCCGATTAATTAAATTAAATCCAAATACAAGTGTCCTTTGTAGAGGGAGTGACTTGTCTGAATCATCTTGAACCCCAACGGTTAAATGGAAACGCCTATCAATTTTTATGTCGCATTGCTGTTGATCAACTACCTTGCAGTCTACGTACTCCTTCCAGCTTAAACACAGGGATGCTGTGTCAACTGTAGCGAGTTGGCCTTTCTGTGGCTTTTCTCTGGCACTGCCAAGCTGTGGTTTCTACACCGCTCGGGCAGCCATGTGTCACCCCTGTGATCGGATCAACATCTCATCAAGCCTAATAGGACGTGACAGGTGTAGATTGAGTCATCTCTTAAACGTTATGGCTAGAACTAACAGCATTTCCCTCCACGGTTAATTGTTTAGACTGGTGCCTGCTAGCTCATATTTAACCTATTAGTTTGGGACACCTTGAGGTTATGATACCCTGTATTATTTTTATTTTCAGTCATATGCGTTTTATTAAGTTGCTAGCTGCAAAAGATATGGAATCAGAAAGCATTTTAGAAAGCATGTTATCTATGGTTATTGGGTTTTTAAATTCCTGGTTCTAAATCCCTGCTGTGAGATTGACCCTCCTTTTGAAAGTTTGACAGAAACAGTTCCTCTGTTTTTTGTCCAGTCATGTGAGCTTGACGCTGTGGTAGGAACAGGACCAACGCCTCGGTCCCAACCTTTGCTCTAATCCGTCCCCCTGCCCCCTCTCCTCCTTTTTAACCCATAATCGGCAGTAAAGGCTGCATTGTTCTTGTCCACTGCTTGGATATCTGATCATTAACCCACATTCAGCGCTGGGGAGGCAGCCTTCTTAAGGCCCTCTGACTCTCGGACCAATTTTAATTGGCGTGTTTCAGTGTGCCGGGGCCGAGCCGTACTCTCCTGCCAGTAAACTTAACCCCATTTACGCCTTTCAAGTACAAACATTAGGCTATTTCATGAGTCTTTTTGATTTGTGTCCTGAGCCTCTCCCTTGTAACTGTAGGGCTATTACGTTTTTTTATGGAAGCTTTTAAGTGGTTGCTAAGGTTGTTAAACAGTTCAGCACTCAATCTTACATAAGAATACACATTTAGCGCACACACAGTGCATTATGTCGGAGTCCTACAAGAGCTTAACGCCTGGATTATTATGATTTAAGCCAGAAAATATGGTGTCCCAAAAGTACTTTGGCCAAACTAACATGGGTTATTGTTGGTTCAATGGAAGAGTATGAATGATGTATGGTAGACAGAAAATTAACCGTTTGGTCCATTTGTGGGACAACAGGTCTTCGTCGAGTGACCAACCATTTTGACCGTTTTAGCTGGTGGTTTAATTTTGACTACCAAATTCCATCCATCAAGCTGGTGCCCTGTTAAAACGGAGCGCTTCTGGGTCATTTTGGCAGCAGTTGTCTCGTATCCGTCCATTCATCCACTCCACTGTAACCCATGCTTTTCCCATGTGGGGGAGGTTGAACCAGAGGTCTCAATCTTTTCCCAGGAACATGGCTGGCTCATTGATGCAGCCAAACAACCGCCTAAGGCCAGACCCTCCGGTTGGAGGGGGCGTGGGTCTCGTCTGTCTGGGGTCCGGGTAGTGTGAGGCGAGCAGACGTCTTTAAGCATCCAGTCTCACTTACTCTTTGTTTATCCATGCAGAACCGTCCAAATGACCCTGTGACGGGTGAAGAGCAGCACTTATTTTGTGGAGCTCTGTTTTTATTTATCAATACAATTTTCAGGTTTGTGACTTGTAACTTGACTAGTGCATGTAACTAGGGCAGTGCGGTTTATGTTGTGCACTATGTCACAATCAACAAAGACAATTGGACTGGTTTACACAAATAATATTAAATGCTTAAATGCTTCGGGCCATGCATTTTATCTAATGTTTTAGGTAAACTGACACAAAACTAATGTTCAATTTATAAAGGTGTTACGAATAAACTCAGATCAAATATATTGTGTTTTCTTAAGATTTATTTAATGGATGATTTACAATTTTCCATAATTTAAATAATCATTTAGAATACTGCCATGCTGAAGAATAGGATTACTATCTTATTTTGGGTCGTCAATGGGGAAATGATTGGACTGGACATTTCTAGGGTGCACAACAGATCTGTCGTCGACTGCGTTTATACATTGCAGGCACATTAATTGGTGTGCAAAGGAGACGTGTATGCTGTTGGTCTGTGTGCGATCACGTTGATGATGGCTGGCTCTCTGGGTATTGTTGCCTCTGCCCTTCTCCTGGGGTCTCAGTAGTCGGGCCTTTTGCGCCTCGCTTTGTCCTGCTACTCATTATGTAGTCGGCGGAGGAGACGAAGGCTGGGAGTGGATGCGCAGTTCAGAGTCCTCCCCCCATCGCTTACCCCGACGGCTCACAGGACCACAACCACGTGACCGGCAGTTTTGCCGTCGCAGCAAGCATAGCGTTTCTCCTTGAGCGTGTTACAGGATTTGCCTTCCTTCCTGTTGTTGGAAAATCTATCTTGAATTCTGATTTTTTTTTTAAAACATGCTCACTTTGGTTTTTGTCAACTGGTGTATAACATTCTGTATGCGGCGATGCATGTAGCTTGTTTTTTTGGTGGGGTCCTTTGTGTGTGGAGCCACATGGGAGACTGTGTGTGTGTGTGTGTGTGTGTGTGTGTGTGTGTGTGTGTGTGTGTGTGTGTGTGTGTGTGTGTGTGTGTGTGTGTGTGTGTGTGTGTGTGTGTGTGAGAGTGCTCACAGCAGGCAGTACTCGTGAATGGTCGTGGAGTAATGTTGCTGCTGGTTGCGGCGGCATTCTGTGCGCTCCTTGTGTCGGGCGTCTCGCTATTCTTAGCGGTCTTCCATCTGTGTCCCATCATGCAGTCTGTGGATCAGGTTACTATACTGTGTGTCTGTCTCTCTGTGTGTGTCGCTCTGTGTGTGTTTGTGTGTCGCTGCTCCTCATCTGCCTCAGCCGTACCGCGACACAGTTCACCCCCACCAACTCCTCAAACCTAACCACACCCCCGTCAAGGGCATGCATTGAAGCAGCCTCTGCGCTGTCAGGGCCAGCATGCTCCAGCACTACAGGGAAATGGCTTGTATTGTTGTTAGTCAGGAACCAGTGGAGTTAAAGAGCAGGAACAGAGTTATAAATAAATACAGAGACGGTAGCTTCTCGGAGGAACCAGCTGTGCAGCCAGCACGCTGAACTTGGGATCTTGCTGACATAGTTCAGTCAGGGCAGGTGGATATTTAGACACCCAACATGTTTTTTTGACTAGTGGTCATCATCTCCGGGCTTGAAGAGGACGTTTTTATAAACTGTTGTAATTTTATATCTGGTGATCCGAAAAGTAAATTGACCTCCAGCGCCAAGTAATTTGGCAAGATGGCAAACAGAGCTTAGTATCTGGTTTCAGACCTGGATCAAGTTAAGTATAATATGGAGCTACCAGGCTTAGTCTAATAAAAAGGGTGGAAAACGTATTGTCTTATTTTACTCATTTTAATCTGATATGCATTTGCTAACTCTGTTGTCTGTCTGCTTTTACATTTTGTTCTGGAGCTCAATGTGACATATTTTAGGCGTCAGAAAAAAACATTAAATATTATAGCATTTATTAGTTGAGAAAATAAATGGCAGATCATCAATCAATCAATATTCATCTATATTAAAATATTTGCCGCTTAGTTTTTGTCCCATCAGCGTCTCTGCTCCTTGCTGCTAAATTACGTCTTATCGGCTTTCCATTCTTCGCTTTTTTACAGTTTTTTACACATGTTGGTGTTCTTCATTGTACTTTATGTACTTTCAGTTAATATTTCTACAACTATGTTTAACTGTATGTGATCAAACTAATCAGGAGATCTTTTTTTTTTTAAATGTGTGTGAGTGAACCATAGACTCCTTTAGGAACAAATGATACTCTTCTGCCATCCAAATATGGTCGCTCCTGTTCACTGGTTGAAAATAAATTATCCAGTATGGCCTTATTGCTGAACTCCGGGATACAAAACACAAAACAATCCTCAAACCAAATGATGAAGTAACCGTGACGTCCACCTCTGATCGTCGCACAGTCAAACTACCTTGAGTCACTTTTTAGTGTGAACACCGCGTATCAAGCTGCCCAGCTGTGACACTAACCCCACCCATGCACAAAGAAGTTCAATCCCTAATTTACCACCAGCCGCAGTGTAGGTGAAAGACAGACAACCAAGTCCCCAGTTAATTTGTCTGCGAGTTAGCAGCCAAAATGTGGCATACCTAGTCATGGTCACATGCAGCCTTTTCCCTGGAAGTCTCCCGAGTTTAGCTACAAGCTTGTCTGCTGTGTTTCTGCCTGGCATACTCTGTCATGATTCCTGCAGTGTATAGCGAGATCGCCGGCCAACCGTGAATGTGACTGGCAGCGTGAAGTTAGCGGCGGCTTAATAGCCGTGAACACTTCATTGCCATTGGTGTACATTTCAGTTTATTTATGGTGAATGATTGCTACAACTCCTCCGGAGCCAATCCAAATTCCGGTGTCTCACAGGCTGTTGACTTGTGATTTCAAGAAAGGGCATTACAATCAATCAATTTTCATGGCCGGTTAAACGGTTAATTATTAACATCCTTAAAACCGATCTCTGCCGTAGTAATCATCATTGCCGGCATGGATCTAAACCTGAAAGAGCCCAAGGTTAATGGTACACTGGCTTCCTCGGCCCTAAACTGTTCATGAAGTGGCAGTAAATGAGAACGCCACACTGGCGGTGGCCAAAATGCCTTTGTGGTTATAGGGACGCCCTCCTCGCCTCATCTTTGGGTGAGGTTGGAGCTGTCAGCGTTTTATTTTCATGGTCGAGTCCGGGGGCTGCCTATTCCGCTTTAATGCCACCCCCCACCCTCTCACACCAGCCTCTGTATACCAACGTGGGCTCCTCAATTCTCCCATCGAGCCGCCTGAATGACGATGCTGCTGCAGACTGCTGACTAATGATGGACGTCTCTCTGGCCTCAGCTGAGCAGCACGGCGCCGTGTCATAAAACCGATACCTGTCGACACTGCGCTATTACCTAGGATCAGCCAAAGTCAGAAAGTGAGTTTGAAGAGTAAAATGTTGACTTGCCTTTTGAGGTCTGTAGTCTTATTATTCCTAATGTACTGTTATGAACAACTGTATACTGTTTGGAAATGCCAAGAATGAAATGGGCCCTGCTGTGGAAAGAATAAACTATTTTAATGTTAAGATTGAATCACAAACATATTTAACTTCTGGAATATTGAAATTAAATTTCCCAACTATAAAACCTAGACTGCAATAGCATACATTTTCCAAAACTGGAAAAAATGACCAGACTTTCTCTCACCCGTACAAAGACGTTTTAGAGTAAACGTGCTCCACTAGTTTCCCAAAGCAAACGGGTGCGACAACACACCTAATGTAGTTTACATAAAATCTTCCCCTCTGACGTTTGTGGTGTGCGTACGCGTTTGTGGCTGTGATGTTACCCAGCTGGCTAGAGGAGGATCGCTATGGAGCAGTAAAGAACACATTCTAACACATCATTTCTGTTTAAAAAAGTAGTATGCAGATAGCTAATATCATCAACTACTCCGCCATCTATTGGTTACGTCTGAAAGGGGAACCAAGGAACTAGTTTGTTTATACAACTGACCGACTGAATCCTGAATTGACTGATTGCATCATCGTCTCCTCACCCCTTGATTAGCGGTTTGCCTTTTGTGAATCCTCACATTCGTTGATTTCTTCTCAGCCATCTTGTAATACACCGGTTCACATGTTTTTTGTCAACCAATAAACAGAAGTTGGAATGGAATGAGGATGAGTGACGTAGAGACGCTGCATAAAGCTCTGGTAACGTCAGCAACCCGTCGAGCACAGTAAACCCTCCATAAAGCGTATGCTTTGGCATTGGCTTCACTGTGCCGCCTGCTTGTAATAAATGAAGCTACACCAGTTGTGTGCTCAAATCACTGGGCTGATTTTATGTCACCATTTCACCGGTTAGCATAGCAAAATCCTTGCTAATTTTGATAAGCTGCACATAAAGTTATGTGGCAGGTACACTTTTAGTTGGCAAACTGAATTGTTTGTGTTCTCTTTACCATCGGGGGACACCCCATGTAGAAGCCCTGCTGTGTGATTTAAAAAAAAAAAAAAAAAATAGAGAACCAAAACAATCATACCAGTGCCGCTTGTAGCTTGTAGAGATGTTTTAACGGGCTGCACAATGAGTCACGGGGCTGCCCCATTCACTTTGGTTGTTGTTTCACATCGTGATGGCAGCTCTTGTGTGTCCCGATACAATAGATAATACAAAAGGGTGAAATCGAGGAGGAATGATAACCAACCTTTTTTTTCTTCTTTTTTTCTTTCTTTAAATGTATTTAATTGTAGAGTTGTGGTCAACTCTGTCATCTGCATGTGATGCCGGCGTTGTAGCGGCGCAGAACTGGTAGATTCAGTTCAGCTCACTTTGGGGGTGTTATAAATTAGCTCTGCCCACGGGGCTTTCCCCACGCAAATGCGGTTTTCATTGAGAATGAATTGCTTTCTTTTTCTCGTCACTGATGGCTTCTGCCAGCTGGAAAGCAGACAGGTTAACACAGCGTAAAGGCGAGAGTGAGAGAGCACGTAAAAAAAAAAGACAGAGAATCGAAAGTACGTTATCTTGTGACTCAAAACAGGATTCTTCATGTGACAAGATAACTGACATGTGCCATTATCTGCCTCATGCTCAACTGCCTGTTAGAGTTTCTCCAGTTACTGCAGGCTCCCCATTGACTCTGCTCCGCGTGCTGCTACGCTAACGCCGACCACATCAGAGAGAACCTTGGTTAAACTGACGAGTAGGGGCATTGTTTTGGTTAATGGCTAGTGTTTCAATTAAAGTATTAGTATTACGCTACGATAATTCACTAAATAAATAACAAGGGACTAATGACCAAACTATAAATCAAGCCTCATAATTAATATTCACTCATTAAGAACGAGGAATTGAATATTTCAGTTCATACACTGGCTGTTGCCAGCCAGCATCATAGTACACATGCATATAGAAACAGGGTTTATTAACTTCCAACAATACCAATCAGATCATTTGACCCTTTGAAATCAACAAAAGCTATAAGATATCCCAATATAAAAAGAAGTGTGTGTGTGTTCAAGCTAACAACCACATGAGGCTATGAGCAGAGGTGTTGCAAGAAGGCAGTGTTTGTACACCACGTGTGTTTAACCTCTGTCTGTAGCTAAATCTATATGTGTGTAGGGACAGGTGAATTGTTTAGTAGATGATAAATCAAAAGAAAGACGGAAGGCCGCGGAACAGTGAGACAAGATGGCAGTTAACTTTATCACCCGTTTAGTCAATCAGTTCATACTCATACACCATCACTCACAATGCAGTAAACATCAAAACAAAAATAACAACACATGCTAATCTTACTTCTACCCAGACAGAGCCTTACTTCGCGTTGATAGGGTTTGTTGTGTTTCTCGAAACTTGGTATCCTTTGTTGCAGGAATCGATTGGGGATCTTGTGAACGGTTGGGTTTCTTGGTGTCGCGGTTTGTGCTCTCGAACACACAAGTTGTATCCAAGGAGGTACAGGAGGCTTTCTTTCTTGTTGAGCTGCCAGGACCGGGAGTAAGGACCTCTCTCGAGCAGCTAAATAGGACAAAGGTTTCACCGACAAGGTTTGGTCCGGAAAGCGTTGGAGATGCCTAACCGCTGAAAGCTGGAGGGCCTGAATCCATAATTCTATCAACGCCAGTCCATTCGGAAAGGTCGTCTTAACCTTATAGCGACGCCAGCCAATTTTAGAAAATATTGATTTAAAGAGATACTGCAACACTGATCGGGGTCAGTTTGGAGAGAAAGTTTTAAGAGGATTGATCTGCTTATCAACTCTCAGTCCAAAACTGTGGTGTCTGTGGCTTGACCAATCAGATCTCAGGGCTGTTTGAAGAGCGAGACATCTCACCTAGGTGTGATGGCAAATCCCAGCAGCTTTGTGTCGTGCCATGGTGCGTCCCCAACATAGTGACAACATGCTGGTGGGGGGTGTTTGCCTGTCTGAAGCTTATGACCACATAAAGCTGGAATTCATGCTGCCTTGTGTAGTTGTTGCCTGCCTTTTCTTTTTTTCTCTGTCTACAGATTTTCAAATAGAAATCCCTGAAAACTGTTTCACTTAACGCACATCTTTGTAGCTCTGTCGTTTCATGTGATGCTATTCTTTCCTTGGTTGTGTCCTCTGTGAAGTAGACTTTGTCTCAAAGCTTAGCCTTTGAAATCCAATTGTAACTGTATTCAAACATGCCTCCTTTTCTTACAGTGTCACTGCCCGTTTACACCAAGTCTAAAGAAACCGCCCATCCACCCAGAATGTAATGTAGAAAAATATATATTAAACCTGCTTCTCAATGATCCTCTTTTCTGTCTCCAGGTGCATGATGATCCTGCTGTGCTGTAGCTGTCACAGCTAGTCAGGTGCCGCACCATGGCCAAACCTGGGAGCGACAGAGATGCAGCCATGGTGGATAAGCAGGCGGGGAAGAAGGTGCGTTTGTGTTTGACAACATACCCTGAAAATCACTATAAAAGACTTCCAGCACGCAGTTTTCTGTTTTTACTTTGCGTCCATGCGTGTTAAGAGAAACATGACTGCTTACTTTGTAGCGCTCTTATCATTTGTTGCATGTTTTTTTTCTTTTCCTCTTTAGCACAACATTAGATACAAAGTCGACAATCTAAATTTTATTTTTGGATCGCTTTAAGAACTTGTTATCCTTGTTGGCTCAACTTCAATGTTGACCTTGAACACAGTATTTTACAAAACATTGTTCATTTAGATCTGTCACCCTAACCCCTTGTCTTTGAATACTTTAAATGGTCTTTAATTAATCTTTGCAATCTAACTTGGCGGCAACCATAGCAGATTGCCGTAAACACTATTAGCATTGAGGGCTAAAAGGTGAAGCAGATTTCCTTTTCTCACAGCGAGGCCTATATTTAATCAAAGCTTCCCTTGGTCTGTGTGTATTTTACGTCGTGGCACTTATTTGCAACTGGATCTTGAGGTTCTCCAACCCAGACTTGTAAACGCACCCTTTCGCTGTAACGCTGAGCTACGCCATTCTCTTTACCTATTACCTAATTGGGTTGGTCGATATGTTTTCTTTTTTATTCATTTTTTTATTTTACAACCAGACACCGTCAGCCCAACAGTCGATTGCTTATATAGTGGTGCAGGTGTGCACTGCAGCGTTGGAAGTGATCCAGTAGTCATTTAAATAAATATCTTGCAACTTGTTGTACCAAAAACAACTTTCTAATTTTATTTTCATAAATAACAGACCTCTTATGTCTGATTTTTAATTTCAAAAGAAGAACCTTTTCTCATTTCAAACCGCTACTTTTATCACTGCCAAACACTTCAGCTTTGCACAGCTGGCCCTTTGCTTCGCTGAGATCAAAGAAGCAGCACACTGTAGACATTTTTCCTCCTGCCAGAAATGTATTTTACTGCACCAAAGTGCAGCTCGCTAAAGTGCTGGAACTGAAAAGTTTAGGTCTGCTGCTGTGGGGACGATCACTCATGAAAGAGCAGCAATTGGAGTATTTGTTTAATCTTCGAGACAAGTGTGTGCTTGTGCCAGCATATACTGTATATCTTACTCTTACTCAATTATTTGTTAGACATGCAAAGACACCCTCAAGATATCAGTGGCTTTCATGTTCCGTTTTCCTTTCTGTATTATAACGAATGCCATTAATGTAATAAGCATATAGTTATTATTCTATTTTTCTTCCACAGTTGTGGAAATGTGGTAGGAATACTTATTTCTCTTTTGTATTTCAATTCTGTGGTAAACCCCCCCAAAAAAAACCTTGTCACTCTTCATCGGTTAGTCTTCCGCTGGCAGAGGCCTTTTGGGATTTTACTGAGTCATGCAGGCAAACCTGCTGCCTGCATGACCAAGATGATATCTTGCAGAAACACAACATCATGCCAGTAATATAATTTATACTCTCTTATGCTGGGGCTGTGTTTTAGGACTCTTTTTAGTCTCATCTGAAATACTACCTTTACAATAAGCGCAACCCGGTTATTGTGCACTCACGCTAGCTTACAAAGATTTTTATTTGGGACCTCCTCAGTTTATCTTGTCGCAACTGTTTTGTTTACACACGCTCACCCACTAATGTGCCGACGCCTATGTGCCTTCCTGACTTTTCTTTTGTTTTTTTTATCCCCATCTCACCTCTGACAGAGCAAAGAAAAGTTGTCCCCTTTCACCAAAACTCCGAAGCTGGACCGGAGTGAATTGCTGGGGAAGGAAGGGAAAGCCAAGTCTTCCATGAAGCGCAAGCTCTCCTTCACTGCCAGTCCGCTCCGGACTGAGGAGCGAGACTCCGACACAGGTAAGAACTGCTGCTGCTGCTCCTCTTTCAACAGCCACGCTGCCGGCTGGCTGGCTGCCATGTCGTCACACTGCCCCCCGATGGCCTGTGGTTGGAAGGTTTTCTCTAGGCACCGTCTTTACGTCTGAGGCTTTCGACTTGTTTGCATCAGGATACACATTTAAACGCTTACTGGATTAATTTGAGGCCTGTTGTGTTGAACCTGTCGGTTGTTTTATAAGACTTGAGAAAAAGGAATGAGACACCTATGGATAAAAATGGTTATAAATGTAGTTATGTTAAGTTTTGACTGTTGTCTGTCTTATGGCAACACATGGCTCTTAATCGAGTTTCATGTTGATGAATGTTATCTGCCAGTTCTTTATAAGTGCTATTGTTTGCGCTTTTTAAAGATAAAGAATTAGGCCGGTGAAATTGTCAGTAAATCCTTCTGCTGTTGTCAAAAGTCTTATTTATCTTTATTCTTCTATCCAATGAACCTCTTGTCCCAAAAAAAACAATAGTGGCTTTACTGTTGCTCCGGGTGGTTTATGTCAACTTATTCCCAATTACACCTTCTCTGGGCTTTAAATTCCAACAGACCAAATGTAAGTTAACCCACCACTGAAGAAAAGGTCCCAGAAAAATCCACTATTCACTTGATTTTTACACCGTACATGTAAGTGTATATTTAGATTGGAGAACTAAAAGTAGGTTAGTGTATCATGGAGCCAAGTGGAGTACAGTAATGTGTTCACAGACCATTTTAAGGTCCTCTCGATGTGCCTTCATCTCCTCTGTAGAGCATTTCATTGTGTGGCCATGCGTCATCCTACCAGACGAGAACCCTCAATTTTGTTTTTCCCCGAGGTTTAATTTATGTTGCGCAGGTCATAAAGCTGAACTGGGCTGGAGGGAGGCATGGCCTTCCAGCATTTTCTTTCTTCCACTCAGGTCCTGCGTTGGGCAGCTGTAGGAAAAAGGGAAGTAATGAATCCACTGACCACGTCGGATCTCCTCTCCTGTGTTGCCATGACTCATACATAATCTGTGCGTGGAGTGCGAGTCTTTGTGCTTGTCTGTATTTGAGGACATGTGAGAGGAGGAGGGGGGTGAGCGAGAGAGTGAGCGTTAATGCAGTGCTTTCCCACCCTTCCACCCCCTCCCCTCCCCTCGCTCTCCCTTCCCTCCTCTCTCCCCTCACCATCCTCTCTGCTTTGCACTGTAGATGACTCAGACCCAGGCCAATCGAGTGAGACCTGGGGAGAGAGATTAGTGCCTCCCTGCAGGATGTACGCAGGTAAACGCTGCAGCCCAATCCTCAGCCCTCGTGTCCTCCACAAGTCACGTCACCCACTTTGCGCCACGAAGCTGCTTTAAACGCACATGCACGTGTGTGTTTCTCGCTCTACATTTGCCCCCGTTACAGATCACGCATGTCTGTGTTTAGTAACGAGCGGCGTAATGGAGTGTTGGGGGCACCAGGCTGGCTTAAGAGAGCGCTGTCTTCGTTTTCAAACCTGCTTGTTATCTGTTTCTCCGCATTCTCAACAGATACAAGGCAAAGAGGAAAACGATGTCACTGTGACGATGAAAATGCTGCTGGAGTTTTTATTTTTTTTATTTCCTGCGGTTTCCTTAAATCTTTCTTGGTTGTTTTGCAGAAAAAGATGTACCAGACAAGAAGAAGGTGAAAAAGGAGTCTGGGGGCAAGAAGTCCCAGGCTCCCAACCTTTTGTTTGGGTATCCTCTGTCAGAGCGCAAACAGATGGCGCTCCTAATGCAGATGACTGCCAATAGTCCAGGTTAGTGTGCCTGCCCTCTCGTCTCGACCAACATCTCCAAGGTGGCTCTGTAGATTCATTGTTGGATGAGTCATGCCCTTGAGCATTTTCACCAATGTGCTTTCCAATAATTCAAGGTTGCTTCCCATTCAGGCAATATGTCATGTTCTGTGTAGCTGCTGAACTCAAATAAAATTATTTTCTTGAAATGTCCCTGCTATCTTTTGAAGAAAGCTGGTTTAGCTGGCTATATCCTAAAACAAGCTAAATTTAAGTAATCTAGCTGGCCGATATATAGATATAGATATATCCCCAATTGCGATAGTTATTTTAACCTCTGACTGGCCTTTTTCTCCCTCTGCCTGTTTCCAGACTCTACTCCCAGTCACCCCTCACAAACGACTCCTGTGCAGAAGAAAGTCCCCAGCAGCGCCTCATCTCGTCAGAAGGACAAAGTCAACAAGAGGAACGAGCGAGGGGAGACTCCCCTTCACATGGCGGCCATCAGGGGCGACGCCAAGCAAGTTAAAGAGCTCATTAGCCTAGGAGCTGACGTCAACGTCAAAGACTTTGCAGGTACGATGCCCCTCACGACGATCGCCCAACAACTTTAGTTGAGTCTGTATGGTCGCTATTAATGGCATCAAGCTGCTTATTCAAAGCTGACAACTCACGATTGTCTCCTCACCAGGTTGGACTCCTCTTCATGAAGCCTGTAATCTTGGTTATTACGACGTGGCCAAGGTCTTAATAGCAGCAGGTGCAGAAGTGAACACGCAGGGTCTGGATGACGACACGCCCCTCCACGATGCTTCTAGCAGCGGACATAAAGATGTAAGAGACTCACAGGAACTTTGTCCTTCCTCTTTCATGAAGAACTTGCTGAAATTCTGATGACTGTCCGACATACAATGAATATGTAGTTGGACCGTCCTGTTGAGCTTTGTCCGAATCCAAAATAAAACATACAGTGGGTTTTTCTGCAATAGTTGAGGGTCTCCTAACTTACTTGTTTACTTACTTAAGTGCCTGCCATTACAAAACGTCGCCGAACGATTCTAAAGTTTAAGTCTTCCAACCATCCTGGTTCTCATGTTTTGTCTACAATCTAAATCATTGTTGTGCTTTCTACAGATTGTGAAACTGCTGCTGCGCCACGGTGGCAACGCCTTCCAGGCGAACAAACGTGGCGAGCGGCCCGTGGATGTGGCTGACTCTCAGGAGCTGGAGAAGCTATTGAAGGGAGAGGTGCCACTGTCGGACCAAGACGACACGTCTTCAGGTCGGCAGAGGATGCTCTAGAGATGACCTCACCATACGTTTTTAACGTCACGTTTTGTATTATTTTAACGTGGCGCTTTTCATCACCACAGAATCTGAAGACCCGCTGTCCGTCAATCCCTCCAGTGTAGACGACAACTTGGAGGACTCCGATACCGAAAAAGACTCCGACGGTAAACCTGTCACGAAAGCATCATCGTCCGTTCCGGGGCTGGACGAGTACGAGTTCAAAGACGAGGAAGAGGAGGAGGATCTCAGTAAAGCCCTGAACGACAGACACATTCTCCGGAGGGAACTCCGGCAGCGTGAGAAGGAAGAAAAGGACAGGAATCATGTGGCAGGAAAGCCGGGTGGAAAAGGGGATTCCACCCCAAAGTCCAAAAAGCAGAAGAGTTCCCGTGTCCACTGCAGCTCTGATACCTCCAGCGACGAAATGGAGAGCCTTCCGGACAAAAGGAGTTCCCCCACCTGCTCGCAAAGCTCCGAGAGCCTCAAGGCAGAACCCAGGTCTAAAAAGGAGAATACTGAGCAGAAAGACAAGGGCAAAGTCAAGAGGAAGAGCAAAAGCCAGAATAAGAACAAGGAAAACCAAGAGGACGGGAAGGAGAACAGCAAAACGTTGGTCCTCTCTCTCGCAACCGTGTCCGAGAGCACAGACAAGGGAAGGGAGGAAGACTCGTTCAAGATGTCTTTCAGTCCTAAAGATGACTCATCCGTCCACCTCTTCCATTTGTCGTCCATCAAGCCTCCAAAACTGAACCACAGCCTGACGGATAAACAAACGCCACTCAAACAGGAAAATACTAAGATGTGCATTTCCATCAGTGACAGCCCATGTCCGGTGGACGGTGTGAAATACAACCACTACGCACAGGCAGACTACTGCACGGAAGGCTCCAGCACCAAGGGCTGCAAGCACAAGGAGAAGAGCAAGCATCAGCAGAAGGACTCCAGTGGAGACGGGGACGATGGCCGCTTAAGTCCCGACCGAGACGGTAGCATAGGAAACAGCGTGGACGGCTCTGAAGGTGCCTTACGGAAGACCGACCTGGACGGCAAGGTGGTAAAGAAGCATAAGCTTAAACACAAGGAGAAGGACAAACACCGGAGGGAATACGAGGCAGATCGCAGCCACCACCGGCAGAAGGAGCCCAGGAAAGACGGCCACAGGAATTTGGAGTTTGACCGAGAGTTCTGGAAAGAGAATTTCTTCAAAAGTGATGAAACTGACGAACATCTGCCAGCGAGAAAGGAAGGTGACGACAACAGTTTAGTCCACAAGGCCGCCGATTCCTCCCCTGCCAAGGACGAGAGAAACGCGAAGGAGAAACACCCGGCCGGCAAGGAGAAGAGGCCGAGAGAGGAGCGAGAGAAGGACAAGGCGGTGAAAAAGGAGCGGAAGGAGGCTGCTGGTAAAGAGGAGAAGCTAAAGGACTCGAAGCCGAGTGAGCGTGACGAGCGGGCGGACTGCCTCGGCTCAGGGCGGATTCCTGACGATTTGCTGCAGAGCAACAGCATGAAAGAAGAGACGGAAGAGAAACCCATAAGTGGGATCACAGCTGATCAAGAACAGCTGGACTTCTCTGAAAAAGGCTCACGCGATAAAACTGACAAGAGGTTCCCGGGAAAAGAGAAGGATTCAGAGAAAATGGAGAAAAGGCATCCAGACAAGGAAAAGAAGGTTAAAGCGGAGCATGCTGACAAAGCTGAAGTTCAGAACTCAGTGGATCGCTGGAAGGAGAAAGAGAGAACCGGAACCATTTCTTCCCACTCGCCTGGAGATAAAAACTACAAAGAGAACGAGAAGCTAAAATCTTTATCCACAACCAAAAAGCACGAGGACAGCAGGAAAAATAAAGATAAGTTCGACAAGCGGTCAGATAGGCAGGACAGAGAATACGGCGCTGGGGATCACAGGGAAAAGGAGCGCACCAACTCTGACAAGAAAGGCAGATCTCTCGATAAGAGGACGGATCATGGCAGATCGGACCGCTCAAAAGAAAAGGACTGCGACCGGAAAAAGAGAGACAAATTAAAAGATGGCACTCTTTCCTCGAGCTCCAATCTCAAATCACTTTTAGAAGAGAAAAAGGGATATTTGTCCGAGAGTGTCAAGTCTCTATCCTCAAAATCCAAGGAAGACCTCGGGAGGACACCGGAGAAGGACCGCCGAGACCGCGAGCGAGACGCCGATAAACACAAGGACAAGGAGCGGTACAAAGACCGCTCCCAGCAGGCCAAAAACAGCAAGCCCAAAACCAACGACGTGGATGCGGACAAGGTCAAGTCCAAAGCCTCACTGGCAACACGAGACGCCAAGCCCAAAGAGAAGAGGCTTGTGAACGATGACTTGATGCAGACCAGCTTCGAGCGGATGCTCAGCCTCAAGGACCAGGAGATCGAACAGTGGCATCGGAAGCACCTGGAGAAAATCAAACAAAAAGAGCGGGAGAGGCTTAAACAGCGGCCTCTGGCGGATCCAGGGAAGCCCAAGACGAAGGACCGGACGAAGTCTGATCCGGGCCTGAACAAGGAGCTCAATCGCTCAAAGAGCTCCGACGCCTCAGACGTCCACGGCCGAGATAAGATCCCGAAAGACGGCGCCAGCCCCAGGACGATGTCGCTCGACGGGAAAAGTCTGCCTTCTCTCGGCGCGAAGGTCATGTCGGCCGTGGAGAACTGTCTGACCAGGTCGCCCAGGCCGGAGAGCGAACGCGGGGGCTTCATGTCCAGGTCGGTGTCCCTAGTTTCTGTCGCCAGCTCGGAGGACTCTTGTCAGGCGACCACGTTGACCTCGCGGCACGTCGAGTACGACTCCGACATGAACCTGGAAACCTCGGACTCGCAGCCCGCCTTTCTCCAGTCTTCCCTCGTCATTCAAGCCACCAGGTCGCCGCTGGGTCCCGATAAAGATTGCAACAGTCTTCCAGATGTGCCGCAAAGTAATCGGACGCTGCTGCCCGGCAGGCACGAGTCCCCGTACCTCCGGGCCATCCTGGACGAGGATGCCAACTCGTCGACTGAATGTAAAGCCGTTGAGTGTCAGCCGAAATGCAGCCAGCCCGCCGAAGAGCCGGGAACCCTGGGAACACGAGAGAGCTCGGCGGAGACCGAAGAGGTCCTCGGCAGTCAACAACAATGCGTGAATTCAGTTTGCGATTTGGCCGCAGAGCGAGCAGGGAGCCCTTTGGTAGTTTTAACGGTAAACAAAGATCCTCCGAGTAAAAGCCTGAACCTTCTGGAGGACATTAGCTCTCAAACGGAGTCGACGGAGCAGAAAGCTCCTCCCTCTTGCGATCCTCCCGTTGAAAAGGACGTCCCGGGTCTAATCGAGACCTCCCAGGCAGAGCGCTCTAGCAGGGATTCAGATAAACCATGGACACCCACGGCCTGTCTGTTAGCGGAGCCGCTGCAGCTCGCCAACACTAAAGGCGTCCAGCAGATCGCTGATTCTGGAGCGGAGAGCACGCAGCAAACCGAACCGGGTGCCCCACACGTTCCTGACCTTCAAGACGAACCTCTGGAGAGTGCGGACGGAGCTGATGAAGAGAGTATGGAGACGGAGAGCTTCAGAGCAGAGGGCGCAGGAAGTCCCGTCCCCTCTACCAGTGCCCACATTCCCGGCGCAGCAGCAGGGGAGGCGCTGCCGGGCTCCGGACAAACCGTCCCGGAGTCCAAATGTTCCCAAGACGATACGGACGCAAGTGACAGAGACGGCGAGAATTTGAGGCCTCCCGGCGACACTGAGGCTCCGTGTCTCGACTCGGAGACGCAGCAAAGGGACACCGCACTCCCGGCGTCATCGGACGGCGCGAGCCCCGGACAAAAGGCAGAAGAGACGACCGGGCAGCCGCAGGGCGCGCAGAAGAACGACTGCGAGGCGGCCGTCTCCGTCATAACGGAGTGTCCCCCCGTCGGGGACGGCGCGCTCGCCGAGTGCTCCTCAGAATCGACGGCAGATGCCGGCGGCTCGGAGCCGATGGAGGCGCTGCCTGCTGACGAGCGACCCGAGTCCTCTTCAGCCGGAGAAGAGCAGAGTCAAAGCGCCGTCCAGTCCGCAATTCAGACCGACAGCAATAGCAGCAGCAGCAGCAGCAGTAGTGGTAGCAGCAGTAGCGGCAGTAGCAGCAGCAGCAGCAGCAGCTGCAACAGTAGCAGCAGCAGCACATGCAGCGCCTCAGGGAGCTGCTCTCCGCAATCCGGAGACCGGGATTCCGATTCGTCCGGGGCAAGGTTGAAGGTTCGCTCGGCGGACGAGGACGGAGACATGCACGTCGCCCACCCGCGCAAGAGGAAGATGCCCAAAGCGGCGAGCTCGCAGCCGTTCCCCGCCAGCCAGCAGGAGAAGGAGAGAGGCCAGCAGTCCCTGGCGGCCATTGTGGACTCTGTGAAGCTGGAGGAGATCCAGCCCTATCAGACGGAGAGGGCCAACCCGTACTATGAGTTCCTGCACATCCGGCGGAAGATCGAGGAGAAGCGCAAAGTGTTGTGCAGCGTCACCCCACAGCCGCCGCAGTATTATGATGAATATGTGACCTTCAACGGATCCTACCTCTTAGACGGAAACCCACTAAGCAAGCTCTGCATACCAACTGTGAGTTCTTCCCATTTTTGGTCAAGTTGGGTCACTACTAACAGCTGATTTTACAATAGATCCAGGGAGGATAACTTTCATTAAATGATAATTAGAGAAAAAGTAGCTAAACACACTGCCATGAATCATGATCGTAAACGTCAAAGCTAAATAATCACACACGGCTCTTGTTGGTTTGTTTGGAGAAGCCTGGACTGAACACTGACCAGAACTTAAAGCATTCTTTATTTATTCAAATCAACTCAAAAAAACAAACTGTTGAAAAAACGTGATATCTATTTGGGTGTGTCAAATACTGTTCAAATAAAAAGCCCAACTAACCTAATACACCTATTCTTCTGACTAATATCTGCCTATTGACTCATTGCCACGGTGTGTTTGAACAGATAACTCCACCTCCATCATTACCGGAGCAGCTGAAGGAGATGTTCAAACAACAAGAGGTTGTCCGCATGAAACTACGGCTTCAACACAGCATTGAGAGGGTGCGTTTGTCGGCTCCGGCAGCTTTATCTTGTCGTTGCTCAAGTGGAGCGCTAGTTGCTCGCTATACATTTCCCATAAAGCCTACATCATGTCAGGGTAACTGTATTTGTTTTCTGTCCCTTCAGGAAAAGCTGATTGTTTCGAATGAACAGGAAGTCCTGCGTGTCCATTACCGGGCAGCGAGAACGTTGGCCAATCAGACGCTGCCGTTCAGTGCCTGCACGGTTTTACTGGACGCCGAAGTGTACAACATGCCTCAAGACGTCCAGGTAAGCGGCATCTGGATGTCGGCCCCGAGATTTGTTTTTTCAGTCCGTTCTTGATGAGGATGGGAAATAAATACCACGCGTTTGGTTCACAGAGTGACGATGGCAAGACGTCAGTCAGAGACCGATTCAACGCCAGGCAGTTCATGTCCTGGTTACAGGATGTCGATGACAAGTTTGACAAACTGAAGGTGAGTTCGCTGTGATTGTTGTCTGGGTTCTTTTGCCCACCTGCATTTAACCAGTAGGCACAGTAAAAGGTTACCTTTGATGTTTATCGCTAATACCAAAACAGGTTTCTTCCTCTTGCACGGGGATATCAAGTTTCTTTCCACCGGTAGTGTCGAATATCCAGATGAGCTGTGACTGAGCCAAAAAGGCTTTTAATAAAGGAAAGTAAATAATGCTGGCATTGATCAGCTCGGTGTTACCGGTGAACATCAGGTTATCGTATTCTGTTTATTTATTTGGCCCATTACTGTTTTAACCTGAATTTAATTGTCTTTTTTTTATCAACCTCTACTTTTTATTAACAGTAATTAAGTGTATTTTATTTTTTAAAAAGGGGGGAAACCAAACTAGGCTCTGAGACTAAGTGGGTCTACCTTCAGGTTTTTTAAAACCGCGTGCTCACCTTAAGCCCGCTAGTTGCTTTTGCTCCTCACAAACGTCTGGTGGCGTGAAACGATGATGTTCCTTTTCCCGCTTCTCCACAGACGTGTCTTCTGATGCGGCAGCAGCACGAGGCGGCGGCCCTGAACGCCGTGCAGCGTCTGGAGTGGCAGCTCAAGCTGCAGGAGCTGGACCCCGCCACCTACAAGTCCACCAGCATCTTTGAGATCCCAGAGTTCTACATCCCACTCGTGGAGGTCAACGACGACTTTGACCTCACTCCGATATGAGCCTTCGAGGCGAACTGGTTCGAAGGAAAGTAAAGGAAAATGTGAAGCACTTAAAATAAGGCGATGGTAAAAAAAAAAATGTAAAAAAAAAGAGCAACAGAGGAAAAAGACAATTTGACTACTGCGAATTTGCGATCCGAAACCGGCACGCCGACCACGAGGGGGGGCGGCAGAGTGTTCCTCGCTGAGAGCGCGGGGGGGGGGGGCTGGTCGCGGACGGGGCCCGGGGGGCAGAGACCAAAAGCCAGGGCGCAGCAGAGGGTGGAGAACCACCACCACCTGCTTGTGCTCCTCCTCATCATCGAGCAGAGTCCCACGACAGAGAGTTCAATTGTTTTAAGTGTGTTCATACATTGTGTATAGACTGTGCTCTTAATTTTTTTTAACTTATTTTATACATAAAACAATTTGTGCATTTGTAAATAGCCATGTAATTATTGTTTTAAACTTGTAAAAACAAAAAATAATAGATATTTTGATTGTAAACCTGTTCCGTCTCATGTTTTAATGGACCAAAGTTGGTTTTAATATCAAGCGTCCTCTTCGTGATGGTCTCGTCGTCGTCGGCTTAAACTCTTAAGCACGTGTTTGCTTACGTTGTGTTTTTTTGTTCTTACCGTTTCTTCCTTCCTCATCTGGAGTTCCACGTCACAGCTGGTGTTATTTTTGACTCTGGCGATTTAAATGCTGTGCATGCGTTGCGTTGTTTGTACTTTTCCCAAAAAGCTGTACTGTGGACTTAATTGTGCGGTTTACTGACGTGTTGCAGCTCTTCTCTCTTTTTTTAATTTGCGCCCTCGTGTTAAGTCCCTTCCTGCGGCCTCACTCCTCGCGTGTCGTCCATTTGTGTCTCGAGCACATTAAAGTCTGCTTCCGATGGAAAAAACAAAAAAACCTTTTGCAGTTTCAATGTGAGATCACAACAAAACCTATTTTTTCAACATAATGCCTTTTTGAACGATAGTTCTAAAAAAATGTCTATTTTAATATTTACTTGTTACATGACATGTACATATTTGTAATATATAATTGAATAAATTTTATTTGTTGTGAAATTAAGTGTTGGTTATGGTGTGATTCCCTTTTAAGGCTGCACAACATAATATCACTGAAAGTAGTGGATTGATCAGTGAGTCAAACGCATTGATTATTGATTAATGGTTTTAGTAGTTTTTTGTTACAATGACCAAATGGTTTATATATATGTTTGACAAAACAAGCATTACAGAATGTAATGGTCATTTCTCAATTAAAAGATTAACTAAGATAATTGCACGTTGCAGGCCACTTATGATTTTATCTTCTCAGCCACTAGATGTCAATGTACACAACACTGGTTATGCAGTCAGTTTGAGCTTGCACTTAAACTGATGAGATTATTATAGAGCTCTTTAAATTACAACCTGTACGTATCATTCATTGTCTGGGACACGCTGCTTAAATATCAATGCATCAGCTTCAAATATAACAAATGATTAATATTGCAAAATTTTTCCTTTTGCTTTGTGTACTTTTACATTTGATATTTACATTTTGCTGCCAGCCATTAGGTACTCTACATAGAATGTTTTGCTTGCATTGAGTATTACACAAGTGTATTACTTTCATTAACGTAAAATCACTTAAAATATTTCTCCTAACTTAGAAAAACTGAATTGCTTTCGCGCACAACAGTGTGCTGCATGTTGTTGGGTACCTGTTGCATCTCCAGGGACAAATGCAACGCTTCAAGTTGGAAAAAACCTTTGCTTTGTCGTTCTTGGTGAAGGCCTCAACACAACAGAGGGAGAAGCTTCATTTGTCGCCTCACACTCAGAACTACATTTCTGAACTTTTTTTTAACATACCGAGTTTTGTGTTTTACACCCATTTGCATCAACAAGGCTGCACTTGCTACGATCGGTGGCTCCGTTCTGACCCTCCTGCTGTCCAATGAGCCTGCATGGAGTCTGTGTAAAAGTATAACCTCCACTAACATGAAAAACACAAAGCCCTTTCGATTGACCTGCATGTGTCACTTGATTTTTTGCCTTGTTATAAAATCCAGAATTAAATCCCTCTTCCATCTGATTAAAGTGAAAGTGGCCCTTGATTCCTCGCGGGGCTCCCTGCAGGACGCGCGGCCTGTTGGGCTGTTTTGAAGAAGGAAGAACACGTGTAAACTCCCCCCCCCCCCCCCCCCCCCCGCACCACCCATAGAGTGAAAGGAACCATCAGAGGAGGTTTCCGCCGTGGCCTGGCCGCTACAGAATGAGCTCTGTGGGGGGGGGGAGGAAGAGGGGGAGGAAGAGGAGGAGGACGCGTCTCAGCGGGAAGTCCGCGCCACTTCAGAGCTTCCGAATCGCTCTTTTTCTCACCTAATGAGCGCACTCGCGAGGCCGCCGATAAGACGGGAGACAAAGGGCCCTTAAAATGGGGGGGGGGTCCTGGGACAGACAGCCCTTAAACGGGCGGCCAATGTCCACAGGAGGGACACGGAGACTTTACTCTGACGCACATGTAGATGTGTTGTCTCTTTGTGGCGCTCATCATCCAAGTCCGTTACACTAAAGACGCTCCGCCGCGCGCCCGTGTGTGTGTGTGTGTGTGTGTGTGTGTGTGTGTGTGTGTGTGTGTGTGTGTGTGTGTGTGTGTGTGTGTGTGTGTGTGTGTGTGAGTGCGCGCTTCCCTCCCCACAGACGTTCGGGTAGAAAATGGAGCGTGTGCCTTTAAGGCGCCCGACTGCCTGTCGCTTTCTGCTGCGGAGAGACTGACGCCCTCCGGACACGCAGCGGACACTTGAGCGGCGGCAGAAGCAACACCATCCCGGGGAAGTTCAAAGGGGGAACAGACACCCTCTCTTTCCTTAAGAAAAAAAGAAAAGAAAAGACAGAACGTCTCGGACTCGTTAGCGGGCGTTGTGGTGAGTTTCAAACTCCTTCTCTCTCTCGTTTTTTTATTAACGTGGGCTGTTTTTTTTCTGAGGTGGAAAGTTTCGGTGTCGGCGATGAGCCGTAAAAAAAGAGAAAAGGTGCAGAAACGCGTCGGTGACTTGAGGGAGCTGATGTTTGCCCACATGTTTTTGTCCTCCGTCACGTGAAGTGGAGCGATGTGTGGGAACGCGGCGAAACGGGGCTGAAGGCGGCGTGTTCACGCGTTACCGTTTGGGGGAAAATAGGTGAAAGGAAGCTGATGTTGCCAGATGTGTGCGTGTGTGTGTGTGTGGTGTGTTGTGTTGTTATCCCACTGCATCGCGAGTGGGTTCTGCCTCTGAATGAAACGTGACGTGAGCCCCTCACAAGTGGGATATTTACATGTCAATCGTGTGCTTCTTCCGTATCCCAGAGCTGTGATATATATATATATATATATGTGATGCATCTATATGTGCGTGTGTGTATAAATGTCTGTAGCCCCTTTTAGCGTTGGATTTCACAAAAATCTGCCCGATAGATAAATATAAATATCCTCCTCCTCAGTATGAAGAATCTAAAAAGTGTATTTTTTACCATCATGCACCACTTTCCCTCCTTTTTTTCGGTCTTCTTATCTGTTTTTGTTGCAGCTTTCCACTTTTTCCTGGTGTGGAATGCCGGTGATGGAGTCTTGTTTATTTGTCCTGGTCCCTGAGGTCCTGTCCCGTGTCTCGTGTTGACGTAGGTGTTTCCAGTGCCGTGCTGGTGAGCTGTCAGGATGAGGCCCGGTCAGCTAATCCTCCCCGCCGCCGCCACCACCACCGCCGCTCTCCTCTTCCTCCTATCGGGACTGTCTCTGACCTCCGGCTGCAACAAAGCCCTCTGTGCCAGCGACGTCAGCAAGTGTCTCATCCAGGTACGGGACGTCCAGGTTCTTTTTTTTTAAAAACACACTTGCAGGGAGACTGTTGGAATCTCAATGTTGGATTTGCACCGTCGTCTGTGTCACCAACGACTCTTGCGTCCCTTTTCTGAAACATGGCTGCACCAAATTTCTGAATTACAATCAAGGAAATCCACCCAAACTCAACCCGCTTTACTAAATGTCGCTTTTTCTACCTTTAGTTAAAAATGACTGCAGTTCTGTTTGCATCTTCAAAGATCCCATCTGAATTCCTTAAAAAATGTACACACACTTTACATTTTTTCATCCTGTGCGTCCCCGCGTGGACACACCAGTTTTGTGGTCGTGGACAGATAATCTGATCTGAGTGCCGATCTTTTCCGTGGATTAGATTGTCAACGTTCTACACGAATGCATTCAAATGCAGGCTTTGGGTCCGACGGTGTCACAGCTGGCTTCAAACCGGCGTGACAGACTCAAAACCACACAAGACAGTGTGCGTCTCTGCCGTTGTAGCAGACGTTTGGGGATAACAGTTCACGTAGCAACGCGAGACCAAGCCGTAGCCAAAGGGAAGTTAAAAATCTGTCCTGACGGAGATGCTTGTCTGGAATCGGAGAACAAAGATGGAATCTGTTTTGAAGAATTTAAACACATTCCTCCGATGAGCCGAGAGGAGTCTGGAGGGAAGGTTTGTTCGGCGCAAGCAGCCGAGGAGATGTGAGCTAAACGTTCGGCTTCGTGCACACCTGCACGACTCCTGCAAGTCACTTTCAGGGAATTCGTGTTTTGTTTTTTTTAGTTTTTACATCAACTCCTCTGACATTTGTTGACTTTCTAGCATCACTTCCTTTGTGTCACTTTTTCCATCACGCCTGAAGCTCAGTGTGCGACGGGAAGGCCGCCGCTTTACACGAACTCTGTGAGGCACACTTGTTATTTTGAGGGGCGAAACCACCTGTCTAGTCACATTTTAAGCGGCTGCTTGTCCTCTGTCCTCTGTGTGTGTGTGTGTGTGTGTGTGTGTGTGTGTGTGTGACCTGCTGTCTGTCTTCGTTAGTGGACCTGCCCCTCCCATTAACATCTTTAAAGTACCGTATTTAACCTTAGTGACCATTTCACCTGTTTGACCTCAGGTAACTGAGTGAGTGAACAGTTTTTTTTTTCTTCGATTTGCAGGTACGTAGAACTGATTCATGGCATCTTTTTAATTGGAGATAAAACAGGAGGTTAATTCATTTAGAATTTATTTTGGCCTTTTAAGGATTTGTGGCTGTTCCTCTTATAAGAGTGCTTCAAATCTGCTTCAAACGCCACCAAAATCTGCCAATCAACAGTTACAACGAAGGCCAAGCAGCAGCCATGAAAAACATGGACTACATTAATATATTATATATATATAATCTATATATAATAATCTATATATATATATATATATAATCTATAGATTTTAAACACAACTCTTAAAAAAAAAAGAAAGATGATCAATCAGTCAAGGCGCAACGGTAGAAGCACAATAGCCACATTTAATATGTGATGTATTTTATGCAACTGGTGTCTCTGTCACAAAGTTAAAAAAGCTTCTTTTCTTTTCTTCTGTTAAATGTTTTGCCCTCTAAACTCTTCTCTTTTGAAATTGACCACAGTCCATGGATTAACTTGTAAGAAATGTAAAGCAAAAAAAGGAGAAAATTCATGAAATGAATGCAACGTTTTCCCATCACCTAATCAATAAGTCGATTCAGCAGCACTCACGTGTCAATGTGGCCCATTTTCACATTTGGCAACTGAACTGTTCTGCAAATTTAAAATCTAAAAAAAGAGAGAATTTCCAGTATACTTAAAATAAAAATCTTCATTGGAAATAAAGTGTCTCGTGGTCCGTTTTACAGATCTCAGTAGTGCTCCCAAAACCACCAGCTCCTCCTCCTCCTCCTCTTCCTCCTGTGCAGTTCTAACCTCCCGTGATCAGTACAAGTTTGTGTTTGCTTCCCGCTCCTCTTTACTTCCAGGTGCCTTTTTTCCTCCGTTATGAATCACGTAAGCTCGCGCGACCCCGCCGACACCGACTCGCCGGCTGTCAGGAGGCCGGAGCGATGGTGCGTGTCCCCCGAAGGACGGAGCTCCTCCCGCCTCCCTTTCCCCTCTTCAGAAGCTCCGTGTCGCCGTACCGACGCTCGCTTTCACGCTCTGCTGCCATCTCAAGTCATTTGTCTGAATTCCCCCTCAAAACCCTGGAGGGTGGGAGAAGCCTTGAGAGGAGGGAGGGGAGGCCCGGGTCAGGAGGAGGCGCGTGTGTGTGTATTTATGTCTGTGTGTGTGTGTGTTGGGGGAGGTTGGCTGAGGGAAACATACAGTTTGGTGCAGAGAATCGGGCCGACTTGGACCGGGCCGCTCTGCAGGGCGGGGCAGCACATTTCCAGAGTTCACACACACACACACACACACACACACACACACCGGGCCGCGGCCACTCGGCCGGGACGAGGCAGCACATGTTCACTTTCTCTCCAGAGTCCCTTTGTCTCGCTGCAGCTCCCGCTCCAGAGGAGCCCAATAGGAGCCCAATAGGAGCCCAATAGGAGCTGTTGAAGTGGAGTCGAGATAACCTCATCCACTTCAGCGAGGAAGCTGTTAGTCTCAGTTAGCGATGGGTCGGATCTGTTAAATGTCGTCGGACGGAATGAAAACGCCCGTCAGGAGCTTCTACGATCCAACGTGAACCGAATACTTGACCCCAAACAATTTATGACCATTGTGATAAACGTGAGAAGTTGGAAGCAGAGAATGTTTGCCATGTTTATCAAGCTGCTTCATCTCCGCGCCATTCCAACTCGTTTTCATTGGGCAAAATGAACGTTGCTGCTGTACGTTAAGAAAATATCAGTACATCGAAATGACAGATTTCCAATGTATATATTTTATTGTGTTTACTCTCAAAAGCACAAAGAACACAATCCTACTCTGTCATTCCCCCCTCAAGTTGGAATTTCAAAGTTAAAATCCTCAAAAAAATTCAATTTCACTCGAAATTGTGATTTGCTTACTAGAAATAACCTGCTGATATTATCATCTAAATGTTCAATCAATTACTATATATATTTTTAAATATGACAATATTGACATGCATGTTGTATATTGCAGCATTGCCTAAAAATGTCCTGATATCATTTATTTGGCTTATTGTCCTATTAGTACCGCTTTTCTGGAAGGAATAATGTGAGATTTTTTTTAAATCCACTGTATTTGGTCTGAGTCATTTAGACGAGAAGATCGATGCGACTCGCCGTGTTTCTGTGCCACCCTGGAATCTGAATTGTGAAACTTAAAAATGCAAGTTTTTTCTTTTTTCTTTAGTTCTTCCTCCATATATTTCCCCCCTTTAGAGAGTCATAATTACTGACGGATCAGAGGTTTGGGGGCCGAGAGGCTGCTGATTAACTGTGTGTGGTTTTGCAATCCCTCACCCGGTGAGTCACTGGAGAGCCTTTTATCATCGCCGGCCCTCCGGTAGGAGGGGGGGAGAAAGGAGGGCAAGACAACTAGTAAAGAAAGAGAGAGCGAGAGGTGGTGGTGGGGTAGGAGGGGGAAGGCCGGGGGGGAGATGAGGGAGAGTCTGAAAGGAGAAAAAAAAAAAACGAGTGAGAGAGGGAAGAAAGGGGGAAGTGTGTTATTCCGGGGGGTGAGGAGAGCCGCCATGTTCTGTTCTCCAGGTGTTTTCTTCTCCCTCCCTCCCTCTGCCCTCACCCCCCACCCCCCCTCCCCACCCCTCCTCACCTCCCTCATCGCGGTGACCTTGACTAGGAGGAATGTGCTCCCTGTTCTGTGTCAAGAGAGAACAGACGGGGGGGGGAAAGACCCACTTCTCAACCCCACCTACAAGTTTCTTTCGTGTGTCTCCGCATCCCCCCCTTTCCCCCCCCCCCCCCCGAGAGGAGCCGACGTTGAGGAATGAAGCTCTCCAAGTGTTTGCTGAAGAGTTTTGGCATCAGCAGCGGTCGCGTGTTTTGGGATGTTTGCAGAAGACGTCTATAAAAAGCGAAGATGAGAAAAGAGAAGCCCCCCCCCCCCCCCCCCCCTCGTGCATTGGGCATATTAAAGAGAAATTTAAAAGACATGGGAAATTGCACGACAATTGCAATTATTAATTTCATAAAAAAGTTTGAAGAAAGTTTTTGTCCTTGTTTTAGTTTCACCGTCGCCTTGTCTTTCATTTCTACCAAGCAGCCTGTTTTGCTGACAGCTTGTATGTTGTACTAAACACGCCTGAGCTGCCGGTTTCACACACGGCACTTGGACTTGAGCAGGACTTCATTCAGCGATCCAACATTTTATGCGTTACTTGAGGTTTAATCTCCGTCATTTCTTTGCATTTAATTAATTGATTTTACTTCTTCTATCTTTCTTTCAATGTGTTTAAAATTCCATATTTTGAGTTAAATTAAGTTAATCAAATCGCTTAAAACTAAGGACATTTGTCGACACTTGCTGAAGCATTAAGTTAACATTTAAGTCAAATACAAGTACCTCAATTTGTCCTTGAGTACAGTACTTGTGTAAATACTCAAAAAGTTCTTCTTGGACGTGTCAGAACCTGCTGTGGTCCTGAATCGAAATACACCGGAGGTTTTATTTTCTTCCCTCAGTTATTACGGCGCCGCATACTTGCATAGAGACCTCATGCAACATGTTGTGCACTGATAGTTACACGAAGCAAAGCTGCAGCTGTTGCTCTTTGTGCGTCTTGGTTCAGGTGTTTGTATTCACCCTACTGGACTCTGTCGTTTAAGAATGTTATCTGCAGACAAATTCGGTCTAACGTGTGTGTGTGTGTGTGTGTGTGTGTGTGTGTGTGTGTGTGTGTGTGTGCGCGTGCGTCCTGCAGGAGCTGTGCCAGTGTCGTCCGTCCGATGGGAACTGCTCCTGCTGTAAAGAGTGCATGCTGTGTCTGGGGAACCTCTGGGAGGAGTGCTGCGACTGCGTGGGTGAGTGCTGCGCCTTTCACAGGCCGCTGACAGCAGTTAAGACGAGCGGCGTCGCCTCGGGCCGAGTGTCTGCGGCAGGAACACCTGCATCAACTGTTCGTTGGTCAGGTTTGTTTTTTCGCAAGGGCGTCCGGACGATTGAACGTAAAACCGCAGGAGGGGAAATTGAATTTGATTTTAATGTAGTGCGTGTGACTCTGACTTGAGATTTAGGAAACTAAATGTAAATGACAACTTCTCACTCATTACCTCAGTTAACACGTGGAAACATGATGGTCTCAACGGATAGTTTTAAGTCTATGATGCAGCGGGATATTTATTTTGTAAAATATGGTCCCATATGGAGTAAAATGGACAGAGAATAAGGCTACCTTGTGATCGACCGGTCCGGGAGTCGTCTTTCTTTTGTCTTACATCTTTAACCAACAATGCGTTTTCAGTTTTTCATGAACTGAAAACACATTGTTAGCGTCATATTTTTGGTTGCTTATTCAGCGTTCGGTTGCACTCCGGCCTCTCGTGTCACTTCTGGTTTCTCAGAAAAGCCAAGATGGCTGCAGCCAAAATGCCAAACTCCAAAAGTCCAACCCACAAACCAATGCGACGGTGTGCTTCATACATGTATATTTAGTCCGTGTTTATACAGCAGCCGCTGCTTGTGGATGCCCGCAGGAAGAGTTATACTTATTCTCTTATATTGGCTTCATGTTATAGTGTTCTATAAACCTTACGTACTGCTTTTAAACACTACATTCAGGGCTAAAGTAAAGTGACCATGTTATTTAATATACAAAATAAATATGCAACCAATGCATCGCTGATATGGACAGAAGCAGAACATACCGTGAAGTTAGTCTCAACAAGTGTGTAAAATAACTTCTGTACAGATAAACTGAATCCAGGTGACTGAAAGCTTTAACACAGCCGGCCACGAGCCTCGATATTGATCATACCGTGATTACAACACGTTTTAAATGATTCCCGACGCTAATCTCTTTCCGCACACTTGTCTCAGTCACCCCGCCGCCGAGCACTCTCCCCCCCGCCGAAAGGCCCGTGACGGATCGCCTTGTGGCTGCAGTGCACTTAACAGTCGAGGAGCGCGCTGGTTTGGGGAGGGAACCGGTCCTGCTGCCCCGATAACGAGAGGAGCGCGAGGAGAGCGAAGCCAGACACCCGTTGGTGCCTCTTGAGAGGCGGCGACGCGGAGGTTAACGCAAAGCAGAGCCGAGGACGACCAGCGTTATTCGGAGCGTCGTCGCTACTGAGCAGCACCTACGCACATGGGCAGGAAGCCTCAAGGACCTCCAGGAGATCAAAGGGTGGAGAAAGCCGGAAGAAAGGGGGCGGGACGGGTGTGTGCGGGGGGAGGGGGGCGGCGACCCTGCTCGAGCGAACTTTGACTTTCAGCCTCCCGGCGGCGAGTTGCGGTGGGGGTTATGAATCCCAGCGAGGGACAAAACCAACCGGATTGGTGAAAGGAGAGAACAGTCAGCTCGTTAGCTCCTCTCTTCATCTGTAACCTGCCTCGAAACCAGCAGGGGCGGGTTGAGCTCGGGAACGACGGCGGGGAGGGGGCTCAGATTCAAAGAGTGGGGGCACTTTTCTAAAGACTTGGTTCTCAAAGACAGATGTGGGGAAATAACTCCCAACACACGGCTTAGTGGAGCAAGAGATGCAGGCTTGTTTTGTGTTGTCTTGGGAATTGTTTCTTTTACATCTTTTTTTTCTTCTTAGCAGTTTGATTTACTTTAAAGCAGGACATTTAAATACAGATGTTCCATGGCTGGCGTGCGGTGCGGCTGGTTAGTGCGTTGGTTGAGCCGGAGCACGGACCAATCGATGGTTTGGCGACAACGCGAGGAGTGAAAAAGCGACTCGCTTTGCTCTGACAGTTTGATTGACAGATGCTTGATCCAACGATCGGCTCTTAACAAACGGCGTCCAACGGCGTCTTCTTCGATCTTTCCGTGTGACGTAGTGTCGGGCGGGTCAGGGGGGGGGGCCCTGCATAAGTCTCCGTCCCTCTGTCAGTCCCTGTATTCCAGCAGGATCCCGGAGCAGCTTTGACGGACAGATATTACTGTGCGTGCTGACAAGGCGGCTTTATTAAAACTCTTTCATGTGGAACCCAAATACACGGATCTGACTGAGCGCCGAAGTCTCTGCTGCACAGATGTTAGGGTGGTGCAGCTTTCCTCCCGAAAACATGCCTTTTACAAATACTCTGACGACAGCCTGTAGCTTTAAGCTGGAATATATTTCTCATTTATATGCCTTTTTTTTTTTTGCCTCCTGACCACTTTTAGTAAGTTTCCACTCTAAACATGATAACTGGGCCAAACTCTGGCTACTTTGAAGTGTGTATCTGCGAGTGGTTAGAGCAGCCCAGTATAGCGGGGAGAGGACAGTTTGTATTTTAGGGGAAGGGAGGAGGAGGGAGTGAGGACATGAAGGGAGGACCCATGTGTAAGCTTCATCTAAAACAGCTGCTCTGGCTCCGCTTTGAGCATTGGTTTGTAATCCAATTCTAATGTCAAACTTGGTTCCCCATTAAATGATTTACCCATTAGCTGTAATTCACTTTGACTCATTTGAAGGCTTAGGAAGATCATATCAGTGGATGTGGGGACTTTGTCAAATGATTGCTTCTGTATTTGGACTTTAAATGAAGTGTTAAAAGGATCTTAATTGAGACAAGATACCCATGACAGCTGTGTGGTTTTACAAAACTTTCCGTGTGACTTGAAATCATGTGGGAAACCATTTAACCATGAAACGACGCCTTTGTGCCTGAAGGGTCAGTTCCCCCAAATCATGAAAGGAAAACAGAAAACCGCTGGTGGTATCTAGACATTGAGATAGTTTTGGTTTCATTTGGGAGATTTGGGATCTCCTCCTCCTCAGGTTTCTGCCTCCAGCACCGTGAAGGCTGTGGCCTGAGGTCACGTCCTCAGTGCTAATAATGTGTGAATTTAAGGAGTATGATGAAATGAAGAACAGCTGACGTTCCATAATGACACACATAATAAACATGTCGAGTTTTTAAAGGCCCGTTTAGAAGAAGAAAAAAAAACTCCACATTAGTTAGATTGAAATTAGAAATCGGTTTTCTGCACTAGAATTGAATTCCTGGCAGTGTAGAGAAAGTATTATATTATAAAGTAGAGTATATGAACAAAGTCCGTTTTGTGATTTTTATCTGTTTTGCCTTCGATAATCTTTGAAACGAGAGAACGAAAACATTGTAAATACACATTTAGATGCTTATTTTACTACTTGTTTATTTAGCATATTTAGAAATACAATTTTAGAAAACAAAATAATTGTCTTAATGCAAGTGGTTATATAATAATAATAATAATAATAAGTTTTTCTTTTACTCTGTTCACCTGTTGAGTCTTGTAAAATGTATGGGATGTCTGTACAGCACTTATGTACAACAGACTTCCTTCCAATCTATATTCTTAAAGTGATCAACTGAGGAAGTTTACTGGTGGTACCTATTAGTATTATTATTAATAATTTGTTTATCCTAATAAATTGCAGGGTCTCCCTTTAAATCAATGGCTTTTTGTCCTAAACATTTTTTTAATACTGTGACAATTAAATTCCATCTAACCTGTAAACACTGTCTTAATCCCAAAAGCCCTGCACAAATAAAACTATTTGCATGGCTGAATAGAGATATGACAATTTTGTATTTATTCCCAAAACTGACCTTTTCAATGTCTTCATCCATCTCTCCGCATCAGGGATGTGTAACCCCAAGAACTACAGCGACACTCCGGCCACAGCGAAGAGCACCGTGGAGGAGCTGCACCGCCCGATCCCCTCGCTGTTCCGCGCCCTGACGGAGGGCGACGCGCCCATCAACATGATGGTGGTGACCTTCCCCATCGCGGATGAGCTCTCCCATCACGAGAACCTGGTGTCCTTCCTCGAGTCGCTCGACACCCACCCTCAGAACGTCTCGTTGCCCAGCAACAGTATCCACGCCAGCTACGACACTCAAGGTAAACGCTTGAGCTTTGAAGGATTATTTTGGCGTGCAGTAATCCCTTTTTGATCCGTGAGCACAAAAAGCTATAGTCAATTGTTGCTTTGCAGATTGTGTGGATTTAGATAAAACATACGATGAGCTTATTAAATATGAAGGATTTTAATCGATTTAACTACCCAACAGTGTATAAAGGACTGGCATTAGCTGGACTTTTTCCACTTTAATAATAATCCTACTTTATACAGTTTTACATTATTGTGTGTTAAGTATCTTTGAGATTAAGGCTATTGGTCACTTGGGCTCTGGAAAAATGTGAAAGTAATTTAAAAAAAATAGTAGTCATCACCAGATTATTTCACAATAAAGCTTCAATATTCAACTAGAATTACTGGTTTCACTTGCTAGTTGCAGACCTATTGTAGAGAAGCCGTCCAGTGTTACTGAGGGACCTGAATTAAAGAACAGCGGTTGGTCACTTGCTGTTTGATAGTGAGCAGCCTCACATTGGTTTGAGGCACCAATAAAGAGGCACTCCTATTAAAAAAATATTAGATGCACGCATATTAATATCACACACTAATCATCTGGTCCCGTCGGGTCCAGCTGCAATTTTCATTTGTATTTATGCAGACTGACTAAGACCCGAGGTAATAAAGGTCGGCCCGCACAGAGCTGAAGCAGTTTGTAAAGTGTTGAACTACGGCCGGTTTGAGTTGGCTCGTGTTTCATCGGGGCAGAATTGCCAAAAGTCATCCAGTTTACGTAATTGCAACTGTGTTTAAAGGGTCTTTCCTGTGCCGTATTTCTCTGAATTTTTATTTGTGGGTGTCTTGGCTGTCTGCCCTTTGAGTCGGTACTATTTTCTGTAAGGACACACTTATAATGGGAGTGTTCCCACAGAGCCAAGCAGTTAACTCATTAAGTCCACCAACACATATGGTCACACTTATTTGCAGCAAATGAATTCCCCCCCTGAAGTTAAAGTAGGAACATTGAGGGTTGAAAGGCAATTACGTGAAAATGCTGCTTGTTTTGATAAACACAGGGTTTTTTTTTTGGGATATGTGACTCACGTTTTCTTTCTTTCCCCTTTTCATTCAAACATTTTAATTTCAGAAAACATGTGCACGGTGGTCTACTTTGACGACTGCGTGTCTATCCGTCAGTGTAAACTATACTGTGAGTCAATGGGAGGATCCAAGTACCGCTGGTTTCACAACGCCTGCTGCCAGTGCATCGGACCCGAGTGTGTAGACTACGGCAGCAAGGCTGTGAAGTGCATGAACTGTCTCTTCTGAAATGCGGGCGCATAGTGGTACCGAATGTCTGGGCCATACCAGAGGACTGAGGGCGGAGGAAACTACGACTGTTATGTGTTAGCATTCCTCAGGTACCTTGTAAAATATCCCCCACACCGCTCCTCCTAATCCAGCAAATTGTTTTTTATTTGTTTTTATTAGTTTTCACTGTATATTTTTAGATGTTTTCAATAGTGTTTTTTTACTAGAGGTGTATATGAATAACGTATTTTTTACAATTATGGTCTGCTAAATCCTTGTCGCATGCCAAATAAAGATCAGTTTGGTGACATGGACTGTTTTGTCTCACAGAAAAGTGTCTGATCTTAAAATATGTTTTCTTTCTCTAAATATTTTTGTAAAATGATGTGTAAAAATGTGAACCAGTGGAATAGTAAATGTTTGTTCTCCCAATTGTGCGTCTCCTGCTCTAATCATAGCCTAGTGTTGCCCAAGTCAGGAAACGCATAATTTCCTTGGGAAACAAAGTTGTTGTTATGCCATTCGGGTCCACAGGTGTTCCAGTGCTCAATGACCGTCTCATGCAAGCGGAGGGGAAAGGGAACATTTACCGATGCCAATCTCTCACCGCCGCACACAAGTGCTCTTTGTAATGCCAGTGCATTTTCAAAAGGGCAGCAGGGTGCCCTATCACTGATTCTGTTCCCAATTGGCATGCAACAGCAGTTTCCGCTGACTAATGTACCGTATGCACAATGAGACATTGTTTGTCTTTTCTTTCTTTTTTTTATGATATTGAATCATGGCCTCATTTCGCAATTGCAGCTGTGGATTTGGAGCAGCTGGTGCCAACAACAATGATCAGAGGATTAATGTGTTTCTTATGTCAGGTTGACCACGAGTCTTCTGAGTGCAACCACAGCATTTGGAAAGGCCCCGTGATTTACAATAACAAGTGGTTTCACCACATTTAGATGATAGTGGCTTTTCAACGCATTGTTTGACAGTTTATCTTTCACACAGGCTTGAGTTACAGCAAATGTGTGGTTAAAATCAAAATGGGACCACAGCCTAAACATTCTTCATCAAATCCAGATCATTCGAGGCCAAGAAACCTACATAGACTATACATCTGCGTTAAAACCGCAAAGTTATTTACAGATTATCCGTCAAACTCCACTTCCCACAATGCAACTCGGAACTCGCGCAAGCGCAGATAGGTTTATTTAGTATACAGACAACCGGAAGCTCGACTCCGGAATTGACCGAACGGGATAGTTCTTGGTAAAGTTTTTTGTGTTTTGTGTTTTGCGTGTTAAATGACAGTAGAGCGTCCACAGAATATAGTTAATTACATTTTGCTAGCTGTATACATCATGTTGGTTTTATCTGGACAAAACAACGGTTTTAATCCCAACGGATAGGCTAGCTAATCGGCTAGTTTAGCAGCTTGGCAGCTAGCGGAACTACCGTTAGCATATGGGCCCCTACATTTTAAGGAGAGCTTCTACTTTCTAACTATTTTCTTCATACAGAGGTGTTTCAATTCATGACTGAATATACTAGCATTAGCCTTTTAACGTCACGTTTGCTATGGGACGTGTTTGGTTAATTAACCTCGCAGGGTAAGAAAGATGATAATCTGCCTACAGCGAGGGAAGATTAAGAGACACACGGGCTATATTTACAGTTATTGTGTCCCGAGTCGGTGCACGTATTGCTGTGTGTTGAATAATTAAGTTAACACATTTGTTTCGTCATTTGTCTTGTCACAAGGCAGTGCAGCGTATTTTCTTGGACTCACCATACTAAACACTTGATATAAATCCAAGTTGTTTCTAGTATTAATGTGTAACAAGAGTTATTCTACCAGGCAACGTTAGTGTGTTTAAACATACGGAGGTCCTTGCAGTTATGACGTAATCAGTCTACTTCCTAAAACATGACAGCTGATCCTTTCCTTTTGTCCTTCGACTAAACAAATAAACAGTGCAGAACAGCCCTACTTCTGTTTCAAATCTAACTTTGTAAATATAATCTGACCTATTGTCGTCAGGGCTTTGTTTCTGATAAAGCTCCTTTTCTAATGGACGGGGCTTTGATTTAGCTAACTAAAAGTAGGACATGTAGAATGTGATGTAGCAGAGCCCCATCTGGTGGGGAGACATTACTGTCAAAGCTGCTTTGTTTTAAGATATTCAGTAAATAAAATTATCGCTGGTTTTAACATGGTTTCTAAACTAATGCAGAGTCTACGTGTTGGGGCTCAAACTGTGGAGACAATGAAAGGATTTTGTTTAGTTATTTTGCTATTTCTGGTCATGTACATTTGTGTTGCTATAATCTTCTCTTAAATAGTTATCAAGTGCATTTTGTATGTATTTCCTTATACACAGGTATTATCTGTGCAGTAGAACGCCGTATCTTTCTCATCTTTCATTTCTACCCGCTGCAGGTGTGATGGGAGAGGTGATGCATCAGTCGGAGGAGTGTTAAGGCCAGAGCAGACATGACTGAGTGCTTCCTGCCGCCCAGCAGCAGCCCCGCGGAGCAGCGTAGGGCTGAACACGCAGGGGGCGTGGCCCGCACCCCCAGCTCCGAGGAGATCAGTCCCACCAAGTTTCCCGGGTTGTACCGCACGGGCGAACCGTCGCCGCCCCATGACGGCCATCACCACGAGACACCCGACGCCTACGTCTCGGACGACGACAAAGAGCACAGCAAGAAGAAGAACAAGTTCAAGAAGAAGGAGAAAAGGAGTAAGACACTATTCCGTCATCTCAGCTTAAAGATCATTTTGACGTCAGAAATAGTTTGAAAAAGCTCAAGGTCACTCACTGGACATGCCTCAGTACATGGTTGGCATGCCAACTAGGACTAATTGAGAAATGTACAGCATCCAATGTGTTCATTAATGCTTTCTTTGAATTGTTTAATAACTGTGTTCTGGATATATAGACAATGTATCCACAACACATGTCAAGTATCACCATTCTTCTCACTAAACATCTTGGAGCTACCAAGTACATACATGTCATCTACTTGATGTCACTCACCTTTAGCTGTAAAGTACTTGGGAACTAAATACCTTTGTAACGTCGCTGAGGGTCATCCCAGTGTTCGCTGTTGAGAGAAAGCGAGAGCTTCATACTTTCCCATCCTGTTGGCTGCAGCCTGCAGCAGTGAGAAATGTTCCTTTTACTGAGGATGTTTTTCACCGAGTGGTTCTCTGGCTCATTGTCCTCTTTCTATCTGGATTTTTTCCATGTCTGTATTTAGCCCTCACACCAGTGTAGGGTGGAGGAGAGGAAGAGCTGTTTTCCGAGCACACCCAGATAGCCCAACGAAAGGTGTGAAAACCCAGAGTAGAGATCATTAGTAGCCAGGCGGCTGCGAGCTGTCTCTGGGACTGTGGTGTAGCTGTTTGCTCCGAGGAGAAACACTTGGACTGAGCCTGTCCTAGACTGGAGGTGCTGTGGGAGCTATGCTAAATCTGTGGCTGACCTCTTTTCTAACTCCCCATCTCCCCCCTCCTTTGCTATCTTTTCTGTCTCTCACACATCTCTCTTCCTGTTTCTTTTTCAATGCTCTAATGGTTCTGTCGTAAAGGGGCGGATAAGAAGATGTTTCTCCTCTCCGTTCTAACCCCATTTTCTCTTCTCCCCGCTCCTTTGTTCCGCTTACAGCGGAAGGCTACGCAGCCTTCCAGGAGGACAGTTCAGCAGATGAAGCTGAGAGTCCGTCGAAGATGAAGCGCTCCAAGGGAATCCATGTGTTCAAGAAGCCCAGCTTCTCCAAGAAGAAGGAGAAGGACTTCAAGGTGAAGGAGAAGGGCCCCAAGGAGGACAAGGCCAAGGACAAAAAATCAAAGGACCTGACGGCGGCAGACGTGGTAAAACAATGGAAGGAGAAGAAGAAGAAGAAGAAACCCACAACAGAGGTCGAGCCGGTCCCGGTGGAGATCCCCACCTTCAGGCCCATCTTTGGAGCCCCTCTGACGGAGGCTGTCAAGAGGACCGCGCTGTACGATGGTATCCAGCTGCCTGCTGTGTTCAGAGAATGTGTGGACTACATCGAAAGTTACGGCATGAAGTGTGAAGGCATCTACCGCGTCTCGGGTACAGAAACTGCGCTGTTGATTTTTTTGTGATCTATGAATTCATTTTGATGTTCTTTTAAATCAGATTGATGCTTGATTCTTTCCCCCTCAGGTATGAAGTCCAAAGTGGATGAATTGAAAGCCGCTTATGACCGCGAGGAGTGCCCCTGCCTGGAGGAGTACGACCCCCACACGGTGGCCAGCCTACTGAAGCAGTACCTGCGCGAGCTGCCCGAGAACCTGCTGGGCCGAGACCTGGCCCTGCGCTTCGAGGACGCCTGCGGGCGGCAGGTGGAGGCGGAGAAGATGGCCGAGTTCCAGAGGCTGCTGGCCGAGGTGCCGTTACAGAGCCGGCTGCTTCTCACCTGGCTCGTCACGCACATGGACCACGTCATCACCAGGGAGGCGGACACCAAGATGAATATTCAGAATATCTCCATCGTCCTCAACCCAACCATACAGGTCAGAGAGCAATAACAAAGGGAGACCTCTTCGAATGTTACAGATGGCAGTAATTCAGCTGCCACGGGAAAAGTAAACATGAAATAAAAAGAATGTCTTAAGCTCAGGCTCAAGTGTATCTCAAAGATAAGAAGATGCCCCTCAGCAACAGAGCAATTGAGTTTTTCAGTCAGCCAGTTTTCTTTAAAACCCTGGCCTAGTTTCTGGGATCTAATTTATTCCCTTAGGAGACGTCTCTCCGGCTGCTCCATTTATTCTGAAGCAACAGCAGGATGGGCAACAACGGCTTTAAAGTAATACTCAATTAGTGGGTGGAGTCTGAAGTCAGTTTAATTAGGCTGAGTAAATATGTCAGAATTTCAGTTGTGGAGAAGGAGGCAATTGTGTTTTATAGTTGAGTCTGAAACACGTGATACAAACTCTTATCCGACCCACACGCACTGGAAGACGACATGCCATCAGTGCAGCGCGCTGAAGCTGCTTTGCTTTGTGTTCACCGGTTTGTTTACCTCACATTCAGATTGGGAACCGGGTCCTTTACATGTTCTTCACACACGTGAGGGAGCTGTTTGGAGACGTCGTCCTGAAGCCGGTGGTGCGGCCCCTCCGCTGGTCCAACATGGCCACCATGCCGGCGCTGCCCGAGACCCAAGACGACGTCAAAGAGGAGATCCGGCGACAGGTTCGACAGAATCGATCAATGGAGCATTAAGGGAACAGTGTTATTTATAAACCTAAATATCTCTTCTAGAGGGATATAACACACTCTGTCTAGTTCATACGAAACTGACGCCCGAGACAAAATAGGAAGTAGTCCTGCACATAAAACTGAAACTTTTTTACTGTGGATTATGAAGTGAATTAATAGTCCCGAATCCTTTTCTTGCTTAAGGACTGAAAGAAAGACTCTGGAAATCAATTAGTCGGGTATATTACAATTGGAAGTTCTCTAAAATAATTAGATATCCTTTTAATTAAAGATAAGTTGTTTACACATTTGAGTGTGTTGGTAATGCAATAAGCAGCTTCTGTTCCCTTTATTTTCCATTGTTTTCCATTTATCTTGTCCTCGGTGTCTCAGTCCTCCAGGACTTGATATTCTCTCATGTGCAGAAGTATTGGCTATATCATTTATATGCCAGCTCATAAAATGTACAAAAAAAGCAATGCGTTGTTTTCTCTTGAGCAGACTTCTGTACTGTGTAATACTGTTGTTTATGTTCTTGTGTTTTAGGAGTTCCTGCTCAACTGCCTGCACAGAGACCTGCAGGCGGGGGTGAAGGACTTATCCAAAGAGGAGCGTCTATGGGAGGTTCAGAGAATCTTGACCGCTCTAAAACGCAAACTGAGGGAGGCTAAACGTCAGGTAACTTGTGTCACGACGCTGTATGTGAGAACGTTGTTTATGTCATCGTTGAATAAGGGAAGAAACATTCAAACCAACTTACTGGAAGCTGTTCAATGAACGTGGTAGTTGGTTGGTTACCACGTGACACGATCCACTACTTTCCATCTTCCCTCCTTTGGCCTTTTAGGAGTGTGAGACTAAAATAGCCCAGGAGATCGCAAGCCTCTCAAAGGAAGACGTTTCAAAAGAGGAAATGACAGAGAATGAAGAGGAAGTCATCATCCTCCTCTTGGCACAGGTGAGTCATTCAAACGCACACAAACACAAGTGAATAAGGAACGTGTTTGAACTACAAGACGGAGCCCTCCATGTGTGACAACCTGAGATGGAACCGTCTTGTGTCTCCACAATCAGGAGAACGAGATCCTGACCGAGCAGGAGGAGCTGATCTCGCTGGAGCAGGTGTTTCGTAGACTGATTGCCACAGAGAAGGAGGAAATCGAGAGACTGCGAGCAGAGATCGCCGACATCCAGAGGTCAGATAAAGACTGGGCTGGGCCTGGGCTGCTAAATGTGTTGTGGTACGACGCACAACTGCCATTACATGCTGTGACGGTCTCAACCGTAACGCAGCGGTGTGTTCCTCAGTCGTCAGCAGGGCCGCAGTGAGACAGAGGAGTATTCATCAGACAGCGAAAGTGAGAGTGAAGATGAGGAAGAGCTGCAGATCATTCTGGAGGACCTGCAGAAGCAAAACGAGGAACTGGAGGTGAGCAAAACATTTGATGTACTCGATGCTTACAGTCGTTTTGTAGTAAACCGTTATTTAAAAGGAAGTGAAAGTGAAGTACAAGTTGATTTAAAGTATGTTGACTTCCGACAAAGTAAAGTCTCAGAATGTTGTTTGTGCTCATGAAATGGAAATTCTTAGTGCCCAGTTTTTGGTGTGTTTTCTCTGTCTTAACAAATGCCGTCTTGTGTCTTTATTGCCGCGTAGAACAAAAACACCCATCTGAACCAGGCCATTCACGAGGAGCAGGAAGCCATCTTGGAGCTCCGCGTCCAGCTCCGCCTCCTGCAGAGCCACAAACTGCAGCAGGAACTGACCGTCCAGCCGCCGGCCGAGCAGGCCCCGCCCCTGCAGCCGAGCCCGGAGCCCCGCGCCGAGGAGCAAACCAAACGCTCTGTGGCCACGGTGGCGGCGGCGGCGGCCCCCGCAGATTCTGCCGCTTCGTCCAATGGCAAGGCAGCCAAGGATCCTTCAAAACCCTCCCCGAACAAAGACAGGAGGGACACCCACATGTGAGACGTTTGGTGGCTCCGTGCTGCCAAACGTCCCCGCCGGCGGCCAGTTGTCCTCCAGTGTCTCCCACTAATGAAGCAGTTTGGGTTAAGAAATAGCATTTAAAAACCACCCATGTATCACAAAGTTTTATTTTTTGCTGTTACGGTTTTCTAAAAGATGATCATGAACCATAATGAACTCTGTCCCTGTCTGTCACTACGTCCCTCAGCCAGGTGCATATCGTGCGAGTTAGAATAGAGACCACTGTGCCAATACCGAACATGCCGCACTGGCCATGTCTTCCCCCAAAGAACCACTAATACAAACGCTTAGGGTTGGTGCTTCTATATATTATATATTAAAGTAGTATTCTGAAGAATACCCGTGAGCATTCAAGAAACCCGATGATTTTAAGTTACAGCTTTTTAGTAATATATAAATATGTGTATAAATATATTGTAGGTGCTCTCGTTTGGTAGAACAGCAGATGCAAATAAGACCCGGTGGCGTCGAACCGCTCCCACCGACCGGTGGACGGAAAGTGTCTTTGTCACCGTAAAACGTGTCCAGACATCTGGAGGTTGCGTCGTGTCCGTCCCGCTCTCCGCTCTGTGGCGCAAATATCGTCTGTTCTTTCCGCCTCCGTTTGCACAAAAATGTGTCAAAACAACGTGTCTCCAGTTTTATGACGGATTTATGTCCTTGGGTATGGTCACTGTCGCCAAAATATGTGTACGGGGACACGCAGGAGACTCATTTAGATTTGTTGTGTTTTCGATTGTGTTTTTTAAGGGGTAGGTTCATGGTATGTGGAGTTACTGTTCACGGCTTCAGTTGGAAGTGAGTAAAAGAAATACATTTTAAAAAGTCAATCGTTATATTTCACAACTGATCCATGACTATTGCAAAGTACTGTCCTTGTTCAGTGATATTTAAAGCAGGCACGGGCGGCACTTACTTACCGATTGTGTACATCCATTGTAAAATTGCAAATATACTGTATTCTCAGCTTTTATGTTTGGTCATACATTCCTTTTTTATTTTTAATGGCCTGTATGCAGTACACTAGTGTGACTGCTCCAGAGTCGGGATAATCAAAGCAATCTCACCTGAACTCCCAACACAGCATGTTAACAATCCTGTGACTGAAAACAGATAAATGCTAAATTGGGCTTGGAAGCTTCTCATGAGGTTATTTTTCCATGTTGTAGCTTTTTGTTGCAGTCAGAATAATGCTGTGAAGAATAAAGTGTTGATGAAAAACGATTCGTTTGCGTCTCTTTCCCTGACTCGCATCCTTTACCTTACTCATGAACTATGTCAGCTGGAAATGTGGTCCGGATTTGGTGCGTCCTGTTTTCCATTACAGCTTCTCTGAATACTTTCCCCTCTCCCCACCCAATGGGTTTCTTAGATGGATCACTTGCATCCATTTTGAGGAAGTGAAGTATTTTAAGTTTTGAGTTTTTTTCTACGAAGAAACGCCTCGTTAGCAAAGACATAGTTGAACGGATGACTGTTTCGTCATTGCTTTAACTAGTTTGCCGATTTAGAAAGAAGCAACGTCAAGTTACACAAAACATGCAGAACAATAGCGGAAACCAGCAAAATGGGCTTCAAAATGAAAGTTTAACAACTCGTGGGACGAGCTCCATATAAATTGAAAGAAATATATTCAAACCAAATTTTTGGATTTTCCCCTCAAATTGATATATTACCAAAATGCAAAGGTCACACATCCAAATGAACGGACACGTTGACACACCCATAGTTATTTTACAGTAGCGTCATAATGGAGAAATGCACAACAAAACTAAACTATAATATTCATTATATCAGTCTATCTCGCTCTTATTTTGAAAGTCACCCCCGGAAGTCCTACAAGTAGCGACACCAGCGTCGCAGACGGCCGGTTACTCTGTCTCTCTGGGGCTGGGTTTCTCTTACCCAAGAAGAGGGGAGAAAACAATTCCATCACGATGAGACAAAGGCACCGAGTCAACACTTTAAAAATAATTATTTAAAAAAAACTTTCGAAATTCACCATGGCCATAAGGGAGCTCAAAGTTTGCCTCTTAGGGGTAAGTGACGTGATGTTTTTGTTGATCAACTTTCGGGGAAAAATTCCCGGTCCGCTTCGAGTGTAACGTAACTTTAAACCGAAAACATTTTACCGTCAAGAGCAACATTTACAAACCCGCGCTGACTCGTTCTGTAACGGGGGATAACTTGTGCTGTTGCTCGTCAGACAATTCAGACAACATGTCAGATAACGGACTTCAACTAAAAAAACAGTAGCTGATCGACGGGTGGGCGCAGCGATCGTTTAGCCTTCACGTTCTCATCACGTGACGTCATGTTCGACTTCACAAAGCGGCGTTTTTTGACGTTTTTCTTCTGCGCTGTTCGTTACTTTAAAGCGGCATAGTTGCACGCGCATTACGTCATACCAAGCGCAACAAGACGGCCGTTAGTTCGATTTCCTGCTGCGTTAGCAAGAAAAAAAAAGCGCACTCCATCTTTAGCGATGGTGGAAGCGACGTTCAGAGAGTTTTTATCAATGAATTAAGACATTACGTTGAAGAGAGTGTGGTACTTCAAAATAAGAGCCGGGTTCCAGTAAAAGTGCTACATTTATATACTAATGCAGTAAAAAAAAAACTATCACAGGTATACCCAGTAATGCCCCAGATTTAACAGTCGATAAATGTAACTAAATGAATGAATGGACTTACTTTAACGTAATTTCCTACGCGTCCTTACCATAATGTCTGTTATATACGCGCACTGCGGAATAACGATTTTTGAAGTGGAGGCTACCTTCACCGCAATCCGAATCTGTGGCCTAACTGGAAGCTATCTGATGGGGTGATGGGGACCGGACCGCTGTCTAATCAATGTGGTTGAACAGCGAGCAGTGACTAACGTGTGACCTTCTGATTCCAGGACACTGGGGTTGGGAAATCCAGCATCGTTTGCCGATTCGTTCAGGATCATTTCGATCACAACATAAGTCCCACAATAGGGTAAGAGCGTAGCAGTACAAACCCCAAAAGAAGGGCAGCAAGAGAGAAATAAACATGACAACGCTGTCCTTGATACTCATTTGATGTTCTTCCAAATTAAGTCCGTAATTTGATGTGAAAATCAAGTCTTCTCTCAGTTTCACGATTGTGAGGTGTCACAATAAATGTGATTTTATTTTAAGTCAAATCTTTCATAATAATGGTTAGGTAGATGACTTGTTGATACTGAATATCTGAATATCAAGATCATAGATATCACAAAATAAATATAGAAAGTAGAATATGCCTCAGCCCCATAACAATTGATGGTTTATGCATATTCTTTAATGGGTCAGCTCACTATAAGGAGACTTGCATTAGTGCTTTTAGGTCTTTATTCTGTGTGTCATTTGTTTCTCTCCAGACTTGTACTGATTCACTTCCTGTGCATTTTTTAAAGAACACGCTTACAAGCGTCGTTGTGAAATGCTCTTTATCACCCACAGAGCATCATTCCTAACCAAAACTGTGCCGTCTGGACATGAACTTCACAAATTTCTGATCTGGGATACAGCCGGTCAGGAGAGGGTGAGTGAACCCACAGCGTCCGCTGCATCAGGAAGCTCGCCGTGACGCAATCATGTCAAACGTCCTCACACACACAGTTATTATTAGGTGTATGAATTGGGATGATGCACATGAAGTCCAAAGGTCACAAGACTGGTATCATCACGCTGATTCATTTTATATTTGGTTCATTTGATGCCAGTGGCGTTAGTTCAAGCCGACCGGACGTGCTGACAGTATTGGGGGGGTAAAAAAAAGCAAGTGCAAGTAATTTTTTTTTTTTTGTGTGTGTGAAAATGATTCCTTTTAAACTTCTTTCCCAGGACTTACTGGTGTCTTTACCTGTTAGACATATCACACTTGTTTATGATTTTATTTAGTAAACAACACCAAAACATACCGGTAAAAAATATGAATATATAACTAACAAGCGTGTATTTTTGTTTGTTAAGAAAATCATGTCAGAGCATTGAACTTTTGTTATCGTCCCACCGGCAGCAGGCAGTACAAACACTCTTTGACCACTGGTGGAGCTTAAGAACTACTTTTTTTCCTGAGTGGGCCCGTTTGTGGTTTGCGTTGCACATACCTTCATGTGCACAGGGGGATGTGGTACACAGTTGTGCTGACTGGTGGTAATGGAGTTGGTAGTGGACCTGTGCTGTAACATGAAGGCCTTCATGTTCTTTCTTTCTTTCTTTGGGGAACTAGATGCATTCAACATGTTTGTTCGGGCCTTAACAACATGCGTGTTGGATTTGGGTGTAACGTTTGGTGTTTTCGTGGAAAACGGATCTCTTTTAGAAGATTCTCCTTAAAACTGAAGTAGCTTTTCATAGTGACGTAACAGGAGTTGAAACTTCTTTAGTCTTTTTGGGGTTCATTTTCACTGTTCAGTTTCAGATTTAAGGTGGTGTTCAGTTTACATTTTTGCCTCCAATCCTGATCCGATTAAGCTTATTAAAACCCATAAACTGCTTGACAATTAATAATCTCTGTGTTGTATGACAAAATATATGCCTTATTTCTTTAATGCTTGTTTGCAAGAAAATGAACCCTTTTACCTTCATGTGCCACGTCACTGTCTCGAGGAAATTCCCTTAAGTGTTTGTTAATTTGTATCAGTCTTTTCCTGAAGTAACCGTATTCTGTAGAATCTTCATCAACTCTGTGGTTGGGCTTCATAAATCTACTCTTCATCAGGGCACGGACGGGCAGGTTCAGTGTGATTGTTGGCCTATACACCTACAATCATGCATCATAGATGGTAGCAAAAAGCGAGATACAGTCACACTGAGCTTAAATGAAACGAGGGCCCCTAAATTAGTTGAATGACATAAAGAAACTCTGCATGAAATCACTAACACTAGTGTGACAGCTGACGTAAAACGAAGGATCGGATAGGTCGATACCGATCCGTTAACTAATGCCTTGCCACAATTGAGTTTTTGCTAGTTTAAATCTTTTAACGCTTGTACACAGATTACCTGTCCGTATCATTAGCGAGTGATCGTGCTCCCAGTAACATGTTTTTTTTTCTTCAGTTTCACTCGTTAGCTCCTATGTACTACAGAGGATCGGCTGCTGCTGTCATCGTCTACGACATCACTAAACTGGTAAGAATAACGGGGCGCTTTCTATCTTTTCTATCAAAGAAGTGACATTTAATTCAACTTTGGTTGAGTGGTCGCATTGACAGACCAGAGGACGCGATCAGCGCAACAATATGGAATAACTATTAATCCTTTTTGCAGAAGTTGTGGTTTTGCATTATATCCATACCCATTTTATTAGAGCCTGATGTAAAGTTGGATCCCTTTTCCATCACTCTATGACGCCCCTAAATATGTCACTCTTTCCTGGTGTGTTCATGGAAACTCGTAATAACAAATGGCGTCTTAATACAGTTAATATGTGACACGCGTTGTTAAAAAACCTGACATATTCTCACGAAGAACCGATCCCAAAGCTGCTCTTCTTGTTCAGGACTCTTTCCAGACACTGAAGAAGTGGGTGAAGGAGCTGAAAGAACACGGACCCGAGGACATCGTTGTCGCCATAGCAGGGAACAAGAATGATTTAGGAGACATCAGGTGGGCAAAGACTTCTTTCCTTTGACTGTCACAGCTGGAAAGAAGCTGATTTTCATTGCCATTGCGGTGATAAAAATGAAGTTGCAGTGACACTGGCTACTGGAAACAAGAATACACATTTCTTTTTAGTAGTAAACGTTATTAAATACCCCCATAGATTCACAGTGTCAGTAATGAATCCTGTCTCGATGCATTGCCTCCTTTTATGAACGTTGTGCACAGCAAACTGACCGGTTTAGTGAACACGCACAACTCATGATGCGTGCGTCTTCTTACACCTGTGCTGCCGCTCATGGTTTTGTACACAGGTTTCAGTTTAGACCTTTTCTTCCCCCTGTGTTTGCTCTCTGTGGGGAAACAACGCTGATCTAAGAGAAGGGAATGTATTTGATGAAAAACTCATCTATTCCAACTACTCCATGTGACATCTGTGAACCTACTTCCATGCCTACTTTAGTGCACTTCTCATTTACAGGGAAGTTCCCATGAAGGAAGCTAAGGAATTTGCCGAATCAATTGCAGCTATTTTCATCGAGACTAGTGCAAGAAACGCGGTCAATGTTGAGGAGCTCTTTCAGAAAATCAGTAGGTATCATGTCTTAACTTCATGTCAGTCTTTATACACGTACAGTAACTATTAGACCAGCCTTTCAATATGTTGTTTAGTTATTATTCTTGAATATACCTTCCCATAATATGGAGCAAAACTTTTAATTTATAATGACAACAAAAATGGTAGATTTTTAACTATTTCTTAATATACGGATTTTTGAATATATCTTCTTAAATTGGCATGTTTTGTTTTTACAGTATGTTCTGTAATAAGAAAATAAATCATGTTTGGTTCTGAGGCTTCTGGTACGGGTTAAATTACCAAGATGCACCGGCAAATCCGTCACGGGTGTAACGATTAACTTTAACTTTGTACAGTTTAAAATATTTCCACCTGCCGTGGTAAATCCGTAATGAGCGTGTGCTGTGTGTTTAGGTAAACAGATCCCGCCCCTGGAGAACCCCGAGGTGGACAGCAACGATTCCTTTAAACTCACCCGGCAGCCCGCCGCGTCCTCCAGGAGATGCTGCTAGTACCAACAGAAGCTGATGAGATTACTCACCTAGTACCTAGTCCACAATGCACACAGTGTCTTACTGCTGGGAAAGACGAGACAAGACCGTGGACAGCCGGAGGTCAGCTTGTACCTGTGGTCAGCCACAAGATGAAACATTACTTTAAAACATTACTTTATCGGTCACATTACTTTATTTATTTCATTTGATTTCAACTCTGATGAGGTCTGGAATCAGAGGGCCTTAAGTTTGTCCCCCTCAGGTGGTGTTTTGCCTGCATTACATAAAGATTTCTACCCGCATGGTGTAGTGCACGGATCATTATTAAACCCGCAAAAAGAACAAGCGATCGAGCTGATGTCCTTTTTTCTGCAGATTTTGGCTGTTTATACAACAAAATGTTCATTTCAATAGTCCTCTGCTCTGTAGGTTTGCAAGCACTGTGGCTCTCAAATGGCACTCATTAAATGAGAGTTTTTCTAAAGTTCAACTTTTTTTTTTTTATCAAGGCTTTACGTTTCTTCTCATGGAGCTTTTGTTTAAATGTCTGTATTGAATTAGAATATACTAACTTTGGTTTGTCGTGATCAAACGTTGGACAAACATTCCACGCGTTGTGTGTTTTCACACATATTGACTGTTGAGGGTTTAACTATAATGCTGCAGAATGAACACCACAGAGGCCTAATTTGTAATTAAGGAAAGACACCCCCTGTTAAAACGCTGTGACCAATACTAGAATTGTTTACATGGTGATGTGTTAAAGTTTTAACCTACATGCTGAAATGTGTTGTCTTAAATTTCACTACAGGGAATTACCTTGTGCAAAGTATATTTCTTTTTCCCGTCATGGGTTTACATTTTTTTTGTGTTAAAATTGTTTAACAGCCTAACAGCCTTTTGTAAATGGTCATGAAATTTGAATTAGATACATCAACATTTCCTATGTGACAGTATTTAAGGTCATCATAACTCATACTCATAGCTTACTCATCATAGCTTAAAAAACAACATATTGCCATCATGTATGACGGAATAACAGAGTTTTTAACACGCATTGTACAACTGTATGGTATTGTACAATATGTACCATTCTCTTTAATGGGAAACAACACCAAACCCCTTTCGGAAATCCATCAATTAGTGTGGCCTTGCTTTCACTTAAATGTAATGCAGTAATTGGCTTCAATGTAAAGTTGAAACAGACTTCAGACGTCAATTTAGGAGCGGCTTTGTGGACCAGACGTACAGTCTTATCACATTTACCGACTGACTGATAAGCGTTTCATTAAATCACGCTGCTGTTTCCCATCAGTTATTCATGACATTACCTCCAAACTACAGATAATTCCATTTTTTTACATACATTTTAACATTATGCTGAGTTTTAAGCCGTGTAATTGTCGTCCGACACGTGCATTTTGTTTTTCTAAACAAATGTATGTTAAAAGGGGATATTCTTAGAGTAATTCATGAATTACTAAACTAAATCAGCACAGACTAATTGTATAAAAAGCGGTCAACATTATCTGCAGCCATCCCTACATTGTATGTCTAAATCATGCTCCCCTGTATTCTCTGTAAACCCAATGATCTTTTGCATATTAATCAGTTTAATAAAGTACAACGTTTGTTAATGGAGACCAGAATGATGAATGAGAGAAAAAGGGACTCTAATAAAATGTCACGATATGAATGAGCCTCCTGACATCATGGGAACTTGGTACTTATCTGAGCCAGATTGTCACTTCAAGAAGCTGAATGGACAACATTTTGGCAATGTCATTTTCGGTAAATAAATCTACTGTATTTTCTATAAGTTTTGAAGAAAGAAACACTAATGTTTAAAAAAGATTAACAAGTAAAGCCTGACTGGTTAATTAACAGGCTGATATTAGTTTATCACAGATATATTAGCATCAGTAGATTGTGGCTGTAGTACTGTAATGTCAAATGTATACTCATAATCATTTAGAAACAGTGTTTGTGTTGTTTATGTAACTGTAGAGTATGCTGCTCATTGCATCTTAGTTTATTTATTTATTATATCGTATCGTATTAAATAATACTAAATTTAAGGAATGATGAAAAAGTATAAAATTGAAGTTAAAATGTAAACTTTATTTATACATTATACATATTTTTACAATGTGGTTGTTTAAGTATTAAGTATTTTCAGGACTACAATGAGAAATAAAATCACACTGATTCATTTTTCTAATGTTATGTATTTATGTAAATAAAAACAAAATATTATCCAACATATTCTCTCTAATATCTATATATATATATTATATATTTCCATATATATATATATCGGCTTTCATCTATGGAGACATGTTAGTATTTATTTTACCCGCAGTATGACTAGATAAATGTGCCATAATCACAGTTCGGTTGCTGAGCCACGAGGGCGCGCAACAGGGTTGTGCTCTCGCGCGTTCAAGTTTTTGTAGCCACATGCTCGTTCACAGAGCTCAGTCAGCATTTGACTCAGTAGTGGCAGGGGATCTAGGATTTCCACTTGTCAGTTATTCCCTGAGAGCGAAATCAAGTGCATCCCTACAGCTAAAATGTCAAAGTTGGATCAGATCCTCGTCCTTGACCCTCCCTGCGACCTCAAATTCAAAGGTAGGAAACTCAACGTCTCTTGACGTGTCAAATGTCAAGTGAGTGGTGGTGGAGAAATACCTGACTGAAACGAATTCACACTCCTTCAAGCGAATTTCGTTGCTAGCGAACTAGCTAGCGTTCACCGCCATTTTAAGTTAGCCAGGGACTAGACGGGCCGCTGCATCCTCGCGCTGTAGTGACGTGGATAGCCCGGCGTGGCGTGTCTCTTTGACCGATAGCATATGTATGACCAGCAGACGTTAACTGACAACACCCAGCAAAGAGGAGAAAAGGACGGAGGGCAACGTCCACTGGTTGTTAAACGGAATGGACGCGAGCACACAACGCACCGTGTCAGTCTTTTTAGTAGCCGCACGGGGCTAACGTTTGTTCCCAATATTACGGTGTCGCTAGTGGTGCTAGCAACAGCCAACGGTTGTTTTAATATGGGCTCAGCCTATTCACCGGGAAGCTTACAACTCCAAACCCGGACGTAATGGAAGGGGAAAATAACTTTTTGTGACACGTGAAATACTCCAACCGGACACACCTCGCGAGTCACTTTGTTGTATTAAGCTGTTTAACTAACGTTAAATGGCCGTTTGAATGACAAACTTGGCTAACGTTAACTGCGGTTAACAACCAGACAGACAGCCTCAGCAACGTTTTGCGTTGGCTCGCGTCAGTTCCATTTAAATTAACATTTACATGTTCACTAAATGTCCCGGGGGGCATTGGTGTTGTCCCAGCTCATTCCTGGGAAACCAAAGTAATCCACACGTTAGAGGACCACTGATTTCTTGCCTGCCGTTGATAACGTTCAATGATGTGTCAGTTAACCGTTGGCTAATGGAGTCCAAGGCAGCTTGCTAATAAAAAAAAAGTTGATAGCTAGCTAGCGAGCTACATACATTCTTGGCTGTTCCCCTAACAACAGACTGCATTGTTTTGTCCGTTTTTACACCTACCTCTCCCATAGCTCCAGAGAGACCGGGTGTTGGACATTTGTTGTCTCTTGCTATGCAGGGACCATTTAGAAGGGATCGAGATAACCGCTAACGGTGCTAATTTAACGTAACATTGTGTCATTTTTAGTTTAGATAGTCTGCCAAGGGGAGGACCAGGAGGCCTTCTCACTTGTTTTTTTTGTCCCAGTAGACAAAATCCCTCTCAGTCATGAGGGTCCGTGTGGTTCTGTTGTCACTGAATGGAGCTCTTTCTTAGAACCAGGATTTGTTGGGCAGGTCACCACTTCAAATATCAGACCCACAGGATACTGGCTACTCGGTAGGGGAAAGTCACAGGTGGTTCTTCACGATGTGTCCTACGTGGAACTGCTCTATTTACATTGTGAAGCGTACACCTGATGATGATCCCACCGGCTGAGCGGATGCAAGAAAGCCTTATGTTGATCCCCACAGCTCGTAATGATTCGCTGTACTTTATTAAATCAGGAAGTATCCCTTTTTTTTGTTGGCCACTGGTAGGTCTGTTGCTGTTTTATCAGGTGCAGCACCTGTGGTTGTGAATAGAGCCGTAGTCAAGGAAATTACAAAGGGATGCCGATTAGGATAAACACACCTTGTCTGAAGTCTAAAACTGGTTACTTGAAAAGAAACTGCAGCATTAACGTTAAACCAACTGATCGCCTAATCAAACTTTTATTAATTTTGTGCAACAGGTGGATGCCACTTTGACAGGCAACTTGTTCTGTGAAGTAATGAAATAGCTGAGAGTAGCCGTCCGGCTGCGCTGATCAGCTCAGTTTGAAAAGATACCAGTTTGAAAAAGCTCGCTCAAGATCTAAACCTATAAATTGAATTAAGGTTTTTTTTTTTTTTCAAGTTTGCTCTAAATGTACATTTAATTTCGTCAGATGTTGGAGACGTGGTCAGTGGAAATCTGATTTACAGAGTTTATCTCCTGCTTTTGTCTGAGTCGGGTTGCTTATCTACAGTAGGGTTTGTTCTGATTAGTCACACCGGTTCCATAGATAGTTCAACTTTTAACCTCTGTTTTCTGGAATGACTGTGAAGCTGAATACAAAGTTATGGCAAATATGACATTATTGAGGATATATGTATTTCTATATTTCCGCTTAGAATGAGGATAACTACCATGCTGACTTAAATGCTTTTTTTTTTTTGGTGCAATTTGACTCGTCCTCTTCAACCCTTGTTCATGCAGACTTCCATCTGAATACAGTGTGTTATGCGTATTGTTTATGCACTTCGACCCAGACTATTGGTTTTAAATGAAATTTTAGATGGTCAAGTTGATCTGAAACCACCACATTGACCGTGAAATATGACAGGAAAATATATAAGGTTCCTATTTGGCCCTTTTTTTAATAAACAATGTGAGGAGAAGGAAGTTGACGGACGCTCCTTTACTGTCAGAGAGGCTGTGCTAATTTAGTCTGCAGGTATCTGTGAGTTACTCTGCTTTAGAGGCTCAGCTGGGATTCCTCCAGCAAGCTAGATGGGGCAGCCCTCCTTTCCTTGGCTGGTATTTTTAGAAGATGACTGGCCTGGGGGACCCTACCTCAGCATACATGCAACGCTGCTTGAGAAAAGGTGGCATCATGTCAGAGTTAAGCAATGGAGGTGGGCTATGTGGGTGTATATCTGATGGGCACAACTGCTTTCCTGCATGACCCTTTTTTCAGTACTGATAGTAATACCTACACCTAGTCCTCTGCCGAGTGAAACCGCATCACAGTATTAAGCTCATGGTCTCACACATTATCACATTATTTTGTTAGTTTTTTCATGACTGAGCCTACGTATAGGTTTATCAAAGCTTGTTCTACAGACAAGCTCTCAAAGGAATATACAAATATATGTAATATCCTCATTTTATATGGTAAAGAATGTCATGTTAAATGTTTCTTTGGCCACACAATAATAATAATAAAATGCATGAAGAAATCCGTATGCACCAGACCATTGCAGAATGTGAACCATTTATTATGAACAAACTTAGGCGGTGTTATATATGATATATGTTGGCTATTTTTGCTCTGTCAAGACCGATCAAGTGTTTTTGAGGATTCATTTAAAAATAACCTTTTCGTTTCAGTTGTTCATATTAACTTGGGTTGTTGGTTTGTCATGGGTTTAATGCTGCCGCTCACTCTCCCGTCATACGCCATCAGGAAATTCCTCTACAAGAGAGGGACCCTTATGATGTTTCACTGGGGCTACTGACGGCCACGCACCCAACAACCATAATCCCACTCTTGGTAGTCATCGTGGTTTGTGCAGAGGTGACAGATTCTGTTGGTTATAGCACCGGTAGCGAGAAGATGACTGACTGTAACAGGCAAAGCATCTCCGGTCTCTTTCTCCCCATCGTACATCTCTCGTTTCAGTTACTGATCGCGGCGTAGCGACGGAGCCTCTCCTGCTGTAAACGGATTATGCTGCAGGGTGGCCTTTGTTACCCAAAATGCTGTTAGTCGTGTGTTATATATTGTTGCGTACGTTGTTACCATGACTGAGAAGGGTACGCAGTTACGTGGGGTCCCAAGATCCACTTGTAGCATAGCATTGATAATCTCAGGCGATTGGAAAAAGGTATGTCAATATGTAATAGGTCAATTAAAGCGTGAATTTGGTATACATATGGGACAGAGATTGGTCTTAAATTCTTCCTGCAAAAGGAAAACTCGTCGGCATGTTTTTATTTCTTGTGACATAAAATGATTTAATAATTTTTTTTAAAATATTTTTCTTGGCAACCTTCTCTCTCAAGATGAGGGAGAAGGTGTCCAAACTTTGGACTGGTAGTCTACCTTTTTTGACGTTCCCCCAAGTAACATTTACTTGTTACTTGGGGGAACATTTACTTTACACTGATTTTGTTTGGGTGTTTTGAAGCCATCTAGTGTTAACACTAACCAGCTGTGTTACAATAACCTGGGATGGTCAAAGTAACATGTCATGTGATTAGCCTCTTGTTTGAAAACAATTATACAGGAAAAACTAAGATGTTAAGAGCAGGGATTGGTTTTTCTGGTTTCTCCTGAATGCCTTTGTGACGCACCTGTGATGAAAACAACGCCTCAGTCATTACTATAACCGTACCCGCTGGGTTGAGCCACTCCATCCTGGTCATGCATTGCCTCTTATCTCTGTGAACACTGGGGGCGAGCAAAGGCTGAATGAAGGCTTTGTTAACTCCTGAGTAACCCTACTGTAAAATGTACATATTATGAAAGAATATTAATCTTTTTTTTCTCCCCTGTGGACATTTTTTACGAATTAAAACAATGCCTAATGTCTGAAGTCATATTGACCCTTTTTTTGATTATTCCCCTAGGTTAGGGTACAAGTAATGTTAGTTATATTTGTTCCATAAGTGAACTTATGCAGCATATACAATTACATGGTTGAATTATGTTTGAGATTGAAAATATGACCACAAATATACTTTTATAAAAACTATATCCCATAATATATTATCTATGCAAAGCTCGATAACAAAAGGAAAAACAAAGGAGATCAACAGATTATTATTAACAAAGCCAGTTCTTTTATTTGCCTCTTTACACTTACTACTTTATTTTACAGTATAGTTTACAGTATTCCACCATGCTGGTGGATTTATGTACAGTTGTTGACATCTATAGTTTTGCTGTTTATTATCTTCAATGCAGGGAAAACTCTGAGGCTAATTTTGCTGTATCAAAGGTGGATGCTGCTGACTGCGGTTAAGGACCTAATTCGAAGCGAGCTCTGTCACAAGATGGAGAGCTAACTATTGATCCTCCTGATGACCTGTTTACCTTTTCTTGGTGCTCCTGGTCTTCGTGCATGTCTCATGATAAGCTTTCATCAGGACCCCATAGTTCATCAATTATTTTACATTGTAGTTTTTATAAATATTAATGAGTTCAGTTCTGGCTAGTGTGCTTTGTTCATACCCATTGTTTTTAAAGGTGTAACTATTATGTTAACAATATTACGGTAACAACACATCACTATTCAGTTAGCCCTCCTAATCGTGTAGTCCAAATTGAGTTGCAACCCTGGAGTACTTTTCGACTGATCTTTCTAAAATGCCGTGGCCCCAAACAGTGTTGCCTTATCTGCCTTTGAGGTATGACATATGACTTGACATATTGAATTAATCAATTTCTGCAGTTTCACTGTAAACATGCAACATATTTACCCGCCATTCCAAAGACCCTGAGAATTTCTGTCTGCATTGCAATTTACTGCAGCACCGGTACTTTCTTGAAGGTTTTCATAAGAATATTTTCCATTTTCAGGCGTGGAATGCCAACAGGAGAAGAGTGTACCCTAGAAAACACTGAGAAGTTACACATAATAATAATAATGCACTTGTTGTTGTTTTTTATTCTTCGTCCATCAGGTCCTTTCACAGATGTAGTCACCACCAGCCTCAAACTGAGGAACCCTTCTGACAAAAAAGTGTGTTTCAAAGTGAAGACAACTGCGCCGCGCAGATACTGTGTACGGCCCAACAGCGGGGTCATCGATCCCGGAGCAACTGTAGTTATCTCTGGTAAGTATTTTTATAAGTCTATTCCTTTTATAATTCAGTCACGTGACATTTCATTATCTCCCAAAAATGGTGTTTTTAATAAAGTGCACCTAGGACGATGTGTTTTTGTATGGCGACCAGGAAGCTAGCATAGCATTCGCTCCATTAACAACAAGCCAATGCAATTAGTTATTTTCTGCTGCATTTAGGATTTTTGCAGAAAATAAGCATGACGCCTACAAAGTTTGTTCAAGACGATCCAAACAAACACCACCTTGTTTTTTTGAGGCTGAATGTAATCGCCAGAAGTAAAAAAGTTAGTCCAAATTCCCAATACATACCAACATAAACCAGTGCAATCAGCCGCATGGTGCTCTGCCCAGAGGATCTTTGAGCAAGCGAGTCAAAGCTCAAGGTGCAAATCTATGACTAAGTGGTTTCTCACAAACTATTCTGCATACAAACCGTACATACTTTGCAAGGGCGAAGTAAAAGACAAATGCACTTTGGAACACAATGCAAGCCCCGGAGTTATTGTGCAATTTGGTCACAGGTCAACATGGCCACAAATGAAGCTTCAAAGTTGCTAGCTATGATTTTTGGAAGCTGTTTTACCCAATCAAGTCCTTTTTTAAAGTCTATTTCAGTATGTAATGTCGTGTAGGTACTCTGGCGTGGGGGTGTGGCCAAAAATTAATATCACAGTACTTTGTAAGATTCTGAGGGTGTTCCGGTATTTCTTGGTATTATTTCGCTTCAAGTAAACCCCACCTGAACAGCTGTGTTGGTGCATCTTGTGATAGCGGGCGAGCTTTACCCAGCATACAGTCTGGCGGGCGTAATTTTATAAATTATTAGTATTAAAAATTCTTTGTCGCAAACTGTAGCGTTTTTACCCTGTTAAAGAGTTTGTTGTGGGTAATTTGTTGTTGTGAAATGTTATAACCATAACTCGATCTCTATACACGGCGGTAAGGTGTAAAAATAAATTCAGTCGGTACGGCTATAAACTAGTATGGCGGTACAAGAAAAACTCATACCGTAAGGTCCATAGTTACAGAAAAGCACGCAGATTTGTGTTAATTAAAGGTCATTTGAGTTATTGGAATATCCAAACGTTGCCATGTTGATTTAGCTGACCGCCTGCTGATAATGGTCACATAGATCCAGCGGTACCAGACATACCCTCGCCGTCTATACGGGAGATTGTTGTGTGTTTAGCATTTCAGTTTTGGATGTTGGACAAGGACATTAGAGAGTTACTGTTAACACATTAAATTAAATTGCTAAAAATATACATCATCTTCAAATTGGTTAGGAGATGATAGAATTAACTATTTAAAAAAAAAAGGAGCAGGAGGGTGATTAGATCTTTCTTTATCGAATCAGTTTTTTTGGGGATATTTTGAGAGTATGCCAATTACCAGTATTTGTGTGTGGTGCTAAAACAAAGTTGAAAAGGTCACGCACACCACAGATCTCTAGATTTAACCCAAGGTTTCGATCTGCTGGCCTTAGAGCATGAAGGAAAGCGGAAGTTGTGTCATTTGTATGTAGGACATGACCGGTTTAAAGGGTCACATGATAATTCATCTCGAGGTTGCATATACATTATTTTTTTACAATTCTGTTTTTTGTTTTTTTACTGCGGTTGCAGGATCTGTTATATACATTATGTTTCCGTGGTTTTAAACATCAGTGTTTAGAGGAAGCACTGATACTAAAATCATCTGAGTTCAGGTGTTGAACTTCTGCTACAGGCGACAAGTCATTTTCAACCTCTGCTATTTTAAGTGCAAACATGTTGAGTGTTAAAAACAAAGTTTTTGTTTCACCCTTTTCTATTCTTTTAAGAGAAAAGGTCTTCAGCGACTCATCAATCTAGCCGTCGCCCATAGAAATTGCTGAACTGAATGAATTAAAATACAAAGCATATGAGATAAAATCAAGATTGTGTGGAAGAAATGACCTTCTGTATAAATAAAGTTAACACTCTGTACCCACTGCAGGGTTTGCCTCTTTCGCACCTTTTTCATCCCCGTAATAATCACTGTGTGAGGTGACCTACTGTCCCCATTTTCTATTGTTCTGTCGAGCTCCAATGGAGACAACCATGTACACATCCACCCACCAAAGCACCCTAACACCAAGGTAACTTGGGATGCGCAAAATGCAGTCGTTGCAATTACACCACTAATGGATGAAGAACATCCGTTTCACACAGATCCAGCCCGATCTTTGTGGTGAAGTAACCTGAATGTGCTGTGCTTTTGTTATAGCTTAATGTTCGCTTTTTACCTCTGGCGATTTGCATTTAAGCTAAAAAAACAAACAAAAACTGGTGCTAACTTGACGCAGGCCAATAATCCAAATTCCAATGGCAAAAAATCCCCTTGACATGCTGTTGATGAAACCAGTAAGATGCAAATTTCCAGGTCGACCCTACAAAAAGACCCCTGCAGCACTATATATATTATGCAAATTAAAATATTTGTTCTTCCGGTAGATAACTTTTCGCAGTTAACACACATTTAATAATTTCTTCTGCGCATACATTTTTCTGTAAAGAGATGTTTTATTAAACGTTTTAACAATGTTCCTCTTTCGTTTACAGTCATGCTACAACCCTTTGATTATGACCCAAACGAGAAAAGTAAACACAAATTCATGGTGCAGACGATTTTTGCCCCGTCACACGTTTCTGACATGGATGCATTGGTGAGTGATTTTTATTTGCCTTTTCATTAAAGAAGATGTTGTTTAAACAGAAGACACCTTGAGTGATCAGGTGTGTTGAAGCTTGACACAAACTCAATGCTTGTTACTCTGTAAAATACAAACTTTTACTATACAGCCCCCCTCAAAATAATCAACCAAAGCAGTCGCAACTTTTTTATTAGATTAAGTCAAATTATATGCAACTGGATTTTTACTCTCCATGAAGACAAAGGTGTTTTGGTTCCCGACTCTGGTATATCTACGAGAGCCGTTGCTTAAGATTAATACAGATTTCATGGCTTCCATGATAAGACACTTTAGCATCGGCAGATATTCTACAGGGCAGGACAGTTGAAGAAAATAAAAATGCAAAAAGGAATCATTTTTAAATGTTTTTTTTTTTTAATTACATTTTGTTGAGTTTATATGTAAACGTCTACTTGGATAAGGCCCAAACAAATGGAGATGCGCTCTGTTATCCACTAGAGGACAGCAAAAGCACATGGTCAGCAGAACGATCACATACCATGAAGTCATGTTCATGAACTGACTTGTCATGAATGAGAAGCAGGATCCAGTATCGAGTACACAGGAACAAAGCTCCTCTCTGCTCTTGATAAGTAAACTGCCATCTGTTAAAGTGTTTGCTTTATCAGGTAAACATATTCCAAAATGTTTCAACTTTAACTTATGAAGGATTATTTCTGAATTTCCTTGAATTTGGCTGATTGAAGTAATTTGATTAAATGTATTCTCTGCATTTTAATGCCAAACCCCTTTTTGTCAGTGTAAAACCAATGTCCGAGTCCAGGAGCGTCCAGGGGACGGATCAAGGACGCACCTTGATCAAGTGGAAAACTGTACATTTGTGAACATTTGGACAGGGGGGAGGGGTGTTATTGATGGGGTTTTTTTTGTGTGTGTGTGTGTGTGTGTGTGTGTGGATTCCAGCTGTTAGCAGCTTGAGTTGATGAATAACATGCCCATTTTTCATCTCCACCAGTGGAAAGATGCAAAACCCGATGACCTCATGGATTCCAAGCTGAGATGTGTCTTTGAGCTGCCTTCAGAAAACGATAAAGTGGTAAGAGATGCAGCCTCACATTGTAAAACGACCTATTTACACATCATTTAATTGATGAATTGAGAACGTCAAATGTATTAATATATTACAATAATTACTGTGATTCCTTTCTAGTATTTGTATATCGGCAACGCTACTATGAAGTTATCAGTAACATTATAGCTGTGAATCTGTTAACATTTTATTTGCAGTTAAATAAATACAACATTTCCACACCAGCGTTTCTTCTAACTAATGACGACCCGGCAAAATTAGTGTTCTTGAATGAACTGCAAAATATCAACACCTTACTTTACGCTCAATATACTATTTACAGTTTCTTTCCCAAACTTCACCTAAGATACTTGATTGTGTCCTGCTATGTCAGACGTCACATCCAGAGAGAACCTTTTCTGCTTAAGCAGTGCTGGAATGTAACTTGGTACATTTAGGCCACGAGCACTTTGCATAAGTCAAAGTCTGAGGCACTTGAGTGTTTTCATTTTATATTTTTATTTATTATACTGAGGCAAACTCTAGGATGGTGCTGTTGAGCCGGCGATCTACTTTCACCGTTTGGCCAAACTAAAGCCGGTCGCCGTGCACCACTGTCGTGGTTGTTCCAGCCTGTTAAAGTGTCAAAATAGTTTCAGGCAGAAACCGACATAGAGGAGATACCGAAAAGTTAAGTAAATTAACAACGTGGTGAACACTGATGGGAAGACTGCTCCTCAGAGAAGTAGAGAGTAATATTGTTCAGGTGACTGAACACTGGGAGCCTTTTATTATTGAGCTTTCGGCATAATCAGGTCTGCTCATGCAATGCGGCTGGACAGCTCAGCAGGGCGGCACAGCTCAGGTGAAAAGGCCTAATTTAGCTTACATTAAGAGGCTCAGCGGCGTGCGGCTGTGGACTGAGTCAACACGTGTTGCACGTTGGTTGTGTAGATTTGTAGGATGGCGACGTAGTTTGAGGTGTAAACGTTTTTTTATATAAACCAACAAAGCTGATTAGCTGTAACAATTAATAGAAAGTTCCTGCATACCAAGAAGTCTGACTTCTTGTGTAAAAAAAAAAAAAAAAATAAAGAACCAAAATAATCCCTCATTCTGTCAACCACATATTTTCCTCAATGAAGTTATGAGAACCAAAATGGCTTAAAGTGAGCACAAATTATGTCAATATGCAGGCTTTTTAACTTGTTTTTGAAACATCACATGTCAGATTTCTAAGTTTGTTTAAGTAGTTTTGATCATCTAGTTGCTGTTCAAATGAGAATCTTGCCAGTTTTATAAAGGCACGGTCTCTGGTCTATCGTCCACAAAAGCAGATAAAGAAACAGATCATCATTTAACCCAAACTCCGACATTAGCGCCAGTGTAGCGTTGGTACACGTCAACAGGGTAACTTCCTCGCCTGAATTTCACTTCAGCGGTTCTGTCCCCCTCTTCTCGTTGGGCAGAATGACGTCGAGGCGACCAAAGCGGCGGCTGTGATGAACTTTGCAAAGGGCGACTCTGCAGCAGCCGCGGTGTCCGTGTCCGCCTCAGCGGACGATCCAGAGATGAAGAAAGTGCTGGAGAAATGCAAGAGGCTGCAGGCTGAGCTGAACAAGCTGGCTGAGGAGAACCGGCAAATAAAGGTCAGATGTTGTTGATGAGGATGTTGTTCACGGCATGATGAAACATAGGCTTTGATCCCACTAGACATTTTGATCAGACATATGTAGTAAGGGAATTCTTAATGAGCTGTATCGTACAGATTTGTTGACTGTCTTCTGCTGCGCCCCCTCCCTCTCTGACACAGGATGATGGCATTAGAATGAGAAAGATGCCTCGTTCAGACCACATGACATCGAACTCCACTACCCTGCTCGGCCGAGAAGCCAGCACCGCCTCCCTGCCCTCCCTCCTCGTCGTCATAGCAGCCATCTTCATCGGGTTCTTCCTAGGAAAGTTCATCCTGTAGACTGGGAGATGCATGCCAGTCGTACCCTCCCCTCCCTCCCCCCATCCCCACCTCCCCGGCTCCGGAATAAAACAGGCCTGGAAAAAAACCAAGAAGTCTTTGTGTTGACTTTGCCATATCATTGGTAGTGTGGCCTACAGTGAACACATCTGTACAGCATCATTCAAAGGCGTTGCCTTTTTACAATCTTACGCGGTTATTAGTGCAGAGTTGACAAAAGAAAGGCGACAAAAAAAGTGATTGTTTCCTTTTTTTTGTTTTCTGTTTTTTTCTTTTCTTTTAATGGCTGGATCATAAGGTAATGTGGTGGGACAATGAGAGTTGTATGCTATCAGTCAACATGGAAGATGCAGCTAGAGTGAACCATGGGCGAGAGGTAGTTTAAAAGATCCTTTTTTTTTTTTGCTCTGTTTGTTTTTAATAGGAATGGAATGTTAGGTGTCTTGTAAATGTTTTAAATCCTTTTAAACACAAAAGGAAAGAACTTCCATCAAAAAGCCCTTGCTACCTGTTGCTGGATCGCCTCAAGTAAATTTGTTCAGTTTGTAATTTCTACTTCTTGTCTTGGAATGTTCAGGTCCAGCTGGGGATATTATAGGTGCCTCCTTGTTTGTTTCTGTCTTTTCCTTTTCCTCAAAACACCAATGCAGACTTTATATTATTAATATTATTATTATACAAATCATATATTCCTTCTGAGGCAAATGTTGACTAAAATAAGGTCTCATTCTTAAAATCCTGTCCTATGGTATTAAGCATTGAAGAAATAAAAATGAGAAAAATATGGTTTTCATAGCGGTCTTTTCCTTCAATGATGCACCCTTACATATGAATTTTTTGATATAAAATGAGTTTATTGCGTCTGTTTGCCATGTTTTCCATTTAATGCTTTTTTAGGACTTGTATGTTCCTAACTGGTTTCCAGTTACGCTCAACATTTCTACTTATATTTGGCTTTCAGTAACTAGTTTAAGATATGCAGATCTTTAACGCTTCACCTCAGACACCTGCTCTGTTATGAGCCTAAAGTCTAGTGGGAAGTTTTGTTTGATATCAAAGTGGATTTGGATTTCTTTTTCATTCTAGTTATAAATGAGATCCTTTATAAATTGTAATGTTTCATCTTGCAACTTGAACTTTAGAATGGGACAAATTACTTTGGCAGAACATAGTGCTGGATGGTAAAATCTGCAATCATCATATGGCCTCAAACTTAATTCAGCACAATGGCTAAAATGCAGAACCTGCTTTACACAATTATTTTCCCCAAAAGTGAAACCTGCAATCATATAATCAAAGCGTAATGTATGATTCATACCCACTCCCAGGAGGACGGGGCCACTGTGGGAAAATCCCAACATTTGGGTTTACTATATGATTAGAGGACCAGCTGTTGTATCTGAAACTGAATGTTGGTTGAAAGTCATGTTGCCGCTCTGCGTCAAAGTATAACCTTGATGGGGACACGTGTTAAGTGGCTGCTATGAACTGCAGACGTGTGGTTGAATCTCTGTACAGGGTCTTCAGTGTAAACAGGATTCTGCATTAAGGACAAGTCGTAAAATGATTTTTTTCCACGACCAAATTAGCACACGCCTCAATGGTGTGTTGCACAAAAGCCATTTGGAATTTATTCAACTCTCAAATCTGGCAAATTTCCAAAATCTTTTTATTGATTCCCCAATGGAACACTTTCAAGGATCTGGACATCAGAACATAATGTAGTTATTTTAACCATTAGATGAAAAACAAAACCCCCCAAATACTTAACTTCCTGGTTTACCTCAGTCTTCTATATTTGTTATTACAAACTTAGCTTTGAAGCAATTATATAGAACATAGTTTATGTATGATCTATAACACCGATAACATATGGATGTATTCAATGAACCAAAAAAAAAAAGCATGTTACAACTTTGAATTGCACATTACGCTGAATTCAATATTCTTTTACAGGCCGGTACAGGAAATGTAATGCAATAATTTAAAATGAACACATTTTTACATGTGATAAACATTTTGTGCACAACAGTGGAACAATCAATCAGCTTTCCTACATTTTAGAATGCTGATTTTTTTTAAAGTTAATAGAATTTTCATATTGCCCAGTCATGATTATTTCAAAATAGCCCCATTAGAAGAAGGTCACACGTTGGCCATTGAATACAAAGCTCTCTTTTGAATGCAAGGAAGTTTATTACCTTAATATCATCCAAATTAACATGCCCTTAATTCATAATAGATAGAAAACTACGCTCAAGTTCTCTATACTGAATTGTTCAAAGAGATTCCTGTTATAAAAGTAGTGTGGAGCTTTTTCACTGTAAACAGTGACTTTCCACGAGCACAAGTCCTCCAGACAGGGAGCTGATTTCTACACATCATAGTTGCAGGTAAATACACTGAAAACAGCACTCCAAGTCTGTGTGGATATATAGGCATCTTCGTGTAGTCATGGAAACGGGACAGATTAGTCTTTGGCTCCACTCTAAAGTGCAAAAGTTTCTGTGGTGCAGCAGTGTCAAGTCTTCTGGTAGCTGGGAAGGAGAATCAAAGGATCAGGAGCCCCAGTTTTCATCCTCCTTCACATCAGAGAAGTAAAAAAAAAAAAGTTAAATGTCCGCTCTTGTGATCCACCCTTTCTGTCTAGGCGCGTCCTACGTCGGCGTGTCCTACGTCGGCGTGTCCTACGTCGCGCCACCCACCCTACCACCCCCCCTCTGCCCTTGCTGCTTTCTACCTTTGCCCGCTGAGGAGCAACAACGTTCCCAACGCAACGGCAGTCATCGCGGCGCGTGGCCGGCCGCCCCCGTGGCGCCCCGCGCAGCCGCTGCGACGCGGCGTGGCCCCGTCGACGTCGCCCGCCCCGCTGGGGTCGGGCTGGCTCGCCGAGCACTGCTTCAGGGGCGTCTGGTAGGAGGTGGCCCGCTTCTCCGGCCGGTCGGGGCTGGAGCCGTCGCTGGGCCGCTGGCCGTTGTAGAGCAGGTAGCGGCCGCGGGCGTCCTGCTCCATGCGGAACAGCTCGTACTCCGTGTGGGGGAGCCGGATGCCCAGGGCCACGCAGCCGTCGGTCAAGGTCACGTCCTGCTCCACCCCGACCTGCCAGGACCCCTGCACGCCGCACTCGTTGCCGTTGAAGACGTTGAGGAGGGAGGTGGTGGTGAAGTCCATGGGAGTCACTCTCATGTGGTTCACTGGGGGAGGAGAGACGCAAGATGGAAGACGTGAACAGGGGCCTTCCTGCTTCCTTGGTGAGGTGACACAGGCTCACAAGGAAGAGGTCGAGGTGAGAAACGTGCACGTTTGAAATAGTCGTACCGCGAGATTTGAATCAACAATTGAAAACATGAAATAGAAGTAGCAGATTATGTTGCGGTTAGAGAAACCACACCCCTCCATCTTATTTAGGTTTTATAGTTTTTACTTCTATTGTCATTTTACTTCTTTCTCTATCCCTGATTGAATGAAGTAGCTTGAAATCTAGCGCCTTCAAAGACTTGGTATTTAACATTTGAAGTGATGATCAAGCGGGTCACCTTTGAAAACGAACTCCGTCCCGCCCATGACCCGGGTGGAGTGAAGCCCGCGGCTGTAGCGCCCGCGGGCGTAGATGGTGAAGGTGGGGTGCCTGCAGACGGGGTCGGAGAAGTGGTAATAGTGTCCCTCCCACGTGTGGTTGTTGTCGTGGAAGACGAAGTGACGGGTGAGGAAGAGCACCTCGGGGCGGACCTCGCAGCGCTGGCTCACCCACTGGCCGTACAGGCCCACGGTCAGGTCGGCCCGCGGCGGCAGGATGGGCGGGTGGAACTCGTCCGAGCGGTAGATGATACGACACGCGATGCAGCCGTGCTCGTGGTTCTGGAAAGCCAGGGAGAGAAATGGTCAGCCTACAAACAGAGCTTATATTAGTAATGAAAAACTACAAAAAGGTTTATGTTTGAATGAAGTAAAGAGATTTCTCTCCGAACACAGTTGCTTAAGAAGCAAAGAATTGCGCCATTTCAATGAGCTTTACATGGAAATAAATCCAGCCTAATATAGGAGTTGTACAATTCAAATAGTGGAGGCAAGTGAAAACAGATTTCATCAAACAGCACCCTCCTCTGTCTGATTTACACACCAACGGCAAGACTTTGCTTTGAGAAAGTTATTTTGCTACCGTGTAGCCAGTGAACGCATTTATGATCGGGTGTCATTTGTTCATATGTTCCAGTTCTACGGGAAATAAAGGCTCGGCTTGGACAATTTTCATGCTACATTTGCATTACAGTGACTGCACTAAGCACAACAACATTTGTATTATTCATTTGTTAGAAACATGCTACATTTACCAGTTTGTGTTATATGTTTACCTCAAAATGGTCAATTGCAACTAGAAAATGACTGGAAGCAGGAGATGTATAAACGTTTGTGTTATTATCAGAGTTTCTAGCATCACAGCTTCTTGACGTTGTGAGCAGACTCGGATCAGAATGTCCCACGAGTCTATTATGGGTCATTTGGTGGGTTTCTACATGCAAACCACTGAGCCAGACTGATGATGGAAAAACAGATATTCAGTGATTCAAATAGAATCAACCACATTTATGGAATACGTCACCACATGAATAACACCAAATCTGCACCAAATAAAGAATGAGGAAAACAACAATAAAGAATTGCTTCTAAATCACATTAAATCAAAAAATCAGTCATTTCTGTCCTGTAAATCCTTTCGTACTTCTGCAAACAAACTCTTAGAGTTCCCTTCGTACATTCAGTCATACTTTAATCCATAATCGGAAAATGGTATAAAATATACATTAAAAAACTGGCGTCAGTCAAGAGGTGACGGAAGATAGATTTTGTCTTTCAGTCGGATTGTCCCGAGGAAGCCAGACCAGGTTCCAGCCTTTTCTCAGGCTGATCACATTATTTAACTGTAGAAGACAGATGTCTGGTTCAACCATAGCAGGAAGTCGCACAGCGAGTCGAACTTTCACGCAACAGCGTGTCTTTTTCAACCGAATGGTTAAAAACACAAAAATCACATTAACTTCACAACATGTGTTGTTTAGTGGAGCCGCGGTGCAGCACGGGGGGGGGGGTCATGGTATTCACAGCCAGGACAGCTGTGTGTTTCTGGCTGCAGAAAAGACGGAGCTGGAAGCTTTCATCGTTCTGTATTCCACAAGGTCTCGTCCCACGACTGGACTGCAGGGACACGGTGGGGTTTTTGTTATTTGAGGGTGGTCGAAATCAAAAAGGGCCGACCCAGTCGCTTGATTCCCGGACAGCGGTATTTCAGCATGAAATTCATGGGAAGTGAAGAAAAGTAGTAACCGCTCCGTGAACGTGACGGGTTAATGGGACCACTACGTGGTGCATTTATACCGAACTTTCAGTATTTGTAGGTAAGAGGAAGACATATTATACTGTATGTAGCAAGAGAAAATAAATACAGTATTCAGAGAGTTTACTTTAACACATGTATGTGTACACAAGAAAAAAAGAGCAGGCGGCTGCAGGTGTGGGAAACATGTTCCAGATCTCGAGCCCTTAAAAACACAGACTGAGCGGAAAGAAATGGCCCGACTATCAATCTATTTTTCTCCAACTCACCCCCCCATTTTTCCTGAGGCCCTTATAGGCAATGAATGGTATCAAATGTGGGGAGACCTACCCATGCATCCATCCATCCATTTTAAAGCATTCATTCTGAAATTAACAGGGAAATAAAATGGAGGAAATGAGTTAGCTTATTACTTCTCTTGCTTCATTTAAAATTACATTTATGCATTTGATTTTACGGCCGCATTGGCAGCCACTTTGGTCTGAATTGACTTAGAATCCAAGCCACAGTAGATCAAGGAGAATTAGAATTCGTTCTGGCAGAAATCTTTCATTTGGGCATTTTGGGAAGTACCGTCATAGTTCAGGGGAAGATGATGTCCAGAAGCAAACATTTTACAAGGAACAGAAACCACAGCAGACTTTAAAACACTTGGTTTTAAAGCCAGTGGTGGGATGTAAATATATACATTCAACTTCATATATTTCTACTGCACTAAATCTCAGAGACAGATTTAGTATTTTTTACTCCCCTATATTTATCTGACAGCTTTGTTTTCAGACATCTCAATGTTTGTTATAAACTAAAGGGGGACATTTCCACTTATGTGTGAGAACCTTTTACTGCACAATGAGTACTTTTACTTCTCATACTGCGGTTTTGAATCCAGGAAATGTAATAGTAGTGAAGTACTTTCACACAGAGGTGTTGGTACTTTTGTCTAAGTAAAGGATCTGAATGGTGAAGTCATGGGACATAGACCCGCATTTCTCCTGTAAGACCACTTCCCAGGAATCCATAATAAGTCTTATCTGGCTTTATTGCGCAACTTTTAAGTAGATTTCAAAGGCTTATGGTCTCCAACTAGCAGTATAGGACAACAAAGTCAACAAATGACCACAGAATAACCACTAAAAGACTTTAGCAACAACAACAATATAAAACCACAGATCCCTTCCTAACGTACATCATTATCAAGTGGTTGTTACTCCGCCTCAATGACGTAACCGAACGAGGCGACGGGAAATGAAGGGAACAGAACAGAAAGCAAATTAAGAACATAGGCTGCTGCCTCGCTCTTGCATCACCTCTGAGATCCACCCAATAACCACAAACGAACATGCTGGCACCATCCAATGCTCTGGCCGGGGACCAGCTCCGGGTACACCGCTTAGGATTAATGGATTCTAAGTCACCATAGCAATGAAAATCCCCAAAGAGGAGAAACCATTACAACCTCAAAAAGATGAGATTTCTGTGTAAAAAAAGGGGTTGAGGTATTTTCTACCACTGTTTCAGCCAAAAGCTGTAGAATTTTAAATATAATTTACTTTATGCACATAGCTGGTGACCAATGGGGCCCAAATTTGGCCGAAGCCAGTTATGCTGATGTTATATGGGAAAGAATTGTAAAAAGCCTTCTCACTAATCATTTATTACCAAACAAATGATTAAACCTTTCGCAGTACATTGCTTTGATTGCTCCGAGGCCATGCATGAAATCACACCCGCTATGTGCTCATATGGCCGCATGATGCTAAATTCTAGGAATACCACATGTCGATCACTCCCACAGATAGGCCGGGTTTCACATTGCACCTGGCCCGACCCGAGGGGCTTAAGGAGACCAGCTCTGGTCGCTGCAGAACCACAGGGGAGCTTGTCCGATCACAGATCCACCTCACCGCACTGTTTACGTTGCAATCAGCCACACCGAGCCCCCTTATCCCCCCCCCGCTCAAATGGATATTTATTTAGACAGCGGACCCAGACATGATTTTACTGTAATTTCTGCGGAGGGTGACAGTGAAAACACGACTCTAGGGTTTCACGCGGCGGAGCAACCGCTGCTCAGCAGTGTAAATAGAAAGGTACATCCTGCGAGCACAGCGGAGGGAAGAATGGGCTCTTTCTTGGTGCTACATTTTGGAGATGAAGCCGGTGTGTACACGGTTTCTGGTTTTTACTTGTACAAACATTTAGCGTAGAGGGGCAGGGTTGTTGCATATGGACGGACCCGAAGTCTTAAAAAGGTGGAGTTTACAGTCTCAGATTCATAATGTGTCACAAATTAGAATATTTACCTCACCAACAAAATGTAAAAGCAACACTATCAAGTGCTGCTTTACCCAGGTCCCCTCACGCTTTACGCCAAGACAGATTGTCATAAAAGAACGCTGTCATCAGGTCAGCTCACGCCAGTCTGGGGTGTGTGTGTGTGTGTGTGTGTGTGGACACAGTGGGAGTTGAGTTCAGGCTCTCCACCCAGCTGTGGGTTTCAGGACGGTAAACAAAACTCTACCTCTGGCTTTGTTTTGCTTTCCTTGTTGAAACACGACCGGCTGGTAAGTCTACACGCAGTTAACCCCTCCAGGTTAACTGTGAAAAGAACCGCCGCGTCATGGACTTTAGAGCTTAATTCTGGAGTTGTAGAGATATTAATACAAAAATAATAATCAACACTTTTGTGTTTACAGAATTCAGTTTTTTCTTGTTACCTACTCTGGTAAGAATAATGTCGCCATCCATCAGGAAAGGGAATCTACGGAAATATGGCGGCTATGTTTTGGCTCTACAATAACCGCTGCACGCCATCGCCGGGGACTTACCTTGGCGTTCTGCAGGGCGGTCTGGTAGCTGGACGGCTTGTAGTACAGCCTCTGTGACGGCTCGGTGTGGATGTCCCCTAGAAACAGCTCCTCCACCAGGTGATCCAGGTTGTGGTGCAGGTACTGCTTCTCCACCCTCAGCAGCTGCATCTCGTGCATGGCGAAGTTAAGCTCCCTGGAGCAGTCGTAGCCGGCGTCCTCGCTCCACAGCTCGTAGATGGCGCTGGGATCCCAGGGGCCCTTCACGGCCCCTCTGCAGCTGTGGTTGAGCCTTTGGCTGAGCTCTTTGGCCACGCTGGCCGTGTGGCAAACCATCTGGACGCGGTGGAGGTGGTACTCCGCCTCGGTGCCGCCGCGGATGATCCAGGAGGCCTGGCGTAAGCGCAGGCGGCCGCGGATCACCAGGGTGTAGGTGGGTTTGGTGCAGTGGTTGTCTTCATAGTAGAACTGGTGAGCATGGAAGGTGTTGTTGGAGTTGAAGCTGTAGGAGCGCGTCAGGAACTCCGGACCTGGTCTCACCTCACAGCTGCAAACGGGAAACAGGAGGTTTCAGATAAATGTCATTCAAGTTCTCGTCCAATTAAAACAGAATTACCAAAAAAGGGTCTCAAGTAAAGTCCAGGGTCTTTTTTATTTTGGTGTCTTTTTGCCTTTCAGTCAAGCTGCTGTTCAAACGGCCTTCTTCACACTTGCATGTACAACATTCATATCTACCACTCTCAGTATTTTAATTATGGTGATAAATAATTGAATTGAGAACATTCATCGACCAAAGTATAACATTATCGCGTTCACCATATATTTTTTCGTACCTTCTAAGCATCACTGGTTTTATTCCAGTATAAAAGTATAACCCATTTAAATTAATACACTTTTTGTGGCTCAAGATAAGTAATGTTACATCTATAAATGCAGGAGGAAATATAATTTGAAACTCTGTGGCTGTGTTACGTTAGTCAGCAAATATCTGCTCATCCCAGTTTACACTTCATGATTTACTTTGTCAATAACTTCAAATAAAATCATTGGTTTTATGCAACTTTAACTGGCAAAATGTTTGTGGATGAGCTTGATATTACCTGGAGGTAATCTGCAGGAAGGGAGAGCGTATATGTTTGGGAAACACGGGTCCTAGTTTCTTACCTGGTGGACACCCAGTGACCCTCTATGCTGGGAGGCATCTGCACGGAGATCCGGGCTCCATTGTGCAGGTGTTTTAACATGTGCGGGCACTGGCCGTCTTTGAGTGATCGGTCGTAGGTTTTCTCCAGAGAGAGGCGGCTGGACCGAGCGTCCAAGTAGTGAGGAGAGGAACCACCTTCAGCCCAGCCTGTGGAAACAATGGAGACAGCAAACACTGTAGCAATTGTGCTTCATGAAGTGAAAAATAAAATGAATACTACAACTTTCAAACACAAGTTTATTTTTTTTTGGTTACCTACAAATAAAAAATAAAAAAAAACATGATTTAACAACCGAATCATAACCCCCCCTCTTCCTATGTCACATGCAGGCTCATTAGAATTCATCAACTTCCCATCTTCGTATGTGAGAATAGTTTATTTCCGTAGTAACGCAGTGTATTGAAATATAGTGAATTAACGCAGTGAATTAAAATGAAATCCTGAATAGACACCGATTCTGATATATAAACCTTTAAGTCATGTTTTAACCTCGAACATTTGCTTCAAAGAGGATAAAATGTTGAATAAACCACCACAGAATGTGATACAGACTTAAAATAAACTAAACTCAGAGTAAATGTGGTACAAATTCTAATAATGAAGTCAATTACAATTACTTCAAAGTCAAAGTGGTTTGGCTCATGGTTTCACTGCTTATTCGATCAGTAAAGCTTCTTTATTTTAACTCATGTCAACATCCAGACGTTACAGGCCTTCATCAGTGACCTGCAACACCTGGTACGAACTTTACGGGTTAATATTAACATGTGATGAAAAGGCAGAGCCTGGAATCCCGGTAGATGAACTGATACATGTCTGTGCCATCACAGCTGACGAAAAAGCTGAAACATACTCAAAATCCAAGCTACCAAGTAAAAAAAAAGGACAAGCGCAGCATTGAAGTTCCCACCCTGTCTGCGTACCCTCAATGCACCACATGGAACAACAATGTGCTCAACAATGGGATGTGTTTAGGGGGAAACCACATCGGAAATGAAAGCATTTTCAAAGCCTTCGGCTAAAGAAAAGCCTTGAAGCCCACATTCCAACAAGGTTCGATTCAATACTCAAATATCACCCAAATCTACCTTGAAATATGAAGACTTTGCTTTAAATTCTTTCTAGCTGGACACAAAGTGCTGATTCGTTTCATTTAACACCCCAAAATGCAGCGGGTTGTTGCGTCGGTGCTTTTCATTCGAGACCAATCACCACAAGGGAGGAGCAAAAAAAACATCTGATTAAAAGAAGCCAGAAGCTCCAAGAAGAACAACGCTCCATCCAGGTTTTGTTTATTTTCTTACACCCAGCAAGGTCCTCCTATGTGTTTAAATCACCACATCACAGCGGTTCTCAGTAGAAACACTCGACCGGGGGGGGGCAGGGGGGGTTACTTGATCCCCGACTCAGCTGGCGGCATTAGTAACACTGCTGGCTGAAGCAGTGTTAAAAAAAGTCCAAGAAAAGGCTTCACAGTTTGCTGTCTTTGTGTGTGTGTGTGTGTGTGTGGCCTTTTTTTGCACCTGCAGTCAAGTGGCAGCCAACAGTACTTCTACAACAATGGGAGCAGAAACGACCAGGATGTGTATTTAAAAAGAAAACCCCGGGGAGATTATTATTGCAATCACACTTTCAACCCCACAGGTTCCTGCACCTCAGATTTAATAGCAGTTGCATTTCGCGCCATCAAAAAACACAAATAATACATGAAATAGTGACGCAAAATACACAACAACAGCAAGGGCTGGTTAACAAACATTAACAATTGAATTATCAACATTTTATTATAGACATTACTTTATGCTTGAGCGCTGAAGTGTGTTGCCTAATCAATAAATGATGGACATAAAGTAAAAATATCAGCTTAATAAAGTTTCAGCTTCTAAAATATGGGTAGTTGCCAACAACACGAATGAACACTTGTGTGACGCTGCAGATCAAATGGCGAGTTATCACCAGTCATTGCAGACAAATCTCCTCCATTAAACAGACAAGGAATGTTGGAAAGTTAAAGCAAATTTGCTAAAACTGAAAATGACCTCAAAAGGTCTGACATGCATCTTCTGGAGCTTTCTTGACAGATGTGGAAGATTGAGGCGTCAAACTGTGAGCAGCGAGTCTTATTTTAACATTTATTTGTGGACTTTTGAGGATATCCTAATTATATTGAAACACGGCCTTCGTTTGAAGCAATGTTGACATCTTCTACATCAAAGCCAAACAAGGACTTAAAATGGAAAACCGGCACACGGGGAAAAAATGAGGACATTATTAAAAATAAGTTCTGCGCAGCCTTTCTGTAAAATTACTTTTTAAGAGGAAGCGTCTCTACACACTCAATGAGTATTGAACGTGTGAGTTTCTTCCAAAAGCCTCCTTTAAGAAAAAAACCTTCCCCACATTAAGGCAATAATCAAGCTCCAGCGTCTCCAGTCCCTCGCTGCCGCTTTTCCCAGACTGCCGCTCTCCATCCAAATCAAAGCACCAACAAAACCTCCGGAGCCTCAAACCACAGAGAACATTTCCAGTTGGCCTGATCCCGCCAGTGAGGTAAACGCACAGGGACGACTTGACAAGCAGAGAGTCTCCACATGGTTTACGGGGAGGGAATAATGGAGAACTGGCACAGCAGAGACCAAAGGACAAAGGACTGTTCTTGGCGTTATCTCAGCATTTGGCACCGACCGCGTTTGACTAGAAGAGGAGTTTGTCCGCGTGCGTGTGTGTATATGTGCATGCATGTGGGGGAGGTAATGTAAACACTAACAGGGTCAATTCAGTCTCACCCTTAGTGTCATTTAATAACAATATTTTCGGGAACTACTACGCCCCTTCCTCTGTTTCCAAAGTAAAGATGGAAAATTAAAGCAAACATGGATGGGAAAGAAAAAAAAGATATAGTGGAAATGAATGTACAATTCCAGTACAAACTACTTGTTGATTAAGGTCATTTCATGTCATTTTGAGTTCTACCTTTTCCTCAAAGGAATGACAAATATTCTCCTGTTGCGCTGCCATTTAAAAAACGTATTAAAAGTTGTCTTTGCCCTTAAGCTGATCACCACTGATGAGGAGGGACGTGCCGAGCTGCACAGCAGTTGGTTGGTTTATTTAAACTATAGGTGGCTCTTTCTCTTCGTTTGTCAAACTGATGGCAGGATCATTTCTAAGAATGTTTCCCTTGAAATGATTCTGCTCGTTTTCTGACAGACACTTCTGTAATCAAACCACCAACTAGTAGAATAATTAATGAATCTTATATGAATCTTGATCACAACGTGAAGTACAATCAAGCTCATCCCAAACTAGCAGCGAGCCAACAGGGGGCGATCAAGTTAGAGTTTTGGGTAAAACTTTTTCTACAATATTATTGATATTTTGCACTGTAGATAAGGACAAGCATTATTGGAATGCAAAGTTGTGCATATTAGCAGGAATGTAGCAGAACATGGAAAGCATTTAGGTGTGCGATAAAATATTTGGTATCCGATATCCAACACAAGAAGTTGCAGAATGAGAAATGATCGATCTTTCGTGAACATCTGGAGAATGGCTGAATGTATACAGATGGAATAAAAACTAAATACCCTGCAGTCTTAATTAGACTTATCATTAATTCCATTAAAAATGCGGAGTAGCTGCTGCTGCTCCATGACTTTTATGACCTTTTACCCCCCCACACTGACCCAGCCTCACAGAGCATCTTCATCCCCAAAAGGCTGCAGTAACGCACCACTTAATTCAACGTTAGCTCCACTGGGACACACTTAAGAATAAGTGGACTCAAATATTGTTTTTATCTCAACCCAGCCGTTTGAAGTGGAAGCCAAATGTGGCCTTCTTCTGTCCCTGCGTGTCATCTGCAGTCCCATAATCCTCAGCTGCCCAGATCAGCAACGGGTGTTTTAAGTGGCTCTTAACTCCCCCCGAGTGCTTTCATCTGCCCCGGGTGAGCTTTTTATTGCCTTTCAGCCTTCAAACGTATTCATCTTGGTTGGCACAGGGGATGATTTATCCAGAGAGTAGTATTGCTATTTGAGCTGTTGGACACAAACACAGCGCTGTGATGGTAAACAGGTGTGCTTATAGGTGAGGAGAGCAATGTCTGCTTCCTGCAGATTCTCCACAGAGGAAAATTACATTTTAAAAAAAGTCAAATAAAGCATCAATAATTTAGATGAGCTCCGCCATCTGTGTGGTTCTAAGCAACAAAGCTTCTCGGCTGTTTTCGCTATTTGGCGTGAACACGTGGAGTCAAACGGACCTCAACACTTCGCATCTCAGCACCTCATGGATCAGAGGGAGTTCAGGCAACTTCAAAAACGTCTTACCTAGAAAGGCAACGAGCAGCAGTGTGGACGAGAGACCCATGCTGCGCTTTGGAGGATTCAAACGAACTTCAATGGTCCCACTGGGAGTTCAGCGTTTCCTTTACGCAGCGTCCTCGCGTATTCCGACTCACATTGTGAATCCAAAGCGTGGGCCGATCGCTCCTTGGATGTCGGAGCATCATAAAGGAATCACGGCTCCGGTTCAAACTTCACTGTGGGGCAGTGTGGCCGAGTTCAACGCTCCGGTTCATCGGTGAAATGAAGCAGCTCGCTTTTACGCGCGCCCCCGCCTGTCCTGAAGGACTGTTTTTACGCGTGTCTGGAGACTGGACTATCCCGCCCCCCCCCATCTGGAGAGATTTTAGGGGCGGAGTATGGGGGGAAGTTGTCTTGCGTTACAGGCACAATGGAGACCAGGATTGCCAATGTGTACATGGTGATATCCAACTGATGATTTTCTAAATTAGTTTTATCTCACTCGTACTTAATGCTGAGTTGCATAGCAGCATCATCCTCTTCATCTTGTCACGTGGCCAAATCAATATTTGAGTAACATTATTTATTTTTAAATGAGGGGCATTTGTGCCACTGAAGACATTTTACCTACTTATGTATTTCATAATATCTTCTTTAACTATTTACAAACAGTAACGGGTTCCAGAATCCTCATCTAACACCAAAGTAGTAAATAAGTTTCATAATTTACCGGGCAGACAGACAGGTAACGTAGACTTGGAGGTTTGCCATTCTTTTCATGTGTCCAACATCCGGCTCGTTATCATTCATCATCATCTTGCACATTTTTCTTGGCTGTGGCCCTCAAATTATACACATTTTCATCATTAGCCTGTCTGCCTGAAGGGCGGGAGGGAGCGACGAACCACCACAAATCTTCACACAGCCTTTTCCTCCCCAACACCTGTGTGTGTGTGTGTGTGTGTGTGTGTGTGTGTGTGTGTGTGTGGGTGAGACAGGGAGGGAGAGACCTTGGCCTTGAGTTACCGTCTCATCGTCTCTCTCCAACATGAGGTTATCTGCTGTTGTGTCTCTGAGCTTTTGATCCTGAGGTGAGAGCTTGCAGCTCGTCTTCATTCTTCAGTCAGTTGCTCTGACACCGAGCCAACTTGGCTATTCTTTCCTTTTGAACACTTTAAACATCTGCACGAAAGCACCGAACCGGACTTATCAGCCGCTTTGGGTGGTTTATGCCAGTATTTGCTCATTTAGCCTCGAGCTGCTGTCCTCAAACAAATAGGAGGACAGGAGGAGCTCATTTATTACACACCGCCAGACTTTTCTTTTTGCTTTTAAACGTGTGGTCTCTTACACGCAGGAGACACTGACTCGAGCGTCGCCGCTTGAGGTAATTGATCCGACTTCGCAGCTTCCTTTAGAGCCACAAAAGGCTTTGTACACCTTTTTGTAATAAAGAAGGAAACAGTTCACCTCTAAACCTAACTGACCATTCAGTGTCAGTCAACACTAAGTTCAATTATTGTAAAGTAACCCAGTACCAAAAATGTTGTGTATACAAACTGATGCACAAGGCCGCCCGAATAGTTTCATTTGTTGTAAAATTGGAGACTGGATTTAATGAAGACCTGGAACAAGCTAATTCAGAATTAACGATACCCGATTCATATTTTTGTCTCAGCTTAAGGGAGAAATTACTTTATTTCTTTCAGCATTTTCACATCTGCAACTTAAACTTAATGTATAAATGATAAGATTGAGCAAAATATATACATTTTACCTTAATGGTGCTCATGGAAAAACCAAAGAAGTAAAATTGTTTAAATGTGTTTAATATTCTTTCACTATTGTACCATTTTTCAGTCATCTTAAAACCTGAGAGCCAAAAGCTTTTTAGTAGGATGAAGTTTACATCCATGCCTTCACATGTAGAGACAAACGATAGTGAAGGAGGACCCGTCATACACAAAAAAACAGAATTTCACCTTTTTATCCAATAATCCTTCAATCCTTAATCAGTAGAGCAATGCTCCACTGAGAGAGCTCTAATTAATTTCTTTTGTTTGGCATCTTAACTCTCACTGCTGCTTCCTTCATCCGCTCCATGGTGTTTGCCCCTTTCCCCTCCTAATCCTGGATCTACGCTCTGGGAGAGTGACTCCAGCCCTCTCTTGCTCTCTCCCTCTCTCTCTCTCTCTCTCTCTCTCTCTCAATTCCTTCTTATTCTCAAGATCCGGAAAAGCCGCCAAGCGAGATCCGGACAAACAGACTGATGGGATTTGCAAGAAGCCGGAAGGGGCAGTAATAAGAAGAGCTGTATAGGAGGAGAAGCTGGAGGCAGGGAGGTGAAACTGGGAGGCTTGTTCGGGTGTGCTGACCCCTGCATTGTCCTGTGTCGCTAATCAAAGCATCACTGCACTCTCTTTGTGTTGTTGCAGGAATGGGATCTATGAGAGGTGGAAATAAGACTGCTTTGATTGTCAAAAGGCTCAATGGGACAGTAAAAGCGTTGCAAAGCTTAAATCCCCACATTTCCTGTATGGATTGTTAACATCGTGAATTTGCCGGTGAAAGCGGAAACTTGGTATTCTCTCTTTGAGAGATCTTCCCAACATGTTTTTTGAATACATCCTTTGAAATTAAGGTCTCTAAACATGTCAGAGCAGATGAAAGTGAGTGAGGACAATTTAAAAGTTGAAAGTTGCCGTCTCTCTGTTTCTGATTAAACTGGATGACTTTTTCCTGTTTGCCTCGTTCTTCATGTGTCTCTGTAGACGCTTGTGTCATTTCTGGAGGGTGCAGTAAAAAGAGCAATGAGGAGGGAGTGGTGCACAATGCACATAAAACTTGAGTTATGGGATGTTAGTTGTTGAACTGTTGATTGTTCGTTACTGTACACCAGGCCAGCAGAGTTACTGACACTTAAAATCAATGTGTTTTCAGTGACATGTTAGATCCATCATCTCGAGTTAACCTCTGTAGCTGGCTCACTGGATGCCTAAGCACACACGTTGTTATCCCGGATAATACATAAAGCCCAAATGTTTTAGATATACCAAATCCATCAGAGTGATTCCTTTATACAATCTATATAAAAGGACACACGGGTGCATGTGGGTTCAATTGAGAGCCAGAACAAGCTGACTGCCCAGATGTTATATAGTGTGAGCCAGTGTAGAGATGATTTTAGAGCTACTTTAATGCTGCATTCGCACATAGTTTGGCCACCTGGAAGCAGCTTGTAAACATAGCACTTAAGTCACGATGGAGATCTTTCATTCCATTTGTATTTAGACATCCGACATACAGCCCAAAATAAGCTTGATGTCTTTTGTTTTTGCTCCGTATTTGGTCTCCACCAAATCGCAACGATTTTGCCTGGTCAGCTGAAATCAAAATCCTGTTTTAAAGTTAAAACACTGAGCTGAAAGACACTAAACACTGGCTGGCAGCCCAAACAGTGACCACATCTGATTTGTACTCAATAACTTAGAGAACTTAGAGTTGTTATCTTTCAGATATAGGCTATACTTTTTCTTATTTACCGGCCATCTTAATGTCTTTCTGCAAACTTATTATTGCCCTTCACCCACGTTTGCTCCAACCGCACAGGGACAACTACAATCCTCGGAAAAAATCACAGTCAAGCAATGAGTCAAACTATTGAGACGGCCCTGTGCCCAGTCGAGAAGGCCTGGCTCCCAATTCAGTTCAAATATGGCCGACATCTGGTGCTGCAGAGACAATTGAAACAGTACAGTTAAATCAATCCAGACCGGGAGTGGGAAGAGTGACAGAGAGAAAGAGAGAGAGATCCTTTCATCTGTGTTGCTTTGGTAAATTGTCCCATGTGCCACGAGAGATTCCATTGTGTTGAACTGCACAGCCAAGTAGAAATGGTCCCCTCCGAAAAAAAGCCCACAAAACAAAGGATACGACAGAGAGGTCGATGAAACTCAGTTCCTGCTGTCTTCATCTTATTCTCACAAAAGAAAATCTCTTAGGAACTCTGGCTTTCATGTCCAACTCATTACAGCCATCTCACGGGAAGCCCCAGATGTTACGTTTCTAAGGAAATGAGCTTTGGAGCGGTTACTTCCTCCAGGTCTTCGCGGCGTGTGAGGTGATTGACAGTAAGCAGAGCGTAACGCAGCGCTGATACGAAACCACCGGGCTCGGCCAGGAGGAATAATGATGATGAAAACCTGACAGATCCATACATGAGCTGTCATTTTTCTGATGGATTGTTGGCCGGGGGCGATTTTCAAGACCGCTTAAGTAGCTTTTCATAGCGGACAAGAATGAGGTGCTCCACAAGGCTCCTTCTGGAGCGCGAAACGACAACAATTTGTATTCTTCTGTTTTTATGGGGAGGGAAGAATCTCGATTGCTGGCACAATCCTGAATAAGCTAAAATCCTTCACATTCACAGGAAATCCATAATGCAGCACAACCCTTCCTCCTTGTTGAGCGACCTAAACGAGGCCCTGGCTGTTGCTCCGTCGTGCCAGAGTCCGGATTCTTGTGGAATTTGCGGCCTCTGGCCCATCCAGCGGCCTCGTTGCTCCTCCAACGGGCCCGTGTTTGTGCTTTGTGGTGCCAGACGCCTGCTGAACACACAGGCTGACTCGACATCATCCTGCTCCGCACGAAGAGGAGGAAGCGACGCTGCAGTGATTTATTCACTGCACAACCACAACCAAAGATCTACACGATTCTTCACACCGCACAAACCGCTTTGTCTCTGAGTAAACCTGCCTGTGTGCAACTGTTGGACACACTAGTCAATCTCGATGAGCATGAGTTATGGGTAAAACACTCTTTTGTGGATTGAGGGAACAGTTATATGGAAATCTGTGTGTCGTTTTTGTTGCATTTGTTTCAATCAGGCCCACAAACAGACGTGAAGAACCTATAGCGCTTCTTGCTGGATGTGTCAATCATGCTAGAAAATTCCTCTCTCTCATACTCATTTTTTCATATTTGTGAATACATGTTTTTCTGTTTAAATAAGGAAAGCTGCAGCACATTAGTATTATTGTATTATCTTAGAGACCCCCCTCCCCCCCTAGTTAATGACAGTTCTGTTGAAGGGTTGCCAGCGGTTTCATTTCATATCTCTCCAGGTGGTTCTCCCTTCGGTGTGACAGACAGCTGCAGGCTTCAAAAGTCTGAGGAGGAGGAAGCTGAGAAACACTTCCTGACCATCCAGAACGTTCTGCTGGCAGAACGACGAGTGGAAAGCAGCCCCTGTGGATTCTGATGAGACAGCGTGACGAAAATGCATCCATCACAGTATTAGCCTCATTGCTTTTGAATGGTCCAAAATACTTTTAGGGTGTGATTTCAGAGAGACCAGTTGATGACTCTCATATTTATGTCAATATGAAAGTAATGAAATAGAACTCCTCCTAACTCCTCCTAGGTTCAGGAAAACAACGTAGTTGATGTGTGTTTGACTACGTCATGTGACTAATAACACCAATTAGACTTCCCACCGACGTTACAGAATGTCACAATTGCACCAAAGGATTACATCGAAGCACATTTAGCAGATGCCGTCCACAGCGGTCAATACTCAACCAAATCATATCCTTTATTGTCGCCATTGGTTGCCCGGACACAATAACAATGGTTTCTTTCCACTACCAAAGTCTTGTTAAGTGAGACTCCACCCTTCCCGGGCCTACGGTGCCTTCATCTGTTACAAATTTAGATGCTTTAGAGCACGGACCAAATGCCATTTGAGGTTAATTCGTCGTTCGCGTCACTTGTCAAAAACATGTCCTTGCAGAGGAAGACATTGCTGTGTGAGTTTTCGTCTTTTGAACACAAAGAGGAGCAGGAAGCGGCCTGCACACTCATTTGTGCTTTGGTGTCTTTGAGTGATGGGGAAATTGCTACAGGGTCACATTTCAAAACGTACCATCCCACCCCTCAACATTTGATCTTCTTTCTGTGCACGTTGTCATGACCCGGCTCGAAGGGGATGACAAACACGGGAGAGACACAATGCAAAGGTGATTTCCAAATATATTTATTTAAGTAAAGTAACTAATCCAAAAGTAAAACAACTATGAGGTGTGTACGTCAGTAGTTTCAGTCATGTCAGTGTGGGTGCTTGATCATGTCGGAGGAATGTTGTGAACCTAAATTAAACGTCAAAAGACACAAGACAAAGGTGCGGACGCTGGCCAGGGAAAACCAGCGACCCTGGCAGGCAGGAACCATGAGCTCTTATACTGCCAGAACGCCCCAGCTGCTCCCAATCCAGTTGATGGCATTACCTCTGGGAAAGACAGTGACGTCATGACATGAGCCAATAGGCAGGGCCGTCACACCCCCCCCCATAAGATCGGTGTCCCAAAGGGAACACCGACACACTACAACAAATAAAGCAGGACTAGTCCCCCTAGAAAAACACTAAAACGAAACTTAAACAATGCTAATAAAAAATAAGCAACTGACCAGAAAAACAAAAATAACCGAATTACTACAAAAAATTTATAAACAAGAAACCCATCACCCTGCCCATGTTCCGCCCCTTCCCCACCTGTCCTCAGCAACTCTGGTACCTGAGAAGCAATTTAAGACAACAGGCACAGCAAGAACAAGTCACGAGCAACATGAAATGGCATAACTCAAATGTAGACCTCCCTTTTCCGAAATACTAATTCAAGGCAACGGAGCACGTGACAACGCATCTGCAATTGTATTATCGGACCCTTTGATATGCCGAATGTCAAGATCATATCCCTGCAGAAACAGAGCCCATCTCATCAATCTCTGATTCGGACATCGCAATGAACGAAGAAAGGTCAGAGGATTATGATCTGTATACACAACAAGTGGTGCACAACCCCCCACATACACTTCAAAATGTTGCAACGCCCAAACCAACGCTAATGCTTCCTTCTCGATAACAGAATAATTAAACTGGTAACCATTGAATTTCCTAGAAAAGAAGCTCACTGGTCTCATTACCCCCTGGTCATCTCCTTGCATCAAGACGGCGCCTGCTCCCACCTGGCTGGCATCAACCTGGAGCAAAAAGGTCCGATCAAAACGCGGTGCTGCCAGAACAGGAGAAGAGCATAGCACAGTTTTAACGTTATCAAAGGCCTGTTGACACTCCACAGACCACACAAACTTTACTCTGGTCTTCAGCAGCTCAGTAAGAGGAAACACCACAGTGGAAAAATTTCTACAAAAAATCCTATAGTATCCCACCAGACCCAGAAACCGCTGCAGCTCTTTTTTGGTGGTGGGCCGTGGAAATTTTTCGATGGCCATAACCTTAACCTGGACTGGGGCTACACGACCTTGCCCAACTACCCGCCCCAGATAAGTAACAGTGGCCCTAGCAAACTCGCACTTTGCTAAATTAATGGTGAGTCGCGCTTCTTCCAAGCGCTCAAACAGCGCCCGAATGCGCTGCAAATGGGAGTGCCACGTGTCACTATAAATCACCAGATCATCCAAATAAACCGAACATCCCTCCAGCCCGGACACAACTCTGTTCATTAATCGCTGGAACGTAGCGGGAGCGTTTCTTAGTCCGAATGGCATGACAGTATACGAATACAGACCCGTTGGTGTAATAAATGCCGAGATCTCCTGAGCCCGCTTGGACAGAGGTACCTGCCAATATCCCTTGAGCAGATCAAATTTACTCACAAACTTGGCGGCACCAACACTGTCAACACAGTCCTCCATTCGCGGCAAAGGGAAAGAATCTGGCTTTGTAACCGAATTTACCTTTCTCATATCTGTACAAAACCGCGGCGTTTTATCCTGCTTCGGTACCAAAATACACGGAGATGCCCAACTGGCATTGGACGGTACAGCAATATTGTTTTCGACCATGTATTTTACTTCAGAGTCCAGATGTTGACGCTTCTCTGGTGACATACGATAGAAACGTTGTTTTATCGGCTGTGCATCTCCCACCTCAATATCGTGCTCCACCCAATCGGTGCGCGAAGGGACATCGCCGAACAGACAGGGAAACTTGCGCACCAAATTAGTGAGCTCACAACGTTTAGACTCCGGTAAATGAGAGAGCAGCCTATCCAAGTTACTCAGAGATTCTGAATTTTTTAAGCGACCACACAGCAGACTGTCATCCGGCTCAGGCACCCCATCCTCATGTATCAGAGCCATTGAACCCACGGCCAGAGCTGGACAAACCCCTTCCTCGGTCTGTCCTGACCCCATACCACGGCTGTAAAACGGTTTCAACAAATTCACGTGACAAAGCTGTTTGGACTTCCTCCGCCCCGGTGTCGCAATAAAGTAGTTCAAATCCGTGATTTTCTCAATTACCGTATATGGACCAGTGTACTTGGCCTGGAAGGGCGAACCTACAATAGGCATCAATGCCAGGACTTGGTCCCCCGGACTGAACTCGCGCCGCTCTGTATGGCGGTCATAATTCCCCTTCATTTTGCTCTGAGACATTTGCAATTTATCGCGTGCTCTACCACCTGCCACGAACAATCGATGCCGAAACCCGTTCACAAAATCGATCAAGTTCTTGGGCGGCTCAGCATCGACCCAATCATCTTTTAACACCGCCAAAGGGCCCCGCACCACATGCCCAAAAACTAGGTCATTTGGACTGAAACCAGTGCCCTCTTGTACGGCCTCCCTCGCAGCCAACATAAGCCATGGGAGCCCCTCTTCCCAGTCTCGATCCAGCTCAGTGCAATAAGCACGCAGGAGAGATTTGAGAGTCTGATGAAATCTCTCCAACGCACCCTGACTCTGCGCATGATAAGCAGATGACTGATTGTGTTTGATGCGCAAACATTTCAACACTTGACCAAACATATGAGAGGAAAAATTTGACCCTTGGTCACTTTGGATAATCTTCGGAATACCGAAAACCGAAATAAACTGAGTCAGAGCCCGCACCACTGCTTTAGTTGTAATGGACCTTAGCGGGTATGCAGCCGGATACCTGGTACTTTGGCACATCACTGTCAATAAATACTTACTGCCAGATTTAGCACACGGCAACGGGCCGACGCAGTCCACAATCAAATATTCAAAAGGTTGGCTTATGGCAGGGATCGGTTGTAGAGGAGCAGACTTCACACGCTGATTTGGTTTTCCCGTCAATTGACACACCTGACATGTTTTAATATATACAGCAACATCTCTTTTCACGCGCGGCCAAAAGAAATGTTTCAAGATGTTTAGATATGTCTTCCTGACCCCAAAATGCCCACTCTCGTCGTGCGCTATTTTAAGCACCAAAGGACAAAATTTAGCCGGCACGACCAACTGGAAAATAGCATCCCCTACACAGTCACTATTCACCCCAATCCATTTCCTAAACAGCAGGCCGTTGCGCAGAAAATAGCCGCTGGCTGCACTTTTTATCTCCGCAGCCGACAACACACGTTCGAACAATTCTTTTAGGGAGAGATCACCGATTTGCTCCTGCAACAACTCGCTCTGTGGCACCGACAGTGGAAAATTGGACAAGGACAGAGTCTCAAAATCCGCATCACCACGCTCCTCATCGGTTAACCCAGGCTCAGCCTTACTCATTGCGCGTGTAACCACACAGGCTGGAAAATCCTCAGGTATCTCAATGGAGCTACAGTCAGGCGTAGTACTAACTGGACAGTGTGTAACAACAGGTGCGGGAGGAACATCATCCCAGATGCGGCCGCCAGCCAAGCCATTTCCCAAAATGAACTGAACCCCCTCGATAGGAAACGCCGGCCGCACTCCCACAGCTACCTCCCCCTGTATTAGCTCACAATCCAGAACCACCCTATGCACAGGCACAGGTAACACAGTCAACCCCATCCCCCGACTGAGGATACGGTCCCCGCTGTCAGTTTCTACGGACAACGGCAGGACGGACTCGATCATATAGGAATCATATGCCCCCGTGTCCCTCAATATCGTAACCGGGACTTTAACATCGCTACCCCCAAGCGACACAAAACCACTTCTGATAAAAGGAGCATATGCCTCCAGAACATCCGGCTCAGAACATCCGACTGACGCACAGCCGGTAACTACCGGAACCGCAGCCGCAGCCGGCTTAACATTAGGATGGCCCCCTCTATGTTTAGACAACCCTGGACAATCCGCCTTCCAATGACCCTTTTCATGACAGTAATTACAGCTTCTACTGCTGTCAAAATTTCTCCGTGAGTGAGACTCGAATCTAACAAAGCCAGGCTTCCTCGAACGCATCTGGTCAGCCGCTACGGTGCTTCGACTGTGTTCACCCCAGCCAGCATCATCGCGGTTGGGCGTGCGCTCTCTCACACCATCCTTATGAAGCAGCACATACTCATCTGCTGACACAGCAGCCTCTGCAGCGGAGGCAACCTTATGTTCATTAATGTAGGTTGCAATCCGACCAGGCAACCTGTTTTTAAACTGCTCCAAAATGACTAATTCACACAAATCATCAAAAGTAGTGATCTCAAGCGCAGCCAGCCAACGTTTAAAATGAGTTGTTAAATCGCGAACAAATTCAACATACGTTTGGCCACTTCTCTTCTCCCAAGCCCGGAACCGTTGGCGATACGCCTCCGGCACCAACTCATAAGCCTTCAGCACGGCAGATTTTATTTTAACATAGCTACCGCTATCAGCCGTGCTCAAAGACGAGTATGCCCCCTGCGCCTTACCGGTGAGTACGCACTGGAGCAGCAGAGCACAGTCTCCATCCGACCAGCCCCTCGCCGTGGAAACACGCTCAAACATCACAAAAAACGAGTCAGGATCCTTCTCATTGAATGGTGGCAACAACCGCAAGTTGTTTATGTCGAAGGGCCGCGCACCGACCCCAGACAGCTGCCGACCTTCACTCTCACCAGCCCACTTATTGTCCTTACCTAGGGACAGACGATAGCTCTCCAGCTCCATCCTTGCCTTCTCGGTCTGCTGGTGGATCATCTCCAGCTCAATTTGTTTTTTAGCTTCTAACTCACACTTGAGTTTTTCATGCTCCATCTGCAACAGGAGAAGCTCTTTCTGTTGCTCAAAAGTCAACCCCTGAGTTTGTGCAGGAACGCATACGACCGGTGGAGACCGGCCAGACGTAAGAACTCCCAGTTCACAAAGTTTTAATTTCAAAGCAGCTTTAATATCGTCTTTACGCCTCCTATCCATCCCAACTACTGAATAATGCTCAGCCAATTCCAATAACTGCTTCTTAGTACAGCTCTCCAAGGCCTCTTCTGACGGGGCTGCCGTGAACGCCTCATATTCAGCCATCGCAACATCAATAGTTTACCCAGAACAGGCAAACAACACCAATCTATGCCAAACAGGACCAGCAAGACAGCGAGGTATCCCCGTGCGCACCAAGATCTCGGTTTGGAGTTTCCCCGCTATCTAACATTAACCCCCTTATCTAAGCTCCCGGCTAGTCTTCATGCAGCGGGCAGTGGTGGGTATTTATGCACCAGAGACCGCTGCCCCGGGGGAGCAACTAGCAAGCCAGCAACTCTCCCAAAGACACGGATATGCTCCCAAGACAAAGCTTTAACCACTATGCCACCACAACACTACCACGAACCCACGCAACGATCCTAAAAGAGGAACGCTACCAAACCTACAAGGGAAAACTCCGCTCCAGACTTTGATCTCCAGGTACGCTAAGAACACTCACACTTGTCTCCCCGGACGTTGGCATAAACTTAAACAACCGACCCCAAAATAAAACAAGCTCCTCCTGACCCCGCTGAAGGTAAAGGAATCCACACAAACCGATATATAGACAGACTGTGCCAAATCCGATGCTCTCCCTGATCAGTCAGCCCACATGCACTGTAAACTCTCCCCTAATTTACTACGAATACAACCAAATGTTTTACACTCCAGGCAAACTAACCAACGCAACAAGCACGCTCTATCGCAACTTTCCACGTGTGCGCAACCACCGGCACCGACTACAAAAATCCGTACTTAAAACACCATTGCAGCCAGGCCTACCAAATCACAAGCTCAAGTAACTAAATTTAAACACACTCGACTAAATTGCGCAGACGAACGGCCGGACGAGCCCCCATTTTGTCATGACCCGGCTCGAAGGGGATGACAAACACGGGAGAGACACAATGCAAAGGTGATTTCCAAATATATTTATTTAAGTAAAGTAACTAATCCAAAAGTAAAACAACTATGAGGTGTGTACGTCAGTAGTTTCAGTCATGTCAGTGTGGGTGCTTGATCATGTCGGAGGAATGTTGTGAACCTAAATTAAACGTCAAAAGACACAAGACAAAGGTGCGGACGCTGGCCAGGGAAAACCAGCGACCCTGGCAGGCAGGAACCATGAGCTCTTATACTGCCAGAACGCCCCAGCTGCTCCCAATCCAGTTGATGGCATTACCTCTGGGAAAGACAGTGACGTCATGACATGAGCCAATAGGCAGGGCCGTCACAACGTGCACGTGCGTGGGTTTGAGTGTGAACGTGTCCAGGCTTGAAGGCATCAGAGGATTTTTTTTTTTTATGTTGAAGTTTCCTTGACATAACAGTATACAATGAATTGAACAAGAGACCAAACTAAAGACCTTTAAAACATCTCACCGAGCCTTTAAAGCAGTGAAGAGATGAACGTGGGAGACAAAGTCAGACTATCAGTGCGAGTGAAGTGGTCAGAGCGCGGAGATTGATGGCTTCACAACGCAACACCACTGAAAGTTTGTTTCCATGAGCAAAAGACAGAACTGCGGTGTGTCTGTGTGTGTGTGTGTGTGTGTGTGTGTGTGTATGTGTGCGTGTGTGTGTGCGGAGCAGAATGTGTCCCAGATTTCCTTTCGTCTTCTTCCTGCCTCTTTGCTCTCGTCTCTCCTCTGCGGGCTGGATGGAGGCAGCTTTGATGTGGCACTCACTCAGTGACCGCAAGTCCAAGAGGAACCAGATGCTCTTTGGAGAGACTTGTGGTGGAAAAGCTTATGTATAAATAAAAAAGAAGAGACACAGAGAGACAGAGAGAGAGAGAAAATGGGTGCAGGGGAGGGCTGTCCCCCTGCCACTTGAGTTTACAGTAAAGTTTAATGCACCAAAGCGATGCAGGTCGTCTTGTTCAGGTAACAGTTCCCACGGAACAGAACATCTTCTTGCGTGCGGTTAACTATGTATGTATATATGTGTTAATTGTACAAGTATGTCAAACAAGTATTACCCATCTAGTTACAGCGAAGTGATCCTGAGCAGACAATGACGTCATACCCCTTGTGTCTGTTGTAATCCGATCTCTAGTCTTTATAGTCAAATTACTAACTAATAGACAGAAGAAAAAAAGTTGTACTGGTTTTAAGTACTGTCACTTCATCTTTTCAATATTTTATTTTCAATTGAACTGAAAAAAAACCCAGTTTCCTACATTTCCCATAATGACTTTTGACTACACCCAAAGAACCTGCCTGAACGAGCTGCATTCAGCTGTGGTTTTTCCACGTAGGTGGAGGAAGTGATGGTGGCAGCAAAAGGAAGCAAGAGTTATTCTGGTCCCACTGCTGGTAAATACTGTTAGCACTGCTAGCACCATTAGCACTGTCAGAACTGTTAGCACTGTTAGCAGCCATTGCCATGTTGAGAGCCACGTTAAGGCGATAGATAAGCTCTGAATTTAAAATGTAGCACCCTTAAAGGTTTTGCTGTTTATTGTCGCTTTAGTGTTATGCTAAAGTATAAAGACCACAGGAGGAAATATTATTTTTGTCTCTGGTGCAAGTAACTAAGATTATCAATAATAAGTTTGTTGTTTCATGTGATATCAACTGAGAAACTACGCTGTCCAAGGATCGGAAAAAAGCAATAAATCCGGGCTTACTTTTCTAGCGAGGTCACCGTAGCGGTCTGTATATTTGCTGACACAGCAGGTTTTTATGCCCCACTCCCGTGTTTGGAGAACTCTCCGCTGCCGTAGTCTGCGTGACAGAACACAGGCTGGTTCAAATCCCGTCTCTGCCCCGGCTCTCCACGGCATTCATGCTATAGAATTACACAAACCTGGTAATAGTTTTGATTTATGACCCTGATGTGACACTGTGGGGTTTAGCAGGAGGCCTACGCTGCTCCGTCTCCGGCCACTAACAACACATTGGCGCACGTTAAGAATTGCCCGTTGTCCAACATTGCAGCCGAGTGGACATGAATAGCAATGAAAGCTACAAACAGGGGGATCAATGTGACCTCTGTCTGCTTGGAGAGGAAGGAAGGATGTCGGCGGAAAGAAAGTCAGTATTTCCGTCATTTCTTTCTTTCTTTCTTCTCTCTGTGAGGCAGTCGTGACATGAAATGTTTATCTTTTATGTCAAATACATAAACAGTTTATGCAGTAAACCATAGCGGGACAATGCAATGACAGGGTAATGGCTCTGGATGGTAAGTACAATGGAGCCATCCAACTGTTTTGTTTGGAGGGCAATCAAAACCCATCTGAGGATAAACAGGAACAACTAAGGGCTGATTTTGTTTATTAAAGGAAAATACGGAGAGCTTTTTTTTGTGAGTGATGGCGTTTGAGACGTCGTCGGGAAATTTAAAATGAGCAGTAGGATAAGCATCGATTTCATTGGAGGATTATTCGTGTCAGCGTTTGCCCTGCTGGTGCGTTGTATCAATAACTATTGAAAACACGTTATGCTACATATGTACATTTGTGTCGATTTTCAAGTTAGATTCGCTGTCAACGTTTAACTTAAGTGTTTAATCATGAGTGAATGAAAAGTACATTCATGTTAACATTCACAGTTGGACCCCTCTTCCTGTTGGCTCTTGTCGGTAGACTAACATTGTTCCGCCAAAGACTTGTTGTTTGGGCCATGTCACTAACATTTACCTCCTTCCATAAGCTGTTTCCTGCCTTAAGCAGATCCTTGTGTTACCAAACCGACGAGATGGCGAGTTAAGACACTTAAAATGCAGTTTTTTTTTTTTTTCCCCAGTCGACGTCGAGTCGGACAAAAGTCGCTGAGGAAAACGTCAAAACTAAGCCTGTGGTTTGTTTTATATGGCAAAGTGGTGCCCGTTTAAGTGTCCTCTGTGGTTTCCCTTTTAAAGATCAAAGGATGCGAGCTAATCTATTTGACTAGGCTCTGCTGTCTCCACGACAACAAGATCACAGACCGGAAGCCCGTCCTTCCTTCACGGGACAACCTCTCCCCCATAAGTCACATAGGTGTTTGCATATGTGCGTTCATATGTGTGTCATTTAAAGCTTTCTCATTTGTTCCCTCAGTGCGTGTTTGTGCGTTGGGGGGGGGGGGGGTGCGTGTTTGAAGAGATCTTTCGGTTTTGGAGGGACACACAATCTCTGCCACCACCCGTCTTTTTATCCTCAGGTGTCTGTGTGTGCGTGTTTCGGGCTTCAGTGACCCAGAAAACGTCTCTAAAAGCTGCGTTCTAAGGTCGCCGTTGAGCGCCGTGCGTTTGCTCAACACATGATTAGAAACAAAGACCAAGCTTTTTTTTCTTCTTCTTCAATTCAATCCGAGAAGTGACAAGGTCCTTGTGGCCTCTATTGACTTGGAGAATGTGGAGTCTGTGTCCCATTAAGGATCCGTTACAATCGTATGATTGAAAGACGGAATGAGGCCGTGGAAGCTGAGGGGGAATCAGCTGCAGCACATTAGGACTTAAATCTTGACAGATCTTGCTCTTCTGGGTTCAAGGAATTCCATCATGCTGTCCCACTAACCAGATATTTTCCCTTTGCTCTCCTTCTTGTTTGCATTACACCAGGGCCTGGGCAAATCGAAAAGATAATCACCATTGTCTACTGTGGGTTATTAGGGGCTTTCTGCACTGAACATTGCAGGCAGCGGGCGTGTGAAGAGCTCTTTCAAAGCAGGGAGCTGAACACACAAATAGTTAGTTAAGGTCATAGGAACATGAGCAAAGTTACTTTACTTGGTTAATGGTTAATTATTCTTTAAAAATGATCAGATGTTTTATAAAAACAACATTTAGGCAGCCAAGTTGTAACAAAACCTCTTTAGGAATTGGCCGTAATTGACAATGAAGGAAAACCGCTGTAATATTAAAGTAATTTTGTTTAATTTATGGGGATCTATTGAAATAATAATGGATTTAGTGCTGTGACATGGTATCCCATGCAACACCTCACATCAGTGAACGACCTGGCAAGAGACTCAATGATGACGAAAAGACAACATCAACTGTCTGCAATAATCGACTGGGAAAGGGTTAAAGGTCGGCCAGAGGTCAGCGGACAGCAGGAGAAAGATCAATGAGGGCATTCATATCGGGGGGCCACGACACAGTGGTTAGGCTGGGCTTCAGATACTCGGTTCACCTTTCATCTGTTGGTGTTCCACAGCGTGGTCACATGGTATCACGTCTCAGCCAGAGCGTCAGCTGCTGCAGTAGAAAGTTAGGAAAGCTAGTTAGTGTTTATTTTTTATTTTGAAAATGACATGGTCAAATGTGGCTTCAGACGACACCGATGAAGCAAAGTGTCTCTGAGCCTCAGACTCAGAAGTTTATTAATGAGCAAGCCAAAGTGTTGCATGACTCTAACAGCCATTAGAAGCCTGCAAAGGATTCGTCAAAGAGCCTCAGGCCGTCACATTCCTCCCCTTCCTCCTCCCCGACCCGCTCTTTTTCAAACACTTCATTACTGATGAGTTGTGAGGTAATGGATTTTCAAACATTTCACTGACTCCATCTCTTGGCAGGGCCGTCTTGTCTGGTCTCTTCAGAGGGCTGGAAACGGATGAGAGGAGTGACCGAGGAAAACTGTCGGACAATATCTAAACTGTCTTGAACACTTGCCTCATAATCGGTCAGAGTGCCTGGATCACCGCAGCACAGCTGCACGTTTTAGTAAACAGTTATACTTAAAAGCTTATTCAGATTAATGCTTTTCCAGCTCGATCAATCATTACCGCAAAGCAAAAATAATTTAATTTTTTAATTTACCACGATTAATGAAGGGCTAGTAGTAATGCGCTTCAGATGTTCACAGTCATCATTTTTATTTTATTTACATTCCTCTTCTTCTCGTTGTTTATTGCGTGCAGTTTGGAGTAGGATAAGGAACTGATTTACCCCTTTCTGTCACACACAAGCTGGTGGGTGGAGCCAAGTAATGAATCATCTACAAGCATTTGGTTTCCATTTGATTAATGCATATCAAGCGTTTATGCGAGCATGCTTTGCAAATTAAGAACACAACATCGCTGTGCAGTATTGGATGGTATGTACATTTCATGTACTTGTGTTATATGAACCAAGTGAAAGTGATGCCCATCCACTGCTACAGGATTAATTGGCATTAGCATCAATTGAAGAGAGCATTTTCTCTGTTTTGTCAAATGAAATCTTTTTGCTGCATCCCATGATTGAGTTTAGAAGGAAAGCGTTTTATAAAGGATGGAGACGACAACTCCCTGATCGATCAGGATCTTCACCTGGTTATCAGTTAAATGCATGTGCATACACATTAATCCTCTGACTAATGTGTTTTCTGCTCCAGGTGTCACTGAGCAAGGCACCTGAACCACCTGCTCTGGTTCTCCTGCTATCTGTTCAGATAAGAGTTCAAATAAAAACACATGTTTTTTGTCTAATTACTATGGATTGTCCTCCAGGCGGTACAACATCAATCATATAGATTATAAAATGTCCTCAAGTCTCTAAATCTTTTTTTTTTTAGAATATTTAGCTGTTGTCATTTCACAGTATCATATCATCGTCCATATCAGTATAGACAAAACATTTGGATTTGCATGGGTTTACATTAAGCCAGTCAATGTTTAAAGATAGTTATATTTAGTAGATATACATCTCATCACATTCAGTCTCCCCGATCAACACCGGATTTAATCCAAGAAAGATTATGCCTATTGATGGTTGATGTTTTAACAGTAGCCGTCCTCATCACTGTGCATTAAATAGTAAAAGACATGAAGCCAACACACCTCGACTGCTGCTGATCAAATCATGAATAATGTTTTTCAAGTTTTTTAACCAGAAGCTCTGACTATATTTGCTCAGTATGAATCATGTAGAATCGACTGGGTTGATTTTTACAAAACACACAAGTTTGGAGGTTTGAGTTTTGAAGGCAAAACAGATACTGATGCATCAAAGCCGTCCGGATGAGCTGGAGGCAAACTCAGCATTCATCATTCTGGGGCGGACCACCCAAAAAGAGCTCCACGCCCCCCCACCCGTCCCCCCCACCCCCTCTCCCAGCTCACCCAGCCCTCCCCTCTGTCTCCAGTTACAAAGCATCGCTGGTTTCCAAAAGAAAATGTCGCAAAAAGAAGGGAACTTGAACTTCAAAAGGAGACTAATCTGAAGTAGCCTGAGTTAATCGTGTGCATCTGTTCCGCCCTCAGGAGTCCTGCTCTGCCGGCTGTGAGACCCCCGAACCCAAAGTCCACCGCTCAGGACCTCTGTGCTAAATGTTGTTGTCAAAGCCGCGTGGAGACTCATCTGGAAGTTGCGGAGCCCGATGTTTACTCCCAGAATGTTTCACGAGACCGATATCATGTTAATGTCAAACAATTGTATTTGACCCTGATGACCTTGTCTCTTGTAGCAGTGACAGTAAAATAACTCGAAATGTCTATTGATGGGATTTAAAGCTCTCATTCTTGAATTTATAGTAGTTATATATAGTTATTGTTTCTATAAATGAATGCAATGACAATGTGAACATGTTCACTTCAGTGAACTCATAGGTCATTTTCAAATTTAGAAGTTAAACAGACAAATATCTACATCAAAACTAGGTAGTTAAACATTGAACTCTCTTGGTAACCAGAAACACATCAACAAACAAACAAACGCTACTGTTGCAGCCCAAAGAGTTCAATTAAAAGTGCTTCTTAGTTTTATGGATTTGCAGAGTTCATAATAAAATAATAATAATAAAAAAGTTCAACCCATTTGTTTAAAAATCCGCACACGCAAAACGCACACAAGCTCAGGCCTGGAATGCTTTTCTAATTTCAAAATACCTTCCTCTAAACCAACCAGAACACAGTCTGAATGAATGAATGAATGAAATATTTCTGATATTTCTGTGGGTGATGAGATCTGTCTGTTGCTTCTCCTGCGGCAGATGCTGAACAAACAAGCCCAGATGTTTCTTAGGCAGGTTGTTTTTACAACATGCTGTTGTGGCAAGAGACAAAAAATAGAAAAACTAAATAATGGGTGGGACTGTTGGAATCTTCTAAATAGATGTTTAGGTGAGATTATTTTGTCAACCAGCGATACAAGTTTTTTTGTGATGCTTTAACTTATATATTTAGTTAAAGTAAAAATGTAGACAGTGTGGAAATGAATTTTTCCAAAAGTCAACACAAAATGTTGAGTAATCTGTCAGACCTTCAGATCCAAACACAACTAGCTTCTTTAGTCCGTTTGTGACGAACGTCCAGTTCAAGAGAAACTGATGTAAAAAACATCCTTCACCGACGTGCAGTGCAGCCACGAAGGAACAGGTTGTGTTTTGAGTTCTTCCAGCGTGAAAACAAAACACCTGTGTGGTGAGAATGTGAGCAACGGGAATTCTGGGAAATGTAGGATATTTTTGTAGTCACATAAGAGGAAACAGCCGGTTTGAGGAAAGTTATATTTTGAGAGAGTATATGAGAAATATCTATCTATCTATCTATATATAAATTACATTATTGGCACCTCAGAACTTACAAAGACAATCAAAATGTCACATCAAATAAAGGGCATGTGCATAAAATTAGGTGATCTGGGACGACAGAGCAGCAACCAAACCGTCTGCATTCCTCCATGTGGGAAAAGAAAAACGTGGCCTATCACATTTCATCCTCTGCACCAGCTTTTTCAAGCGGATAGTATCCAGCACCACGTGGCCTGCACGTGTAGACAACCCCCTCAGACACACACAGATGCACACACGGATGCACGCAGTAGAGTGCGGTGATTAAGGGGAAGCCAAAATCAAAGGTACAAAGCTCGCAAATTGAAGGACCAGCAGAGCGGCCGTCCCGTCCTCTCCCGCGCAGGAATGCTTCTCATTAGGCGGCCGCCTAAATGGGAACCAGCAACCCGCAGATGCAGATGGGAGTGGGCGTTCTCTTTTCCAAGCCCCTTGACAAGAACTGAACTTCTTTATTGTGTCTGCATGTGTTTCCTCATTCCTTATTTGGTATAGATCATTAAAAATCATATATTATGACATAACAATAGTGGTTTCCTGCCATAAAATTGTTTTTCAAGTGTCATTTTTTACTATTTAAAAGCATATTAGGGCTACAGCTGCTTTTTTGATTCTCTTTGAAGATAGTTTGAGCTTTTTTCCCGTAGGACAGATCAGACGTCTTACATAGGTTGGTAGAGACAGTTTATGACAATCTGACATCATTTGAAGTACAATGAAGCTGCAACAAGCTGTCACTGTGTTTCATAGGGACTATTTCTTTAGAATGTAGCTTCTTCACCAGCTGATTATCTAAAAAAAAACTTAAAAGACAAAAACTCATATCACAAGCTTACATCACTATAGCGATATGGATATAATAAGTGAATTATTCTTTTAATTATTATAATTGTCAACATACTGACTTCTGAACGTTCACTGTTAAACTGCCGTGGTTTTTTTTTTCCAGCATTGTTGCCAACGGCAACAGAAGGTGCAACTGAACTACAGCAAACAGACAGCGATGGATGAGCGATAAAAGAGCTGATAAAAGAGCTAATAGAATAATAATTAAAGACGTAGTCGATCATTAACTCCTTCAATCTAGTGTTAACGACCAGCCGCTCCTTGTGACAGAAACTCATTTGTCAGAAAGATAACGGCGATTCATCTCGGCAGTGCCTGTTTCCCTTTACCCCACCTTTGGGAGGAGAAAGACCCATTGTCTCACATCCCGAACGAGTCATAAGAGGGTCGACCATGAATAGCAAGTCCGCGACATGATGGATGCGGGGAGCGCTTGAGAGGGGGCGAGGGTGCCCTCAACTCGCAATAACTTTGTATCCAGCTGGTAAATTATTCACCGCTCGTCCCGTTTAATCATCTGAGTTCATTCAACCTTTCAGAAGGCCGACGGGACCGTGTCACAGGTGTATGCACACTGCAGGGAGAGGCATGCGCGCACATGTGAGTGTGCGTATGGAACCGGGGTAAGCGGCGCTCCCACTCGGTTAGTAGTCCGGCTAAAGAAATAGTCACAAAACCTGAGCAAATCCCAACAGTTTATATATATATGAACATAAGCTGCACAACAAAGACGAGGCACACGACGTCGGCCTAATGCTTCACGCCCACCTGCTCCCTTTTCAACCAGAAAAGCGGCCCGCTGACCTTCTCCCCACGAGGTGTTTATGGCGGCACGTTTGATTTTGGCACTCGAGCCATGTGACCCTCCTGATCCCAAATTCACATGTAACGCCGGGCCCCTTAAGCCCCGGTTTGTAATCTTATATTGTGGGAATAAGGCAGAGAAATGACCACCTTTCATCCTCGTTTCAGTCTCTAAGTGTAAAGGGCTCAAAGGAACTTGTGGTTGGATGGTGATAAATGTGGCTTTTAGATTTTTGGAAGTTAGCGCACGTAACAACTGCTCATATCTTTCCGCTGCCTTTGTTCTATTTCAATCATTCAGCGGACTGGCAAATCAAGGCCACAACAACCGGGCCTGATTGAATAAAAGCCTCCGCTGAAACAGCACATTACACCACGTTCAGGCGCTTGTTGCCAGACAGTGAGTTCCAAAGCTTTGGCTCCTGTGCCGTTGGCGGCTCGTGGTGTTTTTTCTTTTTTTTTTGGGACAAGGCCTCCACTGTTCATGGAGCAGCTCCGCGTGGACCGAGGAGGCCACAGCTGCTGATAACGGCGGCTCTGGACCGCTTTGAGTCACGTGTGACGGGACGAAGGGCCGACACACTGAGGGGTGAAGTTTAAAGTGGTGATGGCAGGAATCTTCGTGTCGCTTGTGTTATTGGTGACATCTGTGGTGTTCATTTGTCAAACAAGAGGTCTGTGATTCAAAGATTAAATGCAGAGGATGTTCGGAGGAAAAGCCAATGTCATCGTTTTATACCCTACATCTTCAGAGCGAAGCTCTACAAAGCGTTTTATTAAAAAGCGGCGCTGATTTGTAATCTGAGATGCTGATCAAGATCAGGATGGAAATTTAAGTAATTGTCGTCCACAGACTGTCTACAAGCTCCGGGGGGGGGGGGGGGGGGGGGGGAATGAAAAGCAGGGGGGCAGTTAGGTTTTTCAGGTTAACATTCCCCAAAGTGGAGCTTGGACATTTATAGCGAGATCATGTGAATCCTTAAAAAGAAATAACCCATTATTCCTCTGAAACATTAAAAGTTGAATTCATTAATAATACAACACACACTTGATATGCTGGTGATATTGGTGTGTAACATTCATTCACAGTTCATACCTCTATGACCTTTTCTCCTGATGGATCAGGTTTAAGCATGTTCCGTTGCCACAAAAGAGAAACAAAAATATTGGGGGTTGAATTAAAGTTCTATAGGTCTGAGACACCGGACCCCGACACCAAAGTCTGACGGAGAAAGAGCCCAAGCGGACAGAAATAGATGTGGTACCTTTTATTCAAATAACACACTATACAAATAAATAATAACACTCCTGGACTGAGGAGACAATCGTCGATCTGAAGGCACACAAATAAATCACACGGAACCGCTCACTGTGGTGTGACGTCACTTCATTGGTTAATTCATCATCGATTCTTTTTGAGTTTCAGTTTGACTTTTATTTAAACAAAAATATTCTCAATATGATATTTATACTTTAGGACAGGACAGGATGACCCAGTCGTCTCTGCTAAGATCTGCTGTAGTCACTTGTAACGGGTAAACACACAGGCAGGTGTAAATGTTCGATATATTCCCAATTTTTTCCATGTTCATTCTTTATGTTTTAACGGTTGAACGTCCCAAACTCAACTGGTATCCTTTAAAAAAAAAAAAAAAATGTTATCTGCCATCAGTTTGTCTGAGTAACAAATTCCAGGTCGGAGCAGAACACGTTTTTCATAATCAGATCAGCGTAGCTGTTCCTTTTCATGCCCTCAGCCAGATGTGCTCTCCAAAGAAATGTTGCCTTTAGATCCGTCTGTGTGATCACGGGGGGAATTTCATTAGAGTGAGACCTCCATGACTGAGACCGATAACAGCAGAGCAGGAGGAGGAGGAAGGGGAGGAGGAGGAGGAGGAGAACAGTGCTGACTGTGTCCCACCAAAGACAGCGCTCAGTTGAGCCGAGAAGAGGGGAGAGATGGAAGGAGGCTGGGGAGGAGGTTGTGGGACAAGAAGAAGAATGGGGGGGGGGGGGGGGGAGGAGAGAAGGGAGGAAAGGGGGGAAATAAGAGGCTATAACAGGTTAGAGAACAAGGTTCGGGGAGGACAGGAAAGTTGATGGAGAATGACAAAAGAAGAATGAAAGGAAGGAGAAAACAGGTGAGGGTTGTGATAAGAAATGAGAAAAGCAAGTGGACAAGACAAGTACAGGGTAGAGGAGACAATAAGGAAGGATGGAAAGGAAGATAGGAGGAGAGGAAAGAAACAGGAAAGACGTAAATGAGAGAAGAGCAGAGTGGGGGGAGAAAGAAAAGAAAGGAACGTTGAGAGATGAGGACGAGGAAACAACAGAGAAGGACAGAGGAAGGAGTGGAGTAAGGAAACAAGGGCTGAGGGATGGTAGGAGAAAACAAGGGAGGACAGCAGGGGAGAAGGAAGGAGAGATGAGGAAAAGGGCAGATGGAGATAAGAGGAGTGGAGTACCAAATGCATAAAAGCGGGTGGGGGTGGGGGGGGGGGCAGTAGGGAGAAGGTAAGGAGGCCGGGACTCCCCGCTGAGGAGTGATGCGATGGTAATCTCTCAGCTGGAGCATCTGGTCCTCCCCGTGAACAATGACTCCTGCGGGCCGATCGTGGCCTGACCCGGCCCTGCAGAGATGGCTGGCCGATAAGCAGCGCCCCCCCCCCCCCCTCCCCTTCCCCGGTCTGACTGGGCAGGTCAACGCCACGCCCGGTCAACAAAGACGCGCCTTGTCTGGGGACACACCGGGTCACGTTTAATATACCTGCTTCTATGTGGTGTCATGGGAAAGGAAGACGCTGGTCAGATAGGAGCTCCTGTGTCCAACGGTGATGAGTGAACCCCCCACGCGCCCCCCCCCCCGGTGACATTCCTCACGGATCTTCCTTATCGGGACATTCGCTCTGAAGATGGGCGAATGTCACACTGCAAGCGCTGCCCTGTAAATCAGTGTGATGACCCCAGTGTGTTTGTACAGTGACTGGAGATGCACAGCTGGAAGGGGGATTCATGGATTTTGGGGTTCTTCAGATCAAAAGGTATAAAACGTCCCACGAAAAGACGCCAAGGGACCGAAAAAGTCCTTAAAAACTGCAGATAATCCAGATGGCGCTCGAGTGGAAGACGACATCACAGGAGGCTGTAATGCTCATGAATGTCAGCAGCTCTGATTAAAAGCTGCTGGCTTTTCCTTTCAAGTCCATTTATCACATGGAATTGTTTGTATACAGTTGTTTTAATCTCCCACTGTGTGTGTCTGTGTGTGAGAGATGAGATGAATGTAATTAAAGTCTTTTTTTTTTAATTAGACGCTGTTCTTTTCTGGGACGCCTGTGGCAGCGCTGGGTGGAGCCAGCGTGGAGACGGGAGGTTTGTGGTGCGCCTGAGGGAACCACGCCGGCCGGGGTAATGGAAACCGGGTGTTCACTGCACACAAATACACACAGGCAAACACAACCCCGCGCACACGTGCACTCGCGCCCACACACACACACCAAAGCTGAAGGGAGAATAAAACACACACAGAAAGCCACATAAAGTTATGCAGACATGAATCTGAATGCACAGCCCCCACAATGCTAATGTATACCGCACACACACACACACACACACACACACACACACACACACACACATATTCATTCATGGGAGTACCTGCATTATAAAATTCAGCCTGCTGACACGTAAATTCCCTAAATAGTGGTGATGTGTGCATTTGCATGCACACACACGCATGCAAGCTCATGCATACATAAAAACAAATACAGGCTGACATACACACACATACAGACACACACACACACACACACACAACCTCCTACTGATGCACAATCCTCACGCACAAGCACGGATGAGCACACGCAGAGGCACATGCATGAATGCACACTGGCTCGCTGCCTGTCACTCACACATGGCCGTGCGTGTGCACACGCAGAACTCATTACAGATGATGCAGCGCACACCAACACATCAAAACTATGCAATGTGAGCACATACACATGCGTGAACGCACTCACGCGCTCTCCACCAACCCCCTCCCGAGTCATTACACATGCATACACACTTGCACATGCGTGCACACACATAAATGCACTTAGGCACAGGCTCATACATACAAACACAATAAGCCCAGATCACCTAAATCCCTTGGCACGCACACACACACACACACACACCGACTAACAGTAAATCATACACACATTGCAGGTCAGACCTCTACAAATACACACAGAGGCAGTAAGGACACAATGGGACACACACTCAGGACCCATCAGTCCAACAACGAAATGCAAAACCATATTCTGCATCATTTATTGGCTTTGATTCTTATTTTTCTCTCTCTCTCACACTCTCTCTCACACACACACACACACACACACACACACAAAACAGATCAGATTCTAGATTCCAGGCTGCCCCATGTTCCATGTCGAAGTGTCCCTGAGCAAGACACCTAACCCCTAATTGCTCCCCAGGCAAAAATGTGAAAAAGCCATGGGTTTAAAGTGTAATGTAAGTCGCTTTGGATAAAAGCGACTGCTAAATGACCTGTAATGTAATGTAATGTAATCAGGGCATCTAGTGACATCAGAGAGGTAAGTCCCGCCCTTTCCTTCAGACGCTGACGTCAGTTTTCCACCAAATGACAGATGGTCGAAGACTTTCTCCATTGACAGCTGAGAATAAATCCCGCCGGTGACCGGCGAGGCCCCTCCCACCCGCAACCGTGTGGTCAAACTCCCATAAATAGGCATTGCTCTGTGCACACTGAGCAGAGACTGTGACCCCCCCCCTGATGGTGCACCAGATGGAAATATATGGAAAACACCGAGGTGTGAGAGAGCATACATTTCACAAAGCAGCAGATGTTTCTGCAGCGGCTTCCTATGATGAACTCGCCCCCCCACAAACTCTTCTGTCCTATGGTTTGTTTGGGAGGGGGGGGGGGGGTGGCGGTCAGCACGAGCAGGTCAGATTGGGCAGGGACGGGTCAATCTCTATGAACAGGGCACCATCTAGTGTCGCAGGCAGAGTATGAGAGAGATGGTTTCTTTTTTGCTGACGCATTTGGACTTGTTTTGTGGTGTGCTGAGTGCTTTCACCGCCCCCCCCCCCCAAAAAAACAACACTGGTCACTGGGAGGTTAGTTTTTTTTTTGTCAGAGGCAAACAGGGTAAAAAGATCTCCAGTGTACTTTCACGTGACTAAAAGAAAAGAAACACGTGGTCAGTTAAAAGATTTAATAGCAACCGCTTTAATAGTCGTACAAGAGCGTTTGAGGCGAACAAATTGTGTCGGTTTCTCTGCTGCTCGTCCGTCACATCACTGTAACCGAAATATATTATTTACAGAAGGTCGGACGCAACCAAACCTTTGAAGATCTCACCGTAGGATCTGATGAACCCAGGTGGACATTTTATGGACCAAAACGATTAATCGAGGACGCGATCGGCAGGAGAATCAATAAGGAAAATAATCAAAAACAGCAGCAGTGGCCATTAAAAGCTACATGTTTGCTGTTATCTAAGCAAACGACACGTCTTCCCATTTCATTTTTCGAAGGGCTCTGCTGCACTCCTGGTTTGTAAAAAAGAAAACCCCAGAAAAGTTGGAACTTTTAGTTTCGCTTTTACCCGCTCGCCACAGATAGACGTCCTCAAAGGGAACACGGGGTCCACAAAGCTTTCCGCTACAACCACAACAAACCCACCAATTTCACCAATGTGGCAACTGCAGAGGAGCGATATCTCTGACCTGTGACCCCCCCACAAGACACAGACTGCACCGTCAGCGGACTTTGACCGCTGCGACGTGACAGAATAATCTTTCACATGACCCAGTCTTCAGGTGTTTGAGTGGTTTTGGGTGTGGCACATAAACCCCCCCCCCCCCCGTCAAAACAAGAGCCTAAATAATCTCATCAACAAAAACCAAATTTTTGCAAAGACAATAAAACACAGCAAATGGTGTTTATTGTCAAAGTGTAGGAGTAGGACAATGTTATATGTGCATATTTCATTACTGTGTACTCTAATTGTGCAACGAACTACGCTACAGTATATACAGACATCTATCATTAACTGTTGATAGCTGGATGACAGTTATACTGTATAACAGTAAATCTAGTTAGCCGGTTGCTTGGGCGGGAGAGTCCGCGAAGACAATCCGTCAAATGCCCAAGACTTTGGTATCATCTGCATCAAATGCAAAATGGTGACTTACTCTTACAGTGTAATATCAATCAATACAACTAAACACGTCCATTAAAAACATCCACATGAATATACTCAATGCAACAAATGTTATGCAGAAAGATCCCCCCCCCCCCCCTTCTCCCTCCCTCCCCCCCTCCCTACGACCGTTCGGTTTCTCTCTTTTAGCTCCATAAAAATCCAGTAAAGGTTAAACAAACATTTAAATGTTACATATCCCATAAAAAGTAAAAGAATTAATGTTATGAGAACCCCCCAGTCTACACGGCAACGACGCTTTGTGAAAAATATACGTAGAGTGGACTAAACATTTACATGATTTTACAGGTGGAAAGAAAAACGCGGCTTTTGACATAACTCTTCTGAATAATAATAACAATAATAATAATAATACAGCCCCACAGTCTCATGAACATGCTAAGGTCTCTCGTTACTCACTCCGATCATCGTCCGTGTGACGTCGGGCCGGCGGCCCGTCACAGGCTCGTGGTTGTGTCAGTATGTGTGCGGATACTTTTTTAAACATTTTTTAAATTGTGTTTTGTTTTAAATGAATGCTGTGGATGTATGCGGACCACCAGCGCGCCCGAGACCCGGCGCGTCCGCCGGCGCTCAGCAGTCCCCCGAGTTATGCGAATGTGGCCCGGTCTCCAATTTCCAGTCTCTCTGGTCGGCGGCCTCCGCCTGGCCGTGCTGGGAGGCGGCGGGGGACAGGGACATCTGTCTGCGGGGGTTGCCGCTGTGCATGGTGTTCCAGTGGCGCTTCAGGTCCGACGCCTTGATGAAGGCCTTTTCGCAGGAGCCGCAGTTGAACGGCCGCTCGCCCCGGTGCTGCCGCTCGTGGTCCTTCAGGTGGGACTTGTGCTTGAAGGCCTTTTCGCATATCTGGCACCCGAATGGCCGCTCGTTGCTGTGGACCCGCTCGTGCCGCTTCAGGTCGGGCCCCCGGATGAAGGCCTTGCCGCACACCACGCAGCGGTGGGGCTTGAAGCCGGAGTGGATCTTTAGGTGCTCCTTGAGGTGGGCGGCGGTGGTGAAGGCTTTGGGGCAGTGCTCGCAGGCGTAGGGCCGGTTGGCGGTGAGCAGGCGCTCCTTTTTGGCGTTGTGATCCAGGGTTTTGGCGCCGGCGCCCTGGCAGGAGCCGTGGTCGCGGTGGCCGTACAGCAGGTACTCCAGCTTCATGTCGCTAGTGGACGAGGAGCCCCAGCCGTGGCTGTGGGGGTCCTTGCCCATGTTGGTGTTGTAGTTGTGCGGCTGAGACACGTGAGAACCGCCGGGCCCCATCCCCTCCATCCCCTGGTCGTAGAAGCTGTTCTTCCGCACCTCCTCCATGGCCAGCTCCTTCAGGATGGCGTCCTGAGCTCGCAGCCCGTGGTCACCCGGAGCCTGGTTCTCCCGCGTCTTCATGTTGGTCAGCTCCCGTTTCTGGGTGCACAGGTTATCCAAGAAGTTGATGCCCAGGATCTGGCCGGACGACATCATCATGTTGATGTCCTTCTTCCTCACGGCGAGCCTGGCTGTGTACATGTAGTTGAGCACCTCCTCGAAGATGTCCGAGCGGATGAAGTCCAGCTCCACGATGGAGTTGTCCTCTTCGCTCTGTTTCTTAAAGAGCTTTTTGAAGTAGTTGCTGCAGGCCGCCAAGACGCAGCGGTGAGCCCTGAACTCGATGTTCTCCACCACCACCACCACGTCACAGTGCTCGCCTTCCATCCTCTGCTGGTTGAGCATCTTCAGAAAGGTGGCTTTGTGATCATAGTCAATATATCTCAGTAAGTCAGACATGCTGCAGGTGAAATCGGAGCTACCTGCAGGGGAAATAAACACAAATATTTTAGCTTTGCACGAGAAGTAGGGCACGCACGTAACCTGCACGAGCTGAGGGGGTCTGCACTTGCATGCTTCTTGCGAGAATACAAAAAGGGTGCATTCAGGAGCAAAACATTCACACGGGATTATCGCAGTAACTTGCAAACTAACGTTTGCATCGCTTCTGTTGACGGACGACCGATAGAATTGCAGAGATTAAACAGAAGTAGGTGAATCGATCATGCAGAAATGCTTGTTTAAAAAAAAAAAAAAGGAAAAAAAAAAAAAAAGAAAAGCCCCACACACGAAGGCCTGGCAGCAGTAAACGCCGCAGCAGCGCCTGTAAAATGACCTAAACGCAAACAGAAACAAACAGACGGACTCCGCTTAACTTAAGCCACTCGTTTCGGCCGTAGAGTTCGCGTGACAGTCGCGCGGGGCGTGCAGGAAAAGGATAACCTCAGCAGGAATATTTCACATTTCACTGCGCCCAGCCATCTTGGTCCGCGAGCCTCCATTGGCATGTTCCTGGTGCCTTTAAAAAAAAAAAAAAAAAAAAAAAAAGAGAGAGAAAAAAAAAAAAAGCAGTTCACGAGCCGGCAGGAAAACACGCGGCTACGCGCGCGAGCCAACTAACGGCTGAGTCCAAAAACACGACGCGTGCTTTCCCGCTACGCTTCGCTCGGGGAGTACGAAATGTTAATACCTGAAAGCCCGGAACGCGATCCTTGTGTTGTCACGCAAGGCAGTCGACGACGGTCCGGAGCTGTCGTTTTTTCCTCTTCCTCCTCTTGTTGTGACTATCGGTCTTCACAGGAAGCGACGCGCTGCTCTGCCGCCCCCTACGGCACCGGAGAGGGTACTGCAGCGGAGATCGTCTCCGCGGCGAGAGGAGGACTCACGCTTTCTGCGGCGTTGCGCTACATAAAACAAAACATGTTTTTGAATCGAGAAAATTAGAATGTTCACGGCGTGTGTCCAATCTGTACAAAACAAATGCGGTTTATTTAAAAAAAGAAGATCCCATGGTAGATCAAGCAAGACAAAGTGCTCTTTGGGGTGCCATTCCAAAAGGGAAAACATGATAAAGTGCCCTCTATAGTGGAGAATACAAGACGTGTCCTAATGGCAGTCATTTAAGGGGAAGGAAATTTATTATCTCTGGAGGCTACTATTCCAAGGCTCTTAGTTTTAATGTTTGTTGTTGTGCGCCAAAGTAACATCACAATATTAACTTTCACCTGGAAATACACCTGGTTCTGCTATTTGATAATGTGCTAAAGTGGTACTTAATGTGCAATACAATGGACATAATAATTTGGAGTGAACGGTATACACTTACATATAATAAGGTTTGCTATTATAAATACAGAACTATTTGCCATTTCCCATATATGACCCTTTGACCAGTTTATTTTTTGGGGCATTGTGTGCATTTGGTTTGCACATTATTGATATTTTTATATTGCTTTGTTTTACTTCTTTTGTTATACTACTACTACAACAATTTCCTTTACATTATGTATTTTTGCTCTTTACAGAAACCATTTGAATTATATACAGACATTGTGTGCTTTTCCTTTTTAAATATATCTATTTAGACATATATTTTCCAGCTACACTAGTTATATATGTGTTTACCTTTATTATACAGCTTTGCCATTTGTATTAGCCATTCTATTGTTTTGGGGTATTTATTTTTTGTACACATACTTGGGAAATAAAAATAATAAATAAAAATAAAAAGAACGAACAAGACATTTATTGCACAAATAAAAAAAGTCATTGAACCTGTAGCCTTTGATTAACATGTATTAACAGTTTAGGGACCTCTCCATTATCTAATACCTAGATATTACAGTTGCAGTACATCTTATTCATTGCCATTAGTTAAATATTGTTCAGTCAATAAAACAGATTATTCGTGGAAAAAACATTTGACAAATTGATCAACTTGTCCTCTCAATTCGCAGCAGAGTCAGAGTGAGAGCTCCCTTCTTTTGTTTCTCTTTGGCTCACACGCACGTTCACAGCGGGCGGAGCTTTAAACGCTTGCGTGCGTTCAGCATAATTACACTTGGCTCTAAAAATCCTGTCTTAATTACCACGCGGGCGCTTCTTTAAGTGTTTCAAACATTTAGTTTGATTAATAATAAATCGACTATAATTTACAGATCCAACCACCTTCCATCTGTGTATTCGTTTGTAATTCTGGTTTAAGCTTGAAGATTTGAATAACAACACGTTGTCCATCAGGATTTTTTAGTGCCCAGGGATATGAAATCTGCAATGGCTCCTTTAACTAGGCCTGTTCCTGAGCCCATATATTCTAGTTTATGTTTTAATTTGGCAAATAAAATTAAAAAAATCCAAAATTAGAAATTAATATTTAAGGGTCAAACCATTTCTGGGGTATTGTGATACCCATCAAATAACCAGTGCCTTATTTAAAAGGAAACTAACTTTGAAAAGCAAGTATTTAACACTGATCTAATATCAGTGCTAAAAGACATTGACGCTCAATAAATGGTGAGTTTCAGTCCTGTGGTCAACATATTTGAGGGGGAAAAAAGGAAGATTGAAACAAATGCATTTGCCACTTTTATTTCACCTTTTTTGAGGAAAACATGGCTGGTACACGAACAATACTCGGTTATTCTGTTGAACAGATGATGGAGGCATATAGTTGACATGTTCAGGGTGGAGGGGTACGGGGAGTGTGGGGGGTTTTACAGATCTCTCTTGGCTTCGCATCTCATCTGAGCAGAGCTCGGCGTCCCGAGCCCTGGATGGAACTCGGGACTCGACCGTCCATTGGGGAGAGAACATTCAGAGCCCCCGGAGGGACATTCAAACCGAAAAACACAAAACTAAAAACCGCCATTCCTTAAAAACACACCGTGGTGGAATCAAATCGCCGACCGAAGAAACACACGATAAAAACCCGCTAAAAATAGTCTTTAAAAAAAAAAAAAAAAAAGAGGAGAAATGCAATTCAAGTAGACGTGACTAAAAACATCAGGTGTGAGAGACGATTAGCGCCGATGTGCGCAGAGCGGGGTGACAGGTTAAACCAGCGGATGCTGTGGACACGTGTTCTGGAGTGATGGCTTCAATTCATAAATAAAAACGTTGCCATGTGTTCTCGGCAATCATAGAAATGCATTAAGAGTCGTAAGGCAGTGTGTCAGCAAACGGGGGGAGCGGGGGGGACGGGGGGGGGTTTGCTTGCTGCGCACGCAGAGATTCGGCGTGCGGGTCGATAACCACTTTAAAAACTAAATTAAAAAAACAAAAAAAACATAACTTTTTTTCAGTATAATCTTTCAATTTGTATTATAATGCAACATTGCGTCCTTCCCATGCAAGGTGCTTTTATTTAATTTGCAGGTGAGAGTTGACTGGCGGCAGCATTAGGAGAGCGGGAGCCGTTCCAGTCGTCTGGGAGTCCCGGGGTAAAATGTGGAGTTCTGGATGTTGGATTGTGGGCGGTTGATGAGAAAAGCGCCCTCAAGGTTTTTCAATCCTGAAAGAACAGGGGAGGGAAGAAGAAAAAAAGAAAAGAAAAAGGGCAGCAGTTAGTACATAAATGACCACATGGGGCTTATTCAATCACATGTGACCCTTCAGCACCACAGAGAACCCCGAGAGACACTGGATATGAGCCCACTCAAAGGATTGATGTAGTTTTAACACCATAAATAGATTCACTGGGGTCCTACAGTTACACAGAAAAGCACACCACCACATAGATACACACAGGCTCCTTGGCTACATTCTGGCTTGTAGCTAATGTGTTAAATTCAAAAGCACACAGACATTAAGATTAATTCATTAAATATGAGTCATTAAAAGGGGTTAGAATCTACAGGACAACATTTGTGGCCTAATATTGAAAAACATTGAACATTATCTAATGAGCTGAATCTAACGTGAGCCTGATCCCGGCAGCGTGGGTGGACGTGTGGTGGATAAAGCGAGGTGTGCGGGACATTGCCCTGCGTGCGTTTGTTGGACTCCAACTGTTTTTGACACACGACTTCTACACATTTTCCTGTTTGGCCAAAACGCGCTGTGTGTATTTACAGTGGAAAGAAACACCAGAAGAAACCTTTAGTATCCAGTTAATTTTGCTATTCAGAATACTCTTGTGTGTTAATATCGGTGTGTTAGAACCACACACACACACACACACGCAGACACAAAAGGACTGGGGGCAAGTTCCGTAGACACAAAGCCAAGCATTCTCATCTGGTGAGTCACGCATGCTCACACACGCACGCTCCTCGTCCCAAACCTGTGCGCCTTGGGATCAGTTCAGCCAAGAGCTTGTGAATAAAACCGGACCGCTTCAGGTTCTCCAGATTAAGAACCGTGGAGAGAAAGCAGGCGGCGAGGTTGCGACGTGCTCCGGCCGTGCGGTGCAAAGCGAGGTTCCCCTACACAACCGCCCCCCTCCCCCCACACGCTGCCAGCAACACAAATGGCTGCATATGTGAAGGTTGCAATCACACCACCAAAAGGACTGTTGAAACTATTTCCCCCCCCCACCGTCCACACACACACACACACACACACACACACACACACACACACACACACACACACACACACACACACACACACACACACACACACACACACACACACACACACACACACACACACACACACACACACACACGGTAAGAGTGCAACTGAAGAAGCCGCATGTCACACATTGTTTTAGAAGAACGCGTTTCCGAGACACGTCTTGAAAAGGTCAGGATTCCCCCGATGACTCAACATCGCTCCGTGAAACGACTCCACGTAGGCGGCGGTGAGGTGCAACTATTCGTTGATGTTTTATTGAATCAATTATGCTGATCATTTAATTGCAGAGTAAAAAGTACATTTAAAACCGCTATGGTTAACAGTAAATGCTTTGTCTGGTAAAGGCCGAGTAGAAAACTAAAGTAGATCTGTTGACTCAGGATCGGATTCCAAGCACAAGCCGGTTTGGCCGGTATTTAATCGCTCGTCGCTGCCGCTGCGCTTTGTCAACATAACGATGTATACGTGTTTGTACAGCACAATGCACGCCGCGGGGGGGGGGGGGGGGGGTCACTAGAACCGTCTCAGATTTAACGTTTTCCCTCAGCTGCAACAACCAATTTTCTTTACAAAGAGGAAGGGAGACCGACACAGAGAGAGACACTGCGTCACATGTTCAGTACACAGTACACTCTCTCATTAACAATAGGACCGTGTTTCTTTCCAGCAGGGGGAGGTGTTGCATTCACATTATTACAAGAGCTTGCATGAGAGCATCGGGAGCATCGCTTTAAAGCGCTTTGTGTGTGCGCGTGCGTACAAACACAACAGCATGATGCATTAGCTGTAAGTGCTACAGAAGCAGGGCTGTCCGTGCACGTGAGAAGAATTGCCGACGGGAAAAGCTGCGTGCGACAATGGAGACCAGCTTAAAAAAAACAAACACAACAACCAGTCCGACCACATCAAAACCAGACTGACTGAAACGGGACAGGGACGGGACCAGGACTGGGACCTTTGTTGTCTTACCTGCGTCAGTCCTCCCCCTCCTCTGGCGTGATCTCTGTCTCTTTATGTACCACTACTTTGGTCACTGACATGTCAGGATGCTGTTCTTTAGCCTCCTTTATGGCCTGAGCCAGAGCCTACATACAGGAGTGCAGTGCCAGAAGGGGTCACCAGGGGGGGGAGACAGAAAACGGGGAAGGCAGAGAGGAAGGGAGGGAGCAGGGATGTTTCATTGTGAGTCAAGATGAGCCAACAGGGAAGCCACTTTTAGTTACATGTGTCACACTTTCAGTAATTGTTAAAAGTCATGAGTTAATGTTTTGTGCAAAATATCACATGCTTATCCCGTCTACGTCACATGCTCGAAAAGTACAAGACGAGGTCCTGAGGACACCAGCACTTGTTCATGGTCAATGCTCAAATCCATTTATTGACTTAACAAGCAAAGTAAAATAACGAGGTAAGAGGAGAATGAATTAGAATCAGTGTGAAAACTCGAGAGAGACCTGATCGTGGTCGATGTCTGTGTCCCCTGTAATGACAATCCTTTTCTCAATTCTTGTCTCTGATATTCCTCCTTTCACCGTCTGACCAACAGAGAGCAGAAAGACCACTTAAACTTCAAGGCACAAATAACAACACACGGCATATACATTCACATGCTATCTACTCAGTTCCTCGAATGGAATTGTAAAAATAAAATTCAGTGGGACTTGAACATTTTATTATGATTTGGATTTTTGGGACAAAACAGCTGTTCATGAACTTGCAGACCCCACATTACGCGCGTTTCGGTTCGGCAGCAGAGAGCGGCTGGCGCAGACGTGCATCGGCCCGCGTAGAGAAGTGTCATGAACCCAAAAGGACCATAGATGAACCCTGACCTTTGTGATGTGTGTGGTTGTCGTGGTGCTGGTGGTTTCCGAGGTGATTGTCTGAGCACTCAGCAACACCCCAGGGTCCACGTCGCCATTAGTCTCCACCTGTGACGAGCAAAACACTACATTTCACATTCCTACTCTGGATAAAGCAAAAGCTTTAATGGTTCCTATTAAATATGAATGCAACAGAAATTTGTGTTGAAGCTGCATTAAGTGATTTTTTGTCCCAAGCCAACACAGTCGAATAGCCTTCTATGGGACTGTTAAAAGCTGCATTGTCTTCACCAGCTAATCGCTACCACTGCTCTTACTACAGTGCTTTACGGCTGCAGCAGTTTTCACCAGAAAGATCTAAAATCCCACTCTGCATACGAAGACAGTGGGGCATTTAGCCTGAGGGAGTTAGCACAGAGCCAAACAGAGCGTTAATATTTCATTCCACTCATTAGGCGGACACAGACACGCAACTCTGAGCAAATGCTAATAAACTCTGAATGTGAGGTGTGTACATAACAGAAATTACAGCTTTGTTTTTTATGGCGGAGTTCTTTCTTCCGTCATGTTTTTCAAAATGGTGCAGGAGGTAAAATGGAGGTATTGTGCTCTTCTCTACCTCTGCAGACTCGTAGGTGATCGTTTTTGTCTCCGTGTGGACTACGGGCACCTCTTTGGTTCCCACCTCGACGACGTCGCAACCCTGATGGACAAAAAGGAAAACCACACAAGTAAATGCATGCAGGGGGAGCAGAGCAGGACCATCCGTGGTCCAATTCAATTAACTGGGATTTCTGAAAAGGCTCCGCTGTGAACTGCTTTTAGAAACGTTCCACTCGGTCGTACACAAAATCAAATTAACACAAATAAATGCCGCATGCTAATAAACTAAGCCAAAAGAGCATGCAGTCATGCATTAAGAGTCCCTGTTCCGGTGAAGAGGTGAATGCTGGGTAATGCAAATCCCAAGGTTTCAATCAGGTGTGTGCGCCACATTGTATTAAGAGGTCCCCCAATCTGCTCCGCAACACACTGTGAAATTAGACGCATGTCCATGCTATCGGCCGAGTTTTGCCCTGATTATTAGTGGCAGATTGTGTTGGCAGGAGGGAGGGGGGGGCGGTGAGGTTGCAGGGCCGAGGTTGGGGGGCCCCCACCCCTTCGAGCTGATGCCGGGTTACCTCCGACCGAGTCACTGCTGGAGGTGGAGGGCTGAGCCGGCCCTCGGAGGCAAAGGGTTCAGTCAGAGTCACTTTGTGAGAGATGGCCTTCGGTTCCTCATCCTCTTTTTCTCCCTTTTCTTCAGCGTGCACTATTTCTTCCTCTGACACCAGATCTTCCGGAACCTTTTCGGCGAGACAGTATTGGGCAAGTTTCAAATTCAGCTCTTGCTCACCATGCTCCTCCTCCGGTGCTTCCTCTTCTCCATCTGTTGTCTCCACTCCATCTTCTGACCTGTCCATCTGTGCACGGTAGTATTTCTCTTTTTCAAAGGGCAAACGTTTCAAGTTGTCCGGAGAGCTTTTTTGGCTCTCATCCTCGGCTCGTGAGCATTTGTCCCTCTCTTTGTTCGCCTCCTCAAAACCATTTTCCATCCCGGGGGGGAACACGTGTTCCTCGAAATACTGCACCTGATTGGAGAACTGGACTCTCCTCCCATCTACTTCTGTGTGCTTTCTCTCCCCGGTGTCATTTAAACCCAATAATTCCTCCTCCAAGGCCTCCAAACAACTCTCGGCTGCCTCTTCCTCTTCATTGTGTTCGCCGTTTGTCAAAAGCAGCTTCTCCTCATTTTCACCACATCCGACGGGTGCAGCAGCAACAGTGAATCCGCAACTATAATTTCCATGTTTTTCCATAAACGCCTCTCCCTCCTCATCTATTTTATCTTCTGCTGAGGTCAGCACTGCAGACAAGCTCTCATCTAACTCTAAATGAGTCGCCGGCGGCTGTATTTCCGCTGCGAGCTCCACAGATGCGCACTGTCGAAGCGGCTCTGAAAGCGGTGCAGCGCCTGCAAGACCAGGTCTAGCTGGTGCATCTCCTGAACTGATGCCAGGAATATCTTCTCGTGACACATGTACGTCATCTGGCTCTCCCTCTGCAGGCTCTGCTGACATAAATGTGACTGTAGGGTGCGGCGGCTCGGCCTTTACAGCCTCTGTGGACGGGATATTCACCGTTGGGCCTGTCGACTCTGCCGGTGCTGCCTCCGTCTCCGTGGCAACCACCACCTTCTCCTCTGGTTCAGGGGGTCCCTGTGAAGGACAACGATCGCATTAGAGGATGTTTCTGCTTCTCAATTACTAAGATCCACTCAGCCCAGGGCTGTCTCACACCACACCTGATAGAGGAGAACTGTTGTGTCGGTTATACATTCATTATAGAATTAAGACAGGCACGGATATCCAAAGACATTTTAAGTTTATTGTGAATATGAGTGGTCACCTTTTCGGAGGAGGGAACCCATCCCAGCGTAGACTGAGATGTGGACAGGATGGACAAACACAAGAAAGGAAAAGAGAGGAAAGTCAAAAGTCACAGTGAACACCAGACAAAGAGTGAAGGCAGAGTGAGGGAGGGGGCGAGGGGAAAATGAAAGGACTGAAAAAGGAAACATTGTATGGAATACCATCGCGCAGTAAATCCTTAAACCTTTAAATGAGCGTCAGAACGCTGGATCCACCAGCAGCAAACATCCGCTAATCTGCTTTTGCAAAATGGTTACTTAAGAAAAGTGTAATCTCTTTTCAGGTAGGCCCATACAATTCTTTTTTCCCCTGACTAGTTCCGGAGGCAGAAGGGGATTTTTTTGGTGGAGGATGAAGTGGGGAAAGCTGCAGCTGTGGCACTAAGCCGGGGTTAAGTCACTGCTTTAAGGGAACTGATAACAGACCTGAAAGAAAGGAATGGAGCAGCGGAGCAAAAGGGCAGAAAACAAACAGGAGGCAGACATTTCTTTCCTTATCAGCCGTGGGAGCCAGCTGCTAAGGCTAGTCGAGCGGGTTTTAGTGTCAACCAACTGAAAAAAATAAAATAAAAACGTTTGTATTGGGAGAGAAGCAGTGGGCTTGATTGCAACACAAACCGGCAGTTAGGAGAGCTGTGAGCTTTGAGCGTTGAGGGACCGTTAGCCATGCAGAGCGCTCGGTTACACTGCTGTTAGACTGGTTTGGCTGCTGCTGAAGGCAATGGGGCAGGCGGAGGGCGGTGGTGGTGGTGGAGATGTGGAGGGAGGCAGCCAAAACAGAGCGGCTCATTTTAGGATTCATACAGTACCACTGCTAAGGATGTAGTCGAGGATTCGGGAGGTGTAATCTGAGAGGGGCCGGACTTTGACTGCTCTGTTTGGACCTCTTCACCCGGCTGCGGGGCGTCGGAGGCTTTCGTCGACGCACCGACGACCTCGGTGGCCTCGGTCTTCACCACCTCGGATATCCAGGACGCCATGGCCTTTTTAGGCGAGTCAGTACCTTTAATCTGAGTCACGCCATTAGCTTCCATCTTAGGACTCCATATCTCAACTCCCATAACTGCTTCGTTTTCCCCGCCTTCAGCCTCTCCGCGGAGAGCCGGCTCTTCTTCTTCACCCGCGGCGCCCGTCTCTTTGCCCTCGGCGTCTACTTTATCGTCGGCCTCCTTCAAGATTATGAGCGTCCCTTTCTTGTCACTGATGGCCTGGTACACTTCCTGCCTGACAGCTCCCGGGCTGACTTTAATCTCTTCCCTCTCGGCCACCTCGTCCACCTCCCTGAGGGTCCCGTCCATGAAGACGTCGTCGTCCATAGTGGTTGACGGACTAATCCCGTGTAGCCCAGAGGAGGAGGCCAAATCTGTTGCGACGCTATCCCCCACATACTTCACCAGATATTCTGCCGCCTGGAGGAGACACTTGGCTTATTGAAAACGGATCGTTCAGGTTAAAGAGACAAAGGGCATCACAAAAGCCAAGACGACGACAATGAGCTGAAGAGACTATTCATAAGAAGAAGACCGAAGACTGAGCTCCATACGAACTTGGACAAAGATGCACTGTCGGGATCTATTTTGTAACCTAGTTTCTCTGCACACAAATGGTACGATCAGCACCATTCAGCAACATTTCCTATATTTTTAATAATAAACTTAAATGTGTTTTTTCTGGTTAGTTCTTTTCAAGCTTTACTTATGTGATAAGTGTGAATAGAAACACGGCAGGTAAGGGAAATAAAACGGAGAAACTGTGCAAGTGTCCCGATTCGTCTGGAGCTCCATAGATGGAAAAGGGCCAAACACGACACCACACTCACAAAATCCAGGTGAAAAGAAAGAAGGCAGTTTACCTTGGTGGTTTTAGGTTCTACCTCCTCCTTTGTTTCTTCGCTTGCAGGCGGTTCGTCTTTCGTCTAAAGAAGGAAATGAATAAAAAAAGGTCACCGAATGAGACAGACAAGATAGAACATGCTCAAACAGGCACGATCCAGATCCCAGAGCTGTCCCAGTGAATCTGCTTCTCCTCATTTCCGTCGGCCACTGATGTCAGTGGTCAGTCCTCAAATTATGTAACACAGCAAAAGAAAAAAAAGGATAAAACCGCTCCCAACTCCAGCAAGTAATGTCACAGAGCACAACCATCATATCACAGATAAATTACAAATTCCTGTTCCTTATCAGCTGCTGGTGAGATCTATTGGAGACACGAAGGGATAACGGCAAAGAATACAATAAAAAGAATATGCACCAGGGATCATTTTCTGTATAAAATGCACTGCAGACTTTTTGGCGATTACCGAATTTACCGCACTATGACTCATTACGCAAACTTCAGATGGATCTTTGCTTCTGCAAAAATCTCTTAACACACACACACACACACGCCGTCACTCAGCCGGCCCGAGGACCGCGGCTTACATCCTGCAGCTCCAGAGGCTCTATCATCGGCGCTTCGTCCCCTCTGGGCGAGTGCGCGGGGGACGAGGACAGCCTCTTCTCCCACTCCGTCAGGCCCGGCGAGCTCTCGCCCGTCTCCAAGAAGGAGCGCTTCAGTTCGCTGATGTTGGTCTGGTGTTTGAGCATCTCCTCCGGAGGCGAGGTGTCCTACGGGAGCCGTTCAACCACGACACAGGTGAGGTGAGGCCCGGGAGCGGCGCAGAGGGAACGACGGCCATGCTTTATGTAGGCAATGGTAGCTTGCATATCCAACCAATTGCCACCACACACACCCACACACAAAAAAAAGAAGCTTTGGGAAACCTCAAATGCAGTTCTGAAAAGGTCTACGATCAACCAGTGCAGACCTAAAATCTCCTCTGCATTGAACGCTTGATTGTTTGTTGATCGCTACCTGAGCTACAGCGCACACAAAACAGCAACACAATGGAAACACATCCACTCGCAAGGAAGCCGCCACTGAGAAGCAGCTTGTTCTTAAATGCCTTTAAGGAGCATTTAGGATATTTAGGTTATGATATTCATGCAGATTCACAGATTGAGTTGTAAAAGGTTTTTAGTTCAGCACAAAAACTCCCAAATGTCATTTTAAGTTAACACCTCCACAAAAACTGACTTGATTCAGTTTCATACTTTATCTCTCACACGAGTGTATTTGGATGCCCACAGCAAATCCTTTAGATTAAAATCTAATAGTTTTAATTCACACGGAGAATTACTGGTTCGTTAAGATGTATTGTCATCAAACAAAAAGCACTCGCATGCAGGTTTTCTTACCAACCTCTAGCATCAGATTACTATGCCTGATAAAAACGTTTTCCCCAGTTACTCGTCTTATGAAACTATACTGTAAAGACAAAAGAGAGGACATGAAATGTAGTTAAAGGTGCTATGGTCAATTTAAACTCCTGAGACACTGGGAGCTTTGTCTTCAACTCTATAGATGTGAATGCCCTGACGGCATAAAGCGATAACAAAACAACAACTTCAAAACTGTGAAATCGGACTTATAAAATAATAAACACGACTGCACCATCTACAACACTTGGAAATGAGCTGGATGGACGAGTTTAGCAGCAGCAGCAGCAGCAGCAGTCGGTGAGGTGAGTTTAGGCAAGAGGGAATGGTCAGTCTGCTGGGTGGTCTGCTGGTCTGGACATGAACACGGAAGCGGCGGCAGGCAAGCCAAGGTGGAGAGACGGCACACAGTGACAAAGTGGCTCATTGCATCTGCCGGCGGCGGTGGTGCGATGCACTGAGCAGGGACATGTATCGAGCCCAGTGTACCTGAGTCCGCATCTCAGAGTCGTCGTCTGCGTCCGACTGACAGCACGTTAAGAGCGTGTGAGACAAGGAGGAGAAGGGTCGTTAAAACGGGAAGAAAGAAGAGTGAGCAGAAAGCAGCGGCAACATACGGGAGGGTAAAGGTGGTGGTTGAATTAAAAGTTAAAAAAAAACATATTGTGACAGTATTGTGACAGACAGAAGTGTTTTTGCTAAACACGTACACCCAAACTGCATATGCGGATTCATAGCCGTGGCCATCATGACTAGCCGAGCTTCAATTTGCTCTACAGGTTGAATTGGTGTGCGTATAGTTAAAATAAAACCCCAAAAGCTTGAGGAATGGATTAAACAATGTGTTTCTTTGCTGTGACACATTGATATTAGGTAAAGAAATACTTAAGAACATACATAGAAAGTGTATTAACATTAAAGTTCTTTTAATGCTTTGCATTAAGAACATACATAGAAAGTGTATTAACATTAAAGTTCTTTTAATGCTTTGCATTAAGAACATACATAGAAAGTGTATTAACATTAAAGTTCTTTTAATGCTTTGCATTAAGAACATACATAGAAAGTGTATTAACATTAAAGTTCTTTTAATGCTTTGCATTAAGAACATACATAGAAAGTGTATTAACATTAAAGTTCTTTTAATGCTTTGCATTAAGAACATACATAGAAAGTGTATTAACATTAAAGTTCTTTTAATGCTTTGCAAGTGGACGTAACGAGACGAAAAGCATGCGTCGCATGCACAACGTCCTGTAGACAAATTCTATTTAGTGTTTTAATACTTTGTTTCCCGTTGTCATGCCTTTCATATTAAGTCTTTCCACGATGTACAAACCTCCGTGGCAGTCATCTCCCCATCAAAGGCAAAATCAGTTTGTTCACTGTCAGTCTGCATTCGCAAGCAGACCGAAACCGTTCCGAGTGGCAAGCAAGAAAACAACAAGAACCCAACTTGTAAAAGCCGTTAAAAATGCATTTAACATCAGACTCTTCATAACCACAAATGGAAATACACCGGTTGTTTCTGTAAGTCACACGTTATCAAACAACACTGCTGATAAGGTTGGGAAGAGAACAACAAAAATTTAAAAAAAGCAAATGAAAAGTAGGCAAGCAAAACAGACTCAGAGGAAGTTGGAACCTTCTGTCAGTCACTTTGACATTAAAGTGTATTAGTTAATTTAATCTGGATTTTGATACACCTTAATCTTGGTGTGTGTGTGTATATATATATATATATATTATATATATATATATATGTGTGCATGACACATTTGCTGTGTGCTGCATAGTAAGTAAAACAACAAAATGACGAACAGTAACCTGACTTTCAGGCCCTCCTCCCTCCTCTCCATGCATGTTGACAATAGCGGTAATGTGGGTGAATTTAACTGTCACAATCTCTCTGCAACACGCCGTGTCTTACAGTATATCTGTGATTCAAAAAGATGTTACTTAAATCACATAAAAGCATCTTCTCTACAGTCAGCTTATTTTAGCCCTTTTCGGTTAATCAAATTGAAATCATTGATTCTAATTTGTGCTGCTTTGTCTGACTCACTGCAGAGAGACTGGGTGCATGTTTCATGCATCAGTGGATTGATTTTATAGCAACCACTTTCTACACTGTGATACTATGAATCTGGATAACTGAGATGGTTTAAGCACAATACTATGCTTTAAAATAAGATATTTAGCATTTTTACATGCATTCTTTTAGCATTCTTTAAAATATGATATTTAGCATTTTTTTAAATTATAGAGCAACTAGACACTAAACTTTGTTTAATTTGGGACCAAATGAAGACTTTCTTTAAATTATCATTACCTGTAATTACCACTGAGACGAATATTGAAATATTGCCACAATTAACTGTTTTCCACAGTGCACGACTGTTATTGTAAGCTGACTTGTTAGTGATGGCTAACATGTTTTCAATGTCTCAAGAAGACAAATTCCCAGTAAAAAGTCTCTTGTGTCCAACCCGCTTGTCAAGGTAAAATCAAATGCAAGCCAATCAATGAAATGAAAATGGTGGGACTCGAAGGTGCGTCCCCGTGTGATGCGGATGAGGATGTGGTCTACAGGATGAGCGTGTGACCGGGCAGAGATGAGGTTCTGAAAGTAGGACAACTGACAGACACTGGGACAGACGGTCCCCAGGTCGGCTCTACCGGGAAGGATAATAGGGGTTAACCGCGGTAATGATCTGTCAATCGAAGGACAGAGGCGGGTACCGGAACATACAGACGTACGCGCGCGCACACACACACCTCCTCTTCCTCTGAACTGTCATGGTCATGGTAGCCCTGGGCTATGGAAGCGGTCAGGGAGGCTGCCTTGGGCTCCAGGTAGCAGAGGCACAGCGCCAGGGGGAAAGAGAGGGTGAGGGCGTACGGCACCGAGAAGGAGGTGGAGAGCAAGAAGAAGAAGATGAAGAGGAAGCAGGGGATGAGCGACGGGGACTTAATCGCCATGAAGTTCTGCGCGCACATCGGGAGGAAGCGCATCTCCGACAGGTCGGGAAAGGAGATGTAGCCGTCCTCGTCCAGCAAGGAGGACAGGTCGGGCAGGTGCAGGGAGAAGGAGAAGAGCGTGCCGCCGCGGCTCTTGCCCTGCTCCAGCCGCTGCTTGCGGGCCGACAGCAGCAGCACCTGCTCGTCCAGCAGGGCGGCCTTGCGGTCGGCGTGGGCTTGCCGGCGGCGGCACCCGGCGGTGCTCTTGGCCGGACTGACAGACGAGGCCCGTTTACGCGCGTTCTCCCTGCGCCTCCGCCGTACTTTAGGTGATGACACGGGAGATGAGGGGAGTGAGAGCTCTGAGCGGAGGGGGTCGGTTGTGTACACATGGGAGGAGCACTGATGGGAGGGAAATGTCAACGAAGAGAGTGTGTGTAAATGGAGATGTGCGGAGGGGAGGGGGTGGCGAATACGCATGAGCGGAGAGACACACACACACAAGTATAGTGTGGGGTCAAAGGAAGGACAAGAAAAGAAAAGAAAAGCTAATTAGTAAAGCGCACACAGGATGAGAACAAGCACTTAGGCCTTGTCTGCTGCAGTGGGTTAAGCTGAAAGCAACTGGGAAATTATCATCAGCCTTTAAAAAGTCAAATGACAAAGAAACCAAAATCTCAAGAAAGGGACATAAAAAAAAAAAAAAAAAAAATCAAATCAGCTTCTAAGAAACATCTTCTGTTTCTTTGACAACCTGAGGACATATTTGCACACATCCAATCATCATCACACTCTTTGAACCACAAGAAAACACATTTAAAACCTCTATAAAGTCCCAGAGTCCAAATGAGGAGCAGCTCTGACTGAGCAGAACTGGTACCGCAGCAGTTTACCTTTGTGTCGTGTCTCAGCGGCGTTGTCGGTTCCTGCGTCTCTGCGGCATCCGTCGGAGCGTCCTCCTGCTCCGCCTTCTCCTCCTCTGCCTTTTTCTCGGTCGTCACCGTGGTGATAAGGTCTCCCTTAGTAAGGATTTTGGCCGCCCCAGCAGCGGCACTGTCCTTCATCGGAGTCTCATGGTTCTCCGCGATTGGTGCTGAAAGGACAGGAAGACAAAGACATGCACCACATGCATGTTCATATGCAGAAAGCAGCAGCATCTTTAGGGACAAAGGTTATACACACAATCTCAGACAATCTAAATGCACAACTTCAATAGGGAACACCCCAAATTAAAAATGTGTGTAGTTGACACAAAAGCAGTTTAAAGTAAATACCGGGGGCAAAATTAACACATTGGTCACAGACGCACTGCTCCTCACCTCCATCTAAGCTGAGCGACATGTTGTAGCGTTTGCTGGAGGAGCGTTCGACGAGCGGGGCGAGTCTGTTGATCATAGAGCTCGCCCTGCGGCTCTGAGCCTGCGTTCTGCCGCTGTAGCGAAACTTGGAGCCCAGGCTCAGGAACTTCTTCGGTTGAGACTCGGGGGACACGAGCCTGTCACGAGTTACAAACACAAGCATTAATCAAAGCAGAAATAGCATGAATTAAGCTGTCCACTGAAAAACATGAGAACTCCTACTCATTTAAATAGCCTCAAGAGAGGCCGCCGGTCTTGGCTCGTTACTCAAAACAACCCAGAGGGACCAATTTTTTTTTTGCTTAAAGCAGCGCAAAGCAACTTCACGTGTTGTCCAAAAGGGAACAATTAGAGAGCACTGCTTCTATTTCTCTACAAAGAAATCATCCCAGATGATCATCTGTAAACTTGTCTACAGGAGCGAAGTGATGGTGACCTATTAACAACAGAGGATGCTAACGACGGAAAGCAGAGTAGCTTGTGCAGACGGCTCATACTTTTTCTTGCTTTTAAGGGAAATGTTAAATTGTTCATTCCTGCAAGTCGCCATGTACCTGATACCAGAACAGGGCAACAGAATAGCATCTCAGTTAGGGAAGTTTCATTTTTATGCATAAGCATAAGCTACTTTCAGCAGCTTCAAACGCTCAAGAGGTCCTTGGTTTCTCACCTGAAGAAGGTGTGATGCTCCACGCAGACCTTCCACAGCCTTTTGGCAGCGCGGTGATTTGGAAGCTTGAAGCCGATTGTGCTTTCAAACTGCTCAAACTGCAACAGGGAAAAAAACACTGTGGTTAACTTCACCACATATTACACTAATGCATGCCCCTAAGTTACTATGCAGCATCAGAGCATTTCCTTCATAAAACATAATTCAAGTAAATTCAGTGTTTATGTTGGGTCCAGACGTTGGCTGCACCTGTAAAATGCTCCTGAAAATAGAGGCTTGTTATGGTTAGCCTGGCGTAGCTTAAACTAAGATTCTGAGCTGTATCCAGCAGTTCAGCAGATACCTAGTAAATAAAACGCCTTGATGGTCCCCCGGCTCTACTCAGCCATTTTGAAATGCTTGTTTTTGCGCTCACCTCGCCGGGCCGGATTTTGATGTAAAAGTTGTTCCTCTTGTAGGAGATCTTCAGGATTTTGGGCCAAGCGAACCGGTTGATTCGCAACCTGTCTCTGTAGATGAGCAGGCCACTTGAGCAAACTCCCAACATGATCTCCACTCCCTCAGAGTCCTAAAACGACACACACCAGGAAATGGCCAAAAAATTAATATTAACACAAATATTCCTTCGGAATGTTTCACTCTGAAAGATCCCTGGAAATCTCAAAGAAGAAGCCTCTGGCTACACTTTCTTCTTTTTGTGCTCTACACAGTTTAGGCTTCCATTAACTATACGGGATACAGAGGAGGTCCAGGAGCCAGTGCACAGCAGGGTAAAGTAGAATTTAACAGTTTGTGATAAAAACAGGGTAAGGCAGGCAGGTGGAGGAGAGTGGAGTCAGGCATGTGGTACTCTTATCTTCTTTGTGCAGGCTGTGGTTACGTTATAAAATGACTAATAAAAGGAGCACTGAATGGCTTAAGCACCAGTGAACATTTGAGAAATGGTGAATGAAGCACAAAACGATGCTCTCCACTGCACAAAGCACGAGATGAGCAGGTGAAACCAATGCGGACGTTTAAGGGGGAAGCGACGGTCCAAAGCAGGAACAATCGGACTTAGTAGAGTGTTGAAATGAGAACTCATATACTTGTATATAACCATGCATGAGTAGAAACCAAACACACACAAACGCGGGTAAGCACATGAGATGCAGCATCTTACCTCTCCCTCAGATGGAGCCAAGCAACTCCCTACCAACTTTGCATTTAATGAGAGAGGAGAGAAGACAAATAGGGATGCTGGTCTGATATGTGTATACTTTTCTTGTGTTTCAGAACCGACTCCTATATCAAACAGTTGATGTCTACTCAGTGTGATCTAAGGCCGTTTCATCATCTGTCATCTCCTCTATTCTGATCCAAATCGCTGAAGGCAATCTCCTCTCCATCACTCACATCTACACCCATTCTGACTATCAAAGCACTTTTGATAACGAAACTGATGACTGTAATGTTCTTTTATGTTGACAGCGGTCCTGCACTTTCCATCCAACTCTCTGCCGGTGCTCTAATGACTCGTTTGATCCCATCTGGCCGGTGGATTAGAAATGGCCAAAAGAAAAAAACAAATCAAGCCGACCCCCAGACCGCCGCCACCCACCCAATCCACAGAGGCAGCAGTGTTGACATAATGCCAATCAATCAGTGAAACAGGGGCATGTTAAACTGAGGCGTTACTGCAGCAGCCGGCATGTTTTTCAAGCAGCGGTGTTGTGGTGGCAAGCGTCCCTTTCGACTGCATGAGTGAAATGCATTGGTTTTGTCTGGCATAATAACAGTTTAATCATGTGACTTCTTAAAACACATTGTTTAAAAGGGAAGTTGTATGAGGGACTTTCTGTATAAAGAGCGCCGCAGACTGTGAGAAACGGACAGGAGCAAAGCTGTGTCGGTTGTGGTGGAAATGGTGCAGCTGCAAAATGCATTTTAGCCCAAAAAGAATCACTGTAGCCGAGACATTACATTCCCTAAATATTTCTATTTTTAAGAACAACTGAATGTGGTTACCAGGCTTAAAGAGTTTTCCAATTAAATAGCATTGAGCTTTCTCAAAAACCATGTTAATTTTCATTTGGTACTTAGTGGGACTTTGGTAGTGATTTGTTACCTTCGCGTGGTGCAGGTCCACGCCGTACATGGACAGTTTCTTGGCATTTTCCAGGAAGTGTATCTCTGCTTCGGCTGGCGTCATCCCCCTGATAAAACAGAAAAGGTCAGACAAGGACAAACACAACAAAAGATTTGATGCCCTCTGACCGATGTGAAGAGGCAGTGAGAGGGGGATGAATCACTTTTATTGCATAAAAGCTTTTGGAAAATGATCGTTTTAATGGAAGCTATAAACTGAAGCTCGTCCATAGTTAGCATGGAGGACTGCATTAAATTATTCAGACAGGGACAATGAAGGTCTAAGACAAAAAGACAGCCATCTATATCCATCTAAACAAAAACAGGACTCTGATGTCTGGAGACATGCTGCCTATCAGAGCTGTAATCATTCACTCGAGTTGTTCTCAGATTCAGGGCTTAAAAGCACATAAAAACTATTAATCAATTTCATAGGATGAAACTAGACATTGCCGCAGATTGTGGGCGTTGTCCACTGGTTGCCGCAGTGTTACTTCTGCAGCCGACAAACAATGGTGGTTATGACTGGGCGATATTGACTATTCCTCTCACTTTCTAAAAAAATAAATAAATCCTTGTTCTGTCCTTCTTACAAATTAAGCAAAGACTAACTTGTAGGTCTTGTGGAGTTCCATGACCTTCTCCTCAAGCTCTTTGGTTTGGTTGGGTGCGAAACGCAGTTCGCTGATGTAGTCGCTGCCCAATTCCTCGGGGTCGTAGTCTCCCAGTTCGGACTGCACTGCGTAGGAGCCCAGCACCGTGTGGGTGGCAAAGGAGCAGGGCAGACGGCCCGAAACCACGTCATCTCTCAGCTGCAGACAGAGGTAGTACCTGAGAGGAGGAGGCAATAAAGCGGTAAACTTATTTTACTCTTGTTATAAAATGTAAGCTTTCCTTTCAATATGCATACAAAAAAAAAAATAATAAAAAAAAAAACATCGATGACAATGGATCTCAGGTTCCGCTTAAAAGAAGAATGAAATGTGAAAACACATAGTGAAATGTAGATTGGTGGTTTACTCGCCTTGTGATATCCTCAGTCAGCTGGGCGGGGTCGGGAGGATAAAACTTAACGTTGAAAGCAAAGTTCCAGGGGCCGGCTGAGGAGTAGAAGGAACATTGGGTTTTCAAAGCAGCATTTTTAAATTGCATCAACCCTGTTTGGCTGTTGAAGACTAAATACTCAAGTGGCTTTATTAGATTACTTACTCCTGATCTGCTTCTTCAGCTCCTTGCCAGGGTCTATCCAATTCTGCAACACAACCAGATTTGTTGTTGTTAAATTATTACTTTAATATACAATTCTTACTGTGATAATGATTTCATAAACGCTGATTGGCACATTAGAAGGTTTTGATTTACCTTCTGATTTTCTACATCTCTGCAGGTGATGCCAAAGTAGTCCTTCTCCAGTAGATTGAGGTGTTCACATATTTTATCAAAGAGCACATGGCCTCTGGCTCGTTTCTGTGACAAATAAATAAAACTATTTAACAAAGGTTATACTGGAAATCCTCACATTGTTTTATTAACAAGACTATCATTTAAATACAATCATAGCACCAAACTTGTGTGTGTGTGTGTATAATTAATATATATATATATATATATATATATATATATATTAGAGTTGTTCTCATTTGTGATCTTACACCATATTTCAGTTATCCAGACAAAACACGTCATAACGTGACATTATAACAACATACAGTAATTTTATTTATTTTATTTATAACCCAGAGATAACTGTACACATATATAACAACATTCTTTTCAGAAAGAAAAAGCATTATGAAATCAAAACTTCCACTATGTCTCTGGCTAAGTGCTCAGTGGCTCGAGCGCTGTTGCCCTCCCTCCCTATCTCCCTATCTCTCTCCCTCCTCCCTCCCCCGCTGGAGGCGGTTAGACTTCACAGACTCATCTGGTCACATGAGATATTTTAAGGCCTGAGCTTCCACAAACACAGACGCCTCCTCCCTGCACAAAGCTAAAGACGGCTCCTCGCGCCTGGATTTACTGAATGCCGCGGCTTATTGTAGCAGCAGGAGTCATAACACACCGTCTGTCAAATTCACATGTAGCCCATGACATGGGGGTCCAGATGGAAACAAAACACACACATCCACAAGCAAGCCATAACACACATACGGTGAATTTACACCACAGTCCACCCACACGCTTTCACCACACTGGTCGTTTTCTTAGGAGGACAATTTTTTTTTTTAACAGAACCATAAAGCCGCTGAGAGAGTTAATCCCACCAGAACATCTCTGAGGGAATAAGCCCCGCTGTGACAGTGGATTGTCAACGCAGCACTAACACACAGACACACACCTCTGTGTTTCGTCAAACAGTGCTCAAGCCCCGACAAGCAGATCTGTCAGAAGTGCGGCAGACTGATCTGCCTTGTTTTCCGTCTTCCCTCGGGTTGTTCAAGAGAGTGAGCTCTGGAGGATATTTGATCTCTACATGAACCAAACAAGGAATTCAAAGTGAAACGAAATTATTCTAAATATCCATTTAACTGTACTTGAATTGCACATTCAACTAATCCATAAATTTAAACTTAAAGGAGACACTTCGTGTGCATTGTCATGTACGCGAGCGGTGGGATAGAGACGTGCATTCAAGAGGGTGAGTCGTGGGATTTTAATTCCCACATCTCACCCTAGTTTCAGCTGTACTTTGTCACAGAAAATCATGGGATGAACGATGATTGAAGACTTCCATCCGACAGGGATTTGAAGTAGAGTTGAGCTGGAAAAACTACAAAAGGTCAGAGGGATAAAAGTGTCAAATCTTGACATTCTGCACCAGTTTCAAAAAGGATCGGGAAGGGAAAGAGGACTGCCTGGCAATTATCCCAGAGTGCCCTGACCTCGACTGCATCAGTGTCAAACCCCAGGAGCTCTCCTATCTTCTGTCTGCTGGGTTTCACCTTCAGCCGCTACCCAATTTGTTCGCTCAGGAAAAGCTCTGACTCATCATGATTGTGTCACACTGGTTGCTATTACAACTCGATGACAATCGGGCAAGCAAGAAATAGCCTTTCAATTTTTGTTTTTTTTAAACCTTTCCAGTTTGGGTCTTTGTGTGTCCATTGTATGAAACAGTGATTGTTGTCGAGTATCGTCCAACTACCATTATCATCCCAGTGTGACCCAGCATAAACCGTGCGTCATTGAGGCTTTTTATATCATTGCTCTTTCTCGAGAAGTCGAAGCTTCCAGTCGTCACGACCGTACAGAAAAAAAAAAGCACACATGAAAACCAGACAGTTGAGCAGCGCTGACACTAAGGTTGCTTTAGTGCCCCGAGAAGGTCTGCATTGATTCACTCCCTCGGTCATGGGTTTATTTTACTATTGTACCGCAATCCCAAAGAGGCTTTTGTTTTGCCAAATAAAGCAAAATACGCAGTATAATCATTTTATACTTTATGTTAGTCATAGTTCCATTAAAAAGGAAAATAATCAGAGTTCCATTAAAAGGGTAAATAAAACATTGCACATGGAAGTTGGGGGCACCATACGATTTAGAATATTTTTGATTATAGAAAATATTGCATTTCTCGTTTTTAAAGTACCTGTCAATTACTTTGGGCGCGAAGGCAGGTTTCATTAGTGATTATTTATTTTACCTCTAGATATAGGATAATGACTTCAAGCGTATTGTATGCAAGTAGACAGGTATTCTCAATCTCAACATGCAGCCATTTCAGTTTTCTCCTATCAAGTGAACCTTCCTGAAGAAATGCCCCTAATCTGTTGCGCTGAGGAAACCCCACTGTCTGGAGGGCAAGAAGTCCAGACTGACCCCAGCGTCCTGAGGAATCTTTCCTTGGTCACAGTGGGACATCCAGTAATCATGCCGACCCACAGACTCAATGACACTGATTCCCTCCAACAAATGCTCTCATTTCACAGTCTGAACCCTCAACTAGCGACACAAGAACAGCCAGCTAATCCCTCCATCCAAACCCCCGGTGGGGAGGAATCTGCTCGGAAGCAGATTTGAGGAGGAGCATCTGGTACACATTTTGAGAACGAACAAAGTTTAAAAAGAACTTTGAGAAAAGACTCAACTTTCCACTGGGACGGACCGAAATATGTAAAAGTGAAATGTCAAATAAGTTCACTATTCAGATTAGTTCCTGAATTGATAATGCTCCAAGAGAGCGAATGATTGTTTGAAGGCAGAAAGAAGCTACTGTGTTGTGCACCTCTGACATTTACAACAAAAATACATTTCTTTGAAGGCCTCTTCTGAACACTGGAAACTTAAGTCTATAGACAATCTGAAGAGTTGTTCCCCTCAAAGCGACATGGCGCTGCTTTGGAATAAGAAATAGCCTCACCGAGCAATTGATACAGAACAAAACTATATGTACAGTAAAATCCAGCAAAGCAACGGCTTTATTGTGGTTGCCTCCCTGTAGTGATACAACCATCGCAGTCAATTCCATTTTCAACATTGAACGTTTAGTGAAATGGACAGCAGATCAAAATGAATATTCAACGGCGCATCCTCATGTAAGGATTAAGAAACAAACTGCTTTATTTCCTCTCTGCACAAAACCTCCCATTTCCACGTTCATTCTTTCCACATTATGATAGAAGCCATCCTGCTGGTGGAGGGGGGAGAGGGGGAGGGGGGTGACGGGACACGTGTTGCAAGCTTCCCGTTCACGTCAAACAGACACGTGTTTTCCCACCGATTGTTGGCTCTCCTTTCCTCAGACGGTTTATTTCTGTATTGCTTGGAAGTAAGAACCAAAACCAAACTATATCTTAACGCTAGATAGAGAAGCTTCGGAGAGAAGAAGAACACAATGAAAATGTAAATGTTAAGTGAAATCCACAAAACATATTTGTACATATTGATGCAGTATTCAAAGTTGCGGCCGTCCGGCAACCGTGATTCTTTATGTTTTGATGTCCAGGTTTAAATAGTTCCACATGTTTGTTTATCGAATTGATTGCAACTTCTCCCTGAACCTCGTTCACTCCTTTTTGGACAGAGAATGTTCTGATTGTTTCGCTTTGCATACACAGAGTGCAGCAAATAACTCACTCCAGATTAAGCACGCTTAGAAAGGGGAAAACAGACTGTGGTACTAGACTTAGTCGGTTTTATCAATTAAGCTTCAGCAAGGTCCTTTTTCTAATGTTACAATTTTCATCATAATCAACCCTGTTAAGCACATACTGCCCTCTAACAAGACGTCACCCGGTTTCGCTCACCTCCAAATTAAGGGTGAAGTCGGAGCCATCCAGCAGGGCAACCTTACACTCCATGATCTTCGTCTTCTTCACTCCTTTCAAAGGAGACCGGGAGAGGCGACTGATGGAGGACCTGTGGGAGACCTGGTCCACCTCCTGCTGCTCCTGAGAGAGAGAGCGAGTTTAGACTGTAATGAGTCAAATCATTAATTGTAGTTTTCCACTGGACTTCTCTGTTGTCTTTGCTGAACTTAGTGATCCCAGTGAGACGTTTTTGCATTTTATTTCATTGTATAAGTGGCACTCTGATGAAAAACATTGTCTGCCGTTATGTTATCCAATGTAATTTTCTTTAAAAAAAAAAGAAAAAGACTGATTTCCTGCATTGTGTTGTGATGATGTTCTTCTCGACGTGATCTGCTGCTCTCTCATTACATTTTCGTGTCAAATCATGCTCCATTTCTTCCCCTCAAACATTTCCATACTTCCATTTCCCCACATCACGGTAAAAGCCACAGCGGTAGGTCAGTTGTGCTGTGAATCGGAGCGTGCTCCAATTGCATTAACATGCCTAAACAAGCAGCAGATCACAAGAAAGGCCAAACATCTCAAAAGCAGCACGGATTTTTACGGCCTGTCCACATCTGGCTGTGGTGACTTCTGACTCCTCGGCGTGGATGGATTGTATACGAAGGAGGTCTAAATGTTTAAACTCGATACAGCGAGAAGCCGAAGGAATAAACAGGAATCTGCGTCGACTCATTCTTCACATGGTTCTGTGGTAAATCAGTCAAATCAGCTGTCTAGGAATAACACTATTTTGCAATATGCTTGCGCCCATTTTTCAAAATCAAAACCTTAGAGCAGTGACTGAAACACAAGCTCACTTGGACAGACGCATCCGTTGCATCGCCGCTTTGAACACTGAGGTCATGGCGTTGGTTTTTATTTTGTTCATTTACATCTCACACAAAGACACAATTCATTCCGGGCTGAATGGCATTGATGTTTTTTCAAATTCAGGCGAATCTAAAAAGGGAAATTGACATTGTTTACACTGTTGTTCACACCGTTACAAGAGTATTAGGACGAGTATTAGGGGAATATTGAAAGAGTGCATTTTAAAAGGGTCATGCTCTTATGCTGTAGTTATGAGGAGGCTGACCTGTTCTTTCCTGGCCGGGGTGCTGTGTCCGGCTGCGGCGGGAAACTGCTCCGGCTGGTTCTGAGGCGAGGCGGGTTCGGCGGCTGCTGCTGCTGCTGCTGCTTTAGCTTTTCCTTTCTCTTTCTCAGTCTCCTTGTTCTCCCGCGGCTGCTTGGCCTCCGAGTCTGCGCCCGATTCAGTTGTCATGGTAAATCACGCTGGTGCAGGGGAGGGGGGAGAAGAGGAGGGTAAATGGGGCAACCAGATGAGTCAGCCGACTAGTTATGCATTTATCTGCTGCCGCTCTCCAGGCCTGTGTAATGATCCGCTCCTCTCTGATGCCAACGCAAAAAGGTGGTCATTGTTTGACAGCACAATAATGATGATGTAAGCCGGTTTGTTGCAAGTCGCATTTTCAACAAACTCTGCAAACTCTCCAAAGTGTTTTCACTGCTGGCGCCCAGACAACTGCTTAGTTTTAGGAGAGTGTTCATTTTCTTTATGGGGGAAAATTATTTATTTTAAATATGTAAAATTTCAGAAAATAGGAAAATCATATTCATATATTTGCTCCAATGCAAGCTAAGCGTCATGTTTTGTCCAATATATTAGTACAAAACAAACAGCAGCAAGAGAATATCAAGTATTTTAAATCGATGGAAATATTTTATAAGTAAGGTTTTGGCTCCAAAATAATCAAGTAAGCATAAAAAAAAGAATGCTTGATCAAAATAGCATGTTTGTCTGGGACAGACAAGCATCCCAATAGATGAACACCAGCAGTACTGCACGTCTTTCATACCGTGAATGGCAGCGTACCGACGGATAATGTCCCAAGGGCCTAAAACTCTAACGAGAGGAAGCGGTTTGGCCAAACGAAGGTGACAGGTGGGACGGATCGCACCGCACCCACAGCGGTTGGGATGCCGGGTTTGGAGGGACGGCACGTTGGGCCTCCGCTGCAGGGAGTCTGGGGTTTGTAATGTGGATGCTTGTCATTCTGCTGCTGGGCTGCTTCTCCCTCGGCTCTATTTATAGGGCCGTGTTTACTCCGGGAGGATCTCTGACATCCATCCTGGGACAGCAGCCTCTGGATCAACAAAAGCGACAGTGTGGGCCGTGGTGATCCCCAAAGCCACGGCCGCGTTCAACAAAATACTAGGACAACTGCAATGGCAAAAACTCTGGCGACAAAAACATAAGAAAAAAAAAGAAAAAGAAAAAAAAAAAAAAAAGAATAGGAACGTCATGATATTGACTATTTTGAAACCGCTCAAGCAAGAATTTGCTTTAAAAGGGGACCAAATACTTTAGAAATTGTAAGAATTGTAAGAATAAGAAACCTGTCTCTGTCTTCAAAAACACTTGAAAGCTTTTTCAAGGACTAAATTTGGCTCACATGCTCAAGTCCACGTGTCCTGCAGGACTGTCAAGCATTTAACTGGATTTATTATCAGCTGGAGTCCATGCCCTGATCATACCTTGTTACCGTGTAGATTTCTTCATCATGCACTCAGATGCACTCCTGTAAAATACTTGAAGCTGAACTGAGAGGAATGTTTTGTTCCTTTAAAGAGCGTGAGTGTGATTATTAGCGGGGAGACTAAAACAAGCGAACAGCAATGGTTACAGCTCATTATAATGCAGAATAATACACTTCTTAAGTAGGAAATTTGTAGTAATGGAATTAATACAATACGAAGAGAGAGCTGTTGGTGCTTTAACGGATCGGGATGGTGTGGATTTAAAACGGCATTAGACTTGGACGTGTTATTTCTGCACTTGTAGACGTCACAAACATCAAAGGTCACTGAACGCAACATGCTGATCAAACCCTCACTAATGTTTGAACTTCAGGTTCCATAAAAGGTTGTAAGGATGGTCGAGAAGTTGATTACAGGCCTGAGTGGCAGAAATGTGACCGAGGCGATGAGATCACAAGATCCAAATTCCAACCCATAGCTTTAAAAAAAAAAAAAAAGCATGCTTTCCAAATGAGGTTAACTAATGCTAAAACCCCGCTGAGACAAATTCAACCGGAGTCCTTTGGAAAACAGCTGCAGTAGCTGCTGGTACTTTGCTACTGATTACTGGCATTACTGTGCAGCCATCACCGATTACTGAGCCAAACATGACACAGCAAATCGGTGCTGGCTACACAGCTAGCCTTTGCTTCTCTTAAACCACAAAAGAAACAGTAACTATATTGGGGGAAGAAAGGAACATCTTAGCACCATAGAAAACGAGGAAGAATACGTTCAGTCACTGGTGACAGGAACTCTTCACAGGGCCACACAACAGGCCTCACAGTGGCCTTGTGTGTGTCCCTCTCCATGCATGGCGCATACATTACGCATTCAGAAAGATGTATTCACAACTCATTTAGTGTCCTGGATAACTGATGGTATACAAGAGCGGCTGATTATTGTACCAATGTAGCCTTATCATAGTGGCCGAGAGATTAAGCTTGAGACAAAGTCTTTCAAATCTTGTTATCAGTCACTTTATGGTTAATAATCACGTGGCAGCTACGGGAAAGCACAGTTGTAAATTGTATCAAATTTCAACATGGAATTACAGAAGAGGCAATATTTCTTAGAGGTAAAATGTGCGTTAAAACAACCTTTTAAAAAGTCACACCCTAATCATTCTAATTCTTTAAATAAATAATAATAATAAAAACCACCATAAGCACTTTGCTACATTATATGCTTGATCTCCGGCACTAAATGCTGCCCCGCGCATGCAAACCTCCATTTAAAAAAAGGTTCATTCGTGATTGTAATGCATACTGTTGAAAAGCCGTCTGCGCACACACACAGACACACACACACACAGACACACGGATGAGGGATTGCCATCTGTGACATTAGCCAGAGTAAACCACCGCTGGGCCCCGCCCACACACTCGTGACCCTTCCTGGAGCTTATGGAGGTTACACGCAGGGGAATGGTTGCCGTTTTTTTGACACGTCCAGGCCCATCCTGAGTGGGCCTGCAGTTCATGATGAGACCCCTCTACACAGCTGCAGGGCTGACAGCTGTCACACACACACACACACACACACACACACACACACACACACACACACACACACACACACACACACACACACACACACACACACACACACACACACACACACACGTAACAGGATCCCATGTAGCTGGTCTGGATTTAAGTGAGCGGCGCCTCTGCTGAGGAGCCACAGATCCCTGCAACTTTTCAACAGTCCGTACTTTAAAAACAACAAACTCAGTCATTGATTCATCTCATCATTGACATGATTTGCCTGGAATAGAACATCACGTCATGTGTTTGTCTCCAATTTTTCCCTTTTTACCATTTCATCATTAACGTTAGATGGTTGGTGTTCTGTGAATACGTGTAACTGCGGCGACTTATAACACGCATCCTGATCTCTGCAGGCACAGTGTGAGAAGGGCTGTCCCTTCTTAGTTGATTAGCACACTAATCTGTTGTTGATCTTAGTCGAATAAAATCTGTTTAGTCAATTAGAATGATTTAATTATTTAGAAATGAGTGTGCACATACATCCCTGATAAACACAAGACATAAAGTGGTGCTTTCGCGTGACTGGTTTTACAGATCTGTCTATTAAACCAACTAATTCATTAGTTGAGCATTATGAGCATTATGAGCAGTATGAGCATTAGTTCACCAACAATTTAGTTGGTGCCACCGTTAATGGGAACTACTGTTGGTGGTTTAACAGTCACAATAACTGGCCAAATAATTTGGATCAAAATAGGACATCCTGTTGGATGTGCTGCAAGTGATCATTACACAGATCACCCTAGAATGAAGAACAGAGAGATACACTTGAACAGGATTGGAGAGCAGTTATCCTGACTCTATAGAGGGGCCACAGAAATGGTCTAACTAACAAGCAGCATACGGATAAAACATTTGGACGAGGTTGATTTAGGCATTAGACAGCCATGCAAAATGTTTCTCAATAACATCTCACAGCTTTGCAGAGTCCCGCCTTTAACTACTCGAGAAATATAAACAGACCTGATCTGTTCGCTAGTGGGTTCAGCCAGAATATTCTCCGGCTCTGGTGCAGCACAAATTGAGCGTAGAGGCAGTCCTGGCAATAGATGTTCCACTTATAGAGCCAACCAACCGGCAAGCCAATAACCCAATCCTCCATAATAAAAAAACAAACATCCTACGAAACCAAAAACAAGAAAAATGGTAGAAAGAAATCTGAAGAATGACGCTAGTGACAGTTTTTTATGTACCCATCCTTGAAGAAGTGTTGGGACAGATACATAATGTCGCTGCCAGTCTTTTAGTTAGAATTAATGCAGTCCAGTAAAACCATAAATCCTACCGCCATGCATGATTTGGAGAGCGGTTGATTTAAGCTATTAAGACATTTTGAAGACTGTATGTTCGTTTGCTGCTGAAATGTGTTGAAACAAGGCGTTTCTGCTCAGTCAGTCTTCGTTGGAATAATTGGGGCGGACACAATAATAGAAACAGGTGTCACTGGGACACAACGCGCCACAAACTGCAGCCTCCAAAATGATCATGAAGCGTAAACTACATCTCTGAAAGATTCAACCATAACGAAACACTATAATCTTCATGAAAGTAGCACTTACTGCAGACCTGCTCCATCAGGTTGCATTAGTTTCAGATAGCTGAACACAAGAACAGGCAACGGAAAATACAAGACTCCACCTAACCAACGGTCTTTTTTTTTTTTTTTTTTTACATGTCTCACCACAGCTGAAACAAATCTATGCTTGCTTCTTTCAGCGGCTTCGCAAAAATATATTTTTGTTGAACCCTTGTGAACTGGACAAGACCAGACATTTCACAGGGTAAGAGAAGCAATCGGAGGAGGGATTCTGGTCACAAGGTGACTCCAGGCTGAGAGCATTTTGGCTGGGGAGGCCATAAATTCTGTTGTACTGCTGCGTTTACATTCTTAGCCCTACGGTCCGTCGCAGCAAGGCACTCCGGGATACAAGAGACAGACCAGCTAACTTGTTGTTGTCGTCTCAACTTGACGTTGCACTTCATCATTTTAACACATTCACATTGTCTTAGTTGCCGTGCAGCAGCTTAAGGACAAGTATGAGTTTCCTTGAAAGCCCAGAATAAACCTCCATAATGAAAATACCAGAAATATATGTACAGCAGCACTCAGTACAGCAGAAGGATGAAAAAAAAAAAACGTTAATGTAAAAGGATCAGAACTAAATCTCTGAGCAAACAGCTTCTTAGAAGGGCTGACAGGGATTAAGCATTTCATGCGATTAGTTATAAGTCATCAGTAAATTACCTACGTCTCACTAACCAATTATGTTAAAATGTGTTGTTAACATCAGCTGGCACATGCCTTCACCAGACTCACTTGTATAGTTATTTTGGACACTATGCTCATTGGGAAATACCAGAGCCTCGCCTGAGGGAGACGTACTAATGAAGTAGGGCAGCAACTAATGAGGATCACAATTACCCAGAGCCAAAGTTATCATTTTTAAAATAGCTTGTCATATCAAACCAGCCCTCCAGAAGACAAAGACAACCAGGAAAGATTCACATTTGACAAGCAAGACGTAGTATTTCCCCTTTTAAACGTTCAGGCTTAATCTGAGCCCACTGTGTCGTTACCAGTTAATCTGCTAATCATTTTCACAATTCATCAGTTAATGTCTGAAAATAGAGCCAGGACGAAAAGAGGTTGGTAACCTGTAAGGGACTCTATTGCATATCTACAGGACTCACGAGAATTTTTAGAGGGACCACCTCATAATAATTGTACTTTTTTCCTCACTGGGGGTAAAGGGAAATGGGCGTCACATGTTTCTAGCAAATCCTAAGAATAAAGATGTTTTGGATCAACTTGGTTGTTTGTCCTTAAAGCTTCCCTATGCCTACAGAACCAAGACCATCCTGAATATCAAAGCAAGTCAGTCGTTTTTTAAACAAAAGGGCAACCCCCTTTATATTCCAACACTGCTAATAGGTTAAACATATTTTAGGCTGGGATGAAAATGCATCCACTGTGAAAAGCCTGCAAACGGGGCCCACGATGCTGCTGCAGCGACAGCTGTGTGCACACCGATAAAACCGTCAAGTCAGACCCCGGCCATTGCGTTTCGTGCTTGCAAAGGATGCTGAAAAAGAAAAGAGGATGCAGCGCGTGTCATCCTGCCCGCTGACCACGCCTACCGCACTGCAGATCAAAAACACAAGTATGTCGTCCCAACCCTCCGACCATTTGCCCATTCTGAGCCATTGACTGTGCTACAATGTTACCGTGTAAACCGGTGACTCAGCAGCGTCCTTCACTGATGTAAAACACGGAGAGGAGGGAGGGGGTGGGCTGTTTTAAAGGTCGCAAAAAAAACACCTCTATCGTCCCGTTTCCCCACTTTCCGCCTCGTAAACTGCAGCACGTTGAGCCTCCCGTTAACCTCCAGCGGCTTGTTGCTCTGAAAACACCCGACTTTTAGCCCCAGAGTATCGGCCGCCGCACGCTGCACATTCAGCAACAAAAAAACTAACTAACGTGTAACGCAAAAACGGCGACAACAGCGCGGTGACACGGTTAGCGACGACCTCTTCCGCCAGCATGAATCCGGTTGAAGTGCATTTTAATTTCAACGTTAATTATCTGTCATCGGCCGCGGGTGCTGTGGTCGCACGAGCCGAACGGCGCAAACGTGGAGGTTACACGAGCGTACGTGTCTCCCGAAGACTGCCTGACGTAATGGATAAGACGACGGATAAAGCAGCAAAAGCAAAAGAAAGAAGTAAAGCAGAAAAGGGTTTATTACCAGGCACGCCGTCCTCGCTCGGCTGGTTCACTGGGCTTGTGTTTCCTGACAGCGGTGCTACTCTGCTGCAGTTCCCCCGCTCCGCCATACCACTGGGTACAATGGTGGGTTACCAGGACAGCCGGGGCATTATTTTAGCAGCACCCCCCCACCTCCAACACACACACACACACGCGCGCCATCACGCACGCGCCATCACGCCAATTAATGGCATGTTTTTTTCTTGTGTTTTGGTGGAAAGAGCCGCAGATGGAACTGAACCGGTGGTGGAATTTACTCAAATGCCGCCTGAAAGTCCATCGTTTGTAGACGTTGGCGATTAACTCGCGTTATTCCACTTTGTGAAACATCAGGATGAAAATGTTGTCGATCATTCAGCTGTGTCAAGCGGAAAAGAAGAAACGGCCATTCCAGAGTTAAATGGTGCAGCAAAAAGCTTTGATGAGCTCATTAAATATGATGCGTTGCTACAGATGAAGGTACTTAACAGCATACAGTAACGTTACACAGCAGTTAAACTAAGCTCGCCCTGTTTGCAGCCACAGAAAAATACTTCTCAAAGACCCACTGATTGTATCACAGTCTGGAAGACGTTAAAATATTCTACAAATAAAAAACAACTTAATCCAAGACATATTAAAAGGAAACCAATAGTGAGCACATGAACACACACACACACACACAGACACACACAGCTGCCCTCCTTGGGGCACATACCTGTGGTTGTGCGTGCACATATACAGACATAAAAGCAAGTTTTTAATTACTGTCTGGGTTGTTCCCTGTGGGGATTTTTAGGGTTTTGCCTCCCGCCTCACAGTGGGAACTTGACCCGACTCGGTCAACCATTTGACTTTTATTTCATCTAATTGCTTTCATGCTCAAGTAAGATACGGCATGCCAACAATTTACGGTGCACGCAAATATAAAACACACGGTCCTGCGCAGAGAATATTGTGGCGCGGTCATTCATGAACTCCCTAAATAGAGACGGACACATAGCAGGCATGCTCTGCAGATAGTGGAGCTTAAATGAAAGCGCACACAGTTCAACTCTCGCTGGCGGCGAGACAACAGGCTCCTCATTCAGCTTCTAGCCAATTGTAACACGGCCGATAAAAAACATTGGAGACGTGCATTCACAGCTACTTCACTGGCAAGTTTGAAATTCCTAAAACACCAGATTTGACAAGAAGGCGTCAGTGGGGAAAGTGAGGTTTCGAGCAGTCGTGGCTGAACAAAGGATGTACCAAAATATTCCTGCCACCCTCGATGCAGTGAGGAGAGATGATCGGCGAGGAGGACGCTCACCACGAGGGTTTCTTCCCACAGACGTTGTAACAACTCATGACAGCGTCTCCCCAGTAACCATGAAAGGTCTAAAAACGTGTTCTTTTTACTGAGGAAACAGCGCGGAGAGAGGAAGCTCTCGCCACTATTAAACAATAACTTCACAGTTACACGACCATTTCTCAAAAGTACGTTCTTTCACTTCCTTTTCTGGTAACGCACACACTGCACATTAGGAAGGAACGACTAAATGAGCTGTCTTCTGCACAGCCAAACGATGGTTACCTGCGTTTGCCTACAGTGCAGTCTGCTGTGACCAGACGTGTCGTGTGAGACATTGCTCATCGTTGGACCGTCTGGCTGGTGACCGCGCGGCTGTAACGCAGAGAACATCTCAAATGGTAAATGAAGGAATCGCTCGTCTTCCGAAAGGAAATGTCCATTCTCTCATTAAAAAAACAGCTGACTACAGAGTTCTTTCTGTCCTTAGAGATGAAGATAGACATAAAACAAAAGCACAACATTTGGATATATCATATACTAACAGCCAACTAGGCACAGCCAATGTAATAAGAGAGTTAAAGCTGAAATATATTGATGCATTCTTCATTTCTATTCTCAATTCCTGTAATTAAGGTGTGGTATAAATCAGGTAGCACACACAGGCCTTCCTCGGGGAGAATATATAACTGCTGACCAGTTTTATTGTATTCAGTACATAATCTCCACTATAAACTAATGTAGTGGTTAACCTGCTGTTCTTGATCGACAATGGAAAAAAAACCATCTTGAAATGAAACATCTTCAGGATACTGAACACTTTTAAGAAATGTTTGGAGTGAAACCGAAAAAGTCCAACTACAAAAACATCTAATGCTTTTCAGTGTTCTTCTGTCTATGTGTTCTCACTTTATGCGTATAATGACCTGCAGATGAGTGTAAAGTGCAAACCTCCTCAAAGCCTCAAGAACAGCCCTTCGTCAGCATTATGATTAATACCACGCAAGACAGACAACATGTGATCTCTGGACTCTACTTAGCGCATGTGGCTGCTCAACGCTTCACTTTTTTTCTGCTGCGTACAGACACTCAGTTCCTGTGAGGCTCCTCTGCTCCAAAGCCCGACCTTGAACTCGGCTGGCTTTGAATTCCAATGTCTTTTCTAGCTTAAGTAATGACATAAATATTAGGTTACGTTGCCCTTTTCCATAGAAAATTGACGAGCAATGCTGACACAATCTCTTTTATTCTATGTGATTTGTGACGTACAACGAGAAGGTGGCATTATACACATCTCTTGCTTACACAGTCATTTGGTATTTACGGATTAAGAAAGGATTTGAAATTAGTGGTTTATATAAAAACGGTACAGCTGCGGGGGTGTTTATTCAAATCTGGGTATACTCTAAAATCAGTCACATTATGAACACCGCTATCCAAGTTACAGTGCTCAGAACAAGCAAGCGGGCACTTCATCAACACATAACTTCTTATAAGGGTGATGTTTCAATTTAAAAAGTTCCATTGTCCAATGAATGTACTTCTGAATTTTTGCATGGAAACTTCAAATGTAATTGGCTGGGTTTTTTGTCTTACACTTTGAACTCAATGAGAATTCCTGGTCGCCCCCCCCCGCTGACCAGCTTCACTCCTGAAGGGCTGCAGGTCAGCAAGCACACATGCCAAATTAGAGTCAGATTTTGACACACGCAATCAGGGCGACGCTCCCACATCGACGCCCTATCTTGCCCACACTCTCGTCACACTTCCCCTTCCTACGAGAATAGTCATTATTTTCACCTTTGGCTCCCTTCTATGTAAAGCCACGTGTACATAGTGCAGATTTGGCGTGTAAAGGGATTATTAATATGATCATGAGGAGGCCTCCCATTCTTTTTCTTGCCATGTAGATAGCACATCTTATCTTGAGGAATCATAAAAGTGTTCTGTATTCTTAACCTTTGGAAAGCAGTAAGCTAATGATTGTGCCCGTCAAATGATTGCAGAGCAGGCATTTCTAGAGAAAGAGAGGGGGGGAGGGGGGGTGGGGGGCCGCGCATATGTGGTTGAAGACAAAAAACTGCAGCTGCATTAAAAATCCTTCTTGCCTTTTAGAAGTCTGTGTTCTCTCTTCTTTCAATATGTTCAATCAGGTTTTTTTTATGACTCCTTTTGTGTTCTGTGGTTTTCTAAAGAAGGAGTGGACGTGGTCGTTTGTGCCTCTGTGATTCCTCACTACTCGCTCCTCTAGCTTGTGAACCGGACGTCCATCTCAGCGTTCCACCTCCAAACGCATTTTGGGGACTGCGGCGGCTCGCCGGTGGAGTCAGCTAGTTTGAGCAACTCAACCTGTTCAGCACAACGTGACGGGTTGAGGACTTTGAGCGCTGTGTGAAAAAGCTCAGAAAAATCCACCTTGTTGTAAAAACAGTATGACAAATTTGTTTGTACACTACCAAAGTTTGTTCAAACTTTCGACTGGTACTGTATCAAATTGCAACTGCAGATGTGGATGTGTAGAATCATCGCATAGAATTGCGGACGCCACTATCCTTTTTTTGTCAAAGATACTAATGAGAGATAAGAAAGGAAGCATTCAAGCCTGTTTCCTTTGCACTTATAGAATTAGATAAGCTCTTATCAGGACTGCCTGATTAATACTTCCGGCTCTTTTCACTCATTTACGAACCGTTTTCAGCAAAAAAAACGAGGATTGCTCCTTTGCACCGGTGCTAAGCGTCTATGGTCATGTTAGCAGATGTGCGTACAGCATTGGATTTATTGGATTGGCTGTACTGTGCTAAGCTACATGCTAACAACAACAAAAAACGTGCTGATTTTGACACAACCATACATTTACTGTTATTGTCATTAGACTGTGGTGGATCTGTACGCTTCAGTTATACGATCATGGAGAAGATGTGCTACGTGCCGTAGTTTGGGTAAGCGGAGGCCAGGACAAAGGGAAGCTCGGGGTCTAGACGTCCGCAGCTAAATAGAACGTTGGAACCAGTTCAACAGGGTTTTTGGAAGGGAGCAAAAGTTCCTTTACGGTGGCACGTTTCTGGATGACTTCAAGGACTTTAAATACTCTGTGACCGTGGAGGTGCCATCTCACGAGCTGCAGCTTTATAAGGCCACGGCAGCCTTCAAGTGATCAACACGAGGAAGATAACAAAAACTCCCCAACACCCAACGAGATGAGTCAGAGGTGTTATCTCTGACGGCCGCACCGCACTCACGTGTCGAGTTGAGCTAGAAAGAAATCCGCGTTGATGGATTCATTTGCATTTATGCTGCTGTTGAGATTACAGTAAAAATGACCAGCGAGCGGGAGGAAGTTCAGTGTTGATGTTATCGGAGGCGTCAACTTTCATGCACGTACTGGTTGTGAAGAGTTTGAACGTGGAAGTTGCAATAAAACGGTTGTTTAGCATAATAATTTGGTCTATTTGGAAATGTTATGCATGTCGTGTCTATCGAAATTATATTATTATAGAAAATGGCTGCAGATGTTTTTTCCGTCAAGCTCTAATTCTCTCGGTCTCCAATTTATCTAAATATGAGAAGAAGAAAAAAACATGAATAGTATATAAATAGATATCAAACAGTAGGAAAAGACGGTCTTATTCCAGTTCTAGATGTTGATTGTAGTTTAGTAATAGCCCACAATCTTGATCACACTGAGGGCACTCTGTTGGAAGGTCGAGGGCAGAGTGTAATGACTCAATATATGGCTCAGCCCTTTTAGTCATAAGAAGGTCTTAAGCAATGATTCTACTCTGACCCTTTGCGTATCTTATCAGTAAATCTTGATAATGCCTGAGATTTTCAGACTATTACTTTTTACCTTTAGCTTCTAGAGCTAACTCTCTCACACACACACACACACACACACACACACACACACACACACACACACACACACACACACACACACACACACACACACAACAATAATTCAGAGCTAAGAGCTTTGGGGAAGATAAAGTCTTCTCCTCCACTACAATGCCCACAGAGCTTTTCATCAGGAAACTATCGGACCGTAGCACTGCTTCTTAATTTCTAGGATAAAAAAAAAAAACTTTTATCGCTGGAAACACTACATCAAAACAATAGGAGGAAATCTCTCTGGTAGATAAATGTCTGCAGCAGGATGAGCTTTAATACTGAATAGGAACGAATGATCCTGAGTCACAGAATGAGGATTAAATCTTGTTATGTCAGCATGACAATCAACAGTGAGAAATTGAGTAACATTCAAGAAGACATCACAAAGGGAAATACATTTCCCCAATTCAGAGGAAAGGTCATTTAGGGTCAAAATATGTTATCTGATGAAACGGACACTCGTCTGCGTGCCCATACCGACAACCTTCCTGAGCTCAAGCAGCTCGGCTTTGAAAAACCAGACAAGTAACAGTCGCCTACAACAGTGAAATGCACTTTCCCCACGCTGCAGCTGGCATGGCAGTGCTCGCCAGATGTTATCAGAGAGCGCAACTTTCCATTTTGAAGTTACAGCCCCATCTCTGTCTGTCCGTCTCCTCCTCACGGGCCTCGGTTAGAACACGTGACGTCACATGCTGCTTCCATAAAACCCATCCGGATTTAGCAACAAAATCAGAGTCTGGTGACAGTTGATGGGTTTGTCTGGTCACGGTCAGTGTCAATCCGAAAAATAGAGTAGCAGTGTGGAGTTTTAAAACGCAGAAAATGAACCAGCAATTCAGCACTTTCAGTTCCCTTCCCTCAAAGTGGATGTTTCTTTTGGAATGGGTTTTGGATTGAAGGCATCGGTTAACACAAGATCGGGAGGTTTTTAAAGTTTGGTCGTACCACTTAAAACACATGTTGTATCCAACTTGGGAATTCCAGATTTGTGTGTGTGTGTGTGAGATGTAAAAACGTCTATGAAAGAAAGTACTAGATCAAAGAGCTCTTGATTCATGCACATTTATATTTTATGTGCAGGCGGAAACACACGCTGTGATGACTTCCCATTTGTCTGCCTGTGCCCAGCAAAGTTTATCAGGTTAGTGTGTTTGTTCCTAACTCAGGCTCCCTTCAGGGACTCGTTATAGACTTCAGAACAGGTTATTAATGATGGCTGGTCAAATTTGTTTAGCTTTTAAACACCAGACACTTTTCTTTTAATGCGCTGCTTCGACCTTTTTTCCACCCCAGTAGTTTACAAAAGTTGTCTGTGCCCGCGTGTGACCCCTTAACATGGGTCCTTTGGTCTCCCCTTTGACCTTAGCTCCTTCTTTTTGACCTTGGCTCCTTATTTAGAGAAACCGACGTCTCTCTTTTTCATACAAGCGCCCCAACACGTGTCCTTTTTCTACTATGCGTGGACTCCCCCCCCCCCCCCGTGTTTACGTAAAACGCTTCCCACTTCGGTGAAGAGACGCGAGTACTCACCCGTTCACGGTGGGAGTCACGGGGGGGAGAGCAGCGGCGGCGGGCGCGCGAGCGTGAAAAAAGAGACACAGAAACGGATACAAAATGAAACAAAAAACGTTTAGCGAGTGATTGAAGTCTGCTCGTCAACCTTTAAATGATGTCAAGAAACAGGCAACAGGCGAGTCCATCTGGCCCGAGTCACACAAAGCTCAGTTAACTCGCGAAGTTGTAGCGAAGGGACGTTAATACGTGTTTTTACCGCAGTGTTGATGAGAAGAACCGAGCTGCCGGTGCGTGAGACCGGAGAACAGGAATCCCGACGCGGTGCTCGTCCGGGTGAAAGAGACCAAACACCTGTAAGCGCCCTACTCTGGCAGAAAAAACCTCCCCGGAGACAGGACAAGAGCTAACCCCGCCCCCCCCACACCGCCCCCGTAGTACTTGTAAACAGGTACGCCCACGATGACGACGCAGACGGCAAAGTCCCAGCGACACCTGGTGGAGATTCGGGAGGAAGAAGGGACGTCATCGCCGTGTCACATGACCACTAGATGGCCTCGTCAGTTTGAGCTGACTGCATGTAGATGCTTCATGATAGAAGTCTGTAAACCGAAGTCAACGTTCCCGAAGGATGAATGGACGTTTAGATGATGTTGATTAGATAAGTATTGTGTATTTAGGCTACTGCTAACATATACAAATAATGATGTGATGCAGTGGTGGAAGAAGACATCAGCAGCTTAACATCAGTAAACGTAACACCTGAATGTAAATGTAACCATTGCAGATTGACCAGTAAAAGCCTTGTATTCATAAAGGTATTATAAGAAAATAAGCTTTAAATAAAATCCTCCTTCTTTTATTGATGAATTAAGTAGCATTGTAATGGTATCGCTGGTCAAAGTGGAGCGATATAGACGGTTCTATACTTGATGTTTGACCTAGCATATGCAGTGTTTTAAATCTCTAATATCACACCATAGACGCCTTTTCTTTTTTAGCTCGGCCTACAGCGAGCTAAAACTGAAATAAAAGACAAAAGGAGTTGAGTATACGCAACAATTAAAAAATACCTTATTGCCATCTAAGTATACTTTAGATATAAAACCTTACAGTAATATGCAGACTAACTTTAATCCAGTGCACCTGTCAAATAAATATAATGTGGTAAAAAGTACAGGATTATTCTTAAATGTATTTGGTAAAGATATTTTAAAAAGTAGTATAAACTAGAGGTCATCCAGAAAAATACCATCACATTTCACCCAAATAGAGCATGAATTCATCGTCCTTGTTGATTTCCATCAGTTAGAGCTATGAGCAAGGCATTTGTGTAACAACACAACAAAAACCTCTGAATAAAAAGCGCAGAGAGATAATGATTGCACATGTTTTTATACAGGGCACAAACAGCATGAAAAGTAAGTGAATTATATGATTTTCTCTTTGCTGTCAGCAGATCTCAACCCAATCAAACACTTGAGTGAGCAATGTTAGGTTTGTTCTAAAAACACCTTGTCAAGACGTGTACAGTACACTCATTTTCTTCAATGTGTCACCCATCAGAATCAGCGAAAAAGCCGGTTAATTTCCACTTTTTAACTCTGAAGCCAATTATTAAAAAGGCTGCATTAAATGTCACGTATAGGTTACTGGTCTCAGTTCAGTTAGCACCGACAGTGTAACATCAATACCACTGCAGTCTTGCAGTAATGAGAAGAAGTGCTGCTGAAGTGCAGGAAATATAAATCTATTCCATCTGCAGAATTATCACACACGTAGCCACTCACAGTCCCACAGCTTTTCATTTGTTTCCATTTATTTTCATTAAAACCTATATGGAACAAATTTGCTGTTCGTAATCTATTATCAAGCGCATACAACTAGGAGACCTGGCAAGAGGAGTGTTACAGTCAAGTTTATTCAACCATGAATGTTGCTTCTAAACAAGTGTGCACGGGGAAGACCTGGTCCTTCAGGTCCTGATCCTAAACCAAACATCTACCTGAGATTCAATTCAGTTCACCTATTCACGTGGTATTCACATAACGATGTAGAGAAACGGTTCTAGTCTATTTATTTTTCTGCGGCATGTTTCAATGCTACAGTACAACATGTCAGACAGTAGTTCTCAGTGACAGTTTTGGCAATTCTACAGGCTACATTGTTTGCCCTACTTTTATACAAAAGAAAATTGAATACTCGTCAGATCTGATTTTCTTTTTTTGTTGAAAATCATTACTAAATCTTCCTACAAGTATTTAGTATTGCTCTTGCTACATTGAAAAAATAGAAAAATTACATCTGATTATTGAGCTGTGGATGTGATATTTATAAAGAGCCTCGCTCTCAAGTGTTCATGGCTATGTTTCGATAGTCCTTAGCTGCTTCCTCTCCAGATCTCCCGTTTGGCCAGCTTCACATCGGCGATCAAAGAGGAAGGTACGAAGCAAAGAACGAGACATCAAACAGTTTTCAGACACTCATCGGAGAAGAAAAAGTCTACGATTCCGCGCAGGTGACGGATGTCAGCAGGTTGTCCTCTCCCTGAGCGTCTTCCTCCGCCGCTTCCGCGCCTGCGTCTGTTGCTACTTCCTGTCCGGTCGCCACTACAGAAGTGTCCGTGTCCGGGGCTTCGAAGGACTCGCCCCCCAGATCGGCCAGTTTGATGTAGCCCTTACTGTTGGAGCGCTCCAGCCGAGGGCAGCTGAAGCGCCGGGCTCTGTCGCCTTGACGACCCGCAGACACCGACAGGCTGCAGCGGCGTGTGGGCCTGGGCTGATCTGTGAGGGAGTTAAGCGACATCCGCGACCCCGTTGGCCTGGCGACAGGCGATGGAGGAAACAGCTGGCTCCACGGTTGCTGAGGCTCAGCCGCCGGCGCCCCCTGTTGGTCGACCGTGTCCCTGGTCATGTCCTCGTGGCTCTGATGGGGCTGCGGGGAATCCGTCGCCGACGCGTCCTTCTCCCTGGCGTCCGTCTCGACGGTCGGGCTGCCGCCGGTCCGTCCCTCCTCTCCGGCGCTTTCGGCGGCGGCCTCGTCGACGACCCCTTCCGCCGAGCGTCCCTCTTCCGCCGCTCTCTCAGACCCCTCCACCTCGCAGTTGTTCAGTTTGATGACGGGTAAGGTGAACGCGTTCACGGAGGAGGTGACGATGGAAGTGGTCTCCCACTGCCGGGGCTGCGGGGCCTGCTCGCTGCTATTGCTGTAGTCTTTGTAGATGCTGTATACGGTATCCGTGAAGGTCTGAACATCTCTGGACCAGCTACGAGGCCTGCTGGCCGACGACGGGCGTCTCAACACGTCAACGGCGCCCAACTCGCCCTGGGGGCCGAGGCCAGTGGAGGGCCAGGAGCTGCGAGTCAGCGCTCCGCTAGCGGGGAACGAGCCCGGCGGACCCTCCGCACTCCTCGACTGAGTGTAGTTCACCAAACCGTTTAGAGGCGAGTACTCCTTCGACCGTATGCTGTGCAGGTCTATGACAGTGGAGTAGATGTCCCTCAAGTTGATGATTTTTGTCTTCTTGTCTCGGTTCTCGTGGAGGACGGCGTTGGCGCAGATGAAGAGAAAAATGCCGATTCCCATCACCAGCGGTCCGAAGACTTTCAGATTATCTGAGTACAGATAATTATTCAGGAAGTCACACAGGAAGCCACAACGAGGCGAGGGCTCCTGGGCGCTGCTGTTAGAATGGCTCTGGTTGAACAAAGTGGTCTCTCCGGAGGGAGGCTTGTTATGGGTCAAGTTAGAGGAAACAGGCGGACTTTTGGAGTAGCTCATCCTGTTGTGGTATCCTCCAGTTCTGCGGCGATCCTGGTACTGCTGCTGCTGGTTCTTGCTGGGCCAGTAACCCAGCACCGCCATGGAAATCCCAACCATGAGAACTATAAGTCCCAAAGCAGCCACAAACCCGGCCGGGGAGAGCAGGTTGAGCTTCCCCTTCACCACCACCACGTCGTTCTTCTTCTTCTTCTTGCATTTCCGCTTCCTTTTGTTTTCCGCTCGGTTTTTAGAGCGGAGGGAGTCCTGGCGCCTGTTCATGCGCAGCAGGCCACCCGTGGCTATCATGGCGGCGTTCGGACTGCAGGCTCGTCACTCAACCTGGCAGGACACAAAATGGGAACAACAGAAGGTCAGATTGAAGATTTAGATGTTAAGAAAATCGTTTAAACATTTAGAGCCATGGAGTGAATTTGTTCATTTCACTGAGATTAGTCATGTAATCCAGATTTATTATAGATACAAGGATTATCAACCAAACAAAGCTGGCAACTAACCCTGAAGAACCACGGAGATCCATCACATGTATTCGGTGAAAGGCACCGGTACAACATAACTGAAATGTGAAGAGGTTCATGGTATGAAGAACTAGTTCTGCTGAGAACCTATTTTCTCAGTTAGCTTCTCGCTACGATTGCCGGGGAACATGAACACTCATATTTCTTCCAAAATAAGAACAGTTTTGAGAGACTATTTGGGTGTTTGATTGTTTTCTTCGACTAGCTTACTGGTCTGACATGGCAGCATGAAAATCAGTTAGAAAAAGACATTCAAGTACATTCAAGCATCAATCAGGATACAGCAACATTTTAATCAAAATATGAAGAGTTAGTTATCGTATCTGATGAAAAAGACCCACACAGACATTAAGCAGTTTTCTAGAGTTTTAACTATCAAATCCACCTTTTTTTGTAATGAATGTTCAAAGGTTATGGCGAAATGACACATAACATGCATCTGCAGATACTGGATCTATAAATACAATGATGTCAGAGAAACAGAGACAAAAATCCAACTTGACAGTTTAGAACAAGGAGTGCTATTTATCTATATTCAGCTGTGCCGGTGCAAGATCAGCCTATGAAAATGTAATGTGTCCAGACAGGAGGCCAGCGGGCATGTTCTCTCCACCTCGCTCTCGCTTCCATACTCTCCATCCCCTTCCCGCCTCCCCTCTCTCTCTCTCTCCCTCTCTCTTGCCAACCTCTCCTCCTCCTGCTTTCCACCCAAATCCAATCCACTGTCAACCAAACGCAGCCACGCTCCAAGATGACGGCGCCCTTCACACGTGCAGCACCTCACAAAGGGGCAAGTGGGAGCTATACTGGCCATTTGTGTACACAACCAGCACTGTGCGTGCCACGTGAGATGTTTGCGTTCCTTTTATGATCATGCAGCACAATGGTGGGAGCTTTGGTCCAAAGGGCAATGAAGGCACACACTCTTACCAGGATTACAGATATGAGATGATGAGTCCCAACCACATTGGGTGGCTGATTAATTAGACTTTAGCATTCCCTCCTTGATTGCGCTGATAGGTATTTAATTTGACTAATCCTGCCTAATTGTGTATGACTTAGGTCTCGGGTTCATGAATAACTTATTGCACAAATTCCTTGCGGAGAAGCAATTAAAAAGAGGTCGCCCTGGTTGTTGCTCCCTCAACCCCACAGTCCGTGACATCCCTTTATGATCCGAGTTATTGCGGGCACTTCCCACGGACCGCGGAACACGGCGCTCTGCACCTGAGCCTCCTCAAAACAACCCACCACCGATACTCAGCTGCTGCTTGTAACGAACTTCACTTGACTCATCGCATCGCATCCGGCGAGCGCTCCGGTGGCTCCCCCGGGCGAGAGCGCACGTCCTCCCGCACTGGAACGGATGGAGCGAAGGCGGAGCCCGCGGCAGCCGTAACGCGGAGCGGAAGTGGGTGTGGGCAAGTCGGACGGCGTCCCTGTCCGCGGCGCTGAACTGGGAGGCTGCACGCCCAACCACCTTCGCCGGAGGAGCCGCTCGCCCGATGGAGAGGAGGCCGGCGATCGACGCACGGCGCGTCCAACCTGCGGGGGCGCCTGTTTTTCGGCGCAACGTTGCATGAGTAATCGACTGTTGACATTACAGCGCATCTGTTTCCCTTCTGTTGAGGAGAGGGGTGTGGGGGGGGGGGGGGCAAATCCGACGTGCTGTGCAGGTTGGAGGTGCCACTGAAAATGTGCAGAGCCACTGCGACGCATCTCGCGCCAGCAAAAAGCTAAACATTGTATTTTTTGTGTGTGTGTGGGGGGGTGGGGGGCGACAAGGTGATGACAGACACACCTCTTCCACGGCCTGACGAAGCCCAAACGCATGCACCCTTCTCATAGCGGTTGAGCGGTGTTGTGGTTATTCCTTAACGATGTCAAACATTTCACTCATCACTAATCGGTATTTAATTACAACTTCACAGCCTTACAAAAAAAGTTTGACTGGATAAATAAGCTGAGATCCGTCTTCGGAATATTGCTCATTCCACCACCCTTTTCACTTTGTGTCTCTCGCATATTTGACGGATGCAGCCAGATCAACTATCTAAAGCAGACCGACACGTCTCCATAAAATCCGACCACATTACCGTTTCAATCTGAGGCGCATTGTTGTTGACAACAATATCTCTAAACGCAAAATAACGTCCCCCAACTAAACCTGTGCTGTTACACAATTGCTAGACTTCCCAAACCCCTGCTGCACCGAGCCTGAGTGGAATCAGACTCAGCCGAAAACAAGCACGGAAATCCCGCCGTGGCTTTAAGACGAGGAAGACAAAAAACGCTGCAAAAATAAATAAATATATATATATATATATATATATATATATATATATATATATTTAACGAAATCGTAAATCATCGAGTCTCTTACCAGAATGTGTGGTTTGAGAACCTGGCATCTTCAAAGGCGCACTCCTCGCTCAGCCCCGCATGTCGTCGTGGTGCGCCACTTGGGTACCGCGTCTGGAAGAGTCCTCTCCAGATGAACGCAGACTCACAATGGAGCGGCAGGGGCGGGCCAACTGCATCCCCATTGGTGGCGATTATTGGGCAACGTGGAAAAAGGAAAAAAAGAGGAGGGCTGCTGAGGACATTTATCCCGCTGTGCGTTGGTCTCTTAACCCTTCCGGAGCCTTTTTTTAATACATTTTTTTAAATGTATGTAACCAGTAACCTGATGAATCAAACTTGTCGTTTATGAATGCCAGTGGCCATTTTGACGGTGGCATTTATGCAATAATTGTTGCACTATAATCTCAGAATGTGTATATGCTACTGCATATGCATGTCTCTGAGAATATATAGAGGTGGGAAATACGATGCGGTCAATAAATTACGCAGAGGGCAGATGAGGTCAGAGAAAAACGCATAAAAAATACCAAATTCATCATCTCTTACAACATGCCCCTTCCTCTCCCTTTACCTTGCTGCCCTGGGTTGCTTTGCTATAATTGCTTTGTATGCCAATGTTTAACTAAATGAAATACGACACAGTCCAGATGTGTCTCAGTGGGACAGGAGACAGGAGACAGAGGCAGCAGCTACACACATGGCAGGAAGGGGAGCAGGAATTACAAAGATGCTCCAGAGAGCTGACTGACAATTTACGACCCAGAAACGTGTCTTGTTTATGGAATAAATTAGAGGAAAGGAACAGAGAAAACTCAAGCGTGCATGCCGCATGTTACGAGTCAAAGTACACACGGACATGGGGAGTAATCCGGGGGTTTTAAAGAGCCATCTTTAATCCGCCGTGTTAACCAGTGTTGGTCTGGAGGCCTGGAGCAGCTCTCAGTATAGCTCTAAGCTTGTGCAATAGCACTGACGCACAGCAGACATGTCTGTGCTTCTGACAGAGATTTAACATTTTACACTGAAACAAATACTGAGAAATACGTTGTTTTAAAAAGCGTCCAGGAGAGAAAGACAGCAGGGATTACTACAAAAGCATTGACTGAGATTGGTTAGCAGTCATTAATAATATGATTAAAAATAAACTGAATTAAGTGGTTGCACAGGTGGAACCCGATATGGAGCCAAATCCAGAGCAAACGTTTGGATCATTTGAAAAAATAATTTGAACATGAAAGTTACAGTTTTGGTCTTATATCATTATATTATATTATACTTTCAATAATAGGTTAATGGATAAATTACTATTTTACTAGCAAAAATATTCACATCATTGCCATCTCATTGTTATATGAAGTATAGTTTTCTGTGACTTACAGGTAAAAGAGTGCAAATAGCAGACTCTTGCAGAACCAAATGGAGATTAGTAATTTCTGCAGACGCTCCAACTTGCCCTAATGACTTTACCTTCACGCACTTAATCATTTATTATCGGGACACCACCAGGATGATGAAATGGGAATTGTTATTGATGGAAAGACAAAGAAAGATAATGTGAAAGAAAAGGAAAAAAAATGTGTGAGAGAAAGAGAGGGAGCTACAGTACATTTTTTTTTTAGCTTTTTGTTGTGTAACGTACTCCTGACACTTCATATCTGGGAGGAGCATTGCAAACCACACAGCGGCTGTGCTTCAATAATTCTATTAATACTCCGTCATAAATCGGTACGGTTTTTTAAGACAACTGTCTCCAGACCTGTCCGCCTTGAATGATGAGTATCATATATCCAGTTAGGCTCCTATACCATTTTCTAAAGCTTCAAAAAAGAAAAAAGAATCCCTCAAACATCCAGGCTCCCATGGGACGGTGCACTATGGCAGGGCTCACGAAGATAGTTTCAAAAATAGTTCCAGCGAATCTACTCCTGAAATCAAACCGGCTTTGTTCTGCTTTTGTATCTGCACAGACAGAGCACAAACCGCGACCTTCACATTGTCCTCTGGCTTCCTTTACTTGTCCTACACTCTTTCAATGTGCAATGTGCTGGTTAACAGTGTAAATATATATGAAATATCTATATGCTTAGGAGCCGCAGGCGGTTCATTTCATTTCTTCAGCCTGGACTCTACTGGCTAATTGGGGATGTGGAAACTTGAGACATGGGCTTAGTGAGAGATCGTCTCCCTCTGTGAAACTTTTTCATCATTACGTCTCATTTGCTGCAGGAGTCAGAGGGTTTTGCAGTTGGAGAGATAAAAGCGGTGCTCCCTTCTGAGGCCTGAGAAATGAACACACAGTAGCTGATGGCTTGTACATATTTCAGGAAGATGATGGGCCTTCAGTCAAACTGGAAACAACCATCCTTGCATATTAGATATGCAATTAGTACCCTCAGATAAGGCTGTTCTTAATGGCTCTAAAAGCCGATAAATCGCACGAATAGACCAAAAACCAGCAATGCATTATCCTGTCAGTTAGTCACAGATTGAGTTGGGCCCCCGAAGCATGAACAAGAAGTCACAATTAAACCGATTCATTTACAAAGTCACTTATCCTTTAAGTGCATAACCCATTTGTTAAATAATAATCTATTTTACATGGAATATTCTTTTTCAAACTCCAGCATCCTAATGCATGAATCACAACAGATCAGGGCACAAAACAGGGTCAGAAAGAAATAACAGTAAATACAGCTTTCTCCTTCACTAAACTAAATGCTTTTAACAATGAATTAACGCATCAACCCATTGACCTTCATTTTTGAACCGACGATGCCTCATGTTCATTATCGTGCACAATGGCAACTCAAACAGCGGAAAGGAGGACCTCCTCATAAATCACACCAGAGTTTCCCACTGCAACCACCGTTGTCTGCTCAGGCTCTGCAGGGAGAAGACCTTTTTGGGATTAATGGTCGTTCAATCTGCAGCTTCTTGCAAGTTGTTGCTAATGAGATGCACGACTGCATACCGAGCGGTACAGATCAGGGAGACACATGGGCATTTCTGGTCCATCCGTTTCTATGTTCGGCAGCCAATGCGTCTCTGACACCCCGCGGAGCAATGGAAATGGGAACCAGACACCCAGTTGGTTGGCTTGCAGAGGGGGAAAAGAATCAGGTGAGGGTGCACGAGCAGGTAAACACTCGCTCCCGACAGGTAGCCGGTTGGCACTGCTGACCTCGTTCCATTTCCCCCGGTATGAGTGGCTGATGAATAGACAAACCGAGGGGGGCCAGCATTAGCTCACATATTATCTGCTGGTAACACCAAGGGGAATACACAGGTAAAATATGGAGAGCGTTATGGAAGATTGCCCTACATAAAGAACTTGGAAATCTTTTTTAAGACTGAAGTTGTGGCTGAAAAAAGCAAAAACTTTATGTTTCCATCACTTTCTCTGAGGATGCTTATGAAGAGGATAATAAACAGCAATCTGCAGACTTTGCATTTTTTCGAGAAAAAAACAGTAATTACAGCCCTCAACATCAAAAGCTCCAATCCCCCTAAACTGCAGGCTCATGAATCCTGTAGGCTGAGCAAAGAAGCTGTTTTTCCGCTGTTTACCTTCATGGCCGCGTTTTGCATCGCAGGGAGGCAGCGCAATCAGAGCTAATTCTCGTGGTTTGTAAGATTCAAGCTTCATGGAATCCCAGGAAAGCTTTCTTTGATCTCCCATCCTTGATGATATAGGTCATCTCTTCAGGGAGAAACAACAAAGACCAAATGAGGCGGTAAATACCATTGAACCCACCTCGCTTGAGCAGGAAGCAAATAGACCCTCCAATGCATCTTTACAGACCCGAACACGAAGCCTAATGGACCTATTTTCAGGGTCCTGATCTTTTGCGATTCAACACAACTGCCCATCAGACTGTGTCCTGACAAGAGAAAAAAAAGCTGTTTTGTTTTAAATGGGAAGCATTGCATCTGTCACTTCCTATTCTGCTGCCTGTATGGCTCCTCGCCTGTTCAGACTGGGTCTCCATGGCAACCGTTTTATAATGCCTAGCGAAACACCTCAGAAGAGGTTCCTTTTTATCTGGGCTGGAGAGCTGGCAAAGAGGCAGCGAAAAATCAAAAGAGAGGGCAGAAGTGGCGGCTGATGGGTTCGTACATAAAATCTTTTTTTGTCAGCTGACAGCTTTTGAAAGCTGCAAAGGACGTCGAAAAAAAAAGAGCTCAGCCCGAGAGACCAGAGATATGATGACATGAGATATTGTCCATTTTTAAAACAGGACCACATGTCCGGGAAAAAGTCTTTTGGTTGCAGATTTCGAAAGAAACCATCATTGCACGTGATTCACTGAGATATTCTGGCGCTGGCATTCCCTGAGCATGGTCCGCGGCTCCCGGAGGACGAGTCCAGTCATGTGGAATTCAGCAGGCGTGAGCATGATGGGAAGGGGGGTAAACTGCCAGCTGGGTCTTCTGCAGGGGTGAGCTAGAGCCCACGCCAGGAGCTGACAGGACCATCGCTCAGGCGTCATCCATGCATGCTAATCAGCCCGTCAGAGGTGCCGGGGTCGAGGGCACCTGCAGGGGTTCATTGCCATGGATACAGCAGCAGTCACATGATATTACCTGTGCAGGTAAACCAAGCGGAAGGAATGCGGCGTCTTGGCATTCGCTGTATGAGCTTCAGTTACGTCACCGCTTCTCAGAACAGTCAAAGCCCGCAGGATGAGAACGCAAAAATATTCACATTTTGGATATTTTCTTGGATGCTTAGTAGTATTTCCTAATTAATTAAAGGAATACAAAACAGAATATATTTTGTGTTCTTCTCTGAAAACAGAGCTATTGGATCTAAAAAAAAGTGTAAAACAGGATCACAGATTCTAAAGGCGTGTTCATCATAACAACACAACCCTGTGAGTGAAATATTGACAAAAGTGGTGGGTTGGTTTTTTCACATCTCCACTCTCTATTTTCAGTTGTGTGGAACATACAGTGTTTTTAGTTTTTAAAGATTATTGATGGTTTGATCCTCCTTTGGATACGTTCTTTAATCATATTAAAAGACTCCACAGTGTGTGACACAAAGACATCGGTAAACGATAGTTGGAAGTGACTGCTGTGAGTCTTTTGTTTTGTTTTTGAGAACTAAAAATGCTGCAAATTTGTTGACATGGGTTCTCACCCAAACGGATTTGCTTATTCACCTGACAATGCCGTCTTGCATATGTTTAGCACATTAATCACTTATCTCCGTCACAGCATTTCCCAGTTGTGTAGCAACTGGCTGAAAACGTATTTCCAATCCAAAGAGTTCCACCTCGGTGGTCGACCTAACACAACCACTTTTGACTGCTTTTATCTGAGCATCTTTGAGGTCATTCATCCTTTTATATGCTAATACTTTAATCAGCATTTCCCAATGAATCAAGGCTCGGCAGGGCTCGGACTCGGTTGTGTTATCGGGCAAATTAACCTTCACTGCTGGAAGGACATTTGAGAATAGCAGCTGTCGAGTGTATTCAGTAGGTAGTCTATGTAGTGACATCGGCAGTTATTGGTCTGCTTCATCTTCAAGCCGTAGCTGATATCTTTCCACATATTGGATAATTGACCTACATTCAGACTTTCATTAACCACAAAGAAGCAATCAAATTAAACAAAATGAACTGTGAACGTTATGATTGTGAGCTCACTTTCATCACACGGATTGCATTACCGAGAATGAATGAAGGTTGTTGATGTCATTTGTCTTCGTATTCAGGGGGAGGTCGGATGTGACATTGAAACACGGCCTAATCGTCGATCTTATAGATTGAAGGGAGACGTAAAGAACAAGACGGTGGTTATAGCAGAGAAAAGTTTGTGAGGTACACACATGTAGAGGGTCTTGTTCTTGGCAAGGAGGCAAAGAACATCAAAGGCAAAGAATATTTTCAGATCTCTTATGACAATGTTGAAACCGCATTGATATGTATTTTTAGCCATGGTGTGGCAATGCAAGGTGCTGCAAACACAACTCTGACATTCGCCTTATAACGCTGTAGCAAAGTCAACCTTTCTTATTGCTCTGCAGATACAGAGTATTACATTTGCATCGGTCTGGAGGTAGTTAGTTAGTAATGGTCTGCAGGGAAATTATGATAATTATTATTATGTTAATCAGCTTAGTTGCTAGCTGCGTCCGTCTGGTATTTTTTTTCCTCTTGATGCGCTTGATGAAATGTGGAAAGCAGTAAGAATGAACTCAAACCGTTTCAGACTGTAAAACCAACACTATTGGCCCAGAGAGGGGATTTTTTTTTTCACAACAGCACTGAATTAGTTTTATTTTGTTTAATGTTTGGGGTTCAGTATCTCGCCCGAGGAGACTTCTACGTGGAGACTGCAGGGGCCAGTCGATGAACCAATGGCTTTCCCATTGGTGGAAGACCAATCTGCTGAAATGTAATAGATGATCACGTGTGGCCACAGCCTGGCTCCCCTTTTCAAACGGTTTGTAACTGTGACTGTGGCAACGAGGAGCGAATTCTATGTGGTTTATTTGTGCCGAGTTATTTGATACACATGCAATACAGAAATATTGCTAACTAGTAAAACATTCCGGCAGCTAGTCTGAACCATGGAAACCAAAAGCATCCTCCTCCGAGTGCATTGCAGCATTTCAACCGGCGAGTGGAAAATGTGAGTCTTTCAGTTGAGATATATTTTTAGCCATGTTTGCCGCATGGCTCTATAGGGACTGCAATGTCAGCCTGTCGGCCGGTCCGCCAGTCTGGTTCCAACTGGAATATAACTACAAACATAAGATTGTTTTGGTTAATTTGGTCGTATGTCTGCGGCCTCCGAAGGTCTGAATCAACGATAGCCAGTTGTCTGACCTTTACGGTAAACACCAAACAGAAAAAACACCATTTTGTGACAGTGCTGGTTATTATAGTAAACAATCCCCTCTGCCAAAAATCCTCCTTACGTAATGTGTGCGGTCAGCAGAACATGCTGCACACTGCTGTTATCGCCTCCTGCATCTCGGGAGAGCGTGATTTCGAGGAAAGAAAGGTGCCGCGTGGAGGTTGTGGAAGTGAGGTAAATACAAAAAACAAAGCAGGCTGCACACTGGCCCGAGACCAAGCGCTCCCCCGAGAGCGACAACTCATCCGCTTCCTCTGAAACACACAGCAGCGGAGTGCGGCAGGACAATGACCGATTGGCTCTTTTGTTTTAACCACATTATCGACACGGGGCAGTTACTTATGTGCTCTCGCTTTGCTTCATGTTAATGAGCTCTTTTTCTGCATTGTCAACAGCAAAGTTTCACCCTATCTGCTCTTATAGCATTTTTCTGCAGCAGGTAGCTTTTTTTTTTTTTTACTGGAAACGCTCCAAAGAGTGACCTAAGCACAAAATGACAGGCAAATACGGTTGGCACATGGCTGGGGAACATGGCGGAGCATTTGGAGGCTAAAAAGCGAGATATTTCCCTTGGGGAAAGTAAATGAGTGAATTAAAATGTCATTGAAAAATATAATGTTGCACATGATGTGTGGATAAAAAGTTGTTTTTTCTGTTCCACAGGAATACTGGGACAGAGGATGTTGTATGTTATACAGATTGTAAAGCCTTCGAGCAAAATTGGTGATTTGGGGGTGTGCAAAATATATGGAATGGAATTGGAACAAAAAAAACTGAATTAGTCTTTGAGTTTGAGTTGCTGAAGACTGTGCTGGTTATCACTCAGCTTTCAGTGTTGTTTCTTGTCCTAACTTTCTCAACTATCAATCAAACAATCATCTTTATTCTTTATTTCTGTGAAGTTTCTAACAACTCAAAAACTATAAAATGGGTTTAAATTCCTCACTGAAATCCATCATCATTTCGGCAGCATTGTCACAAAAGCACTGAAGTGTGAATGTCTGACAAGGAGTAAACCGAAACAGCTTGAATCGTTTAAGGCACGGGGAGTGACGCCCATGTTTCACAGGGATCTTAGTTCGCTCAACTCAACGGCATCGCTCGCATCCTGCAGAGCTTTCAGCTAAAACATTTACCCAGCAGTTTCATTCCCCTTCACAGCTCATCTCACCGATGTGCTTTATGATATTAGCTGGGACAAAGATGGAATCACTTTGTTGTTCATAGGTCCATTAATGAGTGTCAATCAGTTCATACTGCTGGGAGCTAAACGTTTTCCTGACATCAGCATCTTGTGCCTTGACAATTTCCAGCTTTTGGTCAGTGCTGCTGGTACTTAATCTCAGCAGAAGGTGAGTGACAGATCTGTCTCTCCGGGGCTTAAACAGCTCCTTTGAGAGGGAGGAGTTCCTGAAGGCAATTCCCACTCAGAAGCAGACACTCTTAACAGCCAGATGTTTCCTCCTCACATCTGAGAAGAAACGCTTCAAGACAGAGGGGCCGAGGACCTCCCTGCACAGCCCGGCATAATGAGACAGATTGCTCACACATACGTTTGATGGTAGGATGTGCAGAATGGAGCCCTGCAGGTCCTAATGACGGATGCACATGAGAATTGAGATCAAATGGAAGGCGGGGAAATCATTTTCAGAAAAGAAAAAGAAAGATTAACTCATGCACGGGCCTCAAGACATTGCGTACAGGCTTTTTACTTCTCTTAAGGCACTGGAAGATGCAGAGGTTTTGCTTTCTATTCCAGATGTTGAATGTGTAACCACACGGAATGTGGGCACATTCCTAAATGTTATTTGTCCATGGAATCTGGAAACTAAAATTGGTTAAATTAAAAAAGAAAATTGCGTTCAAAAATTAGCAACTCTATTACTGTCTATAACCACTGGCAATAACAGCATGAAATCCGCCCCTTACAGAACCAACACAATCTCAGTTACTCACAAGCAGAGACACTGGTGAAAACATGACTGTAGTGACAGGAAGTCATTTCCACATGCGTATTAGTTGCTTGCTTTGACATAGTTCCATCTGAAAGTAGATGGATTTCGTGAGGCGAGGTTCTTTACATTTGTTATAAGAAATACCAAGTCACCAAATATAGTTTAAAAAACACCACAGTTGGGGCTTATTTACAATAAGATTGATGAAATACACTCTGGTTTGATTTGGCTGTTTACTCTCGTCATAACGCTACGTGTCATCAAAGCAGCAGTAGGAAGTGAAGTGCATTTAAGCCAGGCTCGCTGAAGTGGACATGCTGGGCTCGCTCTCATGAAACGCTAAGACCGACAGACACAATAGGATTTGTGTCTTTTGAGTATGATAGCAAACATTCTTCTGCAATAGTTCTTCTAGTACTTTGCCATATTTTCTGAAAATTCAAGTACAATTTGATAACGTTTGGAAGGAAATCAGACATGGCAGTTCCTATATTCCTCCAATAAACAGGAAAGAGTGGTCAAGTGATTCGTTTGGCTGTAAATTACCACAAGTAATTTTCCATCTCCTTAATCTGTATGAGGAACAGTTCTCAACTGCTGGGCATTGGTCTTCGGAGGCAGAGAAGGGGAGCCGTAACACACAGACCTTCTTGCCAATAAAGCGCCACACATCCGACGACGACGAACACTGGATCTTTTAACATACAAGTGGCTCCGATCAGAAGACATAAAGGAAGAATCAGCGACGGAGGGCGTGAGACATCATTTAAAAATACAAAGACTACGCTGCAGCGTAATGTGAAGGAACTCCACGCTGCCCACTTCCACAGCATCTACACGTGGCCCTCTTCCTCCTCCCGAGAGGAGCAGCAGCAGCAACGTCGGTCTGGGAAACCAATCACGCAGCCAAACGTGAGTCACGACCGACCTCCGCTTTCTCCTCACAGTGAGGTTACCAAATGGTGGGAGCGATGGTTGTAATCCCAGCACTGCCATCATCTCACTACAGTGGTGAGGATGCACCGCAGAGATCGGTCTCCAAGCGGTTGCAAATGAGTTCGTCTTGATTGTCTTTCTGCTCTCAGAGCGATGGGATGAGCACTTGGCAGACAAATCAACCTCACTTTATGATAACATGGTTATGTGGTGTGCGGTTTAATGCTGTTAAAAAGCTGGAAAATCATCCTCCTTTTTATTTTTATAGGAAATCAACCAAATTGTAAAATACCCCACATGTTTTAGAGGATAGTGAGGTCAGGTTTTATTGCTTGAAGCTTTTGAGATATTCGTATTTTTGCCTGAAACCCGTCCGACAGCTGGGACAGGAACTTGTGTACCCTTCAAAAGATAAAAATGACATATCAAAAATTTAACTTGAACCTTTTTTCCAAAAGGAGCACTTTCTTTCTCCAGAGAACATTAATTCCAAAGTAAACTGTTCACATTTTGTTAAGAGTGAATGAATCCATTAAATGCTTCTTTTCTGTAAATAGTACATTTTAAAGTGTAGCTCTCTGATTTCCTCGTCGCTTTCACTCTTAATCACAGCAAATGAGGTACGACTGCACACAGCTACTCATTCTAATACAAAGTGAGACAGCTGGAGCGTCCACCCCAGGCTACCTGCTCAAGCACGTCTCCAACATGTACCACCTAAGCAGCACCCTGCCCATGCAGCTGAGCTTAGCACCACTCGAGATCTCAACAAAGATGCAGTATCTTGACATCTAGCTTCCACCCCGTTCGGCTCCCTTTGTCTGCACGCCATGTTTCGAGTGACGAACACAGGCGAGCACGGTTCAATATAATGCGTCGGAAGATAAAGGGACTGACTCCCTGCCATGCCAAATCTATCCAGAACGCTATTACGGTGCCATGGCAACAGATGAAGACACGCAGGCCTCTTTGGATGGGGGGCACCGCTGGTTCACTCATCTTCTCTGCTAGACTGACTGGCAGGAAAGCTCTGCGGGGCTGCTATGGCAACAGACTGATCCTATGTAAAGAGGGACCGTCGGCTGCCACGGTAACACGGGGGGCCAAGTCGTTAGTCCCCCCCCCCCACCCATCCCTCCGCCACCCCAGAGTTGCAGGAAACCAGATTGACTTTGACGAGGACTTGACCTCGGGCAAACTCCCAATATTATTTTGTCTCACACGATGGGGACGGACACGCCAGCTGACACCAGCTTTGTTGTGTGTGCTTGTGTGTACAGACATATTTTGCTTGTTGAGCCTACTTGAAGAAGGGTGAAAGGGATGCAATACTCCAGCCACGCAGCAAACTAGGCTATCCACTTGTGGGTTGACACTAAGCTTGCAACTTCTAAAATATGTAGTCTCAAACTACTGAAATATGTATGCCACATCTGCGCCCGGGAAGGCGGTTTCTCCAGTGTCTTCGCATGCAGCATCTAACTAAGAGGACTACGGCAGCAGCAAACTCAGAGCTGACAATGCAATCACATCAAAGGACGGATAGGAACAATGTCAGGGGAGCAGCGGCATCTTACTCTCCCCCCTCCAACGGCATGGAAATAGAGGAAATATGAGATATGGATTTGCCTCAGATGTAAGAGCTAGACAGAGCCGCTTTTTTTGTATGTTAAGCTGGTCCATTGATTGATCGCTTTCTCCCCCTTGGCAAGCGGTCGATGGCAGGGCTGCAAATCAAAGCAAATACTCCGCTGGTGCATCATTCTTTAAAAAAAGAATAACAAGGATCTGGGATTGATCCACAGATTTAAAACGTTCAAACATTACTGTCAAAACGGTTGAGAGATTTTAAAATTCGGCCAATTGGATATGATGTTAAAGGTGACAAATCGGATCACAGGGCCACGTGACGCCCAGTTTTTTGCAGTCACTTAAAACATAAAGAATTCAAAAGTAAAGAGGATGTCCTCTTCTGTTCTCAAACAAATGTGCCATCCAGTCAGTCAGTGCATTTGTTTTGTGGTAGAAAAGCAAGATGGGGTAGTGGTGGTAAAGAGATAAAGGCAGGCGGAGAGAGAGCGAGAGGAGAATAATCCAGTCCCCGGAGATGGAAGCAGGCTGTTGTCCTCCGGTTGCTTCAGCTGCCCTTTGACCGAGGACTATCGCTCTGTAGTTGTTGCATATGTGCGTGTTCACATGCGTGACGATCTGCGATATGATGCACGTGTTGTTTTAAAGGAGGCCGCATCATACGATTCAGCGAACATCTCGATTACGGGGAAGCACAACACTTAATCTTTCGTGGGAAAATTGGGGAGTCATTTATTATTTATTGTTTTTTTTATTACACAGTTGCAGTGTGCGATAGTAATATGAGGCTCATGACTCAAGATGCAGATCAAAAAAATGTAATACAGCATCTGTGAGAAAAAGATCTCGATGGGTTGAATGACCTTATACTTATACTAATGAATACAAACCAGAAATATTCGCTCTTAAACTCATTGGGCCACATTTTCTCTTTCCTGACTCCTTTCCAGGATCCTTAAAACGTTGTCTTCAGGGGATTACGTGTTAATTACTTGAATTGGACATGAGCTTTGAGCCAAATTGAGTGCGTAACAGAGTGCTTAATAGAGCTCGTGCTGCTGCCGGCTTGCTGAGTCGCTGGGAGCTTTGTCTGCACGACGCTGCCATCTACTGCACACGCAGAGCTCAGACGCGGCGCCGCCTGCAACCTGCGACCTTGGGCCTCTCAATGGCAACTCATAAAGGATTCATGCACAAATGTAATGCCTACCATTTTGGAAAAATGTGAAACTTGATCCGTTCAATATGATGTCTGGGATGAAAGTTAAGCCTCCGTGTCAAATTACGACCAAGGTTGTCGAATAAAGTAGGAGTGTTGATTTGTTTTTCCCTCATATTTTGTAGACAATTTATGTTAAAGGTCCCTTTGAGAATCTTCATTTGTAACTCGGTATCTCATTGATGGTATTTAAACTTTGTTTTTTTCCCAGGTTGTTTTGCTGACGATTGTCTGGATTATATTAAATACTATGAGCTGTTCTCATGCATCCAGCAAATTATTTATAGTTATTCAGAATGTAAGCTGAGATAAAAACGAATGTATTATTTATAATTTTATTGCCTTAAATCCAGATGAATTAACTAAGCCTAAGGATTTCACCAGACATCAGACATATGTTGTTCTTGAGCATCTTCAGCCAGGTAACATCTGGTAACATCAAGCCTCTGCAGCAGCTCCCGGTCTCCTCGGTCTCCGTCCATCAGCTCCCGGCTCTCCTTGTGTGAACAGAGAAATAATTCACCAGCAGAGCTGCAATGAAACATGAAACCATCCCTCCTGCCACAGCGCCGGTGGCTCTGACCCACTGGAACAGTGTGTGAGGGGAAAAGATGAGGCACTCGGCTTCCATGAAGACCTGCCAAAGATTCCTCCTTTCAGAGATTCCTCAAGGCGCCGCTGCTGCCTGAATCCACAAACGACTGCATTAAGCGGCAAACAAGCCCTGTGTTTTTAAAGAAATGGACTGTAATCTGCGTATTATAACAGTAGATCTGCAGAGACGGGTGTTGGCACAACAACGGGCCCAATTTGAAGTAAGGACCTTATTAAAACAGTGTTTCCGAGTCCTTCGTGGGCAACACAATGCTTTTACACTGACCTCTGGTGGTTGAAAGTGTGCTGCAGCTCGTGGTCAGAAGGGAGCGCCCCTCATTCTTTGCACTTTCAAACTACCGTTTTGAATTTACAATCAATGCAATCAATGCACCGATCAGCTGACAGCGGGGAACTTTTATATCTAAGAGTTAACAATCCTTCACACAAGGATGGTAGAGAGTTCTTAAAGCAGTGTTTTAATGTGCAGCATTAACGCATTCGGTTAAATCTTTGCACTACAAAATTCCTGATAAATCTGTTGCTTCCTCATCACCACCACTGATGTCACTGAAATAACAACATGGACAAGGATCCACACGCAAACCCGCCAGTTACATCGGTTACAAACAGTTTAACAGTTGAGGTTAATTTGCTGAATTCTTTTAAATAAATTGAAGATTTCGGTTCGAGATTTTTTAAAGTTTTTATGTCAGTAAAACTTGATGATGTTCATATCTGCTGGCCGGTGGTCCCATAAAATTAAGTTTGACCTTGATGTAGACTTTTCGACCTTTTCATCAGGGAAAGCCATGTACTATTATTATATGTATAGTTTAAAACATTACTCAGTTGTAAAACCCGACAATCATCACGGTCATATGTTTGAACGGAGTGAATCATTTTAAATGGGTTAGTACAGTTTATTCTGGGCGAATGTTAAGGGAAGGTACTCGGGGCCACCAGCAGGGGGAGGACGAACCCAAATCTATCAGGCCCTGGAAACAGCAGATTTGAGCGGTCTCAAACACATTTCAATCTAGTAGAATTTATTTTTTCTCAAATGGTGTTTCTAACAGTTTCATAGTTTTACAGAGTATAAAATCTGGATCTACTGAGCCATTTTTACATGAAACGATTCAAAACCAGTCCAGTGGCCTTTTAGCAAACAGACCATATTTTATTTTCAAAGAAACACCTTTTTTTGTTTTCTAAGCATTAAATTAGGTTCAATTTATTTATAGAATTCAAACAAAAAAGACCGCTTTCCTTTACAGTTAAAGGTAAACTTGAGAAACCGGTTTAGCTTATCCACCCTCTTCGGTGCTGCATGTCCTTTTTAGAGGTCAGATCAATTTTTACTCGAAAAACAAAACTACGCAGTATTCTGGCAGACAGTAGAAAGACTAAAATCTTTGTGTCAATCAATCTTTTTTTTAAATTAATCATCTGTTAGAATCTAAAGGTGTTGCCTTCGATTCCAATCTCCCATAGTGCGGATGTGCCAGATAAAAAGCACTTCATATTTCTTCAAGGTTAATACGTGTGCGTCTTGTTTAAAAAGTAATTCGGGGAGCAGCTTTTCAATGTGACCTATGCCAGTACACCAGCACTTACCTCAGCCTGTGTTAGCAATAAATTACCAATGATTACCCCCCGACGATCAATCGCAGAGCCGCTCTATTGGAGAGCTTTTAAGGCTGCTATTACAAGTGTACATTATAATACGTACACAGGGGAGTAATACAAGGCCTTTATTTGAGGATGGTCATTTGACCAAAACAATCACAACACAATCCGGACCTGACATCGGTTCAACAGTTTGATGTAACCTTTTAAAGTAGGTTTAGAATAACATCTGTTTCAACGTCTGTGTATCACCTATTTGTTGTAAGTGGTTGCCGTTGTGTATAGAGTTGTGCCAGTATGGCGGATTATTGCAGAAAGTAAATAGCCCACCGATTGAATGTAATTGGTGCGCTATAAACTGACTACTTGTTAGCAACAGCGTTTTTTAAGACACTTTAAAGCTTCACAATGCACGAGGTACGTATTTACGTGTTTTATATCAAGAGCCAGTGTTTGCTCCATAAACATGGAGGAGTCTATGACAAGAACCCGCTTCCGATGTGACCATGATGGGCTAGTTCTAAACTAAAACACAACCATTCTTTGTTTCAGGTACTTACACGGCCATGAAAAATAGTTATAAATATTAGATTCACTTTCTGCTGATACGTCCTTGTCCTCAACACTAATCCTTTGAAGGATCTCAGATATTTTTTATTATAGGTTCATACATTTTATGATTTTAGATAAAAATACGTATTTTGACCATGTACTAAACGGCAGCAAAAGGGGGTTCTTGTTTTGTGACTGTACCTCCTATGAGAACAAATATACCTCAAAACAATTATTTAAATTAAAAACTATTTGCAAGATTAGAGGAAAGCCCCCGTCCATGTAGTAGCACATCCTAAGTTATTATCAGGAAAACAGCTCAATACCGTGGCGCCGTTAAAAGTTGTGAGCAGGGAAGTGATTGTGTTATTCCCCATCTCCCCATCAGATGTCCCCCTAAAGTCATCTTTTACAGCTGCCCTCACAAGGCAAAAAATACTTCAATTCAATGTTTACATTGCAGATACATTTATATAATACCTTGTTTTCTTTACAGTGGAATTGATCACAGAAGTGACCGAAAGAAAAGCACACAATACAGTCAATAAACCAAACCTATAGAACATATGATTGTCACTTACTGCGAGTCACAAAAAAAGTACATACTGTGAATAAATAATCTACAGAAATATGTACAATATGCACAACAAGAATTCAAATGAAAGAGCAAATAAAGCTTTGGATCCCTGTACAGAAAATAAGGAAAGCAGATGTAGACTGAGCCAGCTGTCCCAAACACACAGTATCAAGCAATAATCATCTAGCAGTCAGACATTTACAAGACATTAAGTAACATCTAGGCTTTGCTTTCCTGCGTTTAATGACCTATAATACTGAGCAAAAAAAAAACCAAACAAAAAAACTAAAGCCAGAGATAATAAAATGAACACGTTAACGCTATGTACAGTGCATCGCATTCCACGCAAAACTGGAGAATATTTAATGCTCACAGTCCAATGAGGATCAAGGACTACAGGCGGCTGAGAGAGAGAGAGAGAGAGAGAGATGCAGGCAGAGAGAAAGAGGGATCCAGAGAGGAGGAGACTCACAGCAGAGGAGAAAAAAAAAAAAAAAAGACCCTCTTTGTGCTTCAGCCGGCTTCCTCAGCTGTCGCCGACAGACACAGGCCGCGATAATTAACACCACACAACTCTGTTACCTTTCCCCGCCAAAAAAGAAGAGACCTGGTTCAAAAAAAGGGGCGGCCGCGTGTATGGTTGTGTGCATACCTCGCTCCTTGTCGAAGTTAGTAAAACACACACAGACACACACACACAGGCGCACATAGCACAATGCACACATGTGAGCTGCGGCCTTCTGTGGCGTCGCAAAATGTCCGAGTCTCTGGTGGCTTCAGCGGCGCCGAGTTACCCAGAGTTCAAGTACTCCAGTGCGACTTCGTAGCAAAACTTGTACTGGTCCTACGAGACGAGAGGAAACAAAGCAAAACATCAGAGAGGCGCACATGGCCGCATCAACCTGCTAGAGTGTTTGACACACAAACGCTTTAACCTCTTGTGTTGACCCAGTTTAAATGAATCAAACCATCTACTGCGATCAGCAAATGGATTGGATGGACAATATCTCGATGCAGGTACTTGGAAAGTTGGGGAACAACAAGTGAAGATCCATTATATTAGTGCAAAACGGACAGGATCGGAAACGATCGGAAATGCGCAGAATTTAGTAGAAGCATTTACCGTGGTTATCAAAGTTCCCAAACTTTGTTGAAATAATATAAATTGCTGTACCATTCCCATGAAATAGCATCTGGTGGATTGGAAGGTTATAATTAACTCAAAAGAGTCAGATCAAAGTGCTGCTGCAATGCTGCTCACCAGTAGGTCCACCATGTTGGGTTTATTGTTCCTCAGTGTTTTGACGGCGTGGAAAACATCCACAGAGCGCTGATGCTGAAGCATCTCACACACAATGCTGATGGCACAGAATGTCCCGCTTCGACCGCCTCCATTCCTAGAGATCACAAACAAGCCAAGCATTAAACAAATATAATGTGAGTTGCATTTAGTACAGGAAGCTATTTGACAATCAAGCTGATGAGGAGTTTTTGATGCAAGGAGGCTCTTCAGTCAGTAGGTGGAGCTGTTTCATTCTTAATGGCAGTGCTGAGTGAAGCGACGACTTACAGACAATGGACCACAGTGCGTCCCTCGCCTCCGTCGTACTCTTCCTGCCACTTGTCCACCTGTCGAATCAGCTTGAGGAAGGAGCGCTTGGACATGGGCGTGTCTCTGTACATGGGCCAGCCCAGGAACTGGAACTGCTGCACCATCCGGTAGCCGTCCTGAGGCTGGAAGGGAAGGGGGATGCACAGGTTATCCCAGGTTAAGAGGTCGAGAGGAGGTGGGGTTAATCGCTGCGGTGAAACCACGCAATCCGACCGTAAAGATGCGACTAAGCTAAGCCTCGGTGGGGACAAGCAGGACGAGGGGATTCACATCAAGAGATGAATAGACGGGTTGATAGATGAGCACGGTCTCAGCTGGAGACGGATACTTAAGAACTACAGACACTCTGAATCACACTCCGACACGAGGATCGATAGCACTTGTTGCTGATCATGTGTGATTGGATTGTATTCCAGTTAACACGGCGGGGGGGGCGGCCTTGGGACACGCTCATATGAGGAGAGATCACAGACAACTGTGGGCAAACTGTAACAGTAAGGAGCTTACGCAGGTGACTGCAGGTCAGGTCCCTTACTGGGCAGTGATGATGGTTGCTCAACGTTAATTAAACAGGATCAATGTGAGCGGTCACGATTCTTTTTTGTGAAATATGCTTGAAATAAAATATGGAAAAAAAACTGTTTGGTTGAGCTGCTTGGCAATTAAACGTGCAACCAAAGGTCATAAGTAGCTTTATTGTGGCGGGGCACAGGAGCACTGGTTCCCAACCTCATTGGCTCATGTCCCTTCAAATCAGAGCAATTGTTGGAAGCCCGAAAGCATCTAAAAAGTGAATATATAGAGAAAATATCCTCTGACATCATCCTCTTGTGAACCGTTTGGTGGGAACCAGAATAACAAGGTGATTTCTAGAAACCACGCCGTGTTTGTTCTTCTTTTCGACTAAACCGGCGACTTCCCGTGTGTGGAGCGTGGTCGCCATGGTGTCACCGTACCCGAGCTGCGTTGTAAATCCGAAATATTCTGCTGATGATGTCCTCCTCCAGGTCGGCAGAGACAAACTCCACCTGGATGGGTCCGTGGCGGTGGACTCCGTTTTCAGGCCAGTACTGTGGGCACAACTAAACAGAACAGGCACGTACATGTACACGCACACACACACGCACACACACACACACACACACGGACGCAAACAAAGAGAAAAAAAACATAAAATGGAGAAGGATTCATTAGTTTTGGAGTCAAAATAATACCAACTGAAGACAGTGACATTGATTTCACCTCCTCATACAAAAATGCTCAAGAGTTTTCTGTGGGATTACAAGGAGGACGTGACTGATGAAGTAGGGAGAGCAAAGGGGAATTGATTGAATGTGAACCGCTTTCTTTTTAGAATTGATGAATTGATTCAGTGCAGAAGGAACTTCAGACAAAAGTCGGGATACATTTTGAAAAGAGCAAAAGACACAGATGTGTTGTAGCGACGGCAGTCTCCTGATCCAATAACCATTTTTTAAAGAAATAAGACACAAATTCCAGGAAAGAGCCTTGATATTTTTTTATCTCCAGAGAAACAGACAAACACGCGCGCACTTTCTCCTGCTTAAAAACCATGAAAAAAAGTATTTTTTAGGCTTAGAGAAAATCTCATAATCTGCTGTGTGCGGATGAAAGGTAATTAAAAGAAGAAGACATATTAAAAGATGGTTGATATAAAAGTAATTGGACATTTACCACTGATAACCACTACTACACTACATTACGTTGAGCTTTTCAAACAGCTTTCCACACAATCAGTCGTAAACAATGGCGATCAGATGTTACAGACGACAAATAACAATATTAATTTTTTTGTTATGTTTAGATGCCCCCTTGAGATTTTGGATGTTTGTCTCACTATCCTTCAACAGTTGCAAGTATACGATCGGTAAATCAATTGAAAAGGCAATACAAAATAATCGATGGCGTTATTGAGTGCAAAATAAATAAACCCCACGGGACAGCATCGCGAGAGCTTCAAAACCTCCTCCATCAACCCCCCTGGGGAGAGAAAAGCCCAGTGAGGAACAAGCACCTGCAGAGCCCACCGCTGGCCTCACAGCACTTAATCAGACAAGTGGAAGTGTGCACGCACAGATGGACAGATTCCGCACAGACATGCACAGCGATAACAGCCCGTGCGTGTAAATGGACGCACACATTTAGGCTTTCTTTGTCTAACGCAGGTTAAAAAAGCCCCAGCGGGTTTACGGCCCGTGTGGCAGGAAGAGCACCGCTTTCCAGCTTCCCAGCTTTCCTTCAGAGCATTCTCCAAATCTGACAAAGTCAAGATGCAAAACACAAAGATGCTGATGGAGAAGATAGTAAGCCTCCACCTCCCTCGCCTCCATCTACCCCCCCGTTTCCTCCCTTCATACCTGTGCTGTTTCCTTGGCTGGCTGGCTACAGTGAGAATATTGAATGAAAGGCCTTCTCTTTTCAGCCAGTCAGCCAACCAGTCAGTCAGTCAGTCACCTAGGGAAGGTGAGGGGGGGGGGATTTGGATGGGGGGAGCGAGCCTGGCTTGAGGCTTTGATCCGAGGGTGTTATGACAGAGCCTCGGGCTGAGAAAAGCTGCATAGGCTCTTCCACGGGCCTGTCTCTCCATCTACCCCAAACTTTCATGGCAAGTCCTCCTCCCACTCCGCGGCATCCACCTCATTTCTAACACATATTGCGTATATGTTGCATTGTTTTCCAGTAGAGTCACATTTATGTTTCCACCCCCCCTAAGTCCATTCTGGAAGAAAACAAAAAAGCAATCCTTCTCTGAATCCCCGTTCCCACGCTGTCCTCTTGTGTTTCTTTATTAGATACAGAAAGGCGCCACCTCATCTGTTTGTCAGCGTGCTTCTTGCGACGTGCCTGAAGGATTATTTCCGTGTATTGCACACGTGTGTTCATGCGCGCATATCAGGTCGGGTTTACCTGGGCCGGATCGACGTCGTTGAGCATTACTATGGATGTGCAGTGGTAATCCAGCACCAATCTCCAGAAGTCCTTCACTGTGTTGGGTAACGGGTGCTGGGTCACTATGAATGCAGAGGGCTGCTTGTAACTCTGGAGGAAGGAAAGGTGGAAAGATTTGAAACACTGCCGCCACATACACCTCGTGCATATCATACGGCACGCAGCATGACTATTTACCAAGAATGAAACCAATAACGTTTTAAAATGACCTGCCTCACTGTTTTTGTTACATCCCGACAGAAAAAGACAAAGGACAAAAAAAGGACTGCACGCGCCTGTCTACCTGACTACGTGCACTTACTGTCCATCAGTGGAGTCTTGCACATGCATCCAGCTAAACAGCTGTGTGTACGACTGCTCATCGTTTACTGGCTTTTAAAGGAGGACTGAAACAGGCTGTCAGTGCTTTATTAGAAATAGCTTTCTTTCAAAGCCCTTTTAATAGTTGACAAAACAATCACACCTGTATGTCTATTTATTAGCATGTCGCGTCCTCAATGATGGTGACATTGTTTGTGTTGAGATTGTTTCTCAATTCTACCGTTTCTAATGTCAAAATAGTAAAAAGAGGAAGAAGTCCATAACGCATGAAGTAAAAAGGGAAGGTGTAACATCTACAATTCCATGACAACTGGCAATCTTTATCTGATAAATGTGATTACAAACTTGAGGACAGAAATAACATTAACCTTAAATTAAAATTTGACCCTCACCTCAACGGTTAATGGTGTAAAAAATGATTTTATCACATAGAGAGACTTGAGACGTGAATAAAAACCAGACACCTGAATATCTTTGCTTTCAATGTGCCTGTCAAGGCTCAAGTCCCTCGTTTTGTGACAAAGGTCAGACTGAATTATACTCCATACACTTATTTTCAACATCTCTTCCTACATAAAGCAAAGTTAATTTCAATGAAAAAATCCCTTTGATTTGTTAATGCCTTCACTTTTGTGGGCGGCTTGTAAAGGGGGCTTTTGATCTATTTCATATCACGCATTCCTTCCTCTGATGCTTCTCCCTGCATCCCGAGCTACAGCGTGAACAACGAGCCCTGCGACTCGTAGTGAACGAATCACGGGAATCCGACTGCCCGAGAATTCCGATGACGCTGCGACGCTCATTCAAGCGACCCCGTCGAGAAAAAAGACATTCCGAAAGCAGGAGAAGAATAGGGGCTCTCACATCCATGAGCGCGGCGTTGATGTAATTGGAGCTCTCCCCGTCGATGGTGATCAGGAAGGGCAGGCAGCGGTCCGGAGGGAGGACGTCCATGCAGCGGTTCTTCTCGTGGTTCCTGGGCAGCAGGGCGATGCTGCAGTCCTCCACTCGCAGCGTGGGAGTCACCATATTCAGAGTCTGTCGACCGAGGTGGAGGCGGGAATTACGCACTGTCAGTCAAACGCTGGAAGGTAGGCACTAATTATCTCCCAATATGGTAATTAACAGTGCAATTCTTTAATCAGTTACATTAGCGAGAGCTGATGGGACTGTGATGAAACTTTGGGGGGCCATGCATCTCATATAACACTGATTGGTCCAATGGGTGGGGTACGAACACAGATTAAAGCAAGGTGATATATTTGCCTCTGATTGGCCCAGAGGGGGAGGACCGCGGCAATCACCAGGAGAAAACATGTTTACTGTTTGTTTTCAACTCATCCTTCACTTGAGATCATGCTTGATTACGGATTTTGCAAACAAGTTGTATTTGCTCACCCTAAACTCCTCTTTAATCGGGCTGGAGTTGGTCTGCGGGTCCAGGCGGTTCATGTCGTAGTACACGGAGCGGAGCTGGCTGGCAGGAATGGTGGTGTCGCCGCAGAGACACGCCTCCAAGATGGCGTCGTGGATGAAGACATACTGCTCCTGCAAGAAACGGCATCCTCATTGCGGATCTTTAAGGCTTCTGAGGCAACGACTTACAAAATATGATTTTGTTTTTAGCAAAAGCAAAGACGCTTGAGCCGGTGCATTTTTGCTGGAAGAATTCAATGACCTTAACGCAACCGGGATTATTCTCTACCCCCGAGTCACTTTCTGTGACTAATATTTGTCTGTGTTCAAAGGTTACATTATATAATTGTGCATATATTTTGGTACAAAACTCAAGAATATGTGACAAGAATATTTAGAGGCCTGTAGGACAGTATATTCCTAAAATTCCGTTAACTTTTCAGGTCAAACCTTTGGTGACCCAAGTTGAAAACTTCATTGTCATCATTGTCACGATCGAAGGAAAAGAACGAGGCTGACGTCTTCAAAACAAAAACAAACCCCGCTGTCCTTAACTTCATGCGGGGCAAACCTGCAAATCTCCTCCTCCTCCTCCTCCTCCTCCTCCTCCTCACATCAGTCAGTCAAGCAGTCGACATGGTGACACTGCTTGAGGCTTGACGCAAATCTATTCTGAAGTGACATTTTTAGCTGACACCTCCCTGTCACTTCGGACCAAAATCCGCACACATGCACACGGGTCACCGGTTTACGCAGAGAAACATGTGCTGCCATTTGTTCAGCTTAGCGCAGGGAGTGAATTGCTGACCGCAGAGACTTTGACCCCCCCCCGGCACTCGGGCCCGGGTCGGCGGCCACGCGGGGCCCTGCAACCCAGGATCCACAGATTGATCGATTGTATCGGAGCTCGTGAACTATAAACAACAACACGGCTTTTCATTTCCCGCGAACACATTGAACCACGTCGGCGAGCTAGTGTGCGGCCGCGGGCTGCGGAGCCGTGCCAATGGGGCCTGAACACCTGCGAGGGAAAAACACGCACACGCACTTTGAAGGTCACTGAATTTGAGGAGAGTGACTCAGGGTGAACAACATTTGGTCTCCAGTTACTCAAATCCCAATTCGGGCGTCAGCGATGAAACATTTGCCCATTAAGCCCAATGACGCCTGTGATTTAAAGGGAATTACGGTGAAATGATGCGTCCGACGAGACTGTGGACACCTCCAGATGGCCGGTGTTCAGGAAAGCGCAAAAGTCCTTTGGTAGTCCGCACTGGCATTGAGCTGGAGATGGAGGAGGAGCCAGCGATGCTCTCAGCCAGCAATATGAGCGGAATGCTTTCAGTTGGAGGCCTCTAAACCCTTTCATTATAGTATGTATTGCCAATCACTTGTGCTTAGCATCCTGGGTGTGTCCAACTCAATGAATGGACATAAAACAGCAATACATCTGCTCTAAATATAAAACACAATTCAGCAGATATTTCACGTCGGTTGAAACAAGCACTGAAGAGCACTCGTGCTACAGCTGCCACATAGAGGTCAATTATGCTTCGGATAGTTTAGTCACAGAATGAAATGTATTCCTATTGTCTGATGAATGCATGGCACTTCAAGTGGCACTTGAAAAATGAAAAACAATTATGCTGCTTTTTAAAAGACAGTGGGCATCATCACTCACTGGCAAAATGGCAAAAGAAAATCTTTACTGACAAGATCTCTTATCCTGCAGAAACATTAACTAATAAAAGTCAGGTGATGATTCATTTTCCTGATAAAAACAAAACGAAAGCTGCTCTCTTTTCTATGAATTCTGAGCGTCTGTTCTCAGGACCTGCTCCTCTGAGGCCACTGTGGGACCCGATCCACCGTACCTCAGTCTGGACCATGTTGACCCTCCGCGAGCGCAGCTCCCTCACGCAGTTGTAAATGTCCACCACCCCCTCCCTCTCCGCCATGTCCAGCATGATGTCGATGACGATGAAGCAGCCCGTCCGTCCCGCCCCGGCACTGTGGGGAAGCATGCAGCTTAATTAATTATTAAGACACTTACTTATTTTGTAAAATGTATTTTTTTTGTTTAACAAACACATCGCTAAAGTTGCAGTGAACACCAACCTGCAGTGAACCACCATGGGTCCAGCATTGGTCAGCGTCTTGGACTTGACTCTCCTAATAAAGCCCAGCAGGCCCGTGGCGTGGTAGGGAACGCCGTGGTCCGGCCACCCCGTGAAGTGAAACTGTCGGATCTCCCGGATCTCGTGAGCCCCTCTCTGAGGAACGGATTCATCAAGTTAAACACACAGAGCGCAGCAGAAGACGGGGAGGATGTGCCGAGGCCACAGAGGATACAGTGTGCAGACGGCGTGAGAGGTCCTTCTGAAGCAAATATCCAGCTGGACTGAATACAAATATACACTTTGTGGGCGGAGTGGAGGACGACTTTGGCAAAGATTTCAAACAGGATGTCCAAGGCCGCTCGAGTTCTGTTTATAAAGCATCATATTATATATAACATGTTTCATGTAGACGTTTTTTTGAAAAGCACTTTTTGGCAGTTTTAGGTAACACTAATATCATTTTACTTTGGATAACAAGGAGCCACATTTTATTAATGATATATGATTGTAACATAAATTACTGTTTGTTCTTCAACATGAATATTCAAAATTAAACAGCAGGATCGTAAAGGTTCGAGAAGGTCTCAGTGGGTCTCACTGGAGAAATGTGTTTATCTCAGTGATCTGGGGAGTGGAGGTTGGGGGGCTGCATTCACTGCTGCCTCCCAAACATCCAAATAACAATAATATTCCATTCCAGAAAAATAAAACAAGAAAACACATCTTAATATGCAGGATCAGGCTGGTCATTAAGTGGAATAAAATGAACTAGTCGTATGCTGTGACCTTGATAACTTGTTTGCCGAGCACAAGTAGGAATGTTTTTTTCCAACCTCTCGGTGGACAATAGAGGATGAAAAAAAAAGAAAGTACCTTCTCTACAGCAAAGGTCCTGATGACGTACTCTGACAGCAGCTCAGTCTCTATCAGCGTCACCTTGATGTCTCTGTAGATCTCAGTGTCATCGGGCCAGTACTTACAGCACTTCACCTGAGAGTGACAAAAGCCCGTTTTATAACCACGGGCACAAAATAACCTGCGGTAAAAGCATTTCACTCACATTAGCGTACATCACAAGGCCTTATTCGACTGCACAGTCAAGAGTGCAGGACATCGTTTTTTTGTTTTTCCTGTAAAGACAGTCACCCCGCATTTGCCACCTGATATTTAATTAGTTTGTAAGTAGAAATGAGATTGCTCCGTATTAGTTTCGAACCCTGATCAACGATTTGCTGCAAATGGGAATCTAATGTATGAAAGGAGAGCACTTTCTCACATTATTGCTTTTTTATTCTCACATCAATAAAGTGAGAATGCCTTTAAAAGGTAGACTGCACAGGATCTGGATCAGAGCAGAATTGACACAGAGGGGATGTGAGATTTGTCCACCTTAAGTTTTTTGACTACCGGTGCGGCGAAATAGGAAAAAACATAAAAAATAATATTGTATTACAATTGGATATAATAATAATCCAATAATGATAGTGACATAATATACCCTCAGTAGTTTAAAACAGATTTCCCAACAGAAACCTAAAACACTGGAAATATTACCTCCCCCGCCCCCTCACCCCGTCTCCCCCCTGTTCAATTACAATGAAGACACTCGGGTAGTAGGGCTGGTGATGGAGATTGAGATCATGGAGGTATATCAGAGAATGATTATTTTTGATGAGAGATAAATGTGACATCAGCCACAACGAGATTAAATCTTTCGTTTCTGGAGTCTTTGCGCTGATTAGGAATGAAATGAGATTTTGGTTTGTGGAGTGACACGGGGCAGAGCGGGACGTTCAGGTCCCTCTCTCTCTCTCTCTCTCTCTCTCTCTCTCCGACACCCCTGATGACTAATCCCCCCGATGACAATCGCAAATCCACCGTCCGCTTCCAGCCAGATTGAATTAGGCAAAAGCCATTACCCTATTAGATCACTCGGAGTCGGATGCCTGGTTTGGGTGGAATTAGCCTTTGGGCTAAAAATCATGCCAGCGTACACGCGGACTTTGTTTTCTCCGGGCGCGCGGCCTTCTCTCATGTGGATGAAGTGTATGGAAAAGAAGCGCGCGTAGCGTCACCTCATCACGCGCTGCCTCCCGAACTCCATCTCTTACACATCAAAGCAGGGAGCCATCGAGCCTCCCCCCTGTGTGCGAAACCGGCGGGACACAGACGCTGTGTGTGCCAGCATTTTCCCAGAGTTCATCAGCAGCGACTGCCGCGAGCAGATGGCCCACTGCGATATGGCGGAGTGATTTTATGGGGCCCTCTGAGGAGCCACCGCCACCGTGACCAACTGTGCCCGCCGCCCGCCATTGGACAAGGATCATGTAACAGACGGTCTGGGGGCCGGGGGAGGGGGCCCGACGTGGACGGCGGCGCTTGCTAAGCAGGTGTGGAGAAGGTGTGGGGCGTGGCGTGGCGTGCTGGGCTCGGCTACTGTGGAGGAACGGCCTAATGAGGTGCCGAGAGACGGGGCCCATGAATCATCGAGGGCTCGGCTACAAACCCCACCGAAAAATGCGCGTCAGCGAATTGAAGACGTTGCCGGTGTTTAACGGGCCTTCAGCGTGAACGCGTTCAAAAAACCCGCGGAGAAAATCCCCAGGCATTCAAAGCATTAGACGGTACTTTGAGACTTTTCATTTTCTCTTGACTGTAACCAAATCCGGAGGAGCTGCAGTGCAGGTTAAGTGGTAACAAATTAGCACTGAAGGTAGACACACATGCTGCATTGAGTAAAAAAAAAAAAAGTATCTAGCATTAGTTTGTGCATTATGAACTATCCTCACCACTCAATAGCAGCAGCTTTTCATCCAAGGAGGACAACATTAAGGGACCTTTCTAGAAGGAGCTGGCGGCTACTGCGGAGTTTAATCTCCTGTTTTAGACCCAATCAGATGAAAGAGTCCTCGGTTGCCTGAATGCCGCCCTGGTAATGAAGGCCATCAATCAGTTTCTTCTCACTTCTCATTGATCAGATAGATGGAAAAAGAGCTGGCAGCACACAAGACCAATGCCTCACTAAGCCGGTACTTAGTGCGCGCGCACACACACACACCGCACACAAAGCAACATCTGGGCACTGATGTCGAAACACACAAAGGCACTAAAAAAAAAAAAAAAAAGATAGCTCCGCTTGCCTTGAGATACAATCAGGCTGTCAGTCGACTGGGGGCCAGGTAATCCTATTTGAGATCTGCGGTTAGAGCGAACATCTAATTAATACCCACCCTGCCCACTTCCACCAGGTTGGTCACCATGACGATAGCTGCCGTGTTCTCCTGCCAGACCATCCTCCAGAAGTCAAAGACCGTCTCCTGCATGGGCCCTTAGAGAGTAAGAGAGAGGGAATTCATCTTTTTTTAAGGTTGTCAATTACATGCACCGTCACTTTTTCACATTCTCTATTGATTCTGTTCCCAGTTTTCAGACGCGTACTCTGTGGTGCATTACATCTGGATCATTCTTAAAAGGAGGCATTTCATTTCAAACACGCCAACACAGTACAGTGTATGGACAGAGGTATGCAGACACCCAAACAACACAGTATGTTGTCTGCTTAACATTACAACCATATATCATTTTTGAACATCTAATTCCACTGAGAACACTTTCCACAATATTTTGAAATCTGGCTGCAGGGATTCATTCAGCCACGGGAGCTTTGTGAATAGTCTCCGTTACCACTGGCAGCAGACGAGCAGCAGACGAGCGTGCCTTTGGTGGGTCTGTACAAAGAACCTTTCCTAAAGAGCTATAAGGAAACGGTTTGTTAAAATGTGACTGTATGCTGGAATATTAAGATATCTAGATGGTTAATGCCAAATCATACAAATTTAAAAAAAGTTATGTGGATATGGTACTTCAGGGGTCTATTTGATGACAGCAAAGGGTTGACTGATGATTTAAGCCTTATACAGACATTTCCATCATGTTTATCTGTTAATCTCTTCCTCTATTTTACCATGACTCGTATCAGTACCATCTAGCGTAATACTATTAATTGTGTGTTTTATCCACTTCGTTCTGTTTACGCACACGCTGTGGCACCATGTTTTTTGATCATAACCTCATGCGATAGCACCTCTGTCTCGGTCTTCACAGGCAGACAAGAGAAGCGGATCAACTTGCACACAATATACTGTACACAGGGGATTTGGAGGTATTACAGCGCTACAGCAACAATGCAGTTTATAGAGCGTTTTCCCTCCGTTTCACTCCGCGGATCCACATTGAACAACTTGTCAAACCAAATATATTTATAGTGCTTCCTACAACAGATTTATAGCAAAGTGCTTACTCCACAGCAAAGGGCTTAAATAAAGATGAAAACAAGAGAGTAGAAATAAATCAAACATTTGGAGATGGGGCTAAGGCCTGTGTGCATCATGTGTGTACCAGTGTGTGTGTGTGTGTATGTGTGTGTGTGTGTGTGTATGTGGCAAAGCTCAAAGTAATTACAACCACACCTCATCTGTTCAACACCAACCTTTCCACTGAACCAGAGACTAACGTGTCTGCTGAACATCAAAATAAATGAGCAGCGAACCATTGACTGCCTCCGATAGTTAAAACTTCACCGAGCAATAATTGTGGATTGATAGGATTTTAATTATTATTCTGGTTAATTAAAATTATTAATATTAGTTTTAATCAAGCACCCAGTGGGGGGAAAAAAAAAGACTTCTGACAAATTAATTAGCGAATGCAAATCTCTGCAGTTGTGCATGCTCCTGCGTTGGACTAAATTACCTGGAGACATGACAAATTATGCAGACACACACAGAGACACGGTCTAAGACATGGCACGGAGACAAACTATTACAGTTTTTTCTTCCATGTTTGCGGTAAGTAAATTCAATAAAAGTCAAGGAAACGCAGTGTGAGAAGTCTCCCGCCGGGGACATTTGTTGCTTGTTTCTCGTCATCATTCCCAATCTGTGGCTCTACATAGTCCGGCTATCAAATTAAGAAAATATGCCCCCATAAATAAATGTTTTTATTACGTATAAACCACGTGCAGTTGTTTGATGACCTCCAAGTTGCAGCTATTCCAGCATCCTTTTCCGTTATTGGACCTTTTTTGGCTTACATCTTTCCCTAAGGGCCCCAGCGAAGTGCATCAACATTTTAATGACTCGATTGATCAAACCGTGTTTGATTTTCTCTGCGGTGCCTAAACGGTTCTTCACTGTCTCTCCTCCGACTGTCCTCAAGCACGGCCCCACGTGACAGAGTTCGAATCGCTTCAATTTTTCACAAACTGAGCAATGAAATTCATGTGACTTTCCGCTGAAAAGAAGATAAATGATTGAAAATGAACCATCGTATCCACCTCATGTCGCTGCTGCCAGCCTGCTCATGTGTCACACTTTGGAAAACAAGAACATTTTGCAGGGTGTAATAGCGAAATCTTTGTGAAAATGAGTATTGAACTTCTGCTTACTTATTTCCATTCCAATTTGATATTTAGAAATTTGGAACAAAGCTCCTTTATATCCTCCATTCGTATTCCAACATTTCCTCTGCTGCGCCCGAGGTGGTTCGTCTCGATTGTAACCGCAGGACCTCAATCTCCAATTCCAGTCACTTCCAGTCTCTCCTATAACTACCCAACGCGATTGAGCCACCCACTCTTCTGCCTCCTACACTTGTCGCCGAGGGAGGATACAGACTGCTTAGAAGTTTGGGAGAGGGAGTCTGAGAAGCAGGACAGCTGGTGTGTAGGACTTTAGTAACACAATAACACTTGGCATTATACGGTAAATCATCCAATGGGAGGCTCAATCCAAGCCAATTTATGTTTCGCTTAGACGAGGAGACAGGGGATAGGTGAGCAGGAGGCGCTGGAAGTCTTAAGGAGGTTGAACGAGGTTCTGGTCGCTTCTGCCGATCTTTCCTGAAATAAAATCTGTTCGGAATCCACCGAATAGAAAGTGACAAATGGTAAGAAGCGGGAAAAGCTCGGGCGAAAGCTTGCTAGCAAACAGCGTTGGACAATGAACAAATTGTGTGACTTTCACACGGGAGGTGTGCAGATGTGCTAATTAAAAAAAAAAAAGCAATTGTTTTCCGAAAGCCCTCCCCTCTTGAGGAGCCAGTTGGAGAAGTTGAGAGGAGGCACTTCACCAGCACTTCCAGCTGTCAGAGAGCTAACGCTGCTACAGCTGCAGTCGACACGCCGTGTTTGGGGAGCAGGCCGGCTCCTCCTTTAGAAACGAGGAGCGTGACAGCTGCAGAAACCCCCCCCAGCCAGGTACGCGCCGCAAAACTCCCTATCCTGCCCATTAATATTACATGCAGCAGACTTTGGCATAACGTACACACGCTTATCATTGATTTGCTATCTCTCTCTTCTACCTCAACCCCCCCCCCCCGTTGGGCCCGGAGATGTTAACCTGTAAATAATAAACTCTGGCGCGCGGCTGGTGACATTTGGTGGGAATGGAGGAGCGACGAGGACCAGAGGGGGAAAAGCCTGATGAAATTGAACCCTTTCCAGCGTTATGAATATTTTTCACATCACCGGCAGGAAGCGTGGGGGGGGGGGGGGGGGGGCGACTTATCAGACCCTCATGTCTGGTCGCTATTTAAACAATCCCCGGGTCATAAAAAATGGACGGAGGGAGGGCGGCGGACTCGGGAGGGTCGAGAGCCGCATGCACAATCCGCCAAGTAAGGGGGGCCGCAAATGGCGTCTGTGAATTTCCAACAGTCAGTTGCTATATTGCTGCAGGAAAAAAATAAAAAAAATCCCCCGGATAAGAGAATGACCTACATAATGACGAGCGGAGCTCGGGTGATGAGCCTTTTATGGAACGACAGCTGTTCTACCTGCAGTTGTCACCTTGACAGAGCAAAGGGAGTCATCAATAAACCCACCGACTAACGAGTGCCATTGTACTTTATAGCATAAGAGAACGTCTGCCATATTAAGCACATACTCAACCACCCCCACAACCAATTTATGACAACCATTTTTTTTAAGTTCATCCAGCACAAGTGCGGGAATCATCATTTTCCTTTGAGCTGCTGCTGGTCCCAGCGGACTCGAGTGGAAGTGTCACTCACTGAGAAACTTTTACAGGAGAGAAAAACCAGTCAGATTTTCGGCAACTGTGCCAATGCCCAGGTGCTCTCTGCAGGAGCTCCGGCAGGCAGTTCGTCTGAGTGAGAGAGACACGTCTGCGACTGGCTTTCCTATCATCTCGGCCCGCTCTTCGCCTCGGTGTCAGCAGACTGAGCCTTCCTTCCCGTCAGTCTGCCGGAGCTGATGATGAATTATAAAAAGGGGGGCTGCTCTCCCGGAGAATACAGATGTTTCCACGTACACGCACGCACACATACACACACATATACATACAGAGAGAAGCGCACCTCCCCTCTATTGCATTGGATGGCTCTACACAGTGCATGCAATAGTGTTGTCGGAAAATTAGGACTTATTATGCAAGCTCAATGAGCAAAGAGGGGCTAATTAGTTTGAATGGAAACACGTTGGGCTTCTCAAGCTCTTCCATTTGCAGCCAGGCTTTCCTTGACTGTTGACGTCCGCGTGAATCTTTCGAAGGCCGATAGGGAATGTTTTTAATGACTATAGCACGATTATGAAAGTCATAATAATCCAGCCGAAATCCTTTTTTAGCGAGCGAATGTGCCCGTTAAAGGGGCTTGATTTTGGTAAACAGAAGCCCCCACAAGCAGAGCGTTGCGGAGTGCTTTGACTCGGTGGGAGCAGGTGCTGCGCCCATACAGGCCGCCGCGCGAGCCGAGCGGCCGCCGCCTGATTGGTATGCCACCCCTTTGCCGAAGTAAGAGCAAACAGAGGGTTGTTTTAATTGAGACACCGAGGAAGAGAGGCGATGCACTAATAAACAGGTAATTATGCAACTCCCAGCTCCGCCGAAGCAGATTGTGAATCCATTAAGGCCTCTACGCAAAACCGCCTCTTCTCTTTTTTTTTCCTCCTTTGCTCCACTGTGTTCTTTTTTTTTTCCCCCGCTCTCCAAAGTGGTGCGCAAAATCCCCGCGCACGCACGCCCGCCCCGTTGTGTGGGAGCAAGGCTCCTGACGCAAAATTCATAACAATTAACCATCAATCAGACTTAACCTCTGGGGGTCACGGTAAGTGCTCCTCGCCCTGCGAATCTGCCGGCCAGATTAACGCAGTGACAAAATGTGCCTGTACATGTCGGCTAATCCATTTATTTATTCAGCTCGCTCCCAGACTGCCTGATTAATGGCTCCCAAACCACCGATGGAAGGAAAGAGGAAAGAGACTGAGGGAGGGAAAGAGAGAGAGAAAGCAGAGGTCCGTAAGTGTGTGTCTGCACGTCTGTCTGCGTGCGTGTGTGTGTGTGCGTGTGTGTGTGCGCGCGCACACTGAGCAGTACCAGATTCCCCGAACACACACTTGACTGAGCATCAAAGAGGAGTTTGCAAGAGCGTATGTAAACAACCATGGGGATGGTCGGGAAAGATATTCCAGAATACCTGCCCACATTCACCCCCCCCCAAACAAACAAGACAGCGTGAAACTCTCACCGCCCACTCATTCCAACCCAGAGCTCAGAGAGTTGCGTTCTCACCTTGAGTGGCGATGTAGTGATTTGGCCTGTGGTAGCCCTGAAAAACAAAAAGAAGAGTCACTTTACTTTCTTTTTACTCGTGGAGGACAAGCTGACGTGAAGCCGTCTCCCTCAGAGAACAGATTTACACAGTATGGAAATGTTGCTCCACCTTCTGTGGGGATGGTTTAAAGGAATATGTGCACTGTGTTTGCTCCTGCGCACCCATTCACGCCACTGGCTCGACATCTGCCCGAGTGGGGCAAACGCACGAGTGATGGATGCTGCTCCGGCTGGAAGGTGCGTGAACGTCACAAATTACGCGGCGCCACCTCTGGAGTGAGCAGGCAAAGGGTTGATAATCCCTCAAGATACAAGTAACAGCCCTGATCTCCACAATGGGCCCCTGGTCTCACGGATTACTCTAATCCCTTCAAGTTTTATTTGTCCAATTCCTTGTCTCCTCTCCAGAGATATGAGGCGGGAGACAAAACGTTAGGACTTAAAGGCTCTTCCCCCGGCCCTGCCTCTTCTTGATTGTCTTCACCAGCCCTCCACCCTCCCTCCCGCCCTCCCCCATCTCCCCCAGCCTCCCCGCTGCTGCTCTGCTTATCTCACTCATATTCAATTTAACTTGGACTGTGATTAACGCTCCTCCAATGAAGGGAGAAAGACACAAAAGGATATTTCCCTCACTCTCCCTCTCATCCACGGGGCTCTTTCAGCTCATTCAACTGTCCTCCATTTTTAATGACTTCTTTATCTCTGGACTGAGGAGGAGATTTGTTTGTGCTTTCATGTAAGTTCTGTCGAGTAAAGTGGGGGCCCGGCACGCCGTCGGATTAGAGTGGGGGAGAGAAAGAAGGGCCCTGACAGTGACTGTCAGGTGAGTAGAGCTTACTATGATTGGACTAGAAGCACGTTGCCATTAGGCGCATGAGAGTGTTTCTTCATGATCAACACGAAAGAGATAAACAGAGAAATGTCCACATTGAAATTATTAATTGAACGAGCTTTGTATCCAGGGGTGTGTAAATTACTGAAGGGGAATTAAATATGTGCTATGCTCTTTGTGTTTCTGCTGCATCGCTCCTAACAACGAGTACTCGTCTATTCTATTCCTTCTTCCCGGTAAAAGTGGGCTGTCAGCATGAAATGTTTTTGCTTGTAGGCACGACTTTTTCTTTTAGCCTGAATATCATTTGATAGCCTAATTTTGTAAATACAGGGTACCAACCATGTCACCTACAGTACAAAATACATCCTCCTTTACAAATACAATTTGTTAAATTAAGTAAGAGTAAATGCTGCCTCTGCAGTGTGTAAGTATAAAATCGTTACGCGACGCATAATTCATAGGGGAGAGCGTGGCTGGGTATCTAAAAGGGGAATGTGAGCCCTAAAGGGAAGTGTACGGACCCGGTTCATTGTGCGTCAGTTGCTTTGATGAAATGTATTATAATTTTGCTGTTATACACAACTAACGCAGCATATAAACTAAAACTACAGGCGTCAGAAGTGGCGTCTGCATTATTAGTTGTCTTGTGGTTTCCAACCTGGAGGATTGAAAAAGCCATGGGTTTAAAAGTAAGTCGCTTTGGATAAAAGCGTCTGCTAAATGACCTGTAATGTAATGTAATGTAATGGAGGACAGGAACCGTCATATGTCTCGCAAGATTCTTTTTTTTTTTTTCTTCATTTTTATTTTCTGCCTGGATATTTATATGTCAAAAACACCTTCCTGCCTGCTGATGTTGACATGGAGCTAAGACCTTAGAGTAGTCTTACTCTGGTAGAAGACTCGCTGTGTGAAATATTGTGTTTTTAGACCTCCAAATGCAGACTTTGCACACAAATGGCTAAAAGTTAAGCTTTTAGCGACACCTTCTCCAGATGTTTAGGAACTGCTGTTGTAAAAATGTACACTATGTGTCTCTTTATCTCCACTGATCAAGCTCCAGATGTCAGGAAAAGCTATTGAGGTAAGAACCGAATCAAATTTGTTGATGGCTGAATAATAATAATAAAACGGTTTGCTGCCATGTTTCAATTGAAATGAAACCGTAAAGATGTTTTGTCACTGCGTTATTTTGGAGCTGACCTGTGTTTTTTCCCTTGTGTGCACACGCACACGACTCTGCAGACAAAAGGCAATAACAACATGTTTGCTGCCTCCTAAATGCTTATGAAAATACTCAATCAGGTGCTGAAAAAAAGACTGCCTCTGCTTACTCGTACATGACGTGAAATAATCGTCGGTATAATAGAGCACAATAACAAACGCTGCGGGAAATGTTCTACACATAAGACTTTATTGGGGAGGACAAGCTTCTAGATGGGTTAAAAAGCTTTCCGAAGAGCAAAAACATCATTACCCATCTGCCTTCATTTCTACTAAGTACTTTTTCAATGAAGCCGGCAGTGCGGCGCAAATCCTTTTCAATAAGAGCCCTCTTTAATATGCGTGTATTCTTATCTTATAATGGGGCCCTCTCCATTGTGAGAGTCTCCTCCGCAGCGCCCCTTTCGCGGCATAATGGTCCATAAACTGAATGGTGGGGAAAGGTAAATAATTTAAGCCGTCTGCATTTGCCGTGGCACACCTTGCATTATGAATTTATGTTTGAAGGCGTAACAAGAGATTACAAATTACCACATTAGAGGGGTGGAGGGGGAGCGGGGGAGGGGGGAGAAGATGGAGAGACGAAGTGAGAGTTCTCTCCCGAGCAGAAAAGCACTTAGGGAGTCAGGTGCATCACCAGGGCATTACACATTGAAGCGGAAGCATCTGCTCAAAGTGAGCCGCTGTGATTGGTCACATCCTGCTATTAACACCGCTATCAGCAGCGAGTCAGGTCAGTTCTGCGCTGTGCGAGTTAAGTGGGTTGGATGTGTTTTCGACATGTCTCACGCCACTTTTGAATGACTTTTGCTTACTGTAAAGGTATGCTTACTCACCGGAGTGCATGTAAGTGCTGTGCTGCAGGAACAAGAGGCTTGTGAAATAACCTCTGTAGGCAGCTGCGGGTTCTGCTTTGACTCACTCGTCTGTGCGTCACGGTTTCTTACTCGAACCTTACAGCCACCCAACGTGGACGTGACGCAGAGTGAGGGTACATCATTCTTAAGACCAGCGTCCCCCCCCCTCCTCATCCCCCTATTGAAGACAGCGCTAGTCACTTTTTCAAATGTTTAAAATGACCAGCGGCAACAATTGAGATGTCACACAGCGAACGCTTGCATCAGCAAACCCTGCAGGAAGGTGACATTGTTTTTGTGTGAGTAGATTATATTCTTCTGTGGCTGTTCGACTAAGACTTTGACCCTGAACATTTAAAAAGGTCGTCGTTTTGATCTACACGATGCACGTGTAAGTGCTATAGTGAACATCGAAAATGCACACAAGCCCAAGTAAATGTGAAGAGCATGTAACCATGACGATCAACTAGACGTGACCAAACAGTGAACAGCGTGAACACTGTAGAGTGGCAAATCCGAATATGTTCACATTGATCATTTTTTGTGACAGCAATATTGTCTTTTAGGGAAAGCAAAGACAAATCCCCTAATTTAGGAATGAGAAAGTAATGAGAATTTCACTAAATGGAATGAAGTCGACAAAACCGAGTAGTTATATAGGCCACATAAAAAGTTCTTATTATTCTAGGCCCTCCACGTTTATTGTGATGTTAAAAGCACTATGTTAAGCCTTTTTTTAAAATCCTTTTTTCACTTTAATCCATCGTTAAAACTTTACTTCTTACTCATCAATGGATTTCTCCTCCTTCTCTCCTCAGTTTAGTTTTTTTCATGATGTGTTGATGCAGTTGTTCAAAGCAAAGTCCATAACTATAACCTCAGTATCCCGTGTGTGCTGGTTTGCCTTTTTTCTCTCCCAGCGCTGTCAGCCTCTGATCTTCATTCCTCTTAATATATCCAACGAATAGTGATACAGCAGCCCTCCAAAGTTGAATATAAAGGCCACTTGTGTCTGTGTCTGTGTGTGTGTGTGCGTTTGTGATGGACAGGCAGCAGGGGCTGCTTTGTCCCTCAGGCCCCCCCACAACGGCGACACCAGCGCCCTCTCTCTCCCCGAGAGGAAGCGCAGTGACCTTTGCGTTGGTGGCACTGGCTGGTGTGTGTACTTACATCAACGTAATTTGCATTAATGTAATCAGAGCTCTGTTCCCCCTCCAGGGTCTGCAGCCTGACACGGGAGTGATCATCTGGAAGAGAGGCGGAGAGGAACCAGCGTTGAATTAATCATATTAACGAGGGCATCAGGAGAAGAAAAAGCGCGAGCGGGACAAAGAGTAAAAGGGAGGAACAGGAAGCGATGATGGAGGAGCGACCCGACTGGCGTCATGCTGGGGCACGAATGAAAACAATGCAACACGGCGAGTGTCATTTTAGCGGTTTGAAATGTGTTCAATGGAAAACCTCCAATTTATGGTTAATAAGATCAGCAGTGAGAACATCATTCAGACACTATAATAATATAACACTATCATGTCAAATAAGAACATGCATTTACGGTCAGACACTTCCATTAAATGAAAATAATACAGCTTTGACTCCATATTGTGGAGAAAGAAATGTAATTTGTTGTAGATGTATCTGTTTTTTGGTTGAACAAGGCGAAAAGCTACTGTCCAATCAGTATAGGCAATAAATGCATTGTGAAATCAAATTCGACATATCTGTAAACATTGCAGAGACATGTCATCTGCCATAAGGCTCAACGGCCTATTTCTCATAACCGAAAAGACACTGCAGAAAGATGAATATAAAAGTAGATTGGAAAGGTCAAAGCTGCTCTCGTTGGCTGATAATAAAACTCTGTTTGAGCAGCTTATAGTTATCCAGAGTCACAAGCCCGGCCAATAAATCAGCCAGAAGAATGGAAGCGGCACACAGAAAAATTCATGAGTGCTCAGGAGGTGCTTTGTACACACATGCAATGATATTCCCATATCGGTTCTTCATGCGGTTCTCATCCTTCTTGGCAGAGTCCCACGGCGCAGACTGTCCCTCAAAAAAGCTCTGAAAAGACAGAAAGCAGAGAACAGAGAAGGCGGAGATGAAATATGGTGTCGTGTGTGAGCACTCTAAATGATAACCAGGCTAAAGAACACACTCTTTCGGCTGCACAAAAAAACAAAAAAACAGGAAAGGGAACATTGGCAATAGAAAGGACGACATGGGGAGAGATATATTCACATCATTTTTAGACATGAAACGCTGAGAGGGTGCTGGATCCCGGGGCGGCTGTGTCAAACGGACAGCGCCATTAGGGCGCCAGAAGCGGCGGGTGTCGCGCTGAAACCTCTCCCCTCTGTGGCGCCTGCCCGCCTGCCTGCCTGCCTGCCTGCCCGCCCGCCCGCCCGCCTGCCCGCCCGCCTGCCCGCCCGCCTGCCTGCCTGCCTGCCTCTTCTGAAGGACTCCATCAGCTCGTCGCGGGGAAAAATAAAGCCAGCTCATCGTCTGCAGATCAAAACCGCGCCCCTGCTCAGATTACCCTCATGAAATATTTATCATCTCTCGCGGGGGACATTTCCATTCTGATGGCACACCAGGCACAATTAAGCCAAATTATGAAAATACGTCTCCGCTGCCAGTCCACCGCTGTTCTGAACGGCGGCGGGTGGGGCTGGCTCCGAGCGGGTTCGAGCCGCCGGCAAAAACTTGTTCTTGGTCTGGCTTTAAAATCGTCGGCTGATGCACACTTACAAAGTCAGCCGATACTTTGGAGTGCTGACCACGTGAGGGTAAAGATTCAGAGGCGTTTATCGGCAGTTAAAAAGATCGCCGGGAGACTTTGTTTTCGGTGCGCCGAGCAAGGCTGCGAGAAGGAGGGGGCATTGTCTTCAATCGTCAGCGTTCCACGACTTGATCGTTTTTAATTCATCTCAGGGCTGAACGGCAGGCAGGAGGCCGTTTGTCTAGCAAATAAAGGCCTTCCGGGTAACGCACAAGGACACGTTCCTATATTAAGTGCAGAGGATCGGTGGTTTCACTGAGGAACAGCTTTAATATGCTAAAAAATATGTCCCATCCCTCCAGTGAAGATGGAAGCTTGTCTCAGAGATGGATTACGTAGGCCTCTGTGGTGGTATGTCTTGAGTAAGCTCCGTCACTCTGAGGGATAAAGGTCTAACGTCGAGCAACGGAAGACAAATCATTTCGAAAGCGAAAGGCGTTACCTGCCGGCTCTGTAATAGTTCTTGCTTAAACTGAGTGAGCCCGCCTGTCTCAGCTGCCATTGTTTCGTTCCTCAGGCTGTTTAGAGGCTGAATTCATGAAGAAATAAATTATGGCGATAAAGTATTGTCCCACGAGGTAGAGATTATATGAAAGCTTTCAATTAAATGTCTGTATACCCAGACTGGGAATCCACAGGAACCGTGTGCTTGGTGTGGTACTTTTCATTTTAGCGCATCTGCAGGTAATTTTTCTACCAACCTTAAATTATTCCCCTTGGCCCAGATCCAAATTGGTGTGTTTTCAATTACAGGCTACCGGCTGCACCACAGTCCCAGCCTTGCTTGGACAATAACCACTTAAAGTGAGTGGAAAACTTTTTCTCCAAATAATCAATACGGGAACTCGCCCAGACAGTACAGCAACAACAAGGCACTCGACATAAAATAAACACAATGGGAAAGCCTGGAATGATAAAATATAATAAAAATGGTGACAACACAAAGAAGCAGAGTTGTTCTGCGAGTTGCTCCTGAATGCGTCATTTACTGTGTGAGACAAGGAGACTCATTCAAAACGGACTATAGTGTTCATTTGTGGTCGGAGCGTCCCCATAAACACAAGCTGAGAAAGAGTGAAATACGTGGAGAAAATAACATTTCAAAGCAGACAAAAAGTACTTTCTCCCAGTGCTTCACACACTCCAACATTTACGTCAACGTGCAGAAGAATTTGGACATGCAAATACTTTGATAGGGTTTATATCAAAGATTGCTTTATAAAGCTTTCACAAAGTGTTTAACATTTAGTGTGAGACGTGCAGTATCCACTTTTCATCGGCTTTTCTAATTACAAGTCAAATTGTATATTAACTTTGGGATTTGGTGGGTTTGGCAAACGTAATAATGTATCAAACTAATGAATTTGTAATTAACTAGTACAATGTCTGCAAATGCTACAAGGGGTTATTTTATCCTCCAAAATAGAATCATTTTTCTATTTTTTCCCATTGGAGTGGTACGCTTTTAAAAGCTTTATAAGTATATATTAGAATGAGGTTATGGAAGATTTATGGATCTAGGAGATTCCCATCATGAAAAAACAACTTTTACATAACTTCTGTTGGTAAATGCCCTTTTCAGACTAGATCCTAAATGTGAGACGATCTAATCCCACAGGGCCTTCAAAATAGCCGAGAAGCACCATCCACCCTTCAAGTTTGTGATATCAACTACAAATAAAAGAAAAAACTCACAAATAGTAAGTATTGGCTTACCTCGTTTATCTGATCCAAAGTTAAGGTACAGAATAACAAGAAGCATGGGTCAGAGAGAGATATAGTACAGTGTAAGTCAACAGGTTTAGAGGCGCACTGGGCTCCAATCTCATCACCAATGATAAACGGTTAAAAAGGGCATTAACCTTGAGACGGATTGAAATGAAGAAGAGCGGAACACAACATACAAATGAATTGCTCCAGCCAAGTGAGAATGAGCTCCATTACACACTTTAAGCATCCCAACGGGCCGAGGACAGATAGGTGACCACAGGGGAAAAGGGGGGGGGCGGGGTACAATTGGCCGTCGTGGCGTTGCCTCCCTTTTTGATTGACTGTTATGCATCCACGCCATGCCGCCTGCGTGAACCCAAAACACCTTTATCCATAATGGATAAGGCCCGGAAGGCAGCCCAAAGCACTCCGGCCCTTCAATGATCTGATGCTGCAGGTAGCATTGGGAGGCTGCATTATTTAGCTGTGAAGCCATGAGGGGGAAGTGGGGAGTTAATTACAGATAAATCTGGCCCGCACATCGGAGGAATGTAACAGGCAGTGAGAGTGGAAAGCAGGGAAAGAATAAAGAAGTAAATAAGAAAAATGACTGAAAAAGAGATGAAGCAAAAGACAAGTAAAGAGAATACATTCAGTGTTTGAAGGAAGGGATATGATGCAAGTTAGAAAATAGAGAGAAGGCGGGATGGGAGAAGGCAAGACAAAACAGAAGATGAGGGAGTAAAAAAGTTGCAATACTATCTGTGAAAAGGGGGATTTCCAGATAGAAAGGCTGGGGTGACACAGATGAGATATTTCAAAAAGACGGCTGTTTAAAGTATAGCTCGAAGCCAGTCTGTTCCAGCACGCCATCAGGGTGAGACGGGGCCGGCTGCTGCGGTGCTGAGGGATGGAGAGGAGGCTGGAGGGCCGCCAAGCCCTGCCAGCCTCCTGCACTAATGAGAGGAAATGAGAGCGATGCTCGTCTGGGGCAAAATCTTTTGTTTTTTTTCGGTGTCAGATAAGGAATGCTGTAGTGTGACAAAAATCCTTAAGAGAGCAGCAAGCCGGACCTCATTCAAATGAAGGAGGGGACGAGGCTAACGCATAGCAGGCTGTACCCTCACACTTTTGTGTCAGTGTGTGTGTGTGTGTGTGTGTGTGTGTGTGTGTGTGTGTGTGTGTGTGTGTGTGTGTGGCGGTTGTATTCTACGTCGTCGGCCTACAGCCGAGGAAACTGGGACCAACAAGGAACAGATGAACGACAAAACGAATCGCACTGTAAACACAGAGACATTAGGCACATTAACAATTTAGCATGAAAGGGCATCTTTCTGGTGTGGGGGTGGGGGGGGGGGACGAAACAGTTCAAGGGAGAGACGTGAGACACGAGAGACACGGGACATCACACCATAAACACACAGATACAGCCTCGTATTAGCCCGATGAACATTTCCACTCGAGAAGTTCTGTGGAGAAGTCACCAGTTTTCACCAGGCTTTATTTGTGTTTTTGGACCTTTACAGCGAAGAAGGGGGGGGGGTCCCACCTCGTACTCCTCCTTGAAGCCGTAGCCCTCGGCGCACTTCATCTGGGTGATGTGCTGCAGGAGGTCCGCCACGCGGATCGCCGGGTGCAGCTGACCCGTCTGGTACGGCACGTCCACCGGCTCCCGCTTCCTCAGCGAGTGAGTGTGCGACTGCACCAGGCTGCTGGTGTCGCTGCCCATGTTCTGGCTCTCGTCTGTCGGGGACACAGAAAACACCAACGGGGGGGGTTTGAGCCAGCCTTGCGTGATGAATCTGTACATCGGCAGCGGGTACGTGCGGGTGACATAATGCCTGAAGCAGGAAACGGCAGCGGCATTTTACCAGTTGAGCGCATATCAAGTAGAGTTTGGTTTGCTTAGGTGTTGCCCCTCTTCAAACATTTGACGTCCCTGTTACAATATTTCCCATTAGCAGATGGCCCATTAGCTCATTTACTGTTAAGCATTATGTCACCACCCTCCAGATTGACAAACAACTCTCAACTAGTAATCTGTTTGTTATGGATGGTCACAACAACACAACATCATTGAGTAATAGGATGAGTCATGTGGTGGGAAGGTTCAGGTCCATCTGTCTCAGTGTGTGGCTGGACACTATGTAATATTAAAGGCCTGCTGTCAGACAGCATGTAGCCGTTGATATACGAGGCCCTTTGAGGACAGCACTTACAATGTTAGCATTTAACACGGCTACTTTCGGAATAAAAGGAAGCAGCGGCCTCCAACTGCAAGAAACGGCATCTAGCAGTTGTAGAAATCGGCATGAAGAGCTGTAAAGCAACACGTTAACTGTTTTTTTTATTTTTTTTTTACTGGCAGTACGGGATGCCGGTTTGGGCTGCAGCTCGTGTTGACAGCCAGCGTTTGTCCAGAGCTCTTTCATACTGTAGGCCAGCCGGTGGCAGACATGAGGCACAGATGCTGTGGGGAGCCAGCGGACGATGGAGGGTGTCCAGAAACATGGTGGAGGAGGAGGAGGAGGAGGATGTGAGTGGGTGCGGCGGGGGCCACAGTGAGCATGTTGCAGCAGACGCACCGTCAGAAGCATCACACAGACACTGCGAGAGTTCAACCCCTGTCCCCCCCCACCCCCCAACCACCCCACCCTCCGCCCCCTGTTTGTCCCCCCGAAAAATGTAAAAACTAAAAATCAAACCTAGAGAAAAAATAATAATAAACAGGAGGGAGACGGAGATGGGAGGAAAATGCATGGGGTGATGCTGCCATGGGCCACGGTACGTTTTTTGACCATGCTTGGCTAATGGTGGCTCGGTTGCATGGCGTGGAGGGTGGTGAGATGCTAACATGTCCACTGGTCATGCAATACATGTCGTAATGTCCATGTCAGAAGCAGCCTCTCACTTTTTGGCTTGCTGTGTGCGTACAATCACCACCTCCTTCCCCAAAACCCAGGGCCCGCTTGGGGAAAACTTACCATTAATGGGCACTTTTTAGATAGCAGATAAATAAGAGGTTACGTATGTAGAGAGAAAGAGAGGAGAAGAGAGAGAGGAGAGAGGGGATAAGCAACAATACAGCATGAGAACCTGTTACAGTAGAGTGTTTTAGAGCTACGCTACAGGGCGAGATCACATGCCTGCTCAGTCCAAACTGCCTATAGGTAGAAAGCCTAGTCAAGGGGGGGGGGGGATGTTGAGTGGATGGATGGGGCAATTTCAACAGTGCAAGACAAAAGTAAAAGAACAAAACAAGGAAGTCATGGATTTCAAGGGAGAAATTAATGGTGAAATACTGGTCGTAAACTGTAATTGACTTGCATTTTTAATTTTTTTTTTTGGAGGATTCTGACATTCTGGAATTTCTTTCTCTAATTGCTATAATTATATTTGCATGTGCTTATGGTGGCACCTGCATTAATTCCAAATCTGTTTTTTTTGTGCAAAAAAAAAAAAGAATCCATTACGAATCCTCTAAGATCCAATCAGTTTTGATCATTATCCTCAACTGATGAGACAATGCTTTGACTGAATATGTCACAACTGAAAGCATGTAACCTTTTCTGGTTGCGACAATTTCATGTTAATTGTTTCATGCTTCATTAAATGTGAAACTAACATAAGCAGCTGTCACACCAGCAATGATGTAAGACACTGCTGTAAGTTGCCGTCAGTAGGAAGACAAAAAGAAAAAGACTGGAAAAGCAGTTAGCGTGTTTGTGGTTTGTGGAGCTGGAGTCGTTGCTTATTGCATCTTTTTTCGAGGCCTTGAGTATTAAATTATTACAGTTCTAGTGCCCCACTTAGCCGCTACATCATGTGCTTCTTTGGTATAAGAAAGCGTCTGCTCGTTTGCGATGCTGCACTCTGGGCTGATGTGCATGTTCGACAAAAGGCGGTAATAATTAACAGGAGAACAAAATACTTTTTTTTTTTTTTTGAATAAACACTGGCAAAAACAAAAACAAAACCAAGTAGGTCAGTAGCAGTTAGCCAAAAGGCACGGGGAGCGACATTAAAAAGAATAATAGAAAAGGTTGTTGTTTTTGAGGGAGGGAGGAAGGGGAGTTAAATGCGTAGTGAGGAGATAGGGGAGGGAAGGGAGGCACCGCGACTAATCTAAGACTTTAGATGTTCAGACCGAACGTATCCCGTTTTTTTTTTTAGACTTTTTGGTGAGTGGGGCCCGAGAGACAGACGTCTTCTGTCTCCTTCTCACACCGTTCAATGTCCGTAGGTCTCTCAGTGCAGCTGCTATGCCTTTCAGCAAACTGTAGCCCCCCCCCCCCCCCCCCCCCCCACAACCCCCCGCTGCCCCCCCCCTCCCCTCCCCCGCCCTTTGGACACTCCTCCGCATCCAGTCCACATGTCTGTCCATGCATATGAGAGGTCAAACATGTATGTGACATCACACGCACGACACGCAATGCGGATGGGATGGAGTGAAGCCAGCCTCAGCACAGGAGAGCCCCTCGTTTGACAAGGAGGGAGAGGAAGAGGAGGGGGAGGATGAGTAAGAGGGAAGGGGGTGGGCGGGCGGGGGGGTAAGCAGCAGGCAGGTATGAGGGTGAAGAAGCCGTCTTTAGTAAAAGAGCCAATCAAAACAAAAATGGGGGGGAAAAGAACAAAACAAAATCTGTGCTTTTTCTTTGTCCTCACAGGTAAGTCTTTCAAACAACCATCTTAGGAATAAAGCTCTGCAATATTCTTTAACGTAGACGAACGTAGAGGTAATCAACAGCAGTGGTAAAAAGAAAATGTGTCTCACCCAAGATGGCAGTTGGCACAAAGGGATCTGCACGAACACCCAACAAGTGCAGAAGTCGGAGGAGGAAAGAAAAGAACGAAACAAAATAAATCCACAAAAATGAACAATGAAAAAAAAACCCTGATTGTTTGGGTTCTTGCCAGCAGCATAACATTAAAAAAAATTAATCATATTTCCCAGAAAAGCTTGTTACACACTACGTTTAGTTGACTATAAATCTAGCTGCCCTTTACTGCACCTAATCAATGAGCTGTGATCTGATTACATAAGACATATAATTATGCATATTATTTGGAGAAATTGAAGTCATGATTGAACGTCTGAATTCCATCTTGGCAAATTGATATAAAACACCACAGATGTAGTGGCGTGTAATCCCATCTAGAGTCAATTTATCTACCTTCTCATTTGTGAAATTGTCCTCTAATTTTTAAAGCATTCCAATATATTCATACCACCCATTACTGTATTAGAATGTCATTTACATAAAAATAAGCCTTACCATGAGCATGAAACTAATTATTACTAGTTTGGAAATGTTGCCACTTGTTGACTCATCTCGCACACTTCTGGTTTCACTCTACATCACTGCTCCCATAGTGAACCCTGAAACGCAGTGTGTTTACCTTGGTAGTAGGAGTTGGTGGGGATGGAGGTACTGAGCGTGCTGGCTTTAGGCAGAGTGAAGGAAGAGGGTGACGATCCAGCTAGCCAAGAAAAAATTACCCAGAAGAAGAAGAACAAAACACAAGGAAATAAATAGTTCAGCATCGCTTTGTTATGGATTTAGAAATTCTAAACTTTCACCTCACATGAAAAAGCAATACCGCCATTTAAAAAAAGGGGTAGTGCTGTATGTGTCTGTTTTTAATGTTAAAAAGGATATTCCTAAAAATGGTACGTACTTGTCAAATTCCGCTAATGGGCATTAATTGTGCGTGGCTTTGCAGCATCTACACACACACACACACACACACACACACACACACACACACACACACTACACTCCTCTTTAACAAGACGATTTGCATGTAAGTAAATGTACTTAGTTTCCGACCATATGTATTATTTATGCACCGGAGTAGGGCAATACAGTAAATGTTTGTCTTCTTCTGTGCAGTGTAGACAACCACCTTGCTAACAGGGTGTGCGTTATCAGTGTGGCGTGTTCAGCACTATAATCTTTCAGCCATGACGCGTTGAGCCCAAATGACACGATTGACAGCCATGTAAGGTCACGGGGGGCGTTAGAGGGGTTACGTACAGTATTGAAGGCATTACACCGATAGGCAGAGTCAAAAGTAATGCATTTAAATCATTTGCCCTGGCAGACAGAGGGCCAGATTTGAAAATCCATGCTAACAGACAGTTAATCAAGGTCAGAGCATCTTTGGGGCTCATCCCCTGCAGGGGTTTGGGGACAGAAGCTGCTGTGGAGTTTTAATCTGACGGTTTTGACTGGGATTATGTCAGGTCAAGCCCTGGGTGCAGACGGCTGAGCTGTCCATCAGCACAGTATTAACTTGAACCTGGGACAGACAAAACGAGCAGTTTAATCGTAAAACAAAGGCACAACAACTGTGTGTTGTTTTTTGTCCTTCTTGAGTTGGAAAAAAACTGCTGAGTTTAGGACCTCGCAACAGACTCGATTATTGATCACAATGCAAAACTTCCTACAGGCTTCCAACACAGTGATATAACTAGTGCTGGTATCAGCAATTTCCTCAAAGTAAATTATTCATATTGCTGACTTTAGTTTACTTTTAGTTTATTTAACAAAAATAATTAAAGAAACTAAAGATATTTAAAGGGAATATATAAAAAGGGTACAACCAAACCCTGAGGGCCTATAAAGAAAAGATCAAGATCTTTCTCAAACTCATATCATAGTCTTTTTTGTCAAATGAAAGTGAATTATATTCAACTCTTATGAATAAGTTGGTTCCCTATTGGCTGACAATAACACTGGTAACAAGGGTAAATTTTCAAAAACTACACAATTACTGTTAAATCATTTGCACTGGATGAATAGAGTCTCTGTTTGAACAAGGCGAAAACAGAAAAAAACAAAGAAGCATTGAGACGGTTCTTCATTAAAAATCCATTTAACACTAATTCATGAAATTGATTTTGGAAAAAATACAGAGCGGGGCACCTTAATCATGTCAAAAAACATTGATATGGTCTCACAGAGACTTCTGAGACCTATTGTTCCACAATTCTGAGATGTCTTTGTAGCGAGTCAAAACAAATAAGATTCCAATCCTGATGTATAAGAAAATACACCATTTCACACTGCAGAGAAGAACAGCCCCTTTTCCCCCCCTGCACATGTACCTAAATCCCCAGTTCACTTTGGAAGAGGACCGAGACTCACACATGTAGCTTGTCCCCATGGAATTATTTCCTGTGCAGTCGAATTTCTTTCTCACCTGATCAAACCAAATAAATTGCTTCCAGCATGCTCGTTGTGTGTGTGTGTGTGTGTGTGTGTGACTGTTAAAGGCAGGTGGGCTGCCGCGGCGTCGCCTCACCTCGCCCGTTGAGGGGGAGCGCGCACTCGCTGCGCCCGTTGAGGGTGAGCGCGCACTCGCTCCGCCCGTTGAGTGTGAGCGCGCACTCGCTCCGCCCGTTGAGTGTGAGCGCGCACTCGCTCCGCCCGTTGAGTGTGAGCGCGCACTCGCTGCGCCCGTTGAGTGTGAGCGCGCACTCGCTGCGCCCGTTGAGGGTGAGCGCGCACTCGCTGCGGGTGTTCAGCGTGTGGTTGTGCGTGTCCATGAAGGACAGCGCCTCGTCGCAGTTGGTGCCCTGCTCCGTGTAGCTCTTGTCCATGGAGTTGACCATCACGGTCATCTCCTGGCGGGTGCTGCTCAGTGTCTCCTTGCGCTTCTTGGCCAATTTCCTTGACGGGGGGGGGGGGAGAAATGAAAACTAGAAATCAGACAAACGCGGCCACGACTAGACTGGAATTGATCCGATATGATGCTGGAAGCAATGACTCATGGGTGTAAATGAGATGGCTGAGCTAATGTGCCCCCGGGTTGTGGTCCTATTAGGCTTTATTAGGCTCCAGAGGCTTTTTCAAGGAGTGCAATATAACAATGTGACACCCTAACCCAAATACATCAGGGGCCCTGATGATTTAAAATTAGCTAAAGTATTTGGGGGCGGAAGTTAAGAGTTGTGAATGGTGAACTGAAACAGTCAACCTGCTTTTATTGACCTACTTTAGGTTGATATGCAGGAGCCTTCCAGCAATCTGCTCCTGATCAAACAGCATTAAAGCATTTTGTACGTGAAGTGAACACACAGAAAAAGAAGCGCTCTCGCACACACACACACACGCACACGCACAAACGTAGCACAGACTCTACTTATTTAAAAGCAGCTGCCGTGCTCACATCCATCCTGTCCTGGCTTCACTTTGCTAACAGATTCCAGAGTTTACTTTATCACCCATGATCAGATTATTATCTCATGTTCATGAACCGTTTACCGCTTCTGCATCATAACGTTTAGAGTCCAAGGGTCACATAGACGGAATATTTGTTCTGGTGTGCGTATGTGCATATGTGTGTGTGTGTGTGTGTTGTCCGTTTTCAAGTCCAAAACATTGAGTATAGTCTCATTGTTGTGTTTAAGTTGATTTGATGTATACTGTAAAACTATGTAATAACGCTGATTTAAGAATTGTAATGTTGTCTCCATCAAACAAGCTTTTCCCCAAAAATATTAGCTTTTTTAAATATGAATGAGTTATATTCTATCATGGTTTTCTGTTCTGAAAAGAGAAAATGTACCTATGCAGTTTTTTTTTTGAGCGACTTGTTTATTAAATTCGGGTGACCGTATGAGACGACAGGAATAACGTGGTTTCCCTTTAAAAAAAGTTGGACTTAAAAACATCAGCTCCCACAGTTCAACGTCTGCAAATCACTGAATAAATAGTCAGATCTATTTTTCCCAACTCTGCGGAAGGGTCGTCAGTGAAACCCCGCCTGCGACGCGCACCCTGCCCTCCCACAGATAGAGCCACTCGCAGCAAAAGAGAAAAGTCCCCGTGCTTTTAAATAATGCACGACATTATCACTCGGAGGAGCTAAACCCACAAAAATCCCACAGTAGTTCAACAACAGAAAAACGACAAACAGCTTGAGCGGGACGTACTGTAAAGCCGTTCTCCTATCTGACGTCTGAGGCTGCTCGGTGGCGGGAGGGTGGAGGGGGATGGGGGGGGTGGAGCGGTGTAAGAATTAACTATGGCAGCCCTCACACTGATCCTCGCACTTTGTTCCTCCCGGTGTGACCCCCGCTCCCTATTTGAATCGCAGTCACTCTCACGGACAACTGCGGTCTAACGACGCACTCCTGCTGCGGTGTTTTTCGCAAATCTCCTCTGTTTATTCAATTCTGACGCTGTCTGGCGCCATATGGCAACGGGCCCCCGCCGCCTCGAAAGAGTCATTTGCTCCGAAGGCCGCGACGTGAGACTAATAGTGGATCCGTTCTTCAGACGGCAAAGTGACAAAGTAGTGACATTTTCATCTGCAGGAATCACTTTTTTTTGGTCTTTAATCTGCAATTAGAGGGGAGAACAATATGGAAATTGTGTCTCTTGCTTCACGTTATAGCTTCATACTGTAATAGGGAGGGAAAGCTGTATGTACCCCGGGCAATGTTAAGAAGGATTCGCCACTGTGTGCACTCGTGGGGAAGACTATTAAGCCCAGCTTTTAATATTGTATCACTATTCTTATTTCTGCCTCTGTTAGGACTTAGATTTCCGCTTTCCTCGGCTGTGTAACAGCTGAAGAAAAAGCGCCGGGGATAAAACGAGGCTGCACAGACGCCACTGCCAAAACGAGAGAAAGCACCAACAATGCTGGGATGTTTGCAAGGAGCCGTGGGTGTTAGATGAAGATTAATTGGCATGCTATTCTTTCCTCATTTGTAAGAGGGAGGAATTTAATGATAGACGACTATAATACAGGGTCTGATGTGCTGACGGAGATAATAGGAGGAAGTGTACATTGGAGTGTTTGTGCATCGTGATGAATGTGAACATTTATCACCTCCCCTGGTAGTTAGCGCGAAGCCGCACGCGAGCGATCGACAACAACAAAAAACACGCATAGGAATGATTGCTGACAAGAAAATCGCACATTTCTGTTTCTACAGGAGTGGATGTGCATTTGAAGGGGAGCAGACAGACGGATGGTGGAGGTGTTTGGGGAAGTAAAGACCGAGCAAACACTCCAGGTGACTATATTAGGCGACGCTCATTAGAGGGACTTTCAGTGAAGCGCTGCACATGACAGCGTCTGGGATCTAAGCGAGCAGAGCTCCTAACTCCACGACTTCAGCTACAACAAAAAGGAAGCAGCGTGAATCGTGTGTCTGTGCGTTTTTGCACAGGATCTCTGTTCTGCGGGAGGTGATGCTGCGGCAACTTCTAAAACAAGAGCTTCAAAACCTTCGAGCTCAGCATGGTGGGCCTCATTTTCGGCGCTAGAGCCGCCCAAACCTTGTGACATTGGGACAAAGAAGGCTTCATTAGACGATCCACACACATCCGCAGTGCACGTGTGTGTGTGTGTGTGTGTGTGTGTGTGTGTGTGTGTGTGTGTGTGCGTGTTAGATGACTGACACGCAGCTGGGTGGGGCAACAGAAGCGTCTTTGATTCACCCAGTGGGGGCATTTCAGCAGTTGTTTGCACTGTGTCTCGTTTCAAACTTTGTCTGCATCTTTGACACGTTCTTCCACGAGGTCAACCGCCCTGTGTCCATCCCTCCATCTTCACACTTACTTTTGTACAAAAAAATTACAATAATAGGCACAATAATTGCTTCATCAATTGATCAAAAAGCAGTTTTGTTTTTCTTCATTAAAAGGAAGTTTATCCTTCTACTATTCATTTTTTAAATACTTTTCTTGCGCCCCATTCTTCCAAACAGGATTTATTTAACCACAAAAATAGATTTGGAGGAGTACAATAACAAAATCATTCATTTTCCTTTTTTTAATAAAACATGTAGATCTTTCAAACTGTGACATTGAAAACCTGGGGTCTAAATTATTTCTGGATTTAAAAGATATCTGTACCATATTTAGCACAATATGCTTGGTCAAGTGGTAGTGGGGTCGATCCTATATTGTACTTAAAATAACGCATCAGACCCCCTGAAACGTCTCGGGGTCTCTGAAATGAAAGACCATTTGTCAGTTGCAATTTTCACTCAAGTGTCTTTAAAAAGCTTACTTATTTTGATGTCATTATTCAAACTGCAAAACATTCATTCAAATATAAATAGTGTTTTTGAGCTTTCAACATTTTACTTTCTCAAGAACAATCATTTATTGCAATCCCGATTTCTCCCTCAATTGCGATGCACTGTCAGTGTTATTCCTACACGTGTTACATGTAGTTGGGTAGTTGAGGACGACAGCCACAACGTGCAGCACAGCGTCAATCTACGACAGACAGATGCTCCGTGAGCCGCTCGTGATAAAGTGTATGCAACGAAACCTCATCATTCTATGCATGACATCCCCTCGCCCTGCCGCTCTTCCTCTTTCCCCGTCCTCATCAACATTCAGTGCTCGTCGGTGCAAAACTCTGCAACGCTTGTACCAATTAATGTGATTCTTGCTGCATGTTCGGCTTGTAAGGTTTAATGAAGGTGTTTGCCCTGAGACCATTTCTGTTAAACACGGTGCGCCTGGTAGGCCTCTCATGAACGATGATTTCTGTGACTGTGTGTGTTTCCAGTAAAATAGAAACAATTTGGGCAATGTTTTCTCCTTTTTCATTATTCATTTTTGAATATAATCAAACTCCCTCCGCGTGGTATCGAACACTTTGCCGCCTGTGCTACAGCACGCGAGTTGATTTGAAACTCCTCCCTGGTTTTAACATGGATAACAACATAAAGCCCCCGTCGTCCTTCTGGAACTGCACAGGTCAAAACAGCGGGCTGACAATTTCCGTGACAGGAGTTGATCGGGATTAAAAACGTGGCTAAAAAAAAAGACTGTGACTATTGGATTTGCATCGGCCAGGTGGCCAGAAACACATCTGCTGGATGTTTGCAATATTTACTTAAAAGGCCAGGTTGTATCATCAACTTGCTTCCACTGCCCCCCAATTGGCCCAAAAGGGGGCCTAAAGCTTTTTGCAGAGAACAGCTGGCAGCTGTGACTGAACACGATGCTGGAATAGCAAGGAGAGCGAACCGAAGCAGGGAAGTGGCCGATGGAAGGAAGACACGTTGCCTTGTCTACTGCAGGGTCAAACCTCCATCCTTCTACTGTATGTGTTTCAGTGTAATAAAAATACGTCCGACGTTTTTTCCCTTTCTAAATTAATCTTTTTCTACAGATCTTCCACCACGGGATTAGTTTACATAATGGGGATAATATAACACACGGGAGGATTTCATGTCACATACCTGTGGTTTGAGGAGCGCGGGACAAACCACTCACAAATGATCCTATGAGCGGGCTTCTATTTAACGCCGCTGCTGCTTGATGGATGGATCCAACACGAGTGGGAATAAAGACCCAATCGGATACCTTGCCCACTGCCATTGATCTCTCTCTCCTGTCCCCGGCAGCAGCAGCAGCAGCAGCAGCGGGCGCAGCCGCCTCTACGGCCACCTGATTAAAGGACGGACGTTTATTTGATCACACATGCAACTGCATCCCGAATGAGCGCGCTGACTGATGTCGTGCGTCGGGAGACGGCCCCCGCAGCCACCTTTGGCAATGTACCGAAAGTGCATATTTTGGCAACCGCGGGATGTTCTCATGCCTTTAAGAGACTTTGATGAATGCATGAGAGCATTAATGGGGGTTCATCAATCATAGAGGTGTTGTAATCTCGCGGCTGGCGAGAAGGCCGGCATCAGAACTGCAGATGAACGCTCCACAGGAGAGCATATTTAGAAAGCAGTCTATAATTGATTTGTTGAAATAAAGTTTGGGCCCAAGCAACATATTAGTTATATTTGTTCACAAGCTGACCTTGGATACCCCACGACTAGTAAGATTAGGGCGGAAAAGGACTAAACACCCTAATTAGAGAGCAACTCACTGTGGTGAGCTACAACATCATCAGCTCAACACCTCAACACCTGCAGGCGTAAATCATCTTTCCGCTAACATGGTTCCACGCTCTCCTAACTTCAAATGCTTCCACCTGCCTTCCAATGACTGACAGAAGAGACGGATATAAAGAGAAGATGAAGAAGATGGGAGGAGGATGGCGGCGGTGCAGTATTACTAATTGGTATATTCTCGCTCACTGCAGCATTCGTCATCACCTGTTTAAAGTAAAGAGCTCGGTTTGACTGGGAGGTTCAGGCCCATTGTTGAACACAATCTGTAAGATGAACAGTTAATTCTAAAGTGTTATTGTTCATTCGCTTCTCTGGCGGTGTGCCATATAACAATTGCATTGGGAATAGGAATATTCTATGTAAAATATGGTTTATTGAGGTAATCTTGATATTTTTAATTAAACGGATTATAGTGTAATTATTTCCAGGCCTCTTGCATGTCAAAAGTTCATATTTTTCCATTACAGAAGTTGCCCAAAGGACAATGTCACATGTTAAGGAAATCCAGGAATCTGAGGTGCTATTTTATATTATTTATTCTGTAAGCAGGTTTTACTATCTAGTGGGGATCACTACTCCTTATTTAATTGTATATCATGTTGTTATCTTATCAACTTCAGACAGGACTCTCAAAATTAGCAGCCGTCTAAAATCTCAACAGTAAAACCCCCGATTCATTTTGCCCCATGAGACTGTAGAAAAACGTCGACCCGATGCTGTTGTAGTCACACGCATTCATTTTTGAAAGGTACGTGATTTGTCTTACACACTCAAACACATCCCGTTAGGTGTGTCGAGCCAGAATATCCAATTCACTAATGTAAAACCTGTCAATCAAAGCACACAAGCCTCAAAAGTAACTCTTCTTTAAGGCGCTGAATAATCATTTTCTCAATCATTACCAAAAACCCGTCTGAAAACAAGAAATTCACTTGTAGACTTAGACCAATTACCTAAGAAAACTATTTGCGTGCCACACTTAAAATAACAAAACTGATACTTTGATTGTGTCACCGACAAGCCGCTTAGCTCCGTCAATGTTTGTGCTCAGCTTTGATGACGCCGCTCCTCCGAGTCATTGAGGCCTACCATTCAAGTCAGCTGTGATCTAACGTGAGTGACACCCAGGGTATTCAGAGTCGTATTATCTCCAGGTGCATTCTGAGATGTTCTTTGATGTGAGGCAGCCCCCATTCTCTCCTCTGATCGCAGCCATCTCCAGACAGATTAGTCGGCATCCGTCACAAAGAGCGCACGGAGAGAGCCTATGAGCTACAGCGGTGACGACAGAGCTGCAGAATAAGCTTCTTTTCCCATTTCGGAGGTGTGACTGGGAGTCACGGGCTCTAATGGCAGCGAAGGCGGGGGCGCCGCGGCGGCTCTTGTTTTAGGATGTCGGAGAGACAACTAAATAGAAAAGGAGGTTATTCTGTGATCACGGCAGCTCGTTCAACAGCGAAGCAAACGGCCTGTCTGCTAAAGACACAACTCCACCAATCACCATGGAATCAATGGGAAGCATGTACAATAACCCCCAAAAACATGCTGGAAAAAAGGAGAGGAAAGAAAGGCACGAGATGGTTTGATGACAGAATGAGGGTATGGAGTAGAGGGAAGAGAAAAAGCAGAAAGTATCACATGCACGTGGAGATAATATGTCAGCCCATGCTTTCATTTCATTTCATAAATGTGGTCAATCCAACACAGCTATCGAGTGCATGGACAGAAATATTTGAACCAGCTCATTGAGGTTCTCGGCACAACTGAAGCATAGATTCACTATGAAAGGCACTTCAAAAAAAAAAAAAAATCAAACTTTGACAAGTCAACAGAGCTGAAATCATTGGAGGCAAATGAAAAATTCACGCTCAGTAAAAATGCAGCAGCTCCTGCATCGATTTTTTTTTTTTTTCCGTTCATGAGACGATTTTGGCAGCCGTACGATCGTTAAGGCAGTTTAGTTCAACATCTGCCAAACAAACTCCTTAAAGGTCTAGCAGAAATAATGTTCCCGTCTAACATTTGGGTGGCAGATTTGTGTCGTGGGGGGGTGTTGCATCCGATGCCATTTTGTCGGAAGTCGTGCCAATGTGACATACAGTATGATGCGCTCATCGTGTTGGGGGATGCATCGGAGTGGCGTCCTCCGCTTCCTCCAGCAGAGCTTACAGTCGGTCCTCTGTAACAGCTCTGAACAGGAGGATGATGACATGGCTCTTTGCATGCATGGGAAACAGCGTGTGGGTGAGAAGCATGGCACTAACATTACACAAAGTGGTTACTTACAGGTAGTAAGTGTAGGAGTGATAGGTTCTTCTGCCGAGTGGGGTGGTGGTAGGATTTAAGCAGTGGAGGAGGGAGGGGATGGAATGAAAAGGAAAGAAAAAGTAAAAATATATTAATGTTTGAAAAAAGAGTAGAAATGAACAAAATCAGATATGGTGGCGGTAAACTAGTGATCATGAGGGCAAAGGTGATCGCTTGGAGTCATGTCATGCTTTGCAAGGGGGACGGAGGGGGAGGGGCGGGGGGGGAGGGGTCACGGGGGGACTCAAGTACAATAAAGTTGAAAACTTTCTAATCGTGTTGATTTTGAGCTGAGACAACCAAAAGCGCCCCTTTTTACAAACACGTCCTTTTGTCTGTAGAAATTACCATATCTGACCTCCAGGGTCGTTACTAACTGAGTGCTTTGAATGTCTAAACACAACTCAATTCCCCCATCGGTAACAGTAAACTACCCAAAATCCCACCAATGAAGTCACCTCCATCTTCCGTTCGATTAAAGCTAATTGAAAACAATTCCATTACTCAGCGCTGATTTTCACACCTACCCACTGATCACTGTGCTGCACAGACAATTTCAGAGGTAGAATCTTCCCTTACTGTCAAAAATAAACATGGATCCTAGTGATTATATTATCACACAACCCTCAGCTCTACTATACGGAACTGTAATTTACCACAAGCTGTCTGGCATTAAAGGAGAAGGAAGGAGTAAAGTAAAGGTAATACATGAAATGCTTTCACACTCTACATATTTAAGGGAGCCAACCGACCGCCAAAGACGTCTCTGCTGGAAGTGACATTGTGTTATTTCGAGCCCTGCTGTGGACTAAAGGGGGGGGGTCGATATTTGCTGAGCGTTTAGCTTCCATGATTGCTGGGGTATGTGCAGAGGACCTTTCCCTCCAGTATGGGGTCCGGGGCTGTAATGTAAGCAGCCTTCAGATACGTGGTCACCCTCTTTCCTTCTGAGCCTTTTCATCGTCTTTTCTTTCTTATCTCCCTCCCGCTTCTCAACACCACGGGCCGCAAAATATGTTTTTCTATTCCCATTCCGGCGCCATTGAAGCGCTGCGCATTTGTTTGAGGGTGCCGTGGAAACGGATTAATTTTTCATGGCACACTAGATCTCATGGTTGTAAACAGCCCTAATGGGGCGTATCAACATAATCAAATTAATTATTCAGTACGACGCCGACAATACTACCGTTTGGGGGAGAAATATCCAAAATGATGAAAGAGAAACTTCTTACATGTGAGTGCTCTGCTGCTACGTTCAACTTGTTCCACAAAGTAGTAGTTCAACGAGTATTACAAAAAAATAAAAAAAAGAAGCTTACCTTTTCTTCATGAGGAGAACCAGTCCTAAAAAGATTATGACGAAGAGGAGGATGCCAGCGATGACCCCGGCAATCTTAACCGTGTGGTCTGTTTGTTTCTCGGGCTCCACCGCGTCGGGTTTGTGAGTGGCTGCTCCTGAAAAAAGTCACAACGCATTGAGATCAAACAAAGAAGGCACAACTCAAAGGCCGTGAAACAAATCCAACGACCCCTTTGCTTCCCCCGGGTGCACGTCCGTACTTGCATATTTTACTTTGGCCTCCTATTGATCCGACTATGCGGAGGATGGAGTTTGATTAATCAATACCGTGGCACTGTGGACTATTAATACCAACAAACAACTTTCTCAGAGTATTCTTTATTCCGAAAGTAAGTGACTCCCTAAAGCTCCACCTTTAAGCTCCGTCCTTAGTGGACATCAAGCTGCACTGGGGGAGATAAGAGTGAACCATCCTTACCCTTGGTTAATCATGTTTGGGGCGAATGGCTGCTAGGCTGTAAAAAGAAAACGTAGGATGCACGGCGGAAAAAAGATAATAACCCAAGAAGATAAAAAAAAAAAAAACGCCTGAAATAACCAAAACATTAACTATCTGCTTGCGCAGGAGATAGCCGACAACAAGAGACACAAAGTGAGAGGGGGGGGCTTTTTGTTTTCACAGCATATGCTCCCTGTGAAGTGATAAGAAGCACTAGGAGAAAAGCGATGTAAGTGGAAGGACGACTGTCCACCTGAACAACACCACCTTTCCCCGTCAACAGGGGTAAATTTAGAATGACAAATTGTTATGTCAGTCCAATCTGCTGCACCGGGCTTCCTGTGCTCCTCAGCAGTGCCATTTTCTCTGGCTATCAAAAAGGTAAATATCTATGCTGGGCTGGTTGTGACATATTGTTCTGCTCCGGTGTGTTGTTATCAACAGCTCGGCCTGCATTTAGATAAAGGCTTTTAAGGTGGAGCTGTGGAGGACTGGCTGACATATTAACAATTATGTCTAGACAAATGGAGAAAATATTGTTACAGGCTAATGTTACAGATATGCGGTCAGTGTCAAGTCCCCATTTGAGCTGCGAGTCAATATTTGTCCATTCTAGCCGGAGAGGATTTGAGACTCTTGCACAGAAACCAAGCAGAATTTAAATTTAAACTCGCCGGATCTTTAGGACGAGCACTTAAGCATCCTTTTGTGTGTTCACAGTTACCTACCAACACTGGAATCTCCCAAAAATAATGAGAAATATTCATGAAAGGGGATTAACTCCTTTCAAAAAACCTCCAACAATGGCACATCAAATGACAATCACACCTCAAACCAGTCTTTCATGTCCAGTAATGCGGAGAGGATGAAAGACGCTATTTGATTTAATCACACTGATTCTATGCAAATCAAAAGGAAAACCACACGCGTGCCGTGCGCCGCTTGTTTGTTTATCCCGCGGAGGGAGTCGTTATTATCGATGCCACGTTACAGTCGTGGCGGGCGGAACACCGAGTCAGAGAAGGGACAGAAACCCGCAGATCTGACCTGTTAGTTGGTTGTCACCGGCCGCGGGGGCGACGCGGACGTAGGGGGTCGTGAGCTGAGTCACGAGTATGGCAGCTGAGAGGAGCCAGTGGATCCAGGGTTGCATGCAGTAAAGAGAGAGAGAGAGAGAGAGAGAGAGAGAGGCCACACTGATGCTGAAAACAGCCACACCAACAATTACAACCATCATGCAACATTGAGGCACAAACATAAACCCATTACAGTGTCAGAACTCATTTGTTTAGTCAAGTTAGCAACAACAATCATTTCACCCAAGTCCCTTTCTTGGTGAGCAAAAATAATGAAACGTATCCCTCCAGGTGATAGATTCTTCTACTTCTAACACGTGCTCTTTTACCTTCGGCCTATCGAAGCAAGTGGGTGGAGATCAGGAACCAGAACGGAGTGTGACCGGGTCTCCCTCTGGCCTTATCAATCCTGCTCCCGGATCAATGGTGCCCCGACTTCATCAGCTTTAACGCGTGAAGCAGGACTTACAGGCAGCATTGCTAAGTACCCGCAGACCTAAATGGGCACACAGGCTGCCTCACAGCCGTGAAAAAACACCCGTTCCAGGTCAATGTATCGACGTGAAGACCACGCCGCACATTTCCGTTTCTCACAAACAACTAGAAAAGGTGCTGGTGTGGCGTAGTACTACGGTAAAGAGCCGTTACAGGTGAAATATAAGAGTATTAAGAAGTCCTTTGCATTCTTTGATATTAAAGTAGTTTTTTATATATAACTTAATATAAGCATGATATTATTTTCAAAAAAATGCATTACTTGATGTGTTACTTCATCTCAGTGTTTTTTTCATGAAATAATAAATTGGAATAATAAAAACTCCCCAGGCCCAGTCATTTTTATGTATTTTTCTACCTACAACGCCTAAACACAACACATTAAACTAACACACTAAATGAAGAATAATGTGGTACGGTTTGGATTATTCAGTTTGTTTCATCTTCATGTATATTGTGTTCGTACATCACATGCAAGTGGTGTTAAGAGCTACCTGCTGCAAACATCATCATCTGATCTGTTCCTACCTTTGGTGGCCACCCGAACACAGTCAATTTTGGTCTCCTGCGCAAACAGAGGAGAGCAGAGAAAAGAATCGCAGTTTAATATGACACACAGGCGCAGACAGCGGACGCACGCTCGCAGCGGCGACGGCACCCATCTAAGAACCCACGCTTACGACAAAACAGCGCGGCCCCGGTTCCACGCCGTCCCCCCCATCATCCCGTCGGGCTCAATGGCTGTGACACGAAACGCAGTTAGGCGAGGGGGGCCTACAGCACAGATTAGTGGTGCTGAGCCGCTGATTTGTCAGCCAACAGCGATCTTGTCGGCAGCCCCGCAAGCTCGAGGTGGTCGGCCAGTGTGGAGAAACCAGAGCCCTGTGACAGGCGACACCAAACTAGCATGCGGGGCTCCAAAATGACACGTCGGAGGAGCCGTCCTGAATACGTGAGGGAGTTTGAGCTCTGACAACGGCCTTCAACGGCATGACAAAGAACAAAAAACAGATCTGCCCGGCAGAGAGGTTTGTTGTCAACAATGGTCTGGGGAACAGGAAAAAGGACACAGGGCAGGGACGGGGCGGCAATGAGTAATGCAACACAGAGGACATGAGAGCCGTGTCCCTGTGTTTGACCCAGCCAAGCTGTCCAATGAGAAATGAGCACACACGGGAGAGACAGCGTTTGGAGGCCACAATGAAGTGGAGAAAGAAAACATCGATGCTTATGTGATCCTGAGTGCACGCGTTTTCAGATTACTGCAGCTTTTAAGCTGTCAGATGGTCCTTTCATTTCGGGAAACATGAGAGAAGGTCATATTTGAAAAGGAAAAATAGAATAAAAAATCTGCGTGTGGATGTCACTCACCTTCTCTAAGTGCATATTTACTTTTTAAATGCCCAAACAAATCATTCCAACACAAGTAGGCCATTAATTAATTAAAAGTAAAATGAATGAGTACATTTTGGTTCCGTGTAAATAAAAACATTGAATATAAGAATACCATTAGAAGTGTCAAACACAAACACAGGGCCCCGTGCTGTGTCAACAAGCGACTCGCTCAAAGATCAGCCCGTTCATCGCCCTCGCCGATTCGTCCACGGAAAGCTGCAGACCACCAATTCTTTCCGCTCAAGAGCAAACTCGCTAATTGGATTCAGCCCCGTTATTTCAATTGCCCCCTTAAAGACGTGCCGGTGTTCCTCGAGGAGGCTGTTCCGCGGCGATTCTAATTCAAGACCACAATCGAGTGAAGTTGAAGTCGCCATTGAGCTGCCTGCCACGGCTCTCCTCGGAGGGAGGGCCCCCCCCCCGCCAAGAGCGACTCCACGACGGAGCCTGCGACCTGTGCGATTGGTGACCCCGGCCACCCCCCCTGTTGATCAAGAGGCTCGTGACGTGACGCTCCATCGGAGCCGGGCAGGAGAACGGGGCCCACGGGGGGGGGGGGGGGGGGGTTGGGGGGGGAGAAGGGAGCGCTCTGCATTCCAGGCCCTGACCCTGCTGCAGCCTCTTACGAATGTGGACAGCGTCGTGGGCGCATCCCAGCAGGGTACTGACACGTCTTATCGGGAGGCCAAATGCAATTGTGCTGCCGCGTGCATGCGTCAGCGGCCGTGTGAGCGGTTACTGTGTAGAGTCAGGGACTTCTGCACTCAGCCACTTCGGCCCCTTTCAGTGGCCCAGTCAATCAATATGCCACTCTGCTTTTCATTCTCATTAAACCCACCGTACTGTTTGACATTGTTTCACGAACACTTGGATATTGATATGATTTAAATAGAGAGGCGAGATTTGACCAGGCAGTATGTCACAGTAAGGCCTCTATAAAGAGACTGCACGAATAAAAAAAAGCACCTCCAGAAGCTACATTGGTCTTTAAGTTGCATGAGTATTTTCTTGTTGGAGTTTGATTAAATTAAGGGTACAAATTAGACATTCTCTCGACTGTATATGCTGATTAGCACAGCGCGGTGAGACATGTGTTAACTGTTGACCTGGAACGCAAAAAAAAAAATGCAATCTAGAGAAAGTGTTCTTTTTTTACCTCTCTTTGTCTTCTTTGTTATTATTCTTTGGTTACAAACAGTGGAAGAGTAATTCCGATACTACTGTCAAGATACTTCATAAAATATAAAATACTCATTATGGAAAGTATATTATTATAAATGTCATAACATGATCTTTGTTACTGAAAAACATATTGTAGTTAATTGAGAAACTTCTTCATATTTGAACCAGTCTTGTGTTTCTCCAGATAAATGTAGTAAATGTAGTAAAGTCAAAAGTTAAAATATTTGCTTGTGGAATGTATTAGTATAAAATAACTCTAAAATATAACATTTTAGAAACTGGAAAAAACACTAAATGGTTCTTAGCTTGCCCAGAACAAAGCTAAAATAAATCAAATGAATCCCAATCATTCTTCCTATCAGAGAAGTGATTAAGTGAAAGTACGGGTTGGCATTCCACCAATGGTTATAAAGAAAGCACCAACTCCCCACATTTTGGCTTCAGTCTAACGCGTACCTAAAAATGACATAAACAAAAATACAAAATCTTCCAAAACACCCACCCCGTTGGCTGTGCTAACAGCCTGGTAATAGATGCTGTAGCTCTTCTGAGGCAGCAGAGGGGCGTTCCAGTAGCCGTTGTAGGTCTTGTTGTCCCCCACGGTGAACGGCTGGGGCGAGTGGATTCCGCCGGAGGGGAACTGAGCTGTGAAGTAGTACTGGGAGTTGAGGAGCGTGGCGTTCTGGAAGTGAATGGGAACTGGGTAGCAGCGCAGGATCTCCGCCGTTCCTCGTGCTCTGCGAGGACGTTCCTCCTCCACCACCACCTGGTACGCACTGCAAACACGAGACACAAAAACAGGATGGTAAGTCTCCAACGGGCCAAACACACAGTTGCAGAACACTGTTGGCAATGCAGGGTTCTTCTTTTTTTTGGCAAAAAATGCCTCTATATGAACATCAAATGAATGCTTTCTGCAAGGCTCCAAATCTCAGAGTACACCAAGTCTCCTGAAAATAGTCTTCATTTGAAGTGCTCATTGAAAGGTTTCATCCAAGCCCTACAATACAGGTAATGTAAATCATCCCAGGCTACAATGTGAACAGGTTACCGTTCTTTGATTTCTCTCGTGTGCAGTCGAGGCAGAAAGCGAGCTGCTGGCGTTAAAGCTAGAATTGTTGACAAAAAAAGTTCAGCTTGAAACGCATTCAAGAGTAAAGGAAGTGTACTGAAATGAATTTACATAAACACACATTTTTTTCTTAAATGATAAAATAAGAACATCGTAAAAAACTCTGCGTGTGACTGAATAGATAAAAGAATACAGTGCAAGATAAAGCAGCAGCGCTACAGGATCGGCTCTGACCTTATTTGCCTTTGTATTATTCAACAACTTAGAAGGTTAACGGCTCTTTCCATTTCCTCTACATCCGAGCGTTGTGTTTATCTTGGATCCAAAATGCAGCCCTCTGTGCCTCTGACAGAGATGACATTGTCCCTGAGCCGGCCACTTAGCTCGAGGGGGAGACTGACTGTCTCATAGACGTTCATCTTAGTATGCATCTCGCATCCACCTGTTAAATCTATTGAGTTGCTGAGTGACAAAGAGTCTGTTTACAGCCGCCTCAGAGAATAACCAGCTATGATTAGGGACTCGGTTCCTTTTCCAAAAGAGTCAGGCAAACAGGTTATTATTACAGAAGATGGAGCAATACTGGTGCGTGAATGAATGCATGAAAACATCTATAAATGTCTGCATATATGATATGCTCGGGTTACCTTGTTTCGGAAAGATGATTTCAAAATTGGATTATATGTTTATAAATGAAAAAGTAATTTGCAGTTTGTTGGACAGATTTTTGTTTTGTTTTGTTGTAGCGAGCACATACATGAGGATGCACATGCAAGCGCTACATTTTATTCCACTACACCGGGGCAGTAAGACGTTGCCACTTTCTGCAAATGTGGGAGGAAATGCATTCAATACATTTTTTAAAAGCTTGAGAAAACTAAGAGCCCCCAGATGGTCCATTTTCACTTGGTATTAACATGTGAAGTGTATCTGAAGTCGCCATTAACTGGAGTTTTTATCTTACAGATACAGCTTCAGATTGTGTGCTAATGTACTAATTGTGTGCATGAGGTAAAAAGATTAACAATACAATTCTACAGTGACCCTCTAAGTATGAACTTATGGCCTTCCCTCAATTTTACAAAAATCAATAATGTTGATTTTTGAAGTTTTCTTCGTACAACTAAAACAGCTTAACTGTGCTGATCAAAGATCAGATGCATCAGAATTAAATTCTGCAAACAGACACTTGAAACACTGAAGCATTCGTATTGGTCTAATCATTTGTTGCATTGCTCGGGACGTAACGCTTTGATGACCCTGAACATTCTCCATAAACCCACATTATCACAAAATGGCCACTGTAGTGGTTGTAATCTTAAGCCGTGTCGTCTCAGTACAAACAGCCCTTGAGCTGATCAATTGTTCCCTGCGGTTGGTACCGGATGATTAAGTGTCCCTGTGTGCATACAGCATGTGCTCCTTAACCCTGTAGTTTATCATAAGGTGCTTCCAGTGTCATTAGAAAATCCCCCCTTCTGCACTTGGTGGGTGTGTCCCAATTCCTTAGAGCTCTCGATTTAATGCTGGCTCGGGAGGCGATGAAATATTTAATCCTTCTGAGGGGCTGCAGGAGAAATCAGCCTTTAATTACTGTCCTCTATTGAGAGCAGAGGTCAAAGGGCAAGTGTAGATGGGTACATGGGAGTGGAGTGGCAGAGAAATGAGCGATGAGCCTGCTTGGGGGGCCTCATCAAAACAATGTAGATCTGATACGAGCTATGACGGGACCACACAGTATTTAAAACCATATCTGATGTCGAGCATGGTAAGTAAAGTGTATCGGATGAACAATAACTACCTGCAAAGGATGCATGTGAAGGAAGAGTTACTACACTTATTTCCAGTCTAGAATTTATGTGATGCCGGCTGTAAAAGGCTAGAAATCCTTTCTTACTCAGCAGCTTTCCCAAATTGCTATTTTCATATTCTAAATCATTCTACAGAGAGTTAAAATAAAAAACAAAAGCCAGCCCCCCCCCTCCCCCCCAGGTGGTTCCTTACTATATGATGATGCGGCTGTGCCATGACTTGATGATCGACACAGTGTGAGTGGTACTGACTTGCTGCCTCGGGCAAAAAAACAATTGCCAAAGGCTATGAAGCTCCAAAGAGTAAGAACTCTTGTAATGGGCGAATCCAAACCACTGCTTTACCTCCACAGAATAGTCACTGCAGTGGGAAAAAGGAGCTCACAATGAATTGGAATGTTCGTCTTGGTGACAATGATACTCACTTTACCTGCTTCATCTAAACTAAACTTGAGAAATATACTGTTCTCACCTCAACTGCTCGACACGAGTTAGACTTTTGCGATGTGTCAAATGCAGTGATTTCTTTTTTCGTAATTACTGATGTCATGTTAATGAGGCTTGGAGCCGCTGACACCTTGTCACCTCATGCTGAGTTCACAATTTACATGATGACTCCTTTTGACGGACCAGAGTTCTTTAGTCACTTTCTTGATTTAGCACGACATGAATGAGCAACAAACAACAGCTGATGTCTCTGATGCTCCGACGCCAAACAGAGGATTGAAAATTACACACATTTGTGTGTGATGGTCATTCAAATGTAGGGTAACTATTTAGATAATTTACTATAGGTAAATGTACTAAGATCACAGTGTAAAAATACTTTACAAATGCATTCAATAAGTTACTTAAAGTCTAAGTGTGGTGAAAATAAATATGTCTCAGATGTATGGACCCTGTGGATCTTGAACATTGCTGAAGAGCCCTCAAGGCAGCTGTTTTTGTTTTATCCTCATCTTATCGCTAAAGTAGCCTCATTAGTAGGCATTGTTAGATAAATGTAGTAAAGTAAGAAGAAGAGTAAACTTCCTGTGTTTTCCTGGGTTCCCATGAATATGAATGACACTGCTTTTTAGTCGCACCAGATGTGAAATAGTCGTCCTGGAAACAGACAACTTTGACCTACACAAACATACAAATCACAGATTTAAACCGCATGCAGAGGTGTGGAATTGTACTTAATTCAAACTCTCTCCCTGAGCAGAAATGGGAAGACAAAAGGAGGAATGAGGGCTGAAGCTGTACGAGCAGAATGGTAGAAGCTGTTAAAAGTGGTGGGCCAGTGGGGCCGGGGGGTCGGGGGGTCGGGGGGGGGTAGACCTGTATTCCTGCAAAAGCGCTGCAACCTGAGCTGACACCAATTAGTCCTCCTCCAGCCTCGCTGCCCGATAGATTTCAGCCCTGCCGCCATGCGACGCCAACCAATTATGGCGGATTGACTCGGAATCGACTGGATTGTGACCTGAAACTCAGATTTATTTTTCATGTGGGCTGATAGGGGAGAACTCAGGGCTGTTTGAGCAGATGAGGTAAGGGGTGTGGGGAGCATTTCAATCACTGTCTCTCTCTCTCACTCTCTCTCTCTCTCTCTCTAATGCTAATCGGTTGGCCCTTGCCCACGTGTCTGATTTAAGAGCGGTTGTAAGTAACACACTTCCCCTGACCAAGCATTCTTTCTCCATGTGTCTGTCTTCTAACTCTTTATATTTCCCCGGTGTCCATGAAGCTATAAAGCAAACAAATTAGAAAGCGCCATAGATTATGTTTGCCATTAAATCGTAGAAAGCATGGAGTCGTGCCACGGTTAGGTACAGCTATTAGCGTTTGCTACGCCGCGATCAAAGAAAGTTACTGCTTATTTTGGGACTGTAGAGAATCACTGATTTCAGGCCGCGGCTGAGCACAGATAATCAGATGCTACAGGCTACAAACCTCCCCAATATGCTACCTGCTATGTATTTTATAGCTTTTTATGTTTATGTGTACAGTATGTGTGTGTGTGTGTGTGTGTGTGTGTGTGTGTGTGTAAGAGCTTGCTTAAGGCCAGCGTTGTGTCAAGGAAGAGAGAGGAGCTGATTTAGTGGCGCGAATGATAAGGAAAGCATCTCAAATCGGTTATTCTTGCGAAAGCATGTAAACATTTATTTTGATGCCACCGAGTGAGGAGGCGTATTCCAGCCCTTTAGGAGAGGCCATTGCAAACATTAGTTCAACGCGACATGACTGATCGACAGTTGACTAATCCTCTTAAAGGAACAGTGTCCCCTCTGGTAAAAATTGTTCCCGGCTACGCGTCGTCCCCAGAGATTATAAGAACCAAATCCAAGTTGGAAATGTTATACTGATTAGCAATTACTCAAATATGATGAAAAAAAATGACTGCCCCCCCCCTCCATCAGTGACGTCTGCCAAAATCTATCTAAAATATCATTTGACTGCAGCGTGACTGCAAGATGCTGAAGCGAAATGGACGTTTGTCTTGTTTTTTTTTTAAGAGCCAGCGCTATCTTGTCATCTCCCAATATGTTTCCCTTCCTGCATTACAGCAAAACATCTGCTGTTTGAAATGTCTGGAGCTCTATTACCCCCTAAAACCCAATCAGCGCGCGAGATTGCGTTATCAAACCAGGCTTCCGTGCGGCTCTGCTCTGTTTTGCTGCGGATCAGGGTTCTCCCTTGTTAAATGACTTTTTCATATGGGCTTTAAAACTGATTTCATAAAGTGTTCAATTTCCAAATGAGCTTCCCACCACTCTAGAAAAGTGAAGGCTACTCTTGCAACATGAGCAGTGGCGCAATATTAAATCCAACTATGCTGTGAAATTTAAGTCCTTGGTTGACAATATTTGAACCCTTCGGCGGACCGACTGGATCCGCTGTCTTCAGCGCACAAGGTCATGGAACAACTTCCAAAAAAAAATCATCTCTTGAATGCATCTCAACTGAAAATGTCACTCAACGCTTTCAACTGGTCTGAACAGATCGAGAATTTGTTAACTTGGTAAATTCGGATGACTGAACTTATCATTATTGGCCAGACGGCAAATACCAACAGACCGACGAAGTTAACGCCTCTGAATGGAAGCCACTTTATATGCATCTTCAATTTTCAAAAGGCACAGAGTCACTTGAGGTGGAAAACACCTTCAAACGCCTGCCAGCGTCACGTCTTAGGCCTTCATCTTAATCTTTCCTGTTTGCTGCCCTCCGCCCCTTCTTCTTTTTTTGCAAATCACATTTTTTCAGACACCGTGTGCACGTCGTATGGTGGCCTTCATGTCTTGCAAGATTTAAGAGAAAGGAGAAGGTGGGGGGAAAGAAAAGAAAAGTGTACCTTGAAACCCCCCGAAGTTTAGACGTTGAGAGGCAACTGATGAATCTTTATCTAGCAATAAAAAAAATTGTTACAGAGTTTATCCCCCATCTAAAGCTGCTTAGATGACAATCCTCACATGTACGCTCATGCTGTGAAGCAATGGTGCGCGGTTACATCCCAGCTCAGTGAAACGGGATGAAGTGAGTCTCAAAGTTAACGTTTTTATCCCCAAAGACAAACCTCTTCCATCCGGTTGCGAGGTGAGCGTGCCTACAAACGGTAAACAAACGAGGAGCCCAGCGCGCTAATTAATGGACGCTCCGGATTCACGGCACTCGGTTAATTATAATTAGGGGTTTGTATTTAGCCCCCGGAAAGAATGGCAGTCTGAATAAGGCCTTTCTGAGTCGTACCTGTGAGAAGATTAAAAAACAATTGCTCGGTCTGTCCTGCTCGGGCCTCTCCGCTCGGCACCGGGGCAATCGCCTGGGCATCTGCTCAGCGGTAAACATGCGCTGACGAGCCTGACGAAAGACCTCCAGGCCCGTAATCTTTGAGGGACTCGGATGAGTAGATGGTGTAGAATTCCGTTTTACACTTGAGCACAAGTGTTTAAACCGCTCCGTAAACCGGTTGAACTGACTGAAAGTACCAATTCACTTTCCACCGCTGATGCTCAATCTTGCCCATGGAGGACTAAAGAAAGGTGTATGTTCCTATAATAAAGATCAAGGTGACAGGTGCTGTTTGTCTCCCCCTGAGCAGCTACTCTGTAAGGATGTAAAACTATTATTCCTAAATTCCATTAGACTCTGCTGTTATGCATAATCCCTCACTGGCTTCCCACTTTCAGTCGTTTTTGATGGGCCAAGCAAGAAGCGCCTTAGCTGGCCATTGCTCATTCAATGTTGACTTGCTCTGTGAAATACAACCAATGGTAACACTTTAAAGGTTTGCTGTTTTCGTGGGAAAATTACTTACTTCGCCTTCATTGCAGTGAGACACACTGTCTTGTGTGAAAATGAGGCTGCATCTTGCCAACCGGCACTTCTGAAGCTCACTGGCCAGGATGCTTTTGTTTGTGCCGAGGGGAGGATTTACCTGCCAATTCCTCCGGCCTACAGCGATAAGCTTAGCGAAGTCTTTCCTGGCAGTCGCTTTGTATTTAAAGCACACATACTGTGTTCAATCAATCAATCTCCTCATCAACAAAGCAAATTTCTAAACATTCCTTTAATGTGAAGAGGGACCGTGTACTGCAACTCCAGCTCGTCCCACTATGTAACAATTTTACGCATCACTAGGCAAAAATAATAGTTCATATATGTGTATGTGAGGAAAAGACCAAGACTTTGGTGCTAAAGAGACCTGGAGAAAAGAAATGTTTCTGTTCACTTCTGAACTTCAAAGGCATCAGATACTGAACAACAGTTGTGTGACTGCCCGACTGACACAGACTAACAAAAAGAGGCCGTGCGCAAACCCAAATGGTGACTTTTGTTAAACAGCTTGGCATTTTCCTGCGCCCGGCGCGGCTGCAGCGCTCCTCCGGTGATCATTAACAAATCCGACAGAGCGCCGGGGTTTCCGGTGGGAGCGAGCGGTGGCTCTCTGTGGGCAGCCAGGTACATGAAAAACATGTGAGGGAGAGAGAGACAGAGAGAGAGAGAGATCCTGAAGCTAGCCTCGCGTTTCATCCTCGCCTTCAAAGGCGGCGTCCTCCTTTTTCAAGAAAATCCACGAGCAAACGGAGATCAGAAAATGAGATGCACACAAGCTACTGAATTCCCCGGCAACATTCCTCACAATGGGGCATCGCCAAACACGGGCGCTTTGATAATTTGCTGTTGCTGATGGTGGCTGCTGATGTTTTAATACGGTGCTTTCTTGCCTTTACTGTGAGCTTTGTGTGCGTATGTGTGTGTGTGAGAGAGAGAGAGAGAGAGAGAGAAAGAGAGAGGGAGAAAGAGTGAGTCCCTACTATTAAAGCCTACCTCACAGGTGCCCCTCTGCTTTGTGCAGGTTTAAGCAGTACAGTGACTGTGCTGTCCGTTTGGTTCAGGGAGGTCTCCTGCTCATACGCCGGCATGGACGGAGCTGAGGAGAAAAACAAAGGAAAGTCGGTTTAGCTGCACAGCTAAGTGTAAGCTCTGAACAGAGCAGGTTTTGTCAGCATCATCTTGATAATGAGTCAATTTGTCCCTTGCACCTCTCAGGCAATTCTGCTAAAACGTAATTCCTCGACCAAGCGGCCTTTATCACTGAATGAGGTAGATGTTTCTCTCAGTCAATTTTAATTGCAATTTGGTCCGGCACATCTACATTAGTGAAATTTGCGTTGGTTAATTTAATATGCAGTGATAGGATTTACCCTCTGAGGCTAAAGAATGAAAACGCCCGGGCCATTTAAATATGCTTGAGTAAAAATCCAGTTCCGAATACCATTGACACATTTGAACATGAAAAACCTCCAGCGGCACTGACAGTAGCGTCAGCCTCACTTAATCGACTCCACCCACGGCCGTGAGTTTGACCCGACTGACCTGAGATCTTGGTGGTGAACTGGGTGACGACAGGGGGGCCGTAGCCTTTGGCCGTGCTGGCGCGCAGGGTGAAGGAGTAGGTGGAGCCCGGGTACAGGCCCGTGAACACGTGGGCGGTCTCGTTGCCCAGCTTCACTATCTTCCCGCTCTGGTTGGAGAGGTCCAGCTCCGGGTCAAACGAGCTCACCGCCTTGTAGGAGATCTAGGGGAGGAAGGGAATGAATATTCCGATAGCGGCCTCTGTTACTACGAGCTCGGGCTCGGATTTGAATTCGTACGGTGGAAACGTTTAATGTCGGAGGCGTCCAAAATGCTCGGCAAGCGGAACCATTTTCTGTACTTACCGTATTATTTTAATTATTAATTATTAATTATTTTTGCCATCAGCCCTACTCGCCTAACACAAAATATATACTCTAAATCTGATGTTTTACACTATCTCTTCATGTTCAGCGGACTTACTGTACAGCTAAATTTAATACAGACATACAAAATAAGAACTGAAGACATAATCATCATCCCCAGCTGTTCTTCGTGTTCAAACACTTAATGTGCTTAAAAATAGCATGTAGTCGTGTGTGAGCATCCTGATGTGTGCAACAATATCATCGTATGATGACGTTACAAAGCATTGTTTGGACATTTTAAGAAATGATATTGGAGCATAACGCCGTCCCAAACCACGACACAGAAGGTGTAAACTGTACTTCTTAGTGCAGCCGAATGAATAGAAGCTTTCCCTTTCACTCGTGAGCTTCTGACTTCACGTCATCGAGGCTTTCAGCTGGCATTTCGGGAATGAGTGAGGCACAAAAGGTCTCCGGACCGGAGCCGCTTGACTGTTTCGGCCGGTAGATCGTACGGTAAGAGCAGTGCTGCGTGTTTTTCCAACAAAGCCGATTCAAGCTTGTGGTTTCAAGGGGAGCGGAAATAACGTTAATGTATTCCGTCTCCATCAATACACACAAGGAACTCTGAAGGGAAGCATTAAGGTGAGTGTTTTTGCTAATATCCATTTTGAATAACTGTAAAGTCCCACTTTAAGAAAATGCCTCTGCTCGTAAAGGAAAAAACCTCCATTATAATTCCAATTAGGGAACACAAAGAGAGTTAGGAGTGCTGCATAATTTGTGTCCATCAAGTTTTGAAATGCTTGGAGGCCTTCTCATTTAGTCTTTGTCTGTGAAATGACTCTGTGATGCCAAATCCTATATCATAACATTTCACGGAGAGGGATTTGAAATGACTCATCAACACTGGGCACATGGACAGGTTTTCGCAATTATAATGGAAGTGGCTGGAAAAATAATAAGAATATTCGAAGAAATTAATTTGGGCTTGCTTGGAGCTATTACTCGATCTGATATATTAAGCTTTTTAAATTGCATTGGTTTCCATTTTTGAGGGAGGAAAATGTTGAATTTATGAGCATTCATAAAATATAAATGCCTGCATAATCTCCAGCACCTTGACTCGTAAAAAAATGAATGCAGCTGAATAAGTGTTGATGATAGATGCGGTGTACCCTTTCCTCTTACTCAAACTCAACTTAAGATATTTAACTCTCTCAAAAGGACCTGCAGGAATGATGGACAACCTAAATTCAAATAATTAAAAAAAAAAACAGCTGCACAAAATTTAATAGGGCGTTTAAGAGGAATAGCATTACCTAATGGCACCATTTGGGTGACTGAAACTACAATTTAGTGTGTATCTATCTTCATCCATACCACAGCATCACTGCGATAAACAAACTGCTACTTCAGATTTAATTTGTGCTGCTAAATATTGTAAAAAGGGATATTTGGAAAATCTGCCGTGCACCTTTAAAGCGAAGCTGGCTCACGACGGCCTGAAAGGCTGCCAACAAAATTGCATCCGCAGATCTTGGTCAGAAAGGAATGGAGCTGAAATGTCTTTGATATCAGTTCTTGTCAGACGCATTTCACTTTGAGCCCTTTGATAATGTCAAATCAAAGCAAGGTCCTGACTCATAAGAAGCAACTTCTGGGGAATACCGGCAGAACAGACTGGTTTATTTTCTGAAGGCAGAAAGTCAGACTTTCTAGGTTTGCCTCATCTGTCCTCCTATTTTAGTGAATACTCCTTTTTACCCTAAAATATCTAGGCAATGTTGAGAAATATGGGATTTGATTTAGTATATTAATACCAGGAAATTGTCAGTGACCTATTGTTTACTTTAAATAGACAAATAACTGTACTGTTACCGGCTTTCCAGACAGAGACAGTAAGTGCTTATGAATGTAGCCTGAACTGGGTATTTTCTAAAGTGAAACACGTTTGCCTCGATGTAAATACAAGTGAACCTGACAAAGCGGCAATGCACACCACGGCGTTTTGCTCTGAATGCTTTTCCTTGTACCATGAAATTTTAAAAAAGATAAACAACTGAAACACGTTGCTCTCAAAGTGATTAAGTGAGCAGTAAACCTACGGGTTTTACAGACATTGTTTTCCTGCACTCAGCCGGCACCTTTGAGTGCCTCTCTGCCATGCACACACACACACAAATGGGGATACACACTTTTCAATGATCAGGCTCTTGTTGTGGTTGTGGGGATTTAAGGACTTTAAATGTAAAGGATCGAAATGTGTATGTGAATGTTTATGACATATTTCATACACCTGACGTCGTGGCAGTGGATGAACCCTCGTTGCGTTGCCTTTACTATTCAATCTGTTGTCCTTGTATGAGAAGCATCAATGATGGCTAACCTAGTCGAAATACAGCGACAACACAGAGAATCCACACGCGAAAATCAATCTTTGAGAAAGGCTGGATTACTTCCACCTTAAGCTGGTTAAGATCAATGTGTACATGTATTGTTTGTGTGTGTGTATGTGTGTGTGTGTGTGTGTTTCCATTATTCAAGACTCAATGCAGCTCCTGGCCAAGGCTGACAGGGGCTGTGTGGAGCCTTATGTCAACATTTGCTTAGTGCCGAATCGAGGCATGTTTCAGGATTGTATTTCCTTTAGTGGTCGCCCACGTGTGGGAGGACGGAGGATGATGGCAGAATGCGGCTTATCCCGTCAAAGTAATACATGTAAATGGTGCTTCATAAAGGTGGCTGAAGAACACCTTACTGAGAAAATACTGTATTTGACGAAGCTAACAAATCGATTGTGGTTGATGCGCATGTCTGTGACATCAAGTCCAAATTCCGTACACATTGAGAAGGCATTGAAAGGGTTGCAGTGACTGTGGCCACCAAGCCATGAATATTCGTCATTCGTTAAAATACAGTAACTAGACATGAGGGTCTGTGAGGCTACATAGCTAAATGCTAGTCAGCATGCTAACATGCGCACAATGACAAGGTGATGTTCAGCAAGTATAATGTACACCATCTTATTTAGCAGTTGTGCAGGTGAGTCTGAAGGTGTTGTCATTAGTTTTTGATCACGAGCCAAACTATCGGTGAGCATGTGGAGAACAAAGTTAATGTAACTTAACTTTGATCCATCAAAGCTGGCAGTATGTTAAGCAAGAACAATAATATAACAACGATGGCATAATGACTGATGAACTCCATTCTGGGGGTTTCTGCTTTGCGTCCCTCAATTGATTCACACTCAAAGACACAAAGATATGCACACGACCCACAAAGTCTGTTTCCTACTAATAAGGCAGGTTCAGCACCCTGGTGCAAGTGTACCTCGAACTGCGTGATGATCCCGTAGGTCTGTGCTGGTTCTCTCCACTTCAGGATGATCTTCTCCTCGTAGGCGCTACCTTGAACGGACTCCAGAGGAACAGACCCCGGGACTGTGGGGAATGATCACAGACACATTTCTCAAAAAGGCTGTGCATTGAAATCAAGATGAACTGTTGTCAATAGGAGCTGGGCGAACGCAAGGCAATGCAGCATTAGCTGTTTCTATGATGCCTTCAAAAATCAAAAACAGGTTCTGCAAGGACCTGCAAAACACAAATGGCCATGAGCCAAAGTTAAAACACCTTAATGGGAATCTGTGAGATCGTTTGAAGTCATTGTCACTCACAACTTACTCCCCGACATGTTTTACAGCAAACCTGAACACTTTTCACTTAGATCGAAATGTGCCGCAAACAGAGATGAACTAGTAGCCCCGAGGGAAGAGCGAGAATCTTAATCTTTATCTTTCCGCAATGTTTACTTGTAGTCAAAACCTCCAGTGAGATCTGGTCCTTTAACCCCTCGTGTGAATCACTTTTCATAGTGTAAGGAAACAAAACGATGTGGAGATGTTTTTTTCTTTCCCCCAAGAGTTATCTTCAAGAAGGCAACCACGGCTCCACCCTGTCTGTAAACTGGCTCTCATGGGAGTCCAAACACGCAGATCCTCAGACACACACAAGTCAGAGAGTGAGAAGCTGTTGCCACTTTCAAGTTTCCAACCACAGATTTCTGAGCCAGACATGACAAGACTTTTTATTTTAGTCAGCTGAGCCTGTTTATTATCTGGCGACCGGGGTTCCTTGAGACTTGCACAGAGTTCCTTTCCTGCGCCTGCTGAGGCAACACGGAAGATCTTTCATCTTTGAAGGAGGTGAAACAACCGTATGACACAGAATGAGCTCTCCTGAAAAAACAAAATAGAATCTTCCTTAATGCAAGTTACTTATGACCAAGATGTATAATACCTCAACTTGGATAATATGTTTCTACTGCTTATGCCTCATCTACATCTTGTGTCATCGTTCCCAGACCAGGACCAGAAGACCTTAAAAAGACCGCCTACCATCCTCATCCGTCTGGACCTCCAGCTCCGTGCTCTCCTTGACCCCCTCTGGATTGCGTAGCACCAGCTTGACGCTGAGGTTGGTGAAGGGCGTCAAGTTGTGGATGGTGTGCTGAGGGTCCCGGCTCCCAGTGTCGTAACACACCTCCTCGCGGGTCTCCTCCTTGCCGGCCACTCTGGACCGGTACTGGACGGTGAGGTTGTAGCTGTAGCAGCGGGTCACGTTGTAGCCCAGTGGCATCCAGCGCACCGTCACTTGCTTGGACTGGATGTCCACCACTTCCAGCCTTTGCGGGCCGTGCATCGGCTCTGTCGGGGTGGACAGAGAGCGCAGTGTGAGCACACATCAGGGTGATCAATTAGGCTTCATGAAATGGCCGGTAGGGGCAGATAGTTTCAATAAAGTCAAGGACAGTACGGTCTTTGAGTAAAGAAAAAACTCTGCTCCATAATTCATCACAATTAAGGCCGAGGTCAATACTTTTTTTTCATATTGAAATACTGTTTAGTCTATTTGGAGTTCATATACACCCAGAGAATATTCTGGAGCCCAGCACTGAGCATTGCCACATCCCATCACCGTTGCTAACTCGGCCTGACTGCAGCTGCACACACCAGGACACCACAGGTCTGTTGGTGAAAACCCCTCAGCAGGCGGCGTATCATCCCTTCAGAGCGTGCCGCTCCTCTGCGTCGTCCACCTCGTCCTCTGCCTTTCCCATCTCGCCCGGTGGCGGTCGGCTATTAGAACCATACTGATACAGAGTCAGCCAGCCTGCCAATCCAGGCAGGACACAACCCCCACCAGCATCCTATCCCCTATTATCACATATACGCTGTTTCTGCTCCCCTTTTCTATTCTACTTTCTACATTTTTCTCCCCACGTTCTTTCTCTTTCGGCCCTTCCATCTCTCCTCTCTTTCCATTCCCTTCTCCATTTCCTCGCTTTTTCTGTGGATACCATATTTCTATTTCCCACTCTGTCTGTCTCCTCGTCTCTCCTCTCTGCTTTCCCTGTCAATTTTGCCTTCCCCCCTCTCTCTCTCTCTCGCTCTCTCTCAATCTCCTACCTATGGGAGGAAAGCAGCCCAAGCACAAGGTAATGGGATCAATTTCCATTCCAGGTTAAATTCGCAGTCCATTTCTCTGGAACTTAACACTTTACCATCTATTAGGAAGAGCCAGGGCTCAATTTCCCTGTTCCCCAGGAGACACCGTCCAGCAATTCAGAGGCTGCCACGGCGGCCATGTTTAACATTCTGGAGGTGCATGGGGGGAGGGAGGGAGGGTGGGGGGGGTGTGTGTCACTGGACTGGAGGTCCGACGTGCCGTTTATTTCTACAGGTTGTACAAAGGGCATAACAGCACAATCTATACGGACGACGCGGCGGGCAACATGTGTACATAAACGTGTACAAAGGAGTGTTTGTGGTGCTACAGAAAATACAAAATACAATTCAAATTTCATTCAGGAACTTACGTCATACCATGTGACATGAAATATGAGGAATGTATGAGGGGGAAAGATAAATGGATGACGAAAAACAGCCCGAGAAAATGAAAGGCGTCTGCTGGTTGAATGAAGAACACTCTGAGATATCACAGGGGCAAACAAACGGATGCGATCTCTCCTCTGCATACAGTGGGTAGATGAAATAGCATTAGAAGGTCAAGAAGGAGGTTGAGGCAGAACTGTTGAGGACAGATGGGCAGCAAAGAGCAAATCAGGCAGGCAGGAAATGCAAAAAAATGATAAAAAAAAGAATGTCAGGAAAACGGAAATAAAATGTATATTTACAAAAGAAAAAGAACGGTAATGAGTGAGAGGGAAACAAATAGCTTAAGAAATACAAATACACATTTTAGTCTGGTGCATTGTAGCTGTAATAAATTTGAATTGTTGGTGAAGACTTTATTGCAAGACCTTCAGCCTCCAAGGGGATCAGCAACTACTCAGCAGTGCTGACAATAAGTGAGCCAGCTCCCCTCTTGCAGCATAGAGCAGTAGGGGGAAGCATTTAAACAATTCATAAAGAGATCTGCTATTTTAAACTAATGTGATCAAACTGACACGGAAGCGGGAGGAATTGACGATGAAAAACAGGCCTCTTCAAATAGGTTGCAATGTTGGCAAAGTCATCCCCCAAAAAATAGAAGTTTAAACCTCTATATTGGTGGAACTATCTTTTGGCCGCAGTCAGTAGGCGACGGTTACACGAAAAAGCACAGAGAATTGAAGGGTGCCCAGGCACAGAAATCAAATTAATCCAGACGCTCTCAAAGTGACAAATGCACCAAAGTGTGAATCTCAAGCAGACGCGCGCGAGCGGCCGGGTGGAAGTCTCATTTCTGGAGCGTTCAAGGAGAATGTCACACTTTCATCTTTGTGGAACATCACGGATGTGGATACATTACACCCTAATTCTGGCCAATGGAGGGATGCCAACATGAATTGGAAATTACCTGAGAAAAATACAATATTTATCAATATATACATTTAAATGTTTCTTTTTAGCACTTGTGGTGAACAAATGTATTTGCTCATAGCAAAGGTGCGTAAATGAATACTGGCCATTTAGTAATCATCTCTTATGACTATTCTATAGCATTTCCCTGCAGAGTTGTTGAGAAAAGGGTAACTGTTTGTCACCCCTTTAGCTCCCTGTGGAGAAAATGCCAGCTGTCCGAGGGAGGCAGTAGAATGTGAGGAACTGCTGCCCAACGCCAAGTCACGACTTTTGACTCAAAATGGCAACACGGGTTTAACCAACAAGGTGGTTGGAGGTTCAGAGCACGGAGTCATTGTTGAGGAAATAGAGAGAGAAAAACACCTTGTACCCTTCTGCCCCAACATCTCTCAAATAAACCAATAATTGACTGATATCCTTTATAAATCCTTTTGTAAATACTGTAGCTGGGAGGACGCAGCCATTTCGAAATAGGCCCATGAATGACAGCTGATGAGATGGGCCTGTTACCCCGGTCTAATGCCCCTGCTAGTTTCATTTTATTGACCGAGGAGTAAGAGGCTCAGCGTGAATCTCAACAAGGAATAACAAGGCTGTCTCTTGAAATCCATACGTTCTTTATTTATTTTTTATAATCTTCACAATCATCATCACACACTGAGGGCATTTTGGGGGTGAAAGTATATGACTCTAATATCCTTCGATCACGGCATATTTTAGTAGTGTAATAGAGTTACGATAATGGCTGTGAAAGCATCCCTCGGAGCAAGAAAATGACCGTGGTCTATCTTGCGCCACACGGAATGAATCCCAGTCACAGCCAGATTGGTATTCCGAGCGGCGGACAAATTATCACCTGCCCCGATCTCGCCGATGTAATTGAATAATTTGAATTTGACATTTACATGGAACAATTAGTGATGTCATTACGCCGTGACATTTAAATAATGTTTTTAGAAATTACCAGCCCGTTATTGCCTCTTGTTATTTTAACAGGGCCTGCGCACACGCTACTAGAGCTTAAAGTTATAACACGATTTCCCCCCAAAAAAGATGACAAATAAAGTAGCCTTCTGTCCTAAAGGGGCCCTCAAATGGTTCACTTAGCCGCTGGGTAGAGCGAGACATTAGTCCTGGATGAAAGGGAACAAATTGGGCATGTCCGGAGTGTGTGTGTGTGTGTGTGAGGATACTGTAAGTTTCCTCGCGGGTTAACAGTCTCATGCGATCAAAGCGAGTGTCCATACGCGTGCGCGCCAGCTAAATGTACAGAAGAACCATTTGCTTATCAGATCTTCCTCGGGCTTTGCAGCATGCGAGTCGTTCGGAAAGCCCCGATCTTTATCTGATTCGCATCGATTAAGAGCAGAAAAGCCTGCCGCTGGCCTACGCCTCAGCCTCCCCGCTCTGCAAACCCAACTGGGATGGAGGGGAGGGGGGTAGTGGCGGGGGGGGGCTACTTCTCCAATGATTAGAAACTCCCCGTCAAGTCAATACGGCTCCTGAGCATCTCCTCAGGATGAAAACGGCGCTCAGGTGGAGGAGGAGAAGGAGGAGGAAGGGGCTTTGCGGTTTGGAGGTGGAAGAAGAGACATGCGTCGACTCTCACAGGACGGCGCGTGGACCGTCGGATGCCTTGTTGGAAGGGAACGGCTGCCGGGCCTCGCCGCTCGCCCGTAGACGCCATCCACGAAAAATCAACGAGACGACGACGGCGGAAAAATGTAATTCCCAGCGGACGGCTGTTTTCGCGTTCCGCTTCAAGCAGCGAGGCCGTCGCTTATCTCTCCGTTCGCTGTGTGTGTTATTCACCGCGCTCCGTTGGAGCTGGCAGGCGAGCACATTTGTTTGCCTCTTTCTATTACATCTCGGGGATGGCGCCGAGGCCATTGAGGTAATGACATGGCTTTTACACTTAGGAAATCATTTTCATATCCAGCAGAAGCGAAGTCGTAATGATAGCTTTTGATAACCGACAATCAAAGCGCCATCGCCCCCAGCTAGAGTGCTGCTCTATGCAATCCTCTGGGGGAAGAGAGAGAGAGGATGGAGGGGGTTAAGGGGGAGGAGTGGAGGGAGTCAATGTGCGGAGGAATTGGAGAGAAGAAGGCTGAGACAGGGGAGGAGGGTTAAAGTGCCAAGGCTTTTGTTTATCGAATGCTAAGAGTCACGCCGGGCCTTGGGTTTGACGTGTGTACACGTGTTATAATTGATAGCACTTTAAAGACACTGTGCATGGACCTCTTGTGTTCTAATGTCACCCTGTGCACCCATTACAAAGTCAGAGACGAATGTCTGCGTGCTCAGGACACACACACACACACACACACACACACACGCATTCTGCCCGCGCACCTCGGAGGCGCGGATAATCACGAGGATTTATTGAATGGCGGTGGTCGCTCCTCACTCTATCAAGTCCTTCTTTATAGGCCTCGTGATGAATGTCACTGCCGCGACGGGCGAGGATGACGGGCGGCAGTTGCCCACGAGGCGCCGGATCCAATTGAAACGGCGGAACGAGCCCCGGACGCTCGGCCCCGGGGCCCTGCTGCCACCTTGTCTGATGACCCCCCCCCACACACACCTGAAGCTGTGGGGGTGGAGATGAACGGGTGAAGCACAGAATAGGAAGGGAGAGATAAAAAGCAGGAGAGGGGAAAGTAAGACGGACCTTAACGGCACAGGGAGATGACGAATGACAAGACTCAAGACGGTCAGGTCATACCGGTCTTTGTTCAGCAGCGACCTTCCTGTGCGCTGCACTAAAAGAGCCAACAAGCTCAATTGTGTAACAGCAAATGGGTCATTTTTGTTTGGAAGCGCTGAGTAACGACCATGGCTTACATTAGCAGTTTCCACTTTACATCCTGCTTGATATCAGAGACAGTGTTTTAATTGGATGATTTAGAGATGAGATCTTAAGATAGGAGTTTTTTTTTAGTTGATCTCAAAAATCCAACAATGTTGTGACAGCAGAGAGCAGGCAGCTCAGATTCCGGTAGTTTATAAACAATCCAGTGCTTTCTGTTATTTATTAATGCAGAATTTGCTGCCAACACTATTGCTTCCACTGGTGATCATACACTTTATACCCTGTATGTTTAAATGGAATCAGTAATTTCATGAATAAATAATGATTACCTACTCTCATCATGTTTTGCATCACACTATGAAAGTGCAGTAGTTTAAAGCTCACTAAAGTTAAAAGAGGTTCTGCAGCTAATTCATTGCGATGTTTAAGCTCTTGCCGTTGGTAAAAAAAAACTACAAGAAGCAAAACAATTCGCTCACAAAAAGTTGCACTTGTCGTTCGCAGTTTTGACACATTTGATTAAACAGAATTTTAATTAAACAGTCTTTTTTAGTTGTCAGTGGGAAGTCATGTCTATCACTGGCCATTTATAAGGATAAAAAGAACAAAGCCACCGAGTCTGGCTCAGGGGCAAAAGGATGAAAGCGAATGGACAGCCATGTTGACGGGAGAAGCCGAGGCAGCGGAAGGTGGAGGAACTGGTTAAATCAATCTTTCATTCCGTTTTCCGACCAATATGCTGTGCGGTGATTGGGGTCAGAGCGACAGGCAGGAGTGACCCTCCCCTACCCCCCGTTAACACAAACACACGTGCCCATCCGCTCATCTCTATCAGAGCCGGCTTCTTTGGGAAAAGGCCTGTGGTTACAGCTTGCACACAGGAAGCACGTAAGCCCTCGCAATTCCTACAGGAGCGGTGGCACGTTACCAAGGTGATTCCTCAACGTCAACACGCCCAAGATGGGCCCCCTGTGCGGCATTGTCATTTGTCGCCGAATCCCCCCTGCACGCGTGGCCCTCGACGCCGGGTGTTACCCAGAGCGTAAATCAAAAGCCAAGCGCTCGACTTTTGTGAAACGCTCGCCGCGTTTTTGTGAGCCGCGCGCTAGGCGAGAGATATATGGGGGTCCAGGATGCGGCTATCTAGGTGGGGGGAATACGGGGTATAAATCGCAGCCTCCCTGACGTCCCCGTCCTTTGGTTGAGGAGGAGAGGCATAAATGTTCTTGAGTCGGAGTTATACAACCAGACTGAATGAGTGCCTCCTGGACGCCCGGCGAGGGGAATGGGACATCTATAATTCAGCAAAGGGATGGAGGAAATCTGTGACAAAAATTACAGCGGATAGACCATGAATAATTAAACACGAGGAATAGAAACATTTAAAGACCTTGAGAGGCGTTTCAGTTCAGATTTTAAAGCGGCAGGAGAAAAAAAAAGAGGGATCTCGCCAAAGCCTGACTAAACTACAGCTCTTCATCGTTCTCATGAGGCTTAAGAGCTGAGCTTACAAACAAGCTCAATGATAATTGTTTGTGAGTAGCTGAAGAGGCGGCTCTGGAGTAAGAAGAGGCTGCGTTGTCACCAGAGTATTGTTTGTGTCTGTTATCGGCGTCTGAATTATTTTGTGTTTGGGAAATAGGTAGATGGAGATGAGGGAAATAATAATAATGAAGCAGCAATAACCCGAATCTCCGTCTGTCTGTGTCTCTCCTTTACAGCAGCGGTTGTTTGAAGACTTGCCCTTGAGAAGAATACAATTTGCCTTCTGCTGAGCCAATATCATAGAACACAGTTCTTCATTCTACCTCCGACTGCCTGGGATAAAAAATAAAAAAAAAATCCCTTCCAGGCCTCAAACAGGCTTCCTGCACATCAAAAACTCAATCTGCCGGCTTTTTTTTCCCTCTGTGACTGACAAAAGGACACAAATTCAATGGGCTTCAAACCAAGGCTTTTCATTCGCCTTGCGACAATATATAAACCCTATAGGTCACATGACAGCCTGCTATTGTGGGGGACAAACCCAGACCAATGTTATCTGAGATGGCCTTCTATTCAAGCCTTAAGGCAACAATGGTGTTAATTAGACTCATCGAACCTTGCAAACATTTTTCTTTAAGGGCCGCAACGACAAATCTGCTCAATCTGAGGCATAAAAAGAAAAGAAAACCATCATTTGTCCTTTAGAAATGCACAAAGCTGTTGAGAGGGAAAAATAGCAGATTTATCTGGCAGATTATTCTACCTTTTTAGATAAAATGTTAGGCCTTGGTTAGACATAACTGGCGAGGCAAAATATACTGAAATTGGAAATAATGTAAGCTGATGGAACTAACCTGGTTAACAGGCTCACAATAGAGTCGCGCTGCTTCAAAACCACACAGCTTTCTCACAAACAAAACATATTGTCAACTCACATATTTGTCCTTTGAGTGACAGCTATGCATCCTTCCTCTGCCTTTTTTTTGTTGTAAATTTGGGATATATTCAAGCAAGGATACGAACCAATCGATTATTTCTGAAGGAAAGGTCAGTAACAGCCTTCCTTTTAAATAGTGTTTTGCAAAAACAAGTGAAATATGACCTGTGAATTTACTAAAGCTTGGTTACTCGACACCTTAACAATGCGTTGGGGGGAGGGGGGGGGGGGGGGCTTTTCTACAGTAGATTACACCTTTTTGACAAACAATGCTTGGAAACATGATTGACTATAATTAGTCATTACTTTGTGAGGTTAAGAAAAGATTTTTCAGCAAATTGCATCAGCGTTGTTAATTGTATAGTTTTTATGATTCTATTCTGTCCATTATTGTATTACAGGGTGTAATTCAGATGTAACTAACAATTAATAATCCAACTTCTAAAAAATGTATCCTACCTGAGAGGAACCTGCAGTGGACGCTACACTATGTGTTTACTTTGCAAATAGTTGTTTGAACTTGACGAGCATTATTCTAGCAACAATCAATTTCATGAAAACGTCTTACATTTAGAAACAAAATGCAGTTATTTAAGAACCCTTATTTACAGGACACAATATAACCAAGTAGGATAGAGAAAACTGTGTCAAATGGGGTTTAAATAAAGACTATGGATAGTTTTTGAAAAGCTACTCATGTTAGCGTTGTAGAGAATTGTTTTACTTGGAACTACTTAATTGAAAGCCCCCTTCTTGACTTTTTCCAATAAAGCCACTAATACCACTAATGTACTATGTTCATGTCATGTTTTCGTTTTTTATTTTTAACAGATTTGAAAAAAATTGCAAAAAATTTCACTTTGTCATTATGGGTTGTTGTGTGTAGAATGTTGAGGAAAATAATACATTTAATCTATTTTGGAATAAGGCTGTAACATAACAAAATGTGGAAAAAGTGAAGCGCTGTGAATACTTTCCAGATGCACTGTATATATTAAGTGTTGTTGCATATCCAATATCAGTGCTTTTAGAACGCAACAGTGTATTTACTCAAGATATACCTGACTAAAAATGGCCTTTCGTGAAGTTGACATGATTTACTGATTATGTAAACGATTTTTCCTAATGGGAAAGAGCACGCTGTTATAAAAGGGGAAAAACCGGCACTTGTCCGTCAGGTTTGTCCCGGTACCAATGTCCCGGATTTCATTTGCCAAATAGAGCAGTTCTGCTAGTCATGTGACTTGTTTGCTTCACAGCAGACCCTGGGTCCTTCACATATTAACCAAGAGGCTAAATGCAAATAACCGACCTTCATGTGGATGAAGATAATTGTAGCGCTCCTCCCTACAATCCACTGCTGTAAACGAATGTTTAAAGCAAGAGCTGATCCCCGATTAACGCTCATCCCCCGGTGTTTAATAGCCCTCGGCGCAACAGAATGGCAAAGTGAAAACAAACAGATGAGGCTACTCCCACGTGGTACTGGAGCGCAGATGGAGAGAACTTATAAACGGAGATGTGGACTTGGCAGAGGCCGGAGTCTGAGCAGGTGTTTGGATCCAGCATGGACATCATGTACTGCCATTTTTTTTTTTTAAGCGCCAGAGCCAGCGAGACGGCAAAAGGCCAAAAGGGTGGAGATGAGGAGAACGGGACAGAAAGGTTTCCGTGGAAAATGGTTACGAAATGATCTTTGCCGCATTCTAAGGATACTTAAGCTCAATTAACTTCAAATGGCTTCCAATAATTGAGTTGATTTGTTTAGACGTGGTTAGCAGTCAGGTTGATCTGACACATTTGGAGAAAGAAAATGCCCCAAATATCAGCTTCTAGAGAGGCCACCAGAAGAAGAAGACCAGAAGCACAACTCAGAGCATCCTTTTTTTAAAGGCCCGCTTCCCAATGAGGCCTTGAAATGGCCCCTCTGCGGTTTCTGATGGTTTCTGAATAGTGTTTCTGAGATGCAGGCCCCCCCTGCTGTGATCCGAGGGCACCACCTGATAAGACAGTGCCTTCCTTTAAGTAGCACTTACCAAGCAGAGAGATCTCTGAAGTGGTAAACAACCTCACACATGTACAGGTTTCCCGTGGAGCAGTGCGGCTTTTAGCTCGAGCATGTTTGCCAAGTCATTTTGACACAGAATGAGGCACATGTTGACAAGCTGGGACATTCAACGTCACCGGACAGGAGGCACAAGCAAAAGTAAAATGATTTTTTTTTATTATTTTTTTTATCATCATCCTGAAAAACCACAAATAACCCCGTCGATCACAGAGCCTGGGAAAGGACGTTCTTTTCATGTTCACCTTTCAAAGCGTCCCCTTTCTTCCTCCGGCCCCTCAATGGAGACGGCGACGTCGTGCATTAGACATTCCCCCATTGTACAGAAGATGGAATCAAAGCATCCTTTGTCATCATGGAACGTTGCTCGTTTGGCCGAGTGACCGAGGCTGTGAATAATCACGCGAGGGAGCGCGCTCTTAAGTGTTTGCAGATTTTCATTAGCGCCTCCAGAGATAGCGGCGCAGGGAGAAGGGTAGCGAGTCTCTGGGCCCGGCCCGTACCCGCAGTGATGTATCACACAGCCTCGAGAGTCTTAACCATTTAATTAGGAGCTCTGCTGAAGCCCGGCCTGTCAGCAGGGGGGGGGAAGACCAGGAGAGTGCCGGACGAGAGCAAGAGCTGCTTCCTCAAACCCACTTCATCGAACCGAGGCCATCAATCTCTTCCCGGCTGTGACCGGCAGGGTGGGCGGGTGTGGAGGGGGGCGGGACCCCCCGCAGAAGCCGGGGCCGGGGCTCAGTCCCTATCAGCCAGACTAGAAATGAATAAGCTTGTGACCTTCACAGTAGGGGGAGAGAGAGGGGGATACACCCTGGCCAGGGAGGGGAGAAAAATCCCATTTTCATCAGCATTTCTCTGGACACCAAACAGCATTAGCCTGAGAAAATGCTGAGTTGGCGTCCTGGTGCAGCATGGGAATTTAGCTGGTTAATGTTGTGAGAAGGGCAATTTGCAGAGTATCTCAAAGCCTGTATGTACACGTTTGAGTTTGAATGCCCAGAGTGTAACAGCCAACGTAACGATGCACGCTGAAGGTGCCACGCGACCCCCCACGTGACATCAATCTGCTTTGCTGGTAAACTGAGAAGCGTGCAAGGACTTCAGAACGGGAATTGCACTGAATGAACAAGCAGTTATGAAGTTAACCATGTGGTGGGGGCAGTCTTCAGCTCTTTCTGGAGCCAGCCATAAATCATGTTGTTTATTGTGACACACAGCTGTTCACAATAGCAAGGGAAGTTCAAATAGTTTATCTGAACTTGTTATTATTTACGGTTTCGTTGGTGTTATCAGTTTTTGCGTAATGCTCTAGTGGTTCCAGGAGCTCAGGCGGAGCACATTACTTAGAAAAGAGCCAATTTATGTCCTTATGCTAAAAACTTTAATGAAGATCTATATGCATAAATTGAAAAAAAACAGAGGGCTTTGTCTATAATTGAAAATAATTACCAAAGTAAAATGACGATGATATATGTTGGACAAGTGAGATGCAGTTATTTGCTTCAAATGCAGTGAAGCTTCAGAGGAAACACATGGAGCTTTACCAACAACGGAGTCGCGATGATTATTTAATGTAAGCTGGAGGGGATTTGTAACAACGGGAATCTTTTTAAAATGTTGTGTTTGTTGTATTAAAGTGGGTGAAGTTTTAGATGTCACATGAAAAGCTGCAAAAACTGCTCTTCCTCGGGCATTTCAGTTGATGAGTAATTCACGAGTCATTCATGTTCAAGCTGGAGCTAATGAGAGAGGGCTACAACACCCGCTCTCTTACGGGAGTAATCTGACTGGATTGAGTAGTATAACACCTCAGAGAAGCCAATGCCAAGTAGGAAGAAACTATAGGTTTAAATGCACTGGCCATTTCATCTAATAATACAACACCAGCTTCTAGTTTGGTTATGAGAGACAGGTAGTGGAGGTAGTACATTTGTTACCTAAAGTCACTGTCATTTACAGTTCATGCAGTTCAAGCATCCAGCCTAGACTGGAGGAGGATGTCAGTGGAAACATGTACAAGCACAGTGTTATTCAGAATATATATGACACGGTTACGAATTTGATGAACTTCATAAAAGCAGCGAGTTTCTCAATTGTCTTTTTTAAGGTCACTCCGGTTATGATGCCAAAAAGAAAAATCCCACATCTCTGTTCGGAAGAAAAAGGAATAAACTCTTAAAGATGATTTAACATTTGGATTCCTACAGATTTTTGGTCATGTGTTGAACATAAATCATGTGAAAGGGAATTGTGTAAGTGTAAAGTGAATTTCCATTAGTAATGTTAACCGCTTAGTATTACATTCATGCCATGGCACAGTTGACATAGCAATCTTAGCCACATGAATTGTTGCGATGTCCTTCTTGATTTCCTTTTTTTGCTACTAAAACCTTCCCCTACTATCCTTGCATTGCATACATTGAAAAAGAAAAGCTGGACCAAATCTTGGAACTTCAGATAACTTCGCTTTGACTACGTCAAGAATTAAAGGTTAAACTTCAAAAAGACACAAATGCCCTTTGCAGAAATTTAAAAAAAGAAATGCATGAATTATAGTTGATTTAAGGAAAAGCATCTGTGTGTTTGATACTTAAGATGGTTCAGAAACTGTAGTGAATTACACTCCATGCACATCATGTGTGAATTGAACCTTTGCTTCTCCGCACCGCCCTGCTACTCCATCAAGCTGTCACAGCTACTGTGGAGCACATGATGATGATGTAATGAACATATTTCCAGTTTATTTTTAGGGAGAAACAAGTATTTGTCCCTGAAGTGCTCAAACCCAACATTTAAGCAGTGGTCGAAAAAAGGATAAAATCGTTTCGTTAAAATCCCAGTGTTGCTTTGTGAGTAATGATATGTTTGAGCCTCACCGGCACATCTGGTCCTGGCCCTCAGCGGAGGTCCGGGGGCTCCGGTGCCTCCCTCAAGCGGTCTGGTCAGCAGAACACTGATCTCGTACTCCGTGTCCGGATCCAGGTGGCCGATCTTGTGCGTGGTCTTGTCCACGGGCTGCAGGTCGTACATTGTGCCGGACACGGTGCGGTACTCCACCTCCCGGTCAACGATGGGGCCGTCTCCGTTGATGGAGTTGGCGTTCAGCTGAATCCAGAGGTAAGTGGCGCCAACGGCAGTCAGCTGGGGGGGAGCGATAGGCACCGGGGGCTCTGTGGAAACACAAATGTGGCGATTGATGTTTATAGAAAAGATAAAATGGTGAGTGGTGGAAAGCCTTGAAAATGCCAAATTTAATTGTGTTTTTAAATTGGATAAAAAGCACAGGAGAAACTGTTAGAAGCAAGAAAACAAGACGCCTAAAATCAATTTCTTCTTCTAAACAATGAACCTCATCAAAGTCCTTTTGAAGCACAAGAACTTTGTGATGTTTCCCAATTATCAAGGTACTCAACAGGAGCCACGTAACAATCAATAGTTCAGGCTTGGTGGAGAATCCTGTCATCAGTAGAACACGGACTTCCAAACCATAGAAAATGTTCTTTATTGAACACTGTATTGATTTAAACCAGAGCATTCATGCCTCCCGGTGCATTCATACCATACACCTAAATGACGCCTTGGAGTTTGTTAACTCTGTTGACAACACAGTTTACTTCCCTACGATTGACTTTATTTGTCATGTGCAGATATTGTAAGAGTGAATGACAAAAATATATTGACAGGATGCCATTTTGTGCATAAAACTATTTAAGTGATCTGAAGTGGAGTTAAGGGTTGCTTTGAGATTAAAACCTCTGGTACCTCCATCTGTTCTTTGATTAGTAGCTTCCTGTTTTGTTGATGTCGTGCACGAGGACTCGCATGCAAGTGAAGCGGTACAAATTCCTGACACAGTCCCACTGAACGGTTGCCTCCTAAAATATGCTGCAATGCACCAGCAAGACAGGGAAGAAGGGGTCTGCAAGCCGGTTGATAAGGATGTAAAATATTGTGTTTGCAAATGTAAAAAAAAGCCAAAGACGTCTGTAACTTTGCTTATAATCGTTTGACAACTTTAATCAACTTCATGATAAACTCCTGCACTTAAAAAGCCCTTATTCATGTTTTGAAATCGACCAGCAGCCAAATGCAGAGTTATTGTTCCTCTGTTCATTCACATGGGCCTGAGATTGGATTGAGGTCCGATAAAAACCTCTGAACCTCAGAGATGGGATGGAAAAGCATGTTTTCTTAAAAAATGATTGCCCAGCTACACTGTTTATTAGAGCCATAAGCCATAAAAAAAGTCATTACTGTCATATTTTCTTCTTTCCGGGAGTCCTTCAAGACCCCTTCAAGACTCCTTGTGAGAAACGTTTGGTTAAGCTTAAAATCATGATCTTTTATTAACATTTTATTTTACAAGTCTTATTTCAAATCTGGTGCCATTTGAGGTCACCAGATCCTATAAAAAGAAATTAAATTTCTGCTCCTTAGTGCGACAAATGTTAGATTAGTGACTCAGTCAGACCAACAGTCACATGACTACAACTGTGTGAAACTTCAAAAGGAGCTGCAGGCTGCTGAACTTAGCGCATTCATATTTATAGCACGTGGAACATCCGTTCGGTAATGCTTGATGCACGGTTACTCAAAATGTTGATGTTCTAATTTATGATTCATGGCATTTTATCGGACAAAAGACATTTTAAAGTGCTCTCTACTTGTAGCCATGGTTTTGCCGTTTTAATAGTCGTACAAGACATTTGCATTGCATTAAAAACTCAAGGTCACAGAGCAGACAAAGAGTACAACTTAGAGATTTAGTTATTGTTGTCCCAAAGAGATTTATAATTGCACTATAGAAAAAGAGAAACAGCTCCACAGACTTCACAAAGGCAGCGTTTTCACATGGATCAATATTTGGAAAATGGACTTGTTTCTGGTCCATTTGGACCTTGAATGAATAAGAAATTAAACTTCTTCAATATAAGTTTATTGCTTTCTGACAAATGGTGTTCAACGGCAACCATCTAAGATTACCTTTACTCTGTTCCGTCACCAACATTTGTATAATCCTGCTAAACCATGTGCCATTTTCCTTTTATAATGAGACTTTTTGAAATGTCATGCAAGGTTTTTCTTTTTTCCCCAAATGTGGGATGTTTGCAGGATAGCATTACTATATAACGGCTAAGAGTTGAGGAGTTTCTTTCATGTAGAAGAATAGTTTTCTACCTTTAGATTCACTTTTTAAAGTCACATTTCACAAAATGCTCGTTCCGTGTTCCATTTTAAAAAAAAGGGACACCTTCACCGACTCACAATGCCTCCCGGTGCAACCAAAAACCAGCCGGCCAACAAAGAGCCGTGACTCACAGCCAGACATTGCTTTGGAATCTACCCTTGTCAACTACTAGAATAACGACTTGTCCCAGAGGCCACGGTGAGTAGCTCTAATGAGCACACACACACACACACACACACACACACACACACACACACACACACACGCACACACAACAACGCCATTAGTTGTCTGGCGGCTTCTCGTGGAGTCGTCATGGAGAGGTTCACGTCTCCAGGCACTCTAGAGCTGAGGTGTCCTTCTGAGAATTGGAGGCTCTCCCTCAGCAGATGGTTCCCCTACGGTGACCTAACGCGCAGCTCCCTAAACTCCCACTAATCCAAGCTCGGAAAAACAATGTCGCTGTCAAACATCACCTAAAGCGAACCGGCTTATCCGGCAGGTCTTCCCGTAGACTTACGCGCACAGCGCCAGTCTGGTTGTCGGTGCCAGGCAAACACAATGAAATGATGCAAAATCTGGCTTGTTTTGATGGTCCTTTATGGTCTGCTGCGTCTTAAAAGGGGTTTAACTTAGTTAAATGGCAATATGCTCGGATTCATTTAAACAACAGAAAGCAGCACAGGCTCAACCGAGTCCTTCGGTCTCTTGAAGTACAATGGAATAGTGAAAATACTGATGTTGTAACGTTGGGAAATTGTCATATTTCAAAATAGGATATTCTTAATGTTGGTGTCAGAGAACAGAGACCTCAGGATCTCATGAAGAATGAATAAGACCAGATGTCATTTATTCTCAATCATCATCGTTATTCATTAGAAATCCAAATAAAAAAGTAGTTTAGAGAAATATATTCTCCTTTTTAAGAAAAAACATCAATACATCAAAAAAGGCAAGTGCCATGAAGGTTGCTACCAGATTCTATTGACACATTTGCCAACACACTCATTATTATGTGACACGTTTTAGGCTGGTGACTCATGACTGATTCACGGCCCACCAACGTTATTATACTGCCTCTTGTGATTATACGCTTCTATCTGTGCTGTCTTTAAGGATAACCTGTGACCAGTGAGATCAAAATGTCCAAGGTATCAAACTCCTCTTCTATAGGGAACATGCTCTTTATGCAGAGATGCCACTGCTGCCTACGTTGCTTCACTCTTCTATGGCAATAGCACTTAGCACCATGATGTATCAGAGCGATACACATTCAATTTAACTTTGGAAAGCTACACAAACATAACAGCAGATTACGCCGATGAAATACTTTGGGTAGGTGCAGTAATCCTCAACAGTTCAGCAGCCATCAGAGACGCAACGAAACACTTTATGATATTAGCAACTCAATTCCCACTGTTCAGGCCTCTCGAGGGTTCCCGAACTGAGCTGCGTGCCGGCTGGAGACAGAGGCCACGGCGTGCGTGCGACAGTGGCGGCCGTACGCGAGGGTCACGCGAGCAGCTGTTGGTCGTGATGTTGACCAGCGCAGGCTAACGGCCTGGCGACAGCTGCGTCCCTCTCCGCCGCTGCACCTGCCTGCCGGCCGGCCGGCCCAGGACGCCGCCGCGTCGCAGTCGCGCGCTCGTGCACGTGTAATGAAGAACCGTCGCTATGGCGATGCACATGGACCCAACGCTGATAGACAGACCCGGTGACAGTTAACAACTGTAACTGTATTCAGTTCACAAAAATTGAACTTCCTTTTCTTCCCATTGACTAATACAATACATTCATGAATGCTACACACACACACACACACACACACACACACATCTTGTCACCACACAGAGAGCAACAATGCGAGCTGCTCCTCTGCTCTGTTGTTAGTCTCAATAAATCCTTCTTTCATTTGCCCGTTACATCCACTGAGCCTCTCTTTGGAGGATGCGAGAGGTCCTCATTACGTTGTGTGCTCTCCTAATTGCGCTGCTGAGGGTAAAGAATTGATCTTCTCCCGATGGCTGCAGAGGTGGCCGCGGGAAAACGACAAGCCTGCCTGGTTTGCCTTCGATTTTTTGTGGCTTTTCTCATTAGCGCTGACAGGGCCGCGCTCCGGCAGCATCGAGTGAGTGGGTAGCGTGGCCCAGAATACTATGTCGGAGTGCTTTCCGGGCTCCAGGTGATTCCAACCAGGCCAAGTAAGGAGCCGGCACTAGGACGGGGCGTAATTATTCCCCTTTCAGAAGCACTGGCCGCACTGCAGGAGACCCGCATGGGGTCGGCGGGTGGAGGGTGGAGGGTGTAGGGGGGAGGCCGGACCTTAAGGGACTGCTGCAGTAGCCCAGTAGGTTTGACGCTCTGCAAAATACATGCAGTGCGCTTTCCACATAGGCGCATAAATCTTGAGTGAGCGCTGGCATGAAAGGCAGAGGTGATTATCGGGGATAATCAAGCATTCACTCTCCTCATGTCGGGGGAAAGGAGGCAGTGTATGCTAATGAGTGGAGCAGGTGGGGCAGGGAGAGCGAGCCGGTGTGTGTGTGTGTGTGTGTGTGTGTGTGTGTGACTGTGGCGCGCTCAGAATCCACGCCATCGCTCGGCGGTCACTCCTCAAAAAAAACGCTCTCTCTCGGAGAGAGAGGTGAATACACATTTGAGGAGGATTTACGACTCAGACGCGTCGCTCGGAGGGTTAAGCGCTTGTTTTATGACCAGTACGATAAGAGGAGATATCGGCTTCCTTTTATGTGTGACACTCGTAACCGTAGAAACGCCTCTTTTCTCCTTTTCGACGGGTTGGCTTACGCCGGCGTCATCGAGGTGTGAAATCTCCGCGGAATTTAAAGCCGGATCCATTAAAAGATTCGACAACTGCTTAAATTTGGGAACATTATTTTAGATATTCATGACGACGGTACTTCACAGCTTAACTGCTTCGTCTTCCGTGGTTATACATCTAGTAACGCATCGAAGGCAAGCGATCAGTGAAAATAATGCCGCATGCATGTGTAAGTGCGAGGTTGTGCGAGTGATTGTGTTGCTGAATTTATGCACGAGTCTGGTTTTGAGTGCCTCCAGTGTGTCAGTAAATTTTCTTTTGAGTACACCACTGAAACCCACTGATCCACTCGGGCAGAGAGACTTTATCTCCCTCCTCACTCCGCCGTGTCTGGGCCCGGCCATTCCCGCATGATTGACAGACCTCGATCTGGACAGCCAGGATTAAACCTATCAATCACATAAAGCTTGGAGACCAAAAAAAAAAAAAGAAAGAAAGAAAGGAGGAAAAAAAAAAACGGGGCAATAAATTCAATTGAGAGCACAGGAAGAAAATTGAGGTGAAGAAATATAGAAGGCCATTACCAGGCCACGGGGCTGCAGGAAAGTGAGGCCTTGCAGGATTCAGTTTCAGACGACTCCATAAATTCATATCAGATGACTGCAGGAGTGAAATATCAGCGTGGTGACTGTAAACCCTTTGTGATCTTTTAGGTGGAATTGCGCTCACTCAAGGACAGCCTTTACGGGGGGGAAGTATCAAAGACCTCTGAACAACAAATCAACATAAAACGATAGTATTTTTAGTATCGCCGTAGAGGACGTTTTCCTCTTCAAACAATCAACAACGGCGGCAGCGTTTCATGCTCATCTCGCGTTGACTTTGCTGAGCGCCACAGGGGTCATGCGCGTGTGCTGGCGTAGATAGACGCCGTTTCTCTCCGCTCTCGGACCAATACTCACGTTTTATGGTCAGTTCCCCATAATTGGACACTCCAACCCCTTTGTCAGAGTGGACGATGCAGCGGTAACGGCCCGAGTCGCCCTTGGTTGTGTTCTCTACATCGAAAGTGCCTATGAAGCGCCGGTTGTTCCAAGGTTTAGTGGCTTTCATCGGGGCCTCCCGTCCGCCGATGCCCTGTTTGGAAACACGACAAACACACACAAGTCAAAGCCTACAAAACCTTGTGTGTTTCAGAAACCCCGGGTTGAGCGTCCTCGTCCTCTGTTTTTCCTGTTCTTTTGTCTGTGTCCTGTGACCATTCCCATCGGTGGCTGATGGTAGGAATACATTTATCACACAGGAATGCACACACACACACACAGTGGGTCCTCCCCAGCTGTCACCCCTCACAGCAGGCAGATGGGGGACATTTGTTCATTAGAAATATTTCTTCATTACTGTCATCGGGGGACTTCACTTAATGTTTGTTTTCCAGCTCCTGTGCTAATGAGGACGTGTTTGTTAAAATGATGGAGTACCTGGCAGAGGACCTTTACCCGGCGTCACGCTCCCACTGATCACACGTGTGACAGTGTGCTTAGCGGCAGAGCCGGCAGGGTTACGTCCGCCAGATGCACTACCTCCTGCCGCTGCTTCAGAACAAGGTCGATTCAAGACTGCTGCGCCGGCGCCGTTGAGCCGGATATAGTACACGGCATCCACAGGGCCGGCATGTATGTAGGTTAAGAGTGCATATACCGCTGAGGATGTGAAACACCTGTAATCCCGTGCATCACACCCACAGAGAATGGTTGGTTGTATAGCTACTTCGATTTTAAAGTTTGCGTGGAAAATAACAAGGTGACATAACATATAGGTGCTTGATTAAATCCCCCACCCCGCGCCCTCGCTAATATGCATTCTTTACTTGGTTATTTCATTACATCATTTCTCATTTAAAGCCGAGGCTGAACTCAGAAATTGTTCGAGGTTAACTGTCAATTAAAGTGGACATCTGCTCGCTAATCAGGGAAATGGCCGTGGTGGCACAGTTCACATTTGGGTCTATGTAATTTGGGGTTAAACGTTTAAAATGACAAAGTACTCTTGCTGCCTGTCTTGCTTTTTTTTTTACCACACTCTCCCTTAAGGGAGCCCTTTTTGATCCAAATAATGTGTCATTATAGAAGCACAGTACTATCAGTGTCTACGGTATTACGGGTTGCACTGCAGTGTTTTTTACATTTTTGTAAATGTGTTTTGTGTATTTGACTTGGTCACCAACAGTATAAATATCAATGGTGGACAATTAAAACATGTTGAAGTGGTAATCATAATGAGAAGTTATCCCCTTAAAACAAACTCTGATCTTCTATCATTCACGACTCCTCGAAGAATGCGCGACATTAAACGCCAAATGCCGAATGCCAGGGGGAACCACCTCTAACACCAATTCCAGCTGCTGATTTAGTCCTTGATCAAGAGAGCGAAATGATAGAAAAACACAACTTGCCTGAAGCCAGAGGTGGAAATTGTCCCTTTTGCGTCCGTTGACGGTGCAGTGAAAGGATGCAGTCTGTCCGGCGTTGACCTCCACTCCCTTGATAGTCAGGAAGTGAGGTGTGTTCACTGTGGAAAAATAAAAGCGTCTACCAGACAGCTGCCAAAAATGATACAAGAGTATATGCTGAGATGCAGTCTGCAACTTCACTATAATGGATCTGTACTTAATGGGAATTAATCACCAGAACCGGGGGGGGGGCGAAGAAGCAGCTTAGCGGCTGCATTAAGATCCAGGATACTGTGTCCACAGATTTCCCAGTTACCCATTTTGATACTCTCATACCAAGATGTTGCATGCAAAATTGAAGAACAGAGAAATCGGCTTCAATGGATATTGCTCTCTATTACTCTATCCGATACCCCTCAGCGCCAGAGGCTGCCGTCACTTTGTGAGGAACATTCCACCTTTATCCTTGAAATGAGACACCAGAGGCCGGTCTTGCACCCAGTTTCCGCTGTTACTTAACTGCGTCTTGCCAGGATCGAGGGGACTTTTTTCCAAAAGCATTATTCTCTGCTACAACTGTGCTCATTATTACCAAGATGCACAAAGAGTGACGTAGTGCACAGAAAGTAACTTATGTAGAACATTTTTGATTGGTATCGCTATTCTGCATCGAAAAATAGGGCAATTCAGTGGAGCGACCTTGATTCGAAACATAACCAAATCTCTAAAGACTTGACGAAAGCTAATTCTATCACTTTCATCATCAAGACTTTCACTTCTTTTTAATATTTTACAACCTTGTCTTTGAACTACACTACACCTCCTTTGTAACTTTGGCCTGTCAATCCCTCTAGTGCCAACAAATACAAATCTATTTTCTCATCGCCAATGTCTTAATGATGCAGGGAGAGGCAGACCACCCTGTGGCATAATCACACCTCTGTGCGAGAGATACCACATGGTCTTATAAATAGAAAGGGGATTGGCTGTGCTCCACTGAAGACTTGCTCTGATCACTTTGCTTATCGCTCAAAGAAACCCAATTGCCACTGAGCATCGCATCGATCCACTCACACTTTTGCTCATTTAAACATTGATCACGTCGCAAGGCCTCATTGATTCACTCAAATACATTTATATGCAACACCTATCGCGACATAAATCCATCTTATTGACATAACATTGGGAGGAATTCAGCTGCATTCAAATGGTTACCAAGTCATTAGTGCCTAACAATCAGAGCTCCAGCTACGAGGGGTAAAAGCATAAATCAATTGATGAAAACCCTCGCGGTATCGATTTAGACGTGGACCGCAGAGTGGGATCCTTGTGCAAACACAAGGAGTGCCTTATGGACTAACGTGACCCTCAGCATTCAAAAGCATAGAAATGACGAATCCTGAAGTGCCCTCATCCTTGTTTCCCCACTGCGGCAAGCTCTCCCAAAAGCTGAAGAAGATAGATCTAAATATGCCCCGTGATTACGTGCTCATTAGCTCCGCAGCGCACTCTGAAGGGCCTGCATTCAGCAAAAGGAAGCAGATCTCCCGACATCTGAGAGATGAGATGCTGCGCTGAATATCCTTGAGGGAGGAGGAAAATTGTGGAATGCAAACAGAAGCAGCAGCAAACTGCACTGTGCCATTTTTCTGTTTTGTGCCCCTTTTTTGGTGCATTTTCCCTCCGCACTCTTTCAAAGAATACATTTAACACAGTCACACCAACATTAAATCCCGAGCACACTTTAACGCGTCAACTGTACGCTCATAAATCTTCAGGGAGCTCGGGGGGGGAGGGAGGCCCTACACTTTGGATTGTCTGTAGCATTCACTCTTGGAAGGCCTTTTGTTTAACTGGTGGGGGGGGGGGCTTGCATACAACAGCGATACAGGTATTTGTTGAGGGTGTCATGGAAAGGACAGTGAATGTTTGATGGTATTCTTTTATGGCGAAGGGGAGAAAGGACTTACTGCACTGGTGGCCCTGGACCACGACGTCTTTGATGGCCAGCAAGCCCCGCTGCCCTGAGGTTACGGCTTCAAACACAATCTGAGGAGGAGAGAGGAGACTCATAACAACAATGATAAATGGCCACATGTCTCCAAATGGCACTTTGAGTGAGGCTGCCCGTGTGCACAGGGAAGTCCAGCTCCAGCTAATGTGATCTGCTCTTAGCTGGGCTGCAGCTGGTCCCACGGCTGCAGGCCACTGACATTATTTCCACAATATGTCACAGTTGATAGGTGTTATGGCATGCGAGTGTTAAATTAAGTTTGAGCCCCGAGACGATTAGTACACAGTCTGTGACAAACACAGGGTCACGTGGATGAGACGGCGCTTATCTGCTGCTTTCTAATCATGTTCCCAATCTCTAAGTTTGCATGTAGAGTACTGTTGTATTCTGTATCTACAGGAAACATTTTTGAACTTTTTGTTTTAAACTGATTTTTGTTATGTAGCCTACTGGTGCTTTTTTAGCTTGACTGCATATCAGGTTTCTGGTCTAGGATGATAAAGGGACTGAACTTATCAAACTTTCTTTGCTAATCTGAGTGTGACTTTGTTTTATTGAGGTAAACATTGTAGAAGAAATATGAGCGTTTCAAGGTTCGCTTTAGGTAACCTATGTAGGATTGTTCGCAGATTTTCGCATCATTTTTTGAAATTACAAATATTTTTATCATATGTAATTTGAAAAAATGTACATAAAAGTGTACATAATTATTACAGGAGTTTGATCAAATGTCAGGTCGGTTATGTTTTAATAAGTCAACATTTGTCAGTTGGTCCACTTGGCACTGAAACTATTTATCATATCTTATCTTACAGGGTGTGAATATTTTGTAACATCTATTGTAATCTCTACGCGTTTGTGTGGCTACCTCTTTTCATTTTGTCATGCATGAATCTTTAAAGTTACAAACAGCTGGAAAATCCAAAGACCGAACTGTTGGCCATTTATATTTATCTAGAACTGCTAAACAGGGCACATGTGTGAAAGGCAATTATCCCAAAACCTGAATAAAAACCCCTCCAGCTGCATGGATATATATTGCCATAGATAAGTGTGAACACACGTGTTGCCTTCAACAGTTGCTCCGCGTCTCGTGTTTCTTGCTGGACATGTGTGTTGCTCTGACGACCGACATTCCCAAATCAAGTACGACTGCACCGTGTGGGAGTAACATCCTTCTATTTTAGGAGTTCGCCTGCAAAACAAATGGTCCTGAGCCCTGACAGAGGGCGTGTCCCGGCAGAATGGGAAAAGTGCCCGCTGGTCTGCACTGGGATAAAAAGGGAGACGGAATGCTGGTCCCTTCCCTAACACAGGGTGTGGTGCTGAGACCCATTAGACACACGCACACACCCAGAATACACATGTTTTACATTCCATTACTCCCTAAATATAAGTCCATATCTTGCAGTAGGTGGTATATAAATATGATATGTGTATATATATTTATATTAAAAGGGACAGTTCACCTCAATATCAAAAATATATATTGTTTTTACATTTGACCTGATATTTGTAGGGCTATTTATCAATGTAGATTATTTTGAAGGGGGTTGCTTAGTTTTGGAGGTATCGGATGTATAATTGAACTTTATGGCATCTGATTTATGCAAAAATCGTCAAAATTACAATGGAGGGTGTCTCAGGAGCATACTTGCTGAAACAATTCAGGAGAGAGACAAGTGCTGGTACCTTCGTTTGACGAGGCAAATATCTCAAGGGTTCAAAACAATCTGGATTTTTAGCGCTGCCGCTACGTGCATCAGCAAAACGTTCATTTTTGATTCCGTGGCAAACCGCCTCTTTAGCGTTCAGTGTGCGTCTCCATACGGGCGATTGTGTCCCGCTAACCGTAGCTAGGCTGCACACACATCATCTCTGAGATTCCTTTTGTAGCCTGGGAATGTGGAGGCGGAGATAGTTACCATTGTCATCTGGGAGGCAGGATGCCTTCAGATAAGGCTGTCTAATTATAAATTTCTTTTTTTGTCTCATGAAATATGAAAGTGAACGTCTTGGGTGCCAATTATGGCCTCATTACAGGCTAATTTAAAGGAAATTAAAAGGCCAACCACTCCATATATCGCCACCAGACAAATGAACTAGCCCCCATTCACTAATTGAAATCCTTTGTTTGTGCAACAGACATCAGTCAGCCTGCCTAATAGCTGTGATATAATGGATTCCAACATCAATGATGGTGCAGTGCATAATTGCGCCTGACCTACAGACTGAAAATATTCACATGGGACGAAAGCTGTTGATGTCGCTAGAAAGTTCAACATTCTCATTTGCCAGAGAGACACACACAGTGAACCCAACATTCAATGTCTACACCACCGCACTGTCCCTGAGGGACTTTGCTAAGTACTCCATTACAACAGGATTGATTAGCTCTGTCACAGGCTCTACTGTATCGAAATCAAGATAGATGGGGACATTTGGGTTTTTCTCTTTCATGCTTTACATCAGGATAAATAATGGGCGTTCATCTTTTGCACAATGCACATATTTTGAGTAATACGTGCGGAATATATTTAACACCTTACATTTATTGAAAGTTATGGCTTTTGTTCAGTGATTCATGAAATGCATGACAATCTCAATTAAAAGTTTTTAGGGATGACCTGAGAGAAGAGTAATTATCAAAGGCCGGAAGGCTCATGATGACTAAAAGCCTTAGCGGTGATTAAAAGAAGAATTTCCAAGTATCTGCTGGCTTCCCTTTGATGATTGAGTAGGTTACTATGCAATTAGAAATACCTATAATTACTGACATGTTGTAAATTTGTGACAATATCCCGCATGTTCTTGACTGTTCATTAGCATCCACACATTTAGATTTGGCTGTGGAAAAATGACAAAGGGTTTAAAGATAACAGATGCTGGGAATTTCAGATGGAAAGACTTCAGGTGGAAAACCAACATCGAAATGCTTCTAATGTTAAAGCGTCCCAAAGCAGCGTGCCATTTAGTTTGAATGTATTTTGTCGCAAAAGCACAGCAAATAAAACCAGTGTCTGAACTGCAGCAATACAAGTTGAGCCACAAATGTCATGTCTTCATTTAAAAAACGGATCAATGACGGCTGTCGCTTAGACTGCAAATTGGACGAACAAACAGAAAACGAAAAACATTTGACCAGACTGGCTTTGCATCATCAATATGTCGGGTCACCGTCTTCTCTCCTTCCACTCGCTCCCTTTTGTCCATGTGCCTCTCATTAAGGCTGCTATCATGCTCTCCTCAGCGGTGTCCCTTGTTAACCAAGTTATCCGGCTGGCTCTGAGGAGCGAGCGAGCGGGAGGGCTCCCCTCAGCTCGACTGTGGACCAGCTCTGCCAGGCCATAATTATATAATTTACCAAGGGACCGTCTCCCATTGGGGGGGGGAGGGGGGAGGGGGTTACGGGGGGGTCTCTCCGCATCAATTAACATTTGCCGGACTCATGGAACACGCCCGGAGAAAACTAATAGCCAGGCAAGTGTGAAATCACCTTGCCCCTGCCAGCAGCCATGTGCATTGGTAAGTGAAAATGAGTTCTCAGAATTGGAAAAAGAGAACCGTCTCAGATGGATGGGAGAGAGAACAGATTACCATGGATACCGAGGTGGCCCCAAAAAATAATAATAATACAATAATCTTAGGTGTTTTGAATGGGCTATTGTGCGATTTGGTTTGAGCCTCCTCACATAATACATTTGTCTAGCTCCACCCAGCGAACGGGATTTAATGACTTTGGTCTCGGCTATGAAAGCTGCTTTCAGCGAGCAACCTGCTTCTGCGATGAGACGTTACGCAAAAGGAGAGCTGGATTCAGAGAAGACATCCTCACCTGATAGAAGTTGGGCCAGTAGGTGCTGATGGCCAGTTCTACCTGTCCCCAGGAGCGGGTGGCTGCAGCGGACACGTTCCAGACGGGCATCCCCATGGGACTGTTGTTTTCTTTGATATAGACATTAAGGTGACCCGGGTGGCTGTTGTCTCGGCCTCCTATGTAGTAGTAGAAGGTAACGCAGTGGGTGTCGTTCTCCCTCAGCTGTGGCGTTAGCAGCAAGGCCTTCTGCCCCGCGAAGCGTCCCGACGTGTTCACCATCACGAAGGCAGAACCTGCAAACACGGACAAGAGCGTTCAGGAGTTGGGCGGACTCGGTCCACTCAGAAGTTCAAACTGCTTCAGCTTACGGCTCCCGCTGATGGCGTATTGACAAATCAGAGGGTCGACCTTAAATCAGTTTGCCATCTCTTTTCTACCGGTCTGACAGCAGACGTCTCCGGTCTCCTTATGCCTGCTCATCAGACCTTTGCCCGGACTTGCCCTTTTCTCACTATATGCTTCGGGTGTCAAATACAACATCACTACAGTAAGCGTTTGACGTCGGAATTCTATTTAACAACCACTGACTTTCCAAAAAGGGTCCAAACTTTCTCTACAACCCTGATTGTGTTTTTAAACTAAAAATGTGCTTCATTTGAGAACAGCTGTTTGCTATGACAGTTTATCGTGAAATAATGGCATCCAAAGCACCGGACGCAGTCACTGTACACACTGTACCTGCGTGTTGAACCTTGGATGCACGTTACTACGTGCAAGTCTATGCGTGTGTTAATTAATGCATGTATTGTATCATACAAGAAAGATGCCTGAGACAGTTGTGGAAGTCTTCTACTGTTCCTTGGCAACATCACGTGTATAACTTGGATATGGCGATGCTTAATTAAAAGCAGGTGGGTATTTACTTAACAGAAAGCCCTCATCTCACAAGAGTACAGCAGGTAAATCACTATATTTTGCTGTTAGCGCCGGGAATTCTAGCATGTGTCCCGTAATGAGACAACGCTCTTATCGTTGGATTGATATAAACTCTCTTTTCATTATAATTCATCAAAATATAAAGAGAAAAAAAATGCTTGGTGTTTTAGATAAGTGTTCACTTCAATGACAGAGAGAAGGGAAATGATGAGAAATCAATAAGTTAAAATCTATTTGCCAACCAAGCACCCCATTTAGATTTTATTGCTTTGGTTCAATATTAAAGGTTAATCTAATTCTCTCCCCTCTTGCCAATAAAACACAAGTGAGAATTATTGTGTTGGCAAAGTTTCAGGGATATGCACAACACATTGTATCTGTCATCATCCCATTTGCCTCGGTTCGGTAATGAAAATGTAACAGCATTTGAGGCAACAACCTGTTAGCCACCAAAGCTCTGCTCTCCCACATGTGAAGAAAGGCAGAACCGCAGTGGGTGGGAATTCTCGCCATTAAATTTAACATCTGGCTGATTCCCTGAGATACGGGTGTTCAGAAAGGGTGAATAACGTTGACTAAACCAGCAGCATTGGTCCCCGAGTGTGTCAGCCGAACAGCCTCTCACAAAACCCCATTTGTTTCATCAATGACTCGGGTTTGCCCACTTGTCTTGTTGTGCTGCACTTGTGACGCTCGGCAATTCCATCTGTCTCCAGCTTCAGATAACGAGTGGGGGTTCTGTCATGTTTACACAATGAAACAGGGGGAGAGGGAGACGAGGAGGAGGAGGAGGAGGAGGAGGAGCAGTGAGTTGCGATGACACGAGTCAGCCTCCTTGGCTTTGTTTGTCAGGTGGCAGCAAGCGGTGGTTAAAAAGGATGTTAACATGAGAGTGACATCACAGGACCAGTGAGACCATGTAGTGCCACTCATGGAACCAGGAGCGTTGAGCGCACTTGTAAATGCAGATAGTGAGGGCCGGGCTTGAATTAGCCTCAGACTATCAACTCTTACTGCTCAATGAAAAAATAACAAGACTGATACTTGTTAAGAAATTAAGACTGACTAAAGGCTTGTTTTTACGCCAAGCAATTGCCGGGAATGGGCCACAGAAGAAGTTGCGCTCATGAATGAGTGCCAAAAACACGAGGCCGATGAGGCCAGTGGAACGCGGTAATAGTCATGATGGCAGATGGACAGACCCCCCCCCCCTCCCCCACCCCCTCACACACACACACACACACACACACACACAACTGAGGGCATTGTCTCTAAAAAGGCATCAACGAATAAAAAGGCCAGCATTAAGGGAAATTGTTGTCCTTGGTTTTATTGAAACGTTTAACTCCAGGTCCACTTTCTAGCTTTTTCCAGAGCTTTCAACTACATCCACTGGGGTTCGTCAGCGGGTGGAGCTTGCGTAGTTCTTGTGGAGATGTTACAGTTGTCACCATTGTGGAACATCAAAACTAAGGGACCGCTTCCATGGAAACTGAACAGTTCCAACGTTCCGTACTTAGATCCCATGATGGAAACCTGAGACATCACCATGACAACTGAGCAAACTATCTGCTGAGGAAGACCGTGAGATGTGGCGGAGAGCCCAGGAAAAAAAAATGTTTTTTTTTTTGGGCACATGAATACATTCTTTTTGTAGATTTGTTTCAGTGGTTTGTATGACAATATTACTTTTTTCAGCCATGTCTGGCTGGGTAAAGGTAAGTGGCCCTTTTGTGTGGCTTCAAGGTAAATTGTGATTAGCCATTTCAGAGGATGATTGTGGCTTGGCCGTGTTATACATTGCCCAGCACATCATGATCCTTCTATTATAATTCACTGGTTGAGCAGCACACAGTTCGCTCCCAAGGCTTTTTAGAGTATTATTCGCTTCCAGTTTTTGTGTGATTCAAGTGTTGAGGACAATCATTTTTGAGGTTATGGACAGGGCAGAGTAGACTTTGAGACACTTGTTTGTCCACTGTTAATCAGGTGCCTCTGTATGAGGGCTGTGAGGTCTCTTTAATAACATTCAGCCATCTGCTTAGGTGCCCAGAACATTTTGTTTTTTTTCCCCTTCAGCAAATGTCAGCAAGTCTTTGTGTGAATTGAACCAGCACTAATAATCAGTTGATGAATTGTTCATTTGGAACTCGTGTTACAATGACGCCGGCCCCACTGCTTTTCCTCTCCGGTGAGACACGGCTGTTTACTTCTCATTTCAAAACAGCCGTGTTGCGACGGTGTTACTGCGTCTACAGCACTGCTCTTGTTGGTGATTAGAGATGAAATATCAGATACTCATTTCTGCGTTAATGAAATATTAATACAACAATTGGCGCTTTTTGCATGTCGTTATAGTCCATTAAAGGCTAAATGCATTGGCTGTTTGTTTAAAGGGCAGTTATCTGATAGAAATGCATGCAAGAACATTTTGTCTTTGCTACCAGACATGTAGCAGAACTTTAGCTGTGACACTGTGACCAAATGTGAGGTCTACAAATTGTCTTGATTCGGGCCAGTGGACCGGAACACAACAAGGGGGAAAAGTCCTTTCTTTCCTCATTGTTGGCGACCATAAAGCACAGCGATAGAGTATTTTGAGGGACAGCGCGCTGTCTCTGTCAAAAGCACATTTCCAGAAGATGACAGGATAGGACTCATTTGAATTCACTTCTTGTGCTCTCGGATCCTAATGACCGCATACTCTGCAGGACCTGCTGCACCGTGACAAGCTAATTAGCCAGTACGACTAAGAGCAAATTATAATGACACTGTGTTAGTGCTGTGCTAATGTGCTAGTGATGCACACGGGTGTTTTCTACCCCTCTCCTCTTCTTTCGCCATCTCTTGTTCCTTAACAATGGAGTGTTCAAGACCAATTAAAAATAGAGAGCTCTCGGCACACTCAAGGCCCGTGTCTGCAACTCTGTAAAGGCCAGGGCTCGGCTATTGTCTGGGGTATTCAGAGGAAAAGATTTATTATTATTCCAATGTAGGCCACCTTCACCTTCCATTACAGTGACGGCTGTACATGGAGAACAAGGAGAGACGGGTATGAAAAATGAATTAGTAAAAGATGAAATGCTCCTGTTGCAAATGCTAGTTACAGGAAATATATGTTGCTGTTTTACAGAAATGAAGGGCACACCGGTGAAATGGAAATATATGACTCTAGATTCTAAGATTAATATTTTCATTCTTACCAGAGACCGTGTTCCTGAGTGAGGACTGTTGCAGTTTAACTAAATGAATTCAATCTGGGTGGCTCTTTATACTCAACCTACTATTTGCACAGTGGTATTTGCTGCAGTATAAGTACATGAGCACAGAATCCAACCATTGGTATCAGGGCTAATAATTGGTTTCCTAACATAATGTAATTTTTAGACAGAACACATTTTAGACCTTCAGGGTGGCATTTATGTTATTCTTTTAATGAGAGTAGAGTGTTTTTTTGGCACTGCTTTCGTATTGCGGAGTACTCATATTTGAGGCAAAACTACGGCAAATTAGGCTGCTTGAGATTAAGGGTAAATTATGTTCTATGAATGAAATGAAAAAAGAAAATAAAAGTGTCTACAAAACAAACGTGCAGACATGCTTGCTCCTAAGGGTTGTGCCACTAACAATTTAGATCTCGAAATTTCGGGTTGTTTTATTGAAGGCAAAAGGTCCCGGGAGCACATCTACAAAGCTGAAAGAAGCTAAAAGAGAGCTGCATGAATTCGGATCAATCGACTCAAATGATGCCAAATTGGTCAGCGTTCGTGTGGGTTTCAGTTGAATACTACTATTTTCAAAATGAAAAAAAAAATTGGGGCACCATGAATGTCTGACCTAACGGTTGGCTGTCCAAGTGCATTGTGGGTAATCTAGGTGTAAGGATTTTCCAGATAGAAAAATACATAGAATAAAAAAGACCACATTTCCGGCTCATTCTACTATAGTGAGGCTGAAAATGTTCTATTACCAAAACCGCACCAAGAGGCTGCTTAAAAGACGTGTTAATGTGTTTTTAGGGTATTGTATGATATAATGAACCCTTCAGATACACTTCAGGGGGAGGCTTCCATTGCCTTGGCAGAGCAGGTGGGAGCTTGTGTCAGGCCTGGTGACAGTCTGGTAATCACAAAAGAACTAAATACCTTAATTTGACGGTGTTCCGGCACCTTATCAAAGACTGGTATTTCCACCCAGGCAATGAGCTTTAGAGTGTAACTCCTCTGACGTTATCCCGAAGAAACAGGCAAAAAATGATGACCATAATCCACTCCAAGGCTAACAAGAGTGGTTTATAGCATGACCTCCTTCTTTTATTAAGCAATCAAACCAAATTTAGAAATGACAGCTTTTCAGGATTATAACAGTATGCAAATACCACATTCTAAATTTCCTGCAATAGTCTTATTTGTCTTGTGTCTTTTCACTATCATTGTAGAAAGCAGGATGGGGTTAGAAGAGAAGTAGGAAGGGAACAGGGACCTGGAACAAATGTCACATGAATCCTATTAACAATTTTCCATGACATTTACTGTATGCGTCGTTGTTGGACTGCAGGAATGAAACGCTTTGAAGAGACCACCTGGAATACAATGTTTAAATAAAATGTTCCTTAAAGACACATGATTGTACAAATAACACAAAGGTTACTAAGGTATACACAAAAAGAATGGTTACATAAGCAGAATAATGCATGATATAGCAAAAAAAGCCTGAGCTGCTTAAGTGGCTGCATTTGTAATAAAAAAAGAAATCAAAAAATTCATAATGAAAATATAGTGCGATATAATTTAGTTCACCGAAGTAGGGTACGGTCTAATCCTAGTTATCAGAGTATATAGGCTGAAGGTATTTAGATTAATAATCAGTTGATTGATGGTCTGAGCGGAGGATATAATTTGCAATAATGACTAGCGCTCATTATTTCTCCTCCACTTAGGTCCTGAACTCTGTGAAAATCATTATGTGGGGGGAAATCAGAATGAAGGGGCACTCTTTGAACCCAAACCCTCCAGGTCTCATTTGCTAATAAAATCCACAGAGGTCACCGCCGCGGAAAAAGCACGGCCGCCGCTTTGGAAATGTCAATGAAGACAGGGCTATTCTCCCTGTCTGTCACCAATCAAAAAAAAACCTCTCGCTGTGAGAGTTCGGCTGTTAATGTGGCCTGCACTCAATTTGCCAGAACTTTCCCTTTGTCCTTTGAAACATGAAAGAGTCCTGATAAAGTAACACTGAATAAGTTTGTGTTCTCCATATGAAAGACCTGCCAGTTTTCTGTGATGATGTCAAACAGATTCAGCCAAAATAATTCATCACGTGACACGTTTCAGCCCTGTCATTTCGGTCAGGTGGAGCCGCTGACCTCCTTTTATGTTGCATGACAGCATCCTTTGTTGCCGCCTGTCAATCAACAGCAATTCTTAATGGCTTATTATGCCATGTTAATATGCAGTATGCTTTATTGTCGCTCCACAGCAATAAATGGGTCATGTAATGGCCTTATAAGAGTTTTAATGCGAGTCACCTAGCTGCATCATGAGATACGGCATGCAAATGGTATGTCCTCCGTCATGGTAGCACAGTGTGCCGTCATGATCCTTTTTTCGAGTCACGGTGGCAAACTAGTTTACTCAGACAACACAAAAAATGCTAAAAAGAAATTACAGGCCATCATCCCCAGGAAATAATTCAGGGAATTGATCAAGCGTTGTAATTGGCCGTCTGCTTTTGTCCCCTAATCACATAATGGGGGTCTCTCCTTAACCTCACAACCTTGCCAACAGCGCGCAAGGTGCGATTTTCACACAAAGTCGCGAATGGCTGAAAAAGCAATTAGCTTATTTTCAGGAGACGGGGCCCCTCCCTCCTCAACATCAAATCCCATCTTTTGCTGATGTGATTTTGAATTTCTTATTAAATTTCTGACGTCCTTCAGTCAATGGCTGTTCTCTCCTCTCATATTTTAAGTGGGCGCTCCTTGTCCAGGCAAGGCAAAGGGGCTTTGGCAATTCATTACCTCCTGATTGAAATGGTCTAAACGGTGTAGAGTTTGACTTTTAAGGTGAACCGTCTCGTCCATATGCAGCGACCTCACTCTAAGGAACGCTTCCCCTTCCGGGGGTCAAGAGTGAGCGCTATTTGCATGAACGCATTACAAATATGACAAGAAATAAGTAGAAAGGGAGAAAATGGCTGTTACCCTACGTAAAATCTCATTTTTTCCAATCCTTCACTATTGTCTAGGTGCCGTTATCGGCCGAGGATGGGCTGTCGAAACAATGACCCCACGCAACAGTCAGACAAAAACGTTTCTCTACCACAACATATTTAGAGCACACATTAAGAATACAACAATTAGTCATTAAGCTGGAGCTGCTTTGGCTTTTGTGCAGAGTATAATACAAAAAAAACCTAATTAATCTCAGTTAGAAGACCTTCTTTCTCCTCCTCCTGTTGCCATTATTCCCCAGAACGAGTCCCACAGGAGAGCCGGGGAGCAGCAGCCCGCTGCTGGCAACATGCGTGACACCGTGGAGAAGTGGAGGCCTCTGTACCAGCTGGGGCTCACTAAATAACAGCTTCCTTTCCTAATGGCATCTGGACACCCTGCTCAGCACCACACAGCAGACCTCACCACCGAGGCTTGATTCATTGTTCTCTGAGACTACCGCACCCTGATCGGGGGGGAATAGTTTGTAGGAAAATTTGTTTTTTTTCGATACACGCTTTTGATTTCAGCGTGGTAGTTAAGGTCAAATGATACGTAATTCAAGCCGACGTCCGACCAGCTCCGTTCTCTGTTTTGGACTAGAATGGTTTCACTGTCCTTGTCCAGGACTGATAACAACAGGACTGACAGTTACAGTTCTGCTGGGGGGCGGGCGGCGGTTCTTCTTCTTCTTCTCCGGTTGTCTCCGGAGAGGGAACACACCTGGGAGCGCCTATGAGCAGACACGCAGAGCCTCTGAACTGGGCTGAGCCGCAGTCGGGGCTGTGCTGAGGGATAAACAAGGCTTCTCTCGGTCCAGACGTAATTAGGGAGGGAGCGGATTGTCGTAAACAAACCAAGAGTTTCAGGCACCTCGTGTCTCTCTTTTCTCTCCGCAGGGCCAAAGGGCTCGCTTCCCTCGTCGCGTTTGATCTCGATCTTACTCCTTTGTTGGGATATTGGGATGGAAACCGGGCCCGTTTGGTCTTTGGTTGCAGTCGTAGCTTTGCATGACGAGTCGTGACATCAAGTTCTGCAAAAGGCGTCTCGTGAATGCCTTCACTGCCCTGCACTTTAGTGCAGAATGTTTCCTATTAATTCTTGAAGTCTTCGTGTGTAGATATATGCGTGGCTTTTAATCTTGAGTTGATATTTTTGCATGATGAACTTGGGTCTGTTCCAATCGATCATATTTACATCTTCTTTTTGGCACTTCTTCTTAAATGTTCAGCCTGATAAAAGTCAAAAGTTCCAGGTCTCTGACAGAACACCTACTCGCCCCCCCCCATTAAACTTAAATATACATTTTTATACAAATAACTACTAGAGATTGTAAAACAAGATATAAGGATGATATTTTGAATTCTAAATGGTTTGATTCCAGGACGGGTTTAAATGATTTGTTTAGTCATGGTGAATAAGAATGTCATATGAAAGAAACACAAAACTACTTTTAGTTTTTCCTAATAGTATAATTGCCAGAATACTGGTATTGGACCACATAAAACTACTGAATTGATGTAACTTGCCCTGATAACTTAGCCAGGTTTTCATCCTTATTTAAATCACACATTTATATTGACATTACGAACAACCTCACTCAGACGGATACTGTCTGCAGCCAATTGCCACCGATGTTTGAGGAAGCAACGCCTTCGCTTTGGAACAATCTGTTCTGTGAGAATGATAAGGGTCGTTTTGTCAAGATTCATAAGTACAGGTGGAGAGTGAGACAGCAATCAGAGGTGAGATAGCTTTCCCACAAGTGTGCCTTTCCCCTAAATGCATTTCCACCCATCAACCCCCTCTCCAGTCGCCCTAAAACAATTTCAGCCGTCAAGTACACTACATTTCACTTCCTCTTTCATCGCGGTCAAAGAGGAAAGATTACAATTTTGCGAGGCAGGTCGAGTGCTCACACTGAGAAATGGAGAAAGAGCTGCAACCTGTTAATTACGCACGATTCCAGCTGCATAGGTAGAAAACCATCCTGTCTGAAGAGCACTCACACCGGGAAGCGCAATCGGGGGCACATCTTTGCCAGACATGGGATTTTAATCAGATATGTTAAATTTAGACCGTGCACGGTGTTAATTTGTAGGTCGAGGCTTTTCCAGATTTCTCTTTGACCTTTGCCCAGCCTCCACGTGTCCCCACATTAATCAATTGTGAAAGGAAAAGCAGACACTTCCCCCTCCATGGAAAGTAATTTCTCTGGGGCGGTTCAACACACATCATTCTGATGTACACACAAACAGGTCTGGCCAGTGGCTGCTTAAAATTAGTGAGGGCCCGCTAATTAATTCCCCCTCTGTCACTGGGGGGGCCCTGTGCAATCTATCTGTGATGCAGCCTTTGTGAGATTAGGCGTCAGATGCGGGAGGAAAACAACATCCATTAGTTTGCAAAGCTACCTTTGTTATAACATGAAAAAAACGTCATTCCATTAGTCTGATTCCTTGTGCGGCGTCTGCTCTGTGGCGGTGGTATCTCCGCATTCCAAATCAAATGAAAAGCAATCAATGGAACATTAGAGAGACAAATTGTGTGCAACAGAGACAAAATGCAGAGAAAGCATTTTAATATGTGTGGCTGAGGAATAGACTTCTTTGATTAAAATAGATCTGGATATTTTGATTTCCAATGGCGCGTTTGTCTCTGGTCATGTGATCTGTGTGGTAGGTTCCTCGGGTGGTTACATGGACATTTTTTATTGATAATAAAAGAAAAAAAACATACCAGAAAATGTCAAATCAGTTGTATGTTTGACATTTATAATCGTTATGGCAACTCGAGTGTCCACGTCCTTACCTGAGGGCATCCACGGTTCGGATGAAGGCTTCTCTCGGGTGTTGACCTGCTCCCAGTCAAGGTCATCGTCTCTGCCTTGGCTGTAGCCGCATGCAGCCAGCGGCTTCTCAAAGTTACACTCGCCTGTGACAAAAGGAAGAGATCCATATGCTTATACAGGCTTTTTTTCCATTAACTTGGTTGTTCAGTTTTTTTCCCATTAACTTGCTGTTCAAATGAATGAATATATAAATTAACTTCTCATCTCTTTTTTTTTTTTTTACCCGGTTTTCATAATGCAATCGGCCAGACAATGAGATGCATTTAAGTGAGACAGAGTGAAGGATTACTGTAGTAGGGGAGGCACAACATACATTACCATCATTAGTGACACGGCAGTCCAATTCCACAATGACAAGTATGAAGTGTCCAAACTCCATCATCGTTAAGCATTATGTTCCAAAACTGCATCACCATCAGGGATAAATTGATTTATTTTCCTTGCCGGCTTGCAGAACTTTGCCGTTCATGCGCCCTTATTCCGCAGAACCACTCTAATCCTTTTTACAAGCTGCTCCCAAAATGACAGCAAGCGACCATTAGAGCCAGGCATCAACTGGGGTTGGCGTGTGATCGATTAGTACAAATACTCCCTTTATTCCTCGCAACTTAAAGGCCACACAGAGAATGAGAGTTGAGATCCCCTCCCAGTGTGCTTTCCAATACACTCATAAATCTGAAAAAAAAAATTGTGGCTGGGAGGGAGTTCATGCTGAGTAAAAAAAAAAAAAGACCTAGGTTATGTTTCATACATTTTCTGTGTAACCTAAAGGGGGCTTTTCACAGTCAGTCGTTTTTGCTTGCACCTTCCTTGCTAATACGTTTTTAAACACGGAGGACATACAAATTGTAATGCCACTGGGTCCATGTCCTTTGAGGCAGAGTCCATGCCGTGCCAGGCCAAAACCAATATCTCATCTCTTATAAGGTCCCTCTGACATGCTGCTGCAAAAAGGCTACTAACTGAGGTTTTTGTTTTCCCATTTATCTCTCTGCTGACATTTACAGTACACGGGCAGATGAGTGGCCAAACGAGGAGAACACAGGATAATTAATATCTAGCTCCGTAGGGCAGCGACTAATGCTATATTTGCTGCTTTGTCTGTTTTTTGAGGGGGTGGACATGGAAAAAAGCAAGTAAGTAGCACAGCTAAAAGGTTGAGGGATTGTTGAGTGTTTGCCCAGAAATCTATTGCCTCCTTTAGAAAGATAACACATTTCCAAATCAACTTGTAGGGACAAGAAGCTTATGTAACTGCAGCTTTACCTGTGGGGTAAGCAAAGTTAAAAAAAATTATACAAATTCAAGAGAGGGAACAGATATTGTTCTCAAGAATCAGCACATCAAACTAGAGTAGTATTTGGAGTAAATCCACTCTGTCTAGAGGTCAGAAATGGTCTAATTCAGCTTTAATTGATCGTTATACGAGTAGGGGATTGTTCTATCCATCTCCCTTAGAGATGCGACGTTGGCAATGCAGCAGATGTCTAGTATTATAAAACTTTGAATGCATGACCATTACTTGTATTAGAGTATTTCTTCACTTTATTATTGGTCATTTTCTTTTTTCATGAAATATCTATTTCCATATCTTTACCTCTATATACCATAGCTCCCCTTCAAGCTATTATTCTAAGCTCATTAAGTCACAGGCGGCCGCTAAATGCCATTCTGTAATTGGGTCCCAGTTAATTCCTTATTGTGTGGGGGCAGTTAAGATCCACATATAGCACCATAGCACATAGCCTGTGCAACCTGTAATGTTAATCAGCAACAGTAAAAGGTGGTTGAAAACCTTTTTCCAGGACTGCCTGGAGTAGGCTCTCTCAACGGTTCAATTGGAGCGGTTCCGTGGCTAACTGTAGGACACTTGTGGCTGTCCTCCTCCTCTCTCAAGCAACTGTGCGGAACTCCAAGAGACTGAGGGCGGTGCTGAAAAGAGAACGCACCTCATGCTTCCTCTCTGAATAAATAAAAAATAGTTGTGTAGGCTAAGTTGTGACTTGGAGAGCATTAAGTCTCTGGCAGCAGCGTCACGGGAACTGGCTCTGTTCCATCAATATTTTGACTCAATAGTTCCAAGATGCTTTGCCCCGTGCCGCCTGCCTTCCCTCTCACAGTATGGTGGAGCTCAAACAAACCCAAACTCGGGGAGGCTCTTATTGGTGTTTGGTATTCAAATTGATGGCATTGGCGAGGAGGGAAATGTATTCAAAGTCAGTGGGTAATGGGAGTGGAGGGGACACTTTGAACATTAAGCGCAAAAGAAATCCTTTAAAAAGTATTTACTCCAAGCAGAGCCATGTCCTTTTCTAATCCGGTTCATTTTGCCTCAACTCGGTGTTCAATAATTGATTGGGGAAATAAAAGGCTTGAAGGTTTTGGTAGGGAACTTTATCCCCTTCAAAGACATCAAAGATCCGTTTTATTAATGATGTTCTTGTTGCTCAGTTACACATAAGATATTAACAAAATATACTGCTTATAGCATCACTATGGTTTCCACTGCTCAACTACAACTATTATACAAACTAAGTGATGCCAGAACTCAATGCAATGAAATAAAATACATTACGTTCATCTAACCAAACCAATCCTAAATGAGAAAAACGCGATTATAACCCAAATCGTGCTGTTATTTATAAATAAACCTATCCACATTCAGCGCTTTAGCTGAGCCTTTTTAACAATGGAGATGGTAGCAGGGTGTAAGCAAGCAGTGGACCGATCGGCGCTGCTTTGATCGTTACATTGGGCACTTAGTTTCAGACTCCAATAACGCCTGCGACGTGTTATTGATCCGCTCGGTAGAACCTTTCTGTCCTGAGGTAAACATTAATGCATCTTGTTCAACAGCAGAAACGACACGGCCACAAGGTCTCTTGAACGTGCGACTTCACCCACGTGAGTTCCATAAATCCACAGCAAAACGTTTTCACCCATCGCAAGTTGCAGCCCAACGATACCAACTGCTGCCTCAGAGTCTAGAGACGGTACAGACGCATGCAGATGAACGCATCAATCAATAGCATCATAATAGTCCTTCCCTCAGTAGGAGGGTTGTATCGCTGCCACTGTTGGGCACAACCCCCCCATATAATCAGCCCTGACAGCTGCTGAAATAGATATCCCAACGAGAGGCTGCCAACTCTCTGAAGGAGATTTAACTTTTCAATAAAAAGCGTCTGTGAGGTGTGGGCAGTCTGGGACCACAGATGAATGTGCTCCACCCTGTCAACATTCCCCCTTTCAAGAGAAGCAGGCAGCTTGAAGCTAAAAAGGTGGCCCCAGATATGTCATGAAACAATTTATTCCTGAGCGAGAACACACAATAGTCTTTATATTCTCACGCAGAGTGCATTTCCAAGAAATCTATCCATCTTTTCCTGGACCGAGCCAGAGGCCAGAATCAATACTGCAACCCCTCAATGCTGGAGCCAATTTCTCCTACAGATTTTCAAGTCAGACTTAAAAGGCCTTTTGTTATTGCACCTGTAACAGAAGTAAACTTTAAGCATTAAAAGCTGTGTTTGTGTGTGTATGTGTTGTCAAAGTTTGGTACCACCGGGGAGATATTCACGCATTCCTCCCTGCTAATGCCAGTGAATGAGTGTAGGAGGGATAGTGAGAGTAGTAATGGAATATTGAAAAAAGCTAATCTGTGATAAGGCACTAAATGGAAAATAAGGTGTATTTGAACATCAGTTGTAATTGGCAATGTTCTGGTTTGCAGCATTTTTGTTTCTTTGCAAAAATTGCACTTGTAAACTTCTTTGACTAATTTAAATGCTTGGTTTATTTAATTTTGGGGTTTGTTTTTTGGCTGCAAACAGGTCCTTGACTAAGAACTGAAATAGTTGGGCATTCTCTCTTATACCAAGCTAACTTAGCTTAGCATTAAAATCTTAAAAATAAAGGGTCCACTTAGCCTGGCTCGGTCCACAACAAAATCCACCTCCCAAAGCCTCTTGAGTTGACTAATTAATGTTTTTTATAGTGTTAATTTAGTCAAAAAATGTGTGAGAGTGTGAGAATGAAATGAAGTAGTCGTTTTACATGATGTTCAGGAGTGTAGTCAGTCCTTGGAGGTTGCCAGGCACCCACACGCTCCAGGAAGTCATTCTTCTAGAAAGGCAAATACTATTATTTCCAAAATACTGAACAATTTCTTTAAATTGTTTTGTTTGGTGTATTTTACTTTTGTGTGAAGGGACATAATACAGAGAAAAAGGACCGAAAAGTTTCTGAGCACAACATGAACTCGGAACTTTGCAGGTACCGAATACGTACAATAATTACTAACTACAACATAATTAGTGGTCATTTTCTACCCAGTAATTTTCCGAGGGTTGCAAATACAGCGTTGGAAAGCAGGCAACTGAATAACAGTACTACCATTACTGTGGTGTGCGTATCAAATATCCTCCCAGTGAGGGAAACGGAGCCTGTTTCCCGTCCCAGTGGCAGGTATCATTGCTTCAACATCTCCTTAGCCCTCTTTGCCAATTCTGCAATTACCAGCTTTTTCAGTCTGTTCTGTTAGGCTGGGAAATGGCAGGTCTGCTCTTTGCCCCAATCTGCCTCAATGCCTGCACTTGTTTTAACAAACATCTTGTCTGCAGACTGAAACCACGAGGCAATCTTGGGTAATTTAAAACCAATGTCGACTATCTCCCTCCCACCACAACCAGTCTAGAGCTTCAGAATCCTGCAGCTAAGCCCCTTAGGAACTGATAGGCCTTTTCACTCTGGCCCTATTTCACTTATCTATTGGCAGCTCCTGCCAAGTCCTATCTCTGCACTGGATTGCATGTATATAAACTATCTGTTTGAAGACGTCGAAGTGAAGGATGAGATTTAGACAATCAATCTCAATATCACGATCAATCTCTTCTTGCCGTTCGCCACTTTTGGGGGGGAAATAAAGAGGCTGGATTGGAGATTTCCTCTGATAATCTGCCCGACTGAGCCATACACTTGTCAGCAATGTTTTGCAAGACAAGACGGACAAATCTCATCTGACAAATTTGGGAAAAAAGAGAGCATTGCAATTGTTGCTTAGAATGATGGATGATGCATGAAGCTATGAGGATTGTTGTTTAAAAAGAATTTTCTTTGTTATACTTGGTGCACCTTTTTTCACAGTTACTTGAATTACCTTTTAAAATGTTCTTTGTCAGGCGACAGTGCTAACCACTACACCACTGTGCCCCCTCTAACGTCAAGGGTTACAATTTGTTATGACTCCATTTTGGAAAATATTTAGATTTTTGCAAAATATTTGGGGATTTTTTCAAACACGGAACCTTTTAGAAAAATTGCAGCTCAAAACCAATTACGTTATAAAAGCCTCTGTGTTTACTTTGTGTTGTCAGCCATCAACTGGATGAGTGTGCTTTAAGCCACGAGTACAACCAAGCTCCTGATCAAATCCTCTCGTGTGCATGGTTAGACGTACATCTAAGATGACAGGCAGCTTTCTCCACAGATATGCTACATTTTGACAGATGACTTTCAAATGTGTGCCAGCGCAAGGCTCGACGTTCTCTTTCACTGCTCCTGTCAAGAACTTCCAGTAAATTACTTTAAATCCATCCATTTAAAACCTTCCCGGGTAACCTGCCAGTCACCAATTAAGATAAATACGCAATCTAACTCGGAAACATGCAAGATCTCTGTTGTCATTTTCCACAAGCAATACAAATGAGGACTTCAGTCTGTCTGCATAGAAGTAGGAGGATATCAGACATTCTGCCAGTTTTTCCGATAGTTAAGGTCCATATATTAATCTCAGCGTGCCAAAAGAAATATTAAGGTTAAATAATATAGTTCAGAGATTCATTTAAACTCAGGTGGACGAGCTCTTCAATGTTGAATATTTATTCAATTTCTGAACCGTTTTCAATACCTGAAGACTGAGGAAAAACCCACCTGCTGTGCCCAGTGCCAAGTTCGGAGAGCGGTGATATTAAGAGAGAGGTGGCTTAGGCGCCATCCGCCTCTTGACTTGACAGCAATAACAATAACAATGGCTTCACCACCTTTTGTTCTCTGCGTCCACGTCTCTATCCACAGAGAGAGCTGCGGTCTGTGCCTCTGCCTCCCGGACAAAGAGAAAGAGAAAATAGGGCTGTTTTGTGTTCGGCTTAATGCACGCTGATGGATCAAATATCAGAATAGGCTTGTTTGTCTTCCCATTGAACATGCCCCCAGAAATGATATGGTGACTGAGCATAAGAGGCGCTTCATTAAAATCACTGTTTGTCTATTGCACTGAGGAGAAGATACATTTTGACCAGCGAGGTAAAGTCAAAAAAAAATCTGCAAAGATTTCCTCATCAAAATACACAGAACGTCCGAGCGCTTGGCAATTGTCGATGCATAGCCTGTGCCAAAGAATCAACTCGGGCCGATGGAATTAACCCTCTTCATTGATCCGCAACACAACAGTAGCAAACTTCCTCCCGCATGGATTCGCGTTTGATCCAGGTGGGAGGGGCCACTGGCCCCAGCTTAAATCAATGAAAAAGTAGGAGAGGAAGAAACTCCCCACTTTCCGGTGGAAAATAGATCCACACCTGGACACGGAGGCTCTCAGAAAGAAAAGGGAAAATCTGTGCTCAATGCTTAAACCCCCTCGGCTCACCCCTGACCATTCACACTGAACCCCTTCAATCCTGCCAAAACCTCCTAAGTCTGCAAACCTTTGCGTTCCGCCTGAAAGCAGCAAAGGAAGGAATGAAATGCTAATATCCGTATCAGCAGCCCCAACAAAACACACTTACTCTTCCAAAAGGTTCCCAGAGTCTAATTTGTCAAACATGCAAGTAACAATGCCAGAAATTAGCCCAAAGGGAGGTTTTCTCCAGAGGAGAGAATGGTTATGTTTGATCATGGAATAAATAAGAACATTATTATCATGCTTTGTTGGTTTTCCTGAAAAAAAAAACGCTTGTTTTTCATGTGTGGAGGAGGGAATAATGCAGGGTTGAATGTCAAATAATTAGGAAATCACTGGGGCTAATTAGAAAAAAAAGAAGAACAGAAGAGAGATTGAATCAATCCCTCTCGAGGAGAGGAAATCTAGGCCACAAGGCAGAGCCTGAACGTTCAGGCAGAATTATCAGCTTGATGAAATGTCATTACTTGGCTTTTGTGCCACGATGTATCGTCGATGGCTTATGTAGTGCATTTAATCCCCTGCCCGACGCGGCGGCCACGTCGAGCTTGGAAAAGTCTGACCGACATGTGGGCGGACAGGTGCACGGGTGGAAAGTGGATCCCAGGCCGGGTGAAAGGTCACCGCGGGGATGTGAACGCCGCCTCGGCAGGTGTGGATGAGGAGATTTCAATCCTAGTGGGAGCTTTTTCAAAAGTGCCATCTTGGGGTCTTCACCTGCACACTTCAAACATCCATTCAGACCATTTGTTTCCCTGCTGAAGCCCAATAAATCAGCTACCTGAAAGGAAAACTCCACGCCAGGCTTAATCCTCCTGGGTAAGGGGGGAGCCAACATGGCAGGGATGAGCCACCGAGATCCCCCCTTTTTCAAAACTACTGTCAATATGAACCTCTAAACTGGCCGTTACACATGGGGGGGGGGCTTTTTCTCTGAGAGATCAATTCACACACACCAATACGTTTTGATTACTTTCACACAAGGACTGATTATTAAAGGCAAAGTTAATTCTCCTCAGCTTTTAGGTTTAAACCAAACACATTGTGCAGAATGGACAAAAAACACAGCTCAGTAGTTCAAACCAGGATGGCAACAGAAAGTAGCTTCGCGACACTTGATCCACCCCTTCTGTTCTCACCTTTCACAATATAAGTGATCTGCTTTGAATCAACCTTGATGTTGACATGTGGTGTAAATCACTTTCAGCGGTAGAAGGACTATGACAATTTGGCGCTTTGTACATGCTAATCCATTTAGCTTAAATATGATTCATTTTGTTCCAAACTTTTAGCCCACTTTTAATATAATAACGGCACGTGTCACCTCTATTTCAGTGAGTGGCAGAATAACGAATTCGACTTCAGCTGGTTTGTTATCAATTCCGACAGTTAAGTGGTATGAATAAGTCAAGGAAACAAAGGAATTCCCTCACTCATTAATATTATACATTTTTAAATCCAATTATGGAATGCCTCCTCGTGACCTATTTCCTGATTTAAGTATACTATCAAAACCCGACACATCGCAGGAAAGAAGCTAGTAGATGCTTCTCAAGCTCCTACAGGGGGCTCCTTTAGGAGACTTTGGTCCTCCGATCAGAGCCACCTTCTGTCGCGTACCCTGCAGGAGGATATTACTATCTAGCAATTGTACTATCCGGATAAATGATCGCAGGTATTAGTACAGAGCACACAGCACCCCTCTGATCCCCCCGTTACACTGCAGGTTCTCTCATTACCGGTGTGACAAACGTCCGTACAAAGTCAGTGCCAGCACGTTCTAGCTGGATGGAATTTGCCGTTGAGGAGAGCCACATGCGAGCAGAAGTGGGGTCCTGTGAGCAAACGTGCCGATTGAAGCAATATATCCTGATTGGTTCAGGGTGATATTAAAGAAGCTTAAAAAAATCAGTAATAGACATTTAAAGACGTCATCGTGGGTTTAGGAAATAATAGTCAACCTTTTTTCAGGTCTTTTCTGATGTTTCATTGAACAAACATCTTTATTTAACTTTATTTTATGATTAAATAATTATCAATTGCAACATTTTTGGCAATTATTTGATAATCAATATAATATAATAATCAATATAATATTTAGTCAGAGCCGTATATAGCACCAAACACTTTCTGGCTCCATGAATAAATACACTGTAGGACAGCAATATCCATAATTACATACTGCAGCATATGCTGCATGTAGTTTACCTTTAATATGTCTCTGCAATCAAAGCAACAGCAGCGATGAAAGAAAAGTACCTATTTGAAAGATGTTTGTCATCACTCACCTTACATTGTCTCAGCTCAAAATGTCCCCTGTGTAACTCAGTGAATGCACTGTAATTTTCTCAAACAGTCGGCGAGTCTCTTTGCCGACTGACATTGAGCATCGAGAATCTGCCGAACTGCTTCGACTAAAAAGTTGTTTTTATTTGGCGGCACCTACAGGCCAACCACTCATAAAAACGGGTGACGTCCGTCCCTCAAGTCGTTGAGTGAGTGACGAAAAAGAGGCCGTGATCCTCCTCCGTTACAGGGGAACGTCTCGTCCAGTCAAACGTCACAACGCGCCGTCCGCTCTGCTCGACCCCCGTCACCCCGGAGGCCTCTCCGCCTATATTGGTTTGGCCTGAAGAGCCAAATCAATCATGGAATGAGGAGAGCTGCCAAAGCCGTCCCTCACACCCCGGCGCAGGCTGCCGTACTCGCTGCCACGTTCGCTGCCTTGTTTGGGCTATCGTGACACGGCCTCAGAAAATGTCACAGACATCATCCGCTGGGACAGCACGCAAAAAACGCCGCGGGGGCTTGTCGCCGCCACGGATACGACCGCGAGGAGATCGAACGAGACGTGGCAAATATTTAATGACACGGAAGAGACAAAGAATGATTTAGATGAGGAGGGAAAAAGTTACGCTTTGGGTGGCATTGGCTTCTTCGGCTGAACGTTTTCCAGCCAGGTTCAGTCAGGTCAAATGTTGAGAAAAGGAAATCATCCCCTTGATGGAATTTCACCGTGGCATCAACCACAAAAACACATGTAAGTGGGCAATGTGAGATTAGTGAAGGAGAGAGATACTGGGAGGAAATAACGGGAATGGATTGCTCAAAATATTGTTAAAAAAGAAGCAATTTTTCCCTAATTTTTCAAAGATTAATAACAACTTGTCAGGGAATCAGATTCCTAATTAGGTGACTGTAATTTAAGAATAGTATATAAGAGGCACAAACAGTTCTTTTTAGTTTCTTTGGGTTTCTTTGAGTTTACCTTTCTCATTGGTGCAGTGGAAAAAGTACACAACGTGCAGCTGGTGGTGCTTTTTACCTCCCATAGGTAAATAATAGTAGTGGAATCAGACGGTTTGAGTAAATAGAGGCTCACACTCACATATTTCTGTGAGGAATGTTATTTCATCTGTTATTTTGACTTTTCAGAAGGACACTGGAAGAAAACCAGGACGTTTTTTTTACCCACTCGACAACGGAAGCCCAGCTTGTTGGGTAACCTTGAGTCTCTTCCATATGGCAAGATGAATCTGAGAGATTAGACCATACACGGTCTGACACAAAATATGGTCAGCTAGACAAGTCGGAGTGGATATAACTCCAACATCCAAATGTTTGAAGGAATTTTAGGCCATGACCATCTGCAGTGCTGACCTGACACTACGGGGGGGGGGGTGGGACACTGCAGGCTTTGAAAGCATCTGAATTTGCATCTTCAGAAATAAAAACTGCACCCTTTCCAAATACAAACATGGATCCTGTGAAGCACAAACACTGGAAACTTTTAACTAAACCCTGTGCATACACAAACAAACAATGCCAGAAATACACAAACATCTCCAGCAGATTGAGCGTTGGCAAACTTCCCACAGCTTCAACATGACAAATTTAAATATGATGATAACTGGCGCCTGGGATGGTTTTGCTCCTTAAAAATGAAAAGGGGAACATTCGGCTCTATTAAAAAAAAAAAAAGAAGCGCATGAAAGGTATTATCCATCTTCTGCATAAAATTAACAAGCCGTGGCTCATTTTGACATTCACAAGCTTTCATTTTCTAATGATTAAGGTGACGAGTTGCAAAGTAAGCGTTAAATTGAGTACGGGATCATTTCTGTGGCTTTCTGCCTCCGGCTTCGGGCGCTTAATGAATCAGATTGAAACTTTTCAAGAGGCATCTTCCGTTTCACACACACATTTCATTAACCTGTGGTTCATTCATTATGGCTGTGGGTGTGGAGGAAAGCAGCAGCCCCAGATATAATTGTGTTATTGGGGTTGTAGGGTTGAGACTAATTAGTGGCTGAGAACACAACACAGGCACTTAGACATCCGCCTGATGGAACAAACCACAATGGCTTGTGACAAGAGCTGTCTTCCCCGGAGTTGCGGGAAAAAAAGACACGATAGCGCAGTAATTCATGACTCATAACGGAATCAAATCATCTCCGTGGCATGGAAGATGACACGGGGACGCTCAAATAAGTCGACAAGTTTACTACGGCTCGACTGTGAGACCCGATCTGACAGCAGGCAGCTAAAACAGGAGGAGCGTTTTAAGACAAGTCAGAATTTAGATTTTGTTTATATCTCCACCTTCAGGAAATCGGCAGCATTCTGTCGTGGTTGATGTGGTCGCTGGAACGCCGTGGCTATGCTAACGTGCAAGGAGTGACCTGGCTGTGAGCTTATTCCAGTTAAGCTGTTTACACAAGCCTTTGATACTCCGAAACTGGGTCTCCTCGTTGTCAGAATATTGTCGTAAAACTGTAGCGTCCTGCCCACTGATACACCAGCCAACGCTAGAGTCAGCTATGGAATTTAAAAAAGGAAAATCAAAACACCTGAATTTTTATCCTACTGAAAACAGGGCAAGAATCTACATAAGTCAGAGTGATGGCCAGATATGATTGAGCGAGTATTTGATATTTTTGGCGAGGCCAAAACGATGGAACCACCAACACGCACACCGACAAAAAGGTAAATACTGTTAAACAAGCCGTATTACTCGGATCGGTGCATGTAAATAAGGCTTCTGACAGATGACGTTGTATTGTGGAGCATACTGACACACCTGTTAAAAATACAGCAGCACAGCGGGACAATAAAGGCACTCAAAGGGCAGTAGCATCAATATTTCCAGCAACATTTATAACCCATGTTCAACAACTTCAGCGGGGTACCAGGCAAAAAAACAAACAAGCGGTAGGTCATGCTTTTCATGCTAAGAAATCCAATTTCTTCCCACTGCATTCTGTCTAAACTGTGCTTAGGACCCGAAAAAATTGGTCTCAGTTCTTTTCAGCCCATTCGTTGAAGAAAAACCCAAAGTAAATGGCCTGACATGAATGGCGCTTATCCCACAAGTCAGAGGAAGCTGGCGCATTGTCTGTCACCTGGCCGCTCTTATCTACTGGCCAACACAATGTCTGACTCATTGCGGCTCAGAAAACTTCACATTTGAAGCTCGAGAAAAGCGCTTTGGAACGAGACGTACACAGGACCGTATTTCCTCACAATCAAAGCCTCACAAAGGAAGAAAAGGAGAGCGCAGACGCTTGTGAGTTATCCTCATGAATATCTGGCAGGGTTTTTTTTTCACCCTCTTGTCGACAGCTTGTCTGATTCTTATAAAAATCCATCCTTCACTCATGTCTTTTATTGAATTGACTGGAGATATCTTTTCCACTCATTGACCTTGAGAAACAAACTTAAGTATTCAACTGTTGGAAAATGTAAATAGTGAAGCACTCAACTTCAGACAAATCTTGATTGTTTTTACTCAAATAAATGAAAAATCGGTGACAAAAAAAATAAGCAAAATCTTTTCTCTAAAACGCCCTCTGCAAAGCTCAGCCGCTCTCGGGAAGATGCTGGTGTCGAGAAGCCAAACTACACTAGTTTATTTTCTCCCTGCCATTTTTATCTCTCTGTTCACATGCTGTTCAGTGTCCATTTATCCGTGGTGAGGGCTTCTCCTTGGCAGGAGCGATCACTTTCAACAACAGGCCCCGCGAATCAGAGCGACGTCTCACATCATTCCAGTGACAACTAACGACTACCAATGTATCTGGGCAGAACGCCAGAGAGCTGGGCTAGGAAACAGCCGAGGGTGGAGGGAGGAAGGGGGTGTGGGGGTGGGGGGCAGGAGATGGTGGAGGTGGGGTCTGCACGCTCCAAGGAGACAGAGGTTTAGCTCACATGTGGCGGCGTTAAAACCTCACATCACATTCCCTCAGTCAACAAAGTTCCACACATATGTTCCGCATATCGATCCGCTTCGAGAGACCGGCTGATACTGAATGTCTGGAGGCCGGCCGAGTGAGGAGTCACAATAACCCAGCTGAAGGGATGGGGGCGGGGGGGCACGACGGAACATGTCATCCTGATTCATCCGAGAGTCAAACCCTCTTTTTCTTCTCCTCCCTTCTGCTCATTTCGATTCCCAAAGTCAGAGGGGTCGAAAGAAACTTTACTTTTTGCATATATATATATTTGTTGCCACCAAGATTGAGAGAAAAACACACTATCCCCATAAATAAACACTAATTGGTGGCTAATTCTCTTAGTTCTTGCCTGGTTGATTCATCGCCGCCGGGCTGGCATGAATTATTCATGCAAGTGGCAAAACAGCTTTATGTAGGAACCTACAAGGCACACATTCATTATGCTATCGTGCCGAGTAATTCAAGCCACTGACTGCTCGTATTAGAATAATATGCATATTGGATATTCTTTTTTTCCTGGGGCATTGGCAGGCAGCAATAGCGCTTCTGTTGGCAGGGGCCGAGAGGGTTGCGACACCCCTCATGGCTGACAACACCGCCTTGTTTGGACGGAGGATCGGGCGAGGAGGGGAACAAGTGTTTTTTGGTGGAGGGAGGATTAGGCCGCGTGGCCGCGCTGCCCGGCGGCGCCGGAGGTCGGCAGATGAAAAAAAAAAGGCAGCGTCTCCCTTTCCGACCGCAGAGGAAGGTCGACTCAAAGGCAAGTATACTGTGAGGCCACAGGTTCTCTCTTTTTTTTATGCTTGGGATTAAGCTTAGTTTTTTCTTCTACTTTTTCTTCCGTATACGCAGGTTTGCGGAGACAGCAGCGGAGCAGGGCGGGGAGCGATGAGTCGGACGGGAGGCGGGTGAAATGGAAATGTCAGTTCGGAGCAGGGCGAGACTGTTAAATGGCAGCAGGCGCCTGGCTGAGGTATCCGTCTTCCCAAGTGTTCCCTGTCTCCGCAGATCTGTCTCTGCGCCGGAGATACCTTGCCTTTCCGGAGGCCCGTGCCACATCCTCAGGCTACACCAGCGTGAGGACAACACGCAGGGAACAGGGGTGGGCCACAGCTGGTTGCCTCCTGCCATGTAGACATCACAGGCAGGACTGGGAGCTCCACATGATTGTGGTTAAGAGAAGCTTATAAATGAGTAAATCCAGGCTGAAGTTCAATGCTTGTTTCTCCACATGTAGTTGGGACCCGTTTCACGCTGAAGTACAGACATTTTAGTGTGTTTGAAACAATGGAGCACTGGCTTCTACATAGATTTTTTTCCAGTATCCAAATGATGTCTGTATATTAGACCAGCTATCATCAAATCAATGCTACAGGAATGTAAAGCTGTACAAGTGAATGTGACAAAGAATTGTGCCATTTTACAAAAAAATGCTGTAAAATGTGAAGTTTTAATGCAGTGAATTCAATTTCTGTGCACTGGTTGGAGTGAGAGACTCTTACAATCACGTGTATTGTAGAAATGCGATTGGTCTTCATACGTTGCGCCTGTACAGTTGTCTCCCTCTGTGAGACCAGAATGCAGTCAGTTGAAAAATAAAAGGTTTATTGCAGCCTGTTTGTCACGCCTGGTATCATTTAAGAGATCTCAGTCAATTTGCCATCGTTTTGTTGGCACCAAAATTCCCTTGTTTGTTCCAGACCTCATTACGACAAAATGTGATCCGTCGCATAGAGCGTGCTTGTTTGTATTTCAAGTGTTCTCCTCATTACGCCGAGGATATGAGTGTGTGTGCTGGCAGATATTAGGGGCCATCAACGTCATGCGTGGCCACTGAGGTGTAATTCAGCCCGTCTCTGGACTTGAAGTGGGAGCCGATTTCCATGACGTTCATTTCTAAAAATTAGACAACCCAGGGCTTGGTCAGGGGATCGGCTCTGCCTTGCAACAAATGTGCTGTCTGGCTCTCATGAATCTGTTACATCGTTGTGCCGATCACTACGCACTGTGGTTTGGAGACCACTTTTGACCGAGGTATTTTTCCTGAAAAATCCTGCCTGGAAAACAGCTGCTGTTGACTCTCTCCTATGAGAGTGGTAGTGTAGATATATTAAATATGTTGAGCAAATCTCTGCACATTCCCAAGTCGATTGAAAAGATGTTTAAAAACGTATTAACGGGAAAAGGATAATATCCCTCATGGAATTAGGGATTGACAGAATTGGAGCAAGTTGGGCGAAACGTTAATTAAGCGCAGGGGTTCCAACAGCGGATCGTCTGGCATCAAGTCCAACTGCATCGCCACAGAGGCCCTGATGCAGGCCTAATGCGCACATCCAAAACGTCAATGCGTATCTTCCCGGCGACTTGCGTAGTGCGCATTTTAAGAAACATCAGCAGTGCGAGACCAAACTATTCAGACGACTCAATCTTCACTCTCGGCAGGGCGAATCTCTACCAGCCGTGACAGGAAGTCACACACTGCCAGAGTGAAACAGTAATGAAACATTGTGATGGTATCTAGATAGGAGGGATATCATAAATCCAGGGGCAGAAACCAAAGGTGAATTTCTCTGAGTAAATGTCAGCTCCTCCCACACGAGGATAAGCCTCTATTCCTCGTCACTGTGCCTGCTCCGTACTGTGTGTGTGTGTGTGTGTGTGTGTATTCGTGTGGAACATGGTGCGCACGTCCAAAGGGCGTCTTATTTCATTTCTGAAAATAGTATCCTTTTACAAGTGTGAAAGATGAACTTCCACCTCACCAAGCTACTTACAACGATTAGAAAGACAATTTCTTTTAAAAATTGTCTTCATCCACAATTCTAGATAATAGTGCAACGAGCGCACAAAACAACCTGACCCCCTCGGCTGACCCTCTTTGTCGGGGAGAAATTGCTTGTAATGACATGCTGTAGCACCGACGCATTAAAACGATTTCTCTTGCAGCTTTGCCAATTGACTTCTTCTGGCAAATTCTCCACATACCATAAATACGGTGCCCACCGTACCAGTGCGAGAGCAGCGAAAATACATTCTTGCCCACAGCAATAATCTTCCATCACTCACCGTAAATCATCGTCTAGTACATGTACATGTGTAATATGACGAATACGCATGATTCTGAAAAGAATTTGGAGAAAATAGCCTGATTTGAGAGGAGTGTGTGCTCGATAGATGCGCCGTTGCGAGTTGCGAGTGTGAACTTGGCCACTTGAAATTAGGAGCCGTCAGAGTAAATCACCTAATTGTCGGAATGTGCGTGAATGCATTTGCAAAAATTAATAAGACTAATCCTAATCTATCCTTTTTTTTTTTTTAGTCGGGTGCTCCTGGAACAGCTGGACAACCTCTGGGGTATTTCTTCAATTAAAAATGTGACACTAAAGCTCAGACCTGGTTATTATAAATCTCACCCCACCTTCGCTTCGTTTTAAAACCAAAATTGCACATTTTTCTGTTGTCACTGCCGAAGAAGGCGCTAATTACAACTCATACATAATCTTTTATGTAAATGTTTTTCGCTTCCTTTGATCTCCCCATGTATTCGAGGACATCCCGGATCACAGACGTGGGCTAGATCTGTCACAGAGGGAAGTGATGTAGAATGAAATCTGATTTGTTTTGGTGTTTGTCAGCCCATGAGCACAGAGGATGTTTGATCAGGTCATTACATGCGCGGGTCTAAAACAACACGGTCCAAAAGCACCCGGCCCTTTCATCCCGATCTTATGGGTCGTGCTAGCTTAGTCTTAGATGTGAACCAGGGAAGACGGAGGACAGACAGGGATTCCGACACCTTTCAGTCGAAGGATTAATCTTTCTTAAGCCGCAAACCAACCGCTCCTACAGTTCTTTAACTTAATGAAACGCTGGCTGTATGTTGGAGTAAGTCATTTTTCATAATTAACTTTCAAATGGCTTGCATAATTCTAAATTTCAAAGACAGATAATGATGGTGCTGGAAGTAAATGGGGCAAGTAGGAGCCATCAGTATCAGTGTGAGACCAGCTGAGCAACACAACACCATACTGTACCTCATTTGTTATTACTCAAAAATAACCTCAAAGTAGCCCCGCGTGGTCCTTTATAGAGCAAAAACACAGCTGGGGGCATGACAGATAGAGGCCGTCTGCATGTTACCCCCCTCTACCAACAGAGAAAGGTCAGGTCTGACACCCCAGAAGGAGCCCCGAAGCTCCGGTGGACATGAGGAAGCCAGACCGGCTTTCTATGGCACCGGGGGGTTTAGGCGGGCAACCGCGGGCAAGGCAGGGAGAACTACCGACAACCATCCAGTTTAAGCCCTACGGGTTGGTTAACCCAGATTAAAAGACACTCGTACTGATTAATAATGGGTTTTTTTTCCATCTCTGATACCTACAGAATAATTCTGCAGCATTAATGTCGTTCTTGCTCGAATGGCAGAACACCATTTTCACCAAATCCTCACCTCTTTGAAAGAAAGAGCAAAAGGGAAAGACTTGCCAGTCTATAATGAAAAGTAGAAGATTGGAAAAGGAAAAACTCCACCGAGTGGCAAATGAGGTTACTGGGGACTATCATCGGTCGAACAGCGGGGAGGGTTTTTTTTTTTCTGCATTTGCAGGATTTTGATAAGAAGAGTAGGTGTTCCCTCCTTCTGCGTGTACTACAAATGAACATGACAGGCTTAATTTAGTGGCACCAGGGCCGAACCCGCTGTCTTCTCCCTTCGTCTTGCCATTCTGGTTACTGCCTCTCTCGTTCCCCCGCGCGCTACGGTGTCACCAATTAGCCGGGGCCGCGATTTCATTAAGGCATCGCCACCGCCGCCTGCCGCCTTCTGTCACTTGCCTGATAATAAGCCCCGAGACCGGGCCGCTATCTGACACGCTGGGAGGAAGCAGGAAAAGCACAGAACAAAAGAGTTCTACACACACAGAAGTGCTCGTGGACCGTCAAGGGACACGCACAAGCGCTGTAAACACAGGCTACGTGTTTATGTGCACAAACGCCCACGCACGCGCACGGACGCAGCTGATCCGTCAGCGCTTGAGCGTCTTTTGTTCAGATAATTATAGAAAAGGAGGCTGAATGATGCAATGTAGAATGATACCAAGACAGGGGGGGGAGGGGGGGTAGGAGGAGGGGAGAGGAGGAATATTCAGCATTGATCGCAAAACCAAAGTCATGGCAGCTCCGCCATTGTTGCGCACGATTCAAAAAGACTTTTTGCTTCTTAAAACGCCCCCCACCGACGAGGCTCCAAGCGCGCTGAGCCGACCCGAGGACGCGGCGTTTAAGCGTCGCAGGCCACCAGCGGGACGTTCTGCGTGAACACACCATTTCAAAGCTGTACCTTTCAATGGCAACCCGCATTCTTTGTTGGATGGATCAACGCCTGCAGAGATTTGCCTCGCAGTTGATGAAGTGCAGACGTTCGGCTGTTGACGAAGGGCATTAGGAGTGTTGCTGAGGCAGCTTTGCTGTGGTGAGAATCTCACCTGAACTGAAGGGCTGCTATCTGCACTAGAATCAAGGGTAATTTCAAGCTAAAATCCTTCAGCGGAAATCATGGCGTATGTTTTGTTTCGGGACTTTGTTTGAAAATGTTCGAAACAGTTGAACAAAGACTAAAATTCTATAGATTCATCACCAGCACCAGCAACCAGCATTTCACAAGGTGCATTATCTGCCCCTCTCAGGCTCCACACGCGTGGTGAGATTGTTCCCTCGTCTTGACGTGACGGAACCACGGAACCATGTTGGCCGCACACTCGTCTCCATCCCGTGCCCGAAAAGGTTCGACGCCCGGCCCTAATTATGTTTGCGATTATCTCATTATTTTTGAGTCCAGTCACACCGCGAGCCCAGCGTACACCGAGCGGTTTCTCCTCTGAACATTTCTGTCATTACCGCCCAGGATTCCAGCCCCGGCACAGAGATTCTGACAGCTTGGAGGGAAAAGAGGACAGCTGGGGTGATGCCGGGGTGAGGTTTTCCCCTGGGAGAGTAACCTGGTGGGTTGAAGGGGAGAGATTTTCAGACACACAGGTGCTGCTGAATATTAGTATCACGGCGATAAGTCTGGGCTCGTGTCAGTGAATTATTCATACTTTTGAGCCCAGCCAGTGCGCCTCTGCCCCACCGGGCCGCTGCGATGCTCATCAGCACCGTTTGATGCGACTTCATGAGGCTTCGGAACAACACTGGCATGTCCAAGTGTGGGAGGGGGGTTTCAATTCATAAATCATCTGATTTGAAGCTGGCATTTTAATGAGTAGGATGAATATGAGATCTGGCATTGACGTTGTTATTTTTGGCTTCAACGAACCTGTTGCGGAGTAGAGGGTGATTTATACTCAGAAGGAAATACAACAGTACCTGCTGCCAAAAGAACCACAAGCAATGTGTGGAATTACTAGTAATATACACCTGAGTGACAAATTAATTTTGGAACATTCAAGCTGTTTAAAGGTCAGCATGTTTTACTGTGTAGAGAAGGGGGAAGCAAGATACGGATACTAATGGGAACGGCAATAGGGAAATTCTCTGTTAGCCCTGGGACTCAAAGACAAAGAAAGGACGTGTTTGCATTAGAGTCAAACCGTCGCTACAGTACTCGGTACTGACGATCACACACGAAGCCTCCGCGCAGAACAATACAGCTGGACAGGCTGCTTTAAAAGTAGAAATCAAATAAAGTAGGATTTCACTCTAATCGTTTATTATTTCAGTTAATTATGTTCTGACTTGTTTCAATGGAAGGCTATTTGTCATGATACTGTAAGCGACAGTATGATACCACTGCTGAAAAACTGCCAGAGGCTTCCCACGTTAATTACTCCTTCGCCCCGATACCGATAAGTCTCTGAGACATTACGTCCAACCAAATTCATCCTCCCGGGCCGGCAACAAACTATCATTATAATCAACTTGTCAGACGGTTTCACGGGTCTGTTTATTCGGATGCGCATTATTCCCGAAAAACATGCGTTTTCAACTCTGTTTCCGCTTTGCGCTGCGGCGATGCAGCCGCACTTCTAATGACTCCTGTGCCCTGTAATTTCTTTAGCGTGACAAACTCTGATTACAGGGTGGGAGTCGAGCTGGGAGCCAAGCATCATCTTTTCTCGTTATTGTTTTTTTTTTCTTTGACGCGGGCCCAGCAGCTGTGTGTGTGTCTCAATAGTCGTTTTCGACAAAGCAAGTGTTTAACACCAAAGTGATTTAGCACGGATCACGGATCACCACGCTGGAGCGGCCCGTGGCTACTGATTTTCAATGCATTGTTAGCTCCAGACACGCCGGCGAATGAAACAAAGGGGCGTGTTAAAAACTGCCCTGACGGGTGGACAGTCTGTGGTAGTTTAAGGGTCCAGCAGTTGGCCATTTGCCCCCAGGAGACCACTGCACTCGCCTCGCGTCACGGGTGAGAACGTCATTCATGTTGTGCTAAGAAGTTTTGCCACGTGGGTAAAAAAACAAAACAAAAATGGGGATTGATATCCATCTCCAGATAATCACACTAGCTACCTCGCTGCCGCGGAAACGCTCTTTCACGTCTTCGTCCTTGTTTTCCGGCGGGAGACAACATCGAACCCGACGCGTTATTCTAAAAAGGCGTGCACACACAACCCCAACCCCCCTCCGGCTGTGGGAGCTCCGGAGTGACCACCCCGCACGGCGCGCAGCGTACAGTAATGCCATTAAGCCCCCCCCTGGGGTATCGGCGGCAGTTTGAGCTTAGGGCCAATACAAAAAAAAGCCCATTTGAAACGGAGCCCAGCCCAGCCGGAGGAGGTCAGGGGGCTGTTTACGGAACAACAGTCTCTTATCGGCCGCACGCCTCCCCGAGGAGTCTCCACCGCCAACAGATAACAGCCTCCGAATGGGCGCCCGAGTGTGACCGATAGGAGCATAATCAGGTACATTCTGCGTTGGGGGAGAATGAAGGGGGGCGGGGGGTGGAGTGCAGGACAGGGCGGATAATTGTGTGTGTGCTCGGCTGTTAGCGGTGAGATCATACGCGAGACGGTACAAACATACAGCGGATAAAAGAAATGTGGCTATGCTCGGCCTCCCTCTCAAAAGACCGTGAAAGCGCATATGCTGGTAAACGTTGTTTTCTTTTGGTCCTTACAACCATTATTCAAAAGGGGACCACTGAGGCGTGTTCATCCTCATGGATCGCTTCATTATTGAACAGTTAAATGGCCAATAGGTTCAGCCAAGGCGGCTTTTAGCACAAGGGCAAATAGACGTGTGTAAAAGCCAATGCAAATAACTGGCACTCAAACAAGGCCTAATGCATTAATGACTGCATGACGTGCGCTAATGTGACGGCTGCAGATTCAGACTGACAGTAATGGGGAATTTTGCCCCTGGTTATACTCATAAGGCCCCGGATGGGGAGAGGAGGAGAAGGGATGTACACCTGCCTGCTGCCTGGGCCTTGACAGAAGCCTAATAAATAACAAGAGACAAGGTGAAACAGCAGTAGCAGCCCCCCCACCTCCTCCTCCTCCTCCTCCCACTGCAGCCCCCGATAACACCCCCCCAGTTGTGTGAGGAGCAGCCGCCTATGCGGACAGATTTTTGGCATGGAACAGAGTCTCCTCCAAGTTAGCAAAGTGCACTTGTCCCGAGAAAGGGGCAACTTAAGTTATTCATGAAATCACCAAAGAAACTTTGCACCTTTTAGCTACGTGACTTTGGCGTCAAAAGCGGCGGCAGGAGTTTTATTTGACAAGGGTTTGAAATTAGAGCTTCACGCTGCAGGTCAAGGCTACACACTCACCTGAACCAAATATCAAAGTGTGCTCTATCAGAATCAATTTCGCTGCCCTTACTGACCCTTTGGCTGTGGGCGACAATGCTGAATTGAAACTAGCTGATTGAACAGCAGCTTTCGAAGATAAGTGAGGCAGGTGCCGGGGTCAATGCAATGCCAGTGTAAAAGACATCGCCGCAACTGCTTCTCTTTGGTTCTGATGGAGATTTAATTCGAAGGATAGCAGGGACTTTTCACATATATATATATATATATATATATAAAATAATGTATTCATAATTCCGAATTAAAGTGAGATGCCTTCCACAATGCCATGCGGATATGAGGCCTAACAATCAATAGAGCAGACACACTGTAATGGGTTAAACTGATTTAAACTGCTTCTCCCACTCCTCCCTCGTTCCCTCCGCCTCCGCGTCGCCATTAATAACAATTGAGACCCTTGGAGCATTAATTAGTGAGACTTTCCTGGCCGCCTCGATTCCATGAGCCACCTACAACGAAGGCAGACCTCCGTAAACACGATCTGCAGCATAGTAAGTTGTTGTTTTTCTACCGAGGGTTGTTTTTTTTCCTCTCTTTTTTTCTTTAGACATGGTGATGAGATCACAGAACTGCTCGAGCGATGCCTTACACACACAAACACTTCCTCTCTCTCTCTCTCACACAAACACTCCCCTCTCTGTCTCTCACTCTCTCTTCATTAGGCAGCCCCTGCGCTGGCCGCGTGTGATTCATTAGCTTTTATCCTCTTCATTTGAAGAAGGAGCTGTGTGTAATTGGAGCATCTCTGTTTGTCCGGCATCCTTCACACAGTCGCATCTCCGGGCCAATTATCATTCCATCGCCGAGCTCGGCCGACCAACGCAGCCGCGTCAGCCGCCTCGAGAACCAACTTCAAACTATTACTGCCGCTCAAGAATGTAAATAAAATCACTTGCAAATCAACAGCTAATGATTGAATGCGGAGTGGCACTCAAGGGATATGAAGATGATGAACCACATTGGTGAGACGTCGTCGAAGGGCCCGCGGTGGGCCGGCACTCAGCTTAACTTCCCCTATTTACAGAGCAGTCTTTGGGTGACAGTGCCACCGTTGTCTCATTTCAAAAGGCCGTCAGCTTCCATTTAATCTCAAATCGAATTTAGTTTCAGCAGCCATTTAATACAAAACTTCCCCAATCTCAGGCAAATCCAGCAGGACAGTGACCTCAAAATGTAGTGAAAGCTCCCAAAGAGCGCTTCGTGGTCGACGGTGGAGTGCTGTTTACAAGTCAGCTCAGTGCTCCGAATGGGTCTGAATCATCATGTTGTTGACCCGCTGGAGACCAGAGTGTCAGCTGAAGCTCAGGGGTCATTGCTCACAAAAGGATTCAACACCCAGTAGCAAACATGCACCGCGTGTCATAGTCGGACGGCGTGTTGGTGGCGGTCTGCGAATGAAAGAACGCAACCAGAACAGAGCGGCGCTTTGCAGGCGTGTTTACGCGCTGTTTAATGTGCCGAGGGCCGAGCATCCAATCGGCTAATCACGAGTCAATGAAATAAAACTAAAGAGCTACACGACGATGATGAGCAGCGTCCATCTGAAGAAGGTTGAAACTGATGAAACTAATTAAAGCTGACATCAGTCGTCCCTGTGCAGATCGATTATACTTTCCATAACCTTCTTAAACCAACCCATAAGACTTTCATTTATTTTGTTTGCCAGAGAAGTTGAATTCTATTTATGAAGTGAAAATCGGTAAACGAGAAAATAAATTAACCCCATGTGGATAGAATTGTGTAAAAAAAAAAAACTGATTTAATTTCTGCATTTGGAAAAGTCCACTTTTGCGCCTCTCTGCCGAAATTTGTGGCGTTGGCCGGTTTCTGTTTTTTGTGAGTAAATGCTGTTTACTTTTTTTCAGACTTTTCTCCAACCTCCCTTATCTCCTTCTTCAGGAACCCATTTCTTACATTTCCAAGAATGCCTCGTGGCGACTTCCAGAGAACAGATGCTGACTTTCCCCATCGAGACAAGGCTGAATAATGCGTCAAGCTGTGTGCCCTTTGCTAAGAATGCAACACGGTCTGTTATAGTAAAACTAACGAGGATTGCGAATCATTAGACGCCTTCCTCTTGCATGATGGATTCTTGGACGGCAAATAAACAAACAAATTCTTGGTCTTTGATATTGAATGACAAAAGCGCTGCTGATGATTCTAATGGAGGATTTTTAAATGATGGTGTGGAAGTATTTCGAAGTGAAATCATGTTGGGTTTATTGTAGTGTGTATATATGGGACCTTTGCTATCGAGTGTAAAACTAAGACGCTCACATAATGAGAGGCCATAGAATGTAAAATATGGTGTTGAGGTCCTTTATTAAGAGACTGGACTGGGTTGTATTTTGCACGTGACCTCACCACTCGTCAGTTCCAGTCACATCAAACCGATGGGCGATGTTACCAACTTCCTAAAGTTTAGTCTTCAAAGTCACAACCTCTGTGTGTACCAGCTGTGATTAGTCTTAAGACTTCCCTGCTGACAAACTCCGTCAAGGCCCTTTCTGAGGAACTCACTCGTGTACCCGCAGTGTTTGAAGAGCTGCAGCAAAACCATGTTTCCACCGCATTCATTATCATCATAATAAAAAGGGTCTGAAAAGCAAAGTTACAGAGGAACGTAGACACCTCCCTTCCTGCTTTGTTCTATCATCAATCACCATGGAGGGTTTTTTTTTTCCATCGGTTGAAGCCATCGAGAAAAAAACCACATGCATATTTAATTTCATTCTCCACTGGCTCACACAAAGGAAACTGCCACCCTTCAGGACACCTTTTTTTGGGGGGGGGGGGGAGTCTCTATTAAATCAGAGTCGGCTGGGAGAAGAGAAAGGAGAAACATTTTGTGAGTGAAAAAAAAAAAAAAACGAAATTACGGCCAGACTTCAAATTAAGTGCCGTTAATCTTCCCGAGCAGCCGATGTGTTGTTTTACTCCTTAGTCACAGCTCGCATGGCAATCGGGATCGGTCAACCCGCACGCTATCAGCGGCCGTCACTCTGCAATGACAAACTGCAGCTCTGCGCTCCGAGCGGGGGCATTATTCTCGACACACGGCTCACCCCTATCAGAAAACAAGGCGGCTTTTATGGCTGCCGGAAAAGGTGGTAAACATAACAAAGCGCACAGCTCCTTGGAATTTAATGAGTATAGGTATCAAATGCCAGACCTTCTAGAAGAGAGAGAAAACAAGCGTCCTCGTAATGTAGAAAGCAGGAGCACTGGCTACAGACAACAAGTGATTTATAGATTGTGGCCTGTTTTTTTTTTTAGTGTGCTTTCACTTTGAACCTGGAGCATCCAGTGGGGCATTGTGAGGGGGGGGTGATCTCGGTGATCTAATCATCACACACCCTCCATAACAAATGTCTCGAGCCGCATGCACGGGCTCACGTTTGGCCTCTCCATCCATCCGCGTGTGGCTGATCCGTCACCTCACCAGAGGGAGCAACACACATCCAATTGATTTTCTCCTGGTTAACATATTTACACACACACACACACACACACGCGCGCTTGTGCAATTAGGAGCCCGTTTATCGATGTCTGTGGCCCCACTGGGAGCCCTACAGTGAAGCCCACTCCGATAAATCTCCCAGTACTGAGGTTGCCAGCTAGAAAAGACTGATGAACCACATGATAAAATGGACTGGGAATACTTTGGGCTGCAGGGTGAGAGAATCATACTACGTGACAGTAACCGTTAATTTACTGTAACTGTTTAAGGCATTATGCCACCTGTGAAAGTATCAGAGCTACTTTTAGGAAGAAGCTTGAAGAAAGTGGGGGACACAGGAATAAAACTAAAATGTCATTTTATCTGTTTTCTTTAAATCAGACTGAACAGAAACAGTTTCCAGAGTGCATCTAGATTGTGATCTATGTTTCTGGCTTGTGTTCCTCCGCTCGGAGCAGCTTGACTTTATCATATGGGTTTCATATTATGTGTGTGCCATGCTGCCCCCAGCAGGCTCTGCAAAAAATGCATCAGTTATCTGTTGAATCCCACGGCACCCACTGAAGCCACACATCACAGAACAAATTCACACACACACACACACACACACGCGCGCACACACACACACAGACACGCACACATTGCTTCCTCAGAGTCTAAGCAGGTAGAGAATGGAAATAAATAAATATGGGGCCCCATTATAACACGTTAACTGTTTTGGCAGTATGCACCTCCATTAGACCGGACATTCATTGTCTCTATATTGATTGGCATGAATATGGGCTAATGCACCTTTTTCCTCATAGATAATGCCATTGTGGAGATAAAAGAATGATCCCTGCAGGGGCTAAATTAGACTCTGAATATCGAGTCCCCCTGGGCAATGTTCTACCATTACAATAAAAAGCTCTAGGAATTTAAATAAGTCTTATCATTGTACCATGGCAGTGCACTTTTTATTTCTCCATGGCGGTGAATATATACATGCAGCACGTATGAATTAATGAGTTATGCCATTAATTCAAGTAGGAGGGTCGTGTTTGTAACTGCAGTACGTGGGGGAGGCCCAGGTCATCAATCGAAAGATAAAACAACAAATCCAAATTTGGAGACAAACTTGAAAAAATGAGACGAAGTAAAAAACTTTGCAGAGAAAAGCAAAAGCATGCAGAGTGCATGCATGGGAAACAGTTATATTCAAATATATACTTTTAACCGGTTCATTTAATTGAAATAACAGTACAGTAAGTGCACATTGGATAGTTTTTTCTTAACTTGAGATGAAAACACTGGGAAGGGTGTTGGGGAGTGTGTGTGTGTGTGTGTGGGGGGCGGGGGGTCTGCTCACCAAATATAATTCATATTTTAGACTTTTATCTCCACGACAAAGTGTCAACATGCTCACCGGGACGTCGTGGATTAAGTTCAGTCTTTGAACAACGACGGTTCAAGGCTCGTTCGGCTAATCGCCTCTCCGCGCGCGCACACGACCAACGGCGCACACGCAGTGACACCTCGGTGCGTGAATCCCTTGAGGTTAATCACATTAGACAGCAACTTATCGAGACAAAGTTAGACACAAACATTAAACTCCTTCAACTCGTGCTCGTGAGTATGGAGCCGGGGGGGCTGACCCGCGGTGCCCGCCGTGGCGCACCTGCTCGTTGCGCAAAAAGCGGCACCAAAGGTGAGAGAGAACAAACTGCCGCTGCGGGTGAAAAGGCGGCGTTGTTGCGCCAAAGTGGCACAAACGGGAGAACAATTAAAGGTTTTATGCTCATTTCTTTCTGTAGAATTGAGACCCCCCCAGTGACGTGCGTTACTTTCCCGCTGGCACACATGCTCGCATCCACGCCACACGCACTGGACACATTTCTTTCTTTCTTTTTTTACATTTGATCAAATAAATTTCACCGCACAATTACAGGTCAAATTGCCTGCAAACCCTTCTGACCAAATATTGCGCAAACTGACTTTAAGTGCCTTCCCCCTTCACTTCGTCTCGCAGATGGAAGCGTGGAAAGCACCACTGCGCGTATGTTCTGTGCGCGCAGACGTTTCCAAGTAATCCTCCTTACCTTTAAAAACTTCCCCTCGTGCCGACAGCAGCAAGGTAATCGCAGCAAACAAGCAATTGATAACTTTATCCATTGCGACAGCGCCGCCGTAGCGTCAAAAACCTCCCCCCCGCAGCCGCGGGGTTCACTGGCAACTCTTCTTTCTTTATGGCAACTTGAATCCTACGCACACTTTTAGGAGTGTCTGATCTAAAGTGTCTTCTCTCTGTCCCCTGGCGTGCTGTCCGGGTGTGCGAGAGGGACACTGTCACCGACACGGCTGCTCCTTGCCGGGCTTGCTCCACACTTGGAGGGAGGAATGGGAGTGAGTCTTGATTCCGGAATTACGCGTGGAGTGAGAGGTCCGGCGTGCTCCGCGGGAGCAGCGGCTGTGCGCGCGCGGTGTGTGTGTGTCCGATAGAGGGCGCGCGTGAGAGACCTGCGGAGGGAAGATGGTACTCCAGAACCCCCCCCCCCCCCACACACACACACACACACACACACACACACCTTCTCAGCATCCTGTGACTGGTGGCGTTCATGTGGACCAGGTGGAGAAGTTTGGTCGGGGCCATTTAAGAGGCTTCTGTTTTCTATTTGACCAAGTCAGACATCATTAATTTAAGGTGGGAATACAGAATGAATGTCAATGATAGATCTTAGAACATATTTAGATTATAACAAAGTCTAACATTAACTAACAGCATTATTGTTACATGGTTATTTTCTAATGAAGCACACTATTCTGCACAATATGTAGAACACAAGAAAATTGCCATGGGCCATTAGTAGTTTATCTTACCAAATAAAATAAAATAAATTACTCATTTTTTGTTGTCAGAAAGTAGTACAAAGACAAAGACATGTTGCTGCATTATATTATCTTACATCGTGATGTCATCTGAGTTGGAGGTCACTCAGCCCATGCGTGATCCAAATCCCTATTGTATGTGTTATGACAGAACTCCGGAAAACAATCATTATTTGAATTTACTAATCGTGTAAAGGTGCAGTATTAAATAAAAGTAATGCGTCAACATATGTAGCAGAATTTGAAAGAGTGTTTGTCAGTTCAGGATTGAGTTTAACAGGAATCAGGAAACATTTATTGCCATAATATGTCAGACATACAAGGAATTTGACTTGGTGGTTGATGCGTAACAGCAGACAGTATGACAATGGACGACAAGACAACAGTGCACGAGGAATGAAATAAAATATAATGCTGTGGGTTATTAGTATAAGGCTATGTGTTAGTTTAACAATAAAGGAATGCAAGTTAAAGTTAAAAAATAAAGTGCATAATAATCTATTGAACTATGAACTAGGGGAATGTCCCGTCATATGGAATAAAACAGCATTAGAACCCAAATGTGTGTCTTCGATGAAGATCACATTCTATGATGCTCAACTTGACCCCTAAATTGATATTTCCTCAAAATCTTTTCACAAGGTGAACAAGGTGTCCCAGCTGGATTAAGAATCCAGCTGGGACACCTTGTTCACCTTGTGCGTCCTTTCTGATTCAAATTCTTGCAATGATCTGATTAGAGGAAAACAGAGGCCAACCTTCAAGACGTGTTATAAAAAAGCCACGTGCTCTCACACACACACACATTTATTTCAGCTCCGATGAACCAATAACAATACCTTACTTTGATTTATGCAAAAATGTGTTACAATTTAGTCTAATCTGAGACGGCAGAGGCAAACAACTGGAGGGTTTTCTCAGAACAATGTCGGACAAAGGGACGGAAAACCAACTAATGACAAAGTCAACCAATGTCATTCCGCCGTTGTTCTAGCATGTACAAACACGTGGTGGTTTCACTTGCACCAGCACTTTCCATTGCTCATTAAAATTTGGCCAAATTGAACTGGGTCTACATTTAGCCTTGGAAACGACCTTGTATTTATGGCCGCAGTTGTTGTTCTTCACAAATTTACGAAACAATGGCTGAAGCGTTTCATAGAAGCGCCACATGTTTTTTGTTCGTGGGTTTTAGGTATTGTCTCGGCTGCGACAGTTGCTGCCAGGAATGCATGAATACCAGTCTGAGCCGAGCTGTCATGGGAATTCACGAGAATGTAAACTCCTCCGATTGGGTGGAGAACTGAATGGATAGCATCATTGTTTGCACTCCCCAATGTAGAGAGAGAGAGAGAGAGAGAGAGAGAGAGAGAGAGAGTATTTGTGAGTATGTGATTGAAGGCTGTGTTTTAGGTTCTTCATAGACACAGCCCCTAAATCCTGTTCACCAAATTGGCTCATATCTTATCTCATCAGCACCAGCCTTTGTCTTCCTTTGTATTGATTTCAAACTGTATTTAGCTTAGAAGTGGATGATCAAATAATCAATGTTGCTGTTTTCGTCAGGTTTAGAGGTTTGTACAACTGCCACTTGGACGAGCTGAAGCTGGACACTTAGGACTCAGACTTTTGTCTGCTTCAAACATATATATCCATTATTTTTAGCTAACCATTTCAACCATTTATCCATTACTTCTGCTTACCTTTCCAACCGTGTATCCTTTGCTTAGATAACCATTTACTTTCCCTACTGCTTGTTAGCTTCTGTTCGAGCCTCATCATCCCAACATGTGGTTTTCAGTTGGCTCAATATGTTGTTAGTTGATTCTTCAAACAAATCATGATTTCCACTTTTGTGAAAGTAATCGAGCCGCCGAAGTGCCCTTGTTTTGGAATCAATAACAACTTCATCTGTGAGGACGGAAACAAGTCTGTGCAATGTACCTCCGACTTGACTTTTTTTCTGCCTGGTAACCTTTCACACGCTTAGGCCGCTTTCATCGCGCTCTCAAAGCGAGGTACCGCGGGGCTTTGACATCTCACTGATTGGACAGGAGGGGAGTTGCTTCAAAATGTACAAAAGACGAGGATCAAAGGATTCCATAGCTAGGCCTCAAGGTTAAAAAGATGCCACACCGTTTCAGCGTATCACTGAAACTGTGTTTTCCCAACAACACACGCTGTGCTGTCGAATAAGGGGACGTTGACGTTTCACTGTCAACATCAACAATCCTGTCAGCCTTCGGAAAATCTGTTCTCACAGATATCTCTCTCCACGGGAACACTTTGAATCAATTGAACACAAGAACAGTGAGCTACATAGCAAGTTGTGGTAATTGGCATAAGTGGCAGTATAGTGCTGCTTGTCAATAATGAAAATCACCTCATCCTGCGTGAGGAGTCTCAGCGGGACTGAATAAATCACAGAACTTGTCCCCGAAAAAAAGTGTTATTAAGCTTCTCCTCATGTGGCCGCCAAACAACAGTGATTTTAACGATTAGATCCAATCTGATTATTCCGTGCCTCGATTGTCAAAAGTTCAAAATGAGGTTGATTAGCCGTCCTTCATTACGGGAAGTCACTGCCGGTGATGCTAAACTGTTTTTCTAAGCTTTGGACTATTAATGCAGAAAAAACCTTTGAATGAAGAACAAGGGTGTCAATCTGTGCTCGTCCAGTTGCTTTATTTTGCACACTGTCTCATTATAAAGTAAAGTTATCGGAGCACGGAGCAATTAAATAGCTTTGTAAAATCCTACAAAGCCTGCTAAGTGCAGTCATGGGTGATCCCGGGTGTACAGCTGACCGCTAGTGAGGGAGAATCCTTTAGTGGAATGAGGGGGGGTCGGCAGACTGCAAGGCTTCGTTTTAAGTCATTGTCAAAAGTTTGTGTTTACTTTCAAAAGTGGTTCCCTGACCCTTTGATTATGAATATATATATATATATATACATATATACTACATATATGTACACATACATTATTACTAAAATAGTAACACCACCACAGAACACCTGAATTCAGGTCATCTGACTCACATTGATGCATTACCTTTAGAGGGGCTTTATTTGACAGCATGTCCCATGATCACTATCTAGGACAAAGACTTATTCAGGAGGCCTTCATCCATCATGAATGCATGGGTTGTTGATACGTGTGTGTGAATGCGTGTCTGTGTGTGCGTGCCTAAGTGAGAGAGAGAGAGAGAGAGAGAGAGAGAGAGAGCATTCACTTTGACTAAAGTAGTAACAGGTACACACCAACAGAGGTCCCCTTTCTGCAGCGCCTCCACTCCTCACTGTGAGCAGTCAGAACTGTTTATGACAAAGCTAAATATTTTGATATTTAAACCAAAGTACATTTTGACACCAAGTCTACACCCGCTCAGTTTAATTTAAAGCAGCAGTCCTGGTGGTATAATAACAGAACAGAGGTACACACTTACATTTAACCAGGCATACCCGTCACATAGTCAAGCTGCCCTTCTGCAGAAGAAAAATCACTACAAGCATCTCATTCTTGGTTGACGGGGTAGAAGTGTACAGTGCTTTGGATTAAAACGTGTTTTTGATGCTGCAGTATGTGATACTTAAAATTAAGAAAAGATGAGGAACCATTTTTCATCCTATTGTTTCAATTACGTGTTTCCTTGCTGATCTACGAGACAAATATTAATCAATTGTTGTGCTTATTTTTTCTTTAAGTACATTTGGTAATTGCTAATCAAAATTAGCAATACCTGCACATGTGTAAGAAATAATCAAAAATGTCCAAGCTACCTGAGCTTTAAAAACATTGATTGTTTTAAAAAAAAAAAAGTTTTTAATTGAATTGAATAATTTGTTCCACAGTAGTCCCCGCTTTTAGAGAAACAATTTTCAATCAAGTTTTTTTTTTTTTTTTCATCGCTTCAAATGCTTTGTGTGACACCCGACAGCCTCAGAGGAGCCGTCGCCCCACACGGCACTGCTCTGATCTGATGGAGTGGAACAACTATTAATCAGATTTTAAGTCCCAGTTGTGTTGTGTTTTATTATTTTGCAGATCTTAAGCCCCCCCCCCCCCCCCCTCCTTCATTCTTTCCACTGACTTTACACACCGGATCCCCATGACCTGAATTCAACAAAGCGGCTGGTGATGTGCAACCGAATTTACCCCCCATGCTCCCTCTCTGCCAGAGGCCAAACCAGATCAACTGACCGGTAATCAGCCCCCAAATGTAGATCTGTGTGAGCCAAGTGACTTGTCCTGAACCCTTTGCTGTAGATTAACAAATGTTTACACATGACACAGAGGTTACTTTAATTAGTTTTTAATTTAACCCAGCTTTCACATTACACATTAAAAAAACAAACAGGAAATCACAGTACCAATGAGTGCTGGTAATCATTTTTGTTGACTGATGGTATCTTAATACGATAATGCCTTTCAGGGCGAAAGACATGGCTCACAGCATGACTGCCACGTGCCGACTGGTGCCAACATCCCATTAGGACTCTTTTAGATGCAGACTCACGCATGTACACACACACACACACTCACACACAAATGCACACACAGCAGGAGTCCCTCACGTGGGCTTGAGGTAGTTATAGAGGGCACTGAGTCCCCCTTGCAGCACCTCCTGGATAGGCTTGAGGAGGGGGTTGTGGATGATATGAAGGCCTTTATCCATTGGGTGGCAGGCCAACCTGCCGAGCCTGCTCAGTAGGTACATTTCCATCGGCACATTTTGCAGATCATTGAAGTCAACATTGAGAAGTTCTAAAGACTCCATGAAGCACAGCGTCTTAGGCAGTGAGTGGATACTGTTTCCCTCCACGATGAGGATCTTCAGGTTAACCAAATCCTGGATCTGGTCCGCAATGGTCTCCAGACGGTTGCAAGCCAGATGGAGGAAAACCAGGCCCTTCATGCTGTAGACGCAGGCGGGGATGTGTGTGATGCGGTTGTGGCTGAGATTGAGTTTGGTCAGGTTGCGCATGGCCGCCAGGCTGCCGGGGAGGCCCGTGATCTGGTTGTTGGCCAGACTGAGCACCTCCAGGCAGGTACAGGAGCCGAGCTCCTCTGGGACCTCGCTCAGGCGGTTGCGGCAGGCGAAAAGCACGCGCAGCTTCTTCAGGAGGCTGATCTCCGCCGGGAGGCTGGACAGGTTGTTACCCCACAAGTTCAAGATCACCAGATTGTCCAAAGCGCCCAGAGCAGGGGGCAGAGAGCACAGGCAATTCATGGACAAGTTTAGCTTTTGCAGCTCTCGCAGCTCCCAAAGCTCAGAAGGGGTTTGATCGAGGGCCCGCATGGCCAGGCTGAGGGTGCTGTAGCCAAAGTGCACCGTGGTGTTTCTACGGATTCTCTCGGCAGCCGAGGAAAGGCTGGGCTGGTCGTCTCTCCCGGATCCCTTCCCGCTTTGACCGGCACTTCCGTCGTTCAGCTCCTTGCTGGAGAAACTGCGAGATTGCCTCGCGCCCATCGTGATTCTGTCAACCTATAGCGAGATGTTAGCCTGCAGTTAGCTGATCACCAACAACAAGAAGACCACTATGGCCGATGGCTGCTGATGGATCTCCAACGTTCTTGAAACGGCCACGCAGAGCATGATCAGTCCCACGCGTTGTCGCCGACGTGCTGACGGTTTAGCCGAATCCTGACTGCGTTTTATCTCCTCGAGAAGACTCGCAGGTTGCTGTGTTTTGAGCGCTGTGGGGGCTCGTGGTCTGCCTCTGCCGGACCAACTGCCTGTCTTACTGGATTTCATACCCCAGCTGGTCCTGTCACTTTGCATGTCCGCAGATAGCCCCCTGCTCCCCTCCCACTACTGCGGGGCCGAGCCGGGGATAGGATGCGGGGTGAGCTCAATCAGACGACGTCATTGGCGCAATCACACGACGTACCGCACGGAAATACACAGCCGCTCACGTGGTGCACATTATACTGTTAACTACACCTGTTGTGTTCTCTATGTGTATTGCATCGTGCAGCTAAAATAATTGAGATATTTGAAATACCAGGGCTGGCCAACCCTAATCTTTCCATTCTTTTTTCGCGTGGTGTCGGTCGCTGATCTCTTGAATGTGGCACCAAGCCGGCAGCCGTTAAAACACTGAATCATCTCTCAAAAAAGCCACAGTTCTTAAAGGTATTAGTGGAACTATATGCAGAGACATGTGCTAGTATAATCTCAAGTGCAAAAGGACATGGAACATTCCGTTGTGTTCCTAGAAAACTCTGCTGCTATTTCAAATCTTATTCATGTGGCGCCGAGAGGACAGTCTCTCTTTGTGTACACGTGTTCACTGTAGAGCATTTGCATTTTTGAACTTGTCTTTGCCCGAAGCAACTTGCACACTGAGGCGAAAAGTTCTTCACGCTTGTTTTCTGAAGAGTTTTGTAAGTACCTGAATGCTTTTTGCTTGTCATTTTAAAATGTAAAATATCATTTTAGAACATAAGATTACTACCGTGTGCGTTTGCCTGATCAGGCCACAGCCATGCAGGCGGTGGAAATATCCCATCATGCATCTGTTCAGAGGCAGAGACATCTGGACAAATACATTCACACCCACAGTACCACAGGGAGTATTTCCATTTCCTGCTACTTTATACACCTATTACACTGTGATTCAGAGCATGATATTGTCTTGTGTCAATTGAAGCAGACTCATCCCAAATGGTTGACTCCATCTCAGCATTAAACTTGCAACGTTCAGGACAGATATACAACAGCTAATGGCATGTTGAACCAATGCTACGCCTTTTTAAAACTGTTTTTAAGATAGATTTAGTGAGGTATGTCAATATTAACAGCAACGTTGATGTTGTTTCATTAAAATACTAAAGTATTATCGTTATCATTGTGCTCCCTCCACCAGTGTCCATTTGAACAATAGGAGGATAACCGCGGTATCTGGAGGAAAACTTAGCAGCCTGCACATTGTAGAGCCCAAGCCAGCCTGTTTTGAAGTAATGTCCCTCCTTGTGTGAGGCAACAGCGCTGAACACGCACAGAAGTCAAGTTGTTTTTAGCTCCACTTTAAAAATGGGTTTGCAAAGAGTTTTACAATCATGTTACGCATTCTACCCTTACGGGTTGAATTCAGATAAAGCAAAAAGAAAACTGATAGACGTACGACAGAGCAACAGAGGACGAACCACCCTTGCAGCATAGATAGACATTTAATAGACATGTACACCGTGTACAGTACAGAGTGTACACTTAGCTCCTCTGCCATACTGCTAGTACTGTGCACTGTAACACGATTCAACCCTGTTAACATGATAATCCTTTATTTTGATTGTTACAGTCATACCTTGATACTCTACTTTCACTTTTGTATTCCCCTCTATGGTATGTTTTATTTGGTCTGTTCATTGGGATTGTTGACGTTAGTTTCTCAAAATCAACAATGTACTTCAAATTTATTTTTATGGCACCGATTGTTTTTTAAAGGGGTGTCAGTCAAGCAAGATTTTTACGATGCGCAGTAAACAACATATATAGACTGCATGTTATCAGTGTAAATGGGAACTTGGAATTGATCCATTTTCCTGGACAGAATCATAAAGTCTGACCAGGACTTGGAGTGGCCTTAGTCATCGTTCTTCTCCCAGCCCAGTAATCAAAGTACCTGGATGACAGTTAGCAGTGATATCCAGCTCTGGGGACTCGGTGGCTCCGCTCTGAGCACGGCTACATCAGCACTTATGAATGACGGGTTGAATTGGTCACCGGAGGGGTCGGGCTGTTGGGGTTGCATTGCCGATTCCGGCAGCTGCTTGTGCAGCATGTCTCTTTGGACAGATTGCATTGAATGTTGACACATTCATATCTAACTTTGTGTGGAAACTGTCTTCTAGCTGACACTTTATCACAGTCACAACCCCGAGAATGTGCAGTTCTCGTGTATATGTGTGCTGCGCCTAATTTCACAAACAGCAGGAATGCTGTATCCTGCCATCCTCTATTTATATGAAAAATGACACCTCAGCTGTAACCATTAGAGCCCTCCCCCCCAGTGCAAACACATCCCCACAGTGGCAACATGAGGCTCAGAACACATGCTGTCAAACATGCAGTAAACTCCTGGCTTCGTATGCATATCAATCTTTGCGGCTTAATTGTAGCACTGCAAAGAAAAGCTAAGATGGCTTGACGGATGGAGGTGGGATGGAAGCTGGATGGGTCGTGGATGAATGGACGGAGTGAATAATGCTCATTTCTGTGATGGAGAGATGTCATCATGACATACTTCCCCATAACACACCGTCACCTAGCACTCCGTCGTAATCCTGTGAGGCATACATCTTCATTTGGTGCTGCTTTTTTATCCCGGGCATGTTTTTTTTTTTTGTTCTCCAAATGAATCTTACTTTCTACCGGAGGAACAGATGTGCGGAAACAGCTTGAGCTTTGATTTACAAGGAAATAGGATTCACCAATCCTATCGGTTTCACGACACCTCCATACAGAGTCCCATTAGAACCAAATGAGGATGAGTTATTCACTCTGAGAACAGTTACACCCTCCAGTCCTCAGGGTGAAAAAAATGGTCTCATTTGAGAAAGCTCATCTGCTTATGTGGCACTATAATGACTCTGGATGAGCTACCTTTAGAGACCCAGGTTCAAGATATATACCATTATCACTTGCTCATTACTGTGGAGGCTCCCAGGGCTGACACATGATATATGGCCCCGCTGCCACCAAATCTGCCCGTAGGTGTCTCTCCACTGTTGAAATGTAAGGAGTACCTGCCAAGACCTGAGGCTCTGTCGACTCCATATTGCAGACCTGCTCCCTGAAGCCAGCACTCATATTGAAGAATATGTTCCCTCCTCAGACAAAAAGCAAGACAGGATTAGATCCAAGAGACAAGAAAGATGCATTTTGCAAGCTTATTGAGTATTCCAGACCAAATTAGTGCCATGAAATGAGACAGAGCATGCGAATGGGGTGGATGACGAGCCACCTGAGAAGATAATCGTCTATTATTCAGCAGGTGCAGATGTGAATATTCACACCACTGGACACTTTCCACTTTCCTTTTGTGCACGCGCGCGCATCCCCCTGGCTAATGGAGCCTGCGGAAGCAGCCCTGTATTTTAGTCAAAAATTGAGGACATGTCAAAAATTTGATTTGCCATCTGGAAATTGGCTGCAACAGTGCTGGGCCCAGATCTGCAGGTGACACAAAGGATCTACTTAGCAATGCAAATTAGTGGGGAGGAAATCTGAGGGAGTGTCCAACAAGTCAGTTTGGAGACTGAACACGAGGCCAAGAACATTTCACTGGGGTTGCCTCTGGCTGTTTGTGCAAACTGTCGCTATGGTAATGACTATTAATCAAGGCAGTCTTATTAAATTCAAGCCTACCGTGAAGACACATTGGTGCTAAAAGCACAAACACAAATACATGACCATTCTGCAGTATTTTTCACCTCCGTATTAACTAACTCAAGCACCTCCGCTGAGTATCTGGTAATCTCCTAATTTCTCTCCCCAGGCCACAGGCCAGGTATCTGTAGTTAGATCTGCAGCGAAGCAGCCAGATTCATCTTCAGATAAACTGGGACAACATGACGAATAGACAATAAAGGCACCCGGGGGAGAGAGCTATCCGGGTTAACTCCGCCGCATAAAGACACTATTTGTGATGATGGCTGGAATCAACGGGGAAGTGCAGTGAGCAAAGCTGCGCTCCAAAGTGACCAAATCAAGTCCCGACTTTGCTGATGCAGCAGATGGGGCGTACGAACCAATTGTGGCTGTGACAACAACCGGCATGGGTGATGAAGTACCAGCGAGCAGTCTATCTGGGTCTCACCTGCTCACTGCTTCTCCAACAGGCCACTGAGTGTCGGCCAGAAACAGTTGGTACAGCGAGCGCAGTCGCAGAGGAATCATGATGAGACAAGCCGTCAATGCTTTGGGACGCCAACGAGGTCCATCGATTTGTATGAGCCTGACCTCGTCACTCCCTGAAAGCTCAGCAGAGGCCGAGGAGGGAGAGCAATGAGCAATGTAAAACAATCAGAATCAGAATATATGTGAGTGTTTTTCTTAATGTACACAACAAGTGCATTGGTGTGGCGTGCACAGGGTGCTGCGGGGAGAGCGGAGGGATTCATCTCCCAGGTCACACGTTCAGATCTACGCTGACAGTGACAATATTTACATGTTGAAAAACTATACTTAGAGGCAAAAAAATTCAAAGATACAGATAGACTGAATGATTCGTGTCCCAGATTTTTCCTGACCTGGATAATGTTAAGTGTTGATCATGGTGTCAGCCTGCCGAAAGAAACTGATATTGCGTCTGGCTGTTTTTCCGTACATTGCTCTGTAGCGCCTACCAGAGGGAAGAAGCCGAGTCCAACATTTTGGACTCGGTTTTCAGTCGAATTCATTTTTCCTTTGGTTGTATTTCCAACAAATTATTTATGTGTTTCTTATTTTACATGGCTGAGTGTCCAAATGTGACCTCACTATAAAATGTTTGGAACATAGTCCCAAAAGTCCAGACAGCCACGCTCTACAGATCGTACACTCGGTTTGTGGCTCGGGTTCTTACGTGATGCACCGCCAGCCAACGGAGTCTGGGACTGACTTGGCAGCAACGCCATTGTTACTTCAAAAAGCCATCTTGAAGTATTCTGGTTCCAGACCACTGCATCGCTGCCCATATGTTGACGTGAGTGACAATGATGGAAAATACCAACGAGCTTAAGCGGTGTGTCAGGTGTGTTGGAGGCACTCATATTTGGACCACAAGCGGCCGCACGCTTTCAGCGCGAATTGCATCACTGAGGACCTTTTCAGCTCATGTCACCAAAACCCGAAACAATGGGATCTGACTAGCTCTGTTCCAGAAATTAGGATGCGTGCCAGGCCGTCACTGCCAGCAAGACATTAATGTTTCATGTGTGGCTGATATGGTAATCATTGGATCCCTACAATGACACCTTGTGAGAGTTGGATAACGATGGCTGTCTTTCAGGCCTGTGGGACTCTGGACTCGGTCCAACAGCTGAGGCACAGCCTGAACTGTGAATGTGCCAGTTAAAAGGGCTGCAACGCACCCAGCAGGTAGAAAAAGTCTCAGAAATTAGAGAAATGAAAGTGCAACGGGTGTCCTCGAGCTATAATGCAGACACGCAGCCTCCCTTTGTGGCATTTGTGGCACACAAATGCACTCCTCTGGGTTAAATATGCATTGGGTTTCACGAGGTTCCGCGAGTGGGTCCAGGTGCCCGTTGGTGGCACGGACCCAGCTGGAGGATGTGGTTGACTCGCTCCACTGGCGCTCGGGCTGGCATACTAACAGAGCCAGGGGTGCTTTCACAGCGAGTTGAAAGAGGCTGGCGCCGGAGCCTCGCGCCCAGGGTTCAGAAACACGAGCTCCAGCTGCATGTCCGCTAGCTCGCGTAGCCGAAGAAATGGGAGGCTGCAGAGCTCAAGTGAATGTTTTTTTAAAAGTGCAACGTGGCAAAAATAAACATTCGCCATCGACCGTCTCGCGAGATTCTGTGAAATTAATTGCTGGGGTGGAAAAAAAAAGAAGAATTTTCCAATCACAAGAGACGGACGCGACAAAAGGCCGACATGTTGAGAAGAGCTTAATGTATTACTTCTCTGAGGCACGTGTAAGCCTTTTATTAATATAAAACGATCTTGTCAGACACCTGTTGTTGTTGTTGCGAGGGGGAAGGGGGGGGGGGCATTTATTGCTGGCCCGGTCAGCACAGTATAATCCCTGTCTCACACACGGCTGTATCTCACCACCTATTCTTGGTCATCATCATTTCTTGAGTGCTTGTGTGAGTGACCGTGAGTGTGTGTGTGTGTGTGTGTGGGGGGGGGGGGGGGGGGAGAGGGTTTCCAGTGATTGCAGGCACCCTTCAGCCATTTCAGTTGAGCTATTTTCTTTTTTTTTTCTTCCATTTTTGACACCCAATGTCACGCAGAACAAATCGCCTATTGCTGACACCAGTGATTTCTTGTCTCCAGCACTGAGAAGCGTGTGTGGAGGCAAAACAGTTGGGTCTTAGAGACGGGGAGTCGGACATTTCTGTGATTAGGTGGTAATAGCCCAGGACGTGACCGGGAAACAGGGGACCTCATTGGTCACATGCCATGGAAAGCTGCGCACCCTTGGATCTATGGGCTATTTTTGAGACAGTATATAACCACCTCAAGAGTTTGGCTCCAAAAATTGCAATTTAGGCTGAATGGAAAAACTATATGGAAATGTCTGCAAGATTTTGTTTTTTTAACCAAGTGCATCATTTTTATGATTTTGCATGACTCAAACTTGATTGACATACTTGAGTAATATTCGTAGAGTCTGCCTGTGGCTCGACCCACTAATTGAGGCCTATGGTATTGTTGCATGCCTGCGGCTGTTTGCAGGCCACAGTTATATTAAGACCTGGATATTTTAACATCTATAACGCAAAACACTATCAGCTCATAATCAGGGATGTACTGTATTTGTGAGGTTGATGAGGTTCCACTGTTTGATGAACAGTGAAAATGCTTACTCAGTTTGAAACAAATACAAGAAATGGATGGAAATAAACAATAATTATAAGGTGCTGTTTTGGCTGAAATACACAACAGTTTGAGCATTGACACACTTACTCGACTGGCAGTGTGAGTGCCTCCTGTGAGAGTCATCAATGGTGTTATGGGGACATCTACTGGCTAACATAAGATAGATGGATGGATTTATCCTTTATTTATCCACAGAGGGAAATTTGTTTGTGGCAGTGGGTTTACAAAGTAAACAAAATACATTCTGTAATGAAAAATAAAAATCTCTCTCTCTCTCTCTCTCTCTCTCTCTCTCTCTCTATATATATATATATATATATATATATATATATATATATATATATATATATATATATATTCAATTTAAGAAACTTTAATAATAAAGAAAATGCACAAAATCGAAACATCATACAGTGGATGAGAAGCATTTACCGTGAAATAGAAGTTAAAGAACAGCTTTTCTACAGTAAATCTATTTCAATCCTCCTAAATATTGATTTTGTGTTTCTGTGCTCTGAGATCTAGTTCTAGCTCTAGTTATCTCATGATAATAGTTTTTTCTTAATACTTTCAACACGTTTGTGTCTGTTGGTGTTCCAAATATTCAAAAAAATAACACATATTGATAGGAAATATGTGATAATCACACAAACTGCTGTATAAGGGTCCACTTGACACCCGCAAGGAGAAAAATAAATCAACTGTTTTACACAAAATGACTGACACGTCACTGAAGCAAAAGTACAAATACCATATTGGATTATTGTGCACCAACCATGTGATGGGAAATTAAATACATTTTTACTCATCTTGGCAGATTGGAGTGAAAGTATACATGGGGATGAAGGCCGGGAGAAGCAGATGCTGTGTGTGGCTTCGGTACAGAACAAGGGGGCGACCATGTGTGTGGATCATTCCTGGTCAGTAAGGACTTGGTTGTCACTGCTGCTGCTGCACTGTGCCAACTTCCCCTTTCTATCTCCCAGCAAAATGTTATTATTGTCGTTTAAGGTTTTAAATGATTTTCACCACACGAAATATGTCCCAATTTTAGTAAATGTACTAATAACCTCTGTATAATCTTATTCAAGGAACCTACTGGTGTTTTTCTCTGCACCAACAATCTCAAGAGGGTTGATAATGGAGAAGAAAAAGAAAGAAAGACAATTTAAAATTGTATTTTATTATGAGCCTCATATTGCAGTAATTATTTGTTAAATGGAAGTGTGATGACTGAAAAGAAGTATGTTAGGAAATTAGAAATTATGTGTTTCTTCCATTGTCTGCGAAGGCCGGACTTGACAACAAAGTACAAACAGTACAAACAATTCCATCTCCAAGATCTGAAATGAATATGAATGAAAAGAAGTAGCTGTGGTAAAGTTGCCGATGAGCTGGGAGTCGATGGTTAACCTCTAAGTCTGTTAACAGAAAGTAAGTAGCACAAATTAACTTACTGACCTTACGCTACTGACACAGATATAATAAATGAAACTGATTTGTAAAAAGTACTGGTGAAGGGAGATCCCAAGTAGCACATACTGCAAATCAAGAACACCGCAAAGTCATTTATATAAATGTACTTAGTTACTATCCACCACTGTATATACTATTTCTATAGGAAACATTGATGTTTTGTTGATACTGAAAATGTACCTTATAGTGATCTTATAGAGTGATAATGGGAATACTATATACAAACTATGGCAACTTTGTATATTTGTAGTGACTTGTTTTATCTTTAGGAAGGTCGTTACAAAACTACTACAACGTGTAAAACGTAAAATTGATACAAACAGTGACGTCTTAATTGTAGCAGTGACGCCAGTAGCCCTACAGATATGAATGACATTGCACCCAACCACCCAGCACCCTTCAATGCGTGTAGTAGCCAATCACATTCCAGGAAGCGGGCAGGACTACCTGACGGACAGGTCTCTTATCCAATCATATTTTTACAACAGGCCTTGCTTCCCGCCTTCATTCTGCTTGTAGCCAATCAGGACACGGCATTGATTACTCATTCATCACATAGCAAAGGGGAGTGACGCAGTCACAGAGCACCTATAGTTGCTCCATGCTTATTTTTTGTGACATGACCTGAAATAACGTTATTTTTTTTCAAGCCGAGAACGTGAAGACCATAATTATTTTTAAAAAGCGCAAAGAAGAAGGACTCCTGCTGGCATCTGGCTGTATGTCGAAGCTCTCCATCCCTTGAATTTGGATGCCATTCCGGTTGGAGGTTGCGGTGCACCCCGAGGACTAGATGCGATAACCTGCACGAGACATGCCGCAGCCAAAATCACGGAAAATAGCCATCCTCGGGTACAGATCCGTAGGTGAGTCCCGACCGGACAACGCGAAACGGAACCGGTGGGACGGCGTCTTTGGGGCCTCAGCGGCCTTTTCGTGTGAATGCAACGTAACGTCCTCCACGCGAGACATTTACGCCTCCCAAAGCTTATTAGACCTAAATTATAGGAATGATGATGGGGCGCCACCTCTCGCGGTGTTTTTATCACATGAGGCCTCTCGCTTCGGTTTGAATGTATGAATACATATATTTTTTCCTTTGTCCTTACTATACGTTTCCATATGATACCGAAGCTGCGTTAGTGTGTGCCATGCTTTCTGAAGGCCGGAATGACCACAAGGATTTGACGCATTGCTGTGCGCTTAATTCTATATTATCAGAAACCCGCCGGAGCGCACTTTGTATGCGGTGAAAGGATGTGCACGAAGGCAAGATGGCACACGCAGATTCAACCAGCCTAAATAATATATTTTAAATATTCCCACAGATATTTGGATAATATTTATTATTGCATACCCACCATATAAAACCCATGTTATTAATCCCATGGTATTCATATCTGTTTTTGATCATTTTGCAGGTTTTGGTTGGTAACTTTGAGTTTGACTCATATTCTGATGATGATTTTATGCTGTGGTTTTCAGTCATTAATCCCCTTGACTTCTTCAAGATGAATATATCTCGAGCCAAAGTCATTGACTAATCAATATCAATATTTGGTAGTTTTTATTTATAGCTTTCAACATTTGTCATGAGATTCCAATATGTAAAACTTCCCCGTTTACAATATCCCTTTGTGTTTTGCAGGAAAGTCCTCCTTGACAATTCAGTTTGTGGAGGGCCAGTTTGTGGACTCATATGACCCGACAATAGAAAACAGTAAGTGTCGATTTAGCTTGAAATCTTCAGTTTAGTTAGCAGGTGACAGCGTGAACGATACGCACACGCATGAACCAGCTTTAACTGCCTTTAATAGTCCCTCTGCTCTTGACTTTTTTTGACTCTTTATGTATCTGCCTGTTTCACGTGTGAGAAACTCACATTTCTTGACACTTGAATGTGCATTTCTTTTTTCGAAGTATGTGGGACACCTTTCCTGCTGTGATTCATCAGTCAATCAGTTGTAAAGTCACGTTTGGTTGTCAGTTGTTCGACTGTCCAAAATCACAAATTTGTCTTAGAGAGTTTTACCATCAGAACAACCTATGAAACATGTGCTTAGACGTCCCATTATCCTGTGTGCTACCTCATGTGATGAATTTGCTCAGTTGCCATGGAGATTGTTTAGTTATCATCATGTGCCCTAAGGTTGTAGGTCACAATAGGAGTTTTTCATGCAACATTACATTACATTACCGGTCATTTAGCTGACGCTTTTATCCAAAGCGACTTACATTACACTTTAAACCCATGGCGTTTACATTTTTGCCTGGGGAGCAATTAGGGGTTAGGTGTCTCGCTCAGGGACACTTCGACTTGAGACATGGGGCAGCCGGGACTTGAACCACCAACCTTGCGGTTCCCAGCACACCTGCTCTACCCCCTGCGCCACAAACTCCAAGGGTACAACTAACAAATATTTGTATTACAAATAATTATTTGCTTTATGACAGGTTCAAAACTCAAAGTCTTTAATTTAGAAAAGAGGAAATCCTCACATTTGCAAAGCTGTAACTAGAACATCTTTGGCAATTTAGCTGAAAGAATGAAGATTGTTGTTTTTCAATGTGATTTCTCGTTAATTGCTGATTGTTACAGCTCTAATACAGCATCACAATGTCGATGTTGTGTAATTATATAATCTCCTGTTTACATTTAATCATGTTTAACTTAATGATTGGAGGATGGGAGAGGAACTGTTCTTATTATATATCTTTTTTAATTTTTGATGTAAAGTTTGCTAGTTATCATCAATGTTGTCACCTCCAACGTGCATCCCGATGACTCCAAGACATGATGCCCCAGAAAGAAGAAGAATGATAAGTCAGAATTGCTTCCCAGCAGGTCACACATTCCCTGCAGAACAGTGGCCCTTCTGAGGCCCTTCTGAGGCCCTTCTGGGGCCCTTTGGAGAACTCAGCCGCTGTCGCGTTTGGTCAAAGTTCAACCTTGCTTGACATTAGTGCAAAAAGTACAAAAATAGTGAGCTTTGCTTCAATGTGTTTAATGTACATTTGAACAAACGAGATGATTCTTCAAACGCCCACACACACACACACACACACACACACACACATGTTTCCGGACTCTCCAGAGATTTGAGTCTAACATTTACCTGTAGGCTGTTTTTCCTTTTCCCGACATGTTTCCTCACATATAGACCCGCGCTTTCGCCAAAGTGTGTGGTCCGTATCTATAAATAATGCCTGGGTGGTTAACATAAAGTGGAGCGTCAGCGAGATGCTGCAGGCAGCGCAATCCCTCAAGTCCTGTAGATAACGCGACCCATCTCCAGGCAGATATCGACATTCCTGTGCGGGATGAACTCAGTGGTACCAAAATGGATCCGTAAGGAGATCCGCGCACCGAAGACGCACTATCATACTGCATAGAGAAGAAGCTGCTGTACGATCCCTATTTGACAAACGTATCTTTTAAGGAAACGTTTCCCCTCCGTCCTTTGAAATGTTTTATTCCTGATTTCGATTATATCTAACGTGTCTTTTCTTTTGACCGTAGCATTTACTAAAATGATCACAATAAATGGACAAGAGTACCATCTTCAGCTGGTAGACACAGCAGGACAGGTATGCCGATTGATTGATTTTTAAAAATGTGTTACTCGCTCCCAAATCCCAAAGCTCGATTTTTTTTAATCCAGACACTATCTTGATGAGAAAGTAGCTCATGTTTCCCGGTGCTCAGAAATAGCCTATCGGAATTCATAATTGAGGAGGTATTCCCTTTAGTTAGACAGATCTTTTCTTTTATTTCTTCTTTTCCAAACCTGTAAATTAACGTAAAAATGTCTCCTCTGTATTTTCCTCTACAGGATGAGTACTCTATCTTCCCACAGACCTACTCCATAGATATCAACGGTTACATTCTGGTGTATTCCGTTACATCCAATAAAAGGTATACTTTCACTTCCCCCCTTTTCTGTGTGATCAGTTGAAGCTTCGCTGAAATGCCAAACAAGCAACTTTCCCTTCTTGTGTTTCAGCTTTGAAGTTGTACAAGTCATCCATGAAAAACTACTGGACATGGTGGGAAAGGTTCAGTGAGTACGGCTTTGTCTTCTTGCTCTGCTGAAGTAGCTGATGTATTATGCATTAATGACAATGCGCCTCGTCCTTTTTTCCTTGGATGCAGAGTTCCGATTATGCTGGTCGGAAACAAGAACGACCTACATATGGAGCGGTACGTCCCGACATTGGCTTTAATTGTACCATAGGTCCACCATAGGCAGTGGGTACACACAGTCATCAATTAGTCTGTGTGTGTGCAGCTCTGCAAACGTGCCTTGTTCAGTCGAGGCAGAATTGAACTCTGCGGCCTTACTCGGAAATACTGATGTGCTTCATCCTGTGGTTTTCCGTTTCTTCTTTAGAGTGATCAGTTGTGAAGAAGGAAAAGCATTAGCCGAGTCCTGGAACGCTGCCTTCATGGAGTCCTCAGCTAAAGAGAACCAGGTAGGAGATCACACTCAGCAGCGTTTTATATATTTACTTTATATAATAAAGAGTGTTTGCCGTGAATTTGATGAGCCTTTCCTGGAGGCCATCGGGTGCATCTTTGTTCTTACCCTCGTAGAACACATTTGTAACAGAAAACCTTTGAGGGCAATTGGTTTGAAAGAGAGAGATTGTATCAAGTTGCATTGTGGGGAATAAGCAGCTGTTCCGGAGCTTGATCTATACTAGGGACCAAAGGTCAGGATATCTCAGCTTCATGTTGTGCTTTTTCTGCTTATATCTGTCGGTTTCCACCGAGTTTATGGAGGAGCTGCAATAAATCACAGCCACAAATCAGGGCCCGCTTTAAGAATCGCACCATAATAAATCCCCTTTTAAATCCCACAATTTATGGCCAGCGTTTGTCAGCATTACCGATTCAAATCACTTTGCGATCTATAACCGCATACCATGTAAAAATGTAACCGTAACCTCTCCCGCACCGGCATCTCATCATGTTACCCCCCTCCCCCCCACCTACCCTGAGCTGTGAGCTGACGAAGCCGCTCTCCTTCTGCTTCGTATTGTTGCTATTGAAGACCACTCGGCTGCCCTCTCATGGGCTGCGGTCATGTCAGGAGTAACTCCAGGAAAGTGTTTCATTAAAATAAACTCACGGTAAAGTAATCACAGGTGTTGCAAATGGATTTAACGACTTTGTGTCACGTAGAAGGCGAAAAATTAGCCGACTGGTTCCCCTCAGCTCTGCGCAATGTTGTTTTGGATGAATGGCCAATCAGTGATTTTTTCCAGGAACAGCAGGACAGGGATTTTCTGCAGAAAAGCAATAATCTAAACACTCCTGTTACCGATGTTATAGAGACTGCAAATGAAGGCCAATGCTGCTGTGTCTTTTAGACGTGTAAATAACCGTGTTCACTGCCTCCAAGGGGGCCAAAAATATCAACATGTTGCATTTCCCTCATTTCCATTCAGAGAGATTGATTTTTGCAACATAGCTAAATTCCGTAATCGGGAGGTTTTGTTGATCTGCAAACCACAGCGCTTGGCCGTCTTTAAATGCACATAAAAACAACACCTCAAAGTCTGTAAAGCGTTCAAATGTGTTGACTGAGACATGTGACAGTATCCTGTGTGTGTGTGTGTGTGTGTGTGCTTCCTTTCAGACAGCCGTGGAAGTTTTCCGGAGGATGATCCTGGAGGCAGAGAAGATGGACGGCGGCGTGCAGCCAGGAAAGACGTCCTGCTCCATGATGTAGAGCCGCCCAATCAACACACAGGACACTGCACTGGGATATCCCGTTACTTGAAGGCTAGCTGCCAGTTCTCCTCCACCTCCGCTGAGTCCTAAATATCCAACACTGTCTATTTATGGCTCTGATTCCCACTGTTATTTATCAGTATTTCTACACCCCTCCCCCCCCCCCCCCCCGTCATCCTCATTTTTCTTTTGTGTGTTTGATAAAGAGAAGAAAAAAAAAGATTTGTGGCGGTTCCCCTGTCTTCTATTTCCCCATAATCAAACCCTCGTCCATCTCTGTGTTCGGCTCTGATGCCAAACACAGAACTTGTATCAGAAAAAATGTTTCCCCGTGCTCGATTATAACGACTATAGTAACTAAGGCCACAGATTGGCTTGATGCATCTTAGCTTCTACTTACGCAGCTTCCATCTAGGCAACACGTCCTTCTATGTTTTAAATAAGAGATAAGGGAAATGTAATGTGGGCCATGTATGAGCTCTGAAAATAGATAAGTAATCATGGACGTTTCTTCTGATACATCAGCAGCTGTTTGGTCTCTCCCATGAATCCTAATTGACCTCTTTTTCTACTTAATCTCCACGCAGCAGCCACTTCTCTGTCCCTCAGTTGGTTTTCATAGCGGTTACTGTCGGCCCCCTCCCCCCAAAAAAATCTGCATCCATTTTCTAATGTTGAAAATGTTGTACAAATGTTTTTGATTGTAATCATTAAAGCAAAAATTGGTTATGTAAAGAAGGGTCGAGTGTGGATTTTTACCGGCTGATAAGTACGATTTTTGTCCCCTGAGAGGCAGAGCAAGTTTATTTTGTTACCTGTATAACAAATACTGTAGCTGCATGGCTTTATAAGGATAGACCCTGCGTATTGCACAAACTGGATAATGAGCTGAGATTCAGTAAAAAAAAAAAAAGCAATACTCAAATTTTAAAGTGTTGTATTTATTGAAACCTGTTGAATAATAACTAAATGCCATTTTTCCATCTTGTCATTTTGAACCATTAGCGTACCACTAAGGGATGACCTGAGATGTTTAAAAGAGCACACAAGACCTCTAATTTGCATATTGCTGCTACATTAAAGACAAATAAGTATTTATAAAGTATTTTCTTTCAATGAGTTTCACTGCTGTTTGTACTGATATTTTTCCATGATAGAGATTTTGCGCCCCCCTCTTTTTTATCCCCCTACTCTCCGTGTTCGAATATGATGTTGTTACTTGTGTTCCAGTTGAACTTTGAGGTAGGTTTTGGTCGTGAATATTAAAAGTAATTAAGGAATGGGGTGAAAGGTCAGTGCAAAGTCCTGTGGGAGCATGAGCTCTGAAAGCGCTGAAGCTGCCTGAGCACCTTTGTTAAAATAACCCAACCTGCTGAAAATGAAACTGTTAACTGAATATGAATCCCCTAACTCGTGCTCTTTGGCCGTAGTATGAAGACTTTGTTATGGACTTCATGTGGATGTCGAAAGGGAAACTTGAGAAGAAATAAGAAGGAGACTCAAACTGCTTTTATTAGTCAGACGATTGACAGACCAAGTTTAGTTTTGAATTCACACGTGCGTTTGCACCTCTGAGATACTCAACTCATTTCAATAGGTGTTGCACATGTCTTCTGTGCAGCAGTTGATATTGATGTAGGCGTTCATCTTCAGCATTTCGCAGTCTGACAGCGCCATGCATTTCTGAAACTCTCCATCTAAGAAAGATTTTTTTTTTTTTAAGGAAAGTGATTCATGAAAAGTCAATGTGCTGTATTTGATATGGAAAATATTCAATATTCACATCTAGCACATCGATATAGTTTATAGCTACGTGAATGTTACCATGCCCGGTAGTGTTTTGCCACAAGAGGTCTCAAGCACATCTCTTTCTCTACACTTTTTTACAGAACTTCCTCTTCCTCAACCTCCTTATTGGTGCCAGTTTTGGTCCCAGATGACATTCTAGATAAACTCACGTGGTGGTTTGAGGAATCTGGCCGCAGCGCAGGCATCCTTCCCTGGTTTACAGGTCTCTACGGAGAGCTCACAGGCTCCTCCGGCCCTCCTGGAGACACACCGGTGGCAGTCCAGAGCCTCACCTGAAGTAAAAAAAAAAAAAAAGCAAACAAGAAGTCATCGCGTGTCGGCTTCTTTGGCCCAGTCAGAATATCTACTATTATATATACTAACTATTGTGGGTTATGAGTTAGATTGAATCTGCTTTGGTGTCAGAGGTGTGATTTAAGCCACATGAGATCACGCTCTCCTCACACAGGGTGATTTTAACGTCTGAGATGAGATGTCCTCCGTTGCCGGAGAGGTCGGCTGATATTGTGTTCCTGAGCGAGTGAAGACTAAAAGATGAAACAGCAGACGTCCCCCCTGCACAGCAGCAAAGGTTGTGTTTATTCAGTGGAGAATCAGTGACATGACTCACCAGCTGTAAACAGCAGGCCGACGGCCAAAGCCAAAACCCAAAACTTCATGGTTCTGTCCAACACTGCAGCCTATGAGAGACAAATCTATCATCTCCTGTTTTTTTGTATCAAATATACAGTTGAAATGATGAAAACGTAAATACATGCGCAGTGAAATTGAAATCTAAAGGCATAGTAAAGAAATGTCAAACTGATATTGACTTGATGTTGATTGTTATTCAACACATTTCTCCCTAAGAATGGCAGGTTAGAGACGCAAACAAAGTATTGTTTCACGTTTTCATACCTTGCTGGTTTGTCTGTGTCTGTTCCTGCCGGCGACTGAGGCGCCTTCATCCGCCTTCCCTCCTTTTATACGCCGTGCATAATTTGGGCCGCCATGGTAACGTGGTGTGAGTGGTGTTTCTCCATGCACGCCCAGCTCCTCACACACCACGGGTACACTGTGTTCAGGGGTTACAGTTTCCCAATGCTCGGATGAATTATGCAAGAGCTGTTCACCCTTTGTGCGCAGTTTATATCATTTATGAGCTTTTTGCAGATCTTAATGTATGCATTTGTCCCAGACTTAGATAACGATTCATATATTAGTCAGATTTAAACCGTAAGTGGAAAAGAGGATATTTGTGAAAGGTACGGTATGTTTGCTTTAGGTGGATAATGTCTATGACCTATGTGAGGAGTGGTGGCTGCAGCCCACTGCTCTATAACTATAACCTTGGCAAACAAAGCCTGAATGGACCTGAAGTAGCACAGACTAAAGAAAGAGGGCTGAAAGACCGGAACCGTCTCTCTCAGCTCTCAACACATCAAGTACATCTTGCACAAGTAGAGGAATATGCTTCCTTTAGTCCATCTTTTAAAATTTGTTTTTACCTTGATCAGATTTTACTGACGTCAAATTCCATTTGATATTTAAACCCCGAGAAAGACAAATGTCCGACACTTGTGATCAGTGTAGAGGCAGTACTGGTTAATGTGAAATTAAATCATTGATATCAATAGAATTATCAATAATCACTAAGATAGTTCACAAAATAAATACATAACGGAGAACCACCTCAAAAAGAGACTAATAACCAAACTTCAAATCATTGAGCGTTCGGAATGGAAGTCGTAAGTTCAAACACCAGCTGTGGACTCGAAGAGGTGTCGCAAGGAGGCCGTGTTTGTTCACCACAGGTGTTCGTTGCGTGTCTGTGGGTAAATCTATATGTGTGATGGGTCAGTAAATCAAACACATCTTAGTCGCCACAGTGAGACACGCTTTAAACTTGACGACGGGTTGATCGAGTTTGATTCCTCGAGACTCAACGTCCGCTTCTGCGGTCAACTCCGTAGACCGTTTGAATGCACCTGTACGCTGATATTCGCGATAAACGCAATCAAGCGGACATGAGACAACACCCGGTTTTCAAAGTAAGATGTCAGCAAAACGTGATGGGAATACGATTTAATGAATTATGTTTACATTTAGTATAAAACATGTTAGCTGAATTTAGTGAGTAAAGAGAAAATTCAATTTAAAAATCACAATTAAGTACACATACTGAAAATTGAGTGATTTTCCAAAGCAAAGGTGCTCCATTTGTATACACTGAACGTTTTGATCAAAGCTATTTCAGCAATATTTCCAGATAATGGTTCACGTATGTGCATTTTGTGTATTTTACAGGTCATTTAGCTGACGCTTACATGACATTTTTACCCCATGGTTTTTACATTACTTGCCCAGGGAGCAGTTAGGGGTCAGGTGTCTTACTCAGGGACACTTCAACATGGGACATGGGAGAGTCAGGATTCAAACTGCCAACCTTGCGCTTCCCAGTGCACCCTCTCTACTCTGTCAACATCTCTGAGTCCAATTATGCTGAACATGAGTTTTCCAAAATAAAAATCCTAAATTTGTATCCTCAAAAATCTCATTTCTGAATATTTGAGATAAAAGGGGTTTTCTCAATAATTCCAAACAATGACTGATGAACATGTTATTCGGGAGACAGACATCTCTGACCGAAAACATTATACTTTACCAATAAAGAGATTTCTTTTTAAAAACTTGTTTAATTATCACTTGAATATTTAAGGTTTTATAAAATCACTTTTCTTAATAATTCTAGACAATTATTGGACAGATGTGTATGTGTTCAGGACATCTCTGACTCTGAATTAAACATTTTTACTGTACCACTTGACAATGTTCTACATTTGTACAATTGAAAAGCTAATTTCTGAATATTTTAGGTGTTATGAATATACCTTTCTCAACAATCCCACACCATGACAACTGTATATGTGTTAAAGTCTTTTATAAAACTGGTGATTTTTGATGTTCAGAACAGGGAGATTCTTCACGGAAGAAGGATACAGGGATCCCGCCTGGATCAGCATGTGACAAACAACAACAGAGAGTGATCTGCGAGGAAAGGATCTGCTTTGGAGTAGGTTATCTGTGCTGCTCTGCTCGTTCTGCTCTCATCAAAATCCAGACAAAGAGATGGGAACACCCATCGTTATCTTCTACATTCTCACAGCTACTTTCCCAATTTGAGACCAACTGAGGGATCTCTGGTTGGGTCACACACGTCCCTTCACATCTGCCTAAACGTTCCTTCTCTGTTTATGTGGCTGCCTTTGCTCCCCTTGTCGGAACACCACCCAAATATTATTCTGCAAACCAGACCAATCTCTCCCCCCACCCCTTGCATTGTTTCCCCTCCCTGAGAGCCAAACTCCAATATCAGCACTGGGACATGTAAGGGAAAGTGTCCATGAGGCAAAATGTCTAAACCCCCCATTGTTGTGCCTTTGTTACCTTCGCCTCGCGATACCACCACCCTCTCTGTCGGCCATATATATCTGGGCGCCCACATTTTTCCACTCTTAGACTGTGCGACTAGTTTGGAACAGCTGACAGTGGAAAATGTCTCAGTACTCAGGAAAGGTGAGTACCAAAACATGGGGAGCGTGACGCAAACGTAACCATGTGAATTACCAACAAATGTCCGTCTCAAGCGTAGAGCGGAATACTTCCCACCGCTCACAGCACTTTCTATACAAGCATTTGTTAGGCACAAAAGTGTTTGAATCTTCACTGCTCGACAGATCGTGTTCTATGAGGGAAAATGTTTCACCGGGAGGAAACTGGAGATCAGCAGCGACTGCGACAACTTCCAGGACCGGGGCTTCATGAACAGGGTCAACTCTGTCCGGGTGGAGAGCGGGGCCTTCATCTGCTTCGACCACCCAGACTTCAAGGGCCAACAGTACGTTCTGGAGCACGGAGAGTACCCCGAGTTCCAGCGCTGGAACGCCCACAATGATCACATGGGCTCCTGCAAGCCAATCAGGATGGTAAGTGTGTGGGCGTGCGTGGGTGTGTTTGTGAGTGAGAGATAGAGTGAGAAAGAGAGAAAGAGAGACAAATATTTAGTTGTTTAAAAAAAAAAGAAATTCAGAAGCCTGGCTCATCAATTCACATCTGTTTTTCAGATATTATAAAGAAACATTCCAATAATGGTAGTTCATAATAACTCCTGAATTCCTCTTTTCAGTGCAGAGGCATATTAACAGCTCGAGCCTTTTCACCTCACATACACTGATACCGTCACTTGAAAGAAAATCACTAAGAAGTCTTGAGACATACTTTGTAGACTGTGGGCTATACATATTGCCCTCCATGAATATTTAACCTCTAGATATCAATTGGCACAACAGTTAGTGCACTCCATGGAGTGCCTGTAAGAGAAAACCTTGATCCCCGGCGGTGGAAGGCCAAAAAATGTCAGCTGTAACTCACTGAGAGGATTTTTCATTGCCCCCCCCCACCAGCATGGAGAGCACTACAGGATGGAGCTGTTCGAGGGAGACAACTTCTCAGGCCAGTGTGTGGAGCTGTGCGACGACTGTCCGTTCCTGCAAGCACGAGGCCTGACGAAGAGCTGCATCAACTCCATCAAGGTTTATGGAGATGGAGCGTAAGTGTCTCTGCAGCACGGGGGACATTTTGTCACATTTAAGCGCTTACATCTGCTGGAATAGTCTAGTTTATTGTAGTTCAGTGATGGACATCAGTGACAGTGAACTACACGGCCTACAGATAGCATTCTATCAGGCACACAGAGCTTGAACATTTCCCCGTTTAACATCTGTTTTAACGTCATTCGTCTGTTCTCACAAACAGATGGGTTCTTTATGAGGATCCTAACTACCGCGGACGCATGTACATCGTGGAGAGAGGAAACTACTGCACCCACATGGAGTGGCAGGCGGAGAACCCCAACATCCAGTCTATTCGCAGGGTGGCAAACTATTTCTAAAGCATCTCACCGTCACAGGCAATGTGCAAGCAGAGACAAAGTCAACCAGCGGGGGAGAACACACCGCACTGTCAACAAACCTCCTGTTGACTCTGTGGGGCTATAAAATAATAAAAGATAAAGCACATGTTTGACATGGCTTGTTGTTTTATTTTTGTACGGAATACTTCGAAGGCTGAAATAAAGTAGTGATCCTACAAAACCTTCAATGGCATTTCCATTTTATTTTTATTTTTTGTTAACATTCGTCCCTGAGTGTGGAACTGTTGACTTAAACCGCCATGTTGCATTGCAGATGATTCACGTTATTGTTGTCTCTTAAAGGCCATTAATAGAAAACCTTTCTCTCTTTCTAATGGATCTATTACCAAGTTACATGAACTATACTCTGAATACCTCTGAACACAAATTAATAAAAGGGTTGAATATTTTATTTTAATGGGAAATTCTGGAAATAAAACTGACAAAGAAAGAGAAAAGCAGTCACTCAGCCATCATACAAGTAAATGTCTGTCCGTCAGCAGTAAATGGTAGAAACTGTGCCCCCCACCCACCACCATACACACACAGTTAGAAATCAGGAGTAAAGGGGAGATATTTAACGGGTTGAAGCATTATCCGTGAACGCCCCGGTAGCTCTGCTACCCCCTAGTGTCATTTATCTATTTCCTCGTGAAGTCAAGACTTTCACCGCAGGGTTTTCTTCGTGTTTGCAGTGTTAACATTCAGGAGCATGACACGAACACATAAACATTGTTGGGTGGATTCTTTCCAAGACGAGACATCGTGACATAATGCACACAACAGGTATTTAACGTCACATTTAACACCCTTTTACAACATAATTAGCTCATACGTTGATGTTTTTTTATGAACCACTGCATCATCCCTCCCAGTGCCCTCATTCTTTTAGGAATGTCACACCATGGTTGCGACCAGTGGACCTTTAATGAGCACTCATGTGCTTTCTCCTGCAACTGTCATGACAACAGAACACCTATCTTTACACGGTTTCACTGTTGGCCTCTATCAAGTTACAGGGTCAATACGGGATGGCTTAATGAGGAGATGCTTGGTCTTGAGTTACACTCGGTGGCACTAGTTTGAGGGCGATTACCTATGGCTAACCTCATTCCTGGGCCATTTGCCGCATGAATCGTCTGGGTGTCACAGGCATGCTATTAGTCAAAGACGAGGGAGAGAGAGAGGGAATCTGAGCGAGGCTTAATGGCATTTCGACAAAGTCATTGCTGGTTCAGGACAAAAAAATGGGAATTCATCTTTTACACAAAGGACCGTTTTGAAAGAGCTTTTCTTGAACGGAAAACAAAGGAAACCATGTGTAGTGATGTTGTACTAGTATTATTAAAATATATATGTTATGTAATGAATAAGCCCTTATTATTTGCTGTAGTGGATGTGTTTTTTCTTAAGTGAGGAGATTACAAAAGCGAAGCATACCTAATTATTGGGTATTATTAGAGGATAATGACTTGAAACGCAACCCTTTTGAGGGAAATATTTCTGAAAGCGGTTGTCTGTTGGCTGGGAGACGTGGTGAGTGGGCAGGCTGACCACTCCTCTCTCACTAACTAAAGTAATGTTACAATTCAGAGAGCAGAAAGGAAAAAACGTTTTGAAATTTGGCAATATTGTTCACACACTTCCTGTTGTGTTGTGTGTTGTGTTGTTGTGTGTTATAAAAATAATACTTAGTGCTTAGTTACATTCATATACATCCATAGTTTGGTTCTATTTTGGTGTTGCTGTGTGAGATATATTTTATATTTAACACTGTCTGGCGGAGGAATACGTTTTAAATAGCATTTATTGTATCTTATTACTCCAAATTGGGTCAGCTATTTTTAGCAACAGGCGCTTATGCATAACAGATCCTTCAGATAGAAATCCTACGAATTTATTCGACAATTTGCGGGTCCGACATACATGTAATAAAGATATACTATATACGTGCAAATGTGTTGTTATACTGCAAATAAAGCCCGTGTGCAAAGCCTGCCTTAGTATATACTGGACGGCAGGTAAAATATTAAAACCCTTTAATAACAACCATTTCTTTTTTAAGCTAACATATGTTCGACGGTCCTTCGTGAGACTAACAGCGAACCTTTGATACCAAACAATTGAATTTAAATCCCGTTTTAAATAATTCGACTGGAAAAGTAGACAATAGGAAATACCACCTCTGACCACAGAAAGTGCAAGTGTTACTATCAGCTGGAGCCGGGACAAAAAAACAACGTGGAAAGCAAATATCTTTCACAAACGCCCCGTGTTCCTTCCGATGGGCTATTTTATTTTTTTCTTTAAAAAAAAAATCTTGAAATGCATCTTGCGGCATTGCAAAACCGAGTCGTCGCAGGCGTGAATCTGCGGAGTCGCGTTAAGGTCACACGCTGGCTGCCTGAATTCCCCTCTTTGTGTTTACACATCCGGGTTCCCCCCCTGTTTGCAGCCCATTCCCCATTTAGAAGCCATTTTGGACACAGATCAGTAACATGCATGTAAACCCCGACCGACCTCCCGATGCAGCGGTGCTACTATCCGAGTAAATAACCTCAACAACAACAGCAAAAAAAAAGAAAAGAAGCGCCGAGCTTTTCGCCTCGGACGTTTTTTTTTTATCGGATTCCTCTCTTGTTGGTCGGTGTTTTTTTGGGGATTCGCTTCCGATGTGAAAGGCTGCACGCGCTAGCGGACTAAACCGTCGGGTTAATCGCTGCCATCTCTTTCTTGCAACATTGTTGCGGCGCCGCGGCTATTGACACGAGTTGTGGCGGCGGTGGCGGCGGTTCAGGCCGCTGGAGGGACCGGAGGCCCGTGGTCCTTTTTGATCTCGGACGGATGTTTTCGGACAACCTGGTTTTTAATGTTCGCGACGGAACGCTGGGGAAATATATCGGTGCTGTGATCCAAACGGAACATGTCTTTTTCATGGCTGACTTGTTCACTTCTTCTGGGAACTTTATGCGCAGGTGAGCTGCTATTGTTGGGATTTTGCAACAGTTTTTGTTTCTTTTTTTCCTTTTAACCCGGAGGGAGACACATTTTTTGCGCGTGTGTTTGTATTTAATTATCTCCGTGAATATCGACCGGGGTTCGTTGTTAAAAGTTTGTTGGCAGTGAATCCTGTCGGTTCAACGGTGGCGATTTTACTCTCTTGCACATAGTGTCATTTTCTCTTTCTGCTTCCACAATCCATATATTTCATACACTGGACTTAATAAAAGAATACCCGTGGCGTATTTCTGGTTCTAAATAATAACACTAATCAGATGAACCAAACCAAATTGAATCACGTTATTTCATGCAGGTTAATTTCCCCCCACATTTATATATAACAATACATTTATGTATAAAAAAAACTGTTGCGCCCCCCTCGCCTTTCTTAACTAACAGTGGCAGGAATAGAAGGCAGCAGCTGCATCCACATCGTGAAACATTATCGGCTGTATTCCGGCTCTGCTGCCGTTGTGTCCTCAGCCTCGATTCGAACCCGCACTTCGGACTGAAAACCTGATTATTATTTTCTTCTTCTTCTCCGTAATCGACGTGCGTCGGGTTCGACGGGACAGCAGCGATGTCGCGTGAGGGCAGCTCGCTCCTCCGCGGTCAGTCATCTCGCCACCACGTGAAATTGGGCATGAGCGTTGTTTTCCTTTTTTGTTGTGTGTGATTCTTTTTGCCAACGTTCGCAACTCCTGGGGGAGTTTTTTGTTGCCCCCCCCAACCAAGCTATATATATAATATATATATATATGTATTCGAGAGTTCTTTTCAAATCTCAATATCCATCTTTCCCCCCATAACTTCTAGTTTTTCTACGCATTGTAATGTATATGGAGTTTAAATGGAGGCCGAGGTGTCTCATGGCCACATCGCGCTGCAGCTAAAAGCCTTTCTGCTTCGTAGATTCGCACCGTGAGCTGCTTCGCACAGAATCCATGTTGTTGTGGCGTAAGCCTCGGTGAATGGCAGGGAGGGAGGGGGTTGGGGCGGTTGGGGAATGATCTCGTAGTAAAAGTCCTCCCGGATCACGTGACCACAGATATCAGAAATGCCATCTTTGCTCAATGGACCATTGAACGTCTCTGCTGCTGTTTTGCGTGTGTGTGTGTTTGCCCATTGCCACCTTTTCCCCTCCATCCTTAATAACGAGCACCATGTTTCCGATATGCTATGATGAAATCCATTGTCTGCTTTTCTGGACAACTAAATGCTAGAATGTGTAAGTAAATCTGTGTGTGTGTGTGTGTGTGTGTGTGTGTGTGTGAGTGTGAGTGTGTGAGCCCTAGCAATGGGGTTGGTGGGGGTAACACTGGGGGGGATGGGCGGCCTCCTATAGGCAGGGATTTAAAGAGACATGCACTATTTTTTCGGTGAACAAAGATTTGGGATGAAGGTCCCAGCAGCACCGTAAACCAGCTGTTTTAGTGCGCTATCTTCCCCAGTATTCATCAAAAACACACGCTTTGCTCTAGGGTGTCCGACATTGAAATTCACAAAGACAAATGATAACCCCCCCCCCTCCGGCATCGTGTGACAGCAGGAGACTGACGGCTATTGTTATATCTCAAGGCTCGGTGAGGGGAAACTATTTCCTGCTACATGACAGTAAAAACCCTTAAAGCAGAAGGTCTTATCTGGCTTTCCAGATGTGTCACTCCAGCAGGATACAGGAGTCTTGCATCTGTGGAAGTAGCGTCCCGGTTGTGCGGCGAGCTTCTGGACCACACCGGGGGTGTCCCATTGTCTTTACTATGGCTAATTCAATTCTGTCCCCCCCCCTTTTTTAGTCATCACTCGCTCAAAACATCTTTTGCTGAATGGGATTATGTCAAACTACTATTCAGCGGCGGGTTTCTTAGCCCAGAGGAGCGGCCTTCCTTACTATGGAGAGCTGCTAAAGTTGGCCGCGCGCCCGAGTGATGATAGAGGCTTCGCTCTGAGACGCCTCGGCGCGGAGCGGGTCCTCCGCCATATGCCTGCGCTTCCGCCGCTTTAAACTTTTCCAATGAATTTGCGACACCGAGCTGACTGCGGCCTTCTGTCCATCTCAGGGTACAGTCTGGGCGAAGCCGAGACCCGGGAGTGTGTGTACTACAATGACAACTGGCGCACGGAGAGGACCAACCAGAGCGGCTTTGAGCGCTGCGAGGGCGAGAAGGACAAGCGGCTGCACTGTTACGCCTCCTGGCTCAACTCCTCAGGGACCATCAAGCTGGTGAAGAAAGGCTGCTGGCTGGACGACTTCAACTGCTACGACAGGTCTGAAATAACCGTGCCGATGGTCATCGCCAACGTGCACTTCCCGTTGACGTTTCAGGCGTCGGGCAGCGAGTGCAACACCGATGTCTGTCTCTGGTTCGATGCGTCTGTATTACTCTGACTTGGGCTATTCCCTTTTGCCGGAGGATTTTGACATCGTATGCTGAAACTTAACTCTCAAATGTGACTCGTAGCTGTTTTTCTCCTCTTTTGTACGTCCCTGATAATATGTTCGGGCTTGTCGAGGCATTTCTAGATCCCAATGCTATCTCACATTTTGGTAACATTTAGATTTTTCTCTTTGTTAAACTGACATTTTACATGGTAAATGAACGCTCATCCAATTTCTCAGTGAGTGCATTTTCCTCTGCCACACAAAAACATGCACGGCCGACAAGGGATGTAGATATTCCGGATATATTACTGAAGATTTACGTTTTTTGAAACCTAATTTGAACCAGTCTATCACTACTACACATGTCAACACATATGACACACACTCAGTCGCCAGCTAATCCTGCAGCCTGGTGTGTAAGATAACGCACCTCATTAATGTACCTGAGGTAAACAAAATAACAGAACAGCCAGTCCGTATAATACAATGCAGTTCAGCGGCACCACAAATGATGTCATTCGAGATGATCGAGGCAGGACATACAGGTTGAGGTGCGAAAGCGAACTCTGTTGGACGGGGATTTCCACGGGGAGGACTTGCTCTGCAAACCTCCTTCTCTGTGGGAGAAAGCAGATAGACGGCTCAGCGTCCACGGCCCCGGTGATGGTAGATAGATACGGTGACACCGGGCCACTCCGGATTTATAAGTCGGGAGGAGAATTTCAAACTAGCTTTATCAGCAGCCGGTGGAGAGCTGTGTGGCACGATCACACTTTTTAGGCTCCAAAATGCTGCAGACAACGGCCCAGGATTACATATCTGTCCGTAAAAGGAATAAAGCATTAGCCGCTAATAATATAGTCTTGATCTTTAAAAAAAAAAAAAAGTATGTGTGTGCCACGGTATCTTTAAAATGAACCTGCTGTTTTCATGATGAATATGTGCACTGTTACGAGTGACGTGTTGTCATACCATTTTGAAATGGAATGCGCAAGAGATTGTTTAGTTAAAAGTCTGTTGAAAGCTTCACTGGAAATACCTACGGCCTGAAATGCTGCTCTATAGGCGTGAAGGGAATAAAAGCAGCTGGAAAAAAAACACATTACATTCTGATCGGTCTAGGTTTATTGTCCCAGAGGGAGATTTGCTTTTCTCAGGCAGTTCAACACAGAAACATTCAGACCGTAGTTCAGAAAATATTCAGAAACGCGTTCATCTCCACGAGCTCCCGACTGTGTCAACAAGGCAGTTTGTGCAGGGAGAGAGTAAACCGCTGAAAGAAAAGCTTCATGTTCTTACAGTTTCTTTAAGTGTATGTTCATGATTGATATTAGACAACGCCCTTTGAAGTAGCCAATAGATACCAGTATCCAATACTTTCGGTTGCTTAAATCGGAACCCGCTTTATTAGTCATGTATGCATACAAACACGGTACATCTGCTCAACAAGGAAAGTAGAACAGATAAGTATAAATATTTAACAACTATACAGAATAAAATGTAAAAAGCATAATTTTGTTGTTTTTTTCAAGGCAATAATGTCATCTGCTTAATTATGCTTAATTCTATTAATTTGTTTTAGGCAAGAGTGCGTCTCTATGGAGGAAAACCCTCAGGTCTTCTTCTGCTGCTGCGAGGGCAACTACTGCAATGAACGATTCACCCACCTTCCTGACATGATTGGCAGTGGCAACCGAGGTGAGCCGCAAAAGTATCCCACATACAGTACAAGCAAAAAATAGGTCTTTGCTTTTCCCGTCCGATTAGTGGAAGAGAAGCTTAGCAGTGCAAATAACGAAAAATGACTGCTGCATGTTAATGTTACAGTCTTTATGATTCATTTACCTTCTTGGCATTTTAGTTTGCTTTAACGTGTAGTTTCAACGGAATCTTTTTTCTTTCTGCACAGTCTGCACAATGCTGACAGTCAGCTGTCAGGTGACACAACAAGGACTTTAAACCCACCACAACTAGGCTCTTTATTTGTTATTTTCATATTGCCTCAGTCACTTATGACGAAGGCTGCACAATCTAGATGAAATGTGTACCAGCCTCCTTTTTTTTTATCCGTTTTTTTCACGGTCCCATGACGGACGCCGGTAATGCCGCGTGCAAGCGGCCATGTCGCAAAGCTGACATGCTGTAATTATTCTGTTCCACCCCGGCAGTGAAAATCCGACCTCCACCCCGAGTGCCGTCCCTGCTCAACGTGCTTGTGTACTCCCTGCTGCCTCTCTGTGTGCTGTCCCTGGCCCTCGTCCTGGCCTTGTGGATGTACCGCCACCGCAAACCTCCCTACGGCCACGTGGACCTGAGCGAGGTGAGCGAGGCCGCGTGCCCGAGTCTGACTCTCATTAAAAAGGGTATAAGGGGGGGGGGGGTCTGTAGCGGTGAGAGAGCATTCGGTCCCCGCATGTTTGTTTCTGCACTTTGCTTATCTACTGATCACCCAAGAACGAGGCATAACCGGCTCTCCCCGTCTTGTCATTCAGGATCCTGGAGCCACTCCTCCCTCCCCCTTAGTGGGTCTGAAACCGCTGCAGCTGCTGGAAATCAAAGCAAGGGGGCGCTTTGGTTGTGTTTGGAAGGCCCAGTTGATGAGCGAGTATGTTGCTGTAAAGATCTTCCCTGTTCAGGTATGTTCATGAATTCAAAGCATTTATCTACGATTTTTGCATTGACAGTAGGTTTGAGTCACCGTGCCAAGCATCTAGTTTGTGTACCCTGATTACGACTCCTAACCATCTGGATGAAGAAATATGCTGACCTTTGCACAATGTAACTTTTTATTTTGGAGTTTGTATTGTTAAACCCAGGTGTTTTTAATGGTAATTGTATTCGCAAAATGTGTGTATTAAAATTTAAGATATTAGAAATAAAGATCAAGAGCATTATAGCAAATAAACCATTAAGACATGTTTAAAATAAAAGTGCTTGATGTTCTGAGCCTGAGACGCAGCTCACAGGAAAGCAGAAGTCCTTAAATTGCAGCTAGAGTTCGAACCATCAACCTGTGAAGTGAGGCTTAAGCAGGATGTGTATGATCTTCATCCAGTTGTTAAAAGCCGAGGAGCTGCATTTGTTCCGATGCAATATAACTTCTAGTCACAACAGTCCCACAATACCGTTTCTTCTCTGTTCTAATTGAACCTCCTTCAACCCGCCTACTTCCTTTTCTTTCAATGCGTTCGTCAGGCAGCCACCAACACACACTTGACGTTTCACCTTTTGTGTATGGCTGCTTGCGCGAAGCGGTCGATACCGCTTTGCGCTCACACGGACTTGTCTATTGTTTAAGACTACAACACATACGTTACAAAACCGACAAAAGTCCTCTTTAAGACCAGCGTGGTCAAGACGATGAAGCGGTTTTAATAGCTGCAGGTGAAAATCCAATGCTCAGCACTTTGATTTCTAATAATATTAACGCACAAGAGGCGCCGACAAGGGCTTGTTTTAATGTCTAAGAAAAGAATCCCAGTGGTTCTACTCATCGTGATGAATATCTCAACACCTTCTGGTCTCCCTGTGTGTTCATGTAGGACAAGCAGTCATGGATAAATGAGCGGGATATATTCCTGACTCCGGGGATGCGTCATGAAAACCTCTTGCGTTACATCGCTGCAGAGAAGCACGGCACCAACCTGGAGACGGAGCTGTGGCTCATCACAGAGTTTCATGAGAGGGTGAGTGCACATCATGTGTGTGTATAATATATAACATATATAATCAAATTTATGGTGAGGTCTATAGGGCGTCAATGTTTACGAGAACATAGGGGCATTTTTCCTTTTTTTCACAACAGAACAGCATCACAGCTTTTATTAAAGTGGGTTTTATTACTTATGGCACATCTGCAATACCCAGTATACCTAAAGTAATATGATTGTGGTGCTTATTGATATAGTATATTTCTTAGAAATGTAGTGCGAAAACTAGACGGGTAATTAAGTTGAATGGTATTATAGCACTAGGTTCACAAATGACTATATATAATATATACTTGTTTGTGTGTGTGCCTAAAATAATATGTTGTGAATAAATGCCTTCAGGCTTCCAGAATAAATTCATTATTGGTGTTCTCGACAAAGGTATTAATACATTAAAACAGGATTATACAATAATTACCATAAGCACAAATGTAGCATTACATTTGTGTAATGACATTCACGGCTTGTGTTCAAAGTACCTTCTATTCACGGTAGTGGCACAAACATATTTAGTTCCAGTAATTGTCTCGGTGCCATCTGTGCATGTGTCGTCTGGTTGTTGTGATGTTTGCAATTTTTGTCCATATCTTTAATGATAATTTAAGCTTTATGGTTTGGATATGGTAATTATATGCTATTTTGCTGGCAAAATGAAACGCAGGACCAAAAGCAGTCTATTGCAGGGTTACGGTCGGCTAACTCGGATGCTACCGTGGTGCTTTTAGAGAAATGGATTCAATTGGATTGTTCTGCGTTTTTTAATCCTTGTTCCTGGATCATGTTTGTTTTGTGTGTGTTGTGTACGCAGGGCTCATTGACCGACTACCTGAAGGGCAACACTGTGAGCTGGAGTGATCTGTGTCACATAGCAGAGACCATGTCCCGCGGCTTGGCTTACCTCCATGAGGACATTCCCAGCTACAAGGGAGAGGGACCCAAACCCACCATTGCACACAGGTAGATGCCATTCTCAACACTAAGGCAGACATATGTTTGGTTGTGCGTGATTTTTAAATTTTCCTCGTGCAACTTCATTGATTTTTCTGCAATACTAAATGTGTCCTGTAATGACTTTTCCAGGGACTTCAAGAGTAAGAATGTGATGGTACGAGATGATCTGACTGCAATCATCGGCGACTTTGGGCTCGCTGTACGATTTGAACCGGGAAAACCTCCAGGAGACACCCATGGACAGGTATCACTTCGCCGCTGTTTTTTATTTTCACATTGGCAGGAACTATTGTCCCCACATTTCTCTGTAATGTTCAGAATGTACTCCTATGGGTTACTCCGCTTCATATCAATACTTTTTGTCGAGGTTCCTCTTTTTTTACATAATATTTTTGATCAGGATTCAAAAAAGCTTCAACAACCAACTGTAATTACAAGTGACAAATTAAATGAGGTGCTTTTATGATATGTAGACGTTAAGAATAAAACATACAGAGGCCCGTTAGTAATATTTTATATATATTTATGTTCATTCTGGCTGCAGAATAAACACTCGTTTGATACCAAAGCGTTGTTTTGTGTTGCTATAACTGGCATGGTTGGCAACATTAAGGACCTTATCAGTATGAGTGTGTTGCTGTTGCTAAGCAACCACTAAAAGAGCGCAAATGTCAGAGTATCACCCTGAACCATGATCTTAAGACCACGAGCTCTCTACTACTTAATAGGTATATCCACAGTTTCAACAGAAATAACGTATCCACTACCTGTTTTTATGTCCGTTATAGCTGTACTGACTACGGTTAGTAAAGACGTATAGCCTTATTCTGGTGTAAAGCAGGAAAAATTCCACCATGAGAGAAAAAACTTGGATTTCAGTCGCTTCAAAAGGAATAAAGTTGATGAATTCAGGGCACGCCTGCAAAACGGCGTCAGGCGCAGAGAGTGCAAAAACACCAGGCGCTCGGCAACGCGCCAGAAGCTCTCTCTCATTAGAACAAAGGGCCAACACAGGCTGCTAAAACATGCTCTGTTCGCATGCTCTGTCTGATCAGGGCAAAGTGTTCTTGTCTCACGTCGGAAGAAAGAATCGAAATGTGCTTGAAACGCAGTCCTGATGCTACCAGTAAGCGCGTGGCGGCATGTGATCCAGGTGTACTCAAGGTTTGACTGTTGTGAACACGTAATTCGCAAAAACGCACGCATGCACATAGGAGCATACCTCCCCGTGAGAAACCTCCGCCGTTCGCATTGCTCACGTGTACTTTGATCCGTTTGTCCTGCCAGGTGGGTACGAGGCGTTACATGGCTCCAGAGGTGCTGGAGGGAGCCATAAACTTCCAGCGAGACTCCTTCCTGAGGATCGACATGTACGCTATGGGCTTGGTGCTGTGGGAGCTGGTGGCCCGGTGCACAGAGACGGACGGTGAGTCAAAGAATGCTGCCTCACCCGCAGGTGAAAGGTCACTGCTTTGGGCTGACCTAATAAACAAAGGATTTTTTTTCCCTTGGAAAGCCATCTGATGTAGGTTAAAAGGTTGCATGTGGGTGGTTTAAATGGAGGGCGATGTTAAGCGTATATAAAAAAAATAAATCCAGATGCGGCACTATTTTCTTAAGCTCACTGTGTAATGCTTTCCATGCTGTGCCCTCGCCTCACCTCTTCAGGTACAGTTGGCGAGTACATGCTGCCGTTTGAGGATGAAATAGGCCAGCACCCCTCCTTGGAGGATCTGCAGGATGTGGTTGTGCACAAGAAGATGCGTCCAGCCATCAAAGACTGCTGGCTCAAACATCCTGTAAGTGACAGCGGAAGAATAGCAATACCCGGCGCATGTCGTACATCCTTTTTTCCAGTGAACGCAGCTCAGTTCTCTGAATTAGTTGTGTGTTTTTGTTGTATCTGTATCCGAATAGCTACACCACAAGGTGATGAGAAAAAAATGAGAGCTCTTTATCCTATGATAAAAAGTAGGGCCCTTTTAACAAAGCAAGGAAATGGAACCACAGACTTACCCTCCCTGAAACTTCCGGTTTGTGGCTACAGGGTCTGAGCCAGATGTGCGAGACCATCGAAGAATGCTGGGACCACGACGCCGAGGCGCGATTGTCTGCTGGTTGCGTGGAGGAGCGCATCGGCCAGATCGCCCGGACGATCGGCAGCACTACCTCGGACAGCCCCGTCTGCATTGTGATGTCTCTCACCAACGAGGACCTACCTCCCAAAGAGTCCAGCACCTGAACGGGGGACACCGTCCTTCACCTGAGCAAGACCTGACTTTTTATTCTTTCAAATCCAAACTCAGCGAATCTCCGTGAATATTTAAAAACATAGAATAAACAAACTAGCAACTTGAATGCAGCTGCTAATTTATCCCACACTGGTCATTCATTTTCTTTTTTGGTTTGGTGTTTAAAGTCAGATCTTACTAACAAATCCATCTGCTGTAGCTTTTGAAGTAGTACTAAGTTATGCGATAGGTGCATCCGATAACACCCATGTGTTGAACCTTAAATGTCGTCATTACCTCATGTATTTCTTTTTTTGTTGTGTTGGTATATATATTTTTTATTACCTCATAAGTTGTTATCTTGGTCGTCTGTCCTGTCTTGGTCATGATCGTCTGCGGCCAAATGAAACTAACCTTTGCTCCAAACCTGGGACGACGTGCTGCACACCTCGGAGGAACCGCTTTGAGACTGTTAGACAATATATATTCATCTTCCTCAGGGGTCGACGCTTCTTGATTTTCCAACTCGAGTGTGCTCCCTCATTTTAAACCTGCGAATGCCTCAGAATGGGAAGAAAAGATTTAAAATAGTCGGGAGTACAGTTGTGTTTATCGCGAGGGAGGAGCTAAAAGGGGAGCTGAGCAGTTCCATTGGACATCTACGACTTTTTGAAGATTTGGGACAAGCCTCTTGTCCCCGGGAGATCTACCTCTCAGGTATCCAGTAGGCTTCTTTGGAACATTTTCTCTAAGTTCAGAGCCACGCTATCCAGCTGGCTATCATGGACATATTCCTGGATTTTATTTTGTTTTTTAATTGTAGAAATTCAGAGTTACTCCTTTGCCAGTGCCAGGGGGCATGGACGGATGCTGTCTGGAGTTCCAATGTTAGGCGTGCGTGCGTGCGTGCATGTGTGTATGTGAAGACTAAATGATGTGAAAAGGATAGTGTTTTTAAAGAAAGAAGTATTGACAGATCGTTGGGGTTTATCCTTGCGAGGTGCATACTTGAGTAAGCAACATGTCTGTTTTTTGGGATTCTTTTTTTTTTTTTTCTTGATTTTCATGGGTCAGACACCAGTCCCCAGATACCTCAAGTCACTATACATCATGCAAGGAGAGTTCTAATGGTTGCCTTTGTCTCAAATGCAATGCCATAGTTGTACCATAACATGAATACCATACATTGAATGTCCGTTATGCTGCTGTGACTATTCCAGGATACTCAAGGATTTGTAGATGTACATGTTGTTGATATAACTAATGATATTATGTGAGGCTAATATTCTGTTTTTTTTGTGTTTTTGACGGTAAGCCCTCAGCTGCTTACTCCTCCAGACTGACCTCAGATATTCTGACAAGTACCTCAGGCTTTTTCTACATGTATATCGAGTTGTGTTATGTATTTTATTGTGTTTTAGTAGTTGAGATATTTTATTGCCAGTTGGGCCTCTTTGTCTGTGGAGATTTCTTTTTTGTTTTTTTAAGAGCCTGACCAGTTGTCACGGTGTGAATGCTGTACAAACCTAAAAAACGAGGCAGATTCTTGTAAATAGACCTGTTCACACAGTTGCCGAACACTAATCTGTTTTTAAAAAATATAAAAGCAGGATATTATTGTTTTCATTTCACAAAAACAGAAAAGGGTTTCTCGGTTCCACCTATACATATTTAAAAGTAATTTTGACATCAAGCCCTGTGATATTTTATATATATATATATATATATGAATATATATTCCTTTTTTTTTCTTCAAGAATGGTGACTTCTATTAATAATGGTATCAGTTCCTCTGAATCAGAAGCTGTGTAGGTAGCACTTGCATTAGAAAGCTTAGTGTGTGTATATCATCATCATCATCAACAAAAAAAATCCCTGATGGTCTGGTGCTGGTGGCTTCTGTGATTGGCCACTTGCTGGAAAGGCCAGTTTTTACAGTATTACCTCAATAATTAACCCGCTGATGTGATGTTCAGACCTGTTTGGTGATAGTTAAACCACGTTGGACGACGCGCAGGCTCATCTGTTGTGCTTTGATTGGTGTTGTGAAAGGTGGTGATTTAAACAGTGCTCCGTGACGCTTGATCCTGTGCAGTTTTGGTTAAGAACGTGTGAGGAAGAAAAAAAAAAAAACATCAATCCATACCGAATAATGTTACGTATTTAGGAATCCAACTACAAGATTGATTGGTAATGCACCCCCCCCCCCCCATGATGTAAACAGTGGCATGTGCGTGGTCAAAGAGTCCAGCAATATTTATTATACAGCAATAGTCACTTGAATATTGTAGTTTAAGTACTTAAACTCAGATGTGACTTAGCAGTTTTCTTTTGTGGATTTAATAAAGTACATCTCATCACACCTGGATCATGTTCTGATGAAGACACATGTGAAGCCCTCTTAATAGAACACATGCTGTGGGTTGACTTGTTGTGTGTGAGCTGAACGTGACCCAGGTGCTTTCACGTATTGTGCCAGAAAAATAACGATCACAAAGGAAAATCTGCCGTGACCGTTCGTTACCTCCAAAAGTCTTACACCCAGCTCTTCTAAACAGAAAACGCCTGTTACCTCGTGCAGTACCTCGTTAGTAACACTAACACGGAGTCAGTCTCATCTTCAAAACAAAAACAGGAAAATATATATTAATGTGTACATATTAACATGACAAACGTAAAGGGTTTTTTCCTTTCCATGTGTGAATCAAAAACAAAATCCTTTTTTTTTTTTTTTTTAATTTACAGTCAAAATATTGTTTATCATTGTGTGAATGCGTGTAGGCCTGAAAAGTGTGACCTTCCCTGTTTATGTGAACTGTGTGTGTGTGTGTGTGTGTGTGCGTGTGCGTGTGGATGGGTGTGTGCTGTATGTTGGTTGGTTTCACTAAAGCAGTACAAATGGGAACTTTATTTGTGTGTTGAAATGCTTAGAAATATAAACTAGATGAGAATTCATCCATCTTTTTGTATATTGAAATAAAGACAAACACTGATTAACCATGCAAAGGAGTTGTTTATGTTCTGTTTGCATCTGTTTTACAATGTTCACAGGCCCACTTTCGTGACAAGTTGCCTCAACAGAATATAAAATAATTAAAAAATAAATACATGCACTAAAGGATTTTAAAGCAAAATTCTGTAAGATTTTCTTGTTTTTGTACATAAGTATTTTATGGTTACATATGAACACTAGATGGCAGTAGTTCAGGCTACTACTCATGACCGTAATTCACTGCACTACAGAATTGGCGGCTCATGTTGAACCTAAATAACAGAAGAGAAAGGATCTATTTGTACGTGAAAAATAGTGAATGCTCCCCCGTGGTCTTTTTCTATCAAATAACTGCCATTGACACAAAAGGTGATCCAATCGGAAGGCAAAGTGATATTACTTATACAAGACTGTGCGGAAGAATTGTCAGACAAATGTTACAAAATGCAGATTTATTTAGCAGCGAGCAGAACTATAATCATGCAAAAGTCCGACTAGATAATAATATGTATAAATGTATATATATGAAGAAAAACGGAAAACTAGTCTTAACTTAATCCTGTTGAGTAAAATGCCCAAACGTCCGCCTGCACCGGAAGGCATCACAGTTCCGTTCCTCTAAAAACATCTGGCCAATCCCTACGCGGCTGCACCGTCACGTGACAGACCCGACTGGTAAATTACGATTGACTTGAAAGTTGCCGATTGTAGACTACTTTCCGATGTACAGTCACTCAAAGCGGGTAACCCTTCTTGGAGTTTTTTTTTTTTCCTAACTCAAATGCTCTTGCGTTTTCACTGTCTCTATTGAACAAAGTTTTGTTCGGAAATCGTCGCCATTATGTCAGAAAACTGCAGAGCAGGTGAGTTATAGTAGCGTTTTTAGCTTTGCCAGCGAAGCAGTTTATGACCCCGGTCGACAGCATCACTTTTTCACTGTAACGTTAGCGGGCCGGTCCGGAGTTTGCGCCGCTTAAACACAAAAGTTATCGTTATTTTTATTTATTTGAAAACTATTACATACCGTTAACTCACAATTAATTGTCATTGGTGTTTATTTTCATTAGTATCGCCTTCGTGTCGCAACGTATGGCTGTGCTTTTAATACGCCTTGACAGATAACGGTTAAGGTTATTTCACCAACAAGCTAGCCGGCTTTAACAGAAAAGACGTTGCGAATCGTTAACGTTATAACCATTAGGAGACGTTTGCTAACCTTAAAAGGGAAATCCTATTGGTGCACAAAAGTAACACGTATTAAAGACACTCCAAAGTCACTAAGCAATTTCTGTTAATTTCTGTAAACTCTAAACGTCACCCAACAGCTAACGTTAAGTATCTGCAACGAGTGTTTGAGTGTTGAAGAGATCTGAGGTTAAGTGAACACATTATTGTTCTCATCAGATTCTTATTTTTATGTTGAGTGACTATTCTTTGGATCGTCTTGTTAGTGCTTTGTGTGTACGTTAAGAGGTCTTTTAACAATCTAATAAAACCGTAGACTGTCTGGAAAGGAGACCCTCCGACACACGATGGCACACATCGTTCTCACCCATCATTCTCTTGTCTTTCAGCCATCCAAGGACCAGGGCAGCGGGTTAAGTTCAGGGGCTAGCTGGCCTGTTCCCCCTCTACCCCTCCTCCCCCCTCCCCTCTCCCTCCCACCTGTGGCAGCTGGACAGGTGGCTTATTGGGATGCTACGGAAGGGCAGTGCTGGTGGTGGTGGGACTAAGAATACCGGGGTTCTGCCACGACCTCTCTCCAAGCTCCACGCAGGGTCCCTGTCCGCTGGATCCACCAAGACCTGGGACGTGGGCCGTGGCCTCGAGGGCCCGAATCCTCTGAGCAGCATGGGGCTGACGCCGCACCCGGTGGGTGCGACCGGAATGGATCCGGACTACGTGATGCGTCTAGTGAACGACGTACGGGGGTTCGCTGATGTGCTGCTCAACCTCAAGGAGGCTTTTCAGCTTAAAGGTCAGTCCGGCTTCTGGAATTCTTACACACCTTTCATATACTTCCAATGACTCCTGGATTAAGGTAAACGGTTGAGAGAGCAATATCCTTAACTCGATAAGAGAAAGACATTTTCTACTTGAATAAGTTCTTTACTTATTCTGTGGAGAAATGTGTCTCCTTGTATAATTGCTGACTATTTCTCTACAAAAAGGAGCCAAGGAGACTATAGATAGCTGAAATTCTCCGCCAGCACATTCCATTGTAGATACACTGGGAATGTATTGACAAGAATTCTTGTCGTTTATTACTATCACAGTTCGGAAACTCACCGACCGCTTTTAAAGTAGTGTAGTGTTTCGCTCCATCCCCGTTTTGCTTTGATGCCCTTCAACTAGCACCCACAAAACCCCAGTTGTAATCGGGGCAGCGTGGAAGTGTGATAGATTAAACGTCTCAGGGAGGCTCCGTGTGTTTTTGCGATGTTGCAGATAGATAAGTGAAGCCCAAAGCTTGCTACCGGCTGAGTGTCGGTTTACAGTGTGATAACCCGTCATCGCCAACGTGCCGGAGCACTTGCAATGTTGTTGGCCTCTTAACAGCTACACAAACCCACACACTGCTACGCACTAGCACAGCAGACGCCAGCGCGGAGCGAAGGCTACTTACTTTCTGTGTGTTTTCCTCACTCGGCTTTGCTCTTGTTTGCAGACGCACTCAAAAACTCCGCCCACACACATATATGCTCACATATTACTATTTAGGCTCCAGAGAAGCATTTACTGATATCACTTTCACAAAAATATGCGATGTTAGGTCAAAAGATGAGGGATCCCAGAAGAGAACTGAATGAGTCGTTGTGAGTAGAACTCTGATGTGGCATTGTGTTGTCTGTGTTACTTCTGGTTGTATCACCGGTGGAGGTGTTTTCCTTCAGTGGAGTCCAAAACGAGAGACATGCGCTATTACTACAACTGCTACTGCAACTGCTACTACTCCCACTACGCTGCTAAAAGACACACGCTTTACACGCGGTTTCACACATGCTGCGGGGCTGGTGGTGGGAGAGCGTTGTTTAGCCATTCCTCGAGCTGGAGGAGTGTGGCCCCTGTGAGTCGACCGGGCTCGCGTCGTGCTGAGTGTTAGTCTGAGCCATCACAAAAACATTTGGGATATTTGCCTCCCCTTTAACAACCGCTCCTTTCGAGCAGGTGGGGATGAAATCATACCACGTGAGACAGAGTCCTTCCGCTATTTGGATTAGCGGTTTATTTTTCTTATGCTTTTCTTAGAGACACTGACACGCGCATCTTGTGTAAGATGCTGCTACTATGGTTTGCTGTCTGGTCAATAGTAAGAGTTGTTTTCATTACTCATTTGTAACCCACTGATGGTCACAGTTTAAATCATGGTCAAGTTAACAGTGCTAACTTTATATATACGGTGATCTGCAACAGGCAACCAAACCTGAAAAAGATACTGCTTTCCTAAAGCGAGTTGCTGTTACTTAAGGTTTTAACACAGACTTTTTAAAGCCTAAAAATTGATTCCAAAAATGACTGTTTTGCATTCATGTTTGCTTACATTTAGAGCCTCGTGTCACATTCTACCTACAGGTGATTTGAATCAGCTACATCTGACCCGATGTTTTTTGTGTGTTTATTCATACATCCATATTAGATTGGATTATTGATTTTACTGTTTTCATGTAAGACGTCACAACAGTCAAAGTCTATTTTCTATTGATTTTTAACAGGCAGTGTCTCTGTTTTGGTAAGAAAAACCTTGTATTTTCCATATTACTAACTTGACTAACTAAAAGGGTGGCATAAAAGTCCAGTTAAGTTATTTAAGCACATCAAATGGCATACATTTTGGATTTTCAAAAGCTGCATTTTACATGTCACCACCATAATGGTCTTACCTCTTCTAATGACCACATAGTAAAATACTAGAGAGGTAAAACATATTTCCTAAAGGAAGATAAGCAGCTGATCCCCACATGTGTTTGAAGAGAGCTGCAGCTATAAGGTGATTGGAGGAGGAGTGGAAGGGGGTAGCGTGGCACAGGTCAGATCTCGTGTTATTCTTTTCCTATTAGGAAAGGTCTGCCACTGGTGCGCGGTGTCAAAACAAAGCTTTTTATTTTTCCCTGAAAGCCATGAGCCTCTATGGATCTGGCTGTTTTGTTTCCTCGCAGTGTGTGTCTCAACGCTCCCCCCCCCGTACAAAGAATACACAGAGAGTTTAGCTTAGAAGATGCTTATGCTTCCTCTTCGGACTCCTGATAGGTTTTCTAGCGGGAGTCCCATGCACGCGGCATGTTTGTATGACTGATAACCACAGGGGAACTTCATAAGGGACCATAAGCTTGACTAGACCACCACGTTCACACCCACCACTTCTGGATGGCCCAGGGTCACATGGTGGGGTCCATTTGCACTTTTTTTTTCTTCTCATAACTGGGAGCTCAAGTCAGTTGCTTGCCAAAATTGTTGCCCAACGATAGTGGAGCTGTCAAAGAATGTGAGGCTGTAGGAGGTTTTCAATAGGGGACCCCTGTCCCTGTCCTCATGCGGCCCCAAGGTTAATCATGTCCACCAGGTCAAATTTATGTTTCTGCATCTGTCATGTGACTCCATGGCACCCAATATACTTTTCCCCTTCAGGCAAATCAACTTTATAGTACCAATACCTGTTTCGTCCACATGTAAATGTCGGGTTCTTAGAGTTGCCCAAATTCAGAATAACTATAAGAGGGCTGTGTGGCAGAATTAAAGGAAACACCACTGTGGATGGGCCCATTAATGTGGGAGTTTAGACAGAAGATCTGAGTAACTTCGTCTATATCATAGTTCTAATGTTGGAAGTCAAACGTTTTTTGTCTTCTTCCGCAACTGTCCTGTCTTTTATAGGACAGAATTGGGCGGCCTGCGCTGTTTTCAGCTCTCTCTTTACACATCACACGCCATTGATCACACTTAACATTTTTATTCGGTTGTTCCTCCGTTTGATTTAAATCATAAGATTTACAATAACGAAATGTTAACTGTTTATAGCAAACCGAAAGCAAAACCCAATCCTACAGTGCTGCAATCAGACCGCTCGGTGAATAACGTGGGATCAGCGTGTCAGCCAAACCTTTTTTCTTAATTTTGAATGACTCGATCACACACAGTATGATTGAATTATAAACGCGTATGGGCAGGAATAACAATAACAGCGGACTAGTATTTTGAACAGCATTGGGGGGGCCGACACGATTGAAAAAGAAAAGCAATGAAAAATATCCGAATGTTCATTTAAGTGTGTGTTGCCCTGCAGGAGACAGCTTGGTTAATGGTTTTAATCAAGTTGAGGGGAGAGGAGTCCTCTGCACAGAGGCGGGCCGCTGTCCCCCTCCCATCCCCCCACTCTCCTGCATACTCTGCATTCCTTTAGAACAAATGTTCACTTGTAGCTTTAGTGGCTTCAATAGTCGGCCGGTAGGTGTGAGGCAGATTGACTCTCCTAAAAATTATTCCGCTTACATTCGTCTTCATAAACACGACTCAGCAGAGGCAACACAGTCGTTGTTGCTATTTCTTTTTTTTAGAAATTGCCATGTTTTTGGATAAGTAGAAAATTTGATAGGATTGTTTTGTGGAATCCGAGTAAAATATCTCAAGGGAGCAGCGTCAGTCCTTGTAACAGATTAAAAACGGCTAAATCTTTCGGAGTATTGGGTCAATGGGGGCTATTGCAACCTGTTTGTGGCAGTCACGGAAAGTTGTTTTACAAAATACCCCTGTTAAGCAAGCTCAATTTCACATTCTTGTTTTGCTTTTATGTACGTGACCACACAAAATGTGCTGTTTTTCTTCCTTTTTTCTTTTATTTTTTTATATCGAGACCAAAAAGGTTTCGAATGTCTGTTGGACTTTTTTAGATGGTGTACAGGTTGGAAGTGGCTTTTGTTACAACAAGTCATTGGGACACTGCGTGAATTTTATTTACTTTTCTGGCCTGACTTGTTTCCACTTTCCAGCCTCAGGAGGGAAAAGAAAAAGGTGCTTCACACCAGGTTTACAGTTCCACTGAACAAACGGCTCAGTGCATAGCTGCGGAGCACGAGGGCCTCAGCTTATTTCCCGCGGATAAACGGAACATACAGTGTGATGCCATGTGAGGTATTACGTGTCTAACGTGCAGCTGGTGCAAAAGTCCTTGTTTCAAGAATGAAAACTGGCTTTTTTTCCCCTCAACTGTTGGTGTCATCTTGACACTCTGATAAGATCGGTCTGTTCTCCAGTTGAACAGCATTGTTCTGTGTCTCACAGAGGCAGCCTGTGTCCGTGCAGGGGTTGCAACTCTCTTTCTTTCTTTTTAAGGGGGGGGATTATTCATGGGACTTGTTCTTGCCTTCCGCTCAGAAAGAACGAGGGCAATTTCCAAAATGTAACTAGTTTTTAAAAAAAGCTGAAAATCCTGCGTACTTGCCACCGCCGCTCCCTTTAAAACAAAGGCAGCAACAGCTACCGCAAACACCTCCCCGGCTCACACAAGTGACCCTTTGCCAACTGAAGTGGACGCTTGCGGGTGGTGCCTTCAATTGAAAGGGAAGACAAATTCAAGCACATAATAGTTTAATGGCCCGCTGCTCTTTGGAGAAAGAAAGGGGAGATTTGTTGGGCTGTAACTTTCTGCTGTGATGCTGAAGGCGGCTTGGTTTGTGCTTCCTGGGGTGGGATTTACGGTTATGGGCTGTGGATGTTTGTGTTGGAGATTGGTCATGGCGAGAGGCTGGATTGGCCAGTGGAGCTTGCCGTTGGGGGGGGGGGTCACTGCTGGCGATTCCGGGCCGACCTGCTGATATTTACAGCGGTGGATAAGGCCCGAGCGGGGAGGAGGGAGGGAGGGGGGTATTTCTTTTTTAACATCGGCCAATGTTATGCTTGTCATGCTTCGAATTGAGAGACACAGAAACCCAATTAGGCCCTACCCGACAAATTCCTAGATCCTTAGTTTCACTTCCCAGAGATTCCCATGCTGTAGTAAGTGAAAGCATTCTTTCAGGTAGGTGGAGAAACATTGTACTACCAACTGCTCCCGGGGAAGCTTCCTGGCATGCACATGGGACCTCAGGGCGCTAGTGGAATATTGCCAACGATAACAGCCTGTTAGCGCCTTATACAATGGAAACAATAAGTTACACTAATTGATTAAATGCTAAAATAAACAATCCTGATCATTAGTTTTAGCTTCAATAACTGTTCTTATTGCGCGTGAATAAAATAAAAGCGCCTTTAAAGGAGATCAGTTACTTTCTTACTAGTCTCACACTGTAATCTTTAAACAGTAGTTAGTGTAAAGAAGCTGTTTTCCTTTTCTGCTTTGTCCCACCTCCCTTTGAACCCGATACCCTGTGACGGACAGTGTGTTGTTTCAAGGACTCGGTCTTCTCGTGCACCTGCTGTAGACATGTGATGTAATGAAGTGTCAAGGAGTCAGGCGGCCTGTGAAGGCCGGACCTCACAGAGTGCGGCGCGCTAACGGGCCGGGAGCAGGTAACTGTTTATGGAGTGCCCGCTGTTTACTGTCTGCGTGATGTCTGGGGCCCACTTGCTCTCCAAACAAGGCTTGGGGTAAGACACCGAGGAGCCCGGCAATGCTGTGTTTGTTCGGACAGGGGGGGGAGGAATTAGTGTTTGGAGATTGTTTCCTGACCACAATTCAACAACAATTCCACCTGTTTGTAACAGTAAGCTCTTAATATTTTTCTGGCCTTGTGCTCGGTGACTGAAGACTCTGTGGGACGGACATAAAGGGGCCAAATTTCCTTTTGTGGGCGTAGCACTCGGGCCGATGTCCGAGTCACCACAGAGACCCACCTGTCACTATCCTGGAATGAGGTAGACGGATACACATAAAAAGTAATTTGCTGGTGCGGCTGTGAATACCTCGGGTAATACCAGCGGGGGGGGGACGGGAGGGGTGTGAGGAGGAGGAGGAGGAGGAGGAGGAGGATGATGATGCTGCTGGTGGTGGTGGGGAATCGTGGCCTCCCTGGCCTTTCGGTAAAGCCCTGCAGCTGTTTCCCAGGCCGCCCAGCGCTGCCCGGGCTTGTTTCATGTCAAGTGGATCGCGTGTGACAGGCCAGTTGATTACCTGTGATTACCTGTTATCAGTGGGGGGGTGGGGGGCGCTGTAACCTCTGTCAGGCCACCTGAAGATTTGGATTAGATCGGCCATTTACCGCACCAGACACACAATGGGCTTCGCGAGACACAATGGGGAGGGACCCCCCCCCCCACACACACACACACAATACCAAACAACAATAAAAGCAAGGACATTCATTTCAAAGGGCAATTGTTCGAGCTTGTGACACCTCAAGTTCTATGTCTTAGGAATCAAAAAAATCACCTGTTACATTCGGAGTGGTGTGTCCCTTTTGGGGAATCAAAATGATTGTTTTTATTAAAAGAAATTTACTCATTGTTGTTTCAGTGAGAGTTAGTTACAGGTCAATCGACCATATTGCCACTTAATTAGCCAGTTAAGTGTCAAACATTTGTCTGTTCTACTGTATTTCTGTGTCGTAAACGCAATCGCAAACGTGCTTTGAATTCCTAAAAGCGAACAAGGTCGGGATGTTGCAGAGAGCTGGGACACCGGCTCATCCCACCACTGTAAGAAAGACGAGGCAGCCTTGAGCCGCGTTGACGTAGTGGAAAGGGGGGGGGGTTAGTCCTCCTTTAAACAATATGGCCCGACTCAACAATGGCAACAAACGACACAATTGGCCGCAAATTTCTAGTGGGCTTTTTGATGCCATTGTTGGAACAAACCACCCACCACTTTTTTTTTTTTTTTACCAGCTCTCTGGGCTCTGAGCATGGATCCCCCATACTATTAAAAGGGCAACAATGGTGATCAGTATGAGCTGTCACACAAAACTGACCCTGTTTTGACAACTTTATTCCTCTTTCTGATTGTTAAATTAAAGTCCTTTTGTTTTGGGGGTGAGGAATTATCATTGATCTAATTAGTAGCCTAATTGCGGTGCTAAATGTGGATGTTTTGTCCTATGCACACTCTTTGACTAAAAGGTAACCATAATATGAAAAACAATTAATTATATTTTTGGGCATCGCAATGCTATAGTTCTTTTGAGCTGTTGCCACATTCGATGAGATAGATAATGTTTTCAACAGCTCAATTAGCTGCTCTCGTTCGTATGATGGACACGCTCTCGGTTTGTTTTGACTGAGCACAGTGGATCCTTCTAACAGCTGCACTTGGATGACAGTAAACAAAGAATACAGCCGTTACCAATACATGAAAAATTCCCTCACCGGCTTCAGTTACGCTGTCTTTGTTGCCACAACATCACAGCTATTTATGTTCCTCACACTTCCAAGCCCGTCGCTTCTCTGAAGAACAAAGTAGTCTAATTGAACCCTTCCCCTTCTTAAAGGAAGGGGAAATGGGGGAACCTATGCAACATAACTGCTGTGATTCAATAGCAGCACCAGCAGCAACGCTCTAATAAGGGGACATTCTCAAGTGTGGACCTTGTTAGGACCGGCTCTCATATGCTGATTGAGGAACAACCCGTGTCTTTGATAAGAAAATCTTCAAACGCTGAGCTAACCTGAAATACCTCAATGACCACAACTATGGGATAAAGGTTAAAAGGAAGGGGAGGGTACTTAATAAAGGCCCATTGTCATTGTCAGTAGGGAGGGGTACCCTGAAGTGTGTGTGTGTGTGTGTGTGTGTGTGTGTGTGTGTGTGTGTGTGTGTGTGTGTGTGTGTGTGTGTGTGTGTGTGTGTGTGTGTGTGTGTGTGTGTGTGTGTGTGTGGCAGGTTCAGGGACCTCTTGCCCTGGGGGCTTGGAGCGAGTTAGCCCCCCTCCCCACACTCTACAGGACACTTTGGCGCTAATCTTGGGGGCTAGTGGGGGAGATTAGTTGGCTTCTAATCAGCATGGTTGGCTCTGGTTTTTGTCTTGTGTCCTCATCATTTCGTCCCTATTTTGAAGAATCTTCAAGTCTTCTTCGGGTTATGTTCCCTAAGGAAACGTGATTGTCAAAATCTTTTCTTGCAGAGTACCGTATGTATATTATTTTCTGTCTTTCCTGCTGTTCCCTTGAAATCGTGTCACAGATGGCAAGAGCTCTTGTCTCAGATGGGGATTGTGAAGAGAGAGAGAGCTTTTGAGGAAGGGAGGAGTAAAATAGGCACTAGTTTTTTTTATATATATATATATATATATATATATATATATAATTACACACACACACACACAGCCTCATTTTCACACCCTCTGTAATTCCTTTAAACGTTCCAATAAATTCGTTCTCTCATCTCATGGTACCGCCTGGGGGGGGGGGGGGGGGGGGGGGGGGACGGTCTTGATGAAAAACAGACCACTTCCAGACGTTGTTCCTGCTACTTCCAAAACAGTGAGTTAGACATGAACTCATCAAGTGTCTGGTGCCAACCTGCAGAGGCTCTGCTGATTGGCCGGCATCAGATTGGGACAAAGACCATCTTCCTCCCCTGATTTCATGGGGCCTTTATTTTCATGCACGCACTTAATTGCCAGTGTGTAAGACACACATTGCAACACAGTTGCACCTTTTCTAAGCAGAATGAAAATAACTGAATTGATCTAAAAGCACACCGTACACTATGTTCCTCCTCAAGTGTCGTCTTCAGAACCCTCAGTGGTAACGTAGAAAAATGCAATATCTTCGTCAGCCTCTTTTTTTTTTCTCCATACTTTCCCCTGGTTGCCGCAGACAGAAACAGCATGCTTGCATAAAAGCTCCCATGTGTGGCACTCCATTAGCCTCTAAAAGGTTATTTCTTCATCCTACGTTGGTACCAGGGCCTTTTTTATTGTTTTATACATAAAGTTAGGCTGAGACGCCACAGTTAAACGTATTCGGCAGTAAAAGGGAGTTAATGAAGATCACATTTAGCTGTAACTCGTGACTCCACCTCTACTTCTACTCAAGGAGGTTGAAAGACACCGTGGCTTTCGCATTCATACACTTTGTGGCTTTTATGTTAACGGGGATGTTTCTCTGAAGTACACGTTTAACAGGCGACCCCCCCTCCCCCCCCCCCCCTCACAAGCACAACACCACAAAAAAAACGTATTTATCAACCCCACCTGTGTGAGAATGCAATAACTGACTACACAGTGGGGCCTGCATAGACGAAGGCCTTTTCCGTTGTACGTGGTGTCACTGTCTTCCTGGAGGAAGCAGAAAAGACGTTTCATCACAGTAATCTTATGCCGCAACACCTGAATGAGTCACCATCTCTCAACAACAACCGTCTTCCACTTTATGTCTGGAGTCCCAAACGTGCACACAGACTGCACAGGCGCACGGTATCAGTTGGCCTGAGGGAAACTGGGTTCAATAAAAAATGCCATGTAAGTTTCAGGATTGCAAAAAGTGTGGCTCGTACAAAAGGAATGCGAGGAATGAATTTAATTCCTGCTAACCTGTGACTCATAATGTAGTGTGATAGATGAAGATGTGTGATTGCAAATCGTGCACGGTAGTTGTGTTTAAGATCCAATGGCGATTTTGTTTCGTCGCGGCGTCAACGTGACTTTACCTGACGACCTGCATGCTTGCCTCTTCTCTCCTTTTCCTCCAGAGAACCTGGAAAGTCTTCAGGTGCTGGTGCAGGAACGTTTGGCAGAGTTACTCCGGGTCCTCAAGGCCATCATCGGCCAACACCAGACCCTCAACTCCGCGGACATCCTGGGAGCAGCCGGCACGGTCATTGCCAAGGTGAAAGGTCAGTAAATACTCACCGCACACAGTACAATGCTTACATATCTGAGCAGGAATGGCCCTTCTTGCAGACTAGATTTGGGAAATGCCCAGTAAGCAATGCTCTGTCGTTCGGTTCCTGGTCAGAGTTGGCTTGGAGGTTTGTTTCTGAAAGGTCATTGCATTAGGAATTATTACTCTTTCAGCAGTCGATCTCTATCCGGTTCCCTTCATGAATACAACAGAATCTCAACCCACAAAGTCTGGTTAGAAATGTGATCCTCTGCAAGCCAATCAAACTTGCACACCGGAATCTCTACGGCCGTAATTTGCATTCCATATCTCAGCGGCCGCGGAGGCTCCCGGCGGGCTGCTCGCCGCTCAAGCACATCTCCGTCTTCATTCTTTTCCAAGTTTCATAAGGTGTGTGCCAGCTTACCTATGCTATCTGAATATCTCGAGTAGTGACCTACTCGTCAGGAATGCTTAGGAATGTCTGACTTTGTGGTCGGCTGAGTAGTACTTTGACAATGTTTACAATGCACATAGCAAACAGAGGAGATGTCACAGCGCAGCACGTCTGCTGCTCAGTGTGCCATTGTTCCTATTTCCACGGGAAAGCCCTGTCTCATCGAGTTGACAAGTTGAAATTTGGAAAATGTGCCTGTCCACAAGGGGGGGGGCTCACATCAACGCACATCCCGGCTGGACTGTCCCTAATGGCCAGCAGGTAACACAATATCGCCGCAGACAGCGAGCCAGAGGAGGACTCAAAAGGAGAGGCCCGAAAGAGGAATGAATCCACGAGACATCGGAGATGAGGACTCAAGGGTTGGGATGATAACAGGCCTCGTGCGCCCCAGTGTCTTTAAAGTGTGTCGTCTCTTCGCCCATGTTGCTCTTTGATGCTCGTGACACCTGGGGCGATTGGAACTGCGGGAATTTACTGGAAAGAAAACCAACCTCCCTCCCCAAGCAAATAGTTGTCTAACCAGTTTCAAATGGCATTTATACATCAGTCATTTTGTGTTTACTACTGGTAGCTGAACTTACCTGCCGACATGGAAAATGTAGGTATATTAAATATGACTAATAATATCAACAGGGATTCGGGTAAAGCGCTAGAGCTGGTGTTGGCAAGTAAAACGGATTGTAAATTGTCTTCTGTAATACTCATTTTATTTTGCTAGACCTACATTTGATAAGATCACATTTGAACACACCATGTAAACATTGCAATCATTTTCTTCCCATGTTTGGAGCGTCAGATAACGACTGTCAGCTCTGGTATGAGCAGGACTGTAGTAGGGAGAGAGCCCTGGTCCATCCATGCAGCACGCATGGGAGTGTCTTATGAAATAATTGTTTTATGTTTTTGATATATTAGATGTCCCTTCTGCACCCGTCTGACACTTCTGCATGTTATTACAATTATTATTATTGATTTTTAGTTTTCTTTTATGTTTTAGTGTTAAGCTCAGCACATAATTTAAGGAATGTCAAAGTTAGTAGATAGTAGTAAAATAAGAATTTTAGCTAATGATTGCGGTTACGCACTTACGACTCAACCGTGTGAAAACAATGGCTCCTGCACTTGAATGATGCAGTTTCCATATTTCAATTGTGACAGGGGAGGTGGGGGGGCTCTGGAATCATTGTTTTGAGACCCACAGGATGTCCTGAGGAAGAAAGAAGTCAGCGCAGAGCTGTACGCTAGCATTCATGGCCAGGGAGGTGCACGACAGGGAGGCTTTTGCCTCTCTGTCTCCCCTCTCTTCGTGTCCTCAGAAGTTTCTCTGGATTGCGGGTTTTCCTCCTCATCGCAGCATGCCAAATTTGCTCTGATGAAGAGAAAATGGAGGCAGAAAAACCGACTGGAAAAGGGAACTTTGTGTAGCTTATTATTTCTGGTACCGGTTACAAGACAACGGCAGCCTGTGACGGGGGAAAAGGTAAGCGTCGTGACAGTAGTGTTCAGTAAGTCACAGAACTCAAGCTGTGTGAGTGTTTCCTGTTGCGGGCAGACAGGAAGTACTCTGCTTGGTTGGATTTTACTGGGTCTCTGCAAACGTATTCTTGCTGAGCAAACTGCTCCGTTATGGCGAAAGGTCTGTGCAGACATTATCGAAGATTTCTGCGACTTTGATGGCCTGGTTCTATGCTAAGTGGACGTTTCCAATACCGCCTTATCCGTGCATTATCAACGTGGAAGCCTGCTTATGGGATCCTAACACACTGCAAACAAAGAGGGAGACTTTTGAATCGTTTCTGAATGTTCCTTGAACAACCATCCTTAAAGATCCTCAAATGCATCCAGAAGAAGACCTTTTCTCATTGGATGGGAGGACACAGAGGGAGCATGTCATTGCCCGTAGACTATTTCTGCACTAATGGTTGTCGGTTCTTAAGCTGTTTTCATAGTCGTCTTTACAACCCTTGACCCTGTGTAACCACACCCTGAGTAAACCTTTTGTCTGTCGTCGAGGAGAATGTCAACACCTATTTGAGACAACTTCAGCCCTGTATAATAAAATCATTTAACACTGGCTTCTGTTACTGCTTATTATAGAAAAAGTAGCAATGCTCTGATGCCAATCGCATGAAGTAACTGCATTTAAATGGTTTTGATCTATTGTCCCTGTGTATTCTTTAATTGTTAGGACCTCATCACTTGGCCTCACCGCCGCTCATGTGTGAATATAGTTGTTGAATGATCGAGTATGCGTGTGTGTTTTATTCCTCTCCACAGCTGTCAACTTCAAGGAAGAGAACCAAGAATACACAAAAGCTATATTTGGCGAGATACACGCATCCATCGACAATTTGGCATTCACGTTCGGCAATGTGTGAGTACAATGCTTGTATAGCTCTGCTGTCACCAGCCAATCTTCAATCTTTAGTTCCTTCCCAAGTCCTCTGTATATAGATCTTTTGAATTGTAAATCTGCTTTTTGTTTCTTAATGGAAGCCATCTCCTAAAGCGCAGATAGTTTTTACATCTACATTTACACATCTTCCCCTCAGAGTTTCTGACTTCCTTATGGGAGATGTGGACAGTGGCTCAGGGTTGGGGATCCCCCAGACCAGGAGAAGCAGGGTGAGATGCAGGTTTTCTTTCCCAGCTTTGGGGCCAGTTATCTTGCTTCTTCTTCTTTTCATTAGTTTTTCAAAAAGGTGCATTTAAAGCAGCAATTTTACCTCTCCTCCATTTAAAAAAGCCTCTAAGACATGCTTTTGGTACTTAATTGGGGTGTTGAAAATCCTGCTGCTTCTGATGTCTGACTTTGATTGCACGTCTGCTATTGCGTCCTTATAATCTGAAATGTCCTTTTCACAGTCTTTTGACAATATCTGCGTGGATCCTGAGGGATACGCTTCAGAGAAAAATGACCTTGTGGGTAAGTGTTATTCACATTCTCTTAATTACTTCTGAGCGACGTGGGTGTGAAATAAATGGATCACAAAGTGTAATGGCTATTAATGGCTCCGTTTTTAAAAAGCGATGTAATGGTCAGTTCGTAGCTCCCTCCCCCCCCCCCCACCCCTCCGGGGTGTCCGAGAGTGTCAGCTTGCGATTTGGCCGAGTGGTTAAGGCGCTGGACTCTTGAATGCCTGAGGTGGACCCACCCTAAGCCGCTGCTTCCACCCCTGTTATTTCTGCTGCTTTTTTCATACTAGCTGCTCGTTTTCCCCTCTCTGGCCACATATCTGACATTCCTTGCCTGTTTCGGAGTAGTTCCGTGTGGGATGGGAAACACATGGGGTTTGTGTTAAATCAGATGGCGAGCGGCCGAGAGAGATGCGCATCACAGGGGGACCACTAAGGGAACATTATGCCGTCGGACTATTTGAAAAGATGCCCGGCACTTTCATATCCTCCTACGCTGTGCACTTTTAACCTGGACGTGTTTTTCCATTTACCTCCCACACATGTCTGTTGGAATAGTAGATCTGAGACACATAAATCCAACGCTTTGCGATATTGTCGGCGCCAGGTGTTTTGATTTAGTTTGACTTGAGATGCGTCTCTCCTCTGCTCACTCTCCAGGCCCGGCGGTGTCGCTCACGCGGGAGGAAGAAGTCGACCTGACCCTCCTGAAGAATGACAGCGGTGTGGAGTCGGCTCTTCTCTATGCCAAAGCCTGGTCCAAATATATCAAAGACCTTCTGGCCTGGATGGAGAAGCGGCTGGCCATGGGTGAGACACTGACAGTGTGCTGGGTTTATTGCATTAGGGCGTTATCCGAGATAATATGGAGGAGAATGTTATTGATCGCTTCTTAACGGAAGGAAATGCACCCTATTCTGTGTTGCAGTGCACTTTTGAAAAAGAAATAGATATTATGTAAATTCTATTTGCCCTGGACGACTGAAGCAACATTTTGCAAATGGACCGCTGCGTCACTTTAAGTCTTTTTACTGCTAATTGAGGTTAGGGTCCAGAAGCGGCAGAACACTTTTAAGGTACTTAACAGTCATTTATTCGTAGCAATGTGGTCGTCAATCAGACACCTCGGCTCAGCCGGTCGGAAATAAAGGCTTTACTCCATTTATATCAGGAGGTAACTTTGTTGAAACTGCAGAGATGGTGTTCCAAGAAACATTTAACTGCTATGCTCAGGGATATGAAAGTTATTACAGAAAACTGAACAACAGCTGTCTGTCTGTTTGATATGCCTTGCTTCTACCATGCATGCGTACTCCCAATATTACCCTAGTCTATGTATGCACACGCTTAGGCTGACCGTATCAACCAACTAGTTTGCTTAACAGCTTATACTTTGTATAGTTTGGGATCCCAAAGGTCTTGATAATATACTGTATATTAATTGATAATCTATATCTATTGTTTGCCTTACTGTTCATAGTAACATCCACTCAGCCCCCCCTGTTCATTATATTCAAGCAAGGTATATTTAAAATACTGCAATGTAATGTAAGCATAAAGAGTTTCACCAGGGAAATTTTAGAAAAGCATTACATAAGTACACTGAAAACACATATACTTTAATTATTCTCTAAACATACTTTTAGATCATTAGTTGAGCGCGATTACAGTCATAAATAATTCCTTTTGGGTTTTTCAAATTTCTTCTCTTTCAGATATTGAGTATGCCAAAAGCTATGCAAAAATGGCTGATTCTGCTAAGCAGCTGGCTAGCCAACAGGTAACACAAGAGCCGTTAACTATCTATATGTATAATTATTATTATAGAAGTGTTACCTCCTTTCTTTGTTCACATAAACATTCTTATGAAACCATTTTCCCAATGTTAATTTCTTTATATCTGTTCTCCAAGGTATATATGCCATTCAGCGAAGTCTACATTTCTACATTCAAGAACGACATTGAATCCAATCAGCTGCTAATTCAAACCGCAATGGCTCTGCAGACGAATAAATTCATACAGGTAAGAAGAATGAGGCGACTGTGGCCCACACAGCAGACACGTTGCCTTGGGTGGGATCGCCTCAGTGTAACTGTTGACCTTTTCCTCTCCTCTCAGCCTCTTCTGGCCCGTAAAAGTGAGCTCGACAAGTTGAGAAAAGACCTCAAGGAGCAGTGGCAGAGGGAACAAAAAAAAATGGTATGTAATGCACACTAGTAGATGCACGCTTTGAGGATTATATCATTGCAGCTTGTTACTTCCCATCCGAGATTTAGTACGCGTGTGGTTATATTGACGATAACGGAGCACGCGATGTCCCATTTTGATCACATGGGCCTCTGTGTTTAATCTGTGTGGTTTTGGCAGCAAGAGGCAGATGCAACCGTGCGCAAGGCGCGAGTACTGAAGGGCCAGAGGAGAGAGGAGTACCAGAAAGCCCGTTCATCCACCAACCGCTCCCAGGAGGAGCAGTCGAATACTGCTAACAAACAGCTGGAGAAGAAGAGGAAGCTGGAGGAGGACGCCCTGCAGAAGGTGGCCATGGGAGAAGATATGGGGAAATAAATGAATGAATTGGCATATCTTAACATTACTTAATAGGGGCGGTCTGCCACGCAAAGACAATTCATATCAACATGTTTTTCTGTCTATGCGGCGGTGCGCTACTCGGGAATTCCCGCACACCCGTCGCACTTGGTCTTTTTATCTATACTTCATCCACATCCTCATGCTACTCTCGTCTTTCATTGGTGTGATCAGGCGGAAGAAGCCCGGGACCAGTACCAAAGCTGTATGGCTGACGCAGGCGTCAGGAGAATGGATCTGGCCAACGCCAAGAGCACCATCCTCACACAAATCCGAGAGATGGTCTTCCAGTGTGACCTCACACTAAAAGCTGTGAGTTCACAGGGCATAATATCAGCGTTTAGCAATAAGAAATGTTGTTCTTATATGGAAATCTCATAACTATAATACAAGATTGATAGTAAACAGCTTCAATTAAACACAACCATCTTTCAATTGAATTAGGACTAAACACCTACAGCACTACTAAATTAATGTTACTATTTTGCTACGGGTAGATAAATGTTTATGATGATTTTTTTTCGTGGTTTGCATATTTCTAGGTGAATACATTGAGCAAAATGAAAAAAATCAAATACTTTGTGTACCTTTTTTAATACCTGGCCAAAAAAGCTAAATCCCATGCTTGTAAATGGTTTGTTGACACGATATAAAGCTAATTTCATTTAAAATGATTTAAGTTAAAGTTAAGTTAAACAGTAGACTTTCTACGGGGGTTCTATGGGAAGTTCATATGATCAAAAAAAGGCTAATTCGGGCCGGTACCCTAACATGCTACTTGTGCTACATGCTGTGCTTCATGTGTTTCACAACCTTTTCACAAAAATGTATTCTAGATTGCTAGAATTTTTTAGATAAAATAGAAGGTCTGTAAAAAAAATGTGTACCTATGAGTTCAAGGCATGAAAAACATTCATTCCGAACCAACCCAGTTGTCGTGTCATCCATTTGAATCAACTTTAAGTGATGTGTCATTCCCCAGGTGACAGTGAACTGGTTTCAGATGCAGCAGGTGCAGAGCACCTCGTTCCCCACCCACTACCAGGCCCTCAGCGAGAGTACCAAGTTGTACGAACCGGGAGAATGTTACGCTGAGTTCGTCCGGAATCTGCCAAGAAATCTGCCTAAAGAACGTGTGCACTTAGACTCGACCTCCTCTGACAATACCAGGTACCAAGTACTGTTTATACAAACATGTTTTATTTATAAAAGTCTGCTTGCTACAATTCTTTACTACATGTAGTTGAAACCATACAGGGCAGGGTGCTGCACGTAAAAGCAGTCAATGTTAAATGAGCCCAGCTGAGGCCACATTTGCATTATTTGAGTGTTATAATGAATTCCAAATTCATTTGGAAATGGTTCATACTCCTGGTTCTCGTTCCAGCAAAGCTATCAGTGAGTCAGAGTCAGGAAACCAGAGAGAGAAAGAGAGAATCAAGGAGAGACGGAATGCGTGTTGAATTTGTTTGTTTCCTCAGGAAATATCTGTGGCGTAGGCTGAATGCAGCAGGGGAGATTGTGAGCGTGAGAGTTTGGCTCTGGGTTTGATCTGTCGCTAAGACTCTACTTAGATTGCGAAAGCCCCCTTCACACACACACACACATTACCAGTAATAAAATAAGCAAAGTTTCACTGTTTTTAATGGTAAGATAATTATGTGGCTGTTGTAGCTCTACAAGGTACAATGAAGTCTAAACCAAGTGTTGACACTGATTGAAAAACACTTTGTGGCTAACGATGTAAATGTAGTTTGCACTGTGAAGCCCCTGGCGTGTGCGTTTGACTTACCAGAATGCGTTTCAGCGGCCTGAGTTCAGTTTCTGTTCCTAATCCTCTCTTTCCTACTTAGTCACAGCTAAAGCCCAACTTCCCTTACTGAAATTCTTTGAAATGTCTCATAACAAATAAAGTGGGCTTTGTTGGGTCTCCAGAGCTGTGAGCCTGTAATGGACAAATCTACACCCGGATACATGTTTTTTTTCCAATTGAATGAATTTGCTATTTAATACAGCAGAGCTCATACATGTGTGTTGTGAGGAAGTCGTTTCATTTTCCTAAGTACATCCTTTCCTATTCATTACAAGTTCTCAGTTCCTGGGGATAGAAATTGTTGAGTTACTGGACAATAATCGTGTCAAATTCCCTCAGAGAACATGTGTCTGTGTGGATTAATAATACAGGATAATGTCAATCCTTACCAATCGTAACCTTAAATGGAAATTACTTCATTTCCCCAGGTTTGTGTTCAACAAAAGGTCTGTGGGCAGCACCCATTCCTCCCACGGCAACTTGTCTCAGGCATCCATCGCCTCCTGTGACGTGTTGAGCGGCGACGAAGCGGACAGTCCCGTCCACCGGCCTGCAAAGATCAGCGAGCGGATGTCCAACAGCAGCACGGACATACAAGGTGCTCGCTCCGCCGTTAAAGATTCTTGTGTGAACTCAAAGGGTGGCACGTCAAACAATGATGGCTTTTGTATTTAAAAGTCGTATAAATAACAGCAAACTTTAGATATCTTCGTTGGTGTGCGTGCTCTCGTCTCCACAGAAGCTGCCTGAGCAAATATTTATCTGTGTGACTCCCGCCCCCACATGCCATTATTCATGCTACCTAAGATGTTCTGCAAGAAACTCCCACTACTACAATACAAAGAGTCACATGCTGCCTACTCGTCATGAGTCCAGAATTTTGGTGTGACCACATGTGTGTGTGAAAATAACTGAAACTAGTGCCAAGAATATCTGTAAACGGGAAGCTGCCATTCAGCCGTCTTTCGTAGTTTTTATTCTGCTTTGTGTGTGACTGGTTGTCTGTATGTGTTCACGCAGCGGTAAGAAGCCAGACCACTCTGGCAACCTGGGCCTCAAGCAGTCAGGGCAGCCAGGGCGGCATGTGCAGCGACTCGGAGAGTGCCGGAGGCAGCAGCGAGTCCAGGTCCATGGACTCCCCCACTGCCAGTCCAGGTAAGAGGATTTCAGTTGAAATTGATAGACTATGAGAAAAACACAAATACAAGTATTTCTTCTTTATTAGTAACTTCCTATTAGTGACTTTACTTCCTTATTAGTACACTAGTGTCACGCACTACTCATCCGTGAGTGCAGTTCCCTTTGTGACTGAAATGACTTTCAGCCCTGTGAGCTGAAGCTTTGAAACTGTGACATTTTCAACACACAATGTACTACATACTGTATGTCGAGCACTACTGTCTGTTCATGGCTACATATACATAAACAAATATGTGCGCAGGTGTCTTTAAGCGACGGTTGCCGAGGACTCCCTCCACTGGGACCATGTCTTCCGCTGATGACTTGGATGAGAGAGAGCCGCCTTCGGACAATGGTATCGCTTGTGTGTGTGTGTGTGTGTGTGTGTGGTGTCTTCATGAACGTGTTGTATATGTCCCCTTCCCTTCAAGCACTTAATTAATAAATTAAAATGAATCTTGTGTATTGACATTTGAGTGCTGGATAATAAGATCGCACAACTATTTATCTCTCTGTATTTTAAAGAGCAGAATATGACCTTCATATGTCGAGATTTAATATTTTATGAAGTGTGTTTTTATGTTCAATTTTTCCCCCCGCTTTGAACCAACAGGAAGGCAGCATGAAGTCAACTGTTTTTTCTAAGTTCCCTCATCAGCTGCTCTGATTTTCAGGTCTGGCAGAGATGGTGACAGAGACGGCCAGTTCTCCAGGTCCCTTCCGGAATGCTCAGATGTCCAAAGCCGCTCAAACCCATAAGCTGAGGAAACTACGCGCCCCGTCCAAGTGCAGAGAGTGTGACAGTTTGGTGGTTTTCCATGGAGCCGAGTGTGAGGAGGTACAGTGCAAATATTCTTTCTTAAGCGGGAACGTTGGCAATTTCCAACCAGCTTTGTAAACGCGGCTATGCAAATGAATAACGTTCAACCTCCCTGCGCGCTGCCGTAGCCCGGAGTGCACGTACCACCCTAATTGCTACCATACAAAGCCCATTGGGCTTTAGAATTTATAATGGCGTTGTGTGTTTGTTTACAGAGTAGATTAGCGGGACGGGAGGCTTTTTCATGATGCGCTGTCGTGTATAGTAGAAATAATGAATGTATTGTGTTCCCAGTTGACTGCCGTCTTGTTTTTCTCCTGAACCAAAACAAAAAGAGACAAACAGATTTTGAATGTTTTGTTTGTAAAAGAAAAAAAAAGAATCGGCTACTTGCCATTTCTTTATTTAACTGTGTCTGTTTTGTTGCCAGTGTTCCCTGGCCTGCCACAAGAAGTGTCTAGAGACGCTTGCTATCCAGTGTGGCCATAAAAAGCTGCAAGGCAGACTACAGCTGTTTGGGATCGACTTTGCCCAAGCATCAAAGAACAGCCTGGATGGCGTCCCTTTCATCATCAAGAAGTGCACGTCTGAGATTGAGAGTCGAGCCCTCAACATCAAGGTGACCTTTATTTAAGGTTCATGTTGCACCTGGGGTTGTAGTACTTATTAGGCCGTACACTTTAGAGAATTCATTTGAAAAAACATGGTTTGGTTTACTTCTTTGATGCGCCGTGATGTTTTGTTATAGTAAAACTGTACCAATCCGAGTGCCATTTTTTGTCTCCTCGCAGGGGATTTATCGTCTGAATGGGGCTAAATCGCGTGTCGAGAAGCTTTGCCAGGCGTTTGAAAATGGGAAGGACTTGGTCGAGCTGTCGGACCTTTCACCCCATGACATCAGCAACGTCCTCAAACTCTACCTGAGACAGGTGGGTGATACATTCTCACTGAAAGGGAGAGTATTTTATGTTGATGTGACAACGGCTCGGTTTTCTAGTATATTCGTCCTAATTGTAAAATGGCTGGTTGAAACAAAGAAGCCTTGAATGCTTTACGTTTGGGGCACAGTTGGTAAGCTTGTGGCTTTCATTCCATTTATTTTGTACCTTTTTAAATGAACATTTTATTCAGTAAAATGCCCTTTTGTGTACAGTTACCAGAGCCGTTGATCCTGTATCGATACTACAACGACATCATCGGCTTGGCCAAAGAGTGCTCGAGAGTGATTGTTGAGGAAGCTGACAAACCCCCGAGCGCCCCGCCGGGGGAGAAGGGGGAGGCGAGCATGCAGCTCAACAGGGTCATTTTCAAGATCAGAGACCTTCTCCGCCAGCTGCCTACAGCCAATTACAGGACTCTGCGTTTCCTAATTGCGCACCTACACAGGTAAGGGCTGTAAACCAGCACCCAGAGCTAGTCCATAATATTACTGACTGCAAAAAAACAACAACGTCCTCATGAGAGGGGAAACAGAGACTTCCCTATAACACAGAGGAAGTGGCACAAAGAACATACAACTCATGCTATTCATAGTCACACCAACACCAATATTTATTTCATTTATTTCGCTTAGCCCTTTTATCTATAATCTCATGATTTTTTAGCGTATTTGCTGTTTTTAATTGCATTGACCCTGAAGCTTGTTCAGTGAAACCTGTACTCCCATCTCATTAATAAAACTCATGCTCACTCTTTACTACCGCAGAGTGACGGAGCAGGCCGAGGAGAACAAGATGACTGCGAGTAACCTGGGCATTATCTTTGGCCCCACGCTGGTCAAGCCGCGACAGGCAGACGCTGAGGTGTCCCTTTCGTCCCTGGTCGACTACCCCTACCAGGCCCTGATGGTGGAGTTTCTGGTGCGACACTTTCAGACAGTCTTTGACGTCTCACTTTTGTGCAGCTCTGATAACACCGTCACTGGCCAGGCGTCGCCCAGACTCACCCCCTTGGAGAAGCTGCAGCGGCTCAGCAGACACTCCGCCTCCCTCACGGACTTCAAAGAGGTGGGGAGGGATTTGAGGGTGTGAAAATGCTGCTCTCACGTCGTACCGTTGGAATGTTTTAATAAACCGTAATCCAAATGTTTTGTGTCCTTCCAGAGTGCCAAAGTGTTCAAAAGATACTCCTCAGTAATCCCGTCCTCGCACATCATGGATGAGGTCCCGGAGGTGCAGCCGGCAACCAACCCATCAGAGGTCTCTGCCCCGGACAGGCTCAACGGGAAGCAGTCACCAAGCGAAGGAGACGTCCAGAGGTCGACCTTAGTGTTTGGTCGCCCCAGCACCACCGTTCCCTCCACCACCGCTGTGCCGCCCAAGGTCCAGTTACGCACCCAGCGCACCAGGAACGTGTCTCGACCGATCAGCATGCCGCTCGAACGCCTGCCCAACCGCGCCCAGATCAGCGAGAGGAATCAGCGCAACGGTGCCACCAAAGATGAGGCGAGCTCCGCTGAGCGGGACCCGGTCTCTGAAACCATCCAAGAGATACCAGAGCCGGAAAAGGCTCGTCAAAGTGGCTCGTCAAGGGTCAGCACCTACTACATCACCCCTTTCTATGACACACAGACAGTGCAGAGGAAGACGTGGGACAGGAAGTACAAGCACTATGATGTTACACCCAGGACTGCTAAGATTGTGGCCAACCTGCCGTCGGCCACCTCTGGAGTACAACCCGTAAAGGCGACGGTGCCGGTCCCGGTGGCCGCTGCCGCCGTGCCCCCCACCACGTGTGGTGCGAGCACGGTTTTCTCCATCAACCCCTACGCGGCGTCGGTCAAGCCTGGCTGGACTTCTAAAAGGGAAGACGACGCGGACAATTCGGTCGGTAAGTCGAGCAGCTCACCGAACCAAATGTTAACGCTCAGGGCGCCGCGGACTCTGCAGCCTCCCCCTGGGACTTTCTATAAGCCCCCCGTGCCCATTAACCACAGAGCCAGGACGCTTCCAAACTGGACTACAGCCGTTACCACCACCACCACCTCCACCTCATCGCTCGCCCCCACCCACTCCACCCAGGTGGTCACCCTGTCCTCTGCCCCATCAAGCCCAACACCGACACAGGACCCCACTGGCAGCGTCATGGACGCAGGGGTCTCGACCTTCGCCACCCTTTCTCCCCCGCAGTCCCCTCCCCCCAGCAGCCCCGACGACCTCAGCCCCACCGAGACCAAACCCGTCTACCAAAGACTGCGACCTCGGCAGATGCAAGAGCCGGAGCGCAGAGAGGCCCATTTCGTCTGACGCCAAAAACCATATTATATCTGTAAATAGTAATGTATCTGTGCCATAATGTATACAATGGAAAACATGTTTTTGTTCATACAAACTGAGAGCGGGAGAAATTTTGGCCTGCGAAATGAAACCATAAAAGTGTTACAAGTACTAATATATTGTATTTTACATGTTCAAGTCAAAATGACCACAGTGGTCGGTCTACAAAGCAATCAAAGCAAACGCATGTGGAAGTGTAAAGCAAACATAAAAAACAAACAAATTGATATATTTCTGTAAAGAATGGTCCTGCCAATCATTTTTGTTGTTTTAATTGAACCTATAAGTTCATGTTCAATGTTTGATTTGTTGATTTCATATACAAAATTATATTGAATCACACAATGCACTTAACACAGGTTCAATTTCTAATGTTGCCTTAAATGTTCAAATTTGCTTAATTTTGTATTTTATTTGGAGGTATTTTTAACATGACATTTTCAACTTGAAAGAGTTAAACAGCTTTTTTAATTGGTCCCTTGTTGCCTGTGATTGGTACATCTTTCCTCCGTATCTAAACCGTATGTATCTGTTTACCTTTTTTATACTCATTCATACACACTGCATGTTCGTCAGTTGTTTTGTCTCATCGCGTTATTGCGACTATACAGAAGAAAAATGACAAGCAACAGTTATTGCTGCAAATTAAAACTGTAGTTCCAACTTTTAAATCGGTTAATTGAGTTTTTATTTCATATTTCCATTCAGTGCCTTTGTAGAAGAAGAATTGCATATGTTTATTTACTTTTTGTGTCCCATTTTAAATTGCTGCCTTCTGTGTATTTCAAAAACTCATGCAATTTAATGTCTCTGCATGAGGGGAATCTGAGAACCTCGCTAGGGCTGCAAGTTCTATTTATTAGTTTGTGAATCATCGATTCGTGACACAAAATGGCCACTTAATCCATTTTGAGTTTCCTAGAGTCAAAGCAGACAAAATAAAGAAAATCATCATATTTAAGAATCCTAAAAAACTAATTTTTCATAGAAAAGTCAAATTGGGTTATTTGCCAACAAGTCAACTATTCGTTTCATTCGTTTTCGTCATGTTTGATCAGTGTGTTCTATACAACACTTTTTGTATTTCTGATGCCACGCAGGTTGTAACACACAAAGTAAACCTGTGTCATCTTGTGTATTCCCGCCATGTATCCAGTCAGAATAATATAATTTAATGTACTTGGAATGTTTGTGAAGCTTGCTGTGTCTGTGTCTTTTTGCAAACCCGTATAACAGCAGGTAAGTAGCTTCTAATTCTCCAAACCTGATTACCTTTGTCACCCGTTCAGCCTCGTCGAGGTGCGAGTCATTGCAGACACCAGCGACAGCTTCCCGTACTCGTCTGAGACAAGGTCAAAACACCGATTTGACCCCAAAGAAACTGTGACCCCCCCTCTCACCACTAGTCTTTCTCGCCAACATTATCATTTCTTTTCCCTCTCCCAAACAGATCCCCCTAATTCTGCCTCAAAATGGTCGACTGTTGTCTCTTTTTTGTTTTTTTTTCTGCCTGCCCATGTTAGCCGAGGAGATTAGAGCAGATCAGATTAAGAGAGTTGCTGACCTGCAGGCAGGAGAGAGAGAGGGAGAGAGAGAGTGGCCAGCGAGGACAAATGCACAGCTCTTCTACCTGACTTAATGTTCTGCACTACTTCAGCCCCTTTCTGAACCGGTTTCTCTCCATGTCGTACGACTTTTACATCATTCCATAACAGGTAAGAGGGACCGCTTTGTTCTTTTGTTGACAAAATGAGACGTGCTGTAGGATGACGTAGGTCATCGACAGGTATGTGGCTGATAATCGCTGTCTGTCCTCCTGCTGCTCAAACAAAATGTCAAGACGTGACAAAGGTGATCCCGCTGGATGCTCTTCATCTTTTGCTTGCTTTTGTTTGGCTTCTCGTATCATGTTACTTAAACATACAGCAGTTTTTTAAAATGCGGTAAAAACATTTCTCTACTTTTTTTCACGTCATTGTCCTGTAATTACTGTTTTTAGAGATGAGGTGATTTCAGAGAAATCCCACATAATGACAGCCTTCGCCCTTCCTTGTTTTAGTCTCAGTCTTTGTCCTCTTGTTTTTCTAGACAAGTATTTATGTCCCCGCGTCCTCCGTCTGCCAGTCTGGGGTAATCTATTGGACATGTCGCTCTGAGCAAATTACTCTGCGTGTCCGACATTCTCTGAGCTCCTGCAGGTTCACGTGACTGACATCTGAGTTCCTTTTGTTGTCATTGTTCAGTTCCAAAATGAATTTGTCTTTGGGAGTACGCTTGAATGAGAGCCGAGGAACAAATTGGATTCATCCGTCACATACCGACGCATGTTGTTTGTGCCAGTGGTTTACAGTGTAGAAAACCCTTTTTGTTTACGTGCGTACACAAGATGTCTGCTTTGAAAGAGGCTCCGTCTAAAGGTTGCAGTCAAGACCACCTTAAGTCCAAGTTAATGCAGAGACCAGGCACAGTGATAGTGATTTAACAAAAGATTGACCATTGAAAATGATCTCATATTACAATGTTTCAGGATATTAAGCAAAAGTCAGGTCAAACACAAACGCAAGGCCAGACCCAATAAGTCTGACGGCTCAATGATCTCACCTCCGGCAGATGTTCAGGTGTCTTTTGTGAGCGCCGCTGATGGAGTTGCCTCCCTGCAGGTTCGTCACAGGCTGATGACCCCTTCCCGGGGTGAAGCTGAAGAGCAATGAAGACAGGTGCTCAAATCCGCCTGTTACTGTGGAAAAACTGGACCCTCCGCAAGAGACAGAAGGTATAATCGTTTTTATGACCCTTTGAAACTCTCCAGCATAATGCAAAACCCAATATATAAACGGCACGGCCCACCGCCTCCAGCAGCCATCTACCAACAGGTCGCCTGCGTAGGGGTCGGATTTGTTCCGGGGGCCGTTGTGTCCGATTAGATTGTGCCGGTGTTCCAATTTGTCTTTGTGTGCGTTTAGTAACTCCCCCCTTGTTTTGTGTCCAGGTCCGCTTCCTGGTGGAGATCTGCTGGCCAGTGTTGTTATTCATTGGTCTGGTGTGGCTGAGGAAGGCCAATCCACTGTACCAACAGCATGAATGTAAACGGAACAACAACTCTTCAAGCTATCGCCAGTCTGTTTAATGAAGCTAACCGTATTTGTGACGTCTTACTCCTTCAGGTCATTTCCCCAACAAGGCCATGCCTTCAGCCGGGATCCTGCCCTGGATCCAGGGCATCTTCTGCAACGTCAACAACCCCTGCTTCAGATATCCAACCAGAGGAGAGTCCCCAGGCGTCGTCTCCAACTATAATAACTCTGTGTAAGCCTATTCATAGCACCCGCTGTCCTTGAAAACCCTCCACAGCACCGGGGGGAGCTTAGAAAAAAATTAGAGGGTACAGAACGATGACTAATTTGACTAATTCTGTGTGTTTTGGGGGCTGGCTTTAGATTGGCCCGGTTCTACGTCGATGCCCAGGAGCTTCTGCTCAATGAGACGGACGTCCGGCAGCTCGGCCGTCTTTGGCACGATGTGTCGTCCTTCTCAAACTTCATGGAGACGTTACGCAACAACCCATCCGTGGTGTCGGGTAAGGAGGCGACGTGACAAGTGGTTCAGGCAGCAGCACTTTCCTTTAAAGTGAGATGGCTAGTCAAAGGTATTAGTTATTGTTTGCTTGAACAACACTGTAATCAGCAGATGATTTGATTATAGATTTTGAAACCAAATGTGGACATGTGTTCCTTTTTAAAAAGGCAATTTGCTTTTAAAGTTGTTATTAACTCTTGACAACACCCTCTCAAGATACCGTAGCAGCACTTTGAACTTAACCGTTATGTGTTGTTGTTTTCTGCAGTTCCTCTATTTCTTGTCGGAGCACCACATTTGTCCTCCATGTTAAATATCCTCTCCTTGACTTAAAAGTATAATTTCTACATAGCAATTAGCTTTAGTGGACGTAAACATCATGCATTAAAACGGTTGTTCTTAATATTACTTCAATTCAAGTTAACAGAACATTTTTTGGCAGGGATACGCGTACAAACCTCCATCCTCTTGCTCACTGGATATCCCTGAAACATCCTGAAAATACCTGCCAATCTTTCTCGCTTTGAATCATTTCCTCTGTGTCGCCCAGTGCCTGTCGGGTCAACGTGGCCTTTAGTGTCTCTAACCTTTTGCCGTCTCTGCTTTTGATGTCCCTCGCAGGCCGTGGTCTGAAGCTGAATGATATTCTGAAGGATGACGAAGTTCTGACTGCCTTCCTTTTGCGAAACGCCGGCCTCTCTGAGTCTATTGTCTACCAGCTCGTCAATGCCGAAATCCGACTAGAAGAGGTGGCGTTTTGGGGGACGAGTGGGAAATGTTTAAGCTTTTGCTAATGTTAAGTCATTCAGCTCGTTTTAAAGCAACACTGAACAACTTTCATATGAAGCGCTAACCAACTCAATGAAATGAGGATTGTTCCATTGTCCACAATAAACCCAGCATTTCCTTTTGTTTTTGTGTTTTTCCCAGTTTGCCTCTGGTATTCCAGACCTGCAGCTGAAAGACATCGCCTGCAGCCAGATCCTGCTGGAGCGCTTCATCATCTTCCCCAGTCGCATGGGCCTCCACGGGGTCCGCAACGCCATGTGTGCCCTCACCCAGCAAAAGCTGCAGAAGATAGAGGACGTCCTCTACGCTAACGTGGACTTCTTCAAAATCTTCAAACTGGTGAGCTTTGTGCTTTGAGAAATATTTTTGAAGTCACAGTGAGGTTGATAAATAAACAATAGTGCGTTACCCGTTCATTATTATTACAATAAATAGTAATAACCATAAATCCTCCTACATTATTTTGTATTTGTCATTGCACACACTTAAAGTCCTCCCTGTTTTTACTTTATTTGACATGTAGTCATTATCTCCAGTCTGAGATCCTCTGAAGTTTTAAAATTGATATTTTCTGTATACACTATAGTGTGTGTGTTCATACTAATAAATGGAGGTGTCACACAGTGTTTTTTAATAATATATGGACAACAATCGAGCTCCAAGGCACAGCGCAATATATCTGTCTTTGGATACTCATTGTTGGTTTTGGTCTTTTTAATGGGATTTGTTGACTAAAATATGAAATATTGCAAGACTTGGAAGAGGAAGGAAAAGTCCTATTTCTTTTGACTGTGTCGCCAGATACATTTAAATTCCCCCTCCAACCTTCATAAAACGTATCTCAATGCTCTAGCGAGTGTAGTGAAGTTGATGCTGTGAACAAACGTTCTGGATTGTTCACTTCCTTGTGAGCACATACGTGCGTATGTGTCGGTGGCTCATTGTTCTTGGTTGAGCTGCTGGTGATGCCAGGACTGCATGTGAGGCCGAGCGGCTGATTCCAGCTTGCTTGGCCAGATCGGCTCACTCACAAAGTCGATGGCTTCATTTTGGAACTAACTCATACGCTTGGTTTTGCATTCTTTACAAATATATTTACGAAAAGCAAGAAACATAGAGGATGCAATAACATAAAGCTTTTCTGAGTGGAGAAAAAAAAACATTTTGCAACATTTTTTATTGAATTTATTGGATAAGTATATTTATCCGTATAGAATAGTTAGGAAAATAAAGGTAGGATTAAAAAATGGACACACATCATTAAACTGTACTACGTTGAACTTGTTTCCCCTTCACAGCCTATAATTTCTTCTATATATGTCTGGTGAGTCAGGTTATAGCTCATGGCATTATCCGTCTTGGCCTGTTTCTCTAATGGGCTTAGCTTGACCCCGCCTACTGTCGGGGAGTTATTCTGTAGGACGGGATGCTGCCACTTGTATACAGGCGTTCCCAACATGTGCCTGTCTGAAGAGTGCACCCGGTCATGTGCTCGTAAAATAGCCTGACTAAATCACTAAGAGCATGACAGGAATGCCGCGTGTTACATTACCTCTTTCTGACGGAGTTACATGATGGAAGCATATTGATGGATGTTGGATTGATGGACTTAATAAAGACAATGATCAACACAGATGGACGATTGTATTACCACAGCTTTAAAATGTATGCAATCAATTTTATTATGCATTCTGTGTTGCTTTTTTATTTTTTTCTACATTAATGTCCTCGTTTATTATGATGTGATTATGATCACTGAGGCCTGAAGGCTATTTGATATTTGATATAAGTATCATATAAACTAATATATTGAAAGAGTGCACAAAATGTACAGCAACACTGGGCTGTTTCTGTGGCTGTAGTTAGCAACGGTGTTGTATTGAAATTAATAATTGTGGTCTAATCTTTTATTTAGTATGCAAATTATGTGATGGTGCATAAACTATATTTAAGACATTTGAGAATGTATGCAAGTCTCTTGACTCTTACATCAAACATGTCCACTACCACGGTGCCACGGTAGCATCTTAGTGGAGATCTATGCATTTATCCCATTTCGCCCATTAGGTTTAAAGCCCAGTACCACAGTGACCTCTCAACACCCTCCCTTTCTGTCCCCCCCCCCCCCCCCCCCCCCCCCGCTTTCTCACTTTCCCACTGAACCGCCGCCCTCCTTCCTTCGTTCATTGAAATGCAAGTGCGAGGAATGCGGGAGGAAGGATATCACATGTTTGTCTTTGCATTCGGGGTTTCCGTTGCCCTCGGCCCTCTGCTCGCACCAGGCCTTTTTCTAACGCCTGCTGCTAATGGTCTCTCAGGATAAAATCGCTGAACGAGGTTTAGCAGAAGTGTGTTTCAGTATCGAACAACTGATGCAGTTGAAGTTTAAAAGAGGTTAATTTCCTTCGTACGTATAGACAACACCTAAATTGTGTGACAAAGAGAATAAAGGCAGAATGGACGATGTGAGGTTGCTCGTTGTACTGTCTGCAAAAAATAGACTCTTCTTTGCAAGAAACATTTAGACGAGCAAATTGTGTTAACCTTGACTGACACATCTCCTGACTGTGTTTCCCAGATGCCGCAGGTTCTGGACCGCAGCTCCGCGGGGATCGACCTGCACCTCTGGGGTCGGGTCCTTCAGGTGACGTCGGAGAAGCTCCAAGTGGTAAGTGTCCCCCGAAAAAGATCAAACTCTCCCCCCGTCCTGGCCGCTGCTCCTCTCTCCTGTTCCTCCGTCAAACAGGATCACAGACACCAATATTTTTAGCCCGGCAGGAAACTCGTCTCTTCCGCTGCTCCCAGTGAGAGAATCGCTCACAGAGGAGGCTGAGTGATGGGCTCAACAATGCAAGGTGTACACGCTTGTGTGTGTGTGTGTGTGTGTGTGTGTGGGTTAACAGCCTGATGTGTCACCACATGCTCATGTGATATGTGTATGGGGACATACGTGTGTATGTGCATCGTGTTTAAATCTGTGCATGTGTGTGTGTGCTGGCAAGTACAGATTGTGTCTCATATGTATAATTGTGCATGTCACTTTATCACTGTATTTATTTCATCAGATGATGTAAAATAACAGAATAGAACCGAATAGTTATTGAAGATGAACAGAATTCAACTTATAGATGAATATAAATAAATATATGAAGTTGTTATTTGAACAGATATTGCAAAGAAACATGATAGAGTGTGAAATCATAACAGGATAGAATAGAACCGATAGACATTGTAAAGAAATATAATTTAATACATCCAATTTTCTTTGTGTGAGCTTTTATAAACTGCACATGAACAAGGTTGTCGAGAACACACAAGAACAAAGACAGAGTGAGTGGGATCGTGTTGTGTGTTTCAGCACGTTCACCACGTGTCCCGGGGGGGTTGTGCATCCCATCATCACCAGGGGCAGGGGCAGGGGGAGGGTGGGGGTGGAGGGCTCGGGGGAGAGACATTCCTCTGAGGTGACATCCTGTAGGTGGGTCCTTTGTATCACTGTGGGGACAGAGAGGCGAGCCAAATGCTGTCATTACCCACCTCTCCTTCCTTCCAATTTACAGTGTGTGTGTGTTTGTGATGAGAAATGAGGGCAGGGAGCGAGAGCAAAATAAATCACATGTGTTATTTTAGCATGTGTTTGTGCGCATGTAAAGACAACCAGTGAGTCATTTTAAACTCTGATCTCTGAAACCACTTTCAATGTTACAATATCATCGTGGTTTGAAAATTGTACGTTTTTTTTTTATAGAGCTAGAGTAATAACCAGGAGGGCTTTTGAACAAATGTTACACCTAAAATTCTGATCCCTTGTGATGACATCTAAGGACAAAAACAACTCAAACATGAATCTCAAAATTGCTGGCAGCCAGCTCGCTATTTCTCCTGAAAGGAAACGATACAAACCGGGGAGAAACACACTTGGATGGAGCTATTTTTGTTCAATCAATAGGAGGATATTTGGTCCGCGTGAGAGGAGAGGCGCACGTCCGACATGTTTGCTTATCTTTCGAACTATTGTTTTGTAGTGATCGTCTACGCTGCGCTATTCACACAGTATGAACAAATATGACGACATGAATATCCCCGGCCTGCGGATAATTATCTGCCGAGAGGTCAAGTAGTTTGAAGCCATAGATTTAGGCTTTACAGCAATACTCACCTTAGATTCTGACTAACTGATTGTCTCTCTGACGTCTTTTACAGCTGATGGAGCGGGAGAGTTCTCAGGAGCTCCTGAAGGCTGTTTCCTCTCTGTTTCAAAACGGGGGCCCATCCTCGTTCACGCAGCTAATGTCCAGCGCGTCCAGCCTCTTCTGTGGTTACCCCGAGGGGGGCGGCTCCAGGGTCCTGTCCTTCAACTGGTACGAGGACAACAACTACAAGGCGTTTCTGGGGGTCAACGGAACCAAGAACCACAACTACGTCTACGACGACACTGCCAGTGAGTACCGAGGCGTCAAACCCGCGAAGGTCCCCATTCTGCAGCGTATGTGCTGGGAGAGAGGAGAACTCTTAGCAGTACAACTTAGTACTAGAATAGACAACTACAATACATAATTAAAAAGGTTGCATTTGGGGGCTTTCATGAGTCATTCAGAGTTGTATAATCATATGCATTGCTTTTATCTCAAGCGTGCAATAGCAGGGCGTACGAGAGTTTTTGGCAGCACGGCATAGAATGGTATCTCGTCATGCTTTGGAGGACAGCGGTTGCAAATAAGAAATGCCGTCGAACTGTCTGCCATTTTTCTGTGGATGCAGGAATGAGAAAGCATTTACGGCCGTCAGATTCCCTTTTCTCACAGTCAATGTTTTTTTGGTGAGACGCCTGAAATGAGGTCCGTGGTCAACACAAGCTTTTTTATAAAGCGGTCTTGTAAATGATTGTAGTCCATCCATGTTCTTCCATCAAACCAACTAAACAACATCAATTCATCCATGCGATTTTAACATTTCTTTCAACAAATCATTTCTTTTTTGGCTATGACAAAAACTCTATCAATGCTACCCACGTCTGGAGAGTAAAAGAAAGTTCCATATGATGCTTTTTCCCTTTTACAATATCTATTTGTATCTTCTAACCGTTGTTTTTTTTTGCTCTTTCATCAGCTCCATCCTGCAACGACTTGATGCAGACCATGGAGTCCAACCCCATCACAAAAATTGTGTGGAATTCAGTCAAGCCCCTGCTGATGGGAAAGATTTTGTACACTCCCGACTCCCCTGCCGTCCACAAGATATTAAAGAGAGTAAGGGAGACCACCTCTTGGCCCGAGCCCCCCCCTCCCCCCACCTCCGACTAACACTCTATGCATCGGCTTTAATGCATCCCACCCTTCTTAGGAATGAGCTGCCTGCCGAGGCAGAGCAGGGGGGGGTTGACCTGCTGCAATGTGAGGCAGGAGGGGGGAATTAAATAATAAAGTGAATGTGAGGGGGATGCAAGCTAACGCAGAATATCTTTTAGTCACATCTCATTTAGTGGTGTTTAAACAAAACAGATCTCCACTTTTGTTAATGAGAGTTCAGCGACCCAACATGATGTTTAACTTGTTTGTTACATTGCGATGTTTAAAGAGTATCGCTGATATGAGCCGAGATCAGATTTCATGGATCTCTCACTGCAGTTAACTGTTTAACTCTCTTTTCATACAATAGAAAACATTAGAATGTTTCATATCAGTTCATATCAATCAGCGTGTTATCAGCACAGAGTGGAGTCAGTCGGTGTGTTGACTCAAAGAACCCGTGAACTCTACATTGACTTGTTAAAGTGTACATTTGTGCTCCTGTGTTTACGCTTGTGTGTTTCAGGCCAACACAACATTCGAGGAGTTAGAGAGGTTGCAGAACATGGCCAAGGCCTGGGAGGAGTTGGGACCTCAACTCTGGACTTTCTTCAACAACAGTTTGCAGATGAACATGATCAGAGTAGGAATACTGCATGTACACAAAGATGGAGTATTTCAAAGTAGTATTAGGCTCTAATTCCAAGGAACATGAGAGTCCTAAAGTAGAATAAGCCTTACTTATTACATAACCAAGAAGCAACCATCAGAAAACATGTGGATAGATGTGGAAGATCTATTTGGATGGATTCATGTCAAATTTGAGCCACAAAGACTTGGAAGAATTATACCTGCTACATTTCTATTTAAAGAAAATAAACAATCTTTTTTATTATTTAAGGCAGAAATTTTGAAATTTGGTTGGTGGAAAATGATGTGTATGACTTGAAACCCAAAGGCATTTTCATTTCCCTCAATATACATTCAGCTGACTAAATGGCACCTGTTATTATGTTGTTCCATGTCATTCGTCTGTATCACACGCAGTCATTTCTAACTCAATCTCTGCAGGACACGTTGAGAAACCCGACAGTGATGGAGTTCATGGACAACAGTCTGGCGGACACCAACTTGACCACCAAACACATCCTCAACTTCCTGTACAACGGTCCGGAGCACCACAGGGAGACGAGCATGCCCGGCTTTGACTGGAGGAACATTTTTAACACCGTCGACCAGACGATACGCATGTTCAACAAGTACGGCGAGGTACGAGTCCAGCGTTCTCTATCTATCCGTCTGTTTTTCCTCCTCGCCGCCAAGTCACCATTTGCCTAATGTTGTGCATTCCCAGGACTAAGTGTTCAGCCTTCTTTGCCAGACCAGCTCTGAGCTCTCCAGACAGGTGCATCAGTCTTCCAGGTCTGCTCCCGGGAGATTGCAGCCGGGCCCCTTTGAAACAGATCAGGCCACTTAGCACCGCCATACAGCCGCTCTCCCGTCCGCTAGGCTGAAAGGTGGGGAGAACAAGCCTGCTGTCACCCCCCCTCCTTTGCGCTCTTTGTGGATCCAGTGATAAAGTGGAGAGTAGGTGGCAGTGAGTCAGCCCCCCCCCCCCTCGCCCCACCTCAATGCGGTTTTAGTGCATGGCCCCCGCATTGAAACAGACCCCTGCGTCTGCGAAATAAAAGAGGGCAAATCACTCTATCCATCCTTCACGCCTTTCCTCTCTGTCTCTCTCGGGCTGATTTAAAGGGGGCCGGCGTTGCGGTTTTCGGTGAGAGCGCTATCAGCGCGGGCATCTCAATCTGTCCTTTGTCTACAAGTTCAGCATCCAGACCCTGCTGAGCCCCACAAAGAAACCCGGGCAGTTTAACCAATTAGGTATAGCTGTCAGCCAGAGCAGGGCCATAGGATAACGAGCGCTGCGGTTAGCATTAGGTCCTCTCACTCCATCAGGGGCATGTTTCTCACAGTGGATTCCCATTGGAACATGTGTATCAGCGGGGGTCTTTCTTCTCAGCCCATCTCTGAGCGAACGTTATTGTGCAGTGAATGTATGGTCCCTTAAAATGAATGGGAAGTGGTCTCTCGTCTTCCTCTGAGCGCTCTCACGGTATTGTACATTAATGTGAATGGAGACATTAGACACGGTATACACATGGGTGTTGGGGGTTAGATAGCCGTGTGTGTGTGTGAAGTGGGAGTTCACATGGCAATTATGCGTGGTTCATTGGGAGCGAGCGAGCGTGTGTGTGTGTGTGTGTGTGTGTGTGTGTGTGTGATAGAGATAACCTAATTGTTTGTGTGTAGCTGTATGGAGTTGTTCTCATGTGTGTCTAGATACACATGAGCTAGTTTCATGTTCTTGCCTTTTCCTTCCTGCGTGTGTGTGTGTGTGTGTGTGTGTGTGTGTGTGTGTGTGTGTGTTTGTTTGTGTCTGTTGCTGAAAGATGAATGCAGTAGCTCAGATTTTCCCATGTCACCAGATCACCTCATTGAAAGATGGTTCGGTTAAGATGGAATGGAAATTCACAAAGAGATAAACAGATAAAATCACCAATGAGGGTATTGTTCAAACTTTTCTGGTCAAACATGATATCTGAGAGACCCCTTAATTTTTCCTTTTGTCTTTAACATAATACCTCAGTTTAAGGAATATAAGCATATTTTTGTGCATTCGTCTTTATTTCAGTATTTCTTGTAGTTTACAGCGAATCAGCCTAGTGAAATGTATATAAATATATTCTCTGCAGTGCTTAATGGATTCAGTTGACCGGATAAAATGTATTTGATCCCCAGACAGGACAATTCCACCGCTGCAGGGCAGCAGTAGTACAAAGAAGTGAAGAAAAATAAATATCGCATGAAAGAAATGAACAAACAACCAAACATGAGTCAAAGAATATGGCAATGAAACACACATAGTAACACACTTTGTAACATAGCTAACCAGGCTAATGTGTTCTGTTTATCAGACTTGGGTCAAATACTATTGGGAAGAGAATGATTGATTGGTATGACTTTGGTGTTACCACAGCAGGACAGTTAATTTTTGTACTTTTGATATGATTTCACCAAGCATGCATTCAAACAGTTCCATTCAAATCTACAACTCACCTGGTTACAGTGCATCAACCTGGATAAGTTTGTTCCCTACACCGATGAGTCCCAGATGACCCATCAGGCCTTGTACCTGCTGGAGGAGAACAAGTTCTGGGCCGGCGTGGTCTTCATGGACATGTACCCCTGGACCACAAGCGTACCGCCGCACGTCAAGTACAAGATCCGCATGGACATTGACGCGGTGGAGCGCACCAACAAGATCAGAGACAGGTTGGTAACAGCTGTGTGGACAGAGGTTTTGTTGCGATGGCGGCCCTCCAGTTTTTTGCTTCTGACGCCTCGAGATGAAGTGAAGCGTCTACTTTCGACTCCGTGTTGTGGAATCTGTGTTTTTGTTTGTGCGGAACATGTTTTTTTTTATTTTTATTTCAGTCCAGTCAATCGTGCTGTGGCCACAGTCCCCAGTCCTCAGTCTTCTGAGGAACCAAACCATTGGTATTACCGCATAACAATTCAGGGTATTAGCATTTTATTAGCCAAGCAAAAAGGCTAATCATAGATGCTTTCGCATACATTTCATTGCAGCTGACTGCAACGAATCAACTGGCAAAGTGTAGAGTACCGAATCCCTCAGACACCTTTTTCACCTTGTTGCTGTAGCAACTTATTTGACAAGTCATACGTATTTATCACATTCCTCGAATGGAAAAGAGAAGACTCTCCAGCTGGCCTCACGGTATTTCCCTAGATCTCTTGGTGGTTCCATATTAACTGGACGCCTGCCCTTTCATCCTCCCATGTGAGGCTCTTGCGTGCTTTTTTTCTTTCGCTTTGCTCTTCCATTCTTAAACGGACTGTATGTCGATATCCTCTGGGGAGAGCGAAATGTTCTAGCTGTTTACAACGCACCAACAGGCTGTAATGGACCCAGTGGGAGTCCTGCTTCTATACAATTGATTTATCAGATTGTAAGAGGGCTTTCGCCCTCGGACATATCCGCTTAGCAGTGCACATGTGGTCTGTGTGTGTGTGTGTGTGTGTGTGTGTGTGTGTGTGTGTTTTTGAGATGATGTACTTTGAAAACGTTTTTACCTCTTTGATAAATTGCTTGGGTAACAGTTTATGTTTATTTGTTTATTTAAAAGGATCCCCATTAGCTGACGCTGAGGCGACAGCTAGTCTTCCCGGGGTCCAAACAAAAAAAAAAAAAAAAAAATACATAAAAGAACAGTAATCAGCAATCACAATTACTCACATATATCATATATAAATACACACAAAAGACAAGAAAAAGTAACAATTCTGAAAGTACTGATTAAAGTAATAAAAAATAATGCAAAACACCAGGACACAGGTATGTGACGAAGGATAATGTAAATATAAGATCCTCCAGCCACCTGTCACTCACCCTCTTTGTTCTCTGTTCAGGTACTGGGACCCCGGCCCGAGAGCAGACCCCCTGGAGGATCAGAGGTACATCTGGGGAGGCTTCGCCTACCTGCAGGACATGATCGAACACGGCATCATCAAGCTCCACACGGGCCAAGACTGGCCACTCGGGGTCTACGTCCAGCAGATGCCGTATCCGTGCTATGTGGACGACCTGTGAGTGAACCGCCACCTAAATGTCCACATAGTCGATGCGTAACGTCCCAAAAGATGCAAATGGAAAACATTTAGCACGAATAATTCCAAAATGAAACAGAATATTTTCTAAAGTTAGCAATAGTTCACCACATAACTAAAAAGGAGCAACCTGAGAGAGTGATCCGTGCATCTCCCTTTGGTTTCCAGCTTCATGATTACACTGAACCGCTGCTTCCCCATGTTCATGGTGCTGGCCTGGATCTACTCCGTGTCCATGACCGTGAAGAGCATTGTGCTGGAGAAGGAGCTGCGCCTCAAGGAGACTCTCAAAGCCATGGGGGTCGACAACGGCGTCATTTGGTACACGTGTTTCATCGACAGCTTCGTCATGATGACCGCGAGCACAGCGCTGCTCACCTTCATCATCATCGTAAGAAAACCGGAGTTAAAGGAGGAGGTTGATAGAGAAACCTTAGCGCCACGTTTTACTCGCTTGGAAGGATTTGAATATTTTTGCAGCGTGCAATAGTGTCCTCTTGTGGATGGTTTTTAAAAGCTCTTTTAATGGAGGAAGATGTTTTACTCATGCAGCCAATGGTCGCGGCGGCTGTGCGCTCAATTACGTGTGTTCCGTTATTTTAGTGAAGGTCTCCTCAATGAAATCGCACGCCTATCTTTTACTTTTCTTTCTTTCAGGGTGGAAAGGTGCTGAATTACAGCAACCCCGTCCTCGTCTTCTTTTTCCTCTTGACTTTCACCGTTGCCACCATCATGCAGTGTTTCCTGATGAGTGTGTTCTTCAACAAGGCCAACGTGGCGGCCGCCTGCAGCGGCATCATCTACTTCACCCTCTATCTGCCACATGTCCTCTGCTTCGCCTGGCAGGACCGCATCACCAAGAACATAAAGCTGGCTGCTGTATGTCCCGATGTGACTTATTTTATCAATATAGGAAAACCTCATTTGCAAGCGTAGAGAGTATTCACAGTAATCACATTTTGTGTTTTTGAGGGAGATTATCTGCAACATGCACGAAAGGATTACTGATGTATATGATCGTTTTTTACAACGGCACAAACGGAAGATATGTGTTCATTTGTCACAAAGGGTATTACCACAGATTTCCTTTTACATTATTATTTCTTTACGTAGACGATGTCCTTCTGTTTCTCTAGAGCTTGTTGTCTCCTGTAGCCTTCGGCTTCGGGACGGAGTACCTGTCGCGGTACGAGGAGCAGGGTTTGGGTTTGCAGTGGGACAACATCATGACCAGCCCGTTAGAGAAAGACACCTACTCATTCCTCACTTCCATCCTCATGATGGTGTTTGATGCTGTCCTCTACGGCGTCCTGGCCTGGTATCTGGATAACGTCTTCCCAGGTTGGACTACTACTAGGCTGCGTTGTTCGCTTCACCGCTTTATAGGTACCACAAGTTTATCACACTGAGGATTACTCCACATTTCTCCTTCACAGGGCAGTACGGCATTGGTCGGCCTTTCTACTTCCCGTTCCAGCCCTCCTACTGGAAAACACAGACGCCCTCGCACATGGCGATGGCCGGTCCAGGTTAGCGTCAGTGTCTCTAAGATCTCCTACATGCCTCACAAGTGAGGAGCCGCCCTGCTACTGCAGGGTTGTTGCTTAACTGCTCCCCAGAAGAGTTTTTAATTCCTGCCTGAAGATTGTGATTGTATTGAAATGATCAATATGATGTTTTTTTAATGAGTAAAATCTCCCCCCGGAGAAAAGATTCCGTCCCTCACCACATGCAGCACTCGCGGAGCAGGAGATGAGTCAGCCTGGCAGACGACAGTTTGTCCAGCTAACATAATGTTTGTGTTTTTTTTAGACCTTTGATCTAAATGCATCATATTTCATAAATATCTCCTAGAAAGCAGTAAATCAATAAAAAGAACAGCAAGCAGAGCACAAGTTCCTATGTAACTTCCCTACCAGTCGTGTAACCTTAAGTTGAAATATATGATATATGGAATAATATGTTTTTTACTAATACCATTCAAATGCTTGAAATGTTTTTTTTTTACCATCACCAGACGTACGTGCAACACTGTGGTCAACTGTGAATATTAAGTAGAAACCTTCACCAGAATTTAGCTCTATGATCTGTCACCTTCAGATCCAGAGAATCTTGGACTAGAGAACGTGGAAAAGGACGTTGATGGCAGGGGCACGCCAGAGTCGTACACCTGCAATGGTTCAGTGGGCAGGAAAGCCTGTAAGCACCAACGCAAGAGGGATCAGCTGGAGAGAGAAAAGGAGCTGCTGAGACAACAAGAGGAAACTCCAAACCAGGAGAAGTGTCAGGAAGGTGAGGACGACAAACACAGAGCTGAAGCCTGAAGGCAAATCCTAAGTGAAAGAAGGACTAAATGCGGGAGACGCATGTGGGGAACACACTGAGGACATCCAGTGGACAGGAAGGGTATCACGCACCGCATAGCAGACTAGAAAATACTGGGGGGGAGAATTGAAAGGCGTAATTGTCTCCTTTCTCATAATGATGAAGAAGAGGACTGATAATAGGATTTAAATAAGCGTTTATATGTTAATCTTAAAATGTTGTAATTGGTAGCCAGGCCTTGGTTAAGCCAGTTAAAGGAAGGGGGAGAACTTATTTAATGGCCTACGGTATTTGAGTTACGTAAAATACCCGTAAATCTGTGGAGTTTCCCCATTATTTTCATTTATTTGTGTGACGATTATATAAATACCTCTTTAAGTCTTAACTCAGTCTTTTTCTATTTCAATGCAGGTCCGTTGTTCTTCGAGCCTGACCCATTGGGCCTGGTAATGGGGGTGCAGATTGAGGAACTGACGAAGGTGTTTGATGGAAGTTCTCGCCCAGCTGTCGACTGTCTCAGCATCAATTTCTATGAAGGCCAGATCACGTCGTTTTTGGGTCACAACGGGGCCGGAAAAACCACCACTCTGTAAGCTGAATCACATTTCACAAGTTACAAATGTCTTTAATAACTCGGTGGAGTCCAAAGAAAATATGTAAACTCAAATAATGACGAACCTGACTGAATATGCTATTTAAACGAGCTGAAAAGAAAAGGTTCAATACAGTACAATACAATTGATGTGTATTTCTTCGCCGTCCAGGTCCGTCCTGACTGGCCTGTTCCCTCCTACATCCGGCACAGCCTACGTTAATGGAAGTGACATTAGGACGGACATGGACACAGTTCGCTCCTCTCTGGGAATGTGCCCGCAGTACAACATTCTCTTCAAATAGTGAGTTCCAGAACCGGAAACATTTCAGTGTAACAATGTGAACGTGCATGCAGTGTTTTCGAGGACATACACAAGACAATAATAAATCATTAAGGAGATATTTATGTTGAAGAACAAACTTAAATTACTCCTATATTGCATTTTTTTTAAGTTTAAGGTTGCTACCGTATGTGAACTTCCGAAAGTTAAGACTTTCTTTATTTTTTAGTAAGTAAGGAACAGGCTTAAAATCAATATATTCTTCACGCGTCGGCTTTGACAGCAGTTCCTGAAAGCCGGGAATGGCAAAAAGTTTCGGATTCACTTCCCCATCCAGACTTCCCCAGCTTTCAAAGCAACCACCCAGTCCAAAATCTGTCAAAACAACAATTACAGACTCTTCCTCAGTCAAGAAGAAAAGAGCATTGTTATCGGTGCCCTGTTTTTTCACCCCCACCAAGTCTCACAGTGGAAGAGCACATCCTGTTTTACTCACTGCTGAAGGGGCGGACGCAGGAGGAGGCCCAGCGGGAAGTTGAGGACATGCTGGTGGACCTCGGGCTGCCTCACAAGAGGGACGACGAGGCCCAGAATCTCTCAGGTGCGCCGCCTGTTCCTCAGTGTTTGCCGAAAAATGCGTTCATCCCGCTCTGAACGGTCGCCTCTCACACACTGCAGGCGGCATGCAGAGGAAGCTGTCAGTCGCGATGGCGTTCGTCGGAGGGTCGAAGGTAGTGATCCTGGACGAACCCACCTCGGGAGTGGACCCCTATTCCAGGAGATCTATCTGGGACCTCCTACTGAAGTACAGAGCTGGTAAAAAAAAGTCAGGTTTAACCCGTTGAGCGCCACATCTTCCCTTTAGAACAGGATTCTTTCTTAACCCATACACATCTCACTCCTATGGTCCACTTTTTTTTTTGCCGAAGAATGAAAGCCAATTATTTCACAGGCTATCGGCTCTCCTGAGGCGCTTGAATTAAGTAGTGAGCTGATCAAACGGAAAAATTCAGCTTCACTGCCACAGCAGAAAAGAAAAAAAAAATGCATTCACAAAATCAATAATCTGTTGGCAAAAGCACTTTAAAGTTATGGTAAGTTGTACTTTTTTGTTCAGGCAAGATTTACAAAAAAGAGTCAAGGGAGAATTTTTTATTCTTGTGATGAGTTTTTTTTGTCTGATCTAAACCGTTTTCTCTTTGTCGTGTTAATGAGGCAAGAACGGTTAGATAAAAAGTGAAGTCATAAACACAAGACGGAAAACTTCTGATTTGCCCTCCATAGAAATGGGCCACTTTGAATTCAAATGACATGCCAGTAAAAAGTGCTTCACCAGACGTGTGTCCGCTTGCGCAGGCCGCACGGTGATCCTGTCGACTCACCACATGGACGAAGCTGATCTGCTGAGCGACCGCATCGCCATCATCTCCAAAGGACAACTCCACTGCAGCGGATCCCCCCTCTTCCTCAAGAACTGCTTTGGAGTTGGTTTCTATTTGACGCTCGTTCGCCGGATGAAAGATCTCAAGAAGAAAGAGGTGAGCGTCATCTATTATCTACAAGATCAGCCAGATACTCTGCTCTCTCTGCCATCGATTTCAAACGAATAATACATACTGTACGTCTCTTGTCTATGCTGCTTTCTACCAGAATGATTGCGACTGTGCCTCCGACTGCTCCTGTTCCTGCTCCATCTGTACCAGATGCAAAGATCAGTCTCAGATTCAGTCCCACCATCTGGACAGAGTTTTGGACGGTAGGTCAACTCTGCCTTTCTTTTACGGTCACTGCATATTCCAGAGTTTCTCCTCTGGTCATCTGTGCGTGTTTTCTCTTGTACTTCCATCCTTTGTAGGACCATCTTGGGATTCAGCTACAGCGAGTTTGGCATTTGGAGAATGTGGGCAAATTATAACTTGACCTCTTCTTCCACTAGCTTTTTAGGGGGGTTAAGACTTCATTTTACGATTACGGATTAGATTGAAGGTTGTGGTGAGGCAAGCAGTTGCCGTGGTTAAAGTTAGGCACAGGAACAAAGGTACTGTGAGGTGCTTAGCTCTGTTTAGTGCCATCTAATAAATATGTTAGTGGGCTGCTATAGAAAACACAGGGAAGCATTGCGGGTTCATATCCTACGCAGGATGGTTTAGTTTAGTCTTTGGAATTCTGGAATAAATGCCCTTAAATCCTCCAAACCTGTTTTTTCTGTCTCACGTCCCATAATACTTGAATACTTGATGATTGTTTTTGGCATAATTAGCATTTTCTTAACTACCGTGCTCCGAAAACGCTGATTCTCTGTCTTCTTCCCCAGGGGACATAGACAACATCACCAGCCTCATCCACCACCACGTCCCTGAAGCCAAAATGATCGAGATGATCGGCCAGGAGTTGACATACCTGCTCCCCAATAAAGGCTTCAAACACCGCGCGTACGCCAGCCTATTCAGGGAGCTGGAGGAGACGCTCGCTGACATGGGCCTCAGCAGCTTCGGCATCTCCGATACATCACTAGAAGAGGTAGTGCTAATGCTGCAGTTAGACTGCATGGAAAGATGGTGAATAAAAGAGTCCAGAATATAACAACGGCTTTCAACGTGGAGCCAATGTTTCTCGTCGGAAATTCTTGAAAAGAGTTGAATTTTCTTTGGAAACAATGTAAAGCTATCTTCTCCCAAAAAGGACCAACATCTATTCTCAAAAACTAACATTTATTTAGTGATTTAAGTCATTTTTACATGTGTGCGTAAATGATGAACAGAATATTTATGTTTAATAAAGTGAAATTTAAAATTATATTACTTCTGAATTTAAAGGATCAACTCTATATTTCATGAATGAAAAAGTCTGGAAAGTCTAAGGCAAGTCCTGTTTTTTCCTCCCAGATCTTCATAAAGGTCACTGCTGATGGAGAAGCCGCGAATAATGCCACCACTCCTGGTAAATACCACCACTGATAGCCCACATGGCCTTTTCCTTGAATAGAATCTCTGACCTATATCTCTCACCCGCCATTAATCATCACGTCCCACAGCTGTCGTATTGCTGCAGTCATTCCCTCACTCTACCTTTAGCTACTCCTCTTGTGGTGTGGTGCACCCTCCTGTCGCTTTTAACCCTGTAGTTTGTGCATGTGTTTTGTGTCTCACCTGTGCGCTCCAACTTCTAGAACAGTGGATGTTACAGCGGAGAAAAAACGGCGGCAAAGTTGGTGAAGAGGGAGACGAAGGTCAGAGACGAGAGCAGAATTCTGGCAATTAAAAAACTTTTTTTTTTAAATGAAATCTGATGGACTTTCAATCATGTAGAATGAAAATAATTATTCTTTATTTAGATTTAAGCTCACAGTTTTTTGCGTAAGCACCTGCTGCTCTCTGATAGTTTTAGTGATCAAGGTCTGAAAACTCGTGATCAAATCAAAAAACCTCAGGTGAGACAAAAGCTTTGTTCAGTTCAAATATTTGACGTACAGGACGCCCTCTTCTACCACAGATCATAATGTGCAGACTAACGGGATTACCCATGGTGCATCAGACAGCAGCGCGGGAAAGGGCTCCAGGCAGGTTAAAGGGTCCACTCTGATCCTGAAGCAGTTCCATGCGCTGCTAGTGAAGAGGTTTCACCACGCCGTACGAAGCCAGAAAGACTTCCTGGCACAGGTACAAGGACACAGCCATGGATGGATTGATTGCATTTTAATTATTGCATCTGGTAAAAAAAAGACGTTAGGTAAAGTTGTGTGCATACATATAGTAACAATTTAATGTGTGTATATTTTATTTATGATAGACTTGTATTTTTGGGGATTCCAGATCGTCCTTCCTGCTAGTTTTGTCCTAATAGCGCTGATCTTCACCACGATCGTCCCTCCATTCGGAGAATATCCCAGTCTGACTCTGACCCCCTGGATGTACGGACAACAGTTCACCTTCTTCAGGTCAGACCTTCATTGGCAGTTCTCCAAGACACTGGCTTTATACATCACATAAACACTGGTTGACAGACGGATTGGGGGGGGGGGGGGGGGAGTTGTAGCTAATTCCTCAGTTCAGTGGCTTAAACCTGTTTTTTTTTTTTTTTACCCCCATTTAGTAACGAGCAACCATTTGACCCCAAAATGAAACGCTTTGCCGAGCGTTTCCTGAGCAAACCGGGCCTGGGGACACGCTGCATGGAAGGAGAACCACTAGAGTGAGTAGGAGGACTGTTGATAGGACCTGATAAGGGCAGCGCTATTGTTCGTGAATGCCTTGCAATGTTTAAATTGTCATGAAGGCATCACGTAACTCAGCGTTTGGCTCCACCCATCTCTCCACAGAATGCCCTGCAATCACACCACATCAGAGTGGGGGAATCCCGACGTCTCTCCTGTGGTCAACAACATCTTACTGAGTCCAGAGTGGAACCAGAGGAACCCGTCGCCCTCCTGCCAGTGCAGCACCAGTAAGAAGCTCACCATGATGCCCATCTGTCCCATCGGGGCAGGAGGTCTGGCCCCTCGCCAACGAACGGAGGCAACAGGAGACACGATGCTGGACCTGACGGACAGGAACATCTCTGACTACCTGGTTAAAACCTACCCGAGTCTCATCAGAACCAGGTGGGTTTCTGCATTCATACGATAGCAACTGGGAGAATTGGAAGTGTTTAAAAAAACCAAACAGGAAGGGTTGCTGAAGGAGACAGAAAAATACTTCTTTAAACTCTTCTGATGATGATGATGGTTGAAACAAAATACACATACCATAATGAACGTTCTGAATTTCACTTCACAGCTTGAAAAGCAAATACTGGGTGAATGAACAAAGGTGATCATTTGTATTTCATCGTCGTCATTCACAGTCTGACTCTTGCGTGGTGGATGTGGGATACTAAGTGTAAACATTTCTTGATCTTAGATATGGAGGTCTGTCAGTGGGAGGACAGCTTCCCATCCTGGACGTCGACCCCAAAGATATCCAGCATTTCTTCAGACAACTGGGACAAATGCTCAACATCACAGCGGTACTCGCTGTTTTCTATTGGTCCTGAGTGTGGTGGTGTGTAAAGGCCAGTTTATAACCCGCGTTCCCTTTCACAGGGTTACTATTCTGGACTTGCACTGAAGGAGACCGGCCCTTTCTTACGATACATGGAAAGTGAATTCAATGTAAAGGTATGTGGGGGGGAAGGATACAGGAGCAGGTTTTCTGCAAATAAGGTCAATCTTGCAACCTGCGATACTGTAGATTAGGAGCGTAATGATCACAGATTGTTGCGTTCAGTGAACTCCGTTCTCCTCTCTCAGGTGTGGTATAACAACAAAGGCTGGCACGCCATGGTGGCCTTCATGAACGTGGCCAATAACGCCATTCTGCGGGCCTTCCTACTTCCATCAGCCAAACCTGTCGAGTTTGGCATCACCGCAATCAACCACCCTCTGAATCTCACCAAAGAGCAGCTTTCCGAAGTCACAGTGTAAGTCTTACTTCTGATCCATTTAATTTATTTACTTGCTAAGTCAAAACATTGCCATAACAGAAAACTATGTTTTCCAATGTATATTTGTTGTTATTTTTTTGGGCTACTATAGAAAAGATATTATTTTTTTCTGAGCAGCCACAACTCAGCGACATTTTAACATTTTCCCCCCTTTTTATTAGAAACAAGTTTACATGACCTTTTGAAAACATGATTACATTTTTCACCGGCATCATATCCCTTTCCAGAATGCGCAGTGCTTTATTGCGTTTTTTTTCCCCTCCCCCCCCTCAGGTTGACCACTTCGGTAGACGCCGTGGTGGCTATCTGCGTCATTTTCGCCTTGTCCTTCATCCCCGCGAGCTTCGTCCTCTACCTCATCCAGGAGCGCGTGACCAAGGCCAAGCACCTGCAGTTTGTCAGCGGAGTCAGCCCTTTAGTTTACTGGGTGGCCAATTTCTTCTGGGACATGGTATGGACGAGTACGGACGGTCCCTGTGAGGGAATATGTGTGTCTCACATTTTCTCTGCTCATTATCTTATTGTGTAATCATTTCTCCCTTTAGGTTAACTACTTTCTCAGCACTGCACTGGTGGTTGGCATTTTCATGGCTTTTGACAAAAAGTGCTACACATCACCATCCAACCTGCCAGCACTAATAGCTCTGCTTCTACTATATGGGTAAGACTTAAAAACAATAAAATAGTGTTATAGTGGGAGAGCACGCAGCGGGCCTCATTAAGAAATCTCTCAACAAAAAATAGGTCCTGAATTCAACAGCAAGGACTTTTATAGTGAGACGGCCAAATCGATCCCATAAAGCAGCAGTGGGGGGGGACAAGTCAGGTCAGAATTGCTGTTAAAAAGTTTCTCTTCCTTACAGGTGGTCGGTGACGCCCATGATGTACCCCATGTCCTACATATTCAGCATCCCAAGCACTGCGTATGTTTCCCTGTCCTGCATCAACCTGTTCATAGGCATCAACAGCAGCGCCATCACCTTCATCCTGGAGCTTTTTGAAAACAATCGGGTGAGGACATGTAGACGACAGTGTTTTGAGAGAAGAAAAACCCGCCGTCGCCTTCAACGCGCAGCGAGGACAGTTCATCTTTTCACACGTCATTGCAGGGTGGACACGGGTGTAATTAATAGCATTAAATGGCCCATTTCCATTTTGGCGGTCCAAGGAATGTGCGTGGCGACTCCCGGGGCAGTGATGAATTAGATCAACCACGTCCGTGTTTACTCTGTTATGAGGTTAAATGTTAAATGGCGGCTGGGAAAAGGTTCAGATAGGCCCTTTTGTAGAATACCAGATACGTGCGACTAATAATTTGTAGCAGCTGAGGAAGCAGAAGGGTTTCAAATCCCTCACAGGTGTGCAAAGCGGGGTACCTGCTGGAGGTGAGGAAGGGCCATACAGGAACATGTAAGAACGTTTTTTTAAGAAAAGACAAAAACTGGGAAGCAGAAGGAAACTGAAGTCGGAAGGAAATTACACAGATGCTGCGGCTGTCCGGGTGACCGTTTACTGTCAACAAATAGAGACGGTCCTTGTAGCCAGATGGTTCGCTCCACTGCTCTGTTCCCACTAATAAATCCCTCAACAGGAGAATCACGAGAGAACAACTGGAAGTGGCATGACACATATGTGGGTTTTTCCAATATTCCAAGGTTGCAGCTTCTTTGTAACTGACAGATTAATACACTCCTATAATTATTTGTCTGAGCATGAATGAACAAATGAGAATCATTCTTTGCTTTCATGGAATACCCCTGTGTAGCAACTCATTATATAATAATTTAAATGTAAATTAAATTGAGTAAGAATTACTTTGGTAGTAAAATATGGTATTTGCGTTTACTGCAGACGGTGTGCTGTTGCTGGTGTGTTGTTGCATAGCTGCAAGTACATGAAATGTTTATTATGTACTTGTTTTTCCCCAGTCTTTGCTGATGTTCAATGAGTGGCTGAAGAAAGGTCTGCTGGTGCTCCCTCACTTCTGCCTGGGCCGAGGACTCATCGACATGGCCATGAGCCAGGCTGTTACTGATGTTTATGCCAGATTTGGTAAGTACGGTTTTAACTGATAAAGTTCAACATCGTAACTATAAGAAAGTTTGAACAATTCCCAACTTTTTGAACAGATTCTTCTTGTTAATACTCAATATTTGCCTATATATTTGTGTCTTTGCATTATTAAGTCATGTCCGATTCGTCAGTGTCAAACATTGCTGCAAAAGAGAAGCTTGTCCATTATTCGTGCCTCAGCTGGCTGGAAAACTATGTACAGCTTTCGACGTACAACAAATACTTTGTATTCCACAAAGGGTTCAATGTCACCGATATATATGCTTGCAGGTGAAGACTACAAACAGGACCCTTTCCGGTGGGACTCTGTCGGCAAATATATAACTTTCATGGCAGTGGAAGGCTTTGTCTACTTTATTTTAAATGTCCTGATCCAGTACCGGTTCTTCTTGGACCACTGGTAAGTTTTACTGTGTACACACAGAACGCACAAGCGTATCAACCAGTGGACACAGGGTACGAAGCTTCGCATCCTTTTCCACGGATGATTTCTTGCACCCTTCAGGTTATCAGACTACAAGCAGACTTCAGTACGAGATGAGGATGACGACGTGGCAGCAGAGAGGCAGAGGATTTATAACGGAGGGAACAAGACCGACATCCTGCAGATCCGAGATCTCTCCAAGGTAAAAGATCTCTAGGCTCAAGCCTGTTTGCCGTAATGAAATCCCTTTTAGTTGGAGGATTCTGGAGTAAACAAAACAGGCCGTAACATTAAAAAATAGAACCTCTCAGCCCTTTTCAATCATTTTCACAGTCCGTAACATCAACAATGTAAACTAATGTAACAGTGCAGAAAAAGTCTTACAGGCTAAAGGCAAAATCCGCATTAGTTGTTGTTTCAAAAAGTACCCCTCAAATGGAGTCCTTTAAAACTGTTGCCATGCCTTCTGTGCACAGACGTACGTGGGCAGGAAGAGGGCGGCTGTGGACCGAATATGTGTGGGTGTCCCTGCAGGAGAGGTAAAGTCACCGAGTTCATTTCCATTGACATTTACTACTTATTCATGTTACTCCATCTTTCCCTTTTTATGTTTTAACAAGTAAACCATAGGGCTGATGACGATTGCACCCACACTGTTACAGATGCATCCTGCATCCTGCATGTGGCATCGTACCGCCATAAGTACATTAACGGTGTCGCTGGTTTTATTTGAAGTGTCTCTTATATTTCTCTTGTAATATTCTTAATACATGTAAAATTACATTTCTAGTCGTTATATGAAGCCAATTACATTATTAAAGTTTCTAAAAGGATATCTGCTGTTATCAGTATTTGAGCAGAATGTGTCTTCGCATCGAGAGCCTGATTGCCTTTTGTCCCGTTAGTGCTTTGGTCTCTTGGGAGTTAATGGAGCTGGAAAAACCACGACCTTCAAGATGCTGACGGGTGACAGTGATGTCAGCTCGGGGGAGGCTACTGTGGCCGGTTACAGGTACTTTAAGAGCAGTCAAAAATGTCCTTGGGTGATATAACACAAATATCCTGCTCGCAGCGCCAGGAAGCGGCCCGTTGAGTAGGAAAGCTCATTCAGGGGGAGGTCACTCTGACATATTCCGTTTGATGATTCCCTCCGACTATAAAACCAACATGTGAGGCTCTGACAATTTGGAACAAACGTTGGGAACCAGGGGTTCACTTGCTTTTGTAGTCTCAAATGTTCTTCTCCAAAGGGATTTTGGTGCAAATTACTCCTCTGTTCCGAATTAAATTTGTTTAATAAATAAATGAAATTCTGGGTTTATTGTTCCCACTCAAGAGTCTCTAGGGACTCTAGGTTGGGATCTTAGACTTAAAAAGTGAAACGGCAGTTAATTATGACGACAACACATTTGACCAATATATGAATAGAATGTTTTCATGTCATTTTGTTCAGAGAGATCCACTTTCATTCGGTTTGGAAAACAATGCTTTACGTACTGACTTCACAAGACCACTTTTTTGTTTTTTCTTTATTTCCTCTTTGCAACAAGCTCAAGCCTGTGCCCTGTTTTACAGCATCCGTACAGAGATTCTGGACGTGCACCAGAACATGGGTTACTGCCCTCAGTTCGATGCCATCGATGAGCTACTAACCGGCAGGGAGCATCTGTACCTCTACGCTCGTCTCCGAGGGGTGCCTGAGTCCGAGATCCCCAGAGTGAGTGGACCTCCAGCTGTTTCCCAGCTCCTAGAGATGTGCCATCCTGCTGTTTCCCTCAGCCCTGCTTAACATCTGCTCTGCTAACCATGTGCTTGTTTTCTGAATTGGTCTCTGAGCCGTCATTCCATGTTCTCTGCGGTTACAGATTTTTTCTTAATGTCACGTAGGACTCAGTCAGCAGCGGGCGTTGCCCATCCTCTAAATGTTTCAACCGAATGGATGCTTCCCCTTCCCCCCTGTAGGTGGCAGAGTGGGGCATCCAGAAGCTGGGTCTGGCGGAGTACGCCAGCCGCCACGCAGGCACGTACAGCGGAGGCAACAAGCGCAAACTCTCCACAGCCATCGCAATGATTGGTTGCCCAGCGCTGGTGCTGTTGGTGAGTGAGCCAATGATTGGCAGCTGGTGCGCCCATTGTTTGGTTTTCTGGGCATTGCACTGGGATTTATCAATGAAATTGGTCTATGGATCCAGATGGGAAGCCATATGGGTTCGGTCAAGCCTGGCCCGCGAATGTTTCATGCATTGGCAGACCACTGCGCGGTTCAATTCAAACCGGCATGAATCGGAGGTCTTTGCCATATGCTGGTAGAGATAAGAATCTGCTCCCTGTTGGTGTGGAATTACGTGCTCGGAGGGTGAAATTTGTTTTTGGGTTGGCTGTGTGTTCAGGATGAGCCCACAACAGGGATGGACCCCCATTCCCGACGCTTCCTGTGGAATGCCATCATGAGTGTCATCCAGGACGGCAGGGCCGTGGTGCTGACTTCACACAGGTTCCACATCCCATAATGAAATATCCGTCCTCGCACGCATCTGCTACGGCAGCTGTGTTAACTCTTCGGCCAACGATGGAATCGTGACTAAAATGGCATTTGTATAATTGTACCATAGAGCTCTATAAATGATGATGCATTGCTCATAAACATGAAATAGCTGCAGTACTAAATGTCCCCCCCCCCTCCCCCCCAGTATGGAGGAGTGTGAGGCCCTCTGCACCCGACTGGCCATCATGGTTAATGGGAATTTCAAGTGTCTGGGTACCATCCAGCATCTCAAATACAAGTAAGAGCTTTGATAAATAATCCAAAAAGGTTTCTCAGCATCATAGTGCAGAAAAGAGGGAGGCTTTAAATTCATTCAACTACGAAGCTTTGGGGGTTGAATTCACCCCTTGCGACAGTAGAATAAATGTATGAGAGAACGAAATGTTTCCTAAAGTTTGTTTTAATATTCCCACACTGATCCTCGATACAGATTTGGTGACGGCTACGTGGTGACCATGAAAATCAAGGCAGCTAAAGCGGACTTGTGCCCCGATCTGGAGCCCGTCGAGAGCTTCATGGAGAGCAGCTTCCCCAGCTGCGTTCAGAGGGAAAAGCACTACAACACGCTGCAGTACGAGATCGCCTCGTCGTCCCTGGCGCGAATATTTCAGCTGGTGGTGGCCAACAAGGAGAGGCTCAGCATCGAAGATTACTCCGTTTCCCAGACAACACTGGACCAGGTAGGAACCAGTGTCAACCTGTGTTTAATGCATTTAAGGGAATTCTTCTATGATTTAATTATGACTATGAATACTTTTTATCATTGTAAATTATTGTTTTTGGTCTGTTTGTGAATAAATGAACAATATTGTTTCTTGTCCATAACTGATAATTCATTTATGTGGATGAACTGTTTTGTTTGTTGTGTGTATTTGGCTACAGTGTGTATAGAGGGTGTTGGGTTCCAGGAAGAAGAGCTATTGCTATGCTAGTGGCAGGAGGGATCCTGGAGAAAGGAACTGCTTCCTTATTGCCTTAGTCGTTTGTACTGAATCCGTTTGTCTCTTTGTGCAGGTGTTTGTCAACTTTGCCAAGCAGCAGACAGGAGAGGACGAAGACATGACTTTACACAGAAGAACAGCAGGTGTAAGAAAAGACATCAAGATCTCCCCAGTGCAGAAGAAGACATGAAAGTGTCCTGTGAATTTACAGAACCACGGATAACACAGTGCTGGCGTCACTACGCCGGCCAGCGAAATCACTTTCTACTTTTAGTAATTAGCTGGATTGCATTGCGTAAGTATGGAGAAAAGTCCGACCCGTTGACCTGCTGAAGTTACTGGTAGAACAGCTGACGTTTCCAGCCAAAGACACAAAATGTAAGAGCCTTTGGCTGCAAACAGGAATAAATCTTCAAACAGCAGAAACTGATGTAGAAAAAGACGCTTCTTCTTGTGAAATATGAAACAAAAGGTGTTTTTTTTTCTTAGATTGACAGGCTTGTAAGATTTTGTACATAATCCATGTGTGATGACCATTCAAGCACTTTAGAAGCAGTATTTTTTTGTAATATTTATATTAACGCACATCACAATTGCGTGTGTCAAATTATTATTGCTTGCTTTCTTTTCAGTAATCCCCTTTTGAGCATTTAAGTATTTCTTTGTATGCACTGTTTCCAACATTGAAGTATTCTACCTGAAGGATTCCAATGTGGAGGCGGGGGGTTAAATAAATATAAGAGGAATTATATTTTATATCTGACCAAATAAAACCTGTTTCATATTTCTAGCTGTTAATGCATCATCATTTCCAAATAAAACACTCCAGAGTTTCCCAAAGTAATATGCGTGTGTGCAGTATTTCTCCTCCAATAAATCCGCCCTTCCTCGATGAAGAGTTTGTGGCTTTTCACACCCATGTCTTGGAACCTAGAGTTCAGAGCTAAAAAAAAAAAGCCACTACAGGCCGGCGGAGTGACTTTACACCGAGGCCAAGGTGACACCTCGCTGAGCGCCTTGTCACAACCTGTGTTTTTCTGACACACGGCCCAATTACTGCCGTCCTGCCTCCAGTGATGGTTTCCGTGCCGCAGGCGGCCCGCTAGCCCGACGTGCTGGTCCTCCTCACAGAAACACAGGGATGATGGCGGGGAGCAATTCGGGGCTGCTAATGAATTCTCTGTCGTGAAGCACATGCTGCTGCCCACATGCTAATCTGGATGAGGCTGATGAGCACCAACAAACAGAGAAAGACAACATGTGTAGATGTAAATGCATGAACACATTTAGCAATATGTGTATATTTATGCAGATAAATCGGCAATCAACCAAGAGAGGTTCTGTGTAATACAATGACAAATAGGCAATAAAAGACACAATCCTTGTTTGCTGTCAATTATTAACAATCCGTACATGCTAGGGCCAGACCACATAGTTAATTAACCACCTACTTATCACAAGCAGCTAATCCATCCAACACACCCGGCTGTAGATCAGAAGGGAACTATTTGATACACTGCTTTTGTTGCAAAATCCATTTTACACAGCAGTGATTTTTATATAAAACTCATAAAAAGTCCATTATCTTATCTTATCCATATAAATATAACTGACATAATAGACTGCTGATTTTGAACTGGACAAATACCTCATGGAAAACTCCACCACATTAATGTCCTTGCTAACGGCATTGCTAAGATTCCACGAAGAACATCTAGAGATGATCTCAAACAGCCTTTGGAGATTCACCGATTTCACATCTAAGAGTAACTTTTTAATGGTTTCAAGACAAGCATCCTCATTTTAAATGTATCTGCAGTATGACTCCAGCTTTATAAAAAAATACAGAGAGATTCAGTAAAATGTTTAAACGTTAGTTAGTAATAATGTATGGCCATTATTGTGAATTTGTGTATTTCATGCAGTGAATAAATTAGATATGATTCTCCTTTTAGTTTAAATAGAAGTGTTAATGCTGTTGAGAGAGTAATGGCTCGGCAGAAATTGCCGTCTTTGATTCACACAAATTATAAAATAGTTTTGCAACAGTGTGGCGGGTATTTTGGGTCGTAAGTTTAATTGGGGCCATGCTTGAGGGATGGAGTCCAATGAGGTTACTTGTGTATATACACAGAGAGCAGCAAAGAGTAACGTTTTGGAAGAGAGAAGAAAATTGCTGTCCAGATGAGCCAAAAGTGGCGATATTGTGCATTGAGGTTGTGTGCGTTCTGAGAGTGAAAGAGATGTACAGATGTACGAAAAGATGAATACACATTCAGTATTCAATCACTGCAACAATCAGTGTCACATATAGATGACTGCAGCTTTATCTTCTGCAGAGAGTGGCTCTATAGTCAGTGATGTTATTTCAGACAAAAGCATGAAAAGGCGACCTTGGAATTGCTATTTTTTTTAAAAGTTTATTCAAGTTTACTTTTCCTTCTTTTTTTTTATCTTTCTTGTGTTAAGCTGGATGTCAAAGCCTTCAAATAGTAGACTTCAGTCAACCTCCCACCCACCCGGCTTTCCACCTCTGCTTAAAATGTCTGGTAACATATTGCTGGAATTTCTCCAACTCACCCATAGAACGGTGATATAAAGAACAGTTTAACCAGCTTCATTTGCAAATAAATCAGCTGCATTGCCACGAACACTGAATGTAGTGAGATGGACAAATCTTTACGAGGCGTCTAAACGACCACAGACTTGTAGAATCAGCTTGCAGAGGAACGACGTCCTTCGATAACGTCTGCGCTGCACAAAAGCTCAGCTCTTTCCTAAAGGAGCTCGATAATGCTGTTTTCCCTGAGAAGGCACCAATCGTCAATCATTTGTGGGTCATTGATCACTTCCTGCGCCGACCATTTCAAAAGCTCACAGTGAAAGAGGGGACGAGCATCCTGGGCTGTTTTCCTGAGGCCTGTGACCCAGAAACAACCACACGAGGGCAGCAGGTTTATGAAAATGCACGCCGGTAAAACCTTGCGTCAAACCCGACCCTCCAGGAGTGGTGTTTGAAGTCTGAAGGATGTGTGGGCTCATTGGTTGCTGATCAGGAGAGGAGGGGGAGGGGGGGGGGGCTTTTAAAGAGCATCATAACCGTGCAGCCAGCCCTCGTTGGTGTGCGAGCTCTCGTCTCCACAGAAGCTGCCTGAGCAAATATTTATCTGACTCCCCCCCCCCCCACATGCCATTATTCATGCTACCTAAGATGTTCTGCAAGAAACTCCCAAAACATATTAAAGAAATGTGCTGGCGGCCTGTTTGCACTTCAGGAATCCCAGTGGAATTTGAACAACCGATGAAGGTGTCGTGTGTCTCCGGGAAGTCGGTGGGAATTTGATGACAGAGAGGAGCAGCGCAACATATCAAGCCGTGTTTGAACTAATGCCGTTTCTCCATCAAGCCTGGTGTTGCATTCTGTGTGCTCGCCTGAATCCGAGACACATGGTCATTTGCATTTTGAGGGCACGCCGCAGATGAAAGGGAAGGTCCCGTGGGAGTCGGTGGAAGAAGATGAGGTTCTGCTGCTGGATTAGATCTGTGAAGTAAAAAGTTTCGGGGGGGGGGGAGTTTTAGTCAGTAACGAAACCTCAATGTAACTCTTGAGTGGTTGTGGGTGCGTGGGCTCCAAACTAAGCCGGGTTTTAATCAATATCAGACTTGACTCAGCGGTTTAGCCATTCCTGCACACTTGTTGGCGTGAATTCAACGGCCAACTGTGTGTTTTCTTAATTCGTATCATCTGCTGTGGCGCATTGTCACCGTTTCACAAGTTTGGCTTAGAGAAAAAACAAAAAAGAACTTCCCTCAACTCAATGTTCTCTCAAGACGTCTCATCAGAAAACAGAGCAAAATGAAACAGCATGCATTAACTTTTCTGCAGTCATGATTGTCATGAATCCAGAGCCAATGTGCTGTGGTGATATAGTGAGCCATCAGAGATGTGACAAATACATTCATTATCTTCCTCACAGCACGCTGTTACTCCCGGGAGGGAGGAGGGGGGGGGGGCGTTGCCTCTAGAGGCTGTGGCATCGACCCCCAGGGGTAATGAAGGAAAAAGATGATTGAGAGAGATTGATCGACGCGGCTCTCTTTTGCTGTTCTTGGCGTATTGATTGTGATTATGAAAAACGGACGACGGGCAAAGGGTTTGTCTCACCTACAGGTCAGCGGAATAAAACATAAGGGTGAAGACTATTTTTATGGAAACCCGCGCCAACTACTGTCTGCAGGTTTTTCGCTTTACTTCCACATAAGACTTGATTGACTGACTGTATGAAGAATTTTTACGGTCTGAGCTACGGTCTAAGGTCTGAGCTAACTTTTGTGTAGTAACTACTTGTGTAACAGTCCGACTTTTCCTCCATCGTTTTCCCTTGTGACAGTTTTCCGCCAGTGGTTTGATATTCTACTTTATGTATTTTTGCGTTTACTTTCGCTGCCATGCAATAATTGTACAATGCCAGCTGTCTTCTTATTCCTTAGTTTATTTCTCCTACATCTGCCCATTAACTCATCTCATGCGCGCTCACTCTTAATGTCCTTGCTGCCATTGTTCAGGGCTGCCAATCATATCATATGCTCCTTCTGATCAGCCGGTCAATGACATCGTTAATCTCCTTCTCTGTTTGAATATGACTCTCTACCTTCATGTTTATTTTGCTGTTAGGCGCCCTTCCTCCTCCTCTTCCTCCTCCTCCTCCCCATCACTGCCGGGTCTCTGCAGATTCATCATCCTCATCAACTCATCATTTTATCATCCTCATCAGTCACCACCAACCTCCCTGTAGAGTCCAGGCGCAAAGGGCTCTGTTAGAAACGTTATCGTCATAGATCATCTGTCATTAAAGCTGTCATGGTATCTTCATCTAGACACATTACCTGGCAAGCAGATCAGGACAATGATGGTGGGTCCAAGAAGTTGGGCTACTTTTCACATTATATTACAGTAATTAAGTCAGTCTTGGAGATGATGTTGTTAACTGACATCATATGAAATGTTATAATATTGTAAGCCCCATTTGATGCAGCAGGAAATGAAAAACAGATAAGTTGAACCATGAAGGGAATTGCGGAAACTGTGAATAGCTCCCTCTTAAAGGTCAGTCACACCTCATTTGCAGAACATAATTGAATAATTTGCCTGGTGCATGCAATGTCTCACGGATCTCTAATTGATTTCATTTTCAACAGTGCAGATGGGAAATATCCTGACAAGAAATATGCACTTTTAAAAAGCACTAAGCTTATACACACATCCACTCAATCACACGAGTACAGTTACCAACCGTCTTTGAGACGACCAAAGTCTGACAGAATGCAGAATTGTTGATGAGTGACAGATTTCCCAAACAGCTGATCTGCACATCCGCAGTGTGCTTCGCTCCGTTCTCCTGCAGAGCAAGCTGACAGCAAACGTGTCCCTGCTGACGCGCTGCAGCTGCTGAGTTTAATGAAGGTTGTGGCGTCCACACAGTCAGCTCTTAATGTCCGACGCAATCAGGGTGACCAACGCAGGTCACTGTACGCTACTAATGCATCCGTGACTAACACAAAGTGCTATTTTCCCGGTAGAATTAACAATGCTAACGATGCCGTGATGAAGAAAAGAGTATGAGGGAGAAAAAAACTTTTTTTGGAGATGAAGTCATTGTGCCAGCTGTGCTCCAAAGTGCACAGAAAAAGTAAATAAGAAGACTTTAAACTATTCCTTTGACACTTGCAAAACAAAAGTCAAACTGCAAGGCTGTGTAACGTTTAAAGGCACATACAAATACAGTATTGTGAATGCTTTAAGGGATTTAGTATTTATATATATAAATGAGGACATCTCTGAAAACGGTCGCAAGTTAATAAAATATTTATTCTTGCTCTCTCTCTCTCAACCCTGTAAGCTCTTTCCTTCATCCAATATCTCACAACACCCACACCGCGGCCCCGCCAGCGGATCAATCTCTGCGGCTCGACCAGCAGAAAGTTAATATGAAAGAGGCCTGTTTGTTTATGCTTGGACATGTTCGTCTGTCAGTCAATGATCATCGGGGACGCTCACGTCCCCGATGACCCCCCCCCCACCTGTCAACTCTCTTCATCAGTTCTAAAACTAATTTGAACAAAATTACTGAAAAAAGGCCAATCAGTGGGTAGATTGGAGTTTATATTTGGTCCAGGCCATCGGCAACCTTTTGAATACAAATAAACATTTTCACTTCATTACATCGGTTTATTTCAGGATACTAAGTGCACATAATAGTAGTTTCTGACTTAGAGTTAGAGTTCATCATTTAGTGATGTTCATCAACATTGTGTGTGTTTGTAAAACATCTTACCGCATTTAGAAACTGTGGCCCAAGATTCAAGATTAATTGTCATGTGAACAGTTAACAAGTTACTCTTTACCAGGAAATTCTTATATTGCAATGTTCTAAAAGAGGAAAATATATAAATATATTCATGTGCATTAGGCATACAGCTAAAGTGCACCATGCATGCGTTTGTTGCACGTCTAGTCATAGATCAGTATGTGTATGTCTGTGTGTGTGTGTGTGTGTGTGTGTGTGTGTGTGTGTGTGTGTGTGTGTGTGTGTGTGTGTATGTGAGGGATGGGAGGGTTGCTGATGGCCTGCAGATGGAACCTGCTCGTTAGGCTCTTTGTTCTGGATTTCGGACTCCTGTGGCGCCTGCCTGATGGCAGCAGGGAGAACAGTCTGTGCTGGGGGAGCGGGGGGAGGAGGGGGGTGGGGGTGTCCTTGTTGTGGCCTCTCCTGGTGACCTTCTGGTGAAGTAAATGTCCCTTAGTGAGATGACCTGTGCTGTTTTAATCCCACGCTGGAGGGCCTCCCTCTCCGTGTCCAAACCACACCGGTCCGGTGAGCCGGTCTGTAAAGTTGCAGACAATTTTGGTTGGCATGAAAAACTTCCTCAGCCTTCTTAGAAAGTACAGCCTTTTTTTGGCCTTTTTGATGATCTGGAGTTGTTTTTCATCTGACAAATTTTATATTCATCGTATATATTCTCTGATACTCCCTCTTAGGTTCCCGTTATTATTATCTATTGACAGCTAAATTAATTTGTCTCTGTTTTTTTTTTAATTTCTGACTTTTATTCCTCCTCTTCTCAGTTAAATTCTAGTGATGTTACACTGAGAATAATTATATTTAAATATAAATATTGAATAATTATATTAATGCTCAGTTGTTGGCCTAAGGAATCTGTAGGATTTAGCTGTGCATCTTCTCTAACAGACCAGAAAATCCACTTGGGAGTGACAACATTGTTGAATAAAAATGTACACTATTGAGGGACTTTGTGTTTTAATGGTAATGTCATGTGTGGGCAGAACATCACATTGTAAATCTGTAGCTTTACTGGAGTGAATAAAAGGATGGATCACTGTAACCCGAGTCCGTACACGGTCAGCGAGTCTGAGGTGTGACAGGTTCATTGAACCCAGAGAGTCAGACCCTTAACTGCTGTGCACACAGATAAGGGATGATTGCAGAGGAGGGCAGTCAAATATACAAATGCAAACCTGGGAACAAATGACATTCAAAAGGATCACGAGTAGAAAAGGACAGACAATCTACCAAAGTGTCTACCAAAGCTGTCTGAAATCAGAGAGAATATTTTCACAACCCCACCATGAAATATTGAAGACAATCTTGGATGATAATTCCTGCCCGTGTATTCTGTCACACAGACCCGACTTGGCGGCGGCTTTAATCAACGTAACAGCTCGAGGGGACGTGACATCTTGATGATGTGCATGAGGAAAAGTGTTGGTTGCAAATTTGTTGCTGCGGAGTTCTTTTCAAATGTTTGTTTATTTGTGTGTCTGTTCTATTGTTATGTATCCCAAACTTACGAGGCACTGTGACTTCATAACCACTCTGCAAACCCGTGCGACTGTTGTGTTAATATAAACATGTTTAATCCTGTCACTGATCATACAAGGCAGATATGCCTGCAGTTACTAAAGAAGAAAGTAGGGCTGTTTAAATAAAATTGACTCAGCCAAATATAGGGCCAAACTCAGTGCTCAATTAAAGGAGGTATATTACGTTTAGTGTGTTTTCTTCAGAGTATATTTAGCAAAGAATAATAATCGTACCATGTAATGAGCCATTATATACGCGTCCACATTGTATTCAAAAATGTTCAGATTGATTTCGAGTTTCTGGTTACCACTCAGGTTGTTCTGGCTCCTATTAATTGCTGTTTAGATTTAAATCCCAGAGTGCAAGTGTTCTCTGCCACGAATGGCTGTCAACTTGAATGAGCCCAATCTTCATTGAGGACTTGTTTAAGAAACATCGAACAAAAATTTGGGGGCTCTATCTTGTTGGATGTACTCGTTTTAATTAGTCTTTGTTCACCATATTTTTTAATATAATCCCATCAATTTTAATGCTAAAAAATCTGCATCACTGCTATTTTCCCCTTTCCTGTCTTTCCTGCCTTTGCTGGTTGTGTAAGTACAGCAACGAATCTTTGAATCCCACTCTGGCCTTCAAGTATAAGGTGATGTATCTGAGTTTGAGCCCCAGCTGTCAGGATGATTTGTAGCATCACATGCTATGATCCAAATGATAAGAAATAGGACAGTTCCCATTTCCTGTTGTGCTGAACATGTTACTTTACTCACGGACAAAGTCATGCACATTGTATGTTCGCAGAGGTCAGAGTTCATATTATAACCGGGTTTGTGTTTAGTTTTTGGATCCACTTCAAAATAGTTTTTCAGTTAGAGGTGTACGAGCATCCAACCTGGAGGACGCTAAAGTGAGCAAACCAGAGGTCAACCACGAGCGGACCGTAGTGCGCTAAAGTGGGTGCATTGTTATATAAGATTGGCCAGTGGGGGGATTTATTGAATGGCTGGTTCATTGAGCAGCCAGAATGAGCTTTTCCCGGTGCTGTTACAACGCGTACGGTATCGGATCCGTTTCCTCTCTGGAGACAACTGAACCCTGACATCGTAGTGCACGGCTGGTGTGCTGTATGAGACTGGAAGTTAGTAGTGATTCAATTATCCAATATCTCAGGAGATCCATACTGGGTTTCCTCGAGGCCTTCAGCTGCTGTCGCAACTCCTCTGACATGAAGATGCTCTCCGTCGGCTGACCTGCATCAATCCGACCCGGAGGAGAGCTCCGTTCCTACGAGAGAAGTATCCATGTAAGTGTACGTAACGCGTGGATGCATCTGTGCTCCATGTGAGTTTCCCTTGTTTTGAATATTGTCTTGCTGGTTTTCACATTTATTTCATAAGTGTATTCTATTTTGTAGATTATGATAAATAAATAAAATCAACAAAGATTCAAATTTTGTACTTGGACTAAATTTTGAGGCACTATTTTTATATGTAACAATAGTTGTACTTGTACTAAGGTTTTACCTAAGTAAATACCTGAGTACTTCTTCTGCCAATGACCGAGACAAACCAGGAGAAACTATATCACTTAATGTCATAAAAGCCCTGACAAAGAGTAATGCGATGAAAAATGAGTGAGGTAGTGTAGGAAATCTAAAATAACCTGAAATATCTTGTCCCTTTCAGGAGCAATGGAACAACATTTTTTTGTTGCAGTCATTCTATAATGTTAAGTGACGTGAAATGAAATTGTGCTGCTCCTTTATGTTGGAAGAATTCCAGCGTTCCCTTGTGGTTGCAGAAAAGTCTCTTGAACAAATGACTGCGAGTCTTCCTGAGAACACAAGTCCGCAGAACATTGACTTAATGAAAACAATATTTTTTTTATTTTTGGTTATGTATAACTTCTTATTTACACACATTAATATTTATTAAAGTTATCTACTGCTCTTGGTATAAATGGACCATTAATACAGATAAAGAAAAAGAGAATGGGATGTTGTGCAGATACAAAATACACGGGTTTACAGTTACAGTACAGTAAATGCAATCAGGATAGCAACATTCATGCACGAGAGCAGCTATCCTCAGGTCTACAGAACATACTGCACTCAATAAGGCATACAAGCTGCTGAAGTTACAAAAAAAGCCAATATCTCAAAGTACAAAGTTAAAGGCAAGCAGTTTTGTGGTTTGCTGAAATACTTTGACTTGGTACTTCAAGACATCCAGAGACCCGGATGACTGAGAATCTTCATAGACACGAAAAAGCCAAGTACATTAACTATACAGGGGAATGATGGGTGAACACGTTCCTCACTGTCTTGTAGAAGGTCAAGTGCAAAATCTTTTGGAAAGGAAAGGTGTAATTATGAACCGAACGCTAAATGGAGGAAATAAAAGGGAGGAATACATTGGCAGGGGATGAAAAAATGGCAACAAAAGGATGGAAACAAAAACAAAAATAAGGAAAACAAAATCAGAAAGTCAACTCTATTAGGGGCATGAATTTTTGCAATACTGAATGGCAAAACCATTAAGTGTTCATTTTAGAGAGAAAAGGCAACTGTAGAAATTACAGGATTTAAAAGTGCAATTATTAAATTGAAAATGTTTTACCTGCAGTATGTTCACTAATGGACTTTTATATTTTATTTTCATTTTGAGCAGCCATTTATATCTTCGGCAGGAGGATCCTGCTGCAGGCAGCACGTGTGCTTGTGTGAACGGGTGCCTGTGTATGTGAATGAGTGAGTGTTCATGCCGGCACCTCTTTGTCTGTCCAAGGCTAAACTTTAGCTTTGCTGCAGAAAACCATCTAATATTTTTGGGTTCCCAGTTGTCAGCATGCAGTGCTGTCGGACCTCGCGGTTGCAGCGACTCACCCTTTCTAATGACAGCTTCTATTGCTTGTTTTATACTGCCATCAACCGCCTGCAGTGAGTGGATAACAGCTACAGGTGTTTTAGCAGTTAATGGAATGAACTCAGTAACTCAGCTGCTAAGCGCGCAGACAGCGTGATGATTTCATTTTAGTTTTTGGCAAGATTGTGTGACGTGTCTTATGTGATGACCTCGAGCGGATCCCCAGCATACATCATCGCTTGTTTTTTAGTTTGAATGGGGTGTGTTTTATGCACCCAGATCGAGGGTGGGGGGAGCCAATCATGACTTGTATTCATTGTTACAAACCCATATGGCGGAGATGGAAAGGTCTTTTTTATTTAGAGAAACTTGTGTAGAAGATCATAATTAGTTAACTCTTAACTCGTATGAAAGTAGCAAATTGTGAGATGTGGAAAACGGCTTAAGACTCGTCCTCGGTTTTGATGACGTGGAAAAGTGTGACATTAAAAAGGACCTGGTGGCCGTTGTTCCAGCCGTAGAGTGCGCGGTCCCTGGCATTGTAGTCCAACATAGACATGTGAAAGAATTGGTTGTGAAAAGGAATGTCCGTGTACTCGTATGTGGAGGTTTTAGTGGAGTAGGCGTAGTACACCTTGGCGCCGGTCAGGTGGGAGTTGGTGATGTAGAGCGTCCCGCAGATCATGAAAGACTCGCCGGCATTCCTCTTTGAGTACTCTGTGTTCCACGTGTCGAGGATCTGGAGCGTGTCCGGGTTCAGCCGGCTCACGACTACGTTGCCGGCGTTCTGGTTGGTCGCGTACACCGCCCACAGGCCCAGCTCGTCCGCCATCAGGTCGATGTCGGAGAAGCCCCCCCACGTGTAGGGGTACACGTTGTGGAACCCCGCTGACTCCAGGGCCCTTTGGGTGACGACGCGGCCCGTCTCGAAGCTGTACCTCACGATGATGTTGCTCTGCATCTTGTTGTAGTACAGAGAGCCGTTGTACACCACGTGGTCGGTTCCAGCCCATTTGAAAGGCAGGTTGTAGGTTCTCGACTCGATTCCCGACACAAAATCCGCTATGGATTTGTACTCTTTTACTATCTTGTTGTTGGTGTAGCCATCCATGTACCAGACCTGAGGAGAAATAAGTACACACAATGTTCCTGTGAAATCCTGACAAATGTAAAGTATTGGAGATGGCGCTTAAAAAGAGGATCATAGAACACGGGATGAGTCCAATCTCCATTGTGGACTTTAAGAGACATCGAACAACAATTTGGGGTTCTGTCTTGTTCTCAAGGATGTAATTTGTCTTTGTTCACCATTTTTTTGTCAACATAATTCCATCCATTTCAATGCTAAACGATCTGCTTCTGAAAGATCTGAATTACTGCTATTTTCCCTTTCCGAGACATTTGTTGAAGGCCAGAGGTTCAATGGTTCATTTTGGTATTGATATGGTGAAATTGGGACCAAGGAAGTGCAACTTCTGCTACCTCAGGAAAGAGAAAGAGGCTTTTGGGATTTATAGTCCAAGAATTGTATTTGAGAGTTTTTATAAACAAGATAAGAAATAATATAACAAGAAAAGCATAGCAAATAGTTGATCTCCTTCACTCTGTCGAGGATACTGTAAGCAATGTTATACATGAATAACTAAAGGCTTCTTCCTTTCTTGAGGAGCATCTTGACCCTCATTAACAGAAGTTAACAGGGTCATGTATTTTTTTATTTTAAAAGCCCACGTACGTAAAGGCTGTGCAATTATCGCGTCTGTTAAAGGCGCGGATGAAGGCTCTGTGCCATGAAGTGTTCTGTTGGGTTTTGCAAAAGAGTGTTCAGATGGACATCAACATTTATGTTTGATCCCAGCAGTTAAAGTGAACAAAAAAGTTTTTCATGAGCGTGATCTTGTAATTCATGGTTTCCACACACAGCGTAGACCATTCACTCGGCTCACCCTGTTGTTTTTGAGAGTCGCCTGTGGGTCCGTCATCCAGGCTCCAAATCTGGTCCCTGAAGTTTTCACAGTCAACGGCCCATTGATCTTCATCAGCTTACCGCACGCTGCAGACACATCGCACAGCTTTGGTCAGATGCAGCACAAACTGCTACAGCTCCACACGACAGAACTACAGGCAAAATGAATGATGGTGATACTGGCATTCATACAAGGTGAGGCTAAAGTTCTACATCTGGACGACATGGTTTCTCTGCTATTCCCAAAAATGTTAAGCAGCATCACTTAATTCACACTGCCAGGCTATTTCATTGGATCAAATGACGCGTTAAATGAAGTATTTTACCGATATTTCAGCTAATCAATCAACGCTTCAAGCACTGTGAATGTTGGAGTAATCATCTCGAGCTCAGGCAGATTTCCAGCGACGTGTTATTAGCATTCATCTGTTAGCTATTAGCGTGGACACTTTGACAGCCTCCATCAGTGTTGACAACATGACTGTTGGCAAATTGGTGTTTAGTTATGCAAACCATTATCGGCGAGAAAGCTGCTCTGAGGGCAGAAATAAGTGAGCTCATGCTGTGCTTCACGGCTGCCAAAGGAAATGTTTGAATATTCATTCTTAAAAGACACGAGGGTTCAAACCCCATTTAAATATCTTTTTTTTTGTTGCATTATATCCATTAGCCATGGTTTTCTAAAATTGGACCCTTTTTTTCGGGCGTTTTTTTTTCAAATGAATTTACATGCATCCATACTAAAGATGGAACCTTTTGTGCATTTAGTGAAGCGCAATCTGCATAGACTGCTCTTTAAAGTGCATTCATATCCCCCTGTATACTTGTTTAGAACTTTTAGAATAACCGGATCTGTATTGATTAATCAAGGCACTTGGTCCATTTATGAGCTCGGCTGTTTCCCTCCAGGCAGATTCCCCTCACTCGCTACGGTGGGGGGGTGGGGGGGGGAGATCAATTAATCAATACGTGGGCCTGCAAATGCTGTTGATTTGTAAACGAGTTCTGTTCAGTAAATGTCTCCCTGTTGGACAGCCAGCCTGGAGAGGGCAGGTTAGTGACTCCCGCCATGTGATGCATTCAGTGTACGTGAGCCAGACTGTTTTATGCACTTAAGCTTCAGCTCCAAACTTCAATCAATAAATAAGAAACCAGAAGAATTCAAAGTAAAAAAAAAAATAGACCTATAGTTAGCAATCAGGATTTTGCACTGTATAAGGCTGATTGCACCCCATATTATGCCTGCAGCTCGGAAAATTGTTCTTTGATGCTTTCTCAACATTATCTCTGCTTCCAGCAGCAGTTCTACTGTCCCCTGCCTTGCTGATAGCGGGAAGAAAAGTGTTTATGATTCCTCGGCCATCAAATAATCTGGGGTCACCACATCTGAATCTGCGTGTTCCGGGATGGACTTACTGAGTCTGCTCATGCATTTGCGGAGACGATTTTCCAGGTTTAGGACCTTCTGCTGCAGCTCCTCGTAGTCGTAGGCTCCCATTTCCTCCTGGATGGCCATCAGCACGGCGGACAGGTTCCTTATCTCCTCTTTGAACTGGGAGATGAGCTTGGCATCTGTCTTGTATTGCTCCAGGACAGGTATCAGCGGTTGCATGGACTCCATCTTTCCCTTTAGCTCCTAGAAGACAGCAAAAAATATGTCACTTCAAAGTACTTGTCTTTGCAAATCTTGCAGCTGTTTCAAGAGGATTTTACAGGACAAAGTTCTACTTCTTTAACCGGGGAAATTAAAGCCCATTTTCTCCTTTTTCATATAGCTGGCTTTTCAAATGAGGATTTTGAGGCTTGACGGATTATTGTGATCTTCTACGGTGTCCTTTTACACTACTAAACGCAGAGTCTCCTTATTGGTTAATTATTACAAAAAACATTATTGTAAATGTTAAATAAAATAATCATTATCAAAATTGACCTGCTTATTATTGTTATGCAATTTCATTAATTGAATTATATTATGTAATTATTCTTACTTAGTGTTCAGAGATGAGTTTATGTAAGTGAAAACTACACTGAACATAAATATTCTACTTGATTCCTGCAGCAACATTACTCTTTGCCCGCATGTTGTTTTCGAGATTTAAACGAATTGTAATTGGGAACCATCTGGGTTGTCTCACTCTCGCTGATAAAAAAAATTACAGAATCCATTCTTGATGCTTTTTTCACAGCCAGTCTAAGTTTAAGAGCATTTTGTCCTTCGCCCGGCTTTGGTAGACATGTATTGATCCAGTCAGGAACTAAAGTTATCCGGGCCGTATGCTTCTGAGGTATCTTTCGATGACATACTTTCACAGCTTCTCCTCTGATGTTAAACCTCAAACAAAAATGTACCTGAAAGTTTTTGTTGACGAGCGTCTTCCTGTCCGATTCGATCTGGCGAAACTTTGACCGCAATCCTTTTATCTGGCTCTCCATTCTCATGATGTACTGAAAGTCCCTCTGCGTCCGCAGGTTCAGCACCTCGATAGACTGCGACATGTTCTGCACCTTTTGAAAAGAATGAGCGTTATTTTTTCCATCCACGGCATGATTAACATCCATGTGTAAACTGAAAAGCTTTCAATTGATTTTACATGCACACGTAACTGTTACATTGTAACATTCGGAATAAGTTTGTTTTTCAGTATGTCCACTTTAACATTAAGAAAATGTCATGTTTTTTAACCTGTTCATTCTGCTCGGTTTGATTCATCATTTCAGAATGCATATTTGTCACAGAAAACATGATAGTGTCCCTCTGCTTGACAAAAGCTCAGAAAGAATGTGGTCATCTCGTCTCCTTTTTTCTTTCTTTTGACTGTAATTTTAACCATCATGGAGCACATCGCTGGCAAAGCGGCACAACACTCATTCATTGTGTTCTGCGTAGTTTTTTGGCTCTGGCTCTGGTAATCCTGGAATGGCCTCATGGAAGCCCTGCAGCAGCTTAGTGCATTAGTAGCCAAGGCCACAGTGAATGGCAGAAAACACCCTTTGGCGTAGAACATTCAAATGTAGACTAGACCAATGTTTCCTTGTAAGGCAGAGTGAGTGAGAAAGTGTTATTTGTGTGTTTGTAGGTTAAATGGCATATATTGTATCTGGAATTCTATCTCAACATTTAATTCACAACATTGGAGCTACTTTTGTGTGTTCAAAATGCATACTAAAAGGAAATTGTGCCGAATGGGGGAGAAAACTCTCAAAAGGTGGATTTTCTTTTGACAGCCACCCTTTGAGAGAAATAGAGTCCCTAATGTAAAAGCTTAAAGACTGATAATAATCAACAGCAATAAACATCAACAGCTTTTAATGGATAGAAAATGGTAACTCCCCAGTTCTGCTTTGGCTGGATTGAGAGTAGCCATCAAGCGGACGTCATCCATGTATTATGCAAAAGTGGAAAAACGGGTTATGGACCTGGCTGGTGAAAACTCTCTGGGGATTATAGCTACAAAGAAGCTCGACTAAAGATAGAAATACATGTGATATGTCATATGAATTTAGATGTGCTGGCTGCATACTGTGAATGTGTGTGTTTAAAGAGTCTGTGCATTGTTGCAGAACAACAGATGCACGTACCTTTTCCAGGAGCTGGCGAAGCTGTCTGCCTTTGGCGTCTCTGGAGCACAGATTCTGTTCAGGTGCGACCACTGTGCAGATACAACGTCCATCGGCATCTTGAGCTGAGCTGTACACCTGCCAACCGTCCTTTGGCCTGATGGTCTGCATGCAAAAACAGTCACACACATCTACAGGCAGACACACTAAGGGGATTCAACCCTTGTGATGTCATCAAATCACAGCTGGGATGTTGTCCCTATTTTTTGTCACTCGTCGTCCATTCTCCTGCCTTATGCCCGCAAAGTATATCAACAACAAGATTCCACTGAATTATAAAAAAAAGTCTGTGCCCGGCAGGAATACATTACTTTTGTTTTAATATATTCCTCCACAGAATACGGTCACCAGTGATTTTCCTCTTTAACATTAAACAGTGTTTCCTGGCCTTGATGAATAACCCGTTTGAAGGCCTTACCTGAAAGTCCTGCTCGGAGACGTGGATAAATCTGATTAGTGGAACCTTTTCCAACTTTCCATTACATGCAATTTGATTCAAAGCACTAGAGTGAAGCGCTGAAAGAACATTAAGTCATGCGTCATATTTGAAGGCACCAGCATCACCTAAGGTGTACACAATGAAAACTATAGTTTTGCTCCAAATATTGATCAGTGTCTTGAAGTGCTGGAACGTTTTATGGCAATCAAACACACAAATGGCATCAGTGTTTTTTGAGCACTACTGCTTTTTATTGTCAGCATGGGAAATTAACAAAGCCTCCAGCAAAATATTGACACTCTTTGTCTGCGGATGGTCAATTTGTCTGCACTATCAGCATCTTTGGCAGACAACCAACCATTATTTGGAGTTTGCTCTGCTTTCTCAATTCTGGCTGGAGAATAACTTTGGCCTCAGCGAGCCTTTGAAGCTTGTGGATAGAAAAGAGGAGTGCCGTGTTTTATTATTGCAGGCGTCCTTTTCCTTCTGCCATTCATCCTTACCTGTCAGCCTGAGCAGTTTCAAAGAGCGTTTGGTCTCGGCCATGAAAGATCCCGGCTGAGCAGGGGAAGATGTCCAGCAAGGAATTGAAGCTCATTCTATAGGTACCCTGATGCTAAATTGATCCTTGTATGATTGTTAAATTAAAGGAATGAGGATTGAACCACAGTCTCACCATTACAATCTTAATTTGACATTATGTGCCTCCTTCTAAACGGACTGTAGCTAAAATCTGCGTCTCTCATAGCATCATGAGAAACACCCTCAGCTCCGTTTCCCCTCATACTTTGCTTTTCAAAGCATACTATACATGCTTTGAAAGGCTCAGAGAAAGAAGCCAGTTTCACAATGTTAAAACTATCTGCACTGTCTCTTGAGTGACGCACATCCTACACGCCCCCCCCCCCCCCCCCCCCTTTTCTCATTATCACATTTCCAAATGAATCTGTAGCTCAGCCAAGCCAGATGTGCTCTCCAACTCTACACAGTGTTTTCTCTCATATTTCCTCTGAGCTGGTCCCTCTGCGTTTGTTTTTCTGCTCATTTGGACTTAATGACAAATATCTATTCAGTTGTCAGTAACCTGTAAACGTTTCGGTTTTTGTGAACAATTGAGAAACATTCATTCTGCACACCACTTTTAATCATGGCAGCAAGGTGATATAGTATGTGAGGACACTGCTTTGCAATCAAGGCAATGACACAGGGGTTGTAGTCTGCACCGTGGGACAAACCTAATGGACCATTGTTCTCGACCAAATGGCTTGCTGACCTACAAGCTGCTCTTCCTATTTTGTTCTAATGCTCCCAAATGCATTCACATTTTGTAAAGCGCAGGATGCATTTCTCTATAAAGCATTGCATTTTTAAAAGGATAGAGATAAAAAATGTGTGACATGAGATGACACAAAACATCTCAATTAAAGTAAGAAGATGCCTTTATCGAGATGTTTAGTGCAGCTTCCTCTGTCTTGGGGGGGGGGGCATTTAGATCAAATATAGCAGGACTATGCTTTATTTATTGATTTACTCTTTACAATGACTGACCTCCCCCTTAAATGTGAGCTCCATGTCCAGCAGTATAGTGCACAATCAATGCCAATGCTATTTGTTTGACGTAGGCAGTAAAGCATCACTGCTGTGCGGCTGCTTCTCTCCGTACCACCCCTTTATTTGGTTCTTTAGTATTTCACATACTTCCAATGCTGGAGCTCATATCAGGTTACAGCCACTCCTGCAAAGAAGCAGCCAAAACCTGAAATGACTCATATATGACTCATATATCCCCCGTTGTTGGCCATTCACCAACCGCTGTGCAACGCTTCGCCCTAAATATTAATAAATAAAAAATACATATTCAACTTCTGAAGGAAGATGTTAAAGTTATTTCCTTCAGGCGAGTCTGAGGGAAAGAAACTCACCGCTGAAGGGCAGTATCCGATCAGCAGCAGGAACAGCAGCGGGTTCAGGACCGCGGACAGCGACCGCATTCTGTCGGCTGCTCGGAGGAGTCCCGCCTCAGCGCCGCAGCTCCGTCGCGACACGCGCAACAGCTTCACGCGCCGGTCTCTGGCCGTGGTGCTCGTGCCACTTCGTCCACTACGCGCTGGTAGAAGAAAAAAACACGCCTTCCTGGGAAAGAAGAGGAGGAGGGTGAAAGGGGGGCATCCAACCACTCGTCCCCGTCACGCATGCCGTGAAGGCAGCGGGGTGAAAGTGAATAAAAGTTTGTAGGCACGCACGCAGCGAAAACCGTTAATGTGCGAATGTGCGTTAGAGACACGGATATGACATCACCCAGCTGCCTTTCTCTGGACTTTTGATGGATCCAGGGTACGCGCGTCCACGTGTGCCCGTGTAAGTGTGTGTGTGTGTGTGTGTGTGTGTGTGTGTGTGTGTGTGTGAGAGAGAGTGCATGCGAGGAGGAGCCACCGGCAGCTGTGCGATGACAAAAGTTGCAGCTGGCAGCATTCACGAGGAATTAGGAGAGAGAGACGCGCGAGATCAGAGCTGCGGCTGCTGGTGCACGCGCGACGCGAGAGAAAGATGAGATAGCAAGATGTGCTTTATATGGCAAGGGATGTAATTGTTTAATTCTAGACAACTACTTTAGTGTTTACGTGCAAATGTGGTTCAGTTCAGCCGAAATTACCCCACAACATTTTCAAGCGAACCTTTAAGATCTATTGATGATTTATATGTTATATGGCAGCGTCCTCATGCCTCAATAAAAAAAACAAAAATGTAAAAAAAAACAAAATATGATGTTCAAAAGCAATTGTCAGTTAACAACATTATTATTATATTACTATTATTATTATTATTATTATTATTATTATTATTATTATCTCTTTTTTAAACTCTTTTCCTTATAATATTAGTAGTTTTTGGAAGAAACTGTGCTTTTCTTTTCTTGTGGCGTAGTTCCGTTATAACCTTCCTCCCGGGCCAAAGCCATTAGTCACACACCCTCATATGGCTTAATATAATTGAGACAAGGCAATAAATAATGCGTGGAGTGCTCATTATGCATGCGAAAAGAGTTCACAGTTATTGGGTACAATGCCCAGTTGGTTCTTTAGCTTTTGTGCTCAAGCTGTTTTACTTCAGTTACAACTTAAAGCTTTTCATTATTAGCTTGCAAATTGTGCTGTATTAAATATAGACGTTTTTCAGAGCGATATTTGGTTATTGATTGAATCTAGTCTCTAATACATACCAGGAACATTCTTCACCTAAAGATCTCTTGACTTAAGCCCGATCAATGGCTTCTCTGCTTTGATTGCCATCGGACGTGTCTCTGGAGGATGAGCTCACGGGCTTCAGCAAGAACCTGTCCTTGGCAGCAGGAGTCGCCTTCACCCCGACTGAAAGCCCTTTCACTTTGGTTTGTCAATCAATTTGTTCCCTTTTTTTAAATTAAATTTGTTGGTCTTTTTTTTTGGTTTAGACAGTTGAAAGTCAGCAAAGGAGATGTGAGGATGCAAAGCCCTCTCTGGTTACGAGCACACATTTGGTTCCAGACGTTTTGGCCTTCTCTCGGCCAGCAGATTGGGATGAGGTGCTGGTTTGGGCAATGACTCATAGTACTGTTGGAGTGTTTTCCCATGAAAACAGGGAATGCTTGAACTTTCTCTGACAGGAGGGGGACAACGTTTCTTGGCGCCCTTGAAGAAAGGTTTTTCATAAGCCATGGCCTTCATTTCTGATCTGATTCTCTGTAGCAATAACTGTGGCTGCTGCTTGCTTTGTGACTCTATCCAATTCACATGACATATGATGAGCCAGGAGTTTCAGTTTAAATGGACTTTTCAATATTGGTACAAATTGAAGTAGTGAAGAAACATAGACCGCTGAAAAATGTTCACAAACCAATCGGATTTATTGCGTGAAGGAATTCAAGAAATATCAAAAGAAAGAACGGGGCAATTATAAAAAGGGACGTCATCTGTCGATGAAGGCTTTCATGGTGTTCCTCTCCCAATATCCGAAAGTGACATGGTTTTGGCAATTTTAAACAATCAATTATCTTTTATCCAGGAAAATGTGCACTTGTTTTTGTTGTTTGTTTGCTTCAGTTGCATACCCTCCCCTAGTATAAAACCACAAGTTTTCTACCCGTCGTCGATGAGCAGTTCATCTGTTGAAGTCATTAGAAGAAAATAGATTTTCTCTACAGCAGCTTTTTGTTTGTTTCTTCCTAGATTTGGGCCTCATCTGTCGAGGTATTCAAACCAACCCGTCTACAGAGTAAGATTTGCAGAGTAGAACTAGCGACGTAAAGGTTTGCGTTAAAGCGTGTTCTGTTGGGCACATGTTGTAAAACACCGATAGGCGAGTTTGGGATTAAGGACTTAAGACTACTTAAAATTCACAATAAGAGTGAAATTATAACGGTGATTGGTTAATAATAAGTGTGATTGTGTAAGTGGTGGAAGAGATGTTCTGTAATAATAATAATGTGGCTTTTACGTGAATATCTGCTATAGCCCGAAGGGAAAAGGATGGTGCACACTGAATAGAGGGTTTTCAGGGTGTGAGAAGTCCTTTTAAAATTGTCAAACTTTTGGGCTGAATCGGGATGGTGGTACAGAAATGTTGGTGAGCCAGACTATTATTCAAGAAGTGGAGTGCTCGTCTGTGCATCAGTTATCTCTTGTTGGATGTAGAGTTGCCGTACAATACAGCTATTTCGAAGGTGAACACAGATTGATGAAAAAAGTCCTTCGCAAAAAATGTTGACAAGGGGTCTTAAAAGGTAATTTGAGAAGTGAAATTAAAAAAAGTCAGTGCAGTATTTTGAAAAAGGTTATGAAAGAATAATTTGTATTTTATGTCGAAAACATTAGCATTACTAATATTTAATAATATGACACAAATGTCATATTCAATGTGGCAAAATTTGCAGTACTTGTTAGCAGGACTGAATAAAATTGTACATTTTCATATCCTGTAAATTTCCTACGACGCCAGTGGTGGAATTTGGAAGGTGGCACTGTGCATAGCTCCTGTCACCAGTGTGTGAATGGGTGAAAGATGTCATGAAATGTTAAAGCGCTTTGACTGGTCGGAGGACTAGAAAAGCGCTAAACAAGTACAGTCCATTTACCATGTAATAAGTCTTGTTTATTTATTTACTCAGTATGCTAAAAACGGATATAAGATAATCTGCAAGTGAATGCAAAAGATCGCACTGTGCATTTGGCCAAGCACCAAATATTTATTTCCATTGTACATAGTTTGTGAACACACTGTAATTACACTGATTTTAAAGCAACGCTGAACTCTATGCTAGTATAGTTCTTGAGCTGAAGAGGTGGAGATGCAAAGAGATCTTGATCAAAGTGAAATCAGAGAAAGATTGTGGAAGAGGTCACAGGACCGGAGCGCTGCAGAATCAGTCACATGAACCCAAACACCACCTAATCTTAAATTATCATGGGAATGGAAGGGAATATGTTTAAGGCAAGACAGAATCACAAAAAAACCCCACTTATTTCTGCACTCAAATACAGACGTTCAACCCGACATTTTTCAGAATCCAGTTTTAATATTTTTCAATGAACAATTCAAGGCACATGAAAACATTTTGTTCATTTTTACAGTTAGTTTTAAAGTTATTTTGACAAACAAACCAACAGCTGAACAATTTAAAAAGAAAAAGAAAAAAGCTTTTCTTTGTAAGTTTGCTACTACAAATAATGTTCAAACTTGATTGTGTTATCAAGATATAAGACAAGCCAAATATGTCCACATGTTTTAAATAGAAGATGAGGTACAATGTAACTGGGTGAGTTATTTATCTTTTGAAGAAAAAGCCATTTCTTACAATATTTATATTAGTATCTCATTTTGGCTTAATAAATCCTGATGGACGTACCAACTAATATGTCATGAAAAAAAATGCTTTTAGTTTCAAATGTTATGTTCCAGTTAGGTTATCTCTCATAGAAATCAAATGAAAGGCACATTATTTACACAAGGATATTCTTACTTACAAATTGGAAGGATCTCAAAAGACATATTTCTTGAAATTGGAATTCAACACAGATCCAAAATATTAATGAAATTTAACCAAATATTTATTTAAACTCCAAGAGCTGGGGCATGCAAGTTTTTAGAGTGGATTCGGAAAGAAAAATATTATACACAATAATAATAATAATAATAATTACAGTTTTATCAAAAAGCACTTTTTGTAGCACCTTGAGTGTTTTGTGACTCCGCACAAAAGCACCTCTGTGGTTGTATTCAGAGCAGCACCTGGAGCATCCAGAGAGGGAGGCATGGTGGGAGGCCAAGGACAAGGGCGGACGGGGCTTGGGTTTACTGGATCCTCTCTTTTGTTGCTTAAAAGTGCGCAGCTGTCAGCCACAGCATCAAATGTCCTTCTCCTGATGTCACTCCCATTACTGCATGTAAGTTAAAGTCATGTGATTCTGGCCCTACAAGGGCGAGGAGTAGTTTCCCCCGGTCAGCAACGTCAAGACAGGGCCTAGGGGTGCTCTTTTTCTCCCGATTCGAGCAGATCTTCTCTGGAACAAAAGAAAAGAAAGGTTTTTTTTTTCGCCTGGCAGGTAGATAGGTAGTTAGGATGTTGGGTCTCGGCGTGTGGGTGTAAATATTTACCCTGTGACCCCGTCCTTCAGCGGGAAGTTGGTGTGTGTCTAGCCGAGGAAACAGACAGGGCCGAGCTCGAAGCCAAACCTCTGGTTAGATTCCCCAAAGTCATTCAGCATGACGTCAATGATGGGCAACTGGTCGATGCGGGGGGTGTTGATCTCCATCACCGTCTTTGAATAGCCCTGCTTCAGCTGAAAACACAAAGGGCACACGCCTGTTCAGTAATGTGGTGCAGCAGGATTCACAATTGCTTCATAACAAGCATTGTCCTTCAGAAATGGATTGAATTTCTTAACTTAAGAAAGTAATGTTGTAGCATGTCAAGTAAAAGGGAAAAAGGTAAAGCCTTAGTATAGTGTCATAGAAAAGATGAAAGGGCATAGCTGGGTAAAACATATTTTCAGGAAAAATAAGTCACAATAGTGCGCCTTAAGATGTGCGCCATCTTAAATTAGCTCCTTGAGGTAGTAATTAGCGTTCAGATTAATTGTATCGGAAAGACTAAGAAATTTACCTCTGTTATGCAGAGAAGTATAAATACAGAAAGAATACACAAGTACAAGTACGGTCCACCAATGTTATCTTAATAGTGTTTTCTGGTACTCTAAGCACTCATGTTTTAAAAGGACTTAATACTCATCTCACAAAGGCAAAAATGTAAAAGCTGGCATTCACACTTAAATAGGTATTCCAGCTGCGTACAAAGAAGAACTTTATGTTTTCTTGACCAATATCAGACTCTTGGTGTGCAAACATTGTTGTATGAGTGTCAGCATTGCAGGGATGTCTTTTTTTTTTGGCCAACTGAAAGTTTGATGTTGCGCATTTACCGAGCAGCCGTCCACCAGAGGCTTGATGAAGAGATTGTTGTCGTAGGAGATCTCCTCATCATTGGAGCCCAGGAAGCGCAGGGCTTTGTCGTAGTTGTCTGCCTTGGCGTCGTACCAGGCCACCGACTGGTGGCAAATGTACGTGAAGTTCTGGCGTGCCGAGGAGCTCAGCAGCTTCAGGAAGGTCATCTGCACCGTGTTGATGGTGTTTTCTGCCATGTCAACGTAGTTCAACTGGAGTAGAGGAAAGGAGAAAGCAGGAAAGGTAAATACAAGGATGCAGGCGTTACGGCTGGTTGTATATATATATATATATATATATATATATGTATATATCAGAAAGGCAGTATGTATATATCAGGAAGGCAGTGTAGGAAAGAGTATCAGTAATTAAAACAAAGCGATGTGTGAAAAGGATGTGAACATTTCCAGGTAGGTGACAGAAAATAAAATAAAGAATGTAAAAGTAATTTGGGGTGACTCACAATTTTACCACGTTTGAATTCACTGAACCATGAACCCGGAAGCTCCTTGGGCCAGTTGGATATTCTAACCTATCATAAAAGAAAAGGTAAAAGGCAATTAAAAGAAACGTCAGAATATTTCACGCTTGCAGTAGTAGTTAATAAAAACAGCTGCAATTAGCACAACAGATGTTAGCATTGTCCCGCTACTTACTCCTGCAGACTTCTTATCTGGGTGGATGCACGTTTCTCCGCCTGCTGTGAAGTTACAGAAGACTTTAATGGAGTCTCCGATACAGCCCTGGTTTGGATCGATCCAGTATTCACCTGAGTGGGAGAGAGAAAGAGAGAGAGAGAGAGAGAGGACCAGCCATGAAGCAGAAGGGTATAAATCATTTACGTAGTTATTCACTCAATAATGCCATTTATTCATTTTGGGGTCATGAATTGATTATTTCTATAAATATTCTATTTGTATTGCCATTTAAATTGTTTCAGTAGATTAGAGAGGTCACTACGTTATAATCAACTGATATCATAATAAGACCTGGCACAAAAATAAATTGTAACGGTAACGCAGTTATGCAGCTTTACTTGGGTTGATAACTTATATTCACTGTTTTGGAGATTACTAACACTACCCGTTTCTGGGGAAAGTAATACCATCAATTCAGCAAATAACAAAAGGAATTTCTATTTAAAAACCTGTATTATTAGTGCGTTATCATCACATTTGGTTTCCGTTAAAATGACCCAACAGCATCTGAGAAGTGCAAACAGTCTTCCTCAACAACCCCTCTGGAATTAAGAACCCGGAGAAGTGACACCTCAGACCCATTCCTCAAGTGACTGAATTAAACTCAAAATGCCGAATTAGAGAGTAGAGTAAATGTTGTGACACCTTGCCCCTGTAATTTAGGTCAACCTTCTACCACTAAAACTGCAGACCAAGCTGTACTATTGATGAATATTGTCTCATAGTTGATGTAAAAACTGTCTGTGTCCCACCGTCTGGGTAGTCCGGCTGGCTGAGGTGCAGGTCGTTGCACGTCCTGGCCGGATTATCTTGGGTGCCCATGGGGAACTTCATGCGCTCAATGTCCTGTTTGAGGTTGTTGAGGGATCCGAAGACGTCCTCCATTCCCTCCATACCGACACCATCCACGCCGTAGTCTGCCATCGCCTCGTCGCCCTGCATCTCGGCCTGCCGCCTGCTCTTTCTGTGCTGGATGGGCAGCGGCTGGATGAGGTCACCAGGTGGGCCCTGAAACACGGAGTTTTAAGGTCAAGGCATTATCACGATCAATCTATATATTTGTCCTGGATTTGTATCTTGTTCAACTTAACGATAGCTTTTTTTGATTTATTTATTTTGTTTTGTCAGAAATAGTGAATGAAGTCATAACGCAGTAGTTGACGGATCTGCATAATAGTAATGCTTCGTTTCTATCGAAAGACAATAAACGGGTAACTTACAGGGGGTCCAGGTGGTCCAATCAGTCCATTGTCTCCCTTCTGACCCGCTGAACCCTGACAGAAGACATAGTATCACTTAATTAAAAAGAACCCCTTTGCCATAACACACACAAGAGGCAAAGAACGGCTTAAAATGATGAAAATAACAGAACCATAACTTACAGATGATCCCTTTGAACCTTTCTGTCCTTGAGGCCCCTGTTGATAATAAAACATTAAGATATGAATAACAGCAATAATGTGAAAAAACTTTTGACATTTTTTCTGACCAATAGAATAAATGGAACTTACAGAAATACCAGGAGGACCAGGAGGGCCGACAGGACCACTGGAGCCACCAAAACCCTAAACACAGATAACCGATCACATTAGTCTGAATGCAATATACGGACGTCTTGTTTAAAGTACAATTATTGATGACTCCAAAGCGTGTTTTAGGGCTCAGAAATGCTCAGAAATCCCAAAGTAAATGTATAATATAAGATAATTTCTCGTTTACTACATAGTTGTATTGTGGTGGTATTTTATGAACACATTGATGCCATTGACTTTATTAAATACACATTCTAGTGGGGATGACAATTATATTTTAATAAAGCATACTCTGGCTGACACTTACAGCATCACCCTTGCCCCCGGCAGTACCCTGAGGTCCAGGCAATCCTCGATCTCCCTTCTCTCCAAACTCACCAGGTGGTCCAATTAGACCGATAAGACCCGGATGACCCTGGAGCAAAAAACAAAGAGAGACAAACGTATGGAAATATATTTTGAGAACGAAACAACATTCGTACTAATTACCTGTTTGAATCTAAAGCAACCTGTCACATTGGCAATTTGATATTCGCTCCCGTGTATTTACACCTACCGTATCGTTGTTTACAGAAACAGTCCGAACTGAAAGCATTGCATGTTTTTGTTCCCTGTTGTCGTTTCTCTTTGTAGATAAATAATAGCTAAAAGATCAATTTTAAATTCTGTTCATTCATCATCTGCAGAAACTAAAAGATGACCACAGTTGTACTGTTATTTCTGCTGTAAACGACTGGCGCGTTTATGGCGGTCGTCCTATTTAACAATGGTGGTCTGCCCTCGACGCCTGCAGCTCAGCAGACTTATGGTCATCTGCATGCTGGCATTTAACCAATGACCATTACAGCAATAATATTATTGGATCCATACATATTCCTTCACCGTCTCGACGGCCAGAGCAGAAGCGTTCCTCATCCTCAACATAGCGACAGAGGCAATGGGCCCAGCCGTTGCTTACTTTGGAAGCATCAGATAAAGTGCGAAAGGCAGATATGAGAAATACACAATAAAGCAATTTGAGATTGGCTCCGTAAAACATCTTACCTTCTCTCCCTTCCATCCAGAGTCACCTTTTATGCCGAGAAGTCCAGGGGGGCCCTGTGGAGGGAAAGAGTCAGTTTGTGAAGAATAACTGCGGTGAAAAGAATACACACAAAGTCCGACAGTGACAACCATCGCAGCATTGACGCTGGCTCGTCTCCCTTCATGCTGCTGCTGTACTGCTGTACTTAAAAAATATTATATAAGAGATGATATCAGCTGACTCACTATTAACATAGTTAGTGATTATTTTTCTCTGAATCAACTAATTGATGTAACACTGCATCTCTTTAATAAACGTTATGACACCAAAATCTGGTATATTATGGTTAAAATGGCTAAATAGCAACCTAAAATATCTTACTATTGGTCCAGGAGGGCCGTCTTGACCAGAAGCACCAGGTAGTCCTTGCTCGCCCTGAAAAAAAAAGACAAAGGAATTCCAGTATTTGGCTAATATTATAAAATAATCCAAATCTAGATTTAAAAGATACTAAACTGTATCTTAAGAAGCTATACATGTTCAACATATATATGCGATACTAACATTTATTCTCAACCATGTAATTTACTCCGTACACACAAGTTTCAAAAAGGTCATAAATATGAAACCTGTGACACAAGAACAGATCTTTGCCAAATTAACTCACAACAGGGCCAGGAATTCCACGCAGTCCCTCAGCACCAGACTTCCCAGCAGGCCCCTGAGGTCCCACAGGTCCAGTTTTCCCAACGGGCCCTTCAGCACCAGCTTCCCCCTGTAAACAGCCACACAAAATAACAATTGGTCTGGCAATGGAAAATATTCTTTAGTTATAGTTGTTGGTAACAAACATGCTGAGAACAATAAAAAAACCAAACAAAGAGTGCTTTTTTGTGCAGGAGATACAAACAAAACCAGGACTCGCTCTTAGAAAGCTACTGCTCAAGTATCGTGAATGCTGTTTGTATGAAATGTGTGTATGGTCACACGTCTTTTCACTGACGACAATACAAACGTTGATGGTTAAAGTAATCCTGCAGACAGAAGCCACATTGTTCAATATTTTGCAATGTTTTCCTTCCACGCACGTAAAAAACAAACTCGACTTGAGGATTTTCTACCAGATCTCGTCTGCTGTTTCTGAGCAGGAAAAGACGTTTTCTTTCCGTGTTGAAGTTCCATTCATGTCATGTTGACCGCGGTAAGAGGAGAGAGAAATTAAATTGCTCTGACAACCAATTAGGCTTAGATTAGAAACTCTGGGACCACCGAGCAGGCTTTGTCTTGTCTCCATCAAGTCAACTCCAATCCTGTAACTCGTGTGGAAAGACAAAGCCCTGTGAGTGTGTGTGTGTGTGTGTGTGTGTGTGTGTGTGTGTGTGTGGGACGGAGGACGACGAACAACAAAAGGAACGAGCGAGTCTCTCTCTGTGATCCATCAGGGTTTCTGTCAGCGCTATTAACCAACTTATTGACGGAAAAACAATTATTTCTTTAAGGCTTACGAAGACATTTTTCGTTTGATGCTCTTCAACAGAACAAGCGAACACACTGCTATGGATTTTAACAAAGCAACGGACTCAAGAAACCTACTGAGGCATATTCATACATTTTCAAAACTATACATGTAGATCCAATCAGGATATCATAAGAATGGTTTTAAATTGCTATGTTGCCCTTTATAATTATTTCTTGCACATCTATCTTTTCGGACATTTCATGGGAGGAAAGAAAGGCAACATAAAGGTTCCCTGTGGAGTTATAGACCTCTAGTCCTGCCCCAAGGACACATTACACGGCAAGTTAGAAAAACATGGATGCAAAGAATGCTGGAAATGTCTAATTTGCAAATGTTTTAGGAGGAATAAAATGCATTTAATATACTTGTTTAACCTCAAGGATACATATGATGAATTTTTGGTAGGAATTGACTTTAATGCTGAAATGATATCTTATAATTTTTATTAGCTGGACTTAATTAAAGAGCCATTCAAGGTAGAGTATTAATCTGAAATGTTTTGTTTCTTGCACAGGCAACAATACACCAAAGCTAACTCTTGTGTGAGCAAACCTGCTTACCTACTAAATGTTTCTCAAATACGTAATGGACTTATTTCTCAGATCACTCGAATTGACAGTGAATTTGATCAAACTCTTCTCCTCGATTCTGCGGCTTGATTATCCATGTTAGTTTCGACTGTGTTCCACGATTTGATTTGACTTGACTTGACTTGCATGAACAACAGCAACAGCTGATGGTCATTTGCAGAAGTCAAAATGCTTGACCTCTTACCTTTGATCCTTTTTCTCCTTGTCTCCCCTCTTGACCTGCTGATCCAATAGGACCCTGAAGAGAACAACAAAAGTACAGTCTGTACATTAAAAACATGTAAACAAATATTCAAACGTATCATTGGATTAAAAAAAACAATACAACTCAATAACTAAACGATGCTCTCTTAATGTCAAAACCTTTTACATGATCACATGGGAAGGAACACAATAAATGATTATTCTATAAATAGGAAACCCTCCAATATTAGTGAACAGGCAGCTGTTACATGTACATAGTAAATGTTCAGCAGATGTATGCTGTGACATTGAATCTTTTTTTGAGAGAGAGGACCGGACAACATCCGTGCAAGCAAATTGACCTACATTCCGAACCTACCGGGCTAAAAGCACATCAGCATTTTCACCAAACAGCCTGTGGTCAAAACCTTGTAAGTGGGCTGTCATTTGCCATTAGAAACCATAATCAAATAGACCAAACAAAAGCCACTGGTCTTCAATGTAGGTTATGAGCCCTGGTCACTGTGTGTGCATTAGTGAAAGTGCATATGTGTGTGTGTGTGTGTGTGTGTGTGTGTGTGTGTGTGTGTGCAGCCACACGCATCAGTGAGCACCTGACCGAAGTCAATTTCTAAGAGATATTGGGAAAGAGACTAACCCTGAACTCCCTTTGTAAAGGATGAAACATCATATTGCAGAGTCCATTAATATGTTCCACAGCCTCTGTCATCTGGATAGTTTCCCTTATATTACAAACTGGGGTCCTAAAATGTGCTTACCCTAGCAACGTTTTAAAATGTGTGATGGCACAGTCCGAGGAAAAACAAGCAAACTACTGTAGGTGATTCTTTAAGAAAAAACTATAGGCAGTAAAACCACATACAGGCGTGTTCTATTCATGTTATGCCTTGAGCTAATGCTACTGCACTTTATCTGCAGGATGAGCGGACTATTTACCACACGCGGTGGTCATGACAAGCTTAAGAAATTGTGTGTTTCAGCCATTACAGGCATTATCAGACAAAGAAAAATAACATTAACTAGTTAAAAACATGACTTTTATCGTGTTCACTCGGGTTGAAAAGGTACTAAAATCATTGCCTTAATGCACCGTTAAATCCCACTTCAGCAAAAGTACACAAGTATTAGTACAATGTACATAAAAGTAAAAGTACTTGTTCTCCAGAAGAAGAATCCCCATGACTGGTGTATGGTAATATTACATGTTACATTGGTAATACTGACATTTACTGTTATAGCAGGTCAACAATGAGCTATTTCCATCTATGTTATGTACAATAGGTAGTTTAGTCCAGTGGTTGTTATCAACGGGCCCCATTCATTACATAGCAGTATAACAGAGGAAAAAAAACTGTGGATGATTGTACACTTATGGACTTTCTTTCTTTCTTTAATATGAACGTTTCTATTTGTCATGTTGTGCCAGCCATATATACACCAAATTAATGCTGTGTTTTATTATTAATTGCCAAAAAGTAATTATAGTAAGTGGATTGCATTGTAAAAAAATGCCATGCTATAAAAACAACATAATGTCGACAATGTGACAGAAAGGGCATCGAGGGACAGAAATTGGCAACTTAATTTCCTGACGATTAACTGCAAGTCAAACTCGCAATGCATCAATATTCTCCGACAGTCTCTCTCTCTCTCTGTCTGCAGCTGCTGTCTATTCCAGACACTCTCATAAGATTAACCAATGGTCGTAACTTCTTATTAAACTAAAACCTAAAGTCCCAACATACAATCTACAACGCTATCATAAATTTGTACGACCCCATAGTGGTTCAAAATGGCTTCTGAGCGCATTTTGAAGAGATCATCTCGAGAGAGTGGCAGATGTTTCTCTCATGCATCATTTTTTAAATGAACTCACCCTTTTGCCTGGAGGTCCTGGTACTCCAGCCTCCCCAGATGGACCAGGAGGACCCTAAAGTAGAATAGAAAGAACATTCAACTACACCTCACAAAGACTAAATGAGCTTTGTTTCATAATTTTGAATGAGGAAACCCATAATAAAATGACTGTAAATGCTGCCAATTAAAGCTCCTCTGCTTTCTCAGGTTAGTTCACAGATTACATATTTAATTTAGCTCTATTCTCGCACATAATTGTCTACATGGGAAATTCATTTTAGTGTGCTAAAATGCGCTCAACTGGATTATGTTCATTTTACTTGGCGAGTTTCCACAAAGGTAAGACTTACTGGTTGGCCAGCCTCTCCATCGTCTCCTTTGTCACCTGATAAACCGTCAATACCCTAAAACAAAAGAACACAAATGAATACATTAGCCCGCTCTCTACCAAAACCCTCCTTGTGGTAGAATAAACAATGAAATAGAAAGAGAAAAAAAGGAACTCATAAAAGTCTCTGTTGCTACTCACTTAATGCTACAATATAAGATTGACTGAGGGGATAGATGTAGCACTTACTGCAGCACCGGGCTCTCCGGGGGGACCATGGTCTCCTGGGAAGCCAACGGGGCCCTGGAGACCGATGGAGACAATGAGAAGACTGAGCTTTGATATTTGAAATTGCCTCAACAACATTTCTGACAGCTCGACTGCCTCATACAACTTGGATTCCACTGCTGACGGATTAAATACCGAATCAGTCGTGGCTGCGTGTGTGTGTGACAGTGGAAGGTACATACGGGGTTTCCCTTGGGTCCGTCATCTCCAGGGGGTCCGCGGGCGCCGGCGGGTCCAGCAGCTCCAGGTGGTCCAGTTTCTCCCTTCTCACCAGTCTCTCCTCTGGGTCCCTGAGGGGATATGCATGACATGCTTATCACCACGAAGACCACGTTCACACTTCTTTTGATGATATCATGCTAAATAAGGCACAAGCAACATCTCTAATCTGTCGCGCCATTTGGCATCAAAACAAGTCACTCAAAGTATTGTTCCCAGAGCTGAAAAAAAATACACAAAAACTCCCCCCACAAAATGGCCGTGTCATCTTTTGTTTGCTCTATAATAGCATAATAGCGTAATAGCGCGCCTTTAAGGGCTGGCTCTGACTAAAAGCCACAATTTGAGCGTGATTGCAAACCCACAGTCGTTAGTTGGCCCATTGGAGCAGAGAGATTCTCAAGCCGACGGCAGCATAGCACCTTAGAAATTGACCTCGATGTGAAATGAAACACTGGCTGTCACCATAAAAAGATCCTCGGCAGCAGGCGGATACATTTACACAACCTGGGAGAGTGCGACTCGGGGATTGTGATTGACCCGCAGCTAAGGTGAGGCCTCTCTTATCTACACAGCCAGTGCTAAGCCCGCATGAATGGCACTGCCCTGAATACCTTATGATTTATACAACCGCAAAGGTATTGATGGTGTGCATATTTATTCATGCTTATTTATGCTCATGCTGAGAAAGTGGACTTGTCGTCGGACCTGTCGTCTAGCACTGAATTTGGTGACATGAACGAGGGTTATTCTGAAAAACGTCCAGTTATTGTGACGCCCTTGTCACACAAAATGACTGCTAACGCCTCACCTGGGGTAAGATGCTTACAGGTAGAACAGCCCCCATGGACACATTGTAATAAGCTATACTAAGGTATTCTGTTCATAGGCAGATTGTTTGAGCAGTCACAACTACACACTGTAAGGGATGAATTGCGTGGTGCCATTTGTCACGCATTATGAGTGCTGCTTTACACATTTAGGCTACAGTTATGCTATCTGAAAATATATCCTAATTATTTTAGCATGTAAATGTACTTACCCCGGTACCAGGCTCTCCATGTGGTCCTGGATTACCAGCTTCACCGGTTTCTCCCTATTACATGAGTGTGAAAATGTGGATTAACACAGCAGATAATCTCATCAGCAGTCCAACTATTGTTTTTTATCTTCTACTCTAATCTCAAACACACAAACTGTGCATTGTGGTAAAATTACTACTTTGTTTAGGGGCAAAAAGAGAAAAAAGGAAATTTACAAAGGAAATGAACAACAATCAGTTGTTTTATACCTTCTCACCAACGCCTCCCATCGCACCAATACCACCAGTCGGACCTGGAGCACCCTGTGGAGGTATTGTAATGAAGATATCTATTAACCAAAGAAGGTCATACCAGAAGTGTGATGACACAGTTTTATTATATTCAAATAAAATAAAAATGTAATTAAAAACAAAAAAAATTAAACTTACATTGGCTCCGCTTGAACCTTGAGGACCTCTGGGGCCAGGAGGACCTGGTGGACCCTGTCAGCAACAAAAGACGTTATGTTTAGTACGTTGCAGAGGGCAAGATTAACATATTCTCAACATTACACTTAAGAAAAGACTCAGAAATCACTCGCTACTACAGTATTAGTGTTTTCTTTTTGTAATCAGTCACCAATTACTTGTTTACAAGAAATTTTATAAAACAATGGCAAATATACAAGTATGTTAAGTACACAACTAAGTTTAGTTTTACATGGACGTTTTAAGCCATGTTTGTGTCAGTACATCTTCCAAGGAAACCTGCCAAGCGGGTCGAAGAGTCACCAAAACTCCAAAATGTCAGAAACAATCGTCTCAGTTTTCCCACGTCTCCCCGTTGTACGTGAACACAATGTGAATCGCTGCAGAAAAGAGGGAATAGTCACTGAGATAGCAGCACTCACCATCGCTCCAACGTCTCCGTTCTCTCCCTTCTCGCCAGGAGGGCCGGGCATTCCCTGCAAAGCAGACAAACATTCTTCAGATCAAAGAAAAGGGTCGCGTGACGCGGCAGAAATATATTTTTGCGGTTCATTAACAGCTGCTAACAGGTGATGTGTATGTGATGGAAAAAGCATTAACGCAAGCAGAATAAACTCTGAGTGTAAACAGACAATTAGTCAAAAGGGACACCTATTGTAATTAAAGGGTATGGGGAGCTTGTGTATAATCAGCCTGTGTAAATTGCTGGGTGGGCGCTCCATCCATCTACGTCCACTGTAAAGGTGGAAACAAAGAGGACGGTGCAGGTGGTACGTATTAACCAGTTTTGGGATTCAATCACGTTTGACTAAAACAGTGTGGGTACAACTTCGGAAGTAGCCGTGATTTGCTTTTTGTAGTTTATTGTTTATCTGCATAATTGCAGTTATTATTTGTTGTGTTAGATAAGCTGCAGTGATGGAGCATGCATAATTAATATAGGGGTAGAAAACAGGGTTATGATAAGTTACCGTGAAACTAAAATGACGCGAGAATCGATCATCGAGATCACATACGTGTAGTTTCGGCCCATTTAGTTTGGTTTAATGTACCTCTGGAATGCTACTGAAGGCTAATCTATAACAGATTGTGACTATAACGGATTGTTACTGTGACTGAAGTCACAGTAACAAAGCACGTTGGTAAGAATGGGAAAATAAAGCAGCAAAGTATTTCATGCATTATGTTTGCATGTGATGAGCTCTTGATCAATGCTCATCTTGTTTTGCTCCTTCATTAAATATACGTACTAATGGATTAACGGGCCAGGAAAAAAAGTGAGTGAAATCAACAAACACACGCACAAATGCGCACACGACTACCCTGATTTTCTCAAATATCAGAGCAACAATAAATACATGTTTAATGAATGATTTGGCATTTCCTGGCCACGAACCATAAGGAGATAGTGGTGTAATCAAAACTCTCCTCTTAACCTACATCTCAGCCTCTCAATCTGAAAAATTCATCTTCTCGGCGAGCACTCTATTATTCCACGGCAAAGAAAGCCCCGAATGATGGAAGCCTTTCAAAGCAAAGCCATTCATTCCCCATAGACGAAAATCATTAATGCTGCGGATAATTGAATTGAAGGGCTGAGCTCGCAGTGGCTTCTGCCATCGAGTGGAGGGCAGCTTAGCCAAACATAATTAAAAGAGTGCATTATGCCCAATTAGAAGCCAATTGCACTTAATAACGACGCTATCTGGCCCTATTGACCACTGGGGCTTCGCTCTAACTTCATTCTCCACGACTTTGGATAATTGACTTCTATATATTCCAAATGTGCCATTTCTGTATTCATTGCCACCGACGGTGGTTTCTTCAGCTTCAGCTCGTTGGCTTAAATGAGCCAATACTCTGCCCTGTTGCTCTTTTTTCCCTGCATTGCAGTTTTGAGGAAAAAGGGAGCTGAACAAAGAAAAGTAGACTTGAGAAGTATTCGAGTTAAGCGTTGTCATCTTCTCAGTGGATTATCACTGTTCTCTAAATTACACAGTTTTAGTTGGGACAAACTATTTCAACACCTCAAATATCATAGTGAATGAATGTGTGCGTCTCCTTAGCCAGAAATGGCTGCTTGCTTGCATCCTGCATAATATGCCTGAGTCGGCGATACTGGTATTTCTGCCAATAATATGGGATTATGGGACTGACAGTATATCGCTTTAGCTTGATGGTGAAAAAAAGAGTAGGCTCAATAGACAGTTACACTACGTTCTGGTGAGCATTTATTCGCTATTATCTTGTGAAAGTTGCAAAAGAGGAAACGTGTAACTAAAAATGCTGAAAAAAACAAAAGATCCATCAACTTCTACCATTAAAAATAAGATAAACCGCAGGGGATCAATGTTTGTTGAACTGGAAAATAAAACTGTGGGTCATTTTTAATAAAAGCCCTAAATCCCTCTTCTGCAAAGCATTTTTACACATAGTTTGTGTTTCGTGTAGAACTGGGTGTAAAGGAGGCCGCGGTCACACGTTTGATTCCAGTGAATGAGTATTGTTCATAGATATCTATTATGAGACATATTTTCAAAGGATAAATAAATACATGTTATACATTGATTTAAATATCGAATTGAATACAGGCTACCACAGTTTTTTTTGTCCGGTCCAGTAGCACTGCAAGGAAGTGGTTTACTGCATGATAAAGTGATGTGGACTCAGTCTTAACTCCACCATTAATGGAGCGGCAAAATGCCAAATGCCAAATGTTAGCAGTGGTGATGGATTTTCAGCAACCACCTATGCTATCCTTGAGGGGGGGAAAGCATTGTTTGCCCCGGAGCAATGCAGAGTGTTATTAGAAGCCGAGGCGGCATTAATAAATGATGCTGTTTCGATGTAATGTAAATGATGTACAGAGAGGTGCAATGTTGTCGGTTTTAAAGGGGGGGAGGGGACTCATTTTACTTTTCTTCACCTCTGAAAGAGGGAAAGCAATGTAGTAGGAAAACAATGTGCGTGCGTGTTTTTTTATCAAGTATGCAGACTCACCTGCAGTCCGAGTGGTCCTGGTAGACCGGGGAATCCTCTGGCTCCCTCGTCTCCTTTCTGGCCAAACATACCCTGCTGTCCCCTCGGTCCAGACTCACCATCAGTGCCCTGTTGAGGTCACAGCTCATTAAATCTAAACATCTGTTTTTAGGGATCCCCTATGTGCCGAAGCTTTGGGAAAGCAAGTCCACCACTGGTATCAATGTGGGAATTTTTCTTATGGGATTTATTTGCCATGTTAATCTATTTCAAGGTTGTGGAGCATATTCAAGGTTCCATGCTGGAGGGTGTGTCGAGCCCTGTATTTAAACACAGATTGGGACAGACAGTCTGCTGTAATACCTTTTTGTGAATTGTCAAATTGTCTACACGTGCTAACCTTTTGAGCAGGGCAGGCTATATTTGAGCATTTGGAGAATAATACCAACTCAAGCTTTGCATGATACAGTAAACCCCACAGGGTTGCGGTAAACAGAGCGTGTGAAAGATGCTGACTTTCCGCTGGGTAGTCGTGGTGCGACGTGGCCACGGAGGATGTGGGGGGGGAGGCCATGGGGAGGGAGCGAAGTGCTGACGAACTGGGAGTTTTCAGTTCAAACACATGTCAGCACTTTAAAGTGCTGGAGGAGCTCTCGCTGAGCCCTGGGACACGTAGGCAGCCTATGGCGCCCGCGCTGAATGCAAAGCGCCTCAGAAGGAGATGTTGGGTGATTGGAACTGAAGCCTCGGAGATAGGGTGGACTGCTTTGGGTTTAGAGAGGCGTCAACCAGAGAAAAATGACACAAATCTGACGGCTCTGACGGCTCCTCGGGGAGATCAAAATTGGAAATGAGTGCTCCTGTAGAGCGTTTGAACTTAAACACTGCATGATTTGTCATTCATTGTAGCAGCTTTCACCGCAACGTTTGGTGCAGCAGCGCAGCCCTTTGATCGCTGGAATTGGATGGGACTGTCAAAACAACATTGGAGGAAGCCCCGAGCAGTTTCCATGAACAAAATGCAACACTTGGTTTGCGTCTCGAAGCGACCGACAAATCATATTATAAAAACTAGCTCACTGTTTTCTGACTTACTGTTGTAATTACCATTGTCACCACAAGTCAATACATAATAACTTGTGCTAAAACTGTAAATGAGGTATTTTGTGGATTCTAAAACTTGTAATTTGAATGTAATTGAATGAGGTTATAATAGACACTTAGGACTGGAGGCATCGCCCATTCGCTGAGGCAGGTGCTTCATGACTCACTTGATGACATTGACTTATCGAAGTGGCTGTTCAAGGGTTTTTGTTCGCCTCGATTTAGGATAGAAACACATTTTTTCATCACCAAATTGTCTTTTTCCTCCGCCCGGGGACATTTGAATGCATTTTTCTTTTACATTTACTTGTTTTTATTAGACCCCGTTGAATGCAAAATGACAATGATCTGTAGAAATGGATGTTTACCACATTGTGACAAAGAGCAATATTACGTCATTCTAACTTTTTCTAACGTCTAAGTTGTATCTTACAGGATAATGGGCCACTGCAGACCTCTTTCAACCAACATTTTCTGAGGATTGAGAGATGGGGAAAATAGTGTAGACAGCATCAGGACAGAAACCGGGTAGATAATGGTGAAATTACACAGCTTGAGTAAGGTCTCAGCTCTGAAGGCATGAATACACATGAGCAGACTGACTCACCAGGATAAACAACTGTTAAATAATTTGTTATTCAGCTTGGGTGCACTACCTGCTCGCGGCGATCCGTCTCAGCCGGTCTATTCTAACCCCCACAGAGCGCTGCAGATGCAGAATTTTTTGCCAGAATGGTTGTTAAGGCCTGATAATTTATAGCAATGAGATCTCAGTCGCCCTCAGGCCATCAGCTACTATAGAAATATGACTTGTTGCGTTTGTGGTAATGCAATAGATGAGAAGGAGATGTTCTGCAGCACACATCCAAAACAGTATGACGCAATAGAGAGAAAACCTATTGTGAAGAAATAAAAAATTCAAAATTCAAAACTGCAAGGAAATTGATTAGTAAGGGCACAAAGTGTCTAAAGGACACGCTGTTTGTTACTGCGATGACAAAAAAATATGTGGGGCACCTTGCCGGCAGTAATAGTCATGATTGTAATTCAATTTGTAAAACCAATAAAAGGACGGGAACTTGTGAATAAACGGGGACTGAAGCCAAAGGTTTCTGCAGAGGCGACAGTAGAAAGCGCTGCTTCTTGTATATTGTAACCCCGTTCTGGTTGGGGCTTAACCACCAACAAAACAATTTTACAACATATTTAAAAAGGTTTAAAACTCATCTAGCTGATTTTCAGAAATGAAAATGCAGGAATGCATTGTTTGCAAGGTGTTTATAGTAAATATCGGTGTGCATTTTCATTTCACGTATTACAGAATACGACCGTCACAAATAAAAGTGAACCAAGAGTGCATATTGATAAAGTCGACATTGGAAAGCCAGAGCAAGCCATACTCACAGCTGGACCAGGAGCTCCGAGGACACCCTGAAGACCGCTCGAGCCTGGTGGACCCTAAAAGCATGAAAAGCAAAGAAAAGTTGTTGATTGGCAACTGGGACAACCTAATCAATCAGTAAGCACGACACATGAATGGAACAAAGCACCAACTATGTATTATATGCTGCAAAGTGTCAACTGCAAGATACCTTCACATGAGGTCATTGTAAAGTAAACTGTGCCCTTTGATTTATTCAGCTCGTATGATAGCTAGGCAAACAAATAACATGATTTATCATTCAATACCCATTGCCTATCAAAAAAATAACATTATAAACAAGTAATAGAGAGAAAAGAAAGACTCACAAGTTCACCCTTGTCTCCTTTGCTTCCCTTCTGTCCAGGTCCACCAACTTCTCCCTGAGGTGGACAACAAACAGAAGAGCTCACAACTCTCTCATGCATTTTAAAAGGTTCTCGCCTTGTTAAGTCCAATATCTTAAAGTGTCACCTCTACCAAGAGTGGGTAGTAAATATTTCTCCAGAGATTCTAATTTGATTGGCCCACATGGCAAGTGGCAAGTGTTTGCAATTAATTGATTGGCTCCCTGTCTAACCCGATTGGCACTATGATAGACACAGCGGTGTGATGGAAGACGTGACTGGGATTGGAGACGCCTTGTAGTTCACAAATGCAAATATCTGGTCTGAAGGTAAACTGGGTATGTACACAAATGTACACAAATTTGTAATTTTTCAGTGGACGTTTGTCTGATACATGTTTTAATGCTAATTTTGTTTACTGAATGCAATCATCTGATAGTAATATTATAATCATTTTTGACTGGAGGGCAAACATACTGCATTAAAACAATTACTTTTTATATCATTTTCAGAACACACACTCGTACTCTTTGATCTTTTCATTGTATTTTTCTCTTTGTGGTTAAACTACATGGTTTTGATTTTATTAGGCTGCAGGTGACAGATGGTGAAATATTTAAATTAAGGATCACAAGAGAATTACATCTCTACTTTACCTTGTCACCGTCCTCTCCAGGGGGACCCTGAGGACCGCCAGGACCAGGGAGGCCGACGGGGCCTTGAATGCCATCACGGCCGGCAGGACCGACGGGACCTTTCTCTCCCTAAACGCATTGCAATCATTGAGACGTCAGTCATATAAAAAAAAAGCCAAAGTGAGGTGCTTGACTGAGCGAGAGTTGGATAAAAAATACTCACAGGGCCTCCTTTTTCTCCAGCAGGGCCAGGTGGTCCTTGGGGGCCATTGCGTCCTGTCAGACCAATGGGACCTCCGGGGCCAGCAGCGCCTCTCTCTCCAGTAGAACCCTGTCACCAAAGAACAGAGAGCCATCAGTCACTGCCGCATCGTGTGACAAAAGTCAATGTAAAAACAGGTGAACGTTACAAACTCAAAAGGCTGCACGTTTCATTTCAATATTTATGTAGAACACGATTCAGATTACACAATCACAAAAGGTTAGAATCTACCCGAGGACGGTACAACTTAAATTAAAGGCGTTGCATTAGGCACAAATTAGAAAATGTACAATACAACCTTTGTATTTCATTTCTTTTGAGAAGCAATAATACAAATGTAACCTATAAAAATCAGTACAAAGAGATATATTTATACTGACCATACAGTAAGCCTCCAAGCTTTCACAAGGACGAGAGCTGAGCCGCTGAACAAAATCTAACTCGAAGGATTCAGTTGCTCTCCTCTGCCAAGGCCTTGTGCAAAGTCATTCATTCCCATATCAGGCTGTACCACCACCCAACTTTTCACTGTGCTCGGTTTATTACGGCATTCTCTTTCTTAGGTCTCAGGCTGCCTTTAATAAGACTTGCATGTTCAAGCCAAACATTGACCCTGATTGACCCCAATGCACACACACACACACACACACACACACACGCTACACGCTGCACCACGCACCGATTCAGCTGCTGATGGAAGCTGCCACCTGGCACACATGCCTGGCTCATTTCTTGTCAGACATAGAGGGCGAAACACACACACACACACACACACACACACACACACACACACACACAGCTCCAAACTTTCCCCAGCAGCCTGCCAACCAGCCGCCAGGACACACACACAAATTTCGCTTACACAAATTTCGTTGACTTAACATACAGAACTTTGCATTCTTTCCTTTTGCTTCCCTCCACCTCATTTCACCCAGGTTATTTTTCCCCACACATGTGCATTTCTTATTTTGTGTTTGTTTGCAGCTTCCATTAAAATAGCTCTACACAAAACACAACACTCTCAAACTTCAAAACAGCTCAATCTGGCAGGAAATCGATGGAGGAATACATCAGATGTGCACGGCCACTGAACAACCAACTCCTTTTCAAGCAGTTCTTTTGTCAAACACTATCAAAGCAGTCTATCACGTGTTCATCCAATGGCTCACTGTCAAGACAATTTAAGAAATCCATCTAATTTTGCAGTGTAAATGGTTTCACTCATTCAGAGAAAACTCTTCTTTGCTTTTCATCCTCTTTTCACCCGAGCTCTGCATATCCGCTGGCATCTCATGTGGTGCTCTGTCAGTGAGCAGTGGCAATTATCGGGAGCCTGCGTTTAACGCTTGAACAAAATGTCAGACAGTTCAAAGCTGCCTGTCAGCGCGCTTGATGTTCAAATTCACCGCCGTAGCTCAGCTTTTCATTACGTATATCACCAACTGCTCAGAGAAAATTGCAGAAAAAGAAATGGTCCCCTCCTTTTTTTATGTGCTACAATGCCACTCCTGCTTCTTTTCACCAACGTATGTAACAGCACAGGTTATGAATGCAGCCGCAGCATCCAGGAGCAGGTCTCTTACTATGCTTGCCTGTATGAACATCTCTTAGATACAATATGAATCAATCAGTATATTGTATTAATCTAACCGTGGTACAAACACTTCTGATTTTTAACAGTTTATGAGGGCAGACCTTCCTCGTCGTCAGAGTTTTGGTATGGTATTATAATAAGAACAAATATATATCATGGTATTGATTGCAATCGTTTCAACCTGCCTCCCACTACCATCTTCTTCGCTGCATTTTAGTAACGTGTGCTGCTGAATGACTGGAGAGCATAATTGTACAGCATGTGCAACTCCATTCTCCAAACGCACAAGTCACTTTTCACTGTAATCTCTACGGCAGGCGAGATGCGGTAACCATAGTGACGGGCTACTTACGATGGGGCCGGAGGGACCCTGAGGCCCCTCTCCTCCCTTTAAGCCAGCTGGACCCTGAAAGCAAAGGAGAGCAGAGGGTTAGATCTCGTTCATTGCAGGCTGCGCTCAACGCCATTCATACAGCAGTAATCACAGCTGTCAAATAGGCCTTTAAATGTTACTGCGTGCGTGTATGTGTGCACACCTGTAAAGATATGTGTATATATATGGATGTCCATGTGTGTGTGGAAGGGATGGATCCAGAAAGGCATTAAGGAACATGTAATTGTATGAGATTTTATGTACGTAAAAGCACTCGCAAATCGATGTGACCCAGTGACTTTACCTGAGGGAGAAGATTATTGAAGGGTCAGCTCATCCAAAATTTGGGGGAATCAAGTTTTTGAACAGCTGTGTGTGTTCAGTCGTTCCAATTAACAGAATTTAAAAAATAAAATAATAGAATCAGCAAATAGATATCATTAATTTCCTAACATGTACAGACTGTAGTTATAATATTATGTACTAATCTGTGGCCATATTTATAATAAAAAAGCATAACAATACCTTAAATGAGCTCCAATGGAAATGAAAAAGGGGACGGCTAAGTTATAAGGCATGCGGTGGCCCGCGGGTTCAAGTATTGTCCATATATCTCTGGACCCCTGTCATCTCCATCGTATCCCAACTCTTGAATGGCAATGCCTGTGCCGCTGAATAATAGCACCAGGAGGCTGAGATTGCATATGGAAAACACAATTCACCAGAGGCAGTAAAGACTTTCATTATAATAACTAATTTACAGGCTCTGGGAGAGCCAGGGGGGAGCAGACGCTGCCAAGCAGGCTTTCAGTCTCTACTTCCTCTGGTTCCACGTTTCAGCACGGCGCATTAGAAGACTGGAAGGATCTTTGTTTGCCACTCACAAAAAAAGTTATATATTGCCTTTGATACTGTACCTCTCCTCAAGAGTGAGTGAGGAAGAGTGTGTATACGTGTGTGTGTGTGTGTGTGTGTGTGTGTGTGTGTGTGCATTAAACTATTTTCTTCTTTTTTTGGAGAGGTGGTTGTTTTTCGCCTCCATTCTCCCAGCGAACAAAAGTGGATTAACTTGTTACAGGCTTGCTCATACAACAGGTGTGCATGTTTATGTAAGTTCACGTCCGTGTGTGTCTGGGCAGCTGTAATTGCTCGCGTAGACTGTGCGTCTGTGTGTGTGTCTGTGTGTGTGTGCGTGTGTGCAGCCTCTATGAAGAGAAAACCATCCCTCTGCACACATGGAACAAACATAACGCTGGTAATAAGTCTGGTGCTGTGTTGTCCTGTTCCTCTCTTAATGGTCAGCCTTGAAATGAGCTTCTGCCTCAGTCCCTCAAGCTGATCCTCAGTCAGCCTCCGACTGCCATCCGCCTCACCTTGAACTTTTTCTTACACAGGCACCACTTCTTTGGGGAATTAATTTGAGGTTACTCAGCAGGCTATAGGGTTCATGTGATATACTCACAAAGTCGTGGGTGTTATTCAGACGGATTGGACTCATTCTTTCGATCTACCACCTGACAGGAATTCCTTAAAGGAAAAGGATCTGCAACTAGTGCGGCGCTAACTGTGAAAGTAATTGTCTAATCTAATCTAAAATGCACAGACAACAGCAAATCAAATACATTTTACTCGTTAAAATGCGTTTACAACAAACCACAACCTACTTCAGCCTCGCAGGGAGTTGATAAGATTTTTTTTCAATATGTCTGGATCAGTTCTCTCTTATTACTTCTGGTGAGCTGGTTCCGCACCTTTCCATCAGGTCTACCGCCAAGCCTGACATTTTGGTTGCAGCAAACAGCAGGTAGTTACCATGGTAATTGGGGGCCGGAGCTAGATTCAGCCGGGCGTGTGCTCCGAATGGGATGACACACTTCTGTTTTCACGTGTATGTTTGCGTGTAGTATATTAATTAGTGTGTTTGATTGTTACCGTGGCTCCTGGGAGACCTCTTGTGCCTTGGAACCCCCTCAAACCAGAAGGTCCTGCCTTGCCTCCGGGGCCCTGAGATCCTGGATCACCCTACAGAGGGAGAACCAAAAAGGCACCGACTTTACTGACTGATATATGATATATGTGTTATATGATTATTTAGTGAAATTGCTTTAGGTGAAAACCATGAGAAGAGATGGATCTGTTAAATTGTCAGAGGAAATGCTTAAAAAAAAACTATTAAAGACAGCATCTGTTCGATAAAAGTTGAAATTATACATTATGGGAGAACAACACCAAGTGATTAAGGAGTGAAGGATGAAGAAAAGATGTGCCAGTTGTTAACAAACAACCATCAACGGAATTTTTAATCCTCAAACCCATTCATTTTGAACAATAAGGGTACACTTTTGTTAAAACAGCACGCAATCCTAAAGAGAAAAAACATTTTACAAACTTAAGTTAATTTGCACATGGTTGTCCGAATAGTAGTTTGTTTTACCATAACTACCAATAGAACAAAGCTGTTATATCAAAAGGAAATTGGTAGCTTGAGTTTAAGAAATAATAAGGAAAAATAACTGCATAAGAAAAAACGTCCACGGAATAAAAATAGAAATTAATCTCAACAGTGGTCCTCTTCCATACAACAACACTTGGCGCAATACACGGAAATACTGGTGCACTACTGACTGGTGCACTTTTTTAGCATTACATCATCCATTTACCTTTCCACCCTCTTTTCCAGCAGCTCCGGGAAGACCTTGCTCGCCAGGTGGACCAGGAGAGCCTGGATGTCCTCGCTCTCCGCTGGGTCCTGTCTCTCCAGTCGGACCCTGTCAGGGACAACGAAGAGATGGGTGGAGGTCGATGTGCCGTAAAAATGTCTTCCAACCTCTGTTGTTAAAGGATACATGATGTTGATACAGCATGGGGGCCTGTACATACTAGGGTTAGGATGTCTCACAATTAAATCCTACTTTTTCTGTGGCAAATGGGAGTCTTAAAGAGATGGAAGAATTTGTATTTGGCCCACGCGCCATTACTTTCGAATGGGAGTCTTAAAGAAATGGAAGCATCTGTATTTGGCGCACGCTTCATTACGGTCTCACTGAAGCCATTCAAAATGATTCTCAATGCATCTTGTGTACATTCTCTGTGTACATTTATTTTTCTACTACTGTTTGTATACTTGCAAAAATGTTGGTTGTTCATAACAGCAAATTAAAAAAGGATAAGTAAAGAGGTGTAAATGTAGCATATCTACCTGTGGTCCAACCACCCCTCCAGGTCCTGGGGGTCCTGTCTTTCCTTGGAAGCCCTGAAGGGGAAAACAGAGATAATGTTAGCTGTACAATGGTAACAAAGTATCCAAGTATGCACACATACTGGTGGCAAAAATATATGTTGGTCACAAACCAATTCTGATCATTTCCTGTAAAGCACTGTAATGCGTTTTTAGCTACGCAAAGCAATCCACTTTTGTCTGAGTGTAATATATAGAAATATCTTTACAACTCATTTAGTCTCATAATAGATATGTAGGAATGCCTTGTTGGAGCAAAAACAATCAGTTCACATCCTAAAAGCGACGCCGGTTATTTCCTTCCATTGAGGGAAGAAGAACTAATTTCCTTCAAGTAAAAACAACAATTCTCCAATACAAAAATGTTGGGCATTAACGTGTATGAATAGTAAAGAAGTTCATTGCAGTAGCATAAGTGAGTTACAGTGTTTACTTACTGTTTTTCTCCATGAACACAGTAATAATAATGCTCAGAAACAAGCTCAACTGAACTGTTTCTAATACTGGTGCGCTTTACTTTCACCCAAAGGACACAATTTGCATGCCGTCTCAGTTATCTTCTTCCTTGTTCTATTATTTGTGCAGCCTGTCTGAGAAAGTGGGCGCCGACGCACGATGGTCAGGGTCGAATGTCACGGCACAAAGCATTCATGGATGAAAACTACCCACTCACCGTCTCTCCTCTCTGCCCAGGATGACCGGGCAGCCCATCCTTTCCTGGCGGACCCTGCGGGTGAACAGGTAGACAGTTCATAAACATTAAGAAATCAGATCGTAAGAAGCTAATAATATTTTGAAAAGGTGCTTGAAATGGACTTTTGTGGTTGCAGACTAAGATAGTTTGACAGCGGCTATTTACATTTGGTCCTTTAGGTCCGGGGAAACCAACGGGTCCCTGTGGTCCTTGAGGTCCCTAAAATGAATTGAGTGGGTAGAGAGATGAATGGATAACACACACAAAACAACAAAGGTTTCAGCCCCGTGTGTACTATTTTAAAAATCCAATCGTACTGCGCACAAAAATAAATGTCATACTAACCCTCTCTCCTGGTGGACCCCCTGGTCCATCATTGCCTGAGGTGCCCTGGGGAGAAACAAAAGGCAAAGACAGTTATCAAACTATGCGGGGGGAAAATAAATCATACATCATCAAACATTGACACTGAGTTTGATCAAGAAAGCTAAACAGGCTCATGCTGAAGTTACATTTCTACCAGCCTATTAATTGCCATTATTGTCCCCTATGTAATGCATGGAGTTCACTTTCATGTACTTTCTCTATATAAAATCTTAATCACGCAGACACATACATCATCACTGGCCCCATCGATATGAATTCTAAAATGGGCCTGGCTCTCACCTTTGCACCTGGCTTTCCTGTTGGTCCTCTGGCACCACGGCCACCACGTGCCCCCTTTACACATGACATATAACATAACAAGTCAATCAAAAAGGACACAATGGCATCTTCAGTATTTTGATAGATATATAGTATTTTTCGAAGAAAAAAAAACGAAAACACTTAAAGTGATTGTAAAAATGTCTCATCTCGTTTAAAAGAACACAGAAGAAAGCCCACAACTCCACCGAGGGATGCTATTTCCATTTGAACACAATAAATTATTTATTTGCAGCGCCCGAGCTGACTTTGAATAGCCTACCGTTGGACCACGTTGCCCTCGAGGTCCTGCTTTGCCGGCGATTCCCTGAGAAAAAAAAAAAAAATCTTTGATTAAAGACAAAACCATTCCATGTAAGCGAATATAAGTGCCTTTCTTTTTTAGGAGTATAACTGAACACATGCACTCAAATATCAGACGGACACAGATGCTGAGGAGACTGGAGGGAAGGATCAAACAGACACACCTGAGCATCCTTGGACAAAAATAAATCATTAAATTGCTGAGGTAAGTGGTTACCCACAGGCACTTGACAGCTTGAACCACCTGTCAGTTCTAGCACGGCGGGGCCATGGGGGTCTGCGTCTCAATGTCTCTCTGAGAGCAGGGACGAGATTGTCTCCTCAATAATAACCCTTAACACCGCTCGGCAACGCGCCACCTCGTCCCTTCACCTGTGACGCTTTCCGACCACTCCGCGCTCGCCCGGCTGAACGCAGCAGTCAGCCCCCCCCCCCCTCGAGTGCTAAATCCTGATTAAGCAAGGCCCAAAGTGTGCAGGCATCCCTGTCACCCCTCATCTCTCAGACGGTCACTTTGAATGGTGAGCTGATAATCTGTGTTTGGGATCGGCTCCTTTGTCAGATGGCAGAATCTCCTAAACGACTCGGGGGGGGGGTACGTTAGCAGCATAACAACGCCAGTGCTTTTAGTGCTAAAATGTTCAGTAAACACATTATTGTGTTTGGCTGCCGTTGGGTTTTGAAACAGTAAAATATACTTTAGAATATAGGGGAATTTTGAATTTCTGTTGGATCAGTGTTGTATGGGGAACAAACTGACTGAACGGAAATTTGAACGTCATTTGGGAATCGGGGCTAAATGACAAAAAAAGAACTGACTTGGAAACAATCCACACAAGTAATTTTGACACTGGGTATATTTTAAGTTGAAACCTAACTAGACACAAGCAACCAGCAACATCAAAGACGCGTTGACGCTGTCCTGTTCAAAGGTTCTAACCCTAATCTGCTTCACAGGAAGACATGCCGTTATCAGGAGAAAGAATGATGAATTCTGTGGCTCACCCTTGCTCCCTTCTCGCCATTTGCCCCGGGGAATCCTGGGAAGCCGTTGGAGCCCTGCAAGACAAACCCAGATAAAGAAAGAGTGAAGTGACAGAGGGGGGGAAATACATCTAGTAGTTGTAGGGCGTGAAATAAGCGATAGCATAGTCTGTGTCCAGTGAAAATGTGACAGAAGCTGCAGAGTAGCAATACTACTGAGGTCCTAACATGTGTATTGTAACACTAGAACTATGGTTTCTAGGTTGTGAGATCACACAGAGATGAATGAGGTCCAAAGACCCCAAAGCAAAAAGTCTCTTCCTCGCCACTTTGACATTTTCTGTTCTGTTGGGTTGTTGGCAAAGCAGAATAGGAAGATAAAGAAGGCGTGGGAGCAAATAAAGACAAAGGAAGGGGAAACAGCAGATCCCCCTTGATACCCATCAGCAATTTAGTTATTGGACTTCTGCAGGCTGTGCCTTGTGATAGCGATGGTTCCAGTCAAACAAATACTGGGAGGGCAATCACTGTGGGATGAGTGAACGGAGTACCAAGCAGCTTACCAATACAGACCCGCTGTTTGCACCATTAGGTAGCAAAAATATGTATTCAACCCAAAATAATCCTTGTCCCCGTAACACTGCAAGGTCAAGAGCCTGTCCAAGAGTTTTCAGTACAAAAGCCACTTTGACGCAATGCACATCTATAGTGCTCATTACTGTCCACATGCATATGTATATTAGGCATAATACTGTTCAGTAAAAGCAAGGGCACTACACCGAGGCAGCGTGGGCAGAATTGCAAGAGGTAAGCCGGACAACATTGTGGAGGCAGCAAGAAGTGAGATCTATGCCGCTTAATTTGTTTTTCACAAAGGTGAAAATGGTAAACTAAATGGGAGAGCGGGTGCCGGACAAGCCTGACTTGCGCCACAGAGATAAGACAGACCACTGAAGCTTTGGCAAATGGCATCCAGAATTAAAGAGGGGGGGGGGGGGGGGGGGGGGTAAGCTGTTAACACAGAGTGACGGGGTGCAGCAGCCAGAAACACAAGCAGTGGAGGGCTCTCTGCAAAGGCTGGTCGAGGGGGATAAAGGCCGGGAAAGGACCAGGACTTTGACCCTGAACTTACTTTTGAGGACAATGTGAAATGTTCTAACATTCATGACACTGCGCACCGGGAACCGGGGACCAGCGCTGCATCTATCTCTCATTGAATCAACAGTTGGAAGAAGACATTTTTTGTATTGCAATTGTCAAAGACACTTTCTCGGATACGGTAAAGTATCTTTAAAATGATGGAGGATTGTATCCATAAAAGCATCCTCATTTAAGTTCTGAAAGACAGCTTTGTTTTAAGTTAGAGTGGCTGTCACAATCCTTAATGCCTTTCTAGAATAATACGACTCTTCAATTGAGGGCTATAGAGAGGAAACCGTGGCCTTATTTAAATAATGCGAATGCCAGGATGCTTTTATTGTCTCTCCAGAAACCTTTTTTTAACAATAAAGAGTCTGAAGGGAACATCTGATCCAGGGCTCCGCTGGGATCCATTGTGGGCCGACTTTGTTTAAAACCGTCTATGAATACAAACAAAGGAATACCCTTGGCGTTTTGAGGCCCAGTGAATATCCAGCAATTAAAAGAACATATAAAATGATGATGCAAATTACTGGGGAGAATCTAGTTCATTGGAACAGCAACGCGTGTCTCCTCGCGTCTCTCTCACTTTGTGCAATTTGCCCGGGCCTCTTATTAATTGGTGCGACGAGCTCAGCTGCGATCCCGCTGACATTAACCGACCGGATGGTGTGAGAGTAGGTATGTCTGACCCATTATATCAGTGCCAAGCTGTCAGTGCTGACAACAGCAGAGAAGAAGCAGCTGCAGCAGCAGAACATCTCGATATTGGAGCAGCAGCACAGCGGTCAGCGCTGCAGTGCGAGGAAAAAAAAGCCTGTTAGGAAAATGCCTGGAAGAGTTTAAGGAGGGAGGACAGCTGATGCCTCCAGCAGGTGACCATGACACTCAGGCTTCCTGCAAGAGTCGGGCCGAGGGTACCAGCAGGCGTCGGCTCGGGTATGTTTGAGCAAAAGGTTAGTCCGCAAGTCTTTCGAAAGGCATGTGAAAGAACGTTTAGATGTGAGTCGACGTTGAGCCGACGTCGTTGCAGGTGACGCAGTCACTGAGAGGATCAATGACGATACAGTAATTTACGTGCGTATACGCCCATTTACATTCGAATACATTATGGGCCCACGAGAGCATTAAAGCTTCACACAGGTTTGATGACCATCGAACTGCTTCCGCTGACGCAAAGTTCTTAAAAACACTGAAATGAACTGACCACATAACTCTCATAACTTTTGCTTCTGGTAAGTCACAGAGTTGACCGTTTAGGGGGTTTCAGCAGTAAACTCCTGCTCAGCCTCTTAGATCACATGAGAGTAATCTGTTAGTAATAGCTAACGGGCAAACTAAACATGGTGAAGCAGTATTTCGCTGCCATGCTGCTCAGCGCCGCCTCCTGTTTGTATTAAAGGGGCACCAAGTGCCCTCAGCCTAAAATCTAGACTTAAACCCTAGCTCGTGTCTTGACTCTACATTGTAAGTTCTTTTCATGGATCTGTGCACCCTTCCTTCAGTCTTCAAGTGTTCACATTACTAAGTTGGCAAACCTCTCTACTGTTGACTTGCCCTTGAGCAAGACACCACAACCGGCCCTGATCTCTGACCTCCCAAAGATGAAGAAATCCTCCGCACTGATCAGCAAAGTGCATCATTACTGTCATCACACACCTTAGAGCCTTGTCGACCAGGGTACCCAGGCAATCCGGGGACTCCGAGTTTGCCCTAAAAAGGAGTAAGAAGTAAAAACAAAACAACAATGGTGAATTATTTTTGTGTTGCCACATATATTGTTTAGGAGACTGCAATAAAGTTCACAGACGCGTCGCGAAAAAGCAGTACACCTCGAATGGGAAATTTGGGCAACATAAGCCAATTAAATGGGACTGTTGTAGAGCTGAAGGGAGGAAATATAAACTTTATTATGATCAAGACTGCTCCAAAAATCTTTGGACTGCTTACTTTTCGGTTCAACAAAAACATCCGGTGTACGTTAGAGCATTAGAGCAATGTTGACATCTGAAACAGACTTTGCAGGTATTGATTTTTTTTTACCTTCTCTCCAGCTGATCCCAAGGGACCTGCTTCGCCGTTGGGTCCCGACTTGCCCTTGGGGCCCTCGGGGCCGTCCTCTCCTCTAGGTCCCAGCACGCCGTTTTCACCCTTGATGCAAAGAAAACGCAGTGTCATTATGTCTACTAACCACTAATCACTCTCTGAAATGGCATCATCAGTGTTCTCTCATCAGGGTTGATGGTGATGTACCTTGTCACCCTTGAGACCCATGTCCCCTTTGAAGCCAGGGAATCCATCCTCTCCCTGACAATGAAAAAGAAGTGGTTAAGAGCTGATGGTTTTATTATAAGTACCAAAGAGGCCAAACTGATACAGTTCAAATACATTATTCACTTGAAAGATGCTTTAAATAGAGAAAAAAAAGACCAGTGACTGAAGTGATGAAATCATAGTGAAAGTGTATCATGGCATATTTATAGTAATGTTAAAAGTATTGAGGTACCTAAGGATAGTTTAATACTGACACCTAGAGGTCCTTTTAATGGAGGATTCACAGAAGCGGTCTCTCTTTCTTTCTGTTATTCTACTGACATCTGCTGGTCAGAACTCAGAATCTCTTCCAAGTGACAGAAAACATTGGGTCACGACAGCAGCGCTACTGATACCAATTATCTGACCTAGATTTCAAAATTGTAACAAAATAAAAAGGGGAAAGCATGAAACCAAATGTGTGACTTGTGATTGCCAAAATACGCGTGATTTGATTTAAGACCTACGTAGCAGGAGAGCATGAGAGCATGAGAGGAGCAGAGCTTTTTACAACATGTCGAGTGTTCTCAGGTAAGCTCTGAAAAGCCTCAATTTCCTGACATTAGAGTGGAAAGTCTGTCCCAAACACTGAGGCAGCAACGGCTACGTTCCACCACAGCAATCGTAGAAAACAATGGCAACAGCGTCATGGCTTAAGAGTCATTTTTGCCTCTTGCCGGATTGCAAAGAAGACTAAATTTAGAGAAACAAAATTGCAACTGTGAATCAAATGTTTGACATCTGTCAATCATTCTGAGGAAGCAGGCGGAGGTGAAGGGGAGTTTACCTTTTCTCCTTTGCCACCTTTAAGGCCTCTAATTCCCTCAGCACCCTGGGGAGAGAGGACAATGGGGTCAGGATAATACTCACAGACAGACGGATGGTATTGTGGTAAGTTGGTATTGAATAACTAAGCTTACTTTCACACCACGAGGACCAGGGTAGCCGATGGACCCCATAGCACCAGGAAGACCCTGAAAGGTGGAAAGAGTGTCATGCGATTGGGGATGTAAGATCGCATTACTATGCATCAAACTGTAGTGTGATGTGTTTTTCTTTCCATTGATTTTCAATAATTTCGAACAGTGAACCTTTAGGAAGCTATTGGTCAAAGTAAATGCCGATTAAGTATTAGAAAATAAAATACAGGAGTTGACTTTGATCAAAGTAAAATGACTAAACACTGTGGTATGTGATATATTTTATATAACAGCGTGGATTATATATATTACCAGATGGATTACTCAACTTTTTTAAATACAAACAATGCGTTTTCTATTTTTTATTTTGTTAGGACCATGTCTTACACTGACATACATGGCATGAAAAACAACACATTTCATGGTTTGATTTATATTCAATTTGAATATTAGCTCAAGTTGCATTTTACCACAAAAAACTGCCAATAAAAATGAATAGAAAAATTATTGTATTCTATTTCTGAGGTGTGTGGTAATATTGAACACTGGAGCACCATAGTAGCTAAACTAATGCTACATTAAGTTAATTGCAAAGGCTTCTTTTCCATGTGCAGCAACACATTTAATTAATACTGCAATTTATGTAGTTACATAATTAAATGTAAAATCCAATTCAACAGCTTAACTGCAGTATACTTACACTTGCTCCTTTCTCGCCTGCAGGACCTTCTTTTCCTGGGTGACCCTAAGAAATAAGTCCAAGAGATTGAGTTTATCAACAGTTGAAAACTTTCTCAGTGGGGATTTCTGACTAATTTATGTAAAAAACAAAAAATAGTCTCAAGAGTTACTTACAGGAGGTCCATCAGCACCAGGAAGGCCGCCCAGACCTTGTTTCCCTTGAGGTCCCTATAAAAGGGAAAGAAATGTGAAATTCACTGACAGATAGTTGACGGACGAGTGCACCCCTCGCCATGTGTGACAGTATTATGAAGACCGGCTTCATTACACATGCTTGAAATCTCATTAGATATCCACAAAACCACAAACAATAATACTACTTTGAACTACTAAGTGCTTATGCAGGAGTTCTGTGGTTATATTTACATTGTGTGTGTGTGTGTGCGTATGTGTGTGTCCTTCCTGGTGTGTGTTTCAGCCCTCACAGAAGTAAATAAAGGCCTCCAGCTCAGACAGCAGTGTATCTGCAGAATCGCTTATGAGGCCACGGCTGAAACATTCACTTATCGGGACAACAGCGTTGTGGTGGGAGGACTGGAGGGTGGCCGGGTTCCCTCTTCTACTCACCTTTTCACCAGGAGGCCCGATTGGACCTTGAGGACCGACGAGGCCCTGAAAGACAGAAGAAAAAACAAATTGGCCCACGCAAAGTAAGATGTCTTATGTCTACGGGCGTTAATCTCCCTCGGGCCAGGTTTTTACTAAAAAAGGAGTTTATTTAGTCAACCTGTGTGCCGTGAGGAAAGGTCCCTGCTAATACTTTCCAGGGGAGTGACGACATCCCTCCTTGGGCAGCGTGCGTCAGCAGGACTGAAAACCTTACCTGGCAGTGGTCATTTAACCCTGGCTACTCTATTGAGTGCACTGTTTTGTATTAAAGATGACTCCAAAATTAAATATTCTTTCCCTCTGCTACTAATTGGACAATGTAATGTGATGCTATCAAATCATTACAATATGTAGAAAAACAATGCTGGTAAAAAAAAACATGAGTAAAGTTTCTGCTCCGTTTTGGTGTCAGTTTTGTGGAATGCAATGTGACTGGTCGAAGGAGACCGGGAAGGAAGATGAAGAACAATGAAAGACACGTCCTATAATGTTTGATTAACAAAGCAGGACTGCAATTGATCATCTCACTTCATTGCACTTTGCGTCGCACAATGGAAATGAGGATGATGAGGATGGAGCATGAGAAGGGCAGACTCAGGCAATGAGCACTGACGACAGACGATGCAATAAAGGAGAGATGGGGAACAGTTCAGGAGAGCTGAAGTGATGAGACTTGATTAGAAGACAAAAATACAGGAAAGAGAGGAAAGACCATGAACTTACATGTGGACCAGGAATGCCCTGCTGCCCTGGTGGTCCCGGCTCTCCTTGTGGACCCTGTGCGTAAAGAGCAAACGATGCCATTAATATTTCCATTTCCTGCAACTACTGCTTCATCTATTCAATTGTAGGGTTTTGATCTTCACAACTATTGAAACAATACCACCATTCATTTCAGAAATTATGTGTAAGTACAGTCAAAGAAAGACTATTAAGCGGTAAAACGTGAAATGCAGCATTCCCTATATACACACTGTGGAGCTTCAGAGCCATCTGGCTATGGAAGTCTAATGAGACAGACTGGAATGATAGATCTTCTGGTTTCCCAGCTGAGAAGTGGTGTGTCACAAACCAAACACACACCATAACAGACAAGTTCTTTGTGAAGGAGTCTTCTCCAGCTGTTACAACAAACACCCAAAAGCCGGATTCAGCGAAGTTTAGGTTGCCTCACTAAGATTGTTAGCAGTGTTTGATGGCAAAATGCTAATTTGGGCGTTTAACATTTAACATCTAACATTTAAGGTCCTCACTTGGAGAGGTTTTTCTTAAAAACTGCCATTTGAGGCTGAAGTGGGCATAATTTATAAACATTTACTTTACTGTGGATACTTTCATGTGTTCTGCTGTAATCTTTATTTGAATGTATCAAGATTAATAACAAGTTTAATGACAATCACACCATGTTCCCAATTCTTCTTTGGGGGGGGGGTCCTTTTAACAGCTGCTTATTTCTTTAGCTCCGGGACACAGTGACCACAGACAACGCGTGGGCTCGTCCAGCTGTCTCCACCATTGATGTGTTATCATCCCACAGAGAGCATCCGTGACGCCGAATGCATCATGGGACCACACATTGACAAGCTGTTCTGTTTCATCCCTCACGCGAGTGGATTAAGTCAGCAGACTTTGTAGTTTATAGAAAGAAAAAAAAGGGTTTGACAACCACAATGAACAGTGATCATTCAGTGATCAGAGTAAAAAGTCACTGACCTGCAACGAGCCACAAACAAACCATATTACACACCGATTGCTGAGGAAAACTTGCAGAAATGAGCAAAGAATGAATATTTCTCACCAAGTTTCCCTTGGGACCAGCTTGCCCATCAATTCCAGGGAGACCCTAAAGGGACAACAGATTTGACGATAGAAGTCAACGTTTCTTTGTGATAGAAAACAAATGATGAGCGGTGTGACAATTAAGTTGAAAGGAGATGTACTTACACGCTGTCCTCCAGGTCCTGGAGACCCTCTGGGGCCGAGCAAACCTCGAGGGCCCTGTGTCGGAAAGAAACAAAGGCTCAGGAAAATTATTCCTAAACATATAGTTATTAACTTTCATTTGCATTTAAAAATAGGCAGGCGATAGAAACTGGCATTTTATGCTGAACATCTGAAATCCATAAAAGTTTGATTGTGTTAAACACTGACCCATTGTGGTCGTAGCTGTTAAGTGCTTTTATGTTTCTCAGCTTGACGTCTTCAGTCATGCAATTGAAACAATTGCACCCAAACTGACAGACTGTTTATGATGAAATTGCTTGCACGAATTTCTAAGGTGTGTTTCGGGTCTGACAGGGAGCGACGGCTTCCTATTCAACGGTCAGGAATGCGACTGAACGTATGGTCCATTTGAACTGAGCTAGACTGAAGGTGGCAGTTTGTCATAATGACAGAACGACTCATTTCCTGGTTCTATTTTCTGATTTGTTATCCAGAACCATTCTGTCTCGGCGAGGCTGAGATTATAAACCAAATTGCCCTTCCAGACAGGAATGTCTGCAGATACAAGAGGAGAGGAGGATCAGGTTGTATGTTTCAAATAATGGGCAAAATGAATATGGAGGAAGGAATGAGGGGCGCTGTAGCAGCAAACGAAGACGCCGTATATTTATCATATTTGTATCTACGTCGTGGTGAAATACAGCTTAACCACCCTGTCAAAATGCATCATCAGAAAACAAATAACTTACACTCTCTCCAGCCACACCTCTCTGTCCAACCTGGCCATCTTCCCCCTTTGTACAGAAGGAGAAGCAGTGCGTTAGCAAGGAATGCAGACTCATTTTGAGAACAAGCATGTCATATGGCGACGAATGGACCACTTACTCTGGGGCCATCCTCTCCCGGAGATCCTGGAGGACCTGACGAACCGTGTTCTCCCTGGAGAGAAAAGGAATATCAACTAAGAGAGGGAGGTAACAAGAGAGCCCACAAGCTTCACCCCTGCAGCTGAGAGAGAGAGAGAGGGAAAAAAAAAACTCCTAATTTTTACAGAACACAGAGAAACGATGCTGAAAGGAGATTAACAAAAAAAAAAAATGGGAACGAAACTGTCTATAATCTACAGCACACCACAATTGGCACGGAGCTATATGGTTTCCACTATTCATAGTGCGCTATAAGGACGGGCCTACCTCTGGCGGGCCTGTAATTACTCCGTGTAGGATAAGGCATGAAAGCCTGTCTACAAATACCCTTCTGTGATCTCCGTCCTCTGTCTTTAGTCACTCTCTGCCGGCCCCCCGAATTCCACAAACATCAAACTCGGAACTCATCCTTTCGACTTCAGGCCGGGTTAAAAGCACCCCAAGTGGTTCCGGAGTCGCTCCCGCCTCTCATACAGTGAGTGGGTCAAAAGTCCTAATGAGTACCGTTGGTTAAGAACTCTTATCTGTCAACTCTGGGGTGTGCGTGAGATGGACGGGAGGCGGCCTTGGAGCTACAAGTCTTCGTTAAGGACGCGGTACAGTGCGGCAATGACTTTAAACAAATCTGGCTTTTTGGGGATCTAGAAATAAGCGACTGGATCTTTTTTTTTTAGAGACAGATTGACATTTTGTTTGTTTGGACCTTGTTCATTCAGCGAACCGTGAATTCTCTCATCCTCATACTCACTCGATGCCCTTTTTCTCCAGGAAGACCAGGGAGGCCGTCAAAACCTCTGTCCCCCTGAAACCGCACAGTAGTGACTGTTAGCTCAATCAATGAGTTTTCCAAATACATCCCACAGGAACGCACTGGGTTTTCGAATATCGAATAACCTGGCGGGGACTTTACCTTGGACCCTGCCTCTCCTGGCATTCCTCGAGCACCATCGGCTCCATTGCGACCCTGAAGGAAACGTGAGTGTCATGTGTCAGGGTACATGGAAATCACTTCAGAGAAATAGAAAATTATCTTGGTGGTTGGTTTTGAAGAGCAGACAGGGAAGATGCCATAATGTTTTGTTTATAGTTAAATAAGCATGGATTTATGAATCTAAACAACATGCAGAGACAATTATTGAGTGCAGCTGATACATTTGACTCAAGGCCATGTTTGAAAATAAAACTCTTCTCCATAAGGCTCAGCAGCATCTTTACACTCTTGATTGCATGACATTTTAGAAATCTGGAATAATAAAATGTAATGTTTAGTTGCAACGTGGTGTTGCTCAGGAGGAGATTTGTTTTTTAAAAATATAGAAAAACCTCCTGGTTGAGACTGGTTGTTAAGAACTTACCCTCTTCCCTGCTTTCCCTGGGGGACCATTTGGACCTTGAAGTCCTCTGGGTCCCTATGTGATAAACATACATATGTTTAAAATAAAGCTTTTATACTTAAAAAAACATTATTTATTTTACGATATATTTATGTTGGGATGTACAAAAAGGTGAAAAAAGCTTTATAGCTTTTTAACGTCATAAGTCCCTTTTAATAAAATGTCATCTCACCTGAGGTCCGGAGTCGCCACTGTCACCTTTAAGTCCAGCAGAACCTGGACCTCCCTATTAAAAATGTATAGCATAAGCAGGTTAGCACACAAAATCTTACTAATCCCGTAATTTCTACTTGCAAACCACAAACATCCACGTTGGACTAGAACCAAATGATCCAAAGATAAATAATGTTTGATTTCAAACTCGGACTGTGGGTTTACAACAGAAAGACTTCCGGGAGCATCGTCGCATGTGAACAAAATCCCACTGGTATTAAAGAGTCACATCCATGAGTTCCAGAAAGGCATAAAAGACCCACCCAAAACAAGAGAAAAGGCTTCGGCTATTCTCAACTTTCAAGACATGCTTGATAGATATCACAAGTAATAATCAAAAAGCTAAAACATCATTTTTTCCGTTCAACAATTCGAGCTAGATATCATCTATTTTAACGGAAATTAATCATTGTGCACAGACCGATAGGGAAGAGGGTGGCGTGTGTATGAGCATTCGCTTATCCACGTAAGAGTGCAAGTTAGGAAATAAATATTGAGTTGAACCCTTTACAGGAAGCAGAGCTCATCACCTAATGCGCTGCACACGGACTGTGAAATGATCGGATCATCGTGTGTGTATGTGTTTGCGTGCCGCACACTCACCACAGGACCAGATCTCCCTGTCATGCCCGCCGGCCCTGGAGGACCTCTCATGGTCAGCTGTGGAGCAGACAGAAACAACCCGTAAGCCACAGGGTCGACCGCCAACGGCAGCACACGCCGCATTTACACCTGTGCACTCCAAGTGAACGGATCAAAAAGACATATTTTCGCATCTACCAAAAGAAACATGGATTACGTTTAGAAGTGCAGCCGTGTGCACATATTCTTAGTTTCTCTTTGCAGCCAGTTTATTAGCATTCTGAACATCTGCTCTGAGTCTGCTTGTTTTACATTTTTTTGGGGGCATTTTGCCTTTGTTTGACAGCGGAGAGACGGAGACTGGAAAATGGGGAGAGAAGGAGGGAGAGAGAGAGAGAGAGGAGAATGACATGCAACAAAGGTCCAAGCCTGTAATCTAACCAGGAACTGTGCGGTAACGTGGCATGCACTGTGACTAATCATTTACCAAGGCCCTTGGTCTGGTTTTAGCCTGATGGAGATACCTTTAAAACATAAAAGACGCTGAAAAGAAATGCCTGTTATCTTAATGCAATTAATGCAAACTTCACTTTGTTCTTGTTCAGGATGTACGACTCCTGTTCATGGCTGAGCACAGTCATGTGGTCACTCCACTATAAACCAACCCCCAAATATGGTATTAATTTGCAATTAATTAATTACCAAATATGCTGACGTATAAGTTATAAGGTGTTGTTTTCACTGCAAATAGGTTAGAGAGAATTCAATTCTACAATTCGTTCCTTCACATCTCTCAGTATTGAAGAACCCCCGCCTGGTTTTTTTCTTGTTCCTTTCTTGAGCAAAACCTCTGGCTTAAAAGATAAATACATAAAGACGGTAAGTGCTTTACTAAATACTCTTTCACTAGTTTTGGCAGCCCTCCTGCTCCATAGAATGTGAGAATATTGTGTGTTTGTACAACATTTAATGACCTCCATGTGTTCTCCTATAGAGCACACCTTGCTTACATAATTCTGCCTGTTTTTCAACAGTGCTACGGCTATTAGCACCCCGGAGGGAGGGTGAACATCTGTTGTGCCTTTACATACTACCTAACTTGACACAGGTCCATAATTTGGAATTTGAACAATTTACAGGATGATTGGGACTTGTGAACAGCGACTCTTCCTTTCATTATTAAGACAATTCATGGGCCGTTTGAAATGTTTCTTTTATGTGCTTTAAAAAAAGAAAAGAATTGGGCGACACTTTTTCAATCGACGGAAGTTAAATGGCAGCTAATAAGAGTGCATTGAGTAGAGTGACGTCTAAACGGAGGAGAAAGCACTTACCCTCGCCTGAGAAAGGATGGCCTGAGCCTGAGCTTCCTGAGCTGAAACCACAGGTCCCTTATGTGACTCACCGCCAGCACGGAACTATCGACCACAAAACGAAAAAGAAACACAATTAAAGTCAAACTTCTCTCTTTGAGCCTTCTAATGGTCGCCCCTGTTGAGTGTGCGTTCAAATACATTGTTTTTGTTAAACCGGGCTGCAAAGCGACAAACACGCGCACACACCATCCATATGTTGGCGTACGAGAAACAGGCAGCCACACTCAAACACATACACAAACAAATATGTGTCGCCAAACCTTTCAAAGGTTCAGTCGCTGGTTCCACTCCATTGCACTGGCGGACTTTTACAAGGTAAGTGATTTGTAACCCAAAAAGAAATAAGGTTGCGATCCCATGGCCTACTGGTGCTGCGATGAGGTAAACGCACTAAACGTTGTGAGTTCACGGGTTAGTACCTGAGGTGAAGGGTGTATATTATGTGAGCGCAATAAGGCAGAAAACCCAGTGAGCTTGTAAAAAAAAAAAACGGAAGGACTTACTGGAAGCATCAGAACGGTACCTGGAGGCCCGGGAATACCGTCGGAACCAGGAATACCAGCTCGCCCTGGAGGACCCTGCAGAGCCAGAGGGAGAGAGCTTTAGGATATTTAAGCTGAGGTCGACTACCAAACTAAAGGATATGAAGGACATTTGAACCTAAACAACATATTTTCAAAGCATTGCACATTGCGCATTATTATTTTGTTGAAATGTGTACTAGTAACATTTTTAGGAAAAATGAATTAGCTGTTGTAACAAGCCATATATTTTCGAATGAGACAAGATTTGCTGTCCATAATCCTCAAAAGGTGCTTCAAGATTGATAAGAATAAAACATATGATTACCAAAAAACAGCAGTAACAAGGACACAAGGTAACAGCACACCGCTTCTTTATGTACAACGAATGTGTCAATGGGAAGATACTTTGCTGTGTTCAGTACCAAATTGTATGTCAATCCAAAAAAATAATGGTATAAAAGTTTCTCCCCCCTGGAAAATGACAGCAGGAACAGACGCTGGATAAGTATACTGCAGAGCCGAATTTGATTTCCAAAAGAGAAAAACTCATTTTAAGGATCAAGGCTAAGCAGAACCTAATGTTTCAGGAGAGACCAAGCTCTATTTAGAAGTCTTGTCATGTGCAGCAATCTCAGACTTTTCAAATTGATGCCATGTGTTCCCATCTGCCGTTCCCCCGAGGGGGTAAATACTCTCCATCCAATGCCGTTCTGCCGAGTTAATGATGGATCCCAGTCGGCTGGGAAAGTGGTGTTTGGGTGGAAAGGAGGGAGAAGGTGATTGTGAGAGAAATTAGCCGACCGAATGTTGAGGCCAAGCAGATACAGCACAAGGGAAAACCACGAGATCACATAAACAAGTCACTCTCAACGCCATGTCAATCCCCAGCAACACTGTTCCTTGTAGGAGGAAATTAAGGGAGGGGGAGAGACAAAATATTTTCTGATGACTTTGACCCTCTGGAGCAATAAGCCTTTTGTACAGGCTGCTGGTCATACTGGAGGAGGCGTGTAACGCGTATTTGTCTTTGTCTGCATTTAAAGGGTTAACCACCAGACAGAATAAACTTGATGAAATTTGTGGGGGGAAATCATCACATTTGAGTAAAAACAAGCTCAGGTCCGGCCCCCGTGGAGGCGACAGGCAATTATTCAGTGTCATCCAATCAATCAAATAAATGAGTGGAATCCCACAGTGATGGAAAGTTAAAGCTCCTACACATTTCAAAGGTAATTTTCTCGAGGTTCTCACAAGTCCTGCAGCATACATATATAGCTGTTTCTATATCTACGTTTGTTAGTACATTGATAGTTTATGGGCATCTCATTTCCCTGCACCATCCCTTGCTTTCCCCCCCAGCTGCAGTAGTAAGCTGTGTCAAATTGTTTGTTCCACGGCATGGAGACGGTACTTCAGAGCTTTCCAATGGAGGAGATCATAAGTGAAGGCCCGTGTATGGGCTATATGACTTTCAATTCCACAAGTAAGATGTATGGCTAAGGTTCCCCTGGATTCTATTCTTCTTTAATAAAATGTTTATTTTGTGACAATTAAATCTTCATGATGTGTACAGAATGAGCCTCTCAGAAATATCTGTAATCAACTGCAAGATGAGGCCGGTCTTTACTCACCCTCTCACCATGATCTCCTGCGGGACCTGGTGGACCCTGCAATCCTGGGGTACCTGGAAGACCCTGAGACCACACAAACAGCACCACATTCCCGTAAGTGTATTACATCCCAAACTGCTGCTGATCGCCATTCCCACCGCAGTCAGTCTATCCAGCACTGAACATGCATAGGCCAAGAAGACATTGGTTCAAAAAGAAATAAGCCTAAAAAATAAAATACCCCTGAACCCCCTCTTTCTCTCTCCTGTACTCGCCCACACAGAGACACACGCTACACACATTCATTGACAAGTACACGTTTTCACTGTCTCTCCCAACTGGCGATCAAGGCTGACGCTCTTTCCATAAAGACATTTTTTCCCTCTTTAGCGGTTCTCCATCTGGGGAAGGCAGAGGCAGTGTGGGAGAACGTGATACTCACTGCTTGGCCGGGGACTCCTGGGGATCCTTCAAAAAACATCCCCTGAAAAAGTGGATACAGTAGCATTTTAGGGGTAGCCTGCAAATCCACATGCAACGGATAATGGGGGCAACTTGGGGGGCAAGGGCGCTTTGGGTTTGAGGTCTATTCTATAGAGTGCGTGAGTCTGTTTTGAGATTTGGTTGGTGCTGGTACAGATGCTATTTGAGGAGGGATGCTAAATGCAGATCTAATTTAAGTCAATGTTTGGACTATATGGGTAAATTGTATAGGACGGTTCTTTATAGAAGGCTTGTACTTTGGCATTTTGCATGGAAAGTGGTTATTTTTGGTCCGTGACCAAAGATGTGTGTGCAATCTTCTTGGTTTTCAGTGCGGTTCAAACTTAAAACTGCATTGAAACTGAAAAATAAATATATGGCCGTAAACCAGATGTGAAAGAGATATATTTTCTTATATTTATAAATCATTGCGTGCAATTGTTGGAAAGCCTCACTTAATAAGAAAGCCAGTCAATGCTCAGTTTTTATAATCTTGCTGGCTATTTAGCTAGGTGACTAGCTTGGTATAGTTAGGCTTATAGTTTCAATAACGCTGTAGTGGCTAAATATTTAGCAAAGTTAACACATCATCGTCAAAGCCGGAACCAGAAAATGTGAATGTTAGCTATTCAATGTGGTTCACAAAAGCCAGGTTTATTATCAGAATTAGAATTTTTAGTATACTGTAATACGTTACTCACAGGTTCGATGATGGCAGGTTCCCCCTTCTCTCCTTTTTCTCCAAGGTAACTTGAACCTCCACTCACCTACAGTAATAGGACAGACCAGGTGAGCCATTTACAAGGTAACAGGGTAGAGCAACAATGCTATCAAAGCCAAAAAAGCAAACTACTGCAGCAGGAGCAGATGCCCTGCCCTGCTGTTTGCCTCCTCTTTAATAGAGGTTTCTAAAAATATCCAAAGAAATGCTAAGAAAAGCTTAATAATGTGCTGACTAGTGTTCTGCATGCCTCAAAGAAATTGAGTGGTTGTCAAGGCAAAAAGCATTTTTCCTTCCTTTCTTTCCACTCTTGCTAAGAAAAATACATAATTATTTCAACAAAGTAGATATCTTAGGCCTGACTCCCATTTATTGAGCTTCTGCCAGGATCTACAAAAAGACTCCTACTGTGCACAAAGGCAGAGGTTGATACCTGATCCTGTCCACACAATGACTTCACATGAGAAGAATTCCCGAAACCACCGACAGCAGTGTGTCAAAAAAACACTAAATTGTAGAGTTTCGCCCGAAGGGGAGACTCTTGTGAAGAAAAATCATGGGCTGCATCATCTTGAGACTGTAGAGTGGAAAAGCACTAATAGAGCAATTCAGATTAACCCAAAGCAGACGGGTCTCAAGGCAACATACAGGCAGAGACCGTGTCACTTCCTGCCTCTGAGATTTCCAGATCCCGAGCGGAGGAAGGGGGCCAGAGTCAAGCTGTGACAGACACTAGCTCAGCGGAGATTTCTGTCTGGTTTGGAATATTGATCTACATGGATTTCCCGAATAAACATGTGCAAAGACTCAGTTCGTCATCAGGTGATCCAAGCGATCACTGGTGTGACTACAAGGCAAGAGCCTGACTTTGATAAACAGCAAATGTCACTGAGGCCAGAGGTTATGGAGGGCGTGTCTGTGCTGACAGCTGGGTTGACATCTGTGCATTTGTAGGAGACTTGGACGAGGTGTGTGTGTGTTTGTTCTTGGTGGCCTCTTCATATTTTCGGTGGGTGTGCATGCAGAATGCTCCGAGCTATAACCTGATGCTATTAGAAACAAACAAACAAAAAGGGCAAGCAAAAAAAAAAAACACATCAAAACAAAATGCCATCAGCCTCTTCAATCAATCTTTGCACATTCCTGAACACCCCCCTTCTTCTCTTCTTTTGGCCCATCCCACCACCGCTTCAATACTCCACCAATACTCCAGCACTCACAGCGCTCTCTCTGAAGTCCGTCTCCGCTGGAACACCAGGTCCAAAGTCCTCCTCGTCCGTTGGAGACGAAGGCTTGGCATCCGTGGTGCCGTAGTCGCCATAATCACCGTATTCGTACGGCTTCTCCACATTCTCTTTGTTGTCATATTCCTTCAGGTCGTATTCCTTAAACTCGTACACGTCAGTGGCGGGATCCACCTCTTCGTGAGGGTCCACCGGGGCAGCGGTTTCCGGAGCAACGGTGGAGTCCACCCCGACCTGCTCCACGCCAGTGATGTAATCATCCACGATTTCCCCTTCGTAGGTCTGGGATCAATCCGGGCATTGCGAAAAAGGGGACAAGGTTTGGTTAGTGAAAGGAAACAATGCGAACATCCTCGATGATTCACATGTTTTTTACACAGTGATTCATAGTCAAGGCTTTACCAATTAGCCCCTGTACTGCTTTACTGCTACAATTCTTAGGCTGAATTTTTAGTAGTGAATCGTTTTTTCTTTCTAAAGTTGTTAGGAATCACATCTATACAACTTTCGATTCACTGTTGGCTCAATCAATCGCCAAGGAATCTCTGGTCGTATGATATCAGACCACCGGGGTCAGGCCTCAGCCCTGTCTTTTCCAATGAATATATTCTCACGCTGACTGAAGCTGCATTATCCACCTCAAGGTGCATCGCGAAGCATTCGGCAGACATTTGGCTGGCGGAGAACAGAGCTGTATTGTTTTAGTTTAACCCCCAAATGTTACTGATTACATTGTGTTTTATGTGATGGTTTAGCACAAATTAGGACACGGTCTGCTTAACTCGGGATATGGCAGAAACAGAGGGGATGCGTCTGGATGGATTTTCCATCGGTTACGGTTCATTAAATGACAACTTTTTCCTTCTTCCGCCTTCATCCAGTCTGTTTGATTGAGGCGGTTTCTCATGGAGTCAAGGAGTAGAAGAGGCCCTGTTGGTTTCATCCTCGAGAGATGATAATAATGTGAAAATGTTCTTGGTTGTTTGTGATCCACAAGCAGTTTTATTGAAATGTAATTTCTAACCAGTAATTATATGAATAAGAATGGGGATTTTATTTGGATGGTGGGTTGATAAAAGTCAGTGACGCGCGGAGAATTTCCCAACGTGATAATGGGCCAAACCTTTCTGATTTCACATATATTGAGAAGACAAATACATTGTAATACCAAACATTAGGTTGTAAAAAAATACCTGGCCTTTTTCCTTTTCAGTTGGGGTTTCAGGCTGACTTCCGTCCACTGTGGAGTAGTCATATTCACCCGTATAGTAATCTCCACCTGCATTTGTCTGATCAGGCAAGAACAGCACACAGAAAAAAGCACAACACATCTCAGTTCCAGTTTTTTCCAATGCAAATATCTATTTTCAGCACACATATTACCACAGAATATGAAATAAAGGGTGATTATTAATACATTTGGCAAGAAAAACAAGTGCTACTGCGTGATGATATATCAGAAAGGTGCGGAAAATATAATAGTACATATTAAATATAACATGTGGTAAAAAAGTGGAAAAAGGATACGGAGAGGGAAAGAGAGATAAATAGATATTAAAAATGAAAGACAACAGGAGAAGAGATCTAGTGCTTGTACATTGCTATTTATGGTCCCATCAATGATTAATATATTACTAATAAGTGTTACCTCGGTCTTGGCTACTTCAGTTGGGGGAGCATCAGTGGTTAACTCGCCTTCTTTGTAGTCATAGAAATCACCATATTCATAGTTAGTGTACTGTGAGGAAAAAGGAGACGATCATGAATAAGTGCAATTATGTGAACAAAGCAGCACAATGTCTCAGAGACATTGCACGTTATGTACAAGTTATCCTTTATAAACATCTGTTCAAAAAAATGTTTAAACAACCCCAAAGTAGGTTCATTGTCATTCAGAAGTAGTAAAATAAATATCACTGCATTAATGGGCCTCTTAAAACAGGAACCGTGAGCTGTCCGGACTCTCCGCATGTACTGTAGGTAAGTTCTAGGGAACATACTGAGTGCAGCAGCATGGCATAAAACCAGTCTTAAACCAGTCCTTGTGACACCATCATGCATTCAGACTTTCTCTAAAAACTTCTATTTTTGCCTGAAGAGGCTTGTTGAAATACTCTCATTCACTTTCTTCACAGGAGTTATAATACAAAATTGGATAAAACTCTTATCTGACGGTTTATTTTGACCATGGAGTTGGGAGTCAAGTTAGCATAGATATCTATATCTATTTATATAGATATATCTATTTATATAGATATAGATATATATATATATATTAGCTAGGCTAATTGTCTCCTGGGTGCAGCTGCAAAGTGACATTGATCTTTGAATTAATTAGTATGCATTTAGTATATGTCAGCAAATTATCCGTGTCTGCCAATATGTTGATTTTTTTTACTAACAATGTAAAAAAAGAAAAAGGCAGAGGTAGATTAAGCCAACAGACCAGCCTTGGTACGGGTTGCTCTATCCGAACAGGGACACATATTAGTCCCTGGACTACTTCTGCGCTCATTAAAACTATACAACATACAACATTATACAGCGATATTGGTTAGGCCTCCATCCAGTGGCCCAGAGAGAGAGAAAGGTCACACAAGAGTAATGCCAGAATAACCAACTGAGAAGAGAGAAGGAGAGGTTCAGGGAGGACAATTGAGAAAGATAGAGAATGAAGGAAGGATTAATATTATTATTAATCATAAGATTTATGATGTTGAAGTGTTTGGCTGGGCTGAAGGCCTTCACCACACACTTGGATGAAAGGCGTAAACGCGTCAAGTGGGCTCATAAAAAAAGCTCCTCCTTCCTCTTTTTGCATCCCTCCCTCTTCCTCTTTTAACCCAGTCGCAGATACGCGGCTGACGACAGCAAAGGCGATGCGCCTCAGATCAAGAAGCGTCTTCAGAGGTGACGGACGGAGCTTCTGCTCTGTGCTTTTTCATAAACTTCAGAAATGAGTGATTTCAGTTGTGCAGGAATTTAATTGGAATGTAGAAAAAACATTCCTGTTAGCACAGAGAAACCAACAATAAACCTTTACAATGTTCTTAAAACCAAACTGCTCCCTGCAGTCTTTTTAGAATTGAAATGCTGTCTTGGCTTTGGAGACTAACTTGATGAAGGCTATATTTTCCAGGACATGGTACCCACTGTACAGCCAATATTTTCAACTAAAGAACGGGTTCCCATTCTTTTTTTCTTGAATCAGGGATCTAAAGTCTACTTTTCCAGGTACTGGGAGTCTAGCTGGGGAAGGAAAAGCTTAAATTTCCATGGGAGTCTGGGACGAGCCTGCAGAACTCGTTAGTGATATAAATCACGGGGCCACTCCAAAGTCGGCTCAGACTTCGTGGCAGGGAAAGAGCAAAAGTTTCCAGTGTGAGCTCATCAATTATTTAGTGAAAATGTCAGTCGAGGAAAAAAAGGCTTGACCCAGCAAAATAACAAAATGTAAAAAAAACGAAAAAGAGAAGGCCCTGGCACAAAGCACTTTTATTTTGATGACAAATTAGCTTTTGGAGCGTGGAAACAACATTTTAATTGTGAAAAGTGACCTCAGACTCAACAATACATCCTAAAATATGTCAGCATGTTCCCACTAGTTAAAATACACAGCCGAAAGAAAGCCATATTAGAGTTGACATACTAGGTCCGTCTCTGTCAACGTACTTTTGCCAGAAGGAATGTATGTAAAAATGATTTAAGATCCTGTAATTTGAAACAAAAAAAAAACGTGCACTGGCTTGAACAAAAAATGTTATTGACTGTGTTTTTTCAAGCCACGTTTCTGAATAACCACGTACCTAACACTGAATACTTCTTTCTGTTCCTCGTAGCATAATTTTTCTACTTTTATCATCTCTCAAATTGTTCTTTTTAAAGTCAATCTGAAATGTTTATACCCACACCTGTTATAAATGTTGCGTACATGGTCAATAAGGAGGATTTATTTTCTATTTTACTTCATTTTCATTTAAACAAAGAATAAGAAGATGTTGTTTTCACTTTTGGTGTACCATAAAAAAAATGGTATTTGTTCTGCTAACACGACGTAACTAATGGAACAGCATGTAGTGGGAAAAGTATCTCGTATCACTTTTTGTAAGCTATAGAGGCTTTGGAGTTCTTTACCCAGTACCTCGACCTGTCAGTACGCTGACACCACATATCATAGCAACAACGGCCCCCAAATGTCCGTGGACCGTTGCCATGGGAAACACCGGCCTGCAGGCCTAGAGCTAAGACTTCACTTCCACAATAATTTCAAAAGACAGTTCTATCCTCCTTTGAAAAATGGAATAATACGCAGTAATATGATGCTGGTTTTCATTTCCTCAACAATAAATAGAGGGAAATTTATATCTACGTCATCTCATCTTACAAATGGATCCATTTCATTTTTATGCATCTAAACGTCATCATTTATTCATATTACTTTCTATTTTAATAACAACACCCAAGTTGTAGAGCCTCTTTCCAAGTTCCTCTTATCATCCTTGCTAATTCTCAACTCCAGCTGCTACATCTTATCCCTCCGGGATTCCCTCCTTCCTCTCCTTGCTCCTTGGCTCCCTCCCTCCCTCCCTCTCTCCCTCTCCCTGCCCACTCTCTTTTCCCTTCTCCCTCCCCCTGGCCACCGGCTCCTCCGTGCCAGATCTCAAAATGCACCTCGTCCCCTCTGCAGATACTGACCTCTTCCTCAGGTTGCTGAGCCTGGGGGGTGTCGTGGTGGTTGGGGGTTTCACAGTCGGGGCTGTAGTGTTCACAGTAATCATGGGCTGCTCTGGGGTCGGCCACTATCAGCAGCTGCTGGATGTCGCCCTGGAAAGAGAAGAAGAAGAAGAAGAAAAGAAGTGTGTCAGCAGCTGAAGCCAAGTTAGCTGACTTAACAGGCCCAACAATTGTAGTTTCACAAGTCAGAGTTTTCTTTTATCCTCAGAGTTTTTAAACTTTCGGCTATAGGTTTACGCTACGGCCAATGATGTTGTTACGTTTGCAGTATCGTTTGGCAAATCCTACAGTACAGAAGAGCCTTGGGCACGATTGGTGTTGAGGACAAGACAGTCAGAGGCGAAAAATAAGAGAGTTATAGCCAATACGGAACAATTTGTCATTGCAATTGGGGGAAAAAACAAGTACATTTCATCCAAACTCTTTCCAGAATCCAAAGGTTCATGGATTAACACTGTTTTTTACAAAGGGTAGTCTTTAGTGTCCCGCTAGCAACAGACTGATATAAATCAGTGAAGTTGCTACTTTACTGCTGTACTCAGATCTTTCAAAAGGTTCGGCTTCTGACTTTTTGATCGAAAAATATATATAGATGTTAATCCTTTGTGTCATGCCCAGCTAAGCCATGGAGGTAACCGCTCATCTCACACCCTGTACGCTGTATGTACAGAAAATGAACGTCGCTGGGGTCCAAATAACTCATGGTATAATGTCAACGAAGTATACACCTCTCTTTCCTCGATTGATTGCCACAGCTTAAGTGCTGTCTTGACAATGAATTACAAATTACATCATGGAATAAATCAAGGCTGCAAAGGGAGTCTGTAAGCATTCAGAAAGATCTATTGTACCGTCCCCCCACTCGGCCATTAGGGACGGCACGTCCCCTTACACAGCTGATGAACAACCAAGGTCTCTACTTATCTGAGGTTGTCTGTTTTTCATGAGCTGTTGGAAAAAAAGTTAGATCCCCTTCCCTTTTTTTCCATGATCGCCTCATAAAGAATTTCTGAAACCAGGAACTGCTATGAGGAGAATGTTAGGACCAAACAAAAGGGGAAACACTGTAGCTAAAGTGCAGAGGAAAGAAGAAAGAAAAAAGCCAGGGTGGCCCCTAAAAAGGAAGCACGAGCAGGCAGATTGCATTAAATTACAGGAGGATACATCTGTACAAGCTTAAACCTCTGGAACACATTAGATATTTACCGCCCCGTGCTCCCATCATCATACATGAAGAGTAAATCCCAAACAGGGTATTGAACAACACACACATAACTAAGATATATATCCCAATATCCCAATTATGTAATAAAGACATAGAATGTAAAGCAAATAAAAAAGACAAATGTCACACTTGTTTTTAACAGTTGTCTGTAACATATTTGTAGATGGAAAATCCTCCAACATATCTAAGAAATGTAAGAAGAACGGTACTTGCAAAAGTGTAAAATATTGTCAAAGCAATAAGAAAAAGAGATGAGGACCGTTAAATATAAATGGTTCCTTCCACTACTTCTTCTCCACAGCACCTTAGAATAACAGTGGGCAGCAGTGGCCTAAAGCAAACATGTGTGACCTAAGGTCGTCCGTTTGATTCCCAGAGAGCAGAATAAATCACCCTCCCCCTCCCTTGAGCCTGGTATTGAATGCCCAAATGTGCTCAACAAATTTGACTGATGCTGTGCTCGGCATCTTCCAGGTGTGAATGTGTGCATCTGAGTGCAGAGAAGGGAATTTCTACTAAAAAGAGAATTTGTGCTTTATGAACACATGCTCAGGGAGAAAAAAAGGTGAAACACAACCTGCTCACAAGAGTTCAGGTTTGCATCTTCTGAACCTCTACAACTAAAACGACAGCGATAAGCAGAATGTTGCAAATGTATGATGCTCATTCAGCCACTACACAATTAATGTCCTTCTTATGATTCATCATAAAGGGAATGAAAGTCAGACCCAGAAACAGAGAGGAGAGACAGACACATGCCTTCGGCATGTCTATGTCTTCCTGTTTTATGTTCATTTACTAAAACAATAAACCTACATGACATAAACTATAACAACAGGAAAACAAATATGTGGTAAAATCTACCAAAGAGTCTAAAACATCCGGCATGGCTTGTCAAGAGACCACACACACTTTGCCCATTTGGGAAGCCAATCACTCTCTCTCTCCCTCACCGTTCACCCTCTCTCTACTTCTATCCTCTGAGTCTCCTTTGTCTGCATCTTTTTGTTGACATCTAGATTGTCTTGCACATCTCACCCGCAGCATCTGCTGAGGTTCCTCCGAAGAATCCCAGGAATGATCTATAGCAATGCCCTGGCTCAGAGCTCAGAGAGGGAAAAGACACAGTGGTATAAATCCTCAGTCCAGGCTACACGGCAGGCAATCCACTAATGGGTCTGCGTGCAATGTGCAAGTGGGTGTAAACACAACAAGCTAACCTTCAATGCGCACAATAACAGCAACCATGCGAGGGGCAAAAGTACATAAAAGGACTAAGGATGAGACGGGCTGATTAAAGTCATTCTCACTGAATCACTCCGTCCGTCTACATTTCTCCCAAAGGAACCATTATGGCTGGTTATTTTCCGAAAACATTTTATATCTGATGTTGCTTAAAAATGCAAACAGACTCCACTTGGTTCTGTCTGGAGTACATCCCTCCCCAAAGCACAGCCTTCACCCACAAGGAACAGAGGTCACTTAAGGCCAACAACCGGGTAATGGATAATTACCTTAATAGGGCCAATATTAAAAGCTCTCTGCACAACATTATATTTGTCCGTGTTCTTAAGAGGATATAAAGTATGTCCGTCCTTTCAAAAGGACGGACTTTCGGGGGTATTTTGATCGAGTAGGTTTGGCCTGGTGTCATCTGTGACCATAAATCACACCAACCTCAAAAATCAAGATGCAACTTTGATTATTTGTGTATTGCGCCCGCTGGCGTCAGATGACAGGAGGCACAGTTTTTTTTTTTTTTCCCATCTCGCATTTGTTGGGACTGATTGGAAGGCATAAACAGATTATGTAGTTTGTATTTGACTTCACCAAATTGAGACCATGCGTGAATTATAAACTCTATTAACATTACAGTGTCTATGTCTTAAGGAGTAGCAACTTTAAGACCGGGGATGGTAAAACCTAAAACCATTTTCAGTCCAACTTTTTATATATAAATTAAACTAAATTTTAATTAAATTAAAATTAAATTTATAACTGTAAAATTAAATTTATAACTGTATAAACTTGTTTCCATTTCTTTCTGCACTTTGTCTCCCTCCCCCAGGGTCCCACATAAAGTGTGTCGTTGAATAGTTCTCCTACTCTTTTGCACAGTTATGGTGATTAGCTCTCTCTCTACCGCCCTAATGTCGTATTTTAAGTGTGATTAATTTCCACACAAAAAAAGAACACACTATAAACAAAGTTAAAGATGTATTTTATTTTAATTTTGTTCTTTGTGAATTATCATTGGCAAGTGCTCTGTAGTTTGTTTTAAAGTAAAAATGACATTATCTTTGTATATTTACATCTTACTTTTCCAGATATAATGTCACAACTGAGGCCTTTTACTGAGACTGCTTTCTGTCAGATTTGATTAAAAGCAGCCTGGTCAAGGCGAGGATACAGTTTCTTTCTCAGCACTGGAGGTTACAAATGTCCTGCACCCTTCAAATGGTAAAACATTTTGTCTGCCAGTAGCTCATAAAACAGTTTGAACCATCTGCCTGCTCGTCAGTCCGTCCTTTCTTCACTTCTCTCTCAAGTTTATTTCTCCTCCCTCTGCTACTTTCCATTGGCAAACATTTTTTAAGCAGCACCACGGATCCACTATTTCTTAACTGTTCTGGGACCAATTAGTGAGGATTAAAAATAAGCGATGGAAGCCAGATCCAGGTTCACTTTGACAAAGACACTGTTACAGACTTATAACACCTTAGAAAACACCAGTGACAGATGACCCACTCAGTAACAATGACACGCATACAAATATGAATCAATTACAGTATTGTATTACACAACCCTAACCAAAACATTGTGTACTAGAGGGTAACAAGGGACAGAGGCAGATGACAACCAGTCAGACAGTTTCTCCTCCTGCCAAGTCAACCATAAGCCACCCAAGTTAGATTCCTTGGCCAGAGACTGTCCTGCTTGAGGGACAGCGTCTTAGAACAGTCTACTATGCAGTTATGACCCACACAAAAACAAACTATCTTTGCCTACTCGCAGGTACAAACACACACACACACACGTTTTCATGCATGCATGCACGTATGAAACAAAGTACGTAAACACACTCTGACAGAAGGAAAAAAAAAATATATATATATATGCCGCCTTTTCCTTTAAAGTCTGAAGAGTGGAATTAGATAAAAAAAAATGAGAGCTGGCTCTTATTTAAAAAGAGAGAAAAGCAAAAGGAAGGAAAAATAGTCATTTGGAGTCCTGGTCAGTGAGAATATATTTTAAACAGCTGTGCAATCTGAGCCAAGACTAAGCACACACTGATCATATTTTCCTCAGGCATTCACTCGCCCCTGTGCTTCCAACTTTGACACCTGCTTATGCAATCTACCGCAGTAAGGTAGCCATGTGCTCACAGCTGAAAGCAGTTTTACTGAGAAAGCTCCAAGCCAACCCCTGTAATTAAACAAAGAATTGTTGGGAAGCTCTGGCTTGATATGATAAAAGCCAGAGTTTCTTATTCTATTCTAACATTGAATCCCAAATTTGTCAGTTTAAGGGATGGAAGACAAGCTGCAGCACATGTTTCACTTTGATCCATCTAGGTCCAGACTTTGATATAGGTACAGTATGTTCATGTATATCGTTCTTAACTTTCAAGCTTGGGCGAGGTCGTTTTGTCAAGGACTGGACTTCAATCATACAGCAACAGTGCGATACATGAAACATGTTACAGTTCAAAATCATCTGACGCTTACTAACACATTGTATCTCGCTATCAGAGTCGGCTCTGACAAATTTGGTGCCCAAGGCCAGATTTGATCTGCTGCTCAGTTGAATCATAGTTCAGTTGAACCGCACCAATTGTTTTGTTCTCACACATTAAATGTTTCACTTTATGTCTTTGGGGAAATAACCTAAAACTATATCAAGTTTGATCAGCGTTGCCTAATCTTAAACAGCTGAACAATCGTTCCAACTTTCCCAAATAAAAAAAAGAAATTGTAAAAGTTTTAATTTCTTCTTTTATTGGGAGTGCTCCATGGCTGGATGGCGCACTTAATATTTGTCTAAACCGCCGGTAAACATTATACAGCAAAGCTTTATTGCCACATTAGAGACCTTATTCTCAAAATGTCTACCTTTTTACAGCTTAGAATGGATGCGAAAGAATAATGAAAGCCAAAAATCCGCCTCAAGCACATGGCTTACATGTAATAAACAAAACCCGGGCCGGTACAAATGTTTGCCATTATCGGTGCGTTGTGTCTACAAGTAGAAATAACTACTGTTTACGATATAACTGCATGTCCAGCTCTGCCGACAAACCATTGCTATTGTGTGTTACATTGATTAAAACCACCTTGAAACACAGAATAAAACCCTTTGAACAAAATGAATAATTTCCTCTTCTCCAGCTTTTTAAAAAGTGTGAAAAAAACAAATATCCTGTAATTCAACACCATCTAGAGTAATGAATGTTCAAACAAAATAAACTTACAAAATTGAAAACACTTGGTGAAAGTGCTAAGCTACTTTCATCCCCTCCAAACAACCCTCAATTACCTTAATTACAACCACGACTCTCTGGCTATCTTACCTTCTGATTCACTATGGTTGTGCTCATTCTACTTTATTAAAATAGCAAATGTCAAATAAAAAAATAAAAAAATGACGCTCTAAATTGTGTTGACTCTGCGCACAATGTACCTGTACAATTTACTTACACATCTAGTAATTCAAGTGAACTGCTCGCCAAGACCTTTTCACTGAAGGACACAAGGGGGGAATCAAAGTGGCTCCTTTGTGGAAATTCCTGTTTGACCTTTGAGGAAAACATTTTGCAAGCTGTTCCCCATGCAGAGATCAAGGAGATGTGATTGTCTTAGAAACTAGCATTCAACTTCCACTAAACTCATAGCTGCCCGTGCTAAATCGGTAGCTAGGACATCCATTTCAAAATTGCCAACTCAGTAAACGTACACTAATTCTGATCGGGCGCTCTGATGGGCAATAATTGAGGGAATGAAATCAAATCCTCTCACAAGTAGCGTCAAAATATATGCAACTTAAATAACACACTCTAATATATCAACTTTTAAATAAGTAAGCTATAGAAGTGTTGAGAGAAAAAGCCCTTTGCACGACACAGTCTGCAAGTTGCCTTTCCACAGACATTACCTGCCATAACACTTGCCAAGTATACAAAGCCAATATGTTTTTCTAGCCAATAAAATGTGCCATTCACTGAATGAAGAAGTACATGAAAGACAAATGGCCGTAAAAGTTTTGTATTTAAAGTATAAGACACTTAATAGTCCATTTTCACAATGGTAAACGGCGCTCGTAAGATTCATAATATGCCATCTTGGGAAGCATTTCAACGCCCATCTAAACATATTCACTTCGACGTAGTGGTGAATATCTGCATTATATTCCTGAAAGAGTTAAAAAGATATTCCTCCAAACAGCAATGTAAAAATGAAAGGCTCAAGTTTTAAAGGGAAATTTCTTAAGGGCCGCACCCAGGCAGGCAAGTGCTTCAAGTTATGCGAACCCAAGCTATTTGCCTCCTGGAGCAAGCATGATACTTAGAACGCAACATGAGCGTGGCGTCCTTCCTCTCATCTAACGCTCATCATAAAAGTGTTTCCCTAAACTTCATACTGTTCCTTTCAACGCATTCAGACCACAGACGTCTGAACACACCCAGCTTAATAGGGGTGAACAGGCATTCGATACGGCCACATTACCTCAAAGACTTCTTCATCCAGAATTCTGGTGCCAAAGACGGTAATGCCTTCTGTGTTGATGACGGCCTGGTCGCTTCTGGCGAGGGGCCTGGTAACCTTCTTCTTACAGTCCACGAAGATGGTGACACTTTTCTTTTCCACGCTGATAGCTACGCGATGCCATCTGTGCAGTGGGGTAGAAAGCGCGGTCAGAAATACAGCCACAATGACTCCAAATGTGACATTTTGGAAGCCCTTTTTTTTGCAGGGATAACTAAATGATCCATCCCACTCTTGACATTTGTGTGCCAAATATTAACTGAAGCCACATTGGCCCAGCTCGGGACGACATTAAAGACCGGAAGCTGGAAACAGCGAGCCAAGCTCAGTCTGGAAGTTACACAACCTGCAAACCTATGGCACTAAAGCTCAATAAACACAATATACCATGTGTGTGTGTTTTTTTAATTTAATTTCAGACAGAGCGAGTTTTTCTCTGCTTCTACCTGCTTTTCCTGTTTGCCAACATTAGCTATTATTCGTCTGAATGTTCACAGGTCCCTTTGAGTGTTCAGCAGAAAAATATGCTTAGATTTGGTGGAGTTCGTCAGAGCGAATCAGAGAAGCATTTGCAAACCAAGTGAACTTATATGAATAAATATTGCTTATCATTGCTTTTGCCTGTGTTTGTTCATAAATGCATAGACAACTGTGAGTATGAAAAGGGTCCAAATGAATGCACTTAAATGCAATCAACATACAGTATACAGTATGTTCTGATATAATAAGACAAACGCATGAAATAGTTTGTTAGCGTCGTTGGGCAGCCATGCAAATTATGAAGATCCTTTGTGAAACAGCACAGTTACTAAAAATATAACCTTAAGTAATACATGTGGATAAAGCGATGAGCATCCAATTGCACCGCTTCGCTCTTGAGCCAATCATAGGAGCTTCACAATGACATTCAAATCCCCAAATCCGGGACACAGGGCAGCACAGAACCCAGAGAAGCAAAGAAATCTAGCACCCACGAGCTCACCAAACATGATCCAGGCCTGTCGGTCACTTACTTGCCGTCAGCGAGGTTGATAGAGCGGAACAGGGGGTACTCCTCCGGGGGAGGCTTGCCATGCTGGTCCTCGTAAAGGAAGACCGGGGCGCGGCCCACCTCCACGCCGAGCTGCTGGATGCCCTGCTGGTTGTACACGGACAGCAGGAAGGACTGGAGGCCGGCCTTTGGCTTGATGGTAAACAGGATGGAGAAATCTTCTGGGAAAACTCCTCCTGAAGGTTAAACAAGTAGCAAGCGTGCAGTTGGATAGCGGACACTTGGTAATAGATTATGTGGGTTACGGCAAATTCTGGTCACGGGTTTTACAAGGACTGCTCCGCTGGAGCTAGTCACACACATCGGAACTTCCCTGTTTCACCGTACCATTTTTAATCAAATTCAATTGCAGAGCTTTTTGTTGGGTCTGGGGTGTTTACTTAATTACTGAGGATGTTGCAAAGAAGGTTTACTCTTCGTGATGATATTAGATGGGAAGATGATAGCACTCTTTTACTCTGAGGCCCGAGATGGAATTCAGACTCCATTCCTCCGTTTGTCCTGTCAGTTACTCATCTTTCTTCTGCTAATGTTATTACAGGGGAAATTGTATTGTAATGACACAATTGAATAATAAATACATGTTGTTAGCTTTCTGACTTTCTCTCCCTACATGCAACCCCAATGTCTAGACAACAGGACCTGGAGCAGTGTTTAATAAGGAAGCTAAAAGAGACCTTGGCATCCGCTGAAAGGACTCAGATGCACATGTAGCCAAAATAATTTTACCAGGGTAGTAAACACCCAAATAAATGCCGTATTTATTTAAATCCTAGTGGCTGGGTTCAACAAGAAATTAACTAACCCTCATCACATAAAAGTGAAATTACTGAGAACATTCTGACACATTGCACCTCCAACTTCACCACACGTTTCATTGTATTCTTTAAATTTCCATTACTGAAAGTGTAAAGTCTCAGTTAGCGCAATAAAATCACAGACATTTGTTATTACTTTATACTATTTTGAACATAATTTTGCGAGATCAAGCGAAGACAATTTTTTCAACAGGACTCAGAAATGCATTTCTAAACACCTTCTACCCAAGTTAGTTTTGACAGAGCAATGATTTAAGGCCTTTCTATACTTTTCCAACTAATAAATAGCCTTCAATGGCTGTTAATGTTAATGTTGCATTATATTGTTTTATTTATGCTTAAAGTTTAGTTTCATCTGCAAAGAAATGACAGGATTGAAAAGGGACAAACTGCAAATTGACTTTTCTCACTAGCTCAAAGGTTTTCTACAGCCATCAGTAGTTACAGTAAAGTCTTTTACTCTACATTTTCCAATTAGTTCATGATAAGGTAGCAAACCAATAGCTGAGTGGACTCCTTCCTAATAAACAAAATATGATCCTATTTCTCACAAACAGCCAGAGAGCATACTGTGAGTCAAGCAATACACACAGAGTCCAGAATCCCTGCTGGATTTGACTACATCTGTCAGCTATCAAACTAAAGGACGGACACTTTATTGTCAAGTTGGGTCCACAAAACATCAAATTCAATCAAATCCAATCCTATCTTTCATTGAGTAGCTGTATTACATTGTGGGTTTGGGTTCTCCTAAACATACAATAACAGAAATCTGGTGTAGCTCCTCAGAGTTGAATCTGTTTACATGACATTTTATACACCGTGTGCTGAGAAACCCTCACCCCCTTTGAGCTCTTGGATCCAACTGAAACATCAATAATCAGCAGTCTTGAGGAGTTTCATTTAGTTATTACAGAAAAATTAATACTTTTTACTATTTTTTGTACAACTGAAATATGTTGACAATTTTTCTTTTTTTCCAGGTGTGGCAGGGGACCTTTTTTTTTTTTTAGGAGATCCATTCTCCACTGTCCACAGCAAGCGGGCAGCAATGACAGGTTACCTGGGAAGAGCTGTTTGGTTGGAGCGCTGATCTGAGCCTGTTTTCCCACTCTGTAAGCGATGTCGGGTTTGGATCCCCTCCGGACTTTGCAGAAGCCTATTGTTTTCTGTACACCTTCAGGAGCACTCTGGAAGTCCAGAGCCTTCAGCACATCTACTTGTTCAACTGCGGACGCAGAACAAAGAATTGATTACATTAACACGTGATACAGCATTGCATAGTAACAGGCAAATTTGGTGGAATGCGTTTGTCCAAACTGCTGGGAGAGTGTGTGACACTGTTTATTTTTGTATGTATGTAAGTGTACATTGTTTGAACGATTTGATTGCATGTGAAGTTGTATGGATTGTAAAATTTGACTTTCTTAACCATCAATCAGAATGTAAATTAGTGCGCAGTAAATGAACATTTAACTCACTGGTTCCATATACGGAAACAATATGAATTAAATTCACTATTAAGCTACTATGACGCATTATGAGTATACGTGTTGTAAAAGCTTCAAGTCACTGTTGGCAGTAAACAACAGGCAATTCCTGAAGAATCCACATTTACAGCCATTACACCCCTCGCTCGTTGGCCAAATGGGTCTGTTCCACAAGTTGTTTATTTATTAGACCCCTTGTCAAGAAGAACAGTAAAAATGTTGGTACCCGCTCAGAGGACATAACCCCCCCCAACTTTCTCCTGCACAGTTACCCCCACAGCCAAAAGCCACAGCATCTATGGAAGAATAATACTGATTTCTTGTGGTCCCTGAGTCCTGAGTCCTTGGAATAAGGAGCGCGCAGAGGGGGGGCAGCTTTACAAGCTTCTTAACACCACTGGATGGTTTTCTATCAATGGGCCTGGGCCTCAGGGGTCAGACTACTGTGCATTGCAGTCATAAACACTGTTGCTCGGTAATTGTCTAACTTTTTTCACTCGCATGCCCTGAGGGGGTGTCCTCAGTGTGACTATGGGGGATTAGAGGCCTATTAGGGTATTTCTTTCAAGGGTAGTCTACAAACAAGAGGGTAGCCGTACAGCACAATTGTTATTCATGATTTAACACACGTCTGACAATACAAATTGATGACAGACGACAAACTCTGACTTTCGGATGCGGATATTTGCATCGTACATAATTACTGGGCGGTGAACTCGTTGAACTGAAATGTATCAAGTACATATAGTATTGGTTTTTGTTGCGGACTCATCGATACACTGAGATTCAAAAAGAATGGCAATAATAAGCTAAATCAAGATGCTGGCACAGCACTACCTTAAATAAACAGTTAGAGTAAAACTATAGTTTATGACTTCATGATCGTGTTGCTGTGCTGTACTTTAGTTAAAGTACTAAAATAAACACAGAAATTTAAGAATGTACATCAATAGCGCCTCATGTATTGGCACCGATGACATTTTTATCTACAAACTCGCCGGTTTTACCAAACTAAAAATGATACATTAAAAGGTAAGAAAGGAACAATGGACAGAATTAAATAACAAACAGTTTTGTTTCCACTCAAATCAAACTTCGTGCAACCCATGTAATAAATACTCCAGCACAGACATCACATCAGCGTTCCTCTTCAGAGTCACGGGGCAGGATGTCTCCTCTTCAAAAGGCCCGGCAATGATAACAATGTCTCAATGGTCAGCTCAAAATTCTCCCTAGGAAGATAATGCCTTTGAGGAATGGCAGATAAGAGGCTTAATGTTAAAATCTTCCTCCCTTGAATAAATGTGAGATTCATGTGTTTGATATTGACTTGAGAGCATCGTGGGAAAATCATTTAAGGGGTTCAGAAGGGAGACTTTATTTAAATTCACATTAGAGGAAACCTCCTCGTCGGCTTTATGAGACTCCATAAAACTGGATAAACCAGAAAGAATGTTTGGTCAACAGACATAGATCAACAAAAGCAGACTGCACTCTGGGGGTATGTAACCCCCACCCCATCAATTGAAGAAACATATGCCCTTTCTCTTGCAAGTTGTAAACTCTAAACTGAGTTACTCTATACTAATATAAGCTAAGGGAATTTTATTATAAAGATACGCTTATTTACATTCCCCGTTTTTGTCAGCCATGTGGCACAAGAAGCCGGGAAGTGCTGATTATGCAGTTCCTGTTCGCTTTCAGTGACCGGGTGGGGGTCCGATGGGCGGAGCTATACAGTAGGTCCACACGTTGAACCCATTATGGTACTGGCACCACTCCCTGTACACCAACCCCCCAACTAAAACATACATGAGACTAAACGGAGAAGGCCTTACCCCTGTAGCTACTTCTCCTGTGGCCACAAAAATAACAGATTGAGTTGTGAATCCAACTTGCTTGATTCGAGCATATGCTCAACGATGGCGTCTCCAGTTTGGGCTCATTTGAAGATGAGCAGATCTGCTCTCTAAGTGATGGAAACAACAAAGGTTATTTGCTGATACGGCTCCAGATAATCTATGGCTCTTGCTTATGAATACAAAGTGTCACAAGCAGGAAAAAGCTGCACTGCAGACAAATGAAGTAAATCTAAAAGAGTCACTTCTTTTGGTTTTTAACAAACTGAGTTCCACAGTAACTTGTGTCAAACTAGCAGAAGGAGACTGACGCTGCACACGGAGAAAGTTTACAGACACTGGGTTCATTTTGTCCTAAGAAGAATACCAGACCGAGTTCTGACTTGGAAACAGACAGAATAAAATACAGGTACCAAACGCCAAGTTTGAAACCTCACACCAAATGCCTCACGAAAAAGAAAATAATCTGTGGCTCTTCTGAATATTGTCCCAAGTACTGAGCTACTGGTTCTTGAAAAAGAAAAAAAAAAGAAAGCTTGGACTAAAGGTCTCTTTGTCAGTTTCAGAATGCCTTTCTGCATTACTGCATACCTCAAGGCCTCATATATTCCAGATGTGCTGAATCGGCCAGCACCCCCCCCCCCCCCCCTCCCCCCACACACACACACACAAGCGCACACACACACCATCCCGCACCCATGAGTCTTCATCCCCTCTCCTTTCCACAACCGTTGCTTCAGAAGTCCTGACACACCGACAATATCCCTAAACCATTATAGACCCCAAATGAATAAGCATAGCTTTTTAAACGCTTTTGAGCTTTGTAGGAGCCAGCATGCAATATAATCAGCACATCCTGAGAAAGGGCACAAACCCTCAAAAGGAATAAACCATATTCTAATGATAAGGATGAAAACCACAAAAGAGAGTGTAGCTTCAGACTAGCCACAGTCTTGTCTGAGGGTTAATCGCCAGTCTCAGATATTTAATGACACATCTCCCTGCCTGCTGTCACGGTCTTTTGATATATTATCTGCCATATTAACAAGCTACTAACATGACAAAGTGTGATTTCCCTGGAGGCAGTGAAGCATGTAGTGACAGGAGAAACCTTATAAAATCACTAAAGCAATTTCACCAGCAGACCCTGAAACATTAAAATACCATTTTGAGTAGTCAAACTTTACAGGACACGTTATCTCTCAACTCATCGCAGACATATAATTTGGTGTTTGAGGTTAGACTTGTGATTAACTTCTCTATCGGTGACGTCTCTTCGGTGGCGCAGCAGCATCTTGGGATGTCTCGTTTTTTGTGTGCAATTGGCTTCTACTAAGAGTTATTAGAACTAGTCGGCGATTGGAAAGTCTGCAAATGTTTGCCAGCACATCGTGAAATTATGGTGGGTTTGAATATCAGGCGTTTCCTTTCATGGATTTCACATTTTTGGGGAAGACGTGTACAGCTAAAATAAAGATTCAAAACAGGGCGGGACTTAATACAGGAAATGATTAGACAGGATTCAATACATCACACATATCACTAACCATTGCAAATGCGCCTCTTTTTGTAAATCAATATAAGTATTCACTTTGTAAATAACCATGTGTGACAATACTACTACAACTGATAAAAGAATGCGTTTTTTTGAAAGGTTATATAAAGACAGAATGTCTTATGTGAAAACTAGAAATATTAAAAAGATACTTTTTAAACAAAGTATCCACTTTGGACAAAAGCATTCTGAGAGTGTGGATGGTTCTTCACAGGCAATGTCAATATAACATAATTAGTAAATGTGTTTTAAAGAAAGAAAATGTTTTTTCTTTTTTCCATCAACGCCCCATCTTGGACCTCGTAGGAGTCCAGATGATGTGGAAAAGGGGGATCCTTCAGGCCAGAGTATGAATTTCACCTATACGTTTAAAGTTGCATTGTGCAACTGTAAACTCAGCATTGCAGCAGCATTAGACAAAAAAAAGTTCCAATGTTATGACTTCTGTGAATTTTATTCAAGGATTGAGCTCTTCCATCACTAATATTTTAAAAAGACGTATTTCACTATATGTGGGTTGCTGGTTACAACACCAAACGGCGTGCGTAAAAGGTGTGCGTAAAACCTTATGGGTGTTGAAGTGGAACCCAGGGACAAGAGGATGGCTTTCTTTCTGTGATCACCTTAGCTTAGCAGCATGTCAGCACGTCAATTGTCCACTTGTAACTTAAGCTACACGTTCCACCGCCACCACGGTACAGGACTCTCCTCTCTCACCACACCTGGACACACTTTGTGGGCACACTTTGCCCACAAAGACCCTCAGACGGAACCAAGCGTGAGCAGCATCTCCGTAGGTTTGTGCCAAGAATAAACCTCACTTCGCAAATTCCCTCGAGTATAAAACACACAAAAAAGTATGATCGTATGACGTGAAAGCACGCGCAGCTTTGAGGGGTTTTGTAAACTGGGGACATCTGGCCGCGCGCCAGTGGACCCTGGAGTTGGCACAGTGACTGTGACGTGGTGTGACAAGCAGCCGCTTACCTGCTCTGACCTGGGCAGCTTGCAGAATTAAACATAACGTGACCACGGCGATTGGCGTTGAATCCCATAGTAACCTTTTCGTTTTCCACCTGGTGGTCCACCTTTGCATCTCCATGACGAACACCCGCGGATGTTAAAGAAAACGGGCGACTTTTGATTAAAATTCGGTCCTGTCCACAATCCACAAAAGTATTCGGATACTACAGCGCCATGTGTGCAAGACTAAGGGGGACTCTCGCAGCCAAAGTGGGCCCTTCCGATCCGCTCCACCTTCAGCCCAGCTCTCAGACTGATGCTAAAGGGCTTTCATAGAAAGAAAAAAAAGCGCAAACCAACTGGGTTTCCTGAGAGTTGCTCCCCGTAAGGAGGCTGGACCAACGCCGCCACACTGAACCTGAACCGACAGAAGGATACTGACACTGGAAAATCCTCCTTTCATCAAATCACCAGTCGGGACAGTTGTCTCTGCACCCGCCCCCTGCACGACAGCATCAAGCGGAGCATCATCCCTCTGCAGCTTAATTACAGGACACAGTGCACTATCCTGGACACATGCAATTATAAGAAGTGCTCCAGAGCAGGTTTCTTTTGGAATCTTTTGCAAAGATTTAAATGAAACCATCACCTTAAAATACAAGCCAATAAAAAAATTGGCATGGAGTAGTGGAATGAAAAGAGGTACTAAACAATATGTAACACACTAAATACAAATTAATTGGCAGGGTGGAGCTGTGAAAGCAACTACATGGAAAAATGGCTAAACTGAAACCCAAAATGGACAAAAAATAAGTGTTTTCCGTCTAGAAGTTCTCCTTGGGGAGTTTTTTTTTCTTACGCCTAACAATAATTAATGAGATGGCAGGAAAATAGAATGGAAGCACAGGTGGTAGCTATAGAGTTCCCCCCTTGATTTGTTTTTCCTTGTACACAGATGAAAGACTCAACGATGGAAGCCATTGGCAGACAAAACCAAACCACATTTTGAAAAACAATAGTCTGTGTTTACTTATTTGATCAAGGCAGGCTTTAGAACCATACATAGGCTTGGCAGAAATTGAGTATGCTGAAGTCAACAGCATTGTGCTGGTGTGGCGAGTGAGTTCTTTACTATATACAAATATGCAGATTAAAGGACATATGTCTGCACTTCAAATGCTCTAGAGTTGGGGTCTGATTTATTAAGGCAATCCATTTTTTTTAACATTTGTTTAATTATGCAATTTGCTGAGCATATTCAATATTCATTTAACCCATTCACATATGGTCCTGGCTTTTTTAAAACAACATTTTTTGTTGGCCTTTCTTTTACACCAACCTTCCCACCTAATTGAGGATGTAAACTTCCCCCGACAAACTTCACATCTTCCGCCGCAAACTAAAGACACACCTCTTCAGACTATACCTTATATCTATATAAAGTTTAGCACTTAAACTGTACTTACAATGGCTAGTACCTATAGCAAGTTATAGATCGGCTTATTTGATGAAATTGCACTTTCTGGTTTCTTGTTCTTTTGAGTTTGTATCCTTATGGTTGAAATACACGTATTGTAAGTCGCTTTGGATAAAAGCGTCAGCTAAATGACATGTAATGTAAACTGGTAACTTTTGGCTCTCTTTGCACCTGACTAGTGATTACAATCAAAATATGGTAACAAGACAAACATACAAATATCAATGGTTTGGAAACAAACTGCTGGTGTCGATCAAGACTAAAAGTCCGAACCAATGCAAGCTGCGAGGCTGCAGAGAGGAACAATGGTTCATTGAGCTAAACGCTAATGTTGGTATGCTATCATAGATCGATTGCTGTTCATTTGGATTTTAAGCACTAACCACAAAGTGCAGCTGAGGATTGAGTATGTTTAGCATTCCAGATGTTTAGTCTTCAATCAAATAAAAATATCCACCTACAACTCTGATCTCCTAGATCCCATGGTACCTCTCAGAATAGGACGCCTGCTGGTGAGGCCAGGGGAAAAAGCCAGGGAATGCAAAAATATTTTAGTTTTGATCAAAATCCAATCCATTGTGGCTAACAAGGCCATTAGTGTGGGTAACAACATGATTAAGACAAAACACGGTATTGATGGTTTGGAAGTGGGCTGTTTTTCACTTTGGGAACAAATTCTTTAGAGGAAATAACTCACTAAACGGAAAGGCCTTTTTGTACAATCATGCTCAAAAAGCAATTTTGAGCAGAAAGGTGTCACTGTTCAAAATGTAAACTACGATAGAAAAAGCTCTTTGGTTAATTTGGTGATGTTGGACTCTCTAAACTGCAGTTTTTATGCATTTATCTATGAACTTATGTGATGATCTCAACAGAAAACCAAATCAAAGCATTCTTGAACACAGCCTGAATGTGCTCATTGGTTTTTCCGGCAGGCGGTTGGCCTTTATTTGTCTGTCATTTAGTTCAAAGTTGTTCGGCAGAAAATGTCAGAACCTCTTTTTCTTCCATGGACTGTTGCCCAAAATGTCTGGTTACATTTGACGAACCGGCCTTCATTGGCATAGAGGAAATCTGAACAACTTATGGTCTTCACCATTCTTTTAATCAGGACTTGGAAAGCCAACAGGCGTCCAGCAGCTCCTTATAGATTCTTGTCCCCTGGGACAGTCTACAATTTTCAGGAAGACTTGACTTTAGAATCGCCCTCTTTCTTGATGGAACCAATGATTACTAGTGATGCATTTACTGCCAACGTGTTCAGAGATGACATTGTATAATTATTCTATAATAAGTCTCTGCTCTCTGCATGGTTCAGCCCAGAGCAGCTATAAAAACAAAAATGTCTTGAAAATGATCCCCAGCGGCTGTGTTTTTCTGTCGGAGGCAAGCTTTTAATTTGAGTGATTTTATGTTTCAGAATAAACTTCAACCTGTGCATGAAGTTGAGTGATTCCCTTCATCGATATGCCTAAACAGCGGCAGAACAAACAAAGTTAAACCACGTACTCTGATCTCTGATGTCCTACACCAGATCACAATTAGATATAACCTCAAGAGCTCCTCGTTGTGAATTAGAAAGCTAGAAGGCAGAGGAAGGCTTGGGGGTGGAAAGGGATGCATTCTAGACGCTGCAGACCGCATAACCACTAAGTGGAAATAATGTTTGTCTGGGCGTGCTTGTTATAGGTGCATGTGGTACCCAGATACTTCACCTAGTAAGGGTTTGTTAGGACATGGGTAGGTGTGCTTTCACTTTCAAATTTAGCTGGGTCACCTGGTTTATCTTATCAAAGTCATCTTTTGCTGTTTTACACACCGACTGAGGAGAAAAGAAACAGCTGACACAACAACAACACCAAAAACACCAGCGGGGGCAGCATTGTTGGTACCTGTGTAGATTCAACCTTATAAGAGAATAAGCAAATTCCTTGACCTATCGGCCCAATATGACCATGGCATCTGGCAATATTCCACCTTACAGTTCAAGTATCTCTTCAACACAGTAGCGAACTGCCTTTGATTTCTTTCTGTTACTATAAACACAGACACAGACAGTATAATTAAAATACAAGAATCCTCTGAAATAACTACAGACTCCACACAGTGTGGGTCTTCAGAACACTTCAAGAATACAAAGACTTAAGGTGCATGTTAATATCCATAGCAACATATTATTTAACAGGCGCCTGTAACAATACAGAATGACTAAATACATACATTGTCAAAATGCAGGACGTCAGGAATACCGGGATGTTCTAATGCATTCGGCCGCTCAACACCTCGCACAAAAGGTCAGGAAATCACTAAATAAGTGAGATTCACTATCTGGGGACAATGATCATGTGTTTCATCAGTTGAGGCCAAAATGGTGGAATTATCGCAGGAGCCATGCCACTACCAAAACAAAAAACTAATCACAAATATATCCACAGAGATTCCACACTACACTTTGGGAACTAACATTTTAAATATATAAGCAATTAAACTTAAACAGAATAATCTATTTGACAATATGAAGTCTGCGTGATAAAGGGATCATTTTCTGATACAGCAGTCGGTCTGCAAGTAAATATCAGGCATAACACATTAATCAACCTCTGATTGTACTCTGGGAGTGCCACAGATCAAGAGAGGCCATCCTATTCTCATGTTCCTTGTCAAGTCCCAGTGATGCATGCTTTTCTTTTTAGCAGAGCACTGAGTGTTATGGAGAGTTAAGTGGAGAGGTCTGTGATTATCTAAACATGCCCCGAGCATCTCAAATTTCATGAGCCAAAGTCTCGTTGAGCCCCGTCTCCATCCGTCAGCAGTAAAAAACTGATTGCAGATTGTAAGCTTCCACAGTGAGTGTTAGCCAGTGTGGAAGCTTACAAACACAGCTAGGCCCAGACAAAAGCCGCTCCGTTGCTTTGTCACATCCTGTTATCATGCGTTTGGGAAAAAAAATGAACAACATCAAACAACCCGGTTTAGTTACTGACACCGGGTCTAAATCTAAAGCAACAAATGAATGAGATAAAGTCCAAAAGATACAGGAAGTATGTTGCAAAGATGGGGTGGAAAAGCAAAACACACAAAGCTGAGAACTTGGCGAAGGTGAAGGCACACTGCTCCTTCTCTGATGATGCTTGAACTCATGAACCTTCTGGGATTTAGAGCTTTTTTTGCGGTAAAGCATATTTCCTAATGTCATCTTCAACCATCTGAATAAAAGCTTCCATTCAGAGAACTTAGTTTCACTGGGATCACAGCAATTCTTTCAAACAGACTATTCTCACAGTCTAATACCTACAGATGAAGATTTATCTGTGAAGGGCGACCGCTTCTTGAAATTAGGCAAAATGTCTGCTGCAGCAGGTATATTGCTTCCGACATCTCATTGAGTGGGAATGCAGACGGGGTTTCAAGACATAAAAAGAGCCAGTCGGGAGAGTCCTCTCCCCATGCCCCCTCCTTTAAAGATAAGATCCTCCGTATAAGGATAACAGTTTTACACAAACACTTATAGGCTTATTTAGTAAACCCACGTGTGTGCTGTGTTAACTAATTAGCTTGTGTTTAGCAATAGTCTTATGATCTAGGAACGATGTGAGTTCTAGGTTGTTTTCACAGCCTGAAACCTGCCTCTAAGCCACAGCTTTTATTATGTGACTCAATACGAGGAACATATGATGTAAGTGAATTAAAGAGTACAAACACAGCTTCAGCTAATAAATCAACATCTGAATCGTCAGAAGAACTGGCACAATGTGGACTGCGAAGCCGTTGATATGGTACTGCAAGTATCACAGACACATGGATTACGCAAGAGAAAAGGAACTGTGATTACAAGTAGAAGACAAGCAATTGAGAGAGTACAAATAAGGAGCTCTGTGTTGTACAAATTGAATTATTGTTTTTACTGGTCCTGCTGGCACTGACTACATGACCTGGCAACGTCGCTTTGCCGGTGGATCGGTGCACCTCTTTGGTCGAGACTCAAGTAAGTCAACAATAATTGCGGGGATTGTTAGGAAATTAGATACAGAAATGAATATTTCCTTCAAGTCTTCATGTAGCACCAACATTAAGTCAACATTTCAATGTGTCCATCACTGAAAGAATTATTTTGCTTACGTTCAGAAATAATGCGCTTTTTTCCGCAAGCTAAAAGGCTAAACAAAGATGGAAAACATTAAACCTTTGAAACCACATCCTTTTATCGTTGTCATTTTAATCAGCTCAACTTACTGAGATTATATTTTAGTTCCATGCACCACTGTGTACAGTCGTACAGCCTCAGGATACTGCTGGAATGGCTGCGGACTCTTCGCCTTGTTCATTTACCTAATGAACTGCATAATCATCAATAGAATCACTTGCAAGTGATGCCGTGTTTGCCAGGTAACTCACATTTCGAATATGCAGTATGCTGAATTAAAATTGATAAGTGTTTATTTAATCATTGCTGATTTCAGTGTTGTGTGACATACATGTATATGGATAATAAAGGCGAGAGACAGGAGAATGAAGTAAAAAAAACGTCACCATACTCCCATACCTCAAAGCAAAAAGTGCCAAAAACCAAATATTGGCTTATTACCTTGATCATGCTCGTGTGCTCCAATGGAAGACCGTTGACACAACGGCGGCTGTAGAGAATATGTGCAAAAACAGCTTAAGTACGTTCTAAGTATCACCTTTAACACTGAAAATATGAATTCTCCATTTTGTTGTGATAAGGTCCTGACTATATATTCCATTGATGGCAAAAATGCTTTGCTTAAGTGAAGTACCATGTAATATTGGTCAGAGCAGACAGTCCATTGAACTGCGTCATCTCTGCGGCATCGTTTTTATATATTCCCTCCATCTTGACAGTTCTTTGACGAACCGCCACAGTGGAAAAGGTAAATGCGTTAGAAGCAACCACTCACTATTTTCCATGTTCATCATTTCCCACAGTGTATAGATTGGGTGTTTTCCAACATCGGGTTTAGCTTCCTAGTAACCTGCGGCTGGGAGGAGCGTCGTTTCCACAAGACTCTGCAAAGAGCCAATCAAAAGCAATGATTCCTAAACACTGGACCGGTGTGAAAGAATTGGAGTCAAAGACGAGTTTTTCATATATTATATGTTCAAAGTATTAATTTGTCCTGGCTCCACAAAATGAACAGTTGCCAAACTTTTCTTACATCTGATGAAAACATCTTCAATGTTATTACTAATCACTTTCAAAAATATTCTCATGTTTTTTCACATACCAGCTCGTTTTAAAGCATGCTGAATTAGTCAGTACTGTCTTCTGTTTGCAATGTACCAGGAAATGTACAGCCTGCTGTCCGTGGAATACTAAGATACTGAAGAAAACTTAACATGTGGGTATTCGAAGGACGATTCAGCAGTCACAAAAAGCATATTTCTGTTTTCTGTGAAGTCCATGAATCCACAGTGAAATCCACAGAAACTTGAAGTAAATGCTGAATCTAAAAAATTCTGCTTGTTAAATATGTGTGTTTAGATTTAACTGGTTTATAACAGGTCCATTGCTGACAAAATGTCAGCAATCGGGAAGCAAGCTTTTAATCTTTTAATCTTCATGCGCCCTGGAGCACATTTAATGCAGACTACAGCTGCTTCTCCCCCTCCTGACCGCATCGGGTCAACCACAATATCAAACTTCCCATTGCTTTAAGAACAGGCCATTCACCTGTCCTGTCTTTTTTACCAGCCTTCCCCTCACGCAGTTTGTGTTTCATCTCCGTGCAAGCCCTCAAACCATTTGAAAAACAAATGCTCCACACGCCAAGTCCTGAGAGAAAGGTCTGGCTCTTTACTGCCTTAATAGTCCACTATATCCGTCTGTTAAGTGCCGGGCTGATAGAGTACAGTTCATTTAGCAAAGCTTTATTCTTGCTGAGAAAAGTTGCTGAGAGCGAACAAAAATAATGAAATGAAAGTGTGAAAAGACCCTAGCTCTGTTAGCGCTAAGGAGTAGTCCTATTCGTGACTGTATTTGCATCCACCTCAGCTGGTGATCTGCTCCTAATAAGAGGGGCTGGCATCCCCCAAGTCTTTTTTTCCAGGTCCAACATCTGGCTGTCAAAGAATGCCAGTTCTTTGGTGTAAGGAAAGGAAGCTGCTGGGTGGACCTGAAATAACATTAAAGACCATTTTGAAAGTGTTTCAGTGACGTTGATCTATTACCTTTTCCAGTGGAGGTCCTGCTTTGTGGGCAAAACTCAGTGACAGAGTTGGCGAAGCAGCTGAATTTGCATTTGCATTTAACTGTTTGGTCTCAGGCGCCAAAAGAAAGTGACCGTCGAGTGGTACTGTGGCAAAACCTCATGGTGCAGATCAGTGGACCGCCAACAGCAGAGATATTGAAGTGCTAAGTGTGTGAAGGGTGAAAGGTGCAGCGGGTGGGGGTGCATTGCTGAGCTTATAGGCCTACTCGTGCATGCTCTTTGCCCATGTGCACATGAGTAAGGCGATAGGGAGAGCAGCATGTCTGGAATCATTTAAACAGAGTGAGAACACATTCTCGCATGTGGAAATATTCCTCCCAATAGGAGTGTCATTGTTTCCAAAGACGGCTTTGCTTTCACCATGGATCAGGTAGCATCTTTTCCTAAATATTGCTATTTTTCCTGTCAGCTTTACAGATCTTCAAAGAAGAAATGAATCCATACCATGTTAAAAAGGAAGTTATGACTGATCTCAACTTAGAATTGTTGGACACTGAGAATGAGGAATTCTAATAATGTTATAGGTAGATATTTTGAAAACACTGTTTATAAAGATCATGCAGAACGAGGGCCTTAACAGCACCACTAAATCAACAAAGCAGGTCCGGGGTGAACTAAGGGTCCAAAGAATCCCCCCAAATAGCCATCTGATACATCTGTAACACTAAAAAAAAAGGTGGAAAGACTGTGATATCCCATTCCAGGGATGACATACCCTTTCATTATTATTCATCCCCAAAACCTTTTGGGATGTTTAGGACCTTTGGATGTGAGAAGAGCAAGGTAACTTTAGAATAGTGCAACCCGTTGGTCGTCATAAATTACGGGTCATTTCTGTTAAACTCTACTGCTGAAGGTATAAAGAATCTAAAGACTCAGACATTCTGCACACATAATGCGCTTTCAAAGCATCATCATAAGGAGAGAATTTGACCTAAATCCCAAAAGCCCTATATACCTTAAAACACCACCTTTTGGGATTATTCGAAATGTCTATCTGCAGTACACCTTTGAGCCACACAAGAGAGCCTGAATGTTTGTGTTATTCTGTTGGATGGGTATACATGAAGGGTTGGTATAAATTATGGGGTTTTTAAAATTAAGGATGAGAGGAAATGACAACAATGAGGTAGCCTTTTAACATGCATGTTGACATGTTAACAAGCAATACAAGGAGATGAGGAAATGGCAGTAAAAATGGTCAGGACCATTCATTTACACACACACTTTGCTCTTGTATATTATATATATTATATGTATACATAAGGTTTACATGGGAGTCGAGTCAAAATGGTTTGTCTTTTTTTTTTTTTAAAGTAGGACCCAAGTACAAAAGTTCTGAATTGAATTGAAAACTGTCTATATAATTTCTTCTGAAACTCAACGCTACATAGAAGCCTAAACAACTTGATGCAGCACTTCAGGGCCCTGGGTGTGAGAGCTGTAGTAAACGGTGACTCATGCCAGTCCCAAATGTACGGTTCCTCTTGTGGTGGCACGGGCGGGCGGCCACATAGTTGCCTGTGGTGAAGGCCCCTGCACATGCAGCACTGGAATAGAAGTTTATTACTGGCCACCGAGTCAAGCCCTGCTCACCAAATTGATACCCTGAAACAAATATAACATAGAAAATCACATATACGCATAAACTGTGAAGCAAACACACACTCATTCACAAGTAGACTCATGGATGGACATGCGCACACACACACACACACACACACACACACACACACACACACACACGCACATTCACACAACATTAAAGGCTGTACTTTGAAAAGTTCCTGTTTAGGTGTAAGTGGGTGAGAAATGGTGCCACAGTGTTTACTAAAGAGACGTTGCAGTAGTTTAGTGAGGGGAGAAGACTAAAATAGGATGTGAGATTGAAGGTTTTCTTATAGCCTGAGGTGAGTTAGACAAAGAAATACAAAAAACAAACACAAGGGATGGATAAAGTACGTAATATCTCCATTTATATAATTCATTGTGTAGAAACTATCTGAACTTGATCTTGATCTTTCTGCGAGATAAATAATTTAAGGCTTTCATTGATGTACTCATGTGTCTGGAAATAAACTTAAATTAATTGAAAGCTCTTAACGAATGGGTCAAGTGGCCTCGTCGGGCGGTATCATCAGTGTAATTGAAGAGACGATAGCACATGAATGCCTAAGTCACCCAATACTGGGTGGTTTTGTCAGACAAGCTCCAGATATGTGCTACACACACACACACACACACACACACACACACACCTAATAACGGTCTGGCTCATGTTTGGCTCAGACGTTTGGCTGAAGCCTGATCACACTCCATAAAGAAGTAGAAACAACTGAGTCACAGCCCACTTTTATTGCACTATTTAGCACTTCACACAGCGCGGAAGTTCTGAAAATGAGAAATCGGATTTGGGATAGTCTGTGAAAATGAGCGCAACACACCCCTGAAAACAATCTCGACTGTAGATGTTGGGCGACGATTTGCCTCATAAAAATGAGTTATTTAATGTTTTGGCTCGACCCATTGTAGTGTTGATGAAGCTACAGCACGGCCAGCATGGTCCTTCTATGCAATAAAGTCGCATTGGGAGAAGTATTTAAATCTATCACTTGAGTAAGTCACACATTTAAAGAAACTACTAGCAACATGGTATCAAGACTATTAACAGTAACAATACATTATAGACTACTGTATGTACCCTGATGACTTGGTCCCTGGAGCTTTCCTCTGGCACCACCAAGAGGTTGATGTGCCTCATAGTGACGAATTATCCGAACGTTATGACGCTCCCATCAACCTCATGTGATTGAACTTAGATGGTGCAACTTAATTAAAGAGACTATGGCTCAGCAGCTGATAGTAAAGGCATTAGTGGTGGAAGTAATATCACACTATGCTCTCATGCACTCATCATCATTCAATAACTTATCCACATTTTTTTCTACTGGTGAAAGTAGTCTTTGTTTTAGTGTTTTAATATTATGCAGGATGTTTCTTAATTAGTATATGTCTGCGTAATGTGTATGTTGCATTTTATAACTGTTTAAGGTCGTTGAAATTGTTAGTCCTTTGTATACCATTGGGAAGTTTAATCTACAGCGGTACATATTTGAACAACACTTGTTTATGTGTTTCTAACTCAAACAACAGTCCAGTTTTAAGCTTTGTGATGGTACATTTACAGCTGGGCTTTTTATTACATTTTTAGCAAGAGGAGCACATAAATGAACACACAACCTTCACAACATACTGTACATGGTTTTCACCGAACTAAAAGGAATAAAAAACGATAATCTGAAAATAACTTGCCTTTACTATATGCTTTGGCAGCAAGTTCAGATTGCCTGCCAACAAAGAAAACTGATATTGAAACTGACATTGTAAGAGAGAAAGAAAATCTCAGGCGAAAGCTCTCTCCTCTGCGAGCTTTAAAAGTCCATAAACTTCCTGCGCGATTCCAGACTGCACTGATGGAGTCGCTGGGCACGCAATTACCTACTTGACCTCCCCCCTGCGTGATGAGGTAAGTTTAAGTGCAGTTTTCTAACTGTGGTTTGGTTTGCTGGGCATTTCGGCAAGTCCTCAGAGAGCCCTCTGGTGTTAGAAACGTGGAAAAACAGCCACAGGCTCGAAGGTCCTCTGTGACTCCAGTGCGTGTTGGAAAGAGCAGATAGTAGTCAGAACATAGATACCCGGGGACCGGTTGGACGGGGGGAATGTCATTCCGCGGCAAACCCTTCACAACTCTGTTTGCCTTAATTTGATTTGGCTGAAAGGGAATTTTTCCATAATGCCTCATGGAGGTCCTCCTAAATTGACTTCCTGGATATTCTACAGGGCCTCTATGGCTAAATTCAATCCCATGCCCAAATGCTCTGGCCAACTTGATGGTGGCGGTGTGTTTCTGGCAGGGTCCATAGGATTCCAGATTCTATCGGATAGAAAGTAAGGAGCGTTAAGAAACAGAGGATCAAGGAATGCAAGCAAGAAAAACAGCGAGTTGCGACGAAGGGAAGTGCAATATATGTGAAAAAACACATGGGCCATCAATAAGAAGTCACAACTTCGACAATTTCCAGTGTTGTGCCATGTGAGCGGGTAGATAATATTAACTCTTAAATTGTGTGCTCAGTTTTTGTGACTGAGACTTTGGCTGAAAATGATTTAAGAGGTCAAATGATCTAAAATGTAGGAAGTTTCTGTTGCTTAAAGTAATTGGTTTAGCACAATTTGAAAAGATTAAAAGCGTACTTTACAATCCCATAAATACATGTATTATTATGTCAAGATTGACTTATTCTATTAAAAGTGTGACTAACTTATGTGTCTATGCCAGTGCCTTGCACAGAGGTAATTCTTGACTACCATTATGGCTGCAAATAAAGAGAAGCAGCCAGTCGAAGACAGGAACTTGGACCGATCTAGTAACCTCGGGCTACACAGTTTACGACTGAAAGCAAATAGAGTCAGCGGAGAACAAACAACAGGGTGCTCGCAGCGTTTATACAAAAGCTCATTAGTGTGGGATCAAGTCAAGGTTTACAGCCATCCTCTGCCCTCTGCGTGCCAACTATACAACCTGTGGTTATTCCTCTTTAAGTACAGGCCTGCAGACCTACAGCGCAGACTCTTCGCCTTAGAAGACTTTAAAGGCTATTTTTTCTTGCAGGAGAGTATCAGGGTGTTTAAATAGAATATTTCAGTTCTGCTACGCCGTGCCACGGACTGACATCTGCTCTGCACATTGCTGCACTTTGGCAAGGATCTTCATGATCTCAGTCATCAGTTAAATCCCTTATACTTTGATTGACCAACGTATTTGATACTCTAAACAGCAGCCGTCCTTCCCAATCACTTTATGTTTAGTTAACCCTGGTTTCTGTCGAAATGACCATTTAAAGACAAACTAGCAGAGGGACACTGAAGCGATGTGTGAGACATGTGTGAGCCGGTCAGGTGTGGGACGGAGTCAAAATGCTGCGCTCTCAAGATTCGAAGATTATTAGATTCATCTTAAGCTTGCATTCATATTCATATTCCACATTCACATGTTTTTTTCACTTTTCCATGTTGTCGAAGTAGTTCATGTTATCAATAATGTAGCACCATTTTAACTTCTTTCCCAGTGATTGCTTTTCTAAGAAACCTCATGAAACAGTCATTGAAGAAAATCCCAGAAAACAAAAAAACGGTGGATTCAAGTGTCCCTCAAATGCCATGAAGCTGAAATTCTGCACTCAGCAATTCTCCGACAAATGTCAAGGGAGGACAAATATTTCGGAAGTAGTCAGTACAGAAGAACTCAGAAACTTTTTCGCTGTGAAACTGTTGCTTTGCTTGTGACCATGAAAGCAAAGCTCTCATTTCCCGCTGACTGCTGTGAAAGAGGATCATAAAATTGACTCCATCTGTAATTTTATGGTGAACTTTCCAGCAAGCAGCAGCAAGATGGCATTCCTTCTGTTCAGTTCTATTAAAACAAAGCATGTACATTTGAAGAAGTAGGATGAATTTGGCTTTTTCATGCCGGTACCTCTTTTGAAGTTTGTGGCCATAACTGGCTATGAAGAGAGATTATAGGCAAATACTTTGCATGGGTTGGATTTGAAGAGAAATGATTTGACTTGACCCTATGTCTCAGAAACTACGGCACCCGTAGACTAATAATTAAGAATAATAATGACGTCGTCCTCAAGCTTATCTCGATTTGGAATAAATTTTCAACATAATTCTTCTGGTGAAAAATTATTAGATGAAAACCCACACACCTAAATCCTTTTTTGTTTGTTTCACTCTATCAAATAATTGGCTAAATGAACATCAAAACTTGACACTAGTATTGCGACCATAAAGCTGTATTAGACTGTTAACTGAGGTAATAAACCAAATGAATAGAATAGACTTCATTGTCTATGTCATTGAGAAACCCTTTCTTATAAATTTGTTAAACCTTTTTTCAAATCAAGCCTTGGGCTCTGGGAACTTACTTGTAAAATAATCAAAGGCAGGAAGAAGTATAAAATACATAATAATTAATTAATTTAATAAATTAAAACTAAATGATGAAATTCCAGACTATTCCTGACAACTGCTTTAATTGGTAAAGCCCACTGATGTTATTTATTTGGGAAACACTGATCATTCATATGGGCCTGATCACTGGCTGCAAGTTTTTCTTTATTGTCTCAAGATAGAAGCATGTGTCTCTACAACCCGAATGTGTCTTCTCCGACTGGAAGGAGAGCATGTAAGAGACACAGACGGCGAGAAAAGGTCGGAATCTGTGACTTCTCTAAAAACACACAAAAGCTATAAAGCCTGTACGAGTATGTGTGTGTTTCAGAGCGTGAAGCTCTCCTGGGGGACTTCCGCTGCTGCTGTTATTCTTCGCAGCGAGATGGAAAGATTTTCCCAACATCTGCACAACATATCATCACAGGAAAAAAAGGAGGATAGTGGGCTGAAACTTTCCTTTGAAAAAGCGTGTGGATTTCCCTTTCAGGACCTTTCTCCTCCCTGGAATGTCTGGTATAAGTGAGGAAATCTGAATACTTTGATACTCATTTATACAAAACATTTAAAGGTATAACATTAGAAATGAGTCAGAAACAATTGTTAGTACAATTGATAGCATCATTGAAAAGCCACGCAAAGATAGAGGCGGTATATTTTTGGAGCACCCAGCGAAGCGACAAATGCCATACGTCTGTTGACAGCTGCCTTTGGCCAAGTTTTCATCCAATAGTTGTTTCCAGAACCAGTGATTGATGCAGTATTGTCCTCTGAGTTTTCCCTCTACCTGTAGTATCCTTTACACTAGCCGTGCACACTTTGTCCTTGCTTTCATCCAGCAAGATGTGTGCTCTAATCCGCTTGCCAACAACTTGAGTTGTCTGTCTGTAAGGGCGAGGCACACTGAGCTTTGTAGCCTTACCCCAAATCCCCTTTTTCCCTGTATGGTTCAAACTCCCCTTTCTCTTTTTTCCACTCACTTCCTCTGTGTTTCTCCTCATTTACCCTGAAGTATACAGCAGCAACCCCCTTCCCCCTCTCACGCACTTTCAACTAACATTGTACACTAACCTCTGATTTTCCCTTTCTCCTTCCTTCTCTTTCTGAAGCTGCTACACCCCCCCACCCTCCCCTGTCCTTCCCTTTTCCTTTCATCTACTTTCACTTCCCCCTGTCTCTAGTAGATCCTCTGACCTCCCCCCATTGCTACGACTCGTCCACTTTCTCATCACAGAACGAGGGGCGAGAATCAAATGACCGGCTTCTCTTCTCTTCTGTCACGGTTACTGATACCGGAGTACGGGAGAACCCAAATGCACGACTCGTACACGATGGACAAGACAGGAGGGTTTTAATCAAGGTTCAGGCAGGGTCAAAACCGGGAGATCCGTCAGGAGGCAAACAAGTCCAGAGGGGCAGGCAGGTAATCCGTAGACGAGGACAGGCAGGGTCAGAATCAGGAGGGCACACAGACAGGCAGACAAATCCAAAACGGGGCAGGCAGGTAAATCGGGGTCGAGGAACAGACGAGGTCGGAATCGAGAAAAACAGGATGGCTTCGGGAAACGCTGGAAAACTTGGTAGAACACACAAGACAATCTGGCAGTGAGCAACAGAATGTGACTGGCTTAAATAGTGAGTGACTGACGAGGGAAGGCACCACAGGTGAGGGTGAGGAGAACCAGGTGCAGGAAATCAGGTGACGAGGTGGGAGGATCTGAAATGACAGGAGAGTTAGTGAACATGCAGTGGAGATGAATAGACTATGATGTGAACACCCAGTGAAGATGAAAAATAAACTATGATGTGGACGTATGTGTGACAGAACTCCCCCCTCTAGGGACGGCTCTCGACGTCCCACTGGGCTGGTCCGGGTGTGCTCTGTGGAAGTCCCTGATCAGGGAAGGGTCTAGTATGTGGCGTGACGGGACCCACAAGCGCTCCTCTGGGCCGTATCCCTCCCAATCCACCAGATACTGCAGCCCCCTACCCCGTCGACGAGACTTGAGTAGGCGCCGGACCGTGTAAGTTGGGCCCCCGTCAATGAGCTGGGGGGGCGGAGGGGGTCTGGAGGAGGGTTGAAGTGGACTCTCCAGGACAGGTTTTAGCCTGGAGACATGAAAGGTGGGGTGGACCTTCATGGCCCGCGGCAACTGGAGTCTGACTGCTGCAGGGTTGACGACCCTGGAGACTGGAAAGGGACCCACAAATCGAGCCGCCAACTTCTTGGACTCCACTCTGAGTGGAAGGTCCCGGGCGGACAACCAGACACGTTGTCCCGGGACGTAGCAGGGTGCCGGGGTGCGACGTCTATTAGCCGACCGTTGATACCGGTCCGAGGTACGCAGGAGCGTGGAGCGGGCTTGCTTCCAGGTGCGCCGACACCGCTGAATGAACGCCTGGACAGAAGGGACGCTTGCCTCCAGTTCCTGCTCCGGAAACAGCGGAGGTTGGTATCCTCTAGAACATTGGAAAGGTGAGAGCCCGGTAGCCGAACTGGGGAGTGTGTTGTGGGCATACTCGACCCATAGGAGTTGCTGGGACCAAGAGCGGGGGTTGCGGGAAGAGATGCAGCGTAGAGAAGTCTCCATCTCCTGGTTCATCCGCTCTGCCTGACCGTTGGACTGTGGGTGAAATCCAGACGATAAGCTGACTGTGGCCCCCAGTAGCCTGCAAAACTCAGACCAAAAATGAGAAGTGAATTGTGGCCCCCGATCGGAGACCACATCGACGGGCAGACCATGCAGGCGGAACACCTTCTGTAATAGCAATTCTGCTGTCTCTTTAGCAGAAGGCAGCTTAGGTAGAGGGATGAGTTGAGCAGACTTGGAGAAGCGATCAATTACCGTTAGAATAACTGTGTTACCGTCAGATGGGGGTAGGCCGGTTACAAAATCCAAGGCAATGTGGGACCAGGGACGATGAGGGATGGGCAGGGGGTGAAGAAGGCCGGATGGAGCCTTGTGAGAGGGCTTATGCTGAGCGCAGATAATGCAGGCACTGACGAATTCTCTAGCGTCCTTCTCCATGGTGGGCCACCAAAACCGTTGTTTCAGCAGAGCTAGCGTGCGGATCACTCCCGGGTGACAAGCCAGGCGGGAAGAGTGACCCCACTGCAGGACCTTTGAGCGCAGATTCGCTGGGACAAACAGAAGGTTATCGGGGCAGGCACTCGGTGCCGGTTGCGCTGTATGAGACTGTTTTACTTCCTCTTCCACCTCCCAGGCCACTGCCCCAACAACACATTCAGGGAGGAGAATGTTCTCCGGACTCTGAACGCAGCTCCTGGACTGGTACTGACGGGACAGGGCATCAGGTTTGGCATTCTTCGTGCCCGGCCGGTAAGTTAGAGTAAACTCGAAACGGTTAAAAAATAGAGCCCACCTTGCCTGTCTGGAGTTCAACCGCTTGGCAGAGCGAATGTACTCTAAGTTTTTGTGGTCAGTCCATACCATAAACGGCTGGTCAGCTCCCTCCAGCCAGTGTCTCCACTCCTCCAGTGCAAGCTTTACCGCCAATAACTCCCGATCCCCGATGTCATAGTTCCTCTCCGTGGCAGACAGTTTCCGGGAGAAGAAGGCGCATGGATGAACCTTCTGATCTGTAGACGACCGCTGCGAGAGAACTGCTCCTACACCGGTGTCCGACGCATCCACCTCCACCACAAACTGGCGAGCAGGGTCTGGGAAAACAAGGATAGGGGCAGAGGTAAAACGTGTTTTCAATTCCCCGAATGCCCTGGCCGCTACCGAGGTCCACTGAAAGGGCACTTGTGGGGAGGTTAGAGCGGTGAGAGGAGCAGCCACAGCACTGTAGTTCCGAATGAACCGCCGATAGAAATTGGCGAAGCCCAAAAAACGCTGCAGTTCTTTGCGGGTGGAGGGTTGGGGCCAGTCTGCCACCGCCCTGGTCTTCGCAGGGTCCATCTGAATATTGCCGGCTTTGATGACGAAGCCCAGAAAAGATACTTCCGAGGTGTGGAAACTGCATTTCTCTGCCTTAACGAAGAGGTGATTCTCAAGGAGTCTCTTGAGGACTTGCCGTACATGTATCACATGCTCCTGTGTAGACTTGGAAAAAATCAAAATATCGTCCAGATAGACAAAAACACAGACATTGAGCAGATCGCGGAGAACGTCGTTTACCAGCCCCTGGAAAACAGCTGGGGCATTAGTGAGGCCAAATGGCATGACCAAATATTCATAATGTCCACTGGGAGTGTTGAAGGCCGTCTTCCACTCATCCCCCTCTCTGATCCTGACCAAATGATACGCGTTGCGTAGATCTAGTTTGGAAAATACAGTTGCCCCTTGTAGCAACTCAAAAGCAGATGAGATGAGTGGAAGTGGATACCTGTTTTTGATGGTGATGTTATTGAGTCCCCGGTAATCAATACAAGGTCGCAGGGATCCGTCCTTCTTGCTCACAAAAAAGAACCCCGCGCCGGCCGGGGATGACGACGGTCTAATGAGACCGGCAGCCAAGGAGTCGCTGATGTACTTCTCCATAGTCCTAGTCTCAGGGGCCGACAGAGAGAATAGTCGCCCTCTTGGGGGCGAGGTGCCCGGAAGGAGGTCTATAGCACAATCGTACGGGCGGTGAGGCGGTAGTGAGGTGGCCCGAGCCTTGTTGAACACCTCCTTTACATCGTGGTAATCCTCGGGTACGCCCGTGAGATCTGGGGACTCAGGAGACACGGAGCGGCTAATGGCAGACGCCGGCTTTAAACAAACCGCGTGACAGTGAGGACTCCACCCAAATATAGTCCCAGTAGCCCAGTCAATGTGCGGATTATGCCTCCTAAGCCATGGAAACCCCAAAATGACTGGTTGTTGAGGTGCATGAAGTACATGAAAGGTGAGTGCTTCACTGTGGTTACCTGACATCTCCAAGCGCAGCGGGGTGGTTTGATGAGTCACCCTGCAGAGTAGCCGACCGTCCAACGCCGTGGCCCGGATGGGTCTTTCCAAAGCGATTTGCTCAATCCCCATCTTGAAGGCCAGGTCTCGGTCGAGGAGATTGGCGTCTGCACCCGAGTCAATCAGAACCGGAACAGTGTAGCTCTTATCCTGGAAAAACAACTGGGCATGGATTTGGGGTCGAGAGGGCATTTCTAATCTAACTTCCCGGCTCACCAGCGCCCTCTGGTTGACTGGTGAGCCCTGTCTTTTACTGGACAAGCGTTCACATAATGACCGCTTTGACCGCAGTACATGCATTGGTTGGCCTGCAGGCGGCGGTGCCTTTCAGCCGGAGCGAGTCGAGCCCGTCCCAGCTGCATTGCCTCTGGCCCCGCGATAGACTCAGAAGGTCCACCCTCGGTTGGTGCCCGTCGCGGTTCCGGCCACTGGCGCGGCGGTGATCCTGAAGCTGCGCAAGCGACCCTCTCTCTTCTCCGCTCCCGCAGACGGCCGTCGATCCGAATGGCGAGGGCGACCAGCTCGTCTAAACCAGCAGGGAGATCCCGAGCTGCCAATTCGTCCTTTACGCGGCTGGATAATCCGTGGTAGAAGGCATCGCGAAGCGAGGCTTGGTTCCAGTCACTCTCCGCTGCCATGGTGTGAAAGTCAATGGAATAGTCGGAAACGGATCGTATTCCCTGCTGCAGACCAAACAGTCCCCGGGCCGCCTCTCGTCCGGGAGTGGCATGGTCAAAAACCCTCTGCATCGCCTCGGAAAACGACGCGACGGAGGAACAGATAGAAGTCTGTTTAGCCCATTCGGCCGTTCCCCAATCCCTTGCTCTCCCTGTGAGCAAGGAAACAATGTACGCTACCCGGGACCTCTCGGTGGGAAACGCGGACGGCTGGAGCTCGAAGGCGAGCGAACACTGTACCAGGAACGGTCGACAGGAACCGGGAGCGCCGGAACAACGCTCGGGTGGAGGAAGACGTGCGTCGGACATTGGAGCGGAGGTGGGTGCTTGGGCAGCAGCGGGGGTGACGTCCGGAGTACGCGTCACCACGGCGAGGTTCCGCAGGTGGTCGCGGAGGGACTCCATGCTGCTCTCATGGCGGGCCGACATAGACTGCATGGCCTCAGCCATGAAGTGGAGCTGCTGCTCATGGCGCTGCAACATGTTGCTTGGATTCGGGGTTTCGGGCTCGGTACGTTCTTGGTCGGCTGGGTTCATGTTTGGCCAGATTGTACTGTCACGGTTACTGATACCGGAGTACGGGAGAACCCAAATGCACGACTCGTACACGATGGACAAGACAGGAGGGTTTTAATCAAGGTTCAGGCAGGGTCAAAACCGGGAGATCCGTCAGGAGGCAAACAAGTCCAGAGGGGCAGGCAGGTAATCCGTAGACGAGGACAGGCAGGGTCAGAATCAGGAGGGCACACAGACAGGCAGACAAATCCAAAACGGGGCAGGCAGGTAAATCGGGGTCGAGGAACAGACGAGGTCGGAATCGAGAAAAACAGGATGGCTTCGGGAAACGCTGGAAAACTTGGTAGAACACACAAGACAATCTGGCAGTGAGCAACAGAATGTGACTGGCTTAAATAGTGAGTGACTGACGAGGGAAGGCACCACAGGTGAGGGTGAGGAGAACCAGGTGCAGGAAATCAGGTGACGAGGTGGGAGGATCTGAAATGACAGGAGAGTTAGTGAACATGCAGTGGAGATGAATAGACTATGATGTGAACACCCAGTGAAGATGAAAAATAAACTATGATGTGGACGTATGTGTGACATCTTCACCTTTTCTCAAAGCTCGAGCTGTGAAAGGAAGCCTTGTCCCCAAATGCCTTCATCGCCTCCGGAAGCATGTTCAATGTTGACCATACAGGAAAGGACTTTTGTGGAATTTTTTGGGGCCCATGGAAAAAAGGGGGTGAGTCTGGGCCCTCACTCTCACCGACGTCTCCTCGCATTGAGCATGAGTTGTCGTCAGTAAAATCCTCACTCCAGTAGGTCAAAGGAAAACCTTAAAGTGGCAATAATCGATCCAAAACCACATGAAAACATATCTGATAACAAATCTGAAAACAAATAGGGATACGGTTGCTTGTAGCGATTCAACAAACAGAATTATCACCTGAAACCGTAGCGCCCTTTGGCTTTCCAGGACTTGTGTTTCAGTTCATTGTTTTACCGTCGCGCCTTAAACTTTACTTATTTGATCCAATCTCCCCACTCTCATAGTGCCATTATCAGCCCCAGCCGGCAGCTTTTTACTTGGAGGAAATAGTGAAGCATTTAAAGGCTAAAGAGCCAGATGTGTGCTGAAGGAGTACGTTGTGACCAGAAACACATGATCGAGTATCGTAGTATAAGTTCTGTAATTACTGGATTTAAACACCCAACCCTCAAGACACATATTTAAAGTATCAGGTAAATCCTGACCCTAACCCTAAATTTCTAAATTAAAGGTGATTGCTACTGCAATGACGCCTTGTTAGGGGACAATTATCACCTGTATAGCTGCCAATGAGCGCAATGCACTGAGCACCATGACCTAGCCTTGGCATGCATACGCTGACTAACGTGCACTGAAAGAACACACGCACGTCCCGGCTATGTCAAGTAAGCAAGGAGAAGCTTGAATTAAAAGACACAGATGGAGAGAAACATCCTCATCTGCTAATGTAGAAAATACCCAACTAATGTATTATCTTTATATAGCAAATAGTTTTTGATGCAATATTAAAATACAATGCTGTAAAAAATATTGTACAAAAAGCATTTAATCGATCACAGCATGTAGATTTAACTTGTAGAGTTAAATCTGTGTAGAGCACACCATGCTCTATAAACAAAAGCTTCAACACACACGTAGAGTCAGTATGTTGTTTACTGCACTTTACTATGAAATACACCTGCAGGGACAAAGGCACGTACATTCTTTTCTGGTGCAAGTATGTGTGATACAATCCAATAATGTCGATATTGTTTACAGCACTTCTAGTCTAGGGAGATTTCTATTATATGTCTATTGTTGATCAACACATTTAGTAACATGAACACATTATAGAAGACTACATACCAGTATGCAGTTATTCACCTCAGGTTCCCTTGTCTCAAATTCATTTTCAGTGGATCTGTTGCAATATGAAACTATGTCCCGACACAACCATTCAAGTTTTACCAGAATGAGTCATAAAATCCATAAATTCAAACACATCTGAAATTCAATATTTATATATCTTGTATATGATGACCATAATCTTGAGAACAGTAGCATTCGCCGAATTACTGTATGTTTAGGTCAGTTAGAGATCATTTAGTGTGGAAATTATTTTGGAGGTGCAGTTATGTAGACAGTTACAGTTTCCTCAAACCGTATGCAAATTCAGTACTCAATACTCAACGCCTGTATGCGGCTTTTAAAGTACCTGAGTAAAAGTATCAAGTAATGTTGTCTCATAAGGTATGTCTTTCCAGAAATAACTTTCTGAAAGTGTTTTTAAGTCACATACAGGATGAATCTTATACAGAAGACATACCATATATTTCTCTCCTCGGCCACCTGATTAATCTTTTACAAACATACAGTGACCAAGCACAAGTCGCTTTCCAGCCATTGTGTGGGAAAATCCTTGTGTTTAATCAGGTCTGGTTTAGTTAATTTGTTCACAGCTGTGTGTATCCCATCTGCGGTTGGTTTTCCTTAACCAGTTTATTTAAGGTTTTCCTTAAATAAAATAAGGTGAGGTTACAGGAAGATACGGCCTGTTTTGTAACAGCTGCACTCCCAACATTTGAGCCTCTGGTAAAATTGGGATAAAAACTGAACAATTCTTTTGCGGGAACTAATACTAATTCAGAATGAAAAATTAAATGTGACAGTGCTATTTCCTTCCTGGATAGAGGCTCACCGTCATCAGTATCATTTCATTCCTAATTCATGTTGTGGAACCAGAACTTCATCTCAGCTTAATTTTTTAACTTTCCTTCATACTGTCTTTGTGTATTCCTTCCTGTCATGTCTTTCCCAACAACCACTGTCGCAGACAGAAACTAATTTACAAACCTCTGTTTGTAAAGGTACATCTTTGGTTGCCTGTTAAGAAAGCACAGTCATGTCAGACATAAGTCTTCATATAGGTATGAGTTGGCCCTCCTGAGCCAACCAAACCAACATAAAACAGATGTATAAAGTAACCATGCAGTTCATAGGTAAACCAGATATGCTTTTTAGATCAGAGTGCATCCACATCACATCTCTGTGAATCTGAAGATGGAAACATGTATTTATATAAATAAAATGTTAAGACTGCTCATAAGCTACTATAATGTAATGTATGTATTATTACATACAATGTTATGAATCCCAACATGGAAATACACAAGATATCCCCACAACAGTCACATGTTTGATTCGATAAAAGTGTCAAAAAGTAACTTCCTATTTGCTCTGCCCAAAATAGATTGGTGTATTTGAGTTTTGTAACTCAGGGAAAGTTTCAAAAGTAAATATTTCCTTCCTGGATGGAGGCTCACTGTTATCAGTATTATTCCATTCCGTGAGGTGTGTTATGCAATTGCTGCACTTCCAACATTTGTGTCTATGATAACATCAGTAGTATGTAAGTTGTATAATATTTTGAACGGTTGGAAAATTATTAAACCAAAAAAATCTTCTGAAACGTGATACCTCTAATCTATCCTGTTCTGAGTGGCTAGAATATTTTGAAATGTCTTTATATTGCAATCAGTGCTAGATTATACTACAAAAAAAGAACTGACATCTTGTGATGTTTAAAGTCACTAAAGTTAACTAGCGTATTGCTGTTTTGACCTTTAGAGCAGATAAAAGTCAGTGCAAATGCTAACATCAATGTTAAATAAACATTAAATGTATATGAAAGTATAAGAATCTGAGGCACATTCCGCAACTTTCCGATTATGCAACCCTCATGTTTGTTGTCGTCCAACCTGTGGAATGTGAATCAGAAACATTTATTTAGCACGTATTTTGGACATATGACGAAATTGTCATGGTGGGTGTCATATATAAAACAAAGGAGAATAATGTACAATTTCACTTACTGTAACAATAGAATATAAAATAGGATATGAAATACAAAATAAAAAAGACAAAGTGACCAGGCAGAAAAAATCAAGTGCACAGGCTAACAGATGGCAATACCAATGAAAGTGTCCAAAAGTGTTTTGAGTAGAGTCAGTCAGTAGGGGATTGGAGCTCTGTTAATGAGCCCGACTGCCGACAAGAAGAAACTGTTAGTGTGGCTTGAGGTCTTGGTACTAATGGACCTCAGCCTCCTGCCAGATGGCAGGGACACAAACAGTTTTTTTGCACGGGATGAGAGGGGTCGGCAACAATCTTTTTAGCTCAGATTGCAGCCAATCACTGTCAGGGAGGCTAGGGCCACAAGGACCTGGAATCAAAAGCAGACTTGACACGAGGTAGTTAGAAGCAATTCTTGTCTTTAATCCAGGCGGAGGTTCGGTACACGGGTAATCAGGCAGAGGAGGCAGATAAATCCAAGTCGGCAGGCAAAGGGTTACGGGTGGACAGAAAAGGTTCAAAACACGGGAAGGCACACTGGAGGATATCGCTGGTAAGCTCATGGGAGACAAGAGACAAACTGGCACAGAGCCATGTGTCGGCAAGGGCTAAATACACAGGGGAATGAGACACAGGTGTAATCAATAAGGGTGGGGCTTTGTAATCACGGGGGCGGCGGCATACAGGTAGGCGGTGTCTGAAATGAGAGAGAAGGGTGATTGACAGAAGATACACAGGAATCACTTTGTGGCCAAAATCCCCAGTCTGGGTGTTACAGTACCCCCCCTCCTAAGGCCGGCACCAGACGGCCCAGGCTCATCAGGGAACTTGAGGTGGAAGTCCCTGACGAGGTTAGGCCCCAAGATGTTGCGAGCTGGCTCCCACGACCTCTCCTCTGGCCCGTATCCCTCCCAATCTACCAGATACTGGAGGCCCCGACCGCGGCGTCGGACTGCCAAGAGCCGCTTGACGGTGTAGGTTGGTCCGCCATCAATGAGTCTGGGGGGTGGTGGGGCTTTGGTGGCAGGGACCAAGTGGCTCTCCATGGCTGGCTTTAACCGGGCTACATGAAAAGTGGGATGCACTCTCATAGGTCTAGGGATTTTAAGCCTCATGGCCGCAGGGTTGATCACCTTAGCGATGGGGAAGGGGCCAACGAACCTTGGCGCCAACTTGCGGGACTCCACACGAATGGGCAGGTCGCGCGTAGATAACCACACTCTCTGGCCGACCCGATAGTTAGGGGCTGGGGTCCGTCGTCGATCCGCCATCCTCTTCGACCGTGCAGCGCTCTTGAGGAGGGCCTGGCGGGCTCGGTCCCAGGTGCGGCGGCAACGCCGGACCATGGCCAGCGCCGAGGGCACCCTGGACTCCCTCTCTAGGGCAGGAAACAGGGGTGGCTGATAGCCATAGGCACACTGGAACGGGGAGAGGCCCGAAGACGAAGAAGGGAGTGTGTTGTGCGCATACTCAATCCAGATGAGGTTCTTGCACCAGGAGGTTGGGTCTTTGGAAACCAAACAGCGAAGGCCCGTCTCCAGCTCCTGGTTCAGACGCTCAGTCTGCCCATTGGATTCCGGGTGATAGCCAGAAGATAGACTGACCGTTGCTCCTAAGAGGCTACAGAAATCTTTCCAAAACTTGGACACGAACTGGGGGCCCCGATCAGACACCACATCTGCAGGGAAACCATGGAGACGAAAAACGTGAGAGAGCACCGCCTCCGCGGTTCCCTTGGCGGAGGGCAGCTTAGGCAGGGGAATGAAATGGACCATCTTAAAGAACCGGTCGACCACCGTGAGGACGGTGGTGTTGCCCTCGGACCGGGGAAGCCCTGTGACGAAATCCAGCGAGATGTTGGACCAGGGGCGATGTGGAACCGGCAGGGGGCGAAGGAGCCCGACCGGGGAGCGTCGAGGGACCTTACAGCTTGCACACACCTGGCAAGCCGACACGTACTCTCCTACCTCCCTCTCCATCGCGGGCCACCAGAACCGCTGTCTTATAACAAACATTGTCCTCCGAACTCCGGGATGGCAGGAGATTCGGGCGCAGTGGGCCCAATGGATGACCTGCGAGCGGAGAGAAGGGGGAACAAACAGCCTGCTGGGGGGACAACCGTTAGGAACAGAGATGCTTGCGGCAGCCTGTCTCACCTTCTCCTCAATGTCCCAGGTGACGGCGCCAACTAGGCAAGACGAGGGCAGAATGCAGGAGGGTGGGTTGGGTGGGGAGACAGGGTCAAAAAGCCGGGAAAGAGAGTCTGGCTTCGCGTTCTTTGAGCCTGGGCGATAAGACAGGGAAAAGTTGAACCTATTAAAGAAAAGCGCCCACCTGGCTTGACGAGGGTTTAGTCTTTTGGCCGTCCTCAGATACTCCAGGTTTTTATGGTCTGTCCAGACCAGGAATGGGTGTTCAGCGCCCTCCAGCCAGTGCCGCCACTCCTCCAGGGCTACCTTGACTGCTAGCAGTTCCCGGTCCCCAATGTCGTAGTTCCTCTCAGCAGGAGAAAGGCTCCGGGAGAGGAAGGCGCAAGGATGCAGCTTGTCATCCTTCTCTGATCTTTGGGAAAGTATTGCTCCCACTCCCACGTCTGAGGCGTCAACCTCCACCACAAACTGCTGATTAGGGTTGGGGAGGATAAGTATCGGGGCCGAGGTGAATGCCTTCTTGAGGTGTTTGAAGGCAGCGTCGGCGTCAGGGTTCCACTGGAACTTGACCACAGAAGATGTTAGTGCATGCAGCGGGGCAGCTACTGAACTAAAGTTCCTAATGAACCTCCTATAAAAATTGGCGAAACCCAAAAATCGTTGGACCGCCTTGCGATCGCTGGGAGTGGGCCAGCCTGTGACTGCCGCCACCTTCCCTGGCTCCATCTGCACTTTGCCCTCCGACACAATGAACCCCAGGAACGAAACGGTAGATACGTGAAACTCACATTTCTCCGCCTTCACAAATAGCTGATGGTCAAGGAGCCGCTGGAGAACCTGCCTAACATGCATCCGGTGGGTCTCTTCGTCGGGGGAGAAGATCAGAATGTCATCCAGATATACGAACACAGAAATGTTGAGCAGGTCTCGGAGGACGTCATTCGCCAGAGCCTGAAAAACAGCTGGAGCATTAGTTAGTCCGAAAGGCATCACCAGATACTCGTAATGCCCCCTGGGAGTGTTGAAAGCAGTCTTCCATTCGTCTCCCTCCCTAATCCTGACCAAATGATAGGCATTTCTCAAGTCGAGCTTAGTAAAGATCTTGGCCCCTTGTAGCAAATCGAATGCTGACGAAATAAGGGGCAGAGGGTACCTGTTCTTGACTGTGATGTTGTTTAATCCCCTGTAATCGATACAGGGGCGCAGTGTCTTGTCCTTCTTGCTGACAAAAAAAACCCTGCACCCGCTGGGGATGAGGAAGGTCTGATTAAGCCCGCCGCCAACGAGGAGGTTACGTAATCCTTCATAGCCTGTGTCTCAGGTGCAGACAGGGAATAAATTCTCCCTCTAGGAGGAGATGATCCTGGGAGCAGATCAATGGCGCAATCATACTCCCGATGTGGAGGCAGAGAAGTGGCTCGGGCCTTATTAAATACCTCCTTAAGGTCGTGGTAACATGCCGGTACCCTGGAAAGGTCCGGGTAGTCTGAGTCCAATGGCGGCAGCTGTTGCGGCGCAGATAGTGGGGTGGTTTGAGACGGTGTCGTGGAAAAGCATCGCGTCGAACACTCCCTCCTCCATGCAATCACTGTCCCCGAAGACCAGTCCATATGGGGGTTGTGTTGGGACAGCCAGGGAAAGCCCAGAATGAGGGGGTGTTGCGAGGACTGGAACACGTGGAAGCAAATAGTCTCTGTGTGGTGGTCCGGGAAGGTTAACTGCACAGGGGATGTGTGGTGAGTGACTCTACAGAGTAGGCGCCCATCGAGGGCACTAGCTTCCAGGGGCTTCGGGAGAGGATGCCTCTCTAATCCCAGTCTGCGCACCAATCCGCTGTCCATCAGGTTGGCGTCCGAACCTGAATCCACCAGCACTCTCTGACTGAGAAAGGCGGTTTGAGAGGAGATGGAAACTCTGGGAAGAACCCGAGGCGGACCTACGGACAGTGTGGTACGGCTCACCAGTGACGTCCTCCTCACTGGTGAGCCTGATCTTTTAGTGGACAGGAGGCGATGAGGTGGCCCCTCTGGCCACAGTAGATGCATCTACCGTCCCGCAGGCGACGCTGCCGCTCCTCGGGGGTCAACCTGGTCCTCCCGAGTTGCATGGGTTCCTCGGCTGGGTGGTGGAGTGCGGGGCGATCGGGAGAAGTCTGGTGTCGAGCATGTGAGTCAGTAGTGGGATCGCTGTGGAGCGAGTTCCAGTTGAGACCTGTGCCATGTCTCCTAGGGGGTGGGGGAGGGGGTGAGCGGGAGGCTGGCGAGTTAAACAGGCGGCTAGGTCTCTCTCTCTTGAACTCACCTAGGCGGCTCTCTAACCTTACAGCAAGGGCGGTTAAGGCCTCAAGACTCTCGGAATCATCCCTCAATGCTAACTCCTCCCTCACTGGGTTGTTAAGTCCTCTGAGAAAAACCCCCTGGAGTGACGCATCGGACCACCCGGACCCTTGCGCTATGGTTCTGAAGTCGATTGCGAACTCTGCCACGCTGCGGGACCCCTGTCTTAGAGAGAGTAGGCGTGAAGCAACGTCTTTGCCTCTAACTGGGTGATCAAAAACTCTACGCATTTCATCTGAGAAGCACTGATATGAAGAGAGTATAGGAGACTGGCTCTCCCATATGCTGGTAGCCCAGGCCAACGCCCTCCCAGTCATGGAGCCCATCATGAAGGCAACCTTAGCTCTATCAGTGACATATCTCGAAGGCTGTTGGTCAAAGATTAATGAGCACTGCATCAAAAAAGACTTGCATGTTCCCAGGTCTCCGGCGTAGCGCTCCGGTGCAGGCACATTTGGCTCCTGGGAGCAAAAGGTGGGTCGGGCAGATTGCAAAGGAGGAGTAGCCGCCTCTGGGGCTGGGGGGGGTGGCTGCGGGGCGGCTTGACGAAGCTGCTGTCCCAGCTGGTTCACCTCCGCAGAAAGAGCTCGAAGAGACTCCATCATCCCTCGGAGAAGTTGGTCGTGGTGCCCCACGAGGGTACCCTGTGAGGCGACAGCCTGACGGAGGGAATCTGGGTCCGCTGATTCCATGTTGGCCAGTTTGTACTGTCAGGGAGGCTAGGGCCACAAGGACCTGGAATCAAAAGCAGACTTGACACGAGGTAGTTAGAAGCAATTCTTGTCTTTAATCCAGGCGGAGGTTCGGTACACGGGTAATCAGGCAGAGGAGGCAGATAAATCCAAGTCGGCAGGCAAAGGGTTACGGGTGGACAGAAAAGGTTCAAAACACGGGAAGGCACACTGGAAGATATTGCTGGTAAGCTCATGGGAGACAAGAGACAAACTGGCACAGAGCCATGTGTCGGCAAGGGCTAAATACACAGGGGAATGAGACACAGGTGTAATCAATAAGGGTGGGGCTTTGTAATCACGGGGGCGGCGGCATACAGGTAGGCGGTGTCTGAAATGAGAGAGAAGGGTGATTGACAGAAGATACACAGGAATCACTTTGTGGCCAAAATCCCCAGTCTGGGTGTTACAATCACCCTTTCTGCAGAGCGAATGACACGCTCTATCCTGCCCTTGTCCTTGGATGTGGCTGCAGCGTACCAGACGGTGGAGGAGAAGAGGATAGACTCAATGATGGCGGTGTCATCTTCATTGTCTTCAGAGCGTTAAGCTCAAAGTTGTTTTGGCTGCACCAGGTCACCAGATGGTCAGACGCCCACCCGTAGGCGGAGTCATCCCCACCAGAGATGAGTCCAATGAAGGTGGTGTCAACCGTATGCTTCAAGAGCTGCACGGACTGGTGACTGGAGGTGCAACTGTTGGTGTACAGAGAGAAGAGCAGCGGGGTAAGAACGCAGCCTTGGGGGGAACCGGTGCTCATCTGAGACATGTTTCCCCACCCTCCCGTGCTGTGAGGGCCGTTCAAAAGACTTCATGACTACAGAGGTCAGGGTGACAGGCCTGTAGTCGTTAAGTCCTGTGATCCTACACTTTTTGGGGACGGGGATGATGGTGGAGGCTGGAATATCTCCAGGGAGATGTTGAAGTTGGCCCCAAACAGTGGAGACAGCTCATAAGAACAATGCTTCAGGGTGGAGGGGGAGACATAGTCCGGGCCGGCTGCTTTGCAGGGGTTGTGTTTTTTAAAAAGGCTATTAACGTCTCTCTACAGAATGGAGAGGGTTGTGGGGGGTCTTAGGCCTGTGATTAGTAATCTGTTGGAGGCCTCTCCAAACAGAAGTAGAGTCTGGTGTTTTTTCAGAGTGCATTCGATTAGCATCTACCTAAACCTCTTTTTTGACGCTATGTGAATGTCCTTGTGGTAGCTTCTGCTCTCAGCATCTGGGAACTCATCCAGACTGTTGGTAGCAGTCCAGCAGTGAGAAAGGAGCACCTGGGTAACCTCCCCGTTGATTTGACAGTCACTCATTGGTCCAGTATAGAGAGAAAAATAATTTAAATACAAACAGTGAGGCAGCACCTCAGTGTGTTTTTTTCTCTCTACAAGGGGAAACATGAAGTTGTTCATTCTGGTGGCTCTGGTTGGCCTCGGCCTCGCCCAGCACAACCCCCACACCAAGCACGGCAGGACCACTATCGTGCAGCTGTTTGGATGGCGCTGGGCGGACATCGCTGCAGAGTGTGAGCGCTTTTTGGGTCCTAATGGCTTTGGTGGAATTCAGGTAGGTATGACTCAACACAGGATGGTCTGTAATTCGAGAGAAGGAGGAGAATCCATTTAGTGTTCATTTTGAAATACATTAGCAAGCAGAAGTTACTAAAATGTGTTTTCTCTTGTTTCTTATGTTGCTCAGATCTCAACTCCAAATGAGCATATCGTGCTGGATAGTCCCTGGAGACCGTGGTTTCAAAGATACCAACCAGTCAGCTACAAACTGTGCTCCAGATCAGGCAGCGAGAGCGAGCTGAGAGACATGATCACCAGATGCAACAACGTTGGGGTAAAGAGTGATTTAGTGAAAGTTAACTCTGAGAATTTAGCTGTGTACGTTTTGTTGCAGCTTCAATTTTACACTCTTCATCCACTGCAGGTCAACATCTATTCGGACATTGTCATCAACCATATGTGCGGCGCCGGCGGTGGAGAGGGAACCCACTCTTCATGTGGAAGTTGGTTCAGTGCCACCAGGGAGGACTTCCCCAGTGTCCCATATTCCCAGCTCGACTTCAATGACTACAAATGCAAAACTAGCAATGGGGAAATTCAGAACTATGGTGATGCTAATCAGGTGATGTCACTCAGAAACAAGTGTGGAAGCTTCCCTCGTAGCATGCGTTATTTCACAGAAAAAAAGAAAAATGAAGTGAAAAGATTCTATATTGGACATTTCTCTGACTTTAAAGAGCAATGATGAGGTGCTAATTTCTGCCACAGGTGCGTAACTGTCGACTAGTGGGTCTGTTGGACCTCTCCTTGGAGAAGGAGTATGTCAGGGGCAAGGTGGCTGACTTCCTGAATAAGCTGATTGACATGGGGATCGCTGGATTCAGAGTGGATACCTGCAAGCACATGTGGCCCGGTGACCTGTCTGCCATCTTCAGTCGTTTGCACAAACTCAACACTAAGTGGTTCCCTAGTGGCGCCAGACCCTTCATTTTCCAGGAGGTAAGTTAAATAGATCAAATTATTCACAGAAATGAGGATGACAAAGACAAACATATACATTTTGTCAACAGATGTTCATGTTTAGGAATATATATTAGTAGTTGATAAGCTACTGCATTTGTAAAACATTATAAAAGGTGCCAAACTAAAAGAATAAGTGTGCTCTGTCTTTAATAACAACTTCATGGTTAAAAACAAAAATATGTTGTTTGTTACTGCCGAAGACCAAAGATTGTTGAATTACATTTTCTCAGTCCACGAATTGCTGGTATGGTGAAGATAATACCAACCACATAACGTTTTGATTATAGGTTATTGATTTGGGAGGTGAGTCCATCTCATCTAGAGAATACTTCCATCTGGGAAGGGTGACTGAGTTCAAATATGGTGCCAAACTGGGAGCTGTCTTGAGAAAGTGGAATGGCGAGAAGCTGGCTTACACCAAGTACGTGTGATACTGTTGCTTTGCCCATTAAAACCATCAGATCGATACACATTTCTGAATTTGACAAATTGTTTATAATTCTGTTTTAAGGACAAAACTAAATTAGAACTGGTATATCTCTAAGGAATTAACAACTTATTTTACACATATTACACATATTTTGTCCAAACTTAAAGTCTTAAAGGTAAGCTTCTCCTTAGTAAAATTGTATTCTTGTGTGCAGGAACTGGGGAGAGGCATGGGGTTTCATGTCCGACGGCAATGCTCTGGTCTTCACTGACAACCACGACAACCAGAGAACCAATGGTCCTGGTGGTGCAGCCATCATTTCCTTCTGGGAACCCAGGCTTCACAAGATGGCTGTTGGCTACATGCTGGCCCACCCTTACGGAGTAACCAGGGTGATGTCTAGCTACCGCTGGGACCGCCGCATCATCAACGGACAGGTAGTTTCTCTTTTACCAGGAATAAGGGTTAGACCTAATATTTTTTGAGTATCTTTTTGTTAATTTCTTTTATTTTGTAGGATGAAAATTACTGGGTGGGCCCTCCCAGCCATAGCGATGGATCCACCAAGTCCGTTCCCATCAACGCTGACCAGACTTGTGGAGATGGATGGGTGTGTGAGCACAGATGGCGTCAGATCAAGTGAGTCCTCAAAACGCCTGAGACCGGGAACTATTGATCTCAGACTCAGAACAAGTCACGTCTGCTTGGTCATATGGATGTAAAAACGATCTATGTTAGACGCTATGATTGGATTTTTTCCATCTCACTCCTTTAGGAACATGGTTATTTTCCGCAACGTGGTCAACGGACAGCCTCATTCCAACTGGTGGGACAACCAGAGCAACCAGGTTGCCTTTGGACGTGGTAATCGTGGTTTCATCGTCTTCAACAATGATGACTGGTAACAATTATTTGCTGAGTACTGCTGACAGAATACGGATTCACCCGCTATATCAATTAGTCGCCAGATTAAACTAACGAGACTGACTGCGGTTCATCCAACTGTCATGAACAATCAACCATAGTTTATTGGATTATTGATCTTTAAATATACTGTTGGCTTTAAAATTGCATTGCTTGTACGACCTACAAACGACTATCCAATTAGAAGCATACAGGTGAAAATAAAACCTCCAACCAATGTTATAACATTTAAAAAAAAATAATTGTTTTGTTACTCCTATTCCAAAAAACAGCCCCCTTCTATATTTCTATATAAATATTTAGATTATATACCTTGTGTTCACCTTCAGGAACCTGGACGTGACCCTTAACACTGGCATGCCAGGAGGCACCTATTGTGATGTAATTTCTGGTGAGAAGAAGGGAAGCAGCTGCACTGGGAAGAAGATCCAGGTTGGTGGTGACGGACGCGCCCACTTCAAAATCAGCAACAGAGATGAGGACCCTTTCGTTGCTATTCACGCTGACTCTAAGTTGTAAAAAAAGATGTACAACAAAAAATAAATCATATCATTAGATAAATCATCTCATCTTTTGTCGACCTACAGATGGTTTGGTCTGTCACTTTTCTGTACACGTGTGTTAAATATGGTTTTTCGATCCTATATTTATAGGGTGTGAATCCAGTTTGATGCATACAGTATGTTATAATAGAAGCACATGGTGTGGTCAAGGAAAAGAGTGTGAGTTATGGTGGGTAGCTAATCAAAGCAGAAAAAAAAAATAAAACATCCGCTTTCAAGTGGTAGCAAATGCAGTTTATTTTCCATTTTTTCGATCAACAAATACTACTGCAAACCCAAGTAAAGTAACATGTGCTGGTCACATTGACCATTTTCATAGGATGCAATCCAGGTCTGCTCTGTCCAATAAAGTAGCTCAAACTGTGCTTTGAAACAACACATTCATTGAGGATAATAATCCAGAATATTTGAGGCAATCATATTAAAAAAACAGCATGATTATAATGTGGAATAAAATTGAACCAGTCCCCAATCATTTGATGAAGATCCATCTTTAGAATCTTAAAAAATGTTCTTCTTGAATACAATTCAAAAAATATTACTTGGACCACTGAAGTTAGTTGGAGATGAACACTTGATATTGCTACTGCTTACTATTTCTGCAACAATGTGGCCACAATAAAGCACAGTGACCAGTATTTCTGCTCTATACTTGTGGAAATTACATAAACGTCGGATACCAACTAACTTACAGGCGTTCAGTCTCAGCTGCAGAGAGAGTCTGTCTTTCCCGAGTGTCAATTTCATAAATTGTATTCACGCTCTGGCAGCAGGGCAGCGAGGATGAGGAGCGGCACATATCTACACTGATTGGCTTTCGCAAGACAGCGTCGAGCAAATGATTCGCAATTTTTTGAAATATTTCAACTTTGGTGAAAAATATGTTAAACACAGAGAACCAGGTTAACGAGAGGTACATCATAAACGCTAAGAATGACCAGAACAATATTTGGGAACTAAAAGTGGGCTTACAGAAATTTAAATATGTGAACACATTGTTATTTAAACTGTTTGCTTAGACTTGTCCCCTCACTTAAGAGTAAACTAGGCAATATAGGCCTCGATGACATTTTATTTTTTCATGTAACTCATCTTAAGCATTAGGAGCAGAGGGTTGATGATATGTCGAACACTTTGATATGTGGATACAGGAGGTTCCAGTGGTTACAGGAAACCCCCATCACTAACCCCTTGAACATAACGGTACTGTTGTAGGTCATCTGGCTTTCAGAATACCAGCCTGATTTGGACAATGTCTTTAACACAAATAAGCAAACACATGCTTCTTGTCAACAAAGCAAGGAGAAGCTGAAAATGAAATACACACATGGATGGAGAGAAACTCTTAAATATGCGTTTATATTCATGAATGAACCAGAACGAAAACCGAGTGAAGCAGGTCAGATGTCTGGTCGACACAACCTTCTCAGGGGTGTTTGGGAGGAGGAGGAGCTGGGTCAGATAGTGAGCAGATGGGGCGAGGCGTGATGAAGCACACCATGCTTTATAATCAAAAGCTTCAACACACACATACATACATATTACACATAATAAAAACATAATACAGAGTCAGTAAGGCGTTCACTGCACTTTTCTATGTAATACACCTGCACGGGCAAAGGCATATGCATTATTTTCTAGTGAAAAAGTGTGCGTGGTACAATCCAATAAAGCAGATGTTGTTTTCAACACTTCTAGTTTAGAGAGATTTCTATTATATGTATGAAGTTCATATATACATACCAGTATGTAGTTATTTACCTCCGGAGGATCTATTGCAATATAAAACTATATTCCATCGTAACCATATAGTTTTACCAGAATGAGCCCTAAAACCCATTAATAAGTTATCATTATTCACTTCAGGTTCCCCTGTCTCAAATTCAATATGTATTAAATCCCGATTCTGATGACCATAAGCTTAAGAACAGTAACAGTACCAAAAAAATTCTGTATGTATGTATTATTCGGGAGGTATCGTTATGTAGACAGTTACAGTTTACTCAAACCGTATGCAAATTCAGCACTCCTGCATTCAAAATACGTAGGTAAAAGAATCAAGTAAATCGTACTTCCACTTAAATAATTATCTCCTAAAGTTGTTTAATCCTTCAGCAACACACAGTAACTAAGCACAAGTTGCATTTCAGCCATCGTGTGGGAAAATCCTTGTGTTTTGTCAGATCTGGTTTAGTTAACTTGTTTTCCACGTGTATTTTATCTGTGTTGGTTTTCCTTGATAAAGATAGAATACGGTGTGGTTACAGAAAGATATGGCCTGTTTTGTAACAGCTAACATTTGAGTGTGTAATAAAATCAGTATAAAACTGACTAATTCTATTACTGATTAAGATTAGTTTTATTCACTGTGCAATTGAGGCAAAGGTTCACACCCAAGCTGTAGAATTCTGTAAAGAAAATAAGATGCAAAGAGAAGTTTTCCTTAAGGTCATCTGATGACCAATACGATCAGATGTGATACAACATTACAAAACTATTATTAGTTAGTTAATAATTAGTACTATTATTATCTTCACAGAAGTTATACTAATTCAGAATGAACACTAAATGTGACAATGCGATTTCCTTCCTGGATAGAGGCTCACTGTCATCAGTATCATTTCATTCCTAATTCATGTTGTGGAAGAAGAACTTCATCTCAGTTTAATTTCACCTTCCTTCATACTGCCTTTGTGTATTCCTTCATGTCATGTTTTTCCCAACAACCACTGTCACAGACGGAAACTAATTTACAACCTCTGTTAGGTACATCTTTAGTTGCTTGTTAAGAAAGCGAAGACCAGACCTCATGGAATTAATCACTGTGTGTTCTATAGAAAAAAAAACTCTATGTAAAACTACAGACATGTGAGCTGAGTGCTCAGACGCTACTTACCCCCTGTACTGATAATGTCAAGGTCCTTTGTTCTTCCTGAGAAAAAGAGTTTGTTGGAAAAACTGCAATAATGTTCAAACTTAGTATGACAAAGAGTCTGTGCTCTTTCACAACACACAATGTTTGAGGCACATGGTGGTCTGGATCATCTGATAATGAAGATGTTTGTGCATCAATGTTTATAGTGTTGTGGTGGCATAAATTATCGTTTACACCCGAGGTCGACTACCAGCACCTGGGTTTTTCCAAGAGCCCCCCCCCCCACCCGTTTTAGCATGTTTATCTTCCAACTATATATTCCTGCTCCGAAGATGAAAACCTTTGAGGAGGCTTGGCGCATGACCTGCATGTGTCACGGTGTGGTTCACTTCCTGTTCCTTCCTGTATTTTGTAGTTTTCTGCCACTCGTGTCCCCGGGTAACTTCACTTCCTGCCTTGTCCCGTCATCCCCTGTGATCGTCTTAATAGTTTCCACCTGTGTCCAATCACCTGCACCTCCCTTGTGTATTTAAGCCGTGTGTCTCTTGTGTCACTTGTCGCGTCATTGTCTTTTGCCACGCATGTCCTTGTCTTTTGTCTTGGATGTCCGTAGTTCATGCCTGTGTGTTTTTGCCCCTTGGCCTTTTGGATCTTGTAACTATTAAAGCCTTTTGTTTCCTGCAAGTCTGCATTTGAGTCCTGCCTTCCACCCGCACCCCTGACAGTATGTGTGTCAACTCTGTCTCCTGTTTGCAAACGTTAAATATCCGGTCTTGATGAGGATTTTATACTTTTAAACTTCTGTTCTAAGGTGTGCTCAACACATCCCAGGTATAGATGCTAAGCACAGTCATGTCAGACATAAGTCCATGTATGGGTATGAGTTGGACCTCCTGAGCCAACCAAACCAACATAAAACAGATGAACATAAAGTAAACATACAGGTCAAAGGTAAACCAGATATGCTTTTAAATTAAAGTGCGTCCACATCACATCTCTGTTACGAATCCCAACATGCATATAAACAATTTATCCCCACAACCTGTCACCTGTTTTAATAGATAATACTGTTAAAAAGAAACTTTCTATTTGCTCTTTCTTAAAATAGATTTGTGTATGGAAGTTTTATAACTCAGGGAAAGTTTCAAAAGTAAATATTTCCTACCTGGAAAGAGGCTCACTGTTATCAGTATCATTCCATTGCGTGAGGTAACGGAAGGACGTGTTCTGTTTTGCTGCTGCATTTCCAACATTTCTGTCTGTAATAAAATAAGTAGTATACAAGTTGTGTAACTTAGGTGCATTTTGAACAGTTGGAACATTGTGTAACTGAGATCAAAAATGTACTGAAAAATGACACCTCTAACCTGACCTTTTCTGAGTGATTAAAATATTTGAAATGTCTTTATATTGCAGTCAGTGCTACATTAAACTACAAAAAACACCCTGACACGTTAGTCTTTTTTTGCTGTATTGCTGTTTTGGTCTTTAGATAGGACAACGGTCAGTGCAGCAGCTAACATCAATGTTAGATAAACAATGAATATATAAGTATTAGAATATTAGGGACATTCAGCCATTTTTCAATTTTTCAACCCTGAGCTGATGTTCAGCTCCAACTTGAGATCCTGGGTAATGATGGAGCCCAGAAAACGGAAGGACTCCACGGCGCTGACGGGGGAGTCACACAGGGTAATCGGGGCTGCATTCTTCCTTAAATGCACTACCTCCACTGTCTTCATAGTGTTAAGTGGTTTTGGCTGCACCAGGTCCTTTGTTCTTCCTGAGAAAAAGAGTTTGTTGGAAAAACTGCAATAATGTTCAAACTTAGTATGACAAAGAGTCTGTGCTCTTTCACAACACACAATGTTTGAGGCACATGGTGGTCTGGATCATCTGATAATGAAGATGTTTGTGCATCAATGTTTATAGTGTTGTGGTGGCATAAATTATCGTTTACACCCGAGGTCGACTACCAGCACCTGGGTTTTTCCAAGAGCCCCCCCCCCCCACCCGTTTTAGCATGTTTATCTTCCAACTATATATTCCTGCTCCGAAGATGAAAACCTTTGAGGAGGCTTGGCGCATGACCTGCATGTGTCACGGTGTGGTTCACTTCCTGTTCCTTCCTGTATTTTGTAGTTTTCTGCCACTCGTGTCCCCGGGTAACTTCACTTCCTGCCTTGTCCCGTCATCCCCTGTGATCGTCTTAATAGTTTCCACCTGTGTCCTTTTCTGAGTGATTAAAATATTTGAAATGTCTTTATATTGCAGTCAGTGCTACATTAAACTACAAAAAACACCCTGACACGTTAGTCTTTTTTTGCTGTATTGCTGTTTTGGTCTTTAGATAGGACAACGGTCAGTGCAGCAGCTAACATCAATGTTAGATAAACAATGAATATATAAGTATTAGAATATTAGGGACATTCAGCCATTTTTCAATTTTTCAACCCTGAGCTGATGTTCAGCTCCAACTTGAGATCCTGGGTAATGATGGAGCCCAGAAAACGGAAGGACTCCACGGCGCTGACGGGGGAGTCACACAGGGTAATCGGGGCTGCATTCTTCCTTAAATGCACTACCTCCACTGTCTTCATAGTGTCACCAGATGGTCAGATCTCCACCAGAGATGAGTGCAATGAAAGGTGCTGTCATAAGTAGGTTTCAGGAGCTTGACGGACTGGTGACTGGAGGTAGAGCTGTTAGTGTACAGAGAGAAGAGCAGAGGGGAAAGAATGCAGCCTTGGGGGGAACTGGTGCTGATGTCTCAAAAGGCTGAGACATGTTTCCACACCCTCACGTGCTGCTTCCTGACAGACAGGAAGTCCATGTTTCAGGAGGGGGTCGGTGAGGGTTTTTAGGTGGGACAGGACTGGCCGTTCAAAAGACTACAAAGGTCAAGGCAGCGGGCCTGCAGTCATTAAGTCCTGTGATCCTAGGGTTTTGGCGGATGGGGATGATGGTGGAGGCTGGAACGTGACATGTCTCCCGGGAGATGTTGAAGATGTTTGTGAACGCTAGAGAAAGCTAATCAGCATGCTTCAGAGTGGAGGGGGAGACAGAGTCTGGGCCGGGTTCTTTTTGGGGGTTCTGTTTTTTTTTAACTGTCTCACTCTAGAACGGAGAGAGTTGTTATTGGGGTGGGTGAGGGGGTCTGGGGCTGGTTGGTGGAGTTGTGGGGCATGTAGTCAGGACTATACCATTGTCTATCAAGTCTGCAGCCAAACATATTCAGCTCTTCTGCCAGGCAAAGGTCATTCATGGAGTGAAGGGGGTATAGGTTTGTGATTAATGATCTTTTGGAGGTCCCTCCAAACAGAAGCCGAGTCATTTGCTGAGAGATGGTGTTGTAGTACATTTGTTTAGCATCTCTCACCACCTTGCTAAATTTGTTTTTTTAACTCTGTATACAAGTCCTTGTACCCACTCCTAAATGCCTGGTGCTTCTGCAGTGGTAGCTTTCTTTGTTCCACTGTAAAACAGGTTTTTTCGTTATTATAACTCACCCTGGTGCATGATGGTACACAGCTGTCCCCACAGAAACCAATGTATGAAGTAACAGCCTCTGTGAACTCATCCAGACTGTAACACCAATATTAGATAAATGTTGGATATATGAGAAAGTTTTAGGACACTTTCTGATTATGCAACCCTCATGTTACCTAATTTTCAACCTGTGGGACATTGCAGAAAACCATGAGAAAGAAGCACCTGGGTAACCTCCCCACTCATTTGCCAGTCACTCATTGGTCCAGTGTAGAGACAAAGACAATTTAAATACGAATAGTGAGGCAGCAGGTCAGTGTGTTTTTTTCTCTCACCAAGGGGAAACATGAAGTTGTTGATTCTGGTGGCTCTGTTTGGCCTCGGCCTCGCCCAGCACAACCCGAATACCAAGCACGGCAGGACCAGCATCGTGCACCTGTTTGGATGGCGCTGGGCGGACATCGCTGCCGAGTGTGAGCGCTTTTTGGCTCCCAATGGCTTTGGTGGAGTTCAGGTGCGTATGACTCGACACAGAATGGGAGAGAATCGAGGAGAATGGCTTTTGTTTTAATTTTGAAATAAAATATCCATAGTCAATTTTTATGCTGAGATGGCTTATTTCAAACAAAGAACTTCTATTTAGAAAAATATTAATATCATAACTAATTATGTTATGATACCTTCCAAAAACTGAGTAGAGTGTAGATAGTTGCTGGAGAGCCTCTTTAATAACTGTCTAGTACAATATATTGACTGTATGATGTGTTTTTACCAGTGTTGGGAGTAACGCGTTACAAAGTAACGCATTACTGTAATTCCACTACTTTTAGCGGTAACGGGCATGTAACAAAGTATTTTTTTTTTAATGAAATTGAAATGAGTTCGTTACTCGCGTTACCCTCTTTGGTGACGCGAAGCAGAGGGCCGGCAAATAGTAAGTAAATAGCTGCCTGTCAGCACAAAATAGTTGTGGCCACCAAACGTGTGTGTCACAGAATAGTCGCCGTACGTGCATGTAAACAGCATCGCGTCACTCATGACGAAAGACCGCAGGCCCGCGGATGCTGCAGGCGCAGCTCCACGCAAACAACCAAGGCTCCACTTTACACGGACTGCAGTGCAGCCGATAAACCGGGCAGAGCTGAATAGATTTATTGCTTGGTATGTTGAAGATGAGATTCATCCTGTCAACTGTCGAGTCAGTTGCCTTCAGGCAAATGCCTGAAAAAGTTATTTTGTATTAAGTTAAGTATTAAAAAGGACTTTTGTACTATTGCTTTATTTGAAGGCCTGTTGCCCTGTTGATTACAATAAATAGGTCTAAAAAATATTTTTATTGTGTTTGACTGTTCAGTACTATTTATATTCATTACATTTAAAAAGCAGACATAAAAGTAACTTAAAAGTTACTTTCCAGAGTAACTAATTACTTTTGATACACAGTAACTGGTAAGTAATTCAATTACCTTTAAAAGAAGTAACTCGTAATTGTAACTAAATACTCATTTTCAGTAACTTGCCCAACACAGTTTTTGAGTGCCTTTTAAAGAACCATATAAATAAAATGTATTATTATTCTTTCTGCTCACACATGTATGTGGTTTTCTCTATGTTGCTCAGATCTCTCCTCCAAATGAGCACATCGTGCTGGATAGTCCCTGGAGACCGTGGTGGCAAAGATACCAACCAGTCAGCTACAAACTGTGCTCCAGGTCAGGCAGCGAGAGCGAGCTGAGAGACATGATCACCAGATGCAACAACGTTGGGGTAAAGAGTGATTTAGTGAAAGACACAACAGACAATGCTTGAAAGCTCCTCGTAAATCTAGAGCCTTTTATAAAGCAACACATGCTTACCAGATACACATGCTTTACGCATCATTTTTAAAGTTTTGTAATAACCGGCAGCTGCAACAAAATAACTTCTTTAACAAAGAGCAACACTATTGAATTAATGGCGCTGTCTTGTGGAATTATCATTCACACAATTTTAAATGTTTATCTTGTACGTACACAGCAAATTTCAGAGAGTTAAATTGACTCTGAGATTCAACGAAGTGTTAACAAGTTTACTCTGAATAAGTTTTAAAAATAAATCTGCCCAGTGTTAAATACATTACAGGTCATTTAGCTGACACGTTTATCCAAAGTGACTTACATTGCATTTTTAACCCATGGTTTTTACATTTTAGCCTGGGGAGCATTTAGGGGTCAGGTGTCATGCTCAGGGACACTTTGACATGGGTTGTAGCAGCGAGGGTTCGAACCGCCAACCTTGTGGTTCCTGGCTCACCCTCTCTACTCCATGCGTCACAGTGCGTAGAGTCAAACCAAACACCAAGAAGTGTCACAATGTACAGTTACAAACCTATCAACGAGTTAATTTAACTCTACTAAGTGTCGCAAATTAATCTGATCTTGACACTGGATAATGCCTCCAGCTCTTTCGTACAATTGATTGAAGAGTTGAATCAACTTTTTGCAGTGTGATTTAAACTCTGCACTTTTTTACACTTTTGCCTAACACCGGAAAATTAAGAATTAAGAATTTTGCTGTGTATGTTTTGTTGCAGCTTAAATTTTACACTCTTCATCCACTGCAGGTCAACATCTATGTGGACATTGTCATCAACCACATGTGCGGCGCCGGCAGGGGAGAGGGAACCCACTCTTCATGTGGAACCTGGTTCAGTTCTGACAGGGAGAACTTCCCCAGTGTCCCGTATTCCCAGTCCGACTTCAATGACCACAAATGCAACACCGCCGATGGCAATATTGAGAACTATGAAGATGCCAAACAGGTGATGAATGCCACTACGAAACAATGTGGTAGCTTCACTAGTATCTTAAGGTATTTTACAGAAAAAACACAAAATTTAAGTTGTTTGACCTCAAGGAGTTTTAAAACCAGAAAAGAATAATTAATACATTCAAATTAAAAGCCTATCGTCTGCCACAGGTGCGTGACTGTCGTCTAGTGGGTCTGTTGGACCTTTCCTTGGAGAAAGATTATGTCAGGGGCAAGGTGGCCGACTTCCTAAATGAGCTCATTGACATGGGAGTCGCTGGATTCAGAGTGGATGCCTGCAAGCACATGTGGCCCCGTGACCTGTCTGACGTCTACGGCCGTATGCACAACCTCAACACTAAGTGGTTCCCTAGTGGCTCCAGACCCTTCATCTTCCAGGAGGTAAGTTAAGGCTGGCGCATGCTTATTGCGGACACATTTGTCCCGTATTTTCCTCCACAACTTTGTGCACCTTTCGACCAGCAAACCGGCGTTTGCGGAAATCTCCCTCCATGAATCCAACCCGCTTCTACAACCCGCCAATGACGGCTTGTATAAGCGGTCATATTTCTTCCGACAAAAGTTCTTCAATCTGATCCGTTCTCTCGTAAACATTCTTCGTTTTAATAATGGCGGTGTCGGGCTATAAAAGCGGAAATGTGAGACTCCGTAAAGGACGTAGTTAGCGGACCAATCGCAGCCTGGTGCGCTGCGGGAGGCTTGCGTTGCTTGCGTTGCTTGCGTCGAAAGCGACGCAAGCCTAGAAAAATGGCTCGACACACGCAAGGACGCAAGGAGGTGTGAAAAGGCACGCAAGGGACACGCAAGGGGATCTTGCGTCTGCATCGCTCTAAAAACGCAGAAGCATAAACTAGGCTTAAGATTATTATTAGACTATCAAACCCACAAGGTTCCATTTTACTGTAGCATTCAGAACATATACTGTTGATGCATTCATCGTCATGTGGAGTTGCTTCAGTTCACCTCCGTATTTGATAGTTTTGTTCTTTAATGGTCACAATGATTACAAAAAAGGCTGGATGAAATTATTTTAACTTAGAAAATATAGCAGCAAACATAGCAGTCAACAGAGCTGCTGGAAATGAAGTACAGAAATTAAGATGACAAACAGCAGCAAATGAATTATGGGAACAGATGTTTATACTGCAGAATATATTAGTAGTTGACAAACTACTTCATTTATACATGTAAAAGAGTATAAATGGATACAGCATGAGTGCCAAACTCAGTTAACAAAGTCATTTGAAAAATTAAGAATATAAGTGTGCTGTGTCTTTAATAACAAAATCATGGTTATAAAACAGAAATATGGTTGTGGATACTGCTGAGTCCCAAAAGATGTGCAATTACATTTTCTCAATCCAAAAATTGCTGACACGGTCAAGTTAACCCTCATCACATCTACCTTGAATTGACTGGATGAGGTAGATAATGTTTTGATTGGCCTATAGGTTATTGATTTTGAAAATCCGTCCATCTGGCCAGAAGAGTACGTCCATCTGGGAAGGGTGACTGAGTTCAAATATGGTGCCAAACTCGGTACTGTGCTCAGAAAGTGGAATGGAGAGAAGCTGTCTTACACCAAGTACGTGTGATACTGTGGCTTTGCCTGAGTAACTAATACATTCATATTATTTATTAAACCATGAGATAGTTAAACATGTTTCTCAATTATACGAATTGTTTATAAAATGTGTTTTTAAGGAGAAAAATAATTTTATTCATGAGAACTGGTAAATCTCTAAGGAACTTCACATATTATTTTCACAACTTGGGTGTCAACTCTTCACTAGTAAAATTGTATTCTTGTGTGCAGGAATTGGGGAGAGGGATGGGGTTTCATGTCCGAAGGAAATGCTCTTGTCTTCGTTGACAACCATGACAACCAGAGAGGCCATGGTCCTGGCGGTGCATCTATTGTTACCTTCTGGGACCCCAAACTCCACAAGATGGCTGTCAGCTACATGCTGGCCCACCCTTACGGAGTAACCAGGGTGATGTCTAGCTTCCGCTGGGACCGCCACTTTGTCAACGAAAAGGTAGTTTCTCTTTTACCAGGAATAAGCATTAAATCTAATATTAAGTGAGGATCTTTTTGTAATTTTTTTTTATTTTGTAGGATGAAAATGACTGGATGGGCCCTCCCAGCAATAGTGATGGATCCACCAAGTCTGTTCCCATCAACGCTGACCAGACTTGTGGAGATGGATGGGTGTGTGAGCACAGATGGCGTCAGATCAAGTGAGTCCTCAAAACGCCTGAGACCGGGAACTATTGATCTCAGACGCAGAACACAAGTCACGTCTGCTTGGTCATATGGATGTAAAAACGATCTATGTTAGACGCTATGATTGGATTTTTTCCATCTCACTCCTTTAGGAACATGGTTATTTTCCGCAACGTGGTCAACGGACAGCCTCATTCCAACTGGTGGGACAACCAGAGCAACCAGGTTGCCTTTGGACGTGGTAACCGTGGTTTCATCGTCTTCAACAATGATGAATGGTAACAATTATTTGCTGAGTACTGCTGACAGAATACGGATTCACCCGCTATATCAATTAGTCGCCAGATTAAACTAACGAGACTGACTGCTGTTCATCTAACTGTCATGAACAATCAACCATAGTTTATTGGATTATCGATCTTTAAATATACTGTTGGCTTTAAAATTGCATTGCTTGTACGACCTACAAACGACTAACCAATTAGAAGCATACAGGTGAACATAAAACCTCCAACCAATGTTAGAACATTTAAAATAAATAATTGTTTCGTTACTCCTATTCCAAAAAACAGCCCCTTCTATATTTCTATATAAATATTTGGAATATATACCTTGTGTTCACCTTCAGGAACCTGGACGTGACCCTTAACACTGGCATGCCAGGAGGCACCTATTGTGATGTAATTTCTGGTGAGAAGAAGGGAAGCAGCTGCACTGGGAAGAAGATCCAGGTTGGTGGTGACGGACGCGCCCACTTCAAAATCAGCAACAGAGATGAGGACCCTTTCGTTGCTATTCACGCTGACTCTAAGTTGTAAAAAAAGATGTACAACAAAAAATAAATCATATCATTAGATAAATCATCTCATCTTTTGTCGACCTACAGATGGTTTGGTCTGTCACTTTTCTGTACACGTGTGTTAAATATGGTTTTTCGATACTATATTTATAGGGTGTGAATACAGTTTGATGCATACAGTATGTTATGATAGAAGCACATTGTGTGGTCAAGGAAAAGAGAGTGAGTTATGGTGGATAGCTAATTGAAGCAGAGAAAAAATGAAACATCCGCTTTCAAGTGGTAGCAAATTCAGTTTATTTTCCATTTTTTCGATCAACAAACACTACTGCAAACCCAAGTAAAGTATCATGTGCTGGTCACATTGACCATTTTCATAGGATGCAATCCAGGTCTGCTCTGTTAAATAAAGTAGCTCAAACTGTGCTTTGAAACAACACATTCATTGAGGATAATAATCCAGAATATTCAAGGCAAACATATTAAAAAAACAGCATGATTATAATGTGGAATAAAATTGAACCAGTCCCCAATCATTTGATGAAGATCCATCTTTAGAATCTTAAAAAATATTCTTCTTGAATACAATTCAAAAATATTACTTGGAAATTACATGAACGTCGGATACCAACTAACTTACAGGCGTTCAGTCTCAGCTGCAGAGAGAGTCTGTCTTTCTCGAGTGTCAATTTCATAAATTGTATTCACGCTCTGGCAGCAGGACAGCGAGGATGAGGAGCGGCACATATCTACACTGGTTGGCTTTCGCAAGACAGCGTCGAGCAAATGTTTCGCAATTTTTTGAAATATTTCAACTTTGGTGAAAAATATGTTAAACACAGAGAACCAGGTTAACGAGAGGTACATCATAAACGCTAAGAATGACCAGAACAATATTTGGGAACTAAAAGTGGGCTTACAGAAATTTAAATATGTGAACACATTGTTATTTAAACTGTTTGCTTAGACTTGTCCCTTTGGACCTCACTAGTAACGACTTCATGAACTTCTTCAATGATAAGATTCTGACTATCAAAGAGAAAATTGATGGTCTCCTGCCTTCAACCAGTGCCGACCTGTCCTCCGATGTAGGAACCTTGGATGCAGCAGTGGGCCCTGATGCCTGTTTGGATGCCTTCTCTTCCATCAACCTTGATCAACTGACTTCTTTATTTTCAAAGTCTAAATCTTCTACCTGTCTCTTGGATCCGATTCCGACCAAACTGCTTAAGGAAGTTTTTCCTTTAGTTAGCACATCCTTATTAGATATTATGAATCTGTCTTTGTTGACAGGACATGTACCACAGTCCTTCAAGGTAGCTGTAATCAAACCTCTTCTTAAGAAACCTACTCTTGCTCCAGAGGTGTTGGCTAACTACAGACCTATCTCTAATCTTCCCTTCCTCTCTAAGATCCTTGAGAAATCCGTCGCAAATCAATTATGTGACTTTCTACAAAACAATGCTTTGTTCGAGGATTTCCAGTCAGGATTTCGAGTGCATCACAGTACAGAAACAGCACTGGTGAAAATTACAAATGATCTTTTACTTGCATCGGACCAAGGACTCATCTCTTTTCTTGTCTTGCTGGACCTCAGTGCCGCATTTGATACCATAGACCATTGTATCCTGTTGCAGAGACTAGAACATTTAATTGGTATCAAAGGAACTGCACTCAGCTGGTTTAAATCCTACCTATCGGACCGATCCCAGTTTGTGCTTGTAAACGGTGAATCCTCAAAGACCACCAATGTTGGTCACGGAGTCACACAAGGTTCTGTACTTGGACCGATATTATTTACCCTCTATATGCTTCCTTTGGGCGATCTTATCAAGAAACACCGCATAAACTTCCATTGTTATGCAGACGATACTCAACTGTATCTGTCGATCAAGCCAGAAGAGACGGACCAGTTAGTTAGACTTCAAGAATGTCTTGGAGACATCAAAACTTGGATGACCGGCAACTTCCTGATGCTAAACTCAGAAAAAACGGAAGTTATCCTGATAGGCCCAGAGCGCCTTCGAAGCCAGCTGTCACGTGATACAGTTTTTATGGATGGAATTGCTCTGGTACCCAGCAGCACCGTCAGGAATCTGGGAGTTCTCTTCGACCAGGATATGACCTTCAACTCGCATATAAAGAAGACTTCAAGGACTGCCTATTTTCATCTACGTAACATATCAAAAATCAGGAACTTCCTGTCTCAAAGTGATGCAGAAAAATTAGTTCATGCGTTTGTCACTTCCAGACTGGACTACTGTAATTCTTTGTTATCAGGCTGCTCTTGTAAATCTCTTAAGCCTCTCCAGTTGATTCAGAATGCTGCAGCACGTGTATTAACAAGAACTAAGAAAAGGGATCATATCACTCCTGTATTAACTTCTCTGCACTGGCTCCCTGTTAAATCAAGAATAGATTTTAAGGTACTTCTCCTCACCTACAAGGCACTTGCTGGTGAGGCACCGTTGTATCTTCAAGAGCTTGTAACACCGTATTGCCCTACAAGGCAACTGCGCTCCATAGATGCTGGGTTACTTGTTGTTCCTATGGTTTTAAAAAGTAGGCTGGGGGCCAGAGCCTTCAGTTATCAAGCTCCTCTTTTGTGGAACCAGGTTCCACTTTCAGTCCGGGGGGCAGATTCGGTCAGCTCTTTTAAAGTAAAACTTAAAACGTTCCTCTTTGATTCTGCCTATAGTTAGGGCTGGCTCAGGTTAGTCCGGACCAGCCCTTAGTTAAGCTGCTATAGGCTTAGAATGCCGGGGGATTTCTTAGGACACACCAAGCTCCTCTTGCACGCTCTTGTTCTACCATAATTCACGTTTTATTAATGCACATGACTAATTCAGCTTCTTTCCGGAAGTTTTTTTTGTGCTTTCTTCCCTATCAGGTCTCCGTAGATCGTGGTTCCTTCGGGACCCTGGTCCTGACACCTACCGTGGCCATGCTGACGCCTGCTGCTGCCATCATCATTATTTTAGATATTAATCATATTACTTTACTCATAAACCGACATTACCCTCTCCTAAAATCTCTGTGCTCTCCCTCCCCACAGGCTTCTGTGGATGGTGGTTCTATGTCAAGGTGGTTGCCCCTGCAGTGGTCCTGCTGTGCGCCTGGCTTACTACTCACAACTACTTCATTACTATCATTTCTGTCATAGGAATTGCATGTATTATACATTGTTCATTCTGTACACATGGCATCCGTTGTAGTCTGTCCATCCCGGGAGTGGGATCCCTCCTCTGACGTTCTCCCTAAGGTTTCTTCCCTTTTTTCCCTCTTGTAAGGGTTTTTTCATTTTTTGGGGAGTTTTTCCTGTGCCGATGGTGGGTTTCGGGGCAGAGGATGTTGTATGTGTACAGACTGTAAAGCCCTCTGAGGCAAATTTGTAATTTGCGATAATGGGCTATACAAAATAAAATGACTTGACTTGACTTGACTTGTCCCCTCACTTAAGAGTAAACTAGGCAATATAGGCCTCGATGACATTTTATTTTTTTATGTAACTCATCTTAAACATTAGGAGCAGAGGGTTGATGATATGTCGAACACTTTGATATGTGGATACAGGAGGTTCCAGTGGTTACAGGAAACCCCCATCACTAACCCCTTGAACATAACGGTACTGTTGTAGGTCATCTGGCTTTCAGAATACCAGCCTGATTTGGAGAATGTCTTTAACACAAATAAGCAAACACATGCTTCTTGTCAACAAAGCAAGGAGAAACTGAAAATGAAATACACACATGGATGGAGAGAAACTCTTAAATATGCATTTATATTCATGAATGAACCAGAACGAAAACCGAGTGAAGCAGGTCAGATTTCTGGTCGACACAACCTTCTCAGGGGTGTTTGGGAGGAGGAGGAGCTGGGTCAGATAGTGAGCAGATGGGGCGAGGCATGATGAAGCACACCATGCTTTATAAAAAAAAGCTTCAACACACACATACATACATATTACACATAATAAAAACATAATACAGAGTCAGTAAGGCGTTCACTGCACTTTTCTATGTAATACACCTGCACGGGAAAAGGCATATGCATTCTCTTCTAGTGAAAAAGTGTGCGTGGTACAATCCAATAAAGCAGATATTGTTTACAACACTTCTAGTTTAGAGAGATTTCTATTATATGTATGAAGTTCATATATACATACCAGTATGTAGTAATTTACCTCCGGAGGATCTATTGCAATATAAAACTATATTCCATCATAACCATATAGTTTTACCAGAATGAGCCCTAAAACCCATTAATAAGTTATCATTATTCACTTCAGGTTCCCCTGTCTCAAATTCAATATGTATTAAATCCCGATTCTGATGACCATAAGCTTAAGAACAGTAACATTACCCTAAATTCTGTATGTATGTATTATTCGGGAGGTGTCGTTATGTAGACAGTTACAGTTTACTCAAACCGTATGCAGATTCAGCACTCCTGCTTTCAAAATACGTAGGTAAAAGTATCAAGTAAATCGTACTTCCACTTAAATAATTATCTCCTAAAGTTTTTTAATCCTTCAGCAACACACAGTAACCAAGCACAAGTTGCATTACAGCCATCGTGTGCAGTGCTGTAGTGGTAAAATTAGAGGTGGGTAAACTCTGAATTTTGTGATCATACCTCTCACTGCCTGAAAAAATATGTTGAATTTAAGAGTTAACCAGTTAAGCAGCCTGTCAATTACACTGACAACATAAGTTAAAGGAACACTCATGTACTACCTATGTCATCATAAATAGCCTATACAGCATGTTTTTTTCACATTGAGAACTGACTTGTTTTCTAATCTACGCGTCATCAGGCGTTTTTATTGTCCTTTTACCGTGCACGACCAGCGAACACAGAGCGCGCGACTACTACCCCCCCCCCCCCCCGTCGGTCATTCCGCCCGCAACGACGACTACCCCCCCGTCGGTCCTTCTCGACCGGTCCGCGAAATATTGTCTGACATGAAACCGTGAGGTAAGAAAGGTTGGGGACTGCTGGGTTGATCCACAGCGTGTGTTTACACACCTCCTGGATCCTGATTGGTCGCTGCTGCAGCCGCAAGGCGCTGATTGGATGCTCACAGACCGTAAAACAGCGCAGATGAAAATGATTCAGACTACGGCGTTTATATGTTCAACAATAGGAAACGTAGTCTTAGCTGTTTTAAAATTACACCAAGTTTATTTCGGATTATTCCAACGGAAGAATAGAAGGCGCAGGGACCTTTGAGGTGCGTAAACGCCACTTAGAGGTGCGTAAACGCTATTTATAGGTGCGTAAACGCTATTTCCAAAATTCTAGAGGTGCGTATATGGCGTTTACGTGCGTTTACCCTCCACTACAGCCCTGATCGTGTGGGAAAATCCTTGTGTTTTGTCAGATCTGGTTTAGTTAACTTGTTTTCCACGTGTATTGTATCTGTGTTGGTTTTCCTTGATAAAAATAGAATATGGTGTGGTTACAGAAAGATATGGCCTGTTTTGTAACAGCTAACATTTGAGTGTGTAATAAAATCAGTATAAAACTGACTAATTCTATTACTGATTAAGATTAGTTTTATTCACTGTGCAATTGAGGCAAAGGTTCACACCCAAGCTGTAGAATTCTCTAAAGAAAATAAGATGCAAAGAGAAGTTTTCCTTAAGGTCATCTGATGACCAATACGATCAGATGTGATACAACATTACAAAACTATTATTAGTTAGTTAATAATTAGTACTATTATTATCTTCACAGAAGTTATACTAATTCAGAATGAACACTAAATGTGACAGTGCTATTTCCTTCCTGGATAGAGGCTCACTGTCATCAGTATCATTTCATTCCTAATTCATGTTGTGGAAGAAGAACTTCATCTCAGTTTAATTTCACCTTCCTTCATACTGCCTTTGTGTATTCCTTCATGTCATGTTTTTCCCAACAACCACTGTCACAGACGGAAACTAATTTACAACCTCTGTTAGGTACATCTTTAGTTGCTTGTTAAGAAAGCGAAGACCAGACCTCATGGAATTAATCACTGTGTGTTCTATAGAAAAAAACTATGTAAAACTACAGACATGTGAGCTGAGTGCTCAGACGCTACTTACCCCCTGTACCGATAATGTCAAGGTCCTTTGTTCTTCCCGAGAAGAAGAATTTGTTGGAAAAACTGCAATAATGTTCAAACTTAGTATGACAAAGAGTCTGTGCTCTTTCACAACACACAATGTTTGAGGCACATGGTGGTCAGGGTCATCTGATAATCAAGATGTTTGTGCATCAATGTTTATAATGTGGTGGTGGCATAGATGATCGTTTACACCCGAGGTCGACTACCAGCACCTGGGTTTTTCCTAGAGCCCCCCCCCCCCCCACCCGTTTTAGCATGTTTATCTTCCAACTGTATATTCCTGCTCCGAAGATGAAAACCTTTGAGGAGGCTTGGCGCATGACCTGTATGTGTGTCAACTCTGTCTCCTGTTTCCAAACGTTAAATATCCGGTCTTGATGAGGATTTTATACTTTTAAACTTCTGTTCTAAGGTGTGCTCAACACATCCCAGGTATAGATGCTAAGCACAGTCATGTCAGACATAAGTCCACGTATGGGTATGAGTTGGACCTCCTGAGCCAACCAAACCAACATAAAACAGATGAAAATAAAGTAAACATACAGGTCAGAGGTAAACCAGATATGCTTTTAAATTTAAGTTCCTCCACATCACACATCTCTGTTACGAATCCCAACATGCATATAAACAAGATATCCCCACAACCGTCACCTGTTTTATTAGATAAAACTGTCAAAAAGTAACTTTCTCTTTGCTCTTTCTTAAAATAGACTTGTGTACGGAATTTTTATAACTCAGGGAAAGTTTCAAAAGTAAATATTTCCTACCTGGAAAGAGGCTCACTGTTATCAGTATCATTCCATTGCGTGAGGTAACGGAAGGACGTGTCCTGTTTTGCTGCTGCATTTCCAACATTTCTGTCTGTAATAAAATCAGTAGTATACAAGTTGTGTAACTTAGGTGCATTTTGAACAGTTGGAACATTGTGTAACTGAGATCAAAAATGTACTGAAAAATGACACCTCTAACCTGTGTGGTGGAAGATTTTGCACAGACAATCGTTAAGTAAGAATCAAAGGCTCTGAGTCAAGTATATCTTTTCTCCGTTTATTTCCTTGCAAGGGAAAAAGGGTCACAACAGCTACGTGGTCAGTAGACTGTCAAGAACCTCCTTTTTCTTCCCAACACATCGAGGCAGTTCTTATACCTAAATTTAGATATCGGTGGCGTCAACAGAAACCGTTAACCGTTAATCTTGTTGAGTATCTACAGCCAGGGTACTGGGAACATCTTATCCATGTAAGACACGTCAGTTCTTTGACCGTGTCCCTGCTCTCCCAACATGCTTAAACAAAGGTGGTCATAGACATAACAAACACTTTGTTCAATCTCTACAGCTATGACGCTGGAAACATCTAATCCAAGTGGGAGACATCAGTTCTTATGTCAGGGCCTTTGTGACCTAAGCACTTGCAACTAATAAACTGGTTATACAAATGAAGCATTTAAAAGGGTCACATATCATTTTCCCATTACATTGACCTTTTCTGAGTGATTAAAATATTTGAAATGTCTTTATATTGCAGTCAGTGCTAGATTAAACTACAAAAAACAGCCTGACATGTTAGTCTGTTTTTGCTGTATTGCTGTTTTGATCTTTAGATAGGACAACGGTCAGTGCAGCAGCTAACATCAATATTAGATAAACAATGAATATATAAGTATTAGAATATTAGGGACATTCAGCCATTTTTCGATTTTTCAACCCTGAGCTGATGTTCAGCTCCAACTTGAGGTCCTGGGTAATGATGGAGCCCAGAAAACGGAAGGACTCCACGGCGCTGACGGGGGAGTCACACAGGGTAATCGGGGCTGCTGGGGCTGCATTCTTCCTTAAATGCACTACCATCTCCACTGTCTTCATAGTGTTAAGTGGTTTTGGCTGCACCAGGTCACCAGATGGTCAGATCTCCACCAGAGATGAGTGCAATGAAAGGTGCTGTCATAAGTAGGTTTCAGGAGCTTGACGGACTGGTGACTGGAGGTAGAGCTGTTAGTGTACAGAGAGAAGAGCAGAGGGGAAAGAATGCAGCCTTGGGGGGAACTGGTGCTGATGTCTCAAAAGGCTGAGACATGTTTCCACACCCTCACGTGCTGCTTCCTGACAGACAGGAAGTCCATGTTCCAGGAGGGGGTCGGTGAGGGTTTTTAGGTGGGACAGGACTGGCCGTTCAAAAGACGTCATAACTACAAAGGTCAAGGCAGCGGGCCTGTAGTCATTAAGTCCTGTGATCCTAGGCTTTTGGGGGATGGGGATGATGGTGGAGGCTGGAACGTGACATGTCTCCCGGGAGATGTTGAAGATGGCTGTGAACGCTAGAGAAAGCTAATCAGCACAATGCTTCAGAGTGGAGGGGGAGACAGAGTCTGGGCCGGGTTCTTTTTGGGGGTTCTGTTTTTTTTTGTTTTTTTTTAACTGTCTCACTCTAGAATGAAGAGAGTTGTTATTGGGGTGGGTGAGGTTTTGGGGAGGGTGATACGGAGGCATTTGCCCTAATGGGCTGCAGGAGGAAGAGTGGGGGTCTGGGGCTGGTTGGTGGAGCTGTGGGGCATGGAGTCAGGACTATACCATTGTCTATCAAGTCTGCAGCCAAACTTATTCAGCTCGTCTGCCAGGCAAAGGTCATTCATGGAGTGGGGGGGTTATATAGGTTTGTGATTAGTGATCTTTTGGAGGTCCCAAACAGAAGCCGAGTCATTTGCTGAGAGATGGTGTTGTAGTACATTTGTTTAGCATCTCTCACCGCCTTGCTAAATTTGTTTTTTTAGCTCTGTATACAAGTCCTTGTCCCCACTCCTAAATGCCTGGTACTTCTGCAGTGGTAGCTTTCTTTGTTTCGCTGTAAAACAGGTTTTTTCGTTGTTATAACTCACCCTGATGCATGATGGTACACAGCTGTCCCCACAGAAACTTGTGTATGAAGTCACAGCCTCTGTGAACTCATCCAGACTGTAACACCAATATTAGATAAATGTTGGATATATGAGAAAGTTTTAGGACATTTTCTGATTATGCAACCCTCATGTTACCTAATTTTCAACCTGTGGGACATTGCAGAAAACCATGTGAAAGAAGCACCTGGGTAACCTCCCCACTCATTTGCCAGTCACTCATTGGTCCAGTGTAGAGACAAAGACAATTTAAATACGAATAGTGAGGCAGCAGGTCAGTGTGTTTTTTTCTCTCACCAAGGGGAAACATGAAGTTGTTGATTCTGGTGGCTCTGTTTGGCCTCGGCCTCGCCCAGCACAACCCGAATACCAAGCACGGCAGGACCAGCATCGTGCACCTGTTTGGATGGCGCTGGGCGGACATCGCTGCAGAGTGTGAGCGCTTTTTGGGTCCTAATGGCTTTGGTGGAGTTCAGGTACGTATGACTCAACACAGGATGATCTGTAATTTGAGAGGAGGAGGAGAATCCCTTTTTAATATCATAACTCATTATGTTATGATATTTTCCACAGACCGAGTAGTGCTGCAGAAAGTTGCTGGATAGGCTGTTTTTAATAACTGTTCAGTACAATATATTAAGGACTGCATGATCAATCTTTACCTTGTAAAGTGTCTTTGATTGCCTTTTAAAATGCTACAGCAATACATTGGATTATTATTGTTATTATTAATCTTCCTTCTGCCAACACATTTATGTGGTAAAAGCAATAATTACTGTAATGTGTTTTCTCTATGTTGCTCAGATCTCTCCTCCAACTGAAAACATAGTGGTGAATAGTCCCTGGAGACCGTGGTGGCAAAGATACCAACCAGTCAGCTACAAACTGTGCTCCAGATCAGGCAGCGAGAGCGAGCTGAGAGACATGATCACCAGATGCAACAATGTTGGGGTAAAGAGAGATTTAGTGAAAGACATTAGGAGCAATGTTTGAAAGAATCTCGTAAATCTACATTGTTTTATAAGACAACACATTTTTACCACATAGACATGCTCCACGCATCATTTTTTACAACTGGCATTCTTGTTCATGGACCATCACAAAAAAATAATAGTGAGCTGCACAGCTATTACATATTTCTGTTTGCTGAGAATGAAATCAATGCATTGAGTGAGGAAGTTAACAGATAGAAGGAAATTGTTCATACGTTTTGTTGCAGCTTCAATCCTACATTTATCCCCCGCAGGTCAATATCTATTCGGATATTGTCATCAACCACATGTGCGGCGTGGGCAGGGGAGAGGGAACCCACTCTGCATGTGGAACCTGGTTCAGTTCTGACAGGGAGGACTTCCCCAGTGTCCCATATTCCCAGCTCGACTTCAATGACTATAAATGCAAAACTAGCAATGGCAATATTCAGAACTACGGTGATGCCAATCAGGTGATGAATGCCACTCAGAAACAATGTGGAAGCTTCACTGGTTGCTTGCAACATTTCACAGAGAAAACACAAAATTAAGTGAAAATATTTCATATTGACCAGTTGTTTGACTTCAAGGAGTTTTAAAACGAGAAATGAAAAACGAAAGCCTATTTTGTGCCACAGGTGCGTAACTGTCGTCTAGAGGGTCTGTTGGACCTTTCCTTGGAGAAAGAGTATGTCAGGGGCAAGGCGGCCGACCTTCTGAATAAGCTGATTGACATGGGGGTTGCTGGATTCAGAGTAGATACCTGCAAGCACATGTGGCCCGGTGACCTGTCTGCCGTCTTTGGTCGTTTGCGCAACCTCAACACTAAGTGGTTCCCTAGTGGCTCCAGACCCTTCATCGTCCAGGAGGTAAGTTATAGACCATTGAACCCGTTAGGTTTAATCTTACTGCAGCGTTGAGAACATATATTTTGATGCATTCATCGTCATGTGGAGTTGCTTAAGCTCACCTCCGTATTTCATAGTTTTGTATTTTAATAGTGTCAGTTAGTGTCGGTTTGTTTTGTCAGTGTCAAAACAAAGATTGGATGGAATCATTTTAACAAACGCAGAAGTCAACAGACCTGACAAAAATCAAGATGACAAACGCAAAGACATGAATACTGTCAACAGATGTTTATATTAGTAGTTGACAAGCTACTGCATTTATACAGGCAAAATAGTATATAAGGATACAGCAAAAACTGGCAATCTCAGTTAACAAAGTGAGCTGCAAAAAATAAAAATAAAAGTTTGCTTTGTCTTTAATAACAAAAACATGGTAAAAAACAGAAATTACTGCTGAGTCCTGAAAGATTTTCGTCCCCCACAAATTGCTGATGTAATGTGGTAAAACCATAACCACGGCTACCTTGAATTGCCTCGATAATGTACATAACATTTTGCTTTGCCTGCAGGTTATTGATTTGGGAGGTGAGTCCATCTCGGCTAAAGAGTACGTCCATCTGGGAAGGGTGACTGAGTTCAAATATGGTGCCAAACTTGGAAATATTTTCAGAAAGTGGAATGGCGAAAAGCTGTCTTATACCAAGTATGTGTGATACTTGCTTTGCCTGAGTAACTTATCAAATCAATATATTCATAATATTTAATATATTAGATATTTATATTATATTCATATTTAATTGGACAAATTGTTTATAATTGTGTTTTTAAGGACAAAACTAATTTTATTTATTAGAACTGATTCATTTCTGAGTGAATGAATGAACAATTTCACCTATTTTGTCCAAACCTCTGTGTCTCTGTGTCCTCATCTTGTGTGCAGGAACTGGGGAGAGGCATGGGGATTCATGTCAAACAGCAATGCTCTGGTCTTCGTTGACAACCACGACAACCAGAGAGGCCATGGTGGTGGCGGTTCATCCATAATTTCCTTCTGGGATCCCAAGCTCCACAAGATGGCTGTCAGCTACATGCTGGCCCACCCTTACGGATTAACCAGGGTGATGTCTAGCTACCGCTGGGACCGCCACTTTGTCAACGGAAAGGTAGTTTGTTTTTTACCAGAAAAAAGGATTAGACCTAATATTTTCTGACAATCTTTTTTCTTAATCCATCTTCATTTTGTAGGATCAAAATGACTGGATGGGCCCTCCCAGCCATAGCGATGGATCCACCAAGTCTGTTCCCATTAACGCTGACCAGACTTGTGGAGATGGATGGGTGTGTGAGCACAGATGGCGTCAGATCAAGTGAGTCCTCAGAAAGCCAGAGACCTATTGAGAACTATTGATCTCACACTCAGAACACAAGACATGTCTGCTGGGTCATGTGGATGAAAAAAAGATCTATGTTAGACGCTATGATTGGATTTTTTCCATCTCACTCCTTTAGGAACATGGTTATTTTCCGCAACGTGGTCAACGGACAGCCTCATTCCAACTGGTGGGACAACCAGAGCAACCAGGTTGCCTTTGGACGTGGTAACCGTGGTTTTATCGTCTTCAACAATGATGACTGGTAACAATTATTTGCTGAGTACTACTGACAGAATACGGATTCACCCGCTATATCAATTAGTCGCCAGATTAAACTAACGAGACTGACTGCCGTTCATCTAACTGTCATGAACAATCAACCATAGTTTATTGGATTATTTATCTTTAAATATACTGTTGGCTTTAAAATTGCATTGCTTGTACGACCTACAAACGGCTAACCAATTAGAAGCATACAGGTGAACATAAAACCTACAACGAATGTTAGAACATTTAAAAAAAATTGTATGTTTGGTTACTCCTATTCCAAAAAACAGCCCCCTTCTATATTTCTATATATATATTTATAATATTTACCTTGTGTTCCCCTTCAGGAACCTGGACGTGACCCTTAACACTGGCATGCCAGGAGGCACCTACTGTGATGTCATTTCTGGTGAGAAGAAGGGAAGCAGCTGCACCGGGAAGCAGATCCAGGTTGGTGGTGATGGACGCGCCCACTTCAAAATCAGCAACAGAGACGCGGACCCTTTTGTTGCTATTCACGCCAACTCTAAGTTGTAAAGGAAATATACAACAAAAAATAAATCATATCATTAGATACAATTTATCTTTTGTCGTTGATTTTAAAATCCTGTCAAACCTATAGATTGATTCCATTGTATTTGCTACTGTTTTTTTGTTTTAAATATGGTTTTTCAATTCGAAAAAAATTGTAAACATCAGTTTCCAAGTGGTAGCAAATGCACAGTTCATGTTCCACTTTTACCATTAATAAACACTACTGCAAACCCAAGTATCATGTGTTGCACCCAATGTTGACCATTTCAATAGGATGCTATTTAGGTCTGTTCAATAAAGTAGCCCAAACTATTGCCATAGCACCAGAGGTGTCAAGTATTAAAATAAAAATACTTTGTTACCTTAAATTTTGGGTATATATACTTTACTGGGGTATTTTCAGATGAATTTTTACTTCTACTCCACTACATTTTAAAAGTAGCCTCGTTACTCCTATTTCATTTTGGCTTGTTTTCCAGCTTGTCATTGTCTAACAACACACACACAAAAAACCTATCCAGATATATCGCGCCATCCGCATTGAGTGAATTTGATTGTGGTTGGATGGGAAGTATAAACATTTACCGTTTGGCCCCCTTGTTGGTTTTCTCCGCGATGCACCAGCAGATGACAAAAATCAGAGTGACGCCGGGTGCAAAAAGTGGTCTGTGGAAGGTTCCTTTTTCAGAACGGCAGGTCGGTGGTCGGTTCCTCGGGTGGTTGGTGGCAGGATCATTTTCAGAACGGCACAAGCCGATCTTAGTTGGGTATTTAGCGGCATGAACCCTCCTCCTCCTCCTCATGAAGATTCCATCTAATGTTAAATAAGTATCTTCATAAATGTTTTTTCTAACTTTATTGAGAATATAGCACAACACAGCGACTTGCAAGTAGCGCAGCGTCTTAAATAGTGATATAAAGTTATGCCTTATTGCAAGGCTTTAGAAATTAACACAAGGGATTCTGTAATTGCTCTTAAATTCTGAAACGGGTTAGTTGGCCAACGTTTTGATAACCGACTGCTGCCACTTATCTATACTTTGTGATGTCACGAGAGGCTGTGTCCTGGAAGGGGGGCTACATCCCCATAAGATGGCTGTAACTAGGAACAGCTGTGGCTCCGTCTGCTGGTGGAGTTGGGAACTCCACCCCTCAATTCCCGACATTCCCGCACACCTGAAACTGATCAGGGTCTGATGACCCGAAGGGCTTATAACGGTTAGAGAGATAGGGAGGGAGGTGTGTGGGCTATGAGGGACAAGCTGCAGGTTGGGACTCTCCACGAGGAAGGCTGGAGAGACTACCTTGGGAACTACTTACGGGACGTTGAAAGAGTTACGGCTTGGTGGCCACGGGCTGCCGCTCCGATTGCAGACAGAAAAGACTGTTTACTTACCAGCAAAAAATGAAATTATGATTTCACCACCACAATGCGGCATTGCTTAAGTTTTTGACAGTTGAAGATCAACCTAAGCCATAGGTACATTTTGGAAGTTGGACTGTTTTCTGTTAATTCCTAAGAACTTAAATAAAATCCTTGTTGATATTATACCTTGGTGTCCGCGCACTCCTTGAAGTAAACCAGCGCCCGTAGCGCGTGCCCGAGGCTCGGAAAGTGGCCATACATGTTTGACCTTGGTGTCCGCGCGCTCCTTGAACTGTCCCGCTGAGAGCTCGGGAGCCTCTCATGTCGTCACAACCTCTACTTGAGTAATGAAGGTGAATACTTTTGACACCTCTGCATAGCACTGTGTTTTGGAAACCGCACATTCATTGAGGATAATAATCCAGAATAGTCCAGGGAAACATATTTTAAAAAAATAGCATGATTATATAGGCTAATGGAATAAAATTCCTGCAGTCCCCAATCATTTGAAGACACATCTTTAGCATCTTATAGTACAATTCAAGAAATATTACTTGGACCACTGAAGTAAGTTGGAGATGAACACTTGATATCGCTACTGCTTACTATTTCTGTAACAATCTGGACACGATAAAGCACAATGAACATAGATAGTCCATGCATGTACTGGGTTTAGACTGTCTTGTTAATAAAAAAAATGCAATGTTGCATTTGTAACACACCTTTCTTGCTTTGAAATCACTACGTTGTTTTTCTTTGACCTGACTGCAGTTTCACTTTTGAGGAAAACTAAGAAGTTTGGATCATTTACCTTTCTGTTGAGGGTATGCACATGAAATCCTCATATGTGGAAATCATAACACGCTCCCTCCTGAGTGGGAAAACAACAAAATTCAGCAGCTGCCATCGACACAAATTCACACAGAGATAAGTTAAAAATAAAACCTTGAGTAAATCGAAAAGGCCTCTTGTGCAACAATTATATTGGCAACACTGTTACTCTTTCTATTTGCCGAATTACAGCGCACACATGGACCACCCTTATGCTGTCCATCTGTTAGTCAAATCTGGTCAGATGAGGCACAGAGAACCTTCTGATGATACTTTTTTTTGTTGATCAACCGTTCAACAGTGGTGTTCCTAAAACTGCAGCATAATATAAAGCCCTTATAAGCAACTGTTATGTTATCATCTTTCAATGTAAAAAAATCAAAAATGTTGAACACAGAGGGCCAGGGTAAAAAGAGGTACATCATAAACTCTAATAATGAGCAGAATCATATTGATGGACTTACAGTGGACAGTAAATTGAACCTAAACCTAACGGTACTGTTATAGGTCATCTGGCTTTCAGAATACCCCCTGATTTGGACAATGTCTTAAACACAAAGAAGCAAACGCATGCTTCTTGTCAAACAAAGGAAGGAGAAGCTCTAAATAAAATACAAACATGGATGGAGAGAAACTTCCTCATCTGCTCCGGGAGATAAAATGGCCAAGAAGCGGTGCTAATCAGGATGTCTCGTGTCTACAACCATTAGAGTTTTACCATAATGAGTCATAAAACCCATAAATGTGTTATCATTTTTCACTTCAGGTTCCCCTGTCTTAAATTTGATATGTATTAAATCCTGATGCTGATGACCATAAACTTAAGAACAGTAACATTACCCTGAATACTGTATGTTTTAGGTCAGTTACAGCTCATTAAGTGAGACAATGATTTGGGAGGTGCAGTTATGTAGACAGTCGGACAGTTTACTGAAACCGTAAGTAAATTCAGCACTCAATACTCAACAGCGATTGTATCCTGCTTTCAAAATATTTAAGTAAAAGTATCAAGTAAATCGTACTTACAGTTTCAAAAGCTTATAGTTGAATGATTGTCTCATGAAACATGTCTTTCCAGAAACATCTTTCTGAAGGTGATTTTAAGTCATATACAGGATGAATCTTATACAGAAGACATACCATACATTTATTTCTTTTGCCACCGGCTTGATCCTTTACCAACACACAGTGACCAAGCACCAGTCACATTTCAGCCATCGTGTGGGAAAATCCTTGTGTTTTGTCAGATCTGGTTTAGTTAACTTGTTTCCATGTATATTTTATCTGTGTTTGTTTTCCTACATTAAAAAAAGAAGAAGGTGAGGTTACAGCAAGATACGACCTCTTTTGTAACTGTCGCACTTTCAACATTTGTGTCTGTAATAAAATCAGTATAAAACTGACTAATTATATTATTGGTCAAGATTAGTTTAATTGCCATTGAGACAGAAGTTTGCAACAGAGGTGTAGAATTCTGTAAAGAGAAGAACATGCAGAGAGAAGGCCTTTGATGACCAATACGATCAGATGTGATACAACATTACAAAACATCTTCTTATCTTCACAGAAGTTACTAATTCAGAATGAACACTAAATGTGACCACTGTCACAGACGAAAACTAATTTACAAACCTCTGTTAGGTACATCTTTGGTTGCTTGATAAGAAAGCGAAGACCAAACCTCATTGATATAATCACCCTGTGTTATGTAGAACAAACCTGTATGCAAAACTACTACTATGTGAGCTGAGTGCTGAGACACTACTTACCCCCTGTACTGACAATGTCAACGTCCTTTGTTCTTCCTCAGAAGAAATGGCGAGAGAGAATTCTACAGCCTTGTTGTGAATTTCAGTTCTAAGGTCTGCTCAATACATCACATAGATGCTAAGCACAGTCAGGTCAGACATAAGTCTTCATATGGGTATGAGTTGTCCCTCCTGAGTCAACCAAACCAACATAAAACAGATGAATAAACTAAACATGCAGTTCAAAGGTAAACCAGATATGCTTTTTAAATCAGAGTGTATTATACGAATAAAATATTGAGACTGCTAGTACGCTACTATAATATTACAAACAATGTTATGAATCCCAACATGCATATGCACGACATACAAAATATATTTACGACAGTCACATGTATGATTAGATAAAACTGTCAAAAAGTAACTTTCTATTTGCTCTGACCAAAATAGATTTGTGTACAGACAAGTTTTGTAACTGAGGTACATTTTGGAACAGTTGGAACTGAGATCAAAAATACACTGAAGAACGACACCTCCAACTTGTGCTGATCTGAGTGGTTAAAATATTTTAAAATGTCTTCATAATGCAATCAGTGCTTGTGAAAAAACAATCCTGTGATGTTTAAAGTCATTAATAGGCTGTTTTTGCTGTATTGCTGTTTTAAACCTTCACAGAGGATACAGTCAGTGCAACAGCTAACACCAATGTTAGATAAGCATTAGATATATGACAACGTTTAGGACACTTTCTGATTATGCAACCCTCATGTTACTTATTTTTCACCCTGTGAGACGTTGCAGAAAGCCGTGAGAAAGAAGCACCTGGGTAACCTCCCCACTCATTTGCCACTCACTCATTGGTCCAGTATAGAGACAAAGACAATTTAAATACGATCAGTGAGGCAGCAGGTCAGTGTGTTTTTTCTCTCACCAAGGGGAAACATGAAGTTGTTCATCCTGTTGGCTCTGTTTGGCCTCGGCCTCGCCCAGCACAACCCGAATACCAAGCACGGCAGGACTAGCATCGTTCACCTGTTTGGATGGCGCTGGGCGGACATCGCTGCAGAGTGTGAGCGCTTTTTGGGTCCCAATGGCTTTGGTGGAGTTCAGGTACGTATGACTCAACACAGGGTGGGAGAGAAGGAGGAGATTGGCTTTGGTTTTAATTTTGAAATAAAATGACCATAGTCAATGTTCATGCTGAAGATGCACGAGGTGTACAGGTGGGTGTTTGGGGGAGGAAAACATGCCATTCAAAAAAGGATAAATACAGTCTATTCATTATTCATTTTGTTATAAACACTAAAACATGAAGCTGTAATAGCCGACAATCCTGTTATCACTTACTGAATGACATCAAATAAAACAGGGAAGTAAAAGCAACAGATAACAGGGGAGTCCATCTTAATTGAATAGAACATCTGTTTGATTGTTTGTACCTCTAAATATGACTTATTTCAACAATAACAACTTTTTTTCATGATATATACATATCATAACTTATTATGTTATATTGTCCTATGACTAGTACTGTAGGAAGTTGGTGAAGAGGCTCTTTTTCTGTGGTAAAAGCAACTTTACTGTAATGTGTTTACTCTATGTTGCTCAGATCTCTCCTCCAACTGAGCACATCGTGCTGGATAGTCCCTGGAGACCGTGGTGGCAAAGATACCAACCAGTCGGCTACAATCTGTGCTCCAGATCAGGCAGCGAGAGTGAGCTGAGAGACATGGTCACCAGATGCAACAACGTTGGGGTAAAAAGTGATTTAGTGAAGGATATTGAGATTTTTTTTTTGTTGCTGAGAATGACCTCAATGCATCGAGGAAGTGACAGTTAAGAGATAGAAAGGAGGTGTTGATACGTTTTGTTGCGGCTTCAATCCCACATTCATCCCCTGCAGGTCAATATCTATGTGGACATTGTCATCAACCACATGTGCGGCTCCGGCGGTGGAGAGGGAACCCACTCTTCATGTGGAAGCTGGTTCAGCGCTACCAGGAAGGACTTCCCCAGTATCCCGTATTCCCAGTCCGACTTCAATGACTACAAATGCAAAACTAGCAATGGGGAAATTCAGAACTACGGTGATGCCAATCAGGTGATGAATGCCATTCAGTAAACAACGTGGAAGCTTCTCTGGTAGCTCGCGGCATTTCACAGAACTTTTTTATCCCATACAATAACAAAATTAAGTCAAAAGATTCCATATTGACCAGTTGTTTGACTTCCAGCTGTTTTAAAACCAGAAAAAAATAACTGCTTATTCTCTGCCGCAGGTGCGTGACTGTCGCCTGGTGGGTCTGTTGGACCTCGCCTTGGAGAAAGATTATGTCAGGGGCAAGGCGGCCGACCTTTTGAATAAGCTGATTGACATGGGAGTCGCTGGATTCAGAGTGGATGCCTGCAAGCACATGTGGCCCGGTGACCTGTCTGCCGTCTACGGTCGTATGCACAACCTCAACACTAAGTGGTTCCCTAGTGGCTCCAGACCCTTCATCTTCCAGGAGGTTAGTTAGATAGACCATCAAAACCATCATGTTCCATTTTACCGTGAAGATTCGTTAATGCATTCATCGTCATGTGGAGTTGCTTCAGCTCACCTACGTAAATGATAGTTGTGGTGAGAATTCAATATGACAAACACAAACACACGCATACTAGGAAAAACGTTAATATTCAAGAATACATTAGTATTTGACCGTGAATTTATAGAGGTAAAATAGCATAAAGGCATTTTCGCAATCCACAAATCACTGGTATGGTGAAGTCGATCTTAAACACTTACACCCTAAACTGACTGGATAATGTAGATAACGTTTTGATTATAGGTTATTGATTTGGGAGGTGAGTCCATCTCGGCTAAAGAGTACGTCCATCTGGGAAGGGTGACTGAGTTCAAATATGGTGCCAAACTGGGAACTATTTTCAGAAAGTGGAATGGCGAGAAGCTGTCTTACACCAAGTACGTGTGATTCTGTTGCTTTGCCTGACTAACATATCAAATTCATGTATTCATAATATTTATTCAACCATGAGCTGACAACACATTTTAAAAGTTGTTATGTTAGTTGTTTTTAAGGACAAAACTCATTTCATTTTTTAGAATTGCTACATCTCTGATTTTTTTATTTAAATACATGAGATGTATTTACCAAACTTGGGTGTCTTAAACGTCAGCTCCTCATTAGTAAAATTGTATTCTTGTGTGCAGGAACTGGGGAGAGGGATGGGGTTTCATGTCCAACGGCAATGCTCTGGTCTTCGTTGACAACCACGACAACCAGAGAGGCCATGGTGCTGGCGGTGCATCCATTGTTACCTTCTGGGACCCCAAGCTCCACAAGATGGCTGTCAGCTACATGCTGGCCCACCCTTACGGAGTAACCAGGGTGATGTCTAGCTTCCGCTGGGACCGCCACTTTGTCAACGGAAAGGTAGTTTCTCTTTTACCAGGAATAAGGATTAAACCTAATATTTTCTGACAATCTTTTTCTTAAACTCATTAATCCATCTTTATTTTGTAGGATCAAAATGACTGGATGGGCCCCCCCAGCCATAGTGATGGATCCACCAAGTCTGTTCCCATCAACGCTGACCAGACTTGTGGAGATGGATGGGTGTGTGAGCACAGATGGCGTCAGATCAAGTGAGTCCTCAGAAAGCCAGAGACCGGGAACTATTGATCTCACACTCAGAACACAAGACATGTCTGCTTGGTCATGTGGATGTGAAAACGATCTATGTTGAACGCTATGTTTGGATTTTTTCCATCTCACTCCTTTAGGAACATGGTTATTTTCCGTAACGTGGTCAACGGACAGCCTCATTCCAACTGGTGGGACAACCAGAGCAACCAGGTTGCCTTTGGACGTGGTAACCGTGGTTTCATCGTCTTCAACAATGATGACTGGTAACAATTATTTTCTGAGTACTACCATAGTTTATTGGATTATTGATCTTTAAATGGCTTTAGAATTGCAATTGCATTGCTTGTTCAACCTACAAACGGCTAACCAATTTGAAGCATACAGGTGAACATTCACACAGGTGAAACTTCCGACCAGTGTTAGAACATTTAAAATATGTTTTTATGTTTGGTTTCTCCCATCCCATAAAACAACCCACTTCTATATTTCTATCTATCTATATATATATATATATTTATAATACTTACCTTGTGTTCACCTTCAGGAACCTGGACGCGACCCTTAACACTGGCATGCCAGGAGGCACCTACTGTGATGTCATTTCTGGTGAGAAGAAGGGAAGCAGCTGCACCGGGAAGCAGATCCAGGTTGGTGGTGATGGACGCGCCCACTTCAAAATCAGCAACAGAGACGAGGACCCTTTTGTTGCTATTCACGCTGACTCTAAGTTGTAAAGGAAATATACAACAAAAAATAAATCATATCATCAGATGAATCCTATATTTTGTCATTGATTTTAAAATCACGTCAAACTTATAGATGGATTGCATTGTAGTTGCCACTGTTCTTTTCTGTACATGTGTGTTAAATATGTTTTTTCTATCCTATATTTGTAAGGTGTGTACACAGTTTGACGCATGTTATGATAGAAGGAAGAGAGAGAGAGTGACGTGGGATAACTTCAGAGCACTCAATCAAATCAAAGAACAATTGTAAATGTCAGTTTCCAAGTGGGAGCAAATGCATAGTTCATGTTCCACTTTTACCATCAATAAACACTACTGCAAACCAAAGTAAAGTATCATGTGTTGCACCCCATTTCAATAGGATGCAATCCAGCTACAGCAGCTGTAGAATAAAATCATTTGATGAAGACACATCTTTAGCATGTCATATAATATTCTACTCCAGTACAATTTAAGAAATATTACTTGAACCACTGAAGTTATTAGGAGATGAACACTTAATATCGCTACTGCTAACTATTTCTATAACAATGTGGTCACAATAAAGCACAATAAACATAGATAGTCCAGGCATGTAGTGGGTTTAGATCAGTCTTGTTAATGAAAAATATGCAATGTTGCATTTGTTAACAAATCCTTTTACTCTTTGATATCACCACATTGAAGTTTCTCCTTGAAATGACTGCAGTTTCACTTCTGGGGAAAAGTTTGGGTCATTTACTTCTCTCTTGAGGGTATGCACATGAGCGAGTTTTGTATGTGGAAATCATAACACGCTGCCTCCTGCGTGGGAAAATAACAAAATTCAGCAGCTGACATCCACACAAATTCAGTTTGAGAAAATCAAAACGGCCTCTTGCGCAACAATTGTATCGGCCATCGGCAAAACACCAACACTCTGTCTATTTTCCCAATTACAGTGCACATATATATGAGCACACAGGGATCACCCCTATGCTCTCCATCCGTTAGTCAGATCTGGTCAGATGAGGCTGCAACGACGACATTCGTCATTAAGGCAGCGTTTGGGCTCAGGGGAAAACGAGCAAACTCTCAATCCTCCCTTCCTTCTCTCTCCATTCGTCTACCTACCATCGCCTTCACCCTGTGTCCGGGTGATAGAAAGTAGTAATAGAAATACTCCTAGGAACCCGGCACACCTGCAATCCCCTCCCTTCTGTCTCAGAGGCTTCTTCTGAAGTTGTGAGCAGCTCTTTAATTTAACAGCACTGCACGCGAGGTGATGAATCTTCGCCTGCGAAGATGTGCGAGCGTGAATGTCAGTGTGAGAGAGAGAGTGTGCAAGGGAAGGAGGGAGGGAGACCCTAACGTCGGACTGGGCTCAACATGTTGCGACTGTTAAATTATTGACCTTCTCTCCATCTTTCCGGTCCGGCAGCTGTGAGGACCTGTATCTTCCGATTAGCCGCAGAGATGTCAGTGTAGCAGACCAGGGTCTTGGGTCCCGTCATCCTCACTGATGCTTTGTGACATGGCTGTCAACGGTGTCCCCTTCCTGTTTCATATTTCATATGGTGCACCAGACCTGCCTGTCACATCACCCAAGGAGAAAGACAGTCATCAACTTAAATACTGAGCAACCAAGTTTTTACTATCTATTTAGCTGCCTTCTTTGAAAAACACGGTAGGTTTTCATGCAGGGCGCTGTGATAAATACAAGGAACAGGAGATTTCAACATTGTTAAATAGGCTTTAATAAACGCTGTAATCAATTACAAAATGTATTTTAACACCTTCATTAACAGTTACATTTTCTTGGGATGGTTGTCTGATTGGTGCTGTCATTTTCAGTGATTGCAGTTATCATAAACTGGACGTTGTGGCACCTGGGTAATGTTCCACTTCATACCACATGGGCGCAGTATTGACACAAAAACAACAAAACAAAAGGTTTTTTGAAAGAGATAAGAAAAAAAGTCAATGACACATTTTATTCTCAGTAATATTTATTTCCTAACTGGTTGGAATTCAATGCAACATTAGTAAAGATGCAAAAAGAATTCATGATCGATGTTTAATTTGACAAAATGAGGATAAATAATAAATATCATTTACTGTGTAAAATAGATGAATGATGTATGACCGTGTTGCTTGTACAAACTTAAAACATACAAAACTCCATACTGTTGGGGTGTAAGTGTTTGCTCCTAGCTGATGCAGACCACTAATGTAAGCAGCCCATTGTTTCTTCTGAATGATATTAACATCCTGTTCCTCAAAGAATCATTCTTACAAAGTGCAGAGAGGTATTGATCCCAAGCTCTCCACAGGAATCCTAATCCATTTTCTGGTCACAGGCGAGTCCTGTTAAGCTTCCTCACCGTGGAGCTGTCTCTCCATATTTCCACGAGTACTGGCCCTTTCAAAATGGCAACATCTTGGCAACTTGTGAGAATAAAAGTAGGCCTGTTCACACACTTGTTTGCATCTTGACTGAATATTATACATATTGTGGTATAGCAAGTTAGCATTAATTTAGCCTGTTCATATTATTTGTATTGTATTTAGGATACTTTCGTACCTCTATTGGCTTTTATTTTTGAAAAAAGAGCCATGAAGGTCAATGGCATAAATATTTGTATATGAAGATAAATTGAATTGAATTGAATTGAATTAATAATCCCCTGTGAATCATGGACTCAAAGAAACTGGAGCATCAAATGCATTATATACAGTACATTGTAGTGAGCAACCTCGAGAGAGGAGACGTTTACAATCACATACCATTAAATACAGCTAAGACTTAGGTTTAGGCACATTTAACAGAATCATTCAAAGGATGTTTTTCGTTACATTTCAATTTAATCCTATGAAATGAAGAAGAAGATAGCATAGCATTTTCTTGATATGTTAGTAAATCGGTCTGTGTCACAGTTACCCTTTTCCAACACCTTTGCTGTCCTTGCAGTGAGCTTATTCATACCCCCCACTAATAGATTATACAGCAGCACACAGAGCAATGTGAAGTTTGGCCTTTTGTGTCCTCATACATTTCTCTGCTTTAGTCTTTAATGATATCATTTCCTGCCTTAGTCATCTTTTCTAGCTGACACCCCACAGGGTGGCCAACATTTAGTCTCCGGCGTGTGTGTGTGTGTGTAGTCTGTGCCCCAGGCCTTCTGAATGAGAGAGTGTGACAAGCCCTGGATCTCATACCCAGACACTAATATGGAACTAAAATACCACAATGAAACGAGCGCCGGCACAACTTTGCAATTGATAATTGAGACAAACTCATTCAGTCGCGGCTCATTTAATGTAATGAGCAAAGTGAGCTGCTCAATTTGCATACTGATCAGATGCCTCCACCAGGATACACGGTCCCCTCTCACAGATATTCACTGTGGATATTACATCTAATCAGAGCAGGGATTTACTTTACAAACACACTTAGAGGAGTGCAAACCAAGGCTTTCACTTAGACCATTGCCACGCCTTAATCACCTCAAAGACAAATTGGGCAAAGACGGGCATTGGGTGAACAGCTTTTTTTTAGTTGGTGCCAAATTGAAGTGCCCCAGATACGGGGTTTAGTACGGATCGAACGGATTGGAAACTCAAAGCACATTTGGTCTTTGGAAATCCTGTCTATTTCAGCCACATTTATATTTCATGCGTCGGCATGAAATCTTATTCGATGACCTCTTTGAGGTGTTGCGCTTTCTTTATCGATCCCTGTTATTGCAATGGAAGTCCCCTGCTGCAAGTGTTTGCTCCCTTAAACTCTCTCAGCGTTCCAGCAAATTCCAAATGCTCTGCCCGGTTGTTGGTATTGCACACGGGAGAAAAGCAGCGACCAAAAGAGGGATGGCACCGGAGGTGGCTGGTCGAAATCACATGTTTGTGCCGCGGCTACAAGCACTGCCGGAAGAATTGGACCAGGGACGCAGCCCGCGACCCGGTTCCAGGGCCGGCAGGCCTGTGGAGCAAGACTTTCTGAAAGGGAGCAGATGGTGACATGAATAGTGCAGCGGGACCCGTCCGCCCCCGCCCGTTGCCTTGCGTGTTGCACATTACCTCAACAAACGCTTCTCATAATTGATGTATTGGAATGGCCCCATCATCACTGGGTTTTGCAGAGTGGCAGAAACATCAAGGTCACGACTGCTGCCCTGATATTTGTATGGGATGGGACTTCTTTAAGGGGAGTGGACTTCTAGAAACTTCGTGGAGACTTCCACACACAGTGGATTTGTTTATAATCGTGAGTACACGGTGCACTGCTGCAGACGACGGAGTGTAGATGTAAATGTTTGACTACATTTAAGTGTAGTTTCTTATTTCATTAGGGATTTTATATATTATATGTGGGCGGTTCAGAAACGCTTTTCCCACCGAATTCCTCATCTGTCTACCAAGCATTGCGGGTGAATGCAGTTGGGGGAGAGGGAAGGGGGGGGGGGGCACAAAAACACTTTAATTATACATGGCAGCCCTGGGCAACTCATAACATTAAAGTTGCATGGCTTGGTTTAGACGGACTATGTCAAAATCCGTCGTGTGACCCAGGCAGCCCCGTGTTCTGCTACAGTTTAATTTATAAAATCTAGCGGTTTTCTGTTAAAACCATTTGATCGGTTCTTATATTCCCTATGTCGATATTTAACAGTCAACCTGAAAGTTTAATTATTTGAAAAATGTGACGCCTTTTTTTTATTACAAAAAAATATTTTCACTGTAGTTAGCAAAATAATAATATGACATATGTTGTAATGCCACAAATGTCTGTTATAAATGAAGTGTATATAGCTTGTTTTGGCCAAAATTAATTGCAGTTTTGTGTAATTCTGCTGCGGGCAGATCATGAGAACGTTTTCTATTTTGGAAATAAAAAAAATTTCAATTTGAAAATATGAAATTGGTTACATACATCCAGCTATGGATGGCAAAAAAAAGCAAAAAAAATGTTGAACTTTTGCTTTCATAATCTCAGGCTCAGATGCAACTTCTCCTTTAGTTGGTTACCATTTGTGTTACAAATGCCGTGTGCTGTAGGACAGTAATTTGTTCCCTGTATGCCTGGCATTAAAATTCAATTATAATACTTCCCTGCAAATGTAGTTCATTATAAGTTCTTGTCACTTGTCACTCACGATGCATAACCCCCAAACAATGACCAAACTACAGGCTGCAAAAATGTTTCCCAGAGACATTAATGCATTTTTCTAGAATTTAAATGCGGAGAGGAAAACAACAACAGGCAAATGGCCTCTTCAAGGTGAAACGAGTGTTATTTTATTAATACCCAACCCATTCCCTCCTTCATTGTCTCCTCTCCCTGGGGGGGCCAAGCCGCTGCGCCCCAGAAAGCTGCCATGACCATACTAAGGGGAGCGGGAGCAATGGGGGAGATGGGCGGCTTCATGGTCACCCAGACAGAGGCAGCACTGAACACGTGCAGCAGTTCTCCTCCTCTGCACAAGCACTCACTTTCTCCGCTTGACCTTCAGAGACAGCGAGAGTGGGTTGGGTTTAGAGCGTGAGTACCGACTGAGAAAAGAATCACATTTTCATTTCAGAGGTTGAGAGTATGGCTAAAAGTGTTCCGAATTTGTGTGAATGTTGATGATTATGATGAACAAAATGGGCAGGAGCTTAAACGGGCGTTCTTCCGATGGTGTTTTAAAAGTAAATTAAGTTTGGGATTTTCAAATTCATCTTTTTTTTTTCTTAATACATGTTAGGGAATAAGTATTTCACCTCCCTTCTCTCTGTGAGTCGCTTCCTGTTCCGCAAAAGATTGATTGGCTGAGAACAAGATTGACATGTCACCGACAGCTGCCCGGCCTCCTAACGCTGTTAGGTCAATGCACCCTGACAGCAAGCTGACACCCCAATTTCCGGATGAGCTGCACGCTGTCCGCTGTCTTTTAGAGTAAGCTTAAGACATCCCTCCCCTTTCCTCCTGCTTAATTTTGTTCCATCACGAGTCATCTAATTATGCGGTTGTTCCCTTTGTTGTGTCAGCAGATGGAGAGTGCTTGCAGGACATGTAACTTCAGAGTATTTAACGAATTAAAGGGATCTTATGTTCTTAAGACCACTGTGAGGTGAGTGAAAGGTAAAGTCTCAACACGTATACAATTGCAAATGTATGAACAATAACTCGAAGAAAAAAAAAGTTGCAGGCACTCATAGTCAATTTTCTAGAGTATCTACATATATTCAAAATAAATATGATATTTTAGTATTACAGTATCATGAAAGATCTTTTGCCATAACCGTGCATGTAAGACCGCGGCTATGCTGTAAGCTAAACACATTCCCCATCCCCCTAGGTTGATGCTTCTAGTGAAAGCACACAAAGAGTAAAAAGTATGTGACTAAAATCAAAATGAGATAATTTGACCAAATATGAGGTGGTTAAAAGTTAAAAGAGTAAAAACATTCATGGTAATAGTAGCCTGACTGCTATTTAACAGTTAATTACTAGGTTGTACTAGCGACACGTTAGCCTTACACAGCCAGCTCAGTTACATGTAAAAATATAATTCAATTTAAAATATTTATTAACTTCTGATTTGGTCACAGATCTGACAAATGTAATAATGATGTATCACCTACCAAGGCAATATTCTTACAGAAAGTTCACACTTGCATTTTCTTGCATAGCAAATCAAAATATCCCAGAGGTATCTCTTCATGCACTGTGATGCACATGCCCTCAATTGGGTTTTATCTCAAGGTGTAGCAAAAATTTGAGAAAAAAACTTTGGTTGCCTTCTTTTCTCCCCAAAACAAATGCAGCTTATTGCTGAAATAGTGACATTAAGCGCGTGGAACTTTTGCCAAAATTAGAATGCACTGTTTTGCACAATGAAGCTCTCAAGGATCTGTTTCATTACATAGTTAAACACGGTAATGAATTTGAGGATACTGTGTTACACAGTGCAGAGGAATACATATCAAATCGGGGGAAACTTTGAATTTGCCTTCACCTTTTAACTACATGTTTGCACGAGCAGATGGGCTCTATGACTTTTTACAGAATAAATTATCTGCAGTTTTGTACGCCAGGGGTGGACAAAGTTTGTATTTTCATTGAGGTTTTGATAAAATACATGAAGAGATTGTGCAGAACAACGGCGTGCCAAGCGGACGGAGAGCCCACACAGAGAGTTGCTAGAAAAGTTGCATGATGACATTCTGCACAATATTGGAAATCAAGTGCAAAATTGGTTTAAAGATCACAAAAAAACCTAACCAGCTTTAACTTTACTTTCCCTGGAACTGCCCTCTTGAGCCTCACAGCAAGCTACAGACAGATTTCTGACTAACCCCAGCTGGAACCGAACCGTGTGTGATGTTTTCCACGGCAGATTTTCGAAGGAAAGAATCCATCCGACCACCTCCTCTTCTCTAACATAAAGGACTCTGTGACGGCAGGCTTCAGCTATATGCATATATTTAACAATCCCCGTCACCGCTGCATCTGTGGAAAGGACATGTTCCACCATCAAATGGATAAAAACATATGGGAGGAAGTTTTTTAGAATATGAAAACCATGGATTAGCTTTGTGGATGGGTTATGGAAAAAAGTATGGATTTTGTCTTTGAGTGAACATCATCGATGACTTTAATGAGTAAACAAGCCACTGCTGCTTCAAATGGAGCATACAGGAGGTAGAAGTGCCTTGATGTCCCATCTATATTCAAATACACATAATGCACAATAAATACTATGTGTTAATTCTATAATACTCTGATCATAGTTAGGGCATGCGGCTCTAGCGTCAGGTAATTGAACACTTCCCAAATCAAGCCAAATCAATCCCTTATGGCATTCATGATTTAATAAGACAACATAACAGCCCTTTTCCAACCCCAGAAGTGATTGTTAATCTGCCATCCTGAACATGAAACCACTTTTGTGCCCTCCTTGTCGTCGCGGGAATGAATTCAGTTCATGCTGTATAATGAGAGTCGGTATGGGGTCCATATGGTTACAGCAGGGTTGTGTAGGAGCAGAGAAAAGGGGACAGGAAGGGGGTAATGCACCTTTTTAATGAGTGGTTAGTCTCTGTGGCACACCTGCACTCTAGAAATCTGTGAGGATTGCTCACTGGAGCCTAGAGAGGTTTAAGACCTGAGTAAAGTGCGATTGAAGAGCCTTAGAGTGCCTTAAATGCAGAACTGACTTCATCAACAGCCATATTAAATGCATTAGCCTGGCTGATTAGGGAAAGTAGTACAGCCCTGCTGGATTTTTACCTTTGTTGTGAACGAGCAACACAAAAAGCTAATCAGGTATTGCATGTCAATCTTTTTACCAAGTGTCTATGGGTCATCTGGCTCGCTGTAGGTTGTCGTACACCCCGAATGTATGTAATGTAATATGTAATGTAATGTGATAAATGTAATGTATACTCCCGAATGCATTGTGACCTAAATCGTCGGTGATTCAGTTTATGTTGTCTCTCTCTGTGGCAGCTAGTTGGAGATTTGTCTGCCACATGGCTGATTCCGTGCGATTCATTCTCCGACCATGTGCTCGCAGCTTGGCGTAGCTGTCCTTGCAGCGTCTGTTTCACAGGACAATGATGTGGTTTTGAGAGTGAGCCAGTGGTGGTAATAGCCGGATTTCAGGTACTGCAGAAACCAACAGGGAATACTGCGCAAAGGCTGAGATGGACGTTTAATCTGCCCTGAAGATTTCAATAAGGTCATCTATGTTTCATCTTGGAGAATACTTCATTCAATAAGCGCACACACACACAGCAGAGCATTTAAGCTATAATTGTTTTGACCTTGACGTTTTGAAAGAAAGAGATCAAAGATCCCATATAGCCTCGGGGCCAGAAATGCACAGTACAGTAGCTATAGTAGTTTTTATTTCCATCCAACATTTCGCATTGCAGTCTGACTGGGCTAAATTAACGTGGTTTGACTGGGAAATAGCTGCTCAAGGACAAACTAAGACAAACAGCATGTTATCCTGAGCCAGAGAGGTGGACGGAGGCGACTGATCTTTCATAAGAAGACCACACTAAGACCACTGGGGGCCTATTAGGGGCTACACATTGTAGTGCCTTGTCATGCATTCACTATATGTATGCCTCTCAGTTATCTTTTAAATAATGCATCTCTGTTTAAGCAGAGTCCTGCTTTTTTAAATGCAGCACCTGGCACGCTTTGGTATTCCGCAGTTTGCTCCCTCCCGGGGCGCAGGATTTTTTCTAAGTCTGTGTGAGAGGGGCTTTGGTTTGGAGATGTGAGGGGAGAATATGACTGAACTGAGTGCTGTTGAATGACAATGATGCTAGTCGGAGCAGTGCCTGGTTTGTATTGTGTGGTAGCTGCAACACAAAAAACATAAAGAAATAGGAGACAAGGGTAGCTCTCTAAAAAAGATGAATCAGTGAGGATTTCTGGCATTCAAAATATGGTGCAATTTTCCACACCCAAAAAATGCAGACTTAAAATGAATTTTAATTGCTCCTTTATACTTACTATTTATATCTCAATGGATTTTAAGAATATTACCAAAATTAGGAGGACAAGGGCGTCCTATATATATATATATATATATATATATATATATATATATAATGAGGGCGGCACGGTGGCGTGGTGGTTAGCACCGTTGCCTCACAGCAAGAAGGTCCTTGGTTCGATTCCACCCAGTGGCCTTTCTGTGTGGAGTCTGCATGTTCTCCCTGTGTCTGCGTGGGTTCTCTCCGGGTTCTCCGGCTTCCTCCCACAGTCCAAAGACATGCTCTGGGGATCAGGTCAATTGGGGACTCTAAATTGTCCGTAGTTGTGTGAATGTGAGTGTGAATGGTTGTGTGTCTCTGTGTAGCCCTGCGATTGGCTGGCGACCAATCCAGGGTGTACCCTGTCTATCGCCCGAAGTTGGCTGGGATGGACTCCAGCCCCCCCGCGACCCTGTGTGCAGGATAAGTGGTTAGACAATGGATGGATGGATGGATGGATATATATAATGTGTGTGTGTGTGCTTTTTTTAGACTTTGCTTTTTAGTATATGCATAAAAATGTGCATTCCAAATTGAGTTTATAAGTCTAATATGTGTTTGACACCTTATCTTAAAGGCCTATTAGAGAAAGTGTAAAAGATGCATAATGAGCTGAAAGCTTCTAGGTTGATTCTTTCATTAGCTCTGACAATGAAAGTATGTTTCAAACCGTCTCAGACCCTGATGAATCTGCAATTTTAAACGATCCATTTCATTTGGTGCGGCTGTGTCAAAGAGATGTTGAACGGTCCTTGAGCAGCATACTACACCCTAAATGGCTGTCATTGAATATTATTCTCCACTAGCACTCTACCACTACTACTATTGACTTAAGAAATCTAATATAATTGAGTAAGTGTTCCTCTGTTGGCCTAGAATATAATTCAGAGTATTGCTGACCACGTTTACTTTGCCCTGTTGGGGAAAGATTATGGAGAATTGAGGATTCCGCTCCCTGCAAAGAACACCTGAACATCAAAACACTGAAGATATCCTAATCCGCCATGACGGCGATGGCAAGAATAACTCACAATCCCACATTACACCAAGTCATCAAACTCCTTTTTGGAGGATGTTTAGATTGACAGTGATGTAGAGTATTGGGCCAGTAACTTGTTCTTTAACCGATAATACAATTTACAGACAATAAGGGATTCATTGTTAATCTTTCGGGAAAGGTGCCTGTTTGACCTCATAATGTGCACAACTAATCACTAACACTGACAGTAACTTGCATATAGGAAGTAAACAGTAGGGGGTTAATAATTAAAAATCAAAAGATCTGAAACGTGCATCATCGGCACTCTAATTCCAAGAATCAAAGGGAAACTTCTTAACATCCCCGCTAGGGATTCTCACAGCATTGCTCCAGTATGATTGGTTTCTGAATGCATGTCTTCTCAATCACAGAAGGCCGCACAGTTTGGGGGCTCCTTACTCTGAAGCCAATCCAGCCTCAGATGGAAATAGAGGCAATTAAACAGGTTCTCAGTCAGTCCATTTGTCACTGGTGGAACCCGAGGAACGTTTCCCCTCATACTTCAGAGTAATGACCGGCTGTGGACTCGCAGGGACTCGGATCAACGGGATAAAGTTCAACATCAAATACAGATAAGGTTCCCTGCAGAGCTTTCGGCTGGTGGAAACACTCTGTTTTTTCCCCAAAAATAAGACTTGTCTGAAATCAAAAGGTGCTCCAGTATTGACTGATTTTATGCTCTTTTGTTCTATGCACTTTGACATTATACTGATATGGTTGGGTAGTTTGGCACAAATCAGTTGGGATTTTACGGGAACCAAACTTTTGTTTTTCTACTCCTAACCACCCATCTTTACTGTCTAAAGTTTCCCCCAAACTCAACACCAGCAGATGTCACCAGAAGCAAAAGTCTTTACACAGAAGGAGCACCATATGGAAAGTTAGCTAAAGAGAAGGAAAATATGAAAAATATGCCTTAATTAGTCAATTAAACCGTATTATTTAAACATAAAACGAATACAACAACATTAAATGCCAAGAATAAGAATGCCAAGACTTTGTTCAAAGGTTCATAGCAAAAGTTATAGAGAAAGAAAAGTTCGAAAGTTCTAATCCTATAGGAGTTTCTTCATACACACAAGTATATATATGAGACTGTGCACACACATCTTCTCCATGAGGAGATTACATGTCTAAGCTCGAAAAGCCATTTGAAACCTACTTGGTAGAAAAGCAAACATCAATAACAAAGGTATTAAGAGTTTTGATTTGAGCTTTTCTGACATGTTAATTGGTAGACAAAGGAAGTGCATAATTAAATCCTTAATGCCCACTATTCTGCATCCTTTATTACCAGTGTAATTTATCGCAGTCACAGATTCACTCCAGGTATTCTGGGGAGGTAGCATCGCTGATTTTCAAAGCGCCTCTGTCAGACAAATGTTTAGCATATTTAACATCCCGAGATCGATATGTTTTCCAGGAACAGCGTCTCTCACGCTCCACAATGAATTCACCGGCGCCGACCTCTGGCTTGAGTTTTAGTGGAGCCAACATCATCCGCCTGCTGATGGGACAAAGGGGGACATAAAGCGAATGACCTGTTTTAATACTCCTCATCAAAGCCAACAATAAAAGATCAAATGGGGCAGGAACAACCAGGATCTCTCACAGTGACCTTAAAATAGTATGCTAAATGTCGAGTAGGTCGTGACAAAGGTCAGCTTGCTATTGATGTTTCTCCTGCAATTCTCGGCAACATTCCTGTCATGCTTTGAAGGCCTTTGGGTGGAATTTTAAAAGCATACAATACCATTGCACAGTAATACCTAAAAAAACAAACATGGATTATCTCTACATATATTATATGTATAATATGTATTCTATTGTTTTCATATCGCTCTTAACATGGTGAGGGTTGGGTGAGGGCAAACAACAACATTAAAATATAGTAGTATTCACGTTTAGGGTCTAAACTTTGTGGTTGTTGCTCAAATATTCTATGACTAACCATATTTTCAGGTTCAACGTTGTCATAGAATCACTCTCTTAGTTGGCCTACAAACTAAGGCCAAAGTAATCAAATTGGTGTGATTTCAAACACCGCCACCATCCTGCGGTGGGCAAGAAGGGTTTAGTAACTCACCAGGGATTAGAATCTACTGGTTATCTAACGCTGTTGATGACAAAGATAGAGTGAACTAAGCACACTAGATGAGTGGTATATTTTTGTACTCTGTGATCTGGTGAAGGAGATGATGGATGGACTAATACCTGCGTGTGTCTTCCTCCTCTCCTGGCTCAGGCTTTATTGAGGTCTTTAGATTCACTTATCAGCGGGCCCCCAGGTTATCTCTCTCTATCCCTTCAATGACAAGTGCTACCTCGGAGAAGCCCTGCAGTCGCTCTTCTCCCTCAACAAAAGGAATTTGCACTTCTGCTTTATTTGTCTTTCGTGATGCAGATCAAGCATGAAGTGGATGCTTTGCTCACTCTCAGAGCCGGCTGATTAATTTTGTGGCATGAAAGGGAGCGCTAATTGATCACAGATTGCAATGTAACCTAGCTGTTTACACTCAATTAATTGAACCTTCTTAACAGGGCTGTTTCACAAGTAGATGCATTTCTGTGAGAGCCTGTTTAAAACTTCCCTCTTGTTTTGACAATATGACTGATTATCATTGTTTTCATTCTTGGTTTTTTTATCGGGTTCTGCACATTGGACCGCCACCAGTAAGCAGCAATACCTTTGCATGCGTTTGAACATCTGTGTTTGAGGATTGTCAATATTGTGCCAGTTGTCCTTGTTTTCTGGTGCCAGCGCACACAACACACAAACGGTGGAAACTGAGGTGGCATTTCAGTTCCGTTTGATTTGAGTTTATCCTTCTGACCAGGCTGTATTTAAACAAATGGTGTATTGGTCTCACCGACTGGCATCTGTAAGGGGTTACCCAACACAATTACTGGTGCTTGCATTCCAGCCGGGGGAGGAGCCTATTTTTGTTCTGTTTGAGAAAGTTGATGGACACCTTTTGGAGACCGCATTTGTCTGTTTACGTTTACAGTGAACATAAGAGGAGGATTATTTGCTCTCTATTTGTATCTAAAGTCTGCAAACAACCTGAGCAACACCCACAGCTTCCATGGTCATCCTTTTCAGTGGGATGGAGGCCACTGAGAGGATGCTTATCTACCCCCCCCCCTCCCATCCTACTGCCCAGAGGAAAAGTAGCTCCACTTTTCGGCATTTGAGGCTGAATTGTGTCATTATCCAGGATCAGGTCCAGATCCCCACCACCCTCAGCACCACCAGGCATGACTCGATTGAGTATTGACAGCACAGACTCCTGTCTCCCCCCTGATGATGATGATAAACCAACTGTTAATATGGCCCAGTGTGCAGCACACATGCAAACCTTAACAGAGGACACTCATTTTACAATTTGCATTGATTTACCCACTAACATAATAATTGCTGTTTTTTTTAATAATTATCAAATATTCTACATATTGCTGTATGGGTTATAAATGCAAACAGAGGGCCTTTCATGTGGGCGGATATAATTAAACCACAGGTAAGCTTTCAGACCACAACCAAGCTTTCCACCCCAGTAGCAGTAACTTGTATTAAAGAACCCACAATAAGAAGTTGAAGGAAAGTTTGCCGGAGAGTTGGCAAGTGTGACACTTTGCAAGGAGAAAACAGGAACAACGTGATGTCACCTGGCCTGCATGCTTCAGATGTCCCGACTTTCTCTGCCTCCGATGGGAAGTTGTTTCAGGGGACGCCCCAGGGCTACGGCGCCTCAAAGAACAAGAAATACCCTTGACCGTCTCAAGAGCACTTGCTCTTCAAAGTGCAGGTGCAGTCAAACAAAGAACAATTACTTAGCTGGCTGTGCAGCGTCCACAATAATGTCAAATATTTATGGAGGAATGTTATGGCTGTACAATGAAAAATGTGACATTAAATCTCAAGAGGGGAAAGCCTTCAAAATGTATCAGAGAGACCGTACAAAAGTTTTAAAGAAATGAATAGTACTTCACCGTATTTACCCTGAAAGAACATTTAATTCCTAAAAACATTACAAAAACTGTTTTTTAAATGTTAAAAATGTTTTTTAAACTGATATCATTTCCTGATTACAAAATGTAATAAGAGTGTTTAACCTGGCATGGCTATCAAAAGGTTGTACATTTAGGCTATTTAAGATCATTTAAAGATATACAATCACAGAAACAGTGTAATTGAAAATATTTTTGTCGTAATGTGAGTAATCAACTGGGAAGGTTTTGTTAAGATATCCAAAATGATCATTATGAATCTGCATGAATCTCTGTTTTACATTTTGGTAATAAAAAATAACATTATGACAACATATTCTATAGTGCTTTTGTTTTATTGGTGGGATGAAGCATCTTACGGACGCTTCCTACAAACAAGTTTCACAAGAAATGCATCACAGTAATAAAAAATAAAGCCACGGATGGAATACTGAAGGTGGAAACGGATGAATGGGAGGTTACGCTTTGTAGTTTGGACCATCTTAAAAAAATGTTTGATAAGTATCTCGGTGTGAATATATATGCAGCTCTCATTTCAGGAAATTGATGGTTTTGTGAAAAATATTTGTTAAACGTAAGAGGAACTTTTTTTTAATAAAAGTATCTGCCAACTTCCATCAACGCTTTACCTGAATCCAATCTGGAGCTAGCAGCTATGGTGACAGTCACTGAGCAAAGGAAAAACAATCGGCTTAGACTGTGAGAAGAATACAGCCTCATTCCACTGGAATACATGCAATTCATTTAACAGAGCAGGTGTTAGACAAAATAATGATTTCCTCCGGATATTTTTACGGCTAGATACACACCAGACACTGATATCCCGGTGATTCCAGTGTGAAGCCGCTCCTTTAAAAACAAATTCCCCGGTCTGCAAGTTTCAACCTTAAACTCCTGTAGACTTGAAGGACAATAGCAGATGAAACATTATCCATCTGCTCTGCGTCCACTTGCACGGCTCCCTCTGCCTCTCGCCTCCCCTCCTGCGCATTATAAGTCGAAGGCTGATGATTACATTGTTGGACTGAGAGCGATGCTCGTGGTGCTGTAATCCCAGCAGTAATCAATACCTTTGGCCGCTTTGCCGTCCCATCCCTTCTACTGCATGTAAAATATCCCAGAGCAACACTCACACATTAATTATTGTCTCAAAGTCATCAGGGGCAGGAGCCAGCACTGGTCCTGGGCATGTTACAAATGAATCACAGCTTTGGTTTCAGGTCGCTTTACAACATCAGGGACTGGAACAACAAATGAGGGTGAAGGTTTTAATGTTGGAAACATTTAGGGAATATTTGAAAATCAGTTTGCGTTTGAGAAAACAAAGATGCTTCAATTACGATGAACACGTAACACACAAATTAAATGATTGTTTCAGATAGATATCTGCTGTGTGTGTTACATTATATGGCCTTTCTCTTGTTTTGTGACCTCAGATGTAACCTTTTCAGGCCGTAGTTGCCAACCACATATCCGTCTTACACTGCAGACATTACTCAGAGGATGATGATGATTCCAAGAGACCTTTTTAAGTACGAAACTTAGAAAGTGATGATGGAGGAGCTTCGAGCTAAAATTAGACAACTGTCAGCTACATATTTTATCCCTCCTCATCGTGCAGAGGCAAGCTAGTGAGAGCTCAGCAGTCCAGCACAATTTTAGGAAGACAACTTCCCTGCCTCCACCTAGCACGCCAAATGTTACACGGAGGTCAAGATTGCACTTCATCTTTTCACTTTTGTTGAATTAGTTTTATTTCAACGCAAATCAATAATGGAGAAGGGATCCAAACACAACTTGAACATCTTTGAATGTCTTATTGTTTTTATACAATCTCTTTTTCTGTATCTGTTATCGTTATCTTTATTTTTTATTTTTTTTTCAGGATGCACTATGTGACTTAAATCCATAAACCTGCTAAATCTGTTTTTTGGCCTTGGTTCCCTAACCAAACAAAATGTCTTTTCTTTGCGCATTAATTTATGTTGATGCAGCTATTGATCATGCTCAAAGGGAAATTATGTCTCTAGGCTTCAATGCTGGTTGGTGGTCCGGGACATTAATCAGGAAATCGATAGCGCTGTCGATCGGCCTGGCCTGTGTTTGGAGAAGGATTGCAATCTTAAAACTCAGTTGGATTAGAGTGAAGAGCTATTCTGCAATTACACAGCAATATTACAGTTTGTGAAGAATGTATCAGTTAAATTGTAAAAGTGCTTTATTGGCCTGTATCTTTCTGCTTCTCTTTTAAGCACTGAAATGTAAATATGGTCTCCTCTCCCGTGCACCTTTAGCTGTTAAAACAGATTAGTAATCAACAGTTTTGCTCCTGGTTATATTTTCTTTCAGAAATCCAGTACATTTTGAGTCAATTATATTGCATATCAATCTGTGGTTGAGAATTGTCTTAAATAAATGCACTTTTTCTTGCTTTTTAAGTTTGTTAAGTTAAGATTGTAGTTTTAGTAGTTATAAGAACACAGGAGCGCCCCACATTCACGGGAAGTTACTTTTCAATTTATCTTTAGGTGTGAATTTGCTATAATATATTGTAGTCTTTCTTATTATCTATTCAACAGATTGATTCAAACATTGGGTCTGCTGTATTTTTTGATTTTTGTCAATGTAAAAAAATGGCACAATAACCTCACCATGCACTCAGCAAACACAGATCCTTTTTCCAGTTATTTGCTCAAGAAGTAAATCTATCCAATGTTATTCCATGTCGCTGCTATTTTGTTGTTACAAATCGAGATGTAAGGCTCGGTAGTTCAAACATTTACAGCATGCCGCATCAAAACACACACCACGTGTAGTTGGAATAATGAGCCAGAGAACAACAATGGCATTGTTCTCCGGGTGAGATCGAGGTTCTCCGTCTTTCCCCTTCTCACCATCACACAGCTTTTTGACACGCCATGAATCACTGGTGTTTCTCATTCAATCTGTCATTCTGTCTCTTTTTTTTTATCTCTCCTTGTGTGTTTTGCTCTTCCTTTGGACAACTTCCAACATTCCGGCAACATCTATCTGAGGGCTGATCATTGGAAAAACCTGACAATAAAACAGACAAAAATATATTTTTAATCCTTAACTCTGATGTAGTTGTTCCACTGGGAACTTCTAGACATTTCCAACCCTGTCTCTTAATAAAATTAGCTTTGGATACAACTGAACTGTATTCTCAAATATGTGTTTACTCTTGGACGCAGAAGCGTTTTTCTATAATTGCACAACAGCCTCACTTCTTAGTTTTGGAAATGTTCTTGGTATGGTGGAGTATGCACAAAGAAACAAATAATCTGCAGGAACAAGTTTGATTGCACCAAATCTGTCAGGAGGATCATTATCCTGAGGAAGTTTCCCACAGTGAACAGCTGGGAAATTTTCAAAAACCATCTTGTGGATGCAAATGAACCCCTTTAAACTCCATTTTATGTATGTAGGAGTTTATGACTGTCAATCACCATCAATATTCTGAGTGTTTAGCAACTAGTGCACAAATTTTATTTTTTATTCACCTTCTGCTGTGAGCAAAGCGCAAATGCTGGAGAATTTTTACTCAGACTTTGTTCAATATTATGATAAGTAGATCTCTGCATATGAATCCACATGTCAAAAGATTTGGTGAGGAACACAATATTGTTAATGTAAATTATTAACAAACTGCTACCGTTAATAGATTTTCTAGAATGTATTATATTTTCATACCAGTAACTTGGCAATAATATGTCAAATCTACGATAGCAGCATTCTCAATTTAGCATTGGTTTCAGTAGGTAATTGTGTAACATAATAGCTGCCAATCACAATGTGAACATTGTAATTAATTATGATTATTTATTATAAAACAGAGAAGACGGTTCATTAAATATGAAATTGTAGTGTATTTTAGGAATGGAATCACAAACTGCCAACGTGATCTCATGGGAAGGCGTATAAATAACAAATATCTTTTAGGGACATTGTACATGTTGCGATATGCCTTTTGAAGCCAAGGGGTAATCCTTAAGAAACTGTTTTTTGTATGTAATTTCCGTTGTGTACACTAAGTAAAATACTCAAAAACATAACATATACGTATATATAAGTACATATAATACAAACATCACTTCAAAAACAGCCCCACAGGACAAAACCCCAGCTTCTGAGTGAAAAGTCCCTCCACTGCCTCCCATTGTGAGTGATCTTCCTCACATTTCACAATTCTTTCTGATCTGAACAGAAACCTTTAATATGATTTAGTTTAGTTCATGTAACTGAATGACATGTGGATGCCTATGCATTTTGCAGCATCTTTGAACTATGAAGCTTCATTACACTTCATTGCACTGCTACACAGTTCAATCCAACTAGTCTGTGCATTGGATGTTGTATTTGCAAACATCATACGAGTGTCAGCTTAAACACATTAGCAAAAATGTCTCCTGCTGATTTAGAGAATGACAGTTTTCAAGGCTCTCTTACTCCAAACACTTAGATCACTTTACGAAAGATGGTTTATCTTCCACACAATCATTTATCATCATGTATTCAACCAGTGAAAATTCTGCTTCTGTCTCTCACACACTGATACATTTACAAAGCTTCCCTGCAGTTGGGTGGACTCCTGTGTGGGAGATGGATGTGAAGGAAGCTCCCTGAAGTTTTGGTTGTGACATATTTGGAGCGCAAGAGATGTGAAGATTGGTGAACTCTGAATTTATAAATTATACATTTTAACAGCCTGACAGTGACTCAACTGTGTAGGTCACAGTCGAATAGCAAGCAAATGGTTTTATTTTAAACTTGATAAAAAAAAACAGTGATATCTATTTGTGACGTTGATCATGGGGTTACAGTTACAGCTATTTTGGGGTTTTTGTATTTTTGCTAAATCGCATGTACACACTTGTCCTTATTATATATACAGCACTAAGCCTAATTGCTGATTCCAGATTCAAATAACACTTTTATGAGAATGTCTGAGGTTGACCCAAGGGAGAGAAAACTGTAAATACTGCTTAAATCTTGAATGTGCATCCCGTGTGTTGCTGATCTGCTATACAACTACTGTGCATGTAAATTGTTTCATCACTGATCCACATCCACTCATACTAATTCAATCCTGTAAATTTTATGTTTTATATCCAAATATCCTTCACAAACTAAAGACACACCTCTTCAGACTCTACCTCGACTAAAAGACTAGGACAAGGACAAACAATAGAGAAGACACATGGCATATTAGGTGTGAAACAGCACTCATTGATGCTCAACTAATTATTTAATTTTGATACAAGCACTGGGATATATTCAGATAATCACATCACGCACAGATTTGTTTCTCATTTTATTATGATAATTAATTGAATTATTTGCACTCGTGCTTTTCCTGCTGTGTCATGTAAAATAAAAAAGGCCAACTGATTTTTTTCAGAGCAGATGTGTTGACATGAAACGCACAGGGGATACTAATAATGTCATTGACTGCTGAGTTCCAAGTGTCCAGGTAAGCCGTGGGACTGTGCAAGCACGCTCAATACCCACAGCCCTGAAAATAGACACCGATATGGAATGCTGTGCTTTTCCTGCGTAATGCTACAATGTTTGCTGTGGAAAAGGTGTATTATTTATTACCTACTAATGTTCCCAACAAGGGAAACAGAGACCAAAAGACTGTAGTAAAACTAAGTGTGGCTGTCATTCATTGATGTCATTTTTACATTGTTACATTGTTAAAGGTGGTAAATACCTAAATGGTATTTAAAAAGGTAAGTAAACACAGATTTTTAACTTTACATTCCCTATTTTTCAAGATCATAATGATTTGGGCCTCAAATCGTGACTTTTGTAAAACCCATAATGCATAAAATAAACATTTATCACCAGATAACATTTTGCTTTATATGGATTTATCTCAACAGGGTGTTTCCCCATTTGTCCGTGAAGAAATGCCCACCGTAAGTAATTGTTTCTGCACCCCCTGATGTGTAACATCATTCTTAAATTTAAATATCCTATTACAATTCAAAAGATGGAGAGGAAGGGGATGAGCATCTGAAGGAAAGGCGCTGAACCTGCCTGGGCATACTAAAAAGATTATACATATGCGGAGGGGCCTGCACTCCTCTGTGAATAGAGAGCTATGGATTTGCCCAGACCGTCACTGGCATTTTAATCCAGTGAGGAGATTAAGCTGTAATCCACCTTCATTTCAAATCAATTGACATACAGTATATTGTACACCAGGTCCTCACCATTGCAGGTGTATGAATATAATTTGAGTTTTAGTGAATATTGTGTAAGTACATTTATATTGAATGACAAATGTACGCTGATTTGTCTTTATCCAGGCAACACAATCTTTTGACATTGTCTTGTGTGCTGTAATGCCGGTGCTGAATTTGTGGCTTTGCCTTTCTGCCTGTGGCACGTGCACAAAGTGGGACATTTGGATTTTTTTTTGGTCTGCACCATAACTTCAGGAGAGAAGGTTGTGGTCATGTTTGAAGTCCACAAATGTTGACTGTTGGTGTAGCTTTAAGTGCCCTTCAAGTGGTCAAGTGTCAAACAGAGAAACCAAATGAAAGTTTTTGTTCATTTTGTAGTTATTTTATTTCGTAAATGCAACAGATAGCAAGTGCAATAAAACCTATATATGCAGTGTTTCCCTCATTATAGTGGTCTGCGGCTCCACATGGGTTTTAATTGGAAAAGGAATCTTGCCAAATGGCTCTTTTAATGCGTAAGGTTGCCGACCCCTGGACTCCACTGTCATCTATAGTTTACAGTTATCCAAAATCTACATCTCAGGTTAGCATGCCCTGAAATGGCTTTTCACTGCTTTTACCCGACTTGTTCTCACCCCGGTGATGGCTCTGCCTGTGTGCTATCAGCCATGAAATGTGATATTGTATTGATCAGCGTAGGTTCACTCTCTTCACTTGTCCTCCTCACGGTGCGATTAGAGCTTGAGGTCATCCAGGGAACGACGCACTGGGGAGCCTTGATCTCACTAAAACACACCTTGGCGGGGGCTTGACTGACGGAAAACAATATCCATCCATACATTTTGAGGATTGCCATTGCACATGTGAATGTGAGAGTATTTTCTTCGTCCCCTTTTAAAAGGACGCTACGGGAGACATTTATTTTTTGATAGCCTCAGGCAGTCAGGGTTTCACTGCTATCAGCAAACTCCATCTTTATAATCCTGCCTTTTTCAAATGAGGACTGTTTGCTAAATGTTGGTATATATTATTAAATCCTCCCCTCTTTGGATCCACTTGGCTGGATAATGGAACTAGAGGAGACACCGACAACCATCATAATTGTAGATGCTTGTGGAAAGTAGACTTGAATTAAATTTAAACCAATTTAAGAACATTTGAAAAATCTGGTGTCAAGTATCAAGTGTTTGTCGAGAATTACAAAAAAAGTGTCTTTGCTAAAATATTTATGTACAAACGATTGTGGAAAGGAAAACATCTGATCTTAAGTGCTGCATTAAACATTTATTTAATAATGATAACTGGGAGACGGGGATGATTTGCGTTCGTTCATGGTTCAGTATTTATTGTTCACACTAAATACACTGCTCATTACCTTTAGGAGAAAAAATGTGCATAAACGTAGCATTGAAGTTAATCACTTTCAGAAGAACAATGGGGATAATACATTGGATCCACGTCTAAATATTGTATTATATTCTTTAAATTCCTTAAATACAGTGTGACATTAATGAATTTCCTGTCTTAGTTCAATACATCCCTGCAACGGTAAGTCCAGTGGTGTGCTCAACTTGCTAACGTAATAAACTGGGTCTTCAGAATTTAGGTCACTTTTGTTTTTTAAGATGATTCTGAAAACATTTATATTTAAAAATTGGAATATTGTGTATGGCTTGGATCCCTTTTCCTCAGATCTTAAGTGCACATCTTTTTCTCTGCATGCCGTCTTCCGCTCAAAGGAAAACCAACAGTCAGGAAAAGGCAAGACGGGCAAAGTTTTCAAGAGGATTACAGGCAGACTTTGTCAAACAACCCAGGACGAGGAAATCACTTTCACTAATCCCACTCTCTGATGTCCGCCACACAAAATGTCCCTTTCATCAGCAATAATTGAACATTGAGCGGACAACCATTGTGCTGGAGTCATTTCCTTTGCCCTTAGCCATTTGACTTTCAAAGTATCTTGTCCCTCTGTCCTGCCGTAAAAATGTTCTGTCAGTACTCGGATACTGCATTCACGTTGCACGTTCAGCGGTTCACTTACTGTGCTGCAGAATACAGCTTACAATTTGGGGTCAGTTTGCTAAGCTCTGCCCCTCAGTTGCTGTAGCTACACCTATCAGACTTTTGGTTGTGCACACACATAAAAACAACATTGGTTTCTTTATTTTAGATAGAGTAGGACAGATTTAGGCAAGTTCTTCCCAGATGCTTACTGTCATTTTGCTGGTAATGGTAATGACTATCGCAAGCAGATTTAATTAGCCGAAGCTAGCAAGCTATATGATTAAACACAAGTTCCATGAGGTTGAGCTAAGTTTTAAATTACTGTAATTTCTGGTGAGTGTTTTATAATCGTAACCCTGAAATCTTCTTTTTTTACTACTTTCTCGTTTTCTCGTTTATCTCCATCTAATAGTTGGTATACCAGGATTTGACTCTTCCAAATGTTTCAGTATCGCGTTGGCTTATTGAAACATCTCAGCATCCTCGTGGGGGGACACATGTGAATGGGTCTATATGCACTTAAAGGATGTAATACCAAATCATTTACACTGAGGGCCATGTCCCAGACAAAGAGTCAGCATCTTCATCAGGTGATGATCCTTGTAAAAAACATTTCAAAATGTCCCTCATACATGCTTATCTCACACTGATCACGTTTTACTTTTAACTTTAGTAGAGTCTATGAGAAGGAGGATGAGATTTGGCAAACATAACGTTATTTTGGGTAACGTTGGCTTGTCTCGGTGTGTTCACACACAATAGAGCTGCAACCACCAGCCTAAATCGATATACTCATTCTCAATTGATTTGTTCTTAAGGTGGGCTGTAAAGCTACGGACAAAATGATGTGATCTTTGGCTTTAGAACTACCGACCGGTTAGTAGTTTGTAAGCTGGTTAGCTGCCGGTGGAGAAATCCAATGCTTGATGGACGTGCCGTGCGAAGTTACAGTTATGATTGGACCATTTGGGGAAAGAGTTTTAGCCGGTGGCCATTTCTCCTTCTCTGTGTAAAATTCAGCAAGATATGTCAGTTTAACCTGAGTTATCCCAATTCAGACCTCAACGTGCTCCATCCCAAACTGAGTTAGTGAAATGTCAAACTGAGCCTTGGGTATTGCTCATGCATTTACAAGGAAGGACGGGGTGTTAAAGTTTATACATTTGGGCTTGTTGTTTCGTCTCGTTCCCCAGCAGCGGGGGGGTTATCAGGCCCTGCCGTCTTCGCACTCGCTTTAGCCCGGGGCACTTTAACCCCCCCGCGTCAACCGCACAAACAACTCGCTCCTCTCCTCCTCTCTGTCTCTCTTTTTCTGTGTCCGTCACTCTGGCTCTCTCTTTGTCTCTCTCTCTCTCCTCTCTCTCTCACCTTACTGCTTCCTGTGTTCAGTGTTCAGTTGGTGAATCCCTCAAGTCTATGCTGGACCACTTCCTTTGACACACACAGCAAAAGGATGTCTGTCAGCCCCCATACTGACAGGATGAGGCCAAGCCTCCCTCCCCCCCCAAAAAAAGTTGTGCGGGTGTACGTGAGTATATGCAAGACTGGGCTGTGTGAATACTGTTCTTCCTTACGTGTTTTTGCATCCATGCAACGTCAAATAAGCAATTGATTGATTTGAGGCCTCTGTTGACTTTAACTGAAGTCATCACTCGGTTGGAGTTTATTTATGTTTTTTGACACTTTATATGAGCTTGACATAGATGGTTACGTCGCCGGTAGGATGTTTACACCTTTGCATTCAGCAGCACTGTATGTGAGTGCCATCATGGCGACCTGTTTCCTATATGAGATATAGATATAAATAATAGTTGTTGGTCGATTAGATGGTTGATTCATTCTTAATCAGGGTCAAAGGGAATTAAAGCAGTCAACATAATTTTTACGGTATTTCATAAATTGGATGCACAGAGAGGATTTAAATATGAGTTACAAGGTGAACATCTACTACTGTACTATTGCTCCTTTATGACAAAATACAGATGCCATGGGAGAAATTTCCTGTTTGACTTTGATATTCTCTTCAAGGGCATTATTCCATCCTTGCTCCTCTTGGTCTCAGAAGGTTTGGCTGCCGCAATGGAACAAATATGTTGACACGTTCTTTCAACAAATGAGATATGACAAATGCATAAATCATTCAGGCTCTGCCGTGTAGAGATTTTGGTTTGGCACCGTCTCGGGATGTTTGAGGAAACAGGAAGCCTTCGGAAGGCTCATGCCATCCCTGATTTGTTAAAATGGTCAATCTTTATCATGACGAGACCCATAATAATGTGAGATGCCAGTGTGTCCATTTGTGCTACAGACTTAACCACACCCACGATTGAACAAACTGATCATTCACACATCGTACTGAAGAACATAATCAGACTTGTCAATCGGAAATTAAGAAACCAGAATCCTTAAAATAATGCAAGAATACTTCAATTCACAGCTTCGATGTGACTTTATTCCACCTATTGTGTTTGACCTCAATACTGAAAGATTCTTTTCTCCATCAGAGGTTTGTAATCCTGTGTGAACTGAAACAATATCTGATATTTCCAGGGAGAGTCCCTCTTATTGAATGACAATATATAACATATGTTAGTATCGCAGCTTAGGTAATATTTTATTCATCACGCCGGTCGGTCAGTAATTTCTATTTGTTGAGACAACACAATAAGAATGCACAATATTTAAAAATAAAAATCTAGCAACATTTAAATTATTATTGTGTAATTACAATAAATCCAATTCCTTAAATGTCCACTACTGCATTTCGCATCATGACCCATATCACATTGTTGCACTGATCTATCTCCGAGCCCATTCAATAGTGTATTTAGCCCAACGTATAATTACTTGTGTGTAGGCCAACAGTGTTAATTGGGATTCCTTACACACTATTTAAATTGCCCCATAAACAATTTGTAGGAACCATTGGAGCATCTCATGAAGTGATTCACTTAATGAGGGGGCGGGATGTGAATGTCGAGATGACGAGACGGAAGTTGTAGTGAATGAGCACCAGCCAATAACATTGGGGATATACACAATTAGATTTTGGCGAGCTAAACTGCTATGTCATGACGGCTTGTCTGAAATCAATATAATGAGCTACGCGAAGACTGTTGGAGCATTTTTCTTCTCAAGATACAGATGGATCCACCCCTTCCCTCGTGCTATTTATGAATGAGCGCTTGCATTGAAAGCTGAGTAGGGTTTTCACTGCTGTTATCAAGTGGTACGTTGAAATTGATTCATGACGCCTCCAGACGGCTAAACAGTATATGTTTGAGTGGAATGAATGAATCTGTGTAGCAGCTGTCCCTGGTTAATGGGGATTGATTTACAGAGTCATAACCCTGCAGTTAGAGTTCAGCCTCGCAGAATACATATTTAGACCTCATTGTACTCATGTTTCTGATAAATATTATAATATTCATATATATATATATATATATAATATGTTTATAATGTTCATTATATGTATACTTAAATATATATATATATATATATATATATATATATATATATATATGTATATTTGTCACGTAATGCCTCTTACTTAGTTATCATAACCAATTAGCTAAGTTGCCAGTATCTAACCAACTAAACACTACAGTATGTCTTTTAAAATTCCAAAACAAACCTTGAAAACTAACATTTTGACCACAAGAGGTACTGTCATAACTTATTCACCAGCAAGCTAGGACTTGTGTTTTGACACCTGACTTCAAAGTATGTGGATTCTATTTCATGTCGGCATTGGAGGAAAGTCAAAAGGATGCCAAATGCAAAATCCATCACGGAGGTCAAAGCTACTTTCCAAGATGACGGAGGGGTCGACAGATTCATTGTCAGTGCAGAGATACTGTGCCACCTGTCCTTGAAATCCTGTTCTAAGCATTAGCTTTGTGTTTTCTATCCGGCGTGACCAGCTCTCTTTTCTCTTTAGCTGCTCTTTCATCTGTTATTTAATGGACGGATTGCCAACATGAAAGACGTGACCACTTTGCCTTTGATCACAATCACAATCACAATGCATCATTCCCCTCGCTGCACCTGAGAACCTCCCTTATTAAAAAGGAGTTATCTAAGTTAAGAAGGAATCCTTCATATTACCAATATCGTAGAGAATAGTTTAGTTAAAAGCGCTGCTTAAACATGTTTGGAGTATCATTAAGGTAGGAGGAAGCCTCTGCATTAAGAGTGAATGGTAGACGAGTTTGTTTCCCCTCAATGTTCGGATAAACACAGAGAGAATAGTGGCATTAGTATGCGTTGTTTCTCTGAAAGTAACCCAAACCTTGTAAAACTGGTGAGATGGTGGAGGTTGGGCATTGACATTTTTTGGTGACAGGTATTTATTCACCATGGTGTGTAAAAGTTGGCAGGGGTAGTCTTTAGGGCTCGGCAATAATTTGTAATTATTTCCAATTTAAATCGTCTACTGGCGTGATGCAACAGCAAAAGTTGAGAAGTTCTTTCATAAGTTAGTCATTTTATGAAGTGTGATGTATTAGAAGGATAATGAAGCATATTGCCTTACTTCCATTCGATACCCACATTTTAATGTTCTGCTGCTTCGCACTCAAAAAAAAAAGATGAGAAACACTCAAAACTTTAAAACTTGAGATACTCCGTAAATCTGCCAGTGTATAACGACATTGCTCTCAAAACTCGCAGGACGACAATATAAAACATGTTGTACACCAGTCGCTATGTGAGTGTTCAGAGCTGTGCTGTTATCTGCTGCTCCCTCAGCTTCACACATTCAGAGTTTCGGAGTCAAAAGTGGATTTTCTTTTTTTAGATTCTCATCCCAATTTTGCAGTAGCCTACTCTTATCCGGATCCAGACCCGAGTTTTAGGATCTGACTGTTGATAATGGTCTCTGAGTGCTTGAGGAAAAAATACGTCACTGACGCTCAACAAAAAAATAAATGCGTAATTTGTGTTTTTAAAATAACAAAGATAACCCCCTGAACCACTGCGCTGATTCTAAAAGAGACTCTCTTTTTCACTGAAGTAGAAAGGTTTCGCTGTACTCGCTTCCAACGAGACTGTGAAGACATCTTCAAAAGAACACCTGCCTTTATTGGTGTGCTTGACCTATTTCCCCAGCTCCAACCCTCCCTCCGTACAGCTCGGCCCACAGAGGACAGGTAATCCCATGGACACCGGCAGAGACTGATGTAGCGCACCTGTGATCTGGTTATCTTGCCTTATCTCGATCGCAGATAAAGCTGGCAGCAAACCTGCGAGGTTCCTTGTGTGAGTTATGGGGCTGTAGCGCACCATCGACTGGTGTTGAGCACTGCGATCTTATTAGGGATGACTTTGCGTGGAGTTGAGTGCTGCTGCTGCTGCCGCTGCTGATTGTGGTGACATGATCAGATCAGAAGAAACCTTTGATTAGATAGTTTAGATCCTGTTGTATCATATAAAAAGGATTTACACAGAACAACTCACTAAACTGATCGGCGAGATTTGCTGCATTATGAAAACAAAGTTTAAGTAAAGAAAATGTAAAAGTAGCTTTAGCATGGTCAATGAAGCGGAACAGCTAAACATAAACAAATTTAAATATTGATGGAGAATAGGCGTCCCCCCCCCCGAGGAAGAAAAGCAAAGGCATCTTCTGGTGCCTCCGCGTCTGTCTGAGCTGCAGCAAACACAGGAGCTTCTGCGGCTATGAAAGATCTCAAGTAGTCAACGCAGTCCCTATATTGTTGCTGGGCATCGAGGAGCTTAACTCATTTTTTACTCATTTTAAAACATAATGTGCACTTTGTTTTAGCACAGCCGTGCAACTCAATCCGTGCAAGAGTTGTCCACTCCTTCAATGAATTGATTTTGCTGTCATCAGCCACTCTCGGCTGCGTGGTCTCTCTATCCTGTGCAGTCTCTCCTTCCTCTCCGACCTCTCTGCGTGCTCTTGATGGGGGACCAGCGGTCATGGACGAGGCCCAGCAGGTATTCAGGCTTTCAACGGCTCAGGATAATGTGCATCTCGTGCATATAGCTAAAAATGTAGCTACTCAGGCCTCCCTAATTAATTTAGCAAAGCCAAAGGAAGCTGCGCTTGTGATATACAAAATCCATCAGCCAGTGGAAAGATTTCAGGCGGGAGCACACAGGCCAAACAGCCTCCAAGAAGCGGTGAATGTGTTGAAGGTGTTTGGATCTACTGTCACAATGACTCCTCCCCTTCAGATCAGGCCTGATACATTAACAATAAATGAACTTTCATGATAAAAATTTAAAAACAGGGCTGATCATTAATGTAAATATCAGATTAGATCAATTTAGTTTGGCTTTGGTAGTGAATTTCATTGGTTTGTGAGCTTTTTCTGTGGTTTGTTTTTTCTCTCTGCTACAATCAAGCAGGTTGCATCTCCTGTAGAAAAGCCTCTGGGGCTGTGCAGGAGATGCTCATCTTTTTTTGCGAAGGAAACCAGGGCAACCACCTTCCGACAACTCCCTCGACTCCCCTGGCTTATAGAGTCAGACAGCGAACACATGCCTACACACAGGCACACGCCAACACATACTGTACGCAGAGAAGCACACGTGCATGAAGATGCTGGCAGACGGAGGGACAGGGAGGTTAGCAAGACAGAAACAAATGTGTTGTAAGTGCAATTCATTGCTTGCTGTTTCTTATTACTCACACAAAAAAATGTGACAAATCTCTACCATTTAAATTGTAAGAAATGTTTTAGACCCAACCTGATGTTATTCAACTCACAACCGTTACCATGGTGGGTTTTATTAACAATTGATTGAGGCTTGTCTGCCCAGGCATATTTGCTCTGCATTCAAGAAAAATGCCATCTGCAAATTGTCTTTTATGTAGTCACAATCTCACACTAAATCTTCTCTCGTGGCGACAAAGTTATTGAGGCTTGTCTTTGACTGATGTGCTGTGGCACGAGTTGTCTTCGGCTGAGATGGGAACCGCACAGGGTTTTGACAGTGTTCTTTCCAAATATCCTGCTGCAAGAAGAGCTGATGAGAATAGACGCCTTTCTCAGCATTGCTAAGCGAACTCCACATCACAGTCTGTCACCACTGTCAAAAAGTGGGGGTCGCAGTTGGATGCTCACTTTTCAACATGGCAATTTCACATATTGTTGCACCCTCAAATATGTCCGTTTTTCTTTTCAAGCCTACAGTAGGGATTTGTTACAAATAAAATAAAATATTAAGTGGATGCGAAGGGTCAAAACGTATTTTGAGAAGTTCTCGAGTCCAAGCAACTTTCATTTTACAAGTACAAAATCACACTTATGATAAAATAAAAAAGTTGAATCTGCCTGCAGGTACTTAAGGAGATCAATTAAAGAATCCTTCAGCCGAGCTTTTTCAATAAAAAGTTTTCTTTTGACCTCAATAATAATTCATATCAAGTTTTACTCAAAAGATATCCACTGTGGAACAGAAAGAAAAAACAGAAATCAACGTGTAAGTGAGAAGACTTCCTCAAATGGCCACTTTAGTCTGGCTCAAAAAGCAGGATGATCCCCATTGATGCCTAAGTTACAGCAGAGACAAACATTTTACAGCCTGACATAAGGGTTGTTTCCCTCATTGCACATATAACTATGTGGATCTTTTATTGTCATATTACTTAGCCGTTTAAATTAAACTAGGGCTTAAAGTTGTGCACATAGGGAATGGCCACCTTAAAATGTAAGTGGCCCAAAATAGTTTTGAGGTCACAGTAACCACAAACTTTGACGATCGAAACCTCTTCACTTCTTTTCTGAACTGGACAAGAAGATCATTGTGCCCAATTTGAAGAAATTAGCTCTCTGTATTCTCACAAGAGTGCAGACAACCCGATGACATACTGCCTCCAGCAGCAGCTGGAATCAGCTTGGAGGCATAAAAACAGTAATTTTCATCATGGATCTGTAAGTGCTGATTGATTGAGTGAATGCGAGATGTGAAAAAGTATGCCAACAATGTTTTGAAGAGACATAATTTTGCAACAAGGACAACAAGGACAACGAGGACAATGAGGACCTTCCAAGCTGATCAGCCTTTGTCAGTTGAAAACACAAAATAAACCTTCCTTTAAAGCTGTGCTCATATTGTTGTTCTGTAATAAAACCATGGTAAATGAAAAAGCTTTTGTGTTTAAATATATGAACTATAAGATGGATGTATCAAAAATGAGTCTCAATGTTACCAAATACAAGCATCACCTGATTGAACTGCTGCCATTTGTGTTTTTACATTCTTCTTTCATTTCATCTTCATTTTGGTTTTGCCTTTGGTCACTTTTTTCCCTTTACTTTCTTAAACTAAAATTCACGTCTCTTCGAAAATATTTTCGAACAACATTTCTCTAAAAAGAGCCACAAGGTAAATCACAAAGTACATGCTGCGTTCCTGCTGAGCTCTCTTTTGAAAATAGCCTGCAAACCTTCAGGTGGGTACAATAGATGTTGTGAATTAAGGAGGGGCAGAACCAGCCTTTGCGATAAAAGCGCCTCGATATAATCTCATTAAAAAGAGGGAGAGGAGCAGAAGCATGAGACCGTATTTCCACTGCCTGACCTACAAGAGATATGTATTACTTAAGGGATGCTGTGTTTTGTGTCATCAGCACTTTGAATGGGACTCAGGATGGCCGGAAAGAGCTCCCATCAACACTCAGGTGAAGTGAAATGTCAGACTGAGGGGGGCTTCCCCGGACACTCAGCGACACGGCTAATGGCCTTGCTCGGGGGCTTGCCTAGGCATAAGCTTGTCCGTACAATTCTCTAAAGTTTCGCCACTTGCCAGTTCCCATCTGGAGCCAATTCATAAACTGAGATGGTGTGTACCTTTCCCACGAGGGGTCACAGCCTGTCTCCACACAACACTTAGCTCGGGCCCTTCTTTCCACATGCCCCTCTGCTCTACTCTCCTCTCGCTCCACTGAGCTTCTGTTCATTGTGACAGGCCATGCAGCTCAGTGCTCTACAGTGAGTTAACTAACTGTTTGCAGAAAAGGATTGTATTGTTTGAAGAAGTGATCAAAGTGCTGCTGTGGGCCGAAAACACTTTTTTTTGTATAGTGCATTTCCACAACAACGCCATTCAGAGTTAAACCGTTAAAAGAATCAAAACATAATGCAAAAGAAAAGGAAATTCAAAAGAAAGACATTAAACAAATAAGCAAGTTAAAATGGAATACAAGTTGCAGGACAGAACACCTCCTGTTATTGCCCATCTATTACCCTCGGCTTCTCCGGGGTCGGGTTGCGGTGGCAGCAGGCCCAGCAGGTTGAACCGTCCCTCTCACCCACAACATTGTCCAGCAAATTTTGAGCGATCCCAAGGCGAGCTGGGAGACGTAATCCCCCCGGCGTCACCAGTGGGAGGGGTCCAGGAGGCATACTTAGGTGGCAGAACCGCCTTTGCTGACTACTTTCGACACGAAGGAGTAGCCTCGGGTGAAGACCCAGTGCACCCTCACAGGTTTGGGCTTGCCAGGTCCATCTAATCCAGTTCCGCTCCTCTCTTCGTCCAAGTGCCCAAGACATGCGGCCGCAGGTCAGCTGATAAGATTACAAAGTCAATCATTGTTATCCACCCTATGTTCGAACATGGTGTTTGTTTTGGACAAACCATGACTAGCAGTCCACCCGGGTCCAGATCATGCAGGCCGTTCCTCCCAGGAGAACTATGATGTCGGCAGGAGGCCTCCTTTCCAGGATCTCCTCCCAACGACTCGAAGAAAGCCGGATAATCGGAACAACAGTCAGAGACTTACTCACCGCACATGGCACATGGGGATCGATCTCTGGCTGAAAACTCCAACACGGTGGTCCTTTCCCCGCTAGTGAGTCGACGCTCCACGTCCCAAGAGCCGGTCTATGCTGTCCTGCAATCTGTTCGCTCAGGCCCCCTGACCGGTCCTCATAGCACCCGACCCCCCGAGCATCAACCTCGAGGTTGTGAACCTCCATGTTTTTCCTTTGGGCTGAGCCTAACCAGGCCCCATGGGCGAAGGCTTGGCCACCAGACGGTTGCCGGCGAGCTCCCCTCGTGGTCCGGGCGAGGTGACTGTGCTTTGTGCGCCGCAAATCAGCAGGGGTTTTGAATTGAAGAAATAGCATTTTGTCTGGAAGACTCGCTCCCTGTAATAATTTCTGCTCTTCTTTATTTTCTTTATCTAAAAATAAACATCTTAAAATCATCTAAGAGATATCCAAATAGTAATAGACTATGGTTTATACTGTCTGTACAAACAGCTTCCCTGTGAGTTGTCAAAAAAATAAAGCAGTCAAGGGGTCTTAACTTAATATAAAAAAAGGTTTTGCTCATCTCATTTCATGGTGGCTTAGCTTGTGAGCCACCAAAACATACCATCCATAATACAAACAAAAAACTTTGTAAGCTGCCACAAGTGGAGTGGTGAACAGCAGGAGGCTGTCAGACAGCCCGGCTGAGGGGGTTATGGTTTCCACTCACACATTCAAAGTGCATATTCATTCACGCTGCTCCGCTCTGGTTCAGCGATGAACTGTTCAACTGTGTCTCCAGGGTGACTATCAGACAGGCATAATTTCACAGCCACGCACTGTCGCTCTCATTACTATTCTGCGTCATATTTACCTGTTGAGTAATGGAAGGACGGATTGAACAGGTAAGGCTAAAATGACGGCGCACACTTTGTTTTACATGTTTTTGTCGGCACCTTGAAATCATCATTCGTCTTTTCGACTGCAAATAACAGTTTATGATAAAACGCGGAGTACACAAAAAAAGATTGGCGGCTCAATTCGTGATCCTGTTGTTTTTAGCTCAGGTTTAGCTTTTTTTTTACTACTCAGTGCTCTGAGAATGTGCCGGTTTACCCATATTAGCTCAGCCTCAAACCTTGTGCACCTATTGTGGTCCCTGTATAAAATCTGAGGTACAGCACATGTCAGCATATTCCTATTGCTTGTGAACAACAATTAATTGGTACCTATATTTATTTCAATAAATTCCGACAAGATACAATTAACCATTGATTCACTACAAAAGGATTACCGTAAAATCCTCCAAACAAAAGAAAAGCTGGAGTTGGTGTGCCACGCATTGATCAACTTTTAAAAACAAAACCCTTTAATCTTTGACGAACGGAATACCCCTCGAGCGTCAGTCTGGAACTCAGCTCTTTAAATACATTCGGTGTCTCCTACAGTGATACATAAATGCATCCATGCTGTGGACCCAGAGTGCTCCTTGGCCGAGGGCAAGAGGGCACCTGTCACTTTCCAGGAAGTTTAACAGAATAATCATCACATACCACATTTTCCTTCCGCCATGCAGGAAGAGGTGGGAAACCCGGATGACACCTCTGGTGTCAGTGCCTCTCATCGTGATAGACAAAAAACACCTGTCTTTCAGGCCCACAGGTCTCTCCCCCGGAGCAGAGCGTACTGTACCTGACGGCAACCATCAGGGAAATATGTCACCTCCTAGGAAGTTTCGCAAAGGTGGTGGAGACACACAGGAGTACATCACACAAGGTTTTACTGAGTGCGCAGCATTGTGGGGCCCGGCATCTGCCTCTCGCACCCACAGGTCTCTTCTTGGTCCACAGGTCTCTTTCCCATCAACCACAAATGCCACCCACCAGCTATCGCAGCTGCCAAACAGTAGGTGGTGGGAAGCAAAACAGGCAGGTGTACGAAGTAGAATAACACCTCAACACACAAACCACCGTCTCACAGATGCAAAGGTCTCCTCCCGGTGCACAGCAGGGACACGAGGAGAGGCCCTGAGTGTTCTTAAATATATCTTACAATACTTATACGAAACGTGAATGATGAAACTTACTGTATATGCACATATTAATGCAATTTTCAGCCCATAAATGTATTTCCCAACTAATGAAAATGGGATTGCAGTTTCCAAAGTAGTGCAAATTCCACAGTGATCTAATAAATATACACCATGCCTGAGTGAATATACAGACCTCAAAACCCTTTGTTTGTTTGGTATTCCGGGAGCTGTATTAAAACATGTAATGTGCCAATTGTTTGGGACTCTGTACACAAACGAAAGCAATGGACCATTAAGATCACCTGCAGGCAAATCCTTTGCCAGATCTGTGCTCCTTCTTTCCGTCGATTAGAACCACACCATTACGATGCAGCATTCAATTATGGAAGGCAGAAGCTTGTCAAGATTAATGAGCCCCAGTGACCCCTGACCTCTAGACGACTGTCAGTCAAATCAGATCAAACTACACCGATACAGCTGCGTCTACATTTCCATACATCTACCGCAACAAGCCATACAAACATGCACCCCAACTTTCATGTGAAAATCAAAAAGGGTGATTCAGTCCATCCCTCCGTACCTGATAGTGCCGCTACTGTCTACCCACCGGGCTCTCTGAGATGGAGGGAATATTACATGCCTCTTTTTTTATTGGTCCCTGTAAATCCTGTGGGGAAATTACCAAAGCCTGGTGACCACCATTTGTGACAGATGGAAAACCTTTCCAAAGGGATTATAATGCCCTAGACTTGCTCTCGTTTCTCATTTCTTTTAAAGCCAAGGTATCAGTTATCTGTCAGCCGAGCTCTGAATGCCGTGAAAGAGGTGTGTGTCTCTGCTCGTCCCTCGCTAGAGAGGGGATGAAATTCCCCGTTATGGCCTCTCTGTCTCTGCCATTCACAGCTGTCGGGCAACATAATGACACGATGGCGACATTTGAAATGCACCCTAATAGTGCCCTACTGGGCCTTGTTACCACCGTCACCAAGGTGTAATACCCTTTTACTAGTGGGCCACATTCACAACAATTGGGATTAACTTGAAAGTATGCGTCTATGATGATGAAGTTAGAGGAGAAATAAACAATCTGATCTATTACAAGGGTGTTGACTTTTTTATATTGCGGATTCAGTGGATGTGAATCGAGGTTATTGTCAACATGTCTGTGGGGTTTGTTCATTATCGATTAACTAAGAGCACTGACATGAAGTCAGGCTTAGTGACATTTGATTGGGTATTATCATATAACAAAACATCAAAAATATTCACAACATAAAATGGAATTTGATGCAAATTCAATGTTGGTAAAGTTTATACTAATAGTTAAAAAAGGTGTTTATCCAGATTGGAACAGCATTTTAACCTTCAAAAGATGACGATTTCACACCGAACCATTTGAAAAGTTGTCATTGGAAACTATTTGGAAACAGGTAGGCACTTTCAAAAAGAAGCCGCTATGTGATTGGATAAACCATCTGTCAATCAAACTTTTGCCGGTCCAAATTGGGGAGCAAAAGCATTTTCATTCAGTGTTGTTCTTTGCTCTTCTTCCTGTGAAGAAATATTCTCTGATACAACTGGAGTTACTACAGCATCACCAACACCAACCTCTTTCGTTGCCGCCATGGTTGCTGAGATGAAACAGTTTCCTCCTTGTGATCAAACAAAAGCTAAAAAGATTTATTTTTAAAAGGCCTTGTTCAGCGCAAATAGCTTCACACAGGCCGCTGATTGGTCCGGCGACTATGGTTTGGACACAAATCCACAAGGTAAACGGCATGTTGAGTAGGAACAAAGTGCCGTGCTTGAGAGCGTTTCACCGATAGCATTGAGGACTGATTGGACTGGAAAGAGGTTACACTCAACAACAACATGAATCAGCACAACTGCTTCTCTTCATGCTTCTGCCATTCCCTGCAATGCCCCATTTTTATGTGTTTGATAATATCCATATAAAAATGTACATTTCTATAGAATGTGTCGTTTGGACACTTTCTTCGACAAGAAGTGACAAATGAAAACATAGAGAACAATTCCAACAGCCGGGGCACAAAACTTCAATCTGGATTCATAATAGCATTCTCCTTCTCTGGACCTCTGGTCATTGAAGTCTTAAATATTTAAAATGATAACGCTTGCTTTCATGGGAACATTTTACTATATGTTTATTCTATTTTTTTCTGTTGATATGTAGATATGACAAACATATGTGTCCATGTTTCTAATATTCTTTCATCTGACTGACAAAGAGCGTGAAGTGCATTCTTACGATTTTTAGATACCATTATGATTATACACAATGATTACGATAGAAATTCGGATTATCTTTTGAGTGCACATAAAGCTCTCATTTTAAATAGACATCTAAAATTAAGACTTTTAACGGACCACACCTCACATCTGGGGGGGGGGGACAAAAGAAAACATCGAGGAGGGTAATCTTTAGGGACAGTGTTTTCATTTTGCTAAGTGAGTCACCAAAGATAGCCATTTAATTCCAGATCCATCCCAGGCCGGGACGTAGAGCTCTTTTGATCATGGAATGCAGCCGACCCGGGACTCCAGAAAAACACCCAAATCCTTCCTGGGGATTGAAGTCAATTCTGGGAATTAAAAGATCAACCAACTATCTATTTGTAAAATATTAAAGGGGGAGTCAACAATTTAAGAGAAAGGTTTTCATAGTTCCTTGAGAAGCATTCATGCGATAAGGGAAACTGGTATTGGTGCATTTTAAGTTTGTTATTCATCCCTCAGAATCTATATCTTGGTAACACATGTTGTGTGTATGTGTTGGTTTTGTTGTTAACACGCACGTCATTTTCTGTCATCGGCGCTCTACACAGTCTCTCTCTCTCTTACTCTCAAGCACACAGAAATATCACAGCTTCGACGGCTGTCCTCTATTATTGAATAGAAAGTGAGAGAAAAAACTGCAGGTGGTTGGTGTTTAATATTTCAGAGCTTTCGCTGGATTGCAGCATCTGCCTCGCGCATAGTGAAGAAAAAATAAATAAATAAATAAAATATATATATATATATATATATACATAGATTGAGGACCCTTTGGCCTCCACCCTGCCCTCCATCCCACCAACCAACAAGTCTCCCAGCCCTTCAGCGCTTGCCTGTCTTCTCCACAAAGCCACTGTTCTGCAGCCAAAGACTTTGCATTCATGCTTTATTCATTTTTAAGTAAATCTGTCTCTCAGGCACTATTCACATTCTGAGGATTATTATTAATCCCATCAAACAAAGAAGATTCACTGGTGGATGATAACGAGGAAGTGATATTTGCATTGTAATATGAATTCATCAGACTTGTATATATCCAAGAGACGGCTGTCGCTATTTGCGGTGATGTCAAGCTTTGTTATTGCGGAAGACAATGCTTCCACTAGATGGGGGGGGGTGGGGGGGGGGCTGTCCTTGTTCATCTGTAGACATATTTTTCATGATTCACACTCTTTTCTTTTCTGATAAATCAACTGCAACTAATTTGAACCAACATTAGGGTGAGATATGCTGGCACGCTCCCGATTGTGAACGGCTTCTCCTTTTCGTGAAAGGAGGTGTCATGAGGCGTCACGAAATTCTCGAGGACTATGTTGCATTGCTGCGCTTTGGTATGAGGGTCCGGGTCTCTTTGGCGCTTCCCACTTGCTGCTGGTTTGCCTCATCATAAATAATGCAGTGTCCACCAGGCCCACCCAAACACACACCCAAATGAAGACGGCCTGCGGATTTTTAGAATGAGAACGGCTACATCAGGGGGGAGCCCGAATCAGGAAAACTACGGGAAACCATTGACAAGGACGCCTCGGTTTCATTGTTTACAAATATGTGTATTTGTGTTGGAATGAGTGAGTTGCTGTCAGGGTGTTTTGTGTGTACATGTATCTGTTTGTGTTGGTGGGCTGGGGGATATATCAAGGTACCATGAATATAAGGGCTGGTATAGAGGGAGAAGAGAGAACTCTATAGGTGATTACGTGAGCCGGTAAAAGAACAGTAGCTCTGTCTCCAAAAATATTGTGTTTTTTGGAGGAGGATAGGATTGGCAGAAAAAAAGATACGATGACAGATATCTTCCACATAAAAGTCTGCTCAAGCAACATTCCAGAAAACCTGTGGGTGAGACAACTATCAAAAACTGTATTTCCCTCACACTTTTAATCACCTAAGTTTCTATTTAGTCATCAGACAGGCATTATTTATTAAAAACTGCTACGGATTAAGCACAATATAATATTTTATATTGATATACTAAAATGGTGTGTGTGTGTGTGTGTGTGTGTCTGTGGCAAAGATTGATTGAAAACCTCAACCTTACAGACAAAGTAGTGCACATCTTGTTGTTGACTAAATCAGTCAACTAATCATGTAACTAATCTAATCTAATTTATTTTCATTATTTGAAATAGATCATGTAAAAAGCACACATTTACATAAAGGAGACATCCACAATGGCCATATCCAAGGGTGCTGTTTATTATATTTCCCTACTAAGTTACAAACATTTCACATCTAGAAATATTTACATGCAATTTACATTAAAGGAATTTAATTGATCGGTGGAGAAAATCCTTTTTTTTTATGAGGAAATGCTTCAAGGAAAAGGGAGCTTTATTGTAACATTTAATTTTATTATTACTTTAATACTTTTCACCATCTATCAATATAATATATATATGTCTATATATATATATACACACACACATATATATATATATATAGATATATAACCCAGTATTATTTAATTATTATAAATTAACTCCCACCAAACATGGAACCCTCCAAACAGGAACAACGTTGCGTAAAAGTTCCCTTCAAGCAAGAAAAGTGCAAATTATAATCGTTGACTGTAATCCCTCGGCTTTGTTACATGGAATTCAATATTGTAACATTACGGCTTATCAAGTTTGCATTGATAACACAATCCATGAAGTGGATTTGCTCGGAGAATTAACTTGACATCTGTGGCTGTCTGCCTTCTGTCCCAGAGGCTGCAGAAGTCATGTCGTGTGATTTGTGACCACTATATGACCTGCAGTAGGTATTGCTTCTTAGTTCACGTATGTATTTAAAATAGTATCTTTCCATGTGTTGTGGCTAAAAATAAGATGGTTAATGATGTCAGAATACGCCCACTTCCGTGCTGTTTTGTTTCAAAATGAAATGCATGCAGTTTAGGGGAGCCAGTGGGAACGAGAGGCTTGTTATTTCTTGAGCTGGGGGAGTTTTTGAAGATGGGATCTCCTTCCTCGGGATACAACACCAGCTTCAGCAATTGAGTCCCTGTGGTTTTCACCATCCCAGCAGGTTAACCTCAATGAAAAGTGGATCAGACACGGATGAGCAAATGCTTAGTCAAGCATTTACACACAACACGCACACAAGACACACATAAACACACGCGCGCACATAAATCCAGATAGGGGACTTTATTTTACAGTGTATGCCAACACTCTGAATCAATATTCTCTAAGTGCAACTAAACATTAGCAAGCCGACTCCACATCCAAATGTGTTACCCTCAATCAAAAGTAGATTAGGTAGAGGTCAATGACTACCTTGTCGGCTGCCAATGGCCCATGTTGGAAATAATGAACCTTTCAGAACATGACAGACACAAATAGCATGATATATGACAGTAACACGCTCTGCACAGGTTGCGCAGGCTTAATCACAAGTCAGGTGATTAATATATAGGAACACAAGAAAACTCCTATCCATTAATAGTGTCATGCTTGTGAGACAACACCTGCATAGCACTGCCTACAGAATATAGAGATGGATGTAACAGCAACAGAGAATAATTAATGGCTACTATGAAGTTTTAATTGATGAATGTGGCAGTGGTTAATCTGTGCTAAAACGTGTTAACACGGCCCCAGCATTGGTTGGTAACACTCGGTTTGTTGTCTCCTGAAGGCCTCTAAAGGACGTAGTCAGGTCTATTGCTTTCTGTAATATAATCAAATTGATAGATAATTGATTCTTGGACATTTTTTCATCTGCGTCTGCCTTCTGGGGAGCAGACTAGTGTTCACGCAACCACAGAAAAGCCGAGTATTATTTTCTTCCGATTCATTCTAATGATTTTTGTTTTCATTCCCTCCGACGACGAGATGTGATTTAATACATTTTACACCGTGCTCCAACAATTGACGTCACAGTTTCCAAGTAAATTAGACATTAAACCACTCCAAATGTCATGCTGTTAAAGATCGAGCCACGGAGCAATTAACACGTTATGTCAGCTGATACGGATTTGCAATCTGAAATATGAACCCACGTTGCAGGAGCCCCGGAGAGAGTTTAAAAACATGCCAATTCCCCAGAAATCTCAGCTCTCCTCTCCACCAAGTCTAAACCTTGTCAAGATCAAGCAAAATAACCTCAGGAAATGTATGGACGTTTTGGCATGCCGTACCTAATAAATGTCAAGAGGCTTACATGGGGTTTTAGATATGTCAATCAACACTAGAACCAACAAAAGAAAAACATGCAACGCCTACTTAAGTCTGTTACCGAATGGGAGGCTCTTTTTCACATTACTTTAAAGCTTTTTATTGGACACCCTGCGTACTTCGATTGCATCGTTACGAATGACATTTTCAGTCTAAATCGTCTTGTCGTTACAATTTGAATAAGCCTGTACAAACTATAAGTCAATCGTTTATCCATCAATTAAACTATCAATGGCATCGTGTCATTGCCCCATTGAAGTAAAAAGGCAGCACATAATCTTAACGTGTCAATTGGCCCGGGAATGGTTCACATTTATCACCTCATTAGAGTGTTAATTTCAGCCTCGGTCCAAAAAGGACACTTTCATCTCCTCTCAAATATCGAGGAAGTGATTTGCTGTTATGGTTCAAAATGAGTGGTGCCATCCATCATGTTGTAAAATGTAGCACAGCTTTCAGAGAGGTTGGCGTCTTGCCCGCTTCTCTAAAGGCGAGATAGATATGCCGGCTTCCAGCTGCTTGCTAACATGCTCTGGTTTTTGGGCGGCCGAGGTGTCACCCGCTCACCTCGCGCATATCTGGCAAGCAAGTGTGCCACCCACTCAACAAGCAGTAAGCAATAAGATTCCAGGAGTGCAGAGACTACAGACCCATCCAGCTTTCTTGAATGTCATATATCAGTAGTGGAATTACAATAATGTTTACCAATAACAAAATGTGGCATTTAGAATGTTTCCGTGGTGAATACTGCACTCAGTATTGCATTTGGTTGGATTAATGGATCCATCCTTTGGAATTAACTGGCCTTTTTTTTTTTAACAAAGCCTACCTCTGGTCGGTGCATTGTGATAGGCGGTTGATGGGATTAGACTGGACATGCTCTCGGTATTCAAACACCGTGTTGTTTGATCAAGTATAGAATGATCTATGCGTTTCCCCTCCGGCTCAAAGGTACGTTTTTGTTAGCTTGAATCAGTCTCAGTTTTATCTTGTAACTGTAAAGGGAAATTGTTCACATTGTGTGACTTTTAATGTCAAAAGGTAGAAAATAACCCAGAACATTTCATTTATGCTTCAAAATCTAGTTATTGTGACAATTAATTGGCCAAAGCCACCAAAAGGGAAAGTACTTTTGTCATCGTGTGAGCTGAAGGTCTTTTTCACCGTGGCAGTCATCGCCGGAAATATTTCTTACAGACAGTATTTATTTCGTCCTGTTTTTTTTTTTCTTATGAGACTAACTGCTTTCTGTAGTATACAAGAATGTCACTTGGATTCAGCTGAATGCTATTGTGTTACCAAGCTTTATTTATTGTGAATCCAACACTGGGTGAACATTTAAAGGGAAAAGTCAATACAGTACAATACTTGATTTGTAGGTTACAACTGTGTGAGTCCCTGTCTTGCAGAATGATGTTGCGGTGACACAGTTAGATCGTTGTGCTGGTGATACAGAAAAGGATGAAAAGAGAGAACGGTAATTGCAGTATGTTTTATAACGGATAAGTAAATAGGGATGTTCACAAATAAACTCAATGAACACATTTTATGCTTAGCATCTTAGCTCCCACACAGACCCGTTGCCATGCTTCAATGAGGGTTTTTTTTGGCCATCCCACCTGCTTCCTTACCCTAATCAGTTCCTTTTCTAAGCTGGCATAATCTTCAGAAAAGTGTCACACATTCCTTGTACACAGGAGACTTTTATGTGTCGTAACAACCAACTCAAATTCACAACTATGTGTCACTTGGAGAAAAAATTCACTGTCACATGCCAACATGCCGCTGCTCTACTTATCACTTTAATTAAAGGTGATGTTTCATACCAATTATCAGTAGAGTGCAGACAAAGTAAACTGTTATGACAGCCTTCTTACAAAACCTCTTTAATAGATGAGCATCGTTTGGCAACAGTATGTGAATTTTGATTTAATTAAAGCCTAAAGCACCCAAATACCTCTATGTAAATCAACCGTAAGAAAAAAAAAGACAACTTTGACAAGGAATTTTGAAGTTATCTAATATTCATATACCCTCTAATTGCATGCCATGATTATAACCTTGGCTGTAAGAAAAGCTTTCAAATAATAAAAATGAATTTGGCTTTTATAAGTTTTGCCTGCATGCTGATTCACTCTGCTCCACCTCTGGAGAAAAATCTGATTGAATACACTAATAATATATTTAAACCACACAGAAATGCTAAATGAGAAAAAAAAGACAAGCCTGAAGCTGTATGGAATTAAAATAGTGTTATTCTAACTGGAAACGCGTGGAGAAAGTCTCAACCCACACGTGATGACGACGGGGGTTGAAAAGTGTCCGCGCAGATTCTTTCTCCCCCATCATCTTCATCATCTTCTTTAAGTCCCTTCGTCCTCTCTCTGTAGCTGCCTTTCCTTCTCTTTCTCTCGACTGCACACACACAAACACACACAAACACACACAGACACACAGGCGCACACACAGGGCGTCTGATCCCGTCCCCCTCTGTGGTCCTCCAACCCGCAGCCGGGGTCACAGATGATTAAAGCAGTGGCAGGTGGACTCCACTTTGAAACTATCAATATACCCCGAGAGCTGAATCAAACAGCAAAACCTCCATCTCTGCCAGCGCGAGCTCTCGGTGGCACCGAGGGAGAGGACGCGCAGAGGGTGAGAGGGCAGAATCCCTCCGTGTCCTCATTGTGCACCGTGACGCGCTGCGGAAGAAAAAAAACACCCGCGAAGCAGCTAAGGAGGAATTCCTGACTCTCTGATGTGATTTTAAGCGGGCTTTGTGTATTCATTCAGATGATCTTTGACCCGCGGGGGAAGGCGCGGGGGGAGAGGGGGGGGTCGTGAGGAGGGCCGTCCTGTGTTCCCAGGACGCTGTAGTTTGCAAACATTGAAATTTAAGAAACTGCAATCTGATGGTTGTTGCTCTGCAGTTGAACAAGGGACAGCAAAGGCAGTCTCGCGACGCTGTTGTGATTTCTTGAGCCTCTCATGGGGATTGCTCTTTTAACATTGGGGCTCTGGGGAGATTTTCTTTTAGGCAAGCCAGCAGCAGCATGGCTGCAGGGGGAGGCCATAGCATTCAGTCAGTCCGCCACTTTGGTCTAGACTGAGATAACACAACTATATTTCATTGATTGCCTGCGCATTTCATCAGGCATTTATGGTCTCCAGAGAATGATTCCGCCTGACTTTGGTGGTCCCCTCACATTTCCCATCGCACCACTAGATTTGTGCAGTTTGTGGTTTTCAGGGAAATGCTTCATAAACTTTTGGAAGGATTGCAATGAATTTAGTGGTATTGAAGCAGTTGTAATCACTTTGATATTGATCAGACTAATAATTTTGCACCATCTACAGGTCAACATTTTCATCTCATACTTCAAGCAACAGCAAAACCAGGGACACTCATCAACGCCATGGTGTATTTTCTGTTTAAGACTTATTAACCAATTTTAGCGTCAATAATGACCACTTTTGGAGAATTTGGCATATGCATATCTATCCACCCACCTGTCAATCGGTCTACCTACACTGCTCATAATCAAAATGCCTGAGCACCAAGCGTGTGACTGTCAGGGCAGCAGTAGTATTTCCAGGAGGAATGATTTAATGGAAATGTCAAGAGCAGCAGTCGCTCCAAGCAAAGGATGAACCCTCTGATTCAATGTGAGCCACTCTACCTCAGTGGGGATGAGAGACTTGTTGTCATTCAGCTCCGGTCCTGACCAAAACCTGCTTTTATCAGAACAGAAATGGCTTTGTCAGTTTTTAATGGGATTACAGCTTTCATTGCATATTAATTTGCCAGAAATCAATATGGCTGTGCTCCTATTTGGTGCATTTTGAACACTCAGCTGCTCGGCGTATATTGTTAAGAAAGAGGGATAAAGAGCTGGCAGTTTAACATGTATATTGTGATTTCCTACACAAAAAGATAGAATGAAGAAAACGAAGGTCAACTAGATCCTTTGTAAATTAGATGGTTCTTTAAAAAATAGTTTTTACTGAAATAAAATGTATTCATTACAAACTCCTTAAATAACGACAAACAACTCTACAGCATAATTTATAGCATAAGTAATACGTATTTGTATGAAGAATCCAATCCAGAAAAGGATGAAGGTCTACGGGGCGCTGGAGCTGTCCATGGTACTGAATCCGCCTGCAAGTATTATTACTGTGAAAACCCGTAGAATGTAAAAGCAAAAAAAAAAGCTTCTCAGATGAACACCTGCATTCCTAAATGAGAATATTCCCCATTCTCTTCTGTCTTTCAAAAGAAACATCAACATTTTACCCACACCTCTAAAAACACGAGAAGAGTTGTAGTACCTACACGACACCTTCGGTAGTTTTGCGCCTTCATTGCGCCGCTCAATTACCGCGGTGACCTTCAGATGGGCGCGGTTGTTCGTATCGTGCGATCTCCACCAGTAGGCATCACGCCACAATTAAAATGCGTGTACAGAGCGACCTGTCACCGCGGCTGTTTGCCGTGCTGCTTGGCACCCTGTAGTGGAGAGGGTGACATCTGTGACTCCTCGCCAAGGGAGCCCGGGTAGACGCACCTAACTGTATTTATTCGTTCAGCTCGGCCGAATAATTACGCCGACAACTCCGGCAAGAGGAATTCTTCTATGTTTCATTTTTCCTCTCTTGGCAAACGCAGCTTCAATTCTATCCTTAGAATGGAAGGTAAGATTCTTTTTTGTTGTTGTTGTTTTTCTGAAAGCGTCGAGTCTTGAAGCGGCGTCGGAGTGAAAATTGACCTCTGGTTGGTCATTCGGAGTAACAACCACATCATGTTGTTAATTATATACATTTCCTCGACAATCCTTTTTAATTTAAGCTGAATTCTTATCATGGTTTAGTTCGAATTTGCGCCCGAGGACTTTGGTCCTTAAGTTTCACTGGATTTACTCTCCGCGTGCATCCACCCTCATGTTAGGTGCTGCTGAACTGCGATGGTGAGAAAAGTCGTTATTCGTGGGTCTGATTTGCATGGCGCAGCGTACATTTGATATAACGTCAGTTTATCCCGGGTGAAGGTTTCTCATACGTATTATGCCATGCTGTCGACCATTGTTGTACATTCCGCATTGGCTCTCATCTGTTTGTGTTGGACAATGCCGTAAAATGCGATGCAAACCCTCGCCAAGTAATTATGGGGAAACTTTAAATGGAAAACTCCACTTCAGTGCCACGCACTGCCAGGCTATTTACAAACCTCTTACTATCATGCCTTCTAGACTATTTTCTTTATGTAAAACATGAGGGAGAAAGTCAATTTCGTGGGATTATAGAAAGCATCACGGCGAGATAAAAAATAAAAAAAACCTCGCTTTGTTGAATTGTTCCAACGAGTTGCGTTGCACACAATATCCAATACAGTCAGAAACAGATCTGCCTGATAATTCTCCTGTTACACTGCATTACGTTTTGCGCAGACGCTCAAATTTAACAACCGCGTAAAACATCTACAGAAGTTGAGATTCGGTATTGTCTTTAGGACCCGGCGGAGCGGTGCTATAACTGGACATAGCGGCTCCATCTGAGGAAGGTTGCTTATCTGTCCCCTCCTTTCTCGTCCACAAGTCGGCTGGGTATAGGAAATCTCCCCAAACATCGCAAAGAGCTGCTCACTGGCGGGATGTTTTAATCCGCGCTGATGGACTTTAATGAATTTGCGACCTTGAATCACCTTAAGAACAACTTGAAGTATTTCCCGTGCGCCATTCCGATGGATGCTGCACCAAGCGCCGCGCTGCGTAAAGCCCACCATCTCCTCGACGCACGGTTCTATGAGGTGTAATTAAGCGCGAAAAGAAACGGTCTTACTGAGCAAGTCGCCTTTACATGAAAGGTAAGGTGGCGTTCAACGCATCTGTTGAAAGAGAAGTTGGAAAGGAAAGATAAGTCGTTGTGCTCTCCGAATCATCTCGCATTGATCCATCTATTGTAAAAGTTAATAGAAATTAGAGACAACATACATAACTTGTTGAATGAGCAGCTGGTCCCAGGAGCGCGTTTAAATGTGAGTATTGTTGTGTTTTGAGCATTCAGGCTGCATACCGTTTTGTGTCTGGTGTTGATAATCGCGGCCAAACGGGCAATTACGGGGTTATTGCAGTTGGCTGTTACATGGGCGGATCGTTAATCATTATCAAGTATGAAGTGGGTTAACTGAATAAGACACGAGTGGCTCATGACAGAGAATAAACCCAATCCAAAGCGCTTCGTTCCACTTTAAAAAGTTTTCTTACATTGAGATGCTTTTCTTTGTTTTTCAAGATATGGGAGCGTTTAGATCTGGATCTAGATTTTCATCGTATGCCCTTAATCTAAAGCTGTTGTTATTCTAAAACTATCCCCTTCATCGGCAGTTTCTTCTGAAGAGGAATAATGTGACTTTAACCTGTTGAGCAGCAGGTCAGTAAAGTCAGATCTAGGCGTGCCTCTGCGTATACGACCTGACAACATCTAAAATGATTGGACTTCTCCCCTGGCCCCTGTCCTGTTGCATGAACCCTACACGTCCCGGATTTTAAAATGTTCGCAACATGCGACAGCGTTTTAGCATGTTAGTGGTTCTGAGGTAGAACTTTGAATAATGCATCGCATCAGATTTCATGTGTGCAGACGGGCCGGCTCTCTGGCTGCGCTCCACACCGGGGGACCCTGACATTGTCTCCACGTCAACCATGTATCTCAGGGAGAAAAACCTTTGCATGAAAGCCCAACGCCTCTTGCTGTAAATAGAAGGTGTGCTCAAGGTCCCTCTTTTCCCTCTTTGATTGTAATGTGTTATGCCTGAACGGATTTAGCGCAGCGAGGATGCTGTTGAGAGACAAAGAAAGGAAGAGGGTTTGATGAAAGAAAGATGGACTGAGAGGCCGAATCAGAAAGACAGAATGAAAGAGTGAAAGACAATAAGAAGACAAATACCTGCCAGTACAGACACGCTTCTGCCTGCCAGTCAATGCGCCTGGGACTCATATGAGGGGTTTGTTCTTGGCACAGAGAACGTTGGAAGCGTTAACCAATTTCATTGTTTGCACTCATCAGCCAGTCACAAAGCTGAAGTCTGCTCAAACTGGCTGTGGATCAGAAGCTACTGGTTGTAAGTCAGCGGAAATCAAGAAACACAATGAGGCCTTATTGTATTTGTGCAAATTCTGACCAGGTGCTTGATCCAGGAACCAAATAGCAACTGTTGCATGATAATCCACAGATGGAGAATTTGTTTGGGCCGCCGGATGCTTTTTTGTGTGTTAAAAATCAATAAAACTGTCATCTACAAATCCTCGTAGCATAGGAGAGGTGTATTTGTCCCGTATTTCAGCACCATGGAAGGTTCCCCTCCACTTTGCCCTGTATGGGAGCTAAGAGGCGACCAGAAAGCCACACTCAGACAGAGAGCGCAGCCACACTTTAGCAAGATTACTATAAAATGAATGGAATACATGCGCCATGGTTTTGAAGAGACCGGCTGGGAGTTCGTAGCCAATATAAGCCACGGGGCACTGCTGCCTGCTGACTTTTAAAACACTCTGCCATGCTTGAGCTGCCCAGGGGATGGAATGCAAGCGGACACAAGGGGGTGTTTCAGAGGCTTTGAAAACAAGTGAGGGAAAATAGAGAGAGAGAGAGGGGGGGAAGAGGGTAAGGTGGTCACTCTAAGCTCCAGGCCCTGTTCTTTCCCTGCATATGGAGAGCTGCTCAAATATTGATGACATTTAATATAGAATCTGACTTCATATTTCTCTCAGTGAAATTACAACATTCCTGTGCTTCTCTTGCATTGCGAGTGCAACTGGGTATGAGTTGAAGATGCTGGTGCAGGCTAAGCAATGGTAAAATATTTTAATGTGGCTGTATATTTACAGTTTCACTGTGTCATTTTAACAAAATATTTGGCGTTCCAATCCAATATTCCTGTGGTCAGCTCAATTTTCTTTAATTTATTAGCTTTTTACCTATTAAATAGAAATAGGATATTTATATCAATAGCAGCTGGGAGCTAATTTAACTTTCTTTATAATGTAAGCCAACCTCCAAATCGTCAAGAAGGGTATGTTTAGGTCTGTGGAGCGCATGCAGAAAGGGAACGGTTCATCCCATGATACATTTTTCTTCTAAAACTGATATTTAAAGGTATACATTTTGCCACACACATCCACTCTACAGTATTCATCACTCAGGCCTCAAAGGTGTGTCATCAAATTTGTAATTGGCCTTCGCTTTGAAGTCTTGTTGATTGACATGAGCACATTTAAAGTGTGTGATTTTTTTTCTACCACTTTCTTGTCTGTCACACGAAGGCTGCCATCCGTACCAGCTGACTAGAATCACTTTGAAGTGCGTGCCGAGCCTGAACGGCAGTGCGGATCACTTTTCTGGCTTAGATGAACCTCTGTCATTACAGTTGGAATGTATTCAAGCCAGAAGTCATTTTGTAAAATGGGCATTAGAATAGAAGCAGTAATTGCTTTAGATGTGGTCAAAATGTTCAGTCCAAGACAAGATGGCCAAGTTAAAATACTGAATTCTAATGCTTCCATATGCCAGCAGGGATAACAGAAACCAGCCTGCACGTGGGAGCCGCAGCAACTCATTATGAGGAATTTCTATTTCCCAAATGTGATATGAATCGTTCTCCTTTCAAACAATAAACTTTCCTCCACTTTTGTTAATTTATTTGATTTGACTCATGATAAAAACTGTAATCTCATGACACAATAGCAATAGTAGCACTTTGAACAAGAAAGACTCCACATGCTTCAAACCACATACTATCTCGACTTTTTATTCTAACAGTGACTGTCGGTCACAGATTTAGCCTGCAGGGAAGAGTCTAAAGCTGTTCACTGGAAAGTTGGTAGATCCACTGCCCGGACCAGCTTGTGGCATTTTTTGAAGTCTGAATCTGTGTTACAAATTTGAAGTGACCCGTACTGACAATTTAGAGGGGATAACTCTACATGCTTGCGGAAACTGTGCCCTCAGTGGCAATACGTTCAATTAAAATGTTCACTTACGACAAAATAGTCTTTTTTTCACAAGGGCAAACAAAGTGTTACTCTATTGCAGGTGGCTGAATATTACTGCTCAATGTTTTTCCTCCACTGCCACCCACACACCTTGTACATGAGACATGAGGACACGAGTAAGGCCATTTGACTGATGGCTCGTGATAGCTCTCTCAAATAGACAAGCAGAACTCTACATTTGGCTGAAAGAGCAAGAAAATCGGAAAAAGCAATAACTCCTGTGACCTAAAACACTGAAATAAGCCGTTTTGCATGAAAATCAAATGGCGATTAGGCTTCGCTGAACTAGCTCAATTTGAATTCCATGCAGTGATTTTGGCAAGGTTATTTTTGTGGGATCCGTATAAACAGTGTAATGTTTGTGGATACATCATGTATGTCCTCAGCCCATTTAGAACGTCTGTTAACATTATAGTAACAATAACAGTGTGTCAAATCTTTTGTTTTGTTTTTTACCAAACTGTATTTTTCCCCATTTCTTCTAGGATGCTGGAAAAACGGCAGGAGATCAAGTTCAGACATCTGACAGCCACTGACTTATGAGGAGTGTCACTCCTCTCTGCACATCCCATCTGACCGTTGGTTGACCCTTTCATCAACGCTCAACACTCGTGAAGAAACTCCCTGGTTGACACACCTCATCAGCCGGGGCGAAGTGGCAGCAATCAAATAGCGAACAACTGAACGGTGGCTAATCGTTGCCTGAAGCCACTCACGCAAAAGTAGCAACATGCTGCCCCAGTCCCCGACTGCGCTGTTGCACCTCTCAAAGCTGCAGTTGAATTAGAAAATTCCCAGAGAAAGAAGCCTTTTGTGGACAAAGCAGTAAGGCTGTAAACGAATAAAAGAAGTTTCCACAGAAACCACACAGAACGACATCAGCGATGCTTTGGCCCATATTGTTCAGCCTGCAAGCCGTGTGCACCAGTGTGTCACATGCCATGCAACATTACCCGGCAGCCTGGGGACACTATGACGTGTGCAAGTCCCAGATCTATACAGAGGAGGGCCTGGCGTGGGACTACATGGCCTGTCAGCCTGAAGCCACCGACATGACAAAGTACCTGAGAGTGGCCCTCGACCCCCCAAATATCACGTGTGGAGATCCGCCCGAAACGTACTGCGCTTTGGTGAGTCGTAACCTCGCCTGTCCCGCGATGGAGACGGATGAGATTGTAGGCAGTATCACACAGCATACTGGGTCAGGGATAGAGAGCAATGCATACAATGCAACGTGCTGCCAGTGCAGCACAGAATCATTTGCACATCTGGTCTTGTGCATTACGGCACAGCGCAGTCACTAGTCGATCTATGCACGCAACTTGGAGAATAAAGGTACACGCACACGCATACATAATTACATATACACGTGTAGTACAAATACGCAACAGGTAATTAATAAAAATAACATTTCTGTGTGGTCTAACTGACCACACTGAATTTGTCATATTTCCAATAGTACTGAGGTTCATCTCAACATAATGTCTTGTGTGTGTGTGTGTATATATATATATATATATATATATATATATATATATTGTAAAAAATCCTGCATACAATTGACGAAGTCAAGTGTTGTTCTGTTGTTTGTGTCCTCAAATACAAGTATAAATATGCAGCATTCTGTAATGACAAAAATGTAATATTGGCTTTTGCAAACCAGTCCGACGTACACAAACACACAAACACATAAACTAGGGAGGTGATCAGCATCAACAGTGATTAAACAGTCGGTAATTGTACTGATGCAGTTGTTATGCATTACACGGACCCCCTCACTGTTCAGCCTTATGGTTCAATGGGCCTTTATCAACCATTATCAACAGTTCAACCCCAGGTTGCATTTGTTCAGTATCACACTCAAAGTAAGAGCAAGAGCCCATAAGCTTTAAAGTGCTTCGTAAAAAGCTGTGTGTGTGTGTGTGTGTGTGTGTGCCCGCAGAGAGCTCCTGGAGTAAATATTTACCAATTAAAACGGGCATCTTTAAAAGGGGAGTTCTTATCCTCGCAGCTCCAGATGGCATTGGGACATTTAATGCCACTATGGGATGAAAAAGGAGCCGAACGTCAGTAGTGACGTTCTGTGAACTCCTATAGCAGAACAAACAGAAAAATCTTTATCAGCACATTAGATTTCTGTAAACACCCAACATTAACGTAACGCAGGGAATATAAGGACAAAATAGAAACAGAGGTGAGGCCGGTCCTCGAGTCAACCGGATAAACTGCAGTTAAAAATGCTTTCTCACGACTCTGTCCATGTTTAAAAAAATATATAATATATAATATAATTTCCTATTCAGTATACAGCATACACATTGCCTTCATGGATTTAGCTAATTTGTCACTTTATACTGACTATAGTTTTTTTAATTTTTTTAATTTTAATTTTTATTTATTGTTTTAAAGTAATTTATTTATAGATGTATTAATAAAGCTACAACGAGTGAATGTATACTTGTTTATGGACTGCTCACTCATGCAAAGCTTGCTTACCCATCGCTTGTATTACGGTGTGTGGTTAGCGACTACATTTAAATAACCAGGTGGTTTAGTGTAATCATTCGATTTTGTTAACAAAACATGCCACTTACTTTAATGTTGAGAGAGCGCGAAGCAACAAGAGCAAAAGGCTACCAAATAATGTTGAAGCCAACCTCCAAATCATTAGGAAGGCTGTGTTTATGAACGCATACGGGCGGCCATGGGAGGGAACGGCTCATCCCGCGTTCCCGAGGACGCGCGGCCATGATGGCGTACATAGTAAAGTGTTAAATGTTGCGACATTTAGCTCACAGAAACGCTATGCCCTTAGCTAAGTCCCGCCCCCTGCTGCTTCCATTTCAATCCGTGGATCACTAAATAACTGCCCCTCTACACCAGCCTCATACCATTTAAGCGGTCACACGACTGTCCTGACTGTATCTGTCAGGAGGCCAGGCCCACCTTTGACACACATCTGAGGTCATTACCGTCCAAATGATCAAATACACAAGCTCCTCCTGCACCCGCTTGTTGTGCGTTTGATCTGTTTACGTCCTCGGCCGGCGCAAAGGCAGAATGACACTGGTGACCTTATCCGCCGGTGCTTCCTGAGAGTTCGTTGGAGATGAGAGCAGCATGCAGATGAGCTCTTTCAGTCAATCACCATCACAGTCGCCTGCGGCATAACCTAATCACTTTCCCCAGGAGGTTGGTTTCCCTCGTAGTGGATGGTCAAAGAGTTCCCGATGCCTCATTCCCCGTCCCTCCTCTCCGTCTCGTACCTTCCCATCTTTGTCGCTCAAGGATGTTCGTGTTTTTCTGTCCAAAATTAGCTGTGCTGAATGTAGCGACGTCACAGTGGATCATTTCAATAATTCATTTTGATGTTGGGGCTGTTTTGCCTAGAATGTTTAGGACAAATGATAAAGGGAGTTCAGAATAAACAGTGTCAGGGAGTTAGCCCCGTTTTTATTTTTAGCTGCAAAGCTTCGGGGGTTCTTCAAAGTGTTTTGGTAATAATGCTGTTCTCCTGAGTCACTTGACCTGAACTGAACAACATGTTAAGGTCTCTCTTTCCACTTAAATGCTGTGTGCAGGCTAATGAAAATGCTGGATTCATTTCCATTTTTTTCTCATATTCAGCATTTTAATAGATTGATACAATTGATTCGATTAATACTCGATCGCACCACTTGCACCTTAATGAACAACATCCCGTAATAAACTCTTGACCGTTGTCTGCATCTGAAACCACCTGTAATATTTTTTCTATGGTTAACAGACCTGAGTTGTATTTCATTTAAGCACTTATCCCTCTTTTAAAATCCAAATCAAGCTGACTGGTTAATTTGACAGCAATTCATACGAGTAGCAGGCCATCACATCGTCTTCTTTGAGCGAGGAGGTTTAATTTTCCATGCAAATCAGAGTCAAACCAAATCCGTCGTGGTTGCCAAGTAATGGGCACAGGCGTGTTTATTCCACAAAATGTAAATAAGCGTTTGGCAGATGGCTGCAGCAGGATCTTGAAGTTTTCACAATCTGAATCTGCTGGGTAAATACGCTCTGTTTTGTTAAGCAGAACGCCCCGACAAGCATTTCAAACTGCGGCTGCCACGGTGGAGCACTGTTTGGATTTGCTCATTACGGAACTTTTCTCCCAGTGGTTTGAAACACGGCAGGAAAGAAATTTTCCCGAGCACACATGTGCAGGGGTGCTCACATTTTCACGAGCACCCCTGTTCTCCAACAACCTCCACACCGGTCAGGCAGCAGCTCTAAACGAACGAACGGGATTCTCAGACCCCAGTTAGGCGTCATCGGGCCCAACACGCTCCCAGGGATCCGCAGCCGAGCCGATACATCCACGCCACGTTTGGCAATTGTATAAACATTTGTGTGACCGATTCGGTAATGGCGCTTATTCCAGCAACTCCCGAGTCTTAGCAGGGCGGATTCTTGTAATTCCACTGAACTTTGTTCAGTTCTCTCAGAATGGATGAAAGGAGTTGGCGGCTGCCAGTTCACCACGCAGCCCCCCCCCTCCGAGGCTTACAAAGCAGAGACGAGACGAGAGCTCCCGCTAAGCCGCTGGGAGACCGCCACGTTATTGACAGTCAATGCTGCAGACTTATCTCCGCTGGCAATGACGGGTCATTGTGAACTTTTAATCTGCGTCCTACACGCCCGCAGGAATTGACGTAAATTGATTATAGACAAGAAGAAGGAGAGTAACCGTTGTTTTCGTCCATTTAGCCAGTTGCGCTTCGGAGGAAAGGCTATGGCTGCCTGGTTTCAATGGGGGTTTTCAGGAAGTAAAACCAGAGCCAAAAAATTGTATTCCTTGTCAGTACTGCTGCAGTTTGGCAATGGTCCTCTATCCCCACATATGCCTTTCATATCGCGAGAAAGACAAATATCGCAACATGGCTTTGTTGTTTTCTGGTATTTCAATAGCTAAATAAAACACGTAACTTCTTACATTACATTTACATTTTTGAGTGATTTGTGGTTAGCAATTTAGACACATTTAATATTACATATTACAGCTTCACCACATGATTCCAATGAAAGACGATCAATTAGAACGTTGATAATCCAAAATTTAAGCCATTAACACATGGTGTGGTTGGAGAAAGGTCAGCTTTAGGTCAAATACTGAAAAAATAAATGCATTCCCTATTGTATTTTCTAGTTTTTATTGAGGCACAAAATTATGTTGCGTTTGCAGAAAGCAGTTTAGTGTACAATAATTTTCTATTCTGTAGTGAACATTTTAAAGGGGGTTTCATACATTTCACTGAAACTCTTGTGCACCTCTAGCGCTCTGAATGGCCGAGCGGTTCAGAGGTCAAACCAGGACTCGCCTCTTTGATCCCTGTGCCCTTCCTCCTCTTACTTGTTATGGGACAGGAAACAGTTGGAGCGCTCAGCGTCCTGTCAACCCTGTGCCCTTGACTGTGTTCCAAACTGGCCCTCCCCAGCACATCATCACCGCGCCACTGCGTACCAAGACACCTAGATGACATGCAACATGTCCCATGACACCAGGATGCGGGGTGGAAAGTGGAGAGAGGGGGGGACAGGGGGGGTGGCATCATTTATTCTTTCACTCGACTGCCACCTCTTTTGTCTCCTGGCTTTTTAATTTCCCTTGTTTTTGTGTCAGCTGATAATGCATAATATCCATGCCTTGTTTTGTCGCGTGGGGGTTGGAATGCTTCATGTGAGACGGGCACCTAGCGGAGGGAGATACGGCGTTCTTCTCTGGGATCTGCGACATGTTAATTCTTAGAGGGTTGTGAATACAAACATAGATGAATTATGCATCGAGATGCAAAAGGAAGCAATGGGCTGCACAGAGACTTTTTAAGTTGCTTAACAATTGAATGTGTGTTTGGGGTCTTTAAAAACAAAACGCTATATGAAAGTAAAAGACATATTACTTGAAAAAATAGATAAACACATATTTTCTGTAGGTGTGTGTAAGAATGTAGCACAAATAATAACAGCTGGTTTCGTTTTCTGGATGTAAACCGAAATTGACTCTGAGGTACATATAGAGTACATTATCTTTCCTATTAAAAATCGCAAAAATCATTTGATGAGAAAAAACATTTACCTTTCTGTGGAACCAATTGTACAGTTTAATTTTCAACTTTCATTAACGTATGATTAAACCGAGCTGTGTGGAAACAGTCAAAGCTTTCTGAACTCATGTGAAACGTGTTACATAAACGTTTTGCACATTTGTATGTGATTTTGAAATTTGCATTTGTAACAGACAAAGTTTTTTAGTAGTTTTAAGTTCAAATAGGAAAATCGGCATCCCTACTTCCCAACTCCTTTACTATTCTAGATCAACAGACTTCACACAAGATATTAAATCTTTTTTTCCGTCCCTTTAGGTTTGAATATTTCAATAGGGTGACAAAGTCGAATTTCATTAGCATTTCGTCCCCGGGGACCCGAACTACAAGAGATTAGAGGGTATTTGGAAATGTTTCAAAAGATCTCTTACTTCACATTATGACTCAGCTTACTGTCCTCCGGTAGTCCAACCACATTTAACTAATTTGCCGGGGACTCACAGGCCAATGCATTTTGCCCACGTGTAGACATTCTGTAATACAAGCATAAATGTTTAATTGGTGAACCAATGGCTTTGTCTTACACCTCATTCGGCCCCAACAGGAAACTGTGTGCTATTTTGTTATCTCAATAACAGCAAGACAGTAGTTCTTTGAACGCTTCGCATAAAGCGCTTGCCTAGTGTTGACGTTGATGTGGTGACCGCTGTGCTCTCGGCTGTGATACCTTTTCAGTAAATACACGCTACGCCATTGACTTGGAGACTTTGAGGCCTCCATGTCTTCGATGCTTGTACACCATTCCTTTATGCCCGATAAGCTGAATGGGATTCTTGTGAAACATACAGTAATTGAATTACTCCAAAGCTATTTAGCAGGCTGGCCCTCTGTTGCTTCTCAAAAAAAGCTCAACTTTGCTCACCCACCCGTCAATACTTGGCAGGGAAGTGCATGTAAAGGACTTCGCCCTCGCGCAAGATACGGTCTATAATTTTGGCAACACTGAGAAGTGTCAAGCCATCAAGCAGTTCTCTCCTGGGAGAGGAACGCTTTGAAAGCCTCAACCTCAAAAGTCCGTGTTAGTGGGGATGCAGCTGTGTTACAAAGACGGCCTTTTTTAAAAAGGCCTCATTCATTTAACGGGAAAAACACCAGGACGTCTTCTTGAATATAAAACATGAGGAAGAATGCGATTCTGTTCAGGATACAGTACGGTAACACAAATCTGTTGGGTCCCTTGCAGTGGTCAAGTGTTGAATTGAAGGCTCGGAAAACAGAGAGAAACACAGCCACATCTTCAATCTCACTTTTTTATTTTTTTTATTTTATTATAAATAGAATAATTATAATAATGATTCATCATTAACTCATAATATTACAATCATATACTTCAATAGAAGTATTATTAACCACTCCCCCCTGATTGCCCCACTATACTTTCTCTAATACTCACGGCCCACACAGGGAACCTTTGCCCTTTTCTCCGTAGATCTCAATGCATCCTGCAATGGGTCAGCAGCTAGTTTAGACATGTATTCATTCATGCATGTTAAAAAAAAAAAAAATCATATAACGTTCTTACAGCTAACATCTTCAGATAAGATAAGAGCTGCAACGGAGGCTAATTCATATCAGACAATGAAGGCTGAACCACTGGAACACATTTTGATTTATTGGAAAGGTTGATGAAAGATATACTCGATGGATGGATGCCAGAGCCAAGTTATCTCCCTCCCACTGTTTCCAGGCTTTATGCTAAGCTAGGCTAGATACATCCCAGCTGCAGCTCTTTATCTAAAAGGCACGAGGAATGAGATTGATCTCATCTTTAGCTTGGAAAGAAAACAAATAAACAGTTGAATTATGCCTCAAAGGGGATACTGTGATATGTGCAACTTTACTCTGTTTCCCTTCCAGAATTCCCCTCGACGGTGGTTGTTTTATTATGAAAAGGTCAAACGAGGCAGGTAGAATTGTTTTCTACGCATCCTCGTAAGAGTTTTTTTGTATTCCTTTTTTATTGTATCTTTAATTTTAGAAATAATGAGAACAAAGACTCAAAACCGAGAAATAATGCCAAAATTACAGCGTACTGTTGTGACCCACCTCCCCTTAGGTAACCCAGTCATCACGTTGTCAAGCAGTATCGATCGCTGGGAAACAGTTAAAGAGACTGTGCAGTAGTTAGAGAGAAGGTGAGAGGCAGCGATGAAATGGCAGATGGGTGACTGGTGGGGTTTTATCGTGCTCGGTGAAAGGGTGACATTTCAGTAATGCTTTATGCCTCACGATGGCATTTGAAATTAATAAAAGCCTCTAATAACTATGCAGATTGAAAAGATGGAGTACGAGTTGATACACTATGAGCTAACACACTTGTGAACAATGCCGCAATTTCTCTCCTCTTTCTGTCTCTTGTTCTTTTTCAGTTTCATCCCAGTTTCTATCAATTTCTCTGCAATGACCCCTGAATCTCATTGTGGAAAAATGTGTCCTCTGATTTTCTTCTCACAGAGAAAGCACTTAGAATCCCTCAGCGTCCGCCGATGTGTTTTAAAGCTGCGCACAGTATGTGAAACGAGCAAAATCGAGTCAAATTCAATAATTGAATAGATTAGTTTATTGGAGGTAAATGGATTATTATTATTATTATTATCATCATTTAAATTACTTTTCTCTACTCGCTGCACATGGAATGAGGAGATGAGAAAGGAGAGGGGAAACCAGTGCCATCATAAATAAACAAAACCTCGTGAAGACTCTCTGGGCTGAAACCAAACCCAACTCCAGATTAAATTTTTCATGTTGCACGACGATGTATTCTAGTGTCGAGGAACTCGGAAAAGGTGTTTTATGATTTATATCAACCAAAAACTAGAAGAAAATGGAGAATAAGAACAAAAGTCCCAGGAAACATTAACAAGAAGCAGCTGAACTGAAACAATAGCTGAATTGGTCCAGAATAAAGGCAAGCTGCTCCCAATAACCAATTTCCCACACTCGATAGGCTCATTCTTGAGCTGCGCCTCGCCGGTAAAGTGGACACGAGCCGTTGTTCAAAGGTGTGGTCAAAGCAAACCGTTTCCAAAACAGTTCTCCTAAAAGAATATTCAGGAAGCCACGGGAATATTTACATTCTGTTTGAATACCTAGAGTGCAGATCTATTTATATTTGCTTCAAAATGTGTAAAAAATGCATTTTTTTCTGTCATTTATCTTTACGTCTGTCTTGTAAAGCACTTTGCTACTGTAAAAAAAAGTACTGTATATAAATTACTTTCACTATTAGTATCAACCAATTAAACCTTCATTGCAGAGAATTACACTAATGCTCTATAATCTAACTATGCCTTTTACAATTAGACAGAAAATGTTAATGCTTTTTCTACCAGATGTGTTGTTTGTTGTCAACCGCCAGGCTTTTCCCATCATGCCTGCTATTATCTTAAACAACAAGAACGTGCAGTATGATCAAGTCAAAAGCGTTACCCTTAATACGTGAATCTCTCTCCCTCCAGGATCAAAAGAGATGCTTATAAAATGAATTTGATGTGTTTACTTTACACACATATCTGACCGTGTTAAGTATTCTCTCTAAAGAATCATGACAAGGCAGAGATCTTCTCTGCAGGCAGCGGCTCTGGAATACAGAGCGCTGCAAAGAGAGTTAAACATCCTGTCATTATGGTAATGTTAAAGTGTTTTCATTGAATCCTCACCTCAGGAATCTAATCCCACGTACAACATCCTCACATGAAGACACGCCTCCACACACACGCGGACTAATACAGGAGGAAAATACGCAGGTACGCTCACATACACAGAAACAGTCGTGGCTTTGATTCGGTTTTGCAGACAAATACAACACCCATGAAAGTCCACCAGCGCACCCCGTGATAATAAGGTGGTGTTAAATTCACCCCGGTGGGACAGATAATGATGCCGGGTGTTAATTAATGTGGAGTGTGTTTCCCCTGGTCCACCGACGCCCCGTGAATCCCAATCGAGGCTGGGTGGCACTTCAAAAGCCCAGACCGGCTGTACTGCAGTCCTTAAAGACAGCGCTTTGGCGAAGGCTGCGTCCCAAAAGGCGTCCGCGCTCGGCACGTGGCAAATCAAAACACAAGCGCAGGGAGAAGTTTATTTATTTAATTTGTTTTTGACGTCGGCACAGATAGAAGCTACAGCCCCCACATCCGCGCCCCTCTGATGTGTTGTTTACTGAAACACTAAAAGCATTTTTTTTAATATTGATTTAAACACATGAACTCATAAACTTAGCCTAAGTTGTATTTCACGACATGGCCTAACTTTGACCCTTACCGGAGATTAAAAGTCAGGATTTACAGTACTGACTTCTTTAGCATCAACATACCTGTTTTATGTTCCACTTTTTTTTTCCTCTTCTGGTCCCAAAAGGTTTAATGTATCCAATATCTCATAAGATAAGAATCATATTTCTCTATTTAATTATCTTGTTTACTATTCCTGCCTCTCACGGTTAAAAACTTGGCCAATACCAGCAGGTGAACTGGCGTTCAGCTGATGGAAGTGACGTTATCTTTTAGTGTTAGTGCTTTAGTCCATGTTGTTTTATGGTGTATGAGAACAGCCGGCCTGATTACATCAATCAAGCAAGTTTGGCCTAATGTACAGAAGTTCACGTAAGCTGTCGTTTGGCTGCGATGGCTAAAACATTTCCCAAAAGTGCATTTAGCCTGTACATATATTGATTTGCCATTACCTGTTGTCAGGTCCCAGACGTTCATAACCCTTGAACCTCAGGTGTGATCTGACGATGCACTCACAGGTCAGATGAGCAGTTCTCCTGCCCTTCATTTCTCTGAAGGTCAGAAGAATGAAAAGCCTGGCTCTGTTGTGAGCCACTGCTGGCTCTGACTGCAGGTCATTAAAGCTCTATTGAGTTTCTGCCAAAGCCCCGACTCTCCCAATATCTCACCATGGCTCATCTCAGCTGTCTCTTCCATCGGGGCTTATATCAGCTGCTGAAAGGATCAACACCCAGTCTCCGTGTTTGCAGCATAGTTGAACATTCCCTCTTCTAGAAGGCTGAATGAGATCCGCCTTGACATCATCCTTTTTTTGGACTGGCTCCTGTGCATCACCACAAACATATCATCATCAGTTACGTGTGAGTGCAGAGCACGGAGAGCTGGCTTTGTTGCCCCCGTTGAAAAGGTTGAGATTTTATTTTGTCTTAAAATGAGCAAGTGGTGCTTCAGCTCAAATAAACGTCATTTTTTCTGTCGACTCCCTGAACACCGAATCACAGACGAGTGATATCACCAAAGCCGTCACTTGTCACATTCTCCTCTGGTGCGCCCAGTGAATGAAGGAGGGGCATCCGGAGGTGTGATGGAGGGGGTTTGGGCCGGCGACGGGTCTGCAGGTGTCACGCGGGAGGTGAGGAGGTGTAAGGCCGAGCAGGACGACCGGCTGATTAATCCAGCAACACCTCGGGTCCAGTGGGAATGACTTGTCCTGCTGCCACAGCGGCGTTGTGGCCACCAAGTTACTCAGCACAAACTAATGAAGTGCACACGGGTGAAAAGTTATAAAAACCCGCGTTTTTTTTTAAAGAACAACATTACACATGGAGTCAGTAATATCAGCATGTGTGGATTTGAGGAAATATGTGGCGCAAACTGAACCAAACAGCAGCTGCGTCAGCGGAGGAAGAGAGAGATCCATGTTCAGGTGGTCGAGTGTTAAGAGCTTGAACCAAACCAGGCTGATCAACATCTTGAACTGCAGATAAGCCAGCGAGCGGGACACAGACCCCCGGAGGGAGGGAGGGTTCGTCACAGGATTATAAAAATAAACTTGGCAGCAGCCGAGTCAGAATCGAACAAACCAACCTGCATAAAAACTTGGATCAACTTTTTAAAGAAATTAAAGAAAACTAACCAGTGCATTTAAGTAATGTATTTTAATGTAAAACTGTATTACTAATGCATTATATTGGTAAGAAAAGTATATTCATACAGTTGTATTAACCTCATTATCTATGTTGTAGAGAATATGAGAGATTGATCCGCATCCATCTGCAAATTATCTATTGCATGTGTTCATGCATGCACAGTATCATTCCAATAAAGAAAGTCATTATCTGATTGACGCACAGTTTTGACTGCGCCCCAAATAATTGTCATCATACCGTTCCAGAGTTGTCATGTTAAATTAATTTTACAATTTGAATTTACAAAAAACAGAGCGGTGAACGCTTATCAAACCTTAACGTTTCCAAAAGGTGAAAGAACTTAAAATAAATGGCCTCACTAGAGAACATTGGTGGTCTGAGCTCCAGAAATCTGTCAACTTAACCGATTGGTTGGATTGCCTGCACACATCCTTCAACTGAAGCTGTCGTCGTTGTTGTTGGCCGTAGAATTTATCTTCCAGCTACGTCTTGTGTCAAAAGCGGCATCAACAAGAGGTTGAGCTTCGTCGATCTCACAGGCCATATGTCACCTATTTGAACATCTGCTTCACACAACCTGATTATGTACGTGCATAAACTGTGTTTATGTGTGTTTTCATGGTGTGTATATACTGAATATTCACAAATGTTGTGTTCAGTGCAGCCCATCCAGGAGAGAAACCAGCAATTGATATTATCAGTGTCCAATAGATAGATTCTATGTGTAGTTGTCTTCTCACAACCACTGAGCCTCGGTGACCATCCGAAGACCGGAATGTCCTGCCTGCGTTACAGTCCGGTGAATGACATTTGGAATGCGCATCATCAGCTCAAGTCTCCCCCCTCTGTTGTTCCTTGTTTGTGTGTGACACCCTGATATTGGATTGACCTTATAGGCTGCAGAGATCAGGACATCATTAGATGTGACCAGCCACAGACTTGCTGCTCAGGCCTCCTGCACTAAGCCGCTGCCCCCCTGACAAGTTATTACAGCGCGGATAGAAACCAGTCGGGCTACTTTACCCAGAAGCCTCAGTGGCCAAAGAGATGTCACTAATGCCAACAAAAGACACGGTATTAGAAGACCTTCCAGCTGCAGTGTGTGTAATGTCAATAGGTGTAGACTTACGGAGACTATTTGACTGATATGAAATGACCTAACAGAGATCATTTAAACTTGCAAACCTAGAGAAGAATAAAAATAATAACATAAAATCTTATGTGGTGTTGAAACAATATTGAAGAGGTGAACCATGTAATACAGAAAAGAGATGATAGTTCCTACTTGGAGATATATTTCATACTTTAATGGCAGCAATTCATTTGTGAGGGCTTGTCACATTGCTGAATCAATTGGTCTCTCATTGTGGTACAAAACTCTGGTTTCTTTCTAATTCTCTGCAGACATTTCTCTTTTCCATAAACATGATCACAGATAAAGGATCACGCTGAGAGAGCTTATTGTTTTTCAATAGTTGACCCGCAGCAGAATACTGAATCTCTGGGTCTTAAATAACCACAGACGGTATTGATCTTAATAAGGCACTGTTTTTGTTGTTAACTAACCACCACAGGAAATCCAATGAAAGGTTCTAACCTTTCCTTAGTTCTCTGTCATTCCACCTTCACCGGGCTGTTTGAAAGCATTCCAGTAAGGTGAACTCTTCTGGGAGAAAGTAAATAATCTAAATGTTAGATCATTATCTCATTAGCTTTTGCACACAAAAGGTCTGGGCAAATGAATGTGTGGACTAGAAGCATATAGGATTCTTTGGCACGTCATTTATTGTTCCCGTGGTCAAACTCAAGCAGCCAACGTTCTTGCTATAACCCCTTAACTCACTCTGTCACATCTCCCTCTCTCTCTCTCTCTCTCTATCTCTCTCTGAGTTTCTGCTTTCAGTGTCACCTTGTAAGCTTTGTGTTGTCTCTGCGCGTGTGTGTGGGTGGGTGTGCACGAGCACGAGAGGAGAATACTGGCCGTCAGAGAACCATGCACGATGCACTCGCTTATTTCCACCTCCCACTCTCTCTTACGCTCTTACTTTGTCTTGTCTTGGCAGCACAACACTCGTTGCCCTCCTGATTGGATCATGCAACGCTCCTGTTAAATCACATGATTAGGTCCAGTGACCCGCGATCCCTCAGTCTTGGGCCACTTCTACCAATAGTTATCGCTTCCAGCTGAGGAGCTGATAGCATATCGCACTCACGCAGGAAATAAAGAGGGCCGGGGAGATCTGTGTCTGAAAACGTGCGAACATCTAACTGTTAAATAAAAAATAAAAAACCTGCTTTGAAGGGGGGATAAAAACCACAAATTGGTCTTTTCTAATAAAATATAATGGCGTCTGCTTATCAGTATTCCTGCCAGCGATATTCCCCCGACGGAGTGGCAGTCTCCGCTGCAATAGCAGAGAGATAAGCGAGTAATGTTGCAGATAGCCCTCCTCTCACCTTTGGATAATTTTGCGTGTAGAGTGTCGGATGATTGCTGATTATCGAACCGCTTTACAGTTGATCTGAACCTCATCTGCACTTAACCTCATTGTTCCTGGAGCAGAGGTGAGAGGAATGTCAATTGGAGTGTGTCTTTGGCCCTGTTTTAGCATTCCTCCTCTCTCTCTCTCTCTCTCTCTCTCTCTCTCTCTCCCTCCTGAGCCATTCATCCACTTACACAGGGATATATACAGCATGTGCACAAACAAGCGACCACATTCAGAGCTCTCTAAACCTCTCACAAACAAACACAAACATGTCGAGAGTTCCTCCTTCTCCCCGACGATGCACAAAGAGATCCAGACTGGGTGGATGTCTAAGCAGAAACCGGGCCCATGAAAAATGCATACCCCTTTGCGTGTTTCATAAGAAACTCTCATCAGGATTCCGTTCCCATCTCAGCCGAAACACCACACAGGAATACCAATTACACTGGTAATTCAGGGGGGGGCAGTGCGAGGCCGGAATGGCGCTGAACGGGAATATGGGGTCCACGGTGTCATTTTTACGAGAGGGTCGCCGGATCCTAAAGCTCTGGAGCCCACATTGCTTGCAGAGATTATGAAATGCACGTTGGCCTGGATGTGATAGAAGTGCTCTTGAGTACGGTGGTTGAATCATGATGAGATGAGGAGCCAAATAAGCACTGGAAAAGTTAAGTGTACAGCCGCCATGGGAGATGCTTCAGGGTTTATAATTGTTGGAGTGGGACTATTAAGGCAAGCAGGTTCATAAGTGTTCTTGGATTACACTTTTCCAGTTAATAGTTTATATATAAAACTAAATAGTTAACTACATTTTTTTATATTTCCCCACCTGAAACTATATAGTGCAACATGTCCCTTTTTACATATTTTACTTTCAATGGACAAAACTCTTGCTTCACAACGATGAAATGGTAATTATTCCAGATATTTTCAGCGAGGGCGATATTTAGTGTTTTATTAGTTTTTCACCACCTGTCAAGAAAATGTCATCAGTTAGTTTCCAGTATTGCCCTCTCCTCCACTAGCAAGGACGGCTGCTCTCCGATAGATAAAAAAAGAATCCACAGAACAGCGGACCCCTCCCAAATAAAATGCATTTTGTATTTCTTCAATAGAAATATATATTTGATGTATGTATACACTGACTTTTTTATATCAGACAAGCGGCACTGAATCACACAGCCAGAGTTCAACAAGTAATGCATTTAGTTATGAAGATGTATGTTTTGAATAATATTACAAAATGTGTTTAAAATAACTTCAGCGGGTGCATATCTCTCTTCAAACATGGGCTACTGTGCCTTCAACTCAACCCCAAAAAGTTGTAATTATAGAATATCCCAAAAGTTACATCACACTACGGATTACACAAATTGCAAATTGTTATGCCACTGGCTGCACTGTGCACTTACACGTATGCATCAATATGTTTCCTCCGTAGGAGAATCCTTACATGTGCAACAATGAATGTGACGCCACCACCGAGGAGCTGGCTCATCCTCCAGAGCTGATGTTTGACTTTGAGGGTCGCAACCCCACAACGTTTTGGCAGTCGAGCTCATGGAAGAAATACCCAAAGCCTCTCCAGGTTAACATCACGCTGTCGTGGAACAAAACCGTCGAGCTGACCGACGACATCGTGCTGACCTTTGAGTCGGGCCGACCAGAGCAGATGGTCCTGGAAAAGTCACTCGACTACGGCAGGACCTGGACCCCTTACCAGTTCTACGCCACCGACTGCCTTGACGCGTTCACCATGGAACCCAAGACGGCCAACGACCTCACCCAGCGCACCCTGCTGGATATCATCTGCACCGAGGACTACTCCCGAGGCTACGTGTGGAAGAACGACAAGACGGTGCGCTTTGAGATAAAGGACCGCTTTGCCCTCTTTGCCGGGCCTCGGCTGCACAACATGGCCTCGCTGTACGGCCAGTTGGATACCACCAAGAACCTGAGGGACTTCTTCACCATTACTGATCTGAGGATTAAGCTGCTGAAGCCGGCCACGGGAGCCACCATGGTGGACGAGAATAACCTCTCCAGATACTTCTACGCCATATCCGACATCAAAGTGCAGGGCAGGTAAGACATTTTGAACTTGTTTTCCTGACAAACAAACCATGTCTGCCGCTAGTGTTATATAGTTTGGGTGCTTTAGCAGTTTGTACTGTCTTTGACATCAGCTTCAATTTTTTACTTTTCACAGTATTCTGTGCAACAAACAGTTGTTTGTATGCTGTGTTTTTTCGCCAGAAACCACTGTGTGTATCGTTAAGGACTAAACATGGTGAGCTCAAACCATTCCACATAACATTTGGAGAGCAGTTTTTCAATATTTTGACTGGCTCTTTATTGTCTTTGTAGCTCCAGAGTTATTTGTTGTTATATATCGATTACAAATCAATTGAAATGGTACATAATCGATAATCGATACTTGGAAACTGCACATTGGATTTAAGCACAAAAACGGTAGCCGCGCGAAACTCGGAACAACAACAAAACACAGCGTGGAGGAGACAACTGAGAGCGAGACATTTACAAAACAACTTATCGATCCAGCGCATGGAAACATTTTGGCTTTTGCAAACACGGAGGTGTTCTAAATAAGTCGGTCGCTGTTTGTAGAATATGTAGAAGACAAATAAAAAACACGGAAACACGACAAATCTTTCCAGCCATCTACTAAGGCGCCGTGGGATTAAACAACGCCGACAGTCAGGACCTCTAGCAGCGTTACCGCTGCAGCAGCAGCAGGTAACTCCAGCTCTGCAGACACTTCAGGCCTCGTCAGCACCAAACTCAACATCACAGTAACAATTGCCAAGTTTATCTGTAAAGACATGCGACCCTACAATGAGGTTGCAAATCCGGGGTTCTGTGAATTGATCCAAACATTGTGTAATTATTGTGTCATGTTTACATTGAAAATGGCACTTGATTCAAATAAAAGGTTAATACATTTGCCATTAATTGTTGTTTGCTTGTTTATAATATCCATAATTAATTTAAACCTGATTTCCTTACAAGAAACAACAGGGATCTCAAACTTTGCCTGCACTGTCCAGTAAAGTTACTGAATCGAATCGTTCTAAATTAACCCAGATCGTCCATGAATCAAATCGGCAACCATGAATCTCGTTGTTAAAATGAATCGTTACACCCCTAGTTGTTTGTCTTTCTACACTGAACATCAATGATCAATGTGCAGCTACTTTAATAATAGCTACTCTTATTAATTAGTGCAATATTAAGCATTATTCTAACGTGGGTTATCATCACAAATCTATGAATTGTGGCTAATTCCCTCATATGGAGTTATAAGAAATGCAAACTTACTGAAAGTATGCTCAGAAGAGCAAAAGAAAAAGGCTCAAAATGTCTGTTGCAGTTGACAATGGGAAATCCCGTAAACCCTTAAACCCTCATGGAGCTGAGACATACGTCCACGTCTGTGAGCCTATGAGTGTCAACATTGGCATTGTATTTGTATTTGTAAGTCTTAATCAGCGATTTAAAGGAAAGAAGCTTAAATGCATCAGTTGCTTCAGCCCAATAATTTTCACTTTTAGACACGGAGAAGCGAAAGTGTTAAGGTGGCAGACAGAGCAGGTTCAACCCAGCTCAAAATTCTGTTTCTAAAATAAGTCCAAATGAGGAAAAGATGGAGCAGCCTTAGCAGATGCTAAACTCTGCTCTCCTAAATTACTTATTATAACCCTAACTTGACAAGGACAGAGGGCTGAGATTTCCGAGGTGAAGAGAAGAGTTTTAATTCATGTCTCCCTGCATTTTTTATCACAGAGACACATGCAGAGACAACTTTATACATTACATATACATTATATTACAATTACTGGGTTAGGTGCATCGATTCTGGAGAGCGGAACTTTTGAAAGATTGTCAGTTTAATAAATAACAACATAGATCATTTCTTTTATTACGATGACATTTTGAAACGTTTTCACTTCAGGTAGGTCAATTAGTAACACAAGGTTTCTCATTATAAATAATTCATTTTCAAAAGGATACAGAAATCTCCATCTACAATTCCAACACACATTTACAATTGCCATATACAACAGCCTGCACAAGTACCGGTCAGCTGCTGTAGTTTCAAGCACATTTTAAATATGTACTGTGTTTATTATTTGTCTTCACACAACACACACTGTGTCTGCAAACGTTACGTTTTTATTATTTGATTAAAAAACAACTGTGTGGAGCCTTATGTGAAGCAGAACTTAATGAGAAAATATTATGTAAAACTCACCTTTTCAGTGCTTGTGAAGATACAATTGGCTATCTGGATTGCCTACCAACTCACAAGCTGTGAAATAAAACAACCCTGTCACTTATTGGAGGGCTGCCTGAATATGAAAACATGTGATTCATCAAGCATTTCGGAGTGGACTCATAAACATTACATCATGCAGGATCATTGGAATATACAGCACCCCGGGTTGAGAACTTTGCAAAGGTGCACCATCTTTTTGCTCTATTAGTGTTTAAAATGAATGATTTATTCAGACAATATAAGCACACACATATGTTTTTTACTTTACAGCATTTAAACATTCAAGTAAAAAAGTATGACCCCCGAATCTGAATGGCATTATATTTCCTTTATGGAAAAAAAGTCAAATATCCATTATATTTGGGTACTTTACCACTAGCTATGTAGACAGCTTTACTGGTCTCCCTGAAGAGAAAATAATTCATGTGATTTACTGCTCATAATGTGGTGATTTAAGGGCTATTTAAATGTCTGTTCTGACATTTTGTTCTTTTGGATGGATGGTACAAAGAAAACCGCAGAGCAATGCGTTTATCAGAGGATTGTAGAGCGTGTGTGCGTTAGCTAATACAAACGTTTCCTTTCATTTGGACCATTTTTAATTAAACATGATAGTATGGATGATTACTACTTTAAAGAGACACTATTCATTTATGTTACACCTGCCTCTAAAATTATTTTGTATAATTTCCCCCAGAAAAAAAAAAATTTCAGTCAAATAAAGCAGCCCTCCTCTGCAACGTATGATATAATCATCCGTGAGTCATCAGAATGCCACTGTGATTTTCCGGGAATGAAAACATTGTCATTTCATGATGCATGAAAATGGCCCACAGGATGGTCGTAAAAGCTCTACAGCTGCTCTGCAAATGGGTCTTGTGTTGCTTGCTGCAGTTAGTTTATTTGAGGATAACTAGGTTGGTAATGACCCATCAGATGGGCCCTCGGTGAATTGAAACAGTTAGTCCCTAATTACAATTCAGCCGACTTCAATTGCAGATTAGAACCATTAGCACGCTGGCTAATTGGTAGGTGGCTAATCTTGTAATTAAGAGCATTTGCAGCTGATTAAATGGTAATCATCGGAGACACATCAGTGAAACGGGGAGACGTTCCAAATTTGCCAGGCTGCGGTTTCCAAATTTAGCCTCGGCCTGTTTAATGAGGAGATTTATGGTTGTATCTATGAGGGGTTTTTTTTAGAGCAAGACATGTTATGCTTTAAATAACACACATTTTCAGACATCTCAAGGATGTTTTAATGATCTTTGACTGCTGGTTCGAACAAATCAGTCACTGAACCGTCATAACGAGCAAAAAATCTGGAAGATGAATCTGGAGATGATGTTTGATTTCTTTGATCAAATGCCACAAGGTTCTTCATAATGGTGGAGAGTGATACTCGCACTTCATTCCTATCAGAGAGATATACATGTTCTGCAGTCAGACACACTATTCAATATCCAAACTCGCACTGTGGACATGAATTGATGAGTTCTGCAAGGCTTGCTTTCAAGCACAGAATAATGTCTCCCAGAGATATCTTATTTTGCCATTCATTAGAAAGAGTAAAAGGTTGGATGGAAAGAAAATAAGCTTTTTTGCCCCCTTCCCATCCTGCCCCTGGGCATCAAATTCAATTTTCCACCATAAGTTTGCAGTGAGAAAGAAAAGAAAAGAAAGACACTACTTCTGTCCAGAGGTGGATCCGTGGATGGGTGAAGAGATACTTGAAGTTCCCAACAGCCTTGTGGCTACAACCAAATGTGAAAACCTTAACCCAGAATGGCCATGAGGTTTGCGAATTCCCAGAATACACAAACGCTGATTAACTTAACACTGCTTTCTGTGTGCAATGTCAGTTAACTCCACAGACTGGAAAGGTACAAACAATGATTGTCATTTCAAAAATGAAAAGATAATTCTGAAAAATAAAGAAGAAAAACCTGAAATCAAGCTGTAAGCTACAGAATTCTTTCTTATGATTTCATATTTCTCACCTTGGTGTACTTCCAAACATAATAAAGTTGCATAGCAGAAAACCTGCAGTAAGTCAAAATAGATACACGCGGGTGACAGGACTTACAATCATATTGGATGATACTGCAGCACATGATGGATGTCCAATTCCTTTAATGAGTACCACAGAAGGAATTGGTAAACCCTTCATGTAGCCCGATAGAATGGAAGCGAGTGTAGTTTGTGAACCTCCGTGCTTTTTATTCACCCCAACCCACATGACAAAGTCTTGCAATTCAAAGCCCGCCCCCCGCCCTCCCTTCCTCTCTTTCCCAGCACATAATGCAACACAAATATGGTGAGTGATCATGTGTGATGCTGATCATTGCAGAGAACGCCCGTCCTGACCACCTCCTCTGAGTAGTGCGTGGCGGGCCGAGCCGTGCTACCGATTTTATTTTAAGTTATTCGACATTAAGCGGAAAACACAAACCTTGAACCGTGCAAGCGGTTCCACCTTTCACGGCCCTCCATCGTTCCTCACTTATTGATTAGACGTCTACTCATTAATTAAGACACGACCGCTACCGGCAGTGCTGCGCGGTCAGAGCTGCACATCTGCAGGGCTGCAGCAGGGCCTGGGAATGAGAGGCAGCTAATCCATAAGTGCTAATGTTTTATTTCTCTCATCCCCCCCTTTGTCATTCTCCTTTTTTGCCAGAACCGTTTCTCTTGAAATTCTTTCTCGGCTCACTTTTTAAGAGGGTCAAAGGTCGCTATTCTATCGCTACACATATACTGTACATATGTTGTATGAGGAACGTGGGAGCCACAGTGGGAACTGTCAAGAATGTTTTCTTTTTTGCATTGATTTATAGATTCACATATAAATATACACACACACATGCACATATATATAAAATGAAATTAAAGAGAAATTCTTACCTTCGATTTAATATGCTGAAAAATATTAAACAAAGACAATTTAAATCTGAAAAAATCTTGAATCGCATCCCTGCGAGGTATACACAAGTTATTCAAAAATAACTTAAATATAAAAGAATAGTAGTTTTAAATAAGATATGAAAATAGTACTGATATTATATGCTCCCCAATGTTACCTCAAGCTATACAGACAAACACTGTACTCCTCTCTTCCTGTGGGAATCCTGAGCTAAAAAAGATACAGAATTGCACATTTCAACTGTATTGTGTACTTAAAAGAAAGAGCTAAATGCAGCTGCTCCACAGAGCATTCACAAGACGGGCTTCACAACCCACATGGAAGATCTAACCTGGAAGATACCAACAATTTGCCTTCCAATGGAAATTTAAAAAAGAAGTGTCAGGATATTACAACATATCAACCAGCGCAATGTGCTCATTTACAACCCTGCAACCAGAACACGGGGACTTTCTTACTCTGTTTGTGTGTCTTTCTCCCTCTTCCTCTCTATTGATTGTTAATGTATAGGGTAAGACATGATGCAGCAGGAGGAAAGAAATCAATATTCTTCTGGAGTGTTTGCGTAAAGGATGCTGTTCAGCAGTTTGATGGAATTTGTCTCCGAGTTTTTGCTCAGTGTTCAGTTTACCAATGATTCTCATCGTCTTTGACCGTCACAGAGTACAGACACAAAAACTGCAGTTGCATATTATGTAGCCTGTGTTTTTGTACTTGTGTTCCTCCAGTCCTTTCACATCCACCCTCGTCTGAGCAATGTTGGTTTCTCTCCTTTTTGGAGTATTTGCAGCCTCAGATGGATGCTTTCTCTAGTTGAAATTAAAAAGGCTATTTGGGAAGGGAGCTGACAGCCAAGTCAACATCGAGTCGAGCCTATTAAACACACAACGGTCATTTTTTTACTCCTTGACTTAAATCTTCCTCTGAATTGCTTAATTAAAGTCTTGCCCTTCACGTAAGAACACCAGCTACGCAAACTACACACACACACAAACTCACTGGCTCTTATCCAGCCCCTCACATACATTATATGCACACACGCACGCCTTAAATCCTCCACGTCCGGGCCCTGTGGACCATGACAGCTGTAGCCAGCTTGATTGACAGGGTTTGAGAGTCAGGTGCAGGTGCAGGTTCACACGACCCCCCTCCCAGCGTTACTCCACTACCAAAGTAAAGCCCTGCCCAGCTTTGCCACTGCCTGCTAACTCATCTTCCAACAGATGTCTGTCACATGCTGCGATGTTTTCTGCCAGTCATCTCCTCGTCTCCAGCGTTTAATTAGTGCTCATTAAGGCACAGGCTTTCTTTCTAAATAATATATGGAGGGAAAGTACACCAACATAAGCTGTCTCTGGTGGGCCCGCAGCAATGAATAGTCATATCATCAACATGTCTTTTTGCTGTGCTTATTGCAGGATGAAGCTTGACTAGTAGTGGAACAGACAAGGTTGCTTGGCCTTCATGAGTATAAATTGCGTATGTTTACGTGTGTGTCTCCTGATTTGAATAATGCAAGGCCAAAGCATTATTTCTTTAATGTATATATACTCAATCTATATATTACACTCAAGTATTGATAGTAGTTTTTTCGGAGTGCAGATCATTGCTCTTTGTACTTTTAACCTTCACGCCATTGTTGGGTGAATGCATGCAGCAATGCACACCTTACATAGCTTCCATGAGCACACAAAGACACCCACGCACACCCACTCTGATTTCCATATTAATATATCTCCCCTGTGCCGATTTTGTCATGGCTTCCTCCTTGTCTCAGTGGCTTACATCACATGAATGAGACAGCCCTCCTGGGGCTGAGGTGGGTAGACATTACCATACTGTATGTCTACATCAATGCACAACCTCAATAATAGGCCCTGTCATTGAAACAAATCACAGGCCTTCAATGGCAGTAGCCCAAGCAACGTAAATTCAAATTTCATTTCGCCTCGGCAGAAAATTGGAGCAGGGGGAATTAACTTGTGATCCATTCCTAATATTTCTCCAACAATTTGGAGAGCACCGGCGTGTCTACTTTATATTTCGACGGGGGGGGTGGGGGCGCAAACAATTTGCTTGAGATGTATTACATTACACTCCGAAGAATGGCAAAATTGGCCACAGCACAGAGCGACGAAAACAAGCCTAATCGGACTCTTCAATTTCACGGAGACAGAGCCCGGTGTAATGAGGTGACTCTGCGGCTCTCCTTGTGGAAGAGTTCAATGCCAACCCGGAATGTAAAACGAGTCAATTTAAAGTAACAGTCTCAAACTCATTTGGCTTGTTCTTCCTAAACTTCTTGTTTTATTATTGTTTTCCCTGTCCTTGCAAACTGTATGTTATCCCTTCCACTTATGATGGTTCATCTAGGAATAAATATTGTATATTGTATTTGCTACCCTTTTTTTTACCTATAGTGCCATTTTTAGAAGCATTAACTGTTAACTGTATTTAGCAAATGCTCCATAATTATTTTTAGCTTCATGTAACCCTAATTATGGATTTGATTGAAATATGTACTGCGTTTGATTTGATTTTAATTATTTAATTTAAAACAAGATGGCCTTCAACATGTGCTCCCACATGAAAGCATCCAGTGGATTTGTATACCTTTGTAACATCCAACGACAAGATTTTAGAATGAAGTCATGAGTCCCTCCTACTCTTATATTTCAGTTAACTGTTATATTGTATCCTCAGTAAATTGAATTTTTAACATTAAGGTTTAAATGCTTTTTCAAAACCTTATACACACTTAAGCCTTAACCACTCAATTCAAATTTTGTGACAAAATACTGAATATTTAATAGATTTTCCTCCAGATCAGTCCATTTTTAACATATTGAGCCAAAAAAAACTCTGGGAACACCCTTTAAGTCAACAAAATGTTCTCTTGTTTTGCTATTTATACACCAGTAAATCAATTCAAAGAGCTTCACATCAGATGTAAAAGCAAGGCATTAAGACAGGATAAAAAAATAATGTCTAATAGAGGATACGAATGAGCAAACTTTTTATGAATATATAACAAAGAAAGATAACAATTAGTGCAGTGCAATATACAGTACGCCAAATTCACCTCAATAGCATTTTCAAGCCTTTCCCAGATCGTCTGAGAGGTCTGGATGTTCATCATATAGCTGGACGTCAAGGTCCTCACACAACGTTACGAGACAGGATCACATATTGTTAAAAGGATCAGCTGCCAGATTTCCAATTGAAATTCTTGAAATTTGGATCCGTGTACACCAGGCGTGTTTCACAGCACTGATTTCGCTTATGTGGAAGACATCAAACAGCATCTCTCTCCCTGAAGAGTGCTGGCAGGTTATTCGGCTTTGTCCAGGTAACACATTGACATTCATCAAAAACTTTCAGCAAGGCCAAAGTTTCCCCCTCAACAACCTCCATCTCTTCACATCTGTCACTGGGCAGGATGTGGGAGGCTCTGAGTGTCTGGTTGAGGAAAGTTTCAGCGAACCTCAGTATGTATTTATACAGCATGGAGGCGCATTAAAGGATCTGACCATGGGCAACCGGTGAGAGGGAACAGCTGAGGTGTGGAGCTGAGGGAGGCCGGTTTTCTCATGGGTAAAAAGGAAAAAAACTAAACAGAAAAAGAACTCCAGAAGTCCAGAGAATGAATTAAATTCTCAATGAGTAATGTCTGCATTTGGAAAAGTTATTTTTAAAAGGTTTATTTAATAGGCAAATTAAATTGTAACTTTGTGTATTGTGTGACTTTTTTTTTGTTGGCAAAGAATTACACTCACAATACAACACTATGGGGATGGAAGGAGATTTTGTCACCTTAACTGTACAACTACACAAAAGCGTCCTTTAATAACTTTTTAGGTGTTTTTATGAAGCCGTCTTGTCACAATGAAAAAGCACAGGTGTTACTAATAACATTAAGGACGTCTCTGTTCCATCAACGTGTCCCATGATCCAACAAAGCCATCGTTTAAGTTTATAATCAACACCTGAGCTCTTCTTACTTTGACTCGTCAGAATTTGCAAGTATCAGGTGCAAAGAAATCAGCCAAGCACAGTTTGTACACGCCGACTCCGTCTCAAGGACACTTGAGTGAGTTGACTTGTAGAGCCCACATCAAGGTTATAGGTTAGGCTTCAAAGGCTTCAATGTTTTTTTTAAAACATTGCTTGCACTGGATGTCAATGGTATAAAGGTATTTATATTTGTTTGACTCTGCTGCATTCTGTATTCTGACGTTTAGACTCCAAGAAGCATGAACACTTCTATCAGTTGACACCCAGTAAACTAATGTAATGTAACTAATGTGCTGTGAATTTGTCTTGAGAGGCATGGCGCTAAATGGAAGTTTTATCATGCTCTTCAGTCTTCAGCTATTAATTCAGGGCTGTATGCTGTACAGTGACAAACATCGACTCAAAAATGCAGTTCAACGGTTCATCTACTTTCAACACCAAAGCATACACCTCATTTAAAAAAAAGACGTAACTTGAAAATCTGTGAGAAATCTAAAGCTGTGTTCATCTCTTCTCCTTTTTTGAGGTTCTCTTAACAAGTCCTGTGCTGCTCTTTTTGTCTTGAATCAGAGATGCTACACGTAGCCGCTGTCACGAATTAGAAGAGCGGTGTTTGACGCAGCGAGCCTGTCGGCGCTGAGCAGCCAGGAGAAGCCGGGGGGGGTTAGGCAGCAGACGCAGAGCACACCGTCCACAATATCAGCATGACCTCCCCTTCATTTCACTTTAGAGATATATGTTCTTTGTCACATCTGGCGCAGGCTACGTTTACTCCTCTGTCTGTGCCACGTTATTCAGCAGAGGCTGCGTGTTTGGTTTCTTAATGTGGGGATTAAAGGAGGTAATATAATGAAATTAGAAGGTCACGATAACACTCCTAATTCCATGAAGCCCCGAGTCCACCCTGATTGACATGAAGGCTTTGTTATATTGTTGTTGTATTAAATATTGTCTTACCCAGACAGAATATAATTTAACCTTGTAGATAGTTTTGATTATATTTGCAGAGATTTCTTCCCTTTACATTTCTTGCTTCACACCAGTTCAAAGAACGTAATTTCATTTGTTGAGTTCACAACAATGAGGAATTTAATTTGTAAAATGCCACAGTAATATACTCCTCCAGTGACCTGCCTACACAGAACATTTCCCTGATAACAGTGAGACGATGTCATCTTTCCTCACATACACCCTGAACAATAACACACCCAGAACCGTCTTGATTCCCTCCTTTCTGCAAGTATTTCAACACCGAGCTGAAGAACTGCAACTGAAGAGGAAGGGACCAAGACTTTAAATGGTCTGGCCTCCTAAGGGAGGGTCCCTTCACTTGATAATGGATAACACAGATTGTCATTGTGCTGTACAATAAATATACGATCATCAAAATGTTACGAAAAAGATGTCTTCCTACTGATCCCCGTTTGACGATCTGGACAATAGTGGGTCTCTCTCGTGGCCCAAAATGGTGACAGAAACATTCTCTGATTTCAATATGACAATGACAGCGGCACCAGCACCACATCCCAGAGCTCCCCGGAGTGAACCACGTGCACCGGTTGGGCTCCATGATCGAGATTTTGCTGGTTTTTAATTAAGTGGAAGGTCAAATCTCATCGCTCTTGACTTGAGGGAGCCGCTGCTGTCTGCATGGCAGAAATGAGACTCCCAGTCATTAATTTTGTGGAGCAGGGACTTTAATTGATTAAAAAGTTAAGGACTACGGGGAGTGCGGGGTAAGAGGCAGAAGCATTTAGTTGGTGTGAATGTGAGCTGGCATTCATCCATTACGGCTGCTAATGTTGTGAGACAGCAACTAACTCCAGGAAAGATGATGACTTTATCTTGCAGATGGACTTTCTGTTTGTTATCCATGTAAACATTAACAAGGAAGTATAAAGACCACACAGGGCGGGAAGCTGATATTCATGGAGGTGTCCAACAAACACCAGCAGGGGCTACTGTTTGCTACATGCTTGTGACATAGAAGCGGAATTTGACACGCATAAAATGCTACACGAACCATTGTATATGTTGAAAAGACAAATAAAAGGATCCCATAATCATCTTATGTTTTAAGTATATTCTTGATCAATTTTGAGTATTTTGAGTAATTGAAAACATTCAAAATCTGTTCTATAATAATAATAATCTATCAAATTGCAGTGATGTTTTTATACGATTATGGTGATTACTAATTGTCGTAATCATTTAGGTTACCATATTTTTACAGTTGTACACAGACATGTTTTCAAAATGCAGTGAAAGTGTAGGTACAGTATAAAGATCTTGCTGCTACTCTGTTTAAAATACATCTGTTAATGTACAAAGGTTTTGCTTGGTTTCATTTTTGCATAATCAGTGGTTTATTATATACTAGGATTGGAGTAAGCCATTAAAAAGGATATCTTCAAACCATAATCAAGCACATTTCATCTTTCTTTGTGGGTATAATATTAAAAAATACTAAAAAGAGGTGTTAAAATAAGGTGTTGCCAATAAGGGTGTTACCAGTAAATCCGTATTTAGAGCCCTTTTTGCTGCTGCTTATCACATTTACTGAGCAGGCTACAATTTCCCGCAGTTATCTATCATTAATGTGAGATGTCAAAGTAAAGCCAGGAAGTCAATTAGAATGGATGTTTTTCTGACTGCTGCCCTCGTTTCTCTGCCTCATGTTCACCGGGGAACGAAGGCAACAGATACCCAGCTTCTCCGTCTCAAATGGGGGAAATCTTTCCCTCGGAGGCACTTTGTAAAAACACACACCGGCATGATGTGAAACTATGAGCCGCACAAAGCCTTGGAGACGGGCAGTGTGTCAGACCCACCCTCCCTAAGGTGGCCGTCCCTCCAAATTATTCTCCCACCCCGCAATCTCGTAAGAAGCCGAGGTTTAGTTAGGATTAAAATCCAATACCCCGATTTATATAAATATGAAACTGTAACAACTCACTTGGGACTGTTCTTCCTCAGACAGAAACGGGAGTAAACGCAACCTTCACTTAAACAACGACAACAAAAGGGTTACATTCTGACAACACATTATTTCCTCCATGACCTTTCACGTTGTTAGAAACAAACAAGTGAGACTGAAACAAACACATCGCAGGAAATACAAGTGAGCTTGTTCCATGTGGTCAGTAGAGGGGTTGGGTTTGCTTGAGCGTTGAGAGCCATTATGTCTCCTCTCCTCTCCAGTCAGCAGCGTCTGTGAGCTCTGTCACATTTCTGTCTAATAAACCCGCGCTGTCAAATAACAGAGCAACTGAAAAAGTGAATCGCCGTCACGGCTTCTCTATTGCGCCATCATCTCCCTATCAGATCCCGGTTTTGTGCTCAATTAGCGAATCCTACAGTGTCTTTTACCTCAGAGAGAGGCAAAGGGATGTATTGGCTTTGCCAAGGCAACAACATATGAGGCCTAGTTTGTGTTTTGGAAAGATCCATGTCGGACAACCCATCAACATTTCCACTCAAATTTGAATAGCATTTATAAATACAAGCAGACTTTTCGCATGCTGTCCAGAGGGTATCAATTCAATGACGTTATTTGTCTTTTGTTTGTTATCTTTGTGCCTCAGGTGCAAGTGTAACCTGCATGCCAACAGCTGTGTGTTTGACAAGGGGAAGCTGGGCTGTGAGTGTGAACACAACACCACAGGGCCGGACTGCAGCCGCTGTAAGAGGCACTACCACGGAAGAGCCTGGAGTGTGGGCTCCTACCTGCCTATACCCAAGGGAACCGCAAATATATGTAAGTATATCAGTTTATGCTTTTTTATGCTTGAACATAACGAGTGGCCATGCAGACTCGTTTTTCAGTCTGGCTACAGCCGACGCTGGTGTCTGATGCAAAAATGAAACATCGTACCTTTCAAGTTTTACTCTTTGATCTCGAGAGATTGCTGCATCTTTTTATCATATTATCTCTTTGCTCCTGGGCTGCACCTCACTGAATGTTATTTTTTGTTGATGTATGTTTCCTTATGGCCGTGGCCATCCTACAGTACCAAAAGAAGTGGAATTTGTATTGAAAAGAATATTAGACTTTTAAAAATTGGATATCTGCCGTGTAAGCATTTAATTATCATTTATCCAATCAAACATTTTATTGACTTCTCATAATTCTTTCCAAAAAGGTGTAATTTGAGGTCAAAGTAACCATCAAACAGCAAAATGTAATCAGTTCATAGGAAGATTTCTGCCAAATTTGAAAGAAATCATTCAAGGCAGTCCTGAAATGTTGCGCTCACCAAAATGGGCCGGACGTGAGGTCACACTGACCTTGGCCTTTAACAAATATATTATCAGTACATCCTGGAGTCCAATCAGTACATAAAAGTACACAAAAATGGGACAAACGAACGACCTGAAAACACAACGCCTGCACCCGGGCATAAAAACAACTCGCGCCATTTGTTCAAAGTCTTTTCTTGTACGCCTCATGTCTGTTAACTCAGAAGCGAAGATGGAACTAACGGTGGCATCACTCTATTGTCCCCCAAAAATAGCCAATTCACAAGCTGGATGGACTTAGCCATCAACTAGCTCGGCAACAAACGCACAGCTTGTGGCTGTTGGAGTGTGTCTGTGTTCGGCTCGTCCGTCTGGCCATCCAGCGACTCCTCGTTGATCGTTTTGACCCCTTTTATCTCCTCGTGTCCAAAGCCCAGGCCTATCCCTCAGCCGGCGCGCGGTTCTCAGTAAGGCGGTGAGATATAGAGGAAAGCTCCTCAAAGGGGTCGTGAGCAAACCTTCAGCAAACGTTATTTCGTCAAACAGGCAGTTTTAGTCGCCTGGATGTAACCTGACGTTCAACCATAGAAGGTGGTTCATCAGAAAGCCTTGATAAGCCTCTTGGTTATTTTTTTTGTCATTTAAATAATAGCACCTGTTGAGTGCGTTAAGTGTGTCTTGTATGGATTTAATAATAGATTAGTAATTGTGCGTTTTATTCAGACGGTAAATGACCATATAACTTTCTTTCAATACCGTAACATTGGATTTACTTTGTGTAACCTAAAGCTCGATATCTTTCTGCCTGTTCACGTGGTGGTTCTGGGGCAGAAGGTGCTTCTTTGCATTATCCCCATTATGATCTTGGGCGGGAGTTGAGTCACATTTATCAAAGCCCATGCCTGAGGCAGGGGGCTCATTGCCTCAATAAATCTAATATAGCCACTCAGGGATGTGGTCGTGGACGGCCAGGCGAGGCCAGATGGTGGAAGATCTCACCCTCTGGTCCGCCAGTCGCACCCATTCAGCCTCCGAAAGTTTTTTTTTTTTTTTTCAAAAGCTCATTTTGATTGTCAGACTTGAAATTTGAAACATGGTGCCCTGATCAAACTTACTCGTACTCACTTGAATTGATACTCTAATTTGGTGTATATTTGTACGGTGAGCAACTGCCTGTCTGAGTATTATGCACATCTCTTATGGACTATTTATTGTTGATAAATTACACAAATTACACATTTATAGGAGTCTTATGTTGGTTGAGAGTCTGTTGTCATGCACGCTTGTAGGTGTGTGTGTGTGTGTGTGTGTGTGTGTGTGTGAGAAACACATTTGATTGTGATTGGGAGTTTGTTTTTGGGAGCATCTGTGAACTAAGGCGATATTGCTGGATTTACCCCTGCACCTCTCCTGTGTTATGATTCTAACTTCAATGTGGGGCTCACTGCCAGATTGACAGGCCGTTATTAAAATATCAAACACTTGGCCGCATCTGCGCTGAACTGATGAAACCGAGGTCTAGCAATATCAAAAGCAATATTAGCACTTGTTTGGTAGTGGCATAAAATGCAATAATGTCACGGAAGTGACGTAACAATATTGGACCCGCAGGTGTTGAATGAACACTTTTGTCTTGAGTTATTCTTATTTCCTTCATAAATAAAGCCCAGGCCCCTCAACATGCCTTTATACATTATGTGAAGCTCATATTTCCTACGAGGGTATTAAATATACAGGCCTGGTATCAAAAAGAATATGCTGAATGTGCAAAATGTAATTATGGTCTAATAGCTTTCATCTGTCACCGGGTCTTCCTCTTTAATCACGGAAGTCATTTATCTCACAGATAGGAACAGGGCGAGGTCTATTACATATTCAAATCCCTGCACGTAAAGATATATGGACATACATGACCGTTCATCTGATAAATTAGAGCCCAAAATGGAGCCCAGCGTTGCTGTGGGACATAGCTGTCATCAGCAGTGTGACTGAGAGTGATTCTAATCTTAGGCTTCCCTAAAAGGAGGAGGGGGTAGGAAAAAAGCTCTAAGTAGCCTGGAGAGCAGGAGAGGAATCACTTCAAGAATTATGTTGACAGCCCACTTTGCAGAAAGCCTCAACTCATCTTGTGTTCAAAATCAGGTTTGCAGGTTAAGAGGGGTTAGGGCTCGTGCTTTGGATTCGAAGGGCAAAATTGCTTTCCTTCCTCATGGAGAACAACTATTGGTTAGGAATTGCCATTTGCTTGCTTTCTTGCAAATAGCAGCAGCACATCTGTGGTTTTCCCTCGACCAGCAGTGTTGTGACAGCCCAGAATTGGTAATAAAGGGATGAATATGGTACAAAACAATTTGAAAGCCCATTGAAACAGAATCACACATGGAATAAGGGATAAAGCATGAGGAAATGATCCCAATTTGTGTTAATTGTGGTGTTAGGATTTCCCTGCTGATTGCATTAACGTAACAGAAAGGAGGTGAAACCACAGCCAGATACCGAAAACACAAAGACAAAGCCAGACACCGGGTTGCCAACCTCCGTCCCAGCTCACAGGCAGCGGCCTAAAGCTCGGGAACGTCATTCATTTTATATGAGTTTATTTGAAACAATGCCGACGAAAAGGCTTTTTCTATATTTAGATGAATGATTTTGTTGACATTTCGTCATTGGCAGACCTGTTATTATCATCAGATGTAGGCGGGTGCCGGACGATGCAGTGGCCGGGTGCTCTGCACAGTCATAGCCGCTGCTAATCAGTGGACACAGGGGAGATCAATTTGATTAGTCGGTGGGCTTTGAATTATTCAAGGGGAACAATTACATTTTCTCATGCAGTCAATTTTGAAGAGTTCCATCCTTTCATGAAATATTGTGTCTTTGCTCTTTACGCAGGTATCCCCAGCAATCAAGGAACAGTGCGTAAGTTGATCAAGTTTTTTGAATTGGCATGCTGACTAATGTCTTCCGCCCCCAGTGACGACTAACTCTTGTTTGATTGATAATGTTAGTGTGAGAAATTGTTTTGTTCATTTCCATTATCGTTCATCAGTATGTTTTCCCGAGGCGTTTATGTAGAATTACATATCGATATCCTACTTTATGAATGCCTGTGCATGCTGTGAGAAAACCATACTTTCTCCAATGCCTTTATGAGAATGAAAAATGTGATACAATGGTTTGTTTTAAGAAAAAACTAATTTCAAAAGGGATTTTATTAGAGTTGTTTACACTACATAGATTCATGCTAATAGCTTTGCAAACCGTGCTCTGCTATTTTTTATACTTGATCTAAATTAAGTTGATAGCAAATTTTTCATCTGTATCCATGTAGCAGTTAATGTAATAATAATCAAGCTTTTTAAACGTTTTGTTGAATTACTCCAGATATTTACATATTATACAGAAATGAATAGAAATGGACCAATGTACACTTGAACACTCAATTCCTTCAATTCTTTTCCACCTTCCAGAAATACGTTGTTTTAAAGACGGAAATACATAAAACTGCAGCATAATTTGCTTTTTTCTGCAGTATAATTTGCTAGTTTTCTAAAACGTCCTGCATGTTTGGGCTTTTTGGGGCTTCATTCCACATAAGAATATTTGTTTGAAACTGGTTTTAACAAAGATATTTGCCCTGAGCCAGAGAAAGGAAAAAACGTTTTCATGAAGACATGGCCTCCGCCATGCATCCATAAGCATGTCAATGCCTGAAGGCATCTCCTCATACTGGATCACAAAAGTGGCTACCATATGTACACGTCTCTGCCATTGTCTTCAAGCTTCACTCATTTAGGCTGCATGCACACAATTTTACAGCAGTCCATTTACTAATTCAAAACACGTGGCAGAAACTTTTCAATAATTCTGCGGCAAACCAGCCAAGATAACTCCGATTATTGTAAAAGAAAAAGAATAAACAAGAATTTCTGCATGCTGTCCCTGTGCTTTAACTAAATAACAGCATGAAAAATATGACAACTCGGTGTAATATTTAACCTTTCCCATCTTTACGCAGATCGAGCAAATGCTTCATCTCTTGGTGTTGCAAATCGTAACCAAGGTAGGCTTATGGGCTTTGTAACTCCAGCATGACATTAACAATACTTAATTTGCACCGAAAAAAGGCTAATGTAGAATTCACAAATAGGTTGTTTGCCCAAAGCCAAGATGCTTTCATCCTGCATGCATACAAACATCCCTACAAGGCAGGCTTTTAGTTGTGAGAACACTGTAGGGAATGGACCTCATGATCGCCCTCAACCTCCTAACCCCTTTGATCATGCCCTCTTTTTAATTACAAAGCATGCTCTCTGGGGGTCCACCCTCTGTGCCGTGTCCATGAGGTGAAAAAAGAATAGAGGGGAAGGAGACAGAAGGCTTCAGGGGGGTTTATGTAGATTGATCTCTAGCTAACTCCGGCTTATCCTCAAACCCAGATATCGTGTAGTGAGTGTGCACCACCGCTCTCACAGCCAGGCAAAAAAAAAAACGTAACGAGCACTCAGGATTTCTACTATTGAGACGAGTTGTTTCTTTCTCCTCTCTGGACTCACAAAGCTGGGAACGAGGTGAACAAATGTGAATGATCCAGTCGTTGGTGCATTCAGAGGTGAAGAGACACTCAACTTAAGTTAATTACAAACAACTCCTGGCCATTCCTTCCTGTGTAATCTGCATCTTTACATTTTACACTTTTCACAGCAAAGTTTGAATCTGACGTATAGTATGTTTGTCCATCCTGCAATTACTTCAGCTTGAAAAGTGCTCAAAGGCAGTAGGGGTTTTAGTAGGAATCTTGAGCAAAGAGAGGTGACATTTTGAACTGCAATAGCAACCAACAATCCACAAAAACAATATTGTTGAATCAATCTATAATTATAAAATGTCATCAAACAATGGCGGCATTTCTTTTTTGTATGACCAACAGTCTACAGTCATATCAAAACCGAGAAAAGAGATAAATATTCATGTTTGTGACACTGGAGGCTGATATTGATTTGAATTGGTTTTGCTTTATTTATTTGACATGTGAAAGTAAAAGGGAATCAACGGATATTTGAACCAATGTGGACTTAATTAGTCAATATAAGTATTTTGAAATGAACAATATATAGCAATATTTCAAAAGAATTAGTAAAAATTTTGCAAAATCTGTTTTGATTTAACAAGATTGAACGCAGAGGAAAAAAAGATGTAAGCCAGACTTTGTTTTAAAATATACCAAACAGCACCTCTAAATATTTCCAAGAAATGTGTTGCGTCTTATTTCTTTACAAGAAAAACGTCCATGAAGAGCCAGCGGAGACTCCAGAGACTCACTGCAACCAGCCTCTCTTTTACTATGAATGGTAACAACATGTAGCTTTGATAACCTTTTAATTTTTACATTTCTATTTGCATACAGATTATACAAACAAAGTGCAACTTGACAAAGTCAAACCAGACTTCTTTGACTCTGCTACGTTAAGCTACCAGGCTGCTGGTGGGGGCTTAGCATTGCTGCATGATCATGGTACCAATCTTCTCATCTGACTCTAAGCCAGAAAGAGAATATTTCCGCCTTAACTATTCCTTTAATAGCACTTTCTTATCTTCCAATTCTGACTTGACAAGCACTTACTAATGTAGGACTTCAGTGTAAGGAAAATCAGGCACTTTCCATCTTCAGATGCATTATTGTATCAGTGCCACTGCCAAGTGCTACGATGGACTTCAATACCCCGAGTCATGACTAATGAAGAAGCCTCCGTGTTAATATGATAAGAGTTTCAGGAGGGTTTCAACTTACCCTGACGCAACGGCAAAAAGACACAATAACAGTAATACAATTATCTCTAAAACATATAATTAGCCGATCCTGTATCTGAGAACTGCCTCCAGTCATATTTAATTGCACCAGTGAATCTATGGTTATAAAAGGACTTCAAAAATCCTTCTCCGCCAACTAGTCATGTTGCAATTAATATCCAAGTCTATCCCAAATCCGTTTATCATTTTAATAGGCAAATGCAAACTTAAGAGTTATGGCCTGAAATGTGTTTTGTGAGGTCACAGTGACCTTTGACCACCAAAATCTAATCAGTCAATTTGTACAAATTTGATTAAATTCCCATGAGGTGGAGCCTAAATCACTTTCATAAGAATTCAAAAAAATAAACTGTTCTCTAATAAACTTCAGTCGAAGGGAACAGAGGACATCAGAAGGTGATGTAAGATGGAGGTTATGGAACTGTTTAATTAAGGCCGGCCCGACCCACATGGAGGACCAGGTGGCATACTAACCATATTAATGTTCGCAATGAAAATAAATTGATTCACATTTTGTTTTAATTTTCAAATAAGGTGCCAGAGTGCCAAAAAAAATGTTCCTCCAGATGCAGGTACGGGCTGGACCCATGTTTGTACTGCTAATTAACTGGCACATAGTCTCCCATTTTCCCTTGGCAAAACAAGATGAGCATCCCCGTTTTTTGGCAAAACTGCCATTAAAAAAAAATCTCAGTATCAAAATATATTAAATATAATTTAATTAACAAAATAATCCAATCTTTTGTATGTAAAAGAATTTGGCACAGTACGAAAAAACACATACTGCTTTCAATATCACTGTGCTTCCCGTCACACAAGCGCCAATATGACATTTATTTCAGCTGTTGGTCCATCTTGTCCATCACTGTTGTGTTGTTATTGTAGTGAATCGTCTCTCTGTTGATTCGTGCAACACCGAGGCCCAAGCATAGATCCGTCATGACGGTTATACTGCTAAAATGTCACACATTTAACGGAGGTGCGAGGTGCCCATATGTTCAGAGAGAGTCCGCCGGTGCTGAGCCAGGACTCAAAATGCATCAAATGTTGCCAGCACAAATGTGGAGGCAGTGAGTCAACACCCCTTTTTGAAGACACGGTCATATGTAAAAATATGTAAAATCATGCAAACAGAATGAAATTATATTTCATAATCAATTACTGAACAATAAAGTGCAATAATATATTAACTAAATTCTCTTCTAAAAAGAATTTACTTTTCCATGAACTGTACATCTATCATATCTGATGATCTTGTTTTTTTAATTTACTTTCTAAATGTATATGTTTGACTAACATGGTTTGAATTAGTTTAATCGCATCTTGCTCTGCACATATTACTAGCATAGTAATAGCATTAGCATATTACTGTACACAAAACTAACAAGAGACTAATTTGTCTCCCTGTTTAGTTAAAAGCATCACAAAGATGTTAATTTTACAGATGATGTGATGTCATTGTGTGAGTTTTGAGCAGCACAGAATAATTTGTTGACTCGCTTTTTTGACACTGCAATTAGTTTGCAAAGGCATCTGCAAACTAATTGGTCTCTAAATGCGAGACGGAGGGCGTGCTGGAGGGAGCAGAGATTATGTTTTGGCAACCGGAAACAAAGTTAATGTGTAGACCAGACAATGGGGACTCAGCTGATCCCTCGGACCATTTTGACCAAAACAAACCGAGCAGGTGTTTTCGATTAGCTGTAAAAAAGGAAGCAGCTTTAAAATGACCGAGTGCGGCGCAGCCAGAAGGCCATTAATGTGTGAACGCTCTGGGGAGAGGAGATCAACACTCCGGGGTACATTCCTATGCACGCAAAGCTCAAAGTACGGACAATTTGGCACTAGTAAAGTGCTCATTTTTGGGGCATTATTGAACCGTCAAGAAGCTTTAACCCTGTTGGATGGGCGTAGGGGAATACTTCTGCCACAAAATGAGGAAATAAAAGTAGTGAGCACACAACAGGATAAATGGCACTTGGATTTATTGGCTGCTGCTGAGTTGTGTGGAAATTTGAATTTAAACAAACAATTTGAGTTCTGTGGACAAAGAATTGCAATCTATGTAAAACGTCAGTTGTAAATGTCAGCTTTGCTCGTCAGTCTGAATCAAAGATCAGCGGCTCCTCGCCAGTCTCATTACCTCTGTGTCAGTGTTCAACAATCACATAGAGAAAAATCCATCATGCAACACAGCCCTGCTGAAATATAAGTAAGGAGCCTGATTGATTGCTGGCTAGAGCTGGTGTTTATGTTCTCATAATGACTAATAAAGATTACCAACCTGTAAACATACAGTTTGTATTCCAAATCTTTTAGCGTTTTTGAAGGTAGGGACAGACGAGGCAAGGAAAAAATGGTCTACAGATCCCATATTGATGATAAAAAAAACGTTTTCCACAGAGGGAAATTCTATTTAAAGCACTTAACAGCAGTGATGTCTGAGTAAAGAAGATGGGAGTCATATTAAGTTAAAAGCAAACCAATACCGTTTTAATGAGTTTTGGCAGGAATAATGGGACTATTTGTTTATTCTGATGCGTGAGCCACATTACAAAAAAACGAAAAGGTGATTTGTATTCATGCAAGTTTAGACATCCAATTACACTGAAATCTCCTGAAAAATAGGACCTCTTCCAGGATTCCACCTCTGCCAACAAAGAGGCTTCCTGGAATAATTGAGTCGCGAGTTCTTGTTTGTAAATGTGAATGTTGGCTTAGGAAGTCCTAAACAATCCATATGAATGCAAAGCGCTTGGGTGGCCAATAGACCAATTTAGTTTTTGTTTTTCTTTCCAAACCGGGAATTGCACATTGGTTGTTGTAATGCTAACCACAGAGAATAAAACGATAACTGGCAAATATCTAAAACTGCTTATTTGCATATCAAAGAGAGCGGTGGTGCAGGTAGAGCCAGGTTTTGATTCCATGTCTTCCTTCTGTTTCTATGGGAGTGACATTGTGCCAAAGGGAACACCGATTGTATTCTCCCGTCCTGCACAAGGGGGCTGTTTCACACACACTCATCCAGCGTCCTTTGATTCACTAACCATTCATCTCACCTCATCACCACCACGGTTTATTTGCTCTTTTTGTTTCGCCTGATTATTTGCTCGGAAGTCCCTTCGGTGCTCCGAAAATACCCCCCCCCCCCCACCCGACTCCATAAAACCTCCGTCCGTGTTCTTTTGTCATCAACAATCATTCATGGAACTGCATTCTAGCACTCACACAGTTTTTCGCCCTGGATATCGCTCTCTCCCTGTCCTCCGCTCACCCCTCCGCTTAAAGTCATCGGCTTCACCCTCGTGGCGTGTCACAGAGCGACGCGGACAAGGACGGGAAGAGGCCAGCTCGTGCCCTGCGAACCTGCCCGTTTATGTTCTCCGCCGCCCTTGTCGCCGAGTGATCTATTAATCACCCTGTCCTGTTTCCTTTTGTCTTTCGCAGCTCGGGTGTGCGACAACGCGATGCTGCGCTGTCAGAACGGCGGCTCTTGCCACCACCACCAGCGTTGCCACTGTTCCCCCGGCTTCACGGGCGTCCTGTGCGAGCGAGCGAGCTGCCAGGGCCCCGGGGAGTGTGACGACCAATTGTCCGGGCGGGCCGCCCTCCATCGCCCCGGCATCGGCCGCCTGCTCGCGCTCAGCCTCGCAGTGCTCCCGCTATCGATTGTTTCCCTTTGCTGAGAGGCCCGAGACCCGGGCCTCCGATCCTCCACCAGAAGTCTGAGAACACGTGTGTTGAGCTTGAACTCTCAAGCGCAGGGACACAAAAAAAAGGACGCGGGACGTGTGGACAATGTGCTTGGCGTACAATATACGTAGCTATTTTGTATTTTCAAGGCCACAGTGGTGGAAGACGGTCTCACCAGTGAGACGGATTGTGCGCTTGTCGGGTTAAACTGAATGCAAGATGGATTTGTGAAAGACTTGGAGAAGTCAATGCGGGCTTATAATGTCCCCGAGGACGCGGTTGCCCCCCCCCCTCCCCTTGTGATTACGTCATTGGCCGATACTTAATTAACAGCAGACTCCGATAGAGCACTCGGAACACTGAGAGCAAACTGTACAAAACTAGACACGTGATTTCTTAGGATAATCTGAACTTATTAAAAAATGACAAGGCGGACGGGGACATGTTAAAAGAGTTTGCCTCACTGCCTCCATCCTTACTTGACTCCTTCCTTACTTGCCAACTTCTTCTCTTCTCCTTCCCATCACCTTCTCCTCCTTGTGCTTTGGTGATTCTGGTGATCCTTCTTTGTTGAAACGGTGTCTGTTGTTTTGCCAAATGCTGCACATGTATCATTATCAAGCCCCTTGACAAGAACCAATCTAATACCTTTTCTTTTTCAGAGGCTTTGTAGTCACGCTTGAGCTCACAAGTTGTAACATACTGTAACTGTATTTAATTTTTGTATAAAAAACAGATATTTTCATGACTAAGCAAAACAAAAAGATGTATTACTTGTTTTCTATTGCTGCCGTTAAGTCCAGGATGAGGACTACGAGTGCACAGAGTTTGGTTGTATTATTTGTATTCTTTTTTTTTTTTTGCTTGTGTGGCACATGGTTCTCTTCATTTGAGAGCTACTGTCAAAACTATGTTTACAGTACACACAATACAGTTCCACCAAAGGGAAAAGGAAAAACATGTCTTTGTCTTGTTGTTGAACAGTCATTTTATTAAGTGGTACCATTTGGACCTGATGTGTGGAGTGAAACAGTGTATTGTTTGTAGATATGTACAAGCCGAGGACAATAGCTGAATGTCATTTTAAAGGATTTTTGAAAAGCTACAACTACCAATCGTTGACTCAACAGTGGCTGATAGCAATATATCGGTCAACATATTAACTCCTAGTTGTATGACAACGGTTGTTTTTTTTTGTAACGTGTTGTAACCATCCTTGTTGTGCTCATGAAACGTGGGACAATTGGAGGAATATCCTGCTCTATGTAAATTTAACTAGAAGATTTGGCGGGGGGGGAGAGATTGCACGGCTGTCGCAGAGGTTGTCCAGCTCAAGTCTGTAATCAAATCTAATCCTTGAATCAAATGGAAAGAGGGGAAGGTTTTTTGCAGAGCTGGTGCGGTTGGAAGCCTGCATCCTGCTGCGCGAGCCTCTGAGAAGCGGCGCCGTTCAGAAGATGAGCTTTAATTCACGAAGGGTCAACGATTCGAAATGAATCCCACCGGGTGACACACTGATCACCGAGACCAATTTCATTTGAGAGATTCAATTTTCCTAACAAGGTTGTCATCAAACACCGAATTGTGTTAGAGTCCACTGTAAGTGCCTCTCATTAAATGACACTGTCTATGAGTCTAAAGAGCTTTTTTGACAGAGACGAGCATCTTTTGGAACAGTCATATTGTGACAAAAAAAAATGAACATTTAATCCCCCTCAGCATTCAGGAGCCGCTGTAAAGCCGCCGTGCTCAAGACAGTTGTAATGTTGGCGGGCCTACTGTCTCTATCCTGCAAAACAACAACAACAACAATGCTGATTATTTTCGTGTCCTCTACGTGGTTTTGCATAACATCATCTATGAGACAGGAAGGCGTCTCCTTTTGAAACAAGAAGCTGGAGACCGTGTTTCTAAGCACCTCACGGAGCAAACGTGGGCTTAAATAGCCAGCTGGCTACAGCGGATTAAATCAGAATTCAGCAATAAATGTTATCATTACAACCGTAAATAAAAAGAACGTCAGCTAGAAATAGGTGATCCAACTTATGACCAGCGGTTGTAAATGAAGGACCTAGTGTTTCGATTATTATTGTAAAGTGCATATGATGGATAGATATATATTTATACACTGCAGAATGCAGAAAACGTGATGGCCGTACAGAGGGCTAATAAGGATGACACGGGTCTAGTGACCAATTGTTCTTTCAACCAAATGAATCCGTTCCTGCCCAAGTACAGTAACACTTATATTGCCTTCTGTGATTTAATACTTTTGTTCAAGGTCCCTGTCTCTGAACTGGCCGTCCTGAATGTGGAGTAGCACTCTTGAGACAGTTTGTGGCGACAGTTGGAGGAAACAAAGCTTTAGTGTGTTTAAGGGCCAGAGTGTGTGTGTGTGTGTGTGTGTGTGTGTGTGTGTGTGTGTGTGTGTGTGTGTGTGTGTGTGTGTGTGTGTGTGTGTGTGTGTGTGTGTGTGTGTGTGTGTGTGTGTGTGTGTGTGTGTGTGTGTGTGTGAGAAAGACAATTGCCTTTACGGCGTGCTAGTGCAGTACAATTTAGGTTTCATGACACCTGATCCTGGCTCTGGGCTGCATTCAGCTATTGGCACAAAAAAGTTCCAAGGTTAAGTCTCCTCCACTTAAATGAAGATTACGGCACAAGAGGTTGGAAAAATGAGACCATTGCTCTGCGTTAAGAGCAAGAGCCACAGCTACCAAAACAGACGTGTTTAGCCCAGGAGGGAAAATGAGCTTCATCATTCCACTACATGACCACTGCTAGCATCGGGATGGGAATATCCAAATCAATTTGGGCTTCTTCTAAACCAGATTTAGAGACAGAAAAAGTTTTGGCAACTCCCAACTTGTTACTGAACATTTGATTGCATACATTTTTAACACAATCCTCTATAACATTTAGTAATAATGTTTGTTTTGTTTGCCATTTCAAAGTGCAGCGTGTGGCTTTTTCTTTTTCAGTGGTTCAAATTCAGTGCAGAAAAGAAAAAAGGACGGGAGGATTTGGTTCGCTGGCAATGTTTCCCACTGTTCCGTGTCACAGCAACGCCTTGTCCTTCCTCCTTTCACTAAGACTCGGGAGGGGGCATCGGGAGGACATTTTTAGACATGAGCAGAGCAGTGTGTTGCTATGTGTTCTGCCGCTGTCAGCACCGGTGGCACCAACAGAAAGTTACATGGCGGGAGACAATGGATTTTCAGTATCTAGGAAAGAGAGACCAAGCAACACGACCAAGGAACACTTTGCTTACTAGCGATCCAATATCCACGTATAGCTCATCGGGGACACTTTGAATGCCCGTCAGTAGCAACTAGAAACACAATTTGAACTTAATCTAAACGTTGTCTAAAAACACAACCATATAAATAGTTAGCATAGCACGGATTCCTCCAAAGCGTTCAAACGTCAATGTCACGTTAACAAAAGAAGAATAAAAGACAAGCATGGATCCGTATGGATTCTCAGTTTGGCCGGAGGAGTGCACGGTTACTTGGCATGAGAAGCGAGACACAATGATCTGCGATTTCGACCCCCTTTTATTTGACGATGTTGTCAGTCTGTTTGAAAGCTTTTTTTTTTGTTTTTTTGAAGAAACCTTTTTGCTGGTCTTGTAAAATGAAAGTGAACGCAAACAAAAACATATTATTGCACAACACATACTTAAGTTGTTGGGAAGTAATGGCACGTCAAGACATTTTATGATGGTAGGTTTTACTTTTTTATTTTCTTGTTACATTTTACAAATCACCTAATCCCTTATTTATTATTTTCCTCGCTCCTCGAAATCCAGTTCAAACTGGATTTGGTTCTGTACCCCTACATGGACGGCTGTCCAAATGGTCACACAAAGGCCACAAACCACTTCTTCATTTGTCTTTACATGATGTGAATTGTCCCGCAGCAACTTTTATTCTTATTATGAGTCAGCGAGGACATTTTTTAATCATTTTTCATCATTCCTACTCAGTCACGTCAGGCTGATCATTCCTGAGTGTCCAGTTTGATGAGTTATATCATTTCAATTTCAACATTGAGCCCAAGAAACCCGGCTTCTGATGGAATAATAAGTTCAGTTCAAAACATGCATTTCAACCATCGACTACCGTCTGCAAAGCAATCCTTTAGTCGAGCAATTTGCACTCCAATAAAGGAGGAACACGCCAAATAAGCCCCAGCAGTTTCCTTACCACTTACATTTTAAAGGTTGTTAATTCTGCTTTACAATTGGCACAAATTAAAATGACACAAATTTGGTGCAGATGTTTACATTGTCCCCTGCTGTGTAAACGCCTCAAACCACAATATGTTCTTTTAATTAATGATGTGATTTCTCCCTTCTGCTCTTGCCGTAACAACACTCACTCAACAACTTGGATACGAGCAAATCAGTAATCAATTTTAGATTTCCAGATACAGCAAGCTTTTATTCAAGAGTTACCGAGGTGCAAAGATGCTCCACGGAGATAAATCAGCGATACATGATAGAATTTCCCTTACCTTTAAAACGTATACTAGATTTATTAGTACGTACCCTACTGCACAGTTTAACATGGTCGGCCTTTTCAAGAACATACCTCCAAATAATGGTAAGGAGGATGCTCTTGAGCAGATTGAGCTGGATTAGACTTCTATTAGTCTGTATTAAGGAAATGTTACATGTAAAACCGCCAGAAGCTCGGATGCATGCAGTGCACCTCATGGGCTCATATTTGTAGACGCGCTAACTCATCGAGATCTATAGAACCTTCCACTCTCCATCTTAATCAATTTCTCAGCTCCAGCGGCAGAAATGGTATCGACTACATTAATGTGGCAACACATCAGTAATGGCAGTTATGGAGGAGGAGGGAGGGTGGTGGGGGGGTAGCAGCATGCCATTTGTGGCTTTATCAAACTCCTATTCACATCCCCGACATCGCTAGTGGGTGGTTTGCCGGCTTGGCACACAGAGTCAGAGTGCACCAGAATCAATAGACTGAACAAAGAGGAAGTTAAGATGGCTCCACTGGAACATGATGGAAATACCTCTCTTTCTCCCTTCTGCTCTTTCAGAGTTCTTGGAAATGAGGAAGCAGGAAGCAGTGCATTCAATCTGCCACCGTCCATTAGCTCAAGAAAGATGTAGGGCTGTCCGCATTTTGAAGGTGAAAAGAAAAAATAGTGGACTGTATTGGAAGCGTCAACTATTGCATGAGTTGCAGAAATTGCGTCACTCGAAGAAGGTTCGGCTCAATCTCTTACACGTAACGCACGCGTATACACATTCACGAGAGGAAATCAGAGAGGGAGGGACAGTGTCCTTCTCTTTACGAGGGTCTGTGGCATCTCTCCCTTCACTCTGTCAGTCAGTAAGAGAAACAGATCTCAGCTGCAGGAAATAGTCCAATGGGCTTGAGTCCCTGCAAGCCTGTGCATTCCAACCACAATGGAAAGAAGGCAAAGACGAAACAAGCTGTCAAACTTTCCTTAAACTTGCAATCTTTATTGATTTTATTGTACTTTATTTTGCTATTTGTGTCCAACGAGAAATGCGGTTTGTTTGTATGTGTTGTGATGTCATCGGTGGGAGGTACATCCCCTCCCAGTGGTTGCAACAGGGACTACAACCCATCATGGCATCTGGGGAATTAACTCCAATTCCCATAGTCAGCAGGGCTGGCAGGCTCAAGGCTGCTGTCCAGCTGAAAGAGATGAGGCGGATTACCCTGAGGGGAGGTTGGAACGTTTTTGTTGGAATTAAGTTTTGCTAACGCAAGATAAATACAGGACCAAACCACTGTTTGTCGTCTTGATTTGAGCACCAACGCCTCACCTTACGATCCCGACGGAATACACAGTGTATTTAGAAACAGGGAGCAACGGATTTTCAAAAGAGTAATGAAAGAATACTGCGTTAACTCGCAATAAAATAATTTTTGACCTCAATGAATTAATGCGTTGATGCGATACGAATGCGCAAACGTGGTCCGCATTAATTTTTTCATATTTCATATTTCAAAACGTTTCTCGCTGTCAAAATTGGGATGGATCGTATGTGGGTTTATGTCAAATCATCTGCACGATAAGTATGGCAAAAAAGATGGAATTTAAATAATGAATCTGTAATGTATAGGCATCTCTAGGCAGGACTGTTTAAAAGGTACTAAGCGAAAGCTATACAAAAAAAAAAAAAAATCTTATCACGACCATAAACCAATCTGATGTCCCCTCATTTCAATACAATCTGGGGCAGCAATCGGCTCTTCGGATGCAAATGGAAATCCCATTCAGTCGCACACACCCGATCGCAGCTTAAGACTATTTTTTTTTTTTTTTGTTAATGGCAAATCCAGCACCTCTGGCCTTCAGTGCCACACCTAAATTGCAAATCAGCCACGACACCGCAAGCCCTCAACATCTTGTTGAAGAAATTATTTATGTATCACACCAGTACTGGCCATAAATAAAAGATACCATTCAGTCTGTTCCAGAGTTACAGAAGCTTTGGAAGAAAACAGTTTTTCCTCATATTTCCACATGCCGAGAGGTAAGTGTGGGTTTGTGATGGTCCCCAGTTGTCATTATAGAGGAAAATAACATGCCATTAGAATATCTAAATATAAATTGCACGCAGAAACTGATATAAATGTCTCTTCAGGAACAACCATTTAGTGTTTTTTTTGCTCAACCGTATTTGAAATAGGTAGAAGACAAGCTGCGACCGCACCCCACATACCAGAAGTAATTGAGTTTAGACTCAAGCTGTACTCAACTTTTCACATAATAAGTCATGCTGTGAAAATCATACACATATTGATTGAATGATCTACCCTTCTACCGCATATTCAGAGGGGCGGTAATTCAAGTCATATATTACCGCCGGTGAGAGGTGCAAACTACGTTCAAAAATGAAGTGCAACACGTTTTGTTAGTATAGCATTATTTTCTGAAGAGCAGCAAACACCGAACGCACATCCAAATACCTGCACTCATTGTTATCTACATGTGTACGTTTTTCACAATGGTGACATCTTGAAACGAGGACGTCAGGAGTAAGTTGACATGGCACCGTTACAGTACTGCACAAACACAGATAACAATGCCTGCAGGTATTTTGATGAGTTTCACTGCGCGCTGCCCTTCATACTCCCCTTCTCACGAAAAATCGTCCATTTTGTAAATCACAAGTCTTCCTTTTCAAAGGGTGCTATTTCCTGGGTAAATTGAGGTTCCCTTATCAGTTAAGGTCGGCAGCAGAATAAGAATATAAACCTTCTATTATTGCTGCAAACTTGCCACATCCTGACATTCTTTGGACAAATATGTTATTTTCACCTGCGTATTTGTTTGACATTTGTAGCAAACTGCTGGTTAATCCAGTGTATTAGAAGAAAGAGAGGCACAGCTGATGGTGGTGGTGGTGGTGGTAGTGGCAGAACATGCCAAAACAAAGCACTGGGATAAAGAACCAGTTAGAGAAGAAACAGACGGACCTAAAGATAGTCAGAGATACAGAACGACAGAGACATGAGAAAGAGGCAGAGAACGGGCGCGCACGCCAAAGAACAGAAAAGTGATTCAAGTCACAGCCGCGAGAAATAAAGGAGGGAAGACAGAAGCCTACATCACACAAGTCCACCATGAAAGATGGTTCCCTGATGAAAAGAGGCAGCAGTAAACACCCTTGTTTGGCAGACCTGGAGGAAGGGAATGGAGGGGGGAGTTGGGGATGGGGGGGGGGGGGTGGGGGGGGGTTAAGAGACCGACGTGCCCTGCCAAGGCGGCGTCCATGACGAGCTGCGCCACCTTGTTAAACCCGTCCGCAGGAGTCACAGGCAGATGCTCTGCTTTTTCTATGATAATGGCCGTGCTGCTAAGCGGCGGCGGCGGCAACGCTTTCACGCTCCTTTGAATAACCGCTGACCTCAAAGCTGTCACTCGGTTTCGCGCCAGCGCTGGTTCCCGCCTCGCCACGCTCACGAGGGGCTTGTTTTAATGCAGGCCCTCAATGCGTGAGTATTAATCTGAATCAAATGTGCAAAAAAATACCTTTCTGGCGGGATGTGGTATTTATACGTTTGTGTGAAGCTTCTGCGCTGCATGTGGGAATTAGATCGAGGAGCCAAAGATTCGTGATCACCAATTAAGCCTTAAGTTCTTTTAAAAACAGGCTCCCCAGACTGTGCAAAGTGGCATGAAGGATATGAAAGTGTTACCCATTAATGCACATTTATTCACCCTTTTACATTTAGCAGACCCACCGCTGTCAAGCATCAAAGCGCAGTCAGCCCACGGAGCCACAAGTCTTGAGGAAGTAACTAGGGTGAGGGCGAGATGGAGGGGGAAACAGAGAGCTAGACGGAGGAGAAGAGAGCAGCAGCTCTCAGAGGGATTAGCTCATTTAGACGGCTTTGATCTGTGAGATCTTAATTGCCGGGTAGCACTGATTGAGTCCTCACAGCGACTTAGCAACACACTATCCATGCAGGGAGTGAGGCGGGTGGTCTTGTACTTACTTCGTCATCCTTATTTTATTTTTATTTTTTTTCTCTTGATAAACTCATCCCGATTCCTGGACATTATCTTTTTTAATTGCCTGTCTATTAATGACAAAGAATAAGCGTCCGCGGTCACAGCAACGCTGAAAGCTGCATCCTAGAACGGTTATATGACAGCAAAGGAAAGATCACTCAGATTTGTCAGAATCCAAATTGTATGTCTATGCAGCTAGCAGATGCAGATGTATATTTTACTGGATAACTGACCAATTTAACCAGCTGATTGCGCCAGATACGCCTTCCTAAACAACCCAGCTAATTACAGAATGACTCAGAAGACCTTTCCCAGAAACGATCTGATCTTCCACTGGGATCGAAGGGATACAGTTGAGATTTCTAATGACGCTTTGGAGTTCAGTGAGGAAGAGCTTTTCTCTAATTGAATTTCTGCTTTTTCAGCCACCTGTAACCTTACGTTCCACCTTCACAGAGCTCCTTTTGTTCTCTCATTCTTACTCCATTGAATCTGGCCAATCATCATTCTTCCCAAATTCCATGAGGTAATCCAACTTTGGATGCTGGGCTTGAATTGTGTTTGTGATCCTCTGGACACTGCTCAGAGCCAACCACATCACTTTTAATAACTCATTTTTGGTCAGAATACTATGCTGGTTTAAATACCTTGCATTTGAAAGACATTTTGAATTCTACCTTTCTTTATAATCTCTCCTTATTTAATCTTCATGGTTAAAATAAATCCCTGACAGAAGATGACAGAAGAACGAAGTGGACATTCACTATACTGTACCTGAGAGATTGGCGGAATCAGAAAGGTTCTGCAGATTTTAATCAAATGGATTTTTTAAGTCTCCGTAAAAATGATATCACAGTAATAGTATTCGGTAAGTAAACTTCTGATTTTTATAGCATCATAAGGCCATTGAATAGTTTGTTAGCTTCTATGGGATGTTTTTACTCTTTACATTGTTCTCTGCCGTCATAGTTTTAGATTCTGTAAGGGTTGTCGGTCACAAGTCAGCAGTTGAATACAAATCTCACAGATAAAGTCTTTCGGAGAGTCGAGCCCTTTTCAGAGGAACGGAGAGCTCACCGTATTTGAGGGCAGATGCAGCTTCTGCTAAATCCCTGTTTAAACCCCATATAGAGATCCAGAGGGGCTGACTGGCAAAGACGAGGGGTTAAGCAGATCATTCAGACAGATGAAGATGATGCATGGCTTCCTCCCCTCTCTCCGTCTGCCTTTTGTCTCCCTCTCTGTCTCAGATCCACACACATATACCCCGACACAGCTTCCCCTCTGCACTTTATCTACTCCGAGAAAGCTTGCACACCCATTTCTCCCTCTCCCTCTCCCTCTCTTTCTCCCTCTCTGGATGCTGTCCAACTTCTCTGTCGTTGTCTTTCATCTCTTCGGCTAAGACAGGAACGGGCAGATTAAAGAGAGGAAGCGAATTAAGGGAGCCATTCTTCCTCCCTCTTTGTGACCGGTGTGGGGGGGGGGGGGGTGGGGGTTACGGTTAGCACAGCAGAGCCCTCCCTCTGCTGAGTTTGGTCATTAGAGAGGCTATTCTTAGAGGGGGGGGGAGAAGCCTGAGGGAGAAGCCTTGGGAGTGTCCAAGATATTTCTTTTGAAAACCATAAAATAAAATAAAAATCAGTTAACACGTTCAATTATTAAGTCTTTTATAACCGTAGATGGAGAAACTGACAAACATGCCAAGCAGCACTAATGATTAAAACAGGTAGACAGCAGCTAAAAAACAGCGCAGACATTAAATCACAATTACTGGATTTTAAAAAAAGACTAGAAATTGTTTAAAGGATTCAAAGTAATCCAATTGTGAAATGTCATGGCAATAAAAAAATGTTGGAGGAAATGCATAAACTGTATCCAAGAAGAGGAAGATGCAACCGTCTAACATTTAGTGAGCTAATAAATCAAGTGAGAAATCGGGTCATTTTCTCGTGAACTTCTGTACAGTTGGATTCCTATTTGGAACCAGACGAGTCGCCTCCTGCTGGCCATTAGAAAGAATGCACGTTTAAGGCACTTTCACAGCCTCAAAGATGTGAACCCTGATATTCTCTCCTTAACAACCTTCCTGTTTGTAAAAACATGTGTATGTATGTTGATATAGAATCTAACACCTGACTTGTCTGACGCAGCGGCGTGCAGACTGAGCTAGAACCACAGAGCACTCATTTACTCCTCGACAGGTGTGACGTTTCCCTCCAAACAGAACAAATGCATTGGTAACAGGTGTGGTGGTTTTGATTAGTGAAAGGTGTCAAAATGACCGAGAGAGTAATAGACAATGTTGAAAATAGTTTGCATATTGAACATTTTGTGTTCAAATTGAAGTATTGAAATCTTCACAGCGTTGACATGTTCCTGTAGCGCAACCTGCTTTCTGTTGACCTTCTTTACTCTTCCGATTGTTTAGCCATTATTTGAGCGGCGTCAGTTCTCCGCTGCACCTGCCCAACTCTGACAGAAGCAACCATAGTTTGTGACGCACCCGCAGAGCTTTTGCTCCTGCAGTGTAACATCTGTCTGAGGGAAAATAACTGATTGAATTTAAAAAGTACAATTCATAGAGTATGCATGAATTAAATATTGATGTCTCACGCACATGGTTAGCGGGATGTTAGGGTTTGAAGGAAATGCCCTTGTGCTACCTTGCTCTACAGTGAACAGATGTTACATCACCTTTGAATCATTTATTCTGAAACCCCCCCCCCCAACCAAAAACTGCAATAAAAGGAAAAATCTCTGGAATGTACAATGCCTCTCTGTTCTTCGGTGAATGATCAAAAGATGACGCGGCATGCAGTAAAGTATCGACCTATACTTCCAATTAGCCACACCATCCATCCCACACACATGGCCTTTAAAAAAGTATTTGGCTTATTGCTTTTGTGCATTTCTTTTTCTCTCTGGCAGGTTTCACATGTGTGAAGCCAGACTGAGCCTCCCTCTTCCCTTTTGCTGCCATTAAATAGGATTGACCTGAAATATCATCAGTGTCAAGTGACAAGTGTCAAGTGTGTGTGTTCCGTCTTCCTTTTGATAATTGTTTCTATTCACGAGCAATATCATAGGGCCACCTGTTTGGTCTTCAATGAATACTTTTGAATATTTATTTCAAAGCAATTATTTAACTACTCTTGCTGTAAGTTATTTGTAAATTAAATATATACATTAGCTACAGACATCAGCCTTAGTTTTGCCAAAAATGTAAACTACTAGAATATTTTACTTAAGTAACATTCACAAGATATTTTCTAAAATGTTGGCTATGGTTTGTTTCAAAGACCAATTCACTAATAAAAAAAGTGCACTAAAATGTCACCATGTGCTGATCACACCAGAGAGCCCGTGTGTTTTTACCAAATTGCTTTCCCATTGCTGCTCTTTGCCCCCTTTGCAATACAACCACCTGACAAGTTATTTCAGTGTAAAGCCAAACTGGACTTAATTACCAAAGAGGACAAAAAATGGCCTCTGCTGAAATGTCAATACGCCACACATAGGACAGGCTGAGACAACACAGAGTTTAACAAACAGCACAATGAGGGTCGCAATTTAATCACAACTTCTAATGCATGCACGCACATGCACACACACACAATGCAACGTTCCTAAACAATATTGATGTTTTTGCTCTGGAGTTACATCATCGCCATGTTTGTTTTACTCACCTGTCTGTCTGACGGCTCTGTGGGAATCCCGAGTCCCGACTTCTATTATGTGATTGTTTTCATTCTGCACGGAATATCACGAAGAATGTACGAAAGTATAATCAATGAGGATAATACGTATATAATAATAATAATAATAATAATATAATAAATACTAATTCGGATTGACTGCCAGTAACCCGCAGAGTCTCCAGGAAATCTCTTCATATGGAACAAACAGTGGTGGAGTTTGTCGTTTTACATTTGAGCAGGAGGGAACAATTGAAGTTTTTACATTTTCGACGCCCTTCCGTACAATTAAGATGCTTTTAAAAGAAGGTAGTGATTCAAATAAGCAATGATTGATAAGAACTCTTACACAATAGGAATAAAATCTTTATCAGCGATGGATTTACACTTTAAACAACATTCAGCCACAACTACTTTGTCCCAAGATGTCTCGCTCTATAACCAAACCGTTCCTTCCTTCTTTTCAAACAGTGTTGAATCTTTTTAGCGATTGCATTTAAATATCACATGTCACAAATACCACCGTTTATTGTCAGTCCAGTGATTTCAACTGTTTTTGACAGAACGCTGAGTACAAAAACGAGTACAAAAATCTGTGCGGCGGCCATGTTCCGACAACAGTCCAAGCTCCTCGGCTGCTGCACTTCAATTAGGCGAGGTACCTGGACGCTGCGCTGTCAGCAGGATCCGTGTTCCAGTCGTGCGACTGAGTCGCCCTGGTATTGAAACGCAATGACAGCGAAGGCGAGTCTCACACCAGCCAATGGAGTCATCAATAATGAGACAAGGTGAGCTGAAAGAGTGGGTGAAGGGTTATCTGGCTACAGCACACGCGCTTCCCATGGGGCCGCAGGGAGTGTGTGTGTGGAGGGGGGGGGGCAGACGGGGGCCACAGAGAGGCAAGATATGGCCCGACGCTCCTGGAATCTGTGATTGGACATCTGCTCTGTGTGAGAGTCTGTCAGAGGGCAGGAGAAGGTCTTTGAGCGCATCTCCGCTTCCTCTTTAGTCTAACACTTTCATCACAGAGATCTGACTTGCAGGGCCCGCCGAGTGTCTGAGGAGCAGGGCACTCGCCGCTAAACGGACGCTGACGGCACTCGTTGCACAAAATCAGTCCTCTTCCTCCACGTAGGTCGAAGGGAACCAGCCCATCTTAGAGGAGACAAAACAGGCAGCGTCAAATATATATTCAACAGGATATATATTTTTTATGAACTTATTTTTATTTCCTCACTGTTCCTCCCAATTTTGAATGAGCCCCCAACTCTACTCTTCGTTGATCTTACAGTAAGGATGTTCATTATGCACACACATACAGAGAAGATCAAAACCACTCTGCATGCCGCTGCCAAGAACACTTACCGTCCTCAATTATGTCCAACATATAAAACTTCATCATGGTCAAAAATGACTGATTGAACTTTAATCAGTTTAAATACTGACATGTTTGTTACTTCGCTGTCATTTACTGCAATTAAGACAATTAAACCTGCATAACACTTAAAAAAAAGGAAGTAATCTTGAGATAAGAGGCCATGTTCTTCTTGAACGTAAACACAAGGATATTTGAAATTTCCATCAGTATATAATGAGAATTTCACTGAATATAAATTAATAGATTTATTTAAACATGTTTGGAACATTTCCAAACCTTACTTTTGGTTCTGAGAGGGTATAAATAAATAACTTGTATTTAAATGAACTGACAACAAAACATTAGGCCACAACACATTTGTAAATGTAGTTCTACAATAGCTGCTACAGTACATTTAAAGACCCCAGATGGCACAAAACACCAAAGTAAAGATTAAATGTATAAATCTTTTTGCCACAATGATAGGATCCTACAGCAGACCCACCCGGCCGTCGATCTCTCCCTTCCACCACCCGTTGGACATCTTGGTGTAGATCTTGATAATGTCTCCCTGCAGCAAGGAGAGCTCCCGAGTGTCTCTGGAGCAGAAGTCATAACGTGCCACTGCGACGCCCACCACCCTGGGAGAAAACACTGGGACAGAGGCACCTTGCGTCACTACATTTCACAGAGATTCTGATGCTCCCAGACATTTAGAACGATCTCTATAATTGTGCAGCTCTCTCCTCTCATTGGTCCACGTTGGACCACATATAATATGAAAGTAACCCAAAGGTATGTTGCATAGATGCGCTTTGATTTGTCATCTTTGGGACACTTCAAATGGAAGGTATGCTTGCTGACTAATTGGAAACTTTACTTTGAACTGATCATGATTTTATATTTGAACACAACTTTGACAAAAAAACATTTTTTGACTGATGGAAAGTTCACAGGATAAACTCGGCTCAACGTAATGCTGTTTCTCTACAATAGTATATTGTCATTATGGGGCTTTGCATGTTTGTAGTCTGTATGAGGTTAATAATACAATGACATAAAGCACATTTCTCACAGGTACCATCCGCAGTAAATTGACTATGTCTCATCTCTTAAGGACGATAAGGAAGCAAAGAAACTCCAACTCTTAGGCCCGAGTGTAAAAGCAAACAGTCATAAGGGAGAAATATGTACATATGAAACATGCACAGTAAAAAAGAGAAGGCATTGGTTTTTCATCATCATGTCTGGCCCAATTAAAGTTAACGTTGAATGCAGCGCTTATCAGGTTGTACAAGGTTATTCCTGCACGTGCAGGTCGGGGCCTCACGTCAATTGGGAACGCAGGTGTGCGTAACTTTGTTTACCTTACCTGTGAAAAATAGAGGTGACACAGCTGGGAATATATGGTGGATGAGAGGAATACACCCCCCCATGCACAAACAGGCGCATCATGCCAACACAGATGCTTAAGCACACACACACACGCATGCATGTATATATGCTTATGCACAAAGAGGCAGACATGGACAGAGGTTGACTGTTGTGCTGGATATGTGCCGTAAAATGGAAGAAACGCACACTATTCCAATGTGGGAGCATTTAGAGGCATTGTTAGCTTTATAGTTGCACTTATTTGGGTCTGGTCTCTATTTCTATTGTGTAACATATTTGTTTCAAGACCACTTTTAATTAGTGATTATGTGACAATGTAAATGCAAGCAAAGATGGTAATGCCGATCTTCACATGGGAGACATTGTCAAATTGTCAGAAATTCACAATACAATAAAATACTTTAAAAGAGGGTGACGTGTTTTTCCACGCATTGGCAACTCTCAATATGACGCAAAAGCAGAATCATTAGACTATATTACTTAACAGAGGAAGGAAAAACAAGAAAGTTTGTCTTTGGAAACCTGTAAATGTGGGCACACAGGAAGGGAGAGACAACGTGAGTAGAAAAGATGTACCTGTACCTGACCAGAAAGGCGAGGAGGAGGGAGGAACAAAGCTGCAGCCGCCAAGAGGAACTACAGAGAAACGGAGCAAGTGAGGGCTGGATGGGGGGTTCAGGCCTTGGTGGAAGTCAAGAGAGAACAAAGAGAGAACAAAAGCAAAGTAAGTTTGACAGAAAGAAAGTATGAGAGAGGGTAATAGAAAGAAAGAGAGAGAGAGAGAGGAAAAGTTGGTCAAAGAACAAGCAAAAAGCAAAGACTGTAGCAGAGAAGAGTGAGGGGGGGGGGGGCAAAAATGCTGAGACAGCATCTGCGGTTTCAGATACTGACCAATAGAAGGTGGATAATATGTACCGGTAGTTAACATCGATACTTAACTTAGAACCATATCGATTTATTCATGTACTATGGTCTGTTTGTTTAAAAAAAATATACAGTCTGAACGACTAGTTACTGGCTGATGTTCTTGTAGCTCAATGGGAACAAAACCCTGCAACCAGGTCTCAAATATTGCTGACGGCCTCCTGGGAGAAGTCGGTGCTGTCAGCATTACGTAGCAGCATATCACGTGTCCAACGGTCTGCATACCTTTGGCTGAGTCGTGCGGCCTCTGTAATCTTCCCCCAATCTTACTGCACACCGCAGCAATAACACCGTTTTGAGCGAGCAAAAGCAGCAGCATGTGGGGGGTTGGGGCGGGGGGATAAGTATATGTTTAGGCACAGCACGTCGCCCTGACAAAGCCAGCCAACGACTTCTGTTTCCATATGAAATCCCATCGAGCCAGCGGACCCTTCCACTCAGAAAACCACCTGCTGTCATCACAACCATATGGTTCGCTGAGTTTTTCCTCTTCCCCACACGGATTAGTGAATGCAAGCCAGAAAGGTGTCAACTGTTTGTCTGACCGGAGGGCACGCAAACAGCTATACAAACACCTGTAGCGTGCAGGAAGTGTATACAGCAAAAACATAAACAATATGTAAATAAAATATAATATAATATATATAATAAAAATATATATAGTATGTGTGCAAAATGATTTGATACTACACTTGATACAGTTCAGTATGATCAAAGTAAACTTTTGCTTTTTTATCCTTTTTTTTGCCATATTTTGTAAAGCGTCGACTCATCAACCTAAGAGAACATATATCTTAAAATCCAATCCCTAACATTCAAACACAAATATAGACGGAACAAATTAAAGATGCCGGCTTCGCTTCCTCCAGACAAATCACTCCAAAGTTTTGAGGGGTTTTCAATAGTTCTGCATCTTCTGATCGTTTGCTCAGCCTTGCATTCTGTTTTCTTTGCTTTGAGGTGTCTGATTTGGGATTCAAACCATTGTGTGTGTGTGTGTGTGTGTTTGTGTTTTTTGGTTTTGGCATGACATCTGTCTTTCCACGTAGGCTGTTTACCAGACAGAGAACGCGGTGCCCACACTAAGTCTGTCTATGGGGGTGGACGACTTAAGGCAATAATAATCTATCCCAGAATGCATTGAGGATCTGTCAAGGCTTTCGCACAGAAGGAAGCGCGGTGAATGGCAGCGATGCACAAACACACACCTCTCGCAGAGCTGCTTTGACGCCCGATGCGCTGGTGAGACCGTCGCTGCCAAAGGAGGCAAAGAGGGACACGGATGGAGCAGAATCTCACATCCGAACAGACACAAAAGGCTAACTTTGACTTTGTTCCTGTGTGCGTCTGCTTGCTTGCTGCTGCTGCTGCTGCTGCGGCGGCGGCTGCTGTGGTTGTTTACGTGCACGCCCCAATTCAAGTTATGACAGTTTACCTCCAGCAGCTTTCCGCTCTTTTACATCAAAATTATATCTGCAAACTTTTCACAGTTTTTTGCGGAAAACAGGCGCAGTCCCTCCGTTGGACCGGGGGTATCCCCTAGGTGTGTGTCAGCAGCGGGCCTCCTCCGCCCGCCAGCCCGAGTGAAATGACATGTCCTGTCAGGAAAATCGGGAAGCCGCCTCGGAGCTGAGCAGCATGTGGAGCGCGACGTTTGGAGTCGCAGGCTCCTGGTGCTTTGCCTGGGGCGTCGGGGCCTAACAGGGACCTCTCTGCCGAGCCGACTGAGCAGCCATGGCTCCTTTCTACTTCCTTGACTCGTTGTCTCCCCCACTCCTTCCTCGGTCTTTCTGTTTCTCCGACCCCTCCCCTATGTGCCCCCACGCTGACTTTTAGCTCCATTTAGACTGGGTATTAACTGGGAAACAGTGGTGGAAAGATGTTGGTCTGCTTTCTTGCTGGGACTGCTTGATATCACCCTGATGGTAATTCCTTTGCTTAGCATAAAAAGAATATTGGCCAAATGACATGTGTGTGTTTTAGTCCCGCTTTACACTAAGCTAGGGTTAGGGTTAGGGTTAGTATATATCATTATCTGTATTTACTGGGAAGACAGAGTGGTATCATCCAACTCTTGGTTAGTTGAAACAAAAACATGAACTCTATTACAAAAAGCTTCAGATGACCCTTTTAGTGTGGCCGTTGTCTTTTTACTCATAACCCCCATATCTCTTTAATTTTCTTTACTCTCGCTCTACCTCCCATTTCTCTCACTGTTTCCCGTTCTTACATCATTTCCTTCCTCCCTTACTACAACCTTTTTGCCTTTTCCACCTCTATGATCCGTCTCTCTCTCTCTCAGACACCCAATTCCTAACCCGCCTCTTCCTGTATTCTGCTTCTTCCATAAGACCTTTCTCCTTCACGTGCCTCCTCAGAGTGAATGACCATCTGCTTCTGTGTCCGACCAGGCTGATATCAAAGATGGTACTTTTCCTTTTACAACCAACCAACCACTCTTTCTGTAACAGTTGAATCAACTTTTTGTAGTGTGATTTCAACTCTGCACTTTGCAGTTTGCCTAACTCCGGAAAATTAACTCTAAGAATTTTGCTGTGTGGTGGCAACCCTTTGCCTCTGCCAAATGTGGATGTTTTGTGAAGCAGACTCACTGCCAGCTCTGGTAATGGCCTTGGGCAGGCTTCCATTGGACAGTTCCCTGAATGGGACCTGCAGATTGGTGTCGAGACTGCTGAAACCCTCCTTCAATGAATGCCGCCTGTAGTATTCCACCAAGTCCTGTGTAAAACAAGCACAAGGAAAATGAACATATCCGTAACAAGAATAATGCAGTGAGTGAGGTAATCTCCTAATGAATGGATGAGTGTACTCATTAATGCTACAGTAGTACAGTCAATCCATGCAAAGTTAAAACCTTTACCAGCACAGTCTTGAACAGCTGACTCTCAGCGATGTAAAAGCAGCCGTCCTTGGTCAGAATCTTAATGTGCTTGACTTTATCGTTGAACCTGTGGAGGATGAATAAGACATAGGCTGCTAATCAACTATGGATGCTTCCCCATCAATCCAGTCTCTATGGTGAACCGTCACGAAGGTCCGTCTCAGAGGACTGCCGGTTGCCACGCTGAGCTGCGCCAAGCAACTTTGTTCGACAAGAACATCTCCGGTTTTCTCTGCTGTGGAAATAAGATCCAACACACTCTAAATCTTATAATAATGGAAACATTCAAGGATTACTGAGCTTATAAAGTGAATTAATATATTGTTTTGGAAGGTAAACCACTCAGCTTTTAAATAATACTGTTTAATGCACACCAGAAGAAAACACAAAATCAAATCAGCAGAAGAAATGTATTTTGTAAAATAACTAAATGTATGGTTTTAATCCAATAATGGTTTCTTTGCTAAACATTTCAGTAGTGTAGACAAACTGTTCAAAGTAGTAGTAATGGGCTGATTAGTATCATGTGTGGATGGCCGCTAGCTGGTGCTTTCCGTAAATGAACTACAAAGTAGGAATTTCTGAATTCCCAACCTCGCCAACCTGGACTGAAAATGCTGCTCTGCGCGTGTTTCATTCGTGTCTCATTACCTTTCCAGCAGTCTCTGCCATCGACCTATTAAAATGTGGCTATAGTGTTTGTATGTGCAAAATACTACATAATGTGTTCTCATCAACTGGTATTCCTTACAATGGCTAACCTGCGTGGTACTGACAATGTTAACTTCGGACTTGTTTTGATGTCATTCCCAGATCCATTCTACCATAAAACGGAGCGTCTTACATAACATCTACTAAATCTACAGTCTATAATATCTGCCGAGCAAATGAAGAACCTTCTGTATAAACTGTAAAATATGCAAAAGTCCACACCGGTGTAATGTCACCGCCATTATATAATTAGTACCTTTCACGGAAAACATCACCTTACCAAAAAGAGCTGCTTACTGAGCTCAACTATATCGAAGTATAATAACTGTAAAATCAACCTTAGAGTATGTGAGAGTGTATGCTATAGGTTTAATTAAAGAATGACCTTTTCGTTGTCAACTCAATACGAGAGTTGCGTACCGACCTTGAAAACACACACACACGCCGTTCAGTGCACATACAGTCGGCTTCAATGGGGCTCTACTGTCATGCCAATCGAAAGCACAATGTTGAATATTACACTTCCACCTGGTGATGTACAAGTTACACTGAAAAATTGATCGGCACTGTAAATCTCCCAGTGCAATGTATAAGGCACGAGGAGCATATGATCGTGTTGCAAATTCACATACAGTAAACATTATTAATACATGGCGAGCAATACATTATTGATTTATGTTGAGTTATATGGAGCAGAACACATGGAGACGGATGAGGTTTGGTGAGTATTCCCTTCCTCCAATAGGCCCCCAAGGCTGCGCACGCAGACACACACGAAAGTCATTCAATGCACGCACAAAGTGTGTGAACACTTCCAGAGGATTAGTAGCAGCTCACATGTAAAGCTCCATTATCGGAAGCGGCCATTCTGATAACGATCTTAAGCAGTGAGACGGCCAATTAGGATTGGGTTGGGTTGGGAAAGCCGTCTTGTTCATCCCAGTTTTGAATGAGGGACGGTGTGAGTCAACCAAATGGGCCGGAATGGTGTGTCACCGACTAAACAGTCTAACATCCAAACACTAGGAGGGCAGCCTCAATCACGACAATCTCTTGGAGCAGTCATTTCGAGTCGGGGGACTTTTCTATTTTTTTTACGACGGGACGATCTTTGATGCAGCCTGAAAGATATTCGCCGGTTAAACGGCCAGTGTTGTATTTCAAAAGACGGCTACGGATGCACTCCACTTGCAGATAAAGCAGCCATGTGTCGAGACCTAAAAGGATGGATGACTTATCTTGAACTCCAACGCATCTCTAACCTCTTTTTGAAATACATTTCTCAGACTGACAGCCAAAGATCAAAAAGTACGATGCAAAGCTATCGGGCTCTCCTTGATCACATGTCTGGGCAGAATAAGACGGACAAAAGACAAGACGGTAAAATAGTTAATCTAATTCCACCTCCTCCTCATGCTACATTCAGCGGAGCCGCGTCAACAGAGCCGACCGTCGCGGTAAACTAAAAAGAACCTCAACAATGTTTGGCATGATGCAGGTTCAAACAAACCCGGTACACAGATGTATTCAAACCGGTGAATTCTCAAATCATCTCAAAAAAGTCTACTTGCAGTGGAGAAACTTTTCTTTTCTTAGGTTAAGGGATATTCATCTCACTGTAACTGAAGCAGAATTTAATCTTTGATTCTCACATGTAGACACACACATGAGACGCTTAAACCGTCCTTCTCAGGCATTTACAAAATACGCAAGCCTAACTTTAGCAACAGTTGGAGTCAAATCTTAGTAACCCGGTGTGCAAAAACAGTAAACTGCTAAGTGACTGACCAAGAATAGAATTAAAAGCAAAATCATAGATTACTTGTTTTGAATTGAGGTTGATCCCAAACAGGAAATGCATTAGCTGACGTTATGGCAAAAACATCATGCTGCTGCAGCTTCATATGACCATGAGAGTTCGGTGACAAAGACATTAGTCTAATGCACTTAATTGATTCTATTTTAGCTCTCATGTGAGCTAAAGGTACTAAAGTAACTTCATGAGTAGCAATACTTTCTGACTCATTGCACCTTCTTCATCAAACCCAAATCCTATTTATCAATCTAGAGCTAACTTTTCATTCTGAAAGTTAAATCCTCTGATAAATGTCGTAAGATAATTACTGCAAACCGTTCATTTTCAGGGGCCCTGAGTTAAACAAACAAGAGCATGAAACAACATTTCTGTGAAGAACAGCATGAACTCCTTCTGCTGCGGCCCATCCATTTTTTTTTACATTTGATCAGCTGCTTGTTTTCATACACAACACCATTGTTGTGCTGAGCTATTATTTGCATGTGGGCATTTTTTTTTTTTTGCTTGAATGATTCTCGCCTCTCTGAGTAAGGTGTTTCTAGCCCACACTGCTGCTGACTGTACGTGTTTTCTTTATTCCGCCGTCATTGGTAAACTGCAGCGAGTGAAAATTGTGGTTTAAAATTGAGAAGAGAAGGAAACAAGCCGTCGTGTCACTTACTTTATACTAATGGCGTATTCAGTGCACTCTTTACTCCTGTGTCGAACCAGATACGTGCCGTTGTCCCGGTCCAGCAGCTCCACCTCAGCCTGGTATCTCTCAAAAGGACCTGCAAACCTGAACCACCCATAAACAACTACTGCCCTTAGACTGCAATCAACCATTCTGAACACGAGGATGACAACAGTCAATACAATCAATGAAGAGTAAAAATGATTAGTGGTTGAGCAATCTACAGCCGTTTGTTTTCCCCGCTTACCAGAGCTGTGAAGAGTAATCGACGGGTTTGGGAAGCTGGCATGGAAAAGAATTGTGGTTATTTGTTGCTTTTATGTAGTTGATATACGAGGGGTGGATTTCCTTTGTGGTCTCTCCGACATAAAAAGTGCCGTTGAAAAGCAAGGCGTCAATACAAGCAACTTTGCACCAAATGCATCGTAATCACACTAAATGTGTGTTATTGATTACACAAAGTATGCACACTTACACACGGGCACGGCCTCACAGCGTCACTTGGGAAGAAGCCAATCTTGCTTGTTGCCAGAATTTTTCCCTGCAACAACAACACAGGCTGTTAATCGCATTATAATTGTCTGGGAGCTAATACACTGCTTTCTATCTCTTTCCCTCCTTTCTTCCTTTTCTCTTCCCCTCCAATACTTTGCTTTAATAAATCCTCAGCAATTAGCACACAACCAGCACTACATCTAATTTACAGCGCAAGTTAATTAAGGTTCAAACTCTGCCGGCAGTTAGATTTGTACCGCATCAAAACAAGAGCCTCGTTTAACACTAAATAAAGGATCTTATTCTGGTCTTTGAATATCCAAACGGTGACTAACAATTGCATGTTTGCTAACCTGCCTCAAGCACAACACAAGCTTTAAGTGAAATGAATTCATTCCTACAAAGCGCAGAGAGACCTTTTTTCTCGTCTACCACGATTTTCAAACAAACTTTCAAACCTGCACCAACGGATAGACGGATAGATCTTCGGTCGATATATATATATATATATATATATGACATATATATATATATATACAGTCTACAATAAGATAAGATCATTTGAGTTACCAGTTTTGAGTTCGAGGTCAATTTGAAGTCCATTGAATCCCAATCTGAGAAGACAGTAAGTGTCCAGGGCATATGGAGCTCCTCATTCAGCTTCCTGCCCTGCTTGTGCTTTCCTCCTCACTCCTCTTTATTAGAGTATGAAATGCTTTTTGGGACCGTGCAAGCCGCGGCAATAACTAGATTGTAAAGCGAATCTTTACCCATCTCCATGATTCATTCTGTGTAATAACATTTCATCAAAGGCTTTTTGAGAACCCCTCTCTATTTGTTATGCCTTTGATAAGCGTATGATAAAGATTAAACTTATTACTCTGAAGGCATAAATAGGCAGCCGCCAAAGGATCAAATGAAATTACAGTGATTGATTGTATTGTTCTGCCAGGGGGTTGGGGGATAATTGGCTCCTGGGTAGCAGGGGATATGAATTCTCAATGTTCTGTAATTCCATCCTCTGGCACCACAGGCGACGCTGAAGATTAAAGGTACCCTGTGGAGGTTTCATTATAAACAAACAGGGTTTTCTTTAGATTCAGTGTTTCCCACCAAAACGCATTGTGCGTGAACCTAAGAGCTACACAAACTTGTTCAGAGCACTTGCGTCGCTTTCGTTTTTGCATACGTTGAAAATGAGGTCTTGTTTGTAGTCTTGCTTATCATCTTCTCTTTTATTTACAACACACTGCAAATACTAGAATGATTTTATAATTCCTCGCACCTGTCTCATTCATATCATTGCAAAGATATATATACTTTGATGGATAGCTTTTTTGTATTATAATTATGCACAGGACACAAATAGGCATTCTATTATGAGCATAATAAAGTTTAAGTCCTTTAATTATCTCCTCCTAGCCTAGTTACCATGGTGACAAACCGTACATCAGGTTTGCAGCATTGCATTCTGTTTGCCGTTCTATCGGCTTACAAGAAGTCTACTCTCATGTCCTCACCCTGCACCTTGTGTCTCTGCCACAACAGAGAGAAACATGGAGCATAGGGAATCAGGCTAACCGCCAACTCCCAGCCGTGCCGTTGGCAAAGACTGCAGTTTGATTGGAGCAGTACCAACTGGAGGATGAAGCTTTAATGCCACCGTAAAGCAGAGTAGGAAACGTTAGGGAGGCTTCCATGAGATCCCGGATAAATCGACCATCCTTTCAAAAAGAAAAGGATAAGGTCAAAACCTTGTCAACCATAAACTGACCTCATGAGACGGTTGCTAAATGTGCCTGTATATGAGGTTGTGCACCAACCATTAAAACATCCTCCAGAGGCTCCAGTATCCGCTGTTTTATTGTCTCAGTGTGACACTCAATTACTCAACTAAAGCCACTAATTGGTTAGATCATCTGTTGAAGGCCGTGATTCAATCTGAGGAGTGAAAGAACAGACATATACCCTATTTTTAATGCAACTGTGCTTCTGAAGAGTTCATACAGAGCTTTGACTGATATTTATGGCTAACACTGAACTCATAATAATACCACATTATACTTGACAGGACACAGGCCAACCCCTAAATCATTTGTAATTTATTAACAATAATGGCCAAAGGGAGATAAATTGTGGATGTCACCGCATTAATACGTTTTTTCAAAAGCTTCTGCAGATAGTGGGACACCCAGCGGTAAGAGAGGAGAGAAGACGCGCAGCGCGGCTTCAAACCCGCGACACTGAAGAGACGGTGCGTTATTCTTTCACGGAGTCGCAGATGTTGAGATAAAACCAACATGAGCTGAGTGACACGCACCTGCCACCAGGAGCTGTGCACGTCGGCAAACATCAGTTCAATGACATCCCCCGCATGAATGCCAAGTGGGGGCCCGCACTGTGGAACGGGGATGCCACTGTAGTCTCTGATCACCAACATCCTGGGTAAACCTAAAGAGACAGGGAATGAAAACACATTTAGGCTCACACAAAGCGTTTACCAGTCTTAAATACAGCAGGTCCAAGAGTAAAGCACGATTCATTACTTTTAGGTAAAAAACAACTGCAACCATGTGTGACATAAAGACACAGACCCCCCTGATGAGATCTAGGAATAAATATGCTGTGCAGCTGTATTCGGCTAGAAACGGGGAGTTAAACTTTCTGTTTAACTACGTGGACCTCTTACTCTAAATAGAGCAACCAGTGCACTGGTCGACATGTCAAACAATATCTATGTATTTGGCAATTCTGGCCGTTTTTTTTAGTATCATTTTTTACTTTTTTCACCAGTCATGTTGTACAAAACAAATTCCCTTGCTGTCATTGTCTTATGTAACACGCTTGATCCCCAACATGCACATACATGTCTCAATCAGCAGAATGGCACCGTACTAAAAAAGCAGCGATTTACTCTTGCGGGAAATTAACCTGTACACTGCAGCTCCAATCTTTCCTCGGCATAGGAGACAAACACAGCCGAGACCAAACCCCCCCACCCCTCCCTTCCAACTTAAAAGACACAGCCAGACTCACACGGCTGGCCCCCTCAGGCACATCTCCCTGCCAGCCATGGCTCCCCTGCAAAACCAGCCCGGGGGAGCCATTGGCTGACGCTGACCTCAGATGAATTAAATATCTAGCATTCATGTTTTTAATGAGAACAATAAGCACGGCTGTGGCTGTCTTTCTCATAAAGCCCCTTATGGAAATTGATTCAACACAAAGGCACAGCTCAGCGGTGGAGGCCGCGGCATATAGACCGCTGCAAGTGCTTTTCTGCCAGCTTCTCCTCCGCCGTTGTCCTCATAATGATTCCACCCACTCCAATTCATTTCAACGAGGTTTCGGGTTTAGGCATCACGGCATGCGGCGAGAAAAGGGCTTTTTTTGTGCATTGGGAAAAGATTCTTTCTGCATCCTATTGTTAATTTGTTATTCTCATTCAAATATGTCTGTCAAAAGGAGACTGTTGTTGCTTATTTCTTCCTCGGAACCCTGTGTGTGAGCAGGAGGGCTTCATCCTACTTACTTTCTTTATTTAGGTTTGGGGAGTTGAGGAACATCTTCCGACGCGACAACATGTGAAGTTTAGCTTTAAACCACTGTCTACTCCAGGTCTCATGGTGGCCTCCAAACAACTATCTCCTTTTTTAAAAATCTGTCTGCGTTTCTGATCTGTTGCAGAGCCACAATGAAAACAGCTTAAGAGGCGGCACGTTAGGTCTTAGCAGGCTCAACAAAAGTGATGAAGCGGTCAAGCCGTACTGACCTGGGTCTGGTGGTGTGGTGTTTTCCTGTGGGTGAAGAGCAAACGTGAGAAAGAAAAGGCAAGGAGAGATTAATGGAGGGGCAAAGAGGATATAGAGAGGCCGTTTTGCAGGTACAGTCTGACCTGAAGAATATGTCAAACTTTTTGTATAATCATCTGTGTGTTATACTCTTTAGATGTGTGGTCTAACCATTTTGAAAGTGAAAGACAGACATCAAGAAAGTGAAATCATTATCCTTATTTTGTCTACAACGCACCAGGGAATCATAGAGGGTTCGGTTATTAGATTAACACAAACTAAAGAAAGAAGAATGTCTGCGAGTGAAACTGTTGTGAGAAGTGTTAAAGTAGGAAGGTCATTTAGCCGATCATGGGTTTTGAAAGTAATCATTTGTGTGGACAATAAGATACACAATGGTGAGAAACTTTGTCATAGTCCCATCGGGGGTTTTGTGACAGACAGAAGAGGATTCTGATCTATATATATCAGAGCAACATTATAATGCACAGCTTTGTCTTAATATATTATGACTTTTTTCCCATGAAAATTAAAGTTATTTCAATTCAAAGATGTTACTTCCTCAAACAAAAGACAGGAGGACCATAATGTTTTATTTTTATTTTGAACTGCCACCTGCATTTTGTGTCTCCGTTTACAAAAAATAAGACCAATCATCAATTGGTGCAAAAAATGTGGACCGCAGTTTGACGCTCAAACTTTTCAAATAATTATTCCCCACACAATCCGGCTTCAATGCACCACCTCAACTTTAGTGAAGTGGTGTAATTTTGTCCACACCTTTTTAGGATCCCACTAATAAATCTAATAAATCCCACTACAGCGATAGTTGTACCACCTTTACATTTAAAGACGCGGTAGAAGATCACATGGGCCAGCTGATATGTCTCGATAGGAGTCTGGCCAATCAGAACTGTGTCATATTATCTCATCCACTATGTTACGCTTCACTTATTATGTTTGTGTCTTAAGTCAAAGAGAAGAAGCAGTCGAGGACTTACCTTGGGTTTCGGCTTGGCAGGATCTGCAGTCATGTGAGAGACAGACACGGGGAGAAGAATGCAAAATGAGTTTGTGGTGGCTTCCTGGCATACAACCTCAACTGTCAACCTCTGCTGGCCCCCCGTCACGCCCCAGAATGCGTAAAGACCCACAGTACGTCTGCTCAGGAGGCTTGTCCAGGGCCTCTAGCCGTCTGTGTATTCACGGGACGGGTAACGTACCTGGACGAATACGCTGCAAAGCTTAACTTCTAAATATAATTATGGCATAGCTTCAGCTTCAACCCCTAAACATCAAGTGTAATTTGCAGTTTTTATAATAACAGAATTAAACGTTTCTTTGAGGGGGAAATGAAGACAATTGAAAATGTTAGCATGGCAAACTAAGGGAAGGTCAAGGATCATCCAGAGGGATGAATAAAATATATACAACAAATATTAAAAATAGATAAAGAGATCCTCCTATAGGGAGTAAAAATGCGCTTAGTGAATTTCAGAGAGTTTGATATTTTGGCATACAAGTCGAAATATAGGCCCAGATGGTGGCGCAATAGGAGAGGTCAGCAAGAAGTTGACATAAGGGACATAAATATACACTATTGGTTCTCACCTGTTTTCCCACAGATTCCCAGTCGACCCAGACACTCCTTATGGGCTCCCAGCTTACATTTCACACACTGGTAACCTTGGTTAAAGATGCCCCTTCACACAATAAAACACAGGATATATGTCACGTGTAACAGCCTCCTTATGAGAAATACCATGACATTTAGAGTTTTCGGGGTTCGGTCACAGCCGAGATAAGAAAAATAAAATGGCACAGAAAATGCCCTTCAGCTTTCTAAAACTATAAAACGATACTGAAAACTGAGACAGCTAACAATGGGGAGTACTTGGTTATTTAAATTGAAACACATCGCTAACAAAATATAAGTGTATTTTCTTTGGACAACAACATGTGTTGAGTTGGAGTTGATTTTCACCCTGTCTCCGGTCGACGGGTACTACCAGCTCTAAATCATTGTCCGAAAGAGTATTTACATAATGTATGAACATTACCTGAGCAAGAGGTGGCAGAAACTACAGGAAGTGATCCTTTCAAAGGTGTGCATTTTGAACTGGTGGGTGTTGTGGTTCGCTTTATCCGGTCGAATATTGGATCTGGGGGAAAAATAACAAAGTATGGTTAAATAAATTTGAGATGAAAATAAGGGTCTCCAACCATGCTGGCAGCTCTGTGATGCTGCATGTAGGCCCGTCTGTGCTTTGAGCTAAATAAATAAATGATAACTTCAGCACCCCTAGTGTTCAGAAATAAAATACTAATGTGCTAATGCAACGTGAACAATCTTAGTCTAGTGCGTTAGCATGCTAACTTCTTTTATATATTTTAATATTACAGAGGTTAAGGGGAATACAAATTAAATATTGGAAAACATAAACGTGAGGTGATCAAAGACATAGATATCAAGCTCCCAGTGGAGCAAGAGAAGCAGTCAGGCAACCAGATTCATCCTCTGGAGACCATGAGTGTCAGTACAAAATCGTATGGTAATCCATCTATTTTTTTTAGCTATTTCCATCTAGAACAAAGTAGAGTCATGTCAGTGTCTCTCAGTGGAGTGGAGTATTTTTTTCTCAATAGTGTCTTTAAAAAACAAATAAATAAACGCATTGGTTGTGTGAAAAAAAAGCTTATTTATTTCTTCACTCTAGCCTTTTCCTTCCTACTTGTGGCTGCAATAAAACCAATTTTATCCCCAGTGTATGTTTACTTGTAAATGAAGAGGGCTTGAATCAGCTCACACGGATCCACCACGGAGCTGCATGTGTTTAAATGTGAGACGGGCAACAGAAATAAGCAACATTTCTGGAGCATGGACAAAAGCTTTTTTTGCATTGAATACACCGTTCTAGGCCATAAGCGTTGCCATGAGTGCTCCCATAAGTGAGTCCTTCATCAGGAGCCCACATCCTCTTCAGAGGAACAATTTTCCCTCTCTGAATGGACCCCTTCTGATGTCATTACTCAATGCACAGAGGCACACAAACAGTAGACACAACCCCTGTATCTGTGCAAAAACAACTGTTTTCAGAAGACAGGGGTGGAAAATGGTGATTTCTTTTCTCATTTGAAATAACACATTAGGTTTTTGGAAATATTAAGGTCCTCGTAGTCACGTCGGTCTGTGAGCTCATGTGTGACTAGTTCAGTTCAAGTTAGAGAAGAAGAAGCACTGCAACTGCACATTGATGTACATCCCTAAAAACTGTAGTGCAGTGCATATACAGAAGAGCGAAGTGACAATGTATTCGGGAAGGCCATAGCGGATAGTCAGCGTGCATATCAGAAATACTGTTTTCATACACATCCACCAAAAACACAAAAGCCTTTGTTCAGTCAATCAGCGTGTAATATCAAAACATCTTGCACCACTGAATCAACATCACAAAGGAATGGAGACGACATGTCAGCCCAACTCCCGCTGTTGCAAAATAATAAAATAGAGATTCCTGCATGAACAGTTTTTTTCTACTGTGTGTGTTTGTGTGATATTGTACCATTGTCAGCAGTGTGTGTTTGAATATAGCTAAGACCTGATCAAACAGAGTACATGAAAAGTCCTCTCTTGGGCTCCGTATAACATGCATGCAAACAAAGACCACTAAATATCATACTCTTATGACCAGGTGCATCTATCTATTTTTTTCCTGTGTTTGCATACTTACATGGCCATTTCAAACTGTTCCAGCCACTTCTTCTTCAGTTCCCTGGTCTTAAAAAAGAGCTCAAAGCCTGCATGCCCCTGCTGGTGAGTCACGTAAAACCCGCAGCACCACTGTGGAGGACAGGAAGAAGGCATTTTGTCATGAATACATATGCAGATTCGTGCTTGTATGTAGCCACTTCCCTGGTTACACATACGTGAGTATCTGACATTGTACTCTTCAAAGATATGGGTGGCACGAGAGTTCAGTGGATTGTCTATCTTTTTTGGAGTCGTATTTATATCATATAGCACAGATACCTTCTGCAGGATGTTGAGATTTATTATAACTGTGAACAGTGCGTGATACGTAATGGTCATACTCTTTAAAATACTGGGTGATGCATAGCGAGTTAAATGCTGTTTGCGTTGCCACTGTTGGAAAAAATATAACAACTTCTAAGCTGTCATTTTGCAAGTAACGTAAAAGTGACAGGAATGTGGGCAAGATTTTTATTGTCAAATACACACCCCCTGTGTATAGAAATTCTTATGCTTGCCTTTTCTAGAAAGCCGACCAATTTAAAAATTAAAATAAAAATACAATATTTACATAAATGTACATGAAATAAAAATAAGGCAGAAATGAGGTAAGGGGAAATGCGCAAAACTGAGCAGGTTTGTGTGCAATATAAATTAGGAGTACAGTACACTTAGCCGGTAAGTGAATGTAAATGTAGAATCGAACATTCACAACAGTTCTGCACAAAAAAGTTGAAGTCAATGCGGCAACATTTCTGAAACATTTCATAAATCTTCCAAAATGCTGTAAGTTGATGATGATTCCTGACAGTTTTTTCTCTTTAGCGACACATTCACAGCCTGCCACGTGCTTCGACGGTCGGCCAGAGAATACCCGCTAGTACTGCAGCACTTAACGCATTTCAATCAATTCCCAAACCCTTTCATTTTTGCCACCCTAACCTGTTCCAGCTTGTTGTGTCATTTCCAATAACAGAAAAAGTGGTAGGCTTTACCCGGCAGTGATCGGCCAGCCCTGGAAGGTCCTGAGTGTTTTGGAGCTCTGGCGAGTGTTAAATCATTGATGACTGTGTGGGAGCTCAGTGGCACCACATTCACACTCTGAAGTTTCATTTAGCAGAAAATGATATATAGCTTCGAGCAGCCTTGGAGGACTGCACACATTCATCACCTGATATTAGCATCTCTGTCCGGTGGTGTGTGTGTGTGTGTGTGTGTGTGTGTGTGAGTGTGTGTTGAGGTGAATGTAACGTATGTAGCTTATGTAGCTTGAACACATAGTTTCTCTTCGTCTGTGGGTACATGTCTTTTTCTGAGTTTCTGTGTCCTGCGTACTTATGTGCAGAAAAGACATATCCAAGCAAAAGTTTGTGTCAATTCATATTTGTGTCAAAACACACTGTTTAGAGGAAGATGGTGGATTTTTTAAACCGTGAATAATGTCAACCTCACACGGAGTCACCAAAAAACACATCAAGACCATGATCAGGCTTGTTAAAGCTGGATAATCGCTGGACAGCCACATGTGCCACACAGACAGACAACACTCAAAAGACACGCACATCATGGTGTGAACAATCGAGTAAACGAGGATGATAATGGGGTCCCCTTGACACCACAGAACCATCTTATTCTAACAAACTGACTATTTCATATCTGCAGTCAGCACCAGTGGGAAGACACCATCTGTGGGCAGCCCCCCCCCCACCCGCATAAAAACAGTGTACTGAATAAACCGCGTGGGGTGACTGACCCTCCAACAGGACGGGAGAAAACATCATCGTGGATCACTCTCATTAGGCATCCAACGTTGTTTTTTCTTAATCTGAAGCCAAGATTTGGAATTCCGTCATTTCTCTACATTATTTGTGCAGTTTACTGATATGAGCCGAATCACAATTTGAGGTAGATATGGACCCGATCTTCAATGCACCGTAAAGTGGACAAATACTAATATGCAAGGGCATGATCCTTGTTCGTTGAAGTATATTGTGCTTTGCAGCCAACTGACCTTTTTACCCTCCCTGTCGGTGGTGGGGTTGTTTGTGATCTTGAAGTTGTTGAGGTCAAGTATGTCCTTCATCTCATAGTTGTCTCCTCTTCTCTTGCAAACAATGACAGCCACATCAAAAAGAAATATGTGTCTGTGAAATAAGAAGACAGAATGTTACTTATTAGTAAATAATAACAATGTGCTCTTTAATTATGGTAAATGTACTCAATAGCTGAGTGACCTTCATCAGTTGTTTAGTGTGTTTTTCCTGTCTGATATCCAAATTTCTTTTTAAGTACAATGAAGTTGAAATAGAACAACCTGTCCTGTTTCCTCTTGTCAACACTGGAGACCATGCGCACCTCTCCGTCACCTTTTGGCCGACCGTAGCTGATAAGAGGCTGATTCTAAAAGTGAGATAAGAGGGTAAAAATGAATATGTTAAATTGAAAATGAATTATGCATAATATAAAGGCGTTGAAAGAAATGCATTAATAAGTCAAATTCCCATAATAAATTGGTTCAAATGTGTTTCCATGTTACATTTCCAGCTTTAATGTGTTCTGCACTGAAACCTCTCAAAGTCTCACAGAGAAAGTAAAAAGCTGTTTAACTTTATATTTTAATGACAGTATTAATTCCTTATTGGGATGCTGCTGATACAAACACAGGTTTGGGGCTGCAACTAACAATTATTAATGAGTTTGCTGATTCTCTTCTAAATTGATTATTAGAGCATAATGTCATGTAATCAAATGCTAGTTTTTGTCAAGTCAGCATCATTACTGTTAAGAAAAGGAGCAAATCAAAATTGAGGAGCGGGAACAAGGGAATGTTAAAAAAAAAGGAAGCAAGAAGACTTCAAAACTAACAGGAGCTGATAGAAAAAGATTTGAATTTACCAGGTTTTCAATGGACCTCTGGTACTGGTCGATCTCCCTCAGTGTCTCATTATCTCTCTTCACCTCGTTAACAAACTGAGCAAGGTCCTGGGCAACAAACACAAACACAAACTGTTCTGCACATTGAAAGCAATGGTTTGTTCATTTTGGCAAATACAAATACACATATCCACATAAATGACACTTTTTCGCTTTCTTGATAGATAAGATCAATACCACCCTCGCATCTGACCGATCAATGTGAAGCTGGAGCCAGGACAACGCCAGCATGAAGGCTTTTCAAACCAAACTGTCAAAACTGGATTTGAGCAATAGTGGACGACATAAAACCCTATTCTTACAAACAGATGTAATGTTTATTACTTAACTTTGTAAGTTCTTTTAGGCAAACAACATTTCTGATCTCAATGCTAAGCTAAGCTCATTTAACCTACAGATATAGTATGTTACGGGCAACTTGTGTATATTCATGTGGAAGGCAGCATGTTTTCTGTGCTTCTCTGAGCTGAGCGTGCACACCATGTAAATATCTTTATTTTATAAGCATTAAACTGAGAGTGGTCCCTTTTTATTGGCCTTAAATCGGCCGTCTATCCAGCATTGGCTACCTTTAAAGACTGGAAAAGCGAAGCCCTCACCAGTGTGGTGTTAAAAAAACAATTTACACCCACTTGAAGCAGAGAACACTGAGTGATTTATGACTCCTTCTTTTGCCTTGTGATAAAAGTTGATAGTTGAATGGCAGACGTACTTTTTCCACTAAATCCTCCAGCTATTTGAAAGTATTTTCAGACCATTTACCATCAGTACTGCACTTACTTTCATGGCATCAAGAGCAATCTTCAAGTTGCTCTTGTCAGCGGCATCGTGGGTGTGTTTGACTAGTTCCTGTAAGAGGAGGACAGAAAGGAAAGTAAAGGCTGTGTTCACACACCAAAGACGCACTTGAGCAAACACGTTTAGCATAAGTAGTTGGGTTATTGGTAGAAATAGATCCCTTTTTTATTTTGGGGGGACTTTTAGCTGATTATGAGAAAATCCTTCAAAAAGCTGTACGTCAAAAGTGAGATGCTTGAATGAAACACAGTATTTTTACTCAAGTAATGTTTTGCTTATTCTTACAAGTACAAATATGAAGAACTTTTAATTCCCTAGAGTATTCCCATTGCATTCTACAACATCTTAGTGTACCTTTTGACCACTATACTTAATACTTACTTTGCAAGTAAAGATTTAACTTGCATGAAACAGGCTTTACGTTAACCAGCTGCAACATGAAAAAGCTCATGAGTGGATCAGTAATAATAATCAAATCATGTGATGTATAATGAAACACTTGTGCTGTTTTGTTTGTTTTTGTAAGCTTTACATTCAAGTAAAGAATGTGAATAATTGTTTCTTAATTGACGCATTGCTGTTATTGACGGGAGAGTAACTTGCACACAGGCACTGTGAAATCTCCTGTGGATGACTTTGGTCTTATTACTGTCAAAACAGCAGTTAAACTGCTGAGAAGACGATGAAAACAACTTAAGAGTAGTCCAGAGTGAGACATTTTCTCTGCAAACATAATTACATATCATAACATAATGCTGCAGCAGTTTATTTTTCCTACCTGGGGCCCCAGTTCTACCGTTTTACATTATATTATTACCAGATTTGTGCTCGATTCTACATAGCTGTTAATAAAATGCCGCCAACACTGTAGCCGATAATGATATCATCGAGGCTTAAGCAATTTACATCAATATTTATATTAAACATATGATATCTAATATTAAAGGTGGGTGCAATCCCTTTAGGCATGCTTTTCCTTTATCATCTCTCTGATTACATTACAAAGATGAGTTATTCCTCTAGAGTGCTACAGTGCTGTTTGCAGCATCCACTCTCCCTTTATTTCTCCCTTTCTTCTTCCCTTTCGAATCTTTTTACCCACTTCCCACAAGTCTCTCCTGGGGGGCCGGCTGATAACGGCAGGTTCACCGCCATTTAGCCACAGAGGCCTTAACCCCCCCCCCCGCAACAATTCAAAGTGTCTCTCTGGTCGTCGCCCTCATCCGCCCTGCCAGCTATGGTCTGACCTCTGATTCAGACCAACCAGAGGAGACGGTGTCACACAGTCATCAGTAGCTGGTGATATTGGGGGCCTTTTTTTAATCGCTGCATGTGTGATTGCAACAGGAAGCGAAGAGCACGACAACACCGCATCGGTTGGCACAATCAGTCTCGGGCGTCTTCCCTTTTTAAAGGCCCCATGTCTGAAGAAAATTCTGGAAGCTCAGATGTATTGGGACGCATTGAAAGTATTTTTATTTATTTATTCACTGTGCTTTTATTAAGAGACGTTACATAGAACATAAGAAAAGTTACTGCAACGGATGAAGTCGATTTGGTTTTGCATTGACAACCTGCTGAGAAGCTGGGAGGAGGGAAGTTGTGGAGAAGGCCGCCCTCAAGTGGCCTCTTCTCTACTGAACGGAAGACTTTGTTGTTTTGAATAAACGAAGATCGTTTTGAGAAAAACTCGCCGAGGTGAAGCTCTGAGAAGTAAAAATTAAGATCTTTTATTGAGAATAAAGGTTTAAAAATTGCATTATAGTTTGAATGCTTTAGATAAAAAGGTACAATTTTGGCGAGTGAAGTGCTCTCATTATTTTATCATTGTGACCATTATCCTTTTTACAATAATTCATGTCCCAGTGATTGTTACTGTTAGATATGATGACAGCTGTTTGTATCGTTGTTGTTAGAGGTTGTTGAGACGTTGATTAGAAATGCCCATTAAAGTTCGTCGGACCAATAACTTTATGATCTACTGTGCATTCCTGAAAACACATTGCAAGGACACCACAATGTTGTTTTGACCTCTTATTTGACCCCCTGTCTGCAGGGTGCATGTTATTAAGACATTATTTTACCGTCTTGCTCATAGTGTGAATTAAAATAATCACCTGCTGTGCTTGCTGCTACCTGCTTCATATTCTGTTATTTTTAACAGTCAGATGTGCTGCATTCACACAATATAATCGGAAAAGAATGAATTCATTATAAAATAACACTGTCAAATTACACTGTACACTGTAGTGTACATTCAAATCTCTGAAATAAACGTGTTTCTTTTGAACCCTGAGCAGACTCTAGAAACTCTTCCGTTGAGTTAGTGGAGTAGACCTTCCTACCTGAAGAAGCAGGTGGTACTTGAGGACTCTCTGCATGGGGACAACCAGCAGGTCCCTCAGCGTAAACTTCCCATTGTTGGCTCTCTTTGAGCACTCCTGCAAAAAACACCCATTCATAACAGCATGAGCGACGACGCATCCGTGTGACTGCGGTGATTCGTGTGTTTTTCTGGGGCGGGTTAAACATTGTTAATAATCAATTGGACGTGTGGAATATTTTTGTATCCTGTTTGGTTTTATAAAGCACACACAAAGCTCAGCTAACCTTACATTTACTTTTATTCAAAATCTATCACATAAAATCAGCTATTTTAATTCATGATGCAATAAAACATGTAATGCGATGTATATGCAGATCACAGAACTAACACTAAGGGTGGCTTGCAACGACAGCTCTGTGTGATCACGTGCGTTATTCAGCTGTCTCACCTCAAGCTTCAGACGGACATCCTCTTTCTCTTTGGAAATGAGGTCTAGCACAGCAATGGCGATCTCCACCTGACTGCAGTAAGTCCCGTAGATGAGCAGCCTGTAATGCAGAAGAAAGACAGCGACTGTCTCTGTGAGTTAGTGATACTGTGCTTAGTCAAAATTAGAAAGTGTAACTCATAATGTGCTGCGATCGTGTTACTCGTGATGAAGATACCATCGATGGATTCCCTGATAAAGAAACAGTTTCAGACGGTCGTCTGGATTACATCCTGACACGATTGAGAAGAGAATTATCCTTCATCGAATGCGACGCATTGCATTGTGCTTTCAGTTTAACTCTGAAATTTAAAATTTAAAATAAAAAATGAAAACTGCATTAACACGCAGAGCAACATGCCCATGCTGGATGTATAAGTCAAACGTATAACTGTATTGTAGTCCTGGTTTTGTAAGACAAGACCTTCCAATGTATTGACAGTAAATTGTAAGGACAGTGATATAGTGAACGTTTAGGCCGATTAATGAGACCGAACTGCCGCTGCAGTTGCAACTCGCATAGTTTCCTTGCAACCACACCATAAACGTACATGGGTGTTTTCGTGGATACCTCTCTTTGTAGCTGATGAAAATCTGGTAGAGATTTAAGGCATTTTTGTATAAGATGGAGTCCTGCACGTCACCCATCAGGCTCTTGTGAACTTTAACCAGGTCCTGCATTAGAATTAAAAAAAAAACATTGTTAACTGGAAATGAGTTTTTATTTCCATTTCATGTGACAAGTCGAGGAACTCGTAGGACTTACTGGAATGTTGACAAAGACTTTGTCGATTTCAGCCGCAGAGAAGAAATTCCTGAGAGGGTTCAGGAAATACTGGAAACAGAAACAATTGAACACCAGCATCAAACATCCCAGCGTCTCGGCCCAGGCGCTCACACACAGATTGTTTTACTGGTGAATCATTTGAAAATGTAGTGATACAAATAATAACAGCTGTCATGCACAGATACAGAAACAAATAGCATACATCTCTTTAGGTAGCCAGATAACATCTTCATAGCAGCGCAAGAAATAGTAACAGCGATGACATTTTAAAATGCTTTGTCTAACTTTCTGATTTATTTAGAAAACTGTGTTTTTCATGTGACAACATATGATCTCAGTGCTTTATAGAACAGTAGGATGTTAATAAACCTTCTCGATGGACTCCAGGGTCTCCGTGTATTTCTCCTCCGTCTGTTTGATCTCTGTGAGGCAGCAGCTCCGCACATCCACCTCGGCCTGCTTCTAGGAAGATGCACACCTCAGAAAATGTTTCCTAAACACTCGCCATCTTTCCTTTTGCTCATCCGCTGACACTGCAGAGTATTTAGAATATTCACTCAGAACGCTGAAATGAAACATCTGAAAAAACGTTTTTATTCATAGAGGAACGTATTTTTAAAGAAGCCTGCGCAGACTTCCTCCTGCGTGCATGAAGCACAGTCATAAGGTGCAGAAACGAAGCGGATGAATAGATGACGGCTAACATCACTCTGAGATCACAGCTTCTGCAGGATCAGTGATCGATACACACGTTCGGTGACTTGGTTTGTCACACACGTTAAATCCATAACTCTGATTGTCGCCCATGACAATTAACAGGGACATTACGCTGATATGTGACGATTAAAAGTAAACATGTAGTGTTGTCTTTAAAAGATGATGTAATCCCCTTTTAATTTGTCTCTTATGACTTACTACGAGTGAATGGAGTTGTCTGTATCTACTGTATCTAATCCTATCCTAAACTTTTTTAGTGATACTTTTATACTGAAGTTAAGGCGCAACATTTGAGCAATTAGGATAGTAGGTGTGTGTGTGTGTGTGTGTGTGTGTGTGTGAGAGTCATTGCTGTACCAAAAGGGGATGCTGCTCATTCCTCATGAGGTCTTCATAGATCTCTCCGCCTGCATAGTCTTCTTCCACCCCGTAGACCTCTGCATACAGGCCGTCCTCATCATCGGGGGCATTCTCGCTATCACACACGCAGGCACATTAACAAATGACTTATTGCATTGTGTGGATGATGGAAGCAATATAATGCTACATGTAATGTTGAATCAAAATAAAAACTACACATAGACAAAAGGCAGCACCCTTTCTGTGGAGTGTATATGTGATTACAAAGCAGTGTTCTATCATGGGCTATTTTTTTTTTTAACATATCCATTGCCTCATCATAATCACTGGATGCATTTGATACAAAGAGGCCATGTGACATGAAAATAATGCAAGTATTGTACCTGTTTGACTCATTTGAGTCAATAAAATGTTATTGATGAGGGTGGTATGCAAGAAGTCCTCTGAATCATGCAGTGTTACTCATTCGTTCCCTCCGACAGTAAAAGAGAGACGGAGCAAAGCCTTTTACCAAAATGTGTGGGTGTCCAGACCCCCGGAGAGCACGGATAATGAGCAGAGCTGGTTCCCTACTGGGCTAAATAGTCACGTACTATCAACACCAGTAATGATCCTGCAGAGAGGCGCCTCATACATACTCAATCAAGTCTTCCAGATTATTGTAAATGTCCTCGTCTTTGAGGCTTTCCTCCGTTGGAAATGGCCTGGAAATGACAGCAAAGTGTGAGGCTCAGTGTTCAACAGATATGAATGAACACAATGAAGAAAACCAATGAGTTGCTTTGGGCAAAAAAACTAACGTTTGATGTATTAGAGACATTTTCAAATATCTAGGAGAGTTGAATTGCGTTCGTTCAGCAAAAACAGGCACAAATTGGTAATAACTAGGTTGGACAAGTCCACAAAATCCAACTTTTATTGGGACGGAGATCTGCAACTTGCTCATTCTCACATTCAAAGGAATGAAAGATGCCATTTTTTTAAATACTTAGAATGTTAAACTGTTCAACAAAATGCAGAATATAAAGTCACACGCGGATAAATAACACAAGTGACAAGTGACTAGATTTTTAGTATTGAGTAACTTACTTGATTACTCCTTGCTGTGCAATTGCCGTGTAGGACAGCTTGGATAGTGTGTCCACAACCTGGTAAGGAAAAAAAGAATAATACATTTAAAAATAGCGGCAAAATATGTCTAGTAGAACAATACATGAGACTTCACCGAGCTCCTTCAAAATGTTGTTGTTATGTAAAAGCATTTGTAATGCATATACGTAATAGAATAAAATATTTTCAACCACATGTTTCTAAAGCGCCGTTGTCTTTTGCGCCTGGATCCTTGGAGCAAAATGATACATTACTATTTTTATTATTCCTATTAGTTATATTATGCGAATTATTTTCATTTGTATCATTATTATTATGATTATATCAATATTATGCCAATAATTATGATTGAAATGAGATGGAGAGCAGATGGAGGGGGAAATTTAAATAAATAAATAATTTAAAATTGTGGCCCGAATAAGCTTAATAATTTCTTTATGCGGCACAGAGAAGTTTGGAATGACCAAATGACTATTTGAATGTGGTTAGCTATAACATCCTGTCTATCAGCAGTTTATCTCCTCTTCGTTTGAATGAGTAATGTGGCTTTGGTTAAAGTCAGGTGCCATTGTGACGTTGTGTCTTGAAGACTCAAGTTCGTAGTTTGAGACCAGTTTTAAACTCAATAATAAAAATCTCTCTGCCATCTGCAATAGTTTTTAATGATGGTAACGAAACCAAACATTTGATTTTAACTGCTGTGTTAAGTGTTTGCAGCCAAAGGGTCTCCTTCATTCAGTCGAGTGAAGAAAAGGATAAGTGTTGGAATTTCCATTGGCTTTTGCTTTGACAACATCATGTATTAAGAGAACAAATGACATGATCGATCTGATATCACGGGGGGGGGGGGAGGGGGGTGTAGTAGTAGTAACTCAGCAGAGGAATGAATGTAGGTTAAAGAGCTCTCAAGCTCTATTCAGTGGACTAATGCTCAGTCTACGGGCAGAGTTGGCACACTTCAACCCGGGTGGATTAGACTGGCTGAGATCTGAGATGTTCTCTTTTGGATGTTTTTCTGGAAAATAGGGAAGAGATTGAGGATTTCTTGTTCGCATGTACAACCCTTCCTGGAGCCGATCCATCCCGACCCAATCGGCGAACCTACAGACGCCCCTTTTCTTTTTTTTTTTACTAAAAACAAGTTATGCTGCAAAACAATCATCCCCCTCCGGAAGCTTGTTTGCTAGATGGAAAACTCTTGAACATGACTGAGATTATGCAGCCCAGTTTGTATGTACTGTACATGTTTGCAGGCAGCACCTCCCATACAGGATTATCAGCAGCCAGATTAACTGGAAGCTTCTGTACAGCACAACACAATGTTCTAACATTCTTTACACATGGAGTTCTCAATAGCAATAATGTGTAAATGATTGAAAATGGACAAAACTGTCAAAATAATTACATCCATGAGAAGAAAATATTGTTGAGGTTGTACTTGTGAACCGAGGAAATGGAAGAATAAGGCTGGTTCAGAGTGAGGCTGCTTTCTTCGGTCAAATCAGGCTTTGCTTTGCTGCCAGCTCACACAATAACGTGACAATAAATCAATAAATGCATATGTGGACGTCAAAACATGTTGAAACCTGTTTTAGTAAAGTATTAAAAATGTAAAATGTAGAAAAACTGTAAAATGATCTCCTGAAAGACACCTAATGTGCTCACTTCCCTGTCGAAATGCTGGTTTAAATCAAGTGTTATACCCAAAAGAATCGAATACTTTCATAAATCATGAAAAATGTGCATCGTTGGAGAAAATGGAACATGGAAGAGGATGCTACCTTCACAAAGTCTCGAACATCAAAGAGGTCGAAGGCTTCAAATAAGTCATTTCTCTTCATCCCAAATACATTGCAGCAACAAGTCAGGAATGTACGGATGTTCTTCAAGCACAGGAACTGCAAAGGGAAAACATTGACACATCGTTAAGCATAATGTGTATCTATATTGCATTTACACAAATATGTGCTTCTTTTTTGCTGGAATAATGTTACTGAGACTAATTGTTCATGAGCTGTTTCATAAAATAACTTATGGGTGAGCCCCTCCAAACCATTAAAAATATTCAAGTTATTTCGTTCAGGAATTTCTTTTACCAGATCAGTTTTCATTAAAAGTATTCATTCCAAAGAACGAATTGATATTCCGGAAACAATGATATTGCTATATGATATTGCTGTCTTAACTGAGACGGACAGCTCCGCGGCTCCGAATCCAACCACAAAGCTCTTAGTCTGATTACTAACTTCAGTTGAGTTTTTTCTTTTTGTAATTTAAAAGAAGTCTTTCTAACTTTTCTTAACTGACATTTGCTATACAACGCAGAGAAATTGAAGTTGCCTGTATAAAAGTGAAGGTGAGCAGCACACAGCAAACTGAAAGTGAAAGCATAACGTTTCACATTGACAAAACCGCACAACAAGCTTCTACGGTGTCACTTCCTGTTATGATGTGTGTCTGGAACTAGTGAAGTAAAAGAAAAAACATCCTAAAGGTAATTTTTGGGTCTTAGGAAGACGCTGAAAGTCGATGTACTCAAATAGTGGTGAAAAAAAGCAAAGCATTCAAACAGTTAACGTCGATCTCCCACATTGCTGTGAGATGACTAAACGAGGGCCGCAGTGGATTCTTGAGACTAGATAGGCTCCTGCTTATCACAGCAGCTCATCGTGGTGACGCCTGTAATCACCACAGCGGGCCCCCTGGGGCCATGTTGGTCTGCAGAGGAAGTGCATGAACACGATTGCTTTGCACAACTCCTGAATGATTACAGTCACAGACCTGGTGCATAGTCGCTTTCTACTTTGAGAATAATCCCTGCACCAAAATCACACACATACACACAATAAAAGTGTAGTTGTTCCTCGGCAGGGTGTGTTTATATAGGTTGAGAATTTTTCACTACCAAAGAATGAAAGACAAAAATAGAAATGACCTTGAGATACAAATTACAATTTATATATAAGAATTATACCGTCACATGCCATGTTTCCCATTTGCACCAAACATACACATATAAATAGCACTTCCGGGCACAATTTCACTACAGCACACTGCACCCTCAAGTCCATTACCTTCACAGCCTTGTTTTCATCTGCAAGATCGTGGGTCAGCAGAGCCCAATGAAAGGGGCATTTAAAATGTGGAGCCCAGTGACACACTTGCCTTTCTTAGACATATTCAGACGGCCTACAGCTGCAGGCTTTGGCTATTCACTCTATTATGCCCTGGTTTTGCTATTAGAAAAGAATGAGACGAACATACACAGCAATGCAGTTTATAAGCACGATCAGCACCTGGCTCGGGAACTGGCTTTTTTCATTACAGAAGCAACGGTTTTCAAAGGGAAATCTGAATATCCCTTTAATCGGATGTCTCCATTTATTGATGGCAGTTTGTGAGTGGTAAAATCCAAAAAAAGGTTTCATGAAAACTGTGTTGGTGCATCATTGCAATGTTTACGACAACTACTTTAATTCTGAAACGTTTGTGTTTGTGTGCTTCACACGATGCGCTTTTTAAGTAATGGGCCTTCTGACCTCACTTATAGGTGTCATCATTGTTTATGTGTCTCATGCATCATTTTAATCATCACCCTCAATGCCGTCTGAAAGTCGTTTAAAGTTTGTGGTAAGTCGAGGTTAAGTGAAACATTCCTACAAACATTTATATCCAACTGTGAGGAGTTGCACACATTGTAAAAGTAAAACACCAAACAGTAAACGTTTCCTCACAAATGGGTGGATCAAAGCCAGGATTGTATCAGGCCTCTCCAGTGACAGAAGAAGGAATTATGATCATCCCAAGCACAACCATCTAAAGGGGTAAGTTGAGTCACTTTGGACTGACTGCCACATTCTATACGAAAAGTAGACAGATGAAGACTTCGCTTTACACTGAACATCCTCACTATTTGGATGGAGTAACCCAGAGGCAACACTCACCTCACATACCACATCGAACTTGAATAAGTCCCCTTTGCGCAAAACCTATGTTGCCATTGAGCGGGCTAAAATGTTGTTGTTTTTTTTAAATGAACTTAAATTAACATCTAACCATCACTCTGACACATTCAATTGGATTGCACGGCAGTTTTGCGGCTGCTCTGTCTGCGCACGTTACGACAAAGGAGCGGGGTTTGAGAGCTGCGCAGAAATGAATAGTCTACCTGTGACATCTGCGGCCTCAGATTGATCTCCTTCAGGTTGATGGTGTGAGGTCTCAGGTTGTTGAGCAGTTGGCAGAGCAGCACCCCGTCCCGCAGGGTTTGCGCCAGATCGAACACCTGCGCCGTGTCGGCCGTCACCCGGTGGTTGGCGGGCAGCACTTTGCAGCTGATCAGCCACATTGCACATTGCCTCCAGTACTCCATGTTCTCGGCGAGAAGCGTCGAAGAACGGCGAGTTTTTTTTTTTTTAGCACCAAATGGAACGACCTGGTCGCTGTTTTGAGGCTGCGCGCGGCATGGTGGCTGCGCTCAGCGCCGTCGGGGCGTCTCTCCAAACTCCAGCATCGCCTCCGGGGGACGCGCGGGGCTGCGGCGATTTAGGCAGTGCTTCATGCGGTGGGCTGCTGTGAAGAAGACGTTCTGTGAACTTTCCGCTTCCTTTACATGTGCTGTGTCGTGGAGGTGGTCGTAAAAAAAAAAAAAGTATTTCCCGTACTTCTGAAATGAGGCGTCATTGTAACGAGCCAGCGTTCTCTCTTTTTTTTAACTTTGGCTTTCACCTTTGATTCATATGGAAATCTCTGAAATGAAGATCAGTGGTTGTTGTATCATTCCAAAAGACACTGAAATAGTATATCTATAGAAATAATACAAGCTCACAAAATCAAATCCAGGCCATTTGCTTGATAAATGGCTTGATCAAGCAGTTAAGCCTTTTATTTGTCAATTAACTGGTTAAAAGACTTCAGATATATGCAGTTGTTGTGGTGCACACACATTATATCTCATTTTATTCTAACAGTATTTCGCCCACATTCTTCCACTCCCAGCTGACATGTGTATTATGAACAGCTTTGACAAAAGGTTTTTGTGATGTGTTTAGCGTTTCCATAAATTCGATAGGAAGAATCAAGGGATCTAACAGTGCAGGGGGGGAGGACATCCTTTTGCATAATGTCATTGAGCCCATGACATAAACACAGGAAGGAAGCTGGAAGATCCCATTTTGTTTTAAACTGAGTGACGGAGCCAGATGTTTCCTCAGACAATGAGCTGACCCATAAACTTAAACTTAAACTGTCAAATTAAGCTGCTCTTTTTGTTACTTAAGTCCAATTTCACAATTGAAATACCAATGACATTTTTTGAGCTAACAGATTTTTACTTTTTTGTAAACCTTTGTGACCTTTTTTTTTAATGTTATTTTTCGATGACATTTTACACCTAACATTATTTTACTTTTTTTCAAAACCTTTTTCGATATAATATTATAGAATTATATTAAATTAAATATTATACTATTGACTAAATTATTACTTTCTTTTGCAGGACATATTTCGACCAAATCTTCTTTGAACATTTTTTTGACCACATATGTTTTTACTTTTTTTTTCAAAACATTTATTGCTCGTATATTTTTTAAAACATTTTCCAACCATATATTTTTTTGACATTTTTTTCACAATATTTTTGACCTAATATAATTTGATTTCTTAAAAACTTTTAAATATATATAAATGAATGTGGAATCTGTTCAGTTTAATTACATTAGTCACGATTTAAACTGCACAGGTGACACATATTGGGTTAAACAATTGTTTTATAGTGTTCTATAGTATTTACTGTCGTTAATTATGAATCTTTTTTTAATTATTACTACCATTGGTAGCAGTAGAGTTAATCAAATACAGATTATTATTTTGCTTATTGCGTCTCCTTTGTAAACTTCCGGAATAAAAAAACTCGAACGGCGCACGACACCGGAAATGGAGCCCCCAAAAAGAAACTGAACCGTCAAAACATAAACAGAGCAGTAAACCTTGTGTGAACGCAGTTAGCTCTCTTTCTAGTTTGTCTTCTGCTAAAAGCTGTATGCACGCATTCCTAATGTCGTGTATTTACGGTCAAATAATTCCTAGCCGAGGCACCCAAGTTAGCCCAATTGCTAAGTAGTCAGGTGGAGAAAATAAATCTGCAATAAAGATCAGGACTAAACTAAGAAGTACGCCTCGTCGGGCCTTCGGATCGAGGTAACGCAAGCTACGCTAGTTAGCCACCACACGCAACGTTAGCCACTCGTACGCGTTTAAAGCCCACCGGTTTGTTACTAAGCACGACTGACAGTAATATACTGTCCAACTCGGTTAGCCTTAAGCGGGCTAGTTAGCGTTAGCTCACGCCGAGAGCACCGCGCAGCACAATGCACCGCTAAGCACCACACAGCAAAACACGGCGTGGGTCGGGCCTGTGAGCTCGCTGCCAGGCGAGTAATTTAAGTTTTATTAATGTCGCAACAGGCAGCGGTAGTCGGGGGATTAAAATGAGCCCGGTACTTTAGTTTAGACGGGCACCCCGCGGCGCACACTGCGGCGTCCCTAGCTGACAACCGTTGAGGGTGTATTGAGAACCGATGCACACGCGCCTCCCGTTGTCTTAATGTGAGCCCGGGTTCTTTTTTGCCCAATAAACGTCCCAACTGTGTCTGTCGCAGGTCGACGCAGACAAAGGGGACAGGATGTCTGAGGCTGAAGGCAAATCCACAGCGCTTAACGGTAAGGGGTCAGTGCAGGAACACAAGCGGCTCTTTGCACCGACTGCAACTGTGCGAGCTGCAACCCTCAACATGCAGTCAGCCACAAGCAATGTTGTTGTTCTTGTCTTTTCTCTTTTTTTACCAGGTGGCGAAAAAGAAGATCAACATAAGGAGACTGATGCATCCGGAAGCAAAGATGGGGAAACGCAGTCTTCCTCTCAAGACGGTAAACACACACACACACACACACACACACACACACACTATTCCAAGTTGTAGACTGCTAACTAAGCTATAAGGCTGTAATACTTATTGTAATCAATGTCAAAATGTCATCTCTTTACTAATACAAATACCCCCAAAGGCACAGGAGAGGCATCTGGAGACAAGCCAATGTCAGAGGTGGGGGAAAACAGGGAGGAGGAGGAAGAAGACACAGACAGCATGGACGGCCGTGGCCATTACTCCCTGACTGAAGACGGTGAAAGAGAGAGTGACGGAGGCAGACGGAGGAGAGCAAAGGATAAAGACGGCGGGAAAAGAGCCGCCAGGAAGCGGAACAGACCTGGTGGTGGCCCGAATCGCCCCACCACTTCAGATGAGGATGAGGACGACGAGGATGAGGACGAGGACGACGACGAAGAAGAACACAAAGACGACGACGATGAAGACGATGATGAGGCCATGGAGGCCTGGCTGGGAGCGGAGCTCAGTGACCTGCGAGGCCCTGTGTGGCAGGCGATACCCTCGCTCCGCTCGCGGGAGATCGGCAGGGACTCCCACCAGTTTGTGAGGCGCGTGTGCGGGGCCCGCGGCCTCGTGCAGAGGCTGGAGCTCCAGGGCCGACTGGAGAGGCACACGGGCTGCGTCAACACGCTGCACTTCAACCCCTCGGGCACACGCCTGGCCTCTGGCAGCGATGACCTGCGGGTGGTGATCTGGGACTGGGCTGTCCGCCGCGCCGAGCTGGAGTTCGACAGCGGCCACAAGAGCAACGTCTTTCAGGTAAGGGGCGAAGAGATCTTCGGTTTTAACAATGAGGGTTGGTCATATTTATCTGCGGTCAATGATAAACCTGCAGGGGAGTGAGCCAAAGAGACTGCCGCGGTAAGGGACCTCTTCTCTTCTCCCCTCCCCTCCCCTAACGTACACACAGGCAAAGTTCCTGCCCCACAGTGGAGACTCCACCTTGGCCATGTGTGCCCGAGACGGTCAGATCCGAGTGGCTGAGCTCTCTGCCACACAGCGCTGCAAGAACACCAAGCGGGTGGCACAGCACAAAGGGGCGGCACACAAGGTGAGCGTCTAATGCCTCCCGAGCGCTCCTGTTCCCTTTGGTCAGAACCGGAAGCCAACTGTAACTTGACCGGCTGGCGTGCAGTGGCCAGGTGGTAGTTTATCGTTTCTGCTTATTTTTCATGCAGCTGGCCCTTGAGCCAGATTCCCCTTGCTCCTTTTTGTCCGCTGGAGAGGATGCTGTGGTGTTTGGTATTGACCTGCGTCTGGACCGGCCTGCTAAGTGAGTGATGCTGTTCTTGCCGTTTACCAAGTTCAAATTCTGTCACCTCTGCAAATGGATTTTAACTCTATTGACTGGCTTTTGCAATAAGTGGGAGAAATATCATAAACTATACACACGTTTGGATGCAACGTTGTTCTTTTAAAGGCAGTAGTTTGTAGTGTCCCGCAAATATCCTGTACACCGTTTAACACTTTCCTCTTTGCCAGTTTATATGTGTTGATGTCCAGAGATAATATTCTTGTTTTTCTGTTTTCTTTTTTTTAAACTTATATGGCAGTAAACTGGTGGTTGTGAAGGAAAGTGATAAAAAAGTGGGTCTGTACACCATCTTTGTCAACCCAGCAAAGACGCAGCAATTTGCTGTGGGCGGAAAAGACCAGTATGTGAGGTATGAGCTATAAGTTATAAGTTATTCTTATGTCTTAATGCAAAATGGCATTGAATAGAATTGGTATAATCATTCTTAAAATGGTTGCTTTCTGTCTCTTAAATGATATTCTGAATTCCTTTTTCGTTTTCTCACCCTCTCTAGGATCTATGACCAGAGGAAGATCAACGAGAGCGATAATAATGGAGTGCTGAAGAAGTTTTGTCCTTCACATCTGGTATCCAGCGAGTCCAAAACCAACATCACCTGCCTTGTGTACAGTCACGATGGCACAGGTAACAAGTACTGTCGCATTGAAATCATTTAAAGAAGTTTAAAGTACTAAAAACAACATATCAGGAATGAAGACATGTAACTGTTGGCATGCCGTGTGTATGGTAATAACTGAATACCCCATAGCAAGATTTATTATCTCCCTAATGTTGTTTCACATTTATCTTTATCTTCTTTGTATGACAATCCATCCTCAACTTTTTTAATTTTGCAATAAATTTATTTAAGAAATATTGAATATTCAGAATCCTACATGCCTGTGTCAATGTCTTAAAACAATACAACTTTTGCCCTTGTAAGCCTTTCCGATGCAATCATGATGAAATATACTCAAACGAATGCGCCGTACTTTAAAAAGCTTTTTTAATTATTACTACCATTGGTAGCAGTAGAGTTAATCAAATACAGATTATTATTTTGCTTATTGCGTCTCCTTTGTAAACTTCCTCTCAACTTTTTTAATTTTGCAATAAATTTATTTAAGAAATATTGAATATTCAGAATCCTACATGCCTGTGTCAATGTCTTAAAACAATACAACTTTTGCCCTTGTAAGCCTTTCCGATGCAATCATGATGAAATATACTCAAACGAATGCGCCGTACTTTAAAAAGCTTTTTTAATTATTACTACCATTGGTAGCAGTAGAGTTAATCAAATACAGATTATTATTTTGCTTATTGCGTCTCCTTTGTAAAATATACTCAAACGAATGCGCCGTACTTTAAAAAGCTTCCATGTGCGCTCATCCAGTCAGGTCGGATTAGGAGCCAATTACAGGAATACACTTTGGTTCAATAAAATCAGTTTTTCCGAGTGCAATAACTTAGCTGAACTTGTCTGAATATTTCCCCATGATAATAAAAGGACCGGAATCTGCCTTTATGGCATTAAAGGAAATTAACAAGACCTTTGACTCCTTTTGCCTGCAGAGCTCCTGGCCAGTTACAATGACGAGGACATCTACCTGTTTGACTCCAACCACAGCGATGGGGCGGACTATCGAAGGAGATACAAGGGACACCGCAATAATGCAACAGGTGTTCTATTTGGGTACCGTAACAAAACGATGTGTTGCAGTAATGAAGTGGTGCCCTTTGCTTTTACTCCCAGTTTTAGAAATGGAAAGCATTTGCCGGCTGATTAATCATTCTTATACTGCAGAGAGATTTTGATAATCATGCAGACTGAATCCCACATTTTTAATCCTCCCTCCTCTTCGCCCCTTGTCTCACAGTGAAGGGGGTGAACTTCTATGGGCCACGCAGTGAGTTTGTGGTCAGTGGCAGTGACTGCGGACACATCTACCTGTGGGACAAGTACTCTGCTCGCATCGTCCAGTTTATGGAGGGAGACCGGGGGGGAGTGGTGAGTCCAACAGAAGGGAAATGATACCTACTTTTATTGGACTAGGCTGTAAAAATTCACTACGTTTTGTGTAACGTTTGTATTTCCTTTTACGACTCTTTTGCTCTCCAGACGTCTGTCTTAACATTATTTCTCATATAACTTTATCAAGTCGTCTCGGCCATTTTCTCTACACTCGACAACCACAGGTGAATTGTTTGGAGCCCCATCCCAATCTTCCCGGCATGGCCACCAGTGGGCTGGACCACGACATCAAACTGTGGGCCCCCACGGCTGAGAGCCCCACGGGACTGAAGGGTCTGAAAGAGGTGATCCATTCGGCTCTTGTTTCACACAATCCGCTCTCTTTTTACACGGTGAACGCCGCCACTTTTACTGCGGGCTGCATTCAGTTCGTCACACGCCACAGCAGAGCTCGAAGCAGACACAGCTTTCAAAGATGTGCAGTCAACCGGGTAGACCTTTCTGCTTCTGTTAGTTTTGGCAATCGATTTATTGGTTCCGGTGACCTTTTTACCTCCTGCTCCTCGGGTGGGACGAGGGACGCGGTGACTCCGCTGAGAAAACCGCTTGTCAACACGGTCTGTGCGATAACAGGTTGCCCCGAGCCGCGCAGAAACAAATCCAGTTTGATATGAAGTCTTAAAAAGTAAGCAAAGGATTAACAGCGATGTTTGTGCTCCTCATGCATTGCCCCCTGTTTGCCGAACTTGCGCCCGTTCGCTGTGGTCGTCAAGGTGATGAAGAAAAACAAGCGGGAGCACGACGAAGACAGCGTGCGCCACGGTGACCAGTACGACACCCAGCTGCTGTGGTTCCTGATGAGACACATGAGGAACAGACGGCCTCAGAGGGTGAGCACATCTCTTCATTATTATTTTCGGGTGTGGAGTTAAAGAGAAGTGAGATATTCCTTTCGTATTGGTTTCATACAGGAAATGAAAGGATACAGAGTTTGTCTGAAGGTTGTTGGTACTACTCTTTGATTACACATCATTTGGTATTTGGGTAGGAAATGTAGGACAATTAGTTTTCCAATGTGTACACTGGTAATTTAGCACCAACAAAAGGACAGTACTAATATTCTAACATGAAGGGTGGCGAGATGTTTCCACACTATTTCAGCCCCAGAAGAGTCTCATTGAAATGTTTCTCCGTTCTCTTGTGTGTGTGTGTGTGTGTGTGTGTGTGTGTGTGTGTGTGTGTGTGTGTGTTTGTTTGTCGATGCAGGCTCGCCGCGAGGGGGCAGACACAGACACGGACGAGTCCTGGAGCTCTCCAGATTCCTCTGACGAAGAGGAAGGAGGTCCAGACCACGTCCAGTGCATGTCCTCCTGAGCACCACACACACACACACACACTTAGACACGCAAACATACACTCGCACACACTTCGTTGCCCTTTAATTGTTGCACATAGACGAGCACCCTTGACACCGTGGCAACTCAAACACGGACGAGCCACAGGCGTCTTTTTGTTTGTTTCCTTTGTACACACGTACAAACTCACACTAAATGAACTTACTTACTTTTTGAATTCATAGTGACCGAGCTTCACGGTTGGCTTGTGAGTGCAAGCGACGACTACACACTGCATACGCACTTCCAGAATCCTGATTTTTGACTATTGTACAAAGAGATTTAGTGAATGCTTGCATCCCTATAAACCACTCTGGGGGGGGGGCTGCTCGTGCATACATTGTCTATGTGCCCTGTCTAGCCCCGGAACAATGTACTGTGTACGTATGGCAACAAGCACCTCCTCTTTAGGGACCCTGTAGGAAGCTATACATCACCAGCACACAATTCCTCCTCTTTTAGGGATAAACACATCTCACTCTTCAGCTCTTTGGCTTTGAATCGTACCATCAAACCATCCCCTAAATGTGACTTCCTTTTATCATTTGAAGGGTCCCCTTCACTGCATTGCCCCAGTCTCTTGCTTATTTGTGGCCCTTAGCTTGTGCAACTAGTTGCGTTTTTGTCTGGAAGGACTGCTGAATCCCTACATGCTGCATCACCCGACGTGCTCCCCTCCCCTTTCCCCCTTCCCCCTCACCAGTGAGTGCACTTTGAATCAGGGACGCTTTAGTTTTGAGACACAGACAAAATGTGCACTGAGTGTGTCATTCTTGGGGGAAGAGCTGTTTTATCCCATTGGAGCCCCCACGGTTTAGTTTGATGTTATTGATTTTTTTTTCTTTTTTTGGGGTGGGGGTATTTTGCACTTAAGCATATGTTTGACTGAGGAAAAGGAGGTTTGTTTGTATTCCATCAGCCTTTCTTCCTCCCTGACTCTCCATCTTTGACAGGAAACCTTGGATGGTGTTCAGCACACGGATAGTGACTGATGTCGGGTTCTATTGGGGCAATTGGTCATTTAGAGTCAGACCCTGACTTAGGCAGTGTTTCCGTTGGAATTTGATCTATGTGCTAGTTGAGATTGGAGTGTAGTAACCATGTGTTTCATGAAAATGCCTCTGATGCTAATCTCAAATTGATTGCGGAATGTCTGTCTTTCAAACAAGCATTGGAGCACCACAATAACTAAGAGGAGGGAGGTCATAATGCTTGGCAGTCATTTGCTGTACGAGAGCGATAAAGTCCAGCGTTTCTCATTTTCTATGAGAACTGTAGTTGAATTCATATGTACATATATAAATATATATTAAAACTGTAAAAAGAAAATCAACCTTAGCAAATGCAGTTTGACTTAAAGGACAAAAGATGTCAGAACATTTGATTGGTATCGATGCAGAGGTTTATATTCTATATGAGGACAAAGTACTTTTAAAATCCAGGGGGGAAAAAATTGACTTGAGGCACCATTTTTCTTCTGCTTTTCCTTTTATGAATGGCATCCTTCTGTTATGAGCAGAACAGCTGTCGAGTATTAAAGTTATGATTCTGTTGTTCAAGAAAATAGGTTTCCGTTCTCGATCATCACCCATCATTAGAGACAGTTCTATCCAGATTTTCCCACTGGCTATTTTTGGCATCTTGTATACATGAGGCGTTTTGATGAACAATTTTCTTTTGTCCACAACTGCCTAATATTGTATTCTACCAGTTGTTTGAAATATGTACGATTCGTGCAATAAACAAAGACAGTGCTCTTGATGTTGTAAATTCATGGTCTCATTCTGTTGCATTGTCACTCTGAAAAACACTGAAACCTACATTTTCCACAATGCAACTTCACCTCATCCGCAGGACCATCCCTGAGTAGTTACGATCTACAATTCACTTTTCTGTAAAATGGATTGTTGCGATGTCTCATGTAACTCGACACATTTTTGCTTTAAAAATAAATTTTGCGTGAGACATTTTGTGTAAACTAAATTCAACAGTTAAAAGAAATGGCAGGAATGTTTCAGGGGAGGAAAAGACAGCTACATTTTATTTAACTACTTGTACTCCTCACACTGACTTAGCGGGACAACAGGAAATTGGGCCTTAAAGCCACGGGAGGGTCTGTGTTCCTGAGACAATAATTCAGGTCTTTTGTATCAATGGGTCTTTAAAGATGGTTGTTTCCAGTGAACTCCTTTGGACAAGCGCTGCCTTGAGTTCATTCAATCCCGGCTTATTTTAGGGGAAGAACAACTGCAAAATGATCTTAACATTTTTTTATTCAACAGGTGTCTGAGGGGCATTTCAAAACTCAATACTTGTTGGTAATGACGCATACTCCCAAAACTTGATACCAGTCACACCAAAATCTCCTTTGTTGACATGAAAGCCTTATTTCACAGGAACAACATGGATGCCAGTTCTCCAGGCTGGTGTTTAGGACAAAACCAGTTGTAAAAAATGATTCTGCAGGACCCATATCAGACACCTGCAAAACTCAAAGAACACAGCATCTTTCTAATCACGCCGATATCATCCACCCCACTTTCAAAATGTTTTGAATTCCCACGGGCAGTAATTCCTTGAGACGGACCGGGTTTAATACCAAAACACATGTACATAATTTACAACCAATGCAGCGCAAATAGCCCTTTACAACTCATCCCACTAAATGAAGACCAGGTGTGACTTCTTTGTAATACAAATAAAGCAAATGTCTTTCGGAGTTGCTCATCTTTACAGTGAGCTAGTTTCACTCTCCCAAACACCGGAGGAAACAGTTGCGCTTCCAACCGGTCTGTCCGCCAGTTGCCTCCTGCGTGTTGGAGATGATATCTAGCCAATTGGATACAATCCGCACTGACATAGTATAGACATAAATATTAAAAGAGGCACTATCATGGGCTTTCACTTGTTGCCTCAGTTTTGCTAACGTGTGTCACCGCAATAAGAATCTGACAGCAGAAGAGCGTCACTCGTGCTACTCCTTGTACTCCAGAAACAGCTGCAATCTCTTCCGGTGCTCTGCAGACATCTTGACAGCACTGCGGATAAAAAAAAGAAAAGAAAATACATTAAGAAAACTACACAAATGGTAATATTTTTGGGAAGTCCTTTTTAATGCGAGGCCTTACTTTAAGTGATTCCCAAATGTAGTTGTTATCCTGTAGATGGAGGTCTTGAGAGTGGCCCTCAGAGCAAAGCGCAGTGTTTTGTGGGTCGATTCCCCCAGGCTGCCGGCCGACCTGACGGGCTTACTGGAGGCGTGAGGCAACTTGAAGTGTCGATCGACCGCCTGAAAGCAAGTCAGACCGGAAGCAGCTGTGGTCAGTGGGTGCACGGTGATCTTGTGTCTGTGTCACTATGGACGGTCTCGGAGGGAAAAAAAAACCTTAAAGCACCACTTGAATCAACAAAGTGAATGTCAGAAGATAAAAATCTGTTGCTTTTCTGACTGACCCACCCAAATTCATATCATGCAGATATTTCTGATGTTTCATCAGGAGTTAGATGAACTCGCCCCTTTAACTTAAGCACTGCTTCTGTTGGTCTTCATGCCAAAGTTTCAAACAATGTTTGAACTTAGGAGAACAAAAGGCAACATTGCTGTGCCAGGAAATGCAACAGCGGTTGCAGAAAAAAACAACTCACCTCTTGCAAGACCAGCATGCTACCGAGAATGCTGGGTAATGTAGTCTGTACAACACCAAACTGGTCTTCTGAGAAGGAGGCTTGAACGAGGTAAGACAGCCCTGGAGGACGACATAATAATGTACATGTTGTATCAGCAAAGACAGCTGGTATCCACATGGAAATTAAACTCAGTGTGCAACATCTGTTCCCACCTTCTAAAGCCCAGATGTGAGCCTGACTGTCTGCAAACAGAGCTTGACTGGAAGCTTCTGGAAGCTGCAGGAGACAAAGTTTACTTGTACGAGCTTCCTACTGTACAGACAAACACCTATTTACATATAGCTTATGAGGAAGTTGTTCGATCGGACAGGTTTTAATGAGCATGCATGTTCGAAATACGAAAAATACGTGACGCTCGGAGTCAAGCAACCAAACTAGTTTCTACAAATAGGAAATTCAAATGCAACACAAGCACAATCCACGGCGGTGGTAAACTCATCACTACCTCAAACTCCTGATATAACAAGATAATCTCCCAAAATTTGAAATACAAATAACACTTTGAGTTCTCATGTTACTTGCAAAACAAGTGGTTTACGCAACTTGTAAAATAATCCTTTTAAAGTAATTAGTGACATTGTATCGTAACTGATAAGTGAATGGAAAAGAGCCACATTAATAATGTGTGCACAATCGAGCCCAGAAGCAGGAGTTGAATTAGTGATGCTTAGAGGGGAAGGTGTTTAGATTTAGTAAAACTATACAAAAATCTACTGTGTGAGATGACAGCATGCAGGGAGCCCCTCACAACATGCACATGCCACACATCCTTACCTTGTTAAACAAATACATTATCAGCGCGCGCTTTGCCAAGAAATTCTTAACCTGTATGGGACAAGTATAAAGTTGTTTGGCTTTCAAAACTACACAACAAAATGTAACACAAGTGTAGACATAATGGCTTTACAGACTTGTAGACCTTAACAGTGGGCTGAAAAAGATGGACGACCACTCAATCATTATTAGCCCATGTCAATACTAATAAGTATGAAAAGACATCCCTCAATGCTGTGTAAACATAATATTACATGTATTGTATGTTGGGATTCTGTGTACCTGTTCTTTTCTGTTCTGAAGGAACTGAGCCAGGCGACTTGGTTTAGACGGTTCCTGCTTGGGACTGGGAACTGAGGCAGGAGATGCTGGGGGACTCCCATTGACCTGTGAATCTGCACAGCGAGGCAAAGCAACAACAAATAAAAAGCTCAGATATCTGCCAGTCATCCATTGGCTACCAAACGTATCTGATGATACCCTCGCCTATAGGTTGACATCATGCCACGCCGGACGTTCCAAAGCGTCTGTTTAGTCATATGAGGTGAACAAATACAGAAACGGGTACAAATTACACCTCAAAGTTGACCCTAACCGCATTGGTTTCCGAGCAAGAACAGATTGAACAAAATTACACGTGTCCGTCTGATTGCAGTGACTTGATTTCTTCCGTCAGCCTCCTCTCACCTGTGGAGGTGGACCAGAGCTTTGGAGCTCTCCTCATGATGTGCGGGCTTTGCACTGTGCCAAACCACGGCGAGCATTGGTCCATAGGTGCGGTGAGACGGCGCAGGGCGGGAGAAGAGAAAGGGCTGTCCAGGTCAGGAGTGAATGGCGCCGTCAAAGGGCTCTGTGGGAAGCCACCAATGGAGCGTGCGAACACAGAAGCGGGAGTTCTCAACAGCATGGCGGGCCTCGGGCTCATCAGATCTTCTGGGCCCGAGGTTACTTTGAGAAAGAAAAAAAAAAAAAAAAGAAGGGGTAAATAGTAAAAAAGGGAACCAGGCATGGACATTTTTTTTCAATTTATGTTTTTTAAAAGCAACATACCCGATGACTCAGATGAAGTCTTCCGTTCACTCCCGGAAGACAGCGATTTGGACCTGCCATTGGTTGCTACGGTGTCATGGTAAGCTACGAGTCTCTGGGTCAGATCAGCCAGCAGAGACAGACACTCCTTAGTGATGGCGTTCCAATTGTGAGGATGGCCACCTGGGAGAGACAAGAATGCAAAGATAATGAAAAGATTGCCATCAGGGTATCATCAGCCAATAGTGTACAAATACAATCAGTCAGTCACAACTCATGTAAGGGTCACTTGTCCGTGTAGACAGCCATACAGACCTGGCTGACTCAGACTGAAGACCTCACAGCGTCTCGATGGGGAGTGTTGGGACAGCAGAGCGAAGTCCTGCAGAGCTAGGAACTAAAATTTGGAAAAAAAAGTTACAACACCCCTGTGTGATCAGCAGCAAGCCCAAATTAGAGGGAAATCAAGTATGCTACCTTCAATATCATTGGCTGCTTGTCCGTAAGAACTTTAGGGAGACACTGATGGGCATCCTCGGTAAAAGATGACTGCACAGGAAAACTGTACACCTGCAGAGAACAGGAAACATAGTCGATGACATTTTATCTGAAAAGTGCTGAAGTGTAAATTGAATCAAGAATGCGAGATGAGCTCTGGTCTGGTGCTCTTTGGATACCTGAGAACTCAAAGTAATGACAACACTGCCCCCTAGTGTCTATAAATAATTAAAAAGCAAGCAGAAGGGGTTTCTGCAACACAACACTGCTGTTAAGCCAATTTGTGTCACAACAGGGCAATAACATGTGATTGGTCGGTCACGGCCAGTGGGCCCTGTTGTGGATCTTGAGCCTTTTGATGTAATTGAGTCACATACCTCAGTGACAAATATCCTAAAAAGCAGCAGCGTGATGTGCCATGTGAAGAGAAGGAAGCTGGCACTGATCCACTGGTGGTAGAGGAGGGAGGGGTCCAGCAGTCCAGCTATGCTGTCCAGAGGGTGGACAGAGCTGGAATAGGAGATCACAGACATCACTAAATGAATACAGGCCAGGAAGCAGCACTGTGTGCCTGCCAGTCATTTTGTTTGTACAAATTGCAAAGCCAGAAAAAGAAAAGAAAAAAAACATACTGACCTGTTTAAATGAAGATTCAGTGTTTTACAAATCCATGCTTTTGGAATGTATCCTGTTAATAAACACATTGAGATATTGTGTCACTTCCAACAAGACAATTAACAAAACAAAAACACAGCTCAGGTACAAAAAAAAGTTACTAGAAGAGAATTTAATTTAGTTTTAGTTCAGTGTTATCGAGGTTTAATTTATAGACAGATCACTTACCCAAAAAGAAATACATAACGATGTAGTTCCTGACACAGTAAAGTGCTTGAGTGGAGCTGCACCTCACCACCAAAAGTAAGGATCCTTTAAAGCGAAGGTATTTGTATTGCTGTGGGAAAATATCAGTAGGTTAACATCAACGCATATTAACCTTTAAAAAAAAGGTACCGGTTCCTCTTTTCTACCTAAGTTTAGCCCAGAATGTGTTGCTGGAGAGAACACGGCTTACGACATAATCAGTAAGCGTGTTGATTGGCAGGAGTGTCAACCAGATCTCACGTAAAATTTATACAGATTCTAAATAAAAACAGATGGCCGTCTTTGAGCGACCATAACAACTTATAATTGGCCAACCCCCCCCCCCCCCCCCCCTCCCTCAACCCCAATGGTGGCTGTAAGGACTCCCCCTAAGTTGTTGGTGAACTCATATCACATACCTGAACAGTGTGAAAAGAGACATAGTTCATGTTGTAGATCACACCGAGCAGACTGTGAGAAAATCCAACAAAGGCTCCAGCGAGCAGCAGGATGAGGTGATATTCATTCAGACACATCTGAGGCAAACGGTCGGTGCTGGAAAGAAATTGAAGAAATTAAGATTGCGGACACAGCATGTAAAGCTCTACATGAGGAGTTGTACGTGACAGCGGCTTACTCATCATTCTGTATGCAAGGGCCTCCGATTGACTCATATCTGCCCCCGATAGTGACAGCACAACACCAAGCCACGATTGTTCCCATGATGCAGTGGGCCAAGGAGTGTACGAGCTGGCGAGGATGGAGCAGCTGACCCAACAGGGCAATTCTTGAGCATGCAATTGTTGGGATGACTAAAGGGAAACAGATAAAACACAACCAATTGTTTTTAGCCGACAACACCCCACATGTCAACATCACTGATGTTACTCGCCGACACCCATCACAACTGTAGTGATTTCTTTACTTCATTATAGTAAAAAAAAACATCATGCATTTCTGACCTTTTTACATATTTGTCATGGCCTCGGAGAAGGTTTATGATAGATTTGAGACTCGTTGACTTGTTGAGTTTTACGTGACATCTTGAAAGGTGTAGTGTTGTACTTTTGGTAGCAAGTTGCACCGTTTGGAATTTGTTTGTTTAGAGCGTTTGGGCCAAATAAACATAAAAAAGTGCAGGGGTCTACTTTGTGAGGACAGTCTGGTCCGGCCGTGGGACCAAAGGTGGATTTACTTCATGGGTAGTCATTGTAAAGAGTGGGGATGTCTGAGGTTGATGCGTTGATTGCATCCAAGGAGATGCTGGATACGTTTACTAAAAGGAGCAGTTGCTCTTGATTGCTGATATTTAGTGTTGGTTGTGAGAGTTACATACTCTTATGGTGAATGACCTGTAGCCAGACATTGAAAAAATAAAAAATCTTCAAGGATTGTAAAGTGACATACATCATACACATAGATAAACTTTTAATTGCTAAGATGTGGCTTTTCTCGGATAACTGGAAGCCAAATAGACCCAAGGACTGTGTCAGTGGAGGAAATAGTTGATATATATTATTTGCATATATATCTGCCGCCCACCTGTATAATACTCCAGGTTCAGGAACCCCACCATGATGATCACTCCACACATCAGGATCAACGAGAAGATGGCACTTGCACATGTTGCGAACGACAGGCATTCTGCGGGAAAGAATCCACCGTGAGATCCACACTTTAGATTATACGTACGAGCCAAACGTCAAACTCTGCTTTGTTTGTGGTGACTGACCTGATATGGTTTGGATGGGGTGGAGCAGGCTGAACCTGCTGAGGATAACAAAAAGCGCTGTGATGGGAAGCAACAAAAGGACAGCCCAAGCAATACTGGCCACAGCTCTCCAGCAGACCACCTGAAAAGAGCAGTCAGATTATTAAATAAATAAATTATTAATCCATTTTTACTCGGCAGTGGCTCAAACAAAAACGTATCCGGCTTGTTGGTGGTCAATATCTTAATAATAAAAGAATGTTAGGAAATTCCAAAAGGTCTCTGGAGATATGTTTGCAGACCAATGATGTCTTTTGCTGAGTGATATGAAATATAGTGACAGTTTATTAATAAGTTCAAACAAGACTTGTTGGCAATTTTACTATTCCACAATGAGGAAAGATGTTATACATGTTTGAAATACATCCAGACACAATTATTGACAAACAATCGCATGTTCACTTCTACAATCTTCTCAATTTGATCATTATATAAAGTAGGGGTAAAAATACATCCCCTTTTATAGATTACTTTATAATTGCTTTTTCTTTCCGAACAGGTCTCACAATGATATCAGAGTAACTTTATAAACAATCACGTTAACTTTAACTATAACGCTGTATTTCAAAACCGCGGATGTAATTTAACAACAAGATTTATCTGCTTGATAATCCTTATTGTTGCCTTCCTCTGTTTTTCCTGCATAATGTTATATGCTCATACGTGCAGAATTTAACTTCTATTTGTTCATTGCGCATCTCTTTTAGGAAAGTGTTTTTGTATTATTTCTGAAAGATGCATTAGCTTCGCGAACAATAACTTACCGACGAACTAACGTTAGCATAACCAGGCTACGAGAGGTTAGCACGCGAGCACTCGTAGTACGTTTTGTATTTAATGAAAGAAGAACTTAAAAGTGTAGTGACTCACCTTTCGGACAAACCAACAACTTTGTTCGTTAGAAAACATGCTGCTTGGATGAAGGGAGAGCCAAACAGCGTTCAAATCTCTTCGGCTCTCCTGCTGTCAAACTATTTCCCCACTGTTTCCCATATCGCGCCTCATGCATTCAAAGGACCCTTGAAGGACCCCGATAAAAGGTGTCCAGGCTCCTGCCTGGTGGCAGCGTCACATCCACCCGAATTCAGTTTGATAAACGTATTTTACTGCAACAAAACAAATATTTATCAATGTTGACGAGGCAGTCTGGTCAATGCAGGATGGAATAAACGGAATAAGCTCACAGACCATTGCTTTTGAAAGCTGCTTGAGGTAAATGTTTAAATGTAGGTTTAGTTACACAAATAGTAAGATAACTACATTGCAACAGAATCAAATTACACAATGCACCAAAAAAAGCCAGAAATAATAATCAATTAAATAGTATTCAATTTGACTAATTTGGTAGTTATTTTCAGATATATTAGCTACATCTCCCCCTTAATTTCTCAATCCAGTGTGTTAGTGAATATCAGTCATTGAGCCTATTCCCTTTTTTATTCCTTTTGTTTCATCATGCATGAAAGCCTTCTCATCATGATGATAGCCATTTCCATAGGTCGGAAAACTGTGCTTATCCAAAGTGGTTTGGTTGACGTCCCGAGAGAATGACTTGCTCTCAAAAGCATTGACTGGAAGCTTTTGGGATGAACTGACGGACATCTCAGTTTGAACTACTTTGTGGACAAACGCTTTCTGCACAGGTTTCTGGGCAATTGCAGGGAGGGCAAGCTGCTCCCTTTGCACCTTCTTGTCTTCCCACAACTTCAGCAAGCGGCGTTGATTATTTGTCATATCCTTGAGATTTTGCTGCAACGATTGCACTTGTTCCTCTAAGAGTGTTTTAGAGGTGACGGTATTCGCCAACTCTGAATTCAAATCATCGATGGTCAGATTAAGTTTGCCGCTCTTCTCCAGCAGGAATTTGCACTCACGGTCCTTTTCCTGCAAGTCATTGATTATGTCCTTTGTGGTCTTTCCATTGAACTTAGAGCTGCACTCAAGTCCAATCTCCGTACGCAGAGCCTTCACTTGTTTCCTCAGCTCCTTGTTGTCCACAGTCAAGCTCTTCAGTTTCTGTCTCACGGCTTCAGATGAGCGCACCTTTGACTCGTACTGTCGGAGTTTCTCTCTGAGAACACTTTCTCTTTGCATGGCATCATCTCGTTCTTTTCTGCATTTCTCCAAAAGTCTCAACGTCTCGAATTTGGACCCCTTTTCACCCTTCCCATTTGAGTGGGCCATCCTATGGGACAAATTTCTTTTTCAAGTAATGACTTTACTCACGAGTTAATCGAACTTTCTTGAGCATCATGTTGGTAAATCCACCTCACAGGCACAAGCGGCTGCATGCATGTGGAAGACTGAGGCAGGTGACATTCCTCTAATGGGGTTATCCGTTTGAGAGGCAGCTCTTGTGTAACACAAAGCTGGGGCTAGAATGACCATTAATTAGGGCAGCAGCATCCATGTGAAACCGTTTCAAGTGACATAATTTATCTTTTTAATTTGTTAAATACTCTGAGAACATGACACAAGTCGGTGACCACACGCTGGGTGTCTGTTTAAATAGGCCTTCACATAAGTAACATAAGTAACATTTCCACTGCTGGTGATCTTTACATCCAAAGAGCGACATAGTAGATTCTATCAGCTTGCTCAACCACACAATAATTAAAATGGATGAGTTGGAAAAACAGTAGCAGCAGCCAAATGTCCACACTTAAAGTTAGACGTCCTCTTTGTGAAACCAACATTTCAAAGGTGTATTTCAATGACCAACAAACCCTCCCTTAAATTTTTAAAAAGCTGATTTAAGACTGTCTGAACTAAAGACTAAGTAAGGAGGTTTACAAAGGTTTTTTACTGACATCTTAAGCATATGATGGAAATGTCCAGTCACTTAAGTCCGATCAAAAAAAGTAGAAAAGTAAGAAACAAGATGTTTGTTTTTTTAAATTCATTTGAATGGCAGTTGGTGTTAAGCTTACGTCTCCCTTGTTTAAAATATGGAGAAAAAACTATTCGAATGAGGTTTGAAGAAATAGACATTTTGGAAAATGTCTTGAGTATCTACTTGAGTTAGATGATAGGGTTCATTTTACTGTCATAGCTTTAGCCTTGTATTGAATTGAAAGATAACAGCCACTTCACTTACATGAAACTAAATTAAGTCAAGAGAATGCCAGAGCAGCAGCAAAGTGTCGTCAAAATAAAACGGACGGAGACAGTTTAACTATCAGCGGGAAAGTGCTGCAAGAAAATAATGGCAACCAATCAGTAAACAGCATCCTGGGACTCCTGCAATATGTTGACCTGTTACATAAATAATTTCTTCCTGTCTGCAACATACAGACACACATAATCGCTGCCAAAGAGTCTAACCATCATTTAAAGCCACAATTAGCCCCTGTCTGGTGTGATTCTGGTGCAATGCTGGGAAGTAACACATTGTAACAAATTTAAAGATAATTTCCTTTAAGTGGAATTATTTCTTTAGTATGCAAAGACAGTATGCAATATATCCGTTTAATTTGCGCTTCAATTCATTTTACTTTCCTCCTCTAAACCCTCATTGAGAACAGACAAATTCCATTTTACACCTTTGATCAGCTATATAAAACCTAATTAATTAAAACAAGTTATTACACATGTAAATACCTTGGACATTTAGGATGGGTCTTTGGCATTAGTTGTGGGCACTTGCGGTTGAATCAGTTCGAGGAAAATACAATTGCACTATTTGTACAAAGGTTTAAAATGTTATAATACACATAATTACTGTGCTGTTCATTTGGAATATTTTTACACAAAATATACTGACATGTACCCATTTACTACATATAAAAAAAAAAAATGCATATACAAAATGCCTATGAAGCTACCAACGTTGCTCCGCAGAATATTACCTAAATATTTCAACATAAGAACTATAAAGGGGAAAGCAACGACCACAAGAAATCGTATGTGCGGTGTAACACCATAACCCATTATCTTTATGGAAATGTAGAACCCATCCCATTAGAAAAACAAACTTGGAACAACTGCATGACCTCTGAAAATAAACACTTGCATCAAGAATGCACCCTGGGTTTTAAAGGTCTTGAGCCAGAATGTTCGAGTGAAGGTGAAATCCAGACGATCCGTGACTTCATCACCACAGCAACCCAATTCTCTCTTAATAAGGCCACCGGAGAACCTGCAATTTAAAGAAGAATGACACTTGCTTTGGAAAGGAGAAATCATGTAAAGGAAGTCAAGGTGGGATGTCCCGCCCCCCTAGCACCCCTCCCAAATAAAAAAAGAAACAATCTCAAGCTTAAACTCCTAAAATAGGCTCACAAACTGGCCATGAGAAAGTACAAGTTGGAGGAATATGACATACGCGTATCGGGTATTTATTAGTGTATCAGGTCAATGGGATCATGCCTTGAAAAGCGCCTGAGTCACTATTGTTTACCTTTAGAAAGAGAAAGGCTTTCATGTTGTGTGGGGGGCTTTGGTCACTTCTGTTGCGGAAGAAAGTTCACCTGGTAGTAAATCTTCTGGTTTGCTGAAGAAATAGGTCTGAAAAGCACAAACAAGGAAAGTAAGAGTATTAACAACCCGACAAAGAAACATCACAATATTCAGAGAAACTACCGATCCATCCAAAACTAAACTCAGTGTCTCCGTTGTAATGAGTGCAAGAAATGTTTAGTGTTACAAGAGACACTACAGCATAAACCCGTTCAACCGTCAGACCATCAGGCTTACTTTGTAGACTAATTACATGAATGTGACCAGACATAAGATACCTCTCTGGACTCGACAGACATGTACAATCAGGCGGTCTTCCCGCCAATTAGCCAATGCAGTCACAGTTTCCAGTGAAGAGAGTCTCCCCAGGGAGAGTTAACGTGACACTATCAGGTATGGTCGTTACCCAGAAACCACACGTCGGTAATTGACAAGTGGCCGTGCCACTGAGATCACGGAGGACAAATTGAGAGTGGTTCCAATCATTGTTATCTACACCAGGAGGGACAGGCAGCTTGAATTAACTGGGTTGATAAATATATTGTTTGCCAAAGTAGGACAATGGATTTTGTATTTTATTTCTTCAAAGTGATTGATTTTCCATTCCTCACAAATTTGTAATTCATCTTAAGAGTAAAGTTATGTATCAACATCATAGAACATAATTACCTTACAGCCGACAGCAAGCAGGGCGTTTAACACAACAATGGATGACATAATTGCTATGATAACTTTAGGGTGGTCATCCCTGACCGCCGGCCAGAAAGTTGTCCCCAGAACTGAGCCAGAGAGGAAGAGGGCCACCACGATGGTGCACCACCTCAGCCATTCGTAAGGGAGAATCCATAAGACCTTATGTTGGAAAAGTGCATTAAATAACATTTTAAGTCACATTTTATGAGAATTACTAGAAACACAATGAATGTCAGAAACGTTTCATGACACAGGGCAACTATCAAGATTTGTTATGAAGCATCAATGATGATGTGTTAAAGGCTAAATTAAATCATTAAATCGAACGGTTCAAATCTCACTGTAAAAGGTACATTGAAAACTGAAAAAACATGCTGTGTGAAGAAATAATAAAAGAAACAAATGTTACATTTCATAAAGTGGAATGTTACAAATAATTATATATATACAATAATATTGTTTTCATTACAATTCAGAATGAGAAGACAAAATCCACCAACTAATAGTGACTGTGCACCAAAACTCTGAAAAGAAAATTGTATATCTTACCACTGTTGGTATGTAAATGAAAAGGGAATATCCATACACACAGGCGATCTCCATGAAGGAGTATGACACCAAGTTCATGATCTTGTTGTTTCTCCATAGCAGGAAACCCCACAGGGCAAGGGGAACAAACCAAGCATAGCTGAAGATAGCTGTTGCAGCTATAGTCACTAGAAAACACAGCCAAATAAGAGTATATAAGCTAAATGTACGGTCTACTCTTCCATTCAACCAGCAAAAGGGAGCTATTAAAAACAAAGAAGTACCTTTTTGAAACTCTGGGGTATACTTGTAATTTGGTTTTCCCAAGTGAGTCAGAAAGTTTGCTAGGTTTCCACTGATAGCAATAGCAAACACAAGGGTGGTGCAAATCCAGAATGGTCCTGCAATCACACGTATCAAGAAATTTTAACTTCAGTTTGTGTCCCCCTCTTGTTAGGACATACATGTTAAATGGTTTGTGAGCCTACCGTACAAATCCGGATTTCTACGAAGGTGCGTATGAATAAAATTCTTCCCAGGCCACGGCAGCACTGATCCAATGATTCTTTCCTTCACCTGAAAGAGATAAGAACCATTACACATGTTAAGGTAGTTGAGGCTACATTTGTTGAAACAACCTCTATATTAAAAGACAAAATGTAACAGCAGTTAAAATTCATTAAAATAAGTTAAAAATATATTACGTGATGGGTCTCGACGTCAAAAAATCTTTGATAGTACTCAAATGTCCAGAAGGGGACACTTTTCTTTTGCCCAGAGAGAAGCTTAAATTGAAAAAAAAAAACACAAGAGAAAATAGAAATGTATCAGACAAATATGTGATTCAGCAACACTGAACAGCTGAAGGAAGTGCTATTCTTGTGCAGACCTCCGTCTTGTCATCACTGGCAAGTGGGTCCTCATCCTCTCCAGCAGGAGAGAAAGCAGCAGCTTGTCTTTGCTTCTCGGGCTTGATTTCGTCATCTTCAATGCTAATGGTGGTTGCATCCCTGTTGGCTTCCAACAGATTGCCCGCTTCTTCAAATTCTAAATGTCATAGGAGGGATCAGTTGGAAACGTTAATCCAAAAATGTGGATAGTTTATATGGGTGAACTGTGCAGTTTCTTCGACCAATAAGTGCAGTACAGGGAGACTAAGGAGGAGTGGAGGATATTTACCGTGAAACTGGAATGGGTCATTGGTCGACGCCATTTAAACGGATCACCTCGCAGTAAAACGTAACGTTTATGGGCAAGTAATGACAACTTACTCTGGGAAAGCTATGGAGGAAAGAAAATAATATTCATCACCCCGATGCTTAACTACTCCCTCGCCGTAAGCTTTTTAATGAATACATAGCAAACTATATGCAATACAGAAAAACAAAGTTAGCTCAAGTTAGCCCTTAATTGACAGCTCTTCAACAACATTAGCTTAGTTAGCTAACTGTATTTGATCATTAGCTAACGTTAGCTTACTAACGTAACTTTAGGACTAAAGGCCACAGTTCTATTTAAAAATCAGAGCGCATTCAAACCAATGCATCCTTACCAGATAAACTACCAAAACCTGTAATAATTTCACTTCCGTGAGGTTAGGTTGGAACAGGACATCCTAGCCAGAGCCGTTTAATAAACAGTCACGTCATCTCATTGGAAGCGTCTCAACAGATCCCGGATGTTAGTGGCGTCTAGCAGCCAATGGGATGGAGCTGTAGTGCTGGAACAGATCGCGCATTAACAACTCTTCTACTTCTTCTGGTGTTACGGTGGGTGCATTACCGCCTCCCTCTGGTCCAGAATGTATCCCTCATAAAAACAGCGACAACGTACGCCACGTTGGTCGATGTTGTATCCATCATTGTATCCTACTGCAGAAGAATTCTCACGGCACATGTTGGAAATATCTTCTAGAATATTTAGTGCTAATCAGACTAATGAATACACTTTGGAAACTATGATATTTTGGTTTGTTTGAGCTTAGTGTTCACACTCCAGAGGACAGGGGGCGGTAATGCCTCAAAACAACGGTTGGCCAACTACCACTAAAAAAAAGAAGAAGAAGAAGAAAAGTGTATTTGGAACAGTAACGTGAAGTCGGTGGAATAAATCAAACAGGTTAAGTTAACGGAGGGGAAATGACCCTCGTTAGAGGTTTACGGCTATAAAAAAAACATTTCCAAAAATGTACAACGTTGCGCTTTAATAATTCACATGGGACCCGATAGCAGCTAACAAAATAAGTGTTTTAAAACTCGGGAGTCTCATCCGTTCAGTCAATGACCATGGATTAGCTAACTAACGCTAACCAGCGAGCTAACGTCACCTGGATTGTTTTTTTTTCTTGTATGTTTTTTTTTCAAAAACGCTTCAGCCGTCTAAACGCAACTTCGTGACCTCCATACTCGTCCGCCTTTCCCACGGGTAAAGAATGACCTTATTATGGACGGCAGCGCCATTTACGTCCGAGAAAGGGGCAACCTGCGTCGTGTCAGCGACATAGTGCTGGCGCAGCCGAAGCCGGTGTCGTCATGCAGAAGGACGAATCCGTTTGTGCTGCGGAAAGAGCACTTCATATTCACCTACAACGCGGAGGGCAGCCTGAGGTACACCACCAAGTCTCTCTTCGACATCGCCCTGCTGTTCGTGGCCGACAACATCCACCACGTGGATTCTCTGGTGGACTTCCCCGAGCAGATCGGGGACCGGCTGTTCGCGGCGGCGGAGGAGAACCGTGTGTTTTTAAACGCAGACATTTCGCCCAAAGCCCTGCGGCTGTTCGGTGACGCTTACGGGGAGATGGTGCTCGGATCACTGTGTCTGAGAAACCGGTAAGTGGCATTGCCGACTTTGGTTGACCTCCTCAAAGTTGTACTCGCCAGAGAAAAAAGGCAAAAGCATCCGTCTTCACCGTTTCCGTGTCCTGCAGATTTCCCCTCCTGCACGAGAGAATGGATGAAATCAAAACCTTCCATAGTTTGAAGTCTTTAGACCTGTTCGGCTGCAGACTGGGTGACAACCACGAGATATTCCAGCATCTGACATCCGGCTCGTTGGCCAGGTACTAACTGATTTATTTCCCCCCCCTACTTAGGTGATGTCGATAAAGGTCAATGTGACTGACACATCTGCCTTTTCTTCCTCAGCAACCTGGTTCAACTTTTCATTGGCGGTAACAGTCTTTCGGATGTCGGCCTTCAGCGGTTGACCGCACCGATCCGGATGCTGAGGAAGGGACTGGACTCACTTCAGTTACTGGATGTTTCCTGTTAGTAACCCAAATGTAATCAGCTGTTTTAACACCTCCTGGTAAAAGAGATTAGAAATTGACGTTGGTTTGTTTTACAGATAACCCCATTACTGTGAGAGCTTTAGGATACCTCACATGCTTCCCTAAACTTGAAAACCTTGATGCATCTGGGACCAGTTTAAAGGTACTGTGTTTGTGCGTAACACTTTGGTGCTGCTTGTAGTGGTGCTGCCATTTAAAATGGGTTCTATACCTGCAGCTTGGGAGTGGACTGAAGACGACCATATGGGACCTGCTGGGGCTCATTTATTCCGAGAAACCACTGGACACCTTTGATCACTCGAGATGTAAAACAGAAGGTTGGGCAGAGCAGGTAAATGTTTTCAGACGCTGATAATAGTTGACGTATGTTTCTTTAATGCAAGCCATGTAATTTAATTAGGGGTAAATGTTGCAGATACAGAGCTGTTTGGCATCCCACATAATCATGCATTGTTTCCTTTCCAGGTTGTAAACCAGTGGGAGACAAATAGTTCACAAATGCCAAAGCTGAAGAAGATGGATGAATCCAGAACATCAGCACTCCGCTTTTGTACGATCGTTTTGAGTCAAATTTACAATTTTAATAATTCTTTGTAAAAGTCAAGATTATGAGGTATTATGGAGGGGGGTCTCATGAGTGTTTCTGTTCTCTAGTCGGCCGGCAGAAGTTCGTCAGAGAAGTGCTGAGTGCAGCGTCGTCGGCACGTGGCGGCGAGAAGGAGGCAGAGAGAGAGAGACTACACTTCTTCAGACCCGCAGAGAACGATCCCCTGCCAGAGAGACCGAGTCCTTCCACAACAAACCATCAAGGCAAGCCTTCCTGGCACAATCTCAAAAAAAGGCAGCGCCAGTCAGAAAAACGCGACGGTTCGCATCAAAGTCCTCCAACAAAACGTTTGTCCTCGTCAGCTCTTTCCGCGGAGGACAATGACTTGTTGAACAGCTATTGAGGTGTGTGACCGTGCAGCACGCTAGGCACAGCTGGGGTCTGTCGGCGAACCCTCGAGCCCAGATGAACAATTCAGGCCGGTGAACTGAAAGTCCCTTTTCTTGGATGCAGTTGGCGTAATGTTTTAGAAATAAAAGTTTTGTATTATTTATACGTCCACTTCCTTGCGTGACTGTTGATTTGAGCTAGCTGATTTTTAGCTGGTCCCTTATTGACTTACCTTCCGGTTTCAGAGGGACCCTAGATTAGGAGTCTTTTCATATTTGTTCATGGACAGTGTTGTACACAATGGGGAGTAGAAGGCCAACTGATGCAAATAACCTTGAGGTAATGTATCACTTTGCACTGCTCCCTCACAGCCACAAACCCCTTTAACCAGCTTGTTTTCTCATATGCAAAAGTACTCAGACTATTGAAACAATGTTTGTGCAGGTCTGCCAAAATCAAATGAGCACACAACAAACCTGGTTATGGAATATAGCAACGCAGGAACAGTACAAAGGGCAAAGAAGGCTAATGTCAGTTATTCGAATCTTTTGGGGGAAATTGCTGTCATTGGACCTTTTGAGACGACTTCAGGAGCAGTTTTGACTAAAGGGTTCTTTAAAATGGTTTCTTCAGTTAGCCTCAACATTACTAAAGTATGCCAGAATAAAGTCACCTGTGTCAACGACTCACTCCATTGTATTTAATCCTGATCAAGCATTATGAGAAAAAACAGTGAAGGAGGAAACACTTAAATGTGGGAAGGAGCATCATTTTATTGTAAAATTAATCTGTAAATGATTACAGTACAAACATGAACATACAGGGAGTCTGCAGTATTAGCACAAATCTATAGGACAATAAAAGGAGTTTGGGTTAATATCACTTCAAGTCAAACATTGAATTTATCCATTTAATAAAAATAAGCACACCGAGAGAATACCAATGCACACATTGAAGAAAAAATTCAAAAGCATATTTCAAGTGTACTGCTGATTAAGTTAATGCCTCAATTATACCAGTATACAAAAAAACCTTTTCATCATTTGTTTTAAAAGCATCAACAAAGGTAGACGAGATATTGTATCAATTATACAAAATCTTCTGAGAGAAGACCAGGTCCTAGTCCAGAGGAGGAAAATCAAACATCTTATTCTGTGCTGAGTCTTTGGCTTCTAGACGTCTGACCGGCTCAGGTCGACTTTGGGAGGGAGCGGCCCGGCCTCTTCCTCGGATCCTTTGGAGGTAATGATCAGCAGGGAGGAGGCCGGATATGGAGTCAGTTTCTTTTCCATTATATTCTCACTGTCCCCATAGATGCTCAATTTCTGAATAGAAAAAAAAAGAGGTTAAAAAAAGCAAAACTAACATATCCCAAATAAAACTGAGTATTTCAAACAGTCCGTTTCACATATAGGCGTGAAGTTAATTCTTAAGTGTTTTGAATTCCCCCCTGAGTTGGATAAGACCGTTGCTACTTTCTCAACTAGTCAACCTGCTACATTGCTGCACAACGACAGGGAGCCGCCAGCTTGGCAAAGTCCAAAGATTAAACCTTGTCTATTCAAAAATTGTGCAAAAGTTGCAGTGCACAAATGCTTGTCAACCAGCGGAAACAAAGTTGCTGATCCTGAAATATTTCGCCAATTAAATCCAATATTATATTATGTGCTGCTTTATAATTTGTGGGCTTTATGGGGGCGGAACAGAACTTACCTCAGCAGGTACATACTGGTCCACAGCAGTTGCCACAGTGGCACAGCAGATCCAGATCAGCACCACCACAGACAGGATCAGAGTGGTGGTTAGGATCCACCCTGGTAGCCAAGGGTTCCTGAGGAGATAATTACAGCTATGAGACCCGAGTGACTAATTGCACGTTCTTGGAATCGAGTTGACAATTGAACTCCCTAGAAAATGGGGAGATATGAGTTTACAAACCTGGAAAGACAGTTGAAGAGGTTGTATTGATCATCATAGCCACGGTCCCTGGTCATATCTCGGTCCCTCTCCTGGATTAAAGTGCGCTGATAATCTTTGTAAACTGGGCTCATTCCAGGAACTTTTAAATGAGAATTAAAAATTACTTGACATGCAGTGTTGAAACAGAAAAAAGATGGAATCTGTCTGTTGCACTTAAAAAAAGGGACGATAATACTCTTGATAACCCACACGGCCATTGTTGATTATAATGAGGAAACGTGTACATTTTTACATGCGTAAAGGTATATGCAAAATCCAGTTCTGACTCTACAAGCAATACTTTTTGGATAATTATTGGATCGTATGAAAACGGAGTGGAAAACCTACAGCTCTTCTGTGGCTCTTCCTCTTTTTCCACTTCAAACAGGGAGAAAAACTGGACATGTGGTTCAGTCTGTTAAACAGAAAACGGAGATGGATTTTCAACACTGTATTTACAATTGGACCTTAACAAGATGTTTGCATACAGAAGGTCGAATTGCCTCATGTTTTTTTCCCTACCCGGTTCATACTCTGTGCAATACCTGGAAAATGACAACTTTGCCGTCATCAGCCTGGAGGTAGAACGTCCAGGTGGAAGTGATGAAGCTGTGGGCCTGATTCATCACATCATCCCAAAAGCCTCTGACCAGAGTCATGGGGTACAGCATGTGAATCCTGGGCATCATGGCCTCCAGCTGAAAAGGGAATAAAGCAACACAGAGTGAGACGCATGCACCGGGTAGGTACCGCCCCAGAATGTAGCAAACTGGCATTACCTGCTCATGCCGTTGCTCAGCAAACGGAAGCTGATTCTGACAGCCCAGGTTGCACGCGTACTGCTCATCGGAATGGCTGTAGGCTTCACGGCAGGCTGCGGGAGTTTTAGAGGTGGGAGGTGTGAGGGGGGGTCACAAATGTTAAAAAACAGGAATCGAGCGGGTTATGAAGCGATATTAAATACGACCGGAGGCTCACTTGATTCACACTCGGATTTCGTCTGATTGAGATCGTCACCGTCGCGAACAAACTGGCAAATGGAGAACAGACGGCAGCCTCTCTGGCAGGCGTAGAGTTCCTCCTCCTGCAAAACAAATAAACAGGACCAGCTGATTGCCTTGACAAACCAGAAAAACAACAACCAGCACCACCACCACCACCACCGTAGGAGACGACTCGCGTTTAAACGCTCATACAAATGTCCTCCTTCGCAAGCAACATGCCAGTAAACTAAATTCCCTTGTGCCGAAGTGCCAGCGGGGTCCACTTTGCGTCCAACAAGACACCAAACGTTAGCTGACGCTAGCTGACATTGTCACTTCCTTCCCGGAGAGGCGAGTGCGCGGCACTCACCCGCGGAAACGTGTGCAAACTGTACGTCATTTCACATGACTTGTGGCAAGACGATGTGCTTCCCAACACGCTGTCGAACACATCGGCAGATGTCGATGTGCAGGCGAAGAGCGCGAGCAGTCCCAGCGTACAGACGGAGAAGGCAAGCGTCCCCATTTTGTCAGCGAAAACTCCAAACAAATAACACGGTGTTGTGCCTTCCTCTTCTTTAATCGGCCTGGAATCTCGCGGTGACTGCGACTCTCGCGAGACCGTTACGCAAAGCGTTACTGCGTTTAAGTGATGCTCGTAAACAATACAGGTTGTACAAAAATACTTTCTGTAGCATGACAATGCAGAATGTAACTTTATTTACTTGATTGCACAGTATTTGTACTTGCCCCTAACAAAAGATAAGCAAACCAAAAATGGTTCAAATATACATCCTGAAATACACAAATTCCTTCCCTACATTGGTTTTGCTTTCGAGACATAAATGAGCCTTATGTTATGATTTTGTTCAAGAAGATTGTTTCAAGAGGTAAAAATTGCAAAGTGTATTAAAGATAGTAACTTGAGGATTGAAATAAATTCTGGAATAGTAAACTCAATAATAATGTTTTCACTGTAAGAATAATGTTATGTTACCATAATATCGGTGTGGGGGATCATTCTGTAATTATTAACATTCATTTAGTTAGGCTATTAATATGACTAATACTTATCTACTCAATTATATAAAATGACTACAAAACGCAAAACCATTTCTCTGTTACTCACATGTTAGGTGGGCTCTGTTATTTCCGACAGCATTTGAAAGCAGCATTGGTCCCTACTGTTTACCATCGAGTGTCAGCTTCAGCTAGCTAGCCTTACCAAACAGAACCTTTCAACGTTGTGGTCATACAGGAGACCATCAACGGGTGGAGGGTGGCCAAATGAGTTAAACCAAGCTAGCAATGACTTTAATACATTGTTTTTATTCGGTAATAGTAGTCGTCCAACAGTTAGGTAGCGTTAACCGAGTAACTGTATGTAGCAGTTAGCATTTAGCACTGAGGCTCTCTGGACCCTCCTTATGAACTTTTTTATTGATACGCATTTCCCCGTTATTATTATTGAAGTGTCACCAGCTGTAGGTTCTTCAAACCACCTGCTAACGCTAAGTAGCTTGTGTGTTTTGAGGATGGACAAGTTTGTAGTGCGGCTTACCAAAGGGGGGACGCCTGCAAAACCAAAAGGCAACGAAAAGGTTTACAAACAAGCCACAATCGAATCTCTGCGGGTGAGCCATCGGTCCTGCGTGTGGGTGAACGGTTGATGAACGTGTGGGTGAACGGATGAAACGTTACTCCCTGACAGACGCACCTACACGTCCCTGTGCTTGGTTCGTTACAGAGGGTGGTGGTGATCGAGGACATCATGCGGTACAAGTCCATCATGGAGCTGCCAGACCAGAGCAAGGACGACCTGCTGACCGCCTTGACAGAGCTGAGCAAGAAGATCCCATCCAGGGAGGTGCTCAAGTCCACCAAGATAGGTAGACCGAGACTGCTGACACAATGCACAGCACATGTAGAACGCACAAACATGTACTGTGAGGTTGAGAAGGGTTAATATTCAGTTTAAAGTTCACACCTCAGGTGGTCACACTGTTCAGTTTAATGGACAGTTCATAGGTTGAACACACTGAACGGTCACAGGCATTGCCAATTCAAGTAATAACAATGCACATTGCTCTAATTGGTTCATCGCATTATGAAAACCTCCCTGTCTCCGAAGGTCACACGGTCAATAAAATGCGCAAGCATCTTGATCCTGAGGTGAGTTCGATGGCTGCAAAGGTTTACACCGACTGGAGGACATTCATCGAGGCGAATTCTAACAAGCCGGGTATTGAAGTGCGCTCGGACACACAATCTGAAGGCCTCAGGAGCAACGCAACAAGGCTGCTGTCTGAGGCCCTGGAGGTCAAGGTGAGAAAGAGCGCCCCAGTGAAGTCCTATGTGGAAATTAGATTTTACGTCATATGTTCAGACATGGCAATGGATGGGATTTTTTGGCAATAGAAAATTGATGGAGCTATTAAAAATAGTGTTACTTTCAACGGTTGCTTAAAAAGAAACACAAAGTATATAAATCCTTTGATCTGTTTGCTTATGCATTTGTGTTTTTTCTGTTCTCATCTAACCAACAGGAGGATTCTGGTCTTATAGACAACATAGAGAGAGAAGTGTTTCACCAGAGCTCCCGGTTAGTCAGCAGCTCATACAGACGGACTGTTAGAGCGCTGGTGTTTGCCTTCAAACACAACACTGATATCCGAACTCAAGTGAAGCACAACACAATATCAGTCAAACAGTTGGTCTCTAAATACAAGAAATAACTGGCATTGAAATGTTCTGGTGTGTTTTTTCAAAGTTATGTTTTTTTAATGCATACATTTTTCACTTGTTCTCATTTTCTTTATTTTCTGTTAAGTGGCGTATTGTTTGGTAATGATATTGTCATCGCTTTGTACTGGGACTCTACAGTTTTTTTTCTTACTGTTAGAACATTTTTATACAAAATACAATTGAAAATAAGACAAAGAAAGCCTCCGAGTTCTTTGTTAAGACCACACGAGACCATATAATTGTGTACTATATATCTTAAAGCAGCACTAACCAAACAATAGCTATCACCATGAGAATAACGGCGAGAACACAGATGCTAATAAAGACGATGTCGCTCAGGTCGCGAGGCACAGCTTCCGGACCCCCTGTGTTGTCGTCGCTGCCACTGTCGGTTTGCTGGGCAGTAGGGCCTGCTCCTCGAGACGTCGCTCCTCGGCAGAAATGATCGACACCGATGCAACCTTCCACAAGGCTTTGCACTGCGCTCAATATTCTCTGTACCACCGTGCTCTCTCAAAACTATGGTTAGAATTTCTTATGACCAAATTGCAGAAGATATTCAGATGTTTTATTCAAATGTAAGTTTTCTAACCATCGTTTTTCTGTGGATACAAAACATTTTTAAATTTTATGGCACATCAGCAGCTTTACAATGCTTTATCGTGGTAATGATATTGTCATCGCTTTGTACTGGAACTCTACAGTTTTTTGATCTGTTTGTTTATATTACTGTTAGAACATTTTTCTACATACAAATTGAAAATAAGACAACGAAAGCCTCCGAGTTCTTTGTTAAGACCACATGAGACCATAAGCGTGTACTATGTATCGCTAAAGCAGCACTAACCAAACAATAGCTATCACCATGAGAATAACGGCGAGAACACAGATGCTAATGAAGACGATGTCGCTCAGGTCGTGAGGCACAGCTTCCGGACCCCCTGTGTTGTCGTCGCTGCCACTGTCGGTTTGCTGGGCCTGCTCCTCGAGACGTCGCTCCTCGGCAGAAATGATCGACACCGATGCAACCTTCCGCAAGGCGTCGCACTGTACTCTATATTCTTGCACATTCCTCTGCTTCCCGTCAGAGAAATCAATGAAGAGTTTATTTACCAGCACCGTGATGTTCCGGTGTTTCTGCAAGGGATCAAGTGTTAATGTTACAGTGTTATTTCGAAAGGAAGTTGTGAATGTCTCGGCCAAAATCCACATCTTTAAAAGCTAAAGGGTTAGTAAGTGTATTGAAACTGTAGCTAGTCACCTGGCCGGCAGTACCACAGTTGACAAACTGAGCGAGGATCTTGTATGAGGTGGCCGTCAACTGAGCTGCACAGGTTGGGTCTCCCAGGTAGATGTTCTCCCGGTCCAGCTGAGGTAAGGACTGCTGTGGTATCAATATGGTGAATTCTGATCTTGTGCAGCTAACGTTTACAGGCACCACTTGGATCGGCGGGATGGGAGGGAAGACACAGTACACTGTTTTTTTGTCAAGATAAATGTTTTAGCGTGAGAGCGTAAGAGTTTGACTGTGGGCATTTTGAGCAAAAGGGGCGAATGACTTAGACGTACAGCTCCCATAGCATACATATAACCAATAACCACACAAAGAACATTTACCTCCAAGATAAGAAGCAGTGAACCCTCTATGAGCCTCATTTCTGTCCGTGCTGAGGACCACCAGCAACTTGTTGCCCTTGGAGACGAGAAAGGGGGGCTGGTCCCTGCCACACCAGCGGCCCAGCAGGGCGTCGGCCTGAGTGTCTCCATCGTAAACGGCGACAGAGTCGTAGGCACACTCATCTGACAGACCGTTGCGGTCTTCCAAGTCCATGACGGGGAAAAAGAGTTTGATGCGGTACCCCGCTGCTAGAGTGACGCTCCAGTGGCAGTTGATGTTGTTTGGGTAGATGTTTGGGAAATGCGGGCTGCTGAAGTTGCCATTTACAGCCGACAGGACCTGCTGACATTCACCTGTTAGGGCACAGTTGATCAGAGGTGAATGCGGAAAAAAAATCTTTCTGTTTTAGAAGTTGTGTTATTATTGAAATTAAGTCCTTTTTAGTTTCATGTTTGCACATTTTAGGGAAACGTGCTTTCTACCCGACAGTTTGATTACAAGATCAAAACCACTCTCAACTGGCAGAGATGGTCTTAGTCTTCTAATATAACTTTTAGCAAAAAACAAGATTTTCACTCGCTTGGTAATTGGTTCATGCTCGACAATGTGAAATGGGGACAATCTATTATCAGCTGTCCAAGACGTATTCTCTAGTGATTTCCTTTGATTCAAGTCCCTGGTTTGGCAAGAACACTAAAGAATGTTTACTTTCTTACTTTTTCTTGTTCGCGGTAGTAATGGTGTGAGACTTGATGAGCTGTGCTCTATTCAGAGATGGTGCTTAGTACCTCGTACTAGAGGTGATATTTCTTGTGTCGTGTTTGAGGTCTTTCTGTGTACCTTGTTTCTTCCCATATGATGTATGTGCATTTTCTGTTGCTTTTTTTCTTCTGAATAGGAAAAATTTCTGTGAAGTGTGCTTTACACATAGATCCCAATGTCTAACATAGTGACAGTAGATATACTGAGCTTTTTTCAGTTACAATTCCTGCAGGTACATCAACAATCAAGTCAAGGGCGTCAAATTCTGAAAGCAAGTGATAAGCCTTTTGCATACAGATGTGTATTTTCAATACAACTAATCCCACCAAATTGTCCTACCTGAATAATAGTAGGCCTTGAACCCACGTCCACCAATGTTGAAGTCGGACTTGAACATGACCAGGAGATGGTTTGACGAGGACACTGTGTTCGGGGGTCTTTCTGCCCCGCAGTATTTACCCAGGTGGCGATGGGTGACTGTCGGGCCATCAAACAAGGCAACAAAGTCGAAATGACATCCCTCGTTGTTTTCCAGCTGGAAGTCCAAGAAGACCAAGGTGACCACACTGTTGTTGGACACGCGGATGGCCCAAGAGCAGTCGGCATTGTTGCTGTACTCATGAGGGTAGCCCGGGCTGGAGATTACGCCTGAGAGGCCAGTTAAGACTCCTCCACACATATCTAGAACGGATGGGAGGAAAACCGAAATGCAAAAACACTCTCAACTCCGTTTTTGGGCAGTTGGCCCACTGATCCCTGTCATATTGCGTCAAACACAACGAGTTACCTTTCCTGTAGTCAACACTGAAGCCTGTGTAGGCCACATGGCGGTCGGAATGGAAGAGGATGGACATGACATTCCAAGAAGAGGTGAACTGTGGAGGAGGGATGTTGCCACAATATCTCCCAAGGAGGTTGCCCTCATCCTCAGCTATGCCGTTGTAGATCTTTATGTAGTCGTAGGCACAGTTAGCATGGTACTCCAGCTCAAAGTGGTGAAAGGTCAGGAGGACGGAGGAGCCTTCTGGCACAACAATAAGCCAGGAGCAGTCGATGTTGTAGGGATACAGGCCTGGGAAGTTTGGACTGGAGACGTTGCCGGATGGTGCAGAGAGGATTCCTCCACATTTCACACCTTTTTAATGGAAATAAAGTCGACTTTCAGTTCAAGAGAAAAGTAGTCCAAAAACGATTCATGACTCACTTCTTGCTCATTTAGTCATTTGACTTCTTTTTTTTCACAGACTGACATTGACCAATAGCGCCCAACTTTTGTATATAAAGTACCCGCTAGACGGAGTATTTGCATCACAGTTAGGCTTTGCTCCATCAAGATAACAAATAGCCACTCACCTTTTTTGGAATCAGCCTTGTCGACAAGCAGTAGAAAATTAATCAGGAGAGCCACCCTGAGACTCATGTTGATGTTGTTGATTCGGCTTTTGTCACGCCTTGGCGACAATATCAGCAGAGACAAACAACGCGAGTGTCAGAGAGCACAGCTTCGAGAAATCAGCAGCGATGCCTTTAGAGGTAATAGGACTTTGAAAAATTCATTCACTGCCTGAATGAGAAACCCGATACCTCCGTAGGCCACGCTTTGCCCTCTTCGCTAAATTTTAATGACTGATACCCAATGAGCACGGGTGGCTTGTCAGGAGACTGTTTGGAGAGATTGCATACATTTTTAATGACGGTCTCACACACGGTGAACATCAGCTGCAAGGCGAGTTGATAAAAGAAACAGGAAAAAAAGAGAGGAGGATTTGTCAATAGTATAAATGGCTTTATTTGAACAATGTGAGGGAGAGAAGATCCCAGAACAATGGATGTTGGGGACTAAGAAGCAACTATGTGGACTTTTCTTTTCTTTTGTAAAAGCAGCTCACGCACAACACAAAGACATTCACATCTCAACCTTGAACATTACTGTCTATAAATAAATGTACTGTTTTGTTAGATGTGTCTAGATTAACAAAAAAGAGATGAACATCTCAGTTTATTGCATCCTTTTTTAAGCTTATTGGACAATGTATTGTCCTCTACATTGTAGATCAAAATCGAAGTGGGTGAATGTTGGTTTATACATATTATAAAAGCACATCAGCAATAGAGTAAAGTCCTTGCGTAATTACGTTATATTACATGTCATTTAGCTGATGCTTTTATCCAAAGCGACTTACAATAAGTCCATATCAACCATGAGAACACAAACACAAAAGAACAAGAAACAAGAAAGTGCAATTTCATAAAATAAACTGATTTACAACTCGCTATAGATATGAGCCATTCTAAGTACAATTTAAGTGCTACGATTTTAGTCTTTTTAGTCGAGGTAGAGTCTGAAGAGGTGTGACTTTAGTTTGCGGCGGAAGATGTGAAGGCTCTCTGCGGGCCTGATGTCATCAGTCATCAACATAATCAATTGTTCCCTGTTGTTACTGGAAGAGTGTAGTTCTTAATCTTCTGTTAAATTTTGGTTCTAAGTAGTTAGAGAGATGAAGGGCTCTAAATTAAATCAAGCCTGAAGACCATTACAAGACTAACAGCCATAATAGAAAAGACTCCTTTTTCAAGTCTTGGACGGGTGGCACCGACAGGTCTTGACAATTATTGGACCTAAGATTGTGGGTATTTTATTCAGATCACATTTACACGGGCAACCTGCATAGAATTGTAACTGAATCTCGGAGGTATGGAATATTACTGAGCCTGAGATGAAAAGTTCCAGAGAAAGGTAGTTAAAAGGGACTTGATTCATTTGCAGACTCGGTTAGTCGGTTGCTTGTCAAACGTTTGGTGAGAAGTTTGATGCAATGCTCATGGTCGTCGATTGAATATGACGCTACAGCTAGCATAGCTTAGCACAGAGACTAGAGGCCGGGGGCAAACAGCTAGCGAGGCAGGTAAAATAAGAGTACTACCACCTTAAATATACATTGTTAGATCTGGGTTCAGGTCTGTGGGTAACTAAAAACGTATCTCACGATGATCCTTTTAAGTGTCACCAATATTCCATCCTTAGTTGTCATCTTACATTTGAATGTATGTATGTGTTACAGCATTTGCATTCTATTATAATAAAGAAATACTCTTTAACCGCTGCAAGAAATCCTTCTTGTCACTATAGTGTTTCTGTTGCCACTGAGACTCACACATGCAGCTTGCACTTGAGTAGAAAACAACATCCCTCATCTTGTTCACTCTGCGCTTATAGCTGTGCATCCTACTGTGTATTCAATTAACTCACATTATGTTTTAAACATGTAGGTCTTCTTAGCTGTCCAAAAAATGTAGTTCAGCATTATTACTAAATAACAGTGACTTTATATATAAAAACAGAATTGTGCCGCTTACACTTTCCTTTTCCTACTCTTTTGATTGAATTAAACAAATAATTCAATTTTTTCTATAAGTTTTTCAATTCCAGTTTTTCAAATTGAATTGGTCACTGCAAGGTCATCATCTTTTAATGCAAATTTTGTTTAAACTTTAGTTTTCCTTTTTTGGGGACCAATGCTGAATTGCCTGTCAGGCAGAGATTTCTCAAATGCCTATCAGCTCACCTGACTCATTCTTCCTCGTTTTTTCTTTTTTTAACTGAACAGGGCAGACACATGTGAGCAATCCTAACTCAGCGTATAACAGACAGGGAGATAAAGCACTCAAGTAAAATCCTGTTCTGCAAACGCGTGTTTGCTATTCCAGCGGTTCTGTGAAGGCTTTTAGAGTGAATATGTAATGGCTTTAGGGAGAAACCCTGCACCCACAGAGACCTGCTAGATGGTGCTGTTACACTGTGAAAACACTGTGAAAATCACCACTGGCTTTTGAAAAACCATGCAGCTCCATGATGAAATAAATAAGACTATGATTCAAATCAGTCAAGTGTTTTTTCTCACAGCAATCCCTGGAACTAAAGTTAACCGCCCCGCCTTTGAATTCTTTCCTTGCTGAAAACTCGTAATTGTTCAAGCATGTGAGCACCAGGCAATGCTGAAATGTGTTTTAGAAAGATATCTTTTTTTTTGAAGAAATTCAATCATCTATTAGTAACTAAATACTCAAAAAACACAAAAATTGTGTTACAAAATTCCAGTAAAATATAGGGGAAGGTAAATCAAACAAATAGCAGCCTTTAGAACTCAAGCAGTTTGATTCAATGGTTGTTCAATAATATAGGTTGTATAATACTATAGTTATTTCTATCTATTACCAACTAGTTGGCAGGAGGAGTGTTGACATATGTGTGTGTGTGTGTGTGTGTGTGTGTGTGTGTTTGGGTTGTTGTTGTTGTGGATGGGGGCACTTTAGCGGTATGGCGTCTGTCATCGTTTCATCCACAGATGATGCAAATCTAGATTTTTCTGTTTTCTTGGAGACATTTTAATGAAATGTAATTTGTTTACAAAAAATCTTTTCCAGCTAATACATATTACGTTCTACTACATGCCGCTACACCGGAACCGTTGGTAACGGCTCACTCTGATGAATGTTCTCTCAAGCTCGTGACAGTCGGGTGCAATGAGATGAACGCATAAACATCTCTGTCGGAGGACAATAATGTTTCTGACACAGCCGGCAGCCGGGTAGAGCATCTCCATGCCACCCCCAGGTGCTCAGGATGATATGATGTCTTAGGGAGAATGATTTATATTTTAATAATGTTTAATGTATGGAGTGTTTCTGCAGAAAAAGCCTATAAGGATAACTCAATTTCATAATGCGTACTGTTTGACCGTAGGACGGTGTTTAGTACAGTAGTGTTTTAGTGTATATTCTTTACATATCTAGCTGGATTCTTGTCACCTGTTTCAGCTGCTTTTTTAACTTCAGCATCACAACCAAATTTCTAGAGCATGTGTGGCAATTTTGTGCGCCATCCAAACTGAGTGTATACAAAGGAAACTGTACTTTCTCCAGCTGGTGCCAATTTACAGACAGAAATATTGTTTCTTCTCTCTCACAGGGATTTCTCTGTACCACCTTCATCACGTTTCCACCCTCTCTCCCTACCAAGGACAGTATTGATATGCCTATGCACCTGAAATTCAGGGAGCTCATAGATTGGATTATGGACCATAATGAGCTAAGCCTCTTTCCATACTTATGAGGGCAATGAAATCCGTTATCTGGACTAAGCGACAAAAGGGAGAAAGATTTGACTTCCCATGAAAACCTCCACTACTCTCAGCTTAAACAGGATGATGTGTTATGTTGGTGTTTGTTTTAGCTATAATACAAGTTATATTTTTATAATGTGAATACGTATCAAAGGCATCACAAAAAATGACGCGGAAACAAAGTAAAATGCAAAAAAGGAGATTGAGGAAAGGATTTAGGATTTAGCTGGCTCGATTGGAACCTTTTTATTACTCATAAAACATATTGCATGTAAAAGTAGTTTATTTACTGCTGCAGCAAAAATATTCTCTCAAAGATTGATGTTTGGCATATTTGATCTCAATCATTGTTACAAATACAAAAACTACAATTTTGAGAAAACAATATAAAATGAATACACAGTACACATACTTTTTTTCCAACCAATGGACAGCAACAAAACTGAAAAAGTAAATGATTATCAGATCTGTCAGATCATTAATTCCATCACTAAGTAATAGCTTTAATTAGCTTCAATACAGATGTTATTTTTATGAGATAGTGTTCAATCAAGTTTGTTTGAAAAGAGAAAGGCACAGGTGTAACTGACTGTTAGCCATGGCTGTTTCATTTGATTGCATCAGTAAGCCTCATCATTGAGCAGTACAAACTAATACCATTAGTTTACTTTTTCTTGTTAGTCAGAAAGTTTGTCAGAAAGTGAACACAATTGAACGGGGCAGAAATAGAGGCAACCGGGTTTTTCAGACCGAGTGATGCGTACGTTGCTAACAAGTTGGCTCTTTTAAGAAGAAAATGAAACGCAGCTTTAAAAAAAATTCTGAATACATTTATTTATTTATTTTTAAATAAAAAAGCTGGACGCTGAACAAATAACATTATTAAACAAAGTATACATTTGATTTTATGTTTAAGAATTTAATTTAAGAATGTTTTAATTGTGTGTTATTTTTTTATACGACCATGATTGTATCCCACTTTTTAATTGTCGATATCAACAGATAATTCAATGTAAACCAAACCTAATTTTAATTCGACAGAAGTCTTTTGATGCTAAGCCAATCCAACTGCTTCATATTCAATGTTCAACGTGGCATCGACCTTCATCTAACTCTCAAACAACCCATCTCCTGCTGATCCGTTAAATATCAACAACACTCCAATATACCATGTGTCATCTTGCATTTGAATTCAAATAAAAGTGTTACAGCATTTGCACTTTAATGTAATCAAAAATAAAAAACCCCGCAGTGAGAAATTGTCCTGTCACTACTGTTCCTGTTGCTGCTGGGGCTCACACCTGCAGCTTGTACTTGAGAAAATAACAGCCTACATCCTGTTCAATCTACATGTTTCATCAATATGACAGATCATATCTATGTATACATAACGTGAAATGATGGTATTCTGGAAATTATAAGTGTAGGTAGACTATAATGACATTAAAGTACATTTTGTAGAATATTAAAACGTCTGATGTGAGTCTACAAAACAAAGTACCGTTACTTTCAACAAAATACATATGAAATCTTTTGCACCTTTAAGAGCAACAAATATATTTGTTTACTATAACTAATAAGCAGCAAATGACAATGGGACTTATCCAGACAAGGTGTGTTCAGGTACAGTAGTCAGAGTGGGTCAATTGCGAACTCGCAGATCGTACTGCAAAACGGCAGAAGGTAAAATGCACACTTTCTGTGCCGGTTGAGTTCTTTTAGAAGCGCGAGTGGAACGCGAACTTGGAGACTCGATGGAAGTCAGAACTATTTCCTCTCAACTTGACACTCTATAAGAGTTTCAGTTCCCGATTTAGCTGCTTGGCCCTTGACCCTTGAAGGTTAGCCGCTAGCTAGCTGGGGAATAACCTGGAGCACGTAGCAGCTAGCTAGCTGTTTAACGTATATTCCACAGGAGCTGGTAAAATAAAGTGAGAGTGAATACTGGAATTATATATAATAAGCTACTGTTAGCAGAGATGGTTCGCTCAACGGTCCCGGCGTTCATACCCAATGCTAGGCCGAATATTATCGCAGTACAAATAACACAAGTGGAGCATCATGGCTGTTTGACTTGAACTGAGTCGTCTTTATTGAACGCAGGTTCACTTGACCTCTGTTAGGTCACATGTCCATTCAGGGGCATCCTATTGGCTACCGCTTAACACACAATACTGTATAGGAAAAGTAAATATAACAGATTGTGACAATGGAGGGCATATACTCATATATGTTAACAGCTACAAAAAAGCAAGACCTAAATGAACGTGTCTCTATAACAAATGGACAATAAACAACGGTGAACAAGTAGGACATGTTCATTTAAACAATGTGTTTTTGCTGCCATCAAGTGGCCAGAAAAAAATGTCTTACTAAAAAGTTGAATTCTAAACTCTGGCCTTTATTGTTTGCTGAAGTCATTTGCTCATGTGCACCTTTTCTAGCATTTCATTAAAAAAAGACTACCGTTAGTCCAGACGGCTTGGCGAACAAATAATTGCGGGTCGTCTTATCAGCTGTCAAGCAAAGGTAAGTGCTGGCTTGTCACAAATACATCCTGAGCCATGAAGTGTTATTCTGTCCAGCCAGCAACACTGCTGACCTGCTGTAATGTGGCATTGTATTTATTTGTGTCCGGCATGTGTAATAAAGTGTCATGCTGGGAGATGAATAATAACATTGTACACCCGGGGTCCCCGGTGGAGGCAAAGATTGCGTCTCTGTTGGGATGCAGACACCATTGCTACCTCTTTACACAGCTTTTTCAAACAACTATTTGTTTAATTATTATTTATCCCGTGTAATATCGGCTTCATGGGAATCTTTTGTGACACCTAGGGTGGGTTGTCACAATTCCGATAATGCTGCTTATCGATGGCACACGGCCTTTTGATAAAAGAAATGGTTTTCCTCCCATCTATGAATTTGTGTGTCATGCCCGAGATGAAAGCTCTGCCGCGTAGTCGGAGTGATGGACGTTCAGCCTGAAAACAGCATGTTGCTGCAGGTAGCTGTGAGATGATGAAATATGATTCGGGAAGGTAGGTCTGAGTAATAGATCTGTGAGGCTTACCGGACGCCAAAACCCACCAGAGCGGTTTACAGCACTATAAGGAAATATTTTAGAAGTCTGAAGCGCTGTCCTGGTGACGTTTTATCCCTTCTGTTGCAATTACAACAAGGAAAACAGTGGTTTACAAGGAATAAAGCAGTTCTTCTTGCTTGTTTCCTGTAAGGAAACAAACACACACAAATGCACATAATTATTTCTATCTAATAATAGTTTTGTGGGAAGCTCCGCTTGTTTTTTGTCACATATAGGTACCTAGTTGTAAATATATGAAATTCAACTCTGGGTACAAAGCAATCTTTGGGCTCAGTATCGTCGTATCTGTTGTAAACAAAATTAGTCGTCATACCAAAGACCAAAACACAAGGTTGGAATCCAGCTCAAATGGTATAAAAAGCCTTTAAAAAGACCTACATGGGACAATTTACGTACTATTTGCTGATGCCGTTTGTTTACATTGGTGAATTCAATATCTGATCAGCTTTGCTAATTGTGCAGATTAACTTTGAAAGGCACAATTTGAGATGCTCTTCATCCGTGAAAAGGAAAGCGTTGCTCTTCAGCGATAATATATATCACACAAAAGTAGAGCATCAAAAAGCCGAGCTCCACAAATCAATCCCAACTGAGGGGTCTAGACGGCGATGTTATTTTGTGCAAAACGCGACAGCATTTTAATTAATCACTCGCGCAGTGATGCAGTGTAAGTACTCCAGATAACAGAAACTAGAGAGAGACAGAAACGGAGGCATCCTGGCACATAAATAGAATACAATTATGGCCCTTAGCAAGAGCTCTTGATTAGGCGGTTTTAGTACCCTTTACTCACTGGGTACTAGACATCTGACTGATAATGCCTCAGCCATGGCAGAAGATTACTCCTGCTATGATACTGCATCCATATTCACACAAGAAATGAAGGGATGGAACGAGAATCAGTGAAACTAACGGCCCAGGTACTCCATGACAAATAATGGCAGTGGGTGTAAAAAAAAAAGAAAAAGAACTGTTATATCACTTATGTCACATTCTTTCATCTTTTCGAGTGAGTCTTGTAATCTGTCACTTTAACATCCTGAGACTGTCCTCCCTGATTTAACGCGCTGGTTCTCTCTGATGCTGATGTCAAAAAAAAGCACCGGATGTTTACGCCCGAGCGTCTAAGTACTCTCACACCCGTGTGAGTTATGTCTCTTGTCCATCGGGACAAGAGGGACGTGGTGTAGAATCTGTGGAGGGGGAAGGTCAGGCTGCGGGCATCTTTGTCCTTCAGCCTACGCAAACCTTCACTGAACATGTACCGTACGCGACTCAAAAGGGCCACGACCGATGTGTGTTTTCTGCTTGATAACGGCCAGCACCTCGCTGAGTGAGCAGGTACCAATCCAGCATACCGAGCCCGGTTCAAGGTCAATTATTAATTATTATTTTTGAGTTTTGCCTCAGTGGAGCGACAGGAAAAGCACAAAATACACGCAATGGTCTTTCATTGGATCGCATTGTAGCCGTGTGGAATCCGTAAAAAAAACAGTGTGTCTGGCCACAGTTCGCCTCCCCGCTGTTGACCCTTTCTGCCCAGTTGGCCTGTTCGGGTCTGAATGTGCTCGTTGCTTCCGGACAGATGGCCTAGTGTACCGGTCATTTCCCCGGCCGTGGGGGGGGGGGCACCAGGGGCACCAGCTGTATGTACTGTATGAACATATGACAACCACAGTGCCCTTCTCATTCTCATTCAAAATTCCCTTTTTATTTCGTTGCAAATAATGTGAACTCTCCCCATTTCACAACCATGTGAAAAAAAAAAAAAAAAACAATCCCACCCAGTAGTACTTGACAAAGGAAAACGCCGGAGGCGCGCCATCCGAACAGTTTTCCTAATGCAGTAATCTGACAAAACAACGTGTTACAAACGCGGAGCAGCCTCGTCGTGTTGTGACTGTCTCTGATATTAGAAGTGGCTTCGGACAGCGAGAAAAGTGTCAAACAGGAGATGCTCGCTCGCAGCCACAGCGAAAACAAAGTCCGTGTTTTGTGTGCGAGGAAACCAATTCACACGTGGAATAATCACCCCGGCGTGAACAAACAATTGGGGATAATCCACCGCGTATAGAGAAGCAACGGACGCGGCCATTCGGAAGTGACGCCCACCGGCGTGGTAATAGTTCGGGCGACAACGGCAGCGATGGAGACAGAAGGTTAACGGCCATTGGCCCCGCGACGCTCCCTGGATGCGGAATGGCCAATTACTGTGATTAATGGGAGTCTAATTAAATAAGTCTCCCTCCTAAAGAATCACCTCTAATAAAACAGCGAGGAGGTATTGCATGTTCTCGCTCACATTTTATTACTCCTACGCCGTCCATATCCGCGAGTCTCTGCGCCGTGGGTGGATCGTCAACGCCGCCCAGAAGACATTATCGTTATTTGCGCGCGGACTGATGGGAGTCTGTTTGTGTGTGTCCGTGTGCGCATGGGGTTGTTTGTGCCCTGTTCCCTCATCCATCAGTGAGCCGCTGCCCTTCTCTGATGGCCACTGAAGCTCCATTAGCACCCACAGTCCTGATTGATGTTGCGCAATACTGTTTCGGAAAGGCCGTGATTGTTCTTCTGAACCGGCGACATGCTTGTTACGCCATGCAGAAAACGGACGCCCCGGGGCCGCGATCGCGCTGATGACGGCCTCGGCAGAATGTTCGAAAACGTACCACGGCTCTGAGCCACCGTTGGGTTTTTGGAAAAAATAGTTCCGACAGTCGGGCGTGTCTTGAATGATTTTATTCCGAATTGCTCCTTGATTGACCGTCCGCACAAGCTCCCCTGATTCACATGATTCACAGCTGCTCAGTGGTTCCGTTCGAGCCCGTGTGTCAGTTCAGGCGCTGCCCCCCCATGATTGGAAAGACTCAGGCAGTCATTGTGAGAGCTGTGACAGGTCCGGTCCCCTCGCGATCAGCCTTTACGGGTTCACCGAAAACAACGTGAAAGTGAACAACGTTCTTTTATTTCAAATGGTTATGAAAGGCCACAGAACAAACGATTGCAATGCGTTAAACGTTCCTTGATGAGACGGAAATGAAAAGGGGCTGTCGAAGGGGAGATTGGTTATATTGTGAGATCAGACCCTGGTTTGGTTCCACAGTGTCACCTGTTTCCCTTCATAGTGTCAGTGAAGTCGGACAGCTTGAGAGTTGTGTTGCTGCTCTTCAACGTGGCCTTTGAATTGTTGTCTGCATTCGTTAGTGGGAATCAATGGCACCGCGAGCACCAGGGGCCGGCTGCCAAAAACATCCACGCCGCGAGACAATGAGGGAGAATCGCCGGCCTTGTAGCCTGCTGATGAGTACACAGTCTCTTTGATTCCGCAGTTGGAACGGAGATGTTGAGCTTGTAGCCCGCCGGACTGTCAAAAAGAAGCTGGTCCAAATCACTCAAGTCTGGGTTTACTTTGTGCCAGCTTTGCTTTGTTTGTGGCTCTTTGTTGTCATCATCAAGGTCATCTCGCAGAGGGCGCGGATGGAAAGGCAAAATAGTCGACGCGTTGTCTGGTTCCTTAAAGGATTGCTTGCTTAAAGTGTGCGTTACTGATGATTACGATTATTTAGTTCCTGTGTACGGAGATGCAAGGAAATACGAGGGAGACGACATGCGGGAGAGGAGAGTGAGATTCAAACCGACGTTCATAACTAGCTGAGCTTCCTACGCGCAAGCAATTCTTTTTTTTTATCGCGAAATGAGTGCTGTTTGGCGGGTTGCTGTACATATTTTCTTCCTACTTGGCTGCAGTTTATGCATAGCCTTATGTACAATCACATGTGACAAAGTGCAGTGATTGCTTTGCTGCATATTGAACGCAGCATTTTAGTATTCCAACGCCGCACGTTATTACACCCGTTTCCACACATTAACCTTTCCTGAGTTCTTTCCTCGCCGTTGTGCCCATGTGTTCCTGGACTATGATTAATATGCCTCCGCCCTCATGTGATAAAATCCAGCGTGTCTCCCCCGCCCGGCCCCCCTCCCTTCCCACCTACAACTCCAGTCACCTTATTATTTTTGAAAGGTTGTACGGCCACCGAGCTTAGATTATTCCATTCCCTGCTCTACAGCTTATGTCCCTTCCTCATTCAAATGTGCTTTTTCTTCTCCAGGAATGGAATATGGAAATGTGTTAGAGCGTGTATGCAGATGATGTTTCAATATAGCGTGTTACCATTTCATCGACTTCCCACCAGGACAGCTCGCGTGGATGTCCTCGGTTGGCCAGTCTTCTCCCGGCTGGCTCTTCGTGGCTATACAGCGACGTGGGGCGGGATTGGACCAGCCTATGTGACAAATAATGGTGCGGTGAACGTTAATCCTTTATTCCACAGCGACTCTCTGTTTTAGTGTACGATGATGTCATTTGGCTTTAGGAACTTGAGGTGAAGGCCTCTTCAAGGATAAACATTATTCTCTGTTTTTGAATGTCAAAAAATCCAACGGAAAGGAGGAAAGCATCAATATCATGAGTAGTCTAAATATTTTTCCACCTTCTATGTCATTTAACTCAAGCTCAGGCCAACAATTTGTTTCTACTGAGGGTAAAGTTAAAAAAAAAAAGTGTTTATTTTGTCTTTCTACGGGATCCTATCGTGACGACATCACACATTTAGATATTGTGCTACAAATGTATCTAAGTGGATAATAAATAGTCCTCTCTAAAATAGAAAAGAAAAAAGGATTATATTGAAATGTGTGTAAAATACTCAATATTACAGTATTTAAACCACAAAGAGTATGTGGTGCATTTATTCACTGAACTACATGAAAATATATAATTATCAAGATTTTAATGACCTAAATCATGACAAAAGATGTGAGCAACGCCCCTCAGCCCGTCTGAAGATATTCTTTGGTTCATCTTCATGAAAGGAAGAAGTCCACACACTGTGTCCAGGCTGTCGTGTCGAAATGTCATTACAATAAACATGAATAATTGACACAGGTCGTCTAATGAAACATTCATAGAAAAGTATCAGCTGGATCCGTTATTTGCGCCCGACAAACATCGGACCCCTGGAATATTCTATCTACGATTATCTTTTATGCATGACACCGTCTATTATTTATTAATTGTGGTGTTTTTCTACATGATAGGGAAAAGAAATGTCTCTCGGGCGACACTCATTGCTTCCCATTATCACTAATCTGAACTGCCGGAATGGATCTTTGCTCTATCCATCAAATTATGAAACAAACGTAACATTACCGTCAGGCTGAAAACTATTGAATGAGACTTTTGGACTATTAGGATGAAAAAACATTCATTTCTGACCTCGGCAGAACTTTGCACATTGAAATGTTCTGGTCTGCGACGCCTCCGGCAATGTGGTCACAACACGGACGGCGAGGAAGCCGCTATCAGGTGTTCTTCTCTGTCCACAACTGAAGCAAACCGGCTTCTCTCTCTCGAGTCCCAGGCCCGTCACTTTGAGAAGAGCATTTTGTTGGTGTGGACCGACCCGCTCGGCAGCTCTCCGACACGTTGGCCATTTTCACGCTTCCCTCGAGTGAGGTCGTGAAAGATTCAGTGTTTCACAATGTGTCTCTGCTGGAGTGCTCTATTTCTGCTTCTATGTGAGGTGTCCAAGTGGCAGCAGAGGAAGTGGAACTTTAAAGGAGGATTTTGCTTTATTGCTTTATTGCAGGTGTTATTTGTTTTTCTAGTTTTCGCCATCATTTCTAAAAGTATTGTCTGAGATAAAGGAGCACGGTCACTTTGCTGGGAAGACGTCTTAGAGGGAAAGAAACATAGGCGGGATGTTCGAATGTTACACAAGGTTTTGTTTTTAAAAAGCTCCCCGGGTTATAATTCATAACGTGTTTTGCAAAACTTTCTGTCTACAACCCTGGTGATCACGTGACTGTGGCAGATCCCAGGGATGTTTAGTCAATCAATGAAGACTAACCTGCAGCTATGTTGTTTTAACAAAAAATAAATTCCTGCTGTTTGCTTGTTAAAATCTGCAGCCGTTAGGGTTCGCTGCTCTTCTCTGCCTTACATCGTGGCAATCAAATAAGTTTAGGTGTATTTGAAGATGAGCCAGTACTTTATAGACGATCAATTAAAAAAAATAGTTTGTGAATAATATGAAATTATTTGAGGAATTAAATCAATTGTTGATTGCGATGATAACGCCCTGTTCCTTACTTTTCACACATTAGTTTTATTGGGTATGATTTTATTGTTACTGTTAGAAATAGAAGCCAAATCTAGACAAAAGGTCAGTACTATTCAACTGGAATTATTTCAAGTCACACAAAAGGATTGGAGGACACCTGTGGTAGCTTTTCATTACTTCTCCTCATCTAGTACAAACTATTGATGATAAGAATGGTAATCATAAATGATCACTGTGTGTATTGTGTGCTGTCCGACCGGAGAGGGGCCTCGTATCTCACTCCAGAGCGCGCGTGTGTGTGTGTGTGTGTGTGTGTGTGTATTCACATGTCTCGATCTGACCGTCTGATTTGGGCAGAGGCTTTTCAGAGGCGTTCACGCGGTGCAGATGCCCTTTCCATCATGGCAGGATCTTGCTCCTGATGTCCCCTTTGTCACCGTGACTGACGGCATCGAGGGCAAGAGCAGGAGGGGTCACCCGCTCCCTGGCGCAGGACCACCTGTCAGAGTCAGCGGCGCTCAACTGATGACGTTTAAGATCAACCTCGGGGGCAGTGGACTTCACTTCAAGGATGAATGCCTCATAAACTCAGCGGCGGAGCATTCATTAGCTCCATTAGACCCAAACTTTCAAAGGGGGGCCCGTGCCATTGACCCGAATGGAGCGAATTTGGTCGGAATCATCACTCACCCAATGTCCAGTGTTTGATCCTTTCCTCGGGGGTCCTACTTGTCAACATTTTTTTTGGGCTGATGGCCCATATCTGCTTTTTACGGTATGATTAAATTCGCTTTTGGCTTTTGGTGGGAAATCACTTTTTCTGCACATTTGGTGTGTGTCGCGGTAATGGACGTGTGATGTCACTTTGTCGGGGTATTTCCTGGGAATAGGTGGTCCCTTGCCTTCCGGAGGAAGTTCAGCGAAGCAGGAAATTGAAAAAGGTGGTGCAACCAGATTGAAAGCCCATCACCTTTATTAAGCCTTGTTTGCGCAGACAGAAAAGTGAGCGTATTCATTTCACGCCTAAAGTTACAAGTGTCAGCTGCAGCCGTTTTCTACTTAACCGGGAATGGGGAGCCGAGACGGAGCTGCTGTTATCGTCGCTGGCCTTTTAACAGGTGTGGCGGATCACTAGAACATCACCTCGGCGAGCTTGCCCGTTGATGTACGGCTTATTTTGCACTCCAAGTCAGCAATCAACATAACCGGAGAGGAATTTTATGTTGATACGCCGATAAAAATCTCCCTGTGATCCCGATGAATCAACCTCAGTAGAAACAGGATCAGAGTATTTCAGAGGAACACGAAATCACAGCGACATCGGTGAAACTTGCACTTCAGGAATGATTCTCTTTTCCTGCAGTGTGGTTGTTAATATTCTCTTTTGACGTCTCGCTGTGGAGGCATATTAGCAACAAGGGGAAGACAGCCAGCTGCAACAGTGGTCCGAAGTCACCCTGTGAGAACCCCGCAGAACCCCACACTTAGACAAGAAGCGGGGGCCATGAGGGACGGGGATTTAAAAGTGGGTCACGAAAAGAACGTCGAGGGGCCGCTGTGGAAAAAAAATAAATAAGAAAAAAGTAATTTGCTGAGAATTGAATTTCTCATGATGCTTGAGGGAAATGGAGCTGTCAAAAGTATTCCAGTCGTGCGAGAGCCGCACTTTCTACGACCCCACAGGGACACTGAGGCAGCGTGGGAGGGCGGTGAGGGCAGGGCTTATGGAAACAAATGGCACCACGGTAATATCACATATAATTGTGATTTATTGCACCTCATGGTCGCTTGATGAGGCCCACTGTTCTTAGATATGTCAGAAGGACATTTTAACGCCGTGAGAAGCTTTATTGGAGTATCAGGGCAAGAAGTTAACGGTTATTGATTAAGGAATGCGCATTACTTCTCCTACCCAGTTAATCCCAGATACAAATGTTAAAGGGAACGCATCCCTTATAACCTTTCTGCTCTTTGCACTGGTGCTGGACACCTCTGTCCCAGGACCTTGACTTCGAAACAGGAAAAAAACTAATAATTTGCTCTTTCCAGGGCAAAATGATTGGTAAGAAGAGACAATTTGAGGAATAATTAACGTGTCTTTGTCTTTTTTCGGCAGCGTCTGTGCACTGACCTTTATCTCAACCAATTAGGCCTACTGATCAATTGCGAAACATATTTCGGACAAGATGTGTGAAACTGTCGCCTTCTTGGACTTCAGTCAGTCTAAAGGAGCTATTGTCAATGCCGAGGCGGCGTTAATGATTGTTTGCTCGTGGGGGTGATATTGACCACAGATGACTAGGCTTTTGTCCGTGTCCACCTTTTGCCGGTGTCCTCTGTTAAACTCTCTTTTCACTCGACATTCTTCTCGCCCGGGTGCATCTTGCAGCTGCCGCCCTGTATAAGCCCCCCCCCGTTATAGGTTACATAAGCACGAGAGGTGCTCTCCAGTTCGAAAAAAAACAAAAAAACACAAGCAAAGTGGATTATCTGTGACTCATTCCAACAGTCATGAACACTCGAAGAATTTTCTAATTTGTTTGATTATCTTTGAAGTGACAGTCACGCATAGTAATCCCGCTTCATGCTAATGTGCTGCTCCCCTTCCTTTCCTCGCGGACCGAGGCTGAAGACTTTGGCATCTGAGGATTTTTGACGTGCGCGTGTGTGGCAACGCAGGCTCTGAAATACGGAAATGCAAATGGAACCAGTGTGATCTGTCAATCTGAGTCCGTCAATCCTGTGCCATGGGTGCTGCTCATTGGCCGAGCGGTGGAGGGGCTAATTAACAGCCAAAGCCTGGTGGTTTGGTTGCCAACATCCACAGAAGGGCACGTTCCCGATGCCAGCTGGTACCCGAAGGGTAACTGGGTTTGGATTAATGGAAAGGATGCAGCAAAGGGGTGAAAGGAGCGTCTTAGGGGCTCACAGTTATTCCAAAAGCCACCCACCCGACGACGTCGGCCACAGGCGGCAACCTCGGGTTTTGAAAAGTGCAGCCAAATGCGAGTAAAGTTCCTTTATTGGAGTGCGACTGCTCCAGGAGCAAAACGTTTGCGTGTTCTTTAAGAAAGATGTCACTCGAATTGTTACTTAAAGTCAGCACTTTATAATCACACATAGCACTTTTGTAGTTTGGCTCTGTTGAAGAACTTCCTTGTTTCTTGTTGTTCTGGTACTGTTCCTTCTTGATTGAATGAACCTATTGTAAGTCGTGTTGGATAAAAGCGTCAGCTAAATGCTAAACGTAAAAACGTTTCCCTTGAAAGAATTCCCAAATTGCAGCACCTGCGTGTGCTTTGGGACATCAATGAAAATGTTTGGCCCTTGATTAAGGAAACATGCTGTTGACAGATTATTTAAAAAACTCAGTCGATAAAGTTATATTAAAAGCAAATGTCCAGCAGGAAGGAATTTAGGCTGCCTGGTTTATTAAGCAGGAATCATGCGTATCTCGGTTGCTTGTACATCACAGAAAGAATACTACATCCGGTACCATGAAACCATGCAGTATTTTAATGATATCTAGTATTCGGTGCACAATTACCGTTTGCTGCTCAGGTTCACTGTGCTTCCTGAAGCATTACGTTGGGTTGAGGAAGGTGACGGCACGAGCCAAAACTCGTCATGTGGGTGATGGAAAACAAGTCCCCGAGATTCATGGGTTGCTGAGCAAAGGGTTCTCCTGTGTAGCCAACTCGAGGCTCATCTGAGAAGAGAATTACACCGGATACCGTGCCAGCAGAGCACTGCGCTCGCCCTCCTGGCACTACGCAGATAATGGTGGCTTCTGATGACATCTATCAACCAAAGTAAACCATCACTTTTACAGAATCGTTCAGTTTTCTCGCTCTCCTGGTGTTTTCAAGCTCTGTTGTGCAGCTCGACCGCCAACATTATCATTTCTTTTTCAACCATGTTGCTCCTCGTCGAGCTAATGAAAGAAAGGGCCCGACTCTGAGGTGGTTCGCTATCCATCAGCTGAAGGCGACAGAAACGTTTGTCTTTGTCAGCTGAAGAAGACGTTTGGAACATCAGAGGAAAGTTCATACACATCCTTTGTGCAAAACGGTGCATAGAATGTGTTAGATATTTGATTCATAACATTAAATGTCATGTAGTTAGTAGTAAATTGTATTCTCCCTTTGGCTGCTTATACCGTGATAGAACACCTTTGCTATTTTAATTCGACTTTTTACCTTCTGTGGCAATTATATTTAATATATACAAATCATTAGTATTACATTTTTTACAATTATAATATTCACGGATGAAGGTAGCACTTTTGACTCCATTATACTCACCACCTAGCTGCTATGGTTTGCTGAGGTCATAATTATAGTATATGTCAAACTGAATAAAAGAACAATTCATTACAAATTATGTGACTATGTGTGGTCTTGTTTGATTAAACAGACCCTGTGCAATGCTCTTATATTGAGCTGTTCCATTTCTCATACGTCAACTTGAGTTATTTACAAAAATATATTCAGCTCTAGATTTTGTAATTTTTGTCTTTGTTGCCTTTTAGACCTCTGTGGTTTATTTCTTATCGATGATTAGGCGGGTGGTGTGGGTATGGAAACATGGGATTTCTGTGGTTTGCATACTTGACAATAAAACATTTTCAGCTTTTTTTGCTTGCTTTTTAGGTGGGAACCCCATTGATTCATTCATCCGGTCTCAAGATCTGTGGTATTCCTGTTTGGAGTGCAGCCGTTTACATGGTTCTGTGCAGATGCCTGGGCCACGCCTGTGTTTACCACCCTGCAGATAGTCATCTTTAATCAGCCAAGGCCACAGATGGATTCGCCTGCTACATGTAGAGCTGTGTCAGGCGTTAACATGCTCCCCATTCGCTTGCGGAGAGAAGATGTGGAGGGGGGAGGGAGAAGATAAGGTCAGCAGTTAAATATTATCGCTAACCGCGAGAGAGAGACCTGCGAGGTCTGGTGGAGGCAAAGGGGTGGAGGGAGGAGGCAGCCACCGTGCCTAAACTGCTCCAGCAATAAATGAGGAGTAACCAGGGGCCCCTCGGAGCCACAGCAGGCATCAGTCTAACAAAAGCTAGGACAAGGCTAAGGATGCGCAGCAAAAACCATCACACTCACCTACGTATCTCCATCTGTGCCAAATTGCACCCGACAACCGGGGGTACGGAAAGTGTGAGCCGCTGGTGATGCTGCAAAAGTTCTATTCTTAATGCTTTTCTGAATGACAGTCGAGAGGGATTAAGGCCGAGTCTTTTTCTTCCTATCGACCTCCAAATTGGATTGAAATCAGGGGCTATAACAAGTAGACTGTTGGAATGTAGCTGCAGGGCGTATATTTATTTAAACATCTCTGTTCACACCGGGTCTGGTTTGTTTTTCAATCAGCCGGGACACCCATTCCATCTTCTCCAAAAAGCTTGTAGTCTATTTCCGAAGCCTGCGTCACGTTCGGTAGATCCCTCTAATAAGCACAGGTCAAATAGCCTCCATAAATCATAAAACATTGCACTTTTCCTCTGGTTTCACTGGAGCTCTGCTGTAATGGAACAAGGAACCAAGATAAATTGTTATTACTGCTCCAATAGCGGAAACCACTGGTGAAAAAAAAAAAAAAAAATCAATTGTATAATCAGTGGTGGAGGAGAGGAGGAAAAGGGCGACATTGAAGTGTTCCTCCATTTCAGGTCATTCCTCTTATGGGAGCTAAGCTCTGTTCACAACACAGGTAAGGGGCAAAACAGAGCGAAATACCGCCAAAAATGATTCATACTCAACAGCTCTCATCCACCTCAAGCACCCAGCAGAGAATGTAGGTATGCGACTTTGTGGCTGCCATTTGCACTTGTTTTTGCAGGAAGTCATTTTCATTAGCAGAAGCTATTTTGCCCCGAAGTTCTCAACATGAATAATAAGCAAACTCTTGCAGGGATGGGGGGGGGGGGGGGGCAACAACGAAAAACCTGCTCTTAGCAGAGCTCTGGAAATATTTTGGGATGCTGTCTTTGTTGAGCTCCAGGTAAGAGGTGTCATAGTTTGCAGAGCGCGTCGTAATCACTCGCCTGAGGAGCATCCGGCTAGAGAGCTAATCATCACCACTCTGCCGGCTTGTAGAAGGGAGGCTGGCGTTCGGGGGGCACATTTCTCCCGCTCGTCTTCAGGCTGTTTTCGTCTCTGCGTGACTGCTGCCTGTCAAACAAGCCACAACTGGCTGAAAACGGCAATGTTCACATCAAAGCCGCTCACAACACAAGTTCATTTCCGAGCTGCAATGAAATATTCAATCAGAGCCGAGTAGCTTTTTTCCTCTGCAAAGAGTTTGTTTGCCCCCGAAAAAAAAGCTGCCCTTCACAAGTACCCCGGCAGCATCGTACTGCTCGGATACATGTTTTTATCGAAAGCTGAAATGTAAAAGTAGATGATCGCTTGCAATGGGACTTATGGGACTTACCGTGGACGGAGATTGTCTTTTGCTTCATATTTGTATTCTGTAGTCTGTATCCACTTCTTCCATGACCATGTCAACTGGTCCCGCTCAACCTCAGCCGCTCTAATTAACAACTTTTTTGAGACCTAAAAAGAAAGTAGGTGGGCAAAATAATTTGGTGTAAATCCCACATGGATCATCATCTCCTGGGAGTGCTGAAGAAGATAGGAGCCTCTTTTCACCAGACAGTAGTTGCCCTGATGTTTTGCTCCAGTGTCCGTGTGTCTGAAAATACTTTGTGATTTACCGACGCGCCCGGGATGTTTGGCCGGTGTACAGAATACAGAATCCATCCAGAGAAGCGCGCCTGCTGTTCGCACAGTTCGCCGGTGAAGAAGGAAGTGACATAAAAGTAGGCCAGCGGTTTGATTACTTCTGATCAAATGCTGATAGCTCGTCTTTAACATTCTCAGCAGCGCCGTGTCCACCCCTCAGAGCGACTAGATCAAATTCTCAATTAGGCTCGTTGCAAGTGCGCCATCGACCTTGAGAGGGGGCTTTTTTTTTTTTTTGCAGACCTTACCTGGTTTGAATGTTAAGCCTTTCGAACCACTAGAGAATAAATTGTTTATGAGTGACAAACACAACTGAAGACATGTAAAAATACAAAAGCAACTTGTTTTTTTTAGTCTTTCTTATTTTAATAAATTATACTGACAATCTGGGGAAAGCTTTGTTGTCGTAGCTCCAATAGCCCTCCATCTCATTTTATTTACAACAAATGAATTACAGCAGGTACACAATCAGTCTGTAATGGAAGCACAGTTTGTCAATAAAAAGCAAGCGCTTGTATGTTTGTAAGTGTTGAAACTTGGGAGGAAGTGATTGCTTATTAAACAGGTGGGACGCTCAAACACCGGGGTGATTAATTCCGTCACTGAGAAACTTGCATTGAGGCGTCCTCTGAAACGATGGACCTAATTGTTCCAATTTCCACCCTGAGCTCGTCTCGTCTCCTCCCTAATTCACTGTCAGTCCCCGGTGCAGACCAAGTGGACTGAAACAAAAGAAGTGACAGATGCACTGTAGCTAGTAGGTGGAAACCGAAGGCACCGGGATGCTTTGAAATGAATTAAACTGGAGCAATTATCCAGTGTAGTGAAACGGTAATTACAGGCAAATGATCTCGGGATTCATTGAAGAAAACGAAAACGTTGTTGAAGTCTCAGTGCACCCGACACACCGTGCGTTCCAGCCTCGGTGCCTTTGGGAATATCAACAAATGTGTTGGAGATTCCAGCCAAGCGGCTTCATTTGCACAAACACTGACTCCGTAGTCGGGCCTGAGCCCAGTAGGATCCTTGTTTTCACCAGCTGTCATGCAGATACAAGTCTATGGTGTATTTGTCTAATCATACCTATTGGTGTTACATTTGGTTCAGCTGCATTGAACAGTACATTAGTGTTATTAAATCTCAAGGGCTTACAAGATTTATTAATAATTTTGGACAATTTCACTTGAATAGAATCGGCTTTGGGGACATTTTGTAAATTGAATTATGTATTATGAGCTGCTCCGAGCGGGTCTCAAATATCGTTGTATAATCCTGTGAAAACGTTGTCTTCAATAACTTCATTTATTCAAGTTTATCACCCAAAACGACATTTTACAAGATTAGGGTTGACAATTTATGAAATGTGTCCTTTCGCTGGCTTTTGTCCACCACATCACCTTGAGTTTGCACATGCAAATCTCCTGGGAATCCATTGTGCCTTAAATGGCTATTGAAGCAAAGAAATGCATTAGCACGGGCTGATAACAATGGCTTGAGATGTACTATATAAGGCCATGTAATACAGCAATTTCAGCCATGTAATGTGTGCTGTGGGTAACACAATATAAGCCCCGGTGCCATGTGGGAAGTGGTGCACTGTACAAATCATAAATGGAGCTCAGCAGCCACCAAAGGCCATTCACGATAGGAAAATGATTGCTTTCCTCCCCTTAAAGCAAATTCACAGGAGCTGCTATTGAATGGAAATAAGTAATAGATTAGGGCCTTGATGGCCAAAGGAAAGCCTCAAATTGTAATATTTCATATTTAAAAAGAAACATTTTGCAACGCTGAAAACGTCAAATGAAAACACTCGATGAGTAACACGCAAAGAGCTATCACAGGATTGAATCGACAAATTGATACGATTGAATTTATAAAAAGATAACAGCTGTCCAGGATTTATGCAAGAAATTCAGACTTTCCTGAAAGCTGAAACCTCCCATGCGCCACCTCGGGGATTCCTCAGAAGTTCTTCAAAGGTTTTGTGGAGCCCCGCTCCCTAAAAAATCAATGAGGGGAAATATGCCACTGATGCTCTTGTCTCAGAGCTTTAAGAAAGTTGTCACAGTCTTGTTTGGGATTTCTCGTTATGCTCAGATTGGTGAGACTCCAGGAGACACAAGATATCTGTCATCAAAAGAAGCCGATGGCGGTGCCAATCGCCCTGTGACATAAACCTTGAGCGCCATTTCCTCGGCGGCTGTACGACGCCTCACCGCCTCCTCGAACATTCTCAGCGGTGCCGCCGTTCATTCTCGCCCATATTTTCATTAAATGCTGAGTCGTAATGGAATCAGACACGTCCTGCGCCCGTCATCCATCCTTCGTGTTGGTTTCAGCAGGGCGGTTGTGTTTGGTGATTTGCTCCTGCAGCACCAGATAATGGACACGCTGGAATGCGCGTAATTGATTTGAAGCAACGTGCCTTTTTCTTAGGTGAGCCCGACAAAGTGTTACAGATCGGACGTTCTTTTGAGTTAATGGAGGGGCCGTGCCTTTCTCCGCCGCGCGGTTTCATGAGATTGATGACGAGGGGCGAGCCCTTCCTTTACGCCCGCTCATTACTGTGAGCTCATCTCCCCGTAAACAAATAAAACGACGTGAATCTCGACTCTGTCACGAAGCTCTAGAGACCTCCACGGATCGGTGGGCCGTTTGTAATTTCCTACCAACAAAGGTTGAGAAAGAGATGTTGGTGGTGACTGATGAGTGTGGAGTTGGGGTTATTAATATATTGCCGTGTGTAATATATGCCTTTTATTCTCCAGAGGAGTCTGTGTTGTTACCCTACCGGGTAAGGAGCACGAACTGTCGCAGCACAGACCGTCCATCTTGTTTTGTTGTGTGGCTCTCAGCCTTTAAACAGACAAGACATCGGTCACGAAGGGCCGGCGACTCCTACATCCGAATCATGATGCCACAGGACTCTAATGGGGGTTAGAAAGGGCCGGGCCTTAATGCGGTGAGATTCTTTAGCAACTTGCATTAAGATATTGATTTTACTAATGCGTAGTGAGTTTACAAAATGTTTTCATTCACCATGAAAAAAGGATTTTTTGCTTTCAGCTGCATTTGTTTTGTTCCCTACCAAACAGAACCTCCATTAAATTTTTGGAGTATACAAAGTATTTTCTAAATTGATTGATCAAAAGCATTTCAGTCGCTTGTACGATCCTGTAGAGTCGCAGTGGGTCCATGTCGAAGAGCAAAGTGAATACAATCATGCATGTGATTGTTTGACTGTGATGGTAGTGACAAAGCAGAGCTTCAGCACAGAAAGATTGCTGCTCTCAACAACTGAACTGTTGCGAAATGGAATTCAATCAGCTACGCTGTCTCCTTTTTTTTCTTCGTTTTTTCGCCAAAGTGATCAGACAGGCATTTGCTTTTGCACAACGGATCCCATGAATCAGCCTACAATTGTGTAAATGTGCTTTCAAAGGATCTGAGTCACTTTGAGGCTCTGTATTTTTTGAGGTGATTCCAGGTTTTGGAGGTTTTAAGAGTGGAGAAGTATCGACAGACAGAAAAATTGCCACGCGTATTGCGGCCAAAGTGCCTGCAAACTCTTTGCCGAAAGCAATAGACGGCCGTGTTCCATATTTCTATGCGGCGGTTTTGTGATTGAATCAGCGCCGTCGTCCAGTCGTGCAGCGAGGACATTGTCGCCACTCGGGCACCGGGGGCCTCCGCCGAGATAGAAAAAAGAGAGCGAGTCGAAGATGTGATCGAGGTGTAATGGAGTTCTTCACAGGTCAGCGCAGAACCATTGACCCCTCGGCGGGGCCCTCTCCGTCCTCCACTCATCCGCCACAACATCCAGCGCTCATCAGCAGTCCATCAGGCCGGGTGGGGGTTGTGGGTGGGGGCTTTCCTGGAGGAGCCGGGGCCGTGAATCACACCACCACCGGTTCCATTCGTCTTTCCTTCAAACATTGGGCGCCAACTTGGGGCCGCCGCCGATGCTCGCAGCGCAATCAATCAAAGTGGCAAATGGTCATCTGAAGAGATGCGACGGCGGCTTACACAAAACAACTGGCCGGCACCCAAGCACATCTGTCTCTGTGACAATTTTCTCTTTATCAGCAATTTTCTCTCGCTTATCGTGCCCCATTTGTTATTCTTTCTGTTTCCCTTTGCGTTACATTCAGGATAGGGAGGGGGCCGCGGAATTAGAAGTTATCCCTAACGGCCTCCATGCTCGTATTGAATTGTTTCGCTTTTTTCGGTTCCCTGCATGTTTTCTACAGCAGCTGATTTGTATGGAAGCTGTTTTACCCGACGGTGAGCACATGTTGTAATTCCGCTTGATCCTATTGGACAGATGTTATGTTGTCCGCGTTCTTTGTCCTCTGATGTACTGTACTTCTGTGCTCTCGGTCTTTCTATTTCTCTTCTACACCAGGAGAGAGAAATACAAGTTATTTACGTTTGTCTATTGGTGGAAATGAAAGTGAAGCTCAGCTGAAAACATCAGCATATTTCCTGGAAAAAAATGTCTTCCATGAGTGATTAGTTCTCACTCAGCAGAGGATTATAATAAATAACATTGAATATATTTAGTGATTAGGCTGGTGATTCATTGTTCAGATGTCAACAGAGTCCTTGAAAGATCAGACTCAACAATGCGTTCTTTACAACTTCTTTGTTCTGTTCTGCTCCTGCCAGGGAACCGGACACATGTGCAAGTTCACTTTCCTTTCGCCCCGGCGGGCGCGTCTGGTCACTCTCTGCTTTGGACAGATTTACAGCCACTTGAGATCTGTCGGACAAACCAGACCGGCTAATCTAATACGGGGCGTGTTTGAAACGATGACTGTCCGTCTAAAAAAGACAAAAAGAAGATTGCTTCGGCTGATGTGGAACTTTCTGTTTATGGCTGCAATCTCGAATCCATCGGCCTGAGTGAATATAACACGAGCTCGCAGATTTGTCTGCTTTCCTGGAAACTAAGACCACCTCATATCTTTTCTTTTCGATTCTGATGTAGAAAAAAAGGTTTAGGAGCCCCGTTTCCCAGACACAGCGATGCTTCAGCATGCGGGCTCATCCCTGCACGCTCGCTCACTCGGCGCTATAATTGGTCGGAGGTCTATCTAATTGCATCCGGGGGTATCTTCTTAATTTGCTGTCTACGCCCCTTGTAAAATGGAAAATGTACTGCGATGTTCAACATTCATTTTGCATTTGTTATTTGGTCAGGCGCTATCAGGCTAATAACACTCTGCCAGGAGTTATGAATCCTTTTAACAACTATAAATGTATCGTACAGGTACTTCCTGAGGCCGCGGGGCACTGCAGATGTTGTCCAAAAAGGACCATTTAAGGACCATTTTCAACTGTGAATTCCTTTGTTCAACGCTTTATGGGAAACGTTTTACAGCGGCAGGGCGGTTTTAAATATGTTCGTCATGGTGAGGAAGGAACAACCCGGTGCAGCGGTTTCTAGCCAATGTAGCATTTAGCTACACGACTGCTCTCTGCCGACATTCACCTCAGAATGAACCTAAATATGTAAATAAATAATCCTGTGACATTGTCATCAGTCCCAGCTGTGCTTTGTGTGTTCATCTCCCAGCTAATGTGACCATGTAAATACATTAAACTAATGGTTACTATGGTTTGCATGTTATTGGTTACAGTGGAGGTCTGTGGCAGGAAGGAATAACTTGTTTCTTCCAAATATGCCATGTTCAATGTTAATGTGTGTTCCAGCTACACAGGAGATACTCGTCAGTCAGATCAATTCATTGTTGGTTTTTCAGGGGATTTTTTGACAGTAAGGAACATCCATCTTTTCCTTTTGAAGTCACAAAGGAAAGAACTGGGAATACAAGGCGCTCTGGTATTTCACGGCTAAAATCCTTTATTTTTCTCTCTCCCCCTGTTTCCTACTTCTCTCTCTCTCTTTCTACTTTTTTCCTGATTTGCAACAAAAATGTTATCTTTGCTGTCCCGAGCCAACGTGTGTTTGGGCCTCAAATAAGGTCAATAGAATGCTGAGTCCTTGGCTGATGTTTGAATAAGAAAAAAGAAACACCCGGTTTAAGGACGAACACAAAGGAAAACGAATAGGGGACATGATAGTGAGGATGTTCACCGTTTACCGGGTTAGAGTACATGCGTTAAAGGACCTTGACTTCATCACAGAGGCCTCCGTTGCAATTTGTACTATTCATGCTACATTACACAAACAGCCGTTGAGCTAAAGCACTCTGAAGAACCAATTTTTATTCAATGGCACCCTCTACACTGAAGCCTCAGAATGTCTATCATAGGGTTTTGTGAACTAATTTATTTCAGGTTTGGATCCTTGTAAAGCGAAGGATGGGGTGGAAATTACTCAAGTTTTTTGTGTTTGTCGATAAAAACACGGTCCCAACAGTTACCTCGCGGTTCCAATTATTGCCGGCGGTGGCCGGTTCTCGGTATGAAATAAGGAAATGGCCGTGTGATGACAGAGTGAACCCATCAACGCGGTGACAGCGGAGGCAGCCAGCGTTAATGAATCCTCAACATGAGACACGGAGCAATTATGCATGACGTTACTATGGCGTCTGTTCTTCGCTTGTGAAGAACCATCCAATTATCAGCTGATCTTAAAGTTTCCAGGGGATCACGACAATTGTCACTTGTAATTTTGTTGAGACTCGGATGATGAGAAGTGTAACTTAGCAACAAAATGGGTGGCTTTACAGAACTGTGGTGCGCCGGGGTGGTTTATTGTCACACTCTAATTGGATCTGACAAGTATGTCGCGCTTTACAATTTCTATTTTTCCCTGCCATTGCTTCTTTGCAAACAAAAAGTGACAAATACGCCGATGCACTTTTAAGGGGCTTAAGCAACAAGAACAAATAAAAGAAAAGGTGCATGTAGTTTTATTGTTGTATCGGTTGTTCTGTTAAAGAGCCGATCGTTTTTATTGTTTGTTCCATTTGGTATCCTGTATCTGCTCTTGTTTTGTTTGTCAATTTTTTTTATAAAGAGCCCTTCGGCACATATCCTTGGAGCTCTATTATCAAATGTCTTTTACTATGCTGATTTATTCAAAAATTCTTTTGCTACCATACAGTTCCCGTGATATTAAACTCTTAAAAGTCTAGTCAGAAAATTCAGGGTGGAAGAAAGTTAATGAAAAAAACATGCCCTCATTGCACCGTTGTCAACTTAATATGACAGGACTGAAATGAGGGATACTTTCCATCTTTCCCTCTATAAACCATTATTAAGATATCATAAAGAAATCAGCACAGTCGGCCAGTCGGCCTCTGGATTTCTCTCTGGGGGAGCGTCTGGAAGTGAGTCAGCCGTGGCGTGCTGCTGGCACAGCACCTGAACAGCTGCACATTCCCTACCGGCACAGAAGGAGAAAAGCCCTTTACCTCATCCAGCGTATGCTTCCATGTATTTCATTTTCATGTTATCGGATTTGTTAGCATGTCACATGTTCCATCTGTTGGCTTCTCTGCTCTGTTGTACCTATGAGGAGCAATCGTGTCATCGCTATTTTAGTGGCGGTGCACTGATGGTGATGGAACATGAACAGTCATTCATTGAAGACAATCTGCAGTTTTGTGCTATAGTTGTTATTTAATCATCGCTTTTTGCTTTTCAGCCTCGCTCCAATCCATCTCGAGGTTGTCTTCGAAAGTCCCTGCTTTTAGCACACAGGCCACCAGGGGGCAATGTCTCACCTGCGGTCCCACTCTGCCCGGCGGACTGGTTTCAGTGGTGGGCTCTCGTTGCCTCGGCCGTCTCTGTGCCGTGTGACCCATGTGTTCCCATAGCCACCCCATGTGTGTCGGGTAATTGTAGGCACACACCCTGAGGCCAGGTTACATTTCAGACAGGCAGCAAGTTAAATGCTCAGGCCGAGAACCAACTGAGGCCCCCACGCACGCGGAGTTAAGTGAGGGAGGTGCTGCTGTTTCGGGGTTCTCGGTGTCGTCATTCAGCCCTGACCTCTGACCCGGCCTCTCTGCAGAGTGTAGCTGATGGATGCCTACGGTTGTTCGCAACGCCACACTCTGCAGAGGGAAATGTTTTGATACAAACCCGGATGATTTTAGTGCCAGAAACGTTGACTATTCTTTGAACTAAGGAGGGATTGCGCTCAACTTCATCAGTCACTCATAATGTGATTTGCTGTCACACCAACATTTTTCTCTTCTTCTAAAAGTTGAATATTTCCCTTTTTCAAATAAATCTCTTCAAACGCACCCTATAAATCTGCCCTGCTCGTGAACCAATGGATGCTCGGCTTATTTTGAGGCTGCGCTTTTATAAGCGGTCTGATGTAATAACTGAATTACTTCTCTATTGCCTTTCCCCCACCGGGAGCCTACTCTTCTTTTTCTATACATAAATGCATGGCTATTTAGATGCTTTCAAGCAAGTGCGCTCCTCGAACATACACCGGCGCCCTTACATGTAGAAGCTGCTATATGCAATGTCCTCTAACATTCGTCATTGTGCGGGTATGGGGAAATAAAAGACGGGCGCGTGGAAGCGCTCTCTCCCCGTGTAGGGCAGTTTGTCAAGCGTGTGGTTTTCAGCTGCAACTTAAATATGCATGCTGTCACTCTTAAGCACCCGTGTGCTTATTCTACAGAGCAAGAGTAAGAATGCACGGCATGGAGAGGTAGATACTGTGTGCGTGACACCACCACAGGGACACCGCGTCCTCCATAGAATAGTCTTTTATTTTCCGTCACAGTCCGAGCAGCACGTGAGCTCTTGTGCACAACTGGCAGAAAGTCACCCTGGGTGTCCGTCTAGTTTGTTACGTGCATGTGAGGTGGGGTCCACTTGTCTGTTCCGGTAGCACAACCACTTTATTCAACCATAAGATGGTCAGGATACATTGACATATTCTACTTAAGATTTATTTTCTAGAGCACAAATGTTGGCCACGGTGTTTTATAGGGAGTTGCAAGAAGAAAGGAAAAATAGAATTGGATTTTTTGCAAGAATCGCCAAACATATAGGCAAGAAAATAGATCGATAAACATGAAAACATACATGAAAGGCACGCTTTACAGCCTGTGTTACAATTCTGTGTTTGAGGAGCGCACTCAATAACTATGCTTATATACTCATAGTCACATAACAAAGAGGATGATCCCTTGTTTGGTTGCTTTTGAGAACTTCTTCTGGGAAGTTGTGTACATAAAACACCAATATGGCACAAAAACATACAGAAAGCTCACGAAAAAGAGACGTGTCTGTCGGAGATGTTCATTATGAAATGATCAGTGGGGAAGATTAGATGGAGCCTGCTGTTAAAAATGCTCAATCAGACTGAAGTGCAGTGATTGGTCAGCAGAACGGATGCTACATGCAGTGCTTTTAAAAGAAAACAAATGAAAGAAACTTTAAAAAATGTCCTCCATTGTTACTGGTAATCAGCGAAGGGGAGAAAAGCTTGCTGATGTCTCTCTCTGTTATCCCTCACTTCTCGGCATATTCTGTGCTGTGAGTTGGATATTAGTTTCACTACGTTACGGAGGGTGACTTTGGGAATCAATAACCTGCCAGTGAGAGAGACTTTGCATATATCCAACGGAGTGCGGAGAGTCATTTCCTCTCTGTGGAACGAAGCACTGATCCCGAGAACACAGCTCAGTATTTAGGCGGAAAGCACGGAACATTTTACACCCCATAGCTTTCTTTATTGAGGACAACAAACAGCTTCTGATGGGATCTTTTTCCTCTGAAACAGTTGAAATTGTCGCTTCTGCGAAGTGGTAAAAACGCTGCAGAGGGATTCTGGTCGACTGTGACATCTCTTTTTTTATGGTGTGAACATCACATTTGATGTTATCCCAAAGGTGCTGTTTTGATAAGAGATAGGGGGGGTGATTGTCATCTTAGGACATAACACAAAAAAAGGCGATGCATCATCTGTTCTTTTTTAGAGCGGAAGATGGTGTTCATACTCAGGGCTTGATTTGACTGACTGTAGTGTGGGGTCACTCTGTGGCCAAATCTCTCTGGCGCCTCATTTACTTTCAAAGTATGTGTCTTAATCATCGCAACGGTAAACATGTCAATTGTGACGTGAATTTACTTTCACATTCACATGACAGTCTGTTCTGATATCGCACATTCACACACGCTATCTTTTATGTCAAGCCTTAACAGCATTTGCAGTACTCAACCATTGATTTAATCCGTTTTTATAATTGTTATCATTCTGAATATGTAATATGTCACTTATTAGTCATATTTAGCACTCTTTCCTCACACTTTACTCCCTCTGTTGACTCCCACCTCAGAGCTCTGAGCAACAGAAGGAATCATTTCTCTACTTCCTCTTCCTGACTCTTGCACCTTTTACTACTATATAAACGGCGATCAACTATAATACTTTTTTTGCATTGCCTTCCCAGATTCGGTTGAGAAGGTTGGCTGCCGGCTGCTATGCGTGTGTGTAACTGACACTTGTGCTGTCGTGCGTTCATGTGCTGTGGGAACCTCCAGCCTACAAAACTTGACAGCCAGCTGCACGGAGAGTCTCCTGTTTTTAAGTGTAGGAAATGTTGTGTTTATATTACGGCAATCATGTTCGCTTGTTCAAGTTAGATTTTTTTTCTGCCGATTGGATTTCCACAGCTTCCCACCAGCAACAAACGCTACAGCTACCGGGTTCTCTGCGCCTTCTCTTTCCTCTCCCTCGTGTCGGCGAGACTGCATTCGTGAGCACCGAGGCTCTGCGCAAGCTTTGCACCAGCTGACCCTGCTCATGAGTATCACAGTATTTACTGTGATTGTGGGGGCCTTATTCTCCTCCCCTTCGGAGCGCTCATATTATTATTACTATTAGCTGGAAGCCAGCAATGATCTCCAGCTGTCCGATCCACTCCGAGCCCTTGATGAGTTGTTTGTTTGGAAATGCTCCTCTGCACGCCATTGTTTTACAGAGCTGGGATTTGCATAGCATGCCCCCCCCACCCCCCCCAACCCCACCCCAGTGTGTGCAACCAGCCTGGAGTCTTGCCACCCCCCCTCACCCCCTTCATCTCTAATCATCACGGCATTCAGCCCGCAGCACACCAACCTAGAATTTGGGGTAATTGCAAAAGTCCAGAGAGCAGCCATTTCTGGAGACCTTCGGGTGTTTCCCAACGGCAGGAAATGACGCATCAGCAGCCGTATCGGACTCAAGGTCACTTCGACCTTATGTACAGACACTCCTGGCATTCACTTGAACACTAACCACATTTATTAATTTTTTTTCCAGGCTTTAGTCACACGTGAGGGTGGAGGAGCAACGTGGGCGTGAACACCAAGCCGTGCCAGATAAACGGGCGGCGTACGCGCGCTGTACTTATAAAGTGTGAGTCTGCTTGTTGCACCTTCAGGGGTGGATGGCTGAGCCGCTCGGGAGGGGAGCCGCTTTATTTACCACCTGCTACGAAACAAGCCTTCTGTGAATCTGTGATAGTGTCACACCGAGTGAAGTGAAAGCGGTGCCACTCCATACCGGTCCGTTCTGTTTTTAGAATAGTATTTTAGAATGCATGAAAATGACTGCTTTTAATAGGTTGCGTGCAAATGGTGAGTGGAGGAAAGAGAGACAGAGAGAGACACTAATATCCATGTTTCAACATGCCTTCATGTCAACAAAATAGCAGCAACTTTGTTCCATTAGTTGAAAACTAATGCGGTCCAATATATATATATATATATATAGTTGTCGGCAAAGGTTTGCTTTAGTCTTTCTTTTTATTGTTTTTTATCTTTCACTTCTTCTCCTTTACTGGCTGCTTATAATGGCAAACTGACACACTGCATTACCATCACTAACTGGACTACAGTCAGTGGATGCATCAAAAACAAAAACTACATAAAATGATTTTCCCCTTTGCTAGTGTTTTTTTCAGTTTTATTTAGTTAAATCTGTCACGCCCGCACCGTATGCCTCTAAACCTATTGTTGATGTGAAACTGCTGGCTGCGCAGCACTTCATACACTGACCCCCTGGGATGCTCAGAACTGCCTTGGGGGCCCTCAACAATGCGATGAGTCAGTCAAAATGGAAATTATCTTCTGTATTTTTCATAATTCCAACCAAGTTGTGAGACTGTGGTGTCTCTCTGAGAGAGAACTTTTCAAAAGAGGTATATTTCCTTCCATGTGCTCTGATTTCACGTAGAGGAGGATTACTTTTCTTCAAACACGAGTGCCCTTGCTACATTGTCTCATTGTCCAAGTACACTGGGCCAAATCCCCGTCTCTAGTGTATGTTGCTCCCATGTGTTTTGTGAGGTCTCATGATGGGTGAAGAAAGGCTGAGTAAGTGTATAAAAACGTAATACTCTTTGGGATTTGCGCGTTCCCCAGCGGGGCTCCCGGCTGAATGGGCAGCAGCCCTTTGGCCTTGCTCAAGCGTGGAACTTAAGCATGGCCCACACGGGCTTTATATCGTCCTCTTCTGTACTGGTAACATCGGGGAAAACCCTACCACGGGCCTCTGCTTCTGATCTGATAGGAAACTGTCCATCGGCCTTTCTGTTTTGCTTCATGAGCTCAATTCAGGCAAGCCCCTCATGATGATGCCTGAGAATTATCATCAAGTCTTTGCTCTCTTCAAACCAATGTCCTGAAGGTCCACAGGGAGTGGATTCGGTTTTTCGGTGATCACTGCTGCTGCGAAAGTGCGGTAAAGCCGACGGAGAACAAGCTGTAAGTTTGGTGGCGAGCGTGATTCATGGGACTGTTGACCTTCCTTTAAGGGAGATGATGAACAACCTGGTGCTAGACCCCGGGCCTCGGGCCGCGCTCACCCTCCCAGCCGTCTGCGGCTTCACCTTCAGCTCACATTCAATCACTCTGGCAGCCATCGCCTGATAAATACGCGCCATATGGCTTCCTTCCTCACCTCTTGCTCCATCCGGGAAAACAAACAACAAAATGTCACCAATCCTGCAATGGTGCCACCTAGGTCTCTCACAAGCACCATATCCCTTCCAATTTACCCCCTGTGCACATAATAGCCTGCATTAGTGCAGGTAATGGAGGAGGTGAAAGACAAATTGGGGCCTGGTTGACCTTGCGGAAGTAGGTCTGCTTGAAAATGCAATATTGGTTGTACATTTGATATTGTTTTGGAGTAGGATTTATAAATAAAAGTTTTATTTATGAGCTGCCCCTGGTATTCTACATGATTTAATTGAAGCCCTTTTAGTGCATCACCTTGATGAACCTCTCAAACCCGTGTACAGTCAAGCCCGGCAGTTTTTTCTCCTCAAGGCCTGCATTGCGAGACCGCCTCAGGGTCTCACCTGTGAAAGGAGGCTGTATTTCTTTGTATTTTATGAAAGAGGTCTGCGTAGGCCTGCTGAGGCTTTTTCTTTTAAACCAAGTAGCATAGTGTGGGATGATGCTGGCATGTCTAGGGAAACAAGAAGAGGCAGTTATTACAAGGCCTGATGCATTGGTGCCCAGCCTTGGGGATGCTGCCTGGGCAGGAGTTGGCTCGAGGGTCCTTGGCAAAATCATCAGCACACGACTCACGTTTAAAGTGTAGAATTATTCCAAAATGACAGACGAGCCTGCAGAGTGAAAAGCTACTCCATGGCAAGACTTTCCTCTTTATGGAGAAATGGAAATACTGTAAACCGTTGACATATTTTGATTGCATTCCCAATGCATTCCCTTCGGTTTCTGTGCTCTGGTCAGCCAGACTTGTGCAAAGTGTTTTGTTGCTGCTGTAATGAGACCACCCTGTGAGCAATTAGGTTCCAGAGGTTTCCTTGGAAACCCACATTAATTATGATGCTCGAATGTGAGCACATTATTCAGCGATGCTGTGCAACAATTTTAATGTTACTATATAAATGCAAATTTTGACTTAATAACCCCAATTGAATTGCAATGAATAGTTTCAATATCAATGTTCTTATGCCTTTTTATGTTCGTGAAAACATTTAACTTGCTCCAACATTGCATCATGGTTGCTTATTTTGGTAAACAAACTAAAGCAAAGACCAAAAATGCTTTGTTGCGTATCGCGTGGTGCTTGCCCAGAATTTTTCCCTATTCATGCAATGCAGCCAAACATCAAAAGCAGAAACCCTCAAATCGATTCATACTGTGCCACGAGTCAATGACATTGCTGTGAAACGGTCCCCACAGAGCACTATCAATAATTAATAGAAGAAATAAAGGCAAAAAAGATTCCAAAATAAAGAAGCATGTCTTTGTTCTCAAAAAATTCATAATCGCTGCTATGCCCGGCGTCATGGCGGGCCCCGCCGCGTGCTGTCGAGCACACGCCTCACGCGTAACCTTGGCCGATCCTCCAGTCCCTGCAGGGCTCGAGCCGGTCAGAGTGGGTTGTAATACGACTAATCAGATGCGTTAACTTTTATGTAAATTGCCCCGGCTTATGAATCTTTAAAGAGGTGATGTCAAAGACAAACGGGGGCGGGAGGAGGGTAGGTGAGTGAACGGTAAACTGTCACAGATGTGAGCTCTAAATCTGATTAGCCATTGTCGCTTTTTCGAAGGCCGCTGTCTTGCACACTAATGAAGTCATATAATTAGAGCAATTAGCGATGCCGCTGTCAAAACTAGCCACGGATAAATCTCCAGAAGTGCCTGTTTTCTGCTTTCTGTCACAGCTCGAGTCTGAAGCTGTAAAAAACATTTGACATCATCCTGTTGTGCTTATTGGCCCCATTCAAAGGTAAAGAAAGAGAAAAGGGATTGTTGTGCCTTGAGGTGCAATGAAGCAACATCCATATATAGATAACGGCAGATTAACAGTGACATACAGATTAACAGTGTTGCTCAACCGAGCTAACCGTAATTACTGACCTGCATTTTGTACTACCCAAGGCTCCTTTTTAAGCATCTCATGCGCTCACAACCGTGCATGCACACACACGTACACAACCAACCGTGCACGCACGCAGTGTACCGTTGCTGCTGCTGCAGAATGATTTCATGATTCAGGTCAACAAGAGTCCTCGGGCACATGAACCAAAGTCTTCCTTTCTTTCGCATCTTAATTTGTGAGGAATATTGGCTCAGTTGTAGAACAAGGTCGTAGTCTTTCACACGTTTTGGCAAAATGTATCAGCCTCAAAAAAACTGGGCTTCCTCGCTGAATAATTTACGTCAGTGTAACTCTATTTGTCAAGCACTATAACTATGTATGAACTCTGCTCGGCGCCATTGTTCCAAATATAAACCCACAGCTCATGTTGTCACGTCGTACAAGGATGGATAATATTCAGGTAACCTATAATATAACCTCTCTTACAGTGCGGCAATAAACTAGCATGTGGAACAAATAAAGAAGTGATATATAAAACATGAAGTGTAACTTGATTTATTTTATGTACATATATCTGTCTTCACGGTTTACATAAAGACAACTTTAGGACGGGTTTTGGTTAAATATTGAAAAAAACAAAGTGGGTTAAAGCACAACATGAGACGCATTGGATATTTGAATATGAATCTATAGTGTTTTTTTAGGAGCTGGACATGAACCATCCAGCCTCCCCATTTCCACGTTCTTTCTGTGTAGTATAAAAATGGTCTCACATACTGGATTGGAAAATAACTGGACCACTGACCACATAATCCAGTCCAATTATGTTTTTCCTCCAAAATAACAAGTCTATGAAGAGCGTATGAACGTATTTTGCGGGTTTGTTGACCGATTATTTGGACAAAAATGTGTATGCATTTACTCTAAACTGCTCTGAAATGGTGAAGTGTCAAGGCTGCCTTTACTTTGTTATTGGATCTTCCCTCTAACATTATGTACACCGATGAGCACCTACACCATAGAAATCATTTTGCCTGGAGCGGAAATGGCCAAAAAAAAAAAATCTTTATCAATCCTCGGATATTACGTGAAAGAACATTTCCTGGAAACAAAGCATAAATAACGATTCAATAGGAATCCATCAGGTCCCATAAAAAGTTAACTATTCTTTTCTTAAACAATTACAATGGAACCTTTCTTTTAAAATAAAGAAACAAAGTAGAAGTTAATGGTTTCGAGCTGCAGGATTGAAGTATTGTGAACCGGGAAATGATCCCCGGTGAAAAAAAGCTCTGTTTTCTATCAATGATGCTCACTTTCATCCGGAAATTCAAGCGTTGTTAAACAATTCCGTTCACTTGCATTTTTATACTTCTTTTGGTCCTTGTGTTTTGTGTTTGTGACTCTCTCCCTCTCTTCTGGGGATGGTCACGAATGCACGCGCGATATTTTCCGTGTTCTTCACTCAGCCCTGATGAAATTGTCTTGGGTTGCCTTCAAGGCTCCTGTGTAAATGGTCAAAAACAAAAGGTCATGAACTCATCTCCCCAAAACGGCGCTAGAAAACGAAGTTTGCATTTAGAGTGCTCTTTTTCGGTCCCTCCCCAACTTCATCTTTGCTTTTTGTAATTGGGACATGATTGGATTAAGAGGGGAAATGCTGGGGACAGAGAGACTATTGCGGTACTGAATATAATCCACTTTTAGATCCACTGTATCTGCTGCGTCTCTGATCCATGGAAATGTATTCTGCATTATATGTGCTTCTCTAATGACAATTAGAAACAGTGAAAACATAATTCTGTTTTAGGGTGTCAATTATTTTACTACGAGTTTAGAAATAGGTCGCACTCAATGTATATTTAGTCTAAGAAAATACAAAGGTGACGCTCGCGTCTCGACGTTTGAGTGAAACGCTATTTTAGGAATAAATAACTACGAATAAGGGTTAAATATACCACAGATGAGGGTTGGGCTCCAGCAGCACGTTCAATGTGCATCTGTTCCAATCCCAATGAATCTCATAGGAGACATGGATCCTTCCTCGGCGATGTTGAAGCACGCCGGTAACATCCGCAGGTGTCTCCTTCTCAGCCTGCGCCAACCGTTAAAAGGGCCGATGTCTCCGGCTCAATTATAGCTGTTGCTAATTGGTGTTAAGCCACCCGAAGAGTGAAGAGACACATCACACTGCGGATGCTTCTCTGTTGTCTGATCACGCCATCAATGGATGTGCCGATGCAGCATCACAAGGGTTCTTCTTCTTCTGGGTTTTTTTTTCCCACACATGGAACAACAATTCCTCCCCAAAACAAACACGATGGCAAGCACCCTTTTCAATTTTTTTAATAAAATTCCTTTCGGGTTATCGTGGAAGAGTGAAGTGGAAGCGAGTGGGAAACAATCTGAGAAAGAAGGTTCACCCAGGTGTTTGAGAGGGACGAGCACTCCATGTTGGAGACATTCTGACTGATCTCGCAGAACAAAGGCGGTATGAAAATAAACCGCGCTTCTGGCAATGCGCTTCAGCCCAACTTATTTTAGAAATATCGGCAGCTAGTGTAAGTCCTCTGAACAAAGCAATTATGGCCTATATCAAATGAGAATCTTAGGTCAGATGTTTTTGCAGCTTGCCGTTTGATTGTTTTGCTTATTGCGTTATTGCACAGCCGGGATAACACTGACACTGACTGGAGAAATGGCCCCCTGTCAAAAACCATTCGCTCACTGCAAATTAATTCCCGTCCCTTTCCCCCTCTGCAAGTTTGAGACCAAAATGAGGCGCTTTCCAATTTGGGCCGCGGCCTTTGCTGAAAGGGAGGTCATTTTTTTATGAAAATGAATAATAATAATGATAAAAAAGAAATTGTCTGATTTTTATGCACTCCTATGTGGATCTATATAGCCTGAACAAATGCAGCAAAGTGCACAAGGAAAAAAATAACCGTAACCCGCTAGTTATTTTAAAAAGGGCTCCTTAGTCCATGCATTGGGTTGAAAATATTGAAACAAATACAGCATATGCATTAAATAACAACTGCAGTACGACTAAGTTACTATCGTATACAATCAGATTAATGTGGTTCTGTGAATAGCAGACAAACATTTTCATTTTCTATTCTGCCTCCGACAATATTGAATAGGATATTTTGGTGTCCTCATTGCCTGCAGCAAACTGGTTAGTTTAACCTGCAAATGCAACCTTAATGGAAAAACAGCTCATCCTGGGACTCTTTCCCGTACGAGAATAGTAAACATATATCTGTATAACTCACGTTACTGTATGTGAGGTGTCTTGAGAGAGAAAGTTTGTTTTATAGTTTTATTTATTTATTTTTTGTGCTCAATTTCGTCAACCTGCTACATTTCTCAGAATCCCCTTTGGCAGCCCCAGAAAACTGCTGTAATTTTAGATATGGGTTTTATGTGTAAGTGGAGAATGATAAGAAAGTAACAGCAGGAGAGTATTTCATACCTTTTTCTGTGCTGCATGTGCATCATGTTGTGTGGCTGCATTGAACTCTTTTCTAGCAAAAACTGTTTCTTCTTCTTCCCTTTTGTATTTTCTCTAAAGTACAATACTTAATCTACATCGGATGTTTTAGACATCTGAATAATTCGACTGGGTTGCAACACTTTTGCATTAACCAGGGACAGTAGACATGAATTTCTATCTGTGTATTGAGAGGTTGGTCCACACTCGGGGCTAATTAAAAATAATGAGCGATGGTGGCTTGTCCATTTATAAAGGGAAATCAGTAATATATGAGCAAATTATTCAGTTGACATTATTCTTGTTGTATTCCAACCGTCTGCATGAAACAAATCACATGTATCCAACTGCTTAATGAACAACATAATAAATAAAATATAGTACATCTTACACTGAGTTGTACGGTACGGTTTAGACGAAATGTAATTCCTCCCAGGATAATGTATTAACATAAAATGAATTAAGCATATATTCTAAACCATAATCTTTCCCTTCTCTTCCGGCCTAAACACTGAAAATACTTGAACCAGAAAAGATTTCACGAGTAGACGTAACCCTGGTCTGGTTCCCAAACACATTAGGGTCGAGCCTCTGCATATTATTTAAATGTTTTTTTTTGTTGTCACTTGAATAATTGGATATGACGAAACATCCTGGAACCAGTGTGTCCAATAACGCAGCCTACTGCCCTCAAAGTAGGAGACCTTGACCTGTGACTTATATAAGGAATAACCCTCCTCTTACTGACTAAAATAAATGTAAAAAAGCAGGGACATTTAATAGTTTCTATCTGCAGCCTAAAAGCTCTTTGAACAGTGTGCCGCTTTTGTAAATCCAACAAAACCAAACATCAAGGCATTACCGAACGACGGCGACGATCAATTCTTAAATCATAGATTCAAATGAAGACATGAATTACAACAGAAAACTCGGCGGATCCCATTAAAAAAAAAAAGAGAGTGTTCCAATGTCGAGGGCGCATTAGAGTGAATAACTATCAAGGTGGAGAAGTTGCTGACAGGTTGTTGGGTGAACAGAGATTCATGTTGCAGCTGACAGCCGTCACCAGCGAACGCCGCATCACCTGCCAATTAGATGCCATATTTTCTGATGGCCACTTTATTTTTGTTTTTCTCTGTGCTCAGGCTGCATTAAGCTCTGCCTGACTCTCCCACAGAGAGGTGTCCGTGTCGAGAAGAATGCAACACTTTCTTCATTACAGTGATTATATTTTCCCTTTATTCTTTACAACCGAGTGCACATTCTGCACAGTATCCGTATTTCTCTTTTAAGGAGGGTATTTCTTTGTACCCGCGGCTGTATGATGGTGGGGAGGAGGGGGGGGGGGTTGTTTGAACTATCCATCCACTAAGGCTGTTCCGACTCCTTAACAGCCATCTTATAAATCTCTGCACAGTTTGCAAGATATTATGTAGCTTTAGTTCTTAGCGGTAGTTTAGCTTTGATCTCCACATCTGTCCTGGTTTGGGTCCCAGTTCTGATTCTACTCTGCCATTGAATGTTTTTATTGTCTCAGAATATTCTATCACTTGACAAAGCCACATCTGAAGTTTGTTTCAGGTCGAAACCCGATTTAAACTAAATCTGAAAAATGAGTCTGAACAAACGCCGGCTTCTTCTTCTGCTCCGAGGAAAAGATCAACCCAAGATAAGATGAGATACAGAGTTTTTTTTATTCTCATTGTAGTGATATTAACAGAATTGTGTTTGTCAGCCCTCAGCCAACCAGCAGCAGCAAACAACAGCAACAATATATGCAAGATAAAATACACGGAACAAAAACATTTCTAAAGATCTACAATTTGCACAGTTTGAACAGTGTAAACATCTGTTTTAAAAGTTTAAAGTGTCTCAGTAGATTTGATGAGTTAGCAACCTCAACTTTGGTTCTTAAGTTGCTCTCTGTAGTCCTTTGACTAAGGGGATGATTGTGAAATGATCTGTGGTTTTGTCAACTTTGCTGAGAGTGCGCTCTTAACACCGAATATTTATCGACTTTCCATCTCGGCCGCGTTACCCATGATGCATATCAATGCCGCTACATCTAACGTGATTACACTGTGTTGGTTTCAACCCATCCGCTTAACAAGAAAGGACCCATCCCTCCTTTCAATCTTGATGTGCAGTCTCTGAACATTCATGTCAGTCGTAAAATAAAACGTGTTACTTGGAGAATGTTCATGGCTGAAGTGCCGAAGTTAATTGACTGCACAGAATGAACCGGAGTGGCACATTCATGACAAGCCACAATAATCATGTTTTATGCTCAACACGTTGCTTGTTATGATCCTTGGATCAGCAGAGCGGCCTCGATTGAGTGATGACTTCTTTCTAATTAGATGTGGAATGCAAATGAGGAGCGCAAGGAAAAGCTATGGAATATATTACCAACTTTCCCGATATCCGAAAAAAGTCTGAACCAGACATGCTCGTGCTGTCGTAAGTAACGCGCTCCCAAAGGGAGATTTTTACATAGACAAACAAATTAATATGTGATATATCTTCCTTTCAGATTAGTCTGTTTCTGCTCCACAACAATGTTCCTATAATAGGAGAGTGAAGCTGTGGCTGCCAGTCAAGAGTTCCTCAGCTCTCCTCTGGGAAAGGTTTGAAGCGCTGAACACTGATTAGTTGGCTGTATGAATTATGCTCCGTGTGCCAGTAGCTCTCAGCAAGATCGTGCTGTGTGCCAAAGTTCAAAAGGTCAAAAGTTCCACCATGTTTGCTTTGAAAATGTTCCCTATTTTGATACATAATTCTAATAATTAGCATTTAGAGTTTGAAAAATATATAGAATACTATCATACTGTTTTCATATAGCCATGAAAAGACACCATTTAAACACTGTATAAGACATGAATTGAAAGAGTATCTAGACTTAGCCGCTCATTTTGGGATGCTGACTCACCTCCTCCGAGAAATTTCTTTCAACTTTCCGTCGTACATTTATCATTTTTACAAATTTAACTTGGAGAGAAGTGAGACAACAACTCACGCTGGAATCGTGTAATAGTATCGGCTTTTTTTTTTTTGACAGGTTGCGATCGGGAAAGATAAAGCTGTCCGTGTGAGTGAATAGTTTGTTTCCCTCTGACATCTGTTATGGGATTTGGGAGGCCTGGGGACACTTAACGTAGAATACTGGCGCCACGGTTTCGGGTTTACAGCTCTCCTCATCGAGAGCGGGAGATGAAGAGACCCAGTGTGTCCCCGAGGAAGAGCTGGACAGCAGGGATACTAACTTGTATCAGTTCACCCTGATGAAATGGCAAAGAGTCCCAAGTCTAAGAATTAAGGCCAAACCTGTTCTTCACAGTCCGCTTTTGAAAAGCTGGAGCGGGGTTTCTGTAATAATTAAAAGCGGAAATAGCGCTGTGGTTTCTCAGCAGTACAGGCTTCTTGAGTAGTAAAACTTGGCCCACGCATTTAACAGTGGATCCGTTTAATGCCCAAGACGTGTCGTTCTCAGTTCCTCTCTTATGTTTCTCCGCCAAAACTAAGAGCCAGGTTTTTTTTTTCTTTCTCTCCACTTGTCACATCCAGGAATTTTAATACTTTTATGACTTTGCCGGACCAGATGGAAAACCTTAATAGGGGTAAAAAAAAAGAAGAGAGAGAGAAAAAAAGAAACCTGAATTGATATTCCCCATTTTCCTGTCATCGTGTAGAGGATGCGGCGTTCATCTGAGAAGACAAGGATCTAATTCTGCTCCGACGGGCCCGGCAATCTGTTTGCTTTCGGGAAGATGTTCTGCAACAAAAAAAATTAAAAAACGCACATTTCATTTTAATAAACAATACATATGGATCACGGGATTGGATTTTATTGTCGGGCCAGCGTTAAACACAGTACAGTCGAAAGACGTGAGGGGAAACCAATTGTCGGAAGCTGCCGCGAAGCCTTATCAAGTGTGTGAGGTGTGGAAAAAGCCACCTCACTCACACGTGTGCACGTATAAAAATTCAATTCTGCTTCTGCAGACACAATCCAGAAAAGCAATCCACTAAACATGGAAATTGCCCTTTCACCTGTTTGGAGGGAATCTCAGTTAAGAGGCAACTACTCAACAATAAAGGAAACCACCGAGCTGCAGCATTGACTTTTGGTAAAAAAAAGAAAAAGTGCTCCCTTCATGAACCCAGACCATGTCATTTCCCACATATGCTATTACCCCCAAATGAGATCTTAAGCTTGGATTGCATTTGGTTAAATATCTTTATTATCTGCCTTTTATTAAATCATAAATGTTCCCAGTGAAACTGCGAGTCTCCCATGACTCCCGTTTTTGTGCTACAAATTGCCATGAAAAAGACCTCATTCCTTCTCTGTTACGTGACGGATGCAGGCGGCGCCTCCGAGGGCTACCGGGTCGGCGCTAAGCTATTCTCCCTGCGTGCGATAACTTATAAGCTCCGCGTGGTGGAATGGCGTGTGAAATATGGACCCCCCCCCCCCCCCGCCCGACCCGTTTCGACTCGGCAGCCAGTCAATTGACCTCAAAGGCCACTCAACATTTGAGTGTGTAATATTTCATCCGATGGAATTTGCATGAAAAGCACCACTTTTCTGCCTACCTCTTCATTTACTTGAATCAAAGCACCAGAATGGGGCTTTTTGGTTTGTTCTCTCGTCCCCGGCCGGACCCATTCTCCAGTAATAGCGGGGATTCCGTGATTCCCACCCCCGTCTTCATTTTCTGCCGTGCATCTCCAGCACAGTTCGGCAAAAATATCTTTTGAAAGAGAAATGATTTAAACACACTGCACTAACATTAACCTTTCGGGAATTTTCAAAGATATCAATTCCTTCCTGTAGTCCCCCCATTTGAACCTCTTTCATATGCAATATTAGGAGTAATTGCGTGTGTGAAGCAGAAAGCTGCAGGCGGCATGTAACCTGATGTGAGGTGTACACGCTAAAGGGATTTGGGAACCTTCCACTGTAACTGGAAAAAAGCGACGCCGACTTGAAAGGCAAACAGTCGTTCCTCCGATTGCCGCCTGCCTCTGTCGAGAACCACTTTAAGTCCAAATGAAGAGGAACACACAGTGAATGATCTGCATAGCCGGGCCCCTTCCGTGGGACACGTGAGAGCCCATTGGCTAAACGAAATCTAATTAGGTTTTGGAGCAAACCACATTATCGCCTCATTACTGTTGACTGACCTCTCGGAGACCCGTTACTGGAGCGCGGGAGAGGATGCAGACAGAAAACATCAGGAGGTTACGTTGAGAAGACTGCGAGGAAGTGAATGGAGAGCACATTAGAAATAGAAATGACTCCATTCATTCCACCCCCCCCCCCCCCCCTTCAGGGGATTCTTACACGTTGCAGTTTTTGACCATGAAGGATTGGATAAAACAACTAATAAATAGGGTAGTGAGGAACGGAGACTTAAAGTGGGGCGTCCCGTTATCAAAGGGGAGCTGGAGAAGCTCATTTTCTTTCCCCTCAGATGTGCGTTGCCCGAGGCGTGCCTTTGAAACCTTCTCGCTTTTCAACTAAGGATGAATCGGGGGGGCGGGAGGGGGGATTTTACTAAGGTGCAGTGGTGTTATCTGACAAAGACATTTATATATTATTGTTCTACGGGCGGTGCTCTTTCAGGTCAGACAATTTCCACGGGGCGGTTCAAGTCAAGGTCGCAGGCAACTTCCACGAGAGTGCAGTTCTTTTGGAACATAAAAGGGTAAAACGGCTGTTTACAATACATGTTCGGGGACTCAAAGGAATCCCATACATTAAAAAATACGCCTAAAAAAGAGAGGAATCCCCTTAAAACAGCTCACATCAATAGGCGTCCATCGCTCCGGGCTGGCTCCCATCTCGCTTCATTAAATTCTCATACGGGCCTCATCAAAACCCATCTTTCATCTAGACACAGCGTCGAGTCCAGACTGCGCCGATGAGTCTGCACGTTGTGGAGCTCGCTGCTCACACGGTGGGATGAGCAGGCTGCTTTTTTGTTTTTCTCCTCACCAGACAAAAGGGGTCTTTGAAGATGTACAGAACCTTCTGAAGTTATTCTTCCAGCAACAGCTGGTGTCGCCTCGGACGTCCACCAACGTGTGCGCGCGCGTGAAGTTGAAATGCATCACGACTGAGGGAGAGAAAAAGATGGGTAGTCTGAGAAGAGAGAAAGCCGGTTGAAGAGTGAACCTAAAGACACCCAGGTCAACGTTAAGCCAGGATGACATCTATTATCATTCTAATGTTTTGGAATTAATGTTGTCAAATGTTTGTTTTTTTCAGCTTTGCACTTTCTGATCAGAGAAACTGTGTTTTACTCTCTGGACATTATCTTTGAACCGTCAAACTCTCTACAAGTAGGGATGCCTAATTGGGTTTTTATATCTCCACATTCCATTTGCTGTAACCTCTGTTAGGTTTAGTATGTGGCTCAGATTATTGATTTCCTCCGTCTCTTCGGCTGGAAGCCAGTGGAGAGTCTAATCAATTAGGAGTAGCCCAGGTGTAATGAGTGCTCATGGACGGACAGACATCACCGTTTTCTTTTAGACATGGACTCCTTATGTTAGAGGGACAGTAGCCTGTAAAGAGCTGATCATTCTCATAAATGTCAACGTTGGTGTGAATACAAATATGCCAGCTTTATTCTTGAGAGTTATGTTTTTTTTTCCATTGCAATTATTAAATTAGTAAACCAAGTTCGAAATTTTAAACCAAGCTATTCAAATGGATGGATTTAAGACAATATTCATAGAGATGCTCATTTGTTTCATACCTCAGTAGTCCTAAAAAGCTTTAGTTGACTTTTCTCCTGAAGTTTCTGTACGGTATTGTACCTATAGCCTTTTGAAATAGAATATTTTGTCAAGTTCAGCTGCTGACTTTTTTTTCACTTCACCGCTCCAGGCGCGAGCGTCCATTAAAATGTTACCAATGCTTGAATGGCCAGCCGCATTAGAGTGTCTCTTGGGGGGAAAAGATGAATCCATTGAGTTTTTACTGTGAGATGTGACCACGCCCCGGTGGTATTTTCTGATATTTCCATCTGGACTGAGGGACTGGGCATCCCTGTAGCAGGTACTGCTACTGCACCTTGTCAGAATCGCCGACCATACTGCAACTAAAGCATTAACCAAACACGACAGACAGAGCAAGGCATTGATTTATGTATGATTTATGGGGACCGGCAGTTGCCGAGACTGCAGAATAAGTGTATTATTTTCATATTTTTTGGGTGGCCGAAATTCCAATCTTCAGACGGGTGTCAGTTTTTTTTCTCCTGTTTCTTAATAACGGCTGCGTTACAGTATATTCTCTCTCAGCCCCGATCTCACCCCTAAAGTACCTGCTACCTGTGTGTCTCCCGTCTCATTTTCGCGCGCCTCTGACTCGGCTACTCTCACCCGTTGTTTCCGAGTGAGGTGGCTGCGTGCGTCCCTTGCCAATCAGCAGCGGTAGAAGCTGTCAACAAACATAAAAATTGTCTGTACACTTTATGATGAAATTGATAGAAACTTCAATGGGTTCACAGCAAAGGGGGTTTGAAACTTTTATCGTATCAGAACATTGACCCTGCAGAATACCTGTGAATCTTCTCTCTTTTAAGATGCTGGAACATACAGAATTGGTTTAAGGGAGCAGAGATTTTTCTAAAGAAATAATGAAATAATGGATGTGGATGAAATATCATTCTTGTGCATGTATATATATACTAGACTATATAACTAGACTAAAGGATTGTTGTTTTCTTTCCTCGCTGTGTTCACTGCCCAAGAGGCTGTAATTACCCCCCCCTGTTCGACTGCGTGCGAGTGACATTTCGGTCTTCACATTTCCCTTTCAAGTAGTGTTGTTGTGTGATGAAAAAGATTACTCTTTTAAGGAGCAAGAAAGCCACACTATACGACTAAAGCAAGAAAGTCGAAGGTGGACGTGTTCCAACATTAGACCTCAAGCTTGATTCAACGAAAGTAGAGCAATCTATTGCTTTTAACTGTTGCTTTTATACAGAAATGGTTGGCACATTTCTTTAACTCTATTATTTACCCGAAGGAAGAGTGACACCAGCAACGGGTGGAGGGAAAGCTTTACGGGTCTATTTTCCCGTCATCCTGCCGCATATTGTGGACCTTCTTTTCAAATTCATGTTAAGCCCTTTTTATTTGGGTATAATGTTAATAAAAGGAGCCGGCTTCTTCACCAGCTGAGCTAAACGGACCTTGATATGCACACACAAACCGTCTTTTATCCCTCTGTGCCGTGGCAGGCGACTTTATGAAGTCCCCAGATGAAAGGGATGCGATGTGCCGAGCTCGCGCGGACACAAAATTCCGCTTTAGCTTGCTGCTGGGATTATTTACAACATAATGAGAGAGGTTGGGTTCCAAAAGATCTGCAAAGTCTCTCTGATCCACTTGGTTCATCTTCAAAGGATCTCATTGATCACAGATCAGAGTTTGGCACACTTTGAATGTTGTTTTTTGTTTATTGGTACATATATCGTTAGCATAAGGTAGGAAACGCATCTTGTTGTTGTCGTGTTTTTAGGTCGGTAAATCAGATGTGGTGCCAAATCTCTTAAAATCATAATAATCTAGAACCCTTCAAAGAGTTTCCTCTGATAGAATTTGGCAAAAAAAAACTGAATCGCTATGGTTACCGATTGCTTTTCGTTCACGGCGCCTGCTCGAATCACAACTGACATTTCTTTGAAGTAATTTGTGTTCTGATGTAATTTACTAACACAACACATCATCTGGTCAGTCGGTGCTCATTTGTAAAAAGTAATTGCACTCTGTAATTTCATTTCGTGAATATTCATGCCGCTACAGTATTCAAGCATCTGTTTGGTAATGAAAATGTTTATGATTGCCTTATAAGCTAACAGAGGTTAGCAGGCATAAACAACAATAGGAGCTGTAACATGCAACAGCAGCCCTTCATTGATCATTGTGTCGGCCCTTAACAAAGACGGAGCTGCCATCGCTTCGCCTTTCTCGGAACGTCCATATAGATATATGTAAGAACATGAACCTATACAACATACACAACAATGACAACAATTTAGGTGAAAGTGCAGCGTGGCTGCTGAATAGACCCACATTTGATTGTTCCATGGAAAACAAGTCAATGGAAGTGTATGCTTGAACTGATGATTGTAATGCATTTTTTAAACTTCAAGGATAAATATCACTTTTCCACCCTTTTTTCGTCTCAGTGTCTTGTGTGCCTTAATATCACTCTCTATGAGCCCTAAGCCTCTCCCCATAGAAGCATCTAAATTAAATGAAAACAGGCCTTAATGGATCTCCCTAATGGCTATCCTCTAAGCCCGACAGTGACAATGGGAGTGTTTGATTTGTTTTTTTGAATCAGATCGAGAAGAAAATGTATTTCTGTGGCGATGTTTCATCAGTTGGGCTTTCAGTGACGAAGGAAAACCTTTTAGCTCCTGGTCACATCCATCGCGTGCAGCGCGCCTGCCTCACAACGCTTTCAATATACATTATCTTTGAGGAAATGCAATGTACATCACATTTAGATGCATGTGCACAAATGGAAGGACTAATTGCAAGAGAGTTCTCACATCTAGGAAGTACAGTGAAGTCTTGATTCATTTTTATGTAATTGTCTCTCTTGGTCCCAATACCGTATTAAAGTGCATAGACCTCTTTATGTAGCACTAAGTGGAGCACAAATCACATTGGAATTTATTCAAGTACCCCTCCTAATCTTCATCAAAGTCAGTAACCACCGACACGAGAAATATTACAAAGGGCTCCATGATGAAGACGTACTCATAACAATTTCAGTATCTCTCAAAGTACCGCGGTTTAGAGACTAAATGCTGGAAAACATTCAAAAATGTGTGTCATTTAGAAGTGTATGAAACTGTAATCCTGTTGAATAATTTGCTGAGTGATGTTTCTTTTTTTTTTTCAAAATCTATTCCTGAATTGGTTTTCAACCATCGTAAAGTTAAACTCTTTCATACTGACCACAATTTGTCACCAGATATTGGACCGTTGGGTACGAGCATGTAGGAGGATCCTGACATCCCATCTGAAATGACTCATCAACAGATGCGTTCATTGCTGTTGTTTTTGCAGAAAAAACAAATCTACATGCTGACAGACACAAAGCCTGACACTTGATCTCCTTTTGAAGGATTTTGCAATGCATCGGCACACAGTTGCCTATTTTATTTTTGTATTAAGTTGTGTTTATGGCCACTTCACCAATGTTAAGTGCAACAGTTAAGCTATGTTTTGAGGGGCTTAAAATATGCGTCCTTTGGCTTGATGGACGCTCGGTGTTCCTCACAAGCACGTCCTGGGCTTTGTCTGTTTGGCTCCTGGAGACACTACATTACACTACAGTACATGTCATCCAGCTAACGCTTTTATCCAAAGCGACTTACGTTACGTTTTTACAGCAGTCAGGGGTTAGGTGTCTTGCTCAGGGAATCTTCGACATGGGTGACACGGTGGCCTGGACTTATTATGTACCATATAGCCTAGTTTTCATTGAGGTATCTAACTCCAAATCTAGAATAAACAAAGGAAATTTACTAGTTAGAATATAACACATTAGGTGTCTTCATTATCATCAGAAAACACAGATTAACAGTTTGTCGATGTATCTTCTTGGTGAAAATGTTTTTGGTTGGTTATTTCTGAACAGGCCTGTGTGAAATGCATATATATAAAACCCCAAACCCCTTTAAACACAACATTATAACGTTTTTTAAAATTTTGCCTCATCTACACACAAGACGAGGGCCATCATCGCGGTAGTGGCCACCTTCAGCATTGGGCCAGGTCGATAATATTTCTGGAAAACCATTATGGTTGTGTATACCCCGGGGGAAGGTCCGATGGTGGAGAAAATAGCAGCAGAGCAATGAAAGTATCAAGTGATCTAATCGTTTCTGTTGCGAAGCGCGATAGTGAAAAGGGATTTCTTGTTCTGTCCGTGTCAGTCTTCCAGATACGCGATGGAACAAAGATAGCAGTAATGAATTCCCGTCGTCGAAATGCCCAATTTCAGTTTGTGTGAATATTGTCTGCACTTTCTGTGTCTTTGCACATACAGTACCTCACACCGTGCAGTTTGTGAGGAAGTAATCAAACGCCACTTATCTCCATCCTCATTATAATAAACAGACATCACGGTCACATATGGTTCTGGGAGACAATGGCCACAGATGGGTGATTAGTTGAAGTGTTCTGAAGGCCGTGCTGTTCTTTCACCAATTGATATGGAGCTGGAGGCCCCTGGTGTAAGATGAGGACTGTAATCACAGATCCTTCAGAGCTGTAACTCAACGGTAACAAACAGCATCTATTTTTTTACTCTTTCATTTTCTGCTCCAAATGTGGCCACTTTAAGGAAATGGTGATGCATCGGAGACATCAAATTTCAATCTGATTCTCATGTATCACCATCTAATTGACTTATTATGTTAATCTGTTTCCTTTTAATGTATTCATGTGGCTTCAAAGATCCTGTTTAAGTGTTAGAAACATTTAAGGGCCATTACCTTTGACGTTGCTGGCTGCGTTTTGAATCAATCACTTTTCTTAACAGCATGCAGCTATGAGGTGACCTGACTTTTTCAGATTAGATACCAAGACCTGGGCTTTGGGTATCGGCCGATCCGACACCAGCAATTCATTAATGGCCTGAATGCAGTCCGTAAGTGACTAGGATGATTCTTTCTATTGTGAAAAATAGCTTCCCTAACTTTGCATCTCATTTAGAAATACATTGACATAAATGTACGGAATGTAAGGAATTGTTTATCAAAAGAATGGTGGTTGATACAAAATCTGCATATTACCACTGCTCACCAATCCAGCCGCTTGAGTCCACGTGGGACCATTATTGCCATCAGTGCCTCTCTAATAGAATCCTTTCCATTCTGCAATGTAGTGGGAAGCTCAGGTATCATAAAATGGTGCTTTAAAGCAGCTTTCCAGTTCTACGGTTGGAGAGGTATTAATGGCTTTGTGAATCGTTGGATGATTAGCTTTAGTTGAGGTAGATAGCAAGCATTAATCATACATTTCGATCATGTGGATTTGAAGAGAAACCCGCGGAGGTCATTAATTGAAGTGGACGGGGGGTCCACAGGAGAGTGTGATCCTCTATGCTGGATCCACAAGATGTGTTGATGAATTGTTAAATATACCTTTGGTACATCTGGGGTGACTGCTCAGTACATGTGTAAGCCTTATATTGACGGGTCAGGCTGTAGAGGCCTGACCGTCAATCCAGAGCTGTTTAAGGCATTTTCAAAGCCAAACTACATTTCGTACAGAAAAAAAAAAAAATCATGTTTTACTTTATGTCCCATCAAAGGCAATAATTTATGTGGACCGCAGGTAAAATATATTTTCACGTATAGGACGAACCACAATTGAGGTCTACTGCATGTAAATCTACGGGGATTAATGTCCCTCAACTAATGTAAACACAGAATTAACAGCCTCCCAGCCGCGGAGAGAAGGCTTAAGAGCAAAACCTGTTGCTAGGATTCTCACATTGAGATGGGAGAGCTTTTTTGTCGGTCTCCTCTGCAGAGAGAAGGCCGTGTACAGACGAGACAGTGAAAAGAAAGGGGATGTATTTTAAATAACCAGGCATGAATAAAAGGGGAAGGCCACACGTCGGGCCTAACAAAGTACTGCCTTGATACCTTTAATGCTTTTATAATAAGGTAACCAGCGACATTATTAATAATAAATAAAAAGTTGTCTTTCAGCAGAAAATAGTTGTAGCCACCAGAAGTTGTGTATTGCATTTTAGTAGCATAGAGAAAAAAATCTCTTTCATTCACATCGCTCACGACGTCCACCTGATTTGTCCTTTTTGGCTAAAAGATGCCCTAAATCGGTTGTGAAAGCTTTTGCGGCGTTTCCTTTCTTTTTTTGGCCACTGAGCTAAAAACTGATGTGACTACTGACTGTCCCGTAAAATCAAACCGTTGTTTTGAGTGCGCACTGATATGGAACGCTCAGGTCAGTGTTAACAGGTGTACAGTACATCATGGCTCAATACAGTACACGCCGTGATTCACTCTTAACCAATCAGAATGCTGGATTTCATCTACCCGTATTATACGGTTGTATAATTGGGCAGTTGCAGAGGGCTTATGTGGTAATGATATTTCCGTTATTGCTTCGGATCTTTCCTTATTGTGCAGTCAGCAGGGAGCCATCATGGCTAGTTTTACCCACTGCAGTGTAAACAGTCCATTCAAAGATCTTCTGGCAGCTCTAATGAGGGGATTGCAATTCAAAGGGCAGTTAAGCCCATGCAGCAGTTACAGGCATGGTACATTCCTGGAAGATAGTGACCTTGAATAACCTTCATAAAGTTCCATGTGTGAAATAAGTTAATATGGATTAATTCCCTTTCCGTCTGAAATGCCAATTAAATTAGGAATTAACTTAATTTCTTTTCCCGGCTGACTATTAGCAGTTTTTTTGATCTTCTCTTTGGACTCGACGGCTCTCTCATGCCAACAGTAAACGACTATCATCCAGTTCACTGGCAAATTATTAAGGATTACGGATGTTAATTACGTCTACGGCAACTACAGGATAAGCCCGATGAAGGGGTTCCATCGAGTCTCCGTGGTGACGGGTGGCGTTCCACAGCTGAGAACGAATCGTGCACACGTGACACGCATCTATTGCTGATTGGTATGACGCACACAATAAATCTATGCTTTTCACACTTCACATTAAAACCGTAAGAAGTCACTACTCATGAATAACGTCCGCTCACTGTGGGCTTTATCTGCTGATGTGTTCCGGGGGATTTGCATGCGGCTTTGCATTTAAAGCGCTGGGCTTATCGTGCCCATGTAAAGCTATAGGGTATATTGATCCGTCAATTACTACATGCACCTTGTAAAAGTTGCATTTCTTTTTGGTTTCTGTTTAACTTGATAAATAGTTTGATCTTTTGGGCTGAGATCTATATTGAGTGTGTTTCTGAGTAACTTGAGTGTTGTTGGAAGCTTTCTCACACTTGGGGTGGGGACGGAGTGCGGAGGGGGGCCTTTTCTTCCATTTCAGAAAGCTTTTGTGTTGTAACTGTACTGGAGAGAAAGAGAGAGAGAGGGGGGGGGGGAGTGGAATGAATAATTAATGGCAGGAGATTGATGGATTCCCCTCTGAGCAAAGCCGGTCCAATCGTGTGTTGTATTATGTGGAACGAGGGGTCCGCTGTGTACCGTCTCCAGCCCCACCATCGGCTTATTCCACGCCTGGAATCTGGACACCAGTCACTCTGTTCAGTGTTTTTTTTAAACACGGCTGTTCATTAAGTCGGGAAGGAGTTAATTGACGGTTTAAAAAAAAACGAAAAACTAAAGTTAGTGTTTTTCATGTCATTGATTCGAATCGGATTTATGATAATAATGTTGAATATCCAACTTTTTTTCACCTCAAGCTCCTCAGCTTGTTTGTACCTGTTCCTCCCAACTACCTCATAGCATGGAACTATTAGATTTGACTTAACTTGCAGTACAAACTTGCGGTCTTCAATGGGGTCACGTAGAAGACTTTGTTGTGGCTCTGCAGCACCAAAAGCAGGTAAACGCCAGCACAGCTTCTGGCTTCTAGCCGCCGGCTCGTCCCTTCGCCGGGAGTCAGGCGCAGCATAGCGTGACATTGAGAGAGAGGGTGTGAACGTTGAAGCAGACACCTCCGGAGATACGTGGCGTAGGAAATTGTGTCACTTCTAACGAAGTGGCGGCGCGGAAGAAGCCGTCTCCGAAAGTAAACATTTGAGCCCTGGGTTTGGAGGGAGGTGAGAAGAATAAGTGCGAGTGTGTGGCAAACTGGTCAGGAGATTGTTATTGGCAAGGAGCAGTTGTTTTACACTTTTATAACCGCGCTGAATAATAAATGAATGGAAACCTCGAGAAAAAAAACGTCTGGAGCCCAGCGCGTTTTATTTCCAGCATGTTTTTCGGTGACTGTCGCTGAGAGGGAAATAGTGAGCGTGTTTGTCTCCTTCTGTTGAAAACAGTAGAAGCCTTGGTGTCAGCAAAAAAAACAGCCTATCGCATATTTCTCTATCGGAGAATGTCTGTTTCCTCTTTTTTTTTTTTTTTATTGCACAAGACTGAGCTCCGGCATTTGACAAAGACAGCAAAAGAGCTTCTGCCAAGCTCGCTGAGGTCAGCAATCGCAGTGATTTCTTCCCATTTGGTCTTAAGCACTGCTATGAAATTTAACCACCCCCTGCTAGATTAATTACCCGACGAGCAAACCTTTTATGGCCAAGGTCTTAACACGGTGGAGAGGTACGACCCGAGTTACTTTTATTTCACTGGCGGGCCCTATTGGCAAAGAGAGATTGTTGATCATATTCTCCACCACTTATCCAATCATGGGCCAATCCAAGGAAAGATCGGAGAAGCCTTGTGGAAATGTGAGATGGTCATCAGTCATCTCGGTCCAACAGGGTAGTGAGACAGCGAGTGAGACAGTCTGCCTGCATGCCAGCGAGAGCTTTACGAGAGCACGCCAAGTAGGTGTCTAGGTAGCCATCTGCAGTGGGAAGTGGGCCGCAAGGTTTATGCTCCTCCCGCTTTTTTTTATTCCATCAGTGCGCTACAATGTTGGTCGTCCACAAGGTCATGTTGTTTCTGACGTGTATGCGTCGCATCCAGATGACTCATTATGACCCTCCTTTACCCGTTAGTATCAGCCAACAACGATATAACTGAAGCTGTTCATGCAGTTATTTCAGAAGAAATGATGAGAATGTGAAAATGTTAATAAGTTTAATGTGTACGGCAAATCATTGTCAAAATTTGAGAGCGCAAATCGGGTTGATGCGCGCGCGTAAGTCAAACATCCGCGAGCAAATCTCCGTCTCGCGCGGGCAAAAGTTCATCTCGCACGAGATATTTGCTCGCTCGCGAAACGTGAACTTCCTCGCTCTCAAGGTTAGTCTCTGCTCGCGCTCGAAGGTGTTTTCTACGCGCTCGCTGTTTTTCTTTTTGACAGTAAGGGGGCGGAGCCAGTCACCATGGTCTCTACATCTGATTGGTTACAAACCCCCGTCGAAATTATGAGATAAAACATTGTCAAAAAACAAACGCCCCCCTTCGGTAATCATAGTGGACCGTAGATGACAACCAGCTACAACCATCATTTACCATCATTACCAGCGCATTAAGAGCGTAAGAGCTCTTAATGCGTCCAGCTCGCAGACCGGTCCGTATTTGTAAAATACCGGGAAAAAAAGTCTGAATCTGTGAATATCTTGCCAACTTTCAATACGGATCGACTTTTTGAAAAAAATTAATAATGAGGTTGTAGTGAATGTGATATGTGATATACAAGAGCCTCAAAAGCAGAGGCACCATTCAATAGATTTAGTTGTGTGTCCATTTGGAGACGTTGGAAAACATTAAAAGATACAATGGTCTTTTATGGTTGCTGTTTACCAATTACATTAATCTTATATTGACTTTCAGCGTCAAGTGTAAAATATACTTTTAGTATTATGTTTGTAATGTCCGTCAGGCGCATGGCTGGGGAGAGCTTATGCCTTTGGTCCTTTTGTGTGTGTTTCTGTGTGTTCGTCTGTGAATATCCAGCCCTGTCCAATATGGTGGGACTACTTTGGGGTTTTGGTACAAACCTGCATGATTTTGAATGAAGTCAAGCTTTGCAAACCTGCTTGTTTTCAACAGTAAAACAATCCAGCGGTTGTTTCTCCTGACGAGGATCTGCCACCTGCTGAGGGCATTCATGTTGAAAAAGTAGGAACAAATGTATGCTGTCTTATTGTGTTCTTTTTCTCAAATAATACCACGTGTATCTACCTCACAAATCCCCTGTCGGTTGCGCTAATTCCAATATCTATTTATTTAACCAGCATGACAGTGATAACAGTGTTTGGGTGTTCCACTGTAATGTACGTGAGCTGCGTGAGATGTTCAAATCAAATCCAGAGGCAGCGAGAGGGGGAGATATGGTCCCCTTGTGAAGAGTCAAATGAGTTTTTCTATTCGATATTCAAGTAGATGCCAGATATTCTTCAGACGAAAGCTGAGAGGTTAAAAACGATGATACTAATCACACTCCTTTACTGATAATTGTCCAATATTATCGGGTTACGTGCCCCCAGTAGAGAGATATTGATTCTGCAGGCCGGAGGGATTACAGTGGGGCTGCTGTCCAACTAGCTGCAGTAAAATAAGGAATTATCTGCCCGTAGCTGCATAGTGGTGGTCATTTTAAGTCCTTTTAAAAGTTTAAACCTGGAAATATTTCATTCGATTCCACCATTAACATATGGCTCATGGCTGTTGAACATGGGGATCCAAGACACAAATGGCGAAGCCATGATTTAATCTTTAAAAGGGAGCTCTGTCAACAGGCATCAGGTAAGGTCAGGCCCTTCACTATCTCCATCTGTGTCTTCCCGCTGAGTTATGATCGCTCAATTATATTATAACATAAAAGATTTACCCAGGATGGGGATAATTGAGTTGAATTTATTAAAGGGAGAATAAAGAATTCACATTATAGTTTAATCCTCTATTACACAGACGGGGGGTCATTCAAACGTGGGCAGAAAGGAAGACCATCAAGGGTTTTTAGCTTTGTTGCTTAACTCTGCAGATTAGGATTTTAAATAAATCCTGTGGTAACTGTGAGCAGTGCAGGGTTCCCTTCTATCTAAAAGATTTGATATAGTGATTAAACGGAGCATGTGAATATGGCTAGGATCCCATCTTAAATTTAATCGTTTGCCATCATGTTTGATTTGATGCACTGTTTCATAAGGAACGATATGCTGGACTTGGTTTTCCTCTTCTTCCTTAGTGTACTACCGAGGTATTTTGTACATACTCATGTTATATGAATACACGTGTTTATCAGGAGCTGGAGTGACGTCACGCGATAATACAGACTTCATAAGGCGCTATAATAGACATGTCAGTGAAAGATAAAGCTTTTCATTGCACAATTTAAAGCAGCATTGTGTTTTTTATTCACAGGTGACCTTGACTTTTCTGAACAAATCCAAAACCTCACTTAAAAAGACTGCATGAGTCACAGCATCTGTTAACAAAAGCCTGTGCAAAAAAAATGCATTTTGCTTGTAAAAACATCTTTTAATCATCCGGTGCTTTATTACTAGCCGGATATTCTTTTTTACAAAGCACGAGCCAAATAAGATACCTTTGCTTGTGTAGCATCCGGGCCGTCTCTTATTATTTTTCAAGCTTTGTTTGTCTCCAGCTGAAAAGAATCCCCTCTGCTATTTCATCTGAAGCCCCATCTCCCTCAGAGAATTAAAGCTAAATAAAGCAGTATATTGTTAATGTATTCAAATTTTTAAAAAGAGCATAAGTAGAAGTTCAGGTTCAATCTGTGGTTACTCAGGCTCCTAATTAGGAGTGCTTGTTTAATATTTGTTTAATTCATGTGGGATGATTCATTCAGGGAATGCTCCCCTGTTGAAGGGTAAAAGGGTGTCTTTGTAAATCCACTAACGATGAAGGATTAGTTGGTTGCATCAGAGGTCAACACAGTACTGGGTGAAATATTATGTGTCATATCAAGGCTAATATAGTTCAATGAGGGGAAAAAGAAAGGTATCTATTTTTTCACAAAATGTCTATTTACACAACAAATATTCCGTTTTTGCCTCCTAACACTTCCTTTCATTTCCATGTTAACGAGTTGCATAACCCACCTCCCTGTTTGGTTAAGTGTGAACTAAACAGATTGGAAACATCAGGAACAACTTAAATTGTGCTCACTGCAGAAGCACTCTGCAGGAATATTCATGAGCTGTTGATGGCTGTCAGCGAAGAAGGTGTTAAATTTAATCCGCAGAAATAAATATTTATGTACTCCCACATAAAACACAAGCTTTCGAAGTTGTCATCAAGGCTATTTGCCCCATTTTTCATTTGTCTCTCGCATTCACACCACAGTTCCCTGCCTGACGACAAATAATCATCTATAATGAGTTGTGTCATGTATTTAATTGGTAACAATTAAAGTTAGTGGAAACAAACAAATGGAGACATCTAAGTTTTGCGTTCTCCATTTGGCATTTTGTATTCCGATCAGTAAAACTTCCTTTTACTCCCGTGCAGGGTCTCTTGTTTTTGCTAGATCCGATACTGAGGCCTATTAATTGCATGAGGTATTGATAGGTATGAATACATTTACCATGTCAAAGGTATCATGAGAATAGTAGCGCTACTAACTGGCCTCATGCTGTTGTTAAAAATCAAAGCTTCCAATAATATTATTGCAGCGCGGTTTATACCTCTTTGCCTCAGTGACATGCAGATGTACTCCAGTACTCTCTGGCTCAACTGTTAGGTGTTCATAAAGGTTCAACTGTCCACCATTCCTGTTTACATCATTTGCTAACTGTTGCCCACATCATAGTGGACGCATACACATAGTTGCGTATGAGACTTTTATGCTTGGATGTTTGGGTTTTTTTTTGTTCATTTTACTTGGCAAAGATCCAGTCAAGTAAAGTGAGGGTTTAAACACCGAAATGAATGTACCCCTGGAATAAATGGTTAGTCAGTTGTTCTTCCGGCCTGCTCACTTCCTTTGCAAACGCAGCGCTGATAGTTGACCTGTGATCTGACAAAAGTTGTTCGGCTGAATTTGTGCAGAATAACCCCAGCCGAGCTTCCAATTTCGATCACGTTGAACACAACCGAGCGCACTCCTGCTGACCACACACAAAGGACGGATGGATGACAGGGAATGACGTCTAAACGCATTGAATCCGGTGCTCACACTGGTGCATGATTTGTTGTACCTTGCCAATATTGCAGGAGATGAGGAGTTTGCAGACAGCGTGGTACGTTGACGTTAGTATTTCTGTCCCCTACTGGTCCAACGTGTCAGAGGGCTGCTTTTTATATAGTTTTTACCTCAGTAAGGCTACTTATGTCACAGAGGGCGAACTCAGAAAATACGTTCACTGAGTAGCAGAAAGTCACAACGTGTCAATACCTCACAAGCGACTGCTATGTCTCTTGCGAGCGTTAGTGGTCCCCTTCCCCCACTTAGCCCAACCAATTCCAACCAATTCCAAGGGTCTGGGCCCACGGGATGTCGAAGTTGATCCACAGACCCGAACAATACGCTGTTAGCGAGCCTGTGCATGTTCCAGCCCTTTGATCCTCACCATGGGAACCGTCTCCATCATCTCTGGGAGAGCAAGCAGCACACAGAAAATGACCCAGTGGGACCGGCCTCCTGTTGAGGACGCTCGGGGTCTGTTGACACTGGAGGGCTTTTTTTTTTTTCTTTCTCCCATTGAAATATTTATCACCACAACTTATCACCCCTTGATCAATTATACACCTGCCATGTACTATGGCAATGAATTATTAACATGTCCGTGATAAGCATCTCCTCCATTGATTTTTGTCACTCCTTTGAGATGGATATGCTGGTTCTCTCCCTCTCTCTCTCCGTTTCCAGCAAGAACAGCTGACCACAGCGGACGCTTCAGACTTACGCAGCGTTTCCTTGCCATAGCGTTAGGTGCACGCCATCATTGCTGATGGTTTTTTTACAATACGTAATGGTTTTACTTTTAACAATCTTCATGATGCAACTAATGATTGATTGATGAATAACTTGATCCCTGAAATGACACAAATATCAAAAGATTTCCATGACACCATTCAGACGTTGAATTGAAAAGCCCAAACATTTACGACGTACAACCATACTTGACAAATAAAAATGTTTATGAAGAAAACTAGCAAATTCTTAATTTTAATGAATCGGTAATGGGCCAATTGTTGGATATTGGATATTCTTATGTAAATAATGATTTAAATAATTAATTGATCATTAAATATCAGGTAAATTAATATGATTATAATCTTTCACTTTTTCAGGACAAATAGCATTATCATACAGCTCAACAGCACATATTCTGGTCTCCCTCACCAAAGAAGTCATTGATAATCCATCTCTAATTAAAGGGAAGAATATCCATTATTTACATTAGCATAATTATTTTCTATTCGACAGGATCACCGTGCTCCTGCTCAAAAAGTTCCACTTATCTTCTTCTGTGAGAAGTCCATTGCAGACTCAACCACGGAAATAGCCAAAAGTTTACTTCCAGTCTTGCCTTTGATAAAATAGATTCCGCTCCTTTTTTCCAGAAACTATTAACACAACTGAGTAACTTCTCAGAAATACGTCTGTCAGCGCTCAGGTTAGCATGACATTTTCATCAAATCTGTTGATGAGGTTTCTTTCGCCACATTTCCTGGTCCCCGTGGGCACCATGAATCAGAATTGAGAGACGCTGAACATTGTATTATTTCTTCAGAAGCAAGAGATGCAATAACACTCACGCATAATATACGGCGTTCGAAGCCGCTCATTCAAACCGGCAAAATCTGAAATGTTTTCCTTGGTGGTTGCAGGTAATACAAAGCAGCAGGCTCCATCACAACCTTCCTTTGTATCCACACGGCCACTGCAACCCTCAAGGATCTTTCTTTTTCTGAGCCATCTCAATTGAATTATTGTGTTCCTCTTATTTCCTTCCGCAAGAACACCCCTGTCTGCCATCCGTAATGGTTCCATCCACAGTGCCAAGGCTAACATATGCCTGGTGCCACTACGAGTTGAAGAGAGAAATTGAAATGTTTCTCTCTTCATAGTCACGGCTGCTAGTTTCGGCAGACTTACCCTGCCAGGGTAAGATTGATTGCCGTAGAGATTAATTTTGAAAGTCAGTTCGCACCGTGGATAAGGCACTCGACTTTTTCAAAATGATGTAGATGCTTTCAGATTTGGCAAGAGAAAGGTTGGATGGAGACCAGACTAATTTTTGTGCATGTTTCTCCTTTTCAAGTGTGAAACATCTCAGAGAAAAATATCCTTGTGAGCTGCTTCCATCGTGTTTGGTGGGTACCGTTTTTACAGGCGAGCCCCTGTCACATTTGTATCTACCGTCAGAGATCAAAGATTTGTGAATCCTAAGTGTCCAAACACACCTGCACCTCTAGTCTACCGTCATTGAAAAAACTGGACTCCCGAATGTGTTCAGACAACTGTGGAAGATGTCACGACTGCTCCACGAGGCATATTAAACAGATCAAAGACCAGGAGATTAATAGCTGTGCCCACATGAAAAACAGGGCAATTAATATGGAGCTTAACAGCAAATGTAATAGACGGCAATGCAATTAAGGAGGTGAGTGTTGATCAATAACCTTGACTAGCAGCCTCCGGGATGCTGCATCATACAATAGAACATAACTTATTTGGTCTATCAGCAGAGAAACATCCCTGAGTGAAACAGCGAGGGAGTGAGTGCGTGTGTGTGTGTGTGTGTGCGTGTGTGTGTGTGTGTGTACGTGGGTTAATGGTGTTTGTTTTGTGTGTCAGTTGAAGTGTTCCGGAGGGGGGATTGGGAGCATGTATGTGTGCATAATAAATGTTTTCAGTCAAAGTCTTTCAGTATGCCAGGATGAAAGTTTCCAGAGTGGAAATGAGCAATTAAGGGGTCTATGTATTAATTTATCATTGATAAGCACCCTCGTTGGTATTTATATTCACTGTGAGATCAGGAGCATTGGCCTTTGACCTGCTAGAAATTATCATTAAACTGGTTAATGACAAGTTGTTTTAAATTTGCATTCAAGAGGTGTAGGTGATCCTAATTGGTTGCAAAACAGACTTTGAAAAAGGATATAATTAAAGGATTTCATCCCAAAACCCTATGCTGTAATGTATTTCATTTTTGGAGAAAAATCTAAACTTATTGAGTATTTCAAGAACGAATTCATACAGTTTTTAAAGTCACCTCATTATAATTAATAACCTGTGAATACCAGCCTCCTTTCTGGATTATTATTCCAAATGAAAAATTAATAATGACAATACCTCCACCTCATAAACACATTTTTCTGCTGCTGCAAATCTAACAACCTTCAAAAGAATCTCTATGTTTATTTTTATAGGTACCCTGTGGATTTACATTAAAAAAAGTGTTCTATGCATCGTTAATGCTCAACAAAATACCGTATTGAATGTATTTAAAAGGAAAACGTTTTCTTTATACTGCAGCTGTGTGCTGCACTTTAAGATGGCAGGTCAGGGGCGACCGCTTGGCGTAGGAGAGCCGCCTTGTATGACCGTGATTCACTTGTTCACTAGAGCTCAACACTGTTTACAAAAACACAACAAGTTCTTAACAGATCGAGTCTAGCTTTTATCATTTTTCTCTCAGTCCAGCAGATGAAATGCATTTGACTTTTTACTGAATAAATCAATGGTGTCATGGCGGCCATTCCGATACCCCCAGAGACGATGACGGAGACTTGCTCGCGGTAAACTTGTCCTTTGACGCCTTTTGTCAAGGACGCAACCAGGCACATTTTCAAACCTGTGCTCATTGGTTTTACTGCCCGCAACTGCTCCATTGCCATTTCTCTCATCGGTATCCCTTTAAAAATCAACTGATGGTGCTTTAAGATACAACAACACAACTATTGGCTAGGAATTCTTAGTCAAATTGGATTGGTTGTCGTGACCTTTTCTTTCTTGCTCATGGATCACAAGTCGTTTCTTTAGAAAAACGGTAGAAACACCAACGTCATTGACTGATGCGCTCTGATGATGCTTTAGCCTTACGCGACTGTTCCGATTAATAAATCTACGCCTGTTCTTTGAATTTGAAGTAGCTAGTAGGGACAGCCGACCACCCAAACTCTCACCGTCTGTCGAAAAGCTTCCATCTTCTTAGCCGGCGTATGTTTCATTGTGTGGACTTGTTTCAGCTTTGAGTTTGCTTTGTTGAGTATTTCCACCTGATGTTAGCTTGAACCTGTCAAACGTCAAGATCTATCTTTGGTCTCTTTAAATTTCAGGGACTTTCCACTACTGGGAGCACCATTAACCTCTGAATATTTCTTTCCCCGTTTCTTTTTCAAAGATTCTCGCTGGATTAGATTTTTTCATTATTTTGTTGCCTTAGGAAACATTTTGATGGGACCGGGATTGCAATGGCATTATATATTCAGGTTTACACTTTGTATCCATGACAAACCCGTCAATGGTGTTTCTCTTTATTTCATGTTTTTTAAAGAGAAACTACAACTTTTTCAGAATTAGCTATTTATCCTATTGTATACGGCAAACAAAGATATACAGAATACATCGCGTAACCCCACACAAAATATTATATATATTACTGTCAGTGTATGTGATTTATAGAAATTACAAAAGATGCACCAAGTTGTCAACAGCTGATCAAAATGTGTTTTTCTGGAACTGCTGCCTAATTACATTCACTTTTTTAATCTCTTTGCATTGAAGATTTTAAAGGCTATGGATCAAAACGAAATAGTTAATGTGCCAGACGTTCATTTTTTAAAAGGCGCTTCATTGTTGAAAGAGAACCCTGAATACCACTTTCTGAGCTTAATACTGAGCAAGCCCCATTATTTCTCAGCAGACAGTATCTTGCCAACGGAATTTCAAAACACTTTGTCTCCACTTGATGTTTTATGGGAAATTAATCATTGCAAAAATATCCTCTTGAGAAAAGAAATTAACACAATGATGTTTATTTGAACAGTTTGAAACAACCTGTGTGTGCATTCAGCGTTGAAGCAGGACGTTTTTGCAGTCTGTTTTGCAATAAAAAATATATAAAATATTACTGACTTATTGGTTACTTGCTTTTTTTAATGATACTATAACCCTGTCTCTTGCACTTTACCCTACGCTGCAAAAAGAAAAAGAACCGCAGCTGCGGAAGCAGTATCATGTACAGTATCACCGGTCAATAAGGCCCTGTGGTCTTTGAGAGGGATACCTCGGCAACAGGAACCTACACAAGGCTGCGCGCTGCATAGTGTTGGTATGAGTACAGTAAAAGTAACCATTGGGCAGTGCTAAACTAATATTTCAATGTATTGGACGTAAAGGTCAATAACAGAACAACTGCCTCCACTGCTAGTTAGTCAATAGACCACAGGCACATTTAAAATGCAAAAATATCTACTGTAGTGAGAGGCCTCGTTCTACTTGTTCTGCCTTGAACATCAAATCATGGCGAAAAAATAATGGTTTGCCCGAAGGTTCCTTCAGTGTCTTTTTATATTTTTGCCATTTTTTACAGAGGCAAAGATGCAGATTAAAAGAGAACATCTCCCCAGAGTGCAGTATGAAATACCCACGTTGAAAAATGTGTTGGATTTTAACCGTCTTTGGGAATGTACGATGTGTCAAAATCTGAGAATTAGCAATTTTCTGCTATTAATGATCCGGTTTGATTTGTGCGTTACATTTCCGCTGATCCGTATAAGAGTGGATTTTAGAAATTGAACCCCTGAACACAGAATCTAGTTCCCCGAGGGTTTTTTCTCTGAGTAAATGATCCACAAACTCTCAGTGCATGCAGAGATAAAGGGAGGGAGAGAGAAAAAAGAAACAGGGAGTGTGTCTTGGGGGGGGTGAGGGGACGGAGTGTGTGACATAGGAGTGCATTTCAGCTCCACTGCCTCCCATCGTGTGCGTGTGACCGTGGAGGATGTGAAAACCTCAGCTACGCCCCACAGCAACGGCCAAGGAGAGGAATGTTCTTGGAGAGACTAAATTTAGACCCAATGTGCTGTACCATCAATCCTGATTAAGCTAACCGCGGAGCCGCGCTCGTCGGGGGAAGAATATGGCTGCATGTGGAGTCCAGGTTACATAAGCCTAACTTTGTGTTTGGCCCACCGCGGCTTGGAGATGAAAGAACTTCAATATTTCCGAGAGCCCTCTATTATGCCTCTTTAGGTCCCCTATGGGGCTTTATCGGGGCTTTATCTGCACTGAGGATATCTCCAAGCTGCCTCAATGGTAAGGAGGGATTACAAATAGGGGTTTCATAGATTTATATCCCTCAAGTTTAAAGGCAATTTTATGCTAGAAGACCAGTCTTAAAGTAAGAAATGAGTCATCCCAGTAGTGCCGGTACAGGAACAAGGTGTGTGGTGGCGAGGACTGTGAGTCCCGGTTTTGGCATCGCTTATTCCGCTTTAGTTTCTTCGAAGTGAAAGTTTGATCCATCGAAGATTAAAAGCACCCTAGGTCTCGTTTGGCTTCTTTCCAAGCCGGCGGATCAGGAGAGAGGCCAACCGACAGCCGAACCGAGTTCAGAACAGAGCAGTCGCTGCGAGAGTAGCACATCCCTCATGGAGATCCTGCTCTCAGACATTATCACAAAGACATGTTACAAGGGCGGAACGGAATTCCAACTGCTCAGGAAGAAAATGTTGATCAATAACTATTTTCTAAGTTCTGCCTTTGAGGATTACAAAGCTTACGTTTCGAGCTGTGGTTTTTTCACTGAACAGGCCTCTCAGGTTTTAACACGGTGCTCTCATGGCTTGTCCACCTCGATTACCCCAATGTTCATTCTCTGTCCATTGACTGCTGAAAAAGGCAGTTAACAGTAAAACCTTCCATGTTGCATTACAGTCTACATGTGTAATAATGCTCCTGGTGTGCTTTGTCATTCTGCGATGCCACAGACGTGCACATGTCAAAGAATGACATTCACTTCACTGGGCTGTGAAATGACATCACAGCCCACATGTCTGCTCTCATTTTATGCTTTGACTTGTATTTACGCACACGATTTACATGACAGGAACTATTCCATTTCGTCCCATGAAGGGTGTTTCAGTGTTGTGGCGTGTGTGCTTGTGCGTGTGTGCACAAACACTCACACACAATCATATTCATGCAAATGACTGGATGTTTCACTAAGAGCTCTATTACCTCTTCACACGGAGGCTTGTGTCACAGTCTGACATTTTCATTTCCATCCCCCTTATACATTATGAATGAATCATACAAATAACAACTGTTTGGTGCATTTAAACATGATAGTTTTCATTTCACCTCGAATTAAACGGACCTAGAAAGCTCATGATAACTGTTTTAGGTTTTTATATGGTGTTTTCATAAAAGACCCCGTCTTTGTACAATTTAGTTTTTCACACATTTGTGTTCTATTGGAGTTATACTCTGTAACACAATGCGTAGGGGTCTTAAATAACATCAACTCTGTAACAATGATGCTTTTGACTTTATTAAACTGAAACGTCTAGCTGTATCTTTGAGGTTGCACCTTTAATGAAAACGCCATAAAATGAAACTTTGAGGGTAGACAGATGGAGGGATTTCCTATAGTTAAATTCACCCAAAAGATCCTTTTTATATGTGATGAATGAAAATGCATTTTCATCTGCTAAAAACCTGCTTTACCTTCTCTACATGTAGTTTGTCAGTCAATCCCCCATCTAATCCAGCCATCTGGGCACTTGGAACCTACAGCCAATTTATTGAAAATCCCACCATTCTTCTTCAGTCACTCTTTACAAACAACTACCATGTCATTAATTCAAAGCTTATTGACAGCGGAGCTGCTCAACATGTTAAGGTCGCCATGGCAACACAGCAGGCCAACAATAATTGGGCTTGGAGTTCATCCACACACTGAAATACATCCTAGGTTTCATCGCCATGCTTATTTTATTTTTCTCTTTTATCCCACGCTTTCCCTAAACACCGTTCAGTCCCTTCTTGTTCTTTCAATCACGTTTAAACGTCTGCAGATTACACACAGTGGTATACAGACATATAAAAAGCAACGTGTTGATGTGGTTCTCCTTTGAAAGTTGCTGGCATATGCAGAAAAGCCTCGCTCATTAATAGCAAAGTGAACTCCATTTGCATTAACCAAAAATTGTGATGGATTTTTCATGTCAAACATGCATGCATTCTGTTTCAGCTTAATCAAATATTCATTCCAATGCCGTGTTCCTGAAATAGTGCGATAGTTAACGCTTCACTAAGTGGGGGGAAATAAAGTATTGATTAATACCCTTTGTTTCATTTGCATGCCGACTACTGACTTGTGCAGATGTAATTCTCCTGAGCTCTCTGAGCTGATAGTGGCATGATTCATCATGTAAATAAATGCGTCAACATTAAAAAGCCGTTGTCATGGAAGACATTTATAACATAACTCCATTAGCTGAGTTTACAGTGTCACGTTTGTTTGCATTGGGCGTGTCAAATTACCTGTCTGTGTCATTCTTTATGCAAAATGTGCTCTCGGCTGGGAGGACATCATTCACTGACAGCCACTCGAAAAATCTCAACTTCCAATCCGGCCCGAGAGACACCTTTTCTCTGAGCCCAGCGGGACGTCTCTCGGCGGGGGGTACGGAGATGTGACCGCCTTACGAGGCTAGAAGTGAGAGCTCGCTGCCTCCAGGTCAGTGTCGTCTATCCGTAGGAAGAGTGCCCGCCGCGTCACATTGCGACGGATGGATGTGCGCGGTCAGGACAATCACTCAACCTGAGTCCAGCTCTTGTCATGGGCCTTAGACCTCCCGGATCACTGTCCATTAGTCGCATCACCCTCTTGATCCTGGCCTCCGTGGGTCGGCGCTTTTGGCCCCTCGTGCGGCCTGCCGATGCCGAATAGAAGCCAAATGAGGGCTTCGTATTGTTAGATCGGCCCGCAATATGCGTGAATCGCATGACTTGGCTCTCTCCAGTCCATAGACGTCAAACTATAGTGACGCAATACAGTCCTTTTTTTTCCCCCCGTCTACAGCTGTTGTCATGCCTTGCTGCTCATTTTCCCGACACTCGGTGAAGCGGGCTGAATAGCACAGGTGGAGGAACCTGATGTCAGACCCACAGTGTCATCAGTAATGGCAGCAAGCGGGGGGCCTGCAGCGCTCACGCAACCACCCACACCACCCAGGGACACACAGCCTCTGCCAGCCGCACAAGAGTGATGAGAGGAGCCCAGGAGCACAAGGACACTCATCTAATGGTCCACCGTAACCAGGGCTGCTGTCGCACATCTCAATCATACTGCACAGCCAACACACACACACACACACACAGACGTATCCCGGGAAGGTACATTTTTACAGTGATTAAGTTGAAACGCTAAAACTCCCCAGACCTTTTCGCACATCCGCTGCCGTCACGCCGGAGATGATGAAGTTACATATCAAAAAGAGATGAAAAATGCCCCGATTAAAAGCGTTGCAAAGTAGACACTGGTCGGTGTTCAATAAAGGAGTGATGGGTCCTTGAGAGGCAATCCTGCCCTGTGATCATTCGAAGGTCCGTGCTGCGAGTCCAGATGGAGCTGTCTCGGTGAAGCATGCGTACATACGTCCTCAGCGTCTGACTGTGGGATCCATTGCTGTGGGCCAAATGGGAGAGGAGCAAAATAAACAGAACCTTGTGTAAAAGGATTGATGACTTATTACAAGAAAAGGAGTCCGCGAGGAGCCTTAGACGTATGTGGAAACGCACAAGCGTACTTGACTAGTCAAGCGTCTCGTATTGTAAACGTCCTCGTGGAAAATCTCTGTGGCTGTATGATTGGCTGACCAGTAATTGCCTCCCAAGACGGACACGTTGAGACGGTGTCCCACAATGTGAGACCGGTCTGGCACGTAAGCTGCAGCATCACGTCGTTTAGAGCAAAGGTCTGTAATTGCACACCTGCCTGATACCTGCACAATACATTTAACAAGTTCAGACCGTATAATGCATTATATTACATAACACATCTTCAAACTGACAAAAGTCAGTTTACTGAGGTGTCCCAATGAGGTCTGCCATAATGACAGCTCATTGTTCACTGATAATCAATTCAATATATTAATAATATCAATAACATGTTTATGGGAGAAAAAAACCCAACATCATCTATTTCTAGTTCAGCGATTAGCAACTCTTTCTCATTCTTGAAGAAAATGCTTGTTAATGGTCAAAGGCTCGACTACACAGGAGCCACTCGGCTCTTCGTCTCACGCGGACCTGACAGAACAGATGCATCATGTGACACTTTAATTATCACGGCTGCCTCTGCAAGCTGTATAACCGGTCACGAGTCACCGCTGCTGTTCGCCCGTATCCACCATCCAAATCATATTTTAATACAACATGTCTTGCATTTCTTTTCAAACTGCAGTGTTTGCGTATTGGGCTCTCCGCGATCACAACGCGCTTGTGACCTACACTCAATAATACAGCGACAGGTGGAGTGTTACTCGTTGACCCACGCTGTCATGAATATACTGCGTGATCGGAGACGCTGCTGTATTTTCTACTCGATTTGATTGACACGTGTTGTGGAAACAAGGCTGGTGGATCTGTTTCTTCTGCACATGCTACATTTCCACTTTGAAAGTCTGTCATGATCTTGAGCACAGGGTCTGAACCTGAACTGTTTTGTCAGGTTCAACAAAGTGCTCGCGGTGACAAATAGAGCGGTGTTCACATCCTGCCTCTGTCAGAGATTATCTGCAGGATGTCAATAGACCGTCAGTTTGCACGAAGCTGACAATGGGCAAGCCGTAGTCCCACTCTGTCCATTGTTGTCACAGAAAGCACCAATAGATGACGCTTTGTAATCCATTTCATTGTGATATCAACCGAAGGAACAATACACTTAAGAAAGTGAATTATTACGCTTAAATGACAAATTATTAATTATGATTTCAGTCGAACTTCAACCAAAGTATCAAAGGTAATAAACACGCTAGTTGATTTTCCATTTTTGGCCACGCAGCTAAAAGCCCAGCTGCTCTAACATTGAAATATTATTTTACACTTGTTTATTTACCCATCCAAAGGGCACAAAGGCACTCTAGCATCAGAGTTTCGGAGTATTTGAGTTCAGCGCCCCGGGAAGCGGCAACTACCCGAGGAAGAGGAGCTGTTGAGCTGAGACGACCCAGACGCGAGCCACTTACACTTCACTAGTGCCGGAGGATATGTGTACAGAGGGCCGGTCGGCCCGCTCGTCCAGAGGTGTGAGAATACGTTTACTCTTCATGAAATGATGAAGGTTCACAAATGAAAGTCACTGTTTGTTCATTTTGGAGTCATGTTTCTTGCCGCCTGACTCAAGGAGTAGTCAGCCATTACAAAGCCTAATATTGTTCTTTGAGCTCTGTTTTGCTCTCCACCAATTCCTGAGGGAAATATTTGTATCTTCAGCTGCTAAATGCCCCTATGTTCCCCCGCTAGTTGCTAACTTTGTCTTCTCTGTTCCATGTTCTGTAGATTTATCACTGCTTTTTTTCCAGAAAATGGCTGCCGTTTGTGGCTCGATGTGGGGTTGATGAGAACATTGCAGGATATATGATGGAAACGTTGAGCTAGAAGGCACCAAAAACGCTCCACACAGCTAAAGCACAGTAACATTTACAGGTGGGTTCAAAGCCCGAATCCCACGACACAATAAATCACAGATGGAGAAGACATTTGCAAGTCAAATATTTACCACGGCACTGTGAAACTTTTGGTTACTCCAGCACTGTCTAGACAAGATGTCCACATTATAGGTCAGTAAATCATAGTGATAGCTCTATCTGTTGGCCTTTTGAAGAAGGCCCTGTGATGCATAGCTTAAGAAGAGTCCAACACCTCTGCACAACTACTTGTGATGTGTATCACCATTCTGCCCACTTCAGATCCATTATGCATTCCTCTTCACTCCTCGGATTGCCACAAGTAAGTTATATGACGATGTATTTTCATAGGAATGGAATATAACTATATGCTTTGAAGACAGCCAACTCCCCCTTTTTTTGATATCCTAAGTGATTCGTTGCATGAATGTTTCATGGGTAGAAAAATGAGCTGCTATGACGGAGTTGGACGATTTGCCTGACTCTCCTCTCGCTCTGAGCTGCAATATAGTAATGTTAAATATTGACAAGTGGACTAGACTCAGCACGCGTTGTTTGCTGTTTTCGACATCCTCTTTCCTCTGTTTTTTCTTTGAAATACCAAGATTAAGTAACTGAAGAGTGAGGGTGGCACATTCTCCTCTGTGACCTACGAGTGTTTTCTGGTGTGAGTGATCTTAATCAGCCGAATGACGCACAGACATGTTGGGAGCAGACTTTCACAAAGGGGTCTCTCCTAGTTGATGCTGTAATGAAACCATAAATCACAGCGTCATTGGACATCTTCCCGGGCCCGATATTTCCCCAGACACTTTCACTCCAACCGTTTCAGACTGCTTACAATGTTAAACAGATTGACCACAGAAGATGAAGTTAAATTTCACTTTCTTTCGGTGCCTCTGACTCGACAAGAAATGAGGAGAAAAGAGAGCAGGTACGTCCTGAATGAGTATGAGCTTTAATACTCATATTTTGGTGCCGGTGAAAACCAGAAGCAACATAAGAGGTGGTATTAGAGGAAAGCATTTTCTCGGCATTGTGCAGAATGATGGGGTTGGAATTGTATTTAAATGTCGATGAAAGACCCTTTTATAGCGGAACATATTATCGGTGGAAGTGGCAGCATAGTGAGTCCCTTTGAAGATTTCCACCTAACGGTGGTTTTGTGAGGCGTAAACAGGCACTGATGGCTTCCAAGTCGGAAACCGTGTGATATCTAGCTCTCCCTCGGGGGGGGGGGGCGGCGTGACAATATTGAAAAAGCAGACATCGACCACACATTCAACATGGAGGGCGATTCGTTGTATACTTACATTGCTGCAAAGAGAAACATCATACTACATCATTCCTCTTTCTTACCTTCTCCTCTTGTCCTCTTTTTTCTCTTGCGGTAATGGCCTTTTCATGAACGAGGAGCAGATAGGAAACTGGGCATGTGCCGTGGAAAGGCCCACAATGAATACAGGACCTGCCAGTCCGGTAATTAGTCTGGACTGGAGTTGGCTGTGGCTGTGTCTGTGATGGAGGACGTTTATCACCCCTGAGACAATGACTGCATAGGAACTGCCAAAACAAGGCCGGGTGATTGCTTCCTTTCGCAGTAGCTTTGGATTTTAAAATGGCTTACAGAGGCGTCGCGGGACTTCACTGTCAGGTTTTCATTGGCGTTTCCGCCACTGTGTGTCTCCTTAACTCATGACAGATGAACAATATTAAGGCAAAGACAGACAGTCATTGTAGCAATTGCTTGGTTCGCAGCAGAAAAGGGTAATTGTTCATGTATCTGTGTGAGTGCGGCGCACAGCTGCTTGATTGTGAAACAGCAAAATGTGACGGTTTGACCGAAAAGCAGAATACATTTTGCACTATTCACCTCATCAGAAAAAAACACTCGGCTCAATCTTTATCCTGAAATGACTACTGTGGATCTGGATCAAATGATTGTGTGGATGTGTGTCAGGCTGTTGTGGGGTGGAAATTCAACTGCGCATTAATGGAAAACCTTTAAGTTTCAGAGCAACCTCACTGTAAGCCAAGAAAACCCCATAATACCAGTAAAAGAAAATCTCTGGCGCCTCCACTGCCTCCATCTGCCCCACTAATCACTTGTACCTGACCTGCAATGAACTTGTCACCACACCTTTGTCAGATTTTTCTGCTATCGTTATTACAAAAATACAAACACAACTTCATGGTGGAGTTTCTTTAAAACCCCCAATTGTCCAGTCATGAATCAACGTGGTCCACATTTTAATTGCTGAGATCGTAAAGCAGAGTACACACTGGGCACGCTTAATGAACGCTTTGCGATAGCTAGAAATAATATGCATCGACCCATTGATGGAAATACTGCTGCAAACCAATTACAGATTCAAACTCCAGACCCACTTATAAATCATAAAAATGAGATTTGAAGCAGACTCTACTTTTGTAACCAAGCTATTCAGAGCATTGAGCCTTAGGGAAGCTTTGGTGAAGAGGGTGATCCAGGGGGAGGGAGGGAGGGAGGGAGAGATAGAGAGCGGCATATGACGAACTGACAAAACAAAACTGGGTTGTGTGACTGCTGAGTGACAACAGTGAAGAACAGACAGGCGCGTGTGTGCGTTTCAGCATACCTTGTGTGTCTACGTATACGCCTGCGTGGAGCATGTCCTGTGTGTCGCAACCTGCCAGTGAAAATAGGACCGGCCGAGCGGCCGCATGCAGCACTTTGATTGGAGTTCATTGGCGTGTGTCTGCAGATCCTCTGATCCGCGCGGTCAAGGCCAAGCGGTCGGAAGCTCTCCCGGTGAACGCGGTTAACCTCTCACCCCGGATGCAGAGACGAGCACGTTATAACCCGGCAGCCTGCCACGGACGTCTTCTTAGCCTCCTTACCAATCAAGTGATTTAATCCGGTTCCAGAGGATGGAGCGGCCAAGGCCCTCACACTCTGATCCCGGAAAATCCACCGTCTTTTTTTTTCCAAAAGCCTGAGCATCAAGTGTTGTCAATTGCTGCCTGAAGAAGTTTAAAGTAAAGGGGAGCTTCTTTTTTTTTCGCCTCGGTCCGAGCCCACGCCCGAAGGAGGGAGAATTGGGCTCTTGCATATGGCTGAGGATGGAAAAACAACATCGACTGTCATTGTGCTATGACAACAATTTAATTATGTCAGTTGGCCAGCTGCTACTTATCTCACAATGTTTACCTACGTAGAAGACTTCTTTTAATAGACTGTCACTGCACATTCCGACTGGGGTGGAGTTAGCTGTGTCTGAGCCTTTGTGCGGGCCCCTCCAGCGTGTGTCCATGCATGTAGAAGTACAGCTCATCAGAGGATAGTGTGTAATTAGTTAATAATGAATGTGGAGTGGGATATGTGGTCCAATCAACATCGCCAGCCCCGCTTTAATGAGTTAAAAGAGCTGTACAGGGCAAACATACAGTCATTTTAGAAATTGAAATCTGCGGCTATGAAATGCGACTGCTGATGCATCGTCGGATCGCTCTTCACATAATGGGTGTATTTTTAGAAGTGGGTCAGCTTAAATTACACCAATTACACGTTTTTTAAATAATGTATGTCGAGTTAGGTCTTGATCTGGGTCACTGAGGTCTTTTGGGTGTATGACTCCACATTGGAATGACGGCGGCCTAATCTGGTATGTCTGGTGCGCATTTTCAGAAGTGACTGGAAAACCGCAAAATGGGTCACATTTTTAGATGGGGTCATGAAGGCAGTGAGATTGCTGGAATCATCACGCTTTTGTGTGTGCTATGTTCAGTCTCCACAGCATCCACGCCTCAATTTAAATGGCCGCATCTAAAAGGCACAAAGTCACAAAGACCAAATCAGTTCCAGCGCTGTGGATTTGCAGAAGTGAAGTCAGCAATAAGGTTTCCACCATGTGATGTTGAATCTAATTATTGAAAACCTTCTGCCCTGCATCGCATATTTATTGACACAATGCCGGCCTATTCATCCTGACAGCAGGTAGAGACTTTGTGCCACACAGCAACACAGTGCTAATTATATATTGGCAACGGCACATTTGTTTGAAGTCGAACCGGTGCTTCTCTCAACCTGTCAGAACCGAACGCAAATTTATTCAGTTTCTGGCTCACTGCACCTCACAAATTAATAACCGTCCTCACCGTGCATTACAGTACAATTAGATTGTCCATTATTTTGTAAACGCCGGCAGAATCGTTCCATCCTCTCAAGCATATTGTCATGTGGCCGCATTTGCCTAACAAACGTGAGATCAAAGGCGTATTTCTGTATCCTAATCAAATCTATTTCAAGTCCCACACTGGCTCCGGATGGCGGGCTCCGGTTTGTGGCTTGGCACGGTTTGAGCCCCTGTCTGAATACCTGCAACAGTAAATAGATGGGCGGGCAGGGTGATTTGCATATAAAAAGGAACAGTGATAAAAGGAAAGTACTTAACCTGGAGTTTCTCACCATCCAACACTCTGGCACCTCCAACACAATGACAGAAGGCTGCCTTTTATCAAAGGGGATCCCATTATGAGATAATTGTATTTATTCTTAATGGAGAATAAAAGAGAGAAGAGAAACAAAGAACATGGCCTGCAACACCGAGAGTTGCACCTGTAAAAGAGAAAAGATCCTTTCTGATTAAAAGGACAGTCTGGCTGTTTTGAAATGCGGGTGTTGCCCCCCCACCCCCTTCCACCGCAGTAAATTGCTTTGCTCATGTGCCCCCCTGACTCCAAACCGGGGGCGTGCCGAATGTCAATACCCTGACGATGGATAAGTACCTCATACAACCCCACTTCAAAAGACCATCCTTTTAGCTGCAGAAGAGCAGAGATGTTTGTAGTGTCAGCGTGCATTTGTAATAGGGCCGTTTTTTTTTGCACCAAGATGGCTGCTTTGAACTCGTAGGAATCCTATAAGGTATAATTCATGTCATGTCAATTACTGAGCAGCAGATGTACCGCGCTGAACGAAGGGAGTCCCAAACCCTAACTCTTCAAACAGTGAGCGCTCACTTCTCCTCCACTGTCTTGCAGTCAGATCAAGGCAACTACATTCTGCATTTTCTGAAGCATTTTTGGGGGATTTGTTTGTGGATTTCTGAAAAGGGTCGGCCTGACGACCTTCCTATCAGAGGTATATATTTTTTCTGGCGCAGTGTTTGCGTGTAGAAGACTAAAAGCCTGAGAAGCCCGACTTCAGCACAGTGAGGCTTTGAGCTAAATCGTAATGTCAGTTTGCTGACTTGCAGAACGACAACATGCTATAGTGTGGCTATAATGGTCATAGTCTTAGTTTAACGTGTTGCATTCATCTGATCTTGAATGGCAAGTGAAGTGTTTTACACCGATGATGGAATAAGTGGAAACGCTTAGGGATCAGCAAAGAGATGTGCAGGGGGATAGTACCCCTATTCACATCAGCACCAGGAACATCAGGCACCATTTTCTCTCCATAAGGTCACTGTCCTGAACAACCCATCCGAATCCCCCCCCCCCCCCCCCCCCCCCCCACACACACACACACACACACCTGTTCATCCGCTGACCATGCATCATCCCCCAAAATGAAAAGTCAGGCATCTACGAAGGTATCGAAATGATCTGCTGGGCACCATAAACACCTTATAACTTAAGTGCACCAACCGACGGACAGGTCGACATTACCCTCTTTATAACCACACCACCAGCTGAATATTACCCCGAAGAAAACCATTTGTTGCAGTGTATAAATATTTTCTGCTGACAGATTCTATGCTGTCAATTTTCCATCTGGAATTCCCGAGCGTGCGTGCATATGTGGTGCACGTATTACTGCATTGTCCAACATGTACTGGCTTCCCCTGGCTGTGAGTCGTTCGATGTGATCTCTCGGTAGCGGCTTAACAGATGACCAGCATTATTAGTCTGCCATCCAAACATCTTCAGGCTGTATTCAATGTCAAAGTCCCCACATATCTACTTCCTCCCCAGAATGAGGGACAGCTGGCTGCTGCTGCTGGAGGGCATCACAATGAGCAGGCTGTCCCTGAAGGCTTTCAGTGCGTCTTCAAGAAAACCACAAGGGCATTTGCCCGATCCCTCGTGGCTCTTTCTTTGATGAACCCCAGTCATCGTCCGTTACGGTGTAGCCTGGCATTGGCTGTACGCACACGAAACATCAATGTTTGCAAAAGGAAGGTCTCTCTTAGGCTCCATACCCTTTAATCTACGGTCCGATCTGGCAGGCTGATCTCCTCAGGGTTGGTCTGATGCGTCATGTCATCGCTGCGGCTGCGAGGTGACCTTGACTTTCAGCTTCCCACGTCGCTGTAACAGCAGTGAGGCAGCGGCAGCATCCCTCGAGGGGGCCGTTCATCCAGATAGGAGACCCATCAGTCAAGGCGGCCATTGATCGCATAGTCAGATGGCTTGATTTCCTTGTGTAATAATCAGCTCAGTTTAGACACCCTCCCTGATGTGTAAAAGGAAAGAGAGGGAGCGGGTAAATGGATTGTGAAGGGCAGCTCTATCCATCGTTCGTGGTGTCGAACGCATTAATATGTAGAGTCTTATATAATGTAAAACCCCTTTTGGTATTGCATCTGGAATGATTTGACGTGTGTGTGTGTGTGTGTGTGTGTGTGTGTGCTGAATAAATGTTATATGTATGTTTACTTTCCTTGCACACTGGAGTGTGGTTCCTGCTAAATTGTTGAAGAGAGCCACCCCATATATCCATCCTACATTCAGAACAGGATAAATACTGTATATTGTCCCCCTGATTAATTCTGAGTGCAGATTAAGACATACCAGCAGCAAGGGCAGCAAATGCCATGCAATTGTTCGGGATGTATTCTGAGACCACAATGGATTAGTGTGTTTGGTTCCCTGTTGCGGTCAGTGTGCTACCGGGAGAGTTGGAGACAGTCCAACATGTGTCGGGCATTGATAATGACTGTTGAATCACAACGGAGCCGCTGGGTGCCGGGTAGAAACCGTATCAGTCCCAAGCATGGCGGCAATCACCGGCAACAAAGAACACTGTCTTGCATGTCGAGCTAAGCCGATGGGTTTTATATTCAAATAATAAGGACGGGAAGGAACACCAGCAGCATGGGATCTGCAGCTACCATGCACTTGCTGCTGGTGATATTATAGGCGGTGGGATTGGTCTTTTCTCCATGATCCTCAGTGAGAAGGAAGCCACAGACTTAAAGATGCATTCCACAAAAGCAAGTTTGATTCCTTTAAGCGGCCTGTTTGGCAACATGCGGAATGTTCCCGTCAATAAGTAGTTGATTCTCAATGGACTGTCAGTATTTAATTACGGAGAAGTGGGCACCATCTTGTTTTGTTTACAACTTTCTGTCTGCCTGGTCAAAAGGTTCAATTTGATGCAGACTTTGGGTGGGAAAATAAATTGGAATTGTAATGGGGGTCATGTCGGACAAGATTCGGTTTGTTTAGGGGCTCATCACTGCCAGGGAGCTAATGTGGTAGTGCCACTCACTGAATTCTGAATCGGATTCCTCTTATTAAAGTTCTCTTCTATGTGATTGTTAAGGTAAACTGTTTAATTGATGCGTCACGCCCCTATCATCTACTGTACCCTAATTAATTATAATTTAGCAGGGATTTTTTTTCTTTCTGTTACTTGCATACGGTGTGTGTGTGGCTGAAATCCATTAAGAGGATTGGTATTCCACCAAGGGCCAGTAGATGATAGTGGTGTAACGCAATCAATTAAAGAGTTTACCTTAACAATCACATTGTGAAATAAACCTTTACTGATCTTTATCTGCCCAATGTTCAGTAAAATGTGCCCTCAGGACGTCGGCATTAATGCTTTCTGTTTGCGGATCGCTGATAATGTTACATTGTTAACTGCTGAAAGTGAAAGCTGGTTAAGTGGCTGATGGAAAATGAATTAAGGTTCTGTTTACTTTACTGTCATGATGCATTCACATGTAATCTTGTAGGGTGTAGTTTTGGTGTAAAAGTTAAATGAATCCATTTGTTAAAAGAACATGTTTCCACAACAATATCGATGTCATTATACATATTATTAACGGAAATAAAATGTGTTCTAGCTCAATGAAAATGTATCTTTTACATCCTAATCAATGGAATTGTGTACTTTTATAAAAAAAATGGTGGTTAGCACTGACTTCAGAGCATGATGTTCACACAAAGGATTCTTTATCTGCGAACGTGGATCATCAATGGTTTCCAATATGTATCCGCAGGCAAAAAGAACATGGTTAAGGATCTCTAAAAGTTATATTTCTTCCCCTTTTTTTCCTTTTGTGCTGATTTGATCTGTGACTTGGATCACTGATACGATGCGAACCGTGAGTATTGTGATGCGTTACACCGGTCGTAGATGACAGCGCGAAGAAAACATTTGCTGCTGATGAATTCGGCCTGTTCGGTCCTGTTGGTGATTAAAGATGCTGCTGCATGGAATTTGTGATGTGAGACTGTGTGTATGAGAGACTAAAAAAGAAAAAACACCACCGTTGTAGCAGCATTCAACATTTATTTCACCTTCAAATAAAACTTTATCCAGAATCTTCCAAGATAGAAACAGTTGGATGGATTCTACCTTGTATTTCTTCTTCTTTCTCTTTTGTTTCTTTGAACAAGCTCAGTGACCTGACCTCTCTTTCAGTTTCCTTCTATTTCCCTAGTTTAGCTTTGACAGGCTGATACAATGAATGTGGAGGCTCCACCAAAGATACTTTTCAGCTACATTAGGCGAGGAACCAACATGTGTCTCTGACAAAAATACAATTTATTGGGTAGGAGACGTTGATCTTGGCAGAATCTCTGCTGAGATGATGAGCTCTCTGCAATAAGCCTTTTTTCTCTCACTCTCCTCCCCGCTCTAACTGTTCCGTTGAAGATGATGTTAACATTATTACTTTAAGCATGCGTATGGCCTTATCAGAGACATTCAAAGTAGAGCATGACATTTCGAAGCAGGCGGTTATGCAGAATTAATGACTTCTCAAAAATGACTCGTGACACAGCGCCTGTAAACTCAACCCAACAAAGCAGATCTGTTTGAACACCGACACGCACCTGCAACGGGCCTTCGTTCTCCTAAAAACTCATGTTGTTGTTGTTTGTGGAAGCATTGTCTCCACCTGTTCTCCAGGATTCTATTCGTGTGATGTCTGTCGAGCTACGGCCAGCAGCTGATCAATCACGGGATTGAAGGAGTGACCCGGACACCAGCGGCGAGCTCCCAGGTCATCGCGTTCAATGAATCAATTGGCTGTGTGCTCACACATGTGATAAGACCTAATGAGATGACCCTCAACCTCAATTCCTCCATGGCAACAAAGGATGCCAGGATCTGATGCTTCACGGGGACAAGAATTAATTTCTTCTTTTCCCTTTTGATTTTTCTTCTTTCCCAACCACGCTCATTATCTCTGTCGTAGCAATTTTCAAAGGCGGACTCACACAACCTCCCTATGTGCTCCTTGGTAGGCCATGAGACCCCCCCCCCCCCCCCCCCCCCCCGCACAAACTAGTGACATGTACATCAAATTTGCATGCCTGAATCTTTCCCGTGGAGCAGGGATATAAATGTATATTGGCTTGTTTTGATTGGAGCTGATCGGAGGCACATTTGTTCCACAGCGACGTCTTGGATATTGAAGGGCAGGTGCGTTGAGGGCAATAAGTAGCTGGAGAAAGAATGTGCCGACAGTACCCATTACCTTTGCCAGGGAATGCGTCACACATCCGCTGAAATCAGAAAACACAGTGCCATAAATAGGGAAATGCTCATTGGACTCGGCACAGCTGTCGGAAAATGGAACATTATCAGGGCGCCGCGAGTCTTTCAAATGTGACTGTGACATTGTTATGGTTATGCTACTCGCCGTCGATGAGCAGAGAACAAGAAGGTGCCACTCTTTACCAGGGCACCATCCGGCGGTCGTTTCTATTCTGAGATTGATGATCCACATGTGGTAACTAAATGAAAGAGCGCTGCCTGTTGATGGAAGTGGACCCTGTTGCCACATCTTTCAAAACATACATACAGGTACTAACTAAAGGAAAAGCCTAAATGAATGTATAGAGAAGCAAGGTTGATGCAGGGCGGTCTTCCTGGTTTAATTTGGATATCTCAGGTGCATGTAGGTCAACATGTGCAGGGACCATTCAAAGATCCTTGTGTGGCGTTTTTTTGAAGATCTTGTAAAGATTTTGAGTAAAACAATTGTGTTTTTGCATTTCCTTTTCAGACCAACCACCAAACTTGAGGCTTGCTCATAGACAGCCATATAACGACCTGCAGAAACACAATTACAGCCTTCGACTTAAGAATCACTGCACAGTTATTTGGAGTAGAGAGTCCTGATTTTGACTCTGTAGCCGGGTCGGCTGATTAATTTGGGAGATCAAAAGGCAAGTCTCTACAATTTTTGAGAAAAAACACTCGCACCCGTGACACATCAGAGGTTGAATTTTCAGACCACACACATGAGATGATTTTGGAGCAACTTTTTTCTACCAGCAAATGACTCGTGCTGACCTGCTGTCTCAAAATCCCTGGCGGGTCCCTTTTCTTTAGGAAATAGTACTCCTTTTTTAATTTGACAGTTTATCTATAAAATAAATATGCAAACCATTACCTGAACGAAACAATAGAAAGAAAACAGACTAGCGCTCAAAGTCATCAAGGCAGAAGACCCGGTTAATGAAAAGTAGCAGGAAGACACGAATAAAATTACAGGAAAGGGACACATTAATATATCGCATGTTTAATGCGTTTTGGGATGGATTTACTAGAACTGAAACGGGACTTTCTGTGAGGTCAGAACACATATGACCAAATAAGCAACACAAATGTTTGCACTAAACACAGCTCTTCTGACGAGATCTAACCCACTATCAATCTAAACCAGAGCTCTGGGCAAAAAATAGCATCTCTGAAAAGCTGTTTTTGTCCCAAGATTGTTAACATTTGAAAGTCTGATTCTAGGTCATCTGTTCAACTGTGTTTCACTGAAATCCAATGAGTTCTGATGTGGTTTCTGTTCAGTGGTGTTCCAAAGAGGGAACTCCCTTGGTGGTTCTTGGCTTCGTCTGAGAAAAAACTTTTTAAAATGCCTGCGCCACAATTACAAGGGAGACGTGCAGCAGGTCAAAGAAAGGACAGAAGTGACATGTCCAAGACATGGATCACATTTATCTCCATAGACACTCAGAGTGGGAGGTGAAAGAAATCACAATTACCAAGTCCAACTAGATGCGTATTTCAGCTTTAAAAAGTCTGACACCAACAATTTAAATGTATACTAAGTAGTCAATTTCTTCCAAGATAAATGGGTTTATCTTGGAAGAAACAGGCGTTTCACAGAGGCGGAAACAATGCTGCAATTGCCGAAAACATTAATCAGGAAATTGCTAAATGTGCCAAGAGAACGGCCCTCAAAATCACCCACGAAAGACTTACTGTCAAACAGCATCAGCAAAGAGGAACATTGATCATCAGTTTAAACGCGCTGACACCGAAAATACGTTCTAAGAAAAGAAACACAGAACTGAAATGAAATCTTGGCTAAAGCGGCTCTTTGAGCTCTGAGGCCTGCTAAAGATCTCTCCTCAAGTGCGTCACCAGCTGTTAAACATGGTGGTGGATCCGCAGTGATAAAAGCAGCCATGGGAGACATTAGATGGTGATGATTGCTCTGCACGGCCGTATAACCGCCAAGGAATACCACGCCGTTCAACCGAAGCACCCTGCGGTGCAGAAACTGTTCCCTTGTGGCATTCCCGTGTCCCGGGACGGTAGCACTGCATTGTACGGCGGTACAATTGATTCAAAGGGGATTTCATTCGCAGTCGGAATGACATCAGAGGCCTTAAAGTTCTTAAAGTTCCTCCACAATGACCAAAACTCCATTTTGTAACTTGTAAATTTTCAAATATTCATCGCTCTCTTTCAGAAATCACAGCATTGATGTTATTTCTGGATGTTGGAAATGGTAAATTAACAAAACAAAACCGACGCAGCGTTGACTTACTACCTAGATCGTATAGGATCATATTTTTCAAGCTTTATCTGACCTCTGCATTTAACCTATTAAATGGCTTGTATACTGAAGTAGCTCCCTGCACTCCTTTTTACTGGAGGAAGGCTGCATTTTGTGGCCCACAGCTGGAGCCCACGGAGCCGTTTACTAACTCCGTTGTCTCCATCTAGAGACCCTGTCGATTCTCAAATAGGGACATTTGCTGTCAAGTACAATGTTCGGGGCTTTTATTAGACGGACTAATGCCTGTTTCCTGTGTCTGTTTTTAATTGCTGTTTATTTTGTGGTTGTTGCGCATTTCAATAATTTGACATTAAAAGCCTTTAATTGGTTCTGTCAACATGATCCCTTCCCTTCTCCGGACAGCTTACACTGTGGGATTCTCATTATGATGTGCAATTAATAGGAACAAAGACACTGGGAGCAACAGAAGGTTCATTTTGCTCTATTTACCATGCAAGTCAATATAAAACAGTTAAGTGCAGTCCAAGTTTTTGCTTTTTTTGTTTAGCCTGCTGTTGTGTTATTATTTGATTATTGAGTTTGTATAATTGAGTGAAAACATTGAGTTTACTGCTTTAATAATTTTAAATGGCACATGTACATTAGCCTACCAGTCAAAAGTTTGGATCCACTTTCCTGTTTTGTCTCCTTTTCTCCCCTTCTCTTTCTTTTTATTTGCTGTACGACCCTTCACTTGCTCGCACTTTCTCTCATTCAATCAGACGTTAAGGTCTTGGAAATGGTTAAATCTGAACGTTTCTAGTGCGTCAGGCCAAATCACCTCGTCGCGAATGCGAAATTAGCATGCGAATTGCCTGCATTGTATTCATCATCATCCAAACGAGAGAGCAGGCGCAACAAAATGAAAATATCAGCGAAACGTATTCCTCTCCAATCAGACGGTCAACAGGCCCTCTAATATGCTCTGCACGCTCAGTGCGTCTTGATGATTTACGCGAGGGGGGTGTGTGTGGGGGGGCGGTTGGAGTTGTACGTGATACGAAGCACGTGGAGCCGCACTTGACCGCCGCGTCTTATTTGTGGCCGAAGGCAGCGGGCCGAGTCGCGCGCGGCGAAGGTGGGCGTTGGGAGGGGGAAGCGAAAGCCTCCAAACCGCGATAGAAATGACAGAACAGAGAGGGTAGGTGGGGGCACATGCAGGCTACATTCGCACAGAATTGATTTTCCCTTTGGGTTCTAAAGAAGAGGAGCGTGTCACTCCGGCCGGCGAATCGAGCCCCTTTGTATTGCTTTCTACATGCTCGCTCTGACAATGGAGACACTACAAAGCTTCTTTTTCGTCTTCAATCTCTCGCCTTTGTCGGCGACGCAATCGCTCATCAACTTGGAAAGAAAGGAGCACAATGTGATTATGTCGCGCTGGCAATACGTGACCTTGACGGAACATGTTCCAGCGAGCTAAAGCGAACTAAATACGACTTTACTTTTTCCGTCGAAACTCTTGAGTTGCAACCTGACAACACAGCTTTTGACGGCTCCCTCGATGTGTCGTAACACAACATCTGTGGACGGGAGGACGTCCCCATTATTAAGCAGCCTATCTGCTTAAGACGGATAAAGAGGTGGCTGTGAAAGGGGACACAGAGGACCAGCGCGGTGACTGTTGTCAGCTCTCACGGCGCTGCGTTCCACGCGGGCCGTCCTCCGCGGGGTCAACAGCTGCTAAATGTTTAGCAAGGCCAAACCCCAACTGAGCGCCGGTGGCCTCTCAGATGCTGTTGTGAAGAACTTAAAATTCACACCTCGTAAAGAGAGGAGACAGATGTTTGCATATTAATGGAGATGAGATGTGCGGGGTGTCTGGTACGGCGAGGCATTACAGCTGCTCAATTACAGTGTACAGTGTACAGTATATGCCACAGATGGATGTGCTCTCGTTTCATCTCTGGTGCATTTTGATCTGGAACGTGGCAGATGTGGAAAGATGTTGAAGTAGCCGCACTGCAGCGGGCTACATACGTCTCATGGCGTTTGATGGATAATAAATGTACTATGCAATGTACATACTTAAGTACAGCTACCTACGGTTAGTTCTCATTTTATTCACGTTCAGAATCTCTTTCTCTCACCTTAACTTGTGTCCGTGGAACATTGGGAAGCTTTTGTCAGGAATAAAAAGTGTTCCTCCAGTGTACTTCCAGGAAAATGTCATAAGAAATAATTCATTTGTTGCTCTGCTTCATTTTGGTGACACAAATGCTTTCATCCTTGTCATCATACTTGTCCTCATACTTGTCCTCATAATGTGGCGCTTTTACCTTTTCTCTGGGTGAGATGCTATTGTTGTACTGATAAAGGATGTGACTTCTCCTCCCAGCACTGGTTAATGAGAGGACTTTTTTTAAGTCGGTAGAGGAGTGACCGTTTGTATCTACACCAGAATCAGCTGCCTGGAAGTATTGTCAAGCCCCTGCGACCGGCACAAAAGCCCATTGTGGAAGCAGCGCTGTGAATGTCATGTCTCGCAAGATGACGATGAAAAATTGTCTGTCTTAGAGAGGTGCGCAGAACAATGGTGTGCAAAGGTGTTGCTGAATGTAACACACTTTGTCAGACACAAATCTATTGATTTCTTTCATTCAGCAGCGTCGCCATAGGACATAAATCTCACTTCACAGTCACAGCAACCACGAGGGCAATCCGTTAGCATAGAGTCTGATTGCTCAAACATTTTCAGACGGAATATATTTTAACATCCTTCAAATGCTTTTTTTTTTTTTGTTTAAATAACTGAACAGTAACTAGTTTTTCAAAGATGGTGTGTAGCGGTTAAGCTGAGCCGCAATCAGCATCCAAGTGCTGCGATTGGAACAAAATCTGTGGAAATCAGACCAAATCAGACTTTGTCACGCTTCTGTCCTGAATGCAAATTGGGGAAACTGAAAGCAAAATACAGGGATTGTGGTTGAATAGATGGTGGGTGTGAGGGCCGGCTCCCCTGCTGTGCTCACACTCATTTACAGCCACACAAAGCAAAACGTCAGAGCAAACACGGCTAAACACCACGAGGCTTCTCTGCTCGTCAATTGTCAACAAGTCAACGTGTCCATGAGATTCGAGAAGATGCGATATTAGCGTGCAAATGTTTGAGCATTTCAGATGCTTTTACTTACTTATTAGTAAGCCTTTACTTATAATACAAGATTTGCAAAGGAATTACCAGTTTGAATTGGTGTAGTCCTACAGCATGTGGTGCAGTGATGGCCTCAGGCTTGCTGGTGCCATGTAGAGAGTCGGAATTGCAAATTAAAGGAAACTTTCAAATTAGCTTTTATAAAGAGGAGGTAAAAAAAAAATTGGAACAGGAGAGAAGAAACAAAAAAAACAATAATCAACCGATATAAACATAGTTAGAGCTGACCTCAGGAGGCTTCTCTGCAGTCTATATTTCCTGGAAATAGCAGCGCGTTATGAGAGGAGCTGTCGTTGTGCCAGGCGAAAGAATGCAATGCAGCGTGTATTTAATCTTTGTTTAAACATCACGGCTGGTAGTCCAAGCACGTTCGCTTTGTCAGAACTACCACTTCACACTTTGGCCAACCCTTAAAAAAAAAACAAAGACAGTTTTTTTATTTGGTGTGTTTCGCTGCGATTGTTAGATCGGGGAGCAAGATCGGCGTGCGGGGTCGCAACTACACTTGAATGAGGGGGGCGGGGGGGGCTGGATCACTGGCACCCCTCCATCAACACTCCAAACCTCTTGTCCTTGGGGGAAAGAAAGAGAAAAGGCCTCGGTAAAAGACTCTCTTTTTTCCCTTTTTTCAGAGCAGTGAAGGAGAAAGCGTGAGAACAGTCACTGCGGAGCTTCAGGAACATTGTATCTGTCTGTAGGATGAAAAGCCTGCCAATACATCGCGAGAATAAGAGGCCTTTTACCAGAGCCTGGCTCAATGAGAGGAGGTGGGGGGTAAAGTGAAAGAGACCACTACTTCCCGCTAAATTAGATTAAGGCGAGTATTGATTGGGCAGTAAATGCCGGTCGGCATTTACTACAGCGCCGTCTACAACAGAAGCTGTTTCAGCATTTCTGGAAGTACGAAAGTACAAAACAACTATCTCATTACATCACATTCACACTGATGTATCACACCCCAATACAACTCCAGAAGGTCCCAAACGGTCCCAATGGAAGCAGAGTTACTGTAAACCGATTGGGCGCTCGATCCGAGGTGCTGTCCCCCCTCGCCCCCTCGCCCTGCAGCCCCAAGCCCCAAGTACAGAAAAGTACAACGCTGTGATAAGTCAAGGTGGCAATGTTTGCAAACTTGCCGTCTCAGCAGCCCCGCTGATGTGTCGCCGATAACAGCGAGTCGCCGGGTTTCAGGTGCAGATGCCAAAATTCAAGCTAGGACTTGTGCTCCGTGCCCTCGCGGCTGGAACTCTAGGACTCTCCATTAATCTGGACTTAAGCTGCCTGGCTTCAAAAACAGATGCCTGAGGAGGATAAGGCAACTCGGTGGGAGAGAACGCACCGAAGTCTTGGTTGGATAAGAAGAGGAAGAAGAGTGGCGGCTTTCCACTGTACTATATCTGTGAGACGGGACTTCATAGGAAATGTGTTTTTGTTATCATGCCCACTCACGAAGGGCATGCACGGTCCTACTGCAGGTGATGCCACCTCCTCCTCTGCCGGCAGATATTGTCAGTTTACATTCTTCTGCTTTTTTCTTCGCTGTTGCGTAATGAGTAAACCAAGTAAAGGAGATAACGGCTTTTCTTAAGCAGGTTGTGTTAGTGACCCGAACTTAACCGAACCAATTGTTGTAGATGTGTTCTTTCAGTAATGCTGGCGGGGCATTCCCATGCTACTAAATTATCCGCTACTTGATTGTGTGTACTGTGCTGTTTTTCCTGTTAATACCGTACGCTTCCAGCTGCATATAGCGTCCTCATCATGGTCAAGGTCACGGGAACTCGATAAACGGCGCGTTTTACACTGGAAGGCGGGTTCCTGTGCTCTGAAGCTCACCAAGAGTAAGGCCGTCTGTGCAGCAGATCGTGTGATAATCTCTGGGTCATATGACCCATGTAAAAGGCTCAATCAATAAATGCCCTCATGCCTTCCCTCAAAGTGCATCATTTATAATTCAGAGGCTACATATATGCATATTGTATTGAATAACTGGTGAGTGGGATTAATGTCCTATTGTGCACCTTCAGTGTAATGGAAATGTCCTACTCCTCACCGTGATGGTGAAGGCTGTCCTCTGGTTCCTGCGCCATCATCAATCGTTGTACATTTTTTTCCCCTGATTAGATGGATGTGCATTGTTGTCCTGCTCCTTGCAGTCATTGCAAGGATTTGCATTTTGGCGTTTTATGTCCCCCCCCCCCCACACACACACACACAGTAATCACCTATCAAGGATCTGCTTAATGGTCCTAAACAGTGTAGTCAACAGATCCCATGATAAACAGCTTGTTTTTGTCCAGATTATTTGTTCGGGGAGCAGTGCGTCAGCATTTAACAATATGTTATTTCTGTCTTTATTGAATTGCGGTGGCGTCTCTAAAGATTTAATCAAGCACTTGATTAAAAAAAAAAAAAAAAAAAATGATGCTGGTCACGGTGCCGAAGGCAGCGGCGCTAAATCTCAGCTAAAGTGTTTTTCAAATGTTCCCGTGCGCGTGGCTGTCTTCCCATCATGACAACACTATTATGTTTCGTCGTTGAATTTTATGATTACGCATAACGTCTCGCCAGATATGAAAATCAAACATCAACCAGCAAACCTATTTACTCCAGCCGGACACCTACGTTTGTTTGCATTAATTCATAGCCTGGACGAACTGATGGTTTGCTGGTGACAGCAGAGCACGAAAGGCCGGCGGATGATTTACGCCGTCACATCGAGTGACTGCGTTGTTGTTTGTTAATATCTCCGGCCTCCATCGTTTCTACCCTCACGCCTAGCGGGTTGTAGCATCGACTCGTGGAGATGTTTTCCTTGTTGAAACAAAAGCTACAGGCCTTTGCCTCCATGTGGACATAATTGTACCTTTTTCACTTTTAGATAAGAGCTCAAATTAGCTGCTTTCGCCGAGGGCGGTTTTGGTCTCCAGTACAGCTGGCTAATCTCATCTCTTGTCAGGGAAAGTACAAGTTGAGCCCCGGGGTATAGCGAGGCTTTAACCTCAAGGACAACAAACCTTTTTTTTGTCTCCGGGATGCACATCACAGCGGATTAAATTGTGCCCGATATCCTTTTTTAGAATTTTCCGTACTTAAATTACACACTCGCAATTACACCCCCGACACATTCCCCGAGTGTTTCCTCCTCGCGAGCCATTTGCACTCCTAAAACAGGTCAGAGGGGCTGATGTAGTTGCAGGTCAACGGTGTCGCTTAACGTGCCCGCAGAATTCAGCCCTCCCCTCAATGCTCGAGCCGCCACACAAAGAACCTTCTGCCCGTCGGAGTCGAGACCGCCGCGCACGCACATGTGCGACACACACATACATACAAAAGAGCTCCCAGAGGAATGTGTGACCCCTGACCTTGATACTTCCAGACAGTAATTAAAGGCAAGCAGTGTATTGTGTGACAGTGTGCAGTTGGTCAGATGGAGATAGCTGGGCGGAAGGGGACCTTGGGGACCGATGCGGTGTCCAAAATAGACCTTGGAGATTAAGGGGGGGGGGTGCCGATGCTTAAGAGCACCCGCACTTCTGCTGGAATGTCAAAGCTTGCCGTGATTTTGCACCAACGCTGCCAGCATTCTTTACCATAATGACTGAAATCCTACCTGACGTAGAGGTTGACGTGTGACAACCAGTAGGCGACCCCTGGCAAAGAATGCGTCACATTCCGGCGGATTATTCTCTGGTCAAGAATCAAGAGTAACACGCGGTGACATGCACTTCATGTAAGCTGAGTTTAGCTCTGTGTCCTTAGTACACTTGGTTACTTATTATTTTTCCGGTTGTCAAAGAGGAATCTGTTTCTTTATTGTGCTAGGGTTAGGGTTAGGGCACTAAAGGACTCACCGTGACAACATTACACATTATAACAAAGTGCGTCTTTACATCTTTCGCCGCTCCTTTGACTCGTGCTGGCCAGCGAGCGTCATTAGAGCTCACAGCCGGGCGTTTTATCATCCGTTTGGCAGACGAGGAGTCATTCCGGGCGTGTTGTCTCAGTGGGAGGAGTGACGTGTGGCTCCTGTTGGAGGGAAATACGGAGCAGAATTGTATTGGCACAAGAGAGTGTGGTTAACTTCTGAGTCGTGCTGCAGATTTGAAGGGATTAGCAGAGAAACAATGACAATCTTTCAGGGACTGAGATAAGCATATTGGGAAAATAGATGGGCAGAAACGGTGCCAGAAACTTTGTGTGTGTGTGGGGGGAGGGGGGGCGCTGGCGGATGAGAGACGGAGATACTGCCTTGGAATTTGTCTGATGTGAGAAATTAATTAAATCTCTCTGATGAGGAAAGCATCTAATTCAACAGTCTGAGGCGACATAAAAGCCGTTTGCATTTGTAATGAAAGGAGAAGCCACTAATGTCCTTTTCTCAATACGCCCATTATGCTCAGCGTCGACGCCGCGTGGCCCAGGTTCCTTTTAAATGACACAGGGAGCCGTCTACCAATGCCACCGAGCGCAGTGTGCGGTAATACATCATCTGCAAGTTGCTACCTGGGAAATGAAATTCTTTACGCGCCAGCTCTTTCCTGGCACCGAATGCGTCTCTGTGCCTCACCGACGAACCGGGCGGCAGCCTACAGACTTGTTTTGACGCGATTCGTCATGCCAGCCTCATTTGCCCTGTTTAAAGCAGCAATTAGAAATTGGCCGCCTCGGCGAAGCCCTGGGGTAAGTCACGCGGAGACAGTTCTCGACCTTCTCACCCGCTGGTACCCGGGCTGCCGGTGGCCTCGTCGATGATCAAGAGCGTTACACTTTTGTTGCACCCGGAAGGACGCTCGACATGTTATTCCCCTCGGAGTAATCCGCCGATGCATTCCGCTTCATTAGCGCTTCAAAATGCAGAATTACCTGTCAGGACTCCATTGGGAGCCGGCGTTGCCAGCTCTCCCCCACGCGCAGTAACAAAGGGGTACTGCCTCTTAACACATAGATTGTCATTAAATGAAAACCGGAGCTATTTGTAGGTTCATTAATTACACCCTTTCACACACCGCTTCCCTTTCCCCCGGAACAAAGGGAAGGTGAACAAGGACTTCCATTTTTTTGCTGTACATCAGTGTCAGATTACGGCCGTCCTGCCTTCGACTCCACTTCCTCCACCCTCTCTCTCTCTCTCTCTCTCCCTCTCTGTGTGCTCTGGAGATATATGATTAATTATAATGAACTGGGGGAGAGGGGAAGCGGTATTGATGTCAGTGTGTTTACACTGTCACCTTAAACTTTATGCAAGAATCATCGCCGTGAAATTGCGAGGATGCTGGGCAATTTTGGGATCGTCACGTGCGGAGGCTGTCGTTCAAACTGTCGTCCCATTTCCTCCAGACGGCTGAATGTTCCGCTGCAATTAGCTCCGCGTTTAATATCGGCCTTTAGTCATCATCCCGGCATTGTTTAGCTCCGACGAGTGACTGGAATATATCGGGTTGTTTGCCGTGGAATGTGATACTTGACTGTACATTAGGCACTCTGGACGGCCGTCCGTGGAGTGAAGCCGAGGAGAATGGGAGTGGCGGGTGGGGAAGGGGTGGAGGATAGTATTTCCCACTTTTTGTAAACATAAGCTAATGAGCCACTGAGTGCTGACCAGCAGACGTCAGCCTCTCGGCGCGAGGCTTGTGTTGAGAACGAGCGCGCGCGGCTTGTGCTCGAGGGGGAAATGTTCGCTTTTCTTATAAGCTTCAGCGCCGGCGCTCTGCATACGGCGTCCAAAAGTCAGCCACACTCACTGCATATGTTCAAATCAGCATGTAATTCGCACAACTAATCATTCATGTTCGACTACTTTGTTAAAAAGAATGAATCACAATACACCCATGTGTCGCGCTCTCTATTAGCACTTGAATCCGCCCTCCCGCGTAACAAATCGCAAAGCCAACAAAGCTAATGAAAGTGTATCAAACTCCAGCCCCTTGTTGAATGAGATAAATTTGATCCGTATCTCTCGGCGCACACTAGCTGTCTGAATACGTGTCACAGCCGGCTAGTGGAAATTGCCAAGGACAGGTAGCCATGAGAGGAAGGAAAATAGTCAAATCTGAATAATGTCTTCACACATAGAAAGGTCCCTTTCACTTGATCGTAAACAAACAGAATGTTTCACTGGTCGTCAACCCCGATGCATTGTGGGTGAGCAGCTCTCCTGGAGTTATGATGATTTTATACTGGATTTACAGCCGCATTAATCTGTGTGCTTTTTATTTTTCTAAAGTTGTTAAATCAATGCGAGTTATCTTCCTGGTGCAGATGTGCGTTTAAAGGTTTCTTGATCAATTATCGCTCATCTTCATCTTTGTGTAACTTTTCGTCTCTCAAAGCAAAGAAATGTCTTTCCTCTCATTTCAAATTAGGGGATTGCTAAAGTGACACTGGCATGCTGTTATTGATCAATGGCCACGACCAGAGACCTTATTTATTCTGTATGCATCAATTAATAAACGTCTTGTACATCTTTTACATTGTTCATTCTGCACACATGACATCCTTTGTAGTGTGTCCATCCCGGGAGAGGGACATTGTCCCTGAGGTTTTTCCCCTTTTTTCCACATCAAAGGGTTTTCATTTTTTGGGGGGGTTTCCTTTGCCCATGTGAGGCCTTCGGGACAGAGGATGTCGCATGTGTACAGACTGTAAAGCCCTGTGAGGCAAATTTGTAATTTGCGATTTTGGGCAAAATAAAATGAGTTCAGTTGAATTTAATTAAACATTATCAGTACAGTTATACCCTGTGATGTGACATCTGAAAACTTTGCTATTGTCTCTCTGCACCAACACTCTCCAAAAAGTGGATCAGTAGAAGGATTTCACGAGCGCAAACTGCAGTATTGCCGCGCATTGACGATTAGTCCGCCACTGATAATGAATAATATTAACACTAATAAAATACACTTTGTTTAAGCAACACTTTGAAGACAACGTTTATGAAGTGGCTCACAGTAGGTAGAGATAACAAGATCTGAATTAAACAAAAAATAATGAAAGACCTCAGAAGAGAAATACAACTGAACCACCATGAAATGTCCCCAAAAAGAAAATCCCAGAGTGAAAATAGGGTTTTAAGATGAAGCTTGAAACAAGGATCGGTGTTTCATCCTCTCATCTCCCCGGCAGCTCGCTCCAAAGTCTGCCTCATCTCGCAGAGGCAGGGTCACACCAGCCTCGGTGTTGGAATGATCAGAAGGGCCCCGTCCGAGGGTCTGTGTGTGAGGAGCTTTTCAACAAGTTCAACGCTCAGTCCTACGGCTCGGGGTTCAGGCCGCTGTTCTTTTAAAGGCATCAGTAAAATCTACCCTGAAGCTGACAGGCGGTCAGATCATTATATAACTAGCTTCTATAGCAAGATGTGGAAAAAGAACAGATTCATTAGTTCCTTATTGAAATCGGTATGGATTAGTATGTTGGTATAACAGCCCAAGATGATGTTATTTTATTATCTAGATTAAAATAAATTCCTGATCTTTGGCGTGTTCTGCCTTAAATCAACAAATCCATAGCGTTTTATAAAATCAAGCCAGATTTGGCAAACTTAATACGGGAATATTACGATATTATTAAGAAACTGGATAGCACATAGTTCAATCGTTTTAATCCACTTGCATCACCGTGACAATAACATTCTCAATAGTGTTTAGAACATAAAACACAGCAGTGCTGTTCTCATTGGCCTTTCTGCTAACATCACGGCAAAAGAATCAGCCAGTAGTTAAACTCATGTTGTCTCATAAAACCATGACTGGATTAGTATTAGTATCAACAGCGATGATCCAAATGAAACGTGACCTGTCTGAGGCATCTGAACTGATTCACATGTGAGCCTGTCTCACTCTCCTCCTTTTTCCTGTCTCACCAGTGTGTCTCCTGCCAGTTCCCTCCAACTTTGATCTTTTGATATCTGGCTCTCATCTTATGAGGTGTGTCCAGGATGGTGATTGAAGGTGATGGGGGGGGGTATTAGAGACATGACATTTCTCTGTCATCTAACATCACAGGTGACCCATTTGAGTGTGGCCAGCACAGGTGGCGTGTCCTTCTTACCTCTCCTTTACTCCTCACGGAGCCTCAGAGAGGACTCGCTTTTTCAGGGAATTATTTGGATTTATTGCGTGACAAGTTAAAATTATTTACAATTAAAGAACAACAAATATGAATCACTTTTTGGTGGATTGGACGTTGATTACTCTGGTTTACGTCACTGAACTTAAAAGGATGTTTCACCACAGAGGGCTTTGGATTAACATGCCTCCTCCCTGCAGATATAAAATGAAAGATTGCTTTGGTGTTTGCTCCCTCGATGTTTGAAGTTTCAAGAAATTGAACTGGTGTTAATCCTCAGACAGCCTTTTTTGCAGTAAAAATAAATAAGGACCAACTCTCAGAAACACGGCTGGGTTTTAGTCTGCCTTTATCCCTAATGAGGCTTAAACTAGTCACCTGCATCTAGTAAAAGGCACCTGTTATATCTGTGTTGACCTCCTCTTTCTCTCCTCCTTTTAATCTCACACTAAAACACAACTGACCCTCGCAGGCTTTCCGTTGCTCGAGGCCTCAGATTTGTGTCTTGTCATCTAAAATGGAGATGTATGGGCTTGTGCCGCTGGCCTCGGTCCAGCCTTGACGTGTAGCAGGGTCTCAGGTGTCAGGAGCCATTTCCCGGCCAGGGTCCCGACCAGAACGAGATTAGGTCCATTTATCTGATTCCAGATTGCTCTAAACCTATTTCAACTGTCATTTACTGTGCGAGTGGGTCATTAGTCCTACATCTGTTTTGTTTTGTGCCGTGCCTGTGTGCCTGTGTGTCTGTGTGTGTATCTGTGTGTGTGTGTCAGTGTGTGTTGGGTCGAATTATACTAACACCAGCAGTGGCGTACGAAAATATACGATAAAATCAATTTGCACGTCATTTGCCCGTCATAATCTCCCCAAGATGAAGCCAAGACTGACATTAATGGCACTAAGTACATATTTCCGTTTGACGGCATTGAGGTTTCGCATTTGAGCAGCTGTGAAAAACAACATGCCAGAGCTGCCAGAGAAGGCCTTGACTTTATAACATGTAGCAATTGACACTAAACACTGTGGGTGCTGTGATATTATGTACCTGTAATATGATATTAGTGGTTATACATCAACATGCTTTCAAAGGTTTTAGCCATTTAGTCATTGATCTCACCTTTCAGATCTTTCTGTAGTTGTTTTTTTAATGATGAATGCACAAAGGGACAAACTGTTATACCACAATGAAAGGTAACCAAGCACATTGAACTGAAAGCACATAACAAACGCAACAAATTGCCGCAGTTGATATCTAAAACAATATAACAGAGAATACAACGGAAATATCATGGAAATATCATGGAATTCCTCGTCTGCGCTCGATTGTCGGTCGGTGAAATAACATTTTTGCAAGAAAAGAAACCTATTAACTGTTGTGTTTGATTTTCTTTTGAAGATCGCAATGGCTGAGGCTTTCACAAATGACTCTGGATGGGTTTCCACTCTTTGTTTATTCTGTCAAATTCTGTCAGCCTGAATTAGCCACACGGCTGATGATGGGTTCCAATCCCGATCTCGCTCTAGCTCTAAATGGTAAACGGCTATTGTTTTTTGGGCCTGCTAGCTTCACATTCAGCCCCAGCCGATGGGTAACGTTTGATTAATCTGACAGGACTTCCCCCGGTGGCATAACAGCTCGCTACCTCTCAGAAGATTACGGAATTATCTGTTTCAACCGGCAATTACCTTTCCCCGTGGATGACATAACGCCGCAAAGCTCGCCAGAAAATCATAATGTATTCAAACCGGGATGCACACGTCGCTGGCGAACAGCCTGATAATCTGTTGGCGTGAGCGGGAAACACACACATCTCGTTGGAGCCGTCGCGACGAATGTGGAAGAAACATGCAGACGAGTTGATGAATACAGGTCGGAGAGATCCAAGCGGTTTGGGGATGATAGGGAGGAGGTGATGGGGCAGTGGAGGGAGGAGGAGTAGAGAGAGCCGTGGCAAAGCGTTACAACCACAAAACGGAATGCATTCGACATAGACAAATTGTTTGTAATTTGTCCCAGCAGACATGAATTATATCTGCAGAATATTGTAAGCAGAGTCCTTGTCTGCGTATATTCTCACAGGTGTGGATGGTCTCTCTCTCTCACCAAAGCCTGGTTAGCATACATCGCTAGTTGAGAGAACAGCAGAACTTTTCCTTCACGCTCGCTGTCTGCCTCGAGTACTGCGATGTCCGTGATGCACCACGGGACCTCGAGCGCGCTTGGTTCTACACAGGACGTAGCGACGCAGCAGTGCGCTGTTGTTTGGATCTGACTGCAATAATCATTATTTTTTATTAACCACGGATCAGATAAGTGTGTTTTGATGTGAGGAACCCAAGGAGTTAATCAAAGCTCAAAGAAGTGTGGCTATCGGCTAACGTAACCATCGTTACCAGGCAGTGGAAGTTGCGTCGGTGTGGTGTAAAGATTTCCAAACCTATATTGATATTGAGCCAAACAAGTTTGCTGATAGAGGCTACTTTTCCATATTGAATGTGTTAAAATGACATAAGCGTCCAGTCCGAATCAAAGGGGACTTAGCTTGCTCTCCAGGCTGGAACTGCAAAACTGTAAATTGAGCGCTGTAGTTTTCAGCTGGTCCTCCTGCCCCTTAGTGGCATAAATACAAATCTACTAACGCTATTTCACAGGAACAGAACTTGAGCTTGTTTTTCTTTCCACTAAAGAGACAAGCATTCCTTCTGCTTCCCCGCTGGATAGCATTGCTAGCTAATCTAGCTAATTCTAAAATGTGTTCCAGCTTGTTGAGTGCTTTTTCATGGATTTCTGTGGCAGAAAAGTACGGATGCATCCCTGAAGGTACATTGTTAATGTATTGTACTGCTTTTTTCAACATGTTTGGCTGAGAGCTTAGTGCTGTCACTATGATGGCTCTTTCTGTTTATAGAGTACAATAAAACATTCTGATACCACAGCAGAATGATTGCTACATGGATAAGAATTAGAACAAAAGATGTTATTCACGCTGCGTAAGTTAAGTAATTATAAATAATCTTTGGTAAAACAGATTCTCTCTTTTTTAACCAAAATTGCGCCTGCTAGGTTTAGCACAACTGATTTTGGCTGCTGTTGTTTTCTCAGTTTGTTTTTTGTGTCTAAAAACCCGTGACTTTGAAAGGGACTGTGAAAGAAATGTTCATCTCCACGGATTTGGTTTCCTGCTGATTGTTGTCTCATTTAGAAGCTTTTCGTTTGGGGAAAGGTTGCCGAGAGCTTTCAGTCTAAGGACCTATTTGTTACTTTCATTCATGTTGTTCATTCAAAGGGTAACTGCACTTTTGCGTTTCCACTCCACACTCCAGCTGTGTGACGTGAACGTGTTTCGCTCCTCCGCCTCAACTTGAAGTTACAGTGTAGTGTCGTTCTACTCATTTGTGTTGTACAATGTTTTACTTTGTAATCACAAGAAGACAGTTCTTTCCCGAGTTTACGCCACACATTACTTCTCGTCCCTGGCATTCCCACCCTTGTTCGCGTGTACCTCCCTTGTTTGTGTCCAGCTCTCGTGCTCTCACCTCCTTCCCTGACCCCCTTTCCCCCTGCCTCCCAAAAGCCCCCCAGTCCCTTCCCTGTAATGAGGACATTCTTCCTGTTGGAAGGTTAATGGCATACAGAGAGCGGTACCTGACGAATCCAAAACCGCCTGACTCCTCAGGCAATTTCACACAGAATCTCTCAGGGTTTTTTTCACTGGAAGGAGAGTCCATTCAATGTGTGAATGAGTCAGGTAAATCCAATTCCAAAAGGCAATGGGATTTGAGATGGGGAGCAAATTGCACCAAGGTGATGCCGGACTGGTCAAGAGACCCTTGAGGAAGAAAAAAAAAAAAAGTTAGCTCGTTCCACCACAATAGAGGACACTGCTGTTATCTTTGCTGTTAGTCGTGTTTTTATAATTGATTTCCCCCTCCGGCACAATGGCCGGGCAATAATGAAAAGCCTGTCATTCCTGTTCCTTTGTGTTGTACGTTGATGAGGTCATTGGCTCAAGGTGGCCCCGGCTACGGGCGGCACGGTCCGCACGGAGATTGGTCAAGGGGTTGAGGACAGGCAATCTGAAGTCAGTGAATCCGACCAGAGTATAAATACTGTAGATTAAAAACAAGTAGCGTTGAAGATTGATCCCTTTTACGGTCGCTGTAATATTGTTCGGAGCAATGCGGGCGCCGAACCTTTGCACTGTTGCTGTTAAATCTTTGCTCGGGGAAATCGTGTTTATTGTGTGGCTACATTCCTTCCACGTTGGTAGGATAAAAGCGGAATGCCACAAATACAGAAGATTGCAACGGCCGTTGGTGAAATGGTTCTTCTAAAAAGCATGAAAAAACGTCATTAAACTCTCATGGCCGCTGGTCACGTCCCACGAGAAACCAAAAGTCAACGTTGATTTTATTTCACGCCTGAAACTTCAATGTTCTTATTTTAAAAGGTATAGTATGCAACCGGTTTGAATGCTTACAGAAAGCAACTGTAAAATACTACAACATAGTTTTACTGTAAGCAAAACCAGGATGTTTTTAATGATCCTAATCCTAAAGCTGTTTTGATGCCTGAAAATAAGTATTGTTAGTTTCGATGCAATCTTTTCTATTTACAATACAAATGAGATGTTTATAATACACCATGACACACAATTAAATACATTCCTCTTGAAACTTAATTGAGAGGGCTGTTCAGTCAGAGTGCCGTTGGAATTATAGAATATTGCAATAAGGACCGCACAGGACTGCAGCAGCAACACTCTGGCTTTCTAGCTTGAATCAAAGGAACAATGGTAAAGTGTGGCTTGAAGAATAAAATAGCAATTTCAGGAATAAAATATTTAATTGTTAATAGTGGCTCAATCTATCTCAAAAGGAATGAGTTGTAAACTCAGCGGAACTCAGACGGGCTAATGCATTTGATGAGAATATAATAATTAAAGCAGCAGCACTATAGATGGTAATTAGTAAATAGTGCTTCATCTTGAACTCCGTAAATGCGTTTGTGAAACACTTTTGTCCTGTAATTGCTTCAAGGCATCTCAGAGAAATGTGATTCAAGCAGTCATTCTGAGAATCTATCAAATTAATACACTCCGTCCTGTCGCACGCAGAATCACTTAAACAAGAGATGTCATTTGATGCTTCCAGTAAGAGGGTTTGGACTGAGAGAGACAACTTATTGATTAATGTTCGGTAAAAAGTCAAGAGATTCTTCAAACATTGTTGGTTTTACAGGACAGGAAGCAGGAAGACAAAGACAGGAGGGGACTTGACCCTTTTTAATAGTAATTCTGACTATTTCAGCTCAAAGCATTACTATTTTTATGATTTGACTGGACGCCACAATACAAAGATGAACAAGAGCAAGTCGGATTTAGTGGTTAGCGGTTCGGCTCCACGGGCCGGCTCATGATGATGAGGCGGAGATTTCGGGAAGGTTTCCCTTGAGGTTTCTATCTCCCTCCCCCCCGATCTAATCTTTGCACGCAATCAGTCTCCCCTGCTGAGCAGCAACACGTTGAACACTGCTGCAACATGAAAAACGAGGAGGTAAACTCGTCATGACAGGTCGCAGCTCACTTCTTCGCTGTCTGTTTTTCACGGCACGGATCACGTCTTCCCTTTCGAAAAAACCTCGCACGTGCATCCTTCCAGGCGGGAATTTCTGCAAGCTCCGACCCCGAGGCGACAGGGGGGGCAACAAAATCGCACTTTGAGGCAAAATTAAACTCATTGGGATTCAGTTAGGCGTATAACGTCATAACTCTACCGGGTTTCAGCTGAAGGTCGTTGACCCCCTCCCCCTCCCGTTGCTTTGGTGTGACCCAACAAATACTCCCCTCCCTCCAGAATTCATTCTCGAAGCAGGTCAGCCGTTGTGAGAAGGGACGCACCGGCATCCTCGTGTCCTGGTTTATGGCTGCCTTGATTAATTGTGGGAGGACATGAGTCTTGTTGAAACAGAGCTTTGGTAATTAACTAGCCACTCAGGGTCTGCCTTTGAATTAATAACTGTGATGTTTAATCAAGATCTACATCAAACAGCGGGAATACTGTATGAATATTTGCTCATAGTGGTCCCCATCAACCCGACGATAGGTTACCATCTCTATTATTTTCCTCTGTATTCCCAACGGTGATATTACTCAAAATTATGTAAATAAGCTGAACTTGATCACTTTTATGTGGTATCAGCACCTGCCTCTAAGGTGCCAGTTCTTTAATTAATTGAACAGTAATGAACAGTTAAAGTCAGGATCCTGCGAGAAAAAAAAAGTGAACTTGAAAGGCAAATCTGAACTAATGAGGTTCTACTTTGAAGTAATGAACTCTCAGGGTTTAGAGTAATCAGAGGCTTCTGGGCCTCGCTCAGTTTATCCATAAGACAGTGAGCCATCCCGACTTTGTTCAGAATTGTTCTGTTCCTTAACTTTTTTGGGGGCAACTTTAAGTTGCTAATTACTTAGTGAGACAATGCAACGAGATAAAATCCTTCAGGCTGTTGGAAGGTGTTCCGGAGCCCATTAGTAACCTTATGGGAAGTTAAGTCGGATTGCTGTAGAAAAATCTATAGCCCGATTTAGGCTACACAGCTGTAATGCATCAATGAACGGGGCAGAAGCAGAAGAGGGAATCGAACCATCTCCGGAGGTGTTCAGGAATTTCTGTCCATTGGACATGTTTTAGTTGCTCTCTCCTGTGGGGGGAGTGTTGACCAAGTTTCCCAAAGACAAGCGTTCGCACGGTATAGAACCTTCCTGAGAAGACGTTGACAGCAGAAACAGCTGATCAGTTACTCTGTGAGAATTTACTTAACCCTCACTTAATAAACGATCAACTAGAGCAAATGTGGAAACACGTTTTCCGCAATTGAGGAAATCAAATGTTTGTTATTTTCTCCAAGATTTTCCAATGTAATATTTAACATTTATTCCTATTTTAAAAAAGCATAGCACTTTGGACTGAACAATTAGTTTGAATATCTGCGGCAGGCATTCTCAGGTGCTGGAGCGGTTCTTGCTCCACCATCGACCTGCTGTCTGCCCTTGACGCTGCAGTGTGCGTTTGTTTACTTTGTGTCTCGTCCCCTTCGGTGGGACGCCAGCGCGCTGGCAGCCTGCCAGTTGTCCATCAGAAACAGTCACACCGTTCCAGCTTCCTGAGACAAACGGGAACGTTTCAGAGAGATTCTGAAAGAGATGTATTCCGTTTTAATAAAAAATATTCATAATGATCCTTCAGTTTTTGGCCACCCGGTGGACGTCCAGTAAGTCAAATATTCTCTCTTCTCTTACCTCTGTTTTTGCTCTACTCATTTTTAAGGGAAATATGGGACTATTTAGCTGCTAAATGCTCCAATATGTTCCCCAGCTATTCACCAACATGGTTTGTTTCTAATCCAAAGGAAAACAATCCCAGTTTTTACTAAGTGACTAAAAAGCTGAGAATGCCTTTTTTTCTTCAACACAAAACAATACCGATTTAAATCGCCTCACAGTTTGGAAATATGTGTGGGCAACACAGGTGGAGAGTGACACACGTGTCCACACACACACACACACACACTCTCCAGCACCCTGTCCAATTGGGTGTTTCGGGGGACAGAGAAGAGAGTGTGGCAGCAGAGGTTATTATAGCTCTTCTGTCATTAGTATCAGGTGTTCTTTCTCAGCCATGCAGAGGCGCTGCTGGGGCCCACTCGCCGGTGGTGGGGGGTCATTACATCTCGTTGGCTCCTGTCTACCTGTCTCCTGCCGCCACTACACACTAACAAACCACGCTGAACAATCCACAACAGCTGGATAGAAAGGAGGTGTTGCGCCAGTCACTTGAGTTAGCAGCACAGTTGGGCTCCGGAGGGATATAAATAACAGCTCCTTCATCACTGCAACGTGAGTTATGGTCACTAGATCTTCCACCACCCGTCTGGGACCTTTGTGGACATTAGGCCGGCGACACGCTAACTCATGATGGCCAATAAACGTTAATGTGCAGTATTGGTCAGTTGTTGCTCAGTGTGCTCGAGTCGTCGTACACAAACAGTCCGGTATCGAAGCTCCAGCATCACTTTAGTGTCGTATCATAAAACCGACAGGTTTGATTGAGCCTCTTAGTTTCATCAAGGTCATCAAGGCGACAAAGAACATTTCAATTAAATGAGTGTGATGTAGAAGAAATTGCATAAAAACCGTGATCAACACAGCAGGCAGCGGGCTTTATAATAAAAGAGGAAAAGGCCGTTAATAACATGTGGTTTAAGAGCAATTAACGCGTATTATACCTGCCGGTTTTATGCGTTCAAGTCCCCCACCTGCTGGAAGGTAGTCATTAGTGCCTGAGAATTGGTCGGGTTGGTCGGGTTATTGTACCGGTTTTGTAAAAACAAAGCTCTCGAAAACCGATTTTCAAATTCAGTGTACTTGTGACACTATTTCCTACCGACCACAAACATCCTTATTATAATATACAAATGAAAAGATATCATAAACAACATTTGCAGTGATCGAAATACGTTTGTGAGAAGATGACATCAGCTGATACGCCCACTGGTACATCAGCTGGTGTATCATCATGATACATTTACAAGTACAAGTTTATTCGACACAAACCGGGTGCTTCCCCATATAAACGGTTAATCATCATGAAGAGCGAGAGTACACATAGTTTATGGTGTCTACTCTCTTTCTTTCCAAAGACAACCAGCTTGGAATCCTTCATCTTTATTAGTTTAATATAATAATAATAATGCGATGACCAATTTTATTGAATTAAATCTCGTATGTTCTGAACGGAAAGTAATTATTGGGTTTAAAGCAGATTCACTTATTGAAAAAAAGAAAAAACAACCAGAGTTGACGTTCATGCACTACAATGATGTACCGAGACCTTTAAACACATCTACACAAGCACACAGACTTTTATGTTGATTTGTTGTGCTTCGATCCTGTTGGCATGCTCTCACACACGCACACACACACACGCACACTGACGCACACGTACAGCCATGCGGTGCGGCCCCTACTGTAGTTCATTGCAGGTACAGCATTTTTATGGCCTGCAGACTGATTGCGTAGACTGGTGGTTTGCGAAGGAAGGCAGGAAACAGTATTAGTCTCCATCCCCTTACGTCAGTGGTCATAACATTTGCCATTACTTCCCCTGCAAGATTCAATCACCAGCACACAAAGCCATGCTTCATGCACAACGAAAGGCGAGTGCTTTTTGTCAGGCGTTCGGGCAGATGGGAACTGCATATAGAGCGACTCCCGGATAGCATTGTTTCTGCCTGCCATAAAAAAAAATCTATTTAAGGCAAATCTAATCTTCATAATCTTCTCCCTCCGAGGTGGTGAACGGTGACGGGAAAGATTTCCATGCAAGTCCTGGGTGTCTGGTTGGCAGTGCACAGGCCCCGAAGATGTAGGAAATTGCCGAGAGCAGAGGATATTAAACTTCAATTTGAGAGCACTGATAAGAAACGAATTGGTGATTTATTTGGGCGTATTGTCAACTAAATCATCCTTAACCACTGGACACAAGTATATTCATAAACACAACCCTCCTGCTTGCTTTACAAATTCTATTTTCCCTTATCTTCAATCTAAACTGCAGGGTAAATACTGTATGTCCTCATAAGAGGGAGAGGTACGGTTTTGAACAAAGATAATTTTCCCAGTGATTAGTTGTGGTGTAGCCTAGCAACCACGCGTGTGTGTGTGTGTGTGTGTGAGAGAAGTGAGATGGAGGCAGAAAGCAAGTGTGAGCTCTCTATCTCCTCTCTTTCTTCTCCCCCCTTCTCTCTCCCAGCCGAAATGCGATGGCCACTAAAGCGGCTCTGCGCCGTGCGTCATTTTTGCAGCGTGTAAATGGGTCCGGTGCACTGCAGCAAGGAAAAAAGCGGCCCCTCGTAAGTCCGCCACAGTGAATGAATTATTAATGGGTATAAATCCCAAACAGAGGGACGGGCGGGGGCGGCGGTGGGGGGGGGCGAGACTAATGTCCACTGGCATGGGTTCCTCGGAGAGACGGGCAGCGGCTCAAGGCCGGCCCAGCAGCCCGGCGGCCTCACGCCGCTGTCAGCTGAGGACACTCGATCAGCGCGCGGTGGCAGGGACGCTCAGGAGAGATCATCCTCACCTCCACAGCCGCAGACCGCAGTTGTTTTGCTTCTCGGGGCCTCGTCTTCCCCGGGTTTCTCTCAGGTTAATTTATGCTAAGGATTTGGGTTTAAGGTTAATTTTAGAAGGAGGATTAAGTTGAGCTGGGTGGTTGAGAGGTCAAGGAGCGAGTGATATAACAGATAAATGAAAGCTAAGGCGTCGGTGCGTATGAGTTGATGTGTGCAGGTAGACATTAGACATTCATTCCCGCCTCTGTCTGTGTGTGTCTTCTTTTGTGTGTTTGTGTTAGAATCCCAATGCAGCGAAAAAGGGAGATTCCTTTTCTAAAAAAAAAATTTGTCTCAGCACCTCTGGCTGCCAGAAACAGTCATTCACGCCCGTCCACATGACACATCATAATGAAAAAGCCTCACACTTCAAAGTCTGTAGTATCAAAAAGAGGAAAGGTTCATGACCTACCACTTGGAAAAGTGACACTTTTGCAAAATGATTACTGAAATAAAAGTAGAACTTACTATATAATGAAGTAATTAGCCATTGCACACCTTTGGCGGGTAGATAACATTTGACAAAATGGGATCATCCCTCATCAACAGTTTCCAGAAACTCTAATTAATATATAAGCAACTGTTAGGATTAAACACTTGAAATTATATTAATTTTATCGCAATTTGTGCTTTCTGGTAAGTTTCATAACTTTTAATGATACTAGACTTGAATTAGATCTATAATTATGTGAAGAAAATGCAATTCATGCCAGTCTGGCATGCAAATACAGTATATATACGGATATCCTTTGTGCTCGTCTGCACTGTTGATTAACGTCTATGATCATTTTATGGATGTCATTCATTACAACGCAGTCCAAAACGGCACAGAAAAGAACAAAGAAAGAAACGGAACTCTCAATCCAAAAACCTTCAGTGCTGTTTTAGCCTTTAGCCTGAAGACTGATTTAAGGATTTTAATCATAATACAGCTCTTGCATACATAGAATTGATATAATGACATGTCAGGTAAATGTTATCTTGGTTGTATTTTTATAGTGTCTCCATATCGAAGCCCATTCCTGATACCTGAGCCACTGCTGGGATAGAAGTCTTGCTTCTGGCTCTCGGGGCTGTAGGACGAGGCATTTTGCCAACAATGAACAGAGGGAAACGGCTCTCCCCTCGTATTAATAAATGCAAGGATTAACCGGCACTGATCCAAAGATAGCTTGTGGAGACTCTCGTGTGATGGCTTTATCAAAGGGCTCGGAAATATAGTCAAATATGAGGAGTCTATAGAACGGTGAAGAGGCTGACCCCTCAGGCCCGGGGTACACGTCGATAAATGCGCTCCAATATGTCGTGTTTGGGCATTTAGTGGCAAATTTAAATCCCCATTTGGCACCTCTGGAGATGGAAAGTGCAGATGGTTGACAATGTTTCCCTCGGCATAAACATCCATTAGTGACGTTTGCCATGGAGAACACCGCGTCTACTACAGCAGAAGGAAACGATTGTTACAAAATGGACCGTCTTGTGTAAACTCTCGGGAGGTTAAAGAAAAGTTTGACTTGTTTTCTGGAGTGAGAAGTATATTCGGATTGTCTTCATACAGTATATATATATATACATATATATATATATATATATATATTTCTTTGTAAATAATTTAGTATCTTTGTCTCGACTGCATTATGGAGTGATGCACTGCTGTTAGCTGCTCGGCAATTATTGTACCCAAATGCTAAAGCAGCACAGTGAGCGTGAAGAACCTTCTCTTATAGCGTCAGCACATATCTACCGTGTCGCTTTGGGCACAAACCACCGCTTTACGCAGCTCTAGCATTGATTGTGTACACACATATTCCGGGCAGCATTTGTACAGCACACTGCAACACCGCTGCTGTATACATTTGGCATCTGGGCCGCTCCATTAAATGTGGTATCGATAGGACAGACCTTAGTAACAAGGCAAACAGAGACGCCAGCTGTGCCTTTGGGGAGGCTTTGCTTATTACCAGGCGGGGAGTCAGAACACACACCGAGCCACAGAGACAGGGATCACTATCGAGCTGTCCGTCACCAGGGAAATTCCTCATGCCCGTGCAGAAAAAAAGCATCCATCCCAAATTTATCTGCTTTGTCCGGTCTTAAAACCGCTGCTCCACAAGTGTGACCATCTGAAGAGATGATGATCAATCTGTCCCGCGACACTGTTGACAGCAGCTCAGGTGCAGGTGATGTGATTTTCCCTCGTTTTGATAGGAATGGCACCATTTTTATTTGCATAATGCAATATCTATAAAACTGCAAATTGTATCTTTCTGAAGTGCAGGTTCACTCACATTTTCTGAATTCAGTCTTCCACTGAAACAATGTATTATGTAACTAGTTACTATGTGCCATTCCAGTGCTCTCTTGCATACTTAACTTTTTCTCATTCTCTCGAGTCCTAAAAATAAAACAATTACATGTTAAAACAAAAATGTGTACACACACCTTAATTGGTGAGTTCGTCGAATTTCCCCGCCTGCTTATTCGCAGCGGTTATGTGCAAACAAAGTTTGTTCAGCGTCGCACGTCACCCTTCCTCCAGCAAGCGTTCACAGCGGCCCGGTGGAGGCGCCGTAGGAGGAGAATAATGAAGCACATTGTTTGCTCTGCGAAGTCTGAGAAGATGTGTCACAGCAGGTGAGCCCCTTCCTTTCCAGCTGGTGCTAATGAAGCCTGCGAGGACTCTCTGTGGTTTCTCGTCCGCACTGTCAGGACGGGCTTTAGAGATTAAGTCGCAGGGAAAGCCGGTCCTCTTTCTCAAGCGGCGTTGCGTAAGAACAGGAGGGAAAAACCATGCGTCATCAACCCATTCCTGCACGCAGTCTGTAGGGGATTCCTGGTGCTGTGGAGCGAAGCCTGATGTGGCTTTGCCTTCATGGAATCTGTCTGCGAATTCGTACCTTATGTAATTCTGAACGGTTATACAGTATGGCTGAAGTAATAATTACAATCAAAATGAAAATAGCTGAATGTTGGATCTCGATCTATCACACAGAGGCCAATTAGGATCCATCAAATCGTTTTCTTTTGTGCACAAAACGCACCAGAATCACAAGATGCAGCTAGAAAAGCAACAAAAGAACGTTTGGCATTGTCTTGCTGGATAAATTCCTGGTAAGGCTTTATTTTACGGGTCCTAATAACACCTTTGAAGGTTGAACCATGTAATTTGGAGTTAATTATAGAGAAACTGTTTGTAGACACAAACATTTGACGTTTCCGTGTGTTCAGTTGACCTGCCGGGCTGACCTCAACACTCAGTAGGATGTGATAGTAAATAATTGGAATGGATTTATTTTAAAAAAAGCACCAATCAAACTGTTTATGTTCAGTATAGACTATCATCTGTAGCAATGTACACACCATTATTTCCAGGAGTAGATTTATATGAAGATATTTATAATCTACAGACCGATAAGAAAAGTGCAAACTACCTTAAGATGACAATGAAATTGCTTTGTATTATTTTTGTAATCTTCTGAGCAGATAATCATCTCACACTTATATAGGATAAAAAATAAATTCAGACTTTTATGTCATTTTATATCATATTACAGCTTCCAGATATCTTTACAAGGTCGTCTCATTCTCTTATTTGTCCTTTATCAAGAATATCTTCCGACTCGAGGGATTCCAAGTCAAATCACAAAGCTATATCGGATAATGTAGGTTTTACTGCAGTAAAATGGCGTCTTTTGATTCTAAAAATGACTTTCATGTGATAGAGGTTCAGATTAGTGAGGTTTTAATGCCTGGGAAACCAGGATAATGCCTCTAAAGGTCAACGTTTTTTTCTAGGTCTAGGTTTCCTCAGCATCCAAGCCCGAACAATGCGAAGCCCAGTTTTGTCACTCATGGATTTTCTGCTCCCAGTGAGGCCGTAGGTGCAGAGTGAAATTAATCTCGGGTAAAGGCTCAATTAAAAGGCGGCATCCCTCGGCACGCTGGCGGCGCTCCGCGGTTCTCCTGGTCTGAATTGGAAGTGTCACGAGGCGCTAAAGCATTAAGCAGTGACCATCGACTCAGACTGACAGCACGTCATCTCTCCTCATTCAGCCTCACCGAGCATCGGCCCCTTCTCAACCCCCTCCACAATAAAAGCAAACCCTCTCCCTGTAAATACTGTACGCACCAAACACACACACGAGCCTCTCGCACTTGTGCTCTTGGCCTTGAAGTAACTCTGTTGAGTAACTCATTGACTCATACAAATACAATAGTCGCTCTCTCTTGTTCCCTCTCCTTCTCCTGCTTACACGCACTTGTCCAAGTACCCAAGTGCACATAAAAGCGTGGACACCCGAAGACTTGAGGGATGCGCATCCACACAGATGCATGTGTGCACACATTGACGAAGTAATTAGCGGGTAGGAGCTAAGAGTCCTGGCGGTTTGTGGTCTGGTCGCAATAAAAACACTCGGGCTGGCCTCATTAATCTTGGTATCTGCACCAGGGAATTTAAACCACCCATTTTTTTTTTTTTTGCTAACAACATTGTACAAAACAGAATCCAAAGCAAGAATCATCAAATATCCTCCAGAGAACCCAACCACCACCGTTGTCATTTATGATGAATGCAGCAGCATGTTCCCATTTAAGAATAGCCAAGATTTCACGATGTTTCGTCAACCTCTTTTTTAGATTTCCGTGCAAAAAGATACAGAAGCACTTTGTTGATACACTCATTCTACTTGGTGAAAGCGCTTAAACGGTTGACCCAAATGTGCCCAACTAAAGCACCGTTTGAATGGAGAGAATGCAAATTGGGTCTCAAGGGGTAAAACAGCTCAATCCTTTCTAAAACGTGTGTGTTGGCCGTCGCGACATTCTGCCGAGTCGGGGCAATTTCTATTCAAGCGACGGCAGTCACGTGTTTGAGGCCGCTTGCGCGCGGTCGACCGTGGCTCTCTGGGTTGGATCGCCAAGTTAAGGCCCCTGAATAGAAACCTGGAGAGAATCAGCTGTTGATTCACCTTCCGCTGACTCAAGCATCGAGCAGTTTGTGTCTGCATGCCGTTCAGCAGTGGCTCTAGACTAGCGTGCAGTTGTGAAGTGCTAGAGAGAGCAATCAGGCTAGAGCACTGAAAGAAGAAAAGGGAGCAAACGTGGGTTTTGTGGGCCCGATTTGGGGGGGGGGGCTCCACTGGATATTAGATCCCAGTTAGAGGAAGTCATCGGACGGTGCTACCGTTTACAGAATGGTTTAAATTTCACAGTAAAAGTTGAGTTTAGTGAACAAATCCGTGGGTGAAGATCAGATTGTACATACACTTTTTCCCTTCCCACGAGATGTACCTCAATGGTTAAAACCACTGCTGTTACTTTCCTAGTGTATCAATCACTGCAATCCAAAAGTAAGTGTGCATTTATCGTAAATAAAATGTACAGGCCATCACTTGAATAACGGTAGACCACCTGAACTCAATTACATAGTCCAATGAACAGTGAAGAGTTACAGGAATATTTTCTGTCAAAACTCTGACCTGTGAAATATGTTTCTTGAAAGGAGAGTATCCTCTCTATTTGGTTTTCTGTCAATTTCAACACGACCCTATAATTGTAGATGTACACTGTGAATGCCAGAATTATTCAGCGAGTGCTTACCCGACCACTAGCAGTGCATCATCAGTAACTGATTGCCTCCGGGCATAATTAATATACTCAATGGTGTTTCAGCGCGGTATTGTTATACTCACTGCCTTTATCTACATGTATTTAGAGCAATTCTTTTTTAAATCTCTCTTTCTGCAAGAGCTCTGTGTTGAACAGTTTACGGATGGATGACTGCCAAAGTTTCTCCATGTCTCAGTTGGATGAAGCCGGTTGGAAACACATCATCTCTGGAAATATTTGATTCTTAGAAATTACCAGATAATCTTAAAAGCTTTGACTCGTTCTTGTGATTCCTGAAGTAACACCCAACACAATTTCTACGTAATATATTGGAATAGCATTCACCGATTTGCATTAGAATGATCTTACAATGAACTAGTAGCAGAAGTTTGTAAAGTTAAATAACAATTGAGAGAACTTTGTAAAAGTTATGCCGGAGTAAAACAACATTGGGAAATTAAAAATTGATACATTTTTGCTGCAGAAAAGAGGTTGTGAGTGTTTTGGACCAAACAGTCAGGCAACAAGGAAGCCAGAAAAACACAGAGAATTAGATAACTAAGCCTAAAGGGGTCAACACAACTTATATATATATATATATATATATATATATATATATATATATTTCCGAAGTTGCAGGAAAATCAAAAAGGATCGAAGAGCTCAATGTAAGCCATTCACAAGCTGTAAGTCAACAATATCATCCGTGGCGTTTTCTCAGTCTGCATGGATTCAATGGATCAATCATCTTAAGTCCATAAATGTCATACTCTTAATTATTACATTTACTCTAAAACCTGAATTAGTCCATATTCAATTCTATGCATTCTTTATGCACAGCAAGATCAAGAAAGAATTAACAGATGAAACACCAAATGGTAAAAGTGCATCTTGAGAGATGATTTAAAAGAGCACAGTCAGCCTTAGTTCCTCTGTTAAGCTATTCTAAAGGGTAGGAGCCCCTCATTAAACTTTTAAAACTTTTATATGATTAACAAGAATTCTTTTAAATGGATATTATCTTAAATGTTGCCACGTGATATTAACTGTTTAGGTGTGGTTCCCTTTAGGCAAGAACCTGTGTACGTAGCAAACTAATGAGGGGAATGATATTCCCGCGTGTGGCCATCACAGTCAGTCAGCTAACGCTACACTTGATCAGTATTTAGTTCCGATATCATTATGCACACTGAAAGCTGAGGAGTTGTTTTTGGTATTCAACGGATAATTTCTCTGACCCATAATCCTCTCTGGTTACCCAGCAACAGGCTGCATGCCGACATCCCCCAGGAGGGAGAGTTGGTTTAGGGAAGCAAAGGATACAGAAGGAGGCTGGCCCATGGCAAGAGACTGAGAGAAAAAAGCAAGATGCTATCTTGTGTGAGGCAACCAGCAGCAAACCGTTGTTTCGACTCAATCTAATACAGGTGCCGCAGGATGCCTCCCGGTCAGCAGCTGCACCAGCAGGAAAGAAGCAGCAGAAATTGCATTGCCCCTTACCTAACAGGAGAAAGATATATAGTGGTTGTCTGCTTATTTTATTGGTGCCATAAACATTAGTTCAATATCCTTTATGTACAAATTTCATGTTTTTTGTTTTTCATGCTGTGGAACGCTAATTTCCCCTTATGTTCCCAAGGTAATGTTGGCAGCATGAATGCATCACCTGCATGATGGCAATGCGTCGCATCGCAGAATCTAAAGTGACAGCATCACGCAGACCCTGGTGCGGAGGGAGGTCTGTCCTCAGTGTGCCTTTGGCATGCCTGTGAACAATATGGCGGTGCTTTGCATCGACCCGTTGCTTGGTGGTAGTACAACTTCCGATCGATCGGCTGAACTTGTCGTGCTCATCATGTGCGTCCGAGCAGAACAGCAGAGTGAGAGGGTGTGAATCGGCAGAGGATGAGATTTATCATCTTGTCCTTGACAGTGAAGAAGCTACATGCAATGGTGGGAAGACCAAGGGTGGACGTGGTATAATTAAGTAAAAGTAACAATAATACACTTGAAGAATACTCCATCACATGAGAGGTCCTGCGTTTAAAAAAAGGACTTCAGGCAGATGCATTGTCAGCAGAATATTTTCAATGTTATAGTGAGTAAGATATTCATGTAGATCGATTCAAATCACTGATCCTTGAGATGCTATATTTGGTTGGTATTTTTTCAGCAATAGCCATTCAAAGTATTTACCTCCTAATATAGTTGTTTTCTTTGTTTGTGTTGAGGTAAACTGTCCTCACTGCAGATTACGGTTCAATCTCGTAGCTCCTTAGCATGTCAAGTTACCGCTAATGCAACACAACAATTTACTTCTCCCATTTAAAGCGTTCAAACAGTGGAAGTGCTCATTATGGATCAGAGCGTGTCCTCTCAGTGTTGTATCATTATTATATTATCTGATTGTTATCCATGATGCATTAGTTTGTGAGTCTGCGTGTCCAGCAGTAAAAAATCTAATGCTAGCACTGCATTATTTTATAAGTGAATGTGTTCGACATCTCAAATGCAATAATAATTTTGTGGCTAGAATTTTTAAATATTTTTTTTAATCTTCTTCTACAACAATGATTCTTTTCACGTCATTTTGTACAAACTAAGAAAACCAAAACACATCTGATGATATCTTGATGCACAGGAATTCACCAGCAGACATTATTGATGTACTGTGTGCACCTTTTCCATTGTTGCGGCCGCCTCAGAACAGACATTGATTCTAAATTCCCCCTGCAGACGACTGATCGATCCCTTTCTGTGTCGCCTAGATCATCTGCCAAGTACGAACCTGGCAAATGTCTCCTTTTCAGCTGAGAGAAAACGACTTTGTGCCCTAAGATAAAAGGCACGCCTCTACTAAAGGCCATGTTCTTCCATCCACGGTTCAGCACACTAATTGAGTTTTTTAATAACGCTCACCTGCAGAAGAGAAGGTAGTTTGCTGCCTCTCAACTCAGCCTCCCTTCTAGATTTACAAGGCATTAGCATTCTGGAGAGACTGGACCGCTCTCCTTTGAGAGGAAGGGGGAAAAAAAAAACACTGCCAGGAAGCAGTTGTCTGTAAATGAACGGCGGTGTCACCCACCACGGTAAATGTTAATGAGAAACAGTACACTGGTTCAGAATGCAGGAGGGCTTGAAAGAGGCAGGCTTGACTACAAAACGGCACAGTACTTGAAGCGCACTCTTCATGCAACAAACCACAAAAAAAACGACATAAAAACATGTGGGAATGTGGTCACAAACGTTTTATTTAGTCTTGCTGAAGGCTTTAATAAAAAAGGCACTGTAGCTAAAAGACAAGAGGGCAGAGGTCAAAACCATAACGCTACAACACAAGATGCAAATCGATATTCCGAGATGTAGCGGGAACAGGAATTTGTGTGACAGAAATGTCAGAAAATAACCATGTGGCAAATTAAATTCAGATTTTAGAATGTAACAGCGTGAGACGGGACTTCTATGAAATTGCACCCGGAATGGCTGTAAAAGTCTCGTTCGAAGGTTTCCGTACTCTGAAGGACAAATTCACTGAAATGTCACGTCATATCATGCTCACACTGCAGGAGGTGAAGCAGTGTCTTTGCAAGTTGTTTGATCAGCTCTTGACAAACACGTCGAAGCAGTGTGACCTTTTCTGGAGCTTCTGTTGCTATCAGCAGTTTGGTGGAGGTGGTACACAACTCGGTTGCATGCGTCCACTCAGCAGATGCTGTCCTAAGAGAAAGGTCCCCAGGCCATAGCACCTCAGCGTGTAAAAAATGTAGTTTCACGTTGGAAGAATATTCTTTTCTATCCTGATTGAGGGGCAGCTGCTGACTATCGCCACCTCAGTAGGACTGCAGCCGCTCAGTCGAGCTGTCATAAGGACCTCGTGTGAGCAGGCAAATTAGAAAAAGAGTCAAGGATGCAGATGAAAAGGGCGTTCGAGACCCACTAGAATTAGAGGGGAGGAGACAGAATGAGATTCAGCGGGTAGACAGTGAAGGAAGGTGCGTGTCAAAGCACTTTGAGGTTATGACACAGGATGAGAGGGAGCATAGGTGGGCATGGGGGTCAATCAATCATAGGTAACTAATGAAGAGTAGCCACAGACACAAGTTGCGTTCAGATTATTTGTTAATGAAACAAGTCGTCGATCAATATAATTGGATAAGATAATTGGCGGCTGTCTTGATAATTGATTAACGGTTGAACTCTTGTTCCAGCATCTTCAATGTGATGATGTTTACATCAGTTCTATAGCTCAACCAGACCTTATTGATCTGTTTGTTTCTGGGTTTTTTCCCTTTTAAGATGCTGGAATATGTGCACCTTTCCGTGCACATCCTACGTCTACCACTCCACAGGGTTCACATGTCCTGTGATATTTTGCTCAAATTGATTTAGGACGCGTTCCTCCTTCAGCGCGATGCAGCAATCATACCCTTGTCGGTTGAACACTCATCTGACTAGTGATTGCCGGAGAAGTTGCGCATAGTTCACAAATCAACCTCATGGAATGGCAGCGCGGGTTACTCCTGCAGGACTGCCTGACATTCATGCCCGACCGAAAGAAAAAGGAATATCATGGAAAATAAACGTAATTAAGTTGTGGTTGATGGTGTAAAAAGTGAGCCATGTTTCTCTCCTTATTTTACTTTACCTGTGTGCCCAACCAATAACTATGAAATGTTCTCCAAGGTACAGTATGTAGCGTATTAATTATAAAGGCCTGAGGTGGAGGTTTTCTGAGCAAAATCAATCATTTTCCTGAAAATGAGTTATTCAAATGTGCTCGCTCTTAATGAACGTGGTATCTATCATCTGTGGCTCATTAGGTTCCTCATAAGCACAGTCCATCATAGACTCGTATTTAGATCATCCACGTCCTCATAAAATGGGAGTGCATCATTATCTTAACAGAACAATTTACTAGACTTGGTAGCACAAATACAAGTCTGTGGTAGCCTCAAAGCTATATCTGGATAACTGCCACAGTGAAAACTGAAACACTTATTCAAAAACATACCGCATCAGCAATTTTATAACTGCATGTTCACTCATTTAGTGATTTTTACTAATTGATGAAGGAAATCTAAAGACCTACTGTACCCGACTCTGCAACAAAACGCAGACCCATGCAGTTAGCTGAGTGCGGGACGTGTAGCATTCTGAAGATAGATGGTCACACAATCGCCTCCGGTGGTGGTGGAGACCAAAATGGAGTTTAAAAGATGGTTCATTTTGGATTGCCATTTGTCAGATGGCAAAAAAACGACCCCATAAGAAAGATATTGTTGCTCCATGTTTGCAAGATATATATGTATATATATATACATTAGGCAACTATTTACTGCACGGCTCCCGCATTGCCAAATATAAGTGCAGGTTTTAGAAAGAGCGCACAAACTACCAGTAAACCCTCACACTGACAATGTGCATTCCTGCATGTGTAAAGCTTTGAGAAAGAAACCAAGTTCCTGTTGATTATCTTTTTAAGTGCTACAAGGCAGTTTGCGGTCTAATAAGTGGACAACTTGAATCCCCGGATTAACCTTCAGTTTATGTGGGGATTATATTATATTTCACACGTTGGTTGAGCAATTGTGTTTTTTGTTTTCCATGAACAGAACCGGACCTTTATACAAACTAACATTTATGTGTATAGATGACTTTTTACAAAAATCTTGAAAAACATAATGTACAAAAACATACAGTATTCCCCTGAACCATCTGACAAAGCAACCTTTCAAAGTAGGCAATCCCAAACTTTTGAACACAGAGTTTACTAAAAGTGGGAACAATTCTATTTAGCAGGTTATTAACCATAAAGGTGAATTTGTTGCACGGGTAAAGGATGGGTCAAGAGAGCTGATGCGTCCTTTTTTTTGCCCTCACAACAAGAAGGCTGCTCCACACATGTGATACAGTGTGTATTGGAGGAGACATGGCAGAGCTGGTCAGGTTGTAAGTGCTTTGGTCTGTAGCGTGTGCCGTGACCCCCTGGCCGGGCTTATTAGAGGAAATGTCTCTGTGGTCTACATGCCTCCACTCTGGCAGCCACCAGGCAACATCAATTACACCCACAGCAGTTTCAGCCTATAGCTACACTAGTATATTGCCATCACCACAGGGTAATTGGGCCACTATATAGTTCCAATTCTGAGCAAGTCGCAGCCTCTTTTTCCAGTCACTCGACATTGGTCCGTGTTAAATTTGCTATTACAGCCTACAGCTTCAGAATGAGGTTCTGAGATTGAACAAGAAGGGGGAGGAGCAATGTACTGAACCAGCAGTGATCCAACCCATCAGCTGTTGGATATAAATGCATTTGGGACAGATACAAAACAGCCTTTAACCAGAAAGGTACTGATGTACAGTGAATCAGTACAGTAAAGTCTAGTAATGAAGATCCTTTTATTTTTTTGCATATTCCTCCGGGATGGATGTACATGATGCATCTGAAATCCCTTTGGCGTGTACGGCTCGTCTGCAGTGATGCACACTTAAACTGCTGGGATTGGACCTGTGACCTTTTCCTTTAAAGGGAATCTTTCTCAGCCCACCAAGCCGAGGTCACTGCTTAAAGTGACTGGACGGTTCTTTAACAGACAGGGTGACAGCAATAATTAACTGCATTCACAACATAGTCAGGGGTAATGTAAATGTCTTGTGTCATTTCTGTTTATGAAGCCCCAACGTGACAGATATTAGTCATGACAGCAAGTGTTCGTACACACACACACTCCACCACTTAATCTGCTGGACTGTTTAATGCCATACGCACATGAAGTAAATTGATGCACGTTCGCCAACACTCAATTTCTAATTGTTTTTAATTCAGGGAAGCTTTATTGGCATGAGCTTTTGATTTAAAGAAAAAAAACAGCCGACAGCATACGGTAAATGATGAATAAATGCAATACACATCCAATATGAAATATTTTCCAGGCCACGTCGGAGCACACGCACATAATAAAGCCGCACTATTGCATCCACAATTATAAAACAGCCAGTGTCCTTTGCGGATATTTGCCTGTGGATTCTCAGTGCGGACTCTGCGGCAGATGAAAGGTCAGTGGAAGCACATCCCGGCCCAATGCGGTGTACAGTCAAAAAGATGGAGAGTGCAAAAAGCCCCACACACACACACGCCTACACCCATAAACACAACCATTCTCACACGTATGAGAAGCAGCAAACCCAGAATGCATATATGTTCATAGATATATACATGTATATATATACCACACAAACACATGCATGCAAAGAGCAAATGAAAACACATTGCTGAAAACCCCACAAAGGCAAAGACAGACATATGCACAGAGAAACACCAGGCCTCCTGGCCGAGGCACTGGGGCCAATTAGGATGCCAAAGCTAATGCATCATCTGAGGGAGCCAGCTGTCTGTGAGCTGCCCTGATGTGGCTTTCCTCACTGCGCTCTGCAGACCCTCTGCTCCTGGGGGCCTGGACCAGATCTGGCACACAAAGCCAATCGCTGCCTTGCTCGCAACTAGGAAACGGGAAACAGGCGGCGTGTAACAGGCAACCGGTTGAGCAGTTAGATCACGCAACAATTTCACTTTGTTTCCCCATGTAGTTTATTAAGGTTGCAATGTTTTTAGACCTCAAGCAAAATAACAGCCAAGATAATCAGTAAGCCTATCTTACCATGTTCCCCCAGTGTTGTTTTCCTAAACCAACAAAAGAATACCTAATTTCTCGCGAAGTAGGTTGACCGATTTCTTTCACGGAATATCACTTTCTTTGTGAGGACTTAACAAGAAAAGCTTGTGAGGCGCTTCTCGTTATGCTCTCCTGTTTTCCACGTCTTTGCTTCTCCCTCATCTCGCCATCTGTTGCTGTGAAATCTTGAATCCATCAGCTCTGTTTATACTAGAATAAACAGCCCGAACAAGAGTTTGCCAGTCCAATAGCCTCCTTTGCACCTGGTAATCATATCATTCTGAATTGTGTGGCAAAAATATATTGATATGGACACTACAACAATCTACACAAAAAGGGAAATTTAGTCTAGATCGTTCTGCCAGGTGTGAAATCCATCAAAGAATGACTGTCATACATTTTATAGTGATATGTGACTTTGTTTTCGCTGTTTGATGTGCAGCGGCGTCTAGCTAAGTGCTCAACTATGCAGCTGCCGGTTGGAGACGGGTTTAAGTCTTCCGGGCGACAGACAGAGGTGCTTCTGGGTTTGAAGGAGAAAGAGAATGAAAACAGACTGTCACAAAACAAAGGGAAAATGTCTTTTGATAAAAAAAATAGAGCTCTTCATCGACACCTTCTTGCATCCTGGTTGATGCAAAACTCTAGATATACAGTACATGCAAGATTAAGTCATTCAATCCAAATTAACAAAATAAATAGAAGTAAATGCCACGCGTGCAACATTTGTATCCAACCAGAGGAAATATATGCATATATGGCAACACACACGGTAACTGATTTGACTTTGGTTTAGTGTGTTGGTCAGAAATACGATCAGGGAAACAACAAAGTATTGACTGTCATTATTTATGGATGAAATGAGGTGAGTGTATAACGGAGCAGTGCTCTGTGTATCTCATATGTATGGTGTGTATCTCATATGTATATGCGTGCACTGGAAGCATGCGGGTGACCTGACACACATTCCTACCAATGGTGTCACACTGTTACGCTCATCAACAGCTGCTGGTAATGCGCCAAGAACAGGAGCAATTTGCCAACAAAATGCAGGGATGAAGGATGCAAGCTAAACAGGGATGCAAATGTGCGATTAGATTTCTATGCATTCTGTATGATGATCAGGCCTCAGTGGTGGTGCAACGGATCATAAAACACGGATTGGAGTCATGGACTGAATCAGCACCAAATAGCACCAGCACCAAGGGTTATACCTTGATCCATCTGTGAAAGGTTCCTTCAATTCTTTATGAGCTTTCGACCTTCTAAGAATACTTACAAGAACCCAGCCAGGAAATTTACCAGGAACTGTTTTATATTCAGGCATTCACGTAGTACTCAGCTGGGAGGTTCTACTGAGGAACTTTCGTGTTCCGAGGTCTCTCACCGAGAACCCTGGAGAGCCCGAGCTCAGGCTGCACATCACACAGCAATCATGACTCACAATCATCATTTTTTGTGGGCGGCGGGTTGCACTTTTGATTCTGACGTTCATGGTTTTAACAAACCTTGAAGAGTAAAATGGTTTATTGGAGGAAAAAGGTTCACGTTTGAAGCTTCAGTCCTATAAAGAACTTTTGAAAACCTCTCTTAAAAACGTAAAATTCCTTGTTTCTGGATAGAAAAACGTTTCATCCCCGATGAGTACAGAGAGCGGCACAACTCCAAAAATATTACTGCAGCAGGATATGAAACTCGAAAGTCTGTCTGCCTGAAGGTTAGGACGACTCAGAAAAGTGCTAGCGAGCTGAGGCCTTCACAGGAAATGTATTTGAAACCAACTTGATATGTGTCTTCACCTCCATTGGAAATAGCATCTGTCAAATATGCCAAGCGAGTTTAAACAAAAACCAGGTATTACTATTACTTGCAGATACTTATTCCCCTGGATCCGACAAAGGGATACAATCCTGCTGGGAAGGAGAGTTCTGTGGGTTCATGAAATACACTCCAATCCACTTCCTTTGTTGGAAACAAAAATATTATGTTTGCCAATAACAGAATAATCCGTGGAAATCTGACACTGAGGATGCAGTCGCTGCGATGCCACCCAGGCTATCTATCAGTCACTATATTGTCTTTTTCCTCTTGACCACTGTGTGATGAATGAATCGCGTGTTTGAAAAGTCAAGGCGCGCCGACGGAGCGGCGGCGACTGAACACGCAAGCTACTCCGGGTGCGATAGTTCCTCTTGAGGGCAAACAACGCAGTGGCCTGTTGCCGGGGACGGTAAGTGAATGAAATAGAGATTGGATTGGAAGCTCCTGTCACTACCAGACATATCGGCAGGTTGATGACTCGTCGCCTCAGGCCCCCGGGGTACGACTGGTGGGAATGAAACAGCTTGTTGGGATGGCTCTGTGCTTTCCTTTTCCCTTTCAGCCGCCCTGCTCCCAGCAAGTGGGTTCGTAACTACACACGGACTGTCATTTTTTCATTCAGCTCAAATACCCGTTAGCAAGCCTTTTCCTCACAATGCCACCCACTTAAATAGCGTCTTTCAGCTAAACACAAGTATATGCGCACACAACCACACACACTAAAGCTCACACACTGAGCAAAAACAAAGAACGGAATGGGAACCCTTTCAGTTTTAATTAGTCGTTGCTGCTGTGTTTTTTGAGGGGGTGCAGGGGTCAATAGTAATTGGGTTGTTTTCATATTGAGGCATTCAGAGCGGAACGGAGGGATGTGGGTCACAGCGAAGTGATCCCACAATCCGACTGCCTGCTTTCCGCCCTCTCTTCCTGCCCCCCCCCCCCCCTCTCCCTCCACCACCTGCCCCCCATCCGCGCTGCCACCAGCCGCCGCAACTCAAAAGACTTGTGGATCCTGGCTGGCCTTGCAACTGGAGAGGGGCCACCACACCACCCTCTCAGTGCCGACCCACCAAGCTCTCACCAAGACCAAGTGGAGGATTCTGGAGGGCTCTGCTGCACCACGAAAGAACGGGCCCTCCGGGAACATGTCTGGGAATAAATAGGCGGACGCGAAAGACGAGGGGGAGGGTTCGCGGTCCTTCGTAGCGATGCCAAGGGTTTTCGTCACCAGCAGAACCAGGAGCGCCAAAGTGGGGCGAGCCAAGCCAAACTGAGCATAGAAACAGAGAGAGGGGGATGATTCAAGTGGTAAGATGGCGGAAATGATTCAGTGGGAGCTCTGCTGCGGAGGATAGACACCATCCAGATGGTCAGCTCAGTGGCTCTCAATAAATTATTTATGGACTTCCTTCATTTTATGACGCCCCAAGCCGGAAAAACTTTTCCGTTACTTCATTCATGGAACAAACGTGAAGAACGGTTACTCTCGTGGACACTTGTTTGTGGAAACTGCATGATATTAATATGGAGCGTTAGAATAAATTACACCCGACTACACATTATAATGAATGTGCGTACTGTCCAAGCAGTGACGGGCCTTTAAGGGGTGATGCAATACAAAAGGACAATGCCAGTGGAGTCATCCCACCTGATTGCACTAAGCAGGTTGGTGTGCCATCAAAATGATGATGTAAGGACCGCCAACTGACTGACATGCACTTATGCAAAATCGCCTTGAAGGACTCCGGTATTGCAAAGCTGGTCATGATGATTTACGGTTTTTGCAATTTGTCCCTCTCTCTGTCTCTGTCTGTCTTGCTGTGTATGGATGTACACTTCTCTTTGTTTCCAGATTTCTTTTTTAGAAGTCACTACCTAATGCATTATGTGGTAAACAACCTAAAAACAGGAAGGAAATGTCTTTGACGATAACAGCTGTCAGACTTTAGGTTCCTCCACGCGTTGCTCGTGATGTGCATGCAGCTCTATGAGAAGCACACTTTGTATCTAAATTGTTTAAACACATCAAACAGTGTTTTTGTCAGCGCTAATGTGCTAACGTTTTTTTTACCAACAGCACTGTAGTGTTACTTTGACGGCAAAAAGCTGGCGTGATAATAGGTGACTGCATCATTTTGTTGGGTTTCTTTAGAAAAAGCCCTCTCCGGGACTGACAATGTATCAGAGAATAAGGTTTTTGACTGAAAAGTTTTACCTAAAATGACTTGGACAAGCAGCTAGTGGCTTGAGCTCTTTAAGGTAAGTTGTTGTGTTGCAAAATGCTCTGTATGAAATCAATTTTTCACCAGCATTTCTGTGCATCTCACACTGCTGGACTCTTCACTCCTTTTCTATTACCACCAAATAAACAATCTTGGATCTGTGCAGGGATTCACTTTTACACCAGTCAACACATGCTCCATCTAATATCGAGATGGGACACAGGGTTTGGCCACAGCACATGAGCATTTGCTTCTTCTGCAGCTGGAGAACACTCCCCAGTTCATGGCTGGGATTTGTTATGGTCAAAAATGGAAAAAACATCTTGGATTGAAAGGTTCAAATCAAAAGTATTTAGTAAAAGGAAAGCTGCAAAAATAAACATCTTAGCTGAGGATCTGCTGGTTTCTGCAATGACTGACACATGGTGACTGTCTCTTGCATCGCCCAACGGATGTAGAACAATGGGTGCCTACGGGTATTTACGCAGGTCAGTAAAGATGTGAATGGCAGTGTCCACGCAGATGTCACTCGGCCAAAATAAGTGATCAAGTATTACATGCATGAATTGTGGTTGATTACATTACATTGAATACAATCATAGCCGTCCATAGGTATCATTTTATTTCAAAATTACAGCAGTTATTACACTATTCTCTTTTACTCTCTTTATTTATTATATTTCTTTATTGATTACATTTCAGAATCATAGCTGTATCCTGGTATACACTAAATGCATTTTATTAACTGGTTTAATTCATGAACCGGGTCGTGGGTTTGTTTATAACTTTGCACAGATTGAACATCTGACCACGTTTCTACTCACTGGTCCTCCTCTCTAATTCATAGCCAAACTACCACCGCAGTGTCCTCACATCTCTCGACAGCATTGGCAGCGCCTCTCCTGTCTGCTCTATTTCGCTTGCAGCATCCGCATCAAATCATTTGGAATATTATGTCTGCAGAAAGCCGTCCCAAGAAAGTACCCGTGCTGCTGCCAGATTTTTAGTTTCGGGGGGGGAAGCAGAGGATAAAACAGGGAAACGTTTTTGGGTTTTTTTTTGCGTTCTGCAGGCTTTGAATCATCATTAGTGTGATCGCTTTTCCCCTCAAGTTCTGCAATCCTCATCGGTGATTCCGCTCCAACACTTTGGCCGCCCTCAAAAGTGACAAATGTGTTCCCATGGAAACAGACCTGTCGTGCCATTGTCACTGCTGGCCTGTCAAATGAAACGCAGCTCTGCCAGAAAGGAACCAGCTGGTGACCCGACTGATCTCTCGTCAGTGCAACAGTGTGACTTTTGACAACCGAGTTGCTTTTAAACTGTGTACGAGTTCCCGCTGTCGTCGTCAGACACGTGCACGCAACGGTTTCTTTTGGTGTCTTTGTCTCTCTCCGTCCCCCTTTTCCTGCGTTGTCTCTGTCTGTCTCTTCTCATGCCTGTTCTTTTATTTATTCTCTCCTCCTATGGTCGGTCTCCCACAAAGGCTCAGCACATTGTCACTTTGTGAAAATACAGCTGCCCCCGAGGGGAAAAAAAAAAAATTCTATCCCGTTCGGTCAGGAAATTACTTTGTTCACGTTGCTCCAAAAGCTCAGAAGGTTCCCGCTGATCAGAAAGAAGTTGATCGAGGTTATGAAACACAGATAAATCTTTCACTTCGCTGGAATTATCTGAGCCTGCTGGGAAATGAAGTAATTCCCTTACAAGTGAGTCACTGCAGCAGGTATTAATTATAGAGTTGGTGTCATTCAAAACTGTAAATGAGACTTGGCTAAGTCCCGCCTCTCTTACAGACTGGCCAATCATAGTGCTTCTGTTCCCTAAACGGAGTAGTTGAAAGGAGCTATGATCAGGACTTGTATGCTACTGTATACCTGTGCTAATTAAGAAAAAACAATTCAATAAACCATTGATACATTTCTGGCTACTATCTGTCTATTTTTATTATTACATGACATCATCACAGCTGACGCATCATTACATCATTTAGCTGAGGCTTTTATCCAAAGCAACTTACAGTAAGTGAATTTCAACCATAAGGATACAAACTCAAGAGAACAAGAAACAAGAAAGAGCAATTTCATTAAATAAGCAGATTTACAACTTGCTATTGATAAGTATAAGTACAATTTAAGTGCTGCAATTTGTTAGTCGTTAGTTTTTTTACCTGCTTTCATTGCTGAATCATTTTCACATCCTGGATACATTTTTTATACCCATATTGTGGACAATTCTGTCTGCTCTCTTTTTGTGCTTTTCCAATAATAAGATCCAGTCCAGATAGTGACAGTGTGGGCTCCGCGCTACCTCCGACAGCTTGACAGAATAGCAGCGGCTAACAACTAAAAGGGTTTGGCTTATTGAAGGGTGAATTCATACCCTTTCCTTTATCACATTGTTTAGGTTTTTTCTGTAGCTCTTATCAGCCTGGTATCCAGCAAACCTGGTGGAAATAGTGTAGCATTTAGCAGATATCTTTTTCTTTGGCAAAATAAACTCCTCAAATGTACCAGTATTTAATGTTTTAAACATTTCATTTCCTCAAGACTAAATAGAACAACATGCAGTTACCTGATTATAATACAGAGTGCAGTCTGAAATTTGTAAACGTGGCATTTAAAGTAGGAAACATCGAAACAAACAGATTCAATTGGCTGTTTGTGGCAAATATAAATACAGACTGCATTTTAATCCAATTCATGTGACCAAAGCGAGGCAAACTCTTGCTTACATTCAATCTCAACGCACATTAAGATTCTCGCCGAATTAGCTCATTCTGGGACACAATTCTTTTAGACACAATATGCTGTGCATTTTCAGTTATCATGCTCAGCCTGAATGTGCACAAAATTATGCATACAGGGTTGTTTAAACACTCCGACTCGGTAATAATGACGGCGTATCGAAAGCCAACAGCAGTGGCTCGGTTTCTATTGCACAGGTACGGAATGTCGATGAGGTATCTGTATTTCCTGACTCCATCGCAGAAGCAGGCAGCAGGTTTGAGAGTGCCTGTTCCGATACGAACACCTCCTTCCATCTGCTACTGTTTTAATCAGTATTGTTGCGCAGTGTCTGTAGGCTGTTTATCTGAGGCTCACTGAGTCTTCCCACAGCTTAGCTCGGCGAAGCGCATCCAACAGGTTGAACTCACTCCTTCTCGTCTTAATCCAAACCCTCGGTGAACGTTCCCCTGATTAGACATAGCTCTCAACATACGTGTTTTTGCCTTCACGAGGTGGGAAGAGGAGAATCAATCAAGTGATGTCTGTGTGTGTGTGTGTGTGTGTGTACAGTTCAGCTGCTCTCTGTTGTGAAATCCCTTTTCCTCATAATACAGAAGAAACAAAGAAACAGTTTCACTTTCCATGTTAACATTTTTCACAGACACAAATATTGACGATGGAATTGCATAACACTTTTCTATCCTCAACCCAGTGATCTTTTATCTTTCATCCTTTTCCCAAAACGGTTCATTAAAAAAAGTACAAAAGGGGAAGACAGCAATCCCTTAAAACTAAACACAGTGGGTCTAAAATCCCCACTATTTATTCTAATGCTTGTGCTGTATGCACCGGCTTGCATCCGCTGGACTTTTGCTCTGCAGCGTGATGAATTGATTGCGAATATCTACAATACATTATTAATGAGACGTATACCGAGGACTTGGTATCTAAGGTCATGTTGTATCAGGTGGCAAATTCAAATGCATGTATCTGAGAATTACTGCAGAGGCTAAAGAAGCAAGAGACTCGTGGCTGGAGTAAGTTTTATATGATGCATAAAAGAAGAGAAAAGAATATCACACAGATGAACGTTATACAGCTGAGTCCTTTGCTGGTCCATATTGCCTTATGGCTGAAGGTCATAGTTTACACTCCATTTTACAGCCTCTACACCGTTTGGATGATAGATGCACAACGAGGGATCTCGGCAGCGGGTATCAGGCCTCTGTTTGTGAACTGCTGTGGACTTGGCCACAGAGAGGTGACTCGGGACATATTGCTTTGGTTAATGACTGATGACACTCGCACCATTTGTGATCTTTGAAGGTCGTGCCCCCGCCGCAGTCACACGAGGTGGGGAATGAGTCGTGGGCCCCGGTCCTGGCTGAAAGCTGCAGGAATGGACATCGTCGTGATTCATCTCTGTCTCATCGCCCCTGCTGGCGGGAGCTTCCACGGACGGCCGCTCTCTCTGACACTTTCTTCGCCGGCCAGCTCTCAGCCGGCGACAGGAGCCGCGCGCTAACGCGTAGGCAAGCGCTGCTGTAAATTGAGGCACTCAGTCTTTCCCTGCACAGCTCAGACAAATGTTTCCCACTGAAGGGTAAACCATAAAAGCAATTTCTTGGGCTTATTTTTTGCTGTTTTGGCCACTATTACAATTGGTAATAACAATTATCTTTAAAGGATAAAATATTGTATATTTTTATTACTGACAATATACCCTATGAGAAGTCCCCAGTGATGTGTACCAATCCACTGTAAGAATTGTTCACAAATGAATGCGTTAATTGAGGTTTTTGCAAGTTTCTCTAAATTAAAACTATGCAGTATAATTGTGACCATTAAAAAAAATATATATATACTGCTTTTAATATGAACCAATGGGCTTTGAATGAATATTATTGTGGAATAGACCAATTCACTGTTGGGTTTGGTTGTTTGTTGACCATAAATAAATACAGAATAAAGCAAAGCTTCCCCTGTAATTGGTTGATTACCAACAATTCAGTTGCACTCACTCAACAAATAGTGGTTAGAAAAGATAAAGGCTTTAGACTGTTTCTTTCCTTTCTTTTTATAGCCCCTCTTACTGGCTTTCCTTACATGGACCATCTGTCACCGCGTTCCCAGATCTCATCAATTACTGCATTCATGAGTACAGTGTTATTATGACTGAATAAAAAACCATGAGAATAAAACCAAAAATTAACCAACTGAATTCCTGAATCCTAGTTTAAATCCAGCGTAGAGCAGAAAGGATAATCATGTGTGTGTGTGTTTCAGCCAGTTGTCTCGATCTTTTACAAAACTCACTCATCCTGTGCACCGTGAATATATTAAGACTCACGCTAGGATTGGGACGAATTAACCATTGGGGATTTAAACACCCTATCTCATGTGTGCTTTGTCTTCATTAACCCAAAGATCAATATGTCGTTGGCTCAATTACGGCAGACATTGATGGCGTTGGGCCAATCATTCTATTTGTTCCGAGTGGGTTCATCCCACCCTTGACCCCGCGGTAGGCCCCTCACATACTGACTCCATTTGCATGTGCATCTCTCAATATCTTGTTTAATGCTCCCTAAAAGAACATTTTCCTTTTCCTTTTCTGTGTTTCTGCAGAAAACACAGCTTGTTGTTATGGTGTGCAAAGCCAACGCCCCAAAGCGCTTAGCTATAAGATAGCAAGATATGGCTAAAGGAAATTGAAAATATCAAGTAGAAGAATGCTTCTACTGGCAGCAGGTTGTTATGCTAATTCTGAGCCCTGAAAAGCTGTTGTTCTTTTATGCAAGCACTTTATGTACACTTCCAATGTACACCGTGGAAAGATCTGCTAAGCTCGTTCACTTAGGGTAGTTAGTCATGATAGAACCGCAAGGGCTCAATAAAGAGGACCTCTTTAAAAACATACAGTAAAATGATTACAATAAAGGTCACACTAAAGGCTGTAAAAGATTCCTCCTATTATTGCTCTTTGGACAATATTGTATATTTCAAAGGGGGTTTTCTCTCTCTCAGTGTAGCACTCACGTCAGCCCCGTTCCATAAAGAACCATTTCAAAAGGGCTTTGCACTACCCCATTATCTTTTTCAATTGCATCGTGGACAAGCGGGGACGGGCTCTGATGTAGGATTACAATAGTGCAGACCAGGTCGTTTTATGAAATAGCTCTCCTGTGCTCTTCCGGAACGTTCGTGAAACTGCTTTTCGGCCGAGGGACGACGACGCGATCTGAGGTCAGCAGAGCCGTTCATTTCCTGTTCAGAGCGCGAGAGGAGCAGGTGTCACAAAGCCGCGTTTAATGGGATCTCCTCAAGCTTCTCAGACACATCCCATGACTCCAGCGCTGTGTCCCACTTTCTGGGTGATACTACTTCTCGTCATCTTTGGCCTGTTGGGTTTGTCGCCGCTGTGACCTCCAGGTATTGCTTTTAATCACCATGTTGAGAAACACTTGACTGTAATGTCATTCAAAGAGTTCAGGTTTCTGCAGCAATAAAGCTGCATCATTTTTAGCACATTTTTGCTTAACAGGGATTTATTCAGTGACTGCTTTAGAGTCGCTTCAGATAGATATGTAATTAAAGGTCAAGGCGCTAACTTCCCACTCCGACCTGGTTTTCACGTTTCATTTTAAAAAACAACTAGGAAGGGCGAGTGTGTTTTTGTGTTCCTCTCCCCCTTCTATCAGGTGAATCCCACGGATTGGGTTCCACCTGTGCCGGCCAATCAACAGTGTGGGGATCAGGTGGTTGGTTGATGCATCCCCTTTATTTGTTTTTCTTTAATATAGAAGTTTTTAGAGAAGCATGAAAGCCATTTTAGTTTTATTCTTTCTTCTTTCTAGAGATCGATAGAAGAGTAGAAAGGCTTAGTTTTGATGCATATATATATATATATATATATATATATAGATTTATATATATATTAGGGCTGTCAATAGATTAAAAAATGTTTACTAATTAATCGCACATTTCCACAATCCATTAATCTAGATTAATGGCGATTAATGAATACAATGTTGTTTTTATTTTCCTTCAAAAGGCGTGCGTCCATAAACCGCAACAAACGATGGACCTGCTGTTCCCCAGGGCTCGACCTTAAGTGACTCACAGACATGCACAAAGACACATATGGCCCCACAGCTCGTGACCTGCTGTGATAACATGGCACGCCGCAACGTCTGTCGGTTAGAATGGTCAGCTGCCCATTACAAAGCCTCTTCAAAGCTTTCGTCTTTATTTAGTTCCGTCACCTAGCTGGCCGCTGGTTGGCTGTGGCTTTCAAAAGGGCTTATTTCCTTACTTAGGCCGGCGCAGCTTACATCCCTGGAGAGACAAATGCCGCCCTGGGCTTTCCGTCTTCATCACTCACTAGGCCGCCCGCTGCGTACGGCCGCTGTGTTTGTTTTTGGTGGAGAGGCAAAGATCAAGGTTTGGCTGTGGTTAATTTTAGATTTAAGAAGTGCATTTTTAAAAACACTTCACAAGACCAGAGTGGACATTGGAACCTAATTAATTATCTCCAAAATACACCAGCAGTGTTTGTGAGCTACGTCTGTGCTGCCAAACATCCCAGACAAGCGTCGGTGTGTAATTTATCTGATAACTCTTTGGGGGAAAAAAGTGATACAGTAGGTCCCACATTGGGTCGAAAAGAGCTCTGATTGCTTATGTGCCATTTTTTGATGCCATGTAGATGACAACACCAGGAGTATTTAGAAGTGTGTTTACATGGTTTTGCACCCCACTTTTAAAAAAATTGATCATATTTTGAATCTCAGCGACAACTCTACCTTTAAAATATCAAAAAATATTAAAGCTTCTTCTAAATTTACAACTCGTAGTCCAGCAATTCAAGATTTTTGTTTCTTGGTCCTAATACACCGTCAGATTCACTTTTTCTTAATTTGTGCTTTATGACAGCATTAAAAGCACCAACAAATCTGTATGCCTTGGTATAAAAGCTGCAAACATGCATAAATATGAAAATATTAAAGAATATACCTAGTAACATTTATAATCATTAATTCATTAAATGTTTAGTTAGTTTTTGTTTGCTAAATTAAGGTAATCTTTCTTCTGGCTCCATTAATGCACATACTCAAACTTCTCATTTGAAGATACTAAAAAACATCTAACAAATAGTCAAAGTTTTAAACTTTTTCTAGAGATTAAAATGTTTATTGATACCCCAGAATTATAAATAATCTAAGCTTCAAACTACTCTGCCCTCCATTCTGGTATGTAAGCACAATAGCAGTGTTATGCAGTAATTAACTCCAGGCTGGACATGGGATACCTATATCCACCAGCTATGTTACATAATAGTTGCACAACCCTGAGTAGCTCCATACAGCACTCAGTGTGGAAGTACCCCAACCCCTGCATTAACCCCTGCTCTGCTCTCTGATGCAACCAAGATAGATATTTTTCAAGGCAAACACAATTAGAGCAGTGGGTTGAAATGCATCACTCGAGGCGATGTGCGGGAGATGCGAGCATCTGTATCCTGACGTGTAGCTTCCTGCCTCCCCTCACATACACATTTGTCACCCCCGCTCCCGCCCACGTGCCCTGCCGGTGACGTTCAGGAGGGTTCATGCTCTTTGGAGTGCCAGCCTCACTTTTATAGCAACAAGGTGGCGCCGGGGCAGACATGCTCACTGATGGACGTATTCATTATTCAATAAACGTTTTACATATCCCTGGTTATGAAAGCACAGCTCTTTCTGGATGTGTGATTATCCCGACCACTCCAGGCTATCTGGGGAGATAAACTCGTTATGGGATGATCAATAGAAGAGGGCTTTTAACAATTCTCTCACTTTTTTTTTAATATAAAGTTTTGGCGGCTTGAAAGTCAACGTTAGACTGAAGCTCCTACAATTATAATTAACACCGATATTGATTTGACCCTTTTTGCCCGATGTCTCTTCATCGTATACAGAAAATTTAACCAAGAAAACTGTGACTCGCACATGTTCAAATGTATTGCACTTTAGATCTGTGCCACTATAATTGCCTGTAAAGCATTCCGTACCCTACTACACAGTAGTTAGAAATAGCATTAGGGGTTAAGGTAAAGGTTAAGGTTGGCCGTGTAATGTTGAAGGCCAGGGGTCAAGGAACCCATACGCAGTAGACAGTTACACCTTACAGTACATCCAAAGCAGGGTGTGTATTATAGTATTTTTTTAGTGTGTTTGTATGTTTCCGCAACGCTGAGCTGTAGTAAAAAGATGATTTCTGTTTCTGTGTCATTCCTGACAAAAACAGTAAACTGATGACCTGATTTGTCGGTAACCTTACACTTGGGGGACTTGATGACAAATATCTTCCTGGGAGGCCGTGGCAGCTGCGGCCCATATATTACTGAAGGGTCACCTTGGCCCACTCCCCATCTCATCACAAAATAGCATTCAGTACCTTCTCACTGTGGACGAGGCCGTACTTCATGCTGCCGTATATATCTTACCTGCCAGACCATCTTTTGGTGCATCCACATAAATAGTAGAGCTGATACACTCAGTGTGGATCCTTGCAGCGTTCCACAAAACAAATAATATTTTCCACAGCGGTCCAGAGGTAGATAAAAATACTGCCTGCTCTGTTTCATTAAACTCGGACATGCAGACGCACACATGCATGGACAATTATAATGAAAGAATTGATGTGTACCAGCACCACAGCCCAAAGAATGAAACTGTATCTGCAGAGTAACTACAAAAGACAGTATATGAAATGTGGAGCCTTGTAGCGATGGTTGGATGCAGCAACTTAAGGCGTGAAAATCAGAAATAGTAGAGGGGGTGGATAAACGCCGGTTACCGAGCAACAAGCAGCTTGGAGAAAACTTGAACAATAGCTACAACTCGCGTTCCTACGAGCAAGTGTCATGTCATATGTCACGATTAAGCAGTGCGGCAAGTCAAGTTCGGCGACAGACAATCACGACGCGGTGCTGCCAAAACAGTCAAATCGGTGAGCTATTGTTTTGTGGGAGCGTTTCCAGTGGTCGTAGGCGTGTTTGTGTGTGTTAAAACCTAGCTTTTAGGCAGAGTAGATGCTCTGATTTGGTAACACTGGGGCATGTTGGCTTCTAGCTACATGTGGTGGTGTGTATAGGCGAGTGAGTGCGGTGTTGAGTAGGAGTAGACGACTGGAATTCCAATAAGAGTGTGAGAATCAACTGCTTTTATGGGTAAAGTTTGGTGTGTGTGTGTGTGTGTGTGTGTGTGTGTGTGTGTGTGTGTGTTGGAGGGGAGTGGGGGTAGAACCTGATAGGTGCTCCCTTTCTCCTCAGTGTTTCACCGATCGATGCCCTCCCACAGGAGACGTCATGACTTCACTCGCAAAGATATTCTGTTCCCCCCCACACACACACCCCTCCCTGGTCGTTTGTTTTGTATGGATATCTGGTTGGACGGCCCCTTTTAATATCCACACACACACAGAAGAAGAACAAACCCAAGAAAATGTATTAATTAAGAGCACTTATTGATTTCCATCCAAACCGTCTACTGTACAATTTTGAGCAAATCCGAATTTAATTCATAGATATGTGATGTTTTGCTTTAGCAGTCTGTTGGCGGCGCTCGCTTGTCGATGCTCTTGCGTGATCAGTTTTGTGAAGTTGGAATTGAACTGCCGTCCAATTTTATAATCTCAGTAATTATATATTTGCACAAATGTAACGCTTCATCAAAACTGCTTTCAGCAGCAACGGTTGGCGTTTTGTCACTCTGTCACTTCCTGATATTGTCTAAAGCCCCTGTACGTTGCTGGGTTACCAAACCGTGTACATAAAACATAAAACATTATGATGCTGTAACTTTCCCCCTAGAGTTAGTTTCGGTGGGACAGGGACGGCCTCGCAGTTTCTACTTCACACATTATAGTATCTTTCCAAAACAAACTTCCCTCTTCGCACAAAGTCCGGTTATGCAAAACCACCTACGTTAGGAGGCAGAGTTCAGTTGAGGTAAAACTTAACTGACTAACTTCTCACGTCTCCACACAGGCTCACTCCCAACACGTCAAATACAACGTTTGGCCAGTGGCCTTTTGACCTTTATACCGATCCTCGTATGAGACCTGCAAGGCTTTCAACAAACTCTACAGTAAACCCGTCCATGTCTTCATTCAGAATAACGTGGGTGATGTCGTCAGTTGTTTGGTCTGGTGACGTGGGCGGAGTCAGTTGAAAGCTCGATATGTATCCCGCCGACACTAAAGGGGGGCTGCGTACGTCTGAATCAGACTCAGGGGTGCGTTGACCAACAGTTAGAACTTTTCCCGGTTGGTAGAGAGAGCGGACGGGACTCAATCAGCCACTCTGTAGAATAGTATCGGCTTCCCAATTGGCGATATAACCAGTGACGAGTCCCAGTGACGACAGTATATGAGACGATAGTGCTGAACAGTAGGCAAAAAGAGAAGAAAAAACTTTGTGGGAGAACAGCGTAGTTAAAGTAGAGAGATAGTATTTTTCAGACAGAATGGAATATCAGTCTGGAGGCCTTTGTTTTACCCTTTCAGAGGCCTATTCAAGCTGACTCTGAAAACCATTGTTCACCAACTTTGTGCTTACCGTGGCATTTTCCCAGAGACGCCTCAAAGTGGCTGCCGAAATCACGCAGAAGGAGCAGGTTGACAGAATGATGATTTCTCAGCCTCTCTGTGCTGAGGAAATACAGATGGTACAGTGTGTGGATGGAGGCTTAAGGAGGGAGACAGAGGAAACGAGAGGGGGAGAGATGCAATGAGACGTGTTCATCCAAATTGAGGCAGCGAGCAGAGCCGAGTGAAAATAGAGTGTGTCGGAATTAAAGGGGAATATAATGGGACAGAAAGAGATGAAAAGCGGCAATCGAAGGTGAGAGAACACGAGGAAGATACAGTAAATGTGCAGAGAGTGGGCTGAGCTGAGAGAAAGAGCTGCTCACCGGAGAGAGAGCGACCGCAACAGAAGACAGATAGATAATCGACGTGTGTGAGAGGGGATGAGAGAGGGGGCGGTCCAGAGTGAAACGGACAGTGACCGAGGGTGGACAATGAGATAGCGGTAAGCGGGGGGACGGAGGTTGCCAAGGGGAGATTTCCAACAAACAGGTGACAGTTGTTATGGGGGAGAAAAGAAAAAAAAACGCTCCCTCTCGGACAGAACCCTTGAGCCAAACGCGGGGGCGGCCGGGGCGGACCTGACCCCGGTTGGGTGTGCGTGGGGGGGGGGGGGGGGGGGGCACATGGAGGGACCGGCGCTCGCATTAACAAAGCGTGGAATTAAAGCTGCCATGCTGCAGGGACCCAGGGCCCAACACGGCGCCATGACGGTCACCCCTCCGAGGCCTGCTCGGAGGCTGGAGCGAGGCGCTTGCTGGGAGGGGGGGGGGGGGTGTAGGAGAGAGGGGGGAGGGGGGCCTTGTCAAGCTCCGTATTACCGTAATGATGTGTGGAGAAAGGACAGAGGAGGGGAGATTAGAGAAGGAGGCTCTAATCACTCCTGCGTGACAGCATGGCTCTATCTGGTTCCACAGGCGGCAACGCTGCCTCACACAGGTGGCGTCTTCACGGGGGCAGAGCACTGCTGAGTTGTGTGTGTGTGTGTGTGTGTGTGTGTGTGTGAGGATCAACAATTGCTGACAATCATGAGTGTGTTTTTCTTTCCCCATTTGAACAACTATGCAGCTTGTCATTTGCGGCATTGTGCCCGCATGTCTTTTTCCTCAAGTGGAGTTCTGCTTACAGGATGAGTAGACGTCCTGGTGAACACCTTTCAGCATTTCCATTTATGGCTGATATCCCGACGTGAAATGGCAGTGGACATAAACACAGGTTTCAATTGCAGTCGCTGATAAATCTCTACCCTGTTTTTCCCTTTACAGGACGAGTCTGAACTGGCTGAGTCTCCCTCATGCAGGTCACAGCTTCTCCCCCTCACTCCATTTGTACTATTTAATTGCTGCAACATCTGTTGAAAGGCAGTCTGATTAGGATTAGAAATCAACACCGCAAACGATAAGTCTATTAACCATTTTGTCAGTCAAGAGTCAAGCTTTATTGTTTGCTTCAACCCTTAAAGGACCTTATCACAGATTTTTCAATTTATATTCACAAATCACATTTTTCTGCATATTGCTGTCTTTTTAGAACATTGTAATGGGATTTTTACTGCCATTCTTGGCTTCCATTGACTTCCATTAATTTCAGTTGTGTTATAATGAGTTGTTATTGGCACTATAATCCATTAGCCATTGACCGAACAAGTCTGCTGTCGTTTTTTGACAGACTTACACAATCGGTACGAGGTAATTCCGGACAGACGTTTGCATTTCAGTGAGACTGCTGAACGTGTTGATTGATTTAATGCAGCAGGATGCGTATGGGATTTATTAAACTCACTAACGCACTGTTTCTCAAAGTAATTGACAAGCAAAAGTGCTGAACATTCACCGGCTTCAGTTCCACAAAGGGGAGGATTTGGAATATCTCATGAGTTTTGGACATTACAAGCCATTCAAGACAGCTAATAAGACTTTTGGATCACTTTATAAAATGATTCAGCAGTTTGAAAACCACTGCACACAACAACATGACATGTGCACTCTGCCAGATGTTCAGTATGAATCGAGTATCCTGTCCAAGTGTCTATAGTCACTTCAAGAAAACTGAATTGATAAACGCCCTCCAGATTTCCTTTTTTTAAACTTCCTTTGAATCTAAAACCCATCTGCCGTCCTCTGCTTTCACCCACACACTGTGAGGAGAATGGAAGGACTGGGGGACAGCTTAATATTTTCCTCGTGTGCGTGCCGCTGTCAGGGGAGCGCTGGTGCTCTGCGGCATCGGCGGCCAGTTAATAACCCTGTTGTGAGGTCTGGTGACGGGGCATCATCAGCCGGCTCCCTGCTGCTGTCAGGAGCCATTTACCCCGAGCAGCCCCTTGCCTAATGGAACATCTGAGTCAATAAAAACAATCATCACTGCCAATCCGGCTGAAAGCCGGGAAATTATTTTAGGTGGTCAAGAAAAACATGCCTGAGGTGTTTGAATCCGTCCGTCCTCGGAGCAGCTTGATGTGCACTTAGCCAGTCAACCTATTAAGCTCTTCTGTCTCCGTGTTGTGTGAATGCATTGATGTTCGCAGCGGGGGGCGGGGAGGGGGGGGCACGCGGAGGGCGACCACAGGCTCGCAATGAAGCGCCGTTTGTCCGAGCATGCCCATCCTGCATTTTGCTCTCAGCTGGTGGGCAGTTGCTTGGCGGGAAACAGAGATCCACGTCTGGCGCTGCCCGATCGGAAACACACCTATGAGATGAACAACCATGTTTTTACCCCCGCCGTGGGCTTAATGAACCTCTCTCAGCATCCACTCAATATCTCCTCAGCGAGCACCTCCATTGTGCCTCCGAAAGGTCAATAGCTGGACACTGAGTCTTTGAGAGGATTTCTGCTTTACTCTAAGACGCCTAATGGTGTTCAATGGAGAGACCCACACAGCATTCCCAAGAGGCCGTTCCCAGATATCCGCCCCTGATACCTAATCCAGGCCCATTAGCTCTCCTTCCAGCCATGAAAGAGAGCGTCTCCCTTGCATCTCAGGAATTAAAAATTAACCAGCTAATATCCATTTGTCTGATGGGACGCTGCGCGCGGTTGAAACAGCAGATTCCCCGAGCGATGGTGGCTGAGCGATGAGGCTTGGAACCCAATCTGCGGGAGGGGAAAACGCTAGCAGGGATGCGAGGAAGAAACAGAGCGATCCGACTCCAGATGACCCCCCTCCTTAAAACTCAAATGTGCTCCTGAGGTGTCACATGGCAACACATGAATCTACGCTGCACGCTGTCTGTGTCCTCATATGTGCAATATCATGAGTTGGGCATGAGGGTCCTGGTGCAAAGTATTTGTTATTTTACAAATAATTAGAGCGTCATCGCACAAGGAGCCACGTCTGTCGCGCTCGGAGGTGCTGCGCAGCGAAAGGGAAACGCTGCGTCTTCCTTCCTGCACAAGCGGCATCGGACACTCAGCGAAAACCCTCCACATTGCATAATAGAACAGTATTTGTGCTTTGTCGCCTCCTATTCCTTTTCAGATCCTCGCGCTCAAGGGCCCCGCTGACCCGCTGGCTGCCGTGCATCTCCGCTCTATCGCTGAGTGGATAACTACTCCAACCGCAGTGGGGGAAGAAGAAGAAGACAAAAAGAAAACAAAGGAGAGTGGGACAGGCTTGTTTCTCTGCCCCGTCCCCGTGCAGGAATTTCTTACTGCCTTTGATTTCTTTTTCTTTTTTTCAATAACCAAGGGCCCTTTTCACTGTTGCCAACTCAACGAGAGCTTACGTGTCCTTCATCCAATTCCAACCCACCGCTCTCTTAGTCTCTCTCTCTCTCTCTCTGTTTCCTTCGCATCGCTGCCGTCTCTTCTTCTTTTCTCTGCTTTCCCTCCCCTTTCAAATATGGCTTCTGTGAAAAATGCTGTTGTGTGTTTCTTGTGGCTCCAGTCTTTGAAGTAGCAAAGCATTTCATATAATTCAGGTCTCTGCCTCTCGTGGCTTAAGAGGTGTGCTTGTGATGCGGTAAAAGGCTGTTTAGTTAATCACGTTCTTTAATCTACTTTATTTTTTCAGCACTTCCCCCGAAATATGTTTGTACTCTGTGATTTGTACAGCTTTCATATTCAAAAAGCTCTGATCATTGATGTTGTTATCTATACTATTGGCAGCTGCTCTAAATATGAAGGTACCTAACAGCATCAGGTCCACGTTTCTCTGGTTTACTGCCAGTTAGGGAGATCCAGTGTTTTCTTTTTTAAATATTCATTTGAAGTCGGCGCTAATCAATGTTTGAGTGAAATCATACAGTTGGTGACATTGAATCATTTTATCTGTTGAGCAACGTAACACCCTCGGCGGTATTTAAATATTTGTGGTAGATCTATGTTCTTCGTTTGAGTGAGTAAGTTGCACAACTCGCCGGTGCATCTTATGAATGAAGCGGAGACCGGACTCACATGATCATGACCAGTCATCATCTCCTTGCTGAGTGTGACTATTTGTATTCTGTATAATATATTAAGGACCTGCTTATAATTGGGTCTACTTTTTGTCTAGCTGCGGAGATGGAACCCGCAATCATTAACATGTTCTACTGCGTGTTGTTTAATGATACAAAGAGCTCTGTGTGTTCTCATCATTAACTTCCATTAACTGTTTTCCTGCCTCATTGAATCCTGCGTTAATTGTGCAACAGTTATAAGATGAAAGCATCCTGCTCCGCAGTCTATGTAAGGTCCCCTGATCATTATGTATCAACTCTATTTGATTTATGTGCGCTTTGCCTTTTAGGCAAAGAAACTTTGTGCATGCTTTAATTACCAAGAAATATAATGTGTTCAATACGATAACACAGTCAAAGTATATTTTAATACCGAAGTGATCCATTCTCAGCATTCAGCACACAGAATCAGAGTCGAGGTTATTGCCCAGTAGGTTTTTAGACAAGGAGTTGAAAAAAAAAACAAATCAAAGAGGTGTGTAGCCTTTGGGAGTGGTATTTTTGCGCAGACATGTGCCTTGGTCATGTCTTCGGGAGGGGGTGAGAGTCCTGGCCTTTGTTGACGAGGTCAGTTGCGGATGGGAAGAAATTGGTTTTGCGCCGTGAGGTTTTAGTCCCGATGGGCCGAAGCCTCCTGCCAGACGGGAAGTGATTCAAAGAGTTGGTGTTCAGGGTGGGAGGGGTCGGCCATCATCTTTCATGTCCTGGAGGGATGGCAGATTGCAGTCTGTGGCAGCGGCGTACCAGGTGGTGATGGAGGAGGTGAGAGGTGGACACACTTCAGTGTAAGAGTGCGCCATCGTTGTTTTTGCCAGGTTGGACCTCTTTTAGTTGCAGCAGGAAGTGCATCCGCTCAGGTGCTTCTTTTTGATGATGGAGCGAATGCTCAGCGACCCCTTGACTATGGAGCCACGGTTACAAGGGTTTTTACTTGTCAAAGTGCGACACGGTCGTACAACAAAATATTAGATTGCAGTCTGCTGCGAACAACGACAAAAAGAAGTGGGGTGTCCCGCAGGTGATGGGGGGCGGGTGGGGTTGCGCTCTCCCTCTGCACTTACTTACTCGATAACCAAAACCCTTTCTGATCCACATGTACACTAAAGTATTTTAGTATTTTGTCATGGCCCCCAAAACAGAATGAGGTGGCCCAACGTCAGAAATCCAAGTCACTGATTATTGTGAGCAGTGTTTATCAAACCAGGAGCTGGGTACCTACAACTGCGTGTGTATCATTTCATTGTTATATGAATTTAGATGTTTGTCTCACAGGGGGTTGGTGTACATGCTCTTTATTGGTATAAAACACCAAGGAAAAGGTTTCTTTTTAAATATGCTGTTGCTCTTTTAATTTGTATTAATTCTTTGCAAAATAAATGATGTACAGAAAAGTAAGCGCACTAGTATTAAATCAGCCTTCTAACTAAGTGCCAACTGAGGGAACTCTTGATAGGAATTAATCGCCGCAAGTCATATTTCCCAACTAATTTCCCCATAGAGAAAGAAATTAATAAGGAGGAACAGCTGATAACGGGACCAATGTATGAAGCTTCATTCCAGTAGTGTTATGGTTGGGCCCTGATATGGTGGCTCATACGCTTTTTGATATCCAGTAATTCAGCAGAGCATTTATTCTAAATTGCAGCAATAATGAAGAGCAGAAAGTTGCTTAGAGTGGGAGTTAAGTTCTAATTCTCTGATGGATATAAATTGTTGAATTGACTGGGGTTAAGATCCAAATTGCCATTACTTAATTAATACAACTTTTATTTGCAAAAAGCTGCATATTTTCCATATTATATTTTATTATAATCGAGTTTTGTGAGACCTCATTGGATGGCAATAAGTTTATAATGTATGACTACAAATCATGAGGACCAAGAGCGTGTCGCTCAGCAAACATTTTGTGCTCATAGTGGAAAAGCTGTTATTTAGTCCAAGTTTGGAAGTTTTTATTCAATCTGGCAGTGGCAAAGCATTGGTTTTCTCTTGTAGGGCTCTTTAGCAGCTCAGCTTTAAAAAACAAAAACAAAACAACAAGCACAAGACATTGACCTCCACAGACAAAGGCTGTTCTTAGGTCTGCTCCACTGTCCCCATGAGATGCGTGAAGCTAAAAAACAGGCTTGCCGTTGGCCACCAGACCAGAGTCCTCTCCCCAGAACATTGTGCAAGGTACAAGGTTGTTGTTTGTAACCTAAAAAAGGGAACTGAATTTTCCTTTCAGGTCCACAGAAGCTCGTTTTGTTCCATGTGGTCGACGTGTACGTAAAGTACGTCCGTTTCTGTGTGTGTGTGTGTGTGTGTGTGTGTGTATGTGGTACTACGTGCACGTGCTGAATTGAGGACCCACCAGGTGCACCTGAGACGTTGGCGGCGTGCTCAGACTTGGTTGAGCGCCGTTAGGACGGCCCGGGGCCCCGCGGTTCAGCGGGCGCCGCGCCAAGCTTAACGATTGATCACGGTAAGGTTAGAAAGGGGGGGGGGGGGGGGTGGATGGGATGTCAGAATCTTAAAGATGTTCAGGTCCTCATTACCGAGGGTCACAGCATCCGTGCCCCGCACGTTCAGCACGAGGCGCTTGAGTGCTCATGCACTAACAGGCGAGCTGCACAGCGAGCGGGGCCCTCTCGCCGGGTCCAACGGTTTGGTTGTATTGAAATGGGAAACACCAAATGTAGATTGTCAGAGTCATTCTCCACCCCCCCCCCCCCAAAACAAAAAACAAAGCACTGCATATAGTTTGGGGTCTTACGGGCCTACTAATGTTGTCCTTAATATTGGTACAAGTGGCCAAATCAGTAAAGCATTCCTGTTCCAGGGAGTTTGTTGACACGGCCGTGTGTCACTGAACCGTGGGGAATATTCCTTCAACATCATCTCCTTAGGCTGTGTTTTACAAAAAAGTACTGGTGAAAGGGCCCAAAAGTTATATGAATATGAATTATATATGACCCCCTTGTCCTAAAACCTCCACAAGGTGAGAGCAAGGATGGGGGAGGGGAGCGAGCTGTGGGTGCATTTGATTTGCTCAAAAAAGGAAAACGGGGATAATAGGGCAGTATTTATACATGTTCTATTCTCAGTGATGATTCATGACATTTTTGTACTGGCTCCCAGAGTGTGGGCCTTGGGACCACCACCTGGATTTCCCTGGAAGGCCCCCACCCCCTCCACCACAGGAAAATCATGAATAGTTTAATTCCTCTGATTCTCCAAGCTGCTACCATGTCTTTACCTCTTCTTACTCCTCTTTAATTGCGTGGTCATCGTCTCTCTCGTGCTTAGCGTGCACCGAGAAATAAACACGACAGGTACGACGACCCCCCCGCGTCTCCTCTGTGTCGTGCACGTTTTACGAAAGCTGCAGGACTTGGAGAGGGGGGGGGGTGCGCACGCGCGCGCAGCGGGAGGAGTGTGGAGTGGACGCGGCGGCGAGTGCAGCCGAGCGAAGCCGAAGAACTCCGCTGACCGACCGGCACGGACGCAGAGGGAAGCGTGACTTGTGGAGGAAGAGACGTAAAAGGAAGAAGAAGAAAAAAAAAAGAAAAAACTCCCCAACCTTCCACGGCTCAGTTCGACACTTGGAGCGAGAGGCTCACGTGAGAGCCGGTTCGCGGCGCGAGGAACGGCAGCGGCCGCGACAGACCCGGATAGACCCCGGTCTCCACCAGGACCTCGTGTTCGTCTGGACTCGTATCCCCCGACACACACACACACACACACACACACACACACCATACCAGCACCTCTTCTTTTACTTGGCGCTAACTCGCGCGTTCTGCGGCGGCTCAGTGGCGCGCGGTGGATTTGTTTCGCGTGCTCGCCAGCTGGAGACGGGAGGAGGAAGCGCGCGGGTCTCGGAGCCGGAGAGAAATGCCCACGGCGGCGACGAAGAGGAGCTTCAGTAAGTGCGCCGTTATCTTTCCCCCTTGTTCAAATCCCCGGACTGGACTTCAGACGTCCGTCGGCGTGAAACTTGAACCGTGATTTTTGTTGTTGGGAGGGGGGGGAGAGGGGGAGAGGGGGGCATTTGCATGGCTGTTTTTGTTTGGCGTGTTTTATGAACTGGTATTACTTTAGAAATGCTTCTTTTTTTTTTTTTTTTTGGTGGAAGGTGTAACGTTCACGGCTCGCTCTGCTGGCGTCGGGGTTTGGGCGAACGTCAGACAGCCACGCACGCAGTTAGTTATTTTTATACGTATTTATGTTCACCCTGAGCTGTAGCCGCAAAACAACTTTTGTCGACGCAAATAATAATCGGGCTGCTCGAATGAAAATACGCGCTCGCCAAATATCCACCGAGATGAAGGCGAATTCGGTTGGGGAAGGAGGCAGCGGCGTACTTTTGCGTCTCTCATCACTTATTTTACAAGGGATTTTTTAATTTCCTATTTGTAATATTTTGCGACAAACCAAAACGTGCGCAGAGTTGACCATAAACTGCGCCTGGGCACTTTTTCACTGAGCACATTAATCTTTATCGTTAATCTTCTTCATCAAAGCAGAGAAAGCTGTGGACGAGCGATGGGGCTCTGTGGTGCTTTTTCTTTTTGGTGATCTAACCGAAATGTAATGTTTAAGGATTTGATGTCATTACGCCCCCCCCCCCCCCCCCCTCCTCCCTTTCTTCATGTGTTGCGCGTGCACGAGTGCGTGACCACGTTGTCAGTCCGCATCGCCCGAGCATCCGTCAGATGACATCTTTGCTTTTCCTTTCTTTTGTCATCACCAGAGACCAGGTATCCGAGTCCTGCTATGGTGATCTGCCCTTAAAGCCTCCCACCCCTCTCCCCCTCTCCCCCTCCACCCCTCCACCCCCTCCCCATCCTGTAATGTGTCATCCATCTGCCCTTTAAAAGCACCATTGCTGCAGCAGCACTGGCTTTGATGGCGTGAATCGTCTCTCCTTGCTGTCTGAGGCAAAAAGCAAAGGCTACGTTTAAGCAGTCACCCATTATTGTAAAACCTTTTCATTTGTGTGTGTGTGTGTGTGTGACAGATTTTTTTCGCGTGTGCTACACAGACCTTACGTCCGAAACCCTCCCCAGGTCTTGGATCAGATCAGAAATAGAGGGAGTGTTCGTTGCTGGATGGAGACGGAAAGGTGCTCAGCGCTGCATCAAGCCCGCGGCGTTGTTTTGTTTACGTGTAGAAAAAGGTGACGGGAAGCCGCCACTGGGGCGTGCCGGAGTGGCCTTGCGGCCGGCCTCTTATCGGTGCGTGAATCCGGTTTTAGAGCTGTCACAGGCACAATGAAGAGACCCCACTGTGAGCCAGACTGTAACAGGATGATTCAGGCTGGGTTAGTTTCCTGGAATTGCATCAGAAGGCTTTCTGCAACTGAATCCGAGGCCCGCTGCATGTTTTGGGTGTGTAACCTTCAGCCTCTGCTTTCTGAAAAGACAGTGACACGGTGTATTTCTCCACTGGATTCTGGGTAATTGGATAGCCGAGGCTGTAGCCTGCGCGGCGGAGGCCGCCCGGCCCTCGGTCGGCATGTGGGCCGGTCCACCGACACGGAACGATTCCTTGGAGTGGAGTCTCACTGTAAATTCTTTCATTACATAAGTGACTCTTTCTGTCATTGTGTGTGGGGGGGGAAGCTCCACGGTTACCTTTGGTTACACTGGGTATTTTATCATGCTGACATTGCAGTTGGGTTCCGTGCTGCCGAGGCATTAATGTTTTCTTCCATCACGTTTGACAGAAGCTGTGTGTTTGTCCTCATCTGTTTGTCCGGTTTGTGGAAAAGTCGCTATACAATCAATTCACTCTTTGCTATTCTGTGTTATGTCAACATGTTCTGCCATCATTGGTGTTTTATTTAGTGAATCCTGACACATTCCCACAGAAGCTAATTGCCTTTTGTACTGCAACCACTTTGAAACGAAAACTCATTCATGAGGAGAAACAAATTATTTGACCTAATCTTCATTACTCTGTAGAGATTAGTGGGTTCCCCCCCTATGGATCACCACAGTGCTCTCTTCCTTTGTTTCCTGCTAGAAGAGTCAGCGTTTCATCGGCTACTTTTGGGACTAGTTGGAGGAGCGTCTCTGAATGAAAATAACCTCGGCCTGCAGCCGGTGACGTCATATGCTGATATTGGGGTTTGACTGATGGCTAAAGGAGTAGAACATTTCAAATGACCAATACGGATGTAAATCAACCCTGAACAAAATCAGATAAAACATCAGTTGTTGTTTTTTTTAGTATAAATCCTTAGAAACCAATGTTGCATTTTGAACGTCTGCCGACATCGACACATTCTCTATCCGTCGTGTTTGTTGTCGCGGGTGAATCCCCCGGCCTGTGGCCACACTCGTACGTAGTAGTTTGGGGTATTTCCTGGCAGTAGCCAGAGCATCTACCATCACTTCCCCAAACGCAGGTGCTCCCCGGAAGGGGGGATGGAGGGGGGGGGGGCGAGTGGCACGGCGATGGGAAAAAACCCCGCCTCCTCTGCGGCCACACGCTGAAAAACCACTCGGCACAACCGCTCTCCCGACTGACGCTTTCTCGAGCTCTCCATATGGCCGACATCTTGGTAATTTCAGGGCGCTGCAGATCTAATGAGAGGTTTCGTGCCCACAGTGTGTTGGTCTGTGGTGGGCGGGGTCAGCGTTTCTCCACTTCACGGGCTCTGAGATGCCTCACTGGCCTCCCGTCAGGGCGTTGGCACAGAGGAACCAAAAAACGTTTTTATTTTTTTTAACCGGTTCCCTCCGGCTGTGATGGGTCACTTTGACGCGTTACAGGGACCAGACTCCCGGCCTGAAGCTTTCTCGGGGTGTGTTGCGTTCTCCGGGGCCTGAAGGACGGGACGAAGTAGCGTCCCCTTGTCCTGCTTTGCATCCCAATCTCCACGTGGGGACAGGCTGCTCTCGGCGGGCACGCCTGGTGGATTTTAAACAATGATGGTTCCTTAACGTCAGCACCATAAAGGCAAAGAGTGATTTACTACTCTGTCTGCACGGGTAATGTTGGAGCAATTTGACTGCTGATTGAAACCAGGTCTCCCATTTCAGAGTCCACTGGTGGCATTATAAACCATTTACACCGATGTTTTACAGGGCACCCCTGCCACGGGGAAAGTGGAAACAGGCGCGCGGCCTAAAAACAGCCTCCGCTACCTATTTTTATCTACTCCCCCGTGTGATTTGTTGTCTTTTCCACAAAGTATGTTAGTGCAGCCGAGGGGAGTGGTGGATATGGACGACATTGGAAGGTCGAACGTTAATCTGTCCTGTTTTTCCGTTCAGCAGAAGAACCCTCCTAGAAAAACCGGGGGGCCGTCTGCTTCGGATTATGCTTCCGCCTCTGTAAACGCTACAGCCTTTTCCTCTAAGTGTGAATCAAAACTGCAGTCCCAAATTCTGTGAAACTGGGGCTCAGGCAATTTGCTGTGTCGAGGCCTTATGACTTATCTGCACTTGTTCTGCATTAACATACGTTAGAAGGTGGGCATTGCTTAAATGAGCCAAGCGGGCTGAATTACATTTTCACCATAACTCATTAAAAAGTCCAAGTGCCGCTGAAAAGAGGAAAGGAAGAGTAAAAACTAAGGGTAGAAAGATGGTGACATTTGATTCCTGTTGGATGTCAGTGTGCCGCTGCCTCTTTTAAAGACTAAAGCTCAACATTTGCTGCAGCCGCCGAACAGTAAAAACCTTCATTGATGAGAAGCCACCGTGTGTGTTCAGGTGCACTCATTACCGCTACCACACATTCATTTTATTAGGGACATTCTCACTGTGGGAGGATTTCCCCCATTAGCACAACCACAGGCGTCACGTGAGCTGCACGATCGTTTCAAATTAGCTTCGTTGAATTGGATGTGTTCCTGCAAGCTCACGATCCAAATCAAATATAGGAAGTAGGTCAAGGGTTCGAGTCCGGCGGTTTATTTCCAGCCGATGGCACGAACGCGTCACTGTTGAGATACTTGCTGCCCGCCAGAAATGGAACTTTTACCTTGAGATGTGCGGCATCATCCGGCGCCGTTAGTCAGAGTCGGCAGCGGGCTGGAGAAGCTGCCGCTGTTAATCCCGCGCTCCCTGTGATCTCAGATGGTCACAGATGGCCCTACATCCTCCCTGCACATGCCATCCGATTAAGAGTTGGCCACCAAGCACATACGAGTGGATGGCGTACAGGTGCGGTAACCGTTTTAAGCGTGTAAAGATGCTCACTTTGCGTCCCTGCGCTGACCTTCAATAGGTGATTTCATTTCACGAGGAACGCTCGCTGCGGGGGTAAAAGGTCGATGAGAAACAGGGAAAAAAGGATACCTTTTATTTCTCTACTTTTCTTCATGTCCATGACCGCGTGAAAATAACTGATTGTTTTGGTCCACACACTCAGTATATTTACAGGTGTGTGTGTGTGTGTGTGTTTAATGAGTTTATAGCTTACTCATGACAAGCCTGCTGGTACTGTGGGGAAAAACGTTTTTCATCAAGGCAACACGGTACAGCGTGTGTCCCGGTATCTGCAGAGCCGTGCTGTTTTTGCGATGAGAGGAAAACATTTTAGGTCTGGAATAATTAGCCCCTTAATCGATTCGTTATTAAGCAGAAACACAGTCGTGTTTTTGCTGCTTTTTCCGAGTAATAATCCCTTTTCAATATTTCTGGGGTTTGGACTGTTCACATGTGAACGGTACCAACGGTCCGCGTTGACTGATGAGAAGAGGAGGTATAACGTGGGGTATTGCACCACTTAGTGTCACTAAATGCAGCTCGGCCCGACACGTGGGAGGAATGAAACGGTCGACCGTGTCATTTACTCGATATCTGACCAACAGTGCTGTGGTGTTATTCAGCTCAAGTGACGTCCCTTGTTTGGACGCCACATGTAGCCGCTTTCATTGCATTGTGAAGCACGGCTGTCGCTTTGTGCCAACCGCTCGAAAAATGGGCCAAAAGCTCTTCTTTGTGCGCTCTCAAGTTCTACACTTTTTATCCTTTTCAAGTCGAGAGCCACAGCAAATAGAAACATGAGACTCATTGTCGTTACTGCCGCCGTGGTGAAGATGTATGAAACAGCGGCATGTAATACATCAAATCCAACTGTGAATTTTATGAATCATTAGAGCCCAAATGGCTCTTTGCCCTACAGTCGCCACTCGTGTGGTTATTACACCTTCCGCCCGAGACCTCAGCATAGATCCTGCGCGGATGCTCATCTTGGGTTACCGCGCTGGAGACAGTTTTATCACCTCCTGTGTATTGGTAAATGTACCGAGGAGGTGACGGGTACAAGCGGCGGGCGCGCGAGGAGCGCAGCGCCCGGGGGGCCCGTGCCCAGTCAGCAGAAGTGCGCCGATGACGCACTCGCTCATCTCAGACGAATCGCTCGATGCAGACAAATGGAGCGACGGCTCAGCGGCCGCCGCCATTCATTCTGCTTGTCATTGTCAAACTGTCAAGCAATCCTTTTTCAGGTTCTCATTTAATTAGAACACACACACACACACACACACACACACACACACACACACAGCGGCTGTACCAGAATTGATGCGGATGCTTTTGTGAAGGTCAACCAATCGGCCGTATTTATCAGGCGCGACTTAAATGGCACATAACACAAACAATGAAGGCGGCGTGAAGAATTCCCACGTCGACCGCGATGAACGGCGAGGAAGCGCGTGGGGTTTGCGTACGGACGGCCTGGGTTCGTCCCCCCCCGGGGGGGGGTCAGGAGGAGGACACTGTCCCCGCCGACGATTGAGCCGAGCGCTCACGTGTGATGTTCACATTATTCCGTGTTGGTACTTAACAGATCAAATGCATGTTTGGCATTTGATTGTCATGAAGCGTTTATGTTTTAGCTTTTATAGGAAGGAAATGAGCACATTATAGCTTCCCCCGTGTTTCTTTTATGCTTTGTTCCTATTGGGAATGTCCGTCCAAGCCATAACCAGCATTGGCGAGATTACTTTTGTAACATGGACACGCCGCGATTATGGGTTCACTTTCAGGTGCAGAAATTGTGCTGACTCTTCAAAAAAAAAAAAAAAAAAAAGGTACAGTTTATCAGGCTGCTCCACCAGGTTGCTTTTAGCTAATGGAACGGTAAAGATGGTTTCTGAGACCATCACACTTTTCGAGTTAATGGCAATCGTGTCAAGACGGACTAAAAGCATTTTGTTTTTGCCAACAGAATCAAAAAGATGGCCGCTGACCATGTGTTGATTGTGGACTTTGACACAGGAACCTCCCACTGCCACTAGCTGGACGTGTGAAAGCAACAGCGAGCGGCGGTAAAGTGCATTCGTTGCACTCGGCGTGCCCCGCTGATACGGCAGATGGATAGGATTTTGGGGAAAGGGGGGGGGGGCTCTCTGGCACCAAGGGACGGAGATGACAGCTCCTGGTCCGTGGAGGGCTACCGGTGTGTCCCCTCCTGACGGAGCCGTGATGCCATCATACACCATCAGTGCTGACAGCATGTCGCCGTGTCGCACCACAGCTTACAATCAGCCAACGGAGACGTAGGCTGGGAAAATAAAGAGCGGCTCACCTGAATAAACAGCTGACGCCGTTTTGCAGATTTCGCCCTTCTTGTTAACATCCCTTTTTTAAAGTTTTCCTTTTTTCAATCTTAATGAAAGCTGTAACGACGACCGCCACACTCGCAAGATTTCACTCCGCTGTCAAAACATTGCGTTGACCCGTGATCCTTCCCCGCTGGCGTCGGAGATGTTTTTCTAACCTGCGGCTCGCTGAAACCCGAATGTCCGACCCTGAAGTGAAGACAAGTGACTCGAATAAAGCCATGTAGTGCAGTCATTTAGTGCCTTAAGTGAATTAAGGGCTGAGCAAGGCGCAGGCCCTCAGTATGAGGCCACTCATTGTAAATAACTCACTCGGTCGGGCTGTAGTCCGTCACATGTCGTTAAGGGCCGTGCTGTTTAACAAGTGCTACAGATTTAAATCGCGGGGAAATTGTGCACAAGTAAATGAAGGAATCACTGCGACTTCTGAACTCTCCTTTTAATCTGAATGTACATGAAGGTTATGACATGATCTGTCTAGACGCACATTAACGCATCAGACTCCCAGAAAGGAGGCTGGAAGGTTACAGACTTCCCTTAACAGCAGGAGGTCACAGAAGGGTTTAGGTGGGAGGGGAACTAATTTGACTCTATCTGTAATAAACAGAATGTATTCCTGTCTATGGACACTCGATAAATGGCTGCTTTCCATTTCAACGAGGTCCACAGGTTATGTTGCACTGCTGCACAGCCATGGGTGTGGTAGATTTATATAAGTAAATAGGTTTATGTTTGCATTCATAGGGACCGATATACAAGCAAAAAAACACCACACATCACACCATTTACAGCCTAAGCTGTTTATTGCTAGACGGAGTTGTATTAATATATAAACAGTGGCGTACAGATTACGTCGCGCATGACACAGGACACAAACATAAATATTAAATACACATTCAAATAAAAGCGCCGTAAAAAGGGCAGAAAACCCTCGGGGATGATGCTTGATCATCCGTAACTACACGGCTGATTAAATTCAGAGACTTGGATTGAAAGTGATCCGAGTTTTGATCCATTTCAAGTAAGAAGGAGGTGGCAAGCCTGTCCAAAGGAGGTTTGATGAAAGAACGTTTCACAATTCCTCGTCGACAGACCACCAGGCTGTGATCCAGAAATGTTTAAATGTGTCACTGAACACATTCCAGTGTACGTTTGCATTTATAAAAGTAATGCTTATTCTTCAGACTGTGGCAATAGTGCGAAATGAAGCACTCTCATGGTTCTACATATCGGAGGACACACATTCTTTGGATATAAACAGAAATGTTTGAGGGTTCAAAAACTCTCTATTGGCCATTACTATTATTTTCAATAAACAGTTTCTGTTTCTTGTAAACAGAAGGTTATGAGATGTCTTGTTCGTTAAGGGCCAGAATACCCACTTGACAAATGTCCAATGAGCTAATATGTGCCAATGAATTGTCCCTGAAGTCCTCTGTTATCCCTTTTCATGTCCCGCCCACTTCCAGTGCTGCGTCGCTGCGCTTCATGACGTCATGAAATTCTCGTGTTTGTTGGAATTCTTTGGTCACAGTTCAAACGTCCCCTTCACGGCACCCCCCGCCCCCCACTCCCACACCTAAGAGAACCCCCATGCACAGAGCAAGGTGAGATCCTCGCTGCAGCTTTGATAAAAGGGGGAATGATCCATGGGGCCGGCTCTGCTGCCCCTGGGGGCCGCGAGGAATGGCCGGCATTATCTGCTGCAAATGGGCTTGAAAATGCTCTTGGCCAGTTGGACCAGGGCACTGATTTATAGGCCGAGAAGCGCTGAGTAGGAAAGCTCTCTTTTTCCAACACGGGTACGACCTCCCCCCCCCCCCCCCCTCTGCCCCCCCGGCATCACCTTACACGTGTTCTCACACCTCCTCGCTTCAGTGCTCGCTATCTGCGTTCCTTCAGTTTAATTTTACTCGGGCCATGTTTTTAGAGGGGGGAGGAAAAAAAAATCCAGACACCAAAGTTATGGAGTTAAATAAGTAGCCTATTGTTTCCTGATATGTCAAGCACAAGGATAAGCAGTTTTCCCACCAATATCTTTCCTTGTCCAGGCCAATATATAGATATAAACCTTATCAATGGCGTAAGTAGGAGCCCCTGTTGGAGAAATATGAATTGCCCCCTGAAATTGTTTCTTTTAATCTTGAATCTGTAGATAGAAGCGTTTTTCTCTGAAAGCATGGAATTGTGTGCTTAAGCCCGTCTGGTTAGTTGAGACTTAAGAAAAGCTGCTGATAGCTTTGTGTGTCGCCCTCCCTAAAACGCTTTACGTCCACGTCTGAGCTCCGGAGCCTCCAGCACTTCTCAATGTCTCCTTTCAACCAGGTAACGTTGCCGACAATGTTTGATATAATTAATCGACAGAGCAAACTGAAAATGTTTGGATACGCTTCGGTCACTTGAGAAGGCGCAGATTTATCCAAGGCTTTCAATTATCAAACCCCCCCCCCCCACCCTCAGATGGGCTGTGAATACGCAGTACCTCTGATTCCAGTGCGCCGGCAAGAAGGATCACTATTTTAGAGTATTATATTAGTCATGAGGAGTAACGTGTGTGTGTGTCTTCACATCTGGCATGCGCTTTCCTGGGACGGTGTTTTGCCTTCGCTCATCCGAATAGCGGGGGCCCAGGCAGAACCGGGGGGGGGGGGCGAAGCCTCGACCGCAGACTGGGCTTGCACAAACCGGATTAGACTTACCTCGTGAAGCGTCTGGAAATGCAAACTGACAGGGAATGTTTTGGCCAACATCACCTGCTTCTAGTCGCAGGCCGCCCCATTAGAAACCGCCCCCACCCCCCCCCCCCCCCCCCCCCCACCCAGTCCTGCCTCGCCATCGTTGCGTAACGCCGCCGAACGGAGGCGGAGTGGGAGCGCGTCCCCGGAACTCTCTGGAGGATCAGCAGCAGTTGCTTGGGGAATTAGTGAGTGACATCTGAAGTGTGCACGTCTCAGAGGTCTCCACATGGTGTCTGTCCAGGCTGTCATCCATCTCCAAACCCCCACCTCCCCCACCTCCCCTGCTAGCCGGGTGCCAATGTTTCTAAATGCTGTACTTTCAGGTGGATTATTTGAAAGTCTACGTGTCAGACGGATCTTTATCTTGCTTTCTGGCAGCTTGACGCCGACTCACTCGGCTTCCCGTTTCTGCATGTCGAGCAGCTTGTTTTTCTCCCCTTTGCTGGCCTTTCTGTGTGGAGTTCCAGGCCAAGTCACCTTTTGTGATTTGGGCCCAGTAAGGGTCCTCCAAGGGCCCGTTAATTACTGCTGCTGTCCAGTTCTTGTCTGGTTTGCAAGTGAACGGAACACAGTGAAGGCCAGCCTGGGGATTTGTTCACGAGGTACAATAAGATCCTGGATATTGTCTCTTGTTTCATACAGATAAGGATTTTGATCACTTTTAACCTTACTGTGCCGTGCCAAAACATTGTTGGCTACTTTGATTGTCCTTTTCTATGCCCTTGATTATGGTGCTTTGTAGATAAGGCCAAGCAAGGTAACATATGAAAAGGGGCATTCATTCAGGGATAATCGGGTATTAAAATGTTGCGGAAATTCCACAACGTGGTTAGAATTGTCCAGATTTAGCTGTGTTTTCAATGAGCATGTTTAAATAAATGGAAAAGCACAGTGAGGGAGTTCAGGCTGAAACCAGAGACGTTTTGCAAAATAGAATAAAAACAACTTGCACAAAATATTTCCACACTTCACTTGACAACATTGTGCCATTATGTTATCAATATTTGACCAAAGTTAAGCCTAAACGTCTTATCTATGCTTTTGTTCCTGCACAAAGCGGCCGGACACTTTGATCTGATGTGAAAGTAATGTGCAGGACGAGGAAGCCAAAAACCAACAGGCATCGAAGTAAAGTCTAACGAGGCAGGAAGTAACACAGATTATTTTAATGGGGTTTTCCTTTTACTTTTGGATGGTATCTATTAGAAACACTGTAAACAGTGGTTTAAAGAGTGTTGATTAGAACTGTTGATTAGGGGTTATTTTTGAATGACACATACGTAAAACAACATTGTTGTGGTCTATTGTGGTCAACAGAAGAGTACTTTATTAATAGGGTTGGATGTTCTGAGGATGGACGGCTAAGCTCAGACTTACTACAGTTTTCCTCTTGTAACAAACCACTCGTCCTTTCATCTTGGGTTGACTAATCAGATATAGAGATTTGTCATATATTGATATTAAGGTAGAGCTGGTCAATGTCTGGCAAACAAAGGATGGGAAATGGATGTTGCGTCATTGAGATGGTCTCGATCATCGTGGCGGGATTGGCCCTGATCCGCACATTGTCTGACCAAACTGGGAGTTCTGACCACCCCTGCGTGGTCCGGCCCTCGATGGATCTACCACTGCTACGTTTGCCGCTGTCTTACCTGGGTGTCACCGAGGCCAGGTTGACAACAAGGTCGTAGCGGGGCGGGGGGCTCGCCGTGCCGCAAGGGGGCTCATAGAAGGAGGCTCCCCGGGTCGCGGTCGGGAATCAACGATCTCGAGTCGAACGGAAAAAGTGATTTACGAGACGGGCAGGAATAATTTGCGGTGGTTCTGCTTATTCATTACTGACTTGTCCCATTATTCGGAGGCTCATTTACATCTTAAGAACCGTTGTCAAGGACTGTGTGTACTTCCTCCCAGACGCCTCTGGAGCATTCCAATGAGTTTACTCTCCGAGAGGAGATGAAGCTATTGATTATAGACAGCCTGACCTGTGGAGGTAGCAGACAAGCTTTTCTGAAGCGGTGATTGACCTTGCTCAAACAAAATGGAGACAACACAAACGTTTGTGTTTATTTTAAACCCATCATTTAATATGCATTGATAACTTAATCGGGTTTGTCAGATCAATGGGTTGATTTTTCTTTGTCCCCGACCATTTGCCTGTGATGTCTTGCCAATTTTTCTCGCTCCCTCGGGCTTTCGTCTGCGGGAGTTTTTGTGGCCAATATTAAGTCAAAGCAAATATTTGTCAATAACGTGTCAGTCCGTCTGGGTTGATGGAAGTGACATGTGTTGCTTTGGATACGTGGCAACAAGTGGGGCTGCCCTCAAGATGTGAAATGTGTGATAGAAGTCGTGAGATGCGATCACACTTGGCCATGGACAAGTTGTGTAAATCGAGCTAGCTTTAACATGTAGCGGCTCGCTTTAAAAACGCCTACGGACGAGCTGATATCTCAGAGACGTGTTGGACATCCACATCTTTTGACGACGGAGGTGCACGACTGACAAATTACCCACAAGGAAAATTGGAAAATGTAATTACCAGCCCATTATTTTTCCAATAATGGAATTTCAGCAGGTAATAATTAAAACCAATGTTCGATGCCCGACTGTTAAATTGGATATTTTGTTTTTTTCCTACATATGTTGAGCAATTTCCGAGATGGGAGAAACACTTAAGCGTTGTTGTTTTTTTCCTTGTTGGGATGTGCAGAAGCGACTATACTGTTATGTCTGAGTGCATCCCTCTTTGCTGGTGCTCGCCCCCCCCTCGGGCTACTACAGAGTGATGAATTTAACGTTGCTTCTTCTTCACTGGTGAATCTTTTATAACGTCGTTGAAAGACACACACTGGAGTTATAAAAAAAAAAAACTAAAAATCTTTCGGGCTCATTCTGAATAAGTGCTGTGCAGCAGCTCGGGACCAGCTGTACTTGGTTTCATTCAACAGGCTGACACTTTTGGTATGCGGTGCGTCCACGTACTCCTGGGAAACTCCAACACCTGGTACTCCTAAACCTTTGCTGCTGTCAACCAGATTTACGTCACCCAGCGAAGCATTTGATATCGATTAGCCTGCATGTTTCCCACCCATTGGCTCTCTGTTAACTGCACTTAACAGGAAATGAAGAACATTAGGCGGACAGTGAGGAAAATAAATCAGCCTTAACTACATGTGAGAAATTGCAGTGCTTGTCAAATGGAAAATAGTGAAATGGTCTCTAGACAAAAATGTGGGCAGTGATTATTAATGTATATTCCTAAAGAGTAGGGCTACAGTATTAATAATCTATCTACCAATTCAAAAGTCCTCAAGAAGACTTTACATCCAAAACCCGAGCTGAATACAAATCATGTAAAGTCTGACGAGTAGCAGACCAAATCGCCCGCATCCAAATCAGAGGCCCCCGAAAGATATTTGATATTTTAACATTTCCCCCTCCGTGCGATGCGTTTCACGGGTTCCCTCCGTAATTAAGCGGCGCGAGAGGCCGGATCTTAAATAGTTCCCCCGCGGGGCCGGAGCTCAGCGGGTGTCGGTCCTCAGGCGCTTCTCCCCTGCTCTAATGTGAGCACGTCCTTCCTCACATCAGCGAGAGCAACAGGGCAGCTGCCAAAGGACTGAGGCGTTTAGCAGGCCCGCCGCCGCCGCAGTGTTGGTGTCTGATGCCGTCACTGGCGGAGCAGTGAGAGCCTTGCGGTAGGGCCGGATCCTCTGGCACATGTCAATGAGCAGCCAGCAGGATGAGGGTTATATTGCTTGTGTCAGTCAAGGCAGGCGGGCTGAAGTAAATAGAATTTGTTTTCCATGGGACGCAGTACAGAGCAGTGTCTGCATGTGTCATTTATCTTCATGATGACGATTAGAACCACTGGCAGGGTTTGAGAATAACAATCATCCTGTCGCTCGAGGCCAGAGGAGAAGCTTTTGGTCTAATATTTGCCCAAAGATAAGTCTGTTATCTTTGCCTCTCTGCTCGGTCCACTTCTCTTTGTCGCAGCCAATACATGCTTTAAAACTGTGACTTTACTTTGCACCGGCTGAAATGTTTGAAATGCACTGGCAGAATTCACACACAATTGGAATTTCTAGTGTCCTTTTTACCCCCCTCTGCCTCTCCAAGTCAAAGAGACATTTAAATATATATATTTATATATATATTATATAAGGGCTAAAATAATCTCTGGAAGCAGATGTCCATTTAACCCTTCACCTTTCTCACATATTAGAAAATGAAGTGAACCTATCAGTCGATCACTCACTGAAATAATGTTTTCTTCCCTTTGGTTGGAATTATATTAATTATTAACTACATCCTTTTCACTATATTTCTGTAATCAAAGCTTTTCCTCACCGACCTATTTGAAACGTAAAATTATTCCTTAAGTTTAATAAGTAATTAGGGTTATGAATGGTAGGATCTGCGATTCTACATTAGCGGCAATGCTCATGGCATAATCCAAAAGGTTTGTAGGCTTACTGGCTCCGCTATCAATTAAATGATAATATAACGAGGCACAAACTCAAATGTGTTGAAGAGATGATGCTTTTTTTTTTGCCTTGGTGCATTAAAGTTTGACACAACGAATGTTATAAATAGAGTGGATTTAGTACATTCTGCCTGTCGGTGTTCCTTTTCCTTGAAGGTGTCGAGTTGATATTCGTATAAATCTCGCCTTTCACATAGCAGACTCATATCTTATTACTTGTAGGAGCAGGCTGTACGATTGAGAAAGAACAAGGAGCAGAGTGCAGACACAAAATACAGCTCTAATGGATCTTTATGTTACTTTAATTAGTTTCAGTCCCTTTTTTTTCATATTGGACTGAAATACAGATATTGAAATCTGTTCCGTTTGCCACACTGGATGCCGCCGCACACTGAGTCAGAGCGGCACTTGGAGCAGATACGACATCATGTCGTCGTGAAGAGGCTGCTTGTTGTGTGTTTTTTGTTGTGTAGCAACCAGGAAGAGTGAAAAACGCTGGACGCGGCGCCGCGTGTGGACGACTGCCACACACGGTGTCTCGTTGACCAGTTACAGACTAAATGGCCATCCTGTCACCAAGGCCAGCGGCACCTAGACGGCATGTTGGCATCGCATCGATCTCCCACATCGGGTCCCGTTGATGGAGCGGCCAAACGGATGTGGAGGCTAAATCGCCTCATGAATAACCGCCCTCCGCCGTGTTTCATGTCCCTGCCGGTTACATTTACAGAAAAGCTTCTATCTGTGTTCGGTAAGGTGCCTTACTCATGAATACGAAATGTGCAGCCGGGGCCAATTAATATCATGGAGTTGTTGAAAATAATATATTTTAAATTATTCAGTTAAAGGAAGGCCGAGCTTTCCCCAAAGATTTCCCCTAAAGGTTCTGACTATGTACAATAGAAAGTATAACCCAGCATAATACTTCAGGAAAAGATGCATCTTGTTGGTAAGGAATGATGGACGTTTGCTGCCTTTCCCACAAAAGTCTAAAAAGTCCTCCGTCCATCATTAGAGCCGCTCATACTTGCGTTTATTTCCATTTGGCCAAACGAGGGCCGTCCATTTTTAAGCTAGCAAATAGTCAAGTTTATTTATTAATCAAACTTCGTCAAATGTCAAATGTAGGCCGACTGAAAAATGAATGAAATCAACAGATATATGGACAACTACACAAAACGATACAGGGGAATTTGCAATGTTTTCCTTTTTATATTGTTAATGTCACAAAATGAAATTCAATTATTATGAAATAATATTTAGGCATTAGTAGTTTTCGCTATGGCATTATGTTGAGCTAGCTAGTGTTAAGAAGAGAACCAGGTCCCTCTAACATCTATTGCATATTAGCTGTGAAAACACCGAGCGGAAACTCATTTTTACTGAACAGAGCTTGAACACATCATGATGTAACTTAATACAACCTCCTGTATCTTAGCTGTTTGCTGACGTTAGCCAGCTCCCTTCCTTCCTCTCTAGCTTAATCAATCATCGCCGACTAGAAAGTCTTTATGCAGATTTACACTCCATATTTCCTACTGCATCCAGATGACAGTCGGCGGCGTCCATAATGAAGATCGCATTTATTTTTCTCTTTCTAAATCGGACAACTGCATGAGTCTGAACACAGAGCACACTTGCCTCAAGCAATCAGGCAGAAGTTTAATGTGGAGCCCGACGACTACAAAGATGGAACGACGATCCTCATAACTGCTAGTCAGCTGAAAACTCAACGTTTAATCCCCCACTTGACGATCAAAAAGTTTTCCTTTTCTAAAAATTCCTTTTTCCGTCTCTAATTCGCCCTCGTCAAGCTGTTTCCTCATTGATATTAGAGAACGTTTTACAGCATTAAATGCAAGAAAATGACATTTATCCTCTGGGTACAAAGTCCACCGGAGCTGCGTTTGGCTCCTTGTGGTTGAATGGCAAAAACTCCGCCTCAGCAAACTGTATTTGTCATCAACGAATACACACTGCGCACAAAGTAAAGTCAGAGGCACATTTTCAAGTGGCGTACGGCGGCGACGGATCTTTTGCGGTATGTTGGACCCGATGTGGGAGGACTCGCCACGAGATTTGTGTCATTAATCTAGGACGAGAGAGTCGTCTTCACAGCCTGTCAGCCATTCTTTCATATTGGCCCTGTTGGGAATGGTGATTGGATCCCAGGCAACGAGCTATAGATGGATCGGCCCTGGAACTATTGAATGATTGAGTGACGCTGCGTGCGTGTGTGTGTGTGTGTATAATGCTGTGTGTGTGTGTGTGTGTGTGTGTGTGCGCTTATTCACCCTGTTTGCATGCCGCGTTCTCCCCACAGCCGAGCGTCTGTGTCCCTTCGTGGATTTTCGGTCCTCTCGATCGTGTCCAGCGCCGCCGTGCTCGATGGCTCGGGTCATCGGCGAGCCGATGAGAGGTGGTCTCCGCGTGAACAAGCGTCCTGGACTTATTATCAAGGCACAGCTGCGTGTAATTCCGCGGCGAGATGAGCATTCACAAGGACACCAGAGGAGCATCTGCGGCGTGAGATGATCGTGCGAGACGTGAAACAGCGTGCAAACGTTGTTTCACGCCCATGGAAATATTGTTGGAAATGGAATACCAAGAGTTTCACACTATCCGTACACACAAATAATATTTTGATTCTTTTTCATCACAGGCCCATCTTAAGGCACGCCGCTCAGAATCGCGAGCACCTGGTCGTATTAGTCTATTCCATTTTCTAATGACCGGGTAATTGCTTTGTTCCAGGTTATTGAGATGACTGCCATGCGCTGTTACACCCGTTTAATGGCGCGTAACTATTCCTCTTAACAAAGCCATCAATCACAGGTGCTACTATGGTTATTGCATTAGCCATTGTGCAGACGTTGTAATGAATGTATGTCACGCCACAAGTACCGCGGTTTAACATCCAGTACCTGAAGAAGTGAGGCTTTGCAAGTTCTACGCCGAAGAAAAAAAAAGAAGCTTTCTTTGGATGCTATTTATAGATTAATTGAAATAAGGCCTCGAAATTGTCGCCCGTTTTTTCTTTTTTCCCTCCATGCTTGAGCTGCACTTTATGAAAATATGCACGGCCTGCGGAGAAACAGAAATTCAATCATGTGTTTTTGTGTAGAAGGGCCAAGTTATTACAATCAGAGCCGCTTAACCCTTTCCTCTGGCTCCACTCAAGCTGGTTGATGGCTTTATACTTGCATGTTTTCCATCCTAACCCGTGTTGCCTCTGTTCGCCTTGGAGCGGCACATGAAATGGAACATGGCCACAGAAAGGACAAAGTGCATCCGACTCAGATGCCAACAGCCGGGAGATGAGTTTGATCTTTGGCTGGCACAGCATGCGGTTATTGTCTTAAGCACGTGCCGATTTCTTTGAAATCATTTATATTTGGCTTGGTGGTCAATGACATATTGCTTGTTGTGCGTGAGCATGTGGTATCGACCCTCTGATGACGACAAGAGAACAGAACACACAAAGGTGTGTCTCGAGTTTTGTAGCCTCAAATGTCGTTTTACACCTCGTTAGCAGAAAGCCGAGCTTTGGAATATGGTTATGACAGTTATGTGTTCAGAGGTTTGAAACCACCTTTGGAAATGAGGTTTGAAGCTCAAAAAATCCCAATTGCAACCACTTGAGATGGCATCCCTTGAAAAGTGTCCGCCGCCACAGTCCTTCATGTTCTATTACTCTGCCTGCCGTGTATAAATGAGCACTCCGCCAATGGATGGACCTCCCGGCTATAATTAACTGGGTAAAACATGAAAATAAAGCGAGTTTTTATTATGGGCATGACCAGTTGAAGCAAATGTGAACATCTTAAATGACAGTGTTGGCTTGAATTTGCATGAACTATAAACACTCCACACAGCGATTTAATGTAATACTATTACTGTATAACATTTACTCCTCTGCTTCATTACCACGCGCCACGCCATTAGCAATCCGGCACCTATGGAATAACTTCTTTGGGGTTTGGCATTGTGACAGTCTTGCTCCACTTACCTCACTGCCCCGACCTTTCGACCTCTTCATTAGGAAAATAGCGCAGTGTAATCTCTGGCTTTGACTGACAGACAGCATCTGGCCGTTTCCGATACCCTGCGTGAGAAATGTGGCAACAAAAGCCTCCCTCGCCATCCATTTCTCACAGTTTCCTCCATTTTCTTTCTCTGTTCTTCGCGTCTCCCCAAAGCCGAGCATTGCAGGATATCGTGTGTCAGCGAATGGTCCGTAGATGTAACAAAGGTCATAACAGACATAACAGATGCAGATTTTTTTTCCCCCCACTTCGCCGTGTTGTTTTTCAGGAGGAAGTCAAATTGATTGGTCACACTTTGCACAAGGAATTGCGGTAATGCGTCCGCGCTACGGCGGCAATGAAGTGCCGGGTTCCATTTTCCTCGGGACACGTCATCACGCATTACTGCCGGGATTTAGATTGGATGAGCTGGAATTATTTGGCGCGTGACGTACAATGCGCCAATTATCAGGCCCTCAGCCGACGTCCTCCCCACATCCCGTAAAGCTCTTTGCTGAACGTTCCTGCAACTGTGAGGACGACTAATTGTTGGACTGGAAAATGACAACAGTAACAAGCGGTGCGCTGCGTCCTCCGCCATGGTGGGAAGCTAAGCTGTTTATAATGTTTCCCATTGGCTGCACTTAAGGCGCTTTGAGACGCCGTCTGTAACAATCCGTTACTATTACAACTCCTTTTCAAGACGTTCCTGACAAATGACTCGGGAGAACCGTAGGAGCACCACCAGAGCCTGGTACGCGCCCCCGGCTCCAGGTGTGTGGTATTATTTTTGTGAAGGTGGCAGGCAAGGGGCTGCTTTGGTGCGCCGCTGATGTTCTTGTAGTTCACACACGAGAAATATAACGCCAAATCCTGACTAGTAGGTGAGCGATCAAAGCGTACCGCCGTCTTTTTCCAGGCCGATGTAATTCCTTCGGAGCTTTTCCCTGCAGTGTCACCGCTTCCATTTAAAACCATACCGGCATTTTCCCCCTTAATGTGACCTGGTTGTGAGTTGCCAATTGGCGGTATGTATGCATTTCCCTGAATATTGATCCGCGCTCCCATTTACACGTGACCCCATGTTGTAAATGTTGGCAAACATTTCAGGGATGGGCTGCGTGTGCAAGAGGCACTGAAGCAGAGAGGAGGTTTCCACAGCTTTTAGGCTCAATTGGAGTATATTCCGGGACTTTAACAGACGGGAAGAAGAAATAAACACGCCTGGACCTAATTCATTTAGGAAGTTTGATTCTGCGGTAGGAAGAAAAAAAAATCTCAATTGCTACTGTTGAGTTGCTGAAACGCCGTCTTGCCTGTTCATGACGTCCCTGAAAGTTGAGGAAAAAAACATTTAATCAGCACTTCTGTCTCCTTTTAATGTCTGCGCACTAGTTCTGGCAGGCAGGCAATCCATCAGCAAGCAAATATAGTATGTGTCACTGAGAAAAGTCCTCCGGCAGCACAGTCAGTGCCACACACCTCCGTATTCATAAAGTCCGTATGTGTCTGGTCTGCTTGGCTGGAATCCCAAACGTCTCCCAAGCATCACATGTCATTTGGTAAAAGCTTTTTACGCTGCGTGCATTTATTGTTTTTATATATATATATATATATAGCATATATAACATTTTACATTATGATACATGAGGCCATAATTGCTAATCCATTCCTCGATTCTAGTTCCTCTGGAATGTGTCACATTCACAGTCGGGTGAGAACGTACAGGCGGCGGCGGCATCTGAACCGTCTTCACTTAGATGACACACTACCAAAAGGGGCTTATGCATATTGTTAGATTTGAAGTGCTTTCTGGGAGAATGCCTGTGCCCTCCTCCTTCGCTGCTCATTTGGTGCCGGGCAGGCTGAAAGAACAGGCCTCTGGGAATGCAGCGCACACGTCTGATGTCGTCGTATCTCCTTGGTCCAGCGTTTGTTCTCGTGGAGCCGCGCTGAAGCGATCCTGCGCCTCGCGCTCACCGGACCCTCGGGCCGCGCTTTGATCTCCCTTAACAGCCGGGACAGCAGCTCAAGCATCTTCTCATATTCAACGGTTTAGTCCATCAAATGTGTTTGTCTGAGCAACGGGCTAATGAACATCTCCATGTCGGGCCCCCGCCGCCGTTGAATAACCTATTGTGATGAGTTTATTTAGGATCCTTATGTGATCGCGATTCTAATAGCGTGGTCTCTGTGGTTGTATTTGATGTCTTTAGATGATTTAAGTAGGGCGCAGGATGCCGACGCCTGACTCAGCCTTCTACATCGTGTCCTTCTCCTGGCATGTCCAACCGAATCTACCACATCAGCGCCCTGTGGCGAAAAAATGCCAAGCCACTAAGCAAAATGTCTCAACTAATTGGGAGCTTTAGAGCAAAGCTGTAGAATGCATCATATGAGCTGCTTGTTCTTTTATTCAGACTACAGCATTGCTGTTCATATTTTGGCATGGGGATTTTCTATTTTATTATTTTTTTTCCAAATAAAGACCAAGTCAATTAACAGTCAGGCTGACTGACAGCTGATCTAAGTTAAGCCTTTAATTCTTTAATTCTTGCACCCTAATTGAACTTGAATCCCTAAAGCTGTCCATAGGACTGTTACCTTAATTGGATGCTCCATGTCGATCCACACTGTGTGGGGATCAAACATCATTTCAAATGAATGTTGCTGTTTGCACCTTTTGTTGAATGATTGACGGCTATTTTGAAAAGGGAAAAGCTGCCGGGACCAGAAGGAATAATGTGTGAATATCAGCAGCAGGGAACAAATCTTGAATAAATGTCTTTGAACTCAGGGGGAGCCAATAAATAAATAATACATTAGTATACTCTGGTATTTGTACATTCAAGATTTTTCAAGTCTTTCCCCAACATGAACCTGTTACTAATGAAAAGCTATTTTTTATCCAACCTAGTTAACTAGATGTTAAATGGAACAACACGAACAGTGTCTTTTTGTGTTTTGCTATTATGCCAGAATTATTCATGAAATTTCTAAGCATTTTTAAATTCTGTTGTTGATCATTGGTACAGTTGGGTGCATTCGTACCACATACCTCCATCCATCCAAGGCTTCTGTCAACGTATCCCACCGGGAGCCATTTTGTTGCAACTAACAGCATTTCTTGGCTCTTGTAGGTCTGTTTGAACTCCTGACAGACGTCCCACTAGTTCACGTTCTCGCTGCGGCTGCTGCCAGATGTGTCCTGGGATCCGATTTGTATTCCATAGCCGTTCGCACCGCGCAATCACTGTCACTTGATGTTCTTATCTTTTTTTCTCCACACAATTTTCAAAGAACCTTCGATTAAGTCCAAACTATTTTTACATCTTTTGGGTGGCGCTCCTTTTCCTCTCGCCATTGTCTTCTGAAGCAGAAAACTAGAAGCCACCTGCATTCTCCATCCATCCATCCATTGTCAAACCGCTTATCCTGCACACATGGTCGCGGGGGGGCTGGAGTCCATCCCAGCCAACACCTGCATTCTGTGTAAAAAAAATCCCGCGGGATGGGTCGAAGCGGAGAAGGCCGGGTGCTCTTCGCGGGGTTCTATGGACTATATCACGACTGTCGCTTCTCATTTGTTTATTTCACGGCGAGAGCTCAGGCGACTCCATCCGACTGGCTCTCCTTCAGACCGCCTTGTGCACGTCAGTCTGGATTATTGATGCGGAGAACCGCGTCGAAAAAAGGGAGGCCTCGAGGACCGCTCGCTTGACCCCCCCCCTCTGACCTCTCTGAACCCATTGAAGGTTCCCAGGTCACGTGCACACCCGTCAATGAAGTCCAGCATCCATAAAGCTGGTCAGACATTGCATCATCGAAGCTGGTTGGGAAGATCCTCTCAACACGAGTCTTTATCCACCAGCTAAAGATTCATTATAAGAGAAGAGTGTTTCTTTGGCCTGTGTGAATGTAACGGTGGATTAATCTCTACTTCTCGTTTGTCCAAAAACCCAACAAGATCCAATCTGCAATGCTAGAAAAAGGCGTGTCATCTTTTTTACCGTAAATAATGAAAATGCTCACTTGTTTACCATCATAGTTAATAATGTTTAAATGTCATAGCCTTGCTGTGGAGATACTATTTAATAGGGATTGGTGTCGTATAGCTGCTACCGTTTTTTTTCACTTTGGCCTAAATGGAACCAATGAGTCTAAAGACCCTCGCATACTTGTTAATGTGGAGGCTCGTACCGCGCTGCCCTAAAAACAACGTTCGGCCCGAAGGAGACGAGATCAGAGCGAGGTCGAGGCTGCGCGCTTTGGTGCGTCCTGCACCTCAGGTGAGGCTCCGTGCACGCCTCCGATGGTTTCCCCGGCGCCGCGGCCCGCGCAGCGCTCTCACAAACCTGACACCAAGGAGATGGATTTCCCAGCCAACCCAGCTCTGAACTAATGGGAATCCGGAGCGTAACAAATGGCGGTGCCAGCGCAGAGCGGGCTCTCCGGGTGTGCAGGTGGTCCCCCCTGTCCCCCGCCCCCCCTCCCTTGTCAAACTGCTCCCCCTCACTGCTCCCCCAAAAGTGGCCACGGAGACTTGGGGAAGATTATTCCAGAGTTCAGGTTACTGACCAGCTCTTTCACCATCCATTAGTCACACTCCAATTTCTGTGATGGGAATTGTCTTTTCTTTTTTTCCCCCCACTGTCCCCTTGCATCTTGTAAACGTATACACAGCCCCCGCCCCCCCAACTTGAAAGGTCACAGCATGTTTCTGTAGTTCCTTGTCCGACCCGATTATTTTCAACCTAACAGCAGCGCTGTGCCGGCTGAAAGCCGGTGTCATTTGTGCTTTGGATTTGGAAATTGTAGCGCGGACTCCTTTTTTGCCTTAAACCAGGAAGAAAAGCTTCGCACTGGAGTTAACTGGAAATGTTCAGAACTTAAGCGATTTTAAGAGTCCCCGCGGACGGGATCTCCCTCGCGGAGCTAATGATGTGTATTGATTGGATTTCACTGGCTTGTTTGCTCTTGCAAATGGAAGCCTGTGTGTTTTTCTAGAAGAATCTGGGATTTTATGTCTGTCAGCACATTAAGAAGGGAGAATATTTTGTTTTTTATGTTCATTGAGCTATGTAACAAAAGAATGTGTATGTATATATTTATATAGTAAAATGAATGAAAATTTAATAATATGGTTTTCTGTACGGTAAGCTGCAGGTGATGACATGAGCTTACTCTTTAAATAAGTATATTGGGATAATTTGACACGCAGACACTTGGTTGATGTGGCTGACCAACTTGCTACTTAACATTTTAGTCATATTTAGCCCCAGAGACTTTTCTCATTTCCCCACTTGTTTTTTTTAGCTACTGTTTAGCTACTTGATTTAAATTGCCAATTTAGTTTAGGGCATGTGACATGTAGACTAATTTGCATAGTCACTTAAGGGACACGGGGTTACTTTAATTCAGCAGTGAACATATTCTGCTGCCATGGTGGCTTGTCCGCCCACAAGTATCGGCCATCTGGTGACAACAATTTCTAAACCTCTCGTCGGGAAAATCCGACACTGGGTTATTTTCCTCGGATAGATTGTCAACACTAAATGAATGTACAATAATACAACCGTACAGTGTGAAAGGAATTTATTCAATCAATACATTTAACTCTTATTTAACTGTACCCTCCTAACAAATTCTCTTTCTGTCTTTGGGAACATTTTAATGTTCCACATTAGTTCTGGTCCACAAGGAAGGTCTGTGGTTTTTTTTCGTCGGGTTTTTATTTTTTATATTACACTGAAGGATATTCATGTCATTTTATCCTTGGTGTATTTATGGGAAGGACACAGCAGAGAACAATAGTGGTGCTTTTACTGCCAGTTTATCCAATTTGATTGCATCATGCGATTATATACTGGGAGGGGCATGTAGACATGTTAAAATACCCCCATTTAGCATTATAATGCTTATAATATGCTTAATATTTCGAACATAAATCATGCTGTTTGACAAATGAGAGCAAAAAAGGAATAATCATTTATTCATAGTCTTCCTGTTGTTGTAACCTTGTTAGCCCTTTTGTACTACAATCTTCAAAGCTCGGTCTTATAATACGGATATTAACTGTAGATACTTATGCATCAATGGAAAACAAAATGAAATGAAATCAACACAAACAATGCAGATTTCAGAAGCGTCACATGCGGCTCGGCTTCATACACAGATTCTACGAAGGGGAAATCGTCGCCGTGGTCCGATGTCTCTTCACCTTTTCGCCGCCACATTCACACCCAAAGGTCACACGGAGAAGACAAGTGCGACCCCCGGACGCGCGGCGACAGAGAGGTGGCATTTGTCCTCTCCGGAGCTCCTCGTGATGCTGTGGGAGGTACAGGCCAGAGTGGCAAAACTCATTACACATCCCAACATTTTCTCAGCGGGGAGCCTCTCTCCGTGGGCGGCGGAGGTTACATCACGGTTCTCCCGCCGTTTGAGCCCGGGCCGCTCCGACGGCTGCGGAGACGTCCGCTCGAGGGACGAGTGGTGGGCGGTGGACCTTCTTCTTCCTTTTTTCTTCCTAACGCAGCACCTCTTGAATTCCGATCCGTGGTCGCGATGCCGCGCTGCGTTTACCGGGCAGGAGTACCCAGAGTGCGAGCTTCACGGTGGCTCTGACCTCTGCCTGAAACGTGCAGATTCCTGCAGGAAGTGGCGGATTGTCCCCGGGCGTTCCAGCGCGGCCCTCGTGGCGGCCCTGTTAACGCCCGGCTGGTGGGTCAGACAGGAGGGAGCCAAATGGAATTCAGCAACGCCAGGAATGCCGATCCCCTCTTGCCGCACCCAGTGCAAACACTTGCTGTTGCGGAACCCACGACAAAAACTAATCCATCCAAATGTAATTTTAGATCGAGTGGTCCAACTCCAGCCGAGGGAAATGTGGTCTTTTGTTTTGCACCTGGTGAGATTCGAGTCCGCGGGGAGTTACTGTTGATTGTGAGTGACGGACTCCTTCTCGTGGCTTCGAATCTGCCGTTTTATTTTCTCTCATTACACTTTTCCTGGCAGTAATCCGCCGGTGTTTTAGGGCGACCTGACAGTTGTCCTGACTTGACTGTCAAAGGGCCACAAACCGGCTTCTAGGAAAACTACAAGAACGAGCTTTTCACCTCTTATGATCACAACAAAGTAACATGGAACCTATTCGATATTAGCGAGCATGAATCCTTATGATGGGGGGGGTTACCATTCGTACTGGTGACTGAAGTCGGGGTAAGATGTGTGGATGTATTCCCCAGACTAAGCCCCCCCCCCCGAAGCCACTTCTGTGAGTGCGCTAACGGTTGTTGTTTTTTTTGTGTCGTCGCCGTCTCAAAGAGCACCGCACTCTGGTGCTTCTACGTTTGACAAAACCTCCCCGTCAAGGGGGAAGAAAAGGACAGGGGACTGTGGGCTGTGTGAGGAACTGTGCTTTCCCCCTGCAGCACTTAAACTGAGACCTTTTTGTGTATTAGCTTACTCCCTCAGCCTCAGATTCTTTTTTATTGCAATAGAGGCCGCTGCCCGGAGCCCAGCTAGGCTCATCTGACATGCAGCAGAGATCCCAGAGATAAGTGATAGAAGGTGCACATGTTAAAAAGAATAAATGAAGTCGAATGGGAGGAGGAGGAAAACGACTTTCTTCCCCATTAGCTCGCAAATGAATCCAGCCATTTCCTCTCTATGAATTGATGAGGCACTGGTGCTATGATGAGACGTTTTAGGTTGAGATGTATTCATGACGACAACATCGCTCGGGATTAAACCGATGGTAAACTCAGATTAATGTGGAGCTTTGGTCATTTATTTAGTTATTTATGAAGTGTATTAAAACTACTACTGCTGCACAATTATCCCCTAACTTCTAATCTGGAAGGCTCTTAAATATATATAATAATCCTTACCGTTAAGTCTAGCCTAAGTCTGAATTCTGAATTTAAGAAGATAAAATAGCAATAAGAAGTGACCCTTAAATCACAAATCTTTATTTAAATCAGTGAGCTTTGTCATTCGTATGACCTTTGACACCAAAGCCTATTTCCACCAAAACGCCGAACCATTTCAGTTCTTCTTTCTTTTGTGTGTTCACTGTTTTGGTCAACAGAGGGTCCTTATCTCCCCCTGTCAGTCAAGCCATTGTTGAAGACCCTGAAAATGCAAAATGGCACGAGTGATGGATTACTCCTTTATTTGGCAGGCTTTTCATCTGTTGAAGTGTGTGTGTGTGTGTGTGTGTGTGTGTGTGTGTGTTAGACTGCAGCTCAACTATTTTAATGTCTATTGGTTTAAATGATACGGGGGTGGGGGGGCATAGAGGTGACGTAGCCTGCACGTTGGAGTGAATTGTATGTTATGAATAAGGCATTTGGATCCATAGCTTTGGTTGTATAATCTCGTTACAAGGCTGCTTAGATATATTTCCATGCTATGAAACTACGTCTTCACAAGCTATACGTACTGAGGCCATTATCAGTTCCTAATGCGAGAAACTAACTAATTTGTGGTTTAATTCCTTTTAGCAGTGGAAGCGCCCCCCCCCCCTCCCCGCTCCCCTGTTCTAACTCCAGCAAAGTGATGCACTCCGGTGGAGGCTCGGGGATATTTTCTAATGAGAGCTATTAACCATACTGAAATTGCTTTGTGTTGTTAAACGCATACCTTTTGCGGTGGCTTCTTTCTGCGTGCCAACGGGAAAAATATTAGGCAAATGAAATGCTCATTACGACGCCGCCGGCTTTTGTTTTCCCGAAAGCTGTTTCCGGAGAGAACATGACGAGCACTACATGGAATCACACGCGACGCATTGATTTCAAACCTCAGAGTGGATTTGAAAAGCAGCTGACGCTCCTTCTGGCCGTCGTCGGCCGTCAGGCCACTCGTCTCCCCGAGCGAGAGCCTCTTGCGTTTGGATCGCATGCTTTCCTTTTACTTTCGTTCAAGTTTTGCGCCTGTTCCGCCGATGCTTTAAAAAGGGCCAAAGACACCGAAATAAAAGTCATCATTTCCTATTGTGCTCTTAACCTCCGGAGTCTCTTTGGTGGTGGTGAAGCTCAGTTCATGACAGAAGGCCTTTTACAAACTGCCGCAAGGTTCGGTAAACATTGTGGGAGAAATGCACCAGTAGAGAAGCACAGTATCCGTTCCTCCCGTGACAATAACATAAAAAAGCAGGCGGCCATTGTAGAAACAGCTTGCACCTTTGCTTGTCCTTTTGACGGTAGCTTGTGAAATGTAACACTGCCGGACAGCTGGCCACGGCACACTACGGCGTTTCTCTTTCTCCACTAACCGCCAATGCTGTGCCGGGGGGAGAGGGGGGGGGGGTCTTACGGCATCCTGCTCTTCTGACCTTTTCATATACTCAGGAAACTGCAGCGCCGATGGCGCTGTCTGCTCCAAAGAAAGGGACCGGACTGTAATCTCAGTGGAATGATCATTGATCATAAAGACAAATAGAGGTCTTAAAATGAGAACGTGTTGGGGGGGGCGGGGGCATATTCCGGTGAGAAACGAAGTGACTTGAACTTTGCAGGGTTTAAAGTGGGCGGTGGATGATATTCAAGGTCGGCCGCTAAGACACCTTTGGACAATTGGAGCCAACATCCATATCATTGATTGCCAAGTCGCCCCTTTGAAGTTGCACACTGCTCTTGACCCCTCCACCCGACTTGCCACTATCTGAAGGGCGGTAAATAAAAAAAAAAAAACAATGCTACGTCAATGAGGCTCATCCTTAAACCCCCCCCCACCCACCCAACGCAGCAGGCCGCCTCCCCGCGGCGCGGCTTTCACCTCGGAGCCCCTTCCCTGCCTCGCCTCTCTCTCTCTCGCTGGCCTCCAGAGGGGTTTCAGGGAGCTTGCGTAGGGGTAGGGGGGGGGCTTCAGAGCTTTTAAAGTGCCTCAATGACGCTTCATTTCCCCATTTTAATTGGGCCATCTAAATGCACCCCCAGTTCTTCAACACCCGCCAGGGTCCCAGATAAAAATGATTTGTCTCATGCAGTCGGCGGCATGCTCTGCGTGTCCCCTCAGAGAGCGGGGGCCCCCGCAGTCGTCTGCAGCAGACGGGGGGAGAAGACTTGTTGTTTTTTGATTTTTTTTTTCCAAGAGTAGCAGGGAAACGTGTGGCCTCCTCTCGCTCCCCGATCCACCGCACGTCTCCGCCTCATTGGTTTTTATTGAATTTTCCGTATTCTGCCGATAACTAACAAGTGGCTATAGGCATGCAGCCGCATGCACCCACCTCGATGGAGACACAGGGACACGTGCACAGCTTCACATGCTCTATGCGCGCACATCTGCAGTGGCGCACACACACACACAGAGGCTCGTTGAAGGTCAGCGCCGAGAAGCCAATCTTATCTTTGTTTTTATGTGCTCTGTTTCCCACTGTCCGTCTCTTTTCACACCCCCCCCCCGTCGCCATGTGCCACCACCTTCCCTCGGCGCTGGGGCCGGTGTTATCTGCCGACAGACCTGAGAACAACCTCGGGGCCAAGAGCGTGCCCTTGGTGTTCAGACGGCAGTGCAGTGTGATGCTAACACGGTGTGTGATTTTTTATTTTTTGTGCATGTTGCTTGGAGATAACTTTTTATCGTAAAGATCACCGCCTTATGCTTCGCTATCTACTCCGAGCAAATGCCGCTCTTTTATTCTCTCAGCCGATGGGAGACAAACATAATGTGGCGGCTCACATGAAGAAAACAACACGATGAAAAGCTTCCACGCGCTTAAACTCGCGGGCCTGAGGACGTCTTTGCGTTGAGAATTCGCAAGTGCCCTTAAACCCCTTTTTTGTAAATTTTATCACATGACCTGTTCATGTGATGCAGATACGCGATCCCGAGGTAAATGAGCAAACAAACGGACGCCGACGGTGGCCAATTGGGCGTGAGAACTTAAGCTAACAGGTGTCGGCCAGCTGTGCTTCTGGACATGACATCACTAGTCTGCAGAGCCCATCAGCAGCAGCTCGCTGACTCTCACAGCCCGGTGTTTACGACGCAGGTCAGCATTTCTGCATCTGTGACCCTGCAGAACGGGGACGTGAAACACATTTATTTGCAGGCAATTAAAGCAATTAAATGTTCTTTTTGTTGAAAATGTATTATTACTGAAGATTGTTTAAAAACACAAACAATACAGTGAAATCTTGCAAAGATTTTCTTTTTTTTTAACTCATTTTATTCAGTCAGTGACCAGACCAAGAAAAGGTATTTTCTCTTACCTTGGAGCTGAACCTTGTTAAAGTGTTTCGGCGGACTTGTTACACGCTGCAGACGGCTATATTGATAGAGCCCAGGGCCGATGTGATTCATCGCTCATCGCTGCAGCAGCCGGCACTACAACAGAGGAGCTGAGGTGTCTGCCTCCATCCAGGTGCTCTTCACCTGCAGACAACCCTGGCGCCGCTCAACACATTTTTTCCGCACAATAACTCACATAAAATAAAGGCCCAACAGCCCACATATTGATCTTACAAAGCAATTTTTCACTGGAATCCATTAAAGGCTCCTGTCGGCCCGACTGCCTTAAATCAGGGAGGGGTCGCCTCTTTCAGGTTGAAGGGGCTGTCGGCCTTTTTTCAGCCTAATGAAATTAGTGGGGGGGATGGGTGGTTGCCACAATAATATAAATTCTCTGACCTGGTGGGGGGAGTTTCCAATTCTATTCAAGCTCCAGCGGGACGGGACAAAAGATGGAGTCCTAAAACTGTCTGAGCGACAAAGACTCACCGGAGACGACCGTTTTAATCTTGCATAGAGGGCCGCAGTCCATCTGTGTTTCCAGTCTCACTTTGCTCTAAAATGAAATGAGCCTTCAGTGGGGATGAAATGCCTCTTGTTGTGCACGATTCATTTTCTCTCCCACTCGGCTGTTAAGACCACCAAGCAATAAGCTTTACATCTACCTTCTTCCCCCCTGTGGGATTTGCTCAGCGATTTGATCTCGGATGAGTGTGACATTTGAGTTGGCGCAGACTCTTTTACACCCAAAGAAATACTTTTTCCTTTCTCCTCGGGGGGTGTGTGGGTGTCTTAATTATTCTCCAGAAGGTTCTCGCAAACTCTCACGAGTTTGCACGGAATCGGAGGCTTCCAACATATCCAGATTGCTTGTTCTCATTTCTGCAGGGAGTTGTGATTTAATTTGGGAGAAGCTTTTGTAAATGGTGTGTGCTTGAGATTCCATTTTTTATCTGTAAGATGGAATATATTTGTAGTGTGCGTGCGTGTGTGAGGCCGAGCAGACGGAATTGCTTTTGAATCAAATGGCCCGCATCACATTTTTCTCTTCAACTGGAAGAAAGTTAAAGATAAAACAATTCTTTCTCTCGCCGAAAAGCAAGTTGTACGCACACATCTGCAGCCTCCAGTAAAATAAGACTGTCTCCCATTGTTAACAACAAAGCGGAATCTAGAACACGTTGCAATCCGCCATTTTCCTGAGCGGAGTTTAAGCACAGAAGACATTCAACATTGCTGCTTTTTGTGAAACACCCCCATTAGCGCCTTGTAGAATCGCACTTTGAATACCTCTTATATTTATTTTAGGTCCTGTTCTCTATAAGCAGCCGTACTGCCCTGCTGGTATTAGTAAAGAGGTATACTAGCCCAAGTCCATCTCCCCTATTGGAAGGCATCAACATATCCTGATGTAGTTGTTGCGTCACATTTGAAATATGAATGCGGCATGATATTATATAAGTCTTCATCTGACAACACTTGTCCCAGACTGGGTCACAACTTGCAGCGTCAGCAGCGCGGCGGACACTTCTGAAAGGCGATCATCACGTCCGGGGCGATGCATTGCCCGAGCGTCGCCGGATGAGTCGAGTTACCGTCCGCGCAGTATTATTGGGATAAACGAGCGAACCGCTCCCCAAGGTCCCGCGGCTCTGTGATCCATTAAGGCGCTGTCGTCTCGGATGGTGAATCTCAGAGAGCGAGGGAGTATTTTTTGGGGGGGGTGAAGAGAACGGTTGTGCTGACGTCCTCTCTTAGTGCAATCCCTCGTCCTTGTAGGACGGAAAAGAAAAAAAAGAAAAAGAAAAGGCACCAGAGGCTGACTTGGCTGTTCCTCAGAGCTGTCATAAATCCAACTGAACATTTCTGAACATCTGTTGTGGATGATTAGCTCCACGGCTAGCGGAGTTTGACCGCAGGGAGTGAGAACCAGCGCGTGTGTGTGTGTGTGTGTGTGTGTGTGTGTGTGTGTGGTGATTTCAAAATGAGGATTTTACATATTTATTGCCTTCCAAAAGACGGACACAGAGCGAGAGGGAGAACTAAGGGAACAAATTATAATTTTTCAAACAAGTTAATTATTCACAAATCATGTTACATTAGAACAGTCCCGTGGGAATGTTTGTTCCAAGGTCACACTTTGTTAACCCCTTAGTTTCACTTTTAATCACATGGCAAATTGATTTTGGAACATGTGCAGGAGTTGCGTTTGCAAATATAATTTGATGTTGATATCCTTGTCAGCCGGGGCCCTTTTACAGCCATGTGGAGGATTAGCATGCATATCAAGTCACATTCAGAGAAGTCGCTGTGGTCTCAGCTGCAGGAGTACATAACATCACGTGTACTAGTACACCAAAACCATGTTTTTGCCCTCCGTACAGGTGCTCCACCAAATAGTTTTCTCATTGGACAAGGTTCCAAAAAAAAAAAGGTAAGGCCCCCGGCAGACTCCTCCCCCCTCACGCTGAAATGTGACACCGGTGACGTCACGCGGAGGGTTTGGCTTCTCCCGGTTAGTCCCTGCACACCCGAGCTTAGTGTGTGAACAAGCTCTGCCTCAGAAGGATCTCTCTCTCTCTCTCTCTCTCTCACCCCCCTTCACCCCCCACCCCCCCTGGGCCACATTGCTCCGTAGCCACAGCTGGACACGTACTGCTGTAGAGCAAGAAGACAGTTCCTCCTGTTTAATTTAACGCTGCGGATGGAATAACCGAGCAGGAGCCGGAGAACCTTTTGCTCGCACACTTCTTCATAAGACGCCGTTGGGGGATTCTCCCTCGTGGATACCGCTGGATTCTCTCTTCTAGGATTTGGGTTCTCTCTCTCTCTCTCTCTCTGGAATAAGGAATAAAGGGCTTTACTCCTAACGTGGACTTGTTTGAGATGCATCGGTAAGTGTGGAAAACTAAAGTTACGGGTGGTTGGAGACGGATCAGGGCACAGGTGCGCTCCGTGGAACTGGCTGCTCTGTCCGAGACTCTGAACTATGCTTGTCTATTCGCCCTTTTCCAGTGTGTGTGCTTTCAAAAAAAAGAAGAAAAAAAAACTTCTCACCATATACCTCCTTACAAGTTGACTCTTACCATAAAGTAACAAAATAAGTTGTGTCACACATCAATGGTAAGGTATTTCTTCACTATTCTTTTGTCCGCTCCCCTTTTGTCCGCGCTCACTCTTGCTTGCTAAGCCAAAACAATAGTTTAACCTCGTCTTGGCTCGGCTCTATTGGCCGGCTCTCTGGCAAATTGCCCCGTCTGGTGCGAGCGCCCCCCCCCCCACCCCCTCTACGTATTCAGTGGACTTTGAATAGAAGGGCCATAGAATGTCCCCTAGCTACCGCTGCTAAGGTGAGGCACCCTGACGCCGTGCGCCATTAGCGGGCCCGCACTGAGGCCAAAGCAACCTGTTTTTCCAGCGGTCCCCATCTCCCGTGGCAATCCGGAGGCTAACGTTTCAGCGACAAGAATTCCATTTGGAAGAAGACACTGAAAGAAGGCTTTGAAATCCAAGATGATTGTTGGGAAGAACTTTTGGAAGTTTTTTGTGGAAATATTTGCGCTTGCTTTCAACAAAGTTGAGCCGCATGAAGGGTGATTTAGAGGTTTGAAGTTGATGATTGGCGAAGCGTTTTCGTTTATATTGATTCTTTGTTCAAAGATATTTCTTGGAAATACTCGACTGAGGAAGTCAAACACTTTTTGTACCTTTTAATGTCAACAAAGAAAAACCGTCTCTAGATGTCCTCCCTCATCTGTAGTTATGTCTTATTATTATTATTACATTTTTTTACAGATATTATTACATTTATTTAGACTATATTGAACTTTGAATACTTGAATACAGAAACTTTTGTAGCCTTTTCTTTGTCACACTAAATAGCAACGGCAATTGTTGCACAATATATGTGTTGCTCAATAAGGAGCCCGGTGTCAGTGGGGAAAATCTACTTTTTCGGACTTGCTCTTTTCCATCAACGCTGTGTTCAGCTTTTGAAGAACAAAGTGTCGCCAAAATGTCTGTTTGGTTTAGTTTGGCCTTTAAAACTCAAAAAAAAAGTCTGTCCAACGGCAAAGGCAACTTGAGAATGAGTTTTCCTTCTCTGCTGTACCGAAGCTGAGCTTTCTTTTTTCTTTTTAAATGTTATGTTAAAATGATAACTCAGACCTGATTAAAAAAAAATACCTTGAAGCTGGCTGAAGATGGCCACTTTGTTGGGATGCCTGTTCAGCTGCTGAGACAAGTGTCAGCCATGGTGATCTGTCCAAACGGAGCCGATCCACGCCCGCCGACCCGCAGGTCGTCCTCCCTGACCTCCTCCGCGCAGGCCGCTCACCCTTCGTTCCACTTTTACGACTTTGCCTCAGCCGCTCCGTCACCAGTAATGTTCCAAGAGAAAACATTGTGGGAAGTCTGGCAAGTGACCCGAGCGAACAACCGAGGCCGTCTGTACACTCCGACTCCCTGATTCCCTGACTAAACGTTAGGAAATAGCCTTCGTTTCAATGACCGCCTCGGCCCGCGTCTTTCCTTGCGAATAAATCACTCCGATACGGAGCAGTCGATCATTCAACCTCTACCCCCATCGCGTTCCTCAGCAGTAATTACGGGCTGAGCATATGGATTTTTCCATAGAACCTGATTTCTACTCATCGTTGGATTGGGAAATGTGTAATGGCCTGTTGACGCATGATGGATCTGCCTAATCACCCGAGTCCCAGTCGCAGCATAAAAGCGGTTGCCTACAATCACTGATCAATGTCTGATAAGGATCGTGCCGGTGGAGCCAGACGTGATGCCCCACAAAAAGCTGAACCGTAGACTTCCTTTATGATAAGGTATCAGCCTTTAAAATGCCTTGTTCTTGTGGCCTGATGTGGACGAGGTGGTGACTGGTTGTCCTAGGATGACAAGGACTACTTACCGTCCTGCGTTCTGTGCTGAGTAACATGCACTTGCAGCTTAGGCTGAGCGTGTCGGACGTATCCTCCGTAATGTGCTATGTCAATCAGAGGCCAGCGTGATGTGTGAGCTCTTCTGATGGGCACTTTTTAAAATAGTTTTTGTCTTAGATGTGACACTTCTTTCTTGCAGAAAGTCACTCATTCATCGTGACAGGTGCTGTGGAGAAGCTTTAGAAAGGAGGGCGTCTTTCCCACTAAAATCCGCGGTGTTATGACAAGAGCGCTTTTTTAGCACAGCGCTCATTTGATTGAAGTTTGGGTCCGTGTCTAAGCTTTGCCATCCACCAAAGCTCTCCAAGCACATGTTGAGGTTTTGACCCGAGATCATCGAGCCACATAATGGTTTATTTCAGAGAAGGTGATGTTGTTTTCCTTCCCAATTAGGGACAAAAAGATTATGTCCTGTTTATAGGAAGAAAAAAGACCCCAGTGTATTTGTGACGGTGTGGCTCAGGCTCATTGTCTCTTTAAAGTAGATTAAAGTGGATCATAATGCTCAGCTCAGACTGCGTTTTTTTTAATTTTTTTTTTAGCTTCTGTGCTTTTCTGCGCTCCTCTTTACATGATCTAATCTATTCAGCATTGTGCCAGTGCTGTCTACATTGAATGCTAAGCTATAGCTAGCCATCTTAGGTGGTCTTTGTGCTCGTAGCCTTGAACCTTTCATTTCAAACTTGGCTCTATCGGTTACCGCCGTGGGTCCCTCAAAGGGAACACACATGCGCTTTGTCATAGAGGAAATGCCCCTCGTTTCACGACACCCATTTTAATTCCACATCATCGCATTATGAATCCGCATTGATTGAAGCGGCCCTCGATTTTCACGGTCAGCTGCAGTTTTTCTACTCTGTGTATGACAGGGCCAAAGCTCAGGCTCTCTGCATGTTCAATGTAAATGCAGCTTGTCACAAATCTATCCCGCCTGGCATTAAGCTATTATAAGGAAAAATGAGAAGATCACTGCAGCCGCCTGTGATACCCTGATGTTACATCATGGAATCACTGTGTACGATGCTCAAATATGAATATACTGAATATAGTTGTTGTTTTGCGATTGTTGGCTTTTGGTCTTCTGTTAAAGGGAATTAAAGGTCTCTCCTGAGCACGAGGCTGTAACTGATGCTAAACTGCAGCAAAGCTAACCCAACCGAGTGTAGGCTTGATTAATTTGGTGCTTGGTTCTGGGGCCATAGTCGTGGGGCTGATTTATCCCTCTGCCTCCACCACCGCTCTTGTTTGCGCAGCCTCCCAATTTTCTGGGCCCGGACTCAACATCGTAGTTGATTACTTTATCAGCCCTCCTGTCACCCCCCCCCCCCACCCCCCTCTTCTCTCTCCTCCACAAGTTATAACTTCTCTTCAACAAATCCTCTGCTGCTGAGCTCAAAAAGCCGCAAGGAGGACTGGCCTCTCGCTATCAATAAGTCATATAAATAAATCATATAATGGAATAAAGCTTCTTCTCAGTCTGCCCACTCGTACAGCGCTTGAGACCACGGAACGTGCGTTTCATGTTTTACACTGGCGTCTGGCCTTTGTCCGCCCTCTGGCTCATCCGCGACCGCGGGTTACGGTTCTTCTTCCTGCACGGGCTCCAGGTCCCTGGCTCGTTTTTTTTGGGGGGGGGGGGAGATGGATGGAGATTCATTTGGTTTCATTATAGTGGCTGACTTATTTATAGCCTGCCTGCGCAGCGCTTGTTGGCCCAGTGTGGCCCTGCAAGGATGACGGGGGCTGAGGCGTTGGGGAAACATTCCTGTGTCCAGGGGGTATTCTCTAAAGGAGAGCATTGCTTGTTTAAGGGGGGGGGGGGCAGGGCGACAACGCAAGATACCCCAGGCAAGGCCACTGGAATCTAATTCCACAAGCCCTGCCTAGCTACAGCATTGCTCTTTGAGAGCTTTCCCCTATCAAAAAGTCTCGCATCCTGAGGTTGTTACTGCCTTGACCCCCACGTAGCCCGCGGATATGAAAGAGAGAAAACTATATATAATACAATATTATGTGACCAGGTCCTATAAAAATGCCTCCCCAGAAACACACTTTGCTCTTTTCCTTAAGTACAAATAGTTCGGAGTGCCACAGCGCCAATCCCCAACTTTTATCTGGATCTCCCCCTTCAGCTTCAGAGATTACCGCTTCACAACCCCGGAGCAGGGACGCTGTCTGCCTGGTAATTTGATGGCTAATCCCCTGCCTCTTCCCTACAAATCTCTCCCCTGATAAAGGGGCTGCTTCTACATTAGTAAACATGGGAGACTTGGCTGCCCAGGCTGACACATAGACAAGAGGACTGGTTGAGGAGAGCAGAAGTAGAGAGATAACCAGTTTCATAGGAAAGCCCCTTTGCATCTCATGGACTGGAAACTCACCTTAAACCGTGGACATGCCGTTAGGAGCTCTGGTAAAGCATCGTTTTACTCACCATTTAAAAAATGCATGGTACATTTTTGCACCAGGGCTTGAAAATCCCCGCTGGCCAGTATCTTACGAGGATAATGGTTGTAATGGTTTGATGGTGATATGCAAATGTGCTGTACTTTACACAGAGCCGCCATACAGTCCGCTGCTAATGCGCATTCATTAGCCTTTGGACTCGATTATGTTACCCTAATGATCACTGCGCTGCGGCCTCGGCTAGACATGATGGTTCACTTAAAAGGAATTCCAATTCCTCAGATCTTCCTTCACGGGCTTCCAGCGAAGTACGCCGCCAAGCGGCGCTGGATGGCCTGCTGTGATCCTCGTAAGAGTAGTATTAGGACACGTTAGCCTATGCCCCCCCTCCGCGTCCACTGAAGCACTGAGCCTGGGAATCAAAACTGACGCTCTGAGCCCAAACATGCTCAGGCAAGTTAAACAGGACCCGGCGAGATGGCGTCCAAACCAGTCACCGGAATGACTTCAGCTTGATGACGGCAACATTAGCCGTGATGGCTTTTCATTTGCTGAACCGACAGAGGCACTTTAGGTGTCGGGGGGGGGATCTGGCGGGCTGAGCGACAGGTCCTGTCCCTGCATGTCTTTGTACGCTCGTATCGGCCCGGTGTTCACTCCAATCGTCGTCTTGAGAGTGCGAGGACGTGTCAGGAGGAATTTAGTGAGATTTCTGTTTTCAGCCCGTCGCAGACCAGACAAACGGGTTCCACTGTGGGAAGTGTGGCTTTTGTGCTTTAGTTTTTTACTCTGTAGTGTTTGAAATATATATACAATACCCGTAGTTTCAGTGGAAACTTTGATAAATGCACACATATATATATATATATATATATATATATACACACATATATATACACATTCTTCTTACATTTGATTTAAAAACCCAATTTGTTTCAATATATTTGATCACAACTCGTGTTATCGTGATGCAGATTTTATCGCCAAATCCTTGCAGACACACAGCCTTTATATATTAATTAGTCATAGCACTAGCGCCGCTGTTATTTATGGCTCCACATTCCTTCTTTCAACTTGTGATATTTCCAGAAGTGGCCTAATTCCTAAGTTTTACTGCGTCTAGTTCTTTTCACAAATGGCATGTTAATTCTCCAGAGATAGCATCTCTGGCATCTGCAAAAACAACGTCTTCCATTCTTTTGCAGAACACTTGCTCTAAATACCAGAAGTGGATTTTCCACAAACAATTTATTCATTAATCAGTAAAATCCCACAACTGCCAGTCAATTTAGAATTTCTCCAAGTGGCCGTGTATGTGTGTGTGTGTGCATGTTCCGTGTGTGCGAATCCCTTGTTAGCGGAGCTGCAGAACAGTGACTCTACACTGGTGGTAATTGATAGTCTGGGAGCTGCCTCAGCTGCAGGTAAATCCGATCTGCAGCTCCGCTGGTCTTGCGAGGACTAAGGATTCCACAACAACTATCGGGTACGTCGGAGGGAAAGAGGACGAGGGGAGCAGATAGTTGGAGAAATGTTTAATGTGCCAGAGGTTTTACCCTCTTGAGACGAGGGAAATTTCCTCAAGATCGCCGAGGCTTAAATGTAGATGGAGCACAGTGCAGAGGCTTAACTGTGGCTTTCGCCTCTTTTTGAAATGTTTCCACCAGATCGGCGGCGTGAACGAGAGCGAGAGAAAGCGAGAGATTAGTCCTGGTGAGAGATTCGCAGGTAGTAATGAGGGCGTCGGTGGACCGCAGGTCGTGCGGCCTGTCAGTGTGACGGACCTCGCTACTCAGCTGGCAATCGATTGCACCGCTCGCGCCTTCTTCTGCCTGTTGTTCTTCACTCTTCCTGTCTGTCAACCTGCCTCCACAAAGGGGATGGGAGGGGGGGCGGGATCTTCTCACAGACGACCGATACAGTGTCCAGATACCCTCTCATTACCTGAACGGGGTCATGAGGTGAGGAGGACTCCTCCATCCAACTCGTTGGTGTTTGTTTCTGGCCAATAATCAACCTTTAGTTGGAGTATTAAATAACTCATGTTTTATATATAAGGGGGCTGGAGTCATAGTAAAAAAAAAACCTATTGTTTTTATTTGTTTTTTCTGTGTGGGTAAATGAACTGTAAGCATATCTGATATTGTAACAAGAAAACCTTTGGTCGCTGCCGTTGTTACCAATTGATTAATCCCATCTCTGCTCACGCCGTGAAGGAATAAATGTTGGATTAAACGCTCGGCAGGGACCGACTCGCCAGGGACCGACTCGCCAGGGTCGCGGTGAGTTTACAGTACTGCAGCGTGCAGTTTTTTACCGTAGAGCAACGAACCGCAATGTAGCCTCCGAAGAACGAGACAACGCGCGCGCCGCATACTTCTTCCGCCCTTCATCGGCTCGGCCCGGCGTACTCTGCACTCATCTCCTTTGCATTTTAAATCCCCTCGCCTCCGGAGAGCGATGGGGATATATGGTTCCATCTGCTCCAACAGACTGGCTGGTGGCTCAGACAGAGAGAAAGAGACAGCGAGGCAGACATGGTCAGAGAGAGAGACAGAAACACAGTTGGACAGAATGGCTTATTAGAATGTGCATCTTTTCACCAGTTAGACCTTCAGCTGTCTGCAATGAAAAGCAGAAAAGAAGTTGGATTAGGATCTGGAGATCCCTCATTTGCTCTGGCAGCGAGCCCACGTTAAATCCGTTGGGTCTTAACTGATTCAGCTAGACCAGGAGTCCTGGCTCTCCCCTGTGTGACACATAGTTTGGTTTCGTTTCAGAATAGGACATATTATTTCTTCTTCTTCTCGTTTTCTCATATTTCTTTTTAAAAAAAATGGAAGCTCGGGCTTCAGCCACCGACGCCATCGGGTGCGCTTTTTCGGTTCCCCGCATAAACCTCCCAGTCATACAGGAAGGGGGCTTTTCGCGGCCCTTCCCTTTGTAAACAATGGCTTTGTTACTCTGTACCTTGGACCAACAGACGCTGTGTTTCCCAGTGTGTTTTGAGCAGGAACAATAAAGCCATGGTGTCAATAAACGCTTCCATACCGGCCTGAAACCATCCAGTGTAGTATGAAACGACATTACGTGGAATAGAGTGAGTGTGGGCCACGGGGGGGCGGATCCTCGCCTCCGTGCTTGGTGGATATCGCTGCTGACACCAGGGTTCCTCAGAATTAGATTTGCATAAAGGAACATATGGAGATGAGGAGCTGCTCTCATGCACTGCTGGACCAGCACAGGGCCACTACCCGGGACCCCCTTTGTGACTTTGTGTCATTTGAATTTCCCTGGTACGAAAAGGCAAATCTTGGAACTGTAAACTGTAAAAGAGTTGGGACATTCAATACGGGGTGAACTCTTACATGAAACCCCCACTATGGTGTATCATTGCTACAAAAAGCAGCAATTCCAACCTGGCTTTAAGGCGGTTGCAGCCACTGATTTGCATCATTTTCTATGGAAGGGTTACAAAGGGGACAGCGGATTCTCTGCCTGTCCCACAGCATGCGCCCCCCCCCCCCCCCCCCCCCCACCCCCCCCCACGGCCCAACCTCCGTACAAAGTACTGTTCCAAACAATCGCCAGAGGCCTCAGCTCGCTTGTCATGCGGGCCTCCGGAGGATCCCCTGTTGGCCCGGGGGCGTCGCCCCGAGCCCGTTACAGTCACTAATCTGGCCTGACACCAAGCTGATTTACAATACCCCCTCCCCCAACTCCCCCGCCCACCCCCGGCCTAAGCACTGACTCACTGGAGGTAATTGATTTAGAACAGCGGAGACACCTGCTGAATAGTATGAAGCCCTCCGAAACCCCCCCCGCGTCCCCCCTCACACGAGTTGGGCCCAGTATCCTGACCTTAGAGGGCGGCGTTCTGTGGAGCGCCGCGGGTGTGAGGCCCCGCTCACGCCGTGCGTTCCTTTGAATTCCCGACGGGCCCGTGTCTTCTATCCGGGTTTTGCTGAAGATGTGACGGTGACGTCGCCCCTGCAGATCCTCCATCGGGTCCTCCACCGCTTGGGCGGAGCTCTGCATCGGCTTCTCTCTTCTTTTTTTTTTTCTGCTCACAAGCCACTAGACGCGGGGTGGTGGAGTTGGGGAGAGAGAGAGAGAGGGGGGGGGGGGGGGGGGGGGGTTGTTCTCCATGCCTTCTGTGCTCCTTTGCCTCGTCATTTTTACGGCACCATCTGTCTGCGAGCGAACCATCAAGCGGTGACGTCTTTCCCATCTTTCTTGCCTGCCAGTGTGCGTTTCCTCTTGATATACGCGCACATCTGCCGCCGAGAATGTGTCTCAGTGTCTATTGCTATTTCAATGTTTGGCCAGAGCGCTGAATCATTCCTAATTGTGCCGTTATTCATTTGTAGAGCGCTCTGTAAACACGAACGTACATATTTCAACTCTTTTTCAGTTGTATGAACTGAGGCGAGGCCATTGGCTCTGAACATTTATAGACGCACTCAATTGAATGCAAAGATTATCTCACTCCATCCGTTGCATTTATGAGCTTGGGGCAACAAAAAGCGTTTTGATAAGCGAAAGGAACACCGTAATGTTTAATAAAAACCAACGGAATCCAATGAAAACGTCACAAATTGAGAGCCAGGCAACAAAGGAGATGAGATGCGATCCGAGTGTTTTGGGAAAACGAGGCTCCTGAGGTCGCTGCCACTTTGCTTCCTCGTCCACTCTGTTGCTGCAGGTATGCAGTGCGTGGCCGTTATTTGCTGAATGTCTGTTTCACATCGAGCGTGCTTTTTGTGATTTATTCCGGGGCCTTGCTCTGCAGCTCGACGCCGCCAATAATCACTCGCCAATAAATTCAAATGGAAGCAGCACTCTGGTATGTCTCGTCCACCCGGCGTAATACAGATCAGTGTAATACATATCACCTTTCATTCCAAGATTGATTTGCAGCTGAAGCGATTGGTAGCCCCCCCCTCCCTCCTCCCCCCAAGAGGTGATTGTAAATCCCTGCGTCAGTGGCAATTTATAGAGGTGCTTGAGTGTTGTTAAATGTTCACTCAACCAGACTTAATGCCAATGTGCTACGGCCTTTTGTTGAGAGGCGAGTTTATGCACCAGGTGCCTCTGGCGCCGTGGGGGACGCCGCGGGGACGCCGTGGGGGACGCCGTGTCATGCATTTCCAACGGTCCGCGGTTGTGTAACGCGCGATGATGAAAGTGCGATGCAGCGCTTGATGTTTGAGTCGTCCCCACGAGCGGACAATTAACTGTGATTTATCACGGGTGTGCTCCTACTGCGGGTCAGCACGATGTCCTCCCTTTCTGTTACTCAACTTAAGGAAGTTCTAGCTGCCTTTCAGTCGCTCGATCTTCCCCCTCGGCAGTAAGACGTTAACAATTAACCCCGTGGACTCGGCTTGTAAACAAACCTGCTGTAAAACTTCCAGGGTCACAGGACATTACTCTTTGTTAGGTGCATTTCCAATGCAGGGCCTTGTTTCAGCACAAAAAAAAAAGTAGGCATGCCCCATCAAGTCTGTGAACACAGAAAGGCTTTTTTGAGTCGGAGGGAAAGGCTCGTTTTGCAACTTTGCACTTTCAGTTTACAATATGGGGCTCGTCGGCCCGTAGCCGGTCTCCTGGGGTCTTGTGGTGGCTGTGCGGCTCCGGGGGCACAAAAGGAGCACAGACTTGTGCGGGTCGGCCTTGTAGGCCACGGAAAACTAATCAGGGGGCCAAAACGCTGCTGTCGAAATTCACCTTAAAACCGTGTTTATGGAGCCGCCGCCGCGGCGGGCCGGGCCAACACAAACCCCTCTGCTAGGGGGTTTATCACCTCCATGATTAGCTCCCCACACTGCTACCCATATATCTGACTCCCGTCACCCCCCCCCCCAAAGGAAAAAAAAACACCCGCAGACGGAGAGAACAGGAGCGGGAGGGATGGAAACTGTGGAGTGCGAGGTGTTACCTGTAGTTAGTGTAATAGCTGTGTTTACTCAGCTCTGTGCAGCTGTGCCTCGCTGCGTCTCGCCATTGTCTGCCTGCAGACAACCAAGTGTCTGTATGGGTGGCCCCTCCCTCGCCACACACACTGGGTTATGACTTGAATGACAGGCACCTGATGTGTGGGCGGCGGGCGGGCCTGCAGGATAGGGGTTTATTCTTCATGTCGTTTAAGGGGTTCTCTTGTCAGTTACTTCACTAATCCTCTCAGTGATCTGATGGTATTATAGTGTGTTAATATATAAATGTATGATTTCGTGGTCTCTGTGTTTAGATGCAATGGGACCACTGTACAATTAGTCTTTACACTGGATACATAATCTTGACATCTTGATCAAAATGGCTCAAAGCCCGATGCCGCGCCGTTAAGGTGTGTTTAGCCTGAATCACCACCTGCATCTCACATGTTGTTGAGTGTTTGAAAGGAGCCGTTAAACATTAGCCAATTCGGAGCCGAGGAAGCTTTCAGCTTGGATTTATTAAACACTTGTGGTTCTGTGGGATGACGAGTCGGAGGGAACTATTTTTAGGCAACTTTTAGGCAAGACGGAAGCGAAAAGAGTGTGTTGACCACTTCAGATTTTTGGAAGGAGGCCTTTTCAAACAGATTCATTTCAAAAACCCACTCCAGCTGTAAAACCATTAAGCTCCTGAACTCTTCCTGACCAATTATTTTGATGAGTAATTTGCTTGTCAATTTCCGCTGAAATAATCTGGACGATCATTTATAGCCAACTGATTATCCCCGTTCCTCCCTCACCCACACGCTTAACAGGACGGAAGGATTTACATGTGATCTCACCGGAGCAGCCATCCGCCATCAGCCATCTGCAGACGACGTTTCCCGTGTACTCGGATTTCGGAGTAGCACCCGCACCGCTTCCAAGTTGGCGTCCCGTCCCCGTCGCAGTAGCACTTCCGCCGCGACGGCGAGTGTTGTCGCATCGTGTGCGTGCGTGTGTGTGTGTGTGCAGCTGGGAGGCACCATGCGGCACTTGGATAAATACGCGTCTATATAAATAAAGAAATAAAGCTCGCTTTAGGAATTTCTCTCATTGAAGATGAAGAGCATCTGCTGTAAAAGATATCCCTCCACCGCCAAGGGTTTGCAGCGCGGCGAGTAGCCAACTCTATCAGCCTCCCTCCCTCTCGCTCTCGCTCCCCCCCCCCCCCCCCCCACTGACGCCACGCAACGCTGGCGCACACAAAACAGAGTGTCAAAACAAATTTGTCTGCCAACAAACTTGATGTGGGTTCCACTCATTTTGCAAGCGCTAACGGGGCATTAAGTTGAAATAAAGATGAGGCCTAAATGTCTTTAATCCGGGTTGCAGGAGGGGAGGGGAGGGGGGTGGGGGGGGGGATTCATGTATTTTTTTTCCACCCTGGGCATTCGTGCATCCTTCTCTTCTTCACACTGTCGCAGCTTAACGCTACCCGACAACGAGCCGCGCTCTCATTAGCGGCGGAGGTGAAGGCGCCAGGGAGGCTTTTCCAGAGGTGCTAAATTATTTTCCATCACTTGTGGGTGTTTCTCCGACAGCCTGCCTGCAGGGAGGTGCGTGGTGCCGCTTAAAAAACGGCCGCAGCGGGGAACGCGTCGGCTTCACGCGCGGCGAAGTGGGTTAAGTAGACACGGATGCCCAGATGCGCGTTGGCGCGGCCACTGATACCCGTCTGCAGCCGCGCCCGGGTGGAGGCGCCGCCACCGGGACTCTCGCATAGCGTTCAATCATTTCACTCGGACGAAAAGAAAAGAAAAACCCACCTACTGAAACGTGCCGGCGGTGCTTTCCTCGCGTCGGCCAAAGAGCGGCCCGACGGGTTTCCACCCGCATCGAAATAGACACATGAGTAATTGGCTGCTCAACACCTCCGCCGGCTTAAGAGTGGAACGTTTTTTGTTGTTGTTGTTTTTTTAGTTTTACCACAACATACTGGAGGCATTTTTTACCTGACAGTGGACTGCAGAGAACTAAAGCCGACTGGCCACCCAACAAGCCTGCAGAGATTCCACATCTTTCCCTTTTCACAAATATGAGCGACCAGCATGGTCATGTTGCCGCTGTCAACTCCGCAGCTGAGGACGTTTTCCGTTCTGTTTCAATAGGCTTTTTGTAATGGCTTAAGACGGAATATCTGTCAAGGACTCGAGGACGAACCGGGGCCCACTTCCAAACTTCCAAAAGTCCTCTGGAGTGGTTTAATTCAGACAGAGATATCTATCCGTACCATATTGTCGTCTTCTTTACAGCGTTATGATTACTGTCGCCGTGGGCAACAGTGTGTGGATAAGAAATTTAGTGAGCTCAACTGATGGGGAAACGCATCCACCGCGTTTATAATACACATTAAACTGCAGGCTTTAACAAACCCAAGGTCATGAAATCCAAAGAAGTTATTTCGACGCTAAATCTAATATAAAAATACAAATAATCAATGCCGCTGTGTTTAATTTGAGGGACGGTCCTTGTTTGTGTTTCTCCACCCACCACTTTCTTTCATTGCTCCGTTAATTATGGTTCATTTCTGGTGCACCTGCTGCCGCTTTGTTGACCCGCCTCAATCCCCTCGGGGCGTGTTGTATGTAAATGTTTACGCATGCATGCATGTAGTCTTGTTATGAGATCATGGCACTTAGTGTGATTTGAACCCATCTGGAAGAGACCGTTTTCAATTTGTTGATGGGGAACATTGAGCGGGCGGCCCCCTCGGGGGGGGGGGGCGGGCGTTCAGCAGGTCCTCTGGGTTTTCAACCGGCCCCCATTGTGAGGGGGGGATACTGTCTGGGGAGCTTCATATTGTGCCCCGTTGTTCCTGCTATTCCTTCCCATGATTTCTCCTCTTTGTCATAACTCTTGCTGCTGATGTAGTTTGTGCGTTACGTCTGCTTCACTTGTGTTCTTCATCTGCCCCCCCCGAGCGGGATTTCATTGTGCGCACCGGGCGAGTTGTTGATCGCAACCAAAGAGCTCGTTGTTCCGATCACATACGCCTGGCGTTTCCTACAAATCCGCCAGATTTCCACCTCCTGCGCTCCGCGACTTGCTTTTGATACCTGCGCCTTACCGTCTTGTTGTGCTCATTCAAATATATGCAGACGTACAGCGGGTTTGAATACTAATGCTGCTGCGTGTGTCTTCTCTCCCAGGTGTTAGTCTTTGATCCTGTCAGAGTGGGACGCGTCTAGCAGGGGACTGAGGAGGGAGCAGTGCCGACTCGGAAACATGGGGCCCAGCCGTCACCTGGCAGTGCCCCTCCTGCCCAGAGAGGCGTTGCCGCTCCTGCTGCTGCTCTGCTGCATGGTGTTCTCCTCCAAGGCAGAGAGTAAGTAACCTGCGAAGAGCTGCCTTACACTGCGCGCTTTACCACTAATTGGACAGTGCGAGTGTTAAAACCCCTCGTTTGCAACGCGCGGGGGTGAACGATCCAACACAATGGGATGGTAAAAAGCGCTTTCTTTTAGACCACTTTCAGGTTTATTAGATTCACTGGTGATCAGGTGAACAAGTGCTGCGCTTTTTATACGCGTTCTCCACACACAGAACGATGGTCACTACGTGGTTAAACTACATTAATTGAATGTAGGGACGTTCGCAGTGAACGCGACTTTCATGCCGGGCAGTGAAATTAAAATAGAAAGATTTCACACAGCAGTAAATAGCAGCGCGGCTTCCGCGTGTCTCAATGCATAGAGAGGTTTAGCATTTGGGCTAAAAATAAAGCGTGCAGAGCGATGCTGCGTCAGCCTCTGAGTCTGTCACCCTGAGTGGCGGCTCGGGCTCAGTAAGACGCGCGACTGTTGGCTTTGGGTCCCGGCAGCGGCCAAGGAGCCCTGATCCCATCGAGGACGGGGTCGGGGACACGTTTAATTCGTCACATGACATCACCTATAGTGCTGTCACGGGGGTCACTGTAATTCAATTATCCCCTAACCCCTCCCATTCCCACAAGTGAACCGAGCCAACCGGCCCGCGCTCCGGCACGCGGGTCCAGTAGGATTTGTTTTTCTTCACCGTCTGCCTTGTCTCGCTCGGCCCCCGTGTCATCATCTTTGTGTCAAGATGTTTCCACTGTATCAGTGTGAAGCTGACCTTCGTCTTTTTTTTTTCTTTTTTTTTTTTGTGGTTTGGCAAGGCTGTCTTTGCGCAGCGTGTAATGTCTTCGGGCCGAATAGAGTTAGACTTTCCAAACATGCCCCACAGCGCAGAGTTCACCAGAGTTAAACACAAGGCATTTGATCCCGGGCTATTTGTGCTGCGTTTCGTATGCAACCAAAAGTAAAGTGTTTCAATATTAATCATTTCTAAAAATTGAAATGAAATGAAGTAGGAATTACTGCAAATGAATTGTAAGCAACAATTCATTAAATATTGTACAATTTGAATCTATATTGTGACACAGGTTTTTTAGAATTGTATAAGAGTATTTTCCCCCTATATTTATTTTTGCCATCTTCAGTCACCAAACCCTACAGTTGTATTTAAAGAATCACACCCAGCAGGGAAACCGCTCGCTAACCTGCATTTTACTGCGTTTTCGCGTTCTATGTTTACTCTTGTAAATACACTCTCTCTTCTGCTCCGTCTCCATGAGAGCAAGATTGCCCCCATCTCAAATTCAGGTAATCATAGCATTTACGGATAAAAAGCCAGAGCCAAGCATATTCATTAAGAGTCAAGGGTGCTCTCCTGTGACAAGCGCTCACAAGCCTTCTTATTAACAATACACCCAAACGAGCTTGCATAAATGGGAAATGAATAAAATAAAGGTATAGACTTGTAGAGCAGCGTGGCTCTGGTCCGAGCTTAGCCCGCGGTTGGAGTTTAATGTAAGCACACATGGGAAAAGGCCCAGACCTGCTATTACCCAGACTGTAAAGCAAACAGACATAGAATTAAAATAAGACAGTTGAGGGGGCAAAATAACACCCACCACTAATGGCAGGGTGGCGCGCATTTGATCCAGCCTGTAATTTTTATGCAACTTAATTATGTGAACTTGATAGTTCTGGTTTGGATTTCCTGTGTTACGAGGCAGACACCAGACAGACACCGTGGGCGCGATTCTGATTACACGGGTTCAGTCTGGTGTCCTTGCCTCCTCCTCCAACTGGCGTGAGCAACGTTAGGCCTTGTGTAAAACCTCCCAAGTTACCCACAGTGCATTGCTGGCTCATCATCATCAATGTGTTTGTTTGTAACACTCAAGGTGGTACAATTCCTCCGGATGTTCGAAGCACAAATATGTGCAAGACATCCTCGGGCGGCGGCAACACCGGCGTAGTGGCCGCGTGCCGTCGTTCGTCTCGCCTCGTCATTGAGTCGGCGCGCAGTGCAGGGCGATTACTCTGCGCGCTGTTCGCAGACGCCTCATCGATCCCCGGGGAGCTCTGCCTAATCCACCGGCTTTCTACACAGCCTCCTGGTGCACACCGGGCCCCCCCCCCCCCCCCCCCCCCCCCGGACCCACAAGGTCAGCCTCAAAGTCACACATAGCCGGCACATAAATGTAATGGTTATCTTTTTGTAGTGCTGTCACCGTGAGTTATTTCGTTGGCTTTAATAAGCTTTTGATGTATGTGTCTCTCCTCGTGCCTCTCTGGCTCGTGATCTTGGGTGGCTTTCGGGGCGCGAGGCGAGACCACCGAGGCCTTTGTATCCGAGCCTGCTCTTTTAATTCGCGGTGGCAGATTACAATGAGACCGTAATTACCGTCGTTTTACTTTTGACTTTTTACATCAAACCACATGCCACAGCCTTTTAGTTTCTTATTAATGTCCTGCCACTTACCACCGATACATTAATTATGTTTTGTTAAGTTTCGTTAACAGGGAGCTATTGTGTTTCTTTATTTTACGAGGGATGAACTGCACTAAGTGCTAAGTTCCAATGGTAAACACACATGTAATACCCCAAATAGCCAGCCATATGGTAAAAGAACAAGCCACCAGCCGAGCGCTATACATTGATTTGATAATTTATAAGGTTCCTACAAAGGACTAATGTGATTGATTGAAGTGGCAAAGTGGTTTGAGAGGGGTGGCCAGACGGGGGCGGGGGAGGCTGGGCGCCTTGTTTTTTTTTTTTTAGTGTCCATATGGTCACCCAGTTCTAAAACTGACAGGGGTAGAAATTGATTCTTTTTTAATTAAAAGTAACCATATCCACCTTGGAGAGCCATTTGGGGAGTAATGCAGTTAGCGCACAGCTGTGGTCCACACACATCACGCGCGTCGAGGACGGATACGGCGGAGGGAGAACAAAACAAAAGCGAGCGCACACCAAGAAACCACCTGCAAGATAAAGAATGCAATTTAGAGGTTGGAGAGATTTGATGGAAAGTTGTTTTTCATAAGCCAGCGCAGCAATGTCAGAGTGGACTGAGGAACGGGTCGCCGTGGGGTTAATGATGTGAGATTAATAGTTTAATTATGGAGCTCAATAGCAGAGCCACAGGCAGTCACCCAAACCCTCTGCCGTGTGCCGTATTTGGCAATGCCACAGGACGACAGGACCCGCCGGTGTCCTTCAAGAAGAGGACAGCTGGAGAAAGACATTTAAGGTCTTTGTTCATACCGAAGGCGCGCACGTTCCTCATTGTTACCCGTTACACCCCTACGTATTCCTGCCCAATCAGCGGTTTGGTTGCATTCTTGTGTGGACTGACATGAAATAGGACATAAAATGGTAACTTTTTAGCCCATTGCCATGCACCCATTATTCACTGATCCTCCAAGACGTATTCACCCCGATGGACATGTAGCAGCATAAAGCCCAGTCGGATCGCAAAACACGCCTGCTGGGCTAAAGCCAGGATGTCTTTGTTATTCTATGTTGCCGCGGTAACATAATTTAATTTCTCCCTCAATTTTGCCGAGTGGAGAGTTAAACCATCGAAGACCTCGGGACCGTGTGGGTGAGACGATGAGAACAATGGAAGGGGCTCTCTGTGGTCTCTGAGGGAGGGCTAATCTAGAGGAGGCAAATTAATGAGGTTAGTGGGGTCGCGAGGGGGCTGCCTGGTGATGGATGATGAGCTAACCCCAAAACGGGAGAAGCTAGGATCAGCTGCGAAGCCCCCCCCCACCTCCGCAGTCCCACCCCACCGCCTCCCGGGATCACTAAACACACTTAACATTTTCTCCACACTGCTCTATTAATTTTAGGGCCTGAGCCAAGGTGACCATTGGACTTTACCCAGCTACATTACCAAGGACCCCCCCCCCTCCCCTGCCCCCCCCCCCCCCCCACCTACCCACCCAATCCTTTGCCCTGAATCCCCCTTCGTACTCCCACAGCAACAAGCTTGGATTTCCATAAGATATCTTGCTAGATGCTTTATTACGTATTCAAGCCGCATTCAAAATGCACCTTTCCTCCTTTTGTATTTTCTTACCCACCCACACGCGCGCCTCCAAATGCCACGCTCAGTCGCTCCTCCGCGGTTTCCCAATGGAAAAAAAAAAAAAAAACGCGCTTTTATGTCATGACGGGGCAGATGACAATATTTCATCAAGCGGGTGAAATGAGCCCCGGGGGTGATGTGGCCCCCGGATTACGACGACGACCTGTGCGGTACGAGGCTGGTCTTCTCGGTTATTCGGTCAACTATTATGATCCCAGGAGTGATTTAGCATCTGACATTTGCATTGTCACCATTGTGTGGCGGAGCATCCGCTCAGATAATCATATGGTCAGTGTCCAATCAGCAGAGAACATGGACTGTAATGTACAAAGTTTGAATAACCATCATTTTCATCAAAGTGTCATATTTTTCCTTATTCAATAGTGCAGCAAAATGAGTGTGATCTCACAAAAGTATGACAAAGACGTTAGTGTCTAATCAAAACCCTATGTTACTGAAAATGTTGTATAAATGATGAGTTCCTCCTGGATGAACAAAATATTCATACAATTTCTTTTTTTCTTTATTTTTTTATTTCCCCCCGTATTTTTTTAAGCGGATCTCTATTTCAAGTAAACCTTTTTTAGGACTATATTCGCAATAAAGGAAACGCCCCACAATCAACTTATTGTGAGAGGTTTTTTTTTTGTGATCTGCAATTGAATCCTATATTGTTCCATCTCTCACGCCAGGTAATATAAAATTGGAAAATTGTGTGATTACAAAATAACACTCATATCCTAGCTGTCACCGTCACAAAGTACACACTGAAGCATTTATCCTCCTGTGCTTTTCATACAGCAGGATTTAAATGCAATGGCCACCAAAGTACATTACTTTGTTTTGTTTTTTCTGCAAATGTCATTTATTGACTGACAGTCAGGAAGAGAGGAAGAGAACAGACTTGAGAGATACCCCCCCATGCTCATAATCGGCTTGAGAAGATGAAAGCCATTACATTAATGTTGCTCACACTGGGAAGAGAGGAGTGAAGGGTAATTGCACTTAGAGTTCTTGTTCTTCTCCGCTGTCTTGAATAATTCACTGCAGGCTGGAAGGTCCGGCAGAAAGCCCGTCTTCATGGTCCACGTGGGCATTGGAAGTTTGATGTTTTTTTTCTTTTTCTAAGGTTGAGATATTTTGTCTTAAGTACGGTATCTCGCGATGATGAATGGAGTTGCTGTTGCCGTTTCACTGAAGTTCTGATAAAGCTTTAAAAGCGCCATCAATCTTCTGCCACTATGCTATCATTTTCCCAACCAAAAGAAAATATATATCTCTTTTCGGCCCCGGGCCTCGTGACGAATGAATGCAGTGTGAAGTGACTGTCAACGAGTGGGAGTGGAAAGTGCAACAAAACTGGACTACATCTTCAAACATGTGGGGGAAAGAAAAAAAAACTCCACCCCCCACCGGCCCCAGTTTGAAACCAGGATGTTCTCGGTGCGGACCTTTATGGCTCCGAAAATGTATGCGATTTACGATTTCAAGCTCAATTGTCTGACCTAAAAGCATTTAAGATGAAAAATGCTTTGAGTTCAGCTGTAAAACCGAAATGCAGATAACAAACACAATGTTCATTTGGTTAAACAAACAGCCCGAGGTGCAGTTGACTTTATTGGGGTAAATAACTTGCAGGGGAGGGAGCTTCATATGGAATTAATTGCAAACAAGTTCCCTGCTAATGGCCCAAAAAGGCCTTAATGAAAGTGTGCCTTTAATACAACCAGAGCTGATGCCATCAGACAAATTCCCGCTAAGTGTTGCCTCATGAAAACGATAACTCGCTAATCAATTATTCATAAGAATAAATGGTTCTCCCTCTGCCGCGTGGGTATCGATCCCTGATACTCTGCACCACAGAGTGATTCTCATTGGGCACTCTGGCAGGCTTGGGAATACACTAATTGTTCGCCACACAAGTGCCATTTGCACGACTCTCCCTGCTGTCTCTGCACTTATTAGAAAGCCTTGCTCCGAGGCCCCTGAAAGGGATTAGAGAGAGCGCTGTGAAGCGGCTCGGGAGGTGTGCCGTGCGGTTACCCTGCACTTCCAGGGAGTCGGAACAGCAAAACATGCCTCCTGCACAACCTCGTTCCATTTCATCCTGTGTTTTCTTATGTGACCCGTATTAGTTTATTCATTCAAACCTAATTACTGGTGCTGTCCTTGTTGACGTTTTTCTGCTGTGCTTGTAAAGGCGTTGCTCGTTACCCCCCCCCAAAACCGTCCGCTGTGTCGAGTGAAGATTCAATGTTTGGGAAGCTCCGTGCCTTTCTATCTCGCCGATGACCTCAGACATCCCGCAATACGCCTGCAGGCTTATTGTTTACTGAGAGAAGCTGCTTAACCTCCCACACGGAGCCGTCAGCAGCCTCACCAGGGTCGACACCAGATATCTGTGCAGATATTTACAATAGCCTGCCTTCAAGATCACATTTCAAGGCCATCGAGCGCAGATGGTTGTGATTATACGTGAGAATACAGCGGCTATGTGTAAAAACACAACAGCAAAATTACTAAATGTTGCATTTTATTTCTAATAACCGGGGAGAGAGGTAAGGCGTTTAAAAGGGTTTGCATTCATTTCCATAATAACTCATTTAAATGATTTGTTTGATAATCATGTCTGTGTGTGGCCGTATGCGTGTGTGGATTCAAGAAACACCTTATTAGCCAGTGTGCTGTTTTCTGCTTTGATTAAGTTATTCCATTCATTAGTTGGGACATGAAAGCCTCTTAACTCTACAAACAAATGTTATTTTTCCCCCACCACTATCCGTAATGATGTTCCCTTCCCTTTGCGACCTTCCTGATGCATCCATTCGGTCCTCGTAACCAAACTGTTGACCGATTGACTTGTGATCCAGACGTTCATCTGCTTTGATCATTTATTTATTTGCATCCCACTTCTGGTGTTCTCATGGAATATGAAGTATTCAACGAGTCGATAACCTCAACCCCTGAAATCCTGGCACCCCAGCACCCCACAGCGGGCCTGACAGTTGTGGCAGCACTTCCCTCACCTGCCAGCGAGAGGAGAGCCTGCGTTAAAGCCTCGGGTGTCGAGATAAGAGTTTTCAGGGCAAAGTATCAAAGCCTCGAAGAAGTGCGGCTCAAAGCTCGCAGCCGCATGGCTGGGAGACGGATTTGCATAGGCAGGTTTACGTGTTTTCCACCTCGCCCCCGACATTGTTTCCGCGTGACAACCGCCTGACAGCCGGGGAAGATGGGACACGGGCAGAGAAGAAAATAATAAAAAAACAGGGTCGAGTCTGGATTTTGCCTCCGTAAAAAAAGAACCGACAAACCCAGCAGTTTGATATCCTCGCACGACGGCAGAGCGATGGAGGAACTGTGCTCAGTTCAAAAATAAACACTTGTGCCCTTTTGGAGTGTGGTAGCAGAACTATTTAGCCTGTAAGGCAGCGGTTCGGGGGTCGTCGCAGACCTTTTTTTTGAGATTTGTGATTGAATGCGTTGCTGAGATCTGGCTTAACGACGCTTCGAATCCGTTTTAGTCAAAGGTTAACTATCCCGCTTTTTAAGAGGCTTAAAACAGGAAAAAGCTCAGCGACGATTTCCTTCCTCTTATCCTTAAAAATCTTCACGATTTCTAAGATTCTTCACTCAAACACACAAGCTTACGTCCTTTTTTTAATTTTTCGGCCTCGACCAAGATCAGTTTAACGCGCCCCGACCCCTCAGTGTGGAAAAAAGCCCCTCACAACTTAAATGCTCCTGCTGCGGACAGATGTTGGCAGCATGTCTTGGAAGTAACGTCTATAATCAGGTCTGGAGGATTCCAAACTCCCCACCCAGAGCACGCACAGACTCCCACTCTCCCAAAGGCTTATCAGGGTTTGAATCATTAGCACAGCTCCCCCGCCGCCGCCGCCTGCGCGTCAACGCCGCTGAAAGCCATTTGGTAGCGCGCGGCGGCGCTGCGAGCCTCGTCCCCCGGCAGGATGAAAATACCATTCAAATGTCAGGTGGGTTTAGGTACTGCGAAGGGGTCGCAGGTCACAGAAGGATGTGTGCTTGTGTTGGACTGCGGTGTGTCGGCGAGCGCGCAGGACTGCCTACTCTCACTACTCACGCTGCACTACAGCACACTTCAGTGTTATATAAAATGCTGGACATTTGATGGGATTTTAAAAATATTTTTCCTTTTTTGGCTTCCTCGTGATTTGATTTGATTTTTTTAAATCAAAGAACGATGTCATCTTTAATTTATTTTACCAAGGTGACAGGTATTTGACAGCGACTTGCTCCCGAAAAAAAAAAAACACAGGTCATAAAATGTATTTTTTCAAGCGTAAATAGCACCGGATATAATACTTTTTAATAAATGTTTACAAATGCAACTACACTGCTGTTATCTGCAAGGCCACCTTACATCACGCTTGACACCCAACCTTGTCAGATAGTCAACAGAAGTACTGAGACAGCTGCCCGTACCTGTCGGCTGCCGCATTGCTCGAAGGAAGCTCTTCAACAATGACAGACGCAACCACATCTCTCTCTCTCGCACTCTCTGTCTCTCGCTCGCTCGCCAAATGAGGGCAGGGGTTGACGTTACCACTGCTAGACATGGAGAATATTCTCGCTGAAGGCCTTATCCCTCCCCGTCAACCGAAGTGCTATTAGAGCACAGAGAGCCTCTGCTGGATTCCAGCGTGTGCTCCGGGGGGGGCTGGCGTCTTCTCAGTGGAGACGGCGTAACGATTCGCTCTCTCGTCACCACCTCCCTCCCTAAAGCGTCTGGAGATGAAACCCGAGCTGACGGACGGAGGCGATAATGAGGCCGTGGCGTCGGGCTTGGCGCTCTGTGTGTGTGTGTGTGTGTGTGTGTGTGCGTAAATAAAGCGCAACGCACAGCGGCTATTGCGTGGAGCCAAGGTGCGCTCTTTGTGGCCTCACGTCAACCTGAGACAGGCTGTCGTCGGCACACACGCAACCCATTGTCCCGCGCACAATGCTGTTGGGTGTGGTGCTTGGTTTAAAAAACTAAAAAAACACCCCGAAGGCAAACGGAAAAATTCGATAGGTGTGTTGTTGCGCCCACACGTAAAGAATAATTATCACAATAAGGTTTCAGAATCACATGAGTCATAGCCTTGTTTGGACTAATTAATGCCTCATAAAACCAAAATAGGTGCTCTGAGTTCCACTCCCACAGTGTCTAATTCACCAACACCAACTTCTTTTATTTTCCGTTTTTTGTGTAGGAGTTGGTCTACTCATCTAGATCCATCCTTTGGGTTTGATGCATTACCTCGCGTTTTGACGTGGTTTTTGCTTCACAAACTCTGCAGTTTCAAATTGAAAGTCGAGGCCGGGGTGAGAAATTGAACACGATAAAGTGACAGGCAGGCAAACAAATACCAGATGTTTCTGCTGTGTGGGATTTTTCATTTTAGCCTTTTGTGTGGAGAAAATGATGCTCTTAAATAATCCAAGTTTTTAAAACGTAAATGTGACTGGTAGCAGGCACTAACCCTCCCTTCTGCTCCCCTTCTCCCTCGCCTCCTTTTCCTCTCTCCTTCCACCGTCTTCTCTGCGGCTCGCTCAGGTGTGCCGAGTTTCGTCATATCCCCGGAGGACCAGACGGGCATCTCGGGAGGAGTCGCGTCGTTTGTGTGCCAGGCCACCGGGGAGCCCAAACCCAGAATCACCTGGAGGAAGAAAGGCAAGAGAGTCAGCTCCCAGCGCTTCGAGGTGAGCGGCCGCGCGTGACTCTCGGACCTCCGGGCGCTCGCGCGCAGACACACACAAGCGCCATCGGGCCTCCAGCACCGCATGCTCAAACAACACCTTTTGCAACCCGCTCTCGTTAGCGCGCTGGCGGCGCTTACGCTGAGCACACATGCGCTCGGCACAGCACTCACAATCAATTGCCCCTATTATTGAGCATCGCACCGACTCTCCCCCTCGCCAAGCGAGACCAGGCGGGCCTCCCTTCTCTTTAATCTCCTTCCATCTTGATTTATAGAGTCTTCTTCATCTCTCTCTGTCCTCATCCTTTCCTTCCCCTGCACCGCTGCTAGCCACACGCCGCCTTGATGTATCACTTGATCTATTTTACCTCCCTCTTATGAGCCCATGTGAACGGAAGGAGGTGTCCTCCAGATGTGGGCGCACTCTGGGTTTTTCGGGCCAGGCTCTGCAGTTTAGTTGGTGGAGCCGGGGGGGTTCTGTTATACTCCCGGTTGGTATTTCCTCATATGAAACCAGTTGGAGTGCTGCAGTACACCACATTCCCTCAAAAAGTCACAGCGGATTCTCATTCGCATTGGAGAGGAAATAAATATATATATTTGTGAAAACGGACCAACATTTTGCTCCGGATAATGCTTCAAACCTAACAAATTTCAAAGGATTCCTTTTCGCACATGGAGCGTGTTTTATGTATGTGTTGCAATGCAGCGATATGGAATTGAAATTGCTGCCCTTTTGCTGTGCCCTCGTAGGCGATCGAGTTTGATGACGGCTCGGGCTGCGTGCTGCGGATCCAGCCTCTGCGCACACACAGGGACGAAGCCATTTACGAGTGCACGGCCACCAACAGCGCTGGCGAGATCAACATCAATGCCAAGCTCACAGTGCTGGAAGGTAAGACATTTTTTTGGGGCGGGGGGGGGGGGGGTTCTTTCTCCTTCTTACTTTTGCTTTCACTCTTTTCTCTCACTTCTCTCTCTCAGCATCTTTTTTTCTTTTTTAAAGCTTTTTGTCCAATAAATCCCAAAGCAAATATGAGCGTTTGCCTCAAAGGCTCATACATAAACGTTTGCAAACACTGAGGATTCCTGATATTGGTGTGAGGGAAGAGGAGATCAACAGAATCTTAATGTAAACTCGGGCCGTAAAAAGAATGCAAGGAATGCATTTTAAACTGAGAGAGCATGTAGTTAAGCAACCTAGAATATGCGTGAGCTGCAAGCTGGAAAGTGAAAAATGACAAAGACGTATGACTTGGATAGATACGTGTACATGAGAATGTTTCCCTGCTTATCCTTCAGGAAAAATTGCTCCTTATGAACGTACACCGTTTTTCTAGCTGCACTTAATGCCGCTGTTTCGACCTCCGCGGACCCCTTTCCCTTCCCGACCCGTAGAGTTCTGTATGTGATTTATGCCCCTCTCCTGTGCACGGCCTTCCACATCGCTGAGCTGTGAGGGTGAATTTCCTCCTTAATTGATTGTAATTTTTTTCCATGTGGCGTGCTCGTCGCAGCAGGGGTTCATTTCATTAGAAACTTTGAAGAAAAAAGCTGCAGAGCTCGCCAGCAGGAAGATTAAAGCCTTCCACCAGCGTTACGCTGGCATTAAAGCAGAGCCCCGCTCCCTCACACCCAGCCGGTCCATCCCCCGTTTGCATCCCATCTCTCTCTGTCACGTCCACCCTTCCCTTTCTCCCTCTGTCCGAGCTGGTTTGATGATATCATGGGCCGCGCTTGCGTAATCGTCCCCAAGGGACTTTTTTCTCCTGCGCAAAGACAACTTTCCTTTCTGCTTCTGCTTTGCACCGTATCGTGAGGAATGCAAACATGCGCTGACTGCGCGTCCCGAGTGAGGAGAGATTACGGCTAGAAAGACGTCAGCGGCCTTGCTCGACGTTGAGCAACCGCTCTCGGCGGCGGCGGACGTGCTCGGCGTGATGCCGCGCTGCTCCATCCGGAGTCGAGAGCCATTCAGACGCTTGGCTCGTAACGGGTGCTTTTATCCACAGGGCTTTACCGGCGCACAGCCGCTCTGCATACATCCGTAGCAGGGAGACTGACCTTTAAGCACGACAGCCTCACCAACTGTGTGCGTCTGAAGGTTCGGTTACAACCCTCAGTCAGAATGATTTGACTTATATCGTTTAACCAGGCATCCTTTTCTTGATACACACAAGCGTCGCCCAAACCGGAACAATTAAAGTTCATGAAATTTGTGCGGGCAGCTTTGTCTTCCCGTGGCAGACCGCCAAAGTCAACGCGTGGCTGCTGAAATGTGAGTGAAAGTCTCGCAGACTATTTAGCCAGGTGAAGAGAGACAGACATTCATTCTTCAACGTTGCCAATTTCTTTTTAATTTGCCGCCAGTAGCCGAGCCGATCTATTCCAAAACTGATGATGATATGAGCTGGTGTATTATAATTGATTGGTGCTGTGATAGTGTTTCTGAAGCGGTTCCACCTGTTGTTTCGCTCAGAAACATCTTCATACTGATTTTCTACTTCAGATAATCAGAATTTATGTTATGAGGGTTAGACAAATATAAGTTCATGTGGAAAAGAAATGAATATACTCCTTAAATAAGTGGTTCTGCTTTTGTTAAATGTGTTTTGACCCTTAAAGTAGCCCTTTGTTTTCACAGAGGCTGGTAGAGAACAGACCCTCACATCATATTTAATCAAAACAACCCTCCAGCACCCCGAGGATGTGCTGGACAACAACCAGCCTGTTCATACATGCACGCACCATCGCACAACCTCACACACACACACACACGGAGTCGTGCATTACCATCACCCAAACACGCCAACTCTGTACAAAGGGACACACTTACGGAGCAATGTTGTCTGCTCGGCTCTATTTTTGGACTATTGTTGGTAGCCTAGTGATACATCAAGTTCATATCAGCAGCAGAAAACAAGAAAACACTGGGGCAGCACCAAACAGACGGGGACTAATGATCCTCCTCCCTGAAGGGGCGGCGGCGCCGTGCAGGTTCTTCCGGAGCGTGTGACACGTGAGAATGTTGCGGTTTGGAATCTATTGATAAAGAAAGCGACAAAGAAACCGGCCGAGCTTTTGTAAACTTTCAATGATTTCTTTAAAGTAATTGTGGGGCCATTGAGCACGACACAGAAGCCGTAAAGCTGCCAACAGTGCAGCTGTCAAGAGGCAGAACTCTATTCAGCGCTGCTGGAAAACACCGTCACCCTCCACACTAATAAAGGTCTGGAAAAATGACTTAGTCAGCGTCAACGTCCTGTTTTGGCATTCCGAAAGAAAAAGTAGCCTCAGACTTTATCACGCGACTTAAAGTACACGTGACTCTGCATCCACATGAAGTTGTCATAATGCGTTGAGCACGCTCGTCCACGGCGGCAGTGAGAGTGGTGAAGTGATTATACGAGTCAATCTGGATTATAGGTTTTAGCAGAGCAAAGGAAGGTCGAGCATTAATTATGATTCCTTCACAAACTGGCTCTTTATTTAGTTATGCCAATCCTCCAAAATGTGGATTAAGACATTCATGTGGTTAGTTATAGTTGCACGTGCTTTCACTCTGCTGAAATGCACGCTGTGTTATTAAAATACCAAAGTTCAGAAGTGCACGATAGGGTCTGGATCACTTGCTTGGGAATTTTATAGCCGAATACGAAATTGTGTCAGTTCTGCCAAATTTTTACAGAAGGAAGAACCAGCAGTCGCCGGAGAAATTCCCTTGGAGGCATTTCTCTTCTCTTCTCTGCTTAGAAACACGGAGGTTGTGTCCAATCGGCTCTCCCTCAACCTTCTCAGCAGTGGAGTCCAACGGTGACACAGAATGTTACCAGTCGTATGAAATGAGCGCGCTGCGTCTGTTTTTGGACTCCTGGCCACTGTGGATGTGTCCTCCCTGGACTTTTTCCCACAACCCGCGTTGCGTTGCCGCTCACCTGTTGGGAATTGCGTAGGCGTGTTCTCGGGCCACACAGCGGCGCGAGGCTTTAGCGCTCCCAGTCACGAGTCCCGGGTCGCTCGGTAATTCTGTCACGCTGTTACAGCCCTGCTCTTTGTTTTCGTGGCGGTTCTCACGCCCCCGCCGGAGAGGTCACCCCACTGAGACTTACGTATGGGCCCAAAGTCTGCTCAGCCATCCCTCATTGTGTGTGTGTGTGTGTGTGTGTGTGTGTGTGTGCGACAGACCCATACATACATACAGTGGAATACTCTTATTCATCAAACTATCTGATGTTCAGCACAAGACTGCATGCAGTCAGTCAGCAGGTGTGATTTGTATGGTTAAAAAATAATGATGCAGAGAATGAAATGAAATATTATCGCTGTCAGTCGCTCGGTCCCAATTATCCCCCCACCCCCCCTTTTCATTTTGGTTTCTGGCTTTTTGACTTCTTTTTTTTATCGCTTCCTCTTCATCTCGCTCTCTATAAACCATAGTGGTCGGTGTGGCTTTGGAGCTGCCGTGGTGTAAAGAGATGGCCAGAGGGAACAATGACTCATTACTTGGGTAACGATGCAGAATGTTTTGACCTCGTGTGCCCCCCCCCCCACACACACACACACACACTCCCTCCTCTGAATTGAACTGCCTCAGTAAATGTTCAGGTAAATGGCGCTTGTCTCGGCGATGTATGAAACGAACTACTGCCGGCCGGAAAAGACGTCTCAGCTCCCGACATCCATCTTAGAGGCGGCGTGCTGCCACTTCCCCCACGTGCGGGCGATACTTCATATTTTCCCCGCTGTTAACATCTGATGAGCATGTGGAATGTAAATGAAATGACAAAGGTGGCGTCAAAGCCACGTCGCGGGACTAATGGTGACGCTGAGACGGATGAGGCTCCGCGGGCCGATGGACAGAGTGACTCCGCGACGAGACCTCTTCACGTGAACGCGTTGGGATCGGGGGGGGGGCGCAAGTCGCTGAGGAAAGCGTTTGTGTTTAAAGCGTTAGTTCTGTCTTCCAAAACGAGCGAAAAGCTGGAAATCTTCTCTCCGCCTGGTGCTGGTGTTCGTTCGCGTCAATCAAAGGCCCCGTGGAGCCCCGCGAGCGTGGAACTCTTAACCCCCGTGTGCTCACGCTCCAACGCTCAATAGGTTCAGCAAACCCCCGCTGAAGTAAAAAGCAAAAGCCAGCATTAAAGTTTCATGTGGTTATGCAAAGGGAGAGCCGCTCGCCAGTCGAGAACTCTTCCCTGAGAGCGCGGCGCCGGGACTCGGTTGCGTCGCCTTGTCCTCTGGGAGACAGCGGACCCGTCTCAGGCAGAGAAGGAACGTTATCTAACGGCACCGGATCAAAAGTACCGTCGTCACCGGAGAACGACTCCGCCGTCAGAGCGAGAATTAGAAAGGTTGTCCTTCAGAACCGGCCGCACACCTTTTTTGAAGTAGCCCGGTGGTGCGTTTTTTTTTTCTGCCTACAAAATGTCGAGGGGAAAAGAATGTTTTGTAAAGGTCAATTGAGAAATATGCAAGCGTTTAAAGCTTCTCCGGTGGGGGGGGGGCTGCTTGCTAGGTGAAAACACGTCAAACATCTGACTCTGGAGTAATACAGACTCTTGTAATATTAATAGAGCTCTGGAGTTATGCCTCTCTAATTTAAGAATCATGCAGCAGTGTTTAAAACCCATCGCTTCCAAATGGAGTTGAGCGTGGTGTCCCAGCTCCGCTGCCCTGAATCTATTTAGTGGCCCTGTGTTTGGTGACAGTAAACAAATTACTGCCTCGCTGGTTAGAAAAGGCCCGTGTCCGCTCGGCATCCATTATCGTCCCCCGTATAGCGCCCCCCCCCCCCCCCCCCCCCACCCCCCCAAAAAAAATGACTGCGACACAATGCCGGTAATAAATATCTCTGGAGCCGAGCGGGTGCGGCCCCGACTGGTAGAACGGGACGGCCCCTCCCCCGCCCCCAGGCTGGATGATGATTTAATACCGAGACAACTTAATCCTTTCCTTTGCGCTAATCAAATCCACAATGACCGAAAAGAAGTTGCGTTGTGTAACTGCGGTTCCCGGTGCGTTCTTGCCCTCTCCGATTCCCCCTCTGTTAAATGTTCATGCCACAATTTGGGAGGAGAGCGAGTGAGAGCGTTTGACGCTGAACGCGAGCCGCGGTGTGGAAGTCTGTTTTGACCTCAGGGTGGAACCGGTTTGACTTCTGTCTCATAACTCGCACTGTGAATACAGACGCACCAACATGCACACACAACCTGTGCCCCCCCCCCCCCCCCCCGCCTCCTCCTCCTTCCCTACTGTATTTCTGAGCTCCATAGTGTCTGTCTGTGTCACAGATTTAATTTCTCCCAACCATCTGCTGGCTGGAGGCCCGGCGTCGTAGATCACATCCAGCACTGACAGATACAAACTGCCTGTGTCTACGCATGCTTCTCCCAAGGACTTTCACAATATGGCGCGGTGGAAGCACCCTCCTGGCCACGCAATCTGCATCCTCGCACCCTCACTTTCAAGGACTTTGGCGCTTGAAGGGGGGCTAAACACTTTTTATTGTTGTGCCACACCACCATATGGAAAGGTACGGACATGAACTTGGTTTCAGGCAAAAAACGAATGATATTAAAGTTTTGTAAAATAATTCTGGTTTTGCACTGTTGCACCACCTTTTGTATGGCGGAAGGATACCATTCACTTTTTACCCAAATAAGGATTCGTTGTGTGTGAGGAGGAATGCAGATAAGGAGTTTGTTGATTTGTGGGTTCGGTAAGTGAGGCTTTAATTTGCAGCAGCCACCTTGCTGAAGCGTCCTTGAACACAACACTAACTCTGTAATCCCTGCAGGCTTGTTGTGCAGCTAACCCTCGTCTGGTCCTTCTCTGTGGATCAATACGTTATAAAAAAAAACCCTGTTTTAAAACAGCGGCAAAGCAGACTTAAAAAAAGATGTACACCTTTTGTAATTTATTATTTTCAGAAGTAGAATCTTTTCTTTTAAGTTGACCAACGTAATGGGAATGAGATCATATGATCAACGGTTAACATTTTTCCACTAGACTAACACCGGTTAATTGATCTGTCCCGTGGGTTTTGTTTGACATTGGGCCAAAATGTCTGCTGTGTTTGTAGCCTAAACATCTGGATGGAGTCATTGTTGCTTTGAGGCAACATTTTCACCCTCTCATCCACTCGTCGACCAATGGCTGCGTGCTTTTGGCGAGCTGCATCAGTAAAGTCTGCAGCGTGAGTGCCGATCAATGCCCAAGGCTGAAAAGAGATGTCAATGAGTTGAAATAACATTCAATAAGTGGCTGATAGAACCAATAGAGCCGGACCTTTAATTGTATGGGGATAAAATGGAAGTTTATGTGTTTTGGTTTTTCGCAGCTCTTTAAAAGTCACTTGATCATTACAGCTTTGCCTGCTTCCCACCACTTTCTGAATTGTTAAAAGCATGTAATTTGGCATTAAATCCTCAAATCACATCTTGCAGCCTGCCCTAATGACTCTCGCAGCGGATTTACATTTCTCTAATACGTCCCGTGACTTCAACCACTTTGGCAAAACCCAACATCCTGAAAGGTATTAAGGAAACGCTGGGATGTATTTATCCTCTTTGAAATGGGCCAGCGGTGTTCAAAGAATGTTTTAAAGTGTCACAGCCCTTCACTCCGCCCCAAAGAACACATTTGCTTGAAAGAAAACCGCAAACCGATTGTAAATGCAATCCTCCCAAGGTATCATCTGTTGCGATGATGATGACGACGACGATTCCTGGTCTTTCTGTGAAGCCGTCGAAAGCACTCAACCATTCAGAGGCCGAGCGGACACTCAAACAGTAACGCCTGAACATCCACAGTCCTGAAATAGATGATGGAAAACCCAGGAAGAGCTCCAATAGCACCGTGTCTGACCATGTATCCATTGTTGCCGCCGCTGTCACACGTTTATTGAGAGCGGAGCTGCAACCTGTCACTGTTTTTTGAAAAAAATCTGAAGTTATAGCGTGTAGAACTCCTTATCTGGATTACGTCCCCGGGCTGCAGAAGGTATCGGCGATGTGACAAGTCGTGCACATCCTTTGGTGTCTTGCACATCGTCTGGGGCCGACAGGGATATCCGCAAATTGACATCTTCTGGTACATATCTGCCCCCCCCCCCCCCTCCCCCCGCTTCTCCAAACAGCTGAAACGGGCTGTCATTATTCAATTGCAGATTTCACCCAAGACTTGCTTGCGCAGGCGTGACCGATGTGATTATCAATAGTGTTCCTGGCGGCGCGCGCTGTGTACAGAGCGACGGCGTTGGAGTGTCGGGGGCAGCGACGCCCGGGATTGATTCATTCCGTGTTTGTCTCCACGTGTGCGTGCGGTACTGGCTCGTGATTGTCTGAGCGCTGGCGTTTTTTTAAATTTTTTTTTATTATTGGTCTGATCCCGGACCAGAGATGGTCGAGCATCTACCGCAAATGTGAAGATCCAGTATAATTGTTGAAGGAACACACAGGCGGGATGGAAACTGTCACTCACAAACGTGCAGCTGAACCTAATTAATATTTGAAGGGTCAAATGCAAGTCGAGTGTATTCTCCCTCTGCACACTGTTCCAGCATAATTTTGGATCGAATCAATTTCTTCATTACTTCATGCTGTTTTTCTTACTTTGGCTAAATGTTTCTTTGCGCTCAGCCATGGATCAACCTCTCCCCCACCCTTCTGACTTTTTTTGTAATGCCAACCGTTGTTAATAGGTCCATCTCATTTAATTCCCTTTTCACGGCACAGAAAAACCATTACAATGTAAATGGAAAGTGGGCTGAAATGACTAATTCTAATAGACTGTACAACAGTCAGTAGCAAGAATTACTCTTGTTGTAGACCCAAGAGTAAACAAATAGATTTCTAACAATTGCTTTGTGTTATTAGCTCTAGCTCTGAGTGGATTTCTTATTGTTTTGGTTGTTTTTTGTACAGATGATTTGTCAAGAATTACACAAAAACTAATTCAATTAGACAATGCACCAGGAAAAGCCGAAATCCTGAAAAACAATAAATCTTAATGTGTATAAAGCACTGCAAGTTGATTTACTATTGTAATTTTAGGCCACATTAGTTAGTGGTGCTGCTCTAAAGTGCCTTCACTGGTAAATGGTTCCCCCTCCTTTAGTACCACACGTCATCTCAAAAATGCGGTTCAGACTATATTTCTGACTTTTTGTCTGACCTCGCATTTGCTGCATTGTATTGTGCACATGTTTCTATTTCTGTACAGGAACTATAAAGCGAAAAACAACACACTGTGCTCGCCAGAAAAACCCCACCTGACATTTCTTTATTTGTTAACAATGACTGCCTGAGCCCAAACCCCAGCAGGTAAAGAGCGAGGTCCAGCTCAAAGCTCTGCAGGCCAGTGAGTAAACGGCTCCCCTGGCCCTGGATGGATGGGCCCACTGCATGTCAGGGGTCCTAATAGCTACACTCAATGAGCTGGCTAATAGGAGTCCTTCCACCCTGACCCCCTTTTTCCTCACACATTTACACGCCGGGCCCTCCCGGCTCACCCACTGGGCCATGCAAGGCTGTGGAGAACCGCCCGCCTCACTATCAACCTCATAGCTTGGCCTTAAGCTTGACATTTTCCTCGTGTTTAAGAGGCGTAGTCCCATTTCCTGTAAGCTGTTGAGCTGTGTTTTTTTTATTTTATTTAAAGGCTGTACTTGATCGGTCTGCTTACAGCTGTCAAAGGCACTGTTGATCTTTCATGTATTACATCAGCATCAATATTTTTAACCTTTTTTTTGGCAAGGGGAGGTTGACTGAGCAGGCCTTCTGGGATTGGGAACGGCCCTGTTTAACACTCACAGCGCCAGAGCAGGTTCGCCAATTAGTTTGACCCACTTGCTTGTTCCTGTCAAACTTGATGGAATTGTGTTTAGAACCAAGATGGTACGAATAGAAATCCCCCCAAATAAAATAGTCGGTGAAATGTAAGCCTTGGATATTTGGTTTTGCTTTAAACATTCGACTTTGACGCGTCCACAGCGTAGTAACAGCGTAGTAACAGTGTAGTAACAGCCGTCAAACATCTTTCCCCTCTACTGCTGTACAGAACAGATGCAATTATGGCATCTGTCTCTTTTTGAGTCGAGCAGTTAATAGGTCATCCAGCAGTGTGATATTTCTGAACACCAACCACTTCTGCAAAGCACAACAAAGTTGAAGCCGCGGACA